>NC_140579.1:65169770-67569770 GCF_964204655.1 Triturus cristatus | reverse complement strand
GATAGTAAAACTACACTATTTCTAATGTTAGCACGCCATCTAGTGCATTTCGTTGTAATGTCATGCGTTGTAATGGCATGCGTTGTAACAGATTTCGCGTTGTAATAGTTTCGTTGTAATGGTAGTGCGGTGTAAAAGTTGCGTTGTAAAGGTTGTTCACCATCTGCCGCAACCGTCTTTAATACAGAATCAACTTCGTTGATAAAAAGAGTAAAAAGTAGGGGTGCAAGAACGCACCCTTGTCTTATGCCACACCTAATCTTAAACTTTGGGGTGCGCTCCCCGCCCGGACCAAAACGAACACTGGAACTTAAATTGGCATAAAGTCGGGCCAGGAAATAGACAATGCTCTTGGGGGCCCCCATTTCAAGCAGTTTAGCCCATAAAATGCTATGGTCCACCATATCGAAAGCACTGCTCAAATCTGCGAAGCAGAGAAAAAGAGAGCCATTCTTAGCATTTGTGTATTTCCAGATTAAAAGTTCAAGGTTAAGACATTGATCAATGGTCCCTCGTCCCTTCCTAAAGCCATATTGGCAATTGGCCAGAATGCTTTTAGAATCAGCCCATTCTTCCAACCTGACCAAGAGCACCCGGCTCATAATTTTCACTGACGAATCAAGGAGGGAGATTGGGTGATAATTCTTCACATCCTCCCTGTCTCCCTTCTTATATATAGGGATGATAATGGATTCCTCCCACGTAGGTGGAACACCATTACATACAGCAGCGTTGAAGACGTTTGTTAGCAACGGGCCCCACAATTCCGGGACTAATTTATACAGATCGATCGGCACCCCATCGGGCCCCTGGGCCTTCCCACCATTGCTGGAGGTAATACTTCCCTGCACCTCAACGATGGAAATGTCCAGAGGAACGATAGGCCACCCATCCTCATGCACACCTCTAGATCTATCTGAATCAAAAATTGCAGAGAAGTGGGTAACCCAGTTTTCCTCACTGACATTAGCCGTCAGTTCGGGCATCTTGTCGTCCTTTAAAAACGGACAATTAACTGTGGCCCAGAATAAAGAGGAATCCGAAGTTGCGGCTACCTGGTCTAATTTGTCCCAGGCCTCTTGCCTTAATTCGGTCTTCCTACGTTTGACTGCAGCCTGATAGGTGGCTCTAAGCTCTCTAACCACACTGTTGTCTCTTTGCTTGGCTGCCAATGCTGCTTTGAGTCCCTTGAGGGCGACAGTACTAGCGTGGTCAAACCATCCCTTTTGTTGAGGTATCTTGCCCTTGCCAATTTTGGTAAATTTATTATCTATAATGAGATTGATGTTAATAAAATTACAAACAATTTCATCGGTAACCTCCTCACACTCTAAAATGGTAGTGATTTCTGTTAAACAGCTTTTGACAATGGAATTTGACATAATATCCACTTTATCCCCTTTCCATCTAATTCTGGTTCTGTTCGGTCGGTGCGGCTCAATATTAGCAATGGTACAAATTTTAGGACCGTGCTTCACCTTCCAAATTATGGCCTCAATAGTGATACAATTGTGATCACTAAGCAAATTATCCACGACCACTGGGGTCATACACCACGGGCTAAGACTAGAGGATATGCAAATAAAATCTATTACAGTGTTTGCATTCCTTCCCGTGAACGTGGGAATGGTTTCTCCTGAATTATTTTTCGCATTAACCAGAATTTCCAGGTCATAAGTGGTCACGATTTTATTCAATGAGTCCCCATAGATGTTATGGGGGAAATGAAGATCAGCATCCCCAAAATGGTTATTAAATCCACAAACCCTTTGGGTGTAGAGGGAACACACCGCAGTGTTAAAATCCCCCACCTAAATGAAATCGAAATCAATATCAAACTCCATTATAAAATCAGCCAAAGCGGTCTCAAGAGCAAACACTACCTGGTGCCTAGTGCTGTCAAATATATTGTTATAAAAATTAATTAAAAGAATGTTTCTACCTTGCTCCTGATAAAGCCATAAAATCTGAGAATGGACCCCAACCAGTACTTGTTTTTTTAACAATAATAGGAACTTTCACAGAAATCAAAACCAGGAGCCCACCCTTTGCCCTGCCCGAAGGGGAGGCCACAGCTGGTAATTGATATGAAGCAAAACCATTGTAATTGATCGGGTCCTCACACCATGTCTCTTGAAAACAGATTATGTTAAAAGCGTTAATGAACTCCAGCCAACCCAGGCAGGCATCCTTTGATAAGAGACCCGCAACGTTCCAACTAGCAATTGAACATATCCGGGGGTTAAAACTTTTAATGGACGTGTTGGTCAAGGATATTAGACTGCTATGACCTTGAGGTACGTTCTTGGGGGAAAAATCCCCACCCCGGCCATCAGAGATCAACCTCCCATCTTCACAGCATCTGGTATCATTATTGGTATTGGCTGTGGAAATACAGTTACCGCTTGGTCCCACAGTGTTTGGATCCCCCAATATTTCATCACCCCCCCCTCCCCCCACCTCCTAATAAAACAGCTGCATCCCCTGACTTCGTCAAAAAAGATTCCAGTCAATCATTGGAGTCAAGCCCGCTCAGAGACTGGAATCTATTAGACGTGACAACATTAAAGCCAGTATACAGGTTCAAATCTCTGTCCCCTGTCATGGTACGGTCAACATTAGGCTAGTTATATAAGTGCCTATAAAAATAACCTAGGGGACGAAGAGAAATCCCTTGATCTCGATAGGGGAGTGAAGTAGCTCTTAGCAAAACAGTGGAGGCGAGTTGTGGATTTCTAAAATTAACAACAATGCAATCGCCCTCACAATTCTTGCGTGAGCTACCTATCCAATTAGTTCTTCTCGTGCTTAGAATCTCTAATTTCTAATTTAAAACATTTCTAAAGCGCAGCGTACACCATGCGGTTTCTTGGCGCTAGTGGGCAGGATCGGCAACTGAGGGGAGAGACAAGAGTGATAAGAATGGGGAGCTAAGCGGGGAAAGCCAGTTTGAAGAGGAAGGTTTTTAGATCTTTACGAAAAGAGAGGTACTGGGTAGCAGAGCGGAGATGGTCAGGAAGGGAGTTCCAGAAGGTTGGAGCCAAGGTGGAAAAGTTGGCCCCACCCCACTTTTTACGTGTGAAGCGGGGAATCTGAAGAAGGGACTTAGAGGAAGACCGGAGGTGTCTTGTGGGAACATAGGATTTGATTAAAGAAGAGATAAAGGCGGGGGCAGTGCCTTGGCGGGCCTGGAAGACCATGCAGCCCGTCTTAAAGAGGGAGCGTTCTTTTACGGGAAGCCAGTGAAGCTCCCTGAGAAGGGGGGTGGAATGGTGGTAGCGTGGGAGGCCGTAAACCAGCCGGGCCGCCTGGTTCTGGATCGACTGAAGTCTCCGCAGGCTGTAAGCTGGAATGCCATGATAGAGGGCATTGGCATAATCCAGTTTTGATATCACCAGGGCGGCCATAATGATCTTGAGTGCCTGAGGGGAAAAGAAGCGGGAAACAGAGCGGATGGTGCGGAGAGTGAGGAAACAAGAGGAGACCACGGAGCTGATCTGTGGGTGAAGGGTGAGGTGAATCTCATCTGCTAAAGCTACTGGGAAGCCACACTCCCGATGAAGCCAATCCACGGTCTTATTCTTCAATGAGGCATGAGATTCTCTGTATGTGTTATTGTGTCCGTACCCTCTAGCTGGAGGGACATTCGTTAAGACTGCCACAAAAGGTGCACAGTCTGGTGGTAAATCAAGCTGTGGGATAGCGTGACTTTTGGCTTTCCCTGTGCTATAGCCCACCTGAGTCCCAGAGCCTAAATTGGGGGAATTAGATAAAGAAGTTCGAGCTATTGTCTGTGGGGGGTTAGATACAATATATACCTTCTCACTATGGTCCCCGGAGGAAGGCTTGGGGGCTTTAGACATGGCCGTTAGAGTAACCTCACAAGGGATCTTAGTGGTTACATTACTGCCTCCAAGATCCTTATCCTTGTCTTGGGGGCCTATGCTGGTATTAATATATGATTCCAACAGACCTCCCAGTCTGACTACTTCGGCGGCTACCGTATCAAGCTTGATCAGTAAAGGTTTGACGATCAGGTCAAGCTTAGCGTCAATAGTACTAATTAAGAGGTCGAATTGCTTACTGTCTATAATGACCGAGGTGCTGTCCGGTGTTAATTTATGGTCACGGACAGCACTGGTTAGTGGGGGATCCACTCTCTTGTTTGATCGACTCCCCCCCCCCCGTTTTAGTGGAACGTTCTTATTATTATTCCTACATGAACGCAATACTCTCTGAGATCTCGGGGCCGTCGGGCATTGTATCGGTGGATCTAGAAGGGCAGCCTGACTAGGTTCTGTGTCTATAAGGTCCCCAGGTGTTAAACTATTGGAGCGGACTTGGTCTAAAAGCTCCGCTGAGATAGAACTATCCAAGTGATTAGGGTTGATGATCACATCCTGGTGGGGGATAGACAGGGGGATAGATGGAATAGGTAAGGAGGTGGTTGAGTCATGGGACCCCGCCCGCCCCAGGGACTTTCGTCGTTCCTGGTTAATTTTATCCACCATCTTGACCAAATAATTGTCCAAGGTGGCTGTCGCTGGTACATTTTTCACTTTGGACATTGTGAACACAATCAAAACACCTTAGAGAATAACAGAAGACCATACAGTAGCGTATAACCCAATTCCACTTGCCCTCTTTTGCTATTGGCTTTCCACTGACTGTCACAGATATTAACAACACAATGGGAGGTGATACAAACTTATAAAGGTGACCTGGGTGATCGAACGCCTTGAATCGACACGGAAAATCCTAGGCCCAGCCCAGCCTCCTCCTGCCCCCTCCTGTCCCGGACTGTCACAGACTGTCCGCCCTTTGTCCGGGCTTCGTCCGGTACGTCCCGCACGCGTCCCGCGCAGCGGTTAGCGATGGTATATTAAGGGGGCGTTAACCAATAGGCGGGTGGGCGGGACGCAACACAGCTGACGGCACGCACGGACTCCTGGTAACTGGAGTCCCGTGTAGCGACATTCCCCACCACAGCAGCAACACAGGGCACAACAATGGGCTCGGCACCTTCTGGGGCGGCGGCAGCTCAAGAGTCAAGTAGCCCCCAAGGACGAAGCGGGACCCGCGCCAGCGGATTCCGCGAGCTTTAAAGTAGTGTTTGTTGCCGGGTGGGCGGGACGCAACACAGCTGATGGCACGCACGGATTCCTGGTAACTGGAGACCCGTGTAGCGACCTTCCCCACCACAGCAGCAACACAGGGCACAACAACGGGCTCGGCCCCTCCTGGGGCGGCGGCAGCTCAAGAGTCAAGTGGCCCCCAAGGACGAAGCGGGACCCGCGCCAGCGGGTTCCGCGAGCTGTAAAGTAGTGTTTGTTGGCGGGTGGGCGGGACGCAACACAGCTGATGGCACGCACGGACTCCTGGTAACTGGAGTCCCGTGTAGCGACCTTCCCCACCACAGCAGCAACACAGGGCACAACAACGGGCTCGGCCCCTCCTGGGGCGGCGGCCGCTCAAGAGTCAAGTAGCCCCCAAGGACGAAGCGGGACCCGCGCCAGCCGGTTCCGCGAGCTGTAAAGTAGTGTTTGTTGGTGGGTGGGGGGACGCAACACAACTGATGGCACGCACGGACTCCTGGTAACTGGAGTCCCGTGTAGCGACCTTCCCCACCACAGCAGCAACACAGGGCACAACAACGGGCTCGGCCCCTCCTGGGGCGGCGGCAGCTCAAGAGTCAAGTAGCCCCCAAGGACGAAGCGGGACCTGTTACTCAACTCCCCTCTCACTGGGCAACTGCCGCTCCTAGAAGACCCACGCTGAAGCACTTCATAGCATCACATAAAACACGCTGGTCTCACTGAGCTATCTGCCTTAGAACACCCACATCCTGTCATGTTAAAGGTACTTTTGGATATCGTTAGAGCTTTGACTGTAGTTTATGAACAGTAACTCACACTGAGCTCTAGTCCGCATGCGCTGCTCTTAATACTCAATCTTATTTCAAATACAGGTCTTGTGTGATGTTCATCCTTTGTTCCTGTAGCTGTCATTGCTCTTTAATACAAAGATAATGTTTGTTATTACAGGTGTAATAATGTGAAGATTCAGAGCCCAGAGGTGGTGGTGAAGAGTTATAAAGGTAAATATCATTGCGATGATTAGCTCTGAATATTACTGTTCATGAAAACGATATGGTGTGGTGTGGTATGCTATGGTAAGGTGTGGTATGGTGTGGTGTGGTAAGAAATGCTATGGTAAGGTGTGGTGTGCTATGGTATGGTGTGGTATGGTGTGCTATGGTATGGTATGGTGTGGTATGCTATGGTAAGGTGTGGTGTGCTATGGTATGGTGTGGTATTGTGTGCTATGGTATGGTATGCTATGGTAAGGTGTGGTGTGCTATGGTATGGTGTGGTGTGCTATGGTATGGTGTGGTGGGCTATGGTATGGTGTGGTAGAATGTATGACGTTACAACGCTTACATTTACAACGCATGACTTTACAACCTAGTTTTTACATCGCAACATCTTTTACAACGCATTCTTTTACATTACATGCCATTACATCGCATTTTCAGAAACTACCTTTACAACACATAACATTACATCACATTATACCTTTACAACGCATACCATTACAATGCATACCATTACATCGCATTTAAGGTAAGTGTTGGATAAAATAGGGGTAATAATTACTATTCTAACTGCAGTGAGTGCAACAGTTGGGTAAGTGTTGGATAGTGTAAGGGTACTATGCGTTGTAATGGTATGCATTGTAATGACTTGCGATGTAATGCCTGCGTTGTAGTGACATGCGTTGTAATGCCTGCGTTGTAGTGACATGCGATGTAATGGCTGCTTTGTAATGACATGCGATGTAAAGGATGTTGCGATGTAATGACTGCCATGTAAAGGTAGTGCGATGTAATGACTGCGTTGTAAAGGAGGTTTCCCAGTGTGGAATGGTATACTATGGTATGGTGGGCTTTGCTATGGTGTGGTGTGGTATGCTATGGTATGGTGTGGTATGCTACAAAATGGTATGGTATGTTATGGGATGTTATGGTGGGATGGGGTTGGATGGGATGGTATGGACTGGTATGGCGTGGAATGTTATGATGGTATGTATGGTGTGTTATGATGGTATGTATGGTGTGGTGTACTATAGGGTGAAATTATGGTATCATATGGGATGGTTTGGTATGGTGGTAATGGATGGAATGGGATGGCGGTATGGTATGGTATTGTATGGCATTCAGTGGTAATGTGCACTCATGTCAGGGTACAGTTACTTGATTTGTCTCTAAACTGTCTTTTCTAGATTTTTCTAGATTTCTACTTATCTCTATTCTGTACACACGCTGCCGCATTTCCTTTCTTTAAATCATTCTTCCCCTTGGACATTCATGCTAAGTGTATCGGAAATTCAGATGCGGTAATTTCACACCTCACATTTATTTATTTATTTATTTATTTATTTATGGGTTTTATATAGCGCCTGAATCACCCCCAAAGGGGTATCTCTGCGCTTCGGACCTTGCTGTTGGACAGGCTGACGAGCATTATCAGAACAGAGCAGTCTTAAGAAGCTTTCTAAATCGGAGTAAGTCAGGACATTGTCTCGGGTAAATGGGGAGCTGGTTCCAATAAAGGGGAGCAAGGGAGGAGAAGGATTTCCCACCTAACCTTGATTTCCTGATCCGTGGGACCAAGAGAAGCGATTTGGTTCCTGACCGGAGGGTCCTAGAAGGGACATGATTACGTTTCTCGGCGATGTAGAGGGGCCGTTGTTAAACAAGGCCTTGTGGACGGTGCAGCAGTGTTGAATTTAACCCGCTTGCGCACTGGATGCCAATGAAGCTGTTGAAGGAGAGGAAGGAGGCAGTTTTCGGGGGGCATTCGAGACAAGGCGCGCTGCGGTGTTCTAAACCACCTGCAATCTGCTCAGTGAGGACTCATTGGCCGAGACCAGGAAAGCGTTGCAGTAGTCTAAGCGGCTTACTACCATTGTCTGAATGAGGGATTTGCGAGTGGAATCTGGGAGGAAAAGAAAAACTTGCCGTAACAAACCCAGCACGTAGAAGCAGGAGCCAGCAGTATAAGCGGCATGCTCCTTCATGGTCAAGGCCCGGTCTAGGCGAATGCCCAGGATTTTAACAAGGGGCGGGGGGTGCCAAGGGCTACTGGCCACCAGTCTGGTGTCCACAGCAAAGATGCCTCTCTGCAAAGCATAATCTCCGTCTTCCCTGAACAAAGGGAGTGGATTTACTAAATGAGAAGAGGAGCTGAGTGTCGTCAGCAATGCATATGAAATCGGCATACAGCCACAGGTCCTGAGGAGGTCGGCATGTTTTGATGCAGCCATTCCAAAGTTAGCATTTACCGCGAGGTTATAATGCACTTAAGAGTATATGGTATGGCTGTATCACAGAACAGCCATAAGGAAGTATTTTCGAATGCTGCAGAGGGGCTCAGCTCATGCTTGGGCACCCTCTCACATAAAACCAAGCACTCTGCCTTCAGGATTGTCAAGGCCTGCCATAGGAGTGGCTTATAGGTTTATATGTGTCTGTATAAGGTAGTGATATAGGTACCCTATACCACAGTAAGGGGTGCAAGCACACCCTTACCCAGGCTGCAGTAGCAGACCTGTGGTCTCATTTTGGAGTGCTTCCCAGGGGTGGCATAATACATGCTGCAGCCCCTGGTAGGCCTCTGTAGTACCTATGCCCTAGGTACATTGTATACTATATACTAGGGGCTTATAAGGCACTCCAGATTCCAATTAGATATGTACCTAATGTACATGGAAACCATTTTACAGAGAAAGCAGATAGACTGGGGCCCTGAATAGCAGGATCCCAGTCCAACTAAGTCATAAACCAGCAAAACACCAGGAAAAAAGTGGGGGCAACCATATAGTCACATTCCACCTTCCTACATAACCCCCCCCCCCCACCCCAAACGAAAGGAGATAAGGCTAACCTTGGCCAGATGAGCCTTTATTGACTAAGTGGCCATATAAGGAAGCACCTGCACTAGCATAGTTGCCCCCTGTTTTATGGTCCACTGAGCTATTCCTCACCCTAAGGGCTTTAGAGGATCTCCACCATGGAGAATTACTACCTGTGGTGTGTTTTGGCAAAGTAGAAGGCTGATGAGGTGTCTGAGTAGAGAAGTGAGGCCCTAATAAAGTTGGCCCCAGCTGCCTCAGATCACTTGTCACCATGGATGCCTTACTTTCCATGACTGAGTTGTACTTTGCTCTAAGGGTCAACCTTTGGCTGCCCACAGCTGGGGGTTGGGTCCCTTTGGTTGGAACACTGGAGGGGCCGGGCAGGTTTGGAACCTTTGGGTCCCATGTTTGCTCTTGCCCAACAGAGTCTTGCTGGGGGAGGTCCCTACACAATGGTAATGGGGATCCCTCAGTGTGTTGAGGAACTTTCACCTGGCTAGGGCTACTAGACTGGGTGCCCCTAATCTGCTGATGGGGGGTTCCTCTGGACAGGGGCCCTTTGGGGGTCCACTGGCCTCCCTGACCTCTACAGCCCTGGGCAGACTGAGGCAGGGTAGAGAGGGGCAGGTTACCTGCTCCAGACTGGGTACCACATTGGAAGGTTCCATTGCCATCAGGGGTGTTGCCAGGCCAGGCCTGACTACCTCTCGGGCAGTTCCTTCACAAGGGGTAGGATCAGCTCCCTGAGGAGTCTGACCCTTACCTATTGTCTGGGGGGAAGAAGACTTTTCTTCAACCCTTGTGCTCTCTTGTGGAGGAGAGTGGGCCATTATTTCAGGCTCCATCACTCCAAACATTTTCTGGGTTTGGGCTGTGGCCATCACAGCCCCACTAACTCTTTCAGGGATGCCCAGCATTCTTAGATGAGTTTGGTGTTCAACTTCAGCCCAGGTTGAAATTTACAGATCATTGCCCATCAGGCAATCTACAGGCAAGTTTGGGGACACTGCCACTATTTTTGGACCTGTGACCCCTCCCCAGCTGAGATTGACTATGGCCATGGGGTGATCTGTTCTGACACTATCAGTGTTGGTCACCTGGTAGTTAAACTCATGTAAAAGCTGCTGAGTGGGGACTAGTTTCCCTGTCACCATGGTGACACTGCTCCTGTGTCCCTGAAGGCCACAGCTTTCTGACCATTAATCAGTGGCTCCAATCTGTACCTGCCCAATGCATTGGGACCTATGGTAAAAGTGGCAAATCCCATGCCACCATCAGAGTCAGAGGAGTCAGGTGAGGAGGCCCTACCTAAGTTGGGGCCTACCTCTGTTCCACTTGCAAAAGCACCTAACTTTTTGGGTGCAATACTACCACCTGGGGGATTACTACTAGTAGTACCAGGAGGAATGATAGTATTTGTTGGAGGAACATTTTTGCCAATCCTGGGGCAACTGGGATCAGTTTTCCAGTGCCCTGTCTTTTTACAGACATGGCAATAGGGTTTCTTTTCAGGAGAGGAAGGAGTTTGGGACCTACCCCCAGAAGAGGACTTTTGGGGCCCTGTAGTGGACTTATCTTTAGATTTGTCCCCACCTTTCTCTTGGGGCTTAGTAGAATCTTTCTTCTGGTCACCCTGGTTCTGACCCATTTGTCTGCCTTCTTTCCCAATTCTTGGGGAGAGGTCAGATCAGAGTCCACCAGGTACTGGTGTAAAAGCTGGTTTTGACAATTACTAAGGCTCTGCTCCCTCATAATCATAGCACAGTCAACAAAGTCAACCCAGTCCTGATTTTGTGCCTTTTGGGTTTCTCTGAACTTTAACCTGTATTGTTCAGTGGTTAGGCCAAACCCATCTATCAGAGCACTTTTCAAGACTTTGTAATCATCAGCATCCTCTTCTCTTACAGTGAGGAGCTTGTCTCTACATTTGTCTGCAAAGGAGAGCCATAAGATTGCTGCCCACTGACCTTGAGGGACCTTCTGTACTTTACAGGCCCTCTCCAAAGCAGTTATCCGTTTGTGGATGTCATCCCCACTCTGGTAGGGAGGGACAATCTTACTTAGGTTTCTATGGTCATAAGATCTCTCCCTATCTCTAGGGAAATTGCTGCCACCAAGGGACTCTAGTCCCTCCTTTTTACTAGCTCTATAGAACTCCAGGGCTTCCCTATCTCAGGCCATCTGCTGCTTTCTGAGGTTGAACTTGTCTTGCTCACAATTCAGCAGGCTCTCTCTCCTCTCCTGGGAGGTTTCCCTCCCTCTGTGAGAAGAAACAGAGGTTCCAATAGAGGAGTTAGACTGAATAGATCCCCTTGACAGAGATCTATCCTTTCTAACCCTGTTTCACGCCTACCAGGAGGAATGAAGGAAGTGGCATTATTGTCATCATCCTCATCCTAATGGTCAGTGTCCATCAGAGTCTGGTCATTGTCATCAGTCTGGTCAGCATTAGAGTTAGGGTCAGGCGAGTTTCCACCCCTGGACCCACCCTCAGGTGCTGCCCCACCCACACTGTCTCCATCCACAGGCCCACTAGGACTTGTGATATCATCCAGTTTCAGTATCTTTATGAGATGCTGGATGGATGGGCCTTTGCCTGTCTTCAGCTTCCTAATTGTACACAGGGACCTACGCTGACCAAAGGTGAGATCCTCATACTTATAGCGAAGGAGATCACTGGTTCCAGGTAGGGACTCAGTGGTTCCTGGATGGTTAGACATTACTAATGTGGTGTGGTGTATTGCACTACCTACACTAGTGTGGCCTACTAAACTCTCTTGAGTTGTAGAAAGGGTGTGCTATCCCTTAACACACAACTCTAAGTTCAGTAGAACTTACTTTAGCTAAACTTGATATTATATGTACCACAGGTACCTTTAGTGGTTTTCAGTTGATCAATTCAATTGAGATTATCTGGTAAAACAATAGCAAGCTGGAATCCCACAAGCTGCACACCAATGTGAGAAGGTGGCCTGATATATGCTGTCCACTAGTTCTAGTGGGCACCTTGTATCAGTCCAGACAACCCCTTATGGTGAATGGTTAAAGACAACCTTATAGGAAAACTATCCTAGTGGTAGCTATGGAGAGCAGCCTTCAGGCTAAGTCTTGAAGGAATGTAAAGCAGCTTGTTTTACCAGTCTATAATCTCTATGAATGATCAAATGAAAAGACAACCACACAAGGTATATATTCAAAATATATGTATTTAAGGTTAAAAACACCCCTCTAGTCTCTTTATCAGACTGGAGTTCGAAATACTAAAGTTACAAGTGATTAAGCATCAGTAAAAGCACAAATACACGTTTGAGCCCTAGGGACATACCAAACCATATACTAAAAAAGTGGTATAAGAACCACGACTGGAATAGGCACTAGGCCTATTGCCTCTAGATTCGCTGGGACCCCAAGGAACCACCCAAGGTAGGAACACAGGGGACCCACGGGAACTGTATGCAGTGTGGAAACACAACCGCGGGTTCCTATTACTTTCAATGGGGAATGTCGCGGTTGCAGACTTCATGGGACAGCTCGAATCCGGCTCGTGGACTTCATCGACGCCTCCTGGACCTCGTGGCTGAAGGGTCAAGATACCCATCAACTCACCTGAAGCACCCGACATCTGTGGGCATTGGTCCATCCTGCCCTAGGTCACTGGCAAGTGACCCAGACTCTGTCCCCTCTGCTTTCAGGTTCCTTACATCCTAGATCCATGCTTCGATCTCTCCGGACACTTCTCCTCTTCACGGCAGCAGCAGTTCTTTGCAGACTTCCATTGAAATCGACGACGTGACCCGACACCAAAAGACACCTATGCACCCGGCTTCCCTGGGTGAGGTAACGCGAGTACTCCGGTACATTCGTGGGTGCTATCCCTAGACCTTCCTAAGTCCAAGAGGGTTTGGTCCTGACTCGATTAGAAGTGTCCCTAATCTTTAAAATTCCAACTGCGACATTCCCCATAGAAAGTAATAGGAACCCGCGGTTGTGTTTCCACACTGCATACAGTTCCCGTGGGTCCTCTGTGTTCCTACCTTGGGTGGTTCCTTGGGGTCCCAGCGATTCTAGAGGCAATAGACCTAGTGCCTATTCCAGTCGTGGTTCTTATACCACTTTTTTAGAATATGGTTTGGTACGCCCCTAGGGCTCAAACGTGTATTTGTGCTTTTACTGATGCTTAATCACTTGTAACTTTAGTACTTCGAACTCAAGTCTCATAAAGAGACTAGAGGGGTGTGTTTAACCTTAAATACATATATTTTGAATATATACCTTGTGTGGTTGTCTTTTCATTTGATCATTCAAGAGATTATAGACTGGTAAAACAAGCTGCTTTACATTCCTTCAAGACTTAGCCTGAAGGCTGCTCTCCATAGCTACCACTAGGATAGATTTCATATAAGGTTGTCTTTAACCATTCACCATAAGGGGTTGTTTGGACTGATACAAGGTTCCCACTAGAACTAGTGGACAGCATATATCAGGCCACCTTCTCACAAGTCCCACGGACGAACAGCCATCAACCCCGTGTTCGGGGAAGGGCAAGGAGAAGGAGAAGAGGAAGAGGAAGACTGGGTTCAGAACTCAGGACGACTGGATCATCATCAAAGAGTTGATAGAACACCATCAACAACTGTTCGTCACCTCCACTGCGGTACTGGCAACCCAAACGGAAATAAGGCAGTCCATCGTCACCAACGTCAATGCAGTCGGAGTGTCGAGGAGGTCAATGGAGGAGGTCAAGAGGCGCTGGCATGAAGTGCACAGCCAAACCAAGGAGAAGTTCACCACCAACAGGAAGGCAGCAACGGCGACTGGAGGTGGGCCTCCTGCACCACAGGAGCAGCTGGGTGAGCTGGAGCACATGGTGGCCACAGTCATCAGTGTGGAGACGGTTGCAGGAGTTGGGGGCCTGGACACAGCTCAAAATGACCTGACTCAACAGCAACAGGGTGAGTAACCACCAGGGATGGGGACGTGAGGAGATGGGCACAATGGCACACATGCACAATTATGTGTAGCACACTGCACACCCACAATGACTGTGGAACATGTCCCTGATACCCTTGGCACACTGCATCACACATAGGAACACCAAGTAGGCCCCCGTCCACTATGTGCACATATTGGCCTCCTCCAAATAACCAACGACACAACCCAGCCATGCACATGTGATGAATACAGAAAAGCAGTGGCTGTGTGAGCCACACTGACTATGCAAGTGACACTGCATGACCAATAGCATGGCTGCAGCCAATATTCATGACATGGTGCACGATTCGACATGGAGGGGGCCCAGTGTGGATCACATCCGTAAAGGAGCAGGTCACACTCTGACTTATCCACGTGCACCCACAACCCATGCCTTCCAATACACGCAGCAGACGAACAATGCACAAGACCAAAAAATCTGTCCAAGAGCACATATGACCCAAGTCGCAAACATTTCCGTCCCCGAAAAGCACAGAATTCAAAGGCACACCGCCTCAAAGGGATAAGGGTACACGAAATCCGAGCTGCAGGGGAAATTCCCCCACAATGCATCACACACACATAGCAATCACAGAACATCAGCAATGACGGCAATGTGGTTTAAAGTGCAACACCTACACCACAGGACAGAGGACACAACAGGTTCCGCTTGTGCGTAGAAACTGGCCACTCACATCTGACATTGACTGACATTGTGAGATGATAATGTACGGGTACTACCACACATCCGTCATGTTGTCGAAAATCCCACTATCTGCCATCAAATAGCCAGCTCCACCAAAACAGTCACAATGTGCCTTGTCATGCAGTCTGTATGTAAACATCTGCAAAGCATCAACATACATGGAACACACTGTTAACCTGCATCTCCCCTTAACATTGCAGAGAGACAATCAACACTTACTGCAGAGCAGACCACAAACCCCATCATTGATGATGTAGAGGACAACCTGCACATATGTCAAGACACCCTTCAAAGGATAATGGACAGCCTCCGCATCCCACCCCCAGGAGCAGGGCAGGCCAGCTGCCTCGAGGTGACCCCCCCACCTGCACACACCACACAGCAGGAAAAACACACAACCACGGCTGTCTCCCAGGACCCCCACGAACAATACATGAAATTTCAACGCTGTGTGTTGGGTTGCCAGGTGGAGTTGGCAGATCAGCTGCGGGTGGGTTTCGAGCTTGTGGGAGCCAAACTCAAGGCCATATATGGTTGTCTGAGTCCCATCAGGGACCACGTAAGTCCCTCACGGACACCCCCTGTCCGCACCATGCTCACCGACAATCCTTGGCTGACTTCGCTGGGGCCATTACTCGGATACAGGAACTCTCCAGTCAGACAGGCACCAGCGATGACAGCACAGAGTTGGCACAGATGCAGAGGACAATGGAGACCATGGAGCAGATGCAGGCTGGAAGTATGGCTGTCACGTCTGAACACCAGCGAGATGTAGCTGGGATCTTCCATGCCCTGCAGTTCATCATCCTGCCATTGCTGCCACTGAGCCAGTCCCAGATAACTGCAGCGGGAACTTTGACACACACATCTCCGACCCCTGATATGTCAGTGGCACCCAGTGATGCAGCCCCATCACCCTTGCACCCTATTGTGTCAGTGGCACCCAGTGATGCAGCCCCTTCACCTTCGCACCCTGATGTGTCAGTAGCACCCAGTTATGCAGCCATTACACCGCCACACACACCGGACACAGAAGAAGTATCAGAGGAGTAAGATGTGGATGGTAATTACTGTGTGAGGAAGGAGGTAGTAGCATCCATCACCGCCAGATGGCCTGTCCCTGCCTGGTTCAGCCCTATGCATCATGCCCTGGGACAACACCTCCCACTGTCCCCCGGAATACTCTGCGACATCCACCCGGACCCGGACATGGACTGCCACATCTACACTGCTTGACAATTACACAGCAATCCTGCTGCGGACTGCACTCTCCCTCTTCCCAATCACTGTACAATCCCCAAAGGACTCTGGTTGGCCCACCACTGGGCTTCCATGTTATGTGGGCTTGGATGGCCATGTACAGCCCCAGCTCCATCAACCACCAGAATGTGAATAAAACATTCTAAGTCACACAGATGTGTCTTCACTATGTACAATCACGCATGGAAGTATGGCTGGATCTAGGGACAATGTTTGCACATGAAGGTACACCGTGGTAACTGACATCTATGCACATGTCTATCCCTGAGACACATGGCCAATTGGATGACTGTGAGGTGAGTAATAACTGTGTCCCCATTGCACATTAACAGCAATCTCACAACCCCCCAACGTAGGCACGCGTCCACGTATTGAATAGGGCTGTGTGTAGGAATGACTAAATCGGTAGCAGGCCAGGAGTGGTGTCCTACATCACGTGACAACAGAACTTCATGTCGCATACCTACTCACACACATCTGTGAGGACACATTCTGTCATGATTTATGACATTGCTCCACATGGTCAGAGGTTGGACACCATACTCACATTGCTGAAGACACGTAAGTGCACAGGTCTGCCAGCAACTATCCCAAGACAATGTCTGGCTCCCAGAGGTGGAGCTGTCAAAAGGGACCCACCCCCATTGTACATGCGTCAGTCAGACCCTCCCTGCGTAGGGACGATGCTCATTGTGGCACACGAGTGGTCAATCTAATCAACACTCATCACAGTTAGATACCAGTGAAGTTGCGCAGACTTTATTGGCATGTGCGTGTCAGTGCGGACAAAGCAACAGCCACAACATGCAGGGACATGCTTAAGACACTTACACGCAGCATGGGAACCTTTCAAGGTGCAGGAAATGGGGAGGCAGAGCTGAACACCAATCATTACGGATGGCAGTGGTCTCAGCCCACCTTACCTTGCTGGACGAGTGATGTGTTGTTTGGCGTCTGCCCATTGCCCCGTGTGAGGGGCACGACATACAGCCCATGGGGTCTGCATAGTGCTCTGCCACCGGACTGCGCTGACTGTCTGCTCTGCTGACAGTGATCAGGTGAAAGGGTCTGACAAGGTCACATGTCGTGCTACGTTGCCATGTGTGTGCTCTCCCCCCAGCAGTGTGTTTAAATTGGTAACGTTGTCAAACGACGCTGTGCTGCTCCGACAATGGAACTGCATTACCTTGCACAAGGTGTGTGTACACACGCGTAGTTCCACGCACATGCATGAGTCCAGACGAAGGCAGACATGTCCTCGGTTGTGGTGGGACATGTGAGCATTGTCCACGATGCAACAAGGTTTTGGGATCTGTGCTCTGGGTGACAATACGATGTGGCTGCAGGAACGTAGTTACGCGTCCTTGAATGCCAGCGCAGCCTCATGTGCAATGTGTTCCAATAGTACGTCGTTGTCGGGTTCAAGGAACACCAGGGTGAGCCAATCCATTAACTGGCCCTGGCAGATGTGCTTAGTCCACGCCGTTTCCCCAATCCGCAACACAGCCCAATAGGGGAACGCCTCGATGTGGTCACTGCACATGAGCAGTTGTGCAATCTCCCATGCACAACTGCCAGCACATACGCCAAAGACCAGTGCATCCCATGCACGGCTATCCCGGTGACACTCCTGTTTGTGGGCCAACAGGGGGCGCACTGTCATGTCACAGTCCAATTCAGCTACCGTTGCCTTGGATAGGCAGACCTCCATGGGCCACTCGAATGTGCATGATCGACAGTGGAACCAGGGCTGGAGGCAGGTGACGTAGGCAAGACGGAAACTCAGACGGAAACTGATTCGCAACACTGCCATTGGCAGGGATCCCAACAGATGCAGCATTCGTGCACAGTACAGTCCCACGTGACAGGCGTTGTGCATGTGCCCGGGAATGCCTGCCATTGCATTTGATGGGCTCGTGGCACCGGCACTCCTCAGACCGGTGGAAGTTCGGTAGACGATATGCCACAGCTCTGGGCAATGAGTCGTATGTGTGCGACGTTTGGACATATGGGTAGTTTTTAACTTATGTGTCAAGGGCATCCCTTGCAGGTGTGGGTTGTGCAGGGACAAGTGTGTGTGGGGTGTGGGCACGTTGGTGTTTCATTAGCGCACTTCGTGGTGTGGGAGTCGTCGGAGGCTGGCATGGTATCTCACACAGGGTGTGCCAGCCGCATTCAGGACCAAGGTTGGGGGTTCGGTTGGCCTTCAGCCTTGTGTGTTGAGACAAAGGGGCTTTCATTCCTGATATGAATCTGACTACTGCTTGTATGTCTTGAATGTGATGTGGACTTCGCACTGACTTTGATGCCAGGCCTGTGATTTGGGGTGCACAGGTTTTGAGACACACGCAGCTGTTGGCTTGTTTGCATGAGCCAAGGGCCCGATTGGCCTTGCGCTCCTTGTTCTGTCTTTCTCTTACTCTCTCTTTCTTTCTTTCTCTCTCTCTTTCTCTCTCTCCCTGTCCTTTGATGAGTGCCTGACACACCTTCTTATCTTGGATATTGTCTTGCAGGCTGTGAGTCACAGATTGTCCAGGGATACCCCGCCATGACTCTTCAAAATAGTTGTTCGGAGACAATTGTGGATGTGACATTTAGTTTGGTCTTTCAATGGTGGATATATGAATCAGGATTTCAGTGCTCACATATATGTTGATTGTTGCAAATGTGTGCTTTTGTTCATGTTTTCGTGCCGTCGATGTGCAGTGGATTGGTCAGGGGGAGCTGGGGGGTATCCGGGGTGAGTCCCGGGGGAGAGGGGGGGGGCTCCTGGGGGTGGTGGGTGTTGTGGCCCTCTTGGGTGTCCGGCACGCATGTTCCGTGGCTCCATGGCATCTTTGTTCTTCAGGTGTGGCTCTGGGCTGGGCTCTCTTTTCTGGTGCAGGTTGTAGTCTGACTTTGCACCAGGTCGTAGCAGGTGTTAGTTTCCTGATGCTTACACATCTTATCGCATGTTTTGTGATCTTATCGCACATCTGGCTGGTCGTTGAGAATGTTGCGGTGTGGTGATGTTGCGGCTTTGTGCACGGGAATGCCTACTCTGCATCTCATTAGCGATAGTTGCCAGGGTCATCTGTGGCGATGTTTTTTGAGGATGCTATCGCCGGAAAACTGGTGATATCGGCTGTTTGCACCAGCTTGTGAATGGGGCGGTAAATGTATCGCGACTTTCGCTGCGATAAAATGCTGATAACTCGGCGATAGCTCCTTGAGAATGTGCACCTCTGTTTTCCAGAATTTTAGCACCAACAGGGACCAAGCGCATGCATCTACACTGAGCTAGTGCATGCACCTGCACTTAACTAATGCATGCATCTACACTGACCTAGCTCATGCACCTACTCTGGCCTAGTGCATAAACCTACACTGACCTAGTGCATACATCTACACTAACCTAGTGCATGCACCTGCACTTACCTAGCACATGCACCTACACTGACCTAGCACATGGACGTACACTGACCTAGCGCATGCACCTACTCTGGCCTAGTGCATAAACCTACACTGACCTAGTGCATACATCTACACTAACCTAGCGCATGCACCTGCACTTACCTAGCACATGCACCTACACTGACCTAGCATATGCACCTACACTGACCTACCGCATGCACCTACACTGACCTAGCACCTGCACCTAAACTGACCTAGCATATGCACCTACACTAACCTAGCACACTCACCTACACTGACCCACCACATGCACCTACACTGACCTAACACATGTACCTACACTGATGTAACTGATGTGGTAATACTGCATGTGACAACCCTGTATGTGGTAATACTGCATGTGGTTATGCTGCACATGGCAATACTGCATGTGGTAATACTGCATGTGTTAATCCTGTATGTGGTAATACCGCATGTGGTAATCCTGCATGTGGTAATACTGCATGTGGTAATTCTACATGTGGTTATGCTGCATGTGGTAATACTGCATGTGGTAATCCTGCATGTGGCTAAACTGCATGTGGTAATATTGCATGTGGCTGAACTGCATGTGGTTATGCTGCATGTGGTAATACTGCACGTGGTTATGCTGTACTGCATGCGGTAATACTGCATGTGGTAATACTGCATGTGGTAATACTGCATATGGTTATGCTGCATGTTATGTTATGTTATGTTATGTTATGTTATGTTAGCTGGTGTTTTATTGAGCGCTCAGCTACTCTAGCAGAGTGTCCCGGCGCTATCATAACAGCAGAGCCCCGGCGAAATAGAGGAGACTTATTGGCCGAACAGCCTAGTTTTGAGCTCCTTTCTGAACGACAGTAAGCTCTCGCTCTTTCTTAAGGATAGTGGGAGGGCATTCCAGGCCCGGTGCGCAAGATATTTAAAAGACCGCCCACCGATCCGAGCACGCCTAATTGCCGGGACCGTGGTCAAAGACAATGACGCTGAACGCAAGTCTCTGGAAGGCAGATGAAAACCAATTCTCTTCCTCAAATAGATGGCACCAGTGCCATGAAGTGCCTTAAGCGCCATAGTGAGAGCCTTAAACTCAATGCGTTTCTGAATTGGCAACCAGTGAAGAGACTCCAACAGTCCCGTAGCATGGGAGCGATGGCCGAGGCCAAAGATTGCCCGTGCGGCCGAGTTCTGCACTACCTGCAGGCGTGAAAGAAGGTACTTCGGAAGACCCAGGTAAAGGATGTTAGCGTAGTCCAGCCTTGATCCTATCATAGCTTGCACCGTGGTTTTCCTATGGGCAATGGATAGGAAAGGGAGGAATTTCCTTAGCATTTTCAGTATCCCAAAACACTGACCGACCAGGCTCAGAATCTGTGCTTTAAGAGTAAGACAATTGTTCATCCTAACACCAAGATTCCTAGCCACCGAGGCCACAGCGGAAGGAGGAAACATATCCGCCGGCCACCAGGACTTCCAAAAGGGATTCGGAGGACAGCCGAAGAAAAGAACCTCAGATTTGTCCGAGTTGCATTTCAACTGGTTAAGTTGAAACCAGGCAAAAACCGCACCCAAACAGCTTTTAATGCGATCCCCGTTAAAGTCCATGTTTTTTCCGCATGTGAAGAGAAGCTGAGTGTCATCAGCGTACGAGACAATCTGGGCGCCAAATGACTCAGCCAGCGCCGCCAAGGGAACATATATATGTTGAAAATGTGGCTAAACTGCATGTGGTAATACTGCATGTGGCTAAACTGCCTGTGGTTATGCTGCATGTGGTAATACTGCATGTGGTTATGCTGTACTGCATGTGGTAATACTGCACGTGGTTATGTTGGATGTGGCTAAACTGCATGTGGTAATACTGTATGTGGTTATGTTGGATGTGGCTAAACTGCATGTGGTAATACTGCATGTGGTAATCCTGCATGTGGTAATCCTGCATGTGGTAATCCTGCATGTGGTAATCTTGCATGTGGTAATACTGCACGTGGAAATACTGCATGTGGTTATGCTGCATGTGGTAATCCTCCATGTGGCTATACTGTATGTGGTAATACTGCATGTGGTAATCCTGCATGTGGTAATCCTGCATGTGGTTATACTGCATGTGGTAATACTACACGTGGTTATACTGCATGTGGTAATACTGCATGTGGTAATCCTGCATGTGGCTAAACTGCATGTGGTTATGCTGTACTGCATGTGGTAATACTGCACGTGGTTATGTTGGATGTGGCTAAACTGCATGTGGTAATACTGTATGTGGTTAAGTTGAATGTGGCTAAACTGCATGTGGTAATCCTGCATGTGGTAATCCTGCATGTGGTAATGCTGCATTTGGAAATACTGCATGTGGTTATGCTGCATGTGGTAATACTGCATGTGGTAATACTGCATGTGGTAATCCTGCATGTGGCTATACTGTATGTGGTAATACTATATGTGGTAATACTGCATGTGGTAATACTGCATGTGGTAATACTGCATGTGGCAATACTACATGTGGTTATGCTGCATGTGGCTAAACTGCATGTGGCTAAACTGCATGTGGTTATGCTGCATGTGGTTATGCTGCATGTGGTAATACTGCATGTGGTAATCCTACACATGGTTATGTTGGATGTGGCTAAACTGCATGTGGTAATACCGTATGTGGTTATGTTGGATGTGGCTAACTGCGTGTGGTAATCCTGCATGTGGTAATCCTGCATGTGGTAATACTGCATGTGGTAATACTGCATGTGGAAATACTGCATGTGGAAATTACGCATGTGGTTATGCTGCATGTGGTAATACTGCATGTGATGATCCTGCATGTGGCTATACTGTATGTGGTAATACTACATGTGGTAATTCTGCATGTAGCTAAAATGCATTTGGTAATACTGTATGTGGTAATACAGTATGTGGTAATACTGCATGTGTTAATACTGCATGTGGTAATCCTACAGGGCGGTGGAGTTCAGTAAAATATTCTGGCTCACCCCAGTAGTGTTTTGACAGGGTGGTGGAGTCCAGTAAGATATTGTGGCTCAGCCCCTGTAGTGTTTCTACAGGGCGGTGGAGTTCAGTGAGAGATTCTGCCTCAGCCCCTGTAGTGTTTCTGACAGGGTGGTGGAGTCCAGTGAGATATTCTGGCTCAGCCCCTGTAGTGTTTTGACAGGGCGGTGGAGTTCAATGAGATATTCTGGCTCAGCCCCTGTAGTGTTTCTACAGGGCGGTGGAGTTCAGTGAGATATTCTGGCTCAGCCCCAGTAGTGTTTCTGACAGGGCCGTGGAGTCCAGTAAGATATTCTGGCTCAGCCCTTGTAGGTGTTTCTGACAGGGCGGTGGAGATCAGTGAGATATTCAGGCTCAGCCCCTATAGTGTTTCTGACAGGGCGGTGGAGTTCAGTGAGATATTCTGGCTCAGCCCCTGTAGTATTTCTACAGGGCGGTGGAGTTCAGTAAGATATTCTGGCTCAGCCCTAGTAGTGTTCCTACAGGGCGGTGGAGTTCAGTGAGATATTCTGGCTCAGCCCCTGTAGTGTTTTGACAGGGCGGTGGGGTTCAATGAGATATTCTGGCTCAGCCCCTGTAGTGTTTCTGACAGGGCGGTGGAGTTCAGTAAGATATTCTGGCTCAGCCCCAGTAGTGTTCCTACAGGGCGGTGGAGTTCAGTGAGATATTCTGGCTCAGCCCCTGTAGTGTTTCTGAGAGGGCAGTGGAGTTCAGTGAGATGTTCTGGCTCACCCCCAATAGTGTTCCTACAGGGCGGTGGAGTCCAGTGAGATATTCTGGCTCAGCCCCTGTAGTGTTTCTACAGGGCGGTGGAGTTCAGTGAGATATTCTGGCTCAGCCCCAGTAGTGTTTCTGACAGGGTGATGGAGATCAGTGAGATATTTTGGCGCAGCCCCTGTAGTGTTTCTGACAAGGCGGTGGAGTTCAGTGAGATGTTCTGGCTCAACCCCAATAGTGTTCCTACAGGGTGGCGGATTGCAGTGAGATATTCTGGCTTAGCCCCTGTAGTGTTTCTACAGGGCGGTGGAGTTCAGTGAGATATTCTGGCTCAGCCCCTGTAGTGTTTCTACAGGGCGGTGGAGTTCAGTGAGATATTCTGGCTCAGCCCCTGTAGTATTTCTACAGGGCGGTGGAGTTCAATTAGATATTCTGGCTCAGCCCCTGTAGGGTTTCTACAGGGCGGTGGAGTTCAGTGAGATATTCTGGCTCAGCCCCTGTAGTGTTTCTACAGGGCGGTGGAGTTCAGTGAGATATTCTGGCTCAGCCCCTGTAGTGTTTCTACAGGGCGGTGGAGTTCAGTGAGATATTCTGGCTCAGCCCCTGTAGTGTTTCTGACAGGGCGGTGGAGTTCAGTGAGATATTCTGGCTCAGCCCCTGTAGTGTTTCTGACAGGGTGTTGGAGTTCAGTGAGATATTCTGGCTCAGCCCCTGTAGTGTTTCTACAGGGCGGTGGAGTTCAGTGAGATATTCTGGCTCAGCCCCTGTAGTATTTCTACAGGGCGGTGGAGTTCAGTGAGATATTCTGGCTCAGCCCCAGTAGTGTTCGTACAGGGCGGTGGAGTTCAGTGAGATATTCTGGCTCAGCCCCTGTAGTGTTTCTGACAGGGCGGTGGAGTTCAGTGAGATGTTCTGGCTTACCCCCAATAGTGTTCCTACAGGGCGGTGGAGTCAAGTGAGATATTCTGGCTCAGCCCCAGTAGTGTTCCTACAGGGCGGTGGAGTTCAGTGAGATATTCTGGCTCAGCCCCTGTAGTGTTTCTGACAGGGTGTTGGAGCTCAGTAAGATATTCTGGCTCAGCCCCTGTAGTGTTTCTGACAGGGCGGTGGAGTCCAGTGAGATATTCAGGCTCAGCCCCTGTAGTGTTTCTGACAGGGCGGTGGAGTTCAGTGAGATATTCAGGCTCAGCCCCAGTAGTGTTTCTGACAGGGCGGTGGAGTCCAGTAAGATATTCTGGCTCAGCCCCTGTAGTGTTTCTGACAGGGCGGTGGAGTTCAGTGAGATATTCTGACTCAGCCCGCAATAGTGTTCCTACCGGGCAGTGGAGTCAAGTGAGATATTCTGGCTCAGCCCCTGTAGTGTTTCTACAGGACGGTGGAGTTCAGTAAGATATTCTGGCTCAGCCCCTGTAGTGTTTCTGACAGGGCGGTGGAGTTCAGTGAGATGTTCTGGCTCACCCCCAATAGTGTTCCTACATGGCGGTGGAGTCCAGTGAGATATTCTGGCTCAGCCCCTGTAGTGTTTCTACAGGGCGGTGGAGTTCAGTGAGATATACTGGCTCAGCCCGTGTAGTGTTTCTGACAGGGCGGTGGAGTTCAGTGAGATATTCTGGCTCAGTCCCAATAGTGTTCCTACAGGGCGGTGGAGTCCAGTGAGATATTGTGGCTCAGCCCCTGTAGTGTTTCTACAGGGCGGTGGAGTCCAGTGAGATATTCTGGCTCAGCCCCTGTAGTGTTTCTACAGGGCGGTGGAGTTCAGTGAGACATTCTGGCTCAGCCCCTGTAGTATTTCTACAGGGCGGTGGAGTTCAGTGAGATATTCTGGCTCAGCCCCTGTAGTGTTTCTACAGGGCGGTGGCGTTCAGTGAGATATTCTGGCTCAGCCCCTGTAGTGTTTCTACAGGGCGGTGGAGTTCAGTGAGATATTCTGGCTCAGCCCCGGTAGTGTTTCTACAGGGCGGTGGAGTTCAGTGAGATATTCTGGCTCAGCCCCTGTAGTGTTTCTGACAGGGCGGTGGAGTTCAGTGAGATATTCTGGCTCAGCCCCTGTAGTGTTTCTGACAGGGTGTTGGAGTTCAGTGAGATATTCTGGCTCAGACCCTGTAGTGTTTCTACAGGGCGGTGGAGTTCAGTGAGATATTCTGGCTCAGCCCCAGTAGTGTTCCTACAGGGCGGTGAAGTTCAGTGAGATATTCTGGCTCAGCCCCTGTAGTGTTTCTGACAGGGCGGTGGAGTTCAGTGAGATGTTCTGGCTCACCCCCAATAGTGTTCCTACAGGGCGGTGGAGTCCAGTGAGATATTCTGGCTCAGCCCCAGTAGTGTTCCTACAGGGCGGTGGAGTTCAGTGAGATATTCTGGCTCAGACCCTGTAGTGTTTCTGACAGGGTGTTGGAGCTCAGTAAGATATTCTGGCTCAGCCCCTGTAGTGTTTCTGACAGGGCGGTGGAGTCCAGTGAGATATTCAGGCTCAGCCCCTGTAGTGTTTCTGACAGGGCGGTGGAGTTCAGTGAGATATTCAGGCTCAGCCCCAGTAGTGTTTCTGACAGGGCGGTGGAGTCCAGTAAGATATTCTGGCTCAGCCCCTGTAGTGTTTCTGACAGGGCGGTGGAGTTCAGTGAGATATTCTGACTCAGCCCGCAATAGTGTTCCTACCGGGCGGTGGAGTCAAGTGAGATATTCTGGCTCAGCCCCTGTAGTGTTTCTACAGGACGGTGGAGTTCAGTAAGATATTCTGGCTCAGCCCCTGTAGTGTTTCTGACAGGGCGGTGGAGTTCAGTGTGATGTTCTGGCTCACCCCCAATAGTGTTCCTACATGGCGGTGGAGTCCAGTGAGATATTCTGGCTCAGCCCCTGTAGTGTTTCTACAGGGCGGTGGAGTTCAGTGAGATATACTGTCTCAGCCCGTGTAGTGTTTCTGACAGGGCGGTGGAGTTCAGTGAGATATTCTGGCTCAGTCCCAATAGTGTTCCTACAGGGCAGTGGAGTCCAGTGAGATATTGTGGCTCAGCCCCTGTAGTGTTTCTACAGGGCGGTGGAGTCCAGTGAGATATTCTGGCTCAGCCCCTGTAGTGTTTCTACAGGGCGGTGGAGTTCAGTGAGATATTCTGGCTCAGCCCCTGTAGTGTTTCTGACAGGGCGGTGGAGTTCAGTGAGATGTTCTGGCTCACCCCCAATAGTGTTCCTACAGGGCGGTGGAGTCCAGTGAGATATTCTGGCTCAGCCCCAGTAGTGTTCCTACAGGGCGGTGGAGTTCAGTGAGATATTCTGGCTCAGCCCCTGTAGTGTTTCTGACAGGGCGGTGGAGTTCAGGTAGATGTTCTGGCTCACCCCCAATAGTGTTCCTACAGGGCGGTGGAGTCCAGTGAGATATTCTGGCTTAGCCCCTGTAGTGTTCCTACAGGGCGGTGGAGTTCAGTGAGATATTCTGGCTGAGCCCCAGTAGTGTTTCTGACAGGGTGTTGGAGCTCAGTAAGATATTCTGGCTCAGCCCCTGTAGTGTTTCTG
This sequence comes from Triturus cristatus, assembly GCF_964204655.1. Taxonomy (NCBI): domain Eukaryota; kingdom Metazoa; phylum Chordata; class Amphibia; order Caudata; family Salamandridae; genus Triturus; species Triturus cristatus. Next base: position 67,543,279 of record NC_140579.1, on the reverse strand, counting down.
ACAGGGCGCTGGAGTCCAGTGAGATATTCTGGCTCAGCCCCTGTAGTGTTTCTGACAGGGCGGTGGAGTCCAGTAAGATATTCTGGCTCAGCCCCTGTAGTGTTTTTGACAGGAGGTGGAGTTCAGTGAGATATTCAGGCTCAGCCCCTGTAGTGTTTCTGACAGGGCGGTGGAGTTCAGTGAGATATTCAGGCTCAGCCCCAGTAGTGTTTCTGACAGGGCGGTGGAGTCCAGTAAGATATTCTGGCTCAGCCCCTGTAGTGTTTCTCACAGGGCGGTGGAGTTCAGTGAGATATTCTGACTCAGCCCGCAATAGTGTTCCTACCGGGCGGTGGAGTCAAGTGAGATATTCTGGCTCAGCCCCTGTAGTGTTTCTACAGGACGGTGGAGTTCAGTAAGATATTCTGGCTCAGCCCCTGTAGTGTTTCTGACAGGGCGGTGGAGTTCAGTGAGATGTTCTGGCTCACCCCCAATAGTGTTCCTACATGGCAGTGGAGTCCAGTGAGATATTCTGGCTCAGCCCCTGTAGTGTTTCTACAGGGCGGTGGAGTTCAGTGAGATATTCTGGCTCAGCCCATGTAGTGTTTCTGACAGGGCGGTGGAGTTCAGTGAGATATTCTGGCTCAGACCCAATAGTGTTCCTACAGGGCGGTGGAGTCCAGTGAGATATTGTGGCTCAGCCCCTGTAGTGTTTCTACAGGGCGGTGGAGTTCAGTGAGATGTTCTGGCTCAGCCCCAATAGTGTTCCTACAGGGCGGTGGAGTTCAGTGAGATGTTCTGGCTCAGCCCCTGTAGTGTTTCTACAGGACGGTGGAGTTCAGTGAGATATTCTGGCTCAGCCCCTGTAGTGTTTCTGACTGGGCGTTGGAGTTCAGTGAGATATTCTGACTCAGCCCGCAATAGTGTTCCTACCGGGCGGTGGAGTCCAGTGAGATATTCTGGCTCAGCCCCTGTAGTGCTTCTACAGGACGGTGGAGTTCAGTGAGATATTCTGGCTCAGCCCCTGTAGTGTTTTGACAGGGCGGTGGAGTTCAGTGAGATATTCTGGCTAAGCCCCTGTAGTGTTTCTACAGGGCGGTGGAGTTCAGTGAGATATTCTGGCTCAGCCCCTGTAATGTTTCTACAGGGCGGTGGAGTTCATTGAGATATTCTGGCTCAGCCCCAATAGTGTTCCTACAGGGCGGTGGAGTTCAGTGAGATATTCTGGCTCAGCCCCTGTAGTGTTTCTACAGGGCGGTGGAGTTCATTGAGATATTCTGGCTCAGCCCCAATAGTGTTCCTACAGGGCGGTGGAGTCCAGTGAGATGTTCTGGCTCAGCCCTTGTAGTGTTTCTACAGGGCGGAGAAGTTCAGTGAGATGTTCTGGCTCAGCCCCAAAAGTGTTCCTACAGGGCGGTGGAGCTCAGTAAGATATTCTGGCTCAGCCCCTGTAGTGTTTCTGACAGGGCGGTTGAGTCCAGTGAGATATTCTGGCTCAGCCCCTGTAATGTTTCTGACAGGGCGGTGGAGTCCAGTGAGATATTCTGGCTCAGCCCCTGTAGTGTTTCTGACAGGGCGGTGGAGTTCAGTGAGATATTCAGGCTCAGCCCCAGTAGTGTTTCTGACAGGGCGGTGGAGTCCAGTAAGATATTCTGGCTCAGCCCCTGTAGTGTTTCTGACAGGAGGTGGAGTTCAGTGAGATATTCAGGCTCATCCCCAGTAGTGTTTCTGACAGGGCGGTGGAGTCCAGTAAGATATTCTGGCTCAGCCCCTGTAGTGTTTCTGACAGGGCGGTGGAGTTCAGTGAGATATTCTGACCCAGCCCGTAATAGTGTTCCTACCGGGCGGTGGAGTCCAGTGAGATATTCTGGCTCAGCCCCTGTAGTGTTTCTACAGGACGGTGGAGTTCAGTAAGATATTCTGGCTCAGCCCCTGTAGTGTTTCTGACAGGGCGGTGGAGTTCAGTGAGATGTTCTGGCTCACCCCCAATAGTGTTCCTACAGGGCGGTGGAGTCCAGTGAGATATTCTGGCTCAGCCCCTGTAGTGTTTCTACAGGGCGGTGGAGTTCAGTGAGATATTCTGGCTCAGCCCGTGTAGTGTTTCTGACAGGGCGGTGGAGTTCAGTGAGATATTCTGGCTCAGCCCCAATAGTGTTCCTACAGGGCGGTGGAGTCCAGTGAGATATTCTGGCTCAGCCCGTGTAGTGTTTCTACAGGGCGGTGGAGTTCAGTGAGATGTTCTGGCTCAGCCCCAATAGTGTTCCTACAGGGCGGTGGAGTCCAGTGAGATATTCTGGCTCAGCCCCTGTAGTGTTTCTACAGGGCGGTGGAGTTCAGTGAGATATTCTGGCTCAGCCCCTGCAGTGCTTCTGACAGGGCGGTGGAGTTCAGTGAGATATTCTGGCTCAGCCCCTGTAGTGTTTCTACAGGGCGGTGGAGTTCAGTGAGATATTCAGGCTCAGCCCCTGTAGTGTTTCTACAGGGCGGTGGAGTTCAGTGAGATATTCTGGCTCAGCCCCTGTAGTGCTTCTACAGGACGGTGGAGTTCAGTGAGATATTCTGGCACAGCCCCTGTAGTGTTTCTGACTGGGCGTTGGAGTTCAGTGAGATATTCTGACTCAGCCCGCAATAGTGTTCCTACCGGGCGGTGGAGTCCAGTGAGATATTCTGGCTCAGCCCATGTAGTGCTTCTACAGGACGGTGGAGTTCAGTGAGATATTCTGGCTCAGCCCCTGTAGTGTTTTGACAGGGCGGTGGAGTTCAGTGAGATATTCTGGCTCAGCACCTGTAGTGTTTCTACAGGGCGGTGGAGTTCAGTGAGATATTCTGGCTCAGCCCCTGTAGTGTTTCTACAGGGCGGTGGAGTTCATTGAGATATTCTGGCTCAGCCCCAATAGTGTTCCTACAGGGCGGGGGAGTTCAGTGAGATATTCTGGCTCAGCCCCTGTAGTGTTTCTACAGGGCGGTGGAGTTCAGTGAGATATTCTGGCTCAGCCCCAATAGTGTTCCTACAGGGCGGTGGAGTTCAGTGAGATGTTCTGGCTGAGCCCCAGTAGTGTTCCTACAGGGCGGTGGAGTTCAGTGAGATATTCTGGCTCAGCCCCTGTAGTGTTTCTACAGGGCGGTGGAGTTCAGTGAGATATTCTGGCTTAGCTCCTGTAGTGTTTCTGACAGGGTGGTGGAGTCCAGTGAGATATTCTGGCTCAGCCCCTGTAGTGTTTCTGACAGGGTGGTGGAGTCCAGTGAGATATTCTGGCTCAGCCCCTGTAGTGTTTCTACAGGGCGGTGGAGTTAAGTGAGATATTCTGGCTCAGCCCCTGTAGTGTTTCTACAGGGCGGTGGAGTTCAGTAGGATATTCAGGCTCAGCCCCTGTAGTATTTCTACAGGGCGGTGGAGTCCAGTGAGATATTCTGGCTCAGCCCCTGTAGTGTTTCTACAGGGCGGTGGAGTTCAGTGAGATATTCTGGCTCAGCCCCTGTAGTGTTTCTACAAGATACCCGGGTCTCGAATATGTCTGTAAAAAATCAGACACCCAAACTGTAATCTTGCTGTGTTCCCACTGTAACTTTCTAACCCACAAATGATGTGCAATGGTTTATTTCCCTAAATACTTGGAGTTTTAAATACATTTATTGGGAAAACTGAAAACCCTCCCACACAACCCTGTAGTCTCCACTTCACTAGAGCTTAGCTCAGGCCTGGGACCGACCCCGGCTGGAAGTTAATCAGATTAAAATGATCCTCTCTCCAGCTGCACTGACCTGAGGTAGAAATGTTTATTCCCTCTCAGATATTCCTAAAGCTAGACAGGGGCCCTGGGAACATGGACCTGAGATTGGACATCCCAAGAGATGGACCTCGGCTCTCCGGCCTTCACGTCACCAAATGTCTTTTGTCCACAGCACATCTGATCAGAACCTTAACTGTGACCCCCAAATCCTGGCTGAGGTCTAGTAGGAATAGGGAGGCGGCGTCTGTGGACAGCTAAAGCCAAAGGCAGTGTCTCCAAAGTCTGTGGGAATCTAAAAGACACGGGGACCACCAGCAAGATGTGCAGAGTGGTATCTGTGCATGAGTTTACCTGCTGTGGCCTTGCATCTGGAATAACATCTGTATCTACACTCAATCAATCAATCAAATAAGCTTTAATTCGGTTTGTACAAATACAACCATATAAGCTGAACAGATTAAAAATACATTAAATAACATGAAATATAATTCGACAAAATCATGGACAGGTAATTGTACCTATACAAGCCCTAACTTAACTGGCATTGAATGGTGAGTCATAATTAATATATCCAAAAATATACATATTTAGAAGAATAATACATTGTAAAATTCAGTCATTTAAAATCTTTTGTCAATAGCTATAACCATGTAGGTGAGGGAAGTAGATGGCTAACATAAAGTGACTCATGCATAAAAATGAGTCCAACTCATTATAATAAAGTGACTGATGCATAAAATAGATTATCTACACTCATTAATTCTACTAATGCCAACCAATCGAAGCATCCCTAAAGGGAGGTGTCAACCTAGGTCCCTAAACTAGTACAGTATACCTTCTAGTAGCTCTGTCATTCTGTACCATCTGACACTGTGTGCTCACTAGTACAGTAGACCTTGGGGTAGCTCTACCGCTCCGTACCATCCAATGCTCTGTGCCGTCTGATTTAGTGCACTGACTAGTACAGCATACTGTGGAGTCGCTAGTACAGTGCCCTACCTGCTGTCCTCTCTATGTAGTGCGGTTTGGTGTAGTGTGTGCTGTAGATGAGTGCGCACTTTAGTGTAGTGAGCAGTCTTGTGCCGCGCGCTTTAGTGTAGTGAGCAGTCTTGTGCCGCCCGCTTTAGTGTAGTGAGCAGTCTTGTGCCGCCCGCTTTAGTGTAGTGAGCAGTCTTGTGCCGCCCGCTTTAGTGTAGTGATCAGTCTAGTGCCGCGCGCTTTAGTGTAGTGATCAGTCTAGTGTCTCATGCTTTATTGTAGTGTTCGGCCTTGTGCCGCACGCTTTAGTGTAGTGAGCAGTCTAGTGCTGTGCGCTTTAGTGTAGTGAGCAGTCTAGTGCAGCGCGCTCTCTAGCGCTGCGTGCTCCTTCTAGATGTGGTGTACATTAATCATATGTAAAACAGAAGCAGTAATTACAGCCTTTCTTTGTGTCGTTAAATCTCTAATTGTGAATCTCTTCTCTGCAGTGATGGTGACTCTGGATCCTGACACGGCTCATCCTTGGCTCCTCCTGTCTGAGGGGGGGCGACGTGTGAGAGACATAGACACCTCACAGCCCCTGCCGGACACCCCCAAGAGATTCACCCACCACCTCTGCCCCTGTGTGCTGGGGAGCGAGGGGTTCACCTCTGGCAGACATTACTGGGAGGTGCAGCTGCTGCAGGAGGGGGGAGGGTGGGAGGTGGGGGTCGCAGCAGAGTCTGTGGACAGGAAGGGAGAGTTCATATGGTTACCTGAGGGGGGAGTCTGGGGTGTGCAGGAGTTGAAGGGTCAGTACAAGGCTCTCACCTCCCCTCGGACCCCTCTGTCCCCTCGTGAGAAGCCCCTGAAGCTGGGGGTGTATCTGGACTACGAGGGGGGGCGGCTGTCCCTGTACAATGCTGACTCCATGGAGCTTCACTACTCCTTCCCGCAGGCGCCTTTCACAGAGAGGCTCTTCCCCATCTTTGGTCTCTATGGAAGAGCGGAGCGGAGGCTGGTGTGAGCCCCCCCTCCCTCCCTCCCAACTGTCATCCACGGTTCAAACTCCAACATTCCAAAGAATCTTCAAACACCAACATTCCAAAGGAACTTCTTCACAAGGACCCTCTCTCTCCTGTTTCCATGACAACCAGAAGCCTCACGTGAAACTATGTATCTCTTTTCCTTGTACATTTTTAAAACATGGGCAGACAATGTTTGCCGTGTGAATCATCCACCAAACAGCATGTAACAGATGATAAAGTCTCTGCAGAATTAAACAAGCATTGGCATAGCCAATAGGTCTCGCTTTTGGGACCTTATAAGTCTTTTGCCATAGCTATTGGCTTTGGCAATGTTTCTAAAGTATGTGGTAGAGCAGTGTGGCTGCTATGCTCCGTACTGCAATCTTGGTGTCTAGTGCAGTGACGTATGGTAGTGGCATGGTGTGGTGTGTTGTTATAAGGTGTGTGTTGGTGGGATGCATGTGGGTAGTGTGCTGGGGTGCATGTGGGTGGCATCTGCATCTTTACAACAAAAGTCCCCAATTGTAATTAGATTAATCAGCGGCGTCACTAGGGTTGGTGTCACCCAGTGCGGTAACTCATGGTGACGTGCAGCGGCGTCACTAGGGTTGGTGTCACCCAGTGCGGTAACTCATGGTGACGTGCGGTCCGCACCCCCCTAGTGACACCACTGCTGCTGCGGACACCGGTGGGGCTTCGGCTCTTGTGTTTCCCCGTATGGAGCGATCTGGTGTAAGGTGAGAAGCGCCCATGCTTCCGGGCTAATGTGTCCCTGGGCTGGAGACGAACGCCGTGGTCCACATGCTGGCCAAGATGCCGGGGCGGCTGAGGAGGCTGTCCTCACGTCTGTCTACATCGTCTCAGGTAGGGGAGGAACGCTTTCACGGTCGAGTTATTTATTGATAAATTAGGTGAAACTGATGACTGAAGGAGTGAGTGTGCACTGCGTGTTACTTGGGAGATCTGCAGACAGGGACTTTTGGTCACACTTATAATGTGACCTTAACGACAGAAATGCCGTCCGCTTTCATTAAGAACGAAGGGCCTTATTTGGAGTTTTGCTTTATAGACTTCGGCACTTACAGTACGGCGGATCTGTGATATTTCCATGTTTGACGCAGTATATCCCGCCCTCCATTCTCCACATTAGGCCCTACATTTGGTATTGTAACCTGGAAAGCTGCCGTGTTATATCTAATCCCAGCAATGCACTAACAGGCAGTGTGCTTTGAGAAGAAAGGTGCGCTCTCCATGGCAGTTTGCGAACCCCCGCCAGGATGTGCCCGCACGCTGTCATGCAGTCAGCCTTCGGGGTTTCCACCTGTCGGAGGTTTGCAGCTGTGAAGCGTGGCTTCCTTTGAGAATGTGTATAGCTCCGTGGTTTGTGGAGCGGTGAGTAGTTGTGCAGTGCTTTAAAAAGAAATATAGAAGTGCAGGTACTCGCTATTTGGAGTTCCGGTGCCCACGAAGGTGGCACACGCCTGAGCCAGCGCATCGTGTGGGTGAAAAGAGGTGCGAGCCTGTCAACTTTGAAATCATTTCCACTGTGTGACAGTAGGGAGAACGAGGAAATAGCGCTTTGTGTCACACGGTTCTCACCGGCCCGAGAGAACACGTGATGAGTGCCGAAGCCTTGTGTCACACAGGGCACCGTCTGTCGGTGTCACCCCATGCGATGGTGTCACCCGGTGCGGTCCGCACCCCCCGCACCCTCCTAGTGACGCCACTGAGATTAATAATGCTTGTCTACAAACTATTGAAGGGCAATAAGGGTAAATGTAATATGCATGGCCCCATGGACCAATCTAACATGTTTATAATAGTAAAATATCGATTGAAAACAACAAAACTACCGGCCTATCGTTAACTCTTACTTTACTGTTTGTGTTTCCAAATTGTTAAATCCCTATCCACATCGATTGGCGGCAATTTCCCAGAACACACAGTCACTCATTGCAATGATCTAGCAATTTTTTTTTTTAAATCTCCGAAATTTACTGTTCCCTGTATAGTACAATAAATACACCAAATTCTACCCCTAAGAGAGAGACTCTGGACTCACCCACCGTTTGCCTCACAAACGCACCATTACCAGATAAACTCTTTCAACACTTTTTAGTAAAGTGAAATCTAGTTCCACTGTAGACCCCACACCTCCCCACATACTCCTTCAAAGATACAGCCACTAGATACAACTTCCTTCTCTCTCCCGCAGGAACCTTAATCGCCAAAGTTACATTTACATTTTTATTGTCGCCTGAAAACCTCTGAACACACAAGGAAATGCTCTTTGCAGCAGGCATCTTAATCCTCTGCGAAACTTTAGCATTACTGGAAACAGCCATTGGATTAAACTCCGATCTATCTCCTGCAGGAACATTAATTTCCAAAGTGAACTTTACATTTTTATTGTTGCCTGAAAACCTCAGAACAGACAAGGACATGTTCTTTGCAGCAGGCATTTTAATCCTCTGTGCTACTTTAGCATGAGTGGAAACAGCCACAAGATAAAACTTCCTATCTCTCTCCCACAGAAACATTAATAGCCAAGGTTACTTTTACATTTTATTTGTTGCCTGAAAACCTCTGGACACACAAAGACATGTTCTTTGCAGTAGGGCTCTTGATCCTCTGTGTCACTTTAACATTAGTCGGAATAGCCACTAGATAAAACTCTAATGTCTCTCTCCAGCAGGAACCTTAATTGCCAAAGTTACCTTTACATTTGTATTGTTGCCTGGAAACCTCTGAAAACACGGAGACTTGTTCTTTGCAGCAGGGATCTTAATCCTCTGCGCTACTTTATCATGAGTGGAAACAGCCACTACATAAAACTTCCATTTCCATCCTGCAGGAACCTTAATCGCCAAAGTTACCTTTACATTTTTATTGTTGCCTGAAAACCTCTGAACACACCAGGACATTTTTTTGCAGCAGGCATCTTAATCCTCTAAGCTACTTCAGCATAAGTGAAAACCGCCACTAGATAAAACTTCCGATCTCTCTCCCACAGAAACATTAATTGCAGAGATTACCTTTACATTTTTATTGTTGCCTGAAAACCTCTGAACACACAAGGACATGTTCTTTGCAGCAGGCATCTTAATCCTCTGCGCTACTTTAGCATCACTGTAAACAGCCACTAGATAAAACTTCCGATCTGTCTCCCACAGAAATATTAATCGCCAAAGTTACCTTTACATTTTTATTGTTGCCTGAAAACCTCACGATACACAAGGACATGTTCTTTGCTTGCAGCAGGCATCTGAATCCGCTGTGATCCTTTAGCATCAGTGGAAACAGCCACTAGATAAAACTTCCATTTCCGTTCTGCAGGAATCTTAATCGCCAAAGTTACCTTTACATTTTTATTGTTGCCTAAAAACGTACAAACGCACAAGGACATGTTCTTTGCAGCAAGCATCTTTATCCTCTGCGCTACTTTAGCATGAGTGGAAACAGCCACTGGATAAAACTCTTATCTCTCTTCAGCAGGAATATTAATCGCCAAAGTTACCTTTACATTTTTATTGTTGCCTAAAAACGTACAGACACACAAGGGCATGTTCTTAGCAGCAGGCATCTTAATCCTCTGCACTACTTTAGCATAAGTAGAAACAGCCACTAGATAAAACTTCCATCTCTCTCCAGCAGGAACATTAATCGCCAAAGTTACCTTTACATTTTTGTTGCCTAAAAACTCTGAACACACAAGGACATGTTCTTTGCAGCAGGCATCTTAATCCTCTGCACTACTTTAGCATGAGTGGAAACAGCCACTAGATAAACCTTCCGATCTCTCTCCCACATAAACATTAATTGCCGTGGTTACCTTTACATTTTTATTGTCGCCTGAAAACCTCACGATACACAAGGACATGTTCTTTGCAGTAGGCATCTGAATCCTCTGTGATCCTTTAGCATCAGTGAAAACATCCACCAGATAAAACTTCCATTTCCGTCCTGCAGGAACCGTAATCGGAAAAGTTACCTTTACATTTTTATTGTTTCCTGAAAAGCTCTGAACACACAAGATCATGTTCTTTGCAGCAGGTATTGTAATCCTCTGTGCTACTTCAGCATAAGTGGGAAAAGCCACTAGATAAAACTTCCATCTCTTTCCCGCATGAACTTTAATCGCCAACGTTACCTTTACATTTTAATAGTTGCCTGAAAACCTCTGAACACACAACGACATGTTCTTTGCAGCAGGCATCTTAATCCTCTGCACTACTTTAGCATGAGTGGAAACAGCCACTAGATAAAAGTCCGAACTATCTCCTGCAGGACATTAAGCGCCAAAGTTACCTTTACATTTTTATTGTTGCCTAAAAATTTACAGACACACAAGGACATGGTCTTTGCAGCAGGCATCTTAATCCTCTGCGCTACTTTAGCATCAGTGGAAACAGCCACTAGATAAAACTTCCATTTCCGTTCTGCAGGAACCTTAATCGCCAAAGTTACCTTTACATTTTTATTGTTGCCTAAAAACGTACAGACGCACAAGGACATGTTCTTTGCAGCAAGCATCTTTATCCTCTGCGCTACTTTAGCATGAGTGGAAACAGCCACTGGATAAAACTCTGATCTCTCTTCAGCAGGAATACTAATCGCCAAAGTTACCTTTACATTTTTATTGTTGCCTAAAAACGTACAGACACACAAGGGCATGTTCTTAGCAGCAGGCATCTTAATCCTCTGCACTACTTTAGCATAAGTAGAAACAGCCACTAGATAAAACTTCCATCTCTCTCCAGCAGGAACATTAATCGCCAAAGTTACCTTTACATTTTTGTTGCCTAAAAACTTACAGACACACAAGGTTCTTTGCAGCAGGCACCTTAATCATCTGTGCTATTTTAACATGAGTGGAAACAGCCACTAGATAAAACTCCCATCTCTCTCCAGCAGAAACATTAATGTCCAAAGTTACCTTTGCATTTTTATTGTTGCCTAAAAACCTCTGAACACACAAGGACATGTTCTTTGCAGCAGGCATCTTAATCCTCTGCGCTACTTTAGCATGAGTGGAAACAGCCACTAGATAAACCTTCCGATCTCTCTCCCACATAAACATTAATTGCCGTGGTTACCTTTACATTTTTATTGTCGCCTGAAAACCTCACGATACACAAGGACATGTTCTTTGCAGTAGGCATCTGAATCCTCTGTGATCCTTTAGCATCAGTGGAAACATCCACTAGATAAAACTTCCATTTCCGTCCTGCAGGAACCGTAATCGGAAAAGTTACCTTTACACTTTTATTGTTTCCTGAAAAGCTCTGAACACACAAGATCATGTTCTTTGCAGCAGGTATTGTAATCCTCTGTGCTACTTCGGCATGAGTGGGAAAAGCCACTAGATAAAACTTCCATCTCTTTCCCGCATGAACTTTAATCGCCAACGTTACCTTTACATTTTAATAGTTGCCTGAAAACCTCTGAACACACAACGACATGTTCTTTGCAGCAGGCATCTTAATCCTCTGCACTACTTTAGCATGAGTGGAAACAGCCACTAGATAAAAGTCCGAACTATCTCCTGCAGGACATTAATCGCCAAAGTTACCTTTACATTTTTATTGTTGCCTAAAAATTTACAGACACACAAGGACATGGTCTTTGCAGCAGGCATCTTAATCCTCTGCGCTACTTTAGCATCAATGGAAACAGCCACTAGATAAAAGTCCAATCAATCTCCAGCTGGAACATTGATAGCCAAAATTACCTTAAAATTTTTAGGTCTCGGCTAGGCAGCGCATGCGCTATCTCGTCGAGAGATGCTGTATACAGTATAATGGGGGAAGCTCCGCCCACTTTCAAGTGGCTAGGCAGAGCATGCGCTGTCTCGTCGAGAGATGCGTTATACAGTATAGTGGGGGAAGCTCCGCCCACTTTCCAGGCTTATTTGTGATTGGCTTGCATCATATTTTCAGCATTATGATTGGTGCTTGGCTTGGTAATCCTGCCTCCTGACGGGCATGTCGTCATTTTTTCCCTTCCTCGGCAATCAGCCCCTTTACTTCCTAAACAGTTTTGCTCCCCTGCCTCTCCCGTTCCCTCCTGTACTCTGTGAATTCTTCGACCACCAACACCTTCCCACCCCCTCCTGTTCGTGTCTTCTTTTACAATATGTGGTTTGCAAACTCGCCCATGTCTGTCACATGCTCGGAAAAGGGTTTGTTTCTTCCTGTTCCTGAGTGATGGATAAGCGGCCCTAAGGTTCCCTTTTGCATCTTTATCATTTCCTTCACCATCTTCAAGAAGAAAGTGTCTCGGAAAGTAAATTGTTTGCCATTTGCAGCTAGTGTGTGGACTAAACATGGGCTACTGTCCGATACCTGCATTGACTGGATGGGAGTAAGCGTTGCTTGATGGAGGCTGATATTGTAGCTGTAAGTTGTGAGGGAGGGAATTCGCAGTATGGACAAGTAACGCACAGTAGTACATACCAGCACAGTTTAAATAAAAAAGTGGCACCGGCCACCTAACTTCACCTTTAGGCGTAACGTAATTAAGTGCACAAATTAAGTACGGAGCATGGCCCTGGTTAGGATTAAATACATGGTTTAAACTAAGATTAGATCTGCCAGTCTGGTAATGCCTTCATAATGTAGCCAACCTGCACTTGTAGTCGGTCAACGGATAACATAGAAGGACAGCCTTGTATGTCGGGGCTTTGAAAATCTTATCCACAAGATACAGGTATCAGTCTCGGAGAGCAATCCCCGTCATTTGTTTTGATGTCTTTTATATGTGCCTGATGCAGGCGTTGGCTATCGCCAATACGTTTAACATTAACTACATACACTATATGAACAACACAGCGTTTCTGATTTGTGGTGACCTGGGTTGTTTGCATCCACAGAACCAAGCTGCTGCCAACATTCATCTGTTTTAGAGTAGAAAAAAGGTCTTTTGTTGACTGAGTGACTGAATTCTCTTGCGATTCTGTCATTTTGTTTGCCGTCCAAGTTACTTAGGTGTCCAGTACATCACATTTGGAAGGAGCCATCACAAACGTGGAGGTTTCATGTTTCATGATCAATTCTAAGTTCCTAAATCTGCAGAGAGTTGCAGCGTCTGCATGACAGTCCTTACTTAGTACCAGTGGCGGCTGGTGACATTTGAAAGTGGTGAGGCGTAAAATTATCACAGTACTGCACTGAGGCGAGCGAGCGTAGCGAGCGAGCCTAAACAACCTACGGGGGGTTCGGGGCTTCTCCACCGAGAAAATTTTGAAAAGATTGTGAATAAATGTAGCATTTTCAAGCAAATATGAGGAAGCAGGAAGGTTAATAATGTAATACACCCAGCAATGCCCCAGCCTCCTCCTTATGACCTCTATTACCCTCCCATCTCTCTCCTTTGCTTCTCTCCACCTCTATCAAGGACCGGAAGAGCAGCAGCACTTTAAACAGGTCCTCTGGAATTATGCAACAGGAAGTACCAAATTATGCAGCAGGGTTGACTACATTTGACAGTGTAATGCAGGGTAGTATTATTTCATTATTATGTCATTTTGTGCATGTTAACACTATGTGAAGGGACGACCACTGTGCAGCAACATATTACTGCATTTTTAGTAACATTTGATCCTTTTTCTGATGGTTTTTGTGAAAATCTTCAATTTAGGCTGTAGATGATGGATTATATAGCTAAGGTATCAAATCCATAATCATGCCTAAAACGCAGCAGCATCGAATAAATCCCATGGCCCTGGCTATAATACTGGTACCCCAAAGTGGGGGGTGTGTTCATTATGTTCCTTCTATTTATATAAGAGTTCTGCCTTTTGCAAGCACCTCGGGAGAATGCGAGGAGGCAGAACACTGACAGCACGTGTTACCAGTGCTTGTCTTCCCATAATAGGCACTTGCACTGTTCCTTCATATTCTGTATCTGTGTTTTATTAGTGAAACTTGGCAAGCCTTTTCACTCAAGAGTCAAAACTTTGCCATTGTCAGAATTATGTTGCTTAATACAGGGCCTTTAAGCATGTCTGCAGACAGGCCTATGAACAGGCACAGCTGTGCATGGCTCCAGCAGAGAGGCTACGGAAAGCATGAGAGGCTGTGCAGACAGGGTGTGGAGGTGGAAAGGACTGTGCAGACTATAGAAGTACATGGGCCGTGCAGGCGAGGCCACGGAGGGTGTACGGTGTAGTATGCAGACAGGTGTACGGAGGTCTACAGCCAGGGCTGTGCAGTGTATGAGGCTGGATGGGACTGTGCAGACAGAGTATGAAGGTGAGAGGGGCTCTGACTGAAGGAAAGTGCACAAGGCCATGCAGGCACGGTATGATGGTGCCAGGGGCTGTGCAGACAGTAAAGTATGAAGGTGCAAGCAACGGCCTGTGCAGGCAGCGTCTGATGGCGCACAGGTTTATGCAAGCAGGGTATGAAGGTGCACAGGGCTTTGAAGGCAGTGCTGTGCAAGGTACACAATGCTGTGCAGGTAGTATATGAAGGCAAAAGGGGTGTGAAAGCAAGGGGTGCACCGCACGGGACTATGGACACCATGTATGACGGTTCACGGAGCTGTGCAGGCATGGCTATGGAGGGGGGTTACAGGGCTATGGACGGAGGGAGGGGGTTGGATGCATTTCCGCAGAGAATCTTTTTTTTAAATCTGCTTTCTGCTCTTTCAGTCTTTCATGGAAGCAGTCTCTGTAATACGATGGCTGGGTTTTGAGCTGTGGGAAAGTATTAATGTCTGCACGTGTCAGGGATGAATGTTTTCTCCTCCTTAAGAGTGACTGCCATGTCTCAGATGAAAACCCACCGCAAAAAACAGCGGCAAGGAGGGTCTGTTTCTCCCATAAATTGTCTCCTCTTAGTTAAGCGCTTGTCTCCTCATTCGTTTTCATTTGGAATCCGCAGGCAGAGATCGTGTTCCAAGATTTATCTGTGATCGAAACATCAAAATGCTCGTCATTTTCCCCCTGCAGCACCCTCGAGTGATTTATAAATCTGCTCTGACATACACCCACACTATATGAAGGAAACTGAATTTAAAAAGTGCATAGGAGATATCATCCAGTTAGGGTATAATCCTGTTTGAAATGGTAATATTTAACTAAGTAGTATCCATCATGGACTCTGATTAGACGTGTGCAAGTTTGCGAGGCAGACTGACTTGCAAAATTAGTTTTATTAAGCGCACGAGCTTGATAAAAGTAGTATCTTACAAGTTTCATAAACTAAAAAGGTCAGTGACGTTTGTATCGGCCATAATGGTTTGCTGCTGCTCAAAGGACTGCACAGGGGAGGTGTCCGCTTACAGGGCCGGACTTAGAACTTCAAGAAACCCTGGGCAAAAATAAAAATGCATCCCCCATGGGAGTCCTCCCCTCAGAGCACTCTCTAAATCCTGCGACTCCAACTCCAAGCATTTTACATACAGTAGTCCTATCTCAGAAAATCTCAAATCATTAATACTTGGCTGTCATACAGCTGAATACTGCAATAGGCTACTGAAAGGTGACCAGTTAACCGTTCGGAAAGAGTCGACCATTGCACAGAACTACTAGTGGTAATTCAATATTTTAGAAACTTTGGATTCATTGTGGCTAGAAACATTTTTCGAAATCTGTAAAATGTGCAGCAGATGGATTATATGCCAATTGTATTCCGATGCAGAGTCACATAATTCCCGTGGCCACTGGTTTAATGGTTTTGTGGCACTGGCTGTTGATGTAGGACCCAGGGTTCTGCCCCTGGCTTCACCACTTTATCACACTTTGTAATCTAGAGCCGATCTTTTGGTGCCTCAGTTCCTACACCTGCCAACATCGGGAGTGCTCAGAAACAACCGTAATGAGGGTTCAAAGCACTCTATCTATAACTGGACTCACTAGTCGCTACAGCCGTTTCATCATGCACGGTGTGCTTGCGATGACATCAGCAGCAGCCACAGATGAGGCATTGCCTCTCACCTTGTAAGTGTTTTCATTAATTACATTCCCCTGGAGAGCAGGAGTGGGCGAGTGACTGCGGCCCTGAATTAGTGTCATCTGCCACTTCACATTTGACTGCCGACAGGTGATTGTGCATTTCGGCTGTTTGTGTGATTTAGGCAGTGGTCGAAGTGGGGAGTAAAAAGTAGGGGAACTGTGGGTGGAGGATCAGAGGGCGGGAATAATCCGAGGATTCAGTCAGTGGGCGGAGTCAGAGGTGTTGCCTGAAAGAGCAAAACATCCCAATTGTTTGTATTTGTTTGGCATTTTAGTGACCAGTTACAGCTTATTACATTATCTAACCAATGCATTTGTATGTTAAACTGGTACTAATAAGGCAACATCTTTGCAGAGACTGTTAGTACGTAAAAATGTCAAAATAATAAAGTATTAGATAATATACTTCATTACGCTGCAGACTTTTTTTTGCTCCATAATTTCGTTAACACTGCGGCGTAATTTTTTCCTCCACTGCTGCATAATTCCAGGGCCCAAAGAAGGTAGCACACTACTGCTGAAACAAGGCCAATGGAGGTCCCAAAGGGTGAGGTGGACTGGCCTCAATGGTCCTGTGACCTCAGTGACGGAGTCACTGCCGCTCTAGGATGTGCTGCTTAATAGGCCTGCCTGCAAGACAGGAGGCGAACTTCGAATGGATTGTGGTGGACAGGCCTTCAAGGCTAACCCACACTTGCCTCCGCTAGGGTCTAGGATCCACCTGCAGGTGCTAAGACACCAGGGTTTCTAAGGTCTAGCAAGGCCTTCTCAGGTCTAGCATGGGAATGTGCTCCCTCAGGAGAGTGGTCTGGTGGACCGGTCATGAAGGCTGAAACTGGTTCGCCAGTTCCAAATTCAGCAGCTCTGGCCGTAGTGCCACATCCTCTCCCACACTGAACATGTTACTGCCCCACTGAGAAAAACTCACACTTCCTTCAGCTCAGCTACAACCCAATTGTGCCCCTCTATAAACACCTGGATGCGACTCAATTCAAATTATGCACTAGACGACAGTAATATGCTGCCGGGAAAAAAAAGTAACAACATCCTGGAAAAAGCAAACACTCAAAGGGAATGCAAAATTAGGTAAAGTATGTGAAATGCAAGCAGGTACAATAAACAACATGGTTACCTTAAAGCTTTTACATTCATTCAGAAATCAGTGAGTGATTTTGCCTGAAAAGTCAAGGACATGGCTACAGGGACTAGAAGGTACCGGTTTGTGTCCATTGCGTATATCCTTACAAAACGTAAGAAGTATGGTTTAAAAAGACCACTTCCATGAACACATAGGTGCGGTACACATTTTGTTTTCCAATCCACCCATCAACCAGGTATTGCAGTACCTCTAGGAATGGTGCACTTCCCCACCCAGGGAAAACAATGATGGTCAAAAAAGAGACAAGAAAACAAAGCAGAGTGGCGCTAATGAATTTGGGTGTGATTAAAATCAATCTAACCTATTTGTGACCACTCTATATTGCTTTATTTAGATATTTTTCATATATTGAACATTTTATTTCTCTCTGTCCTGAGGCTGCACTTTGGAATAGAATGATATGTCAAGCAAAAGTGTTTTTCTGTTTTTGGATCCATTTCACAGGGGAACAAATAAACGAAAGTAGAGGAAAAAAGAGGGTAAGAGTTTCAGAAAGACAGAAAGAGAGGGAAGAAGAGGAAGAAAGAGAGGGAGCAGCTGCCAGCATCAGAGCAGGAGAAGTGGACACTGTCCTCGACTTCTCTGGGCAAAAAGTTAAAAACAGAGTCTTTTTCCATGTCTGTTCACCCGCCCGTCCTCTGACGGCCACAAACGCCAAGCCTCATCTATAAACCGTTGCTATTTTTGCCGTCCTGAGGCGCGTTTTATCACAGAAATAACCCCAGTGAAAGAATCAAAACACAACTCGCACTACACCACAGTGCAAACAAAGTACTTTAAAAATAAAAAGAGAGAATGCAGAGCGCACACCCCGTGTGCTCTTCAACACCCACCCAACACCATACACATCGAGCACCACACAACAGTTGCGGGCGGCGGGCATGACTGAGGAGGAGGGGGGGTACGCGCGGGGAGGGGGGTGGGTGGGGGTTTAATTTAATGATAAAACTTACCAGGCATCTCCTCCAGTCCCGAGTTGCATCACGTCCCCTCTGCAACTTGGTGGACCGCCGTGGAACAAACTTCTCCTAGCTCTTTCTTTTGCCGCTCAACAGGATACCAACTGCCAAATCAGGAGACTGGATGCGACGGGGGGCCGGGCGGCTGGCATTTGATAGGGCATGGGGCGACTTAACGAAAAACACGTCACCGCCCGAGCAGGAGCCTATCTCCAGACTCCTGCACTACACTAGGCATGCGCAGCATGCCTAATGCTTTGTTAATGTGAGTGAGGGGCTTTGCTCCTCTCTCACATGCGCAGACAGTCCATCTTCTAGACTCCTGCTATCGGCTGCGTGCGCAGTGCCTTGACACATGCGCCGCACTTTCACCCCTGAAGCACAGGCCGGCCCGGAAATGTAAACAGACGAATTGTAAAAGCTGTCAATTTGTCTGCTTACATTCCTGTTGGCCGAACTGCAGTGAGCAGTTTCTTTTGTAGGGCGCTGCCCCAACGCCCCTAATGGACCATCCGCCACTGCTTAGTACTAGCATGTAAAGGAACTATACAGAATGCGCTTCTGTTCACCAGTTGAAAGCCTCCACCGCAGTATTCATCAGTAATCCTCGCACTGGTTCCCAGAATACCGCGTGACGTCATTTGAGCTTTTTAAGGTGGTCCCTGGTGGCAATATGCATGTTTAAAGGGCTCCTAGGAGAACTGGGGGTTTATCCATGTCAGGCTAACGTTTTACAGCTGTACCCATCTTTAGGTGCTTAGTCCAATGTAAAGAGATGTCTGGTTCTGACATGCCCCGGCAGTCCTCCTCCCACTAGTGGCTATCCAGAGCCACTTTATTTTTGCTTCTACTTAAAAGTTCTTTTAAGTGACGGGACAGTACACATACAGGCCACGCAGTTGCTTTGGCAGTCCATTATTCCCATCCTTCTGGCAACAGTCAGACTGCACTTGGTTCTAGAGAGTTAACGGACCGCCAGATATTCACAAAATGGAAGGGAAGCGGGGTACAGCTCTCTGTGTGCCGACAACCCCCCTCCAAAGGGAGATTCCTGACATAAACCTTGAGAGCAGTGAAACAATCCTCAATAAATGGATAAGTAACTCGGACCAGAGAGTAGGTTTTTGCAACACCATCAAATGCAGCGTGAAATTGTCAAAACCTGGTTCACCCTTTTATGGGATTATAGACAAAGCCTGGAAATCACACTTGTGGATTTCCAGGGTGCATTCAAGAGAGCAAGACAGTCACTCAGAGTCCCACCACCTGCCCTCCGCTCTACCTGTACCAGGCTATGAGGGACAAACATATTTGGCAGAGATTGTCCATGACATGTCTATCAGCAAAGGCCAGTCCTTTCTGGTACCCTTCTTTAATGTGACCACAGCTATTACCTAGTCACAATTGTCTTTATCATAGATTAGATTGGTAAGTTAATTTGTGAATTCTCAAGGTGACCCTGGCTGTCTTTTCTCCAGCTTTGTCATCCAGCAAGCAGGATATGACATTTCTCATGTGCTGTAACTAATACAAGGCGAGAACTTTAGGGAGGGAGAGATAGCCCACATCATTTGAAAGACTTGCAGTAACTTTTATGAGAACATTGAGATGTTATGAAAGGCCCTCGCAACGCTGGAGCGGGCTTTTAATAGCCAGTAAAGCCCACTACAGCGGGCTCTAATGCTATATTAGCACCTTGAAGTAGGTCAGGGTTGATAATGGCTGGCTTTATAATGGCAGGTATAAGCCTTCTGCTCCAACAATCCAATGTTTTTCTTCATGTTTCTTACTTTTTAGGTCTCGGCTAGGCAGCGCATGCTCTGTCTCGTCGAGAGATGCTGTATACAGTATTGTGGGGGAAGCTCTGCCCATGCTATTGATTGGCTGAAATCTGAAATGCTGCATTCTGATTGGTTGCCAGCGTATTAGTCCCGCCTCCTTACTGCCATGACGTCATGTTTATCCTTCCATGGCTATCAGCCCCTTTACTTCAGCAACTCTTTTGTTCCCCTGCCTCCCCCTGTTCACTCCAGCAGTCTGTGACTTCACTGGCCACCACCACCCCCCCCCCACCCACTTCCGTTCCTGCCCTCATTTCTGTTTACAATGCAATACGACTCGCGTAAATACGAGTCCTATTGCATTTGTAAATGCTTTTTTTCATATGATTGGTTGCCTGTATCCGCACTATCTTTTGCCTAACCTGTCCAGACTCTCGCATGCATGCGATGCTTTACATCGTGTGCATGCACGCGAAAAGACTTACTCTGTAGGCAGAAGAGCACCGCCTAAGTACGGGTTCCTTGCACTTTCATTTTTTCATTTTTGAATAGTTGGTTGGCAGAATCTTTTTTTTTTATTGTTGCTTTCTGCTCGATGTTGCTTGCCATCCGCTGCTTTACTACACAACGCAAGCCTGCTCCGGAGCCGCCCGTAGCACCCGCACCTGGTATTGCACTTCCCTGGGGCACGCACAGCTGAACCCTGCCCTGCCTGCTGGTCACACCCGCAGGGACTTCGAGTCGTCGCTGTGACTTCTTCCCTGAGCCGCACTGGGTCGAGGAACATATCCTAGCTGAGGCGTTAGGCTGCGGACTGGCGGATTATCTGTGGGGCCTGCGGAGCTGTACCTGGGACCGCTGGCTGGGAGTGCGGTGCGGCGGCGAAGAGACGACCCGGACCTGCCTGACTGAAGCCCGTGTCGGATGCGACTCTCTGCTGTGCAGCCGGGGCCGAACAAGGGAGTTCGCTCTGCGGCCCACCCAGCTTCCTGCTCTGCGTGGCGACTTGCCCCAGGAGGCCGCAGTGGTCTTCCATTGCCGCTCCCGCAGTTGTAATTATGAATCAGGTGGGCACATCTTTCATCGTGCACCATTAACTGCTCGCCCTGGAGGGAGCAAGATGACGTGGTGAACGAACCCGACTAACTGCATCCCATTCACTACTATTGAGGGCGTGTAGGCATGGTGGACCGGCCTGCTGCTCCAACGCTGAATGCCTGCATTGACTCCACGAGATGACCGGGTGCATTACAGAGGAGCACTGCCGCTGCCTGAACCATCATGACGGTGTGTGGGCCTGTAACAGTGAGTACCCATTTGGCCCTGCGTGTGTGTGCACTGGCCTGTAGGCCCCCCCTGGCAGGCATGTCTGTGCACTACTATCACTGCTGTTTTACTAACACTACTATTAATGCTCTCGCTAACTTTTATCACTGCTCTCCTGGTAACGTAACTGATATCACTACTCTATTGGTCATGCTGCAACTGCTTTAATAGTAAAACTGCTGCATTACTATTCTGCTACTTCTAAAGTCATTGCTAACCTGCTAACTTACTCATCTGATACTAAACACAGTATATTAATATATTTATAATAGCAACTACTCCACTAAACTCATTAATATGCAGAGACCAATTGGCATTGCCAATGTTTGTTTGATTGAGCTATGCATCATCCATTTTTACCCCTGCCCTATTTCCAGCCCGGCTCTCTCCTTGACACCGCACCTGTATAAACGTTGGTAAAGAATCTAGATTGGGGTATTGTAGGCTGTGCATACATGCAGAGTCTGCGCAAAAGAACAGCTGGCGTCTGCTTGGGGTTTCTAGACAATAACAAAGCCTTATGTAAAGTTTACTTAGATAGCCTGCCTTGTTGTACAGCCTCAGGATGCGACAATTGCGCAAGACACTAAGGTTGTCGATTCTTACCGTTACTTCATTTGTGTGTTCTTCCCAAAGCTCTATTTACCCCTGGGCATCCCTTGTTTGTGATCTTTTGCTATAAAAACCCATGTAACCGTCATTCAGTGTGCTTCCTCCTTGAGTATCTCTATGGTGCTTGTCAGATGAGGCCCCATTCATGAATGCTAATAAATGATCTTTGGTTTGTACTTCACTCCAGTGTCGATTCCTCCTTACTTGTTTAGAACTCATGGACGAAGGGTGACCCTGCACCAGTGGGTTTTTAATAAATCCGCTTCCACAGATGATGCACACTGAATCCCTACCAACCGTTGTTTAGGTTTTCTCTTTTGCATTACTTTTGAAGTCAGGATTGCATTCTCTGCGATGGGCTACTATGTGTAGAACACATTATTATCTTAAGGGTCTTGTCCACTGTTTCATCAATAAATCTAATCGTCTTATCTGACCATAATGTCACAATAAAGATGTTCGGAAAATAAAATTCACAGCGCTGGCCCATAGTCAGGTCAAGTTTTATAATATCATGTTCCGTGCAAGAAAAATATCAAATTATAGTGATGAGGATTGACAGCTTCCATCTTTAACTATATAACACAAACCTATCTCACGAGTTGTCAACTTTCTCTGGTTGGATCCACGTGGCTGCCAACAATTTGGCAGATACTAGAACTAGTAGTTGTTTCTCTCTCAGAACTCTAGTCTGCATATTTGGCTCAATCACTGAGAACCGCATAT
Source organism: Triturus cristatus (assembly GCF_964204655.1). NCBI lineage: Eukaryota > Metazoa > Chordata > Amphibia > Caudata > Salamandridae > Triturus > Triturus cristatus. Next base: position 67,521,063 of record NC_140579.1, on the reverse strand, counting down.
GTTGTTGCCACAGTGACGGGATTCACTGAAACCTTCTGTGTACAACCAAACAATTTGGTGGTTCAACAGTGTTCATAATAATCAAGGAAGTGCAAAGTGTACCAACTTAGAATGATGAGAAGCAGAAATGAAATCTAGAGTAACCTTGAATTTGCAGAAGTCAGAAAGGAATCTTTATTAATCAGGTTTACAGAAAAGAAAACAAACCCTTTGATAAAAATGACAGTGGCACCTTCAAAGAACCTTATTTAAGAAACATATGAAATTGTAATGAAAAAAACTGTGAACAGAACCTTTGAATAAGACTGTATGCTGTGTCCCGCGGACCCTCAAAAGAGCATTGCTATTGTAGCCCACTCTATAACTGCACAACAATAACATATTCATGGGCCTATAGCAGCTCACGTTAGCTCTTGAATGAGACTGTATGCTGCGTCCCGCTGACCTTCAAAAGAGCATTGCTAATGTAGCCCACTCTATAACTGCACAACAATAACATATTCAGCCCTGTGCTCCAATATCCATCTCTCGACTTATTTTAAGGCAAATATCTGTGTTCTGATAGTCAGTGAAGAGTGAGGTGATGAGCGCACATCATGTATCCACTTTAGCAACAGGATACAGTACAGGAAAGTGTTAATACAAATCAGACAATGTGATGGGGACATTGTTTATGCAGTAAAAAGCCTCATGAGACCACCCTCACATTTTTATCTAATCTAGCAATGACAGCATGACTGTAAAACATCACTCAATACTAAACTGAGCAGTGCAGACATCAAAAGGCCTTTTAACTTTGTGAGTTGGGATCTACAGAGGTTCCCAAGGACAACTTGGTACCATAAAATGGCGGCTGGCCTGAAGTTGGTCTTTTGAGTTACATTTAATTGGTCAAGTTAAAGAGCAAACTTTACGGTCTTTTCCTCACTTAGTAGTTACGATTTCTATTTTCTGTAGCATAAAGATTCCAGTCCAGGCTCACAGGTTGGAAGTTGTGCTGACTGTGTTCAGAATCTTCGTTCTGAGGATGACACCACCTTGCCATCAACCTCCTCGGTCACGATGGTTCGGACCTGAGTGGTAGATGTGCTTGTTTTTGTGCTGGAGCTGGCAGAGGAGCTAGATCCTCCTAGGATACAAAGAAAAAACATATATTGCCGATAACACCCGTGAATTTACTATTTATATTAAATCTGACCCTTGTAGCAAGAAACATATAGGAATTTAGAAGGGAGACATATAATCACATACATTTATAGGAATAATATTGAGATGAAAATCACCCATTTTTTTACAAGTTCATTTTATTTGCTGTCTAATTGTTGAAAGAGAACAGATCCAGGCGGTGTGCTTATCTGAATCCCATGCCTATATTTGGTAAAACGTAAAAGTCAATTACATGCTAATAAGAATGGCACGGCCACTAGAAGGAAAACGTAAGTTCTAATGTGCATGGACACACCAGTGTTTCTTATGTCCTTCAATGTATAGAACAATCTGCCCGATGTTAAGAGACCAGTTAGATTAAATTAAGGATAAAAGTTTGCAAGCATTGAGGTTGGCAAGAGATAGAAAAACAAGTGGTAGATTTGCCATTCAGGACTCTGAAATATGTCTTTAAAAACTGTGCGGGTTGAAATCGGGTGCATTAGCTTGTGAAAAACTGACCTATAATTATTATCAGTCATTTTTACTTCAAATTCAGTGGGAAGAACCTCATTAACGCCTCATCCATTGCAGGTGAGCATGGCAATATGTTTATTTCCTTGGCTTTTATGATTGGATGGAAGTAATTTGCATAGTCATGAAGGTCCCACCTTTGATCCATCCTACTTCTGTTTGCATCACTGCGGCTTCTGAGGACATCAGTGCCAGCTCCTTTAGTTAATAATGAGTACAATCATACTGTGGCGCTGGCCACTGGTACCAAAGCACAAAGCAGAGATAAGCACGGGCAAATTCACAGTCTGGCTCGAGTAATGCAGAGCATTCTTTAATTATGATTTCTGTTTTGTTCTTCTTCCTACACTTTGCTAAAACTTTTAATAAAATCTATACATTCTCTCCTTAATAAGACCGTTCCCCCACGTTATCTAAGGTGGGATGAGCTGACTACGTTGGGCGTCGCCTAATTTGCACGTTCCTCCTAAATTCCAGGAGGGACACAGTCACATGGCAGGCAATTCAAATAAATGATTGCCCTTTCATAAACCTATTTGGTGCATGTGTAGGAATTTTAATTTCCCTCTGGGGCTGTCTTTAATGTCATCTGTTATGCTACTGTTTTGTGGATCTATTCCATAAGAAGAAAAGCTACTCACCGCCTTTTACAGCTCCAGATGTCCAAGCGGCAGATCTGTGAAAAATACCTCTTTGTTAACCATGCGGCAGATAAAAAAACATTTATACAATTCAAAACCATAGATTGTATAGGATGAACTATAGAGTCTACTGACCTACTAAGAATGCAATAGAAGATAAACATTGGTTTTACATTATACAGCTATTTATTTTTACATTTATTAAGGCCCTCTTCATATTTTCCATCATATGATGGTTTTGTAACAAACACACACAAGCCAGCATGCACCCATACTCCCAGAAGAACTGAAGCCCTCATCATACTCCACAAAGCACCCTTTTCAGTCCAGATTCTGTTGGCATCAATACTCGGATTTATTTAAGTTACGTCTACGCGCAAGACGTACAACATAGGGGTCGCCATGGATGAGGACGGCGAGGATGAGGAAGGAGAGAGAGACCATGGCAAGGAGGAGGCAGCCACAGTAGGTAAGTACCTTTTTGATTATATTTAAATTAGGGAGGGTGGAGGGGAGCGGAGTTTTTTTCCAACTCTGTGGAACTCCGCGCAGTGGCACTGCGCCATCTCCGCCCGGGGTTAGATAGGTACCAATTGGTGCAATGAGTTTTATTTGTGGGGACTCTAAATCATAGCTTCTTTTCAGTATTAAACTAAATGTCAATTATTATGCATGAATTTCTGACACAAGTTACACCGGAATTAGTAAACCTGCCATTGCGCCTGGTATAAATCAAACCCTAATTTTTTTAATAAGTCAGGAATAGCATGATCCCAAGATCTTCAGTTAACATGCTATGCTATGCAATGTAGTTTTTTATAGAGTGCCAATCACCAGTGAGGGTATCCAGGTGCTTGCCGGTAGGTAGGTGTGGACTTCCCTGGAGTTAATCAAAGAGCCAAGTCTTCAGCTTCTTGTGGAATTTGAGGACCTGATTTGGTGGGGGAGGTTGTTCTAAGTCTTTGGGGTGGTGTGTGAGTAAGTGCAACCCCCACTCTGATCTTCTGTATGCAGGGGATGTGTGCGAGTGAGAGACTGACTGATTGGAGGTGCGTGGATGATTGGTGGAGGTGGATGCATGTGTTGAGGTAAGTGGGGCCTCTGTTGTGCACTCTACACAATTGTGACAGAGGGAAAATGTGAATTGATGCATAAAGTTTTCTAAGTGATTGCATTTTTTGGGAACCACAACAAATAAGAGATGGTAAAGTGAAACATATTGACTTTCGAAAAAGCTTTTTCCATGTTTGACAACAGCATGAATGCAATACAGCTGTGGTGGCCATCTTGGAACAGGATTTGTTAAAGTATTACAAATGAATTTGTAGATGTGTGGAAATGTGGATTTTCCTGATCAGTTATGTCCCCTATCTTGGACCCCAACGGTTCTATATACATGTTACAAGTACATGTATGTTCCCTCCAGTTCCAGTTTCTAAGACGCAAACATATGTGTGTCTACCGTCAACATGTTCTCTGTCAGATCCGCCATCAATGGGCTGGATATTCGATTCCTAGGTATGACAGGCCACCGACTTTATATGGCTAAGTTACTCCATTTTTACAGTTCAGGCGAGTAGGCCTGATTCTGTCCTCAAAGCCTTTCCCTGCTCTCTGTCTCTGACAGCTTCAGCTTGAGCTCGCATCTGTATCCATGAACTTTGTCCTACTCCCTGTGCAGCTAACGGTGCCTGCCTCGGCTAGTTTTCGCCTGTCTGCCAAGAAGCTGTATTTCACCTTCGAATTATCTATTTTGCTCTTCAGCCGATGCATTCCTGTCTAGTGATTTAAGTAAACATTTCCTTTAGCTCACAAGCAAGGGACTCAGCCTTTCCGTCCTCCTGCAAGTGATTCATAGCCCTGCTGCCATGGAAAGTTTTCTATCCCTCGCATCTCATATAGACACTTAGACGCTTGTACACGTACACAGTCAGTATAGAATAGATTCTGTCCGAGAGTCTCTTCCTTGAGGATAACATAGTTCTTTAAACATAGGATGTTAGATATGATTTGGGATTAGGTTGACTTGACCCCCAGACTTCTCGTCTCCACATGTAGAGCTAAATGTCAAGTCCCCTTCACCCCCTAGTTGCACGTCAATTACACGTCATACTGCTGCGCGCGCATCTATGCCAAGTATTATCTTATAGATCCACCTATGTCTGATAATCCTAACCAATTATGTTTCTTTTATTCCTTATTACGCCTAGTTTCGATTATGTCACTGTCACGTCATTTTTCTTATCAAATGTTACGCCTTCTACATTCGTTTCATTGTAATGAACTTATTATAAAAATACATGTCTGTTAATAAATTATTGTACTTCACTTCCTGAACCCTCGTGGTGACGGAACCTGAAGGCCGCGACTCGAGTCGGCCATTTTGAATGGAATAAAGCCCATTAGAAAACCTCTTATACCACGGATTCTGCCTCTTGTTATTTTGAGCTATTTTACTTTATTTTAAGATTCCGCATGAAATTCAGTCCGGTAATATTTATTTTATTTACCACATAATGGCGCCCGAACAGGGACACTTTCTCATCTCACGCGCCGGCGGTGCGTTGCAGGCCCGGTCTCCTGCCACAGCTGGACGGACCATAAACGCGTACCAGCAGGATTTCCTGTAAGCTCCCTCCGGTCAAGCGGGGGCGACTGAGGCTGCGATCAACCCAGACGAGGCGGTGAGAAGTGCGAAGTATCCCGACCAGAGCCTAGCTGAGAGAGCAAGATCCGAGGTATACAGAGGCCCACCAGGTTTTCCGAAATCCCGACGTCCAGAGGGTCCGATGTCCGCAGTTATCGAGTCCTGTCCATTCTCTGAGGCCTTCCGTTTCAAGGAGCTACTCGGTGAGTACCATCGCCGGGGAGGCGTGTTGACGCGCACATAGGTTGTGCCGGTCAAGACGGATTTGGGTACACAAATCCGGTCTGCACTGTTTAGCAGTGTATATGTACTGTTTAGCAGTATATCAAGTATTCCGAAGTATTCAGTTATTGTCAAGAATTCAGCGTGGTGATTAGTTAGGCAGACTGTCATCATTGTCGACCATTATTAAATGTTTAATGTTTAATGTTTAAAGTATTCAGAAAATGTCTTGCATATTGTGGTATGAATGATTGTTCATTGTTCACTGTTCATTATTGTGTTTTTCGTATTAAGTAAGTTCAAGAGTAAGTATCAGGTCAGTTGTCAATATGCCGCTCTTCTCGAAGTTAAGACAGATTACTACCAGAAAAGGGGTGCTTGAAGAAGCAGTTCCTATTCCTCCTAGAGACACTCCAGGACATTTCATGTACCATAAGCATGGCTTAGATGCCATATTGTTTCTTGATCTATGGGTAGATTATACCAAAGGATTACCGGAAAGTCAAAGGTGGCCCATAGCGGGAACCTGGGATGCAGAGTGCATCATGAAAGTGGAGGAAGAGTTATGGAAAAGAAAGGTCAGACAGTCACAGAAAGACGCTGTCGAGTTATGGCGTAAAGAATCTCATAGACGAACAGAAAAAGCACGTAGACAAGAAGAGAGGAGTAAAGAAAGTTCAAATAAAGTTCAAGAAAATCTATTAATTGAGGAAGGTATCCGAGTGAAATCAGAACAAGTGAATAGACAAAGAAATGCTCTTATGAATGGTATGTATCCCCTTCTAGCCGAAGGACTACCTAAGGCTGTTACGGAGGTGCCAAAAGACTTGCCACCCCCATTATTTCCAATTAAGGTACATCCAAAGGGGCTTCCCAGAACCGCAGAAGATGTTTTTCTTTCCTCATATCTAGACGACGCAGCTCCCGAGTATGCTAACGCCGCACCACATAGACCATCTGGCAGAGGGGTTCAACGTCAGGATCAGGTATCTGTCCCCGTGCAACAGCAAGTTCCGACACAAGCGTCGGCAAGCACATCCGTTTCCGCATCTGTCTCCGCAGTCGACTCTACAGAGGTATCGACACCCATAGTTGCGGTGTCACGTTCGACGAACCCTTTCACACCCGACGCCCCAGATGGGGCCACGGGAGGTGCTAGCAGTACTTTTACACCACCTAGAATAAATAAACTTGTCTTTCAAGAGTCAACACATTCACGTACACCAAAATTCGTAAATGAACGTACGCTTAAGGAACTCCTTGTAAATTGTAGATATGACCCAGTGGTTGGTAAAGAGGACGAAATGGTCCTGGCATCATTACGTATCAGACGAGCCGCAGAGTATTTAGCAAGATTACCAGGAATGACTACGCATCTGGATAACATATATCATTTTGTTCAAACAGGACGAGATCCAGGATGTATTAACAGAGCTATGGAATTCCAGAAAGTAGAGATACAGGGGGAACTGTTACGTTTCCTCATAAACTGTGTGATCAGAAATCAAGATCGTCCGGGGGTAGACCCGAATGTAATGCTTACTCTTACAAGATGGAGTCAGAATATATCAGAAGGGAGACACGATAAGCAAAATTGTATAATAGCCATGTGCCGAAAAATCCGTAAAGAAATAGAGCGTATTCATGAAGAAAGATTGGGAACAGACGAGTTTGAGCAAGATGAAGTGTCCGAATCAGGGAACTCTGCAAGACAGTCAGAGACCATAGCTTATGTAGGCAGAGGAAGATCCTGTGAAAATACTAGATGTTTTTCTGATCCAATACACTCTGTATACCCAAATAATAGCAGAACGTATCCGACGCCTGTAATAAATCTGAAATCTCCTGAACATTTGTTTCAAGCCGCAGATAAAATACTACGAGAACGAAGGGGTTACCACCTCCTCGATTCCATAGATGAGCAAGAATTAGCCAGATCAGCCGTTCACTGGATTGTTAGTCCTGAAAAATACGGTGATGAGACCGTAGCACACACGTTTCTCAACCTCAGTACAGATGAACAACGTTTAGCTGGAATCTATATGATTCAGCAACTCCTCATATTATATAAGAGCCAACATGCTGACCCTGGTCCTTTACCTGATATATTAACGGAACTACTCACGTACAGATGGAGAGGTTCTAGTAACAAGCTAATTAAAGAGATATTAGTGTCACGTAAGCAGTACGTCCTTTTTGTAAATCCAGATTCTCTCTCCTTGCCCCCCAGAGAAAGAGCACCGTACTACATGGATAGACAAAATCCTTTACGGGAAGTGCACCCAATAAAAGGCGAAGACAATGAGTTTCACCGTGTATTTGTTTACACACCCATATCAAAAATGGAATTATTAGAAATGAAGAAAGTAGTACCTAGTCATGACAAGTCAGACATGTTACTGATGGGAGAGTACACCTTTCCTGATATTATGACGATATTAAAGGTGCTTTTGCCTGCTGGCATTTATGAAAAACTGAAAGAAAAAGAGTGGGAAGTGGGAGACCAAAAGATAGACTGGACAGCATTAGCAGAGGAAGAAAGGGGCCGAGCTGCAGGTTCAGGGCTCGGGGATAAAGTTAAACTATTACCAGGTTTACTAGTACAGGTACTGCCACGTTTATTAACTACAAAAAAGGAAGATTGGGGTGCAATCACAGCCTGTAAACAAAAGCAAGATGAAGACACAAGCGATTATTATGCTCGATTTGAAAAATGTTTTGGTATAAATAGTGGTATAAAAGCAAGTAGTGACTCATATCCACATCTATTTGTGACAAAATTAGTGGAAAATGCATTGCCTCCAGTGAAGAATAGAATATTGAAATTCGAGAGTACCTGGCAAAGTAACACTCCGTCGCAAATGCTACAAATGTTACAGTATCATCACAATAGAATTAGGGATGAACAAGAACACGAGCATAGACGCATGAAGGATACAAAAATGAAAATGCTAGTTTCTCAGACAGTACCAGCAGATGGTCACAAAAAGGGTGTGACACATCCTGGTGATTCTGCAGTTCCTGTAAAAGGAACCTGCAATTACTGTAAACAACTAGGCCATTATGTACACGATTGTCCAGTCCTGAAACGTAATATAGCTACAGGTATTGCAAAGGAGAGACCACGATTAGTTAGGCAAGATCAGAATGAACAAGGAGCTATGCAGCATGGACAGTCTATGCCAGTTCAGCAACAGTCCATGCCAGCCTCACAGCAACCCATACAGTTTGTGCCAGCTGCACCACCGTTGCCTGCTACTGCCACACAAACTACAACACGACAAATGTATCAGACTGCACAGTATGAATACCCTGAGTATCAGCGTTACGCATGAACCAGCCTAGAGAGGGAAGTTGACTTACCGCTTATTGAGATTCCTGTAGATCAAGAAGGACCTTATGTACATAGTGAATTATTAGGTCAAGATAGAAAATTCTTACTCGATACAAGGGCAAGTCGAACAACCATAAAACGTAGTGAAGTTCCAGGGGCACCCCTCTCAGGCTCTCAAAATGTTTCCCTTGGTTTTTCAGGAAAACCTATTGTTAATGAAGTATCACAGCCTCTACCACTTACGATAGGACCTTTGACACGAACTACAGATTTATTGCTTACTAAATCATGCCCAGAAAATCTGTTAGGAATTAAAACTCTGAAAGCACTAGGAGCCATAATATGTTGTTCTCCGGAAGGAGTAAGGTTGTTTTTGCGTGATTTTAAAGGTCACTATGTGTCTAGAGACATGGATCCCCGACTACAGATTTTACCAGTACATCTATGGGCACAAGGCCCTACGGATGTTGGCTGCATGAACATTACACCCTATCGAGTTACATTGAAAGCAGGAGTGGTACTACCACGAATGCGACAATACAAGTTACCGCATGATGCTGTAGTGGCTTTGCTGAAAATCATTGATGAGCTAATTGCCCAAGGAGTAGTTGTAGAAACAGACTCCAATGTATGTAATTCACCGATAATTCCGATTCTTAAACGAACTGATCCTACTGCCCCACCAGTGTACCGATTGGTTATTGATTTGCGTGAACTAAACAAGTGTATTGTACCACAATTCCCTGTGGTCCCTGATATATCATCATTGTTGACAGCAATTGATTCCGAAGCAACATTTTTTACTGTAATTGATCTCAAGAATGCTTTTTTCAGCGTCCCAATAGATCCGGAAAGCCAATACTTGTTCGGATTCAGTTTAAATGGGCGCAGCTTTAAATTCTCACGCGCTCCCCAAGGATTCACAGAAAGCCCCAGCATCTACAGCCAAGCACTGAAACGAGAACTTGACAGTATCCACATGCCAGTCAATACAGCACTGCTTCAATATGTCGATGATCTGCTGATCACCGCGAGAAGCGAGCCAGAATGTGAAAAAGCTTCTCTGACAGTTTTACATTTCCTAGCCGACAAGGGGCACAAGGTGTCCCCTTCTAAGCTGCAATTCTGTGTTCAGCGAGTTATTTATCTTGGTCACTCGCTGTCCAAGGAGGGAAGGCAGCTTACACCAGATCGCATCCAGTTAATTGCTAATATGTCAATACCCCAGACACAGAAGGAGGTGCGAGCTTTTATAGGCCTCACTTCATATTGTAGGCAGTGGATCCCTCAGTACGCATTTCTAGCAAAACCACTCATTCAGTTAACCACACAGGAGGCAGCCACATCGACTGTTCTCCCTTGGACTCAGGAACATACACAAGCTTTTGAAAGCCTAAAGAAAGCTTTATGTCAAGCACCTGTTTTAGCAACACCATGTTATAACAAACATTTTACACTCTTTGTTACAGAACGCGAAGGTACTGCCTTGTCAGTACTCACTCAGGATCAAGCAGGATCACGCAAGCCATGTGCTTATTTTTCCAGTACATTAGATCCCGTAGCTCAGGCTTTGCCTGCATGCCTGAAATCAGTGGCAGCGACAGCTTTAGCAATCAGACAAAGCGATGCCATAGTATTAGGACACCCATTGACAGTTCAAGTACCACATGCAGTAGAGGTTCTTGTGAACCGAACACAAACACAACACTTGACCATAGCAAGACTTACCGGTTATGAACTGACATTGTTTCAACCACACATAGAGATCCGACGGTGTAATACATTGAATCCTGCTACACTATTACCTGTAATTGAAACAGACCCACTAGCTCATGATTGTGTTGAAATCATTGAAATAAAGACGAAACCTAGACAAGACTTGACAGACGTTCCATTGTTAGATCCAGACCTGACGTTGTATGTAGACGGATCATGCATGAGAACAAGTACAGGAGATTTAGTGGCCGCGTATGCAGTCACAACAGACACTGAAATTATTGAGACACATTGTATAGATATTCTGTCAGCCCAAGCAGCAGAACTTATTGCTCTAACGCAAGCCTGTATTCAAGCCACAAATAAGAAAGTTAATGTATACACTGACTCACGTTATGCATTCGGAGTTGTACACGACTTCGGCGTGCTGTGGCGAGAGAGAGGTTATCTAACGTCCCATGGTGCCCACATTCAGCACGGGCCCCTCATTCATGCTTTGTTAGACGCAATACATTTACCCACTGCTATATCGATTATGAAATGTAAAGCACACACGAAGGTTACTGATACCATTTCTCAAGGAAATGATTTAGCTGACCGAACAGCTAAACAGACTGCTCAGAATCGCACATTAGACATGACAAAGCCAATAGTTCAGACCCCAACACAGTGTATGACAATTAAGGATCCCGCACTTGACGTAATTGACATACAGACACATGCCACAGCAGAAGAAATAAAGAAGTGGACGGAACTAGGAGGGATCCAGACAGATCAAGGATGGATGACGAAGGAGAAATCTGTATGGTTTCTCCCTGATTCCATGGTTCAAGCCATTATAGCTACAGTTCACAGTCCAGCACATTTAGGAGAGAAGGCTATGCTAGACAGCATTCAGCACATTTGGTTCAACAAACATTTACGAGCAGCAGCTAAACAAAAAGTTCGTACCTGTATGATATGTTGTCAGTTTAATCCAGGAAAGAGTGTTCCCGTAGAGCAGGGTGGATTTCAGCCTCCTGACCATCCTTTTGAAGTCCTCCAGATGGATTATATTCAGATGGAACGTTGTCGAGGATTCAAATATGTTCTCGTAGTTGTCTGCGCTCTCTCCCGTTGGACAGAGGCGTATCCCGTATCAGATTACACTGCCCCGACTACTGCCAAACAGTTAGTTCGAGAATTCTTCCCACGGTACGGTTTACCACGTGTTGTATATTCAGATAACGGTCAGCCTTTCTCATCCGAATTAATGAAACATGTCTCACTCTTGTTGGGATATCAGTGGAAATTCCACTGTGTCCGACACCCCGAGGCAGCAGGTCTCGTAGAAAGACATAACCAGACACTGAAAATCAGACTGTCCAAAATATGTAGAGAGAAAGGTGTCGACTGGATAGTAGCATTACCAGTTGCACTCTTTTACATGAGAATGGTAGCGCACTCTAGAACAGGGCTATCCCCGTATGAGGTGATCTTTGGTAGACCACCAAATATGTGGGGGACGCCTATACCACGCAAAATAACTGACATTGACTGTAATATGCTGACAGATTACTTGGCTTCCTTGATGTCTGCACTACAATCTTCTCGTTCACAGGTAGCTGCAGCCTTTCCCGACAACACTGAGGCGAAACCCCATGACGTTGTTCCGGGTAATCTTGTCTTTGTGAGAAATTTCGACAGGAAAAGTCAATTGGAGCCCAGGTGGAAAGCACCCAAGTTGGTCCTGTTGACCACAAGAACAGCCGTGAAGATCGAGGGACGCAAAGGGTGGATTCATTCAAGTCACGTCAAAAGATTTCATGGACTACCTTCAGATATAGACACTGTGCCCTGCACTCCCTCACAGACTGATTCAAAACTTCCTTTTGTTGAACAGAATGACTCTCAGTGCTATAAACAGAAACTCAGGTCCAGATCTAAACTGTCGGACGATTTGATTGTTTAAGTCCTCTCCAAGGTGAAGCGGTTGAATCTGTCCCGACATGTACCCCTTAGGTCTGAATCACGTAGAGTCCAGAATCATAATGAAACGACATGCTTATTGTAAATTACTGCGTAACCACTGTATTGTGACTTTATTAATTTTGTCTTCCTTGAGTTTTTTAATAGTTACTGCAAGTATATTGTTGCATATGTATTATCCTGTTTCTAAACGTGTTTTCAATATAACTGATGAACATTCTTTTAGTGACCTACCGCCACATGAATTATCCTATAGACTTGCGCTGCGCAATAACACCTTCATTAGTATGTTACATCATTCCCATCAGACTAGTAATGCCACCAATTGTTGGGTGTGTGGCCGACTTCCTCCCTATCAGAATAACAAAGGAGTTCTGCCTTTCTTTCCACATCCATTCACACACAATGGCTCCTGTGGAGCATGGTTTAGTTTATTAAATTCCATAGACCCAGACACAGCAGTTTATCAACAACATTGGATATGGGGAAATCTGAATCTAGTTTTATTCAAAGTCTGTCACCCTAATAAGGAGGGTCACCCCAGTAGAACAGGAACTGATTTAGAAAATGAAGTGTATAAATTAGGTAATTTTACGCCTAATCTTATGATTCTGAATGTCAAATCCGAAGTTGAACTAATTCTGCCCACTATGTCAGTATTTCCAGTAAAGGGTGAATTATGTGTAAGAAAAGTTGGTTCCATACACATGGGCCATAGCCAATGCGTTACTACAGTAGAATATAGTGATCAAGGTAAATCTTCATTTAGAGCTTCTCGCCATTCTTACTTTATATGTGGTCAGACGGCATATATGTGTCTGCCTCTAGATTGGGATGGTACCTGTTACATAGCATTCCTTTTGCCACCTGTTTTCCTAGCTCCCCCTGATTATTATCGAAATGTTCATTTAGTACACAATAGAGAGCAAAGAGATCTCCCAGTTGTCGATTATACTGAGACAGCATGGGACAAGTATGTAGATTTCAATAAAGGTATCTTTCCCTATATAGGTACAATATCAAATAGTAAGCTGATACGCAGACTCACCAAGACTCTTGAAGCTGTAGTAAACGAGATTATAGCCGCCCTAGGCAATCTGACAGAGGAACAATCAGTGATGAGAATTGTTGTTCTCCAGAATCGTCTTGTCCTTGACGTCATCCTGGCCGATAGGGGCGGAGCTTGCAGGGTCATCGGATCCAGCTGCTGCATATTCATACCAGAAAATTCGCCATCTGTATATAAAGCTATAACACGCCTTCATAAGATTGTAAGCCAGATACACGAGAATCCAGGCACTTGGACGTGGTCCGGGTGGTTTTGGAATGTGATATCAGCCTGGGGATGGAGAGTTCTATCCTTCCTAGGTATTGGCCTTCTTATGCTCTTCAGTTGTTGTTTATGCCTACAATGTGGACCAGCGATTTGTGGTCTGTGTGCCACATCATGCATTCCATATCACAGTTCTCGTTCAAAATGTCGGAAGAAGAAGGAAGAAGAAATGATGCTCCATGAGCAAATCGATGGAATAATGAAGATTGATGTCTCTTGAAGGGCAAGAAGGGGACAAGGAGGGAATGTGGAAATGTGGATTTTCCTGATCAGTTATGTCCCCTATCTTGGACCCCAACGGTTCTATATACATGTTACAAGTACATGTATGTTCCCTCCAGTTCCAGTTTCTAAGACGCAAACATATGTGTGTCTACCGTCAACATGTTCTCTGTCAGATCCGCCATCAATGGGCTGGATATTCGATTCCTAGGTATGACAGGCCACCGACTTTATATGGCTAAGTTACTCCATTTTTACAGTTCAGGCGAGTAGGCCCGATTCTGTCCTCAAAGCCTTTCCCTGCTCTCTGTCTCTGACAGCTTCAGCTTGAGCTCGCATCTGTATCCATGAACTTTGTCCTACTCCCTGTGCAGCTAACGGTGCCTGCCTCGGCTAGTTTTCGCCTGTCTGCCAAGAAGCTGTATTTCACCTTCGAATTATCTATTTTGCTCTTCAGCCGATGCATTCCTGTCTAGTGATTTAAGTAAACATTTCCTTTAGCTCACAAGCAAGGGACTCAGCCTTTCCGTCCTCCTGCAAGTGATTCATAGCCCTGCTGCCATGGAAAGTTTTCTATCCCTCGCATCTCATATAGACACTTAGACGCTTGTACACGTACACAGTCAGTATAGAATAGATTCTGTCCGAGAGTCTCTTCCTTGAGGATAACATAGTTCTTTAAACATAGGATGTTAGATATGATTTGGGATTAGGTTGACTTGACCCCCAGACTTCTCGTCTCCACATGTAGAGCTAAATGTCAAGTCCCCTTCACCCCCTAGTTGCACGTCAATTACACGTCATACTGCTGCGCGCGCATCTATGCCAAGTATTATCTTATAGATCCACCTATGTCTGATAATCCTAACCAATTATGTTTCTTTTATTCCTTATTACGCCTAGTTTCGATTATGTCACTGTCACGTCATTTTTCTTATCAAATGTTACGCCTTCTACATTCGTTTCATTGTAATGAACTTATTATAAAAATACATGTCTGTTAATAAATTATTGTACTTCACTTCCTGAACCCTCGTGGTGACGGAACCTGAAGGCCGCGACTCGAGTCGGCCATTTTGAATGGAATAAAGCCCATTAGAAAACCTCTTATACCACGGATTCTGCCTCTTGTTATTTTGAGCTATTTTACTTTATTTTAAGATTCCGCATGAAATTCAGTCCGGTAATATTTATTTTATTTACCACAGATGTCTGTGATGGATATAAGTGCATCCAAGGCAGCCATCTTTTAATGCATTTGTAACATTTTAACAAACCCATTTGAAGATGGCCACCGTGGATGCCCACATCTACAGTGGTCACCTCTGAATGAATGTATTAAAATAAAACAAACCCATTCCTAAGTGCCTGCTGTGCATGCCTTCACAGGCACCCAAGTAGGTGGCCATCTTGACATGGTCCTAAAACCATTTTAGGGTGAACACTCTGTAATAGGGTCACTTGACTGAAAAAGTAGAAAAGAAAATGAACTGGGAGAAGTGCGCAAAGAGATGGAGGGGAGCAATTGATGAGCTGTGCTAGGGTAAATTTCAGTTTAGAGAAAGCTATCTTCACAAATTGTGCAGATGAGCCATGCATCACAGTGAATCTGAGTTAAAATTGTATGGGCAGCCACCGGAGGTTCGGGATGTACACTATTCATCAGCCATAACCAGTCGTTATATTGCACAATAGAATGGCGCTCAATGAGGATCCTATTTCATGCCTGATGAAGAATGGGCTTTATTGATGCCGTCTGTGAAACTGTGATGTGAAGGTATCTTATGCCACTTACTTGGCATCCTGACCCTCTAGCAGCTGTCGGTACATGTCGATTTCCATTTCCAGGCGGTTCTTCACATCCAGGAGCCTCTTGTACTCCATGTTCTGGTTCTCCATGTAGCCTCTTAGGTTTACGAGCTGTGCTTCCAAACCGCTGATGATATTTTGGATTTGGAGGAGCTGGGCTCCGTAGCGAGCCTCTGTTTCGGAAAGGGAGGCTTCCAGGCCGGTTTTCTGATGGTTTAGGAAAAGAAGATTTAGGTAAACAGGGGATCAGATCTTAACACAAGGTGGCTTAACATGACATCAAACAGTCTAAGGTAGAGTTAGATTCTGTCCTTGGGGTATAGAGTAGATCGAGAAGATATACTTAACTGTACCTTTACAAGATGTGTTTGTTTTGATAGTAAAAGTAAACAGAAACACTGTAGGGCACAGAGATTCTAGAATTTATCATCTGGCCTTGCGAGGAATTAGTTTAACCATCTGCAATGGAACTTCATTTTTAGACCTTTATTTCATTTGTAAATTGTTATTTAAACGCTGAATTCAGTCAAACTAGTTTCAGATGCCTTGACATATGCAATCCAGTTATAATGTGCTGAATTGTATTATAAGTATTTTATTTAGGCGTGCTAACATTGGTGAAGGTGGACTTCACTAGTTTTGCAAAGTTTTTTTCAAATGTTCACCAACCTCAACAAAATGGAAACAGAGACAGAAAAACACATAAAATCTATTTTTCAAGAAAAAAGTAGATGCTAGTGTGAAAGTTGCCTCCTGAGGCAAATGTAAAAGTGGCTAACTTACATAAACTTTGTCTGAAGAATTATAGTTTCACCCAACCATTGTATCTATAGAAGAGAATCAGCACCAAACACTTAGTTATTTTAATAGGAATGGCAAAGACAGGGAAAAAGCCTCCTCGCACCCTAAAGTCAAACTGTAAATGAGAACACTGTGGTCGCGCCTGCATGATAAAAGCAACAGCATTTTCGAATACCTGGGGCGAGCGAGTAGTATATTAGGGGCATGTAAGTGGTTGCCATTTGAGGATAAATTCTAAGACCAAAAAGGCGAAATGGTACATGGTAGGTCTTAAAATTGATAGATTATAGTCAACATATTTTAAAGCGATCATGTAAACCAGTTCCTAAATTTGGAATTAGTGGTATGATAGTTTATGATGGATTCAGTTGACACAGAAGGTTAAAACTATCTAACCACATCACACAACATAGCTACTAACAGATTAGCTGCCACCCAACATGTCTGCTCCTCATCATAACTCAACTGCATTAGTTCTTATTTTTCATTTACAAGGGATAAACCATATTACCACAATCCTGCATCTTCTCCAACACCTTTTCCCTAATTTTGTGCTGTAGTTAATTTTTCAGTGGCTTTTTTGTGGTTACCCAAATATACCTAAGCAAATGAATGCTATTGCGGGCGTGAAGCATACCGACAAACTCAACTCATCTAGTGAACCATGCTGTAGAATTGTTTTATTCTGATTGGATATGGTCTGAACTATAACGTTAACATTCCATGCTGAGTTGTGACTGCAGTTCGATTTCCAAGCCCTGCAAGCTGCGTCTTATTTCGGTAATTTCGCTCTTGCCGGGTTGCACCTGCTCCACGTTGGCCACCACCTCCTTCTGCAGCTGTTCACTCTATATGTCAAAGGGGAGGAGGGGGGGGGGGGGGGGGAATAAAATTTTTTTTTTAGCAAGTAGCATTTAGTAACGACGCTTTGTGAAATTTAGTTATGCAGATGTTAAGTTGGCCAACGTACAGAGCGGCAAGGAACCTGCCCTCGGCTTCTCTACGGTTCTTGTCGGCCATGAACTCGTACTGCTCTCTCATCTCTGCAAGAACCGTGGTCAAGTCATTCCCTGGAGCGGCGTCCATCTCCACGCTGACATTGCCGGCCGCATGTGTGCGAATTTCACCCATCTCCTATACAGAAAGAACACAAATAGACACTCTTAGTAACAGCATGAATAATTTGTTTCTAACGAGTTTTGAGCTATTTATTTAAATACCATCTAAGAGCTCAACTCACAAAAAATATTCTGTGAGCAAGTGTGACTTAATCCAAACATAGGTGTGACTAACACCCAACATAGGGCTGACATACACCGATCATAGGTGTGACTAAGACCCAGCATAGGGCTGACATACACCGATCATAGGTGTGACTAACACCCAGCATAGGGCTGACATACACCGATCATAGGTGTGACTAAGACCCAGCATAGGGCTGACATACACCGATCATAGGTGTGACTAACACCCAACATAGGGCTGACATACACCGATCATAGGTGTGACTAAGACCCAGCATAGGGCTGACATACACCGATCATAGGTGTGACTAAGACCCAGCATAGGGCTGACATACACCGATCATAGGTGTGACTAACACCCAACATAGGGCTGACATACACCGATCATAGGTGTGACTAGCACCCAGCATAGGGCTGACATACACCGATCATAGGTGTGACTAGCACCCAAAATAGGGCTGACAAACACCGATCATAGGTGTGAATAACTTACAAAGTAGGTGAGACTTACTTTTTTATTTCCAGAAGTAAGACGGCAATAAAGCATAAAGCTCATTCACAAAGCATTTCGTGAGTACGTGAAGTAGACCTACAAGACTACTGTACGCAGAGAAGCCAACACTGTGGGATATGCCAACAGTAGGCAATGTGTTGGGAATGATATGATAAAGCACAATCTTATTGATAATATATTTGAGGTTATTGATTTGGAGAATAAGGGACTCATTAGGAGTTTGGCAGACAGACTACTCTTTCAGAATTTGGCGAATATCCTGTCCGCCATGTTTCAGGTGCCGCACGGTAAAATGCACTTGTAATACGGTGGATGGCAGATCCATCACGTTTGTGATGGAGTATTTTGTCCACCGAACCCTAAATAAGGCTCTAAGTAGCAAAGGTATCCCAGTGACCGGAGTACTGTAATCTTCTTAAAGAAATGGAACTATTTTGTATGCCAGAGAAACTGACAATTTGTCAGTGATCGGAAACATGAGCTGGACGATCCCAGTTTTTGATAATAAATTTGGGTTCCTAGATGGAGGGCATGCAGAGAAAGCCCTTTCAGTGTAAGATAATTTGGATAATGTCTCTGGGATCAATAGCACGAAGAATTATGTGAAAGACAGTTATTGATAATGAGGTGTGGACCGTCGGCTGTGCATAGCCATTGATGACGTCTTTATGATCATATATTGTGAAATGATTGAGAGTCCCTCTGATGGAGCAAGGGCTCGTATAAAAGGAGACTTGCTCGGAAGCAATAACCTCAAATAACTCATAACTCCGTAATAATTGTGTTTGTAAGTACTAATCTGCACCAGAATTCGTACATTTAAATCTAGGGGAAGCTTCCCTATGTTTATTAGTAACAAGTACTCATAAACAAAAGAGGGCCCCTGAATATCAGAAGGTAGGGAGATGAGGATGACACCACCTTGCCATCAACCTCCTCGGTCACGATGGTTCGGACCTGAGTGGTAGATGTGCTTGTTTTTGTGCTGGAGCTGGCAGAGGAGCTAGATCCTCCTAGGATACAAAGAAAAAACATATATTACCGATACCACCTGTGAATTTACTATTTATGTTAAATCTGACCCTTGTAGCAAGAAACATATAGGAATTTAGAAGGGAGACATATAATCCCATACATTTATAGGAATAATATTGTGATGAAAATCACCCTTTTTTTACAAGTTCATTATATTTGCTGTCTAATTGTTGAAAGAGAACAGATCCAGGTGGTGTGCTTATCTGAATCCCATGCCTATATTTGGTAAAACGTAAAAGTCAATTACATGCTAATAAGAATGGCATGGCCACTAGAAGGAAAACGTAAGTTCTAATGTGCATGGACACACCAGTGTTTCTTATGTCCTTCAATGTATAGAACAATCTCCCCAATGTTCAGAGACCAGTGAGATTAAATTAAAGATAAAAGTGTGCAAGCATTGAGGTTGGCAATAGATAGAACAAGCATTTGCAATGCAATAGGTCTCGCAATTGCGAGATTTTGAGCTATTATCATTGTAACTGACAATGCCTTTTATTTGGGTTTAAAAAAACTTGCAATAATAAAAGGCATTGTCATTTACAATACCAATAGGTCAAAGTTTCTAAAATGCGAGACCTATTGCATTGCAAATGCCTGTTGATTACAAGCGCCCCATGCTGCGCTTTCACTATTGGCCACACACCTTTCTTTAGACAAGCCGTGTCTAAAGAAAGGTCCGGGCCACTATTAAACTGAAAGCGTGATAGGGGGCGCTTTTACCAAAAAAAGTATTTGTTTGTCAAGTTGACAAACAAATGCTTTTTTTTGTAAAAGCGCCCGTGAAAGCACACATGACATGCTAAATGTTGTAGGAAAGCATGTAGTGCCTGCAGTAAGAGAAACCATTAAAGAAAATAGTGCTTACAGAGTAAATAAGATGTACCGTGTAACAACTGAAGTAAAAGGGTCAGTTCTCATAGGAGGTTACAAATTAACCTGTACCACTGTGTGCGTGGCCCAGGTGGACCTACGCAAGGGTTCAGAGGGCCCTTGGGATGTATGAAGAGATGCGTCCTCCCTTTGTATACTAGGTATCACAAAAGAATATCCCTCCTGGGACCAGGGTGGTCCCTGGTGAAAAAGTGGAGTAGGGGAAAGGAACAGCAGGTGAAGAACAGGGAATGTTGTGTGTTAGAAAACTCCCAAACCAGTCTGTAAGTCCCTAGGTCTATTAGCCCCCCTTAGTTCAAGAGTGGAAAGGGAAAGAGACCCTTTTCTTTTTATAGCCCTCACTCACTCTACCAGTGACACGCTTCATTATCGGGCTCAGCCCAACTCCTAAAGGTCAGGGTTGGCGCAACCGTGTTTTAGGGAGCACTTAGATAAATTGTGTTTGGGGGCGTGATGTTAAAGATAAAATTCCTCTCTTGCTCCTCAAGTGTCCTTTATGAGTGGAGTGAGAGGGAAGGTTAAAAACTGACTATGTTAGGGTGGGAGGATACGATGGTCCTATGACCCTACACTTCACACCCACATGTTTCAGCCCTTACTACTGGCCTATGTATTGGTCCTGGGCTTTCATCAGGGTGGGATGCAAAAAAGAAACTTCCCCAGAGACGTGAATGTGAGAGCTCATGCAATTAACAAGTGTCACATTACGACAGGAGGGTAAGTTTAATACCTGCTGTTGTTTTCTGTGAGGAATTTCCTGCAAAAGAAAGCGACAAAACACAGATACACATAAGATAGCAGATTCTGTTCCATGTGTGCTGTGAGGCCGGAATGTGACAAAAGGTGGCAAAAATTAATCACTGTTATCGTTCCCTGTGATCAACGAGCCGTGAACGTGTCTGGTACACTGTGGGGAGCACCAGGGCGTAAGTCTGGTGTTCCATATTGTTTATATCAGTGAGCACATTCATGGTTGGTCGCTCATCCATAAATTATATGGGTGGGTAATGCAATCAAAATTTTATTTCATTCATGCCATTTGTAATATTATTGTTGCTCAGTGTCACACAAACATGCAGGGGAGTGGAGGGGAGAAAAAAAAGGTTTTTTTCATGATTTGTAATAGGCGGTATAAAAAGGCACTCACCCCTTGATAATAAGGGTGCTAGCTCCCTACGAGGAGCTTCGAGGGGGAGGCCTTATAACCACACTCTACAGGTTGGGTAGACACAAAAACAAAACAAAGCGCAGAAAAGCCGGCGTTAGTGTTAAAAATAGAGCCAGACAGGAGACTGCCAGTTAAGTCCCCTTCGGACGAGCGAAGGATCTAAGATTGGAGTTCTGTTTCTCAAATAAAAAAAAAAAACAAGTACAATCCAGTAAAACAACTTATCCACTAATGCTTTTATATGTCAGGCAAAATCTAAAGCTAACTTGCTCCATGCTTTTGCAAAAGGAACCAGTGGCAAAGACCTAATTTAAGTTTCCAGGGTTTGTTTGATAACAGATATTTTTCACGTTGCTAATGTTATCAACATCTTGTTCCATGTACGGCCACCAAAAAGAATACTTTAGGGTTTGTTTTTAGTGGCAGTGGATACTAAGTGACCAGAATGTGAACACAACATTATTTTTGACCGTCCCCCGATTGGTGGAACAAATTTGCCCCCCCTTAACAATACACCGGATTCAACAAGCATAGTTGTCGTTTGATGCAGCCTGTCAGACCCGCCGAGTCCGGCAGACACTCGGAACTTGGAAGCCCCGCCCAGCGCCTCGTTTTTGCAGAGGAGAGGAACCCTGGCAAGGGGGGAAGATAAGCAGGGGGTGCGGTAGCGGGCACAGCAGGCTAGGACCCATTGTGTTCGGTAGAGACCCGGGTCTCCGAAGCAGCCTGACCAGGATCGGTGGCGGCTCGGGCTCCCCCACCCACCCCCCCTCCATATATATAGATAACCAGCGCATCAACCAGCTAGAGATCTTGGCTAGCACATAATTCGATATTGATCTTTTGTGGTTGGAAAAGTAACGTCTGCGCCTCTACTTTTCTTAGGCACTATATTGTTTTTCCAGCCTATACTTTGTTTTTCATTTGTAAATAAAAACGGTATATTTATGCTGCCATGAGAAGGTAAGGAATATTCTTTACAATTAAACCTCTTATTTAGGTGTTTTTGTTCACTGGGGTTCTAGTCCAGTAAATACGTTTGCTGACAATGACACAGCCTTCGATTGTATGTCTTTAAATGGTAGTAACGAATATAAACTGTGAGGTGTAATTGATTATGACAAAAACATTACATTTTATTCAAGTGAAGGAGTGTGTCGGGAGAATAATCCAGGGTCTTGATTATTTAACCTTCTCTTTCCTAAAGGGAGCGATCACGCATTTGTGACAGGGTCTGATTTGTTGTAGTCGGGGTCAACATGTTATGTTCACTCCGTGCATTTGTACGCTGCTTCTACTTTCATTATATTTTTCGGTGCCTGCCTGTGAATGGAGCGCCATTGAGTGCAGCGCCTCTCTGCAGTCACCCTCGTCTTTAGTGAGATCTTACGGTTAATGCTGAGTGGGGGCATCTCCGGGTCGACTCTGAGGAGGTGCACAACATAACCAGTGCACCAGCTCAATGCAGCACTTTCTCAGTCCTGCACGTGTCTTTGACCACAGAATGGGTCTCCCTTTTCAGTGTGAACTGGTTAGTGCTGCACGGACATCGCCGCTGAATAGTGGCGGCATTACATATTGATATGTGTTCTAATTCTATGTTAATGTCCAACTGCAAAACTAACATGCTGTGACTGGGTGGGGAGGAGGGATGGACACGGGGAAGGGTACTTTTACTTCAAATAATTATCACACCTGGGGGCCATAACTTGCCTGTGTGAACAGGACTTTGCCTCAGAGTCCGTAAATCTTTTACGAGTGGACACTGCACCCTACAAATGGGTGAAAAGATGTCTTCCTGTTTTGTGCCATACAAATTAGTGTTTATGGTGAATGCACTCTAGTAGTATGTCTTGGGGTTTAGTGATAGTGCTTTATGACATGTTGAGGCTAGCTGTTATTTATTATAGCGCACGTTTTCACTTATTATTGCTTGGAGGAGCTGTTTGTATTTTTCATTTGTATGTGTTTTTCTGCAAAACAAAAATATACATCGTCTTAAGTGTTTAAGGTCCCCAGGCTGGTGCGGACATAGCAAACCCATGCCCCAACACAAACTCCACAATGCACACAAACATACTTGTATTTGCAGCTTCCACCCACATTGATAACTAGGTCGGTTGTTGTTACGGTATAAAGGTGTAGTGGAAAGAGAACGTTTAATCGGTTTCTTAATTTAAAAAAAGACAAATAAATATCTCCGGAGAGATGAAATTTAAACAAAGAATCTTGAAAGATCTTTTTGCTTGAGCTGCCTTTTACGCACACTTGGTTTGTTGCTAGATGGAGGGCAGGGGGGCAAGGATCACAAAAAAATAACGTGAAACCAAGGAGCCCTGGCACATAGTCACGTAACACACTTGCCATGAGGTAAAAATGGAAGAGATCCAAGAGGGCCGGGCGAGAAGGGAGGGGGGAATGCCAGCAACAGAGGAGCCCGCGAAAGTGAAAGTGATCGTGATTACGATCGCTATGGCGGAAAGACACATGGCGCTGCGCGCGTACACGTTCACGTGCACTGTAGCTTTAGGCCACGGCAGCACTTTGAAAAGCCCAGATATAAAATGTCTCTTTCGAGCCTTTGGCTCGCGAGACCTAAAAACAAGCGGTAGATTTGCCATTCAGGACTCTGCGATATGTCTTTAAAAACTGTGCGGGTTGAAATTGGGTGCATTAGCTAGTGAAAAACGGACCTATAATTATTATCAGTCATTTTTATTTCAAAATCAGTGGGAAGAACCTCATTAACTCCTCATCCATTGCAGGTGAGCATGGCAAAATGTTTATTTCCTTGGCTTTTATGATTGGATGGAAGTAATTTGCATACTCATGAAGGCCACGCCTTTGATCCATCCTACTTCTGTTTGCATCACTACAGCTTCTGAGGACATTAGTGCCAGCTCCTTTAGTTAATAATGAGTACAATCATACTGTGGTGTTGGCCACTGGTACCAAAACTTTGCCCCACCAACAAAAATAAACTATCACCTAAAGCCGTATTTTCAGCACTTATCTGTGAATACATCGAACAGCAAATATAAATAGAATGCACTTTGTGTTCTAGGGCTGCCTGAATGATGAGATCCATGACTGATAATTAAAGGGAACAAAGGCAGAAAAGTCACATTACAAATGAATACAGACTTTTTTATTTATAACCATATTTAGTGCTAAGACAAGGTCTTTCCAGGCTCTTTAAACACATGGCTGGCGTTTTTCTTTTGGCAACCCTACTTTATATTCCTTTTCATGAAATGCATTCTCACACTACAGCAGTAAATGTAAATTTCAAATGCAAGGAAGAGCCATATTTTCCATAGAATGCATTATATAAACATAAATAACGTAACATAACATGTAATCGCTGCCCTTATAGTTGTGTAGCTCTATCTATAACTTGGTCATCAGAATGCGCTACAACAAAGACGATGATGCTGGGTTGGTAAACAGGAGAGAGGAGAGGGGCAGCCCATCTTCACTATTGAGAGGCTCAGAAGCGCACCATTCAATTTATGAGGCAGGCCGCCTGGCCGCAAGACTGATATGAGGCAACTAGTGCACCCATGCTGCAGCTGCACGCTACAACTACTGCGCTGATGGCCCGAACTCTACGCCACTCTACTCTATGCCACTGCACTTTTGGGTAGAGCTGCATCAGTGAGTGAGGTGCCCCAGTACTGGGCTAGAAGTGCCAGCTGCAGATCAGAATTGATTGGGCACATATGCAACTCTGAGTGGATCTCTGTACTGGAATTGCAGAAGGGGGCTGTCCTACAGGCCAGACACATGCCGGGAGAGTGGCCAACTAGACGCTGAGCATAGGGGTCATCCCCAGAGTGCAAGTGTCACAGCCCACTCTAAACATATCCCAGAGTGCTCTGCAAAGCTGAGACTCCCCACCATACCCTGGGTGCTTGCCCTCTGCTGGCCCCGTGCTTGCATCAGGGGTCAGGCACACTAGGGCTCCTCCACAACACAAGACCACAGGGAATGCTGGAAATGAGCCCAAACTAACAAAGACGTCCGTGCAAGTCTTCCTGCTCAGTCGAAGGCTGTGCACATACTTCACAGCATCCATTTATAGGCCTCAGAGCACACTGAGTACACAACTGGCAGGCTCAATTTACAGCCTCAGAGAAGGCTGTGCACACAACCGACTGCATCCATTTACAGGCCTCAAAGTAAGCTTCATAAATAGCTGGCAGGATCCATTTACAGTCTCAGAGGAGGCTGTGCAGCATTCGTGTAAAGGCCTGAAAGGAAGCTGCATACGTAGCTGGTAGGGCCCATTAGGACCTCAGAGGAGGCTGTGCACAGAAGTGGCTGACTACAGCTAGCAGGATCCATGTACATGCTTCAGACGAGAATGTGCACAGCTGACTGGCAGTACCCACTATGACGTCTGAACAGCCGGTGTACACAGCTGGCAGGATCCATTTGCAGCCCTCAGAGGACACTAGGTACAGCTGGCAAGGCCTGTTAAGACCTTAGAGGAGGCTGTGAACACATCTAGCAGTGACCACTACAGGCCTCAGAGGTGGCAGAATCCATGTCCATGCCTCAGTGAAGGCTGTGCACAGCTGGTTGGACCTCTTTCCAGGCTACAGAGGAGGCGCCGTTTTGGCACCTGTATAAGTGACCATAAAACAACACACTGTCTGTTGTAGGTATTTAGAATGGGGTGTGGTTAATATTTTGAAACAGATCAAAAAGGGGTCCATTCACAAACTGCATTTTGTAGTACATAAAGTAGCACTAGGTAGTCCTTCTCATGTACTTTAAAATGCTATTCCCAAAATTACATACAGAGCCCTCCATACCTCCTATCTTTTCTCTGTCGAGATTTCTGTAAAAGTGTCGGAGGTCTCCGCACACATAAACCTACCATTTAGCTGTAAATGTCGGAGGGACAATGGAAAGCTGCTGGGAAATGAGCAATAGTTACTACTAAATAGGAGGGGTTCAAGGAGCAGTAAAGAGAAGTTTATGGGTGTAAGGATGGGCTAAGGGTGGGGCCTGCTAACACAAACACACCCATTGCTATTCACGAACTACACTTCTAAAGTTACTATAACTCAAAAGGTCACAAATCACTAGGAAATGCATCCAGACCAGTCTTGGAGTGAGTATAGCACAACACATGGCCACTCACTGGTACAGACACCCACTCCCAAGGAAAGTAATGGGTGAGGGACTTAACACCTCATGGGAAATCCTATTAAATACATGAATTTTTTTTTACTTTTAAATTAAATATATATATAAAGTGTTTTGGTGCAAAAGTTATATTCAATTCAACATACAATATAATTTTTACAATGTATAATTAAACAATTGAAAAAAGTAAAATTAAACTTGTAAGCTTTTAATACAAAACGTCCAATGATTTTAAATGAATACAAAAAGTTAGTTTTTTTCTTTCACAGAAAGCAACGGATAACAATGTAATCCTCTCAAATCAATCACTTTGTTCAAATCTGTGCTTGCTGATGCAGACGTTTAATTCTGCAGCTTCTTCTCTGATGTTTAAGACATGCCTGGTGTGCCTGGTCCCTCCTTTCATCACTACTCCTTTGAAGACACAAGTTCATGTGATGTCCACAAGGATCTGCGAGGGTCTGACTCAGACATTACATGGGCTGGCTTCGGTGGAAAGAGAGGTTGGAAGAGTTTCTACCGTTACGGGAGCGGTTGCCCCAGAGACTGGTTATAATAATACCTTTAGTAATGCAATGCCTGGTAACATAGCAATTACTCCATAGTCTGTTCCAAATTCAATGATCAGTGTTTTAGTCAGCATCAAGTAATGCGGCCGCCGTAATGCGTGGTCACGTCTTCATTCTCGAACGCCTGATCGTTGAATTTGGAACAAAATATGGAGTAATTGCTATATTACGAGGCATTGCATTACTCAAGGTATTACTATAACCAGTCTCTGGGGCAACCGTTTCCATCGTACTTGTTAATATTCCAAGTGCTTGTATTATTTATTAGGTGTTATTACAATCCAAGTCCGGGACAACTTTTCTCATAAGCACTATACGTTTTTGATGTGCTTGCATTTTTCATTAGGTCAGTTTTCAAGCGGCGTCAAAGGATCTTTGTGTTTTACGGAGGAACCACGAGGGAAAATGAATCATTTAATTAATTTTCCCTCGTGTTAGTCTGTCAAAATCCCGCCCACCGCTCTTACCTGCACGGGCCGTGGCGGCGTGGCTGGTCAAGGGACAGGCCTAGGCATCCGTGCGCACACTAGGTTAGTGTGAACGTAGAGCCAAAAACAACAAGCATTGGCATAGCCAATAGGTCTCGCCTTTGGGACCTTATAAGTATTTAGCCATGCAACACTTGATGTTGTTGCACCAAGGATATTGTGCTGGATAACTAAACACTTATAAGGTCCCAAAGGCAAAACCTATTGGCTATCCCAATGCTTGTTTTCTTTACTTTTAATTTACTGTATATTTTAAAGTGTGTGTAAATGCATTACAGAGAAAGGAGCAGCTCAGTAGCAAATTAAAGCTCCGGGGCCCTTCGAAAACAAATTATTATATTTTTTTTTAATGGTGAGGGAGACAAACAACGTCGGGGCTAGGGAGAGGTGGGAAGAACATTTTAAAGTCTGTGGAGGACAGAGTGGGGCAGAGCAAAAAATGGACAAGCTTGGGGCAACAACACAGAGAGTGCAGGGTGGGGATGTGAGGGGAAAGCAGCACACGGGAAAGGCAACAAGAAAACACATGCACTTCCATGGGGTGATTTAAAAAAACATTTTTTTAAGTTGTTCCCTTAATAGAAACAGTGGAAGGATGCAGCTCATCCAGTCAGAAACACTGTAAAACAGTTATGCTCAAGAGGATGGGCAAACACAAGAAAAGGAATGAAAGCCATTGAGTAAGAAACACGCAAAAGAGGCAAGAAAGTCATACAATCATAAGAAATAAGTTGACTCAAAGCCCTCTGTAAGCATTGGTTTTGTAGACAATAGATCATTCAAGCGAGACCTAAAAATGTTAAAACAAGAGATGAGGAAGAGCTAAAAGGAGGGAGAAAGAGAAAGGATATAGAAAGAGAGAGTGGGAATTTGAGTCAGAAGAGAGTAAAAAGTATAGGGTGCAAGTGAGCGACTAAAGATTGGGTGAAGGAGAAAGAAAAAAAGGAGGTGAAAGAAGGGCGGAAGAGAGGTTAAGGAAGATGAGCTAGAAAGAAGGAAGGAATGGAGGGGATAAAGAGGAGATGGAAGACATAAGTGAGCAAGAGGGATGAAAGGATACAGAAAGATTGAAGAATAAAAATGGGTAAAGAGGGGGAGTGGATAGGGCAACTGAGTGTGGAATGTTATAAAATATCAGCTTGTTTAAAACACAAATGCTTCAAAAGTCTCCATGTTCTGTATAAATCCCACTTGCCATTTTGGTGACCTCCAGGATGATCACAACTTATTTGAGCATTCTAATGATTCAGTGCTTTGAAAATAGCGTTTCTGGTTATGTTAGGGCCCATTTTATGTCAGCATTTCAATTCTTGCAAGGGTCTGACTTTGCTACCTTTCTGTAAATCTACTTAAAGCGGCTGGAATTATGTCAGAAGCGATAACTCTAGCAAGCCCGGGAGCGGTGCGTGCGTGCGCCACACGTGTGCTTGTCACAGTAAAAGAAAAACACACTGCTGGCACTGCAATCATGTGTTTGCTGGCCTAGGAATGATGCATGTGTGCGTGCGTGCGCGCGCAGTTTGCTCTTGTTCGAAGCACATACTCGTGCTTGTGGTGCGCCCCCTGCTCGCTCCCGCAATGTGGATACCGCCACAAGCATAAGTATGTGCTTCGAAAATGAGCA
Organism: Triturus cristatus; assembly: GCF_964204655.1. Classification (NCBI taxonomy): domain Eukaryota; kingdom Metazoa; phylum Chordata; class Amphibia; order Caudata; family Salamandridae; genus Triturus; species Triturus cristatus. Next base: position 67,491,997 of record NC_140579.1, on the reverse strand, counting down.
GAACTACGGCTAAAGGTCCTCCTATGCAGCGCATACACACTGCGTAGGCGAGACCTAAAAAAGACTCATAATTTTTTTGATAATCATTTATCTTTCCTCTTCGGGAATAGCAATACGCAAGGCCAAACACCAATCAAAATATAACCTGGTGTCTTCCTGAAACATTTTGGACTATAGCGTTATTTCAGGCTTCTCCTACAAGTAGCTTGTGAGCTACCAGTAGCTCTCCAGCTCCTTTTGAGTAGCTTTCCGGTGTGCAGCGTACTCTACTAAATAGAAAAAGTGTTTATTCGAGAAAAAAATGTATTTTCAGAGCTCAAGTCATAAGATTTTTGGAGAAAAATGGTTGAATTTGAAATTACTTTTAAAGTTAAGTGATAAAACATGTAGCATTGGGGAGACATATTAATAATACTGTTACCTTAGTGCCATGAGCATTTCAGCTACAGCTGTTATGTGCTTCCTATGTAAAAAGATTCCAAATTGACAGACTTTTTAAAGTTATTTCTGGCAACCCTGCCTTATGCACTGAGTAATGTTGAATAGCGTGGCCACCTATATAATCTTGTCTGATGTGGTTGCTATTACAAGGCCAACAATATTAGTAGCTCGGGAAATCTTTTATTGAACATAAGTAGCTCTGGTTACAGAAAAGGTTTGAGACCCCTGCGTTATTTACTATTCTAACTTTAAAAACTAGAAATGCTATCTCTTTGAACGTTTTTCCTCAGCAGCCTGCTGGGCACAGCCCAGTGTACAGCAGTACAATTTGTGGAGAAGACTCACTAGATCCCGGTTTATACCCCAAAGGAGCTTGAATGGCACACGCATAAATAATCACCCGCGTAGAGCGGGACAGTCAGCCACTGCTGCTGCAGAGGTAGAGTTTTGAAAGGTTTGTGCACCTATTGTTTTGGCTAGCCCGACGGCATGTGAGCTGCAAGCTTCATAAGCTACCATCCGAATGTGAGAATGAAGTTTATTGCTGAACCAAACTAAGCAAGTATTTGCAATGCAACAGGTCTCTCGTTTTTGAAAGCTTGAGCGTTTGGTGTTGAAAATGACAAGTGTTTTACTTTAGTTTGCTGTATGTAGTGGAGTAATATTTCCATTGCGCTATTGACATGTGTATGAACTCGCCGCGCTGGAAAACCAGAAAATGGGAAATAGATTATGAGGGAGGGGAGACCAGAGTAATTTGCTGCCTGGGCAAAAGAAAATGTCACAACAATAGAATTATATGCGCCTGAAGCTACAACATTTTCAACAGGATTATGCATTACTCAAACATGACACATAATTCACAACCTTCTGCATTATCTCAGATTACAACAAACACATCGTAGCTCAAACAAAAGCAACACAAAAATGACAGGTGGTGCTGGGCACTGGCATGTTCTTGCCAATGTTTAATCTGTCACTGTACAGTTGCTGATTGTTGAATTCAAGTACTAAACTGGTACTAATGAGGTTGGTTAATCTTTTCTCCAGCCAGTAGTAGTTATTATCACATATATTGTTTTAAGTAAAGTGCTCTCACCCACTCCTGGCCCTTTTATGTGCAATACAAAATACCTTTAAAATAAACATAGATGCACAGAGACACGTACAAACGTGCAAGCACAGACCCAAAGAAACACGCATACACAGATACAAACAAACACGTAGACATGCACATATTTGGCAACAGACAACCTCAACGGCATACACACATAGCTGCAACCATATAAGCATAGCTACACACACACATCCACACATAAGCATGCAGGCACGAGCATATGCAAACACAGACACACGCGCGCATAGACATGCATATAAGCAAGCATGCACATACATATACAGCATTACCAAGACGGGATACATTTACACACTCACACAAGCATGTACATATATACAAGCACACACACACACACACAGGCACTCCTATATACCTACGCACTTGTGCCGACTAGGACACACGTGCATGCAGACATGCACGTGCGCATATACACACACATACTCTTGTGTCTCTTGCCTCACCTCCGTGATGTGGCTTGAACTAAATATTTATTTAACATGTTTGAAAAATGTAAGCATTTAAAGTGCTTTGAAGGGGCAGGGGCCAGATGAAGATAATAGCCAGATAGGGTGGCAGACATAGAAACGAGACACAGATGGACAGATGGAGTTAAGAGGCAGATAGGGCGGCAGACAGAGAAACAAAAGACTGAGATGAGTGTGTGAGACAGCGGAAAGACGAGCGTAAAACACAGACACGAGAAATAGAGATACATATGTAAACAAACAAGAAATGTTAAAGACAGAGAGCGAGATGGGGCAACATGGATTGTAAGCAGAGAGAACGAGAAAAAGTGGAGTGAGACGAAGACAGAGGTCAGTGTGTAGGGTGAGAGAGAAAGGGTAGAGGGATGAAGACACAGGTGAGTGGGTAAGGTGAAAGAAAGCAGGAGGGAGAGGTGGAGAGAGATGGGGCAACTTGGGTGAAGGAGTTGGCGAGGGAGCAAGAGATAGAGGGGGTGAGGTAAGACAACAGGGTGAGTAAGATGAAAGATAAATAGGGAAGGAGTGAGATATTGCGTGTCAAGGATGGGTGAGTTAAATAAGAGAGATAGAGGGCGAGAGTGGGATGAAAGGACAAGGGGATGAGTAAGGTGAGAGAGACGGAAAGAGGGAGAGAGAGATATAAAGAGACAAGGGATAGGAAACGTGAGAGGGAGGAGATTGAGAGACATGGGTGGACTGGTAAATTGGGCGAGAAAGGGGGAGGATGGTAAACTGAGATTGAGAGAGAGAGACTTAGAAAGAGAGCGTGAGAAAGTGAATGAGAGACAGGGAAACATTGTGTACTGAGAGATAGAGACGCGGATCAGCTTGCGGATCAGCTTCAATAAAATGTCTGCACAGAGCAGGGGAGGTAGAGTCGGGAGCTGGAACGAGTGTGACAATGAAGAGTCAAAGGCGCAGAGCCACTGCACGGTTCTCCCAAATACTGCACCGAGGCAATATCTGAATCTACAGCAAAGATTTTATTTCTCGTTTAGGTTTTTAGCAGGCACAAACAGCCAACGATATGGACGTTCACTTCATGTCTGCTGGGAGGGAATTTGTTGAAATGAATTGGTGCATTCTTATTTATTCTGTGTTTTATGGACGGACCGACCGGCTCCGAGCTGCAACCAACATAAAGGTCTAAACAAGCATTTACAATGCAATGGTCTCGGCATTGGTAAAGTTAGAGCTATTGGCATTGCTCATGACATTATTTTTGTTTATGTTTTTGTTTTTAAAACATTTAAAGGAACGGCATTGTTATTTACAATGTCAATAGCTTAACCCCATCCAGGTGGCGGATCTCCCCTCCCTGCTTCCCCCCCCTCGTACCATCCTGCTATGCTCTGCTACCTCAAATCACCACTGACAACTTTTGTTGGTGCCTGAAAAGGTCGCAGTTTATTCATATCACAAAAACTTTATACAATTGTAACACATTGTTCATGGTTATGTACATGTTGCATGGTTATTCTTGCCCCAGCTTTATCAATCACCTGGGAGGGGAGGGAACCCTTTCTGTGTTTCCTGCTTCCGGGTTTAGGCTTCAGCTTGCTACCGATTGGGCGGGTCTCCGTTTGGACCTGTCCGGGCCGCAAGTGCCGTCCCGCTCGCCCTGTGTCCTTACATGGGCCCTCCCTTCTCCCAGAGGCCCCTGCCGGCTGGCATCCCAAGGGCCTTTCTTGTGTATCTACTTTAATTTCTTGTGACTGGGTCCTTTGTTTTTGTCTCCTTCTGAGCCCCTGCCGTGAGGCATCCCAAGGGTCATGGGGAGAGCATTGTCTCTACTCTTTGTTGACGGCGTGCCGCCCTTTTGGCTCCCTCAGCGCCCCTGCCGTGCGGCATCCCCAAGGCACTGCGAGAGCCTCTCATCTATCTTCTAATGGGTTCTCCCCTTTCTTTTGTTAATTTAGTCTGTCTAGCTCCGCTACCCTCCACCTTGCAGCTGCGACGCCCGACTCTTAGGTGTGGGTGGGTGGGATTCTTCTTTGTTCTCCCTTGGCCCGGGGGGGGGGATTTGTGATCACTAGACCCGGTGACCCCCTTTTATTCCCCCCCCTGGCCCCTGAGCTCGACCCCTGATTGGGGGGGGGCTCGCTCGCGCCCTCGGGGCCAATCCTGGCCCCCGTCGGCCTAGCCCTTATTCAAATGCCTGAAGGGGGTGGCCGGGGGAGGGGCGCCGCCCCCGGACGGCGTTTTGCCCGGGCCCCTATTGGGTCCGGCTTCGCCTCCCCGGCCCGGGTTCTAACCCCATCCAGGCGGCGGATCTCCCCTCCCTGCTTCCCCCCCCTCGTACCATCCTGCTATGCTCTGCTACCTCAAATCACCACTGACAACTTTTGTTGGGTGCCTGAAAAGGTCGCAGTTTATTCATATCACAAAAACTTTATACAATTGTAACACATTGTTCATGGTTATGTACATGTTGCATGGTTATTCTTGCCCCAGCTTTATCAATCACCTGGGAGGGGAGGGAACCCTTTCTGTGTTTCCTGCTTCCGGGTTTAGGCTTCAGCTTGCTACCGATTGGGCGGGTCTCCGTTTGGACCTGTCCGGGCCGCAAGTGCCGTCCCGCTCGCCCTGTGTCCTTACATGGGCCCTCCCTTCTCCCAGAGGCCCCTGCCGGCTGGCATCCCAAGGGCCTTTCTTGTGTATCTACTTTAATTTCTTGTGACTGGGTCCTTTGTTTTTGTCTCCTTCTGAGCCCCTGCCGTGAGGCATCCCAAGGGTCATGGGGAGAGCATTGTCTCTACTCTTTGTTGGCGGCGTGCCGCCCTTTTGGCTCCCTCAGCGCCCCTGCCGTGCGGCATCCCCAAGGCACTGCGAGAGCCTCTCATCTATCTTCTAATGGGTTCTCCCCTTTCTTTTGTTAATTTAGTCTGTCTAGCTCCGCCACGCTCCCTATGGTTTCTCGATCAGAGGGAGCTCCCCCCTAGCCGACTCCTACCCTGCCTGACTGTCATAGGAAACCCCTCTGCTCCAGAACCCCCACAATGTTCAGCAGGAACATATCCATCCCCACCCCTGTGAGGTGAACTCCGTCTTCGCTGTGATACCCCGGGGATCTTAAGTTTATGAACCCATGACGTACGAAACCCCAGCCATTCGCCTTACATACTTTTGCCATAGTAATATTGAGTTTCTTCCTAAACTTTTCCACCGCCCCCAGGTCGATTGCCCCCCGCCAGGTGTTCCGCACTATGATTTCTGAAAAAATTATGTCCGCGGGGCGTACCATTCGTGCTAGTGCTGTGAGGCCCTTCTGCATGTCTTCCAGGAGTGCCTTTCGCCCCATTGCTGCCAAGTCATTCCCGCCCAAGTGGACCACCACTGCATCTGGCTTGCTGCCCCGCTGTAGCGCATCCCGCACCATGGACAGCAGCTCTCCCCATCTCATCCCGGGGCGCCCCCACCATTCTATGTCGGTGTCCCGTAGCCAGATCCCGCCAAAGTCCCGTCTGGCCGCTGCCCACCGCTGTGCCCACGTAACGTACGAGTGCCCCACGATCCACACCTTCTTGCGTGCAGCGTCCGAATCTGGAAGAGAGGGGGGGGGAAGGGAGGGAGGGGGTCTTAGCATATTGCTGGGCGTATGTAACGCTTGTAAGCGCCGGACGCCCACCGCCCTATCCCCTTAATAGCGCCCCCCCCATGCCCAGCCCTGCCGCCGTGGTGGCCGCCCCAATCCTAAATGAGTGCGACCCATATTCCCGTGCGGGGAGACCCAACGCTTCTACCGCCTTCCTCATTACCGCTATAAACTGAAAGCGGCTGAGGAAAGATCCATCTCTGTGCTGAAATAGCGGCCCCGTCTTCCCCTGCTTGCTCTCTAGGTGCCTTCTTAGTAGACATACCGGGCAATGATCTGCATTGTCCGTGCAGTGCAATCTGGTCCATACTCCCTTGCCCGTCTGGTCCGTCTTGGACCTTCTTAGCAGTATGTCCATGTGTTCATCCTGCATGACCACCCCTTCTCTCTGTATGCATACCGCTCCTGCGTCCACCACTGAGGGGGATACCACCTCGCTGACCCTATATGCCCCGAAGAATGCTACTGCAAACGCTGCCCGGAACAGTGTGACTTCATGCCTCGAGGAGCATATCCCGGCCAGGGCCCCCAGCATCGCCTGAAGTAATCTGAAGTGGATGGGGCGCCTTGCGTCCTCTGGTGCCCGCTGTAACCTACCCCACCCTTTCATGGCCATGCGACATTCAAACGCCCCTGTTTGGTCGACCTGCCCTGCCAATTTCGTGTAATATGCTACCGCACTTAAATGCGCTTGTGCCCAGGATTTTGATTTCCCTTCCTTGAAGGCCCAGTCGATGAAATCCAGGATGTCCCTTTTCCCGGCCCATTGCCCCCTCTGTAGACCTGCTTTGGCCCTGAACGTTTCCCAGCACCTCCGGTACCGGCTGTTGGTCTTTGGGGCCAGTGCATTCTCCAGCAACCATCTCAAACCGCATCCACCCATGCCCACGCTTCCTCCGGCATCGGGGTCATCTTCCTGTCTGTGCCCGGGGCCAGCTTCCTGAATTTTTCCCACTGGAAACGAGAAATAGCATCCGCCACTAAGTTTTCCACGCCCGGAATGTGCCTGGCCCTTATTGCAATGTTCCCTCTCAACTGGCAGCCCACTAACTTCCTCAGCAAGGCCGCTACTGCTGGGCAACGCGCCGCTCCTGTGTTGATTGCCTGCACCACTGCGTGGTTGTCTGACCACAAAGTGATCTGCCTATTCGCTAGTTGGGGGGCCCAGATGTGGAAGGCTACCACTATGGGAAAAAGTTCTAGTAGTGATATGTTCGTGGTTAGCCCTGCTGCGTGCCAAGCCTCCGGCCATGCCCCTGCCGACCACGCTGTCCCCAGGAGGGCCCCGATGCCGTACCCCCCTGCTGCGTCAGTGTAGAGTTCTAACTCACTGGCAAGAGCCCAGGGGGCCCGCCAGATCAGGGTGCCGTTGAAATCTGTTAGAAAACTCTCCCATTGGACCAAGTCGTCCCTCACTCCCTGTGTAATGCGAACCCTGTGGTGCCTCTGTGCCAAGCCCCTCGTAAGCCAGGCTATCCGCCGGGCAAATGCGCGCCCTGCGGGAATTACTCTCATGGCAAAATTCAGTTTCCCCAGTAGCTGTTGCAGCTCCCAGTGTCGCCTTCTTCTGCTGCCTCAAACTACGTATGTCGCTAAGCATGTCCGCTACCTTGTCGGTTGGCAGCTTGCATGTCCCTGCCACTGAGTCCAGCTCTATCCCCAGGAACGTTAGTTTCGTTGTGGGACCCTCGGTTTTCTCGTGAGCTAACGGGATGCCCAGCTCCTGCGTCAATGTCCTGAAACTAGTGAGGAGGTTGGCGCAGTCCTCTGTGTCTGCCCTACCCACGAACAAGAAGTCGTCCAGGTAGTGGACCCGCCCCCCTCTCGGCGTCCGCTGGCCCAGTTCCCACTCTAGAAAACTGCTAAAGGCTTCGAAATGTGCACACGAGATTGAGCAGCCCATGGGGAGGCACCTATCGTAGTAGTAGCCCCCCTCCAGTCTAAAGCCCAACAAATGATAGCTGTCTGGGTGCACCGGTAGTAGTCTAAACGCTGATTCTATATCAGACTTGGCCATGAGGGCCCCCGCCCCTTCCTGTCTAACCAGGTCCACTGCATCGTCAACCGAGGCATAGGCCACCGAGCATGCTCCCTGCTCTAACCAGTCATTGACTGACTCCCCCTCCGGGTATGATAGGTGGTGAATCAAGCGGAATTTGCCTGGCTCCTTCTTGGGGACTAAGCCCAGCGGGGATATCACCATGTCCTCTAGCGGCGGAGTAGGGAAAGGGCCCGCCACCCGGCCCAACCCAACTTCCTTTTCCACCTTTTGCTTTGCTGCCTCGGGGTTGTCTTTGACTGACTTCAAATTATTGCTCTCCCGTGCCCCCTTAGGGCCGCAGTATGGGATGGGGAAACCTCGCGTAAACCCTTCCGCCAATAATTTCCTGTCTGCTGGTTTGTGGTACCTGTTTAACAGTTGCAATAGCCTGCCTGCTTTTATGGGTGTAGGGAGCGCCTGTCCTCCGCCCCCTTTTCCCCCGGCCCCCCCCGTTGGGGCCCGCTTCTCATTTCTTTGGTTCTGCCTTTGGTTTCTCTGCCGCTTGCCCTGTGTGTCGCCGGCATCGTATCGCAGGGTGGTTCCCCCCGCATGACCCGCATTCATGCTTGAACTTGCATGCGGCCCCCCACTTGCACTCATCCTTTTCAAACTTCCAGCACGCCTTGTTGGATTTCGTGGCTGGTTGTCCCCTTCCCTTGGGATCTTTACCGTACCCTTCAAATTTGCCCTTACTCCCGTAGGGGCGAAAATTAGTCTCTTTCACCCCCACACCTTCCCTGGCTGCAACCATGTGTTTGGAATAGCCCTCCATGTCTTGGCAGTCCCAGCCTATCGTTGGCCATACCTGCATTTTTTCCCTGAAACCCTCATCGTACTGTAGCCATGCATTCCCTTGGAACTGCTGCTGCACCTCGTGCACCTTCTGCTCATATAGGATCAGCGACGCTGCGCTCTGCGGGAATTTTTCAATAAAAACGCACGCTAATGTCCTAAAGGCTTTTAACCAGTTTTCTATGCTTCTGTCCACCCTGGGTTTCCTGGGGCCTCTCCTGTCTTCGTCTTTCCTGTCTTGTGTGGTGAGATCCAAGCCTGCCTGCCTCACTTCGAGCAGGGAAAATATGTCTATAAATTCCTTCCTCCAGATTCTCTCCTTTACCGGGAGTGGGATGAGGTTTGCCAGACCCAGTAACCTTGTTGTTGTGGGAGGGTCGCTTGGGGATGGGCGCATATACTCGCTTGCTGGCTTGCCCTCGCCTACCCCTGCTGTGGCTGCGCCCTCCCCCGTCATGGCCCCTGCGTGCTCCTGTTGCGCTTGCTCCGCCTCTGCCCCCTCTCCTTGGCTGCCCCCTGGGGGCTCCTCGTCCGCCCTCCCGGCTGCCTGGGGCCCTTGTTTGGCCGCTCTGTCTACCGCAAGGCTCCTTGTTGGCCCCCTGCGGCCCAAGGTGCATTCCCCGGGAATGGGACCCCACTTCCTGGCCATTGCCACCAGGGTACCCAGGGTGGGGGTTGCATCGCCCCCCCCGGCCAGGCCTCCCCCAGGCCCGCGCCTGTTTGCCAGGGGGATTGCGTGTGCCACGGCCCCCTTACTGTTGCGCTGTGTTCAATCCCTGTCTCAGCCTGTGGCCCCTTTCTGCTCTGTGGCCCCAGCCCCCCTGGCTGCCCCCGAGCGCTGCGTGGTAGTCCATGCTTACCCAGGGTGCTCTTCTTGGGTCCTTCATGCGGGGCCGCCGTGTTGGCCACAGACCCCTCGCCCTCGCTGCCATCGTCCGAATCCGAGCTGCACACCTGTACCGCTGCCGGTTGGGTCTTCCTCCTGGATGCTTGAGACGGGGTTCCCTCGTTGTTTGCCCGTGTTTTGCTCCTGTGGGGGGGCGCCGTGTTGGCTGCAGACCCCCCCTTTTTTGCTCTCTTTGGTGGGGGTGGCGATGTGGAAACCTGGCCTTGTCGTCTCCCTTTTCCCGGGGGGGGGGCTTCTTTGATCTGCTGTTCCATCCAGCTCCTGCCCTTCAGCGCCACCAGTGCCCTTGCCTGTTCCAGCATGTCCAGTAGATCCTCGTCCAGATCGTCCTCCTTGCGCTTCCTTGTGTCTGCCTTCCTTGTGGCTGGTTGCTCCTGTAGTTCCCTGAAGCGGGCCGGGGGCTGCTTCTTCCTTCCTGTTGCCCCTTTCCTGCTTGCCATCCTCCGTCCCAGTTCTCCTCTCCTTTCGCGCTGGGCAGCTTGCTTTACGATCTCCCACCGCCGCGTACTGCCCCTTTAAGGGGGCGCGCCCTTCTCTAGCGCGCTCCCCTCCTCTGGGTGGAACTGACGAAAGCGGAAGCGCTTGCAATCCAACGTGCGGGCGGGGAAGCTGCCTGGGATGTTGGGGGATGCCGGGCAGCTCGCGGCTGATGTTAGCCCTGTTTCCGCTGCTCCCGGGGCTCCCTCAGTGCCAGATGCCAAACGCCGTGTCTTCCCCGCGGCCGTCGCTGCCTTTCCCCGCTGCCTGCAATGGGGGTGGCCCCGCTCCTCCGCCTCCCTGCTGGTGGTGTCCCGTGGTGGCCGGCTCGTTGATCAGCGGCTGACGAAGGCGTGTGCCTCACGTGTCCGAAGCCCCCGAGCCTTGGCGAAGCGTGGGCTGATTCTTTGCTGGATCCTCCGAATACTCGACCCGCTTGGATTTTTAGGCGCCAAAAATTCGTTCGCCGCTGCCGGTCGCCTCCAGGTAAGCCCGCGCCGATTCTTCTTTGTTCTCCCTTGGCCCGGGAAGGGGGGATTTGTGATCACTAGACCCGGTGACCCCCTTTTATTCCCCCCCCCCGGCCCCTGAGCTCGACCCCTGATTGGAGGGGGGCTCGCTCGCGCCCTCCGGGCCAATCCTGGCCCCCGTCGGCCTAGCCCTTATTCAAATGCCTGAAGGGGGTGGCCGGGGGAGGGGCGCCGCCCCCGGACAGCGTTTTGCCCGGGCCCCTATTGGGTCTGGCTTCGCCTCCCCGGCCCGGGTTCTAATCACTCTCAAATGCGAGACCTTTTGCATTTGCACTCACACACAGAGCCACACACACACAGCCACCCACACACAGAGCCACCCACACACAGAGCCACTCACATAAAGCAACCCACACACAAATAGAGCCACCCACAGAGCCACCTACACACACAGACAGAGCCACCACGCATAGAGCCACACACACAGCCACACACACAGAGCCACACACACAGAGCCACATACACAGAGCCACACACACAGTGGCTTCCACAAACCTTCCAGCACCTGTGACGAGATTAGCAATAAATCATCAAAATGCAAGTTGGGCGGCACACCACTCTAAGCACAGCTGTTTAGTTTACGCGTTTTAAGCCACACCCTTAATTACATTGACAACGCCCCTTTGAGACCCACCCCCCACCCCACGCCCAATCTTTCATCCCACTTAAAGCCCTGCCTGTAACCCTTAAATTTCAACACTGGAGAATACAGGGTTACACAGAGTAGTCCAGCAGGCTCATGAAAGAACTTTTGACGGCACAAGTTGGAAAACAGAGGTAATTGCTGTTTACGACTTGTCCTGTCTGCATTCATTAGGTTACATTTAAAGTTGTATGTGTATATTACCTTTAGACACCTCAAACGCAAAAACAATGGCTGAGTCAGCGTAGTTCTTCTAAAAGAGTAAACTGTATTTCTTTTTTTTTATAAAAACGTAGAGTAGTTCCGGAGGCGCCGTGCGCATGTTCAAGCAACCGGCTGGCTGGTATGGCGGCCGTCTGTCGCTCCGCCTGTTTGCCTACCCCGGCTCGAGAGCTCGCGTCCGTGCAGCGACAGCTGCGGCCCCCGCGCTCCGCGTGTGTGTTGTAGAGGCTGGTGCAGCTGTCTCTCCTGTGTGCCAACACCACCAGTCCTCGCGCGCAGAGACACGCACACGCGGCCTTCTCCGCTTCATGAATATTCATGCGGATTCGTACGGTACTAGCAGCCGTCTCTATAGGCACACTGCTACTGCGTCTTTATTACAGTGTAACACGCAATAAGGCCACTAGGTGTCACTGTTGCTGCCAGTATTGTTTGCCTTCGCGTCATTCCTGTGGCTTTTTGAAACTTCGATCTTTTGATTAGGAAAGCGCAAACTTCTAATCAAGTCGGCAATATTTTCGTAAATGTCAATAATTCCGTATCGCCACCCAATGTCGTGTGCATTATGCACTGGATGCTCATTAGAAATTGAATTAACACCAGAACAATAAACAGTTTAATTAAACCCAGTGCGCCTAGTTTTTACCCACGCTACTGTCTATATCAGCCATAAAATATTAAAATTACCAAACATTTCTATAAACATGTGCCCAATGAGACTAATCAATTGGTGTTTAATGAAAAGGCCCGATCCGGGAATGTGGGCCACTTTTTGTTTTTAAGGAGTGCCCAGACCTAATTGTGATCCCAATCCGACCCTGACCACACCCATGCCCTGTGACCTTGGACGAATCCTCTATCTAGGCACTCTGGAGATGAGCGGTCCATAAAACAAAATAAACTGGTGAGGTAGCTCAGAGGGTTATGTTAAGCAAGGCAACGATCAATGTGTAACTATATGCCACAGATTTAAATGCCAGACTAATGTTCAACTAATAAAATGAGTACCACTGATGTCCGTGAGAACAGATGATATGCTGGAGTTGCTCAGTTTGCGGCCTGTATCTGATTTAAATGGTCGATAGCATGTTACTGGGCCAAAACAAATCAGTGTGCGGGTAATACAACGAAGGGTCTGCCCATGCCTGTTTAAGGCCGTTTGATGTAATTATCGCAGAATGGATGGTTAATTTCATCGCCTCGTAATCTCCAACTTGAACTTTGTCATTTATATAGCGCACATCTGTCAGAAGCACTGCCTAGTACCGCAACTACAGCGCTTTAGGAAGGCATTCATGTTACATTTTGTATCAATAGTGGATTGTCAGCCTTTAAGTTCGCGAGAGCCCACTAGGGAACAGAAACTGCAAAAGCCCGCGGTTCATAGGCTAAAGGCCAGCTAGACTCCGCCTGGGTCGGTGTCGGCTGCGCTCCACTTAGAAACTGCTCCGCTGGCTGTGGTTCACGCAAGAGAAAGCCAGCGCCATGCCTCGCGCCAGTAGCCAGCCATAAAGGGCTGCCAGAGAGAAGTCGGACAATGCACTCCAGACCGAACAGAAAAGCTACAACATACAGAAGCGGAAACAAGCTGTTTGCGAAATCAACAATATTATAGAAAACGAACGAAGTGACACAGTCCAATCAGAATGAAGAGTTGGAAAAAAGAAAACTTTGGGATACTCTGTGGAAGACTTTAAAACACGACGAGGGCACCGGAAGACACCACCGCCTTTCTCTGAGGCAGGGCAGAAATGCCTCGGAGAAAGGCAGCGTCCTTTTCGGATTCGGGGGCGTGTTTGTCTTTTCTCTCCTCCAGCCATTGGCTGGAGGAGAGAATGCGAAAAGTTGCAAAAAACACGCCCCCGATCCGAAAAGGACGGGGCATGATTGGAGTGACGGGACCTCTTCTCCAATAGCTGGCCAGCATTTACGAGGCCAGCCAATGGAGAACAGGGCAGAAGAGGGGCGGGTTCAAGCCCCTCTTCTCCCAAGTCATTAAATCTCCGGACTTCCGGTCTGCCGACCGGATGGTCCCGAGACCTAAAAAACATAATGAAACCCTTTGAAGCAGACGAGGAGGTAGTGGAGGGGCAGAGCGAGGGCTTGGGAGAGCGCTGTGCTTTATGGGCCATGACGGCCAGATGGCTGCTGCGCGCGTGCACGTGCTCATGCACCCAAGCTTCATGCTAGGAAAAGCCTCTGGTGGCACTTTTAAAAGCCCACTTAGAAAATGTCTCGAAGAGACAGCCTGGGCTGTCTCAGACGAGACCCAAAAACCAGATACAGCCTAACACTCAGGGAAGAGGACCAGGACTTTACATCCATACACAGGGCAGCCCCACACCAGTAGCTATCCCACAATTTGACTGTATGCAAAACAGAGCAAGACCATAAAGAACTTAAATAGAAGCATGAAATACAGCTTAGAGATGGTGAACGTTCGGTTTCCAAGTTAAAACTAGGATTCAGCTGAAAGATTTCCAACCATTAAAATTCACGAAGCCATAAATATCAATTCTGCAGCAGGATTGGGAATGTTCCTTTCAATTAAAAAATCCCCAGCTGTGATCACCCAAGGTGCACCAGTGCCTTCCTGCAGTACCTTATGCAGTTTATGAATCCATTGGGGACGTATAATCTGATGTTTTTCTTCCATGCACCCATCGTTTGCATTGTCACGCAAAATCAGAGCTACACCAGCCATTAATTGGTACACATGCACTAGAGAAAATATAATATCGCACGGGCCCGCGTTGACAATTAAAGAGGCCCACATTTTTATCTTTCTGGAAGAAAATATTACACGGCTGCATTGTGCGTAAACAACAGACGTGCACATAATTGAGAAATTATGCTTATAGATAGAACCGAGTTAGTCACAGCACCGCACAAACAACTGTTGATTTAAAATATGAAGCTGAGAATGGGTTCCGTTTCGGCGGTTCTTTTTGAACAATGTTAAAAGTTAAACCACATACAAAATATACAAACTGTATCATTGTAAACCTTCGAAATATTGACGTCAGAACTATGGCTGCCTGAGAATAACAGACCGTCGTCTGAAAAGTGGACGTTTGTCAAACTCAACACCGAAAAGATTGGTCCTTCAGACGAAAAGACCGTGAGTCATTCTCTGCACTCTGCAGCTCTGTGCTCCAGACTGCAGTGGCATGAGTACTGTGCCGAGGGGGCCCCCTGCAGCTTGGGGGCCATCCCGCACCGCGGGGGATGCAGGGGCCTGTGTTACGCCCCTGTCCAGTGCACCAACAACACGAACTGTCCAAAATTACTGAAATTGCATATGCAGAATTAGAAAGAGACAGTTTGGGTGGGAAAGCTGTGAAACCACAACAAATGGGCAATCCTGAAAAGGACACTACTATGCAGACACCGTCTTCTTCTATAAAGCAGTGGGAAAACAAAAAACAACAAAACTTTACTAAAAAAAGATCTCAATCCCGAGACAGATCTCCTTCATAGGAGCCCTCTGAAAAGAGGTGTAATCTCAGGAATAGGGATAACCTGACCTGTATCAGGATACTGATACACATTCCTTTCGTTCCTTTCAGGGTTCATAAAAAAACTCCGAGAGGTAAGGACGGTCAGAACACAAAGAAGAGCGTACAAAGTCCAAAGACAAGCAAGACGCTCAGGATTACACTTCTAAAAAACACGATAAGCCAAAATCTAAACCTCAATTTAAGAAAAACAAAGTTGCAGGCCTGAAGATCAGACATGCCCAGAATACTGAGGACGCAACTTCTGAACGGGGAATGGGCTCTGACGATGCTAGACAGCACGACAGAAGTGACAATAGCTCGCCAGAACCTGAAGGAATTTCTGGTGACAGCGGACTTGAATGATTACATCTCGGTGGAAACACCAGATACAAGGGTTGGCGTCCCATATAAGTTACACAAGATAACAATGAAAAAAGGATGGGGACAAGACCAGGAAAATTAAAGGTCTCTTTAGGGAAAATCTGTCATCTGGATATGACATCCTAGTAGCAGAACAACATCGGCCGCCAGCATTTGTCATGGAGTGCCCTAGGGAAGAAACAATCATTTTTCCAGCCTTCTCCGACCTTGTTCCCATACATCTTAAACATGCATTTGCACTGGAGTGGGCAGTAGCCCTAGCTCTAGCATTGTACAAAAATCATGCTGGATGGGATGAGAATTCAACCCACCACGTGATCCGGTTAAAAGTGTCACTAAATGCACAGAGGCAATATCCTAAAAAGCAAGAATCTAAAAAACAGGCCAAGGAGATCTTAGATCAACTTGAATATCAAGGGGTGATTGAAACATGCACCTCACCAATGAACAATATTTTGTTTCCTGTCATGAAACCCAACAATACATATCGTCTAGTTTTAGATTACAGACATTTAAACTTTCGCTGTCCAAAATGCACACAGTGCAGCATTTATGAATAACATTGTGCGCAAAAAATACAAGACAACACTTGATATCTCAAATGGATTTTTCTGCCAAAATATAGCGCCTGAAAGCAGGTATTTGAGCGCTTTCTCAGCGTTGGGGTGACATTGACAATTTTGTCGACTCCCCCAGGGGTATGAGAACAGCCCCGGGGTATTCTCAGCAAGAGTAACTGAGTTACTCCAAAATTTTGATGAGGAAGCATTGTCCTATGTGGATGATATTTATCTGACGGACAATGACCTAATAAGGCACTTGACCAGGGTGAGCACCATTATTATGGGATTTGCCTCTGAGGGCTACAAATGTAACTTCAAAAGCAGCCCATTTCAGTGTCCTGTTTTTAGGATATGAGCTGTCAAGTGAAGGGAAAAGCCTGGCAGCTGGCTTTTTAGAAAAGCGTGTGCTGCGCCAACCTCCAAAAACATTGAAAAATTTGCAGTCAATACTGGGATTCCTAAATTTCAGCAGAACAAACATTTTAGATTATGCAGAGAGAGTAAAACCTTTCTACGACTTAATGAAATCTGACTTTTCAGCTAGACATTGGACACAGGAACACTCAAACATCCTGCGTTCACTACAAGAAGACATGATTGCTTCCAAACACTTACAGACACGCGTAAACGTACACAACTTGGTGATCCGTGTTATAGCCGGTCAATGTGGTACACTAACTTAACCTTCAATGAAGGCGCAACGGTACCTATTGCATACAAATCACACCTGTACACAAACGCAGAAATGAGTTTCACATCAATTGAAAAAATCCTGAGAGCAGTTCAGACCACGGTAGTAAGAGAAAGAGCCCTGGCTCAGGGGTATAATTGTTGTAACTCCAGTACCGGCTTTAGAAGCTATGGCAAGCATTCCGAATGCAAAAGCCTTACATCCGAGATGGATACAATGAGCTAATTCTCTTACTGCAATGGATGTTGAATACAGATTTGATTCAAGTCTAAAAACACAAGCATTCCTGCAATACCGACAAGAATATCCTCTACCAAATGAAATCTTGTCTCTAGATCAGTTTGAATATATTATTTACACTGACGGATCTGCTCAACCGGCCATAGGAAGTAAGCAACAATCCAGCGCAGCATGTGCTATCGTTAAAGGGTACATGTGGGACGGAAAATCCTTTCCAAATTGCACAAAAACACAATCTCTAGGAGACTGCAAGGCACAGTTGGCAGAACTAAAAGCACTAGTACTGGCACTTGTAAATACAGATCACGAATTCCCACACTAATCGTGAGTGATTCCTTTTACTGTGTACAGTCATATAATGAATACTTACATCATTGGGAACAGAATGGGTTCAAAGATGCAAAAGGTGGCAGAATTAAGCATAAAATGCTATGGGAACAGGTAGTGGAGTTGAAAAACGAACTACCAAGGGCTCACGTGATACATACACTGAGTCATCAGCGTGATGGTGTTCACGTTGAGGGGAATTCATTGACTGATGAAGCCGCAAAGAGGGCTGTACACACGGCTTCTGTAGCTGCAATCACTCATTCTAAAACAAGAATTGACGGTGAGATAACGGTGGTTATCATTGCTTCACGCAAAGGCAGCACAGCAGTAGAAATTCCCACTCAAGTACTCCTACAAGTTAGATGCACAAAACATTCCATATGCTCAGATTCCTGGAGTGGGCGATAAAGTAATACCACATATGGATCGTAGTCTAGGTTTAATTTCAGCAGCACACAAGGGTGTTGGTTCTGTGCACTCAGGCATCACAGCGACTATTTCCTTGTTGAAGCAGCGCTACTGGTGTCCAGGTCTAACTAAACAAACTAAAGAATATGTCTTGAAATGTGACATCTACCAACAGATAAAAGGCTCCATCATAACACGCCCGGCCTAAACACCATTATTAAAATCAGACAAACATCTTGCTTGTGTTTATCTGGACCACTGCGGCCCCTTACAATCTGATGGGGCTTACAAGTATATCATGGTTGCAGTGGATTCATGCTCCAAATTCCTATGGATTTGGCCTCAGCGCTCGGCTGACGCTCGAACTGTGTGTTCAAAGATTTACGAGTCTTTATTGGTACATACGCAATTAGCACGTTACATTCTGACCGTGGCCCTGTGTTTAGCTCTCGGGTTTAAGAAGAGGCCATGGAAGGTATGGGTGTAGCATTGTGGTACTCCTCTTTGTTCCATCCTGAGGGAAATTCGGTTGTGGAGAGGAAATACCGGGACTTAAAGCAATCTTTAAGAGCTAGGGTATTAGGCAAGGGCGGTAGTTGTGTTGATCACCTATTTGGGTCTCAGAGAGCACTTAACAACCAGCCAAGAAGTTCTCTAGGGGGTGTCACTCCATATGAGATCCTGTTTGGACAAGAATGTGGGTACCTGATCTTGATTGTGAAGGCGCAGTGGTGGATGAAAAACCATTTGACATCCATGATCGTTTGGCTGCTTTACAAGATCTAAATGAATCCAGGCCACAACAAAGCAATGTCAACCTAAAACAGAATGCCACTGCGGAAGTCAAGGCAGTAACGGCAAGACCTGTCTGTATCCCAAATGTTGGGGATCTGGTCAGAGAGAAAATAGCAGACAAAAAAGAATTTGGACCATAATACGGAACAGCTGTACCATTCTTAGCAGTACAAGGAACAAGAACTGTACGTCTGCCGCACCTTGCCAAGAAAAAGGAGAAAAGATTTGTCTCTATCAACTTGATCAAACCATAGTATGTGGCCAATACTAAACAGTAGGCCATGTGGACTCCACAGTAGCAGACGCCCTCCTCTAGCTACAATCCAAGAAATTCAAACATTCAAACAGAAAGACTCATCATGTTCGAAAAGCCTCCTGAATGGAATGAAGGACTATGCAACAATGCTATGGAACTCGTTCCCCTTGAACCAGAAGTTCAACTTCAAAATCTAACTCAAAACAACACTCAAGTTGCAATAAGACCAAATACTGATGTTTACATCAACATGCCTCGACGAGAGCAATCTTTGATTTCAACAAATCCTGATGCAATTCCTACAATTGATCGAACTGCTTCTGGCTACTTCAAGAACTTTGATACGTTTTTCTTGGATCCAAGTGAAACGGAAACGATGCCAGCCCCAAAAACACGCAAGCAACAAGTTATAGACTTCCTGAACATTCTCAAACAGACTTACCTGGTATCACCTTGGTTAGAACTCTGGGTAATTACTGGGGTACTATTCTTTCTTATCTGGCTAGGATTAGTTTTAACTTTTAGCATGCTTATTAATGGACGATAGCTTCAACAAAGCTCTACAGCCCAAAATGTTAATTTGATTTTAAATCCACATCAATCGTCTCATCATGAACACAGAGACTTGTCATCAGTGAACATCACAGCGGTTCCTATACCAGACGGTATAGTTTGGGACAAGGTTGATTTCAAAATATTCGATCCGACTGAACTTTTAAAACGGAATCATGTGTTTAAAATTTCCTTAAGTAAGATCATTACCTCCAGTACATTTTCTGATGATTGGGACTCTGAAACTGTAAATAACTTGTTGTCTGATTAAAAAAACACTGAAATGTTAGAAGGTAATTCAGACTATGACACGTTGTACTGTTACCAACATTATGGTCATCATTTCTTACACAAATCTATATCACCTAGAGATGTTTTTGAGTACCACCAGTGGGAACATTGCCCTACTCCACCTAAAGGTAGTTTGCAAACGTTTGCACAGAAATTCCCATATTTTTCAGGATTTAACACCAGTGACCCGATCTCATACTATTATAAGATTACACCAACATCGGCACTGAAAATTAAGTTGACAAACACCAAACAGATTTACTCTGCTTCCTTTATTGCCCAAATGTATGAACAGGGTTTTGACCTATGGAAGGACACAATAGACTTAAAATCAGATTGGGGTTCTAGGGACTGGCAAGTCCAGGGAACAGGAGTGCTATTTAGAGCATGCCTCATTCCACAGCAGATGATATTTCTCAACAACACTGTGCTACAGACATCCTGTCTTGGATTAGCCAACAATAAGGACCTGAACACACCTCGATTTCCAACACCATCACAGATGGGAGGGTGGCAAAATTCAACTTCAAAGGAAGGGGCAACAATAGATGACATTTTACAGTACAATAAAACAGACCTAATTTGGAAAGAATGGTTGGTTTGGCCCTTAGACATGAACAGATGTCAGAAAAGATTCTGGATACAAACGAAGGGTTTACTATCCATAGGCCAGATCCACGTTATGTACAACAAGAACATCCAGGGGTAGTGACATCCTACAGTGTTTGGAAGTTGTGCATTGATTGTCTAGAAACCTCAACACTCACAGAAGTGAAACAGCATGTATCACTACTGTTGGACTTGGCCCTTTTGGCAGGTTCATCCTTAAACTTTTTGCCTTAGCTCTGACATGGTGTTGGTGGTTTTAGGCCTCTGGGCACTTTAGCACTGTGGCCCAGTTTAAAGTGCGTGCGCTCTCTGTGTACATTTGGTAAGGTTGGCCTGCCCTCCCATAGGAATGCATTGGGGATTCCCTGATCAGTGTGTGTCAGTGGTAATTCCTGAATGGGAGGAGCAGCGTGGTCGAATTTGGTATGTATGAAATTGTGAGAATAAATGCTGTGCAATGGTGTGCGCAGATTTATTGTGACCAGTTGGGAAATGCCACTTTTAGAAGTTGGCATTTCTGTGTGCTATGTGTCTGCCTGCCTGATGTGAATTGCATGTCTGGCTTGTTAGTGACAGGGGCTGGGAGGTGTGTGCGGCTCCAGGAGGGGCAGGGTGAGTCAGCGCTGGGCTGTATAGGACAGCTGGGAGTAGTGGGAGGGGTAATCCCCTGACTCTGAATATGATGGTGCCTGCCCTAGTGAATGCTGGCTCCGCCCCCCTGTGCTGTGTCTGATGACGAGCCCCCACCTGACAAAGGGGAAGAGGAGCTTCTAAAACAAAGTGCTCCAAATCCCCCTTGAACCAGTTGCATCTGGTTCCCCAAGCCCTGCGCTGCAGACAAATGATTATGGGATATAAATGTAGGGGCTGTGACTTCATGAAGTTGTTCTTTACCTGTTCCTGAACCTGTGGGGGCGTGCTGCTGCTGGGTCCCAGGAGGACCTGCCAGGCTGCCTCCCTGGGCCCAGCATTGCCCCCTTGATTCCTAAAGGACCTTAAGGACTTTCCTTGGACCACGAGCGCCTCGTGAGCACTATATTTTATTTATTCCCCAGGGAAGGGGAGAGCGTGGGCTGCACATCGCGGCCCTGCCCGTCCCTTTAGAGGGAACCCTGGCGTGAGGGATTCCCCCGTGATGCTGGAAACGGCGGGTGCCCACCCCGCTTATTCAATCCTAATTGCGGGTGCCCACCCCGCTTATGCGTGTATTTTAATGGCGGGTGCCCACCCCGCATGTGTCTGCTTAAGAGGGAGCCTACCCTTCATTACCACCAAGAAGAGAAAAGAAACCGCGATCTGCGGCCCGCCTGGTTGTGGATGGGGCCTGGTGGACAGTAGCGGAAGAGCAGTGAGGCTGGAAGCAAAGAGTCGCGTTCTAAGACCCAGGCGGGAGTCCACCCCGCAATGGGACGTGCTCAGGAGGAGGGCTGGAGCCTTTCGGGTTCCACATCAAAGTCCCGGGTTCCAGGAGGGGGCCCGGTGAAGTGAGGAGAGGTGCAGTGGGGGCTGAAGATGAGCGGTGTGGTGCCGGTGAAGGCACCATGCCTGTTTTCCTGAGCGGATCCGCCATTGCGGGCCGCTCCAACATTGGGCATGTTTGGTTTGAGAGCCCGTGTGGCTCCAACGAGGGGCATAATTATTGTTAAATAGCCCAGAGGGGCTCGTGCTTTCCCCCCTATATGGCCTTTTTCACTGTTGCCCCGCGTGGCAGTGGGCAACTGCAACAATGGGGACATGTATTTGGAGAGCCCCAGTGAGGGCCCCGAGGGCACAGTTGTGCCAGGGCCTATTTGCCTATTCACACTGCGCCGCACCTGTGCGGGCAGCTGCAACGTTTTACGCAATTGTCCAGAGGACACAGTGAGTGCCCAGGCCTTCTTTGCATCCCAGCTGCACGGCAAGTAGCGTCAGCTGCAACGTTTACGGTGTTAGTTCTTTGGGGGTATTTTAAAGGAGATAGGGGTGAGATGCACTCCTTTACCAACAATGGCGCCCTTTGGATTCTGCTGCATTGGCAGCACGCCGTGACACTTTGGACATAGGGCATTTGAGCCCCTTTGAGAGGGCCAGCTGGCCAGGGGGACTGTGAGGTTTGTAGGGCGCCAGGCCCTAATGTGATTTATGTGGTGCGCAGGAAATGTGATTCATATACTGTGTTTTCTGCACCGTGATTTATGCCTCTAATGTGGTTTTATGATCATGGGGGTTTTGCATACTGTGTTTATGTTTCAGTTTATTCTCTACTGTGAGTTATGCCTCTAAATATGGTTTATGTATGAGGCTATTTGAATACTGTGGTTTATGCTAGAGAGATTATTCCCTACTGTGAGTTATATCCCTAATGTAAGTTATGCTTAGGAGGTTATGGTCTAATATGTTTAGGCTTATAAGGTTGGTGCAGGATATATTTCACGCCCAATGTGATACTGTGCATAATATGGTTTGTGTTACAGGATGATGCTGAGTACAGTGTTTGCCAGTAATTACTGGTTGTGTTCTACGTTTATTATATGTTCTACATTTACTACCTTTACTATGTGATGGTTCTGACCGTGGCCCGAGTGGCCCTGTCATGTGTATATAATCTCCTGTAAATATTGCCCAGTGCCAGTTGGCACAGTGTATATTGTGTGATTACTATTCTAATGTGTTTATGATAATAGAAAGGCTATTTTTATATATAAACTTGTGTTGAGTTTCTTTTGTGGTATGCCTAGTATGTTGTTGCTGTGTGCATGTTGCGCAAACCCTTTACACATTGCCTCCGGGATAAGCCTGACTGGTCGGGCCAAGCTACCAAGAGGGTGAGCAGGAGTTATCTTTGGCGTGTAACTTCCTTGCCCTGACTAGAGTGGTGGTCTCTGCCTGGCTTTGGCGCAAGCCTTAGCCAACCAGAGATCCCATTTCTAACAGCTACTCACACAAGACATGGACCTTAGGGACTTTTTACTAGGCCCCAGGAAACCACGTCCAACACGTTTCATATATGCTGGCATTTATTCTGCCTACAATGATATCTGGAAAATATCCCAACAAGAGGCCACAGAGAGAATACGGGAAATAGACCGTATTAATTTAGAAAAATCTCTAGCAGTGGTTGACAATGGGTTAACATGTTAACCTTGTCCTCCAGAATATATTCCTTAGGCAACATTGTATCTTCTGCAATGGACATACTGGAACAAGATCTAGCCTTATTACAACACGAGCAATCTCAGTTGCGGTCTCTTATGTTATTGAGCTGGACTCTGCAATCTTAGCGTGCAGGGAATGTGCCTTGGCGTTTTATTAACAGTACGTCTCTGTTTTCTGAATACAATCTACCAGATAAACAGGCTGAGATGACACAAAGAGGAGCAAAATATACAATGCTGCGTATCGAAAAACCTGACATACTACCATAAACAGTAGCGGAATCTCCGTCTACGGAATGGCTTTTCCATGGCCACATCACTCGGCCCGTCACTACTTTTCAGTTTCAATATTGCCTTGAACAAAGGCAGGCAAGAAAATATGAAAAAATGGGTAGGGAATACATTAAGGAATCCTGGGACTCACCATATAGATTTTGATGCCAGAGTGGGGATCGAGAAGTGTTTCTAAGTGGTACAAACTGCAAGAACGCTTTAAGCGGTTCTCTCATGTGCCAGGACATTTCGTTGCACGGAGCTTGTAATGGTTCAGTAGCAAACATGTCGTGCAACATGAAAGGGACTCCAGCTGCCGTGATTTCACCAGTATTCAAGCTACTCTCAAATGGGAGTTACTTGATGCTGAGCGATCAAGGTTGCTGCGGTATGCTTCCGGGCATTGCCTATCTGGTCACCGTTAATTCCAGGGTTACTGGGTGTATGCAAGCATTGTTTCCCACGACAAGTACAGTAAGTGAGGCGCCATTATGGACTTCGTTGAATGTTTCTTTTATACAATTTGATACTCTGAGCAGACTGAATGCCATGCTTTTACAGCAATCTGTACCTCTAACCTCTGCTTGATAGACCTTTGATCTTCAAATCGCAAGGACCTCGACTGAGATACAGGCGCTTATACCTACAAACTGCCCCATTCATTTTGCAGAAATTGTGGGTCGTATCTTCAATATGTCTGATACGAGTGGTATTGTACACCTATTTAAGACCATAGGGTCAGTATTTCTAAGCGCATTTCAGACCATCTTCAGAGTTATTCCAAACTTCATACATTCTGTATTTGGAAGCATTTTTGGAGGTCTACCTCTGATCCTGCTATCAATAGCGGGTATTCTGATTGTCATCTATTTGCTACGCAATGAACGGCCCTATTACCACCAACAAGATGGCGAAAGCGCTCCTGGAGCGTAATTACTGTGAACGCTTGGTACAGCATCTGGGCACATCGCGCCTACGGGAACTGAGCGCCTCTTAGTTCCTGTCAATTCAACCCGTCTGGATGGACTACATCTTACCTGTACTTTGATGCCTGTTTTGCGGTGATGAATGCTTGTTGAACCTCTGTCTGACACTTGCGACGAACACGCCTGCGGACTTGAATACCAGGCTGGAACCATTAAGGTCCCATGTTCGGCAGTGTCCCCAGCGTATTCCTATCCTGATTAATGCATTCCTCGAAAACCCACAGGTGCCTCTTATAACTGGGTAGAGCATTAGCTCTACTTCTAGCACCCTGGTATCGACTACAGCACCGGCAGTCACTACACCAGCTATTGGCTATAGTGAATATTATCTGTGCTCCATTGACGTACTCTGCGAGGTGTTACAAGGACCATTCCCTGCAGCGGCAAGCAACGATGATGTTGCGTATCCCAGCCAGGACATTTAATCTAAAATTGTCTCGTCGTGTGCGGGGAAAGAATTTGGATTTTCTTTTTTTTCTAAACCTAAGTAGATTTGGAACATTTCCTACAAATTGACACGTTCTCGCTAAAAAGCATGGCCTTTTGACGCTTGTTGAAATTCAACTTGTGTGAACGAACTCAGTTAGGACTATAACTTTTAAAGCAACAATTCCAACTGATTTTCGCAGTAAATAACATTTTTTCACTTCCACCTTTTTAGACTGGTTTTTAGACTGTTTTCCAACTGATTTTAAAGCACATTTTTACAGAGCCCATTCATGATGGTTTTTATGTGCTACTATCTAGTATATGAACCTTTTACTTAGTTTTGTCCTGGGTGCTGAAGGAGGGTTTCCCTGAACAATGGCGATCTTTAGACAGACATAGTATGAATGAATATTCATGAGGGTTCTTAGAAACCAGGCTGGGGCTACACCACTTTCCCCCCCAAATCTACATACACGGTTCATCCCGGACGTCATCCTCAGAGCCAACAATGGCTAATACAAGAGACAAGGGACAATAGAGCACTATATACTTTCTGTATAAATACAGCACCTCTTGCTAGTATTAGGCAGAGGGAACCAAGACTTCCAGCCGACACACTGACCAGAGACGCTGAGGCTCCTGCACGCAGATGCTCCAGCTGACAGTGGTCTGAACATCCCTTGCGGGGTGTCCAACTTGAGACCAAGACGGTCACCTACATTCATACTTCAGGTAATGGGGTTCGACTAAATCCTAGAGGGATTCTTGGCTACATACCTACTCACAGGCTAGGTACACTTAGGTACATTTATATTCGCTGTACTGCTAATCATATATCTCTGCTATTGTCTAATGGTTGTTGCAACTCATATATTCTACACAAGAATAACAACTGTTCAATTAATCCTTATTCAAACACCCAGACTGTTTATTCTGTGTATCTCTGAGACATAATCAGTAGGCATGAGTGACTGAGCAAATAGTAGTACATTGTTTCCACGATTCTGATGGATCAGGGTTGTCATGTTCTGAGGTTGCCAGAAACTATTCTCTCCCCGATAAGAGGGGACATTAGTGGCACTGTGAGCTAGCCGTT
Source organism: Triturus cristatus (assembly GCF_964204655.1). Taxonomy (NCBI): domain Eukaryota; kingdom Metazoa; phylum Chordata; class Amphibia; order Caudata; family Salamandridae; genus Triturus; species Triturus cristatus. The sequence goes on along the minus strand of NC_140579.1, from coordinate 67,466,213 downwards.
TGCAAACAGACTAACATTTTCGGTGGGGTGTACAGAATCAGTCTGCCACCAAGCCCACAGTGTATGTTCTCCAAACGCGCAGGTCCTGTAAGGGTACTATAGGAACTACACGATATCCTTTACTCACAAAATAGGTACATCAGGGTGTCAGCAGTCTGAGCTTGCTTCTCACAGAGCAGGTACATCAGGGCACCAGCAGTGCAGGCTTCCCTCACTCACAGAATAGGTACATCAGAATATCAGCAGTCTAAGCTTGCCTCTTATGGAACAGGTACATCATAGCATCAACAGAGCAAGCTTTCATGACTCACAGAGCAGGTACATCAGGGCTGCAGCAGTGCAGGCTTCCCTCACAAACAGAGCAGGTACATCAAGGCATCAGCAGTGCAAGGTCCACTCACTCACAGAACAGGTACATCTGGGCATCAGCGGTGTAAGCTTCACTCACTCACAGAACAAGGACATCTGGGGATCGGCGCCAAAGATTGTCTCTCACAGAACAGGTAAATAAGGACAGGCCTCCCTCACTCATAGAATAAGTACATCAGGGTATCGGCAGTGCAAGGTTTCCTCACACACAGAACAGGTACATCAGGACATCAGCTGTGCAAGCTTCCCTCACTCACAGAGCAGGTGCATCCGGTCATCAGCATACCAAGCTTCCCTCACTTACGGAACAGGTACATATCACCATCATCAGTGCAAGCTTTCCTCACTCAAAGACCAGGTACATCAGGGCACCACCAGAGTAAGCTTCCCTCTAACAGAACAGGTATATCATGGTAGACACAGTAAAAGCTTCTCTCTCTCACAGAACAGGTACATCAGGGCATCAGTAGTCCAAGCTTCCCCCCATAGAGCAGGTACACCAGGACATCATGAGTGCAGGCTTCCATCATTAACAAATTGTATACATCAGGGCATCAGCACTCTAAGCTTACCTCTCAAAGAACAGGTACCTCATGGCATGAATAGTGTAGGCTTCCCTCACTCATATTATAGGTATATCAGGGTATCAGCAGTGCAAGCTTTCCTCATACGCACAACAGGTACATCAGGGCATCAGCAGTGCAGGCTTCCCTCACTCATATTATAGGTACATCAGGGTATCAGCAGTACAAGCTTTCCTCATACGCACAACAGGTACATCAGGGTATCAAACATCGCAAGCTTTGCTCATACGCAGAACAGGTGCATTAGGGTATCAGCAGTCTAAGCTTGCCTCTCAAAGAACAAGTACCTCACGGCATGAATAGTGCAGGCTTCCCTCACTCATAGTATTGGTACATCAGGGTATCAGCAGTGCGCGCTTTCTTCACTGACAGAACATGTAGGTCACGTCATCAGCAATGCAAGCTTCCCTCAGTCACAGAACAGGTACATCAGGGCATCAGCAGTCTAAGCTTGCCTCTCACAGAACATGTATATCACGTGAGCAGAAGTAAAAGCTTCTCTGTGTCAGAACAGGTACATCAGGGCATCAGCAGTGCATGCTTCCCTCACTCACAGAAGATGTACATCAGGGCATCAGCAGTGCAAGCTTCCCTCACTCACAGAATAGGTACATCGGGGTGACAGCAGTGCAAGCTTCCCTTACTCACTGAACAGGTACAGCAGGGAGGAGCAGTGCAAGCTTCCTTCTCACAGAACAGGTATATCATGAGAACAGCAGTGCAAACATCCCTCTAACAGAACAGGTATATCATGGTAGCAGCAAACAGGCATATCATGGTGGCAGCGAACAGGTATATCATGGTAGCAGCAGCGTAAGCTTCCCTCACTCACAGAATAGGTACATTGGGGTGACAGCAGTGCAAGCTTCCCTTACTCACTGAACAGGTACAGAAGGCAGGAGCAGTGCAAGCTTCCTTCTCACAGAACAGGTATATCAATAGAACAGCAGTGCAAGCATCCCTCTGACAGAACAGGTATATCATGGTTGCAGCGAACATGCACATCATGGTAGCAGTAGTGCAGGCTTCCCTCACTCACAGAATAGGTACATCAGGGCATCAGCAGGGCAAGCTTACCTGGCTGTGAGAACTAATATAGCGCAGGCAATAGTATTGTAAGCGTCCTTAACATACACAACAGACAAAACAGGCAGCAATATATTCTTCCCTTACACACAAAACTACTAGTTTACCGGCCTGACCAGCATTGTTATGGTAAGGCCAGTAAAAAAATTGAGAAACGAGCAAAAGTTGATATTTTTCAGCCTTTGAAACAAAAATTCAAATACAAATATAGGAAGAAAACACTTTAGAAAGTATTTTAGAAACGTTTATGAGATTCCCAAAAGATTTCTAAAAGCGAACTTGCAGAATTGGCCTGTAAAAGATAACACAGATGATTTTACAGAAACCCATCTACAAGCTCCAGTTCTGCACTTACAGATCCTCGAAATATAACCACATGACGCGTAAATGGTGTCAACCCAGAGTTAATCACAAGCAGCAGAAGAGTCTGTTCTCTGCTCTGTGACTGTAACATGAACCCGGAAGTCCCAGCGCAGCCAGAGAGGGGCAGACGCACAGACACGCCCACTTCACACAGAGAGAGAAATGAGACTTAACTTACTTCCTGCATTTCTGAATCATGGCGGCAGCAGCTCAGCTCAGGCAGCTCCAGGAAGAGGCCACTTGTTCCATCTGTTTAGAGTATTTTACTGATCCGGTGACTCTCGATTGTGGACACAACTTCTGCCGCTCCTGCATCACTCAGAGCTGGGAGGGAAGAGATGGAAACTTCCCCTGTCCTGAGTGCAGGGCAACATCTTCTAGGAGAAACCTCCGACCCAACAGGAAACTGGGGAATATGGTGGAAATTGCAGAACAGCTTCATCTGCCCCCCGTGAAGCCCCTGGAGGAGAATCTGTGTGAGAAACATGATGAGAAACTGAGGCTGTTCTGTGCAGAAGATCAGAGGATGATATGTTTGGTGTGCCGGGAGTCCAAAGACCATAGAACTCACTTAGCAAGTCCTGTAGAGGAGGCTGCAGAGGAGTACAAGGTATGTGCGTGGGCATTCATGGATTCCAAAGTCCCAGTGTGAGCCTCATTGAGCAACCTGCTAAGGAGCACAAGGTGTGTGTGTGGGTGTTCTGGAACGACAAGTGAAGATCACAGGGTATGTCTGTGGAAATTCAGGGTTCACAAAGTCCCTCTGTGAGCCCCATCAGAAAGGCAGACTGAGAGCAGAGCTATGTGTGCAAGTGTTCAGTCATTCAGTGAAACCCATATAGGAAGCTGCAGAAGAGCACAAGGTATGTGTGTGGGTGTTCAAGATTCACAAGTTAATACATTACTGGAGTCTCTCAAACGATACACTATCTGGGTGTTCAGGAATCAAAGGCACCCTTCTGGTCAAACATAAATGGTTTTCCAAGAGCGCAAGGTATGTGAGTCAGAGTTCAGAGTTCACGATTTTAGGGTTCACAGGTTAGTCGATCCTCCTAGAAGAGGCCAAGGGACATCTGTGATCATTCAGGGATCACAGTTCACTCTGTGGATCTCAGCGGGTCCCTGGAGAAGGCTGCTCATACGCATTAGGTAAGTTTGTTAGTTGTAAGTGAGTTTCAAAGTGTGACCCATGTAAGAAACTAGAAAGATCGCACCACATAAGTAGCTGCATGTAATCAGAAGTCATATGTATGTGGGTGTTTTATCGGTGTTAGAAGACTCTGGGGCATATTTACAAGGGCATTGCATCACAGTAACGTCACTTTTAATGATGTTCTTGTGGCGCAATGCCCTGCTCCATATTTGCAAGCTGGACATAAGCCACTTAACGTGGCTTAACGTCCCCTTGTAAATATGCCCCTTACCGCAGCAGTCCGCGGCAGCGAAGGGAGGGGTTATGGGTGTTTCTGTGGGCGTTCCATCACATAAACCCCATTGCTTTTTGACGCTGCCTCTTATTTGCAAGGGTGGTGTAAATATGGGACAGCACCAAAGATAAGACCAGGGAAAACCTGGTCTTAAACAGGTGCAACGAGGAGAAATTATTAATTTCTCTTCGTTTTTGCTGTTTCTGTGTGTGTTGCATTCTGCAGCACACACAGAAACAGCAATTCACCATTAGTGATTGTTCATGTGCAGCAAGGGGTCCCTTCGTGCTCATAAACAATCATAAAAAAATGACGTATTCCAACTTCTATATGTGCTGCATTCTTAAGCACACTTAGAACATACAAATCGCCATTAGTGATTGTTTATGTGCAAATGAACAATCATTCCCTGCAATGCAGGCACCCTTGCGGCGCTAGGCAGCTAAATTTAGTGCCATCACTAGGGAACATGCAGGAGTGCGCCGCATTCTTGCAAATATGGCGCACCCCTGCGTTTTGAAACTGTTGAAGCGTGGCGTTAGCAATTTTGGCTTAACACCACGCTCCGAATGTTTCTTGTAAATATGCCCCATAATGTGGCAACGCAGGGTTATCTTAGGAGCTCCTGTGGTTATGGTGCACAGCAGAAGCGGTGCAGTAACGCAGGGTTATCTTAGGAGCTCATGTGGTTATGGTACACAGCAGAAGCGGTGCAGTAATGCAGGGTTATCTTAGGAACTCCTGTGGTTATGGTGCACAGAAGAAGCGGTGCAGTAATGCAGGGTTATCTTAGGAGCTCCTGTGGTTATGGTGCACAGCAGAAGCGGTGCAGTAATGCAGGGTTATCTTAGGAGCTCCTGTGGTTATGGTGCACAGCAGGAGCGGCGCAATAACGCAGGCTTATCTTAGGAGCTCCTGTGGTTATGGTGCACAGCAGAAGCGGTGCAGCAATGCAGGGTTATCTTAGGAGCTCCTGTGGTTATGGTGCACAGCAGAAGCGGTGCAGTAATGCAGGCTTATCTTAGGAGCTCATGTGGTTATGGTGCACGGCAGAAGCGGTGCAGTAATGCAGGGTTATCTTAGGAGCTCCTGTGGTTATGGTGCACAGCAGAAGCGGTGCAGTAATGCAGGGTTATGTTAGGAGCTCATGTGGTCATGGTGCACAGCAGAAGCGGTGCAGTAATGCAGGGTTATCTTAGGAGCTCATGTGGTTATGGTGCACAGCAGAAGAGGTGCAGTAATGCAGGGTTATCTTAGGAGCTCCTGTGGTTATGGTACACAGCAGAAGCTGTGCAGTAATGCAGGGTTATCTTAGGAGCTCCTGTGGTTATGGTACACAGCAGAAGCGGTGCAGTAATGCAGGGTTATCTTAGGAGCTCATGTGGTTATGGTGCACAGCAGAAGCGGTGCAGTAATGCAGGGTTATCTTAGGAGCTCATGTGGTTATGGTGCACAGCAGAAGCGGTGCAGTAACACAGGGTTATCTTAGGAGCTTCTGTGGTTATGGTGCACAGCAGAAGCGGTGCAGTAATGCAGGGTTATCTTAGGAGCTCCTATGGTTATGGTGCACAGCAGAAGCAGTGCAGTAACACAGGGTTATCTTAGGAGCTCCTATGGTCATGGTGCACAGCAGAAGCGGTGCAGTAACGCAGGGTTATCTTAGGAGCTCCTATGGTCATGGTGAACAGCAGAAGCGGTGCAGTAATGCAGGGTTATCTTAGGAGCTCATGTGGTTATGGTGCACAGCAGAAGCGGTGCAGTAACACAGGGTTATTTTAGGAGCTCCTGTGACTATGGTGCACAGCAAAAGCGGTGCAGTAATGCAGGGTTATCTTAGGAGCTCATGTGGTTATGGTGCACAGCAGAAGCAGTGCAGTAACACAGGGTTATCTTAGGAGCTCCTGTGGTTATGGTGCACAGCAGAAGCGGTGCAGTAATGCAGGATTATCTTAGGAGCTCCTGTGGTTATGGTGCACAGCAGAAGCGGTGCGGTAATGCAGGGTTATCTTAGGAGCTCCTGTGGTGATGGTGCACAGCAGAAGCGGTGCAGTAACGCAGGGTTATTTTAGGAGCTCCTGTGGTTATGGTGCACAGCAGAAGCAGTGCACTAATGCAGGGTTATCTTAGGAGCTCATGTGGTTATGGTGCACAGCAGAAGCGATGCAGTAATGCACAGTTATCTTAGGAGCTCATGTGGTTATGGTGCACAGCAGAAGCGGTGCAGTAATGCAGGGTTATCTTAGGAGCTCCTGTGGTTATGGTGCACAGCAGAAGCGGTGCAGTAACGCAGGGTTATTTTAGGAGCTCCTGTGGTTATGGTACACAGCAGAAGCGGTGCAGTAATGCAGGGTTATCTTAGGAGCTCATGTGGTTATGGTGCACAGCAGAAGCGGTGCAGTAATGCAGGGTTATCTTAGGAGCTCATGTGGTTATGGTGCACAGCAGAAGCGGTGCAGTAATGCAGGGTTATCTTAGGAGCTCATGTGGTTATGGTACACAGCAGAAGCGGTGCAGTAATGCAGGGTTATCTTAGGACCTCATGTGGTTATGGTGCACAGCAGAAGCGGTGCAGTAATGCAGGGTTATCTTAGGAGCTCATGTGGTTATGGTACACAGCAGAAGCGGTGCAGTAATGCAGGGTTATCTTAGGACCTCCTATGGTTATGGTGCACAGCAGAAGCGGTGCAGTAATGCAGGGTTATCTTAGGAGCTCCTATGGTCATGGTGCACAGCAGAAGTGGTGCAGTAACGCAGGGTTATCTTAGGAGCTCCTATGGTCATGGTGAACAGCAGAAGCAGTGCAGTAATGCAGGGTTATCTTAGGAGCTCATGTGGTTATGGTGCACAGCAGAAGCGGTGCAGTAACACAGGGTTATTTTAGGAGCTCCTGTGACTATGGTGCACAGCAGAAGCGGTGCAGTAATGCAGGGTTATCTTAGGAGCTCATGTGGTTATGGTGCACAGCAGAAGCAGTGCAGTAACACAGGGTTATCTTAGGAGCTCCTGTGGTTATGGTGCACAGCAGAAGCGGTGCAGTAATGCAGGGTTATCTTAGGAGCTAATGTGGTTATGGTGCACAGCAGAAGCGGTGCGGTAATGCAGGGTTATCTTAGGAGCTCCTGTGGTGATGGTGCACAGCAGAAGCGGTGCAGTAACACAGGGTTATCTTAGGAGCTCCTGTGGTTATGGTGCACAGCAGAAGCAGTGCACTAATGCAGGGTTATCTTAGGAGCTCCTGTGGTTATGGTGCACAGCAGAAGCGGTGCAGTAATGCAGGGTTATCTTAGGAGCTTATGTGGTTATGGTGCACAGCAGAAGCGGTGCGGTAATGCAGGGTTATCTTAGGAGCTCCTGTGGTTATGGTGCACAGCAGAAGCGGTGCAGTAACACAGGGTTATCTTAGGGGCTCCTGTGGTTATGGTGCACAGCAGAAGCGGTGCGGAAATGCAGGGTTATCTTAGGAGCTCCTGTGGTTATGGTGCACAGCAGAAGCAGTGCACTAATGCAGGGTTATCTTAGGAGCTCCTGTGGTTATGGTGCACAGCAGAAGCGGTCCAGTAATGCAGGGTTATCTTAGGAGCTTATGTGGTTATGGTGCACAGCAGAAGCGGTGCGGTAATGCAGGGTTATCTTAGGAGCTCCTGTGGTTATGGTGCACAGCAGAAGCGGTGCACTAATGCAGGGTTATCTTAGGAGCTCATGTGGTTATGGTGCACAGCAGAAGCGGTGCAGTAATGCACGGTTATCTTAGGAGCTCATGTGGTTATGGTGCACAGCAGAAGCGGTGCAGTAACGCAGGGTTATCTTAGGAGCTCCTGTGGTTATGGTGCACAGCAGAAGCGGTGCAGTAATGCAGGGTTATCTTAGGAGCTCCTGTGGTTATGGTGCGCAGCAGAAGCAGTGCAGTAACGCAGGGTTATCTTAGGAGCTCATGTGGTTATGGTGCACAGCAGAAGCGGTGCAGTAACGCAGGGTTATCTTAGGAGCTCCTATGGTTATGGTGCACAGCAGAAGCGGTGCAGCAATGCAGGGTTATCTTAGGAGCTCATGTGGTCGTGGTGCACAGCAGAAGCGGTGCAGTAATGCAGGGTTCAGCACACACAGTCTCATGGTCATGGTACACAGCAGCATAGCTGCAGACAAAGAGCTGCAGTAATGCAGGTTGTGGCAGAAACGGTCTCATGGTCATGAGACACAGCAGATGACGTGCAGTAATGCAGGATTCAGCACACACGGTCTCATGGTCCTGGTTGACGGCAGAAGAGGTGCAGATGCAGAGGTGCAGTCATGCAGGGTGCAGCACACACAGTCTTATGGTCATGATAGACAGCAGAAGAGGTGCAGATGCAGAGGTGCACTAATGCAGGGTGCAGCACACACGGTCTCATGGTCATGATAGACAGCAGAAGAGGTGCAGTATGGCAGGGTGCTGCACACACGGTCTCTTGGTCATGGTACACAGCAGAAGAGGTGCAGACCCGGAGATGCAGTAATACAGGGTGTAGCACACGGCCATGCATGGTCGTTAGACAAAGCAGACCAGGTGAAGATGAAAGAGGTGCAGTAATGCAGGGTGTGGCACACGCTGTCACATGGTCATGGTACACAGCAGAAGCGGTGCAGTAATGCAGGGTGTGGCACACACGGTCTCATGGTCATGGTACATAGCAGAAGAAGTGCACATGGGCTCACATTGGCTTCGGCGCAGTATTGTTGTTTGAATATAATTGGTAGCCTCTCATCTAAACTGTATCCAAAATATATGCTTCGAGCACCGCCCGCTATGTGCCGTTAAAGTCAATAAAATTTGTTAATAATAAAAAAAGACTGCACTCCATATATCTACACTTATTTCTTGCACTCTCATCTCTGCAGGTAAAACTTCAAGAGTGGCTGCGTCTTCTGAAGAAAGAGGAAAAAAATATTCAGGAGTCTAAAGTCAAGGAAGAGGAACAATATAAAACCATGAGGGTGAGCGGCTGCAGTGAGTGCTGTGTCTCTGTTGTCTGTATATGTCCATGCCCATGTCTTTTTTGTGACCTCTAAGAGAGTTCAAGCACACAGAGGCTGATGAGTCACCCTACAAACTGGGTCATGGTCCCCACCAAATAAATATACTGACGGGAGTCATTGCACTTGAAATTTGGGCCTGAAACCGAGCACGGGCTCATCCTAAAAAAAACATAAAATCAAGAATTACTCTTCTGATCCTAAGGTAGTACTTACATACTCACACAGTGTGTGTTAGAGTATGTGTGAACAGGTGTGGCATTAGCTGGCTGTGAGTACGTAGCAGTGTGTGTGTGTGTGTGCGTGTGTGTGTGTGTATGGGTGTGTGTGTGTGTGAGCATATTGTGGTTGCATGTTCACGCTTAGGTGTGCATGTCTAAGTATGTGTTCAAGTATGGATGGCCCTGGAGTTATCTGCGGGAGTGCATGCATGCTGAGCATCTCTATATCTGTCTGTTTTTTGGGCTTGGATTAGGGCTTGTGTGTGTATGTATATGCATATATAGGTTTTGAGACACAGAGTATGCAAATACATGTGCGTGTCTATGTGCATGTGTGGTTGAGGGTTGTGTATGCTTTAGTCTGTATTTATTGGCTGTGGGTTTGTACTTGCGTATGTGGATGCCTCTCTATGGGTTTGAGTATCGCAAGGTCTGATATATGAATTAGTCTTGAGTTACACAACTGTGAGATTGTATATGCATCTGTGCGTGAGTATATATATGTATGGATGTGTGAGTCTGCATGCATGGACTGATGATATCCACCTGTGAATTTGTACAAGATTTGTGTGTGTGTGCACATTAATGTGTGCATCTGTATGAGTGTGTACCTCTGGGTGTGTGTATGCATGGATCTGGAGTTATACATCTGTGGGACTTTATATGCATCTGTGTGTGAGTATATATATGCATGGATGTGTGCCTCTGTGAGTCTCTGCATGCATGGCTTCAAGATATCCATATGTGAGTCTTTACAAGGTTTGTGTGTGAGTGTGCACATTAATGTGTACATCTGCATGAGTGTGTACCTCTGGGTGTGTGTATACATGGATCTGAAGTTATACATCTGTGAGAATATATAAGCATCTGTGTGTGAGTATATATGCATGGGTGTGTGAGTCTGTGCATGCATGGCCTGAAGATATCCACCTGTGAGTTTGTACAAGGTTTGTGTGTGAATATATGTATGCATGGGTGCATGCCTTTATGAGTTTGTGCATGCATGGCCTGAAGATATCCACCTGTGAGTGTGTACAAGGTTTGTGTTTGAGTATATATATGCATGGGTGCGTGCCTTTATGAGTCAGTGCATGCATGGCCTGAAGATATCCACCTGTGAGTTTGTACAAGGTTTGTGTGTGAGTATATATATGCATGGGCGTGTGCCTTTATGAGTCTGTGCATGCATGGCCTGAAGATATCCACCTGTGAGTTTGTACAAGGTTTGTGTGTGAGTATATATATGCATGGGTGCATGCCTTTATGACTCTGTGCATGCATGGCCTGAAGATATCCACCTGTGAGTTTGTACAAGGTTTGTGTGTGAATATATGTATGCATGTGTGCATGCCTTTATGAGTTTGTGCATGCATGGCCTGAAGATATCCACCTGTGAGTGTGTACAAGGTTTGTGTGTGAGTATATATATGCATGGGTGCATACCTTTATGGGTCTGTGCAAGCATGGCCTGAAGATATCCACCTGTGAGTTTGTACAAGGTTTGTGTGTGAGTATATATATGCATAGGTGCGTGCCTCTGTGAGTCTGTGCATGCATGGCCTGAAGATATCCACCTGTGAGTCTTTACAAGGTTTGTGTGTGAGTATATATATACATGGGTGCGTGCCTTTATGAGTCTGTGCATGCATGGCCTGAAGATATCCACCTGTGAGTCTTTACAAGGTTTGTGTGTGAGTGTGCATATTAATGTGTGCATCTGTATGAGTGTGTACCTCTGGGTGTGTGTATACATGGATCTGGAGTTATACATCTGTGAGAATATATATGCATCTGTGTGTGAGTATATATATGCATAGACGTGTGCCTCTGTGAGTCTGTGCATGCATGGCCTGAAGATATCCACCTGTGAGTTTGTACAAGGTTTGTGTGTGTCTGCAAATTAATGTGTGCTTCTGTATGAGTGTGTACCTCTGTGGGTTGTGTAAGCGTGGATTGGTAGTGATCTATACATCCATCAGGCTAAGCAATCCTGGTTTAAGCCCCTTGCTAAACAAAGGTTTTATCAATATAATCATGCTATGGTATCGTATATACATCAACAATCAGAGAACATCCCACACAGTTCACCGAAGTAATAAAGCGAACATGAGTTTTAACCCTAAAATAGTTCATCTACCCAAATGCCCTCTAAACTTAGCACGTTTCGGTATATTTACCTTCCCTTCTTCAGGACATATGCATTTCTAATTTTAGAAATGAAATGGGCACAGCTCAGCTTCAGCCTCTGACCTTGGACATTCTCTGTTCTCTAAATCCCCATTACAAGATTTTCCTGCAACAGTCTTATTAATCGGCCTTAGTTTGACGTGTCAGTTTTTATGCCTTCATTAGATATTTCTTACAGGGATAGGCCACAGCTGACTGGAATGTCCCAGGATAACTGGTGCACCTAGCCTGCATCAGGATGGGAGAAGGGGCAGGCCTGTAACGTGGAAGCCCCTTCAGCAGTGGTGCACATTTATTACCACTCTGACACTACCATTGGTTGTGATATTTACTTATTCAACAGGGGGTATCTGTAGTGATGAAGTTAACAAGGGTGTCATTGCCATAAACCTTTCATGGTATCTGATAAACCCTCCCAAAGTTTTCATGAAGTGTTCCTCCAAATGTACACTCTTCATTCTGTAGTGGTTGTTACCTCACTTGCCGCTATAACCCCTGGTAGTATTGACAGCTGAGTGCCCGTTCATTGCTCTACAACACTGTGCACCAGATCCTAGCCCTGCGCACGAGGCTCAGGGTTCGAGCACGGCCCGACCATGATCAGGGGCAGGAGAGACGCAGGTCAGAGAGGGGCTGATGATCTTGTTGGTTGAGGGTGTTTGCCTCTGGTGTCCTGAGGTCTGTCCTACAGTGGCTATGAAACAGACCACGGACATCTCTTTCTGCACTTGACTCCCAGGATAGCTGGGTCGACTAGTCAAAGGCTTCTGATGGAGGTAGAGGGCGCGGCAAGCACTCAGAACCCAACAGTCAATCAACAGACACAATAATGTTATGTCTAGCCCAGTACTTATTTTTAGTAAGAAAAAAATATTTTAAGGTCACAACAAAAAAATACCACCCAGTTCAATAAAGGTACAATTACACGTTTGCACTGTATGATCCCCAGAATAGCGCAGCGGACCTCTGTTAGCCTCTACCCTCTGTAAGAGTTCTAGATACTATAGTCCCCTGTATGTCATATGAGCATAGGTATTTATCAAGCACAGACTCTGGGTTACCACACTGACTACTGTGTACTTCAGTTCAGTGACTTTTGCCTCAAAGAGTTCACCAAGGCAAAAACTATATTCTTCAGACTGCACATTTCTCTGCCCTACTATACGTACTTGGTGGTGGCGTGCTCGGAGTACCCGTTCCTATAGCACAGGATTTCATTGTACGGAGCTGTAGGGCAGCCTCATTTGAGCCAAGGACTGATAGCGTAAATCAGTTTGTCAGGTCTCCATCACGCCACTTGTCTTTGACAGTGTGGGCTTCAAGGACGGTTGCACACAGATGCTCTAAATAAAAGTTGCAACCGCAGGGTCGAGTTTTCAGCAATTGGTCATCATTGGTAGTTGCAACTAAAGCTCTAAAGCTTTGAAACTGATTGAGTTAGATTTTGTGGCATGACCCATATGCTTACATTATGCAAATCCTTATTGCCAGCTCACAGCAGCAACAATTGAAGAATATAGAACTTCAAAAACATTTTAATTATCTATAAAGAACCACCGCATGCAGTGTTCTCCCTTTTCGTTGTTGCTTCTGCTCACAAGATAAGTACAGCCTTTATAATACTAATACTTAGGACTGATTTTGATGTCGGCGGTCCCGACTTCCTCATTAGGATGCGACGGAACACTGTTCTATCTCATACCTATATTCCACTATGGGAGCATGCATTCCGGCTGTAAGCAGGCCGTAATGCATGCTCCCATAGTGAAATGGGAGGTGCGGTTCATCCCTGCACAATGCAGGTGCAGGGATCAACAGGGGAGCACCATAGGTCCCCCCTCGGCCTCCATCCAGATGGCCCCCAAACATGCGTTGGACATGGTTTCCATGTCGGTCAGACTGGCCCTTGAGATTACAGGTTTACTTTCTAACCGCCTATATCTTATATCTCATCTTAATTAGGCGGTCGAAAAGTAAACTGACCGTCCCATTACGATGTGGGCCTAAAGGCTCCGACCTAAGGTCGGATCTTTTACAGGTCGCATCATAATCGGCGCCTTACTGTGTTATTTTACCTTGAGATATCCCACCCTCCCCTATAGAAAATAGGAATAATATCCCCCTCCTACCCTGGTGCTAACACGTTCAACCAGGTTATGTTGTAATGTTAGAATCCGGGGTCTCTGGTTGGCGCAGGTATGCACTTGCGACAAGCAGGGACCCTTTCCTCTAAGTCAGGGCGTAGGATTACCTCTTTAAAAATAACCCCTGCTCACCCTCTAGGTAACGTAGCGCGATCAGTCAGGCTAGATTCCAGAGGGCATTAGGTTAAGCATTCAAGATGTCCCACACAATAACCACCAACCCACCACACAGAGACACAAGGCTGTATTTATGTAAAAATAAAGTTCTTTATATAAAAGATTTCTTTAAGCAGGCTTTCAAAAATACAGATCTTCACTTAAATAAGGTTCCAGTTACTTGCATTACTTTTTAGGCAGTCCACAGTTCTTATAATGGCAATTTTCCACTTAAAATAGGCTTCTTTGGGTATCTGTGCGCTTCGTAGCGCTTTCAGTACGTTTCATACGAGGTTTTGAACATGTCTTGCCATTTCTCACGCTTCTCGCGTGAGCACGCGTACGCTGGACTTGAGCCGTATGGACCGTACCCTCGTAGGTACGCGTCGTACACGTCCGGTACGCCTCTTGCTAAACCTCACGCTTCCCGCATGAGCAACGTTCTATATATTCAATGCGGTACGGACCGTACCTTCGACGGGTCTCCTCGCACAGCTGATACGAAGGGTGCCAAAGCTCACGCTTCACGCGTGAACAGCGTAGCGGGACGACATCGCCAGTACGGCCCGAACAAAGCAACGTACGGGTCGTACCAAGGCACGCGGCTCACAATACCTTTGTTCTTTGGGGGAAATGTTCGTGGCGGCCTCAGGAGTCCAGAGAGGGGTGTCCCACGTCGCGTTGTCATCCCTCGTGGTCAGTGGGCGGCGATGCTTCGTGGGGCGCTTCAGGACGTTCCCAGGCACACAACGAGGTCAGAAGCAGGAGGGGCAGCTCGGGGGTGATTCTTCAGCACGTCGCGCTGTCGGCTTCACTCAGGGGATGAACCGTGCGTCGCAGGTCCTTACAATGCTCTCCACGTCCAGGGGTCGCAGAGGATCGGCGCTTGGAGCCGGCTCAGTCTCTTCCTTACGTTGCGAGCTCCGGCTTGAGGGGGCAGTTGTTTACTTTGCTCAGGCCAGACGGGGCAGGCCTTTACGGTGCTCACAGCAGCACAATCGATTCAGGAGTCGCGTTGCTCAGCGAGATGGGTCACACAGGTTCTCAGGGGTCAGCGTTGCAGATCTACCCACAGCAGCTTCCCCTTTTTCCAGGGGAGGGTAGCGCCTCTGTTCCTGGGGCGCAGTTCAGGGGGCAAGTTCACCAGCAAGCCCTTGGAGATTGTTTAAAAGCACAAGTTGAATAAAAGTATTTTCTTCATTCTTTTCTTCCTCTCCTTCCAGCAGCAAGGCACCCACCACAGGCCAGTCTCTCAGGCTTAGAGACAGTACTCCTCCATGCAGCTTCCCAGGTCCTCCTCTTCAGGCAGAGTTTCTTCTTGGCGCAAACAGGATCTGATTTCTTAGGAGCAGGGCTCCTTCTCTTATACCAAGTTTCTTTTGTTCTTTGTCGCCAGGGGGCCTGGGCCTGGCTCAGTCCGATTTTGGAGCACTTTGTTGTGGTGACTCTGCTCTTTCCTTTCAGCAGCAGGGCAGAGACATCAGTCGCTCCACAGGGGGCGGAGCCGGCATTGTGGTGGCAGAGCACAGGTCTATTCAGAGTCAAGGTGTACTCCTCCCACCTATCCTGGTGTAATCTCTCTACCCACCACCTGGCAGCCAGCCTGTCTCCTGGAATTCCCCAGCCCTGCTCCCCACTGTAACTAGGCAGAACACAAACACAACGCAGAGGCGGACTGAAATGGCCAGACAAGTAAATACTAACTTTCTAAAAGTAGTATTTACAAACACAGGATATTAAAATAAACTTTACTAAAAGAAGTATTTTATTATTCTGAGTTCAGGCATACTAAACTTGACTTTCTACCATGCTCTCTGAGTCCGCTGGGATTACAGCGTGTAGTAATTCCAGCAGCCCATTCTGGCCTATGGAGAGCAGGTAGCCTTCAATAGTGAAAAACGAAAATGGCTGTAATTCACTATTAAGACATGCCACACACATCAGGGCATGTCCTACCTTATGCCTACAATGCACCCTGCCCTTGGGCCTACCAGAGGGGTGACTAATATGTAGTTAAGGGAAGGTTTAGGGACTGGCAAGTGGGTGCACTTGCGCAGTCAGTGCGACAGTACCAGACTGCACGCAGGTTCTGCAGTGGCAGACCTTAGACACATTTTACTAGGCCGCTTCTGTGGGTGGCACAACCAGTGCTGCAAGCCCACCAGCAGCATTTGTATTTACAAGCCCTGGCACTCCTGGTGCACTTTACTAGGGGCTGATAGTAAACCAAATAAGCCAATCATGGACACCAATCAATGTATACACTTTACCATAGGGAGAGCATATGCACCTTAGCACTGATCAGCAGTGGTAAGGTGCCCAGAGTCATAAAATAGCCAACAACAGGTCAGGAAAAATACAGGAGGAAGGCAAAAAGTTTAGGGATGACCATGCAAAAGGGGCCAAGTCCAACATGTAACTTCCCATGTGTCCCAATGTCTTTTCCTAACCCTAGGAAGGAGGGTGGTTGTTTTCTTATATTTAACTTCCCCTCTCTTACAGCGTCGGGTCGAAATTCCTACTACCTCCGTACTTGAAAGGGGGCACATTGGGTTCACTAACATGGCGCCTGTAGAACTGAGCGCTCCTCGTGATCAAGGGCCCCTAGTACTGTGAAGCAAGGCATATGAACATAGCGCTACGCGCAATCAGTTGCATGTGGATACGTTTGCGTAGACCATTTAATACATCGCGTGACTCGTAATCAGTTGCATGTCATTACCTTTGAGCAGAGCATGTAACACAGTGCGCTACTCGCATTCCTGGGCATGTAACTACTTTCGAGCAGAGCATATAACACAATGCGCTACTCGCATTCCTTGGCATGTAATTACTTTCGAGCAGAGCATATAACACAATGCGCTACTCGCATTCCTTGGCATATAGTTACTTTCGAGCAGAGCATATAACACAATGCGCTACTCGCATTCCTTGGCATGTAATTACTTTCGAGCAGAGCATATAACACAATGCGCTACTCGCATTCCTTGGCATGTAATTACTTTCGAGCAGAGCATATAACACAATGCGCTACTCGCATTCCTTGGCATATAGTTACTTTCGAGCAGTGCATATACCACATGGGGTTACTCGCCGTCCCGGTCCCTCCGGCTGAGGAAGCAGAGTCGGTGGCGTGAAGCGCCACACGAGAGCAATGTCTGTCAGTACTTTGAACGGCTTCCAGCGGGGAAGATTACTGGACTTGAGGAGCGAGTCCCTATGCTCCGGTGCAGTTCACAGAGCACCGCGCTCAGTAACACAGGAGGGGGGACACGGACAGGATCCCTCGGCGGGGTCTCTCCGTCGCGCAGGCAGGGGAGGGGATTCCCACGGAGGGGACAACCCGGGCTAAGTGCGGTGTGGTTTCCAGACCAGCAGGGGGCGCACCAGGGGGGATCTCGGCCTCTGGGCTTACCTCCGTCTCGGCGTCAGCAGGCGTCCGTCCTCACGACGTTGGGGGAACTCGGCCCCGACCTTGCGCTTCTCCTCACACGGCTGCGACGGCAGCGACGGGGCCCCGGACTTCGCCTGGGCCTCGCGACACAGCAGAGCACTCTCCCAGGCCTCCAGGCCACGGCGGTGAGCGAGCTGGCTTCGTCGTCGCAGGGGGGGGGGGGCGCTCAAATTAAGGATGGGGATATGGTGCTCAGCGGAGCACGCTGCCGGGGGTCCCAGACCAGGGCAGGGAGCGCGGGGGTCACAGCGCTAGTACCTGGTCGATCCCCGGTGACTTGGCAATCGGCTTAGTATTTTGTTCACTAGGGTAGCTTGGACACGCAGTCTCAGCTCTGGCATTCAAGGCTTACAGCTCGCTCTTGTCATGCAGTCTCAGTTCTTAAAGTTAGGTTTCAGTTCTCAGTTGACAGATGAAGTCTTTTGGCGCAGATGTATCTGGCGCCCTTAAGGGGTTCTGTTACAGGGGTAGGGATGGAGAGGGCGACTAGGTCCTTCCTAGTCAGGCTGGCAGAGAGTCTCTGGGTCCTCCTACTACTGGGCAAGATCAGTGGGATTCACAGGGCACCTCACTCACTTAAGAGGCAGTACCTAAATCCTGTCACTCTCAGAGGCATAAGTCCCTGGCTAGGCCCTACCGCCTACACTCCTGGTGGATTCTTCCAGCTCTGCTTCACCCCAATGGCCAACTCACCACAAAAGCTTCCCTCCCACTCTTAAGTAGCCCTAGGTCAGGTGACCTCTAGCCAAGGCGGCAAAAGTAAAACCCCACCTCCCTTCTAGAAGGTTCCAGCTTCTTCCAGGAGCTTCCCCACTCTAACTATGGGACAAAAAGGCGGGCTGGTATCGCAACATTGTTGTGGGTCCCAGCCAGCTCCTGGCAGCTAGGGTGCTACTATGAAAAACGACCACCCTGCAGTAGCAGGGGTCTGTGGCAGCCATCTTGGGCGAAGTAAGCACCTGCACCTTAACATTACAAAAACGAAAAAAATGAGGGAAAAAGGGCCAAGTCCAACATTATGGATCTTAGAAACTATCTTGTTCGCAGCGCCAAAATAGGGAGAACACTGCGTGCAGGGGAACTTTATAGCCTATTAGAATGTTATTAAAGTTCTATATTCTTCGATTGTTGCTGCTGTGAGCTGACAATAAAGGAGATTTGCATAATCTTAGCCCCCGTGTCTTTAATAAAATACAGATTGGCTGTGAAAAATCTAAATTCGCTTTCAAATGTCATTTTTTGAAGGTCTCTCAGACAAACCTTTTGTGCAAGGTGATGACAATCTCAATAAGCGACCCCTCCACTCTCCTCCTGGACCCCCACTTCCAGGACAGCCTATCGGAAGCTTTATAATATCTAACCAGTTTTTCTTTGCTTCTGACAGAACAAGCTAAGAACTGAGAAGAAAAAACTTGAATCTGAGATTGAAAAACTGCGGCAACTCCTGAACGAAAATGAGCAAACACTGCACGGGAGACTGAAGGAGATGGAGAAGAAAATTACCATGGTAGAAAATGCAAATATCACCAAACTGTCCAATCAGATAACCTCTCTCAATGCCGTGATAACAGAGATAGAAAAGAAGTGTGAGGCACCAGCGTGGGAACTCCTGAAGGTGAGATGCTGTTTGGGAAATAAAACAAAAGAAGGAAGTGAAATATTCATAATTTGTGTACATTATGAAATGTATGACTGAGGGTGACAGAGAGCATTCCTCGGAGGGTGACAGAGAGCATCCCTCATAAGGCAACAGAGAGCATCCCTCGTAGGGTGACAGAGATCATCCCTCTCAGGGGAACAGAGAGCATCCTTCCAAGGGTGACAGAGGGCATCCCTTTTAGGGTGACACAGAGCATCTGAGGGCAAAAGAGAGCATCCCTCCGAGGGTGAAGAGAGCATCCCTCCGAGGGTAACAGGGAGCATCCCTCCCAGGGTGACAGAGAGCATCCCTCAAAGGGTGACAGAGAGCATCCCTTCCAGGGTGACGCAGACCTTCAAGGGTGACAGGGAGCATCCCTCTGAGGGTGACAGAGAGCATCTGTCTGAGAGCAAAAGAGAGCATCTCTCCGATGGTGGCAGAGAGCATCCCTCGTAGCTTGTCAGGGACCATCCCTCATAGGGCGGCAGAGAGCATCCCTCTGAAGGTGACGGACAGCATCCCTCCGAGGGTGACATAGAGCATCCCTCCGAGGGCGACATAGAGCATCCCTTGTAGGGCGACAGAGAGCATCCCTCCGAGGGTGACATAGAGCATCCCTCCGAGGGTGACATAGAGCATCCCTCTGAGGGTGACGGAGAGCATCCCTCCGAGGGTGACGGAGAGCCCATGACCTGTTGATGAACCTCAAAGGGTCCTACGTGTTTGGTTTATCTGATAATAGTGGTGCCCTGCTTGCTACCACCCCTTACTTCAGTAACTCTACTGACTTATAATTTCAATAGACCAGGCTTCTCCTACGAGTAGCTTGTGAGATACGGGTATCTCTCCAGATACCTGCAAGTAGCTCTCTTGTGTAGCCCAGCCGACTAGATTCGATGTTTTTGATTGAATTAATATGTGTACTAAAATTCTAAAATGTGTATTTGAGATGAATATGTATTTAGTTTCAGAACTCATAAACTGATGTTTAGGGGAAAAATGGATTTCCAAAATATATTTAAAGCTGATATTTGAGTGATAGATCCTGCAGCTTTGGAGAGACATATTATTAATATTATTACCACGGCCTTAAACATCGCACCTATGGCCGTCATATATTACTCATGCAGCCTCGGAGAGACGTATTATTAATATCATTACCATGGGCCTTGGGCATTGCATTCCATGGCTGTCATGTATTACTCATGCAGCGTAGGAGAGACGTATTATTAATATTATTACCATGGGCCAGGGGCATTGCACCTGTGGCCATCATGTATTACTCATGCAGCCTCGGAGAGACGTATTATTAATATTATTACCATGGGCCAGGGGGCGTTGCACCTATGGCTGTCATGTATTACTCATGTAGCTTTGGAGAGACGTATTATTATTACCATGGGCCGGGGGCATCGCACCTATGGCCGTCATGTATTACTCATGCAGCTTCGGAGAGACGTATTATTAATATTTTTACTGTGGTCCGGGGGCATTGCACCTGTGGCCGTCATGTATTACTCATGTAGCTTTGGAGATACGTATTATAGATATTATTACCATGGGCCAGGGACATTGCACCTGTGGCCGTTATGTATTCCTCATGCAGCTTTGAAGAGATGTATTATTAGGCTGAACAGAAATTGGTTAAAACCGACTGTGCCCGACAGTACCCTACCGGATGAAAATTAGCTGACCCGGTTGAAACCGACTGTCACTGATTTTCATAGTTGCACCACTTGGCCACTTGATGGAGCCAAAGCATTGCAAACCAAACTGCAATTTAGCAATTTAAGCCCGAGAAGGAAGCAGCTCGGAACGTGAGTCACCCCCATTAAGTTCGGGGAGACACATTGGTTGGCAGGCATGTCAATAGATAGTAGAGAGACTTACGCTCGTTCCCGCAAGTAACAACAGCAAAGGCAGTTAGGCCTTTGATGTGCGCACGGTAGACATTTCACTCGTTTTACTTCTGCGATACTTCTGTTTGAGCAAAACAAAGAAGCACAAGCATAAATCAAAAAGCAAAGTGTGTACACTAACTACAAAGAGATGACAGAAGGTGCAAAGATAGGAAATTAAAAGACTTTTAAAAGTAAAACAAAATTGATCATGTAGGAAGGTGGGATCTGACTGCATGGTTGCCCCCATTTCTTTCCTGGTGTTTTACTGGTTTTCGACTTAGTTTGGCTGGGATCCTGCTATTCTGGGCCCCAGCCTATCTGCTTTCCCCTTTAAATTGATTACATGTACTTTAGATACACTCCAGATTGGATTCTGTGGTACCCTTGTGAGTCCCTAGTATATGGTATACTATGTACCCAGGGCATAGGTACCCCAGAGGCCTACCAGGGGCTGCAGCATGTATTATGCCACCCCTGGGAAGCCTTTTAAAATGGCACAACAGGTCTACTACAGCAGCCTGTGTAAGGTGGTGTATGCACCCCTTACTGAGATATAGGTTACCTATATCTTCCCATATCACTGCACATGTAAACCTATCAGTCACCCCTATGGCAGGCCTTAACAATCCTGAAGGCAGGGTGCTTGGTTTCATGTGAGAGGGTGCCCATGCATGAGCAGAGCCCCTCTGCAGCTTTCGGAATCTTTATTCCGGGGTTGTTTGTGATGCAGCCAAACCATATACTCTTATGTGCATTATAACCTCACGGTAAATGCTTACTTTGGAATGGCTGCATGGAAACATGTCATGTTTGGAGTCAAACACCTTAGAATCATACTTCCACACCAGTAACTGGTGTGGGAGGTATGATTCCACCCTACTAGAGGGAGAAACATGGCACCACCGGTATACCCGGTACCAGCTTAACAGAACCCTGGCGTCACAAAATGGATGCTGCAGCCACAGACAAGAGTCTGCTCTCCTGATGCTGGACGAAACTCCGGCAGGGGAGGCCTGGACAATAGGTTTCCTGTCACAGGCAGGTGGGACCACCTCCCAGACAGGCTTTAGTGTATTAGGGCTGCTTTGAAGTCTGCACTGGGGGCACATTTGGTGTACCTGTGCATAGTCCAGCTCAAACTGGTTGCAGGGGCTACCAGCCCCTGCTCTGACACGAAACTGGACAAAGGAAATGGGTGTAGCCCCCCCTCTTTCCTGACCCTCCCATAGGTGGGTCCCCAGAGTTTATCCCGCCCCTTCCTTGGGTATAAAGTAGGAACCCCTCACTACAGGACTTTAGATTTACCTGGAAGAAACTCTCCTACAGGATCCCAGAACTTCAACTATCTACACGACGTTGGATGACTGAAGAATCTCCCTTGGAGGAAAGGAGTTACTCCCCTACTTGGCAGGCACCAAAGACGCATCTGTACGATTTGCATCTCCAAAGCTCCTGAGGACTCTGAAGAATTTTGCAACACAGGAGGTGGGTTCCCGTGGTCTCTGAGGTCGATCTATGTGCTCAGGAAGTCTGAGGCCTGTATCCCTCGTGGAGACCGTGCAACCCGAACCCCTGGGCACCGCGACCATTTGCAGCAGCATATGCGTTTTGGCGATCCCTGAGGCTGTGCTTTGGACTACTTGTAGTCCACGCCCGAGCAGTGTTTCCACCGAAGATTACTGGCCTAGACTCACCGAGTGTCCCGTGGGCTGGTATTGTGTGATTCCTCTCGAGGTCCCTTCACGATCCCTGGTCCGTCGACTGGTGGGTCCCTGTGAAGGCAACACTAAGTTTAATTGGGCTTACCTGGTTGCTCCAGACGTGCCCTGACTCTACATCGCTTGGGGAGTCCCCTGTACCTTGCTTGTCCTCACCGAAGCATCTTTCCTCTGACCTCGTGGGCTGCAGTTGCCAAGGCTTGTTGGTGTTCAATCCGGACACTGACCCCCCCCAGCACTCGACATCCTTCGTGGGACAGCTCACCTCTGGACTCTGGTCATCGTCGACATCTCCTGGTCTCCGTGGCTGCAGAGTCAAGCTTCACCTCTTCACTCTTGAAATACCCGACATCAGTGGGCATTCGTCTATCATGCCCTTGGTCACTGGTTAGTGACCCAGACTCTGTCCCCTCTGCTTTCAGGTTCTTCACATCTCTGATCCAGGCTTGGATCACACCGGACACTTCTCCTCTTCCCGGCAGCTGCACTTTGTAGCACATCACCATTGAAATCAACGGATCCCGACTCCATTTGATACCTATGCACCCGGCTTCCCTGGGTGAGGTATCTCGAGTACTTCGGTGCTCCCGTGGGTGTTGGCCCTAGAACCCCCTAAGTCCAAATGGGTTTGCTTAAAGACCTCTCCTAAGTGTCCTTAAAATTTAAAATTCCAACCGCGACTTTCCTCATAGAATCCTACGGCGCTCGCGACTGTGTTCTCACACTGCACACGTCCCCCCTGGGCCCCCTATGTCACTACCTTTGGTGGTTCTTTGGGGTCCCAGCGATTCTAAGTGCTCTAGGCACTGTGTCTAGTCAAGTCGTTGTTCTTATACCACTTTCTTAATATATGGTTTGGTCCCTCCCCCGGAGCCCATTATCTATTGTGCTATTTACTATAGTTTTAGAACTGTAATATTGTGTGCCTTGCTCTCTAATCTCATATAGAGGTTAGTAGAGAGTGTTTAGTAATAAATAAATATATTTTACATATATACCTTGTGGGGTTCTCCTTTCATTTGGTCATTCAAGAGGTTATAATCTGGTAAACCAAGCTGCTTTACACTGCTTCAAGACTTAGCCTGAAGGCTGCTCTCCATAGCTACCACTAGGATAGCTTTAAATAAAGGTTGTCTTTAAACCTATCATCAATAAGGGTTGTTTGGACTGGTGCAAGGTACCCACTATAACTAGTGGACAGCATATACCAGGCCAACTTCTCACATTGTAGCGCAGCGGTTGGATTCAAGCTTGCTATTGCTTTACCAGATAATCTCTTTGAGTGACTAATTGAAAACCACTATAGGTACTATAGGTACATATGAATCAAGTCTAGAATATAGTAAGTTCTACTGAACTTAGAGTTGTGTGTCAAATGCTTAGCACACCCTTTCTACAGCTCAAGAGAGTTTAGTAGGCCCCACTAGAGTAGGTAGGTGCACACACCACACCACACTAGTTCTGTCTTCAAGGGCAGAAGCCAGTAGGCCCCTACCAACTAGATATGACCATCTCCCATCCCAAGAATTGAGAGCGATGTGTACTTCTAGGAAATTGAAGACAGGGAAAAGTGCAAACACCCAACGCCTCATAGAGGCTTTGCTTTTAGATGACCTTAGAAAGACCCCAGGGTCTGATGAGGCCGGCAGGATGGGTGGGGCAGCAGAAGAGGAAAGGCCAAGTAGTGAACACTAGTATGACCCAGACTCTGATGCCGGCCAGGAGGATCAAAATGATTCTAACATGGACAATCCAACTGTTCCTGAAGGTGAGGGAGAAGGCCTCAGTGGCCCTCTCTTTACCCCCCTGGAAGAGTTAAACGTTTACCCAGAAGATCAAGGGTCTCCTTCCCTGTAATCTAATCATTCTGGCACTTCTGTAGGGTCCTCTGCTTCTCATAAAAGGGACACCTCTTATGAGAAGAAATGCCAACTGCTTGAGTGTGAGAGAGCTTCCAGAAGGTGGGGGCTAGAGCCTCGTGGTGGCAGCAACAATATCGCGGAGGTGTCAGCGGAAAACACTGCTTCTGGGCTGGTCCGGCACATGGGGAGCCAAAGTGTGAATGGCCCAAGGGCCAGAGCAACACCAGGCCCCCTGCATGGCTCTCGTGGGGGGAGAGGAGCTGTTGTGTTCTGCCGTCGGTCTTACTGCGGCCGCACTCAGTACTTCACAGGTCTTTAAAAAGACAATTCACTTAACAAGGCTTTGTTGTTCTTTCACCCTTTCTTAGAGCCCCAGCAGCTACACTCTGCTGATTTTGACTCTAGTTGCGCCTCTGGGAGCTATGTAAACTATGTAAAGTATATTTACTCACTCATGACCCTCTGTTGTACATTCAGACTCTGTACCCTCTACCTCCTTGTACTTCTGTTCTGTTCCTCGAAGCAGCTTAGTGTGCTAGGGGAGCTATCAGGCGTGCAACGCCCATTGTGCTCCAAGGGCATTCAAGCGCCGCCATACGATGTTGCTGGAGCTGGATGGGCACTAATGGGGGTCACTTAAGTAGAGAGGAAATCAAGAAAGGTTGGGCGACAGGGGTGGGCACGCTCAAGTTTCTTGCTTATTTTTTTATTGTGCTGTATATTTGCTATTATCTCCAAATTATGAGCCTGACACATTGAACGTGAATTTAGAGGTGACCCATTCCCCGAATTCACGCATTTCTTGGGAAATAAAAAAACGTACGGGATCTTGCGAGAGGGATGGTATAGGAACACCCGAAACAACACTGTATGCTCACGTTTCCAGTTATCTCCGGTCACAGAGTCGTGAACATGCACCACCCGCTTCCCACCAGTCAACCTGCACTGCCAAAAGAACAAGTATTTAAGTGGCCTTTCCTGAGATAACAATATAATTTTTCTTTTCTTTTTATTTAGTGCAAACTCGACCCGAAGGTATCGGAGGTCTTTACATGAGCATCAGTTGCGTTACAGACGAACACATTCATTTCACGGGGAGATTGACTGATTTGTCCAGAATCACTGGATTGTGAGCATCCCTGTCGAGTCTCCCGGTCCCCCAGCTTCGAGGTTGAGCGCTCTAGCCGTTAGGCCACATTATGTCCCATAATTGTGTCACACTCCGGAATTGTGAACCTGCCTCTATTGATCTGGGGCGGATTCCAGGGTCGTGCAGGTGCCATCTCATATAAAAGCTATTAGTTAACGGGTGCTGCTGGTTATTCATTTTGGATAGCACCCAGAAGGTCCTGCTGCAGGGTGCTGAAAAGGAACCCCGCCATGATGTCACTTGACTCTGAAGAGAACGTCACACTGCACTGACGGAAACTCACCAGCACAAACATGCACGCAAAAGGGCTTTTTTAAGTGTATTAATGTTTACATTAGACTTTTAGTTACCTGAATTCAACGATGAGGGGCTGCAAGCGTGTCAAGCTATATCATTTCCAGAGAATGGCTTGGTGGACTGGGTGTTTGTTTGTTAAGTGCGACTACTCACCCGTAAGGGTCTCAAGACACTGGGGGGTCGGGGTGTCGGGTTGCAGGTTCCAGTCCATCAAGGAGGGGGTCCGCCAGCTTCTGTTTCGAGAGAAAGCTTTAAATTCACAGGCGCCGCACTAGCGAACCTATCAATCAATCAGTCAGGAGGTTTACAGAGTGTGCTACTCATCCGTGAGGGTCTCAAGGAACTGGTGGGGGAGCAGCTCCGGATCAGTCGAATATCCAGGTCTTGAGGTCCTTCCTGAACGTGTGCAGGGTCGGGGAACGTCTGATGTTCACCGGGAGCTCGTTCTAGGTCTTGGCTGCGATGTAGGAGAAGGTTCTCCCGCCTGCTCTGTTTCTGCAGATGTGGGGACTTCTGCAAGGGCAAGGTCGGTGGAGCGGAGGTTCCTTTTGGGTACGTGGAAGGATACTCTCTCATTGAGGTATTTCGGTCCGATGTTGTAGAAGGATTTGTAGGTGTGGGTGAGGAGCTTGAAGGTGATTCTCCACTCAACGGGGAGCCAGTTAAGGTCTCGTAGGTGGTGGGTCATGTTTTTGTGACATTATTCAAGCGCTGCAGACAGAGCCGCAGCACACAAGGGCTGGTAGAGGCAGTGTAAGAACATCCCACCTTGTATAACAGCCAATGGGAAGCGGCCAACATGGACTGGAAGCACACCAGTCACTTACGGTGGGCAGTCTAACACCGCACATGCGGGACTGACGTCACTCGTTTTGCCCCAGCACTCCCTAGCGAAGCTTAATAGTCAATTGGAGCAGTTGGTGTGTGCGACAGCGGGCAAGAATGGATAAGAGACCAAAAAGGCCTAAAAATAAACAAAATTGCAATGGCAGGACACACAGGTGGGGTCAGGCTGTGAGGTACTGACAGGTTGTCGGCGAGCCACCTCTAGCTCGCCATCGACTGGTTGCAGACCTCTGCTTTAAATGTTTCTGGATTTTCTCCCCCATAATTCTTGATAGTAATTTCCTTAAAAATTAGCCAACATACGACCACGGGACACTTATTATTCTGAAATTTTACCATCCTGAAGTCGTACTGTAATGAACTAACATACAACCACAGGACGCTTGCTTATTATTAAACATTTATCATCCTGAAGTCTATCCTGAAGTCGTACTATATTACCGTTTTAGTGCCGCCTGGCCTTCCTAGATCGTCTCCGAGGTAGCATGGTTACACTTAAATGATGAAATTTACATTTTACGAACCAGAAAATGTATATTTTTGTGCCTCACTCATCTGGCTTCCCGTTGTGATTTTATTTTTCACTCCTCTGTTGTTTATCTCTCTACACCCTTCAATTCCATGGTCCGTTTTCATGATGTTTTTTACCATATTCTGAACATCTTCTCAGGTATCTCTTATATCTGTTTACCAGGTTAATTTCTGTCTTGTAAAACATCTTAAGAAAAGATTAATCCTGTAAAATATTTTTTTACCATAACTGTTACTTACTCGCAGCGCTTCTCGCCCTCGTCTTTGCTACTCCCTGAGCTGCGCATGATGATGACGCAGGAATAGTAGAGCGACTGAAAGGAAGGCAGCAAGGGATAGAAAATGACCCATCACTGCGTGGCTTCATAATAAAGGCATACTGTGATTGGCCATGTCCTTCTGTAAAGCCAAACCTGCTGCCTCCAAGACTAGGCCTACTCTTCTCCTCTTGAGCCAATCCAGAAGCTGCTTCACAGCATAAGAGCAGCGTTGGGATTGGCTGGAGCAGGCAAAGTCAGTGCTCCTTAGGAGACCGGGGAGGCTGCAGATGTGATCCCTGGCTCACTAACCTTGTGCAGGTAGGAGAGGCCTTACGTGTGCATGTCGGGTTGGTCATAGGAAGACACCTGTCCAACCCGACATGCGCACTTGCACATCTTTAGACCCAGACACTCTTCCGGTGCTGTCTTTAATGATGCCCCGCCTACTCATAAATTGAAAGTCTGCTGCTTGCAATGTGCAGCCGGCCCGTAGCTGTAATATAAGCACTACGGCCGAAACTATAAACTATCTAAATGCATATTAGGGTCCAGGGGGGCAGCAAATACAGGGGGGCATCGCCCCCATAGAGAAACCGCTGATTGGTGGATTTACATCTAGTACACCAGGGCTAGAATTTTGTGATTGTTGCTTCCGTATGTCATGGTTTTCCATGCCAAGAAGCATTTCTAATGAGCTAGGCCAGTATTTTGCCACAGTTACCCCCTATGCCAACAATTTCTCCAGTGTGCCAGTAGCATTGGTTTTCACAGCTGCCTGCCAACAGCTGCCTCCAGTGTGCCAGTAGCAGTGGTTTTCTCAGGGGCCTGTCCATGCCTACAATTGCCTCCAGTATTCCAGCAGTAGAATTTTTCCATAGGTCCCTCTATAAGCCTTGCATCATATTCTCACTCACATTTACTCAACCACATTCAATCATTCATTCTCACCTAGTCTACCTCACTCTCACTCATTCGTACTCTTACTCCGACATACTTACTCATACTCACTTGCTCTAACTCCATCATTCTCACACACTCTGTATCACTCATTCTCTCTCCCTCATTCACACTCACTCTAAGTCTTACTCACTCATACTTTTTCACTGGTGCACTCACTATAATTGTCGCTCATTCTGACTCACTCACGCTCACTGCCACTCATTCTCACTTATTCTCACTCCCTTTTAGTGGCTCTCTCACACTACCTGTCACTGACACTCACTTTTACTTACACACACTCATGCTCACACGTATAAACACTCTCACAAAGCCAACATACATTTAGAAGCATTTTTTTATTTAAGACATCTGCCACAGAAGTTCTCATTCTAGATCCTCGTGCCCCACTTTTTATTACACTAACAGTGAATAATAATCTATCATTCACTATTAGTGTAATATAAAATTGGCTGAAAACAAAGGTGGAGCACGGCTCCCATAAGGGCGAGCTTCCTCTGTGTTCTTGGTCCTCATTTTGCTTCCTCTGAAGCCAGAGGTCGCACAAGCAGTGCCAGGGGTCACAAGGGGCAAGCCAGGAGTCACAGCTGCGACCCCTGGCAATCCCTAAATGATGTCAATGCATGTGACCCTGTTGAGAACATCATACAATGTGCCAAGTGACCTCATTCAGAATATCAGAATGTGCTGTGTTTTGTGACTCCATTCAGAATGGCACTGTGCTATGTCATTACCATTCTAAATATCAGTTTCTGTTATATCTTGTGACCTCATTCAGAGCATCACATTTTGTGCTTAGTCATGCGATACCCCAGAATGTGCTGTGTCATGTGACCCCAGTCACTGTTTTCTAACCATACATAGTTAAATGTTTCACTCCTAAAAATACTGCCATATCTTTAACATCTCCTATGGAAACTGAATTCACTTTGTTTGTCTCTCTGTTTTGCAGGATGTTAGAAGCACCCTAAGCAGGTAAGGCTGATTTATTATCCTCCTGTCAGTGTGTAAGGAGCAGGTCTCACTGCTGCAGTGTGTAAATGCCACTAATGAGCTCACACAAAGTGTTAGGAAACTTTCAGATCCTCATAAAATCACTTTGCATTCTCAAAAAAAAATCTTTAAGTCCTCAGAAACCTTCCCTGGGTCATCAGGAAGCTCTCTTAAATTTTCATAAATCTCTGCAAATTTTCAGCAAACTCTTTTGAGTCTTGAAGTAATTGCCACAGAAATGAGTTGCTGTCCTCACAAAACATATTTGTATCTTTAAAGCTTAACTGAATTCCTAAGAAAAGTTCCCTGAACATACAGACAAGGCAAGCCCATTCTAGAAAAGTCCCCCAGGTTTTCCTCAATTTAAAGTTGGGCAAAAACTAAGTCATACTTTCCTAACTATACAGACACAAATGGTGGCTACGCTCACGACAATTGCAGATCCAATTTTCAGCACTATTGTTAGGGATGTTGGATCATACACATATATCTTCATGTGGGGTAGAGGAGCTACCATGGTACGGCAGACACCCCGCCACCTAGGGTGTGCACCTGCTTAGGACAATGTCCTTGGCAAAAAATTTACAAAATAATAAGTACTAGAGCACACATAGAAAGTCCATTTAATAAAGAAAGTAGTCCTAATATGAAGACCATCAAAGTTTTTGTTCTTTTTCGTGACGTTATTTTATTCCATTTGTAGTTTCCACAATGTTCGGTTTATATACAAGCAGGAACTGCCAATATCTGGTCTATACGAGCACTAGCAGCCGACACGTGTTTCGTCCATTGGGCTTTGTCAAGACTGCAGAAAAAATAAATACATTGGTATGGAACATCATCACTCATGAAATCTTTTACGTAAAATTCTTACGAGTCAACCTCATATAGCAGTGATGAGGCATTGGAAAATAGTGACATGAAATTATATATGCCGGTCACAACGCAATGAGGATATTGTGTAAAAATGCATTGAAGCGTCAGCTCACCCAAAGCCATAAAAAGCGGTACCCATGATAGGTGATGTTGACCGAAAGATGAGAACCCAAGTAAGGGGGCCATAGGGAATGCCAGTATATATTATAATACAAGTGAAAAACTACATTTTGCATGCCTTGTGCTCTCTAAGATACGAAGAAATGTGTGTATTTAGTTTTCCATTTTGCATGCAAGGATAGAATAAACATTAGTGAGATTTAATAAGAATATAGAATACCTGAGCGCCTTGTAGTAAGGACAATGTCCAAAAGTAGTCCGAGAGATACAGAGAAGATCTTGTTGGAATCTATTTAAAATATATACAATTGTATGTATATGCGACCATGCTGAGGAAAATATAGTACTGTGCGGAAAAGTAAAAATTAGTACATCGTAAGGAGAGCGAAGTCTCCTGAGTAGTAGAAAGGGAAGTTCAAGTAACAACATATAAAAATACACCAGTTTAGAAAGGAAACTGGTCACCCAGGTGAAACGAGGGAAGTGATTCCAAGTGTAGAGGAATACAATGCAAAGGGCCAATGTATGAATATTTGTCTTGTGAATTTCCTAGTGGAGTGGGAAATAAGCAAGAAGCCTTTTATGACTGACTGGTGGTGATCGGTTAGTATAATACCAAAAGAGTAGTCAGTCCTCATACCGGACGCAACCATGAGGACTGAGCATTGGTACGGATCAATGACAGAATATCAATGTTAAAAATATAGATGATCAATATATCGAAATAAATATATTAACCAAAAATATATCGACTTCAATACCTTAACAGGTAAGTACAAAAATATCGAAGTCAAAAATATAGATGTAAAAAAATATTGTTTTAAAAATACAATAATACAATATATTGAATATTTATAATATTAAAATTTTTAACAAAATGAATTACATTTAATATACATTTTAACTAAATATAAAGAAATAAACAAATTAAAAATATATAAACACACAAACATATTTTATACATATACATATATTTACTTTCAAATAATTTAATCACTATTATCTTTATTTAATTTTCAGTTTTAAATTATATAAAAATAAAATATATACATACATTAAAAAAATGACCATTTTATAATTAATTCAAACATTTAACTATAAAAAAATAATTAAAACGTACATTTCACAAAACAAAAAATACAACAGTAGAGAAAATGATGGATAGCTGAATAATTAAAATTACTATTCCCAATCCAATGAGTGCAACAGTAGGGAAAGTGTTGGATAGCGGAGGGGTAAAAATTACTATTCCCACTCCAGTGAATGCAACAGTAGGGAAAGTGTTGGATAGCGGAGGGGTACAAATTACTATTCCCATCTACAGTGAGGGCAACAGTAGGGAAAGTGTTAGATAGCAGAGGGGTTCAAATTACCATTCCCACTCCAGTTAGTGCAACAGTAGGGAAAGTATTGGATAGCGGAGAGGTAAAAATGACTATTCCCACTCCAGTTAGTGCTTCAATAAGGGAAAGTGTTGGATAGGGGAAGGGTAAAAATGAATATTCCCACTGGAGTCAGTTCAAAATTAAAAACAAACAAAATATCAACAACAACACAAAATATATAAAAAAACAAATAAAATATATATATACAAATATGAAAGAAAAAAAAATAGAAACATATTATAATGTTCAATAGATGTGACAAATATCTAGAAATATATATTAAATAAATAAAACAATTTTTTACAAACAAATAACTATTTTTAATTAGAGTCTCGCTCGGGTGTTCGGGAATCCCCAAAAGATCTGATTCTGTGTTTGAGGAAGCAGCAGAGGTAACTGCCTCTACTAAGGTACTGGCTGCTTCTCGCTCCTATCATTGTTTTGGTAGGTCCAGTGTACCATCAGATTGCACCACCGCTCTTGTGGCAGATCTGGAACGGCGTCTACATCAGCTTTATCTCCTTGGAGGAGCCGAGGGGACATCTCCGTGCCACAGTGAACCCTGAGCCCATCCCGTGGATGTCGAAGACTGACATTCAGAACTATGGACCTCCAGCCAGTCCTGAGTGTTCTCTGGCGTTATGAAAATATGAGAACGTCCATCCCGCAGCACCTTCAGTCTGGCGGGGCTTAGCTTTTGTTTGACACTACCAAAGGACTGCCGTTGCAATTGGACAGCTCTTGTGTAGTCTGGGAATATTCGTATACTGCTATTTTCAAATATCGGGTCTCCATGGCTCCGAACCCCTCATAGGAGTTCATCCCGGTCTCTGTAGTTGAGAGATTTCCCTAATATAGTTCTGGGTGGAGCTCCTGGTTCGGGCGTTGGGGCAAATGACTTCTGGGCCCTTTCCACCACGAACAATAGTGGGCATGCCATCTTGATCCAGTCTTCCATGAAGGTCTCTGGAACATTACCCTCGGCGCCCCCGGGGAATCCCACTAATCGTAAGTTACATCTGTGGGACCGGCCGTCCACATATTCCATCCGGGCCTTCAATCAACTCAAGCAGATCTCCTGGGCGGCCACCGTCAGCTTCAATGCGCAGATCTCCCCCTGCACTTCCCTGACCTGTGTCTCCGTTTCCACTAATCGCTCCTCTACCGTGCACAGGTCGGTGCAGAGGAGGTTCACGTCTATGGCCGTGGCTTCGGCTTTGTTCTGAGGATTCAATTGATGCCAGAATCTGGGCCCCCGAGAGACTGCGATGTGGTGGTACCTGCTCTCTGTGCCTTGAACTGGTCAATCTTTGCTTGGTGCCGCTGCGCAGTTTGTCCTTACCCATGACTCCGTGAGGGCCTGCAACTTTCTCTCCCTCAATATCTCCAGGATTCCTGACGGAAGCGCTGCAGTTGAGGTTGCTTCCCACACCTCAACCCTGTTGTGTGTCTAGAATGGATGCCACCAGTGTTGCCAGTCCAATTCCCCACAGGCAGGCTGTGTGAGGCACTCCAGGAGTAGGGGTGGGGTGCAGCAGCACAGAGGATACAGAGTTCTCACCTCCTAGTATCACCTACAGCTCTGATTCAAATCCACGGTCTGGAGTTCAGATGCCTGCGCAGGAATGGCGCCAGGCAGTCATGTGACTGTGGAGGCCACGCTCCTAGTTCAGAACTAGTTAACTACGACAATTCTACCGGAGGAGAATGCCAAGACCAATGGCAGGTTGCAAGTCACACAGCCCACTCACCAGTTAATGGGGCCGGCCACCAGGTGTGTGGGTTCACGTCCAGTCCAGTTCACCTACACGCTACCAAGGCTGACGGTCCGTTTACCCTCACGCTCCTCTGCACGATCCTCAAGTGTTACAATCCCGGGGTTGGGCGATTAAACAATTGCTGGCAGCCTCTCGCTTGTGTGTACAGCCGCATTTATTATATCCTCCAGCCTTACCCCTGCACAGCACAAGGGGGTGGATGTCTAGAGTCCACAGAACAGCTCCACCTCAAGCACCATGAGTCCACCAGGACCACCACCGGATCCGTCCCCATTCTTCTATCTCTGAGACTATGCCAGTTTTTTTCTCTTCTGGAAGGTGCCTTCTCCCCCCCGCATACAGCGCCAAGATACTCCTTGGAGTGGACGTTGCACTATACAAAAGTTATTTCATTCATCAACCAGGGCGCACCTCCGTCACGGCATGTAGGAGTGCCTGCAATGTCCCGGGGATCAGTGGTCGCAGTCTCTCTCGCACTCGGTCTCAGGAGGAGGGGAGTAAATCAATGCAGCTGCCAAGTTGGGGCGTCTCTCTGTGGTGAGGCAGTCACCAAGAGCGGAGGCACGCCGGGGCTCCATCCCAGGCTTCAGGTGCTATCAGCAGGCCGTTCCCACCGCTATCGGGGTATCGGCTGTCTTGCTCTACCGCCCACACTCCGTTCACCTCCTTGCGGCAGCTCCACAGGTCCGCCTCACAGCTTCGGCAGGCCGCCTGGGTGCCGACAGAGAGGGAGTGACTCATAGGCCTCTCTACGGGTTGTGTATCAGCGCGTTGGGTGTCGCTATTTCCATGCCTCCTGGCGCCGCCTTATCTGGAGATCAGTTTCAAGATTTTCAGAGTCAAGGGGGCGGCAGGAGGATGGATTATGCCTGTGTCTGGGCTGAGCTCTCTTTTAGTGCTGCCTCCCGGCTAACTTGTTGGCCACGCCCCCCAATTTTATCTACCATTAATAGAATGATGGCAATGCTGATCCTATGGATCCCCCATAGGATAAATGAACA
The DNA here is from genome assembly GCF_964204655.1 of Triturus cristatus. Classification (NCBI taxonomy): domain Eukaryota; kingdom Metazoa; phylum Chordata; class Amphibia; order Caudata; family Salamandridae; genus Triturus; species Triturus cristatus. The sequence continues at coordinate 67,431,898 of NC_140579.1, read as the reverse complement.
GATAGATCCTATGGATGCCAGAACCAAAGATGAAAAGAAGAATTTTAGGAAGTAATAGTGCCTCGAGATTACAGCGTATAGTGAGATGACTTCTCCTCTCTGCAGAGGTAGTATGGTGCACTAATCCCATTTAAAGTTCTAGAATAGGGAAGACGGGGTTTACAGTGTCAGGGATTGTGTGTTTATTGGTCCAAGATTCTAGAGCAACAATGAAGGGGTTTAAAGTTGTAGGTATTGTGTGCTAATCCCACCAAGGTTCTAGAGCAGTGATGATGATGATTACAGTGTTAGTGGTTGTGTGCTAATCCCACCAAGGTTCTAGAGCAGTGATGATGGTGATTACAGTGTTAGCGGTTGTGTGCTAATCCCGTCAAGGTTCTAGAGCAGTGATGATGGTGATTACAGTGTTAGTGGTTGTGTGCAAATTCCACCTAGGTTCTAGAGCAGTGATGATGATGATTACAGTGTTAGCGGTTGTGTGCTGATCCCTCCAAGCTTCTAGAGTGGTGGTGATGGTGATTTCAGTGTTAGCGGTTGTGTGCTAATCCCTCCAAGGTTCTAGAGCGGTGATGACTGTGATTACAGTGTTAGCGGTTGTGTGCCAAACCCTTCAAGGTTCTAGAGCAGTGATTGTGATTACAGTGTTAGCGGTTGTGTGCCAATCCCACCAAGGTTATAGAGCAGTGATGTTGGTGATTACAGTGTTTGCGGTTGTGTGCTAATCCCACCAAGGTTCTAGAGCAGTGATGATGATGATTACAGTGTTAGCGGTTGTGTGCTAATCCCTTCAAGGTTCTAGAGCAGTGATGATGATGATTACAATGTTAGCGGTTGGGTGCTAATCCCACCAAGGTTCTAGAGCAGTGATGATGATGATTACAGTGTTAGCGGTTGTGTGCTAATCCCATCAAGGTTCTAGAGCAGTGATGATGATGATTACAGTGTTAGCGGTTGTGTGCTAATCCCACCAAGGTTCTAGAGCAGTGATGATGATGATTACAGTGTTAGCGGTTGTGTGCTAATCCCATCAAGGTTCTAGAGCAGTGATGATGATGATTACAGTGTTAGCGGTTGTGTGCTAATCCCATCAAGGTTCTAGAGCAGTGATGATGATGATTACAGTGTTAGCGGTTGTGTGCTAATCCCATCAAGGTTCTAGAGCAGTGATGATGATGATTACAGTGTTAGCAGTTGTGTGCTAATCCCTTCAAGGTTCTAGAGCAGTGATTGTGATTACAGTGTTAGCGGTTGTGTGCTAATCCTACCAAGATTCTAGAGCAGTGATGATGGTGATTTCAGTGTTAGCGGTTGTGTGCTAATCCCTCCAAGGTTCTAGAGCAGTGATGACTGTGATTACAGTGGCAGTGATTGTGTGCCTGTCTGCCTCTGTAGTGAGGGTGTGTGGGCAGAGACCTCCCAAAGTTCTGCAGCTTTCGGTCATTCATTTTTGCTGTTCATGAAATAGATATTTTCCACTTTGATGGTGAGCAGTGAAACAACCCGACAAGGATGAAAGGATGAGTTTGTCTTGCTGAAATTCACAGTTGTGTCTTACTGGTCAAACAGCAATTACCTCACTGAGCCCTCTTGTAAACTCAGGGATATATTTTTAGAGGGGTTTCTGCTCCAAAGTTCTAGAGCAGCGATGATGGAGTTTGCAGTAACAGAGGTTGTGTGCTAATCCAGGTTGTAGAGGAATGGTTTACATTTTTTGTCCTCGTATCACCATCCAGCTAAGTAAGCTGTGAGCCAAGACACCACCACCTGGAGTGTCCAGCCTATGTGTTTATTGAATATTTCTTATAGTTTTCCCCTTTTGTAGGAAGGAGAACGGCCCATTTCTCAGCAAGACAGAGGACGTTAGGATTTACTTTGCCATATCACAAAGTAAATGTAAATGTAAATGTTGTAGACTTGTAAAGCGCACAGCTGCCCCAGCAACGGGGCGTCCCGGCGCTGTAGACCGCTGGGGAACCCGTCCTGGCTATCCCTGTGAGATGGTCCCTTTCTGGGTATCTCCAAGGTGAAACCAGGCATCCCCGGCGTCTGTGGGGGGCCGTTGTAGAGATGAGGCAAGCTTAATGCCCAGAGTTGCCGAGTGTGTTCCTGGTTAGAGTAGGTACCGAGGCGAGAATTATCAAGTCCGTTTTGACCCTGGTCCACGACCCTGCCGCGTCGGGAATTGAACCCTGGTCCCTGGCCGATTCTCTGCTTACGGGTCTGCCGCCTCTAACCAGTGAGCCACACCTCTCCACGTGACGCCATCTTTCCTCTACTAAGGCCGACATGTGGTCCAAATCCATTCTACTGACATCTCTACAGATCTGACCTATTCTGATACCTTTGGCGGATTGGTAGTGATCAATTTCTTACAGATTTCCTCTCTTGCTAGCGATATCAGAAAAAATATCAGCGAGGTCTGATCCGAGTTTAACTCGTCCCAGTAAGGGCACAAGTCCATCCCAAATCGGATCAGGCAGGGGTTTACCTTAACTTCGCAGCCAATAATTTCTCGGAACACCTGACTTACCTACCCCTAGATGAAGGCCAATAACGGGCAGTCTGCGAACATGCGTATATCATCCGCCTCTGTGTCACCGCACTTCTTATATTTTGATGGTTCCAATGTGATCTTAGACAAGATTAACAAATGATTCTTTTTAAGTGGTACTGTTTTGATCAGAGTGTATAACAGATTTAAAGATACTCGCAATAATTGCTCTTTGGCCAGCGCCAGAATATCCTTTTCTCAGCGCAGGTATGAGACTCCCATTTTCTCATGTGTTGCCTCTGGGAAACCTCTTTTTTAGGTTGTTACTTAGCCCTTACCCACTCGAGAATATACTCCTGCACCGAACCGCTCACCTCTGACTACGTTTGTGATGACCCGCAAGAACAATGCTGCAGGCATTTAAATTTTGAAAGCCCCGCTTCAAAAGTTCAGAGAGCTCTTGTCATGTTACCCCAGGTGGAAAGATTGCTATACTGGTGAGGGTAACTGTGAGAAGTTGGCCTGGCATATGCTGGTCACTAGTTATAGTGGCCACCTTGCACCAGTCCAATTCGACTCTTATGGTAGATAGGTTTAAGACAACCTTTTAAAGAAAGCTATCCTAGTGGTAGCTGTGGAGAGCAGCCTTCAGGCTAAGTCTCAGAGGAATGTGAAGCAGCTTGTTTTACCTTATAATCTATTGAATTACCAAATGAAAAGACACCACACAGGTATATATATCAAATATAGATGTATTTATTTCTAAACACACTCTACTAATCTCTTTATGAGATTAGAAGCCAGGTACACATTCAAATGTCAACGTTTCTCAATAAATTAAGCACAAATATGGCTGGAGCCCAAGGGGCGTACCAGACCATAAACTAAGAAAGTGGTATAAGTATGTCCACTTGCAGAATGACAAGACCTAGGGCCTGGGGAATCGCTGGGGCTTCACTACTGCAGTGTTAGCAGGTAAGTAACAGGCCCACGGGAGAAGCGTGCAGTGTGTGAACACAGTCACGGGTTCCCTATTGATTATAATAGTGCAAGTCGCGGTTTGATTTTTAAAGTTCTAGGGTACTTCGAGGAAGTCTACAAGCAAGCTACTTACAAGGTAAGTATTTCTAGGGCCAACACCAGTGGCGGTGCGTCCATTGGGGGCGTTGGGGCGTAGCCCCCCCACCCGTAGGTCCCTCGGCGTTTCTAAACTTAAGTAAACTGAATCAGTTTACTTAAATTCAAAGACGCCGAGGGAGAACCAACTGACAATCTTGTCAGTCAGCATGACGTCAGACCGCCCACCCCCTTCAGAGTCTGAAGTGGGTGGGCGGTCCGGCGTCATGTTGACTGACATGATTGTCAGACCAGGGGCAACAGGCAGCAGCACAAGTGCGCATGAGTGGGGAAGGTGAGCGAATTTTCACCCGTGCCCAGTCATGCGTACTTGTGTTTGCGCTGGCTTGCGCATGCGCATTAGGAGCCCCTCGGTCTCCTAAAGGGCAGGCGGCGGGCGGAGCGTAAGCTGTGCCCTCAGCCAATCCTGGCGCTGCTGGCAGCGCCAGGATTGGCTGAGAGGGGTTGGCAGGCCCCTCCAGTGCCGTTCGTGAAGGCGCCAAGGGGAGCAGAGGTCTGAGAGGTGGCGTGGACCGGCTGTAAGGTAAGTTTTTTGTTTTAATATTTCATTCCCCCGTGCGCGACACCCACCCCCCCCCCCCCCTCCCCCCGCGAGCCGCGACTGTGGATTACTGGTAGTTGGTACATTCTGTAAACCGAAAGTGGGTGGTTGTGCCCGTGACTGATACTTGCAGTTTTTCAACCGTGCAGGTGACTGACATCATTTATCTGTACCTAGCTTGTAAAGTTGAGTGGGAGCAGTTGCACGTCTGTGCTTTGAAGGAGGGTGGTGGCAGGTGTACTTCCTAGGCCTGTGTGCTGATATGCGTTGCGCAGTTAGTTGGTGCGGCCGGCCCTTGCTGCAGACTGGCAGCAGTTGCACTGTCTGGGCCTGTGATTCACACGGGAGTCGGGCTGTGAGAGGTGTCCCATGTACTGCGTGAGGCCTAGGGGCGGCTCTAGTCATTCAGGGCAGCACAGGGCCCCGAAGACCAGCTCTGCTGAGAGAGTTGAGCACTGAAGACTGGCAAACCCACCCACCACTGGAGGAGTTCTGCTGCGTCGCACCTCAGGGCTGAGAGCAGAGAGATGGTAAGCTTTCAAACGGCACGAATGACATATACATAAGGTATGGGTCACTCTGACGGTGCCCAGTCGTGTGCGTGTTTTAACCGAGAATGAGTGAGAATGTGGCGCTACATGTGAACTATATAAAATAAGCATGGGATGGAAAGGAACTGCCGGTGTCCCTCCCCACCCTTTGTAATCTCAACTGCCCTTGGCTGCCTCAGCCAACATAACAGCCACACTTTGATCCACATCCATTTAAACAAGGTGTCACTCCTGACTTTCTTTCCAAAGGGGCTACTTCCAATCCAGGAGGTTCATTGCTGTGTTTTATAATGCGTGCAGGTCTTAGGCCCTGGAGTGCTGGGCAAAAGAAATAAAAATAGAACTTGCCGCGTTTATCTGCTGCCACAGCAGTGCCAGTCAGATATCCATGGAAGCGGAGACAGCGGAATGAGTTGTACGGGTCGCATTTACAATATAATCTAGAGCGTGTTTTTTGCCAGTCTTGGAAATCTGTCTATTTTTGACTGAACTGCTGGAGCCCTGGTTAACTGGGCTCCAACATTTAGATGTAGGGGAAAGACGGGCAGGAAAGCGCCTAATAAATTCCGAAGGCAAAGAGCGCCGTGGGCTTTACATGCTGAATTTATTCTAGTACATGAACTTCTACATTTACAGAAAGAACAGATGATGCCTGAGAGTCTAAAAGGTTACAAGATGGGTATTAGGATAAGAGTAGAACCGTCACGAAGTACGGGAGTACTTTAATGTAGCGCTCTATCTGAAGTGATTGCAAATGGAAGGCATGCCTGTGCAAACTGCCGTTTTAAGCTTGGCGTGAAATTTATCTGTGGTGTCAAGTTTCACAATTTCCAAAGCTGTTTAAAGCATTTTGTTGGGTTTCACATCAGCATTTGTAAGAGGAGCAAATGCCTAGACTCTCTCACGCTGTCCAGATTGTGTACCCTGGCCTCTTCACTCTCCAAAACTCCCTCCCTCCGTGCTTCTAGGCAGGTTCTGCTATTCTGAGGGCAGGAGGGGGGCTTTGTTTATCTTTACATGTCATATGCTACGAGACAAATCATTTCTGACAATGTGATTGTTTGTGTGCTGGCAAACAGTAGCGTAGTCCATTAAATTCAGTTTCAGGCCTCTGCCTGCACAAGTTTATTCCATCAGGAGCTGAGCTCTGCAGTCTGCACTCAACTCTAGAAGGGAGGAAGTATCATCAGCTGCTCACCTTTGCACAGAAAGAAAGATGTGAGCCTTAAGGTAGTAAAGGTAAACTGGCCTCCCTCCCCTCAACTGGGTAGTAATGGACAGACATAACTGGGATATAATGCCCCCCACCCATTACAATCTTGGGCCCTGATCCTATTGTATGTGCTACACTATTGATTGCCAATGCACTGCTCCCACCCTAACCCCATGGGTGGATTACACGGTTTGGTGCTGTGGTGAATTCCATGTGACATTCATTATTATTTTATGGTTTATTATTAATTCATGTCATTCTATTCTCTTTTCAAGTATTTCTATTTTATTTTATGAGTTCTCATTATATAGCAATATTTATACATTCCTGGACACCATGTTTGTTCATTAAGTTTGCTCGCTTCGCTTGCTACTTAAGTCATGCCCAACTTTTAGGCCCTACCACTTTCAATTGTCACCAGCCGCCACTGGCCAACACACACTAGGGCACCGGAGTGCACGAGTTACCTCACCCAGGGAAGCCGGGTGCATAGGTGTCTTTTGGTGTCGGGTCGCGTCGCTGTATTCTATGGAGGCCAAAGAAGACTTGCTGCTTGTGTCGACTGAAGAAGTGTCCGGTGGAATCCAAGGGTGGATTCAAGTTGCTGAAGACCTGAAAATTGAAGGGACAGTGTTCAAGATCACTTGCCAGTGACCGGTGGCAGGAAGATGGCTGACCACGGATGTCGGGTGATTTCAGGTCATCGAAGGTGTTTTGACTCTTCGCTCACGAGGTCCAGGAGGAATCGACGATGACCAACAGCTGGATTCGGAGTGTCCCACAACAGTTGCAGCTGATGGCGGTGTCGGCAACTGGATTGGAGCCAACAATCCTTGGCAACTGCAAGTCTTGTGTAGACTGAAGAAAGTCAATGGTGCAGAACAGCAAGGTCTGATGGACTTACCCAGCGAGGGTAAGTGAGGGCAGGCCTGCAGCAACCAGGGGAGCCCTTTGAGTTGGTCAGAAAGTCTTCGGGGGACCCGCTAGCCAACGGGCAAAGGATCGCAAAGACGCATCGTCAGGAAATGCTTCACAGGAGCCCACGGTCACTCGGGACGTGGTAGGCCGCTGATTTTCGCTGCAAGACCTGCTGGAGGCTTGGGCCACAAATGGTCCAAAGCACAAGTTTGTAGAACATTGTGAAGGGGTTGCACTCGACAATAGTGCACGGTACCCGGGTATTGCTGTTCCTCATCACTCATGAGGTCCACTCACCACAGCTCTGCTGGGGACTCACAATGGCCATTGAGAAGTCAGAAGATCTGCATCCGGGGCAGCAGGGACTTTGAACTCCGGCGGGAGCAGGAAAGTGTGCATCCATTGATTAAGAGTTTTGGTGCCTGCCAAGCAGGGGAGTCACTCCTTGACTCCAAGGGAGATTCTTCTGTCTTCCAAAGGTAGTGGAACGTCGAAGGGCCAGGATTCTTCTTTGTAGAGCGTCGTCCAGGGATATCTGATTTGCATGGGCAAGGTTTGCTATCTTATAGTGAAGATAGGGGAGGGACTAGCTCTATGACCACTCCTCTGGGAGGGTTAGGGGAGTGGGTGGTTACACCCACTTCCCTTTGTCCAGTTTCACGCCAGAGCAGGGACAGGTAGCCCCTGAACCGGTTTGAGCTGGCATATGCACAGAGGAGCCTACTGCTCACCCAGTGCAGGACTTCAAAGCACTCTAGAAGTGCACCCACCCAGCCCCAATACACTAAATCCTGTCTGGGAGGTGGTGACGCCTCCCTGTGACAGGATGCCTATTGTTGGACCTTCTCCACTGCGAGTTTCGGTCAGTAGCAGGATGGCAGCACAGTGTCTGTGCTGGTGGCATCCATTTTGTGATGCCAAGGCTCTTTCAGATTTCTACCGTGTTTCCACAGTGGGTACATGTCGTCCCCTCTAGAAGGGTGGGATCATACTCCCAAACCAGTTACTGGTGTGGGGGTATGATTCCAAGTTGTTTGACACCAAACACGACATGTTTTGATGCAGTCATTCCAAAGTTAGCATTTACCGCAAGGTTATAATGCACTTAAGAGTATATGGTTTAACCGCATCCACAAACAGCCACAAGGGATAGACCCTGCCAGCTGCAGAGGGGCCCTGCTCAGGCAGAGGCACCCCCTCACATAGTAAGCCATGCACCCTGCCCTCAGGATTGATAGGGCCTGCCATGGGGTGGCTGATAGGTTTATATGTGTGTGTATGGTGAGATATAGAAACCTATATCTCTGTGAGGAGTGCTAACACTACCTCAAACAGGCTGCAGTAGCAGGCCTGTGGTGTCAGATGGAGAATGCTTCCCAGGGGTGGCATAATACATGCTGCATCCCCTGGTAGGCCTGTGAAGTACCTATGCCCTAGGTACCTAAGGTACCATATACTAGGGGCTCATAAGGTACCACAGTATTCAATCACTAGTGCACCTAATATGCACACCAAGTCGTTTAGAGAGAACAGAGAGACTGGGGTCGTGATTAGCAGGGACCCAGCCAGACTATAGCCAGAAACCAGTGTATACATCAGAAAAAAAGTGGGGGCAACATAAGTGCAGATCCTACTCTCCTACAGTAACTAAGTTTATCCTTAAGTCACTCGGATGTTCCAGGAGAGCCCCAAATTGGTGCCAGGTTCACATAGTAATCTATCACAAGACTTTTCCTAAAGGATTCCCTCACCCTCAGGGCTGTTAAGAGTACCTTTAACCTACCTTGTTTAAAAACTTCAGGTCCCCGAACTTAAAAAAAATACGTTTTCAGGCCTAAATGATTCAACATAGCTCTATACAATTGACCCATGTAAGAATTATCTAGCTCTCCAGCCAAGAGCCGGGAATTCTTGAACTGGAAAGCATAACAATTGGCTTGAAAATCCGGGAGAGCCAGCCCTCCCTTGCTCCAGTCTCATCCGGAGTTTCTTTCATGAGATCCTGGCTCCTTTGGATGCTCATATAAAGCTTCTGACCCTCCCTTGCAATTTCTGCAAAAGCTTTTTGGGGAAAGGAAGTGGTTTAGTGTTAAACAAGACAATCACCTTCGGAAGAACCAGCTTCTTAATGGTGTTCACCCTCCCATAGATACCGAGGGGCAGATTTTCCCTCCATCTTGTAAGGAGAGCATTTATATCACGGTGTTGCTTGAACATGAAATACCTTTGAAAAACAAGAGGCGCTTGGCAAAACAGGAACAGTTTGTTTAATTAAACATAGCGGCCGGGAGAACAGTTACAGGCACAGGGTCTGAGTACTGTCTCAGTTTACAATGGATCTGTATCATTCTTATTTACAATTCATTATAGGCTATGAAATGTTTCTGGGGATCCTTGTAGGGAGAGAATTGTAAGTTGCTGCCTCTAGAGTCCTAAATACATTTTTATGGATAATCCAGTTGGGCCTCGACCTTCCATGGACAAAATGCGGCCAGTGGTTAAAGTGTCCAGATGTCTGGCACGGGGAGCACGTGATCACTGCGTGTGCAGTGTTCTGATTTGCTCTATGTTCCTAACTCATGTGGCATCTGACTTTATGGTGTTTTTGGAGCTTGCGTACCCCCTCCAGCCATGCGTGCTTTATTGGGGCCAATCTCCCTTCACCATTGTAGTGTCGCTTCACTAATCTGTGGGATTGATCTCGGGTTTCCCGTCCATGCATTTGTCTGCCGGCTACGTGCCACCCCACCTGTGGCCTGTCAATCAGTAACCTTGGGCATCGGTCTCAGTGCTTGCCAGGCTACGTATTTGCGAGTTGGGTTGATGTGGCATTCACAACAGGCGAATTTGTTAATAAGGACGAGATCTTGTTCACATAAATGAATGTATCATTTGTCATATCAGCATCAATTTTTTCAAAATTTACAATGGGATACCTTAGTTAAGTTTACATCCGGTATTTCCTCCAAACTCTAAATTACGATGATCCCAGGATTCCTAATCTGGTTTCTAGTTTGAAGCCCTACCTTCTCTTTAGCCGATTTCATAATCTCTGTCTTCCCCTTATTGATTAGATATTCTGACAGACTCCCAAAATCTCTGGCATGCATCTCAAGCTGTGGAACAGAGAGCTCTGGTTTCGATGCATACAGAACTTTGTCATCAGCATGCAGTGCTAGTCTGGTTGGTAACCCTGCAGCTTCAAAGGGAAGAATGGTCTAATCCTGTCGAATCATCTGGGAAAACGGCTCAATATATAGATAGAACAGAATTGGTGACAAAGGACACCCCTGCCTAGTTCCCCTGGATATCTGAAATGAAGCTGGAAGTTCGCCATCCAAAATCTTAGCTGCCGGCACCTTATATAGCATTTGCACAACGTCTGTAACATTGCTGCTGAAACGATAATACTGCAATACCTCCCAAAGATAGACCCAATTAACCCTATCAAATGCTTTAGCAGCATTGATTCTTGCGATTGTCAACAGGAGATTAGAGGCCTCGGCCATATCATTCGCACCGATAAGTCAATGGGTTAATTTATACAACTTCCTTCCAGGCACAAACCACTTTTGATCGAAATGGATCAACTTTGGAAGGACATCTGACAACCTCTTAGCCAAGATTCCTGTAATCATTTTGTAATCACAGTTCAACTAAGATGGGATCCCGTCTGGGCCTGCTGCTTTCCCTTTACTGAGATTCCGAGCCTGTTCCTTATCTCTCCCTCTGTGATCCCGCCTGGGCCTGCTGCTTTCCCTTTACTGAGCCTCCGAACCTGTTCCTTATCTCTCCCTCTGTGATCCCCTCTGGGCCTGCTGCTTTCCCTTTACTGAGCCCCTAACCTGTTCCCTTATCTCTCCCTCTGTGATCCCGTCTGGGCCTGCTGCATTCACTTTATGGTTCCTCCTAACTTGTTCCCTTATCTCTCCCTCTTTGAATCCCTTCTGGGCTTGCTGCTTTCCCTTAACGGTGCCTCCAAACCTATTCCCTTATCTCTCCCTCTGTGATCCCGTCTGGGCCTGCTGCTACTTTCCCTTTACTGAGCCTCCTAACCTGTTCCCTTATCGCTCCCTCTGTGATCCTTCCCCTACGGCCTAAAATCTGCTGTTCCGTAAGACATGGGAGTTTTTGTTTTGCAATCAGTTTTTCATTACTAACATCTGGGTTCAAATCTTTCTTATATATCCCACTAAGGCTTTTCAATATCTTAGTTGTACAGAATGGTGACAAGGTTTACACTGGCAGGGATTGGATGTGACAATGTTGTGTTGTGCGTCCTGTCAGGAATTCACGTGGACCTCAGGTAGGAAGGTTTTTATTAAGTATATACACGAGACCCCACCAGGAGCAGATGTAACCTGTTACTCAACCGCCCCCCTCTCACTCAGCCAACGGCCGCTCCTAGAAAACCCACAACGAGGCACTCCATAGCATCATATAAAGCACACTGGTCTCACTGAGCCATCTGCCATAGAACACCCACATCCTCTCATAAGATGTTAACGCTACTTTTGGATATCGTTAGAGCTTTGACTGTTGTGTATGAACAGTAACTCACACTGAGCTCTAGTCCCGCAGGCGCTGCTCTTAATACTGAATCTTATTTCAAATACAGGTCCTATGTGATGTTCATCCTTTGTTCCTGTAGCTGTCATTGTTCTTTAATACAAAGATGATGTGTGTGTTATTACAGGTGTAATAATGTGAAGATTCAGTGCCCAGAGGTGGTGGTGAAGAGTTATAAAGGTAAATACCATTGCGATAATTAGCTCTGAATATTACTGTTCATGGAAATGGTGTGCTATGGTGTGGTGTGCTATGGTATGGTGTGGTGTGCTATGGTATGGTGTGGTGTGCTATGGTATGGTGTGGTGTGGTATGGTGGGCTATGGTATGGTATGGTGTGGTGTGGTATGCTATGGTATGGTATGGTGTGGTGTGCTACGGAATGGTATGGTATGTATGGTATGTTATGGAATTTTATGGTGGGAAGGGATTGGATGGTATGGTGTGGGCTGGTATGGTATGGAATGTTATGATGGAATGGTGGGTGTAGTATAGAGTGAGATCATTGTATAATATGGTATAGTGTTATGGGATGGTGTGGTATGGTGGTAATGGATGGAATGGGATGGCAGTATGGTATGGGGTGGTATGGTTTGGTATGGTATTGTGTGGCATTTAGTGGTAACGTGCACTCACGTCAGGGTACAGTTACTTGATTTGTCTCTAAACTTTATCTTTTCCAGATTTCTACTTATCTCCATTCTGTATACGTGCTGACGCATTTCCTTTGTTTAAATCATTCTTCCCCTTGGACATTCATGCTAAGTTTATTGGAAATTCAGATGTGGTAATTTCACAACCCACATTAATGATACTGCTAGACGTGACAACTGCGAGCAACTCAGTTACTGCAGTATTCTGGGACTATTGAATGGGAAATTACCTCAGAATTTGGTATTTGCCACATAACATTCTATTTCTCAGAGTTTTAGCACCAACAGAGACCTAGAGCAGGCATCTACACGGACCCAACGCATGCATCTAAACTGACCTAGCACATGCACTTACACTAACCTAGCGCAAGCATCTACACGGACCCAACGCATGCAACTACACTGACCTGGCACATGCACCTACACTGACCTAGCCCATGCACCTACACTGACCTAGCGCAAGCATCTACACAGACCTAGCACATGCACCTACACTGACCCAGTTCATAACCCTACACTGACCCAGCGCATGCACCTCCACTGACCTAGCACATGCATCTACACTGACCTAGCGAATACACCTACAGTAACCTAGCGCATGCACCTACACTGACCTACTGCATGTATCTACACTGACCCAGCGCATGCACCTACACTGACCTAGCGCATGCACCTACACTGACCTAGCGCATGCACCTACAATGACTCGCTAGTACAGTATAACTTGGAGTAGCTCTGTCACTCTGTACCTTATAATGCAGTGTACTGAGTAGTACAGTAGACCTTCTAATAGATCTGTCACTCAGTACCTTCTAATACTCATGAGTACAGTATACCTTTAAGTAGCTCTGAAACTCTGTACCTTATAATACAGAGTAGTCACTAGTACAGTACACCTTCTAGTAGCTCTGTCACACTGTACCATCCACTGCAGTGTATCGACTAGTATTGTATACCTTGGAGTAGATCTGTCACACTGCAACATCCAATACAGTGTACTGACTCTTATCAAGGAACTCTGTACCATCTAATGCAGTGTACTGAATAGTACTCTATACCTTTTGTTAGCTCTGTTAGCTTGTACCATCTAATATAGAGTACTGACAAGTACAGTATGCCATGGAGCGGCTCTGTCACACTGTAACATCCAATACAGTGTATTGACTAGTACAGTGCACCTTCGAGTAGCTCTGTCACTCTGTACCATCTAAAGCAGTGTACTGACTACTACTGTATACCTTGGAGTAACTCTGTTACTCTGTGCTTTCTAGGGCGGTGTACTGTCTAGTACAGAATAACTTAGAATAGCTCTATCACTCTACACCATCTAATGCAGTGTACTGACTAGTACCTTATACCTTGGAGTGTCTTTTTCACTCTGTACCATCTAATGCAGTGTACTTACTAGTACAGTACACCTTCTACTAGCTCTGTCAGTGTACTGACTAGTCCTTTATCCCTTCTAATAGCCCTCTTACTCTGTACCATCTAATGCAGTGCACTGATGAGTACTGCATATCTTAGAGCAGCCTTGTCACGCTGTGCCATTGAATGCAGTTTGCTAACTAGTCCTTTATCCCTAATAGTTTGGTAACTAGTACAGTATACCTTGGAGTGGCCTTGTCACTTTATACCATCCAATGGAGTGTACGGACTAGTACAGTATACCTTATAATAGCTCTGTCACTCTGTGCCATCCGATTCAGTGTACTGACTAATACATTACACCTTTGGGTAGGTCTGTCACTCTGTACCATCTAATACAATGTACTGAGTAGTACTGTATACCTTGGAGTAGCTCTGTTACTGTGTATCATCTACTGCAGTGTACTGACTCTTACTGAATACCTTATTTTTATTTTTTTCAAAATAATCTTTATTCATTTTATTTTAAATACCTGTCGATCCACCCCCTCACCGGACCCCCCAGCCCCCACCTCAGACAGGTAAAACGTAATTGCATCAAACATAATTAATCAAGTGCAAGTGCAGTGCAATACATGACATCATTTCATATTTAAAATACATATAAACTCCCAATGATCCATCAATCCGATACAATCCTGTTAAAGCGCAATTTGTGTGACGCCGATAAAACATTCCTAAAGTGAAATGTGCAGATTTCCTCTTACAATATAAACGCTATTATTCAGCCTGAAAAACCTACAGGGGAAAATAAATACATATACTCGATCATGTCCCGCTTCGACCTTGAATCCAAGTAATCAGGAGGTCCCATATTGTCATGCCTTTTCGGCATAAGCGGCTCCCTTTCCGTTTATATATAGCTATTTCCACCTACACGTTGCTAATAATCTGGCGAGCCATTGTTGAAAAGCAGGTGACCTAGAGTCCAGCCAGGTGGAAGCAATACACATCCTTAAGACCGCCATAGATATAAAAATGAATTCATGACCCTTCCCCGTTCGATTTGCTTCAGAAATCCCTAACAATATTACATCCTTTGACAATATTATTTCAGTTTTTAACACCTCCTATAAAAAATCTGATATATCATTGAATCATTTTTGCGATACGTTATAAGACACTAAGATGTGAATGATATCAGCATTATAAAGTGCACAACGTGGACTGAATGATCCCTTTTCAGCCCCCCATTCTGTTATCCTGTCGGGCGTATGATATAAAAAAAACCAGGTCTTATAAAATTGTGCTTGTAGCCCAGTGGACTTTAATATAGATTGTGACATCTCATACGCATACAGAAAAATCTTGGCTGAAACCCCCAATTTCAGCTGCCATCTTTGAGAACACTTGTCCAAATCATCGGGCCTAGCCGCATTTATAAGACCGTAGATCTCCCCATTAGAACTTACTTTATCTTTAACTATACTTTCAATGGTTTCCACTCTCTCAAACTTGGCCCGTCCACTTCCTTTTCGTAAGAGAAAATCCCAAATCTGAAGAAACTTAAAAAAATCCTACCAATCAAGATTATATTCTTATTTAATTTCAGGGGGAGTAAAAACAGCCAAACTGATCTATTCCAGCCCTAATCTATTTATCCATTTACAAATCTCCAAAGAGCTCGGGAAGATTGCAATTATTAGATATAGGTGTATAAAAAGATAATCTACCAATTCCCAGGGTTCTACGAATAGCACTCCATACTTTAAAGGCACTAGAAAGAGTTTTAAAGCAAACTTTTTTGTAATAACTGTCGTATTATTGTCACCAAAAACATCCTCCCGTCTCTCCCCCCAACATAAGTTCAAACGGAGAAGGAACCTGCATTCGTCATGAGCAGCTCGCGACTATATATCAGTGTGGAGGCCCAATAGTATAGTTTCAGGTTCGGGGGAGCCAAACCCCCCCTGTCCCTCGGTAGGGTGAGAAACCTAAGGGCTCTGCGAGGTCGCGGATATGCCCTTATAAACCCAGAGAATATATTTTCTATTGCTATAAACCATTGATGAGTGAATTCTAAACAGATGGCCCTAAAAAGGTATACAAATTTTATGAAAAAGAGCGTTTTTATCACATTACACCTACCCCCTACGGAAAAATGTAGGTTATTTAACCTTGCGAGATCTTTCTTAGTGTTCTCCATTAGAGGCACCATATTGTCCTTGACCACATTATCCAATCTGGAGGTTATAATAATACGTGGCCTTTTTGACTACCTGATTGTCTATCATCTTGACTTTATCATTAAGCACAACCTGCATCGTCTCTTGATTCAAGAGCATATCAAGAGATATGCCGGAAGCGCTCAGCCGCATCTTCGATTACCTTTATGGCAGAATTATGGATCTGATGTAACAAGGACAATATCGTCTGCGTAGGCCAAGGTCTTAGGTACCCAGTTCTGTGGCCATATTGCTGATTAAAGGTTCAATACACACTGCAAAGAAAAGAGGGGAGCAAGGGCAACCCTGCCTAGTCCCCCGGGAAATAAAAAATAATTCAGAGTGTACCGTTCACCATTACTACCGCTGATGGTTCGACATATAATGTTTTGACCGCTTGAATAAAACCATCCCTAATACCAATTCTAGACATGGCCGTCCATAGATATTGGGAGGAGACCCTATCAAAAGCTTTTTCTGCATCCAATTGGATAAGAGCCATTGGGACTCCCGCAACATTGGTGATATCAAATAGTGCGATAACTCTCTGGACATGGTCAATTGTAGATCTCCTGGGAACAAACCCATGTTGGCGCCCCGAGATAACCTTATGAATTATTGCCGCAAGTCGGATGGCCAATAACTTTGAATAGATTTTAGAGTCGCCGTTAATCAAGGTAATAGAATGTTAGGAGCCCAATTGTAAAAGATAACCACAATTTTAGCCAAAGACCTTGATCCCGGAGGCCACCCACAATTGAAAATATGTACAAATAATTAATTTATAATTCCTTTAAACTGACGGGAAAAAGTAGTATAGGATTCGGTCGGAATGCCGTCGGTGCCAGCCGCCTTCCCTTTTGCCAAGCTGTTCATGTTTAGTAAAGTCTCATCCCACTGAGGCGAGCTGTCTAAACTTTCCTGGATGCTTTTAAACATTTTGAAAGTGGAACTGAATCGAGATGTTCCTTGATATCAATCTGGTCCACCCCATTGTCAGCCGTATATAATGTTTGATAATTCCTCCTAAATGCAGCCCTAATGAAATCTGGGTTGGTAATCCGCCCTAGCACAGGGTCATTAATTGCTCGGATTCTGTTAGATGTTATTTACCGCGTGGTATGAACTGCCAAATGGTGACCAATCTGCTCGCTAAACTCATAAACTGTTTCTTTTTGTGTTGTTGCTTTACTCATTGCTTTATCCACCAGAATATCAGTGATGGCGGCTTTAGCGATCGCCACCCGTCGTCGTTCTACCTCCAGATCCCGTCCTTCAGCCCTTACCAAACCATCCTCTTCCTCCCCTAAATTATCCTGAAGAGCCTTCATTGTTTTCTTGGCGCATTTGTTAAGATTTAAGGAATACCTCAATGTTTCCCCCTAAAACCTGCTTTCAAAGCATCCCACGCCACCTCAATTGATGTACTCCCCATATTATCCTCCGTGAACATTGGGATCCATTGTCTCATTTGTATACAATATCCCTCATTTACCAGCATTGATCTCTCAAATGTTCATGATCTTAAGTTTGGCCTCGATAATTCCAATTCTAAATCGAGGACCAACGGGTTATGGTCTGATATTTCGAGCTCAGCGTATTTGAAAGAAACATGTAGTCCAGTCTAGCATGAGTGGTATGCGGGTCAGAAAAATAAGTGTACACTGGGTCGTTTGGTGTTATCAGGTGCCAGCAATCGATCAGACCATGGGTCTGGCATAGATTCCTTAATGCCTGAAACGCTTTTGGTTTCCTACCCGTATAGCTCCATCCGGCCTCTAGAGACCAATCACTGGGTAAGTTAATATTATAGCCCCCGCACAGAGTAAGTGGAAGAGGCCAATGAGCGAGTTCACTGGAGATAGTATCAAGTACACCAGGATCGTCGCTATTACATCCATATACTGTACATAGTGTCAGTTTCTTACCCACACTATATTGACATTCAGTAATCGCCCCCCGGCCAAACTTATCAGAGCATGACCGTGTGCATTGGATCCCGCCTCCTTGAGCCAATATAGCAACGCCTCAAACCCTGGCCCCCTGCGTTGTTGCACTAACCACCCTATACCCCAGTGTTTTTAATACATGCAATTGTGATCCTTCCATATGTGTCTCTTGGAGGCAAATAGTATTTGCCATAAACGCTTGTAACCCAACCGCTACCCTCTGCCTTTTCTTGATGTCATTGAGACCACGGATGTTGATAGTTGCGATTCTAAGTCTGCCCATGTCGGCTTATAACATTAACCAGATTCTGGCACCACATCGCTGTACAGCAATCCCACCACACCGATCCCTCACTCTTTTCATCTGATGTGAAAAGTGTGATAAATGTGACAAAAAACACTATTGAACCAGCCCCTTTTATCACCCGTCTGAGGATCCCATTCCCCCCCTTTCCCTGCCCCCCCCTCGCCACAACCTAGGCAATCAGGCTCAACCATGAGCCTGCGTGAGGACGTCTGGACCACTCCTCTTCTGCCTCCCTCTCACTCCCCCACCAGTGATCAAATAAACATTAAAAAAAACAGCTCTCCCATAAAGAGGGATTTCCAGCCTCTATCTAGCGCTTTCCCTAACATGTTACACTTATTTTTTACCACCGATGGCCCCTGCTAAGATATCATCCAGTAGCTTCTAGACTTGGATTTCAGAATTTAAGCTTAAATTCTGACCCTGAAAGAGAACTTTCAGCCTAGCTGGATTTTGCAAAAATACTGCAGCCCCTGCTGTCTGGAGAGGGGTTATAAACTGTCTAAGCCGCCATCTCCTCTCAACAGCAGCGTGTGCGAAATCTGGTTTGGCAAAAAAGAAGAAACCCTCAAAACTTCTTTCAGCATTAGGTCTGGTTAGGTCATACACAGCCTGGCGTAACAAAACATTTCCAGAATAGACCAATATAGCACGGGGCAGCGCCCGCTCACTGGATGAGGGCCTGGCAGGTGATGAGGGAAATCGATGGACACATTGTACTTCCTTGTCCCAATCCCAGTGAGAAAGTTCGGGGAGGGAACCTTTCAGCCGGGTTCATAGAAAAGATGTCCACAATAGATCTCATTTTTAGGTTACAACTATTACATTGGAAGACAGTGTGTATAGAGGGTGGCAGCCTGTAACTCATTTTTGTGGACCTAAAATCCGCATTTGACTTGGTGTCGAGGGACAAACTGTGGGCTATTTTATTGGACTTGTGGCTCCACCTTTCCTTTGCCACCTGCTGAAATGACTGCATGAAGGCAATTTTGCCCAAATTAGGAACGGCAAAAATGGTGAACTTACAGCCCCCATACCTGTAGACTGAGGTGTACGCCAAGGCTGCGTCTTGTCCCGACCCTTTTTTTGCCATTTTATTAATGGCCTAGTTGAGGCTCTGATTGCTGGGAAGGATATTGATGCCCCTAAGCTGGCGAACCGTGAAGAACCCCTTCTGCTCTCAAAGTCACCTATGGGAATTCAGAGGGCCTTAGACAGCTTTTATGTTTTTTGCAAAAATAGGGGGTTGGAGATCAATTTGCAGAAAACCAAATGCATGGTATTTAATGCAGGTAATAGTGTTCAGTCAAATCCTTGCCTAGATGGGAAACCCCTTGAGAGGGTGACTGTCTTTGAATACCTTGGAATCACGCTCACCGAAAAAATGGACTGGGGTGCCAAAATCAAGAAAGCAAAGTTAAAGCTGGCCCAGACAATGGGGGAACTGACAAAGGTATACAGAAGTTGTATCCATATATCTGTTGGGCCGGTGGTGGAAATCTACAAAGCACAAGCTAGGGGTGCTGCGCTGTATGGGGTTGATATATGGGGTCATCGTCCATCTGGCTCTAAAGAGAAAATTGAGAATTCCTTTGCCAGGCAATTGTTGGGTCTTCCCCCAAGCTCCCCGCTTACACCGCTTCACATGGACCTTGGGATTAGTCCAATTGCAGACGATGCCGCTCTTAGACCACTTTTATTCTGGCGACGTCTGTGGGGTACCCCAGAACTGGCTGTACACAAGGAAGAGCTGAGCGAAGTGTTGATCTTACAGGGTGCAAGCAAACTACCATGGCTGGCCTTCATCAAGAATACGGCCATAGGAAGGGTCAAGATTGACTAGTACTGTTTTCCTTGTAGCAGCTCTGTTACTCTCTACTATCTATTATAGAGTGCTGACTTGTACAGGATGACTTAGAGTAGCTCTCTCACTCTGTTCCCTCTAATGCAGTGTACAGTACTGTATACCATGCAGTGTACCGACTAGTACTGCATGACTTCTAGGAGCTCTCTCACTCTGTATAATATAATCCAGGGTACTGACTAGTACAGTAAACCTTGGGGTAGCTATCACTCCGTACCATCTAATCAAGTTACTGTTACTCTCTGCTATTGTAGTGTGCGTCATGTGTGGTAGAGCAATGTAGTATGCTGCGTGGTGCAGTGTAGTGTGTAGTAGAATGTCCTGTGTAGTGCAGTGTGCTGTTCGGTGTAGTGTGTGCTCTGGATGAATATGCACTTTAGTGTAGTGAGCACTCTAGGCCGCACTCTTTAGTGTAGTGAGCGGTCTAGTGCCGCGCGCTTTAGTGTAGTGATCAGTCTAGTGCTGTGCGCTTTAGTGTAGTGAGCAGTCTAGTGCTGTGCGCTTTAGTGTAGTGAGCAATCTAGTGCCGTGCGCTTTAGTGTAGTGATCAGTCTAGTGCTATGTGCTTTAGTTTAGTGAGCAGTCTAGTGCCGCACGCTTTAGTGTAGTGAGCAGTCTAGTGCCGTGCGCTTTACTGTAGTGAGCAGTCTAGTGCCGTGCGCTTTACTGTAGTGAGCAGTCTAGTGCTGTGCGCTTTAGTGGAGTGAGCAGTCCAGTGCTGTTCGCTTTAGTGTAGTGAGCAGTCTAGTGCAGCGCGCTTTAGTGCAGTGAGCAGTCTAGTGCCACACGCTTTAGTGTAGTGAGCAGTCTAGTGCCGCGCGCTTTAGGGTAGTGAGCACTCTAGTGCGCACGCTTTAATGTAGTGATCAGTCTAGTGCTGTGCGCTTTAGTGTAGTGAGCAGTCTAGTGCTGTGCACCTTAGTGTAGTGAGCAGTCTAGTGCTGTGCGCTTTAGTGTAGTGAGCAGTCTAGTGCCTAAGCGCTTCAGTGTAGTGAGCAGTCTAGTGCCGTGCGCTTTAGTGTAGTGAGCAGTCTAGTGCCTCGCGCTTTAGTGTAGTGAGCAGTCTAGTGCCGCTCGCTTTAGTGTAGTGAGCAGTCTAGTGCCGCACGCTCTCTAGCGCTGTGTGCTCCTTCCAGGTGTGGTGTACATTAATCATATGTAAAACAGAAGCAGTAATTACAGCCTTTCTTTGTGTCATTAAATCTCTAATTGTGAATCTCTTCTCTGCAGTGATGGTGACTCTGGATCCTGACACGGCTCATCCTCGGCTCCTCCTGTCTGAGGGGGGGAGACGTGTGAGACGGATGGGCACAGCACAGACCCTGCCAGATCCCCCCAAGAGATTCACCTCCTACTTCCCCTGTGTGCTGGGGAGCGAGGGGTTCACCTCCGGCAGACATTACTGGGAGGTGCAGCTGCTGCAGGAGGGGCTGCGGTGGCGTGTGGGGGTCACGGCAGAGTCTGTGAACAGGAAGGGAGACATCACATGGTCACCTGAGGGGGGAGTCTGGGCTGTGAGGGGGTGTGAGGGTCAGTACAAGGCTCTCTCCTCCCCTCAGACCCCTCTGTCCCCTCGTGAGAGGACCCTGAAGCTGGGGGTGTATCTGGACTACGAGGGGGGGCGGCTGTCCCTGTACAATGCTGACTCCATGGAGCTTCTCTACTCCTTCCCGCAGGCCCCATTCACACAGAGGCTCTTCCCCATCTTCGGTCTCTGGGGAGGAACGGAGCTGAGGCTGGTGTGAGCCTCCCTCCCCCCCAACTGTCATCTACAGTTCAAACATCAACATTCCAAAGAATCTTCAAACACCAACATTCCAAAGGATCTTCAAACCCCAACATTCCAAAGGACCCTCTCGCCTGTTGCCATGACAACCAGAAGCCTCACGTGAAACTATGTATCTCTTTTCCATGTACATTTTTAAAACAAGGGCAGACAATGTTTGCCGTGTGAATCATCCACCAAACCGCATGTAACATATCATAAAGTCTCTGCAGAATTAAACAAGCATTGGCATAGCCAGCAGGTCTCGCCTTTAGGAGCTTGTAAGTGTTTACGTATGTTGTAGAGCAGTGTGGCTGCTGTGCTCCGTACTGCAAACTTGGTGTCTAGTGCAGTGACGTGGGGCAGTGGCATGGTGTGGTGTGTTGTTATAAGGTGTGTGTTGGTGGGATGCATGTGGGTAGTGTGCTGGGGTGCATGCGGGTGGCAGATGCATCTTTACAACAAAAATCCCCAATTGTAATTAGATTAATAATGCTTGTCTACAATTTATTGAAAGGGCAATAAGGGTAAATGTAATATGCATGGCCCCATGGACCAATCTAACATGTTTATAATAGTAAAATATCGAATGAAAACAACGAAACTACCGGCCTGTCGTTAACTCTTATGTTTAGTGTTTGTGTTTCCAAATTGTTAAAACCCTAACCACATTGATTGGCGGCAATTTCCCAGAACACACAGTCACTCATTGCAATGATCTAGCAACTTTTTTTTTAAATCCCTGAACTTTACTGTTCCCCATAAAGTACAATAAATACACCAAATTCTACCCCCCAAAAAAAGACTCTGGACTCACCCACCGTTTGCCTCACAAACGCGACCTCCCATTACCAGATAAACTCTTTCAACACTTTTTAGTAAAGTTAAATCTAGTTCCACTGTAGACTCCACACCTCTCCACATACTCCTTCAAGGATACAGCCACTAGATACAACTTCCTTCTCTCTCCCGCAGGAACCTTAATCGCCAAAGATACATTTACATTTTTATTGTCGCCTGAAATCCTCTGAACTCACAAGGAAATGTTCTTTGCAGCAGGCATCTTAATCCTCCGCAAAACTTTAGCATAAGTGGAAACAGCTATTGGATAAAACTCTGATCTGTCTCCTGCAGGAACATTAATGTCCAAAGTTAACTTTACATTTTTATTGTTGCCTGAAAACCTCAGACCACACAAGGACATGTTCTTTGCAGCAGGCATCTTAATCCTCTGTGCTACTTTAGCATGAGTGGAAACAGCCACAAGATAAAACTTCCTATCTCTCTCCCACAGAAACATTAATAGCCAAGATTACCTTTACATTTTTATTGTTGCCTGACAACCTCTGGACACACAAGGACATGTTCTTTGCAGCAGGGCTCTTAATCCTCTGTGTCACTTTAACATAAGTCGGAACAGCCACTAGATAAAACTCTAATGTCTCTCTCCAGCAGGAACCTTAATTGCCAAAGTTACCATTACATTTTTATTGTTGCCTAAAAACTTACAGACACACAAGGACATGTTCTTTGCAGAAGGCAACTTAATCCTCTGCGCTACTTTAACATGAGTGGAAACAGCCACTAGATAAAACTCCCATCTCTCTCCAGCACGAACATTAATCGCCAAAGTTATATTTACATTTTTATTGGTGCCTGAAAACCTCTGAACACACAAGTACATGTTCTTTGCAGTAGGCATCTTATTCCTCTGCGCTACTTCAGAATGAGCGGAAACAGCCACTAGATAAAACTCCGATCTCTCTGCCGGAAACACATTATTTGCCAAGGTTAACTTTACATTTTTATTGTCGCCTGAAAACCTCTGAACACACAAGGACATGTTCTTTGCAACAGGCATCTTAATCTTCTGTGCTACTTCAGCGTGAGTGGAAACAGGCTCTCTAGATAAAACTCCTATCTCTCTCCAGCAGGAACATTAATCACCAAAATTCCCTTTACATTTTTATTGTCGCCTGAAAACGTATGAACACACAAGGACATGTTCTTTGCAGCAGGCATCTTAATTCTCTGCACTACTTTAGCATGAGTGGAAATAGCCACTAGAAAAAACTCCGATCTCTCTCCCGCAGACACATTGTTTGGCAAGGTTAACTTTACATTTTCATTGTCGCCTGAAAAACCTCTGAACACGCAAGTAAATGTTCTTTGCAGCAGGCATCTTAATCCTCTACGAAACTTTAGCTTGAGTGGAAACAGCCACTGGATTAAACTCCGATCTGTCTCCTGCAGGAACATTAATCAGCCAAAGTTAACTTTACATTTTTATTGTTGCTTAAAAACTTACAGACACACAAGTAAATGTTCTTTGCCGCAGGCACCTTAATCCTCTGCGCTATTTTAACATGAGTGGAAACAGCCATTGGATAAAACTTCCGATCTCTCTCTCACAGAAACATTAATTGCCGAGGTTACCTTTACATTTTTACTGTCGCCTGAAAACCTCTGGACACACAAGGACATGCTCTTTGCAGCAGGCATGCATCTTAATCCTCTGCGCTACTTTATCCTGCACAGGGAGGGTGACCTGCTCTTCTTGCAGCCCCTTCAACCCCCGGTGTGCAGCTACGCTGTTTCTGCTGGGTTCGCTCTGCTCCTTCACGTGGTGACGGCCTCATCGTTTATGCGGCTCATTTTACTGTTGGTCTGTGGGCTCCCCTCCATTTTGTGCTCTCCTCTCTCTCCACTCGTAACTGGTGGTTTTTCACAAGATGGCCTTTTAAATCCCATAATAGTCATATTCACAAGACACTCGTAATACAATTCTCCATGGAAACGGAGGTATGACTGTCTCTATCACTTCTGTTTGACCGAGGGCTCCCCTCCATTTTGTGTACCTCTCTCTTTTCACTTTCACTGGTGGTTTCACAAGATGGCCTCTTTATTCCCACAGTAGTCACGGACACAAGTCACCACTAATAATACCCTCTAAGGAAACGGAAGTTGGACTGAATTTTTGCTACTTGATCAAGGACTACAATTTGGGACAATAATAAAAAAAATAAAAAATAAACTTTATTCCTACTCACATTGGTCTTGATGTTTTGAACTCGATGTTGATGTTTTTCGATGTTAATTGTTTTTTGAGCACTATTCCATTACCTGTTTGGTGTTCCTACATTGGATGTTTTTAATACTCTGACTTTACCTATGTTCCTGCATTGGATGGTTTTTTTCCGTTTTTTTCCTCTGACCTTACCTTTCTCCCATTACCCGGCTTGGGGGCATATTTACAACAACCGGCGATAATTATCGCAAAGCGCACTTAGCGTGAGGATAATTATCGCCGGCTAGCGCGGATTTTTATCGCTGAGATAGCGTGCTATTAGCAACGCTTATCTCAATAGCGATAAAAATCCTCACGCTAACTGGCTAACGTGAGATTATCGCTGGAACCCAGCGATAATCTCACGTTAGCTTGTTGATAGGGACAGACAAACTTAGCCATGATATCCTCCTCCCATAGGATATCATGGCTAAGTCAGTCCTGAAGCCGGTGTTAGGAAAGTAGCGATAACAGGGGTTATCGCTACTTTTCCTGACGCTATGCTTCATAGCGTGGGGCTTGATGATAGGAGAAATGTCGCTTAGCGACATTTCTCCTATCATGTTAGGTCAGGAACGCCCACTTTGCATCTCATTAGAGATGCAAAGCTGGGCGTTAGGAATTTTGACGCTAAAGCAAGGTTTCACTCGTTAGCGTGGCCTTGCTAATTTAGCGATAAAATTATCGCCGCTTTTCGGCCGAAAACGGACGCAAAAGTGGCGATAATTTTGTATCGCCTGCTTGTAAATATGGCCCTTGGTCTTTCCCCACTTCGAATATCTCCTTATTCCAGAACCTCACCCCATATTGCGCTTTTCCTCTGCACCCGTCCTTGTCCTGCCTCCATCCTGTCCTTGCCTCCTTTCTTACTGTACATTGCACCATGTCTTCCCCCAAGCCCCCCGCCCCTTACCCCCGGATCCTTCCCTCTTTAGACAGGGCCCTATCTCTTGGAGCAATTCATATGCGTCCAACCTTTCAAAATACGCAAAGAAAATTTTCATCCACAAATTACTGAAGCCTCACCCTGAAACGCTCTCAGCTGATACCTACCGCAGCCTCTCTCGTCCAATGAAAACTGATTTTATTTTCCACTCCAAGCGCACCACTCAATAGAAAAACACTTTCCTTCTCCACCTTTCTGTCACCAAATCTATCAAAATCCCATATGGAATAAAACTGTCGACTTCCCCTTCCCCCACCTTCAAGGGGGAAATCGATATTTCCTTATTCAGAACAGGCAACATCCTCATTCAAGCATCTGATATCCACCTCAACATTTTTGACAGACATTTCAGCACCTTGGCCTATCAAATCTCCCAATTGACTCATAATCCCTCAATAACTCAACTGCCCTGCACCCATGAGTCTTTACCCTCTACCTCCATTCAGGCCCTCCTCCCCCTCTCCATCTTTTCTACCACCTGCCTGTCTCCACTTGAGACTCCCTCCGCTCTCGCTTCCATGCCTTATTCTCCGGCTCCTACTCTTAACATTGATCGAACCCCGCCTGTCCCGCCATCATCCCTGACTCTCCCTCACACTCCTTTCTTACTCATTTGCCCCCTCTTGGGTTTCATTCTACTCGCCCCTCTAGGTCTAATTCTCTGACGCCCATTCTTATCAATGACCGATCCCCTCCTCTCCCTTCCCTCTTCCCAGATGCTCCCTCCTTCTCTCTTCCTACGCACTCTCCTCCCGTGGGATCACCTTATGCACTCTCCTCTTTGTACAATTCTACCAACTTCTAATGACATCCTTCCTAAGCAATCCGATGTGGTTTACCCCTGCATCCCGTGACGCTCTCATCTCTAATATTGACTTGATCTCCCTGACCATCATCGTCCCCATTGACTGGTCAGACCACCATCACATTCTGTTCGAAATCGCAACCAGCGCCCCTCTCCCCACATATGGTAACAACAAACCTAAGATATGGTCCAGAAACCTTAAGCAGGTCCCTCAAAGTGAACTCAAGTCTAAATTTCAAGCTCCAAATTCAACTCATCCCTCCCTCCCAAAATGCTAATGAGCTGACTGATCATTTCAATCAGGCCATGGGCGATACCCTGGATCAAGTCGCCTCACTCAAACTTGAACAACAAAGGACAATCCGATCTAAATCTTGGTTCAATCCCGAACTTAATCAGGAAAGAAGACAACTCCGACTATCTGAAAGATCTTGGAGACAACACCCCTCGCCCTCTCATCCCGCCCTCCTCAAAGAAGGCAACTCCGACTATCTGAAAGATCTTGGAGACAACACCCCTCGCCCTCTCATCCCGCCCTCCTCAAAGAAGGCAACTCCGACTATCTGAAAGATCTTGGAGACAACACCCCTCTCCATCTCATCTCGCCCTCCTCAGATTGGCAAGAGCAACCTATAAGAAGCACATTTTCAATGAACAGACTTCTTTCATCGCACACAACTTGATCGTGCAAAAAACAGGCCCAGAGAACTCTTCAACATAGTCAGAAGACAAACGTCATCTACCCCTCCAGAGCTGACAGCATCAATTGAAAGAGGTGAGGAAATTGCCAATTTCTTTTCGGAAAAATTATCAAAATTGATCAATCCTTCATTCCAACTCCGGCCCTGCCCAGCCCCCGATGGGACATTGACTTTCCTCCGCTCTCGACACCGTCCCTCCCACCTAATCTGCCCACTCAACTACTCTCTCCGACTATTTCTAGTGATTTCCTTTCCAACTTGCAAATGAAAAATAACGCCTCTAGGTCTAATTTCCATCCTATGACTGAGCTCGAAGTCTTTAATATCATTTCAAAATTAAAGCCGACCTCGCTCACCAAAGATCCTCTCCCATCTAGTTCACAACTTCAACCACATTATCGCCCCATCTCCAACCTCCCACTACTAGCTAAAACCCTAGAAAAATGCGCCTTACTTCCATTGGATAACCATGTAAGCAATTTCAACTTACTTGAGTCCCTTCAATCTGGCTTCAGGAAAGGCTGCAGCGGAGAAACCGCCATGCTCAACCTTGTTGATGACATTCATTGCTCTCTGGACCGTGGTGAGGCTTGCCTTCTTATCCTCCTTGACCTCTCTGCAGCATTCGATACAGTCGATCATCCTTCCTTACTTGAATCGCTCAAAGCTCGCTCTGGCCTTAATGGCTTGGTCCTTAAATGGTTCACTTCCTGCCTCGAGCACAGAACACAACAAATAAAAATCAACGCCTGCCTCTCCAATCCTACCCCCGTGCCCCTGGGTGTCTCCCAGGGATCAGTACTCTCCCCCTCTCTCTTCAATCTCTTTATGGAACCCCTTACTCTCATCTTGAAACAAGCTGGAATCAACGATCACCTCTATGCTGATGACACCCAACTCTACTATAAGATCAAACCCCACTCTGATGTTTGTCACTTAAATAACACACCGAGCAAGATTCAATCCTGGTTCTACTCCAACCATCTTAAACTGAACCCTAACAAAACGGAAATCATTCTTTTCTCTCCTAAAAGCAACCATCTCCCCGTACAAGACTGGATCTCTGACCTTAACACCCTCAACGGCCCGCTCACCTTATCCAGCTCAGTGAAATCCCTAGGCTTCATTCTTGACAAAAGTGTGACTCGGAATGACCATATAAATAACTCGGCCAAAGGAGCACTGTTCACTCTCAGGCACCTTAAGAAAATCAAAACCCCTTATCCCTCAAGACGACTTCAAATGGGTCATACAATCACTAGTCCTCTCCAAACCTGACTACGTCAATGCTATCCTCACTGGAACCCATAAAGTCCACCTAGCCCCCCTTAGACCCATGCTCAACTTGCCGGCCAGACTCATTACCGTCAAATCCCTCAATCGGCTGCCCATCGAAGGGAGATGCCTTTCTAAGACTGCCTGCATCACGTACAAAGCTCTCCACCAACAATCCCCTTCATACCTAACTAACAAACTCGAAAAAGCCGGCTGCTCCAGACCGATGAGAAGCTCCTCTGTGCTCCTCCTCGTCCCCCCGTTACTAAAAAATGAATACACTCAATCCCGCTCCTTTACTGGGAATGCCCCGAACATCTGGAATGCCCTCCCGAGGGACCTGCGCTGCAACCCCCCCTACCTCAGCTTTCAAAAAGACCTAAAATCCCACCTTCTCAACAAATATTGGAATCTTCAATTGGCCCTGCTGTCCTTGACCTTGCGCTCCCCCCGCATTGGTTATCTTTCCACATACCTGGCTCTCTTTTCGATCTACTATTCACTCTTCCTTTTATGTATCCTAACATTAGCTCACCCTGGCTCGCTGCTACCCTAACTGCTCCATATTTCCACGCTGTTTGGCAGTTTGTTTGGGCACTCTCACTTGTCTTCAACCCCCCTTTCCTACCCCTTCCCCCTACCTCTTTAATGTGTTCTTCCCAGTTGATTCTCTTTTTGTGCTCTGTGTCGTTCTCCGACATTGCATTACTCAGATGTTTTTTTACCTATTTTGTGCTCTGTGGCGCTCTCCAACATTGCATTATTCTGATGTGTTTAACCTATGACTCCCTCGGAACTCTACCTCCCTTGACTTTTGGATTGTTGTGATTCCCCTGATTGTTATTTTTTGCTCTGAATTAATGCTTTCTTTTTCTGGTGTTGTTCATGTACATGAAAAGCGCTCTGATGCCTCTGGGTCAGACTATGCACCCCCCCAGCCCCAATACAATAAAGCCAGTCTGGGAGGTGGTGACATCTCCCTGTGACAGGACACCTATTGTCCAGGCCTCACCTGCCGGAGTTTCGTCCAACAGCAGGAGGGCAGACTGTTGTCTGTGGCTGGCAGCATCCATTTTGTGATGCCAGGGCTCTGTTAGCTGGTACCGGGTACACCGGTGCTGTCTTGTCTCTCCCTCTAGGAGGGTGGGATCATACCCTCACACCAGTTACTGTTGTGTGTATATGATTCCAAAGTGTTTGACACCAAATACGACATGTTTCCGTGGAGCCTTTCCAATGTTAGCATTTACCGCGAGGTTATAATGCACTTAATGGTATATGGTCAAGCTGCATCATAGACAACCCCGGAGAATAGATTCCGAAGTCTGTAGAGGGGCTGTGCTCATGCATGGGCACCGTCTCACATAAAACCAAGCACCCTGCCTTCAGGACTGATAAGGCCTGCCATAGGGGTGACTGATAGGTTTATATGTGCAGTGCTAGGGTGAGATATAGTGAACCTATACCTCAGTAAGGGGTGCATGCACCACCTTACTCAGGCTGCAGTAGCAGACATGTGGTGTCATTTTGGAAGGCTTCCCAGGGGTGGCATAATACATGCTGCAGCCCCTGGTAGGCCTCTGGGGTACCTATGCCCTGGGTACATAGTATACCATATACTAGGGACCTATAAGGGTACCCCAGAATTCAATCTGGAGTGTACCTATAGTACATGGAATCAATTTAGAGAGGAAGCAGCTAGGCTGGGGTCCTGGTTAGCAGGGCCCCAGCCAGACTAAAGTCGAAAAACAGTGAAACGTCAGCAAAAAGTGGGGCGTTACACCTGGCATCATTGGCGGGGGTCTCCCTTGCTCTTTTCACTTCCTATCTTTTATGTTGACTGGATTTAGATACTCTGGGCACCGCGCCACTGCTAATCAGTGCCACAGCGCGAATGATGACTGTATGAATTAGGATAACCACAATGCCTAGGTCTGTGTAGCATGTTCTAATAGCGAGTTATCCTCCATTTCACTATTACTATTGTGAAGCTATCCGTTCTCATAGGCCAGAATGGGTAGGTTGAGGATTACCTTCTATAATCCTATCTGACCCCCAGAACCTGATAGGAACTTCAAGTTTGATATGTTTATGCTCAGGACATTGAGATACACCATTTAGTAAGAACCATTTATATATACCATGTTCGAAAATGCCTCTTCTAGAAACAAGGTATTTTCTTGCCTAAGCTTTCCTGTAGGCATTGCTAGTATGTGTATTGGCCGTCTGGTTTTGGATCAGCAGGGCCAGCTGGGTACGACCTGACTGGAGAGAGAGATCGGTATTCAGAGCATGGGGAGGGGTGACTCTTTGATCTGAACAAGGCCGTGCCTGGCAAGGTGCATGATGGCTCCACACCCCCACTGGGTGTCTGATAGCAGACCCCCGCACTCTGAAAGGGCAGGATGTCGCCTCATAAACCAAGTGCTCCCCGACCCCACCAAATTGGTTCTGACTGGATTTAGTGATTTGTGGCTTTAGAAAACAAAGACATTTTAGGTATTAAAAGCTGCGCTGGAACCTTGTCCGGGGGTGTTCCGAGTTAACAGAGGAAAGGACTTTTGAAACTTTCACCAATCTTGCTGAAGAAACTACCCGAGGGCCTGAATCAAGATCACCTCCTGCCGAAGTCTGAGGGACATTAGACTTCACCCCGTCAGCCGTCGGAATTCCTGAGCGAGGAATTCTGCTTGCAGGTGAGGCCTCCGTCGAGAAATCCGGAGCCTCTAGTTCTACTGTGAGGAACGAGGACTGGGAACCTTCGCTGAATCTGTGTGGGCCGCTGCAGCTAAGAGAGAGCTGCCGCCACTGAGAGCCCGCCTGAATTTGAACCTCCGGAACCTTCGCTGAACCTGTGTGGGCCACTGCAGCTCAGAGCGAGCTGTCGCCGCTGAGAGCCCATCTGAATTTGAACCTTCTGAACCCTTGCTGAATCTGTGTGGGCCGCTGCAGCTAAGAAGGAGCTGTAGCCATTGAGTGCCCACCGTTGTGCCAGCCTGGTCGAGACCATCCTTTGTCCTTTGGGCCGCCGCAGATAAGAGAGAGCTGCTGCCGCTGAGTGCCCGCACCTTCGCCAACTTTGCAGCATTGTGATTCGTCCTGTGGGCCGCCACAGCTAAGAGAGAGCTGCTGCCGGTGAGTGCCCGCATCTTCGCCAAATTTTCATCATCGTGATTAGTTCTGTGGGCCGCCGCAGCGAAGAGAGAGCTGCTGCTGCTGTGTGCCCATGCCTTTGCCAAAGTTACATCATCGTGATTCGTCCTTTGGGCCGCCGCAGCTAAGAGAGAGCTGCTGCCGCTGAGTGTCCGCACCTTTGCCTACTTTGCATCATCGTGATTCGTCCTGTGGGCCACCGCAGCTAAGAGAGAGCTGCTGCCGCTGAGTGCCCGCACCCTCGCCAACTTTGCAGCATCGTGATTCGTCCTGTGGGCCGCCGCCGCTAAGAGAGAGCTGCTGCCGGTGAGTGCCTGCACCTTCGCCAACTTTGCATCATCGTGATTAGTTCTGTGGGCTGCCGCAGCTAAGAGAGAGCTGCTGCTGCTGAGTGCCCGTGCCTTTGCCAAAGTTGCATCATCGTGATTCGTCCTGTGGGTCGCCGCAGCTAAGAGAGAGCTGCTGCCGCTGAGTGTCCGCACCTTTGCCTACTTTGCATCATCGTGATTCATCCTGTGGGCCGCCGCAGCTAAGAGAGAGCTGCTGCCGCTGAGTGTCCGCACCTTTGCCTACTTTGCATCATCGTGATTCGTCCTGTGGGCCACCACAGCTAAGAGAGAGCTGCTGCCGCTGAGTGCCCGCACTTTTGCCAAATTTTGCATCTTTGGGATCTGTCCTGTGGGCCCCCGCAGCTAAGAAAGAGCTGCTGCCGCTGAGCACCCGCACCTTTGCCAACGTTGCCTCATCGTGATTTGTCCTGTGGGCCATCGCAGCTAAGGGAGAGCTGCCGCCTCTGTGTGCCCACATTTTGTTCACCATTGTTGAGGATTGTCGCTATCGTCTCGTGGGCCGGCGCAGCTAAGAGAGAGCTGCTGTCGCTGTGAGCCCACCACGGAGCTGCAAATCATCACCACCACCAGCCCAGGTCACCGCAGCCATGTGCTGCTGCCGCTGAGAGCTCGCCTGTCCCTGAGTGCCCGAATCCTTGTGGGTACACGCTGCGGACCCCTGTGGTGGCTGGGAGTCCGCCTGTCACAGTCTCCGCTTCTTCGAGAAACTGCGTGCTGTGTCCCCTTTCAACAGCAGGTATCTGGTGCACAACGGGTCACGCAGGCCCCCAGCATTGAACTCAGTCAGTGTCATGTTCTGGTGAATACGTTATTGCCTTTTTGAGTCTCTACTGGTTTATGTGCATTGTAGCTTGTTAAAACACTCTGAGAGTCTTGAGTTAAACCTTAGATAAAGATATTATTTTTCTATACCTAATTGAGTTGTGTGCTTTTGTGGTGTCGTTACTGCCTTATTGTGCATGGTCATAAGTGCTTCACACGCTGCCTCTGAGATAGGCCTAACTGCTTGTGCTACGTTACCACAGGGTTGAGCACGGGTTGTCAAAGGGGGTAGCCCACTTGCTCTGACTTAGGAAGAAGGGTCCCTATTTGAACATTGGCGCCAGCCATTGTCAACTGGAGACCCCCATTTCTAACATTGGCGGTCAGTGGTGGGGCTTAGGACTTGCATTTGTGATCCACGTACAATAACTGGTAGACACCACTAGTGAGTGTAGACCAAAGCGTAGCCACAATTGTTTTTTTTATTGTTTGGTTGGTTGTTCTAGGACTGAATTGTTTATTGCAGCCATGAGTACTGCAAATATGGGAAGGCCAACCTCCAATGCTTCGGAGGATCTCACCTTTGAGGAGGAAATATTAGATACCTATACTGCCAGACAGCTGAAGTCATTTTGTAAGCAATTTGCAGTCCCCGTGATAGGTCTCTCTAGGAAGGAGGAGTACCAGAAGGAGCTGAAGGCCTGGTGGGAAGCGAGAGAGTCCGCTGGGGATGAGGAAGAGAGTGCTGGAGGGCAGCAGGATGATGCAGTAGAGGGGGGGAGATAGGACACCCTCCATCCAGGTACTAGTGTATCCCAGAGGAGCCTGACCCCACAAGAGTTGGAGGACAGAGAGAGAGATAGGAGGCATAGTTTGGAGGTGGCCAAATTGGAAGGTCAGAAGGACCTTGAGAGTAAGAAGTTAGACAATGAGAAGAATCGATTGTCAATTGAACTTGAGAGAATGAAAATGGAGCATGAGAGGATGTTGAGGGAGACAGCAATGGTGTCCCACCGGGTCCCTGAGAAGGATTGGGTAGCTGGATTGTGGGGACGCTTTGTGAGTGATGGTTGGGATACCCTGTTGGACCTGTCTGAGAAGAGCAGGATGGTGTATGCCCATATGAAGGAAGCTTTGATGACCCGTTATGGTTTGACCCCAGAAATGTACAGGCAGAGGTTTAGAACCTGTAAGAAGATAGAGGGTACCACATGGGTTGAATATGTGTGTTATTTCTGCAGAGCAATGGATCGCTGGGTAAAGGGTAGCAAAGTGGAAACTTTTAAGCAGTTGTATGATTTGTGTGCGTGGGAACACTTGTCCAGTAACTGTTTTCCAGAGCTACGCCAGCACCTAATTGATAGCAAGCTGACTAACCCTAGGAAGCTTGCTGAGGAGGCGGACCGCTGGGTGAGCACCCGGGTCCGCAAAGGTTTGTGGGAGACTTCGCCAGAGGTGGGCAGGGTCCCCAGCAGAGAAGTGGGGGGGACAGGGATAAGCCGAGGGAGTTCCAGAGAGGACCCCAAAGCAATTCCCAAGGGAATCAAGCAGTTGTGTCCCAGCCTCCCCCTGAGAAAAAGCCAGTGTCTCCGACAGGTAGGCCTGTTCAGAGGGGGCCACTCACTTGTTTCAAGTGTGGTCAAGTGGGCCACCGGTATTATGATCCCCAGTGTCCCCAGAGGGACCCCAATGCATACCCTCGTGCACCACCCCATGCACCATACCACCAGATTGCCAGTGTAGCCCTGGGGGGGGGAGGAGGTAGAGGTCCAAGGTGGGTGGGATCCTGTAGAGTTAACCCTTGTGTCGCTAGGAGACTTTGAGAAGGTCCTGAACCCCACACTGCCTGA
Source organism: Triturus cristatus (assembly GCF_964204655.1). Classification (NCBI taxonomy): domain Eukaryota; kingdom Metazoa; phylum Chordata; class Amphibia; order Caudata; family Salamandridae; genus Triturus; species Triturus cristatus. The sequence goes on along the minus strand of NC_140579.1, from coordinate 67,397,441 downwards.
TAACACTAAGAAGGACCTGCAGTGGGTGACCATCAATGGCCATAGGGTGGAGGCTCTCAGGGACACCGGCGCTAGTGTGACTGCTGTCAGCTCCAGGTTGGTGTCCAAAGAGCAGGTTGTCCCCTATGCATTCTGCCCCGTAGTGTCAGCAGACACCTCAGAGAGCCAGTGTGAGGTGGCTCAGGTTCCCTTCGAGTGGGGGGGGTTCAGGAACTCTTCAAGTGGCTGTGAGGCCCGCCATGCCTGTAGACTGTCTGTTGGGCAATGATCTAGAGAACTCCCCGTGGGCTACGGTGGAGAGAATGTCTCATTTGGAAATGTTGGGCCTGCCTGAGTGGGCATGTGCGACCACTTGGTCCATGACAGCTCAGAAGGGTGTTCAGGTGGGCCTGGAGCCTGAAATGATGGCCCAGGCCCCTGCCTTAAAGAGAAGGGTAGGGGGCATGGGAAACCGGCCACGCAGTTCCCACAGTCCCGGAGGGAGCAGACCCTGAGGGGTATGCCCTGAAAGCTACCGGGGAACAAGTGGCTGAACTGGGGGACCTTCCAGAGCTGACCCATTGGCAACAGGAAGGGGGGCCCTCCAGGGAGGAATTTTGCGAGCAACAAAGAACCTGCCCTTCTCTTGAGGGGGTGCGGCGACAGAGCATGCAGAATTCTGTAAAGTGAACAAACTTTGCCTATGAATCCAGGGTCCCATAAAGACTTACCACTGTCTCTTCTCATCTTCCCTCCCGTGATGGATTCTATCTGTAGCTTCTCAGTGGCTCACCATTTTCTTTTTAACAAATTCCAAATATGACAGCAGCTGTTGGATGGGGCTTACCGCAGATAGCATCATTCAGGAGTCTGGAGAGGGTGGCATTGGGCACCCGCGGAGCACAGGGATACGACCTCAATACCTAGATCCACACGCTTGCAGGCTGATCTGTCCAGAACACAGACATCAATGTGATCGACTCCCCATCTGGCATGCCATGTTCTTCAGATCCCTGGTTTAGCATCTGAACATGAAAAGCACTGGAAATAGCCCCCCCCCCTTATCAATATACCTTGTGATAGTTACCTAGCCAGGTATATGTTATGTTATGTTGTGGTATTATTTGTCGCGCGCATGTATACTCAAAGGAGGCTTGAGGAATGCGGGGATCAAATTAAACAAAGAGAAACGTTTTCAGTTTTTTTTTAACAGAATGGGGTCCTGAATGCTCCGGAGAGTGACCGACAACGAGTTCCAGGCTAAAGCGGCTTTCAAGGCAAGGGAACTGCCCCCCATCCTTTGCAGCCGGAGACGCGGAACATGAGGCACGAGTTGTGTGGTGGAGCGCAGTTGTCTCGCAGGCGTATAGAAAGAGAAGCGCTTTTGTAGGTAGATAGGGCGTGAGGCATGAAGAGCGCGGTGGCCTACAATGAAGGACTTGAATTTACCCCGTTCGGCTACGGGCAGCCAGTGAAGGGCGCGCAGAGGTTGTCTCACACTACTTCTGGCGGGGACGTTGAAGCCTGGCTGCCGCATTCTGCACAATCTGCAGTTTGTTAAGCAGATATCCTGGGATGCCAACATCCAGGGCATTGGCGTAATCCAACCGGGATAAAATCAGGGTTCAGGTGACTGTTTCTTTAGCGGCCCTCGGAAGAAGTGGAAGGAATTTCCGAAGGCTTCTAAGTAGCCTGAAACACTTCCCAGCTCACTCCTTGATCTGGGTCGCGAACATGAGATTCTCCTCAAACCACACCTCAAGATTCTTGGCGGGTTGCCCCGTTGAGGCTGGCATAGCGAAGTCGGATGGCCAGAGTGTATCTCTAAACTGAGATGGAAACTTTCCATACAGGAGGATTTTGGATTTCTCATCATCACACTTTAGTCGCGCCGAGGCCGGCCGCTATAAGACCTTGCTCAAGCAGCTTTCAACGGAGGAGGCGGAGCACACCCGTGTGAACAGAAGCTGGGCGGCGTCAGAAGAGGCAACGATTTATGGCCCCCAAATCGTCCGCCAATTGGACCAAGGGAGTGGCATAAATGTTATCTGGCAGGGTCCTCAGCGACCATGAGCACTTTCATTCTATCTGTCCGTCCAGCGCCTGGAAGCCACTTGTGGTGATTCAGCGCTTTAAAAAAATGTAGAAGAAACTGTAACATAACATATATTACAAATAAGGATCTGAATTATAGTTCATGTTTTACGAATTAGATTAGAAGATATGCCATGGATGTCACTCTTGCGTATTATTTCTAATCAATAATACTTAAAATAGTCATTGGAAGAGGGAGTCTCAAGTTGCGTTGAAATTTGGAAAGCTGCAATGGCGGGTGTTGGTGTCGGCTAAGCTGCACGATAAAAGGAACACACCGCATTTCACGGGTGAGTCTCACTTTGTCAATGGGGATCAGGACAACCTATTAAAATTGTGCACATTGGAGTATGTTTGATAAGGGTCCGGCATGATAAGGGAATCAAACCACATTTCACTGGTGAGTTAATGTCAATGTTATGTTAAAGTAATTTTATTTATAGAGCGCAACGATTACCCAGAGGTGTCTTGGCGCTAAGCGTGAGCAGAACCAACCTCAACAGGGTCAAAGCTTAGAAGATGTGACTCATAAAGTCTTAAAAAGGCAGGTTTTTAAAGCTCTCCTGAAAGCCAAGAGATTGTTCATATTTTTAAATGGATTGTAAGGGTATTCTCGCCGGGAGGAGAGTCGGAATTTTGGACCCGCTACATTGTTGGCCGTAGAGAGCCTTAAGGTTCTCGATGGTCTGTCCCAGTAAAGATCTTCTTCAGGTGGTCGGGTCTCATACCATGCAGGGCCTTGAAGACAAGGCAGGGGCTTTGAGGTCCACTCTCTGTCTCATGGGCAGCCAGTCTACCTGCTGTAATGCTCCTGCGGCCGAGTTAAGTTTGGGGATGCCCAGGAGGAGCCGCGCGGCCGTATTCTGTATAGTCACGCTTTGGCAACGGGGATCTTATTGAAATTGTATGTGATCTTGATGGAGCCTGAAGGGGAGGAAGGAGGAGTTACACTTCAATCCCTTGGTTGAGCAACATTGTATTCTCTTAGTGGGTAAGTATCGAACTGTTGATTCTGTAAATGCTAATAAAAACTTATACATGGAAAAAAGTATTCAAATTGTTGACTGCGTTTGTTGAGGGCCCGTAAGGATAAGAGAAATAAACCGCATTTAACGAGTGAGTCACGCTATGTCAACAGGGATTGGGACGACTTATTAAAACTGTGCACTACGGGGGCACGCTTGTGAAGTTTGAGAGCCTAGTAGACCATTCTGATGCGGTTACGGACAGAAATAGGAAAGCATGATACATATGTTATCATCACCACTGGGGGTTCATGGTTAACTGTTGAGCATAATTGCTCAAAACAGAGCATTCGCTCGGTGCATGATGGGCAGTGGCGGCCAATCTTCCCTCTAATTATTCTTCCTCACGTGCGGCAACAGAATGTTTGCGTGCACACGTTTCTAGCTTGCGTGCGCAACTGAGTGATGAGATGGGCAACTAGGAGAATCGACTATCTACCACTGGAAGGTTGAAAAGCACTGACAATGTCAATAGGTCTGGCCTATATATAAAGTGCTTTCTCAGTCATTGATGAATTTAGGTACAGAATAAGTTATCATTATCATACATGCATTGTTACTCGTCCTTGCACTCATGCATCTATTCATCACTGAGTAACTCTTATATTCACTCATTTACAACCACAATAAAGTACATGCACAAACCCAGCAACATTAGCATACCATTAAAAGCATAAAAACAGAAAAAAGAAAACGTAATATGGCCTAAAAATGACAGACATATACATGCAGTAACAAACTTGAACAAGGCAGCAGGTGGTCGTCTTTCAATGGTTCTGTATATAGTGTATTATTTTATAGTTACATATTGACCATTAATGTTAAAAGCAACAAAACCCAATGGACAATATTCTTGGTCAGGTGGTTTAGATGCAGTGGCTGTTCATGTTGCAGTACACTACAGTGAGCGGCAAGCATGCAGCTTTAATCATGAAAATAAAGAGAAGAGGGAAAGAAATGAAAGAGCCATGTGACTAGAACATGGAAACAAAGTAAAGGACTGGCCCACCAGCGCCATTGCACTGAAATGCACTCATTGTCAGGTGGCTGTGCACATGTGGTCAGACAAATGTCACTCACAGGGCAATGACTGAAGTGGTATATATAGCAGTGGCAGATCTGGTTTTCATTACAAGATTCTAGCAGACAACTAAGTCTGTTAAACTTTCTGAAGACATTCTAGAAAGAATTATTGCAGTGCAAATTGTGTACCTCTAAGGTTTGTCCAAAGGGTAATAAGCAGAAAGTCTTGCCTAAAAATGAATCTGTAGACGCTTGAGCGCCCGGCTCCGTCGGTCCGTGGCCTCGGACTACTATCCTGATGCCCATCCTCGCCGATTTTCGAGGTGAAACGTGTGCGAAGACGCGCTGACCGTGCTGCCGCTTTCCCGGAGTCTCAGCCCGCCCGGATGCCCGAGTTCTGTGTGCTTTTGTCTTCGGCACTGAAATCCTGCGCCATTACGGCCTTTGCTGGCCCCCTGGAAGCTCCGCAGTTACCGGACCAGCGAGCGCTAACCTGAGCCCCGCGGTCCCGATCTCCCCTCGCACCACGGATCGCTGCCGGATGAGCCCGGAGAGGGACGGCCGGACACCTTCTGCACCCTGTGCCGGCCGGGCTGGAGCTGTGGGGTGGGCCCCGGTGCGGCGTGTCTCCTGCCCCGCTCTGATGACCGCGCTGTGGGATGCTGCTGCCCCCTTCGCCTATTGCCTAGCCAGCGGCGAAGGGAACCTGCGAGAAGAGAAGCGACTGTCGGCCGTTCCCGTTGCGGCGTAGACCTGAGGGGAATTGACTCCTTGCCACGACTCCCCCCCCCCCCCTCGGCCATTGCAACGTATAGCGGCAAAACATGGCGCTGAGTGCCTGCTCGAGGCTGGGGGGTGCTACTCCGGTCTCGCCCGCTGCCCACTTCGCCCTCCCTCTTGCGGACACCAGCTCCACGGTGCCGTCCCGGATTGCTGCCGCTGTGGGGGCCCAGCCTCCGCCGACATGCGGCTCCGTTCTGGCTGCCCTGCGGGACTTCCAACTACAGATGTGCGCTGGCCTGCAAGCGCTGAGTGAGCGGCTTGACCCCATACTGTCGGCTGCGGGTCGTGAGCGCACAGTTTGTCATCTACAGGGCGTGAGTCTCCCGGTGCTTTTGTCCACTTGCGGGGACGCAACGGCGGTGTATGACTGTGCTACACTGATGCCTTCACCTGGCGCTCCCGGCGCTCAGGGTACACCGCTCTACACCTCAACTGCGGACACTTTGTCCCCCTGGTCATGGCTGCCTGCTTCATTGTTGCCTGCCTCGCCGCGTCCGCTGGACTATCCTGTTGAGCGATACTTAACTGCGTCGAGGAACCGTCCGCGGTGGACCACGGCTTATTTTTTGTGGAACTCCTGTACCTTAATTGCCAGGTTTGGATTTTATGTGGTGCAAAGAGGGACCTCAACCGATGGTCGGCGGCCATTTCGTGATCCTACTTCACCATCCTTTCACGAGCGGCCATCTTGTCTTTGTCTGCTCGGGACACGGGGCCTTCATGCAGGGGCTGGTTTAATCCCACGCCCGCGATCGGGCCAGGGCTAGACTGACTTCTATTGACAGGGTTTATGGACGGGCTGGCCTGGGACTGGAACTGTATGTCTGTTTTGCGCGCACTCATCGCGACTTGTATCCATTCGCTTACACTGTGGTGCCATGGTATCTTCGCATGCCGTTTTTTGGAGTAGTGGGCTCTCAGTGTGTGGGGGCCATGACTGGCTGATGGTTCGGGGCGCTCTGGTGTCCCGTGGGCTCCTCCCCACCTTCTTTTCTGTTTTCTTATTTTCTTTACTCTATTCCCACTTTCTCTCTTCTCTATATTTCGGGTTCATTGGGCGACAGGCACTATGTCGGGGGGGGTAGGCCGTAGCCTCCGCATTGGTGTAGGGTGGGGGGATAATACTCTGTTCTTAATTAGTTCTATGGGCCTTTTTTCTTCTATGTCTCTGCGCTCTACTTTCTTCGATTCGGGGTTCGGGTGTGGGGTGGATCAAGTGGGGGCGGCTCCGGAGGGGTGCGTACTTGCTCATGTGACTATCCTGTTATATTTCTGCACCGCCTCACTGTTTGAGTTTTTAACTTCCATTGTTGTTCTTACTGATGTTGCTGCTCTCCCGTGTGGTGAGGCTATCTTGCGGACTCGAATCTCCTTTGTTCTTATCCTTCATTGACTCTTTTCTCTGATAAAATAATCTAAAAACTTAAAATTAACCTTCACTTCTCCTTCCCCGGGTGTCAAAGATATCTCCAGTATGTGACTCATAACTCGTTGTTAATCCTGACCATTGACGCACGGGGGATGTAATGTGGCTATCAGTGCTTCATTGTATCGTGGCCGGCCTGACGGTTGTAGGCCCGTATTTGTTCCTTTAAGATGCACAAATAAAGGTTTTTAAAAAAAAAAAAAAAAAAAAAAAAATGAATCTGTGAGATTTCATGTAACAAATTACTTCTACAGGCATTAACAGGAGGCAATACCAAACCACCCATAAAGGCCTAATGGCTTTAACCGGTGTGTTTCATAATAAATAAACCAGGCCTACAGCCTATGTCAGACCTTTTCAAAAGAGATAGATCAGACCTACGGCATATGAAATAACTTTTCCCAATGAACCAATCAGGTCCATAGCATTTGTCATTGGCTCATCGCTGTAATAGACAGTGTAACTGTACTGTGCATACATTTACTACAAGTCAACTACTAGTAACATTGAAAATATATACAAAATTAAAGTTGACTAGAAAATTAAAAATCCCCCCTGAATAGGGCCTAACGAGGATTATTTCAGTGCAAATCTTCTACGCCCACAGTTTATTTGAGTAAGTTGCCAGTACCAAAACTCTGGTCTACTACAGTATTCTGTGAAATTCCATGTAAATACTATAAAATTACCCAGGATAGGCCTATTGGCTATAACAAATGCTTTCACAATAACCAAGTTAGGCCTACTGCCTTTGTCATATCTTTCTATAATAAACAGATCAGACATATGGCATCAGACATAACTTTTCCCAGTGAATGAATCAGGTCAATAGTCCATTCCCTTGGCTTCACACCATAACCTGTACAGTACTTAAAAGATCCTAACCAGTGTGCATAAAGTTATGGAATTAGAACTGTGATTAAAACATTTGATTCTCTCTCACAGTAATCAATTTAATTAGAAATCAGAAAGAACACTGCAAAGGATTCTGGTACTTGGAGTTTTCCTAAGCAATTGCAGACTATAAGCAGGGCCAATGGAATTATGCGATTTAACGGTTGCAGCATTTTCTGCATATTTATAGATTTTTTCCGCATTTGCCACATACTCCATCATCTGCTGCATGATCTGCAGAGTTAAGCAAATAAAAGATTGCTTATAGCACAAATAGATAAGTTACTAAAAATGCGGCGACACACGTTGTCACGCAGCAGAGGGCCCTTTGCAAAGGTTGACTGGTCCTCTTCTGTTGTTTATTTCTGTGTCTGTGTTTGGGAGTTGAACTGGTACTGATAAGGAGATCCCTTTTTCAAGACAGTGTTAACATGTGCAAAAATGCCAAAACAAAGAAGGAATACTATCACAAAATGTGCTGCATTGTGCAGCATAATTTGCCTTTTATTGACGCATAATTTAGTCAACCCTAACACATAATTTGGTCTTTCCTGGCCACAGTTCCAGTGGCCCTGACTATAAGGAAATAGTAATGTGGTACTCCTCTCTGTAACCTATCCATTACTTTGGATAGATGACCCGGAAAACAGAATTACCTAAGTAGTAGGACTGTGAAGGCGCACCCTAAGGCAAGCCCGTCTGTGCCCGTCCGCGCCTAGACCGTGCTGAGCGCCAGAACCCCTGGTCCCCGCGACCGCCACAACTCCAGACACTGCTACGATGCCAGCACCCTCCTCGCACTCAACACCGGAAGATCACGCATCTGCTGCCTGGCCTCCCCGAAGCGCACCCAAGGACCCTTCTCCTGCCATAACTGCAGCTTCACCAGCATCCGGCCCGCCAACCCACCGTCCAGGAAAGAACCCAACCACCTCAGTTGCATTCTTCTCAACACCCGCTCCGCCCGCAAACATGCCGTTGAACTCTGAGACCTACTCGACTCAACCACCCCAGACATCGCCTTCCTGACGGAGACCTGGCTGAACCCCTCCTCGGCACCCGACATCGCCATAGCCATCCCAGAAGGCTACAAGATCACCCGCAGGGGCTGCACCAACGGAGTAGGAGGAGGAATCGCCATTGTCCACAGGAACACTCTCAGAGTCTCGACCAACACCGATGATACCCTCAGCACCGCTGAACATCTGCACTTCTAGATGGACTCCATGGAATACATCCTCCTCGGGGATCTGAACTTCCACCTCGAGAACAACAACGACACCAACTCCACCACCCTGATCGCCAACCTCGCCAACCTGGGACTCAGACAACTTGTAACAACACCCACCCACTCCGCCGGCCACACGCTTGACCCCATCGTCTCCGCAAGCTACCACGTCACCTTCAGCCACACCACGGAACTCCACTGGACCGACCATCGCTGCATCCATTTCACCTTCCGGAAAACCACCACGCACCACCGCACCCAACAGATGCCTCGCCGCTGCTGGAGCAAAGTCACCGAAGACCAGCTAACCACCACCCTCACCCGGAGCCCAACCGCCGACCACACCTACCCCGACACCGCCACCCACAAGCTCAGACAGTGGATCAACAACTGTGCCAACACCCTCGCCCCGCTCAAGAAACCCTCCAACAACTACACCAGCAAGAAAGCCAGCTGGTTCACTGAAGACCTCCAGGCCTCCAAGCAAACCTGCTGAAAGCTAGAGAGGAACTGGCACCGTGAACGAACACCAGACAGCTACGCAGCCCACAAGAACGCCACTCGCAGACACCATCACCTCATCAGATCCGCCATAAGGGCCTCCTTCAAAGACCGCCTAGACAACAACGCACACAACAGCAAAGAGCTCTTTAACATTGTGAAGGAACTCTCCAACCCCAGCTCCAACTCCAACAACATCCCACCTTCGCAAGACCTGTGCGACTCGCTGGCCACCTTCTTCCACCGCAAGATCGCAGACATCCACAACAGCTTCAACGCCACGATCGCCCCGACAACCACTGAGACCTCCGCCCCCATGACCACCATCCGCACCAACTGCCTGCTCTCCTGGACCAACATAAACGACGACGACACCGTCAAGATCATGAACACCATCCACTCCGGTTCTCCGTCAGACCCATACTCACACCACATCTTCAACAAAGCCCGCATTGCCATTGCACCCCATCTCCTGAAATCCATCAACATTTCCTTCAAGACAGCAACCTTCCCGGAGAGCTTTAAGCATGCCGAGATCAACGCCTTACTCAAAAAACCCAAGGCGGAACCCAAGGACCTCATGAACTTCCGGCCCATCTCCCTGCTCCCATTCCCGGCGAAGATCATCAAGAAGACCATCAACAAACAACTGACCCGCTACCTCAAGGAGAACAGCCTCCTGGACCCGAGCCAGTCCAGGTTCTGCAGCAACCACAGCACCAAAACTGCCCTCATCGCCACCACCGATGACATCAGGACCCTACTAGACAACGGAGAGACCGCGGCCCTCATCCTCCTGGACCTGTCAGCCGCCTTCGACACGGTCTGTCACCGCACACTACGCACAAGCCTCCATGACGCCGGGATCCAAGAGAAGGCCCTAGACTGGACCACCTCCTTCCTCTCCAGCAGAACACAGAGCGTCCGCCTCCCCACTTCTGCTCCGAAGCCACCAAGATCATCTGCGGCGTACCCCATGGCTCATCCCTCAGCCCAACGCTGTTTAATATCTACATGGCACCACTTGCCCACGTCGCCCGACTGCACAACCTCAACATCATCTCCTATGCCAATGACACCCAGCTGATCCTCTCCCTCACCAAGGACCCCCACACCGCCAAAGCCAACCTCCACAAAGGAATGAAGGCCGTCGCCAAATGGATGAGGAACAGCCGATTGAAATTGAACTTGGACAAGACGGATGTCCTCATCCTTCGGGTCTACCCCCTTGGCCTGGGACGACTCCTGGTGGCTGACCGCACTGGGAACTGCTCCAACACCCACCGACCACGCATGCAAGCTAGGGGTCATCCTCGACTCTACCCTCTCCATGACTAAGCAGGTCAACGCCGTCTCTTCTGCCTGCTTCAACACCCTCCGCATGCTCCGCAAGATCTACAAGTGGATCCCCACCGAAACGAGAAGAACGGTCACCCACGCCCTCGTCAGCAGTAGGTTGGACTACGGAAACGCCCTCTACGCTGGAGCCTCGGCCAAACTCCTGAAACGGCTTCAACACATCCAGAACGCCTCTGCATGCCTGATCCTCGACATCCCTCGCCGCAGCCACATCACACCCCACCTGAGAGACCTGCGCTGGCTCCCCATCAACAAGAGGATAACCTTCAAGCTCCTCACCCACACACACAAGGCTCTCCACAACACCGGACCAGCGTACCTCAACAGACGACTCAACTTCTACACCCCCACCCGCCAGCTCCGCTCCGCCAACCTCGCCCTCGCCACAGTCCCCCGCATCCGAAGAGTGACCTCCGGCAGCAGATCGTTCTCCCACCTCGCCATCAAGACCTGGAACACCCTCCCCATCCACCTACAGCAGACCCAAGACCTGTTGACCTTCAGAAGACTCCTCAAGACCTGGCTCTTCAAACAGTAGCAGCACTCACCCCGCCCCACCCCAGAAACTGGTCCAAGGATGCTTGTTTCCAGTCTAGGGAGGACCTGGCCTGGCAGCTCGGGCTGGACTGTTCCCATTGGGTACAGGGTCAAGACTGATTTGCATATGGCTGGGTCCAAACTGGAATGGCATTGTGACCAAAAAAACAATGGGTTTAGGCCCAGATCTCTCTAGTGGGGTGAATGTATGAGATTGTTCTGCATTCTGTCCATCAACAGTTCTTTTTGCATTTATCACTCCGAGTGGGATGGGTATGCCCAGACATGGGTCCCGTGCTCTCCATGCCACTGGAGTCAAGCTATCCTGGCTGAAGAGGGGTGAAACCCCGAAACTGCTCCCAGGATGCTTGTTTCCGGTCCAGGAAGGACCTGGCTTAGCAGTTCGGGCTGGACTGTTTCCATGAGGCACAGGGTCAAGACTGATTTGCATATGGCTGGGTCTAAACTGGGGTGGCATGGTGATCAAAAGAATGATGGATTTAACCCAGATCTGTTGACTGGGGGTATATGTTTCATTTGCTTTGCATTCCGTCCATCATCTGTGTGTCTTTTGCCTTCTTGCCCTGATGGTGTCCCAGCAGTCCCTGGGACACCACCACAAGCTCCCCACCCAACCCCAGTGCTGCTCTCTATAGCATGAGAGCAGCGCCAGAATTGGTCTGTGTGGCCTGGTTTGTCGAACAGACAGTGCCTGGGAGTCTGTGCTGTTTCTCCAACCCAGCTGAGCATTACAGCTGGGTTGGAGAACCCTAAGTGCGCATGACAGTTTGGCTGGCATAAGACGGCTGGAGAAACCTACATGCGCACTTTACAGTGCACCTACCACTCCTCCTGCCTGCCATGGCCGACCCAGCCCCACCCAAGACTCCCTGGCTCAGTCAGTAAAAGGAGAAAAAAAATATATATTTTATTATCATTTTACTTTTCGCTGACTGACTCAGTTGGGCAACGCTCCTCCGCCATTACGGAGGTGCCATTCCTGATGATGGGGAATAATGTGTTGTGTTAAATAACTCACACTGTTGGGGCGCTTTTGTATTTTATAATGTGATAAAAAAGATTATTTTATACACTGCACTTTATGGTTATGAAAAAAACAAATAAAGGACTTTTTGACTGACTGACTGACTGACAGCGCTGGGGTACTGTGCACCTTGGTACAAGCCATCCTTGGTTTTTTACATATCAGTGGAATTTATTTGCTTTACGAGTTCCCTTGGAGAAGGCTCAGTTGGTTAGGCTAGTGTGTGTTAAAACTAAGCTGCTAGGTATGTCTTGCCTTATTTAACGATATGTTTAAAGGCCGTCTAATGCCGCTGCATGTGAAGGATGTTATGCTATGTTACTTGGTATAGCGCAAATGACTGACTCCCGAAGGGGTGTCGGTGCTCCAACGAATCAAGTCAAGATGGCTCATCAGAGTAACCAAGGGGCATATTATCAAGGACGGCGTTAAAATTATCGCCGCTTTAGCTGCAGGAAACTGCTACTAAAGCGGCGATAATGGGCTTGATAATATGCCGCAGAGAATTCCAATAGAAGCCCCTGGTTCTGGTGTCAACATGGGCTTCTATGGGAATTCTCACGGGCATATTATCAAGCCCATTATCGCTGCTTTTAGCCGCAGTTTCCTGCAGCTAAAGCGGCGATAATTTTAATGCCGTCCTTGATAATATGGCCCCAAGTCTTCAACTGATGAAAGACTAACCATCTAGGTTGGCAGAGACCACAATCTTTAGGCTAGGTATAATTTAGGCCGTGCAAATGCCACACAATTTCACTCCTAATGGGTAAACTGTTTTCAGTGAGGAATGACTGGCTAATCCTTGGTAGCGCTGCCTGAGCAGAAAGGCGTTCCTTGGAAAAAGGCACGTGGTACAAATACAATATACGACCAAGGAACACACAGTTAAGAAAATGGAGAACATGGAATATGCAAACGGAGTTATTTATAAAGTTAATTGAATACGTGAAATACCACAAAAACAAATTAAATTTGATGTACAGATCAACAGTTATACCAATAACAAACGGTAGTGTTCATTATCATAAGTTAGCTTTGGAAAAAGAAAGTCATGCAGAGGGTGGGTTCCTCCAAAGAAAAGGCCTCTGGGGCAGCAGTCTATTCTTGTTAAGATGAGAAAAGGTTTTGAAAAGGTGGGTGTCCTGCTCACTTGCAACAGCCATTCTTCCTGTTAAAAAGTACTTCATTCGAAAGTGTCAAGATATTCAGTTCCAGGGCCTGTCCATATCTCTAGTTTAGACCCTGATGAGTTACAAATGGATGCTGGGATCTCTTTGCAGCAGCTCCAGTACTGTGCGCCCTTTGACCCTCTGCACTCTCCAGACACACACAAGACAATTCACAAGTTCAAGCAAGAGAACTATTGAGTTGTGACTTGTTCTCTGGGTTTCTGCTTGGCAGCCACGGCTTCCTTGGGCTTTCAGGGTCTTCATCACTCTCCACCTTTTGGCCTAGCAGGACAAGGGTCTTTACCTTCTTCGGCGTCACCAAATTATTTGCACACCCATCTTTGGAGAATATTTCCAGTTTCAGGGGTTCAAATCAGAGTTGGGGACAAACTCACCCAAGCTTTCACCAGGCAGATGGGAGACTATCAAACAGCAAGCCGACACGGATCCCTTTATTTGGAAGATTAACATCGGTGGCGGCTCCACCGCTGATGTTAGCAAAAAAACGATGGATTTCGGCCCAGATCTCTGTACTGGGGTGCATGTATGACATAGTTCTGCATTCTGTCCATCAGCTGTTGTTTTTGCATTTGTCACCCCGAGTGGGACGGGTATGCTCAGACGTGAGTCCTGTGCTCTCCATGCCACTGGAATCAAGTCCTAGGATGCTTGGTTCCAGTCCAGAGAGGACCTGGCTTGGCAATTCGGGCTGGAATGTTCCCATGAGGCACAGGGTCAAGACTGATTTGCATATGGCTGGGTCCAAACTGGAATGTCATGGTGAGCAAAAGAACGATGGATTTAGGCCCAGATCTCTGTACTGGGGTGCATGTATGACATTGTTCTGCATTCTGTCCATCAACAGTTCTTTTTGCATTTGTCACCGCGAGTGGGGCAGCTATGCCCAGACGTGAGTCCCGTGCTCTCCATGCCACTGGAATCAAGCTATCCTGGCCGATGAGGGCTGAAAGCCCGAAACCGGTCCTAGGATGCTTGTTTCCAGTCCAGGGAGGACCTGGCTTGGCAGTTCGGGCCGGACTGTTCCCATGAGACACAGGGTCCAGTGGGAGGCTGTGCATGTTCTCCACCCAGCTTTGCAATACAGCTGGGTGTAGAACATGCTAAGTGCGCATGGCGGTTTGGCCGGCCGAAGCAGTCACTTCTCCTTCTGATGTCAAGCGAGCCCAGCCACGCCCTGCCCTATCCTGGCTCTGGACAAAAATCACAATGATAATAACGTAACGTTAGTAACAGGCGTTTTCATTTTATTTTTTCTTTGAACTCAGTGGGGCGACGCTCCTCTGCCGCCGCTGAGAGCGAATCGCAAATATTCACTGTTTGGTAATCGCAAACGATTACCTATGTACATCTGGCCCCTGATGAGCCTGTGGAATTCTATAGGCCACGAGTCTCTGCATGTTCACAGCGTTACTCAGTGGGCAATGCACCTGCTGCAGAGATCTGTGAGCAGTCTGTGGTCACGTGGATGAAAGACTTATGGGCCAACTGGGGTTGCGATCCCTCCACACACAGCTGTGTTCAGTGAAAGTGACATGTAGGGTCACTGGATGGTTTCATAACACCTGAAATATCTTGGTTTCTGTCCTGGACGTTGCTTTTACTCGCATTAACGATAATAATAAGGCATGTTTTATGCAGGCCTTGCTACAGATTTGTGTTTTTAGCAGCACTGCACATATCAAATACTGCTCACTTCAGTTATTCCTCATTTGTCATCCTCGGACGACTGTCTGTGTTGGATTCACCAGGATGCAAAACACAGATTTGAGCAGGGCATGCTTCACCCACTGAGCTGGCTAGAGTCTAGTGGCATCATTAGTGGCACACTTTCTTCTTGTTCCTTTCACCACAAAGGCTGTGCGAAAAAGGCGGGGGAGAGCTGCATCCCACGGGGGACTTTGCCTGACTCACACCTCTGTGGGGCCTAGAGTAGGGCTGGAACAGGATGTGGTCATGAAGCGGAAGGGGACAGGGGTGAAGGGGCTGTTTTGTTTATTTCGACTTGCACAACACTTGCATATTTCCTGCTCCTCACCATCATCACACTTTCTGTTAGCTATTTTGTACAAAAGAATGAGTGGGTGCCAGTGCAGCCCTCCAAGCGGAGGGATCCATTTATTTCGGAGGTTTGTAAACCCGCCCCCCAAATATGCCTTCTTGTATTCTTCTTTCAGGCTGAGCACATTACACAGAAACACGTATGTTTCAGCTGCCCATGTCTCATAGCTGCCAATAGTGTGGAAAGTAGGACTGGCCTTGGCGGTGTTTGTGGAGTTAAGTGACCCAAAAACTCCACCGCACTACGCAGAGTTCTGCGAGCAGCAGAGTGCTTTGAGTCGTGCAATTTGTGCCGATTTTTAGGTCTCGCCTTGCTATCGCGTAAGCGATCGCGAAGCGAGACTATTGTGGGGTTTGAAAAGTGCTCCCAAAAAGCGGATTGCATGGCAAGCACGCGCACAATCACGCGCATCGTGCCGCCATGCAATCCGCTTTTGCATCGCGCACCTCAAAGGGTCCGCTCCCCCGCCCCCGCCAAGCGCGCGCGCCACGCTCCGCCGGGCTTGTCTTGTTTCTTTTTTATTTGCCTCAAATATTTTCGCTTTCGTTTCTTCGCTTTCTTTCTTTCTCCGCAGGCCCTTTCTTTCCATCTCTCTCAACCCCGTCCTCTTTTGTTAAATTCCCCTCTCCTATTTCTTCCCGCCTAACCTCTTTCTTTCCGTTTGTTTTCTTTCCTTTACCTTCTTGTTTGGGTCTGTAATATTCCTCTTTTTGTTTTCGATGTGAACATTGTCACCATCGCAACAGTTTTAATCACCATCACAACAGTTTTATTAACAATATTTATTCCGCTATCGAAAACGATACCATCAAGAAGCGCAGCAGTATTAATACTGATAAAAATGTTTATTTGCCTCAAATATTTTCGCTTTCGTTTCTTCGCTTTCTTTCTTTCTCCGCAGGCCCTTTCTTTCCATCTCTCTCAACCCCGTCCTCTTTTGTGAAATTCCCCTCTCCTATTTCTTCCCGCCTAACCTCTTTCTATCCGTTTGTTTTATTTCCTTTACCTTCTTGTTTGGGTCTGTAATATTCCTCTTTTTGTTTTCGATGTGAACATTGTCACCATCGCAACAGTTTTAATCACCATCGCAACAGTTTTATTAACGATATTTATTCCGCTATCGAAAACGATACCATCAAGAAGCGCAGCAGTATTAATACTGATAAATAATACTTGTGTAATGTACCTGGTGCTTATGTAAAGCGTTCCGATGCCTTCGGACCGAGTTGGCGCTAAGTAAAAAAGAATAATTACACTATCAACAAATATAATGGTAGGAACAGGGTTGCGAGATGCCACGTGGTTTCGGGCCCCTTGACATCAGCCCACCCTTCTCCCCAGTGACCCCCTCCCCCACCCCGTGTCCACCCTTCATCCGCAGTCAGGGGGTTCATTGCCCCGACCGCTGCTCGGGATCCCGGCTAACAACAAAAATTACAATGCAGAGACCCCTGAGACCTGCACCCCAGGGGGCTTTACTATTATGATTTTTTAAATGGACGGAAAGGGGGTCATTAAAGAGAGGATGTGAAGTCAGGGCCAGAGCTCCCGACTTTGGAACAGAAGAACGAGGTTCGAGTCTTGGCGTCGTCTCAACATCCTGTGATTCTAGACAAATCACATTATCTCCCCGTGTCTAAAAAATGAATGTGACCCTTCGGTAAGTGTGTAAAGTGCCCCAACACCACCAAAAAGAGAAAAAGGGGAACCCCAACATAGACTTTGAAAGGTTAATGTCTGTGAGAAAAGTAGCATGCTCTCGACCGTGTTTGCACAGCTTTTCAAGGCCACTAACGGACCTCGATCGCACGCATCCCCCCGCCCCAACTCTCGCACGCCCCCCCAGACAGAGAGTATACAGAACCATAACCGTGCAATGCGGCCCAGTGTCGCCATCGAGGGTTCTGGTAAACAGAAGTATTGTAAATGTCCCCAGATCGCTGAGGTGGAAACGCCGACCCATAGTGCATGTGACTGGGGCAGTTGTTTCATATCACACGTTTACTTTGAGACATTTGCTTGAAAACGCGTTTTTCTTCCGAGTGCACCCAACAATGGACAGAGATTGGAGCTAGGATGTTTGGGTGCAACTTTCATCAATAAATAATAGATAAAGAACTGACCAAGGGCGAGGGCTAGGAGATTTACGGAGTTCTGAGGCTCCAACCTTCACCAGATAATTATGCCGCATAATATTTTACAAAAGTTGTTTTCGGACAGATAAAAATAACACTGCCAGAAAATCTGCTTTAATATGTATCTTTTGCTGCATAATTAAACAAGCATTTGCAATGCATTAGGTCTCGCATTTACGCAAGTTTGAGCTATTGACATTGCAAATAACAATGCCTATTGGCATTGTCATTTACAATGCCAATAGCTTTAACTCATGTAACTGCGAGACCTATTGCATTGCAAATGCTTGTTAGTGATGGGAGTTTGTTCCATGCTGGAAAATCAGTGTGAACAGCACCTGCAGTGCAAGAGGGTGCTGCTTCTTTTAAAACTACAGGAGATATTCTACTCAGCGGCAGCTTCCTCAACGTGAACTGAAGGTTGCTCATCGTGAGTGGTAGCGGCTATCCACGACTGCCCGCATTAAGAAATCTTACTGGGAGGTGGTCTGGAGTAAGATTTCCCTCACTCGCACACTTAATGCACTCTGCTCTGCTACGCAGATTTTTTTCGAACTCGGCATGCTACGCAGATCACACAGTGGGAAAAACTCCGCAAACAAAAGCGAAATTTCACGCCCAGGCCTAGTGGAAGGACCACCCACAGTGACTGTAAGAAATACTAAACCTACATACCAAGCAATTGTTTTGGCACTTAAAAAGCACATCTAAACACGTTCCTTGGCTTCAAATCCAACCAGCATTGGCAAAGTTAATACATCTGTCAGTTATGGCCTAGTAACAAGTCATTGCTAGAAGTGAGCAGCACACATGGTAAGGAGGCAGACTAGTGCTGTCTCTTTCCTAAAAAAGTTAAAAAACGATTTTCCCTATCTGTGATTACTGTCTGTGCCTGTGGTTGTTACAGTCTAAAATTGTAGTTTTAACCTGCCCGTGATTGCATATTTAACTACTTGTTTTGTGTTCAAACTTGTGGTTTTTCCTGCCCATGATTGCTTCCTTTTAACGTGTTGAATTATGGGACTTGCAGTCCTAAATCTCTGTCGTTGTTCCCTCTCATTCCCGGTGACTATCAGTTTTCCCTCCAAATTTCCCCTTGTCTCTGTGTTAAGACCTGTATGTTAAGCAGTGCACCCCCAGCCACCATTTTGTGTTAACAAGTCAGTGAAACCAGCCCCTCCTCCCCCACCCAGCAACAGGGATATTCTACATCAGAGGGTGCTCCGAGGCAGCAGTGACCTTCTGTGTTCTGTTTAAACTGTGTTTAATTGGAACCGTGCACTTCGTTTTTTGGCCAGGAGAGGGAGTAAAGTTTTATACAAACACTATTGTCAGAGGACAAGTTGGGCCCTTACCTGCAGAAGTCCAAAGTGTGGATTGAGCCTGTCTGTCTCCTAGGAGATTCTGAACAAGAGAAGCAGCTCCCAACTCCCTGGCCAGCAAACCTTGTCTGAGGTCGCTGGGACCTTATATAGTCTGCTAGTGGTTGGTACATGTATACACTGATTGGTGTTTGTATCTGATGTTTCTATTGGATTAGGGTTAGTGTCCTCATTGGTTGGGTATTTGAGGATTCTGATTGGTTTCAGAGTCTGTGACTCAATCAATGTAGGGTTGGGGCTAGGGTTAGGATTTCTATAGGGACTAGGGATTCCTGTGTTAATAGTTGTTGGAACTAGGGTGGGACTACAGCTAGGGTTAGGCCTTTGTTTGGAAGTAGCGATTAGGGCTTCTGGTGTGATTGTTTGCTGGACTAGGAGTGGTACTATGAGTAGGGTTAGGCTTTCTATTGGAAGCAGGGACTAGGGCTTCCTGTGCCATTGGTTGCTTGGACTTGGGTTGGGACTACTGGTAGGGCTAGGGCCTCTATTGGGCGTAGAGATCAGGGTTTTTGAAAGTTGGTGCTTGGACTAGGGCTGAGATTGGCTGTAAGGTTCTCGTCTCCTATTGGTTCTAGATTTTAAGGCTAGTGTTGTGATTGGATAGTGTTAGGGCTAGGGTTCCCATTGGCTGATGGGGTCAGCTGATTACTAGGGCTATAAAAGGCCAGGCTTATAGCGTCTCAGCCCGGGCGTCGAGGCTGAGGGCGGAGAGGACAGGGGCAATTACCTGTTTGAGCCTGTTCGAGACTAGGGCCAGAGATGCTACCCATGTTCACATTCAGTAATAGCTACCCCACACCATCCACAAACATACTAACACATTCACACCAACTGTACACCACACACAACCCTATGCACGGACCAATGTACCAGCATGCACTACAAACCCAACCAAACCACATCTATACACCCTTCTATCCCAACTACCACACATATCCACCATCACCTACAAACAGTACACAACTCTATCCTATACCACTAACTAATCCACTCATCACTAACACAATGCCATTCAACACCATACATAACTACATCCCATCCAGACACACACTCCCTGCTCTAATTTCACCTAACAGACCACCTTTTATCACTAACAAACATATATTCATCCTTTCATCATTTGTCCAACCAACCCCCTCCTCTCCCTTCTACCATAATACGACTAAACGCACAACACACACACTGCACACCACCACACTTTTGAACTCATGCAACAAACCAGTCTAAGACAAATACTCTTACCTCTACTTCATTCCCTCCTACACACAACATACACTCTACTCATAAACACATCACCACCCCCTCTACCTTACAACCTCCTCTCACAAACAATGCTATGCAACCAAATACATTGCATGAAACAAATACACCAGCACCCCTTTTCACTACTCCTCAAAAACAAAACATATTACACACACCAGCACAACAAGATCTTCTAAGTGCAACTCGTTAAAATACTTACCTTCACAAAATACAAACATACACCCACCTTTCAAACCACACAAAGGAACAAACTCCAATGCCAAGCTTTCTCTCTTCCACCACACCTAACATAGATACAGCCACGCAGCAACTCTCTTCTAACCGCCTCTCACCCATTGGACAATTTAGAACCTTACTACATGACCCGCATGCTGCACCACCATCCCCGACTCACACAGCTTCCGCCAAAAACACACGCAAACAAAATAAGCGGCGTGCCACACCTCACAACTTTGCATCCCCATGTCTACTGCACAACAATGTTACACCACGAAAACAACACAGTACACCAACTCACTCTCAAACACCATCTCCACCACATACACACGCAGACCCATCAAAATGCCTTCTCAGCATGCTGGATGAGGAACATGATACAGAACAGTTACACGATTGCTATCCTAATACAGCTAATTCCAGCACTAAAAACACACCGGCTACAAACACATACAATACTGTTCACACTACTACAGAACAAAGTCTCACAATCACCAAAGGCCATTCTTTAAACTGTCTACTAATAAATGCTCGATCCCTCTCTAAAAACAAACATCACATCGACGACCTTCTCACAGATGCAAAACCAGACATACTATTCATAACTGAATCATGTTAGGGAGATGATATGGCTCCAGTTCTCAATGAAGCCATTCCTCTAGGCTATCAAACAATCACCCAAAATCGTATAGGTAAAAAAAGGAGGTGATCTAGCTGTTGTGTTGAGGCAAACATTACATATCACTAAAGTTGACGACATCACCATAAAGAATTGTGAGGCTCTTCTCACCAGATGCAATCGTACACCGTCTTCCTCCTTTAAGTTCCTGCTCCTTTACAGACCTCCACCTAGCAAGGCGACATTTCCAGACGCACTTCTAGACACAGTTTCAAACCTGATAACAATACACTCAAACTTATGCATTCTGAGTGACCTCAACATTTGGTTTGACAAACCCAATATGACCCATCCAAAAGCAATAACCACTGGCCTAGAGGCACTGAACCTGCATCAGAATGTCCACAAACCCACACACATTGCTGGACATATCCTAGATGTCATTTTTGCTAATGCTGAACTAGTTACCTTACAAACTATAACTCCAGTCACATGGTCAGACCACCACTTGCTTGCTTTCCACTACACTAAGGGACTCACCTAAAACTAGCTTTCATCAATCCACCTATCGGCCGTTAAACAAATTCAATTTGGAATAATTAGAAACACAACTAACATCAAGTACAAATCTGGAAACAATAACTTCAGTTCAAAATCTATATGAGTGGCTACAGGAAGCTTTTGACATGCTGATACCACTCAAAACCACACAACAGCACAAAAGAAAAAAAGTGCCTTGGAGAAACTTAGCAATAAAAGACATAAAACAACAAATTAGAAAGCTGCAACGTACCTGGTTCAAAACAAACGCCAAACAAGACAAACTTCACCTACAAAAAATGAACAGATTATACAAGTCCGCTATCAAAAAATCTACTATTCAGACAGAATTCAAAATGCTAAATGCGCAAATATAGAATTCTATAAAATACTCAATGAATTACGCAAACCAAATTGCCTAGAATGAACTCATCCTGTTACTCAAGATTTCACAGACAAACTGGCAAATCATTACACAGACAAAGCGGACACATTGGACTCGTACTTAAAACAGAAACAAAGCACCAGCACTAACCCCTTCACAAAACAACAATCCAAGAATACTCTAACCCAGCCTCTCCGTTCCTTCCAACACATCTCACACAATGAATTTATTGACCTGGTCAAAGCAAGCAGGTCTGCCGGCAGCCCTTATGACCCCTGTCCACCACAAACTTTCAAGACAATTCTTTTAACAACTTCTGCCGCAACTCCAGTAAGAAGAATCATCAACAATTCCTTAACTACCGGAATATTTCCAGAAGAACTCAAAAAGTCACACATACGCCCTTTACTGAACAAAACAAACTTGGACCCGATGAACCCTGACAACTACCGACCTATTACAAATGGACCTTTCCTGGGTAAAGTGATAGAAAGAGCAGCGTTCGCCCAGATGTCACAATTCATTGAAGAGAATGACATACTCTCAGGCTTCCAAACAGGATTCCGTCCGGGAAGAGGCACTGAATCTGTCCTCCTTGCCATCTGGGATGACCTGAAGAATACAGTTGACCGCAGCGGGGTTGCTGCGCTACTCCTCTTGGACCTCTCGGCTGCCTTTGACACAGTTGACCATGACACTCTGAAACAAAGACTCTATGAAGCCGGTATAGAGGGAACTGCTCTAGACTGGATTGCGTCCTACCTTCGAAACAGAACTAATATCATCCATACCCCACCTTTCTCGTCCAAACAATACTCCACAAAAGTAGGGGTCCCTCAAGGTTCTATCATCTCGCCCATGCTTTTCAACATCTACATGATGTCATTACCGGTACTGATCAATCAATTTCACCTTACGTGCTATAACTATGCAGATGACACGCAAATACTCCTTCAACTGGAATGCCTCAAAGACATTGAAAAATCCCCAATTTTCAGTTGTCTCAGAGCAGTGGATGACTTGGAGCCATCTCAAATTGAATGCTTCAAAAACGGAAATACTCACATGTGGTGATTGGAAACATTACGACCCACTTGCCGCCTCGCCTGATGAACTGGGATCACCACCTAAAGTATCGAAGGAAGTAAGAAACCTCGGAATGACCATGGACTCCAAGCAGTCGATGAATGCGCAAGTGGACAAACTAGCAAGATCAAGCTTTGTCACTATAAAAACGCTGCGACAAATTTTCGCTCATTTGGGACTTCCACACAAGGTCAGAGCTACCATCTCCCTTGTTCTGTCCAAACTCAATTACGCCAATAGCCTCTACCACGGATCACCTTTAACGACCATGAAAAGACTACAACGGATTCAGAACTCAGCTGCCAGACTATTCTTGCATATCAAACCGCGAGACCACATCTCACCTGCCTTGAAATCCCTGCATTGGTTACCGGTTGCCAGAAGATCCACGTTCAAGCTACTTTGTATCACCCACAAAGCAACTCATGGAATGGGACTGCTCTTCATCAGGAATAAAATGAGAGGGTTTCATTAAGGTTAGAAGGTCGGGGAGGTGATGGCTGCGGAGTAGCATGCCTCTGCGTAGCCACAGGTGATCTTTGCCCCACCCCCAGCAATGGTGGATCGTTTCTGGCATGCTGGCGTCTGGCAGGCTGGCGTTCTCATTCCTGTGAGCCCTGTTGAGTGATTGCGGCTTGCGGCTGTGCCTTGGAGCAAGCAGCGGAGCGCTCTTTTGGCTGCTCTGGTGCTTTTTCCCCTGCTTAACCACCTGAGCATTTTTCGACGGAAGCGCTTATGCTCCCCTGGCGGGACGGAGCACGCAGCAGGTGAGGACAGAGAGGCTGCGGCCACTTTGATCTGCGATGGTAAAATTCTCCCTGAGGCTGAGGAAAGATAAGGGAAGGAGGAGCAAGATGACGGATCATTGCCACCACTGAGAGGCAGCAGCACGGCAGGGCTTGCAGCTCCGGATGCTGAAAATCTAATCAAGGAGAGAAAGCGCAAAACACGAAAAGTGGCGAGGGGTGATTGGCAGTGTAAACGGCAAAGTGGTGAAAAACGGCAGAAAAGGCAGCAGCGGCATAAGCAGTGGCAGTTTTCCCTGAAGTGTTTCAGACACTGCTATCTGCCTGGGGGGGACCGGAAACTGCTCACGAAGAGTGGGGAGAGTGACCGGCGTTCTCCAGCAGTGTTCTCTAGCGCTTCTGTTTCACGAGGCCTCGGGTTCAATCACAGGCATCTCCACTTGCTTATTTATATGGCGGCAAGAAGAAGAGCTCTGCAGCTTCGGCAAGCAGCTTTCTCAAGCACTGCAGACACACTGAGGGCTGCGAGAATAGCAGTAACAATAACAGTAAAAGCAGTTCTACACAGCAAAGCGGTGGAAAGTACTCCTATCTATTTGTGAGGATTGATAAGTGTTTTTTAGTACTCTTGCTCCTGTTCCTGCTCAATTACGCAGAGCCTTGAAGCACCACAGATGCCATCACCAGCTT
Source organism: Triturus cristatus (assembly GCF_964204655.1). Classification (NCBI taxonomy): domain Eukaryota; kingdom Metazoa; phylum Chordata; class Amphibia; order Caudata; family Salamandridae; genus Triturus; species Triturus cristatus. The sequence goes on along the minus strand of NC_140579.1, from coordinate 67,373,236 downwards.
CTCATGGGATTCAGCTTCTGCTTAAACCTAACAGGGAGAAGGTGTTAGAAGTGTTAGAGTGGCAAAGGCGGAAACTGTAGAAAGCAACAAAAGCGGTAAGCGGTATACTGATCAGCTCACCTGATGCACTTTGTTATAGCGCTGTCAGCAACTCACAGTACCGGCACAGCTTGCATAGCCTGTTGTCATCAAGAGGTTGTCATCAGGAGAGCTGGATAGACTTTTTACTGTGTCCCCCATCTACACAAGGTGTCTCCTCCATGCTTCCTTTGTGTGTGTTATTAACTTCACGCTTCACCGCTTCATAGCTTCTTTGGCTCAGCTATATTTTCTAGGGAGAGATTTTATAAAAGAACTATAATTGAAGCACAATTTATAAGTACTAGCAGATCACCCCGGGAAGCTGTAAGGGGGTGCAGAGGTGCAGCGGTCAGAATGGGAAAGCTGCTCAATGCCCGCCTAAAGGTTAAAACTCTCCGAGCTCAGGCGAAAGAGGCTAAAGAGCTAGCCCGACTGGCTAGTAAGGAGAATGCCCCCAATTTGCTCGGATTGGATACTGCACTTGAGAGCTCAGAAGAGGAGGAGCTATCCTTCGTCCCACCCTCAGAACAGGCAGGTACGGTGGGCATGGCAGACAAGAATGCAGCTGCAGCCTTGCCAGAAACATCTTTACAGGTTAATGCGGGGGCCGAAGGGCCCAAAAGAGACAAAAGAAGCAAAACAATTTGCATTATTTCTGAAAAAAGAAACGCTGCAATCCCTCTCTCCAGGCTCCAGCTTCAGCCCAGCCATGAAATCTTCTAAGGAACCTTGAGGAGTCATAGTGCCGTCGGCCCAGTACCTGTAGCAAACTTGGACCTTGCCCATATCAGTCAGGAAAGTTTGCAAGGTAATCTGAAATCTGATCTTCATACAATTATGGGGACATTCCCGGGACAAAATCCAAACCAGGAAGAGTTGACCTCCTTAACTTTGCCGACTGTTCAAATCAGGAAACAAGCGGGGCAACTAGAAACATCAGAAACACCTGGTCAGGTTGTTGTTGCCTCCAGTGCCCCCGGTTCACCGATAACTCCTCAAGCTTTGACACCGACACAGCCCCGTGTCTCTCTGCAAGAACTGGCACCTTTGACTGGCTTGATGTCTCCTGAGGGGATAAAGGTAGGGAGCTCTTCTTCTTCCACTGTTGATCCTCCTCATATTATTTCTAGTCTTAATATGGAGCCAGCGGGCGAACTTCAGATTAGTGTCAAAGACATGCTTAAGTTAATCTTGGAAGAAGTCCGTGAGCTGAAGAGAACCCAGAAAGCTGAACTTGCTTCTCTTCATCATCGATTAATGAAAATTGGAGAGACAATGTCAAGTTTCCCAATTAAACTTCAGGAGGTAGAAGCCAGGATTTCAGTTCTAGAGGACCAGATGACCATTGTAATGAGAGAAGCCAAAGCAGCTGCCAAAGCAAGCATGTTCTCGAGAACAAATTGGAGGAGCTAGAAAATCATTCTCAGAGGTCCAATCTCCGGATAGTCAAAATTCCGGAAGGAATTGAGGGCTCCCAAACCCTGCAGTGGGTCAACTCATTTATTAAACAAAGGGTCATGCTAGAGTTCGAAGGCGATCTCACCATTACCAGGGCTCATCGTGTTCCTGCTCGTCCGTTTCCTAATTCTACGATTTCACAGACAATATTATTAAACTTTGCAGACTATCGTGTGAAAGAGAGAATACTGTCTAAAGCAATCCAACAGAGACAGTTTGTAGTGAACAAAACTGTAAAATGTTGCATTTTCTCCGATATGACTGCTGTGGCGGCACGTAGGAGAAAGGAATTTGTGAAGATTCTCCATCTATTTAAAGGAAATGGGGCGCAAGCATCTATCTCCCAACAGTCCAAATTGAGGGTCTTGGTTAAGGACAAATTTTTCATGTTTTCCGACCTGGATGAAGCCCAGGAATTATTAAAAGAGATCTCGCAGGGCTTAGATGGAAATGCTGGTTTTATCATAACTGCCATGGTCATCAGATTGGGGGGTCAGGTGGGGTAATCTCGCTTGCCTCTTGCTTCTCTCATTGGAAGGTCTAATCAAGATTAAGTTGTTTGTCAAGCTGCCATTTGATCATAGTGCGGCTCTACCTTTTACAGTGCACGCTTGCTTGCATGTTTAATCAATAGATGGCCTTTTCAGCATTCCTGGGGGGGTTAGGGGTAAGATCACTCGGGTGTAATTGCATGACACCCAGGTTAGATGGGGGGTGAAATGTGGTTAGTGTGGTTGGTGGGGGGTTTTCCACATTTCGGGGGGCGGGGTCACAAGGGGTGGGAGGGGAGCATAAGGGGAAAAAATGAAGTCCTTTTTTTGCAAATTCATTCAGGTTTTATACAACCATTTGTTAGCTTGACTCTGGGTAAGATGTTTAGGGGGTTTAAGCTTTGGTTAGGTCTTAACTATGGCCACTAAGGAACGGCTGAAAGTGGTTTCTTTTAATGTTATTGGTCTCAATAATAAAAACAAAATGCGGGCAATTGAATCATGGATTAAAACAGAAAACCCGGCTGTGATTTTTTTTACAAGAGACCCATATACCAGCTGTAAAGCGGTCTGATTTCTCTATGTTTAGGTCCTGGGCAGCTTATAGGTGATTCTCTTTGTCTTCCGCTTCCCATAGAGGGACAGCAATATTTTTAAGTAAAATACTTCAGGCGGAGGTTGTTAATTTTGATAAAGATCAATATGGTCGTTGGTGCTGGGTTACCTGCATTCTCAGACAGAGACCGATAACTTTTGTCAGCATGTATGCCCCAGTTGAGGATAAACCTAAGGTCTATGAGGATCTGTTTGTCCCTAATTCAGGTACCCGGTGAGCTGATTCTAGGGGGCGATTTTAATGTTCTAATGAATCCTAAAATAGACTCCTCAGTGCGGGCTAAAAAGCAGTTGAAACCTAAAGTCTTAAGAACCTTGCAACAGTATGGAGTAACTTTGGACCTACAGGATCCATGGCGCGCGGCCTTTCCAACCAAAATAGCGTATACTTGTTGGTCAGGTAGATTCCGTACCTAGTCACGCCTTGATTTTTTCTTGGTTTCTCGGAGATTGTGCTTTAGCCAGCAGAGATTCCTATACAATGGATTCTCTGATCATGCCATGTTGGTGCTTGAGGTACAATTAGGAAATTGCGTTAGGTCCCCTAAAAGATGGTCGTTGAATAGACAATATTTTAATGAAGAGGACTGGGTGGGTTTTATTGGGACAGAGATTAAGGATATTTTATCACGAAATAGTGAGTCTGCACCCCTAAGTGTGGTCTGGGATACACTTAAGGCCTTTGTCCGGGGGTTAATTATTGGAAAAGATGCAGAAATTGTAAAAAAAAAGTTAGGGAAGATAAGAGAATCTTGGAGCAGAAGGTCCAAGTGTCCTACTCTGCTTTTCTTAATAACCTCTCCATGTTTAACCAGCGCCAGCTGGATCAAGCTAAGCGTGAACTCAGTGCCAATTATTATACTCAGAGTGAAGCCTCTTTTCAACAATACCGCCAAAAAGGAGGAAAGTAATTCTACGGGCAGATTTTTAGCTTGGCAGGCTAGGGAACAGGCTGCCTTAAATCAGATCAACGCGTTAGAATGCCCCTAAACCGCCTCGCGTATAGACGACCCAGTTAAAATTGGGGAAATAATGTTTCAGCATTATGAGTTCATTTATGGCCAACAACAGACTGTGGATATGACCTTGCTAGAAAGATTTTTGCAGAATAATGGATTACCTATACTCTCGGAATTGGAAAAACTATCTATGGCCAGCCCCTTCACTTTGGAAGAGCTGGAGGGGGTCATTAAGAATTTGCCAAATGGCAAGGCCTGTGGCCCGGATGGGTTTCCGCCTGAATTTTTAAAAGTCTTTTTTAGTTCAGTTGCGGATTTTTTTCTTCGTTAAGTAAACTCTATGCTGGAGGGGGGGGGGGGGGAATACCAGAGTCCTTTAGACAAGGCAACATAGTTAGTTTCCTGAAAAAAGGTAAGAACAGCGAGCATCCGAACTCCTATCGTCCGATAACGTTGTTAAACTCAGACTATAAAATTGTCACCAAATTATTATCACTTCGGTTTAATCAACACGCGGCGCAATTGATCCATTCTAACCAGAATGGTTTTATTGCTGATAGGCAGTTAACCACCAATACACATTATTTAACTGAGGCACTGGACTATTTGGACACACAGAGGATACCCGCATTAGTCCTTCTAGACGCCGAGAAGGCTTTTGACCTTGTTGTGTGGGAGACATTTTTATGATTTTAAGTCACTTTGGTATTTCCTCAAAGATCACGGCCCTGATCCATAATGTATATATCAACGCTGAAGCCAATGTAATTATCAACACTTCGGTGGCCGGGCTGGTCAAAGTAAAACGGGGCACAAGGCAAGGGTGCCCTTTATCGCCAGTCTTATTTTCTTTCTTTATCGAACCGTTGGCGATAGCAATAAGGAACTGTGCTGATAAACGTCCCCCAATTCAATCTATGGCAAAATTGAAATTATACGCCGACGATTTCATGCTTATTATCAAACCTGATATAGAGGTTCAGGCTAAAGTTTTTCAGGTCTTTGAGGATTTTGAGGCTTTAGGTGGGTATCGCATCAATAAAAGGAAAACCAAAATTTTGCAATGTGGAGGAGCAAGCTTGAATCTGCACCCCGATATTCTTTCCTGTGTCAACACCAAACCTAAGAGATATCTTGGGTTATATTTTTCCGAAAGTGTTAGCGACCTATATCACCTGAATTTTGCACCGCTTCTTCGAAAAACTCAGGCCTTGTTTTTACGTTGGAACTCTCTCCCTTTATCCATCCTGGGTCGGGTGGCCTTGATTAAAATGTCTATTCTTCCTCTGTTTAATTTTCTGTTTTCAACCATTCCATGTATTTTATCGGGCTCCTTTTTTACCCAAGTAGAGTCAATGTTTACAGCTTTTCTTTGGGCAAAAAAATCATCACGTATCGCACTTAGCATTTTATAGGAAGAATTGGAAAAGGGAGGCTTAGCTCTTCCTAATCTCAGGGATTATTACTATGCTTATTGTGCACAGTATCTATCTAGATTCAAACCTCAACTACAGTCAACCCTTTTTATTAATAGTTTTATGGATCTAATGTGTAAGGAAAGCCAGATCCATTCCACTTTGTTAGTTTTCAAATCCCCTAAACTGGTTCGTTATAAGTGTCTTCATTGCCTTTTCAAAAAATGACAGGCGCTCTATAAAAGATATTCCATCCCTGTAATTAATTCAGCCACGTTACTATCTGGCATTTTACCATTAGCAGGTATTACACAATCCTCAGAACTCATTTTAAAGGGGGCCTCGTAGGATTCCGTAAAGTCTCAGATTTTCTGAGAAATGGAAGATGGTGAACTATGACCGAAATGTGGCAATTGATTGTTAATGATTTTATTCTTTTGGGGTCATATAACATCTTCCACAAATTTCTTGCCGAACTAGATGTTTCTTAAATTGGCGAACAGCTAGTTAATGAACTTTTAGAAGATGCACCCGGCCAAAAAACCTGGGGTATGGAAAAAGCGTTTAGCTCTAGTTAGGGGCCTGCATCTTGGACAGAAGGCAATTAAAAAATGGATGGATCATGAAGACTTAGAAATTTCTGCCAATTTGTGGTCAGTTATTAATAAACTTAATTTCAGCACGCTAAGAGACGCAAATTGGAAGGATACTGTTTTTTAGTAAATGGCAACTTTCCCGAACCCCTCTTTCTCTTTCGAAAATGTATGCCAATCATTCAGCACACTGCTTTCGCTGTATTAACCATCCTTCAGCGAATTGGTCGCATATTATGTTGCATTGCCCTAGGATTCAGAAGTTCTGGGAGGACATTTTTTGTTATTTGGAAACTGAATGTTGTATTCAATTAGTAGTGAATGATTTGTTAATTATTATTGGTTTTGATCCAGATCTTCTCCTTCCCGACCAATTGGTTACATTTTTATACATTGCAATGGCAGTAGCTAGATCACTTTTATTGCAAAGGTGGCGTACCGATTTGATTCCTTCTGTCCTAGAGTGGGCCCATAAGATGAAAGCGGTTAAAAGATGTGAACGCACTTATGCACTACGTGTGGGGGGTCTTAGGAAGTTCAAAAAAATATGGGCTACTTATTTTGATTAAGATTAGGAGGGGCCACTGTCTTATGTATGTGGTTAAAAAACTATTTTGTCTATTGTTTTGTTTTGTATCTGTCCCTGATTTCCTAGTGCGCTATGTATGATCTATTAACTTTTGGAAACTCAATATTATGCCTAAAGGTATTCTCTTTTTATGGATGTATTGGTTTTAATGTATTTAATGTATTGCAATTTTTGGACTTCAATAAAAAACTTTAAAAAAACAATTTCAAAAAAAGGAATAAAATCACCAAACACATTCAACAAAGGAACCTACGCTCTAAAGGGGCATCTCGCCTCAAAATCACAAGGTACAAGGAAATACCATGGGTGGAACATCCGTCTCTGTTCAAGCAGCCAAACTATGGAGCTCTTTACCCCCCAACATAAGATCCACGGACAACCGCCTTATCTTCAGAAAACGACTCAAGAATTGGCTCTTCCCCACATAAGCACCATATGCAAACAGAAATTTACAGCATACTCCTCTGTATATAAGCATTTATTTTCACTATAGATATGTACCTATCTTTGGGTATTGCTTTGTATAAACATGTAGAATAATTATGTTGTTGTAAATAAATAAATAAATAAATAAAAATCATCTTTGATCTACATGTACTTACTTCCATTGTGCATCTATGTACCTTCCATGTACTTGGATCTGTGTCTGTTACCTTTCTCCTGAAAAAGCATACCTCTATCAATATCTTTAATCTATATATACGTACCTCCTTTATGCATCTATATACTTTCAATGTACTTATGAATCTATATATTTATCACTTTCTTCTAATTTAGCCTTTCAAATGCACTACCATATTTCTCAGCCTATACTTCTCTGAATATATCCTCTGGCCCAACCTTCTGACTCATCTCAAACTTCTTTCTAGTACTCTTTGCAATGCACTACCCTATCTCTCACCCTATGCATCTATCAATATATCCTCTACATCCACTCTTGCATTTATACCAAACCCCATACCACTACAATGATCACCAAAATAATCCTTTCTAGACTCTCTCCTACTCTACCCCTCCTTGCATCATCTTGCACCTCTTTTTACTATACCGACCCCTCAAAACAAACCTTTATAAACTCTCCCCTCTGACTTTTCCCCTGAAAACCCCCTTATTACTCATCCAATAGCCTCCTCCTACTGCTATGACCTAAAAAAAAAAAAATCTCACTCTTCTGTCCCTCCACTGTCCTTTTCAATCAAAATAACCGACTAACATGTTCACTTCTCAATATCCATATTCCACTATACTGACTCACCACTAATTCTTTATGGGTTCCAGAGTAGCGTGCTACTCGCCAATGAAGCGTTTCAACACCCCATCAGGGTTACCACTTCTATATAAACGCAAACCTTTTTCCCTTTTGTACCCCTCCCCAACCCTCCTCAATCCAAATAACTCACAAACATATCCACCACTCAAATTACTTTCATGTTTCACCATACTAATTCAACAGTAATCCTTATGGGTTCCAGAGTAGCGTGCTACTCGCCAATAAAGAGCTTCAAAACCCCATCAAGGGGTAGCAAGCGCTATATAAATACAAACCTCTTTCCCTCTTCTATCCCGCAACCTGCCCTTCTCTATCCAAATAAGTGAATAACATATCCACCACTCAAATTACTTCATACTTCACTATACTAATTTTCAACACTAATCCTTTATGGGTTCCGGAGTAGCGTCCTACTCGCCAGAAAAGCGCTTCAACTCCCATCAGGGGTAACAGGTGCTACATGAATGCAAACCTTTCTTCCTTTTATCCCTCCGCTACCCTTCTCACTTCAAATAACTGAATAATATACACCACTCAAATTACTTTCATATTTCACCATACCAATTCAGCACTAATCCTTTATGGGTTTCCGGAGTAGCGTGCTCCAACACCCCATCAGGGGTAACAAGCGCTATATACAAAAAAAACCTTTTTTTCCTCTTCTATCCTTCTGCTATCCTTCCGAATCCAAATAACTGACTAACCTATCCACCATTTAAAATGTACTTGCATGTTTCACTATACTAATTCAACACTAATCCTCTATGGGTCCCGGAGTAGCGTGCTACTCACCGAAAAAGCGCTTTGACGTCTCATCGGGGGTAGATAGCGCTATATAAATGCAATTACAATAAAATACAATACAAGGATGCAGCAGTTTCATCTTAAGGATTCTTGAGGCCCCCGTCAAGAGATATTTTGCGGTCCCCTCTTCAGAACAAATTGTATTTTTATGACCCATTTCTTTTTATAATTCAAGCCTGCATGATGCCAAACAATAGTCTACTTAAACATTCACACAAAAAGAGCTGAAATATGTATTGCTCGGTGCCAAGAAACACTTAAAACTACACTGGGTTGGGAGAGGGACCGAGTGAGAGGAAGAGGCACGAAGAGAGAGAGAGAGAGAGAGAGAGTCTGATAGAGAAAGCAATAAAAATGAGACACAGTGAGAGAAACAAGGAAAAACTACAAGCATGTATTCTGCTTTTATTATTAAAATGAACATTCATCGCAAAGTCTGACGAATGCCCCAGTCCTTCCTTATCGGTATAAAGTCTAAAACACCTCTGAAGTGTTCTCAGGATGCCTCCCTTCTCCAGGGATGAGCACAGGTGTGTTATTATACTCATGTAGGAATACCTCTTGGAATGAATGATGCTCCTTTCTCTAGAAACCCTGCCCCCATCTTAAAGTACATCATTTGCTAACTCAGCTGAGGCACATCTGGAGAAGCCTGTTCTGAGCTCACACAACTGGCTGCAGCAGCATTACATTATTTGCCTTGATCCAGTAAAAGGTGCAATCAACCTCACAATAAAATGTTTTATTCTAACTAGGGGCACCAGTTCTTAGATTGTATGGGTGGTTGCAGGTGGTGGGCACTGGGGCTGGGTCCTGAGATTTCACCATCAGACTGAGCAATGGAGGGAAGAAAGAAGGAGCAATCGAAAGACAGGAAAACAGTGCCAAAGGGAGGAAACAGGGATGAACTAGACCTGCAAGAGTGAAATAAAGAGACCGTAAATACAGGTCTGTTGAAGTCAGGGGCGAAGTTATCAATGGTGCAGCCGGTTCAGTAGCACCAGACTCGAGGGGTGGGGTGGAGGGGGCAGACTGTCCTGCATCAGCTGGAGTTATTTCAGATTTGTTTTTAAAAGCACAGAGCCTGCCTGAGCCTTAGCTCTTTGTTTCCAATTTGAATAGGTTTGCTCGCATAGAGAAGACGTAAAGTAAAGTGGGAAATGGAGAAACAACTGTGAGCGAAAAGGATAAAAGATATATATATATATATATTTATAGAGAGAGAGAGAACATAGAAATGAGAGGAAAATGGCAGAACGGGAGAAGGGGTAGTAAAGAAGAAAAAAGGAGATAAGGAGCATAATGGGCAAGGAAAGAGACAGGAGAAAGAAATACGAATGTTACAAAGAGAAGTGAGGAAGTAAATTAGGATGAGTGAGACAGAGAATGGGAACAGAGAGACAGAGCGAGACGATGGGGTGGAAAGACTGAAAGGAAGAAGCTGAGAGGAGAAAGAAGATAGCAGGGAGGAAAGACCCATTAGTAGGGCTTCAGTTTCATTAATGCAGCAGGTGTAGTGACACCCAGGTATAGTCCTTGGAGAGACGCATTGTACTCCAGTGAGGTATTCATTTTAATATTGCCCGGTTGAGGGGGTCAGGGAGAGGTTTGACAAGGGCAGTCTTCTTTGCTTGCCTTAAGGTCCATGACACCCACGCTACGCCACTGGTAGAAGATGGAATTAAGGATAGGCAGCATGGTTGTATGAGATGTCAATCTTGATCATGTAGTGCAGGCAAGTGAGTTCCCAGGTAAACAGACAGACAGACATATCTGTGCTGCAGAGGCAGATTCAGTCCCATATGTCAAAAGCGATAGGGTTAACACGTTTGCATCCTATGAATCTGGCCAATCCATCGCATTGCACGCCTCGTACACGCCTTCCGCATCGTTTGAAATATTCAAAAGCATTGCCATGACTAGTCTGAAACATTGTTGCAGGCAGCCAACAGATTTTCAAGAAACCGAGTCGCACTAGGCTCAAATCGGCGTCTGTTCCCATTGGAGACATTGTGCAGTGCAGTGCGTGCGTGCAAGGCATGCGTGCGGATCGGTCCACCCGCGTCAGTCCACATTGGTGACATTGTGCATGGCATGTGTGCAGGGCGTGCGTGCGGATCGGTCCACCCGCATCAGTCCACATTGGGGACATTGTGCAAGGCGTGCGGATCGGTCCACCCGCGTCAGTCCACATTGGTGACATTGTGCAAGCCGTGCGTGCAATGCGTGCCTGCGGATCGGTCCACCCGCATCAGTCCACATTAGTGATTGTGTGCAAGGCTTGCGTGCGGCTCCTTCCTTAGGTGTTCAATCAGTCTTTCGCATTGGTCACCTGTGTCAGTCACCATAGAAGTAACTGTTTAAGGCATGCAACACACCATAGCTTGCCACTGACCCATGGGCACAACAACAATACACTCTGACACAGTAACTCAAAGTGCATGTTCGGCTGCATTACCTTTGTGTGTATGTGGGTAAACATGTGAATTTGTATGTTTCACTTAGTGGCACCCACTGCCAGGCAGGGCAGGTTGTCATGGGGACAGATCCAATTGTTGGCTGGACACATAACCACTGTGTTTGACGACAGTACATTTCAGTGTATGAGGCATGTACACAGTTCCCGGTGTACATTGTATATTTCATGTGACATACACCCTGACTCTGCAGTGGAATGGTAGGTGCCTCACAGGGTGTCACAGTGCCACATATGTGATGTTCATCCACAATATGTGTGCATTTCCATGCAGAGATGACTCAGATTTCATGTGCTCAATGTCAAATGTTCACAACATCCCAGTCTATTGTCAATGTCAGTTGATGTTGCGTCTGTGTGAGTCACAGACATCCATGTGTGAGCTGGCATGAAATCAGGGGGCAGGGGGCAGATCCGCAAGCAGAGAATCGGCCAGGGACCAGGGTTCAATTCCCGACGCGGCAGGGTCGTGGACCAGGGTCAAAACGGACTCGATAATTCTCACCTCGGTACCTACTCTAACCAGGAACACACACGGCAACTCTGGGCATTAGCTTGCCTCATCTCCACAACGGCCCCCCACATTCGCCGGGGATGCCTGGTTTCACCTTGGAGATACCCAGGAGGGACCATCTCACAGGGATAGCCAGGACGGGTTCCCCAGCGGTCTACAGCGCCACGACGCCTCAGGGCAGCAGTGCGCTTTACAAGACACATACATTTACATACATTTTACTTCATGTGTGCGTTGTGCACATGGTACGCCACATCATGATGGTGTCCATGTTGCGACACAAGGTCTCTGTGTGTGTCTGTCAGGAACCTGTGATGTGGGGTAGACATCTGTCCTTACTAGTCACTGTGGTGTGTGTCTGGTAAGTGACACATGTACCAATGTACTGTGATGGAGCCCATTGATTGCTCACTGCACAACTGGGACCTTGTTGTGTGGCCCTGTAGAGCTGGGATGTCAGATGATGGGCATGTATATGATATGTGTCCATACCCAACAGCACACACATGTTCTTTTGTCCTGTAATGTGGTATCATGTGCTATTTGTCATGTACACTGGCACATAGATTGGGTGAATGGCAAACTGTCTTTGCTCTCCTATCTACTGCAGGAGACCAAATGTCCACAGACCGTTCCCAGACCTGGAGACCTTGGTTGAACGTGACTGCATGCGACGGTACCGCTTCACCAGGCTACTGATCGAAGAATTGGCGGAGCAGTTGGCTCCACATCTGCAACCTGGCCGGACATACCCTACAGCGCTGACCCCCAAGGTGAATGTGATGGTAGCCCTACACTTTTTTGCCACAGGTACTTTCCAGCACACTGTTTCTACTGCTGGTGGGATGTCACAGACTATGTTCAGCCGGGTACTTCGGGATGTGTTGGAGGCAATGTTGCATTTCCTCGACCATTACATCCATTTCCCCAAAGCACAACAACTAGCTGACATCAAGGGGGACTTCTATGCCCTGGGCAGGATGCCACGTGTCATTGGCTTCATCGATGGGACACGTGGCTTTGGTACCACCGCAGGCACATGAGCAGACGTACCGAAACAGGAAGCATTTCCACTCTATAAATGTTCTTGTGGTTTGTTTGGCGGACATGACCATTTCCCATGTGTGTGCAAGGTTCCCGGGATCAGCGCACGATGCCTACATAATGAGGAGTAGTCGCATTCCAACGGTGATGGCACAGATGCAGTACCAGCAGGTGTACTGACTTCTTAGCATTATGTGTGTTTGCTAAAGTCGCACCCTATTTTCATGCTCAGCTAATGTGCAATGGTCTCCCTGTAAGTGACTCCGGATACCCCAACATGCCATGGTTGCTGACACCCCTCAGGAACCCTGTGACACCACAGAAATGCGCTACAATGAGGCACATGGTTGTACCAAGAGAGTGATTGAGCAGACATTTGGCCTCCTGAAAAGCAGATTCCGCTCCCTGGACAAGACAGGAGGGCCCTCCCATATGCACCTGCGAAAGTGTGCAGGATCATCATTGTGTGATGCATGCTACACAACCTGGCAGTGCGGAAGCCTCTCATCCTGGATGACGATGACCAACCTCCGGCAGCCGTGGAGGATCCTGTCTGGGGCATGATGCCAGTGATGATGAGGGTGATGTTCTGAGACAGCTGATCCAGAACTTCTTCTCATGAATGTCAGTATACAGGTATGTGTTGTCAAAGTATTGTTTTGGGATGACCTATGTTGGTGGTGCACTGGTGCAGAGTGTGGCTGTATGCTACTTGTCAGAATGCGTGCTGTAATGTGTCCTTTCTGGTAGTCTGTACTCCCAGTGTTTACCTGATTGTTAGGTTGTGTCTGGGTAGTTAGTGTTTTGTTTTGGGCATGTATATTGTTGTTGTCTGCTGTAAATCTGTGTTTTTGATTGTGTTTTCTGTCTGTCCTTCACAGGGTACTTGTTCCAGAGTGCAAGTAATTGTTGTCCCAACCAATGATGTGCCACACACCCCTGGACTTTCATCGTTCACCACATGTTAAATTTTCTGATCACTGTCACGTGAGGTTAACGTGCATCAGTTGTAGAATTCTCACAATGTGAATATTTAATAAAACAGCTCTTCACTTTGAGATGTGCTCCGTGTGTCCACACATCCAACAGTAATTCGCATCCTGTACCTGTGGGCTGCTTGCCAATGGCCCAGGATGGGTGTTGTGTGTGCATTCCACTGTATTTCTAGTTGACAGTGTTGACGATGAGTTAGGGGCCATGATGAGTATGTGTTGTGTTGTCCTAGTGGTGTGTCTCCCTCATGTCTCACGTTCACATGACTCACATTACGGAGTTCGCATTGCTGTAATAGTTTGCATGCACAGTGTTCCTTAGCAGCTCATCATCGCCATGGCACAAAGCAAGTAGGAATCATGACAGAGACAAATATTGTGTGATTGTGAATTTATTTACAAACACGTGTAAGCATGGTGAACGGATTTTGCAGTGCTGTACAATGTGATGGTAATGCAAAGTTCACAGTTAAGTTGGTAGTCTTGGTAATTGAAATGTCCAGAGTAGAATCCAGTCATTTGTTGCATTGTCACAACTTTAACCCTCCATGTCAAGTGGGTGATTTTGAAGTAGGTTAACAAGGTCAACTGGTTTGCACACAAAGGACGTTAGCAGGAGTTGGGTGCCTGGGGATATGCATGGCCATCAGCGTCTCAATTGCCCTTTTTCGGATGACCCCTCTTCTTTCTCAGGGGACCCTCATGTGCAGGCTGCTGCGATGCCGAAGACTCTCCGTCAGAGTCCTCCTCCCTCTGTGTGGCTGTTGCGGATGTTGTGGCAACATATGTTGTGGGCGCACAGGGAAGTGTGGTCAGGTTAGTGCTGATCTGCGGAGGCATGTCAGTATGTCCCTATGCACCGCTGTTAGTTCATCCAATTTGTCCCACTTGGACTCCACCCGGGCCATGTGGGAGACCAAGCGGGCATGATGGGCAGCTTGCTGTTCTTTGAGTTCCCCTGAGGATCTCCACTACCTGTCTAAACCCTCCAGTGCTTACCTGGTACGCATCTATGATGCGCTCCAGGTGCGGTTTATCATGCAGTCCAGCCCCCTCTGCCGGCCGTGTCTTCTGCCTGCCCACCCTCCCACCAGCCCGACCCACACGGGCAGGCCCTGCCGTGGCCAGCCCAGCCGACACTGGGCCCCCTTGAGTGTTAGCTCCGGTGGTGTTGTCCCTTGCATCCGTGGGGCCCTGTGTACCTATTCCGTTGTTGTTCTGGGGCCTGGGCCTGTCCTTGTTGGCATGGGGACTCTGTCTGGTGTCCAATGTAGCAGGAGGGGTTGAGGGGGGTGCTGATGTTACTGCTGCTGGGGCTGCACGATGGCTCACGCCGGAGGGGCCAGGTCGGTCAAGGTCGTCGTCCGAAGAGGACGTAGAGTGATCCACACCGGAGAGCTCAGGGTCTGCCAGAGTCTGGGACTGAGACTGTTCCTCAGGACCTGCTGTGTCCCCAGCATCACCTGTGTTTGGAGGAGACATACAATGTATGTTATGTTTTTACAGACCTCAATGTTTCACACACATGACATTTGACACTGAACATCATTATGAGGGTCTGTACATTGCATTGTCCCAAGTTGTGACAGACAGAGGTTGATATTGTTGGAGCACTTTGTAATGGCAACCTGGAGCATTTTGATGTGCACGTCAAGCTGTGTGCATGACCAGCTCATGTATTGATCAATTGTCTGTAGATGCCCATTGCCACTCAGGTTCCATCACATGCCTGACGCTGCTGTATTATCCCTGTCCCTTGTGCTTTAACAATGACATACGTACTATTACACTTGGGGTGTGTTGCGAGGTTGGGGCATGTGTTGTGTGATTCTTTTCTTTCTTCTGTGCGTCACATTTGTGTGTCTGTGCAACATGGTTGCAGTATGGTATGCCCGAGATCCATTGTGAGATACTAATTAGTTGTCTGTGTTCCTAGTTCACATCTCTTTTCATACAAGTCATGGGGTTAGCATAGCTAATGAAGTTGGTGCTGAGTTTTGTATGTGCTAACGCCTTCTATCTTGTCAAATTCCTCCACAGTGAGAGGGATCGGGCACAGGTGCTCTCTTGCTTTTCAATGCTCATTACAGTGATGGGCAGAGGTGTGTGTGTGTCACAGTTCAGCTGCTGTGAGTCGCATGCCTCCTCAGATGCAGTCCAGGTTAGTCCTTGTGTTTGGGGTCTCCATGACAGTGAATGATGTGTTGTATGAATGATGCGTACAACGCAGACTGATGTGGGATTGAACTGCAGCTCACAACTGCAAATTTTTGGGATGACACCATGCTACAGTGTCAGCTATGTGTGTGTCCATTCTAGTCACCGTCAGGTGTCCACTGTCAATGATGTATAGGTGACTGTTATGACTGCCAGGATATTTCCGCAGGAGCGTCAGGAACTTGGAGAGAATGCCTCAGCCTTCCCCTACGGCCTTCCGACTCTATCAGACTATCGTATCAGATAGCACGCCAGGGGAAAACAGGGAAACAAAACAAGGAAAGGCGGGGGGTAAACTCCGGTAGCGTTGATGGTTCCACGTCAGGGACAGTTGAGGCAATACACAGCTGTAAGAAAAGACATCTCCTGTCTTCACATTCACATTACAACCCAGTTGTCTGAATAACCTCCTGTCAACACCTACCACGGTTATGTTACATCTAGTCGTATAGGGGGGAGGCGTATTTGGTTCAATACCTAGTATCCTATACAACAGAAAAACAAAAGATTAGAGAGGAGCCTCCACTATGCACTAAAACATATGCTATAAATGTGTGCGACTCACCCCACCATTCTACTGGAGAACTGTGAGAACACAGGATTGTAATCCACCTTAGGTCCACAAAGAATGAGAATCATGCTTGTTCTGCTAATGTGTATGGTATAATCTGCCAAAGGGAGTAAAGCAAACTTAGTACCCCCCTCAAAGTCACCATAAACCACAGTATATATATATATATATATATATATATATATATATATATATATATATACATATATATAGATATATATATATATATATATATATAGATAAAAAGGCAGCGCACTGCACGGTTACCGTGATTCTGAAGCAATGAGCCTTAACTGCACAGTGGTCCACGCAAGTGTCCCAAGAGAATAACAGGACAAGATCTTCTCAGGGAAGGCAGGGGGAACAACCCTCGCAATTATGCAATCACCCAGGCAGTGCCCGATGCGGAGCACAAAGGCAGTGCCCAGCCCGGCCGCGAGGCGGAGCACCAGGTTAGGGTAATGAGGAATAATGAAGGGAAGGAGTAGCTGAGGAACTCGAGAGACTGTAACACGGCCTCAAGCCTCTCCCTAATGTATACGGAGCTTACAGACAGTGCCCGGCCCGGCGGCGGGGATAGTGCCGGCCGCGGAGCACCAGGTTTAGGGAACCTCGGGGAAGAAAGAACGGAGTGCCCAGCCCGGAGCCGGGGATAGTGCCGGCCGCGGAGCACCAGGTTTAGGGAACCTCGGGGAAGAAAGAACGGAGTGCCCAGCCCGGAGCCGGGGATAGAGCCGGCCGCGGGGCACAGCACCTGGTTTAGGGAAGCTCGGGGAAGAAGGAACAGAAACGGCTTCGAAAATCTCTCCCGACTGAGCAGGGAGATCAGAGGCAGTGTCCGGCCCGGCAGCGAGGATAGAGCCGGCTGCGGGGTGGAGCACCAGGTCTGGGTGATACAGGAAACAACTGCGAGCAAAAACCTCCAACTACTGAGAGAACGCTAGCAGAAACAGGAAGTACACAAACGGAAGTCAGGCAACAGCAGCAAAGACGGAAATGGGGGTAGGAGCAAGAACGCTAAGCGCGTTTGTGTGCATCTAGGCTCCTTAAATAAAAGAAAAATCTTGGGGGCAGGACCACGGGGCATGACAGCGACATTGTGTGTGCTTGTTGCTATGTACTATGTCTACATCTCCCAGATTGTCATCTACAAGACACCTTCACAGCCAGGTCAAGGGTCACCACAGGGACACTGCATCTCCTGGAAGTGGAAGGAGACCTACAGTTCCAATGGGTGTGAGTGTAGATGTGTTTGAGTTGGCCAGTGCATAGGTGTGACTTGCAGACAATTCATACATCATGACCGTGTGTCATCCATCTTGCCAAGGCATTTACTTTTGGAGTGACTGGTCCCAAGGGTGCACTTTGTTCTGGCTGAGAAGGTGTGCTTTGAGACGGCATTGATGGCATTTGGAGTCATTGCAGGACATCCTTTACCCACAGAGGCCAGCGAATCCCCCATGTTTCATGCTTCCATTGCAGGGGGTCACGATTTACGTTCAGGCTGTCTGGCATTGGTGTCCTGTTGTCAGGTGGAGGCCAGGGCCCAGCAGGGCCTAGTGTCAGCCATCTTGGCAGTACTTTTGCACTCCCTGTGAGGTGAGCATGGTTCAGTGTGAGCTTTCTGGAACATTTGGGTGGGGGACTGGTGTCTGTGACTGTTTTATCTATCCAAAGGACGGGAGTAGAAGGGCTGCCCCAGTCAGGGGAGCGAGCTGCGAGTAAAGAGCAGAAGATAGTAACCTGACCCACGAGGAATGCAGCTGCCACCCTGCGTGCAGCTGCTCACTCCTGCAGGCAAAACGCCATGGGAGTAAACCTCATATAGGTGGATAAAGAAAGTTGTCCTCGATCATTGCAGGAAAGTGCCATTTATACAATCATACATTTGCATAGTAAATGGCGGTTTGAGGTATATGGAACATACCATAGTGTCCAGGTCACAATTTGGACCACATTACAACACATGCATTGAACAACATTAATTAGTGGTAGGAATGTCAGGTGGATCATCAGGAGTTAACAACCCTTGAAGCGTGCACAACATTGTGTTCAATGCCGTTGCAATGGGCAATTTGGGAAGCCCTAATGTGTCTTCCCTTATTAATGAGACTGCCTTGGCCTTAACCCAGTTTATCATTGAGTGAAACCATGCTTTGATCGGGGGGCGTTCTTCTACTTTCCACTGGCGTGTAATGAGCCGTTTGGCCACAACCAGGCCCAGATCTAAAAACCTAGTAGAGGTTTTGTGCTTTTTACTTCAAGGGAATATCCCTGTTATACATGCCTCCCATATCTGTGGTAGTTCCCTATTTGTACTGGTGGCCAGCACATGGACCAGCCCCTCCGAGTAAGATTGCAATTCGTGGCAGGACCAGAGCATACGTAGCCGATCCGCATTCAACATTTTGCAACAAGGACAGCACACGTCTATCTTATTAAAATATCTATTAATCTTGTCTGGGGATAGGTATGCCCTATGAACAACATAAAATTGAGTCAGCCTAAAACGTGCATTTCTAGGGATAAGTCTGGGGCTCTGCAAAACTATGGACCATTCTTTGTGTGTATGATCTCACCAGGTCTGCTTCCCATTTGGTTCGCAGCGGTGTTAAGTCCACCATGGTGTGTTCCCGGATCGACTCCACAAACCATTTTACAAGGCGACGCCTGTGCACATTATTGTGCACAAATTGCAATAGGAGATATGTTGGGGGTTCTTTCGCAATGTTTCCCCACCATCTCCGCAGCATTGCCGTCCAGGAGGCATGGTTCAGGAATTATACCGGAGAGACTCCTTCCTCCTCCGACAAGGAGAAGAATGGCCGCAGCGCGCCCTCTCCATACAGATCTCCCAGTGCAGTTATGTGTACCCCCAACCGTTCTGTTAGGTCCATTACCCGGACTCGCCCTCTCGCTGTCGGCAACACCAGTAAATGCATGACAGGCGCATACAGCTTGATGTGCCTAGTAAGGCGTAATGCCCTACGGAAACATTTTTGCGCAATCTGGAGTAGAAGTGGAAGCGACTCATGCGATCTTTTACAGGGATGGAATAAAAAGAGAATCCTGTCCAGGGAATATGGGGACTCCGGTTCAGCTGAATCCGCCAGGTGTAGCTCCTCCACCCATAGTATCTGGAACGCCAGAAAATAGTGCTCCAGGTTGGGTAAAGCCAGCCCATCCTGCGACCGGGGTAGATACAGCTTTGCCACTGCTACCCTGCACCGTTAAGTATACCAAATAAATCCTTCTGACCCCCTCTAGGGAACAAAAGGAAGCAGGCAGGTTAAGCCAGTTCGGTCTTTTCTCCGTTCAGTTTAAGGTAATTGTTTGACATCCAGTGTTATAATTTGGTTGAACATGGAACCAATTGAAGATTGTCTTGGTTGGGAGTGCTTGGTATAGAGACGATCAGCTGCGTGTCGTCGGCATACGACAAACCTGAAATGCCGAACTCCTGCGTTATAGAGGCTAGTTGTCTTACATAAATATTAAATCTGGTGGGGCTAAGGGAAGAGCCCTGTGGCACTCTGAATTTTATGGGCCAGGGGTCTGAAAGACAGTCCTTTTCCATAACTTGGAAGGATCGATCGTTCAGATAAGCGCCAATCCAAAGCTTTGTCCCCGATACCGATCTCCTTCAATCCATCTTTCAGTATGGCATGATTGACATTATCAAAGGCCGCACTGAGATCCAGCAGGACGATGGCTGCAGCTCCTCCGTTATCTAATAAGGCTTTTAATTCCTCAGTGAATGCCAGAAGAGCTATCTCCGTGCCATGGAGGGCACGGCAACCCACAATATCAAACTGCCTTCTTACATAGGAGACATGGCAAGCATCAGCTCCAATGTCATACGTGCCGGCCCTAAGTTTTGGCAGTTTGATATTGCATGAATTTGTGCCATGGACATTTAAGCGCTTTACATGACAATCAGAACATTTGCATTAAAGCTTCCTTTGTTTTTTTAAGCACCACTGGTTAAGGGAGTTGTCCTGAATCACAGGATGATGAGCCGATGTCGGGATTTGAACCTGGTTCTCCAGTTCCACTGTTGGCACCTCTGGCCACATCCTCATTCTCGTTGCGATGCAAATTAGAACCTAAAACTGCAGGAGCACCTCAGCACAGGAATACACTACCCGTTGCCTGCCAGAGCGGCACATAAACACGATCCATCTGAAAGGGTCAGACCGAGGGAAGGAGACAGACAGACCGAGGGAGGGAGACAGACAGACCGAGGGAGGGAGACAGAGAACTCCCCCAAACCTCCCCTTAAGTGGTTTGGGCTCGCTTGCTATGCTCGCTACACTGCCTTACTGTGTACCAAAATGATGCATCTCCAAAAAGTGTGTCACCAACATGAAAAGTTTGGAAAGCTGTGGCCTAGAGGGTAGGGGAGCAACCACTTTGAAGAACGTAAGATTTGCACCTGCAAGTTTGGTATTTGAACGTGAATGTAGTGTCGCATTTTGCTGGGCAATCAAGTACTTATCTATTATATAAAGAGAAGCACTAACACTGGGCTGGACACTGACCTTATTGCACTGCTGTGGGGTGGCGTTGAGCGCAGAAACCGTATAACCCCACTGAGCACCTGGAGACTGCTAGCCAACGCTGCATCAGAGTCAAATGCTGAAAGGGTTATACTAGACCCAGTTAGCAGAGCCATAGCAGGACAGCAGATGCCAACTAGCTCAGGACTCATTTGTGTGGCGCTCTATCACCTGTCTGCCCCATGTCCTCCTAAAATGGATCAGACAGACCATCCAGTGTAGAGAAAAAAAGACGTTCGTCATCAATACAACTGAGCAGTCAGCAACAACAATTCTCAAAAGTTTGCTGGATGTCATCTGGGTTTTTGACGTCTTTGC
This sequence comes from Triturus cristatus, assembly GCF_964204655.1. Classification (NCBI taxonomy): domain Eukaryota; kingdom Metazoa; phylum Chordata; class Amphibia; order Caudata; family Salamandridae; genus Triturus; species Triturus cristatus. The sequence goes on along the minus strand of NC_140579.1, from coordinate 67,352,270 downwards.
AACATTCACCTTACAGCCTCTGTTAAATTTCCTAAATGACAATATTAAAGCATCAATGACAAATAGAAAAAAAATTACCTCTCCTTGGTGCTCCTTACACCCATGTGCAAATATCCATCCTAATCTTAGGTTTCTGTACCAACCACGATTGAATGTGTACTTAAGTCTCAAGAAGCATAACTTTATACTCAACAAATTTAAAATGTTTCAAGCAAAAATAGTCATTGTTTCAAATACATACAGTCTTATCTCAACCACTTGTACCTAATCCAGAAAAACCTAACACCCCCACCCCCCCCCCCCGAATCTGTAAGGTAGGAAGTAGAGATCTCACAAAGCAGAAATTGGTTTTTCAAAATCTTTATTTTACACAAATCCAAAAGAGAATTTATTGAGGAGGCTGGCCACGTCCACGACCAAATCCACCACGCTGCAAGCAAAAAAAAAAAAAAAAAAAACTTGTCAGTACAGAAAGCTCACATGGCTCATAAATCTGCTTATATTCATATGTAGATACAGATTTCCCCCAAGTCATTTCAAAGAATGAACCTCTAGAAACTTCAAACCACAAATGTAGTAATTAGAATGCTCTCTGAAGCCACAGCCACCTGAGCACCCAATGCCGCTCCCAAAAACCCAAAGCAGGCACTCATGAATGTTTAAAGGAGACTCCTATACAGCAAACCCAGGCTTTCTAAGGGGGCGATCCACACCACACAAAGCTACAATGAACTGCATTCCTCATGCACACCTTGGCAACCTAAAGGACAACTTTCAAGCTATTAAAAAAAAACCTAGTGACAATCTTCTTGGTAAGGCCAAGGATGACAGAATCCCGATGTTCTAGATGTTCTCAAATTCTAGGCATTCGGAGACAGGCGGTTCATAAACCAATAGCTCACAAGCCCATTGAAGTTAAGAGGAAAGCACTAAGCATTCAAGGGCTATTATGAAGCAAAGATGGGCATCAACGTAAAAAAGGACCATAACTTCACAACCAAAATACTTTGAGATCCATTTCTAGAGACTGCTGGGTTGACAAATGGATGGTTTCCTTCCTACAACAGTTTGGGCGTCCACAGGGTTTTCTAGTGTCCCTTGTATATGCCTGCATCTTTTCACATGAAAAGCTCATCGTTTGTGCGAAGTGGACATGTTTATTTCACAAAAGAACATCGCAGTTGAGAGGGTGGAAGGAGTCTGATGTGAGCTGGGTTACCACAGGTGCAACGTTGAGCCAGACTCAAGTCTGACTGTGGTCAGTTACGTATCACTAAATCAAACACACCTCACAGTTTGCTCAATGTCAGCAGGTAGAGCCAGAAGAGATAATCCTGGTATCTTGGAAAATCCCATTGGCACTGGACTTTTAATGGCGCATCGCATGATAAAAGGCTCTGGGGAAAAGGAGGTTCCAGGAGGGAAATCTTCAAACTTGAAGCTGACAGACTCAGCTCTATTGTGCTGAACGGCTGGGGAGACGCATACACCCATTTGCTTATGCATGCAGGAGCGGAGCCATGCGTCAAGAAGCCAATATCAAGCAATTTAGTATAGTATGAGAACTAGACCAAACCTTATCTGGCTTAGTTTTAACATTGCTTTTGTATCTCAATATGACACTGCTTAACTCTAGTTACCACAGGAACGAGTGCCTCTTAAAGAGGAACACAGGAATGTCAATCTAGTTACATGGGAGACACTAGTCTAGGTGCAATTGGACACAGTAGCAGAATCTGTACTTTAAAAGAGGGAATTTCTCAGATCCAAGCACATCATCTCAATGCCCCAAAGAAATAAGCTACCAACTTCACATAAAGTAGTTTGCTGAGGAAGATCTAACTGGACAGGTGCCAAAGTTAGTCTCCAGTTCTTTGCAATTAAGACTTCGGACCGCAATCAAGGGACATTATATGCCCTGCAGATAGCGCTATCTGCAGCACTAAGCCCTAGTACTTACCAACACTGCAATGCAGGCTCTTTCCACGGAGATCTGTATAAGATTATTTGACCAAACAGGTTTAAAAGCTAGATTTGCTGCATTTTAAGCGTGGGTAAATTCTTTAGTATAGACAAAGCTGTGGATATATATGGTTTTAATAATAAAAAATAGTTCTAGAACCATCAGGAGTAAAGAATGATTCTACTTTTGTGGTAAATGAATGGTGCTGATGCATGCTGGAAGGTCAAGTGGCAGTATTTCAGGTTAAGGGACAAAGGCTTTTCATGACCAGTACCTGAATTTACATCCGCTAACAAGCCAGTCATTGCAGGAAAAGGGCTAGGAGAGAATTATTAGAATCCCCAATTTAAAAAAATACACCTCTATTTAACTCGAACATAGCATGGCCACGACTCAGAAGTTTATTAGGGGGCACAGAATAAATGCTTACAAACTGGAACTCTGTTGCAGCTCCAGCACCAGCTTCTGCCTTTTTGTCAGCACCAGCTGTAAAATGGAAATTCTCATTAATACAAACGATCACCCAAGGAACAGACCTCGCAACACCACTTATCACTGCATCCCATACCAAAAAGATCACTTCAGCCAAATACAAAGCTACTCTGTATTTTTCCAGGGGGCTTGCCTCATGCACACCCTATTTACTCTTCACGCTAATATCAACCCCGAAAACCTGGTACGACTGCTTCATCAAGGAAGGAGGTCGAGAGCATCACACTAAATTCTGGCATCTCAATTCTATAGGAGACTTGTAACTTCTCACCGATGGCAATTAAACAAATGCAACTGTGTGCACCATAACCAAAATTCCCCATTACTAGCTAAGGCACTGCGATCCTGAAGTCCCCAAGTTTTTTTTTTTATATATATAAAGAACCAGAAGTAATTGTGCCCCACACACAAACCGAGCAATTCACATTTAAAGCAGTGTGCAACGGCACTAAGCAATCACTGGAACCCGATTAAGGAACCTACTCAGGTAATCACATTTATCATCTCGTATCTGGATGCAGATGCGTTACACCGAATGTATACGTTGATAAATTTATGAAGACTGCAGAATCAATGAAGAACAAAAACATCATTCAGAAATACTTACGAGGAACAGTAGTGCGTCTGTAAGTGTCTCTATCAGCCTCACCACGGTTGAGACGTGCAGGGCGCTCACCTTCAAGACCTAAAAAGAAAAGTGAATCAACTTATAAGGCAACAGCTCACAAAATACCATGGTTATTGTACTACAATAATGCCAACACCAAGTTCTCCAAATTTTCACTGAATGGATTAAACATTTATTAATCATGCCTGGGAGGATGGAAATTGCACAACCCTTTCAAACCTCTCGAGAGCCAGTTATCAGGGGTGTGGCATTTAATAAGATATCTACTTGCCCATTTGACAAGTTGCTTCATAAATCTGCCTGCCCTGTAAAGAAGTCCACATGTTCGTTTGGTGCCACAGTGCAGTGAAAAATAATGGCAGCGTTCTCATATGAAAGCTCTGATATTTTGCCAGGGCTAATACTATAATAGGGTTTGAACTCTTCATCAATTTCATTATTTTGCCATCTTTCCACAGATCTATATCCTGGAGCTGGAGATAACTTCTTCCAGGGATGAGAGAAAAGTGGTTGGAGGGAAAGTGAACTTGTAAACGCTCAACAGAACTTCGCATGAGCAAATCTACGCCTGCATGTTTGCTCATGCGAAAAAGCAGCACACAAATATTTCCTAGAAGGGCCGTCTCCTGGCCGACAACAGTACATTCTTGTGAATTCATGAAAGCCATCAATCTGCTCAAAGACAAACCATGGGTGCAATTTTGTAACTATCTTTAATAATAATTGGGCCACTAATTAGGTCTGGAGTTAACCAAGAACTTCTTTGGCATTTGCAGGTGGTGGCAATCAAGGGACCCCCCCCCACACTTCCTCAACTAGGGGTGTGGGGGGGTCCCTTGACTGCCTGGTTTAAAAATATATTTTTTTTAAACCAGATTACTTAAGAAATTAATAATTCACAATTTTTATACCTTTGGGCCTTGGTCTGCCAGTCTCTGGGCGGCTTCTGCGCAGGGTAGCTGGTACAATTTCAGGGGGCAGATGCAGGAAATCTCTTAGGTACTGGATGCCCTCATTGGTCAGATACCAGTAGAAATGCCTCCAAGCAAACTGCTCCTTCACGTAACCACGTGATTTTAGAGACTGAAAAGTAGCAGATGCATAACAGATTATTTTACTAATCCTGCTTTCAATTTACAGTTGGTGTAGTCTACCAACCAGTCCACAGAATAATCCATTTACCACCAAACAGATGCAGGGCACTTTTAGTGTACATAATAAATATCTATAAAGCAGATGAACTGCTTTGCCAGACTGTGCAACTGGGTACCGCTATGCAATCTCATTTCACTGCTGTACAGATTCATGCTCAATCCAGCATCAATTATCCTTCACCATGACAGATCCAAATCTGCTCACAAGCCAGGTAAGCACTTGCAAATATAACTGATCTGACTTCATTTACCACTTCAACAGGCGCCACCCTCTGACTGTTTACCGTCCGTAGTTCATGGCATGCCATCAAAACCGCAACATACACAAGTCCAAAGCATACTAACGTTGCTATCTTTTCATTGTCTGCCCCTACACTTAAACTTGGCCAGTACATTATCCTGCTTACACACCATGGACTAAACATGCAAAAAGTGCACCGCTTCAAATTCCATAGCCCTGGTCTTCATGTCAATCCCTGGTTAAAAACCCCAACATCCTGCTGAAATGGTCATGCCCTAAAGAACCTAAAGCGATCCAAAAGATCACACCCTTAGTCCCACAACCTCTAAGAGGTTCTCTGTGGTCAAGATCAGTTATACTACTAACTTGCATTAACTGCAACGGCCTTTGTAAACTAATCAGATACTATTCAAGATGCCTTCAAGGAGGGGCCGACATGAACTCCATGAATAGCCAGTTAATACACAGCAACCCACTCAAGATTTTATTGGCTGAAAGAATAATACGTTCAGTCACTTAAATAACCCATCAATCTCAGATTTGACTTACGCAGCAATAAACTACTCTGCCTTTATGTACACCACAGCTCCTGAAATCTATTAAAAAATAAAACAAAGGTGCTTGTCTGAAACGACAACTGTGGCCAATATAAAGAATCTCAAACTAAAAGCTACAATTGCTGATGCAAGATCAATTCGGTGTCTAACGTTGATCAGATACTTAAATCAAGACTACTGCATCTGGTCGAAATCGAAAATGGCTTAAACCACATGAACACTACAGAAAATCAAATCCCATGACATTTTAAACCAAAGGTGATCAATTCCAAGCCATTTTCATCAACTCTCAATGTACCTGCATGGCCTTCATGACATGTAGGTTGGGGACATTCTTGTCAGCCAGCTCCGGATGCTTGGGCATATGGACATCTTTCTTAGCCACCATCACTCCCTCCTTGAACAGGAGCTCATAGATGGAGATTCGGTTCTTCTTGGGCATCAACATCTGAAACAGAACACAAACATTATCATAGAGCCACTTTTACACCCCAATTTAAAGTAGCTGCCCTCCTCCCCAAGAAAATGTGATGTGTGGTTATCAGATCACAAACAGATTTACTGCATTCAATTGACTGAAATTGTAAAGTACAACATCGAAGTAAGGAGAGAAAAGTTCTGACCACAAACAAAAGTCTCTCCTAGCAACAACACTGCACAGAGGCAGATAAACTGAGAACATACAAGTTTTAATAAGTTTAGGTTTGGTCATTTATTGCACTAGTAATATTCTAATGGATTTTGCACGTCACAAACAGGGCTATGTAGCCTCCAGTGTCAAACTAGCACAAAACTTCTCTGGTTACGGCATGTTACGGAACATGCTTCACACAATGTAAACCAGCACTGGCAAAAGCAAATCGGTTTCACCTTTATGACTTATTTGCTTTGCTAAAGCCTTCTAAAGATATTTAAAAAAAGATGGAAAAAAAAGGGGTGGGAGTGAAATAATGTACGCAGTGCGATCTGAGGGGGCACTCTGGGGGAGACACCAGCATGCATTGTTAAAAGAGGGAGAAGCACACCTGGGAAAGAACTGGAAAACACATGGAGTGCTTAACCCTGGGGTCTCAAAAAGGTGATTGCAAACTAACAATAGCTCGCTGCTACCACACATGATAATTGCCAATCAGCAGGCTTGAGAATATACTGCTTACCGCCTGATAAGGAAGCCATTTAACCCCTTCGCTGCTAGGCCGTTTCCCCTCCTGTGCTAAGCCTTTTTTGGGCTAGTGCGCGCTTAGGCCCCTGTAACTTTTTGACCACATTAGGTATCCACGCCAAATGTGCGTCCTTTTCTTCCGACATCATGCGGATTCTAAAGGTACCCAGGGTTTGTGGATTCTCCTAGAGGGTTCCCAGAAATTAGTCAAAATACAGCAAAAATTTTGGGGTTTTTTTGTGAAAAATGGGGAAAAGTGGCTGCAAATGAAAGCGTCTGGGTTTTTCTCTGCAAATGATATCAAAAAAGGGTTTGTGGGGCTGAAATCACCATTTCTGCAGCTTTTAGGGAATGACAGATTTTTGTCAGAAATCCAACTTTTTTTTTTTTACACAGTTTTGACATTTTTCTGGGACATAGCCTATTTTTGCAATTTTTTGTGCTGTCAACCTCCTTCCAGAGAATGGTAGAAATGGGTAGAAAAGCAATAATGGACCACCTGGTTTTGCAAGGGGGGTCACTTGGGTTTTTGGCCCGGTGCTCGGCGGCCATCTAGGGAAACCTACCAAACCCATGCATTTCTGAAAACTAGACACCCGGCGGCTTCCAGGGAGGTATGGCTTGCGTGGATCCCCCAACGTTTCCTTACCCAGAATCCCCTGCAAACCTCAATTTTAGCTGAAAAAAAAATCACTTTTTTCACACATTATGGTGTGGGAAAGTTGTGGCATCACCGGGCTCACACAAATTTACCACCACCCAGCGTTGCCCCAGGTCTCCCGGTAAAAATGGTGCCTCACTTGTGTGGGAGGCCCAAGTACCCGCGGTAGGCAAGGGACCAAAACGTTGTGAGGCGAAATCCACAAAACGTTTGGGCCCTTGCCTTCCGCAGGTACTTGGACTACTGCCCCATCTGTCCACCAGGGGGGCAGGAAGGCTGTAATTTTTGCAGGGTGGGTGCCCTGGCGTCTAGTGGGCTTTTTGCCCCCGCCCGGTGTGGCAGATTGGGGGCTAATGCCCCCATCTGCCCCCAAGGGGAGGCAGAAAGTCCACTTGGCGCCACAGAGTTTTTTGGGTGAATTTTAATTAGGGTGGGGGTTGCCCAAAACGGGCATGCCAATACCCCCACCCTAATTCAAATTTTCCCCCAAAAATCTCTGGTGTCTAGTAGGCTTTTTGCCCCCTGGGGGGGCAGATTGGGGGCTACTGCCCCATCTGTCCCCCACAGGGGGCAGGAAGGCTGTATCTTTTCCAGGGAGGGGGTGGGGGCATGTCAGTTTTGGCCAACCCCCAACCTAATAAAAATTTGCCCCAAAATAATCCCTGGCGTCTAGTGGGCTTTTTACCTCTCCAACAGGGCAGATTGGGGGCTGATGCCCCCCATCTGCCCCCCAGAGGAGGCAGAAAGTCCACTAGACGCCAGGGATTTTTTGGGGCAAATTTTAATTAGGGTTGGGGCTGCCCAAAACGGGTATGCCAATACCCCCACCCTAATTAAAATTTGCCCCAAAAAATCCCTGGCGTCTAGTGGGCATTTTGCCCCCCGGGGTGGCAGACTGGGGGCTACTGTCCCATCTACCCCCCAGGGGGGCAGGAAGGCTGTAATTTTTGTGGGGGCATGGACATGCCCTTTTTTGGGACCCCCCACCCCAATACAAATTTGCCCCCAAAAAATCCCTCCTGGCGTCTAGTGGGCTTTTGCCCCCCCCTGGGGCAGATTGGCGGCTAAAGCCCCCATCTGCCCCCAGGGGGAGCAGAAAGTCCATTAGATGCCAGGGAGGTTTTTGGGCAGATTTTTATTAGGTTGGGGGCTGCCCAAAACGGTGATGTGCGCAAAGTAAATATCCCTAGTGTCTAGTGGGCTTTTTGCCCCCCCCCCCCCCCCCGGGGGCCAGATTGGGGGCTACTACCCCCATCTGCCCCCCAGGGGGAGGGGGGGGGGGGGGCCAAAAAGACTAAATGACACTAAAAATATTTGGGGGGAGCAAAAGCCCTTGCCTAAGGGGCCGCTACCCCCTCCCTGGTGTCTAGTGGGTGGATCCCTGCAATGAAGACAGCGCGACCTGCGCGCTGATCTTCATTGCACAGAAACCAGGGAGGGGGCCTTGGGAAGCACTTCCCCAGCTCCCAAGGTCAAAGGCATGAAATAGAAATCCCTCTGCTGTCTGCAGCAGAGGGATTTCGTGCCCCTGGCCTCATGACGGAATGGTTCCGTCATGAGCACCGATGCTCATGACGGAACCATTCCGTCATGAGCATCGAAGGGGTTAAAACCCGGTCCTCGTTTCTGGGATGGCTTGTAAGCTCGGGGTGATGCAGCCTGCCCACTTCTGAAAATCCTCTGTACTTTTTACCTCTACCTTTCTCCTTTCCCGTCATTTCCCATTTTTTACTTCATTCTTTTTATCCTCTTGTCCCCTGCTTTTCTTTCTTCTGTATTTTTCAATCATTTTCTTTTGTTTCAATTTTGTCCCTCCTGTCTTATTGTCCTGTCTATTTTTTAACCTTTGATTTCTCTTTCTTTACCTCTTAGTTTATTCTTTCTTCATCTTTGTTCTATCTGCTTTATGTACTTTGTTTTTCCTTTGCTTCCTCGACCGTTTGTCCGTTTCCATTTTTTAGTTCTTTGTTTTTTCTTCCAATTTCATTTTAATGTCTCTGCTTCTCTTATTTTCCTTGTCCTGTTTGCCATTCTTTCCTTTCTCCCTCGCTTCCTCTCCTTTTTAGGTCTCGCCTGCGAAGGCTGCGCTTGTTTGCTTGGGATTTGGTTGGGGCGGAGGCTCTCTGTTTTGGCTATTGCAGAGCTTCTCATTCATTGGCTTTTAGGGCTCTCATATGTATAAAGGGCTGGGATTAGTTCGCGGATAATCTTGCGACTTATTGATTGGTTGTGGTACCCTTGAGCGTGCACGTGCCTTTTCCACAAAATTTGACTGTACTGCGTCTCCCTTCCGTGAGTAGGCGGGCTCTGTGGTTGCCTGACTGTGGCGCGTAATACATTCTGCTCAATGGAAAATCTGCCTCTATTCTTTCTGACTCTATTGCTCAGTTCCTTCTGTTGCGCCACCTGCTACTGAGAGCCACCCGGCCTTAATGTACGTAATTAAAAAGTATTTTCTCTATAGCCCCGCCTTCTAGAGGAACACGGCTCGGACACAGGCTCCGCCCCGTGCCACCACAGCGGAGCGCTGCACGTATGCGCAAAACGACTGTCACCAACCTGGGTTTACAACCCGCTTCGGGCGAGTGCGGTCGTCTGGAGTTGCTGCTACAACGGCGAGTGTGACGCGGTTTACCCAGTACCGATGCCCCCAGCGGGACTCGTTTCTGCAGCCTCTGCATCGTTTCTTGATTAAATGATGCAGTCATAGATACAGTAATCAGCCAATTTCTATTGATATTTAAAGATACGGATACATTTTATTATTAGTTCGTATTGTCATGAAATACGTCAAGAATGTCGTGGATGAGACATTTTTGTTTGATTATGTATGTATGACAATGTAGCTGATGTGTGCATATTTTTGTAATTTCTTCGGTGTGTCACTTGGACTTCTAATTGCTTCCGACTGCACAGCCCTGAATTGTCTTGGTGACGTCCAACAAATTGCTTTTAGAGTACATACAGTTCCCTACCTTGATAGTTACGTAATCCTTGTACCCCCTTGTCACGCCAGTTCTTCCCCACAGGTAGTTTGTTGAGTGCAGTAGATCTTCCCACTGCACACAAGATGTATTGTAAGGCGAATTACTTTGCCTTGAGAATTCATAATATCGCCTAAGCAGTCTGAGCTTCAATTAAACAAGCATTTACAATGCAATGGTCTCGGCATTGGTAAAGTTAGAGCTATTGCCATTGCGCATTACATTATTTTTGTTTGTTTTTGTTTTTAAAACATTTAAAGAAACGGCATTGTCATGAGCAATGCCAATAGCTCTAACTTTACCAATGCCGAGACCATTGCATTGTAAATGCTTGTTTCTCTCTAGTTATCAGTCTCTCGCCCTCTATATATTCCTCTCAGTCTCAAGAGCAAATGGACAAAACTGATCCAGAGAACCTAAATTAAAACCTTTTGCGATACAGCTATTGTGCCATTAATGCTGTATGGTTGCAGCAGACATGGGCTACTTAAAGGGCAGTAAAGTCCAAGTTATTTCAACTCCGTGTTCATTTATCAAATCCCTTATTAGGCAGTAGCTCACACATGTTTAAATGATCTTAAGTAGCTCTTCCTATAAGAAAGGTTGGAGACCCCTGGCTTAACCTAGACATGAGCAGTGGAAGAGTACAAATGCGATGATTATGTATTAAGAAGAAGAAAAATAGAAGAAAAAAATATATATATATATGCTCCGGATGAGGGAGAAAAACAATGGAACAAGGTGTAGTGATGAGCCTGCAGACCAATCGGTTGAATTTGTGGTGAAGTTTACATGTACAAACAGCTACACAGCAGGGGGAAATCCGGCCGATCCACAGCAGCCTCCAACTCCCCAAGCTCCACTTCAAAAGATGCCAAACGACTTCGTGACCTGGCAACATCCTAATATTCTCCCTGTCACCAATGACAGGATACAAAGGACAGCACTACATATAAACTCCATTCCCACCGAAAGTAGAAGGAGAAGCCATAACACAAGGAAAAGCCATTGAATTGGAAGCATCCAGATAAGTGACAAAGTAAAATAAAGGCAAGCAACAGGCAGGCCTTAAACCCACTAAGTTCTTGGTAAATTCACAATAGGTCTTTCACAACCATACTGCTTGAGCTGGTACCAGTTAAAACCAAGCACCTGCAATGCAATAGGTCTCGCATTTACGCGAGTTTGAACTATTAGCATTGTAAGTGACAATGCCTTTTATTTAGATTTTGTTTTTTAAAACAAATAAAAGGCAGTCATTTACAATGCCAATAGCTTAAACTCACAAATGTGAGACCTATTGCATTCCAAATGCTTGAAGGCATCCCTGAGTTGCCCCCTTCTGTCTCCCATGGCCCCTGAAGAGCTCCCTGTTTGCTACGAGTTAAACAAGCCGGTGGTCACAACTGCGCACGAGACCCTCCTGCAGTAAGAGAAACTCATTAAAGAAAGTAGTGCTTACAGAACTAAAGAAAACGTACCATGTAACAACCGAAGTACAAGAGCCAGTCCTCATGGGAGGTTACAAACGAGACAAGGCGGTACTAACAAGGGACTAACAAGCCTAATAACGAATCAGAAGCCAGCATTTACGAAGGACTATGACAAATATGGAAGGAGAGTGGGCGGGGCTTCAAGTACATACTCCAACACAGCAGGGCTCGCAAAGCATCTGCAATGCAATAGGTCTCGTATTTGCGAGAGTTTAAGCTTTTGGCATTGTGAATGACAATGCCTTTTATTTAGGTTTTGCTAATTAACACAAATAAAAGGCATTGTTATTTACAATGCCAATAGCTCAAACTCATGTAAATGCGAGACCTATTGTCCCAGCTGCCCTGAAAGTTGCAGGAAAGCATGTTGTGCCTAAATGCAGTAGGAAAAACTCATTAAAGAAAATAATACTTACAGAACAGTCCAGTCCCCATGAGAGCTTACAAATGAAGACATGGCGGTACTAAGGCGGGTGGTGTGATCTGTGCGTTCGAGGGAAGGGGGAAGACCAGGGTATAATTATTTTTGTCCGTGAGTTGAGCAGTAATGTTGAATTAATGATACATGCACACATGCACCACTCAATGACTTAAACCCAGTGACTCTTCCTCCCTCGCACCTCAGAATCCCCAGAAACTAATAGCTCCTTGGAGTGCAGTAGTAGCCAAGGAGCAAGGTCACCCGTTATAAATGAAAGTGCCAACCATGGGTACTACCCGTTATCTCTGCTATACGCATTTTAACAGTCGATCAGTCCTACAAAGGTGGGCCCTCCAAAAATGTTCGGATTTTGTGCTTGTCCTAAAGTGCTAACCTTTATTATTTTTGGAGCACCCACAGATTGTGACTGCTGCTGAAAGGTGCACATGTTTGAATTCTAACAGTTAGGCCCTATTTTAATTAGTCTGGAAGATAGACCAATAACAACTTGGATACTAAATCACTGGCCACCTTCCTGTCTCAGATGGTTGATTTACTCTGAAATAATGTGTTTGTCAGTGGGGTACCATAGGCCTTAAGACAAGTAAGGAAAATGGCCAGCCATGTAGATAGTAACAGGCAGCCATAACCTGGGCTGCAGAGAGCCCTCACATCCCGGTGCCACTGTGCCTACTGCACGAACGACAGCTCCGCCTGTTTTCAATGGAAAGAGCTGAATGGGGCCGGCAATACAAGCAGTCAGTATCTAGGTTCGCCCATTTTATGTAGGCACAACTACCAAAGAAATTGACATTTTGTGTAGTAATATAAATTTTCTCTATCCCAAAATGTTAATGTCAGTATCACAATTTACTGGGAGGGTCACTATAAGGAATAGGAGTGCTTTTGCCTCTAGCGAGCAGAATGTATCCCCAATATACCGAGTTTATGGGGAAGCAGGCACCAGCGGGAAGCTCTGCCCCTCCCGCCCCAAAGAGAGATATAATGCCTCACCAACATGGGTTAGCCTTTAATGCTTTTAGAATCTCCTTGTTTTAAAAATTCTTCATTCCAGCCAGACTTTCGATATTCGCAGCGACTCCTTTGTATCATGTTTTCTCCTGTGTCCTTCTTAAAAACTATTTAGTCTTCTTTCCATCCATCACCTTCTGTTCATACTTTCTTCTTGAAAACATTTATCCTCCCACCTCCCGCAGCAAAATACGTCTGTCATGTACACAGTTTCCCAGTTCTTGTGAACTATTCTCTGTTTACGAACAGCCTTTTTGCCCTTAATTCTGCATCCGATCAAGCACCGGAGGATGCTCGGACGTTTGCCTAATGTACTCAGCTCCTTCCTATGCCCAGCATGTGTTTCTAGACTGCTCATATTAGGAACCAATGTTTCTCAGCGCCTTGCATTTCTCTCTCCTGCACTTGGCGTTTCTTAGCTACCTCTTCTGTTGCCATCCTCGTGTTTCTGAGCACCTACCTATAAATCTTCCAGTGTCCTGCAACCCTCGCTGAGCGCCCTTGCAGGGCTGGGCAGGTAGCACGGACCGCTTTCCGGGTAATCATGATTTTTATTGGGGTTGATTAGACTTGTTTTTAATAGATTACAGCACTATGGCTGCTTGCTCACAGTCTATTAACAAAAGGGGGAGGTCAGAAGGGCTTTTACATGAGGTCCAGCATACATGCCCCGGATAGACTATATTTAGAAAGGGTATGCAGTTCCTTAAGAGGATGATTTGTTAGTGAGGTCAATTCTCAAATCCGTCGATATTGATTGGACTCCCAGTGCCTGTCTGTGGCAGCGTCCATGAGTCAGCTGACTGTCAGTTAATTTTTGGGGCAGCTAACAAGGTGTTGAGGAGCATCAGCTATGGCTACAACTGAAGGGAGTAGGGAGAGGTGAACATAGAATTGTGCCTGATATAGATTTAAAACTGAAGTTAATTACCATGTTTTAGGTTGATTACGTGCAGTGCTCCTTGTATGCAGTGTTCAAGTAGTGAAATATCACACACAGGAGTTGTGGCACTTTCACAGTTCAAAGAATAAAGCAGTTATGTACAGGCAACATAGTTTAAGTATTGGCCCACCTGTATGCAATGTGATGATCTAGAATGGATGTTGAAACACGTGATGTTTATGCAAGATTTACAATGAATAATGCATAGGAACAGCATCATGCCATCTGCACAGTTAGTTTTAAGATCTACTTAGTTTTTTATTGTTTAATGTTTAATACAAGTTCTTTTATATCTAATGCATTAATCCTTCTAGCCTGGATGACAGGGGGATAGTGTAATGGTAATAAAAGGGAGGGGGGACGGCATTTTTCAATTCTCGCCTAGGGTAGCAAAACACCTAGAAACGGCACTGTACAGAGGCATCTCTTCCCTAAGCCATCTGCTGGTTCAGCGCATTAGTCCACTGGCATACTGTTGCCCTACCAATGTACCACTAATTGTGGTAAAATTCCGGCTTTAGTCCAAGCGCAGATGATTGTGTGCACCCGTTGGAAATAGGCCTTCAATTCCCCACTGCAACATAAGACAAGCATTTACAATGCAATGGCCTCGGCAATATTATAGGTAGAGCTATTGATATTGCTCATTTTTTTATCATTATTGTATCCCTAAATAAATGGCATTGTCATTTCTATTGGCATTAGTTTTTTTTTTGCATATGTGATACCTATTGCATTAGCAGAGAGAGAGTGAGGTAGTGATATAGAGAGTGAGGTATTGAAATAGAGAGTGAGGTAGTGAGATAGATAGAGAGTCGAAAAAGAAACAGCATAGTTGGGAGTTCTCTTTAATAATACGAATTGATTTCTAGCCAAATTAACCCTTTTTGCAACATTAATCAATGTTCTAATAATGTATACTTTGCAGTGTGTATGCAGTTCTGGGATAAAAGTTAAAAGCTCACCATTCTATATTAGGACTTTAAGTTATAAATGGTAAGTAACAGAAGGATGTCTCTTTTGAAAGCAGTAATCTGTTTACATCATATGCACCCTGTAATCTACTTAGTACACGTTCTATTAACCCTCTGCACTAACTTCATATGAGTCAAAACCTCAACTATACAAAATGCTGCTCGCTCTCCCGGAAGATAATTAATCACACGAGTTCTCTCGACATTTATGTGAGGCTTGGTAAATGCCGGCGGAAAGAAACGCTGCAGCAGGTGCTTCAAAAGTTTAATAAACTTTTGAACACGGCGCCGCCAGGAAGCCAGCACCTGGTGCGGTGGCACCGGTCGCACGGCCCTAAAGCCAGCCCTGATCCCACCCACTTCGACCACTGGCACGCATGCATTTCAAATCACACACCTGCCTCACCTTTAAACTTGCTGGGGACGGCCGCCGGTGCAATCTGCAGAGTTCACAGGAGAGGAGGGGCTGAGCCGGGAGGAACAGCTGACTGCAGGGCAGGCTGCTTCAAATCGAAGGCCGAAGACGAGGAGCCACGCAGAGGCCTCGCCGTCGTAATCAAGATGGTCGGTCAGTGGTACTGGTCACTCTCCCTCGTAGTCGCAGGCTCAGCTCGGAAGTGGAAAAGGAGGAAGTGGGGTGGGGGATCCCAAAGATAAAGGGCAAAGGTATGGGGCGGGCAGTACTGTACCTGACGCGTCCCGCACCCACCACAGCACCGAGTAAATAATCTGACCCACGATTGGGTCACAGAAACCCCAGGGCAGGTCAGCACACTCTTGGGGGCATGTCGGGTAGTCGCTGCTGGTCTTGCAGGACCCTAATTGGTAGCAGCTTCCCGCCTGCAAAGATATACGGCCCTGCAGGTGTTACTTACACCACTGCCTTTCTCCGAGGTGAAGCAATGCCTCGGAGAAACACAGCGGTGGTTTCAGATTCGGGGGCGTGGCTAAAAAGTGGAAAGAAGAGCACGGAACACGCCCCTGAATCTGAAAAAGACGGAGCCTATTTGGAGGGAAGGCTCTCTCCTCCAATGGCTGGCCTCCGTTTAGGAAGCCAGCCAATGGAGGAGAGCCAAAAAGAGAGGCGGACTAAAGAGCCACTCTCAGAAACATTAAATCTCTGATTTCCGGTTCTGCCTTCGGCAGACCGGACGGTCCGCGACCTAAAAAATAGGGCCACTACATCAAGCATTCTATACTGTATATGCCCGATGCATAAGTGTCAATAGGCACAAACCAGTTTCATATCCACGCTAAAAAACATGCAACTAGACCTAAACGTAAAAGGCCAATAAAGAAATGCTCGTCGATTACTCCCCGGGTCACAAATGTACAAGTGAACAATACTGATGTCACAAGCGGACAGCCCAATTATCTTCCGCCATAAAATGTATACTGAGCCTTAAATCAGATCACGTTTATTTTAGTTCTAAGTTACCATACCTAGAAAAGACTATGTAGATGCAAAGATAGTGATACTCAATCGACATTATATGTTATTCAGCTCTGCATTTGCACAGTTACGGCCAAGTGCACACCCAGTGACACCCGTCCTATTTCCACACGCACAAAAGTCAAGGTAAAGTAGTGCCCATCCACCGACATCCGTTCTATTGCCACATGAATTATCCACGTTAAGTAGACGCGAATATTAAGAACCAACCCGGAAGTAGAGTTGCTTTTGTGCCGTTTACAAAACATGTACTAGTGGTTCGCTCTACGTATAAAACATGCATGTAGAACCACCCCCGTATTAAACATCCTGTGGACAAAACGTGATCCACTGATGTGATGCGGAAGTTCTGGCATCTGCTTTCATTAGGAAGCGTCCTACCTTGCTTTCCGATGATTATTTATAAAGATCTAAAAGTATGGAGTAACCAATGAGGACTTAGTAAATACGCAAACAGAAATTTTTGTTTTTTACAAACTGCCCGCAGTTTAAGAAGGTACTGGAGGTCAGACTACAAACCCCATGGATGCCCGGAGTCCGTTTCCATGCAGGAACCCTCACTCTCCCTTGCCCCCGTTTCAAACACCATAGCCCCATTTAACTGCAAACCCCCCGCCGGACACTTCCAGCACCGTACCCCGCTCGAGCAGTAAGTGACCATACGAATAATCATATCCGTTTGCGAGAGCGGGAGAGGGTACTAGTCTCTAACCCAGGAGCCAACAGCCTACTGCGGCCTAGGACCCGAACCTCGCGGGCGGCAGCGTAACATGTCCCCGGCATACTCGGGAATTCTGGCGGCTTAACGAGCCCGCCTGTTCAATAGAGGGGGCCCGGACACACTCACCTCTGCGGCTGCCTGTAGGCTCGGAACCGGAAGAAAAGAAGGAGCATGCGCAGTACGGCACGTCTAGCCTTCTCTCCCAGGACCCAAGTGCAAGGTGGTCTTCGCAAGGAGCATGCGCAGTAGTGCACGTCTAGCCTTCTCTCCCAGGACCCAAGCGCAAGGCGGTCTTCGCATTGCCTGATTGGAAATGCACGTATGTTCAAATAACCAATAGAATACAAAATTTGCGAACAGTGGTGACAAGAATTTTCAATTCTATTAAGGACAACAGAGGCGAGGATTATGCTTCTCATTTTCTTTGCTTTATTATAGCAGCCAATGAAAAACGTTATTTTTTATTAAACATAGTGCGATGAACTACAAGTCCCATGAACACCTCGTGGCCCCTAACCATAGAGACTGAGTCCATATAACACGTAACCGAGGCACACACGTCCTCTTTCTTTGTGAAACTGCAACAGGTAAGTCCCACACACACACGTCCTCTTTCTTTGTGAAACTGCAACAGGTAAGTCCCACACTGTTCACGAACATTCTCTTGCATATAGGCCTTGATGAAACCTTTCAATGAACGAACGAGTCCGAAGACCAACAGGACAAACTTGGGGTGCAATGGAGCAACTCCTGCTTGACAACTCCGGTGAGACAACACCACCTTCGAAGAAGAGGATCACTACCATGATAGGTCGAAACTAGGGTGAGCGAGCTTTACTTGCCATTGGAATCTGAAACAAAAGAAGAGAAAAAAGACCCCGTAATAACGGTGATCCATGACCTACGTGCCCACGGCAAACTCATGCAATGGGGGGGGTAAAAAATCCACGTAATATCACCAAGTATAACAAGCATTTGCAATGCAATAGGTCTCGGATTTATAAGAGTTTGAGCTAATGGCATTGTAAAATTACAATGCCTTTTATTTATGTTTGCAGTGTGAGGCATGCAGCACTGTGGTGTGCAGCAATGTGCAGCAGTGTGCGGCGTGCAGCAGTGTGCGGCGTGCAGCAGTGTGTGGTGTGCAGCAGTGTGTGGCGTGCAGCGGCATGCAGCAGTGTGCGGCGTGCAGCAGTGTGTGGCGTGCGGTGTGCAGCAGCGTGCGGCGTGCAGCAGTGTGTGGCGTGCAGCAGTGTGTGGCGTGCAGCGGCATGCAGCAGTGTGTGGCGTGCAGCAGTGTGTGGCGTACAGCAATGTATGGCATGCATTAGTGTGAGGCGTGCAGCAGTGTGAGGCGTGCAGCAGTGAGGTGTGCAGCAGTGAGGCGTGCAGCAGTGTGTGGCGTGCAGCAGTGTGAGGCATGCAGCAGTGTTTCGTGTAGCAGTGTGCGGCGTGCAGCAGTGTGTAATGCCGCAGTGTGCGCAGCAGTGTGGCTGTCGGTAGTGTGCGGCGTGCAGCAGTGTGCGGCGTGCAGCAGTGTGTAGCATGCAGCAGTGTGTGGCGTGCAGCAGTGTGGGGCGTGGTTTGTAAACAACAAGAAAAGCGGACATCAAAGGAAGGGTGGGAGGGAACGAGCATATGGGGTGTGAGTTATAATGAAAGTTAATTGTTGTAAGAGGGGATGCAGGAAATGAGGCCGAGCGCGCGCTGGCGAAAGCAGTCTGCTGCTTCAAGTCCGATGCCAGCGTCGCGCTTGAATGCCTCACATGCACTGGCCATAAACCGCATTCCTAAGGTCTTGTGCCCCTTACTAAATATCTCTGAATGCGCGAGGCGGCGCACGCGCAGGAAGTAGCTGGTGGCAAATGGAATGCGCGTGGTTGTGCGCGTAACCGCCACCCGATCCGCCTGGGAAGCCTTTGGGAGCATTTTCTGAAGCCCCTACAGAAGTTCCACTGTGCGATCGCTTACGCGATAGCCAGGCGAGACCTAAAAACATACATTATTCGTACTTTCATTGCTCTGAACAACATAAGTCAAAACATAACTGCCGGGTGGGATAATCCTCGCCTCCGTTGTCCTTAATAGAATTGAAAATTCTTGTCACGACTGTTTGCAAATTTTTAATTCTATGTCAGGACCGGAGGCTCCGATTATGCTTGTTTAAAGCCGAGCCACCACCACAGATGCAACATCCACAATAGGTTTGTAATAGAAAGACTTAAAGGTAGATTCCGCTGACCAATCGGCCGCATTCATGATGTCAGAAAGGCTCACTCCCAATGCAAATGATTTGGAGGCCATTGCTCCCCTGACTGAATGGGCACCAAATTGAGAGATATCAATGCCCGCTTCATTCATGAGCCAACGCACCCACCTAGATAAGGTAGCAGGAGTCACAGGCCTGAAAGGCTTTTGCAATGCAATAAACAATTGACCTTGCATGTCAGAACGGAACTCAGAAGTACTCACCTCGTACGGCTTTAGGCATTGTATCACACACAATTTGGGGTTCTCTGGAAACGCTGGGTAGGATACCGAGGTAGAATTACATTTGGTACGTCTAGTAATGGTAAAAGTGACCCCTTCCGTGGAGAAACGACGTCCAGCCAGGTCTAGAGCTCTGTTGTCCGAAACTCTCTTGCAAGAGACTAGACATAAAAGCATAGCCAACTTGGCTGAAAGCTGCTTACGCGACAGATACTTGTTCGCTAGCCAAGCTTCTAGGAACCGAAGAATGACTGACACGTCCCACAGGAATGAATATTTTGAACATGGTGGTTTAGCCATCCTAATACCCCTAAGCAACTTACAAACTAAGGGGTGCTCACCCACAGACTTGCCCTCCAGCTGAGCATGCCCTGCCGAAATCGCTGATCGAAAAGAATTGACTGTCCTGTAAGCAGAGCCCGCGGAAGCCAAAGAGGCTTGGAAATTTAAGACCATGGAGACATCTGCTGAAGTGGGATCGATATCCCGTCGAACACACCAGCTACACAATCTGCCCCATGCAGATGAATACCGCTTATGGATATTGGACGACCATGCCTGGCTGATAAATTCAGCAGCGTCCGCCGAAAGGCCAGGGATGCGCCATCTGTCCCGGAAACTCGCCACGCCACTAGTGGTAGTTGGCCCTCTTCCATTAAAGGGTGAGGAATCTTGTGAGGGTCCAGCAACAGATTCCATCTGTGAGGGAGAAGTACCGGCACAGCACAAGATATTCCCAAGACCATCGGGAACCATGCCTGTGCTCGCCAAAAAGGCGTTATTAACACAAGTTCCGCCCGTTGTTGCCTGGCCTGTGCCAGGACCCTGGTAATCATGACAAAGGGCGGGAACGCATAACAAAGTAGTTCAGGCCAAGTCTGGAGGAACGCGTCTGAGGCTAGAGCCTCCGGATCTGGGCGCCAACTGTAAAACCTCAGTAGCTGTTTGTTCAGCCACGATGCAAAAAGGTCCAACTGGCAAGGACCCCACAGGAGGTTCAGCATCCGGAACACCATCGGGGATGGAGCCTCCAGTCGCTGTAGTCCCGTAGGTAACGGGAGTGCCAATCGGCCACCTCGTTCTTGCGCCCCGGGAGATACTCCGCCACCACCGACAAATCTGTGGTGCAGGCAGTAATGCCAAAAGTCCTTGGCAATTTCCGCTAGAATACGGGACCTTGTACCTCCCGGTTTGTTCACGTAGCGAACCGCCGAAACGTTGTCCATTCGTAAGATGATGCAACAATCCGTCTTCTGTGGGGAAAGACTGCGGATGGCGAAGGACCCTGCTAGCAACTCCAGGCAATTGATATGAAGGGAGAGCTCCTCCGCAGACCATCTTCCCCCCGTCGAGATCGGACCGCAGCGGGCTCCCCAGCCCCACCGGCTGGCGTCCGACTCGATCACTACCTCGGGTTTCGAGCCGAAGATGGCTCTCCCATTCCACGACTCCATGTGATCTAACCACCACAACATCTCCCACCTCGCGTCCTCCGAAAGAGGTATCTGTTGGGCGTAACCGAGGCCTTTGCGGAGATGCTGAATCTTGAAGCGCTGAAGTGCACGGTAGTGAAGGGGGCCTGGGAAGATTGCCTGGATCGAAGAGGCCAGTAACCCCACTACTCGGGCAATGGACCTCAAGGGCACAGTCTGCCTGCTCACAATCGATTTCAACTCTCTCTTGATCGCTCTGATCTAGTATGAGGGTAGGAGAAGCTGGCAGCTGTGGGAGTCCACCTGGAACCCCAGGAACTCTATGGATTGCACCGGGACCAAGACCGATTTCTGGGAATTCACCACAAAACCCAAGCTCTGGAGAAGAAGGATGGCCCATTCCAAATGCGTGAACGCCAGTTAAGGGGACTGTGCCATGAGAATGATTTTGTCTAGGTAGACAATCAGACGCACCCCTTACGCACGCAGAGATTCCACTACAGGTCGCAGGAGTTTTGTGAAGCACCAGGGTGCTGATGAAAGACCAAAGGGAAGGGCCGTGTATTCGTAACACACGCCTTGCCAGAGAAACTGGAGGAAACGTTGATGCGGGGCGTAGATGGGAACGGACAAATACGCGTCCTTTAGATCAAACCGGACCATCCAGTCCCCTTCCTGCAAAAGATCGCGTAACAGGTGGACGCCCTCCATTTTGAAGTGGCGGTAGACGATCCACCCGTTGAACTCTTTGAGATTGAGGACTAACCTGGACCCGCCCCCTTTCTTTTCGACCAGGAAAACGTTGCTGAGGAATACCTGAGGATGACAGTGAGTGATCGCAATCGCCCCCTTTTGCAGAAGGGTACTTATCTCCTCTGAGATAAAATTCTGATCTAGTTGGGAAAAACATAGGGGAGGGGGGCAGAGGGCTTGAGACGGTGTCTCGTACATCTCTAGCTTGTACCCCTGCACCGTCTCCAAGATCCAAGGATCTTGTGAGAGGGCGCGCCATTGTTGAAGAAATAATTGGACACGACCCCCCAAAACCACTTCCGAACATGGAATAATTCTCACCTGTAGATCCTGTCTCCTGGTAGTTTCCGTGGCTGCCTCCAAAACGTCCCCTGCAGAACCGATTCCTGGCTCTCCGAGACGGGTAGAAGTTTGAATTATTTGAATTGTCATTGTATCCACCTCTGTGGTGTTACTGGCCACGGGGGGGCGCCTTGGTTGTGTCCCCGGCCGAACGAGCACCCTCGACCTCGTCCAGCCCTGGTGAAAACCAGTTTAAAGACTTTGCGTAGCGACTCCTGGGCCTTGTCCAAACCACTAAAATTGGCCACAAACTTGGTGAGCTCTTTTAAGAACGGCTGGCTGAAGAGGAGACCCTGAGCCACAGGACCTGCCTCTGACGAGGAAAGTTCTGCCAACTTAGGGTCCAGCTTGAGGAGAATAGAGCGTCTCCACTCGCTGGACATGGTGCAATTAGCCTTGCCTAACAGGCACACCGCTCTTTGCGCCCAACCAATGAGGGCATCCGGACTTATTGGGAACCCCGTTTCCTTGGCCTGATATCCCATCTCTAAGATTTTCTTTAGGGGCCCTGAGAGGTTCAATAACTTGGCAGGACCGCCAAGCACGGTCTATGCCTTTCTTAGGGTCCCGTGCGTACTTTTTAAGGTACGCAAGCATTGTCTGGTCTACTTCCGGAGTATCCGCGACCCGGGACCCGGGACACTCCGAACGCAGCCGGGCCCTGACTTCCTTATCGAATGGCTGGCGGAGATGGGACTGGACATAGTCCGCCACTTCCCGCGGCGGGAGCCACACCGTGGAGTTGGGGTGGACGATGTCCGATGGTTCAAAGGTCAACACTTTGGGTGGCGAAGGTGCTACATGGTGCTCTTAAAGTCCTCTGTGTGAGGTTTGGCCATCTTGGCCTCTCTAGCCTTCTTGCGTCCGGACGCAGCCGGTAGCCATCCCTGCTGAATGGCGTACTTATTAAGGTGCCTCTTAAGGGGAGCAATAGCCCACACCAGGGCAGAATTCAGGAACTGCTGTACATATGAAAGAGGGCATGAAAATACATAGATTAAGCACCTTTTTTTTTCGGCTTGAGAAAAGGTCAAGCTGTAGGCCTCACTCCAGTGACAGGGTAAAAAGGACCTGTTCACTACTAGTAATCACTACAAAGTATGCTGCCACCACCGCCCTTGTGCTGCTAAAAAACCTACAAAGGCTGTAGCCTTCTACCACTATAAGGATAGCTGGGTGCCCCTCCTGGTCCAACAAGACAGCATACCGTGAGACAGACCTGTGTCATGGCGCCCCCGCATGATATGTGTTCACCTATGAGAAAAAAAATCAGCATTCGGGTCCAGTGCTTTAAATGGACCGGTATTGAGTACCCGCACTTCTCAGTTTTCTCCCCCTGAGTACCGGAACTTGTTTTTGGGCAAGGAATGTGCCGGTATTCCCAGAAGCAGCAGGGATCATGCCCTGAAGTACCGGTATGTGCAATGCAAAAACTACTGAAAATAACCCTTTCAGATGGATCGTGTTTATGTGCCGCTCTATCAGGCAACGGGTAGCGTATTCCTGTGCTGAGGTGCACCTGCAGTTTTAGGTTCTAATTGGCATCGCAATGAGGATGTGGCCAGAGGTGCCGACAGTGGAACTGGAGAACCAGGTTCAAGTCCCGACGTCGGCTCATCATCCTGTGATTCAGGACAACTCCCTTAACCAGTGGTGCTTAAAAAAAGGAAGCTTTAATGCAAATGTTCTGATTGTCATGTAAAGCGCTTAAATGTCCATGGCCCAAATTCATGCAATATCAAACTGCCAAAAATTAGGCCCTGCACCTATGACATTGGAGCTGATGCTTGCCATGTCTCCTATGTATGGAGGCAGTTTGATATTGTGCGTTTCCGTGCCCTCCATGGCACGGAGATAGCTCTTCTGGCATTCACTGAGGAATTAAAAGCCTTATTAGATAATGGAGGAGCTGCAGCCATCGTCCTGCTGGATCTCAGTGCGGCCTTTGATGCCGTCAATCATGCCATACTGAAAGATGGATTGAAGGAGATCGGTACCAGGGACAAAGCTTTGGATTGGCGCTTATCTGGACGATCGATCCTTCCAAGTTATGGAAAAGGACTGTCTTTCAGACCCCCGGCCCATAAAATTCAGAGTGCCACAGGGCTCTTCCCTTAGCCCCACCAGATTTAATATTTATGTAAGACAACTAGCCTCTATAACGCAGGAGTTCGGCATTTCAGGTTTGTCGTATGCCGACGACACGCAGCTGATCGTCTCTATGCCAAGCACTCCCAACCAAGACAATCTTCAATTGGGTCCATGTTTGACCAAATTATACAACTGGATGT
This sequence comes from Triturus cristatus, assembly GCF_964204655.1. Classification (NCBI taxonomy): domain Eukaryota; kingdom Metazoa; phylum Chordata; class Amphibia; order Caudata; family Salamandridae; genus Triturus; species Triturus cristatus. The sequence continues at coordinate 67,328,082 of NC_140579.1, read as the reverse complement.
CAAACAATTACATTAAATTCAACGGAGCAAAGACCGAACTCATTATTCTGGGTAATATGCCCATCCCCAGGCCACTGAATAACTGGCCTTCATGCTTGGGAAATCCACTTACTCCCAGACTGGTCGTCAAAAACCTAGTGATCTGGTTGTATAGTTCCCTTGCAATGAATCAAGAGGCTATTAATTTGGCTGCCACTTGTTTCGGGCTTCTAAGAATCCTCAGAAAGATACTGGATCTTATCCCAGAGCAGCTAAGGAAAACAGTCCTACAGGCCCTCGTAGTCTCTCGACAGGACTATGGGAATTCTCTTTACCTAGGATCTCCTAAGTATGTGATTAAAAGGCTGCAGATGGTGCAGAACGCAGCCCGAGGCTCCTGCTTAATCTTCCTAGGCACACCCCGGTAAGAGAGTCCCTTACACAGCTCCAGTGGCTACCAATCAATGCTAGGGTAAAGTTTAAATCCCTATGCATTGCTCACAAGGTCTTGAATAATAAATGGCCGGACAAACTCAAAACCCAAAACAGCAGAATGTGCCCTATAATTCTTGAAGCGTATAAAGGTAAAGACTTAATTTCAATTGTAGATTGTAGCTGAGATATGTACGCATTATGGTACCAATTCTTATGCATGTGTCCCACACAGAAAGTACATAAAATGGAAGTTGAATCCATACGAGGCGATTTTCGATTTCCGGCCATCTGGTTACCCAATTCCCAAAGAATATTGTTCATAATTCAGTGTGTTTTTATGCTATTTAGCTAATAATGCATGGAAATGTTTCTTAACATGTGCATAATGAGACACTAAAGAGAAAATAATGAAAATGTATTGGTAAACCGTATTTTGGTAGACGTTAAAAATCCCTATTGAAATACACATGCATCACCAATGCTGCTTTTGCTTATGCCTAAAACGAAAATGTGTTACAAAAAAGTGAAAATAACACATAGAGATGTTTTTTCTTTTGTTCATGAAGCCTAATGTGACGGCAAGTCAAACCTATGTGTTACTTTGAAAAAATCTCATTCCTAAAATTTACGGCTTTACCTTGGTTTTTAGGTCTCGGCTGCGAAGGCTGCGCTTGCGCAGTCTCGCTCCGAGATTTAATGAGTTTGAGTCACTTTGAGAAGAGGGGCTTGCACCCGCCCCTCTTCTCTCCTGTTCTCCATTGGCTGGCCTCTTAAATGCTGGCCAGCCACTGGAGAAGAGGTCCAGTCACTCCGTTGAAGCCCCGTCCTTTTCGGATCGGGGGGCGTGTTTTTTCGTTGCTTTTCGCAGGGCGTGTTTTTCTCTCCTCCAGCCAATGGCAAGAGGAGAGAAAAAGAAACACGCCCCCGAATCCGAAACCGAGGCTGCGTTTCTCCGAGGCAGTTCTTCTCTGCCTCGGAGAAAGGCGGTGGTGTCCCGGCGTTGCTCCCTCACCTGATCTCCTTGTTTTGCTATTGGGATCCGCACCGTGCTTTGGACGCCTTTCCCCCTTGTTAAAGCTCTTTCCTCGTGGCTTAGGAGACGGGACCGGAAGAAATTACGTTTAGTACACTGCAGCCAATCAGAAGAGGAGTACAACATTTTGCCTCTCCCCGACTTCCAGCTCATCTTCTCGTGTTTCTTTGCACGTAAACGGGAAACCTTCCCACGCCACGGCCCACCGACACTCCCTCCGCTGCTGAAGTTCTCGACCAGGATGTATTTTGTGTGATTTACGGATGGGGGGCGTGGTTAAGCTTCCTTATGTCAAAGGGGTGTGTTCTTCTACTTCAATTCACTATTGTGCGAGTCGGCGGCAGTTTGTAAACCCTACTCCTCACCCGTCCCCTGACTCTCGCTTCTTACTCCGGGACAGCCATGTCGGACCAGGCTCCCTTCGACACCAATGTCATCACCCTGACCCGGTTTGTGATGGAGGAGGGCAGGAAAGCCAAGGGGACAGGAGAGCTGACCCAGCTGCTCAACTCCCTCTGCACGGCTGTGAAAGCCATCTCCTCCGCTGTCCGGAAGGCTGGGCTTGCCAACCTGTGAGTGTGACTTCTTTCCGCCCCAAAGGGGCCAGTTTGCCTGGTGTGAGGTAGCACAACGCCACCAGCAATTTTACAAATAGCCTCCCAAGTCTTATCCAATTTGAGGGCGTGTCCTCGGTTTCTTTACACCTGGCCTGTCAGTGTCTCTCAGATTTTTTTTTTTTAATGTGGATTTTGACGTCAATGCCTCCATGAAATTAATATAAACGTGACACGCTGTAATGTTTATCTGAAATGTTTGTAATCGTCTTCGTGAATATTATTCTCGTCAAGAAGGTAACCTGTTAAGAGTAAGAAATATATAGCGTTGAAAAATGAGCGAAAACACTTCCTTGCCGTTGTCTCCCTGAAGCTTGGTTTAAATTCTGTATTTTAAGGCGCCTACAGTGATGTCGTCTGCCTTTTTATACTTTGTCCCGCAGTTTTTACCTGCCCGAACTCTGTAGCCTGTCAATTCTGTATACAATAGCTTTCGCCACGCCTCGCCTCAGCTTTAGGACTGCATTTAAACTCCCAGAAATAGCCATATATACTATCGATGTATGTTTGATTTCTCAAATTAGGCTCAGATTGGACCAAAAATAGGCCTAGGCTCGCCAAACGAGAGGCGCAAGTACGCGAATCGCGACCTCTCGCATTGCTTGGTTGGTATCGGGGGCTAAGTTTTGGAGAAATGTGTTGCGAATCAAACGTTTTAAATCTTTCCAAACCAATAACGTTGATCAACACATTGGTTCTTACCTGCGCCTTCCTAGAAGCCCACCAGGCTTTAGGGGTGCTTATGGTCCCCTGACTCTGGACTGGGGAGTAAATCGAGGCTTTGGACATCAGAGGTGCTAGTCGGTGGATGGGTCACTGAAATTCTAGTTTTCCGTTCCTAACCATGCGTTCCTCCTGGGCAAGGTGGGGATTTGCAAACTGGCTGAGGCTTTGTGGCCTGCTCTGTAGATCATTGGTCTCCTATTGGCCCTGGGGTCTGGCTGTCAAATCTTCAGTCTCGGCTGCATCCTTCAGGTCACCGCTAATGGCCGCTGCCCTGGTACTGTGCAGAGAGTTATCCAAATGGAGACCTGCCACTCTGCAGCCAGCAAATAATCTTCCTCATCTGACCTGTCTGGGCCCTGTGATGGGCCTGGGTGTGTGTCCAACGTGAGGCGGGAAAAATTCTTACTCTTTGCTGGCACCACTTTTGTCCTGTAACACTTTGTCCTAGCGCCTCAAGCCTCTTCGTCTCTGCCAGCTGGACTGCAGGCTTCAGAAACTATTCTCCTCTTGGCCTTCGCCACACTACACCCCACACTGCACACATTTTACTACCTCACTAGCAGAGATTTCTATGTTCACAAGCGACAGTAGCTCAAGTTCAACTTTTTTCTTAAATTCTACAACTTGTAGTTCTGATTTAATATTGGGATTTTAAAAATACCTTAAAATCCCATAATGCAAAGAAAATCCCTGGACTTGAGGAGCAGATCACGCTTTCACATTGACTGGTGGACTCTTTCGTCCCCAACCTTTGTGACACGGGTTCAGTGGCATAGGAATGGTGCCATAGGACCTAGAGTAGGTTAGGAAAATGTGTTCTTTGGCCTCTAGTTGTGTAACAACAGTCAGCAATAATCCTGGTTCAAAGTGCCCCTTGGCCACTGCACCATCAGTTGATATATTCCCGTTTGGTGAATTGATATGCGACAGACTTCTTTAATTTCCAATGAGTCACTCGTTCATACCAAGATTTGTCTTTGCATTCTGGAACTTGTAGACTTTTTCAGCCCATTGTAAAACCTTGAATACTTATCTCTCTGCACAAATAAAGAACCTGGACTGAATGAGTTACAAGAGTATGGACCTGTCACCTGGGAAACTTGAGAGCCCTGGTTTTGTGCCTTGCTCCTCAAAACGACCCGAGCAGTGTTCCAAGGTCCATGCACGAGTAGTTTATTCAGATCAAACTCCTAATTAAGATTCAGTAATAGGCTGATAAAAATCCAAATCCTGGTAAGACAAGGAAACAAGCAAAAGGAATATTACATAATTGTATATCGTAATACAATATGTATATATAATAGGATATAACAGTTTAATATGATTGCATAATAACCTTTGTACAGTGGTATGTCCTGTCACTGTATGCTATGGTATAATACAGTATGGCCCTACACTGCATCTACAATATGGCATGGTACTGCATAGCTTGTCATTGTACTGTATGATATGGTATCGTCTGGCTTGGCATGTACTCTCGTGTGGTGTGTTCTATCGTATGGTATGGGATGTATGTTATGTTATTGCCTATAATGCTATGGTATGGCCTGTCATTGGTAGTATGGTATGCCCTGTCATTGCATAGTATAATATGATCTGTCATTGTATTGAAAGGTATGGCTTGTCATTGTATAGTTTGATATGACCTCTCATTGAATATTATGGTACGGTATGGACTGCCACTGTATAGAAAGGTATGACCTATCATTGTATTGTATGGGTATGGTGCGGTGTTTCGTGGCCTGTCGGTGTATGGTATGGCCTGTCATTGAATGGTCTGTATTGTATAGTGTGCCATGGTCTGTCATTTTATGGTGTAGTCCGTCATTGTATAGTATGCTATGGCCTGTCATTGTATACTATGATCGGGTATGGCTTGTCATTGTAGGGTATGGTAGGGCCTGACATTGTATAGTTTAGTGCGGTAATCTTTTGTTACAATGTACATATTGAGCTACAAGAGAAAGCGCAATAGGAGCAAACAAAGAAGCAAAAAAGTGTTTTACAATATAAATATATTTTCACGCCAGAATGTTCTTTATAACACATAATTGTGCAAACCTAAACCAGTTGAAAACACCCTGTTTTTTGCTTAAAACATTGTAATCATTCCCAAGGCATCCCAAAAAAGCGCTTTGTTGTAATCTAAACAAGTGATTACTTCATAGAGATGGCGCAAAGCCAATAATGTATTTTGAAGTCATTGTTAGAAGCAACGCTAACAATTTGTGGTCTTCTGGTGTTAAAAGTAGAAGGGGAGAGGATGTAAAGTAAAAGGTAATAAATGCCAGAAACAAGTGGTGAAAGCAATAGCGCAAAGCAAAACCAGGAGCGAGGCAACCTGAAAATTCATACTAAGTGTAAGAAGTGGAAAGATTCATATATATAAAAAAAAAAACCACTGTAAGCAGTACTTGATCCAGGGACAGGGTACACATATAAACGGGCAGTGAAGCCAAAGCGAGGCTAGCAAAGTGCTAACAAAACAGGGGCCAGCAAATAAGACTGACAATAAAGGCAACAAATGGTAAGCAATGGACTGGTTCTCAGCCCCCAACATGTGGAACAAGCATTTACAATGCAACGGTCTCGGCATTGTTAAAGTTAGAGCTATTGGCATTGCTCTTGACATTATTTTTGTTTATGTTTTTGTTTTTAAAACATTTAAAGAAACGGCATTGTCATGAGCAATGCCAATAGCTCTAACTTTAACAATGCCGAGACCGTTGCATTGTAAATGCTTGTTCTACTCTCTAACAATCGGCACAGCTGTGGCCAAGCAAGCGCCCCCTCCTACGACATTTCCTTCCAAAGAAATGAAATCGCTGCCGTACTAATCCGGGGTGCTTTCGTTGAATTGCAAAGTAACAGACCTCTAGTACATTTTCAATATCGTTTCCTCCGAATACATAAAAATCCTTATCAGTCAAACTGATTGTCACCCAAACTTCAATAAAGTAATGTAACAAAAAAACAAACCAAAGTAATTTGTGAATCCAAGGCCGTTAAATCTTTCTTCCGTCACCCGAAACTTTTTGCAGCCCGATTCTAATAGCCGATGGACACCGGATTTATGTATGTATACACTACATATGTGTGTAGCACGCACACGGTGTATTGGAGAGTTTTAGGCACTACAAAGAAGCAACAATGCAAACAATATATATAGATTTAGTAATTTGAAGGAAGGCCCACTATGATCTATTGACTGAGCTAACGTCAGAATTTTGTTTTTGAACTCGGGCAATTGCCCTGCATCCGGGCCGCTTCTAGGCACTGTACATGTGTAGAAAATGCAAAACAAACCACGAGCGCCAGGGAGACACAGCAAACAAACTAAAACTGCGGAATTCGAAGAGTACACAAGTACACATGCCTTTGTGTCTTATATAGCGCCCACATGTCTGATTTAAGGCTGCTTCAGACTGCGCGCTTTTATAGATCTATATAAAGACAGAGACGTACCAATAGCGCAGTACATAACTTACAGACCAGGAGCGAGCACTGGAATGTAAGTGCGCCCTGTCAGGCATCGCACATTAATTTACTGCTTTATGTCAGCCCAAGCGCCCACTGACACAAGCCTCATAACACCAAGGACTCTTTTAGAGCAGAAAACAAGCCCACGAAGTCACCATGACTGCCCCTCCCCCCACTCTCGGCTGAATACACTCTCCCTACTGCTCAACGACTACTTCAACATGCCCCCTAACCCGACTATGCAACCCCCAAGGACAGCACCCTCAACGCGTCATCTGGCTCGCGCGGCCTCTAGCGCTGTTACCTTAGTGCGGGCTGTTCTATCCCTCCGTGGTTATTTTGAATACCTCACTGCTGTATTGTTCTGTACTCTTTTGTTGACAGTTTTGACCCACATGAATCCTCGCACGTACTTCGAGTGAACCTCCTCACTTAACATGTAAAGCGCTCCGATACCCTCGGGTCTAGCTAGCGCTATTCAACATTGAATAACAATGTTAGTCAGGATAAAGATGGCTACAAAACAAGTGAGGTTAAGACAAGGAGAGCGGCATCTGTAACAAGAGAATGGGGCTGCAAGGTACCTAGAAATGAGAAGCGCAAGGGACAGGCGCACAAAAGAAGGAGCTAAGGGCAGAAATAGAAGGAACTGCCTCAGAAACAAGAAAACGAGACAGGAAACAAAGGGGAGCGATTGTAGAAACAGAAAGAAACTAGGTCCTAATCGGAGAGAGGACTCTTTTAGAGCAGAAAACAAGCCCACGAAGTCACCATGACTGCCCCTCCCCCCACTCTCGGCTGAATACACTCTCCCTACTGTACACACGTCTGGGTTTAAAACAAGCCGAGGGCACCGGAAGACACCACCGCCTTTCTCCGAGGCACAGCAAAAATGCCTCGGAGAAAGGGAGCCTCATTTTCGGATTTGGGGGCGTGTTTTGCTGTTGTCTCCTCCCTGAGACTTCTCGCAAAAAACACGACCCCCGATCCGAAAAAGACGGGGCTTCAACGGAGTGACTGACCTCTTCTCCAGTGGCTGGCCAGCATTTAAGAGGCCAGCCAATGGAGAACAGGAGAGAAGAGGGGCGGGTGCAAGCCCCTCTTCTCAAAGACATTAAATCTCCGGACTTCCGGTCTGCCGACCGGATGGTCCCGAGACCTAAAAACAGCTGACGTTGCCATTACTGTCCCAGTTCCTTGAGCCCAGTCCTGACATGTCAGTCCCTAAGACTCTTCTTTTTGCTGGAGCCTAAAGAAGGCTCTTTGTCAATGGAGAAACCCCACTGTCGACCCCGGACTTCTCTTTAACAAATCCGTGTATTGTGGGATTTGTAGTGTTTCTTTTAATTAACCCACACTACTGTAGCAATGATTTGTAAAATAAAACTGAATATTGGAATAGTGGTGTATTTCGCATTGTCTTTGAGTCATCCTACCTAACCATAATCTCAATTAGAAAATGATAAGGTGCTTACGGCTAAAAAGACAAGATTGCGGAAGGTGTTACTATTTCAATGTGTGCACGCTCCCAATTGCAGTCAGCTCCTGCTAGACAGGCAAGCAGTAGTCACCATGTTGACCTTTGAATTTAAAAGGGACGAGTGATGGTGAGGCTGGGGTCAGGTGAAAAGCACCTTCGTAGCTGGAAGGAAGCATACAAAGGCCTGCTACAGACTAACCCAGCAGTTTGAGGAGGCCTTCTAAAGCTTTGTCCTTTCTTCACCCCCACAGAGTCAAATGTAATCTCCTTCTCGTCCTCCCTAGAGAAGGTGGTGCAGGTATCAGACAATGACCATGGCACGAGGGAAACTTGCAGCAAAGATTAGAACTATACATTATAAAACTCCTCTTCTACTGGTCAGTAAAGACAAGACTTTAACTAGAAAATTCGCAGATGTTGTCAGTCAGTCACACGCTTTCTGGGAAACACAAACATGTGACTTTCACAAATATTACTTGGAAGAAAGCAAAAGGCAAACTACTCAAACTGCACGCACGAAATGACTGTTCTTGTGTGAGTTAAATAACTAACTTGTGTTGCACATAACGGGGAGGATTCCTAGGAATGGTACAAAAACGTATTCAGGATACATTGTGTGTGAAAATTCAGATCATACACGTAGTAAAATCCTTGTGAATCCGGCCCACAAAGGTTTACAAATGTGTATATTGCAGCAAGAAGGGAGCCAATACAAATCAGTGCGCTTTACGACCTGGTCAGGCGTCTCAAGCACTCTATAAATAACGTACTCTGACCACCCAGAAAGTGCTTCAGGTCTCACAGAGGTTATTGAAGGCGCTACATAAACACCAATGGAATACAAAGTAATTATAGTGCAACTCGCAGTGGGCACGTTAAAAGCTGCTGATAAAGAAAATAAAACAGTTTACGATACACAGTGAAGAGCTCGCATCCTATTCCACGCGCACCCCGTCGCTCAGTCCAGAATAGCACTCATCTTTCATCCTGTATCGTGGGAAGGAGTGCTCTAGTGCCACCGGGTCTCACCTGATCCCCCACAGCCGCCTGCCCCCGTGTCCCTCGCGGCCCGTCGGGCCCTGGTCAGCACTCCATCGCCTCGGGGGTATCTGACCCCGCCCCTGGTTTCTCTGACTGGAGCCGACTGGCGCCCTCTCTTCCTGGCAAGCACTGCTTGCCCTCCTCGTTGGCAATGGCCTCGATGGCCTGGTAGAGCTGGTGGGCCAGGTGCTGTCTGTCTGCGGGCTTGCGGCGTCTCCGGACGTCCCTGCGGAGGTCGTAGACGGTGTCTGCGGTGTCTAGGAGAAGGGCCTCCTCGTAGCGCCCCAGCAGCAGCAACAGTTGGAGCATGCGCATCCTGAAAACCTCTTCGGGGTCTACCACCCCTGCCTGGGCACACTCGAGAGCCAGGCGCACCCTCTCCATCAGCGCCGCGAGCCTCATGACCGCCAGCTGGTGTCGCTGGGAAGGGGATTCGCTTTCGCCCTCTCCCTCCGTGGTGAGGGTTCACAGCTCAGCGAGAGGGGGAAAGAAGCCGTGTGATGCTGGGCAGTGCAATACGATGCCAAACCTTGGGTATGGACCGCCTTTCTCCGAGGCACAGCAAAAATGCCTCGGAGAAAGGGAGCCTCATTTTCGGATTTGGGGGCGTGTTTTGCTGTTGTCTCCTCCCTGAGACTTTTCGCAAAAAACACGCCCCCCGATCCGAAAAGGACGGGGCATGAGTGGAGTGACGGGACCTCTTCTCCAATGGCTGGCCAGCATTTACGAGGCCAGCCAATGGAGAACAGGGCAGAAGAGGGGCGGGTTCAAGCCCCTCTTCTCCCAAGTCATTAAATCTCCGGACTTCCGGTCTGCCGACCGGATGGTCCCGAGACCTAAAAAGCTGTGCGAGCAACAGCGCATGCGCTATCTCAGGCAAGACCTAATAATCGAGACTATATAATCTATTCAGGCATAGACCTGGACAACCTTGGAGTTCTGCTTTGGTAAAGCTCTGCTCTCCCATCCCGCAACCCCCATCATGTGAAAACAGTGGCGTAGCAAAGGTGCCTATGCCCTAGAGCAGGCAATAAGAATGGGTTGGCCACTGAGTGAAATCACCATACATAATTATTGTTAAGCAGGAGCGCATAAAACATTTCTGAGGACTTTGCACAGTTGGTACTGGTATTCTGAGAATGCCTGAAACCTGTGCCCAGTGAACATTGGGTAAGCGTAGGGCTGAAGACGAGCGCCTTTAGCTTGTGAGTGCTAGTGGTGGGCAGATTGCCCGTTGTTGAATGCTACCAAAGTCCATGCCATAGCCTGGTATTTGCAGGGGGTGAGGCACGGGGTGTAGGTGCACAAATATGTCTGTATTAGTGTGTTGTGAATTTTGCCATGTGATTGGAGGGTGTGGGGTGTGTCTGTGTGAGTACAGAGTGTACTGGTGTGAAGGGTGTGGGGTGTGCCTGTAGGAGTGCATTGGGAGAGGGCTGCCTAGTGTTTGTGTGTGGGCATGTAAGGATGAATTATGTCTGTGGGAGTTCTGAGAGAGAAATGCATCGGACTGCAGCATTTTGGTGTGTATTGTGAGGGGTGAATGTGGTAATTGTTTAAGTACATGTTGAGGGAGGTCCTGTATGAGCGTTGACTGTGGGCAGTGCCTTTGTGAGTGCAGGGGAAGTATGTGTCTGAATGAGTGTAGAAAGATATGCTTGTATGAGTGAGGACGAGCAGCGTAAGTGCAGGTTGAGCGATGTGCATGGTTGTGATCTGCATGTGAGTTTCGGGGTGATGGGGAATGTCTGTAAAAGGATGTTGCGGGATAGTGTGAGTGGAAGGAGCGAGGGGAGGGTCTGTATTAGTGGCGGGTAGGCAGTCTACATGAGTGAAGGGCTTTGGAGTACACTGTGACTTGAGGATGGTTGGAGACCCGTATGAGGGTGAGGTAAGTGCATTTGTGATTGCAGGGGAAGTGTCTGTAGGAGTGTATTGTGAGTTGTTCCTGTGTGACTTCAGGGATAGAGGGGTGCCTGTGTGAGTGAGGACCAACAGTGTTTCTACAGAGTGAGTAATGTTTCCAAGTACATTGTTGTAAAAATTGGATTATTATTTGGGTTGGATGACACCCCACCTCAAGGAATCATCACAGCCCTTATCGGGATGAATCCTTAGTCACTAAATTAACTTGAGCTCAACCCTATGGTAGCCATGGCACAGAGCAGACCGGCTTAATTTAGGACAATGTGTAAAATAGTTATGCTGTAACAAAACAGTTATAAAGTCAAAATACAAAACAATACTAATCCCAAACTGAATTAGTAAAAATGGAGTAGGATTTAATAGTAAAAATGGAGTAGGATTTAATAAACAAAATGACAGAAATCAAATAAGTGGGACCTGAAATATGAATTTGTAATGTTTTTAAGTAGAAGGGGAGTGCCTTCATGAGTCCGGTGTGTCTATTTGTACTGTGAGTTTTGCCTTTGTGAGAGCTAAGTGAGCAGTGTGCCATGAGAGTGCACGGGTTCGTTATGTGTGAGGGCGGTGTGAGGGATTGTCGGTATGTTTCTAGGGATCAGGGGGAGTTTGAGTGGAGAGTGTGAGGAGGAGTGTCTGAGTGGAGAACGAGGAAGGTTTGTGTGAGTGAAGGGCGAGGGGTTTTACTGCATGAGTGTAGTGAAAGTGTTGTGCCTGTGTGAAGATAGGAATATGCCTGTGCGAGTGTATAATGAGCCGTCTGCCTCTGTGTGAGGGGTATGACCGTGTCCGTCCTGGGTGAGGGCTAAACCTATCTAAGTGCAGTGTGTGCCAGGCCTTTGTGCGTGGAAGGGGAGTAGCATGAGTGTAGTGTGCCCATATGAATGTAGAGTGCAGCCAAACCTATAGACATTTAGTGTTTTGTTTTTTTTCTTTTCTAAGTTGACTCGGATGTTTCTACCTAGTTTCACTGCTGGGTACTGGTGATAAAGTAGGCACAGTTGCAGAGGTGAGATTTTATGGGTGAGCTACATTTAATTGGCTCCTTTTTAAGAGGCTGACAATAGCTCAAAGTTCTTCCTCCAACTCACACACGTCTGTTGAGCAATTTCACTGGGAATGGAGGCTGCAATCTGCAGATTCAGATCCCTGCAAAGTAGTTCAGGAGGTCAAATATACTAGTTGTCACCGCTGTGGGCAAGCTGCTGATTGCAGATTCCAGTGCAGCTAAAATTGCTCAGTGGGTTAATGCGCCTGCTGTTGACCTGTGAGCAGGAGGATCGAGGTCACGAGAGCCTACTTGAAAGCTCCATGTCAGTTGTCCCTTAACAACTCAGCCTGCCTCTCAGGCCTGCTCCCTCTATCCCACCCATGGAAGAATGAGGAGGTGAAAATAGCCCACCTCACTTTTCCTCCAGTGCGGTACTCTGGCCCTCGCTGAACCCCACCTTTCCCACACCTCGCTGAATCTGTACATTTCAGTGCCAGTGGTTAACATCATATTCTATGACCATGCACCAGGCCGGCGGGGTGCGTGGGAAGCAGTATTCTGGCCCTACAGGGTGAGGGGGTGATGACCAAGGCCCACAGGTCACCTGCTTCATTCAGGAAATCCAGTACAGCTGGTGGGCATCATAATGGGCACAAAGAAAAACTGCCCCCCACGCCCCCCCCCCAAAAAAAATATTCCATAACTGGCACTCTGGTGCTGACACATCGCTGGGTTCCAGACTGCCCAAAATCCAACCCTGTCTCATAAACATTTATTCAACCTAATGTGATTTAACTGGAAGATTTCACTTAGCCTAGGATTCTGTATCTACAAAGGGCAGTGGCAAGTTATGGGAGTTGAGGTGCTTTTTAGGTCTCGGCTGCGAAGGCTGCGCTTGCACAGCCTCGCTCCGAGATTTAATGACTTGGAGAAGAGGGGCTTGAACCCGCCCCTCTTCTCCCCTGTTCTCCATTGGCTGGCCTCTTGAATGCTGGCCAGCCATTGGAGAAGAGGTCAGTCATTCCTATTAGGCCCCGTCCTTTTCGGATCGGGGGGCGTGTTTTTTGCGAGAAGTCTCAGGGAGGAGACAACAGCAAAACACGCCCCCGAATCCGAAAAGGACGCTGCCTTTCTCCGAGGCATTTCTTCTTGACCTCGGAGAAAGGCAGTGGTGTGCCTTTTGCTCTGCCTTGTTTTTTAAAGAATCAGCTCACGTTTCTTCAAAAACACTGTGATGAGTGAGCGTAGGGCGTTGCGCTACAGGCGAACGTCTGGTGACGTCAAATCATCCCGTCCAAACTTCAGAGATTAGCCACGATCGAAGGAACATGGAACATCAACTATGTGACGAGTGAATGGAAGGTGAGCTGCGGAGCGTGAGGGCGTCCAAAATAGTTTGAAAAAAAATCAGAGCTCCACATGGCTGCAGCTGCGCGCTGCACTCAATGCTCGTTTTTGTAATGCTTCTGACGTAGCCCTCCCACCCCTATTTTTCTTTCTCACGATCTGTCTCCTGTCTATCTCTATTTCCTCTGCTTCTCTGTTTGTAAATATCTCTGTCCACCTCACCGTTACCTCTCGCTGCCTTCCCCTCTGCGTCCTCCTCGTCCCTAGATCTCTTCAGAGATTAGCCACGATCGAATGAACATGGAACATCGATTATGTGACGAGTGAATGGAAGGTGAGCTGCGGAGCGTGAGGGCGTCCAAAATAGTTTGAAAAAAAATCAGAGCTCCACATGGCTGCAGCTGCGCGCTGCACTCAATGCTCGTTTTTGTAATGCTTCTGACGTAGCCCTCCCACCCCTATTTTTCTTTCTCACGATCTGTCTCCTGTCTATCTCTATTTCCTCTGCTTCTCTGTTTGTAAATATCTCTGCCCACCTCACCGTTACCTCTCGCTGCCTTCCCCTCTGCGTCCTCCTCATCCCTAGATCTTCCAACCGCCCTCTCTTTCTGTCTCTCCTTCACCCTCTTCCCTCCCTCGCCCTCTCTTACACAGTCACCGCATGCCTGTGTCTCGCGCCGTCTCACTGTCTCACACACTCCTGCTTGTTTCTCTGCCCCCTCTCCTTTTTCGTACCTCCTCTCTCAACACAAACCGAAAGTGCCTCCCAGCAGAGCACACGGGCATCCCAGCACTTTAAGGCACGGATGGCGTTTTGAAAGTAGCAAGAACGTGTCTCGCCGGCACCCCACCCCTCGAAAAACACCCAGAAAAGAAGCGTTAATCTGCATTTCGCAAACGACGCCGCCAGAGTTCACGGCCCAGCGGTAACGACACGCAGACATTACGACTAATTTCCGAGATTACCGCCTGCGGTAAACGAGCCTGCGCGGGCAGACGCATTTGCGTAGTTTTTGCGCGCTGAGCCCACTGCATCTGTGGCATGGTTGTAGGTCGCACGGAAGTATTCGCAACCCAGTGCTCGACACTTCGATCTATTTCGAGGTGTATTGATACAAGGGCGCTGTTCACCACACAACGGAAATTACCGGGCACGAGTTGTCTTTTATTTCGTTTCGAATCCGCGAAACGTAGGTGCGCAGCCTCTCGCGAACTCGCTTCCCGCCGCCGTTCTGTAGCCGAGTCGGTATATTTTTCTCAACCACATAAGTGGAAAAGATGGATACAACCCCGACTGCGCCTTGACTAATATCTGTATTTTACATATGCATTTTACAGGGCTGGATGGTGCATTTCTTTGGTTTTTGGTAGCTCATGTAGAAGATGTTTTGTTTCTTACTTCCTACCCGCCTGGTGTGTACACTCTCTGTCCTGCGGATTTTTTTCCTTGTGTTTCTAAATTGACGGGCAGTATTTTTTTTTTTTATGAAAATCTGTGAACATCTTAACTTGTCCAAAAAACATACATCACCCTAAAGTGAACGAGGTATTTTGAAGTTTTCCCTGTCTGAACTTGCACGAACACGAGGAGATGTAAGTGAAATAAATGTGTTCTCTCCCCCCCCCTCTTTAATCTGCTCTGCTCCTCCGCACTATTACCTCTAATGGAATGTAAACTTTTTGACAAGGGAAAGGGCAGCGCAGGTGACCCTAAACCGAGCTCGACCCCCTCAAGCCACACCTGAGGCATTTAAAACGAACGTGTTTGTGCGAAGGAACATGTTAACTTTGGGGGAAAGGTCAGAAGTGTGATTTTTGGCACCACACTTTGGAGGAGCAGCAGGTATTTTCAGCAATGCTAAGCGGCCTTTAAAGAACACGCGCTTAGACCTGTCCGGGGCAGAGTTTATTCCAACAATTCGTTGTAGCCTGCGCAAGATCACACAGTTCATTAACAGTCGCGGCGGAGCTGTGATCGACAACTTCAGATTTGTAATAATAACAAGCATTTACAATGCAACGGTCTCGGCATTGTTAAAGTTAGAGCTATTGGCATTGCTCATGACAATGCCGTTTCTTTAAATGTTTTAAAAACAAAAACATAAACAAAAATAATGTCATGAGCAATGCCAATAGCTCTAACTTTACCAATGCCGAGACCATTGCATTGTAAATGCTTGTTTATATAGCTAAAAAACAATTGCGAAAGTTGCTTATAAAATAGTGAGTATAAATGCTATTTTGTTTTTCTTTCCAGCTTGAGGTCCAGTTTAATATGAGTCTTAAATTGATGTATCACTTGCCCTAGTAAACAATCCCCAAAGTCGATTTTTTTTTAATTTTGTTCCAAGCTGATTAATAGGAGCATGCATCACCAATGATGCAAAAGGTCAAGTCTGAATATTCAAACAGCAATAAAAAAGTGAGGGAAACAGATATTTGAAAAATTCATTTTATTTATGTGGCCTTGTGTCCAAAGGCTTCCAACAAGAGCATTTTCTTTTTCAATCGGGCGATTTAAAAAAAATCGGCGAATTTTTTTTTTTTTCCCTAAAAAAAGTGAGAAATAGTGAGTTTTAGTGTAAAAAAGTGACCGTACAATATGTTTTCACCAAATAAAGTTTTTGGGACTCAGAATACACTTAGGCTTCAGGTCAATGTGTTTTTGTTTGGGGAAGGGGCCCAGGGGAAAAAACACCTTTGGGGAGTATGCATCACTGGTGATGCTCGCTAGAAAATATGGCACCCCAATATTTTTTTCTGAAAAAAGGGGGGTGCATATGAAAGAGGGCGTGAAAATACATATATTAAGCACCTCTTGACAGGGTTAAAAGGACCTGTTCACTACTACTGATCACTACACAGAATGCTGCCACCACCGCCCTCGTGCTGCTTAAAACCTACAAAGGCTGTAGCCTTCTACCACTATAAGGATAGCTGGGTGCCCCTCCTGGTCCAACAAGCCAGCATACCGTGAGACAGACCTGTGTCATGGCGGCCCCGCATGATATGTGTTCACCTATGACAAAAAAATCAGCATTAGGGTCCAGTGCTTTAAATGGACCGGTACTGAGTACCGGCACTTCTCAGTTTTCTCCCCCTTAGTACCGGAACTTGTTTTTGGGCAAGGAATGTGCCGGTATTCCCAGAAGCAGCAGGGATCATGCCCTGAAGTACCGGTATGTGCAATGCAAAAACTACTGAAAATAACCCTTTCAGATGGATCGTGTTTATGTGCCGCTCTAGCAGGCAACGGGTAGTGTATGCCTGTGCTGAGGTGCTCCTGCAGTTTTAGGTTCTAATTGGCATCGCAACGAGAATGAGGATGTGGCCAGAGCTGCCGACAGTGGAACTGGAGAACCAGGTTCGAATCCCGTTGTCGGCTCATCATCCTGTGATTCAGGACAACTCCCTTAACCAGTGGTGCTTAAGAAAAAGGAAGCTTTACTGCAAAAGTTCTGATTGTCATGTAAAGCGCTTAAATGTCCATGGCCCAAATTCATGCAATATCAAACTGCTAAAAATTAGGCCCTGCACCTATGACATTGGAGCTGATGCTTGCCATGTCTCCTATGTAAGGAGGCAGTTTGATATTGTGGGTTTCCATGCCCTCCATGGCACGGAGATAGCTCTTCTGTCATTCACTGAGGAATTAAAAGCCTTATTAGATAATGAAGGAGCTGCAGCCATCGTCCTGCTGGATCTCAGGGCGGCCTTTGATACCGTCAATCATGCCATACTGAAAGATGGATTGAAGGAGATCGGTATCAGGAACAAAGCTTTGGATTGGCGCTTACCTGGACGACCGATCCTTCCAAGTTATGGAAAAGGACTGTCTCTCAGACCCCCGACTCATAAAATTCGGAGTGCCACAGGGCTCTTCCCTTAGCCCCACCAGATTTAATATTTATGTAAGACAACTAGCCTCTATAACGCAGGAGTTCGGCATTTCAGGTTTGTCGTATGCCGATGGCACGCAGCTGATCGTCTCTATGCCAAGCACTCCCAACCAAGACAATCTTCAATTGGGTCCATGTTTGACCAAATTATAAAACTGGATGTCAAACAATTACCTTAAATTCAACGGAGCAAAAACCGAACTCATGATTCTGGGTAATATGCCCATCCCCAGGCCTCTGAATAACTGGCCTTCATGCTTGGGAAATCCACCTACTCCCAGACCGGTCGTCAAAATCCGAGTGATCTGGTTGTCCACAGGTCATGGTTCTGCACATCATCCATGTAAGGGGTCTCCAGGCTGCTTCATCCTTAGATCTTCCTCATCTCTAGCAGACATGTGTCCACAGGTCATGATTCTGCACAGTATCTATGTACAGTGCTTCCAGGCTGCTTCATCCTCAGATCTTCCTCATCTCTAGCCGACATGTGTCCACAGGTCATAATTCTGCACAGTATCTATGTACAGTGCTTCCAGACTGCTTCATCCTCAGATCTTCCTCATCTCTAGCCGACATGTGTCCACAGGTCATGATTCTGCACAGTATCTACGTACAGTGCTTCCAGGCTGCTTCATCCTCAGATCCTCCTCATCTCTAGCTGACATGTGTCCACAGGGCATGGTTCTGCACAGTATCTATGTACAGTGCTTCCAGGCTGCTTCATCCACAGATCCTCCTCATCTCTAGCTGACATGTGTCCACAGGGCATGGTTCTGCACAGCATCTATGTACAGTGCTTCCAGGCTCCTTCATCCTCAGATCCTCCTCATCTCTAGCTGAAGTGTGTCCACAGGTCATGGTTCTGCACATCATCCATGTACAGTGCTTCCAGGCTGCTTCATCCTCAGATCCTCCTCATCTCTAGCCGAAATGTGTCCACAGGTCATGATTCTGCACAGTATCTATGTACTGTGCTTCCAGGCTGCTTCATCCTCAGATCCTCCTCATCTCTAGCTGACATGTGTCCACAGGTCATGATTCTGCACAGTCTCTATGTACAGTGCTTCCAGGCTGCTTCATCCTTAGATCCTCCTCCTCTCTAGCCGACATGTGTCCAAGTGTCATGGTTCTGCACATCATCCATGTAAGGGGCCTCCAGGCTGCTTCTTCCTTAGATCCTCCTCATCTCTAGCCGACATGTGTCCACGGGTCATGATTCTGCACAGTATCTATTTACAGTGCTTCCAGGCTGCTTCATCCTCAGATCCTCCTCATCTCTAGCCGACATGTGTCCACAGAGCATGGTTCTGCACAGTATCTATGTACAGTGCTTCCAGGATGCTTCATCCTCAGATCCTCCTCATCTCTAGCCGACATGTGTCCACAGGTCATGATTCTGCACAGTATCTATGTACAGTGCCTCCAGGCTGCTTCATCCTCAGATCCTCCTCATCTCTAACCGACATGTGTCCACAGGTCCTGATTCTGCACAGTATCTATGTACAGTGCTTCCAGGCTGCTTCATCCTCAGATCCTCCTCATCTCTAACGGACATGTGTCCACAGGTCCTGATTCTGCACAGTATCTATGTACAGTGTTTCAAGGCTGCTTCATCCTTAGATCCTCCTCCTCTCTAGCCGACATGTGTCCACGGGTCATGGTTCTGCACATCATCCATGTAAGGGGCCTCCAGGCTGCTTCATCCTTCGATCCTCCTCATCTCTAGCCAACATGTGTCCACGGGTCATGATTCTGCACAGTATCTATGTACAGTACTTCCAGGCTGCTTCATCCTCAGATCCTCCTAATCTCTAGCCGACATGTGTCCACAGGTCATGATTCTGCACAGTATCTATGTACAGTGCTTCCAGGCTGCTTCATCCTCAGATCCTCCTCATCTCTAGCCGACCTGTGTCCACAGGTCATGATTCTGCACAGTATCTATGTACAGTGCTTCCAGGCTGCTTCATCCTCAGATCTTCCTCATCTCTAGCCGACATGTGTCCACGGGTCAAGGTTCTGCACATCATCCATGTAAGGGGCCTCCAGGCTGCTTCATCCACAGATCCTCCTCATCTCTAGCCGACATGTGTCCACAGGGCATGATTCTGCACAGTATCTATGTACAGTGCTTCCAGGCTGCTTCATCCTTAGATCCTCCTTCTCTCTAGCCGACATGTGTCCACTGGTCATGGTTCTACACATCATCCATGTAAGGGGCCTCCAGGCCGCTTCATCCTTAGATCCTCCTCATCTCTAGCCGACATGTGTCCACGGGTCATGATTCTGCACAGTATCTATGTACAGTGCTTCCAGGCTGCTTCATCCTCAGGTCCTCCTCATCTCTAGCCGACATGTGTCCACAGGTCATGATTCTGCACAGTATCTATGTACAGTGCTTCCAGGCTGCTTCATCCTCAGATCCTCCTCATCTCTAGCTGACATGTGTCCACAAGGCATGGTTCTGCACATCATTCATGTAAGGGGCCTCCAGGCTGCATCATCCTTCGATCCTCCTCATCTCTAGCCGACATGTGTCCACAAGTCACGGTTCTGCACATCATCCATATAAGGTGCCTCCAGGCTGCTTCATCCTCAGATCCTCCTCATCTCTAGCCGACATGTGTCCACAGGTCATGATTCTGCACAGTATCTATGTACAGTGCTTCCAGGCTGCTTCATCCTTAGATCCTCCTCATCTCTAGCCACCATGTGTCCACGGGTCATGGTTCTGCACATCATCCATGGAAGGGGCCTCCAGGCTGCTTCATCCTTAGATCCTCCTCATCTCTAGCCGACATGTGTCCACGGATCATGATTCTGTGCAGTATCTATGTACAGTGCTTCCAGGCAGCTTCATCCTCAGATCCTCCTCATCTCTAGCCGACGTGTGTCCACAGGGCATGGTTCTGCACAGTATCTATGTACAGTGCTTCCAGGCAGCTTCATCCTCAGATCCTCCTATTCTCTAGCCGACATGTGTCCACAGGGCATGGTTCTGTACATCATCCATGTAAGGGGCCTCCAGGCTGCTTCATCGTCAGATCCTCCTCATGTCTAGCCGACATGTGTCCACAGGTCATGATTCTGCACAGTATGTATGTTCAGTGCTTCCAGGCTGCTTCATCCTCAGATCCTCCTCATCTCTAGCCGACATGTGTTCACAGGTCATGATTCTGCACAGTATCTATGTACAGTGCTTCCAGGCTGCTTCATCCTCAGATCCTCCTATTCTCTAGCCGACATGTGTCCACAGGTCATGATTCTGCACAGTATCTATGTACAGTGCCTCCAGCCTGCTTCATCCTTAGATCCTCCTCATCTCTAGCCGACATGTGTCCACAGGTCATGATACTGCACAGTATCTATGTACAGTGCTTCCAGGCTGCTTCATCCTTAGATCCTCCTCATCTCTAGCCGACATGTGTCCCCAGGTCATGATTCTGCACAGTATCTATGTACAGTGCTTCCAGGCTGTTTCATCCTCAGATCCTTCTCATCTCTAGCCATCACGTGTCCTCAGGTCATGGTTCTGCACAGTATCTATGTACAGTGCTTCCAGGCTGCTTCATCCTCAGATCCTCCTCATCTCTAGCCGACATGTGTCCACAGGGCATGGTTCTGCACATCATCCATGTGAGGGGCCTCCAGGCTGCTTCATCCGCAGATCCTCCTCATCTCTAGCTGACATGTGTCCACAGGTCATGATTCTGCACAGTATCTATGTACAGTGCTTCCAGGCTGCTTCATCCTTAGATCCTCCTCCTCTGTAGCCGACATGTGTCCACAGAGCATGGTTCTGCACAGTATCTATGTAGAGTGCTTCCAGGCTCCTTCATCCTCAGATCCTCCTCATCTCTAGCCGACATATGTCCACGGGTCATGGTTCTGCACATCATCCATGTAAGGGGCCTCCAGGCTGCTTCATCCTTAGATCCTCCTCATCTCTAGCCGACATGTGTCCACGGGTCATGGTTTTGCACATCATCCATGTAAGGGGCCTCCAGGCTGCTTCATCCTCAGATCCTCCTCATCTCTAGCCGACATGTGTCCACAGGTCATGATTCTGCACAATATCTATGTACAGTGCTTCCAGGCTGCTTCATCCTTAGATCCTCCTCATCTCTAGCCGACATGTGTCCATGGGTCATGGTTCTGCACATCATCCATGTAAGGGGCCTCCAGGCTGCTTCATCCTTAGATCCTCCTCATCTCTAGCCGACATCTGTCCACGGGTCATGATTCTGCGCAGTATCTATTTACAGTGCTTCCAGGCAGCTTCATCCTCAGATCCTCCTCATCTCTAGCCGACATGTGTCCACAGGGCATGGTTCTGCACAGTATCTCTTTACAGTGCTTCCAGGCAGCTTCATCCTCAGATCCTCCTATTCTCTAGTCGACATGTGTCCACAGGGCCTGGTTCTGCACATCATCCATGTAAGGGGCCTCCGGCTGCTTCATCGTCAGATCCTCCTCATGTCTAGCCGACATGTGTCCACAGGTCATGATTCTGCACAGTATGTATGTTCAGTGCTTCCAGGCTGCTTCATCCTCAGATCCTCCTCATCTCTAGCCGACATGTGTTCACAGGTCATGATTCTGCACAGTATCTATGTACAGTGCTTCCAGGCTGCTTCATCCTCAGATCCTCCTATTCTCTAGCCGACATGTGTCCACAGGTCATGATTCTGCACAGTATCTATGTACAGTGCCTCCAGCCTGCTTCATCCTTAGATCCTCCTCATCTCTAGCCAACATGTGTCCACAGGTCATGATACTGCACAGTATCTATGTACAGTGCTTCCAGGCTGCTTCATCCTTAGATCCTCCTCATCTCTAGTCGAAGTGTGTTCCCAGGTCATGATTCTGCACAGTATCTATGTACAGTGCTTCCAGGCTGGTTCATCCTCAGATCCTTCTCATCTCTAGCCCTCATGTGTCCCCAGGTCATGGTTCTGCACAGTATCTATGTACAGTGCTTCCAGGCTGCTTCATACTCAGATCCTCCTCATCTCTAGCCGACATGTGTCCACAGGTCATAATTCTGCACAGTAACTATGTACAGTGCTTCCAGACTGCTTCATCCTCAGATCTTCCTCATCTCTAGCCGACATGTGTCCACAGGTCATGATTCTGCACAGTATCTACGTACAGTGCTTCCAGGCTGCTTCATCCTCAGATCCTCCTCATCTCTAGCTGACATGTGTCCACAGGGCATTTTTCTGCACAGTATCTATGTACAGTGCTTCCAGGCTGCTTCATCCACAGATCCTCCTCATCTCTAGCTGACATGTGTCCACAGGGCATGGTTCTGCACAGCATCTATGTACAGTGCTTCCAGGCTCCTTCATCCTCAGATCCTCCTCATCTCTAGCTGAAGTGTGTCCACAGGTCATGGTTCTGCACATCATCCATGTACAGTGCTTCCAGGCTGCTTCATCCTCAGATCCTCCTCATCTCTAGCTGACATGTGTCCACAGGTCATGATTCTGCACAGTCTCTATGTACAGTGCTTCCAGGCTGCTTCATCCTCAGATCCTCCTCCTCTCTAGCCGACATGTGTCCAAGTGTCATGGTTCTGCACATCATCCATGTAAGGGGCCTCCAGGCTGCTTCATCCTTAGATTCTCCTCATCTCTAGCCGACATGTGTCCACGGGTCATGATTCTGCACAGTATCTATGTACAGTGCTTCCAGGCTGCTTCATCCTCAGATCCTCCTCATCTCTAGCCGACATGTGTCCACAGAGCATGGTTCTGCACAGTATCTATGAACAGTGCTTCCAGGCTGCTTCATCCTCAGATCCTCCTCATCTCTAGCCGACATGTGTCCACAGGTCATGATTCTGAACAGTATCTATGTACAGTGCTTCCAGGCTGCTTCATCCTCAGATCCTCCTCATCTCTAACTGACATGTGTCCACAGGTCCTGATTCTGCACAGTATCTATGTACAGTGTTTCCAGGCTGCTTCATCCTTAGATCCTCCTCCTCTCTAGCCGACATGTGTCCACGGGTCATGGTTCTGCACATCATCCATGTAAGGGGCCTCCAGGCTGCTTCATCCTTCGATCCTCCTCATCTCTAGCCGACATGTGTCCACGGATCATGATTCTGCACTGTATCTATGCACAGTGCTTCCAGGCTGCTTCATCCTCAGATCCTCCTCATCTCTAGCCGACATGTGTCCACGGGTCAAGGTTCTGCACATCATCCATGTAAGGGGCCTCCAGGCTGCTTCATCCACAGATCCTCCTCATCTCTAGCCGACATGTGTCCACAGGTCATGATTCTGCACAGTATCTATGTACAGTGCTTCCAGGCTGCTTCATCCTTAGATCCTCCTTCTCTCTAGCCGACATGTGTCCACTGGTCATGGTTCTACACATCATCCATGTAAGGGGCCTCCAGGCTGCTTCATCCTTAGATCCTCCTCATCTCTAGCCGACATGTGTCCACGGGTCATGATTCTGCACAGTATCTATGTACAGTGCTTCCAGGCTGCTTCATCCTCAGATCCTCCTCATCTCTAGCCGACATGTGTCCACAGGTCATGATTCTGCACAGTATCTATGTACAGTGCTTTCAGGCTTCTTCATCCTCAGATCCTCCTCATCTCTAGCTGACATGTGTCCACAGGGCATGGTTCTGCACATCATTCATGTAAGGGGCCTCCAGGCTGCATCATCCTTCGATCCTCCTCAGCTCTAGCCGACATGTGTCCACAAGTCACGGTTCTGCACATCATCCATATAAGGTGCCTCCAGGCTGCTTCATCCTCAGATCCTCCTCATCTCTAGCCGACATGTGTCCACAGGTCATGATTCTGCACAGTATCTATGTACAGTGCTTCCAGGCTGCTTCATCCTTAGATCCTCCTCATCTCTAGCCACCATGTGTCCACGGGTCATGGTTCTGCACATCATCCATGTAAGGGGCCTCCAGGCTGCTTCATCCTTAGATCCTCCTCATCTCTAGCCGACATGTGTCCACGGGTCATGATTCTGTGCAGTATCTATGTACAGTGCTTCCAGGCAGCTTCATCCTCAGATCCTCCTCATCTCTAGCCGACATGTGTCCACAGGGCATGGTTCTGCACAGTATCTATGTACAGTGCTTCCAGGCAGCTTCATCCTCAGATCCTCCTATTCTCTAGCCGACATGTGTCCACAGGGCATGGTTCTGCACAGTATCTATGTACAGTGCCTCCAGCCTGCTTCATCCTTAGATCCTCCTCATCTCTAGCCGACATGTGTCCACAGGTCATGATACTGCACAGTATCTATGTACAGTGCTTCCAGGCTGCTTCATCCTTAGATCCTCCTCATCTGTAGCCGAAGTGTGTCCCCAGGTCATGATTCTGCACAGTATCTATGTACAGTGCTTCCAGGCTGTTTCATCCTCAGATCCTTCTCATCTCTAGCCGTCACGTGTCCTCAGGTCATGGTTCTGCACAGTATCTATGTACAGTGCTTCCAGGCTGCTTCATCCTCAGATCCTCCTCATCTCTAGCCGACATGTGTCCACAGGGCATGGTTCTGCACATCATCCATGTAAGGGGCCTCCAGGCTGCTTCATCCTCAGATCCTCCTCATCTCTAGCTGACATGTGTCCACAGGGCATGGTTCTGCACAGCATCTATGTACAGTGCTTCCAGGCTCCTTCATCCTCAGATCCTCCTCATCTCTAGCTGAAGTGTGTCCACAGGTCATGGTTCTGCACATCATCCATGTACAGTGCTTCCAGGCTGCTTCATCCTCAGATCCTCCTCATCTCTAGCCGAAATGTGTCCACAGGTCATGATTCTGCACAGTATCTATGTACTGTGCTTCCAGGCTGCTTCATCCTCAGATCCTCCTCATCTCTAGCTGACATGTGTCCACAGGTCATGATTCTGCACAGTCTCTATGTACAGTGCTTCCAGGCTGCTTCATCCTTAGATCCTCCTCCTCTCTAGCCGACATGTGTCCAAGTGTCATGGTTCTGCACATCATCCATGTAAGGAGCCTCCAGGCTGCTTCTTCCTTAGATCCTCCTCATCTCTAGCCGACATGTGTCCACGGGTCATGATTCTGCACAGTATCTATGTACAGTGCTTCCAGGCTGCTTCATCCTCAGATCCTCCTCATCTCTAGCCGACATGTGTCCACAGAGCATGGTTCTGCACAGTATCTATGTACAGTGCTTCCAGGATGCTTCATCCTCAGATCCTCCTCATCTCTAGCCGACATGTGTCCACAGGTCATGATACTGCACAGTATCTATGTACAGTGCTTCCAGGCTGCTTCATCCTCAGATCCTCCTCATCTCTAACCGACATGTGTCCACAGGTCCTGATTCTGCACAGTATCTATGTACAGTGCTTCCAGGCTGCTTCATCCTCAGATCCTCCTCATCTCTAACGGACATGTGTCCACAGGTCCTGATTCTGCACAGTATCTATGTACAGTGTTTCAAGGCTGCTTCATCCTTAGATCCTCCTCCTCTCTAGCCGACATGTGTCCACAGGGCATGGTTCTGCACATCATCCATGTAAGGGGCCTCCAGGCTGCTTCATCCTCAGATCCTCCTCATCTCTAGCTGACATGTGTCCACAGGTCATGATTCTGCACAGTATCTATGTACAGTGCTTCCAGGCTGCTTCATCCTTAGATCCTCCTCCTCTCTAGCCGACATGTGTCCACAGGTCATGATTCTGCACTGTATCTATGCACAGTGCTTCCAGACTGCTTCATCCTCAGATCTTCCTCATCTCTAGCCGACATGTGTCCACGGGTCAAGGTTCTGCACATCATCCATGTAAGGGGCCTCCAGGCTGCTTCATCCACAGATCCTCCTCATCTCTAGCCGACATGTGTCCACAGGTCATGATTCTGCACAGTATCTATGTACAGTGCTTCCAGGCTGCTTCATCCTTAGATCCTCCTTCTCTCTAGCCGACATGTGTCCACTGGTCATGGTTCTACACATCATCCATGTAAGGGGCCTCCAGGCCGCTTCATCCTTAGATCCTCCTCATCTCTAGCCGACATGTGTCCACGGGTCATGGTTCTGCACATCATCCATGTAAGGGGCCTCCAGGCTGCTTGATCCTTAGATCCTCCTCATCTCTAGCCGACATCTGTCCACGGGTCATGATTCTGCGCAGTATCTATGTACAGTGCTTCCAGGCAGCTTCATCCTCAGATCCTCCTCATCTCTAGCCGACATGTGTCCACAGGGTATGGTTCTGCACAGTATCTATTTACAGTGCTTCCAGGCAGCTTCATCCTCAGATCCTCCTATTCTCTAGTCGACATGTGTCCACAGGGCCTGGTTCTGCACATCATCCATGTAAGGGGCCTCCAGGCTGCTTCATCGTCAGATCCTCCTCATGTCTAGCCGACATGTGTCCACAGGTCATGATTCTGCACAGTATGTATGTTCAGTGCTTTCAGGCCGCTTCATCCTCAGATCCTCCTCATCTCTAGCCGACATGTGTTCACAGGTCATGATTCTGCACAGTATCTATGTACAGTGCCTCCAGCCTGCTTCATCCTTAGATCCTCCTCATCTCTAGCCGACATGTGTCCACAGGTCATGATACTGCACAGTATCTATGTACAGTGCTTCCAGGCTGCTTCATCCTTAGATCCTCCTCATCTCTAGTCGAAGTGTGTTCCCAGGTCATGATTCTGCACAGTATCTATGTACAGTGCTTCCAGGCTGGTTCATCCTCAGATCCTTCTCATCTCTAGCCCTCATGTGTCCCCAGGTCATGGTTCTGCACAGTATCTATGTACAGTGCTTCCAGGCTGCTTCATACTCAGATCCTCCTCATCTCTAGCTGACATTTGTCCACAGGGCATGGTTCTGCACATCATCCATGTAAGGGGCCTCCAGGCTGCTTTATCCGCAGATCCTCCTCATCTCTAGCTGACATGTGTCCACAGGTCATGATTCTGCACAGTATCTATGTACAGTGCTTCCAGGCTGCTTCATCTTTAGATCCTGCTCATCTCAAGCCGACATGTGTCCACAGGGCATGGTTCTGAACAGTATCTATGTACAGTGCTTCCAGGCTCCTTCATCCTCAGATCCTCCTCATCTCTAGCCGACATGTGTCCACGGGTCATGGTTCTGCACATTCCATGTAAGGGGCCTCCATGCTGCTTCATCCTCAGATCCTCCTCATCTCTAGCCGACATGTGTCCACAGGTCATGATTCTGCACATCATCCATGCAAGGGGTCTCCAGGCTGCTTCATCCTCAGATCCTCCACATCTCTAGCCGACATGTGTCCACAGGTCATGATTCTGCACAGTATCTATGTACAGTGCTTCCAGGCTGCTTCATCCTCAGATACTCCTCATCTCTAGCCGACATGGGTCCACAGGGCATGGTTCTGCACAGTATCTATGTACAGTGCTTCCAGGCTGCTTCATCCTCAGATCCTCCTCATCTCTTGCCGACATGTGTCCACAGGTCATGATTCTGCACAGTATCTATGTACAGTGCTTCCAGGCTGCTTCATCCTCAGATCTTCCTCATCTCTAGCCGACATGTGTCCACAGGTCATGATTCTGACAGTATCTATGTACAGTGCTTACAGGCTGCTTCCTCCTCAGATTCTCCTCATCTCTAGCCGTCTCTAGCCGACATGAGTCCACAGGTCATGGTTCTGCACATCATCTATGTAAGGGGCCTCCAGGCTGCTTCATCCTTGAATCCTCCTCATCTCTAGCCGACATGTGTCCACAGGGCATGGTTCTGCACAGTATCTATGTACAGTGCTTACAGGCTGCTTCATCCTCAGATCCTCCTCATCTCTTGCCGACATGTGTCCACAGGTCATGATTCTGCACAGTATCTATGTACAGTGCTTACAGGCTGCTTCATCCTCAGATCCTCCTCATCTCTAGCCGACATGTGCCCACAGGGCATGGTTATGCACAGTATCTATGTACAGTGCTTCCAGGCTGCTTCATCCTTAGATCCTCCTCATCTCTAGCTGACATGTGTCCACAGGGCATGGTTCTGCACATCATCCATGTAAGGGGCCTCCAGGCTGCTTCATCCTTAGATCCTCCTCATCTCAAGGCGACATGTGTCCACAGGGCATGGTTCTGAACAGTATCTATGTACAGTGCTTCCAGGCTCCTTCATCCTCAGATCCTCCTCATCTCTAGCCGACATGTGTCCACGGGTCATGGATCTGCACATTCCATGTAAGGGGCCTCCAGGCTGCTTTATCCTCAGATCCTCCTAATCTCTAGCCGACATGTGTCCACAGGTCATGGTTCTGCACATCATCCATGTAAGGGGTCTCCAGGCTGCTTCATCCTCAGATCCTCCTCATCTCTAGCCGACATGTGTCCACAGGTCATGATTCTGCACATCATCCATGTAAGGGGCCTCCAGGCTGCTTCATCGTCAGATCCTCCTCATCTCTAGCCGACATGTGTCCACAGGTCATGATTCTGCACAGTATCTATGTACAGTACTTCCAGGCTCCTTCATCCTCAGATCCTCCTCATCTCTAGCCGACATGTGTCCACGGGTCATCGTTCTGCACATCATCCATGTAAGGGGCCTCCAGGCTGCTTCATCGTCAGATACTCCTCATCTCTAGCCGACATGTGTCCACAGGTCATGATTCTGCACAGTATCTATCTACAGTGCTTACAGGCTGCTTCCTCCTCAGGTTCTCCTCATCTCTAGCCGTCTCTAGCCGACATGAGTCCACAGGTCATGGTTCTGCACATCATCCATGTAAGGGGCCTCCAGGCTGCTTCATCGTCAGATCCTCCTCATCTCTAGCCGACATGTGTCCACAGGTCATGATTCTGCACAGTATCTATGTACAGTGCTTCCAGGCTGCTTCATCCTCAGATCCTCCTCATCTCTAGCCGACATGGGTCCACAGGGCATGGTTCTGCACAGTATCTATGTACAGTGCTTCCAGGCTGCTTCATCCTCAGATCCTCCTCATCTCTTGCCGACATGTGTCCACAGGTCATGATTCTGCACAGTATCTATGTACAGTGCTTCCAGGCTGCTTCATCCTCAGATCTTCCTCATCTCTAGCCGACATGTGTCCACAGGTCATGATTCTGCACAGTATCTATGTACAGTGCTTACAGGCTGCTTCCTCCTCAGATTCTCCTCATCTATAGCCGCCTCTAGCCGACATGAGTCCACAGGTCATGGTTCTGCACATCATCCATGTAAGGGGCCTCCAGGCTGCTTCATCCTTAGACCCTCCTCATCTCTAGCAGACATGTGTCTACGGGTCATGGTTCTGCACAGTATCTATGTACAGTGCTTCCAGGCTGCTTCATCCTCAGATCCTCCTCATCTCTAGCCGACATGTGCCCACAGGGCATGTTTCTGCACAGTATCTATGTACAGTGCTTACAGGCTGCTTCCTCCTCAGATCCTCCTCATCTCTTGCCGACATGTGTCCACAGGTCATGATTCTGCACAGTATCTATGTACAGTGCTTCCAGGCTGCTTCATCCTCAGATCCTCCTCATCTCTAGCCGACATGTGTCCACAGGTCATGATTCTACACAGTATCTATGTACAGTGCTTCCAGGCTGCTTCATCCTCAGATCCTCCTCATCTCTAGCTGACATGTGTCCACAGGGCATGGTTCTGCACAGCATCTATGTACAGTGCTTCCAGGCTCCTTCATCCTCAGATCCTCCTCATCTCTAACCGACATGTGTCCACAGGTCCTGATTCTGCACAGTATCTATGTACAGTGCTTCCAGGCTCCTTCATCCTCAGATCCTCCTCATCTCTAGCTGACATGTGTCCACAGGTCCTGATTCTGCACAGTATCTATGTACAGTGCTTCCAGGCTCCTTCATCCTCAGATCCTCCTCATCTCTAGCTGGCATGTGTCCACAGGGCATGGTTCTGCACATCATTCATTTAAGGGGCCTCCAGGCTGCTTCAGGCAGGAGACTAGCTGGGTGAGTTGGGGACAAGACTGGAGAATAGATGGTGTGTGCTGTCTGAAAGGGAAGGAATTGCCAGAGAAGAGCTAAACGTAATGATATCCCTGAAAGCTGAAAAGGAAGGAAGCACAGAAGCCTAGGAGACCGGATCAGGTTGTAAACAGGAAAATTAAAGACTGCAAAGGGAAACTATAAGAGAACATGAACACTACAATAATGAGGTACAAGAGAATTCATAGTTTGTGATAAGTGATCTCGCTGTGAGATGGAAAGATCTTGCAAGAAAGCAGGGAGCAAATTAATCTACAAAGTTCAGGGGAGCACCCAGCTGCTCCTATTGAAAAAGAGAACTGGGCGGTTGTCTGTGCCAGATATACAGGGCTCAAAAGCGAGATGGCACCTTTACTGGCAGTGATAATCAAGATTATAACATAAAAACTCAAGAAGACCAAGGGGAGCAGTGGAAAGAACTGGAATACACAGAATATGAGGCAATGAGTTTGCACGTAATAGTAACTAGGCTCAGGGAAAAGCAGGACTGGAATCAAGACCAGGTTCAGGACTAGCAGGCGGAGCTATCGTGGCTTGCTGCTTGTGTCCATTGCATGGGTGACCCACCCTTCGTACTCACACTCGTGCACGCTTTCGTTGGTTGCCGGACTCGCTGATTGTTGGTGGTGGTTTGCGAGCCGGGAGCCCTGGCAGCTTTTGGCTTCTTTGCAACTTACTTAGAGGGGTGGAGGTGCAGAGACGGCTCCGGACTTGGCACAGAGCAGAAGAGGAGAGCAGGCATCTTAGTCGTGAGACCAGCGCTTGTGCAGAGGACAAGGTGGGCCCTGCGTCTCCGTTTCTTGTGAATGGGGTGGAGAAGCAGTGAATGGCAGTAGACAACAGTACACAGCTGGCCAACCCCCTCGATGACCTGAAGGAAGGGAGTGTCGGCCAAGAGGAGCTGTGGCAGAGAGCTCCGTTCAAGAGGTTTAAGAGAGCCATGTGTGTTGGTTTGGGCGAGGGCTTAATATGGCAACTACGACTCATAGTAGTCCTGCAGCCCAGAAATCAAAGCCACGGGCAACACAAGGTCGTCTGGCTACCATGGCTCATAGAAGCGCAGGCCAGAAAGACTGTCTCAATATGTCAGAAAAACATTTGTTTCTAATGCAGACACTAATCAAGACCAACTAGAACCGTCAGATAAGATGGAGTGTAATGCACCATTAAGTTCTTCCTCTGCAAGTGCACCCATGGCAAATCAGTATAATCGTGAGCAGAGAGATGCATGGCGGGACGGCTAGAACAAAGTGTCTTTAGGATCAATTCACACAGGTGAAGATGGGGAGCGAGGCCCCGTCTCAGTCCCTAGCCAAAATCCATCAAATGTGGTTAAAGGATACCCTGTTTTCCATATGTCAGTAACTAGTCTGTCGGAGAGAGGGAAGAAAACCAATGTGCAACACAAGCAAAGGGAGCAACCCAACAAGTCAAATGTCGAGCAGGGAGAGAGCTCCCAAGCGGGGGACTCAGCCAGTCAAGCACTGGTTCACCCAAGGGTAGATGCAATCCAGACCGATGGCGTAGCCCTGGGTGTGAAATCTCTTGCAGGGAGCGAGGGCCAAGGATGCTCCCTGCCTTTGGATGTACCATGTCTGCCGAATTTGCTAATTGCAGTAACATGGATAGCAATTGAGCCCCAGTATTACATCCTGAGACACTAAAGCATTGTTTGAGACAATATTGGTAGAAATAAGGGACCTGAAGCAGCAACGGGCCACTAGATTAAATTGCTAAATCAAAGTTTGACTAAGAGCGTGCAAAGTCTTGGACAGGTGCTGCAAAGGTTTCAAGAGGTCGAACAAAGAATTTGTGACCTAGAAAAGTGATGTCATTTAATAAAGAAGCTCTGATTGAGTTAGAAAAGGCCCGCCAGATTGAAAATAAACTTGAAGAAATTGAGAATCATGCGAGGCATTCAAATCTCCAGTTTACTGGTATACCGGAGGGCAGTGAGTCCAAGGCTCGGCTTAGAGTGTGATGCAGCTAATAGATCAATTAATTTGGGAACATAGTCTTCCCGAAGCCCCTGTGGATCTGACAAACATGAGGGCCTGTAGGGTTGCAGCACATCAATTTGCAGACATGAGATAGCCACGAACAGTCTTGGTTAACTTCAGATTATAGAATTAAGGAACAGATTCTGACCTTAGCAATTCAAAGAAAGTCGTTTCCTCTGGTGTATAATAATTATATGAGGGTTTTCTTGGGTTTGTCCATTACATCCGCTCTACGGCGAAAAAGCTTTCACGGACTGGCTTGAGAATTTAAACTTTTGGGGGTGCAAGCCTCGCTAGTCCAGCAATCTAAATTAAAGGTCCTTGCCGATGGTCTATTTTATGTTTTCATGGTGGTTGAGGTGGCAAAGGCTCTTCTCTCAAAATGTTCAAATTGCAAAATGTTAATATTTAGTAAGACGTCGGTGTGAGGGTAGAGAGTGTTGTGGCAAAGGGATGGTCATCACCACCTTTAATTATATTTCATTTTTTCCTTGTTTTTTTCTTTTCACAGTGGTCAGCGAGGGGAGGGTTGCCCGTGGGACCCCGGGTGCAGCAACAGGTCCCCCAGTGAGGGTAGGGCACCTTGGGAAGGGAAGGGAGGTAATTTCCGGGTCCAAGGAAGGGGAGGGAAATGGGTGATGGGGTAGGTTTGGTGTGCAGAGAAAGTGAGCAGGATACAGGTTTGGTTGTATTTCTTAATGTAACCATGAATATCAAGCAACAAGTGTGCAGGAGCGCGGGTTGTAAAAGAGCGTTACGAAGGATTAAGACAGCAACAGCTAGAAATAAGGGGTCAACAAATTAAAATGATTACCTGTTATGTGAATGGCTGTCGAATAGGCGGAAGAGTGGGGCTTTGATAAAGTGGCTACCCTCTTTTAATCCGGAGGCTTGCTTTCTCCAGGAAACACATTTCAGAAGTAACATGCCCAATTCTTATCTCTCTGGTAAATATCCCCGGGCATTGCATGGCTCAGCTGGTGTGGGGGTGCGGGGAGGGGCCATAGTGCTCTCCAATTCTATAGCCCAAGGAGTCAAGTCGGTCGCGAGGGACAGCAAGGGAAGGTGGACTTGGTTGAAAGTTAGTGTTGCAGGTGAGGTGTTGAACTTCTTTAATTACAATGGCCCCCTGTCTGAAGAAACAGAGATTTGGAGCAAATTTTTTATTTGGCACTACCGACGGAGGGATCTTTAGTAATAGGGTGGATTTTAATTTTTATACAAGATTTGAGAAGATCAGGTTCAGGACTGAAGGCTGAGAACAATGACTATCACAGAAACACTGTCAGGAAAGCTAGAGATAAAAACTGAATCAAAAGGCAAGCCTGGAAACACAGCGGCAAGGACACAACAGAACATGAGCAGACTCAAAAACGGAGTCATTGCGAGCTGCTGTACGCTGGGCTCACCAGGCTGAAATAGCCTCGAGGAGCACATGTGGAGGGCTCACCTAGGTGCAAAGAATAAACCAGGTGCAAGGAATTGGCAAACCACCAAGGAAGAGATGGTTGAACTGGGGCTTGTAAAAGGGAAGACTAGAAAAACCAGGAGACGTAAGAAAGAGGATAGGAGAGCCAGGAATGGAGTACGGATCGGAGCCATGAGAGAGAAAGCCCAGAATGCAAATATAAAAGGGTCAGAATACCTGTTCGAGCCAGCAACCAAGCTAGTGGACAGAGCACCACCACCAGGAAGTGATGTAGGCACGGTTTGATAATAGAGGGAATTGCAAGGACCATAATACATCAAGCAAGTGAGATAAAAACCCGGGCTGGAAGGTGAAGAAAATCTAAGTATGTGAAGTATAGATATGTATCATTTTCTATATGGATGTAAAGGATGGGTCCCAAGCGGCCCTCAAGAGCGACATCTATAGGCAGGGTTACAGAATCTTGACAGTATCTTCCCCCAAAAATTCCACCCTGAGTGTCCAAATGCAAATGCGAATGCCAACAAGGAATATAATCCGTAACGTTTCACGAGCCTGAAGGATTTTGTGAAATGCTGCAAAGGGAGGATAGCATTGGCTGATCCGGATCCTCTTCTCTTCGGAATACTGGATATTGGTTGTTTCCCAGATGTCTTAAGGGAGCTTCTCCGTGGAAACTCTATAGCTAGGAGGATACATTGAGTCTTGAGCAAGCAGCAAATTTCAAGTGTAGTCTTTTCAGAATGCACGGCTGGCTTCTTCATGCAGCCACGATTGTGGTCTGGAACTGTCGTCGACACTGTAGGAAGTGATTTCATATTTCATGGTCTCTCTCCAGTCAAGGACACTACTCAGTGTCGGCTTCGTGGTTCACATGAAGTCCCGTAGAGAAGGAATGACAATCAGCGGCATTTTGTTTGAGCCCAGATGGTCTTCTGGTCTGCTCAGCCACCACCTTCTTGGGGACCAGGCTATTCTCAGGATCAGTGACAAACATTATTACAAACACCTGCTTCTGAGCAGAAAGGTCTTGAACAAAAACATTTACTGAATTGTTTTTTGGGAAGTGAGGACTACATTCTTTTGCAACTGAAGGCACAAGTTACTCATAGTTGTGAGTGGCCATTTCTTCATCTGTCCATGCCCTTTTGCATCTGCCACTGGAACGCAAAGCTGTCTCTTGGGTACAATGTCTCTGAGCTCCGTACTTTCATCAATCTGCGCTGGAGGCAGAAACACTCACATTGAAGAAACCTACTGGAGTGACGCTTACAGGTCTCAGCAAAGCTGTGGATGGCTGTCGGTCGACAACTTTGGTACCTCTTTGTTTCTTCTTCAACCCCCATACGCTGACCCACAATGTTGAGCTGCATGATGCTGAGCGCAGCACTCGTCAGCAGGTTTGGGGGTACAGAGTTAGAACAGATATGTAACTGAATTCAGACTCAGAGTTCTTTATTTCAGTAAGATGCCAAACAGATTCTTGACTGGAATGCTTTAGAATCATAGCAGAGGAGAGTGGGCTGACCGTGCAAGTAATGTCTGATAGACAAGTGGACTCAAGGTTTCTGTAATCAGGATTAGCAAGAACCATAGGTAGGGAAAGGAGTGGATTGAACACTGAAGCTTCTGTTTTTAGATCAGTGGCAAAACTTTATGCCTTAGCCAGGAGAGACCAAGATGCTTTCTCTGTCCCAAGCAGACTGTTGGGCTGGCTTGAAGCAGTGGGGAGGCCAATGCAGCAGGGACAGCTGAAGGGGATTTAGGCATGGCCACTTCATAGCTTCTTCATTAGAGTGACGTTTCAGCCCTACTCTACAATTCTGTGATCTCTCAGTTCAGCAGTCTTGACTGTTTCATGGGTCCCAAGCTTGTCACTGGAGCTTGTCTCAATAACAGCTGGCTTGATCTCAGGAGCAGGGAAAGAAGAGTGTTTCATGTGAATCTGGATCTGGTAGGCCAGTTGTTTCTCAAGCTCTTCTTTCTGTTTCATCCATTCTTGCGTACACGTATGCGCCTGTCCTGGAGTATCAACCACACCGCTGTTCAACGAGAGGAACCCTGGTTCAGAAGAGCAGCGATTGTTCGGAGAGGACATGTATCCCTAGTCAATAAATACTGGCATAGTTATCAAATAAATCCATGATCTGTCTCTGAGGAGCGTAAAGTTAGTCGCGGTCACAGAGGCAGCAGCAGACTCTTTGGAAACTGAACCAACTCTTAATAATGCACCAGGCCTGACGAACAGGACCTTGAGGCCTGTGCACTCAAGGCTTGACTCATGGAGTTGAGGAAAGGATAAGCCTGTGGACTCAATAACACAACTGGCTTTGCTGTGCCAGACTGAAAGGTATCAGCAGGCAACAGTTCTCAGGAATTATTGGTAAACAACAAACCAAGAGGTAGAGCACAACAAACGCAAGCTTACACTGCAGGGGTGATGGCAGAGCGCTATTAGCAATGGCTGCAGATTGTCTATAGCGCTTGTAAGCTCTTGGCTCTGTTTCTGTGGCTGCCAACATGACAAAAAGTATCCTTTTAACGCCACTGCGTGAATAGCGGCTCTGCCTTTCTGTTGTAACCAAAGTTTGCAGAAATTTGGTTTCACCGTTCAGTTCTCTAAGTGACATCTGGTCATGGTCAGGATCGCAAACAGACTCTAAAACTAGCACAGAAAATCAGCCAATGACAGGGAATAATATTTAGCATGTAAATATCGATTTTTCTCTGATGAATTGGTGTCTTAAGTCAAGTTTGTTCCTAGAAGGTGGTAAAGAACTGTGCTGCCTGTGCATGGGCATCTACCCACCTATGTAAGCTTCTTGGGTTTTAATACACTAAACATCTTCATACAAATGGTTTGGGTGGGCCCACATTCTGTCAGGGGTCTAGCTGGGTGAGATCAGGAAAAGACTGGATAACTGGGAGTTTTCTCTGAAAGGGAAGGGATTTCCAGAGAAGAGTTAAACATATACAATTAAATACCGTAAAGATGGAAAGGAAGGCGCAACACAAGCTGTGGACTGGAGCAGGTTGGGATCAGGAAACCAAAAGTCTGCAAAGGGTAACTATAGGCTAACACAAGTGCTACAACCAAGGGGTACAAGGGAAATGATAGACAATCGATCACAAATGATAGCTTGTACACTCTTTGGGTAGCCATCTTTCTGTGACGTGAAAAGATCTTACAAGAATGGAAGAAGCAAATGAATCTCACATGGTTCAGGAAGACACCTAGAACCTCCTATGGTTAAGAGCACGGGGTGGTTCCCCGTGCTAGAGGCGCACGCCTCGGAATCTAACTGTCCCGCATACTTGCGATGACAATCAGGATTATAACACAAACACACAAGAAGCAAAAGGGGTGCAATGGAAGGAACACAGAAACTGGGCTCAGAGGGAAGCAGGACTGGAATCAAGGTCAGGTTCTGGATTGGAATATACAGAACATAAGGCAATATGTTATCATATAAACAAGTCATCATCGCGCTCCTCCTCTCCATAAGGGGTTCTCCTAATGGCAAGGGGTGGAAAGCTTCTTTAAACAAATCCTCCCTCTCGGAGGAAAGATCTATCCAGATCCCAAGGTGTCAACATTTCCCTGCATGTAATGGATTTCACAATGGAAAATCGATCTGGTAGAAACCATGCCGTTCGGCCGATCAAAATTGTCTGCCAAGGCAATCAAAACTCCTCTGGGGCTAGACATTCATCTATCATCAGCTGTGAGGGCTTGCAAGCAATGTGTACCACAAATAGGGGAGCGAGAGACAATCAGACCTGTTGCATTCTCCCAATTTAAATAGTTAGACACAAAGGGCAACGGCAATATTCAAAGTGTTCTTGGTGGGGCCCATTCATTGATAATTTAACAGAATAGGTATCAAAGGTAACCTCTTGAATATCCAAAGATATTGGAGTAGATGCCTCACTCACTTATCGTGACATGCTTCTTCATCAGCACCTATCCACTCCCTGCATGATACCACCAGGGTGGACTCAATCAAGATTTTGTATTGGGAGTTCTTAAATTAAACCTGACTGGATAAGCAGGGATCCAGGGGAAATATTTGCTATTAAAAATACCTACAGGTATAACCAAAGGTTTCCTTTAATCGTCGGATACCTGGGGTATAAATAAAAACTTGTTCTGAGGTTTTTAGTTGAATGTAATCTTTCAATTAAACCTTTTGTATTCGTGCCAACATGTTTCGGCCCACCTTAAAAGCCTAATCGGGTCTGAGACCCATACTGTGAAATTGTCAATGAATGGGCTCCTCTAGGAACTCTTTGAATATTCCAGTTGCCCTTTGTGTCTAACTGGCTTGTAAGGAATGTCATCTGTCCAGTGTGTCCCTATTTTTCACTTCCTGGGAAACTGTTATTCTTTTCACTTCGGCTATGGCTGCAGATAATGGCTAGTGAAAGCCATGTATGCTGCGTTCTATGTGTACGGGCTAACTGTTCCAAATTACCATAGTCACTGTACATAAGACAAATGAACAGCAGTTTTAAGTCTCCTTTCTGGGAGAAACAGTGTGACTTTCTTTAGAAGAGAAACCTGGTACCAGGCTATCTTTGTTTATTTCTCAATGTGTTCCTTGGGGGTGAGGTTAGTGTCCAGGGTTAATCCAAGTGATGTATTTCTACCAGGATGCTCTTGGAGAAAACAAACTTCCCAAAGAAGTCATACAATTAATAATTATAATTTAGTAACAGGAATGAAACATCAGTGTAATGAGTTCCTTGTTCTCCTTCAGCGCCTGGATGTCATTCGCTTGCTCATATCAGGCTTTAGACATTTAAAGGGATTCAGCTCAAACTTATATAGCTCCATGTCACAGCACTATGTGTTTTTACCATAATTTTAAATTGTTCATCGTGGTGTTTTGGGGTTATATCGTTCCGTGAGTCATACGTCTGCAGCGCAGACGTGTCTTTAAGCTGCTGTCCATGGGTTTCAATGCCAGTGAGTCCACCCATCATTTACAACATGAAGGAGTAACTTGGTTTTTAGTTGCTACTAAGCATCAGAGCTGCAGCGGTGCTGTTTGGTACTTTCCTCTGTAAAGTTGTCCCAGAGGGACTTTTGCTTTGACTTCTCTTGCGTGTGTCTTTCCATCCACTGAAACCACTGCAGCCTCTCTTTGCACCAGAAGGTTGTCCTCTGGTGTGCTTCTTTGCGGGGATTGGCGCTGTGCCTGCAGCCTCTCTTTGCACCAGAAGGTTGTCCTCTGGTGTGCTTCTTTGCAGGGATGGGCGCTGTGCCTGCAGCCTCTCTTTGCACCAGAAGGTTGTCCTCTGGTGTGCTTCTTTGCAGGGATGGGCGCTGTGCCTGCAGCCTCTCTTTGCACCAGAAGGTTGTCCTCTGGTGTGCTTCTTTGCAGGGATCGGCGCTGTGCCTGCAGCCTCTCTTTGCACCAGAAGGTTGTCCTCTGCTGTGCTTCTTTGCAGGGATGGGCGCTGTGCCTGCAGCCTCTCGTTGCACCAGAAGATTGTCCTCTGGTGTGCTTCTTTGCAGGGATGGGCGCTGTACCTGCAGCCTCTCTTTGCACCAGAAGGTTGTCCTCTGGTGTGCTTCTTTGCGGGGATTGGCGCTGTGCCTGCAGCCTCTCTTTGCACCAGAAGGTTGTCCTCTGGTGTGCTTCTTTGCGGGGATTGGCGCTGTGCCTGCAGCCTCTCTTTGCACCAGAAGGTTGTCCTCTGCTGTGCTTCTTTGCGGGGATTGGCGCTGTGCCTGCAGCCTCTCTTTGCACCAGAAGGTTGTCCTCTGGTGTGCTTCTTTGCGGGGATTGGCGCTGTGCCTGCAGCCTCTCTTTGCACCAGAAGGTTGTCCTCTGCTGTGCTTCTTTGCAGGGATGGGCGCTGTGCCTGCAGCCTCTCGTTGCACCAGAAGATTGTCCTCTGGTGTGCTTCTTTGCAGGAATGGGCGCTGTGCCTGCAGCCTCTCTTTGCACCAGAAGGTTGTCCTCTGGTGTGCTTCTTTGCAGGGATTGGCGCTGTGCCTGCAGCCTCTCTTTGCACCAGAAGGTTGTCCTCTGGTGTGCTTCTTTGCGGGGATTGGCGCTGTGCCTGCAGCCTCTCTTTGCACCAGAAGGTTGTCCTCTGCTGTGCTTCTTTGCAGGGATGGGCGCTGTGCCTGCAGCCTCTCGTTGCACCAGAAGATTGTCCTCTGGTGTGCTTCTTTGCAGGGATGGGCGCTGTGCCTGCAGCCTCTCTTTGCACCAGAAGGTTGTCCTCTGGTGTGCTTCTTTGCGGGGATTGGCGCTGTGCCTGCAGCCTCTCTTTGCACCAGAAGGTTGTCCTCTGGTGTGCTTCTTTGCGGGGATTGGCGCTGTGCCTGCAGCCTCTCTTTGCACCAGAAGGTTGTCCTCTGGTGTGCTTCTTTGCGGGGATTGGCGCTGTGCCTGCAGCCTCTCTTTGCACCAGAAGGGTGTCCTCTGGTGTGCTTCTTTGCAGGGATCGGCGCTGTGCCTGCAGCCTCTCTTTGCACCAGAAGGGTGTCCTCTGGTGTGCTTCTTTGCAGAGATCGGCGCTGTGCCTGCAGCCTCTCTTTGCACCAGAAGGTTGTCCTCTGGTGTGCTTCTTTGCAGGGATGGGCGCTGTGCCTGCAGCCTCTCTTTGCACCAGAAGGGTGTCCTCTGGTGTGCTTCTTTGCGGGGATCGGCGCTGTGCCTGCAGCCTCTCTTTGCACCAGAAGGGTGTCCTCTGGTGTGCTTCTTTGCGGGGATGGGCGCTGTGCCTGCAGCCTCTCTTTGCACCAGAAGGTTGTCCTCTGGTGTGCTTCTTTGCGGGGATTGGCGCTGTGCCTGCAGCCTCTCTTTGCACAAGAAGGTTGTCCTCTGGTGTGCTTCTTTGCGGGGATTGGCGCTGCGCCTGCAGCCTCTCTTTGCACCAGAAGGTTGTCCTCTGGTGTGCTTCTTTGCAGGGATGGGCGCTGTGCCTGCAGCCTCTCTTTGCACCAGAAGGTTGTCCTCTGGTGTGCTTCTTTGCAGGGATGGGCGCTGTGCCTGCAGCCTCTCTTTGCACCAGAAGGTTGTCCTCTGGTGTGCTTCTTTGCAGGGATGGGCGCTGTGCCTGCAGCCTCTCTTTGCACCAGAAGGGTGTCCTCTGGTGTGCTTCTTTGCAGGGATGGGCGCTGTGCCTGCAGCCTCTCTTTGCACCAGAAGGTTGTCCTCTGGTGTGCTTCTTTGCAGGGATGGGCGCTGTGCCTGCAGCCTCTCTTTGCACCAGAAGGTTGTCCTCTGGTGTGCTTCTTTGCAGGGATGGGCGCTGTGCGTGCAGCCTCTCTTTGCACCAGAAGGTTGTCCTCTGGTGTGCTTCTTTGCAGGGATGGGCGCTGTGCCTGCAGCCTCTCTTTGCACCAGAAGATTGTCCTCTGGTGTGCTTCTTTGCAGGGATGGGCGCTGTGCCTGCAGCCTCTCTTTGCACCAGAAGGTTGTCCTCTGGTGTGCTTCTTTGTAGGGATTGGCGCTGTGCCTGCAGCCTCTCTTTGCACCAGAAGGTTGTCCTCTGGTGTGCTTCTTTGCGGGGATTGGCGCTGTGCCTGCAGCCTCTCTTTGCACCAGAAGGTTGTCCTCTGCTGTGCTTCTTTGCAGGGATGGGCGCTGTGCCTGCAGCCTCTCGTTGCACCAGAAGATTGTCCTCTGGTGTGCTTCTTTGCAGGGATGGGCGCTGTGCCTGCAGCCTCTCTTTGCACCAGAAGGTTGTCCTCTGGTGTGCTTCTTTGCAGGGATTGGCGCTGTGCCTGCAGCCTCTCTTTGCACCAGAAGGTTGTCCTCTGGTGTGCTTCTTTGCGGGGATTGGCGCTGTGCCTGCAGCCTCTCTTTGCACCAGAAGGTTGTCCTCTGGTGTGCTTCTTTGCGGGGATTGGCGCTGTGCCTGCAGCCTCTCTTTGCACCAGAAGGGGGTCCTCTGGTGTGCTTCTTTGCAGGGATCGGCGCTGTGCCTGCAGCCTCTCTTTGCACCAGAAGGGTGTCCTCTGGTGTGCTTCTTTGCAGGGATCGGCACTGTGCCTGCAGCCTCTCTTTGCACCAGAAGGTTGTCCTCTGGTGTGCTTCTTTGCAGGGATGGGCGCTGTGCCTGCAGCCTCTCTTTGCACCAGAAGGGTGTCCTCTGGTGTGCTTCTTTGCGGGGATGGGCGCTGTGCCTGCAGCCTCTCTTTGCACCAGAAGGTTGTCCTCTGGTGTGCTTCTTTGCGGGGATGGGCTCTGTGCCTGCAGCCTCTCTTTGCACCAGAAGGTTGTCCTCTGGTGTGCTTCTTTGCGGGGATTGGCGCTGTGCCTGCAGCCTCTCTTTGCACCAGAAGGTTGTCCTCTGGTGTGCTTCTTTGCAGGGATGGGCGCTGTGCCTGCAGCCTCTCTTTGCACCAGAAGGTTGTCCTCTGGTGTGCTTCTTTGCAGGGATGGGCGCTGTGCCTGCAGCCTCTCTTTGCACCAGAAGGTTGTCCTCTGGTGTGCTTCTTTGCAGGGATGGGCGCTGTGCCTGCAGCCTCTCTTTGCACCAGAAGGTTGTCCTCTGGTGTGCTTCTTTGCAGGGATGGGCGCTGTGCCTGCAGCCTCTCTTTGCACCAGAAGGTTGTCCTCTGGTGTGCTTCTTTGCAGGGATGGGCGCTGTGCCTGCAGCCTCTCTTTGCACCAGAAGGTTGTCCTCTGGTGTGCTTCTTTGCAGGGATGGGCGCTGTGCCTGCAGCCTCTCTTTGCACCAGAAGGTTGTCCTCTGGTGTGCTTCTTTGCAGGGATGGGCGCTGTGCCTGCAGCCTCTCTTTGCACCAGAAGGTTGTCCTCTGGTGTGCTTCTTTGCAGGGATGGGCGCTGTGCCTGCAGCCTCTCTTTGCACCAGAAGGTTGTCCTCTGGTGTGCTTCTTTGCAGGGATGGGCGCTGTGCCTGCAGCCTCTCTTTGCACCAGAAGGTTGTCCTCTGGTGTGCTTCTTTGCAGGGATGGGCGCTGTGCCTGCAGCCTCTCTTTGCACCAGAAGGTTGTCCTCTGGTGTGCTTCTTTGCAGGGATGGGCGCTGTGCCTGCAGCCTCTCTTTGCACCAGAAGGTTGTCCTCTGCTGTGCTTCTTTGCGGGGATGGGCGCTGTGCCTGCAGCCTCTCTTTGCACCAGAAGGTTGTCCTCTGCTGTGCTTCTTTGCGGGGATTGGCGCTGTGCCTGCAGCCTCTCTTTGCACCAGAAGGTTGTCCTCTGGTGTGCTTCTTTGCAGGGATGGGCGCTGTGCCTGCAGCCTCTCTTTGCACCAGAAGGTTGTCCTCTGGTGTGCTTCTTTGCAGGGATGGGCACTGTGCCTGCAGCCTCTCTTTGCACCAGAAGGGTGTCCTCTGGTGTGCTTCTTTGCAGGGATGGGCGCTGTGCCTGCAGCCTCTCTTTGCACCAGAAGGTTGTCCTCTGGTGTGCTTCTTTGCAGGGATGGGCGCTGTGCCTGCAGCCTCTCTTTGCACCAGAAGGTTGTCCTCTGGTGTGCTTCTTTGCAGGGATCGGCGCAGTGCCTGCAGCCTCTCTTTGCACCAGAAGGTTGTCCTCTGGTGTGCTTCTTTGCAGGGATGGGCGCTGTGCCTGCAGCCTCTCTTTGCACCAGAAGGTTGTCCTCTGGTGTGCTTCTTTGCAGGGATGGGCGCTGTGCCTGCAGCCTCTCTTTGCACCAGAAGGTTGTCCTCTGGTGTGCTTCTTTGCAGGGATGGGCGCTGTGCCTGCAGCCTCTCTTTGCACCAGAAGGTTGTCCTCTGGTGTGCTTCTTTGCAGGGATGGGCGCTGTGCCTGCAGCCTCTCTTTGCACCAGAAGGTTGTCCTCTGGTGTGCTTCTTTGCAGGGATGGGCGCTGTGCCTGCAGCCTCTCTTTGCACCAGAAGGTTGTCCTCTGGTGTGCTTCTTTGCAGGGATGGGCGCTGTGCCTGCAGCCTCTCTTTGCACCAGAAGGTTGTCCTCTGCTGTGCTTCTTTGCAGGGATGGGCGCTGTGCCTGCAGCCTCTCTTTGCACCAGAAGGTTGTCCTCTGCTGTGCTTCTTTGCA
Organism: Triturus cristatus; assembly: GCF_964204655.1. Classification (NCBI taxonomy): domain Eukaryota; kingdom Metazoa; phylum Chordata; class Amphibia; order Caudata; family Salamandridae; genus Triturus; species Triturus cristatus. The sequence continues at coordinate 67,284,703 of NC_140579.1, read as the reverse complement.
GGGATTGGCGCTGTGCCTGCAGCCTCTCTTTGCACCAGAAGGTTGTCCTCTGGTGTGCTTCTTTGCAGGGATGGGCGCTGTGCCTGCAGCCTCTCTTTGCACCAGAAGGTTGTCCTCTGGTGTGCTTCTTTGCAGGGATGGGCGCTGTGCCTGCAGCCTCTCTTTGCACCAGAAGGTTGTCCTCTGGTGTGCTTCTTTGCAGGGATGGGCGCTGTGCCTGCAGCCTCTCTTTGCACCAGAAGGTTGTCCTCTGGTGTGCTTCTTTGCAGGGATTGGCGCTGTGCCTGCAGCCTCTCTTTGCACCAGAAGGTTGTCCTCTGGTGTGCTTCTTTGCAGGGATGGGCGCTGTGCCTGCAGCCTCTCTTTGCACCAGAAGGTTGTCCTCTGTTGTGCTTCTTTGCAGGGATGGGCGCTGTGCCTGCAGCCTCTCTTTGCACCAGAAGGTTGTCCTCTGGTGTGCTTCTTTGCTGGGATGGGCGCTGTGCCTGCAGCCTCTCTTTGCACCAGAAGGTTGTCCTCTGGTGTGCTTCTTTGCAGGGATGGGCGCTGTGCCTGCAGCCTCTCTTTGCACCAGAAGGTTGTCCTCTGGTGTGCTTCTTTGCGGGGATTGGCGCTGTGCCTGCAGCCTCTCTTTGCACCAGAAGGTTGTCCTCTGGTGTGCTTCTTTGCGGGGATGGGCGCTGTGCCTGCAGCCTCTCTTTGCACCAGAAGGTTGTCCTCTGGTGTGCTTCTTTGCGGGGATGGGCGCTGTGCCTGCAGCCTCTCTTTGCACCAGAAGGTTGTCCTGTAGTGTGCTTCTTTGCAGGGATGGGCGCTGTGCCTGCAGCCTCTCTTTGCACCAGAAGGTTGTCCTGTGGTGTGCTTCTTTGCAGGGATGGGCGCTGTGCCTGCAGCCTCTCTTTGCACCAGAAGGTTGTCCTGTGGTGTGCTTCTTTGCAGGGATGGGCGCTGTGCCTGCAGCCTCTCTTTGCACCAGAAGGTTGTCCTCTGGTGTGCTTCTTTGCAGGGATGGGCGCTGTGCCTGCAGCCTCTATTTGCACCAGAAGGTTGTCCTCTGGTGGGCTTCTTTGCAGGGATGGGCGCTGTGCCTGCAGCCTCTCTTTGCACCAGAAGGTTGTCCTGTGGTGTGCTTCTTTGCAGGGATGGGCGCTGTGCCTGCAGCCTCTCTTTGCACCAGAAGGTTGTCCTCTGGTGTGCTTCTTTGCAGGGATGGGCGCTGTGCCTGCAGCCTCTTGCTGTGCCTGCAGCCTCTCTTTGCACCAGAAGGTTGTCCTCTGGTGTGCTTCTTTGCGGGGATGGGCGCTGTGCCTGCAGCCTCTCTTTGCACCAGAAGGTTGTCCTCTGGTGTGCTTCTTTGCGGGGATGGGCGCTGTGCCTGCAGCCTCTCTTTGCACCAGAAGGTTGTCCTCTGGTGTGCTTCTTTGCGGGGATGGGCGCTGTGCCTGCAGCCTCTCTTTGCACCAGAAGGTTGTCCTCTGGTGTGCTTCTTTGCAGGGATGGGCGCTGTGCCTGCATCCTCTCTTTGCACCAGAAGGTTGTCCTCTGGTGTGCTTCTTTGCAGGGATTGGCGCTGTGCCTGCAGCCTCTCGTCACTGCTTCCTGCTCTTAAGGCTCCCTGAAGCCCATGTTCACCTGAATATCCCTTTTATTCTATGGGGCTCCCCCTCACTCCCCATCGCACTGCGCACCAGCCTTCGGGATATTTCCCTCGACCCACATACGGCTGAGGTGCATTTCATACCACAGCGTGATCTTTTATCTTTGCCTCTTGGTTGCCCACATGCTGGAGAGTGGAGGAGGGTGAAAGTGATGACTCCAAGCCTCTGTCAGCACTCTGCTGGAACAGGTGCCTCTGTTCTGCCAGTAGGGCGGGCTTGTTGGCTTTGTGTCTGCAAAGCTGAGAAAGGAAATTCCACACGGAAGAAAATGGGGTCAGTTCACAAACTGCATTTTGTAGTACGTAAACTAGTGCGTAAACTAGTACTACTCACAGGCTACAACAAGCATTGGCAGAGCCAATAGGTCTCGCCTTTGGGACCTTATAAGTGTTTAGCCATGCACCGGGACAGGCTGTTCTCTTTTCCAAGGTGTAGCCGGAGAGATGGCCATATTCCCTTACCTGTCCTAATAATGAGCAGTCGAGAGGTAGAATTTGCCAGTGAGATTAGATTTCAATCCCAAACTACAAATAACTTGACAGCAAGCAATATTATAAGTAGTAATCCTAGTTAGAGATGAGATTCAATTTAAATACATGTATGAATGTTTGTGCAACTGCTTTTAAAATATTACACATTAAACGTGTTTGCATGTTGATACATTCAACGTAGACGCTTAGAGAAGTTTGACATTTCAATTTTCAAGGAGGCCTTAAAATAAAAAAGTGTATTCTAGGTTCAAATAAAAAAAAAAACTACCGATATCTCTATTTGTAAAGGCTTAAGCCTATAGAAAGCAGATTTTCCTACTCTCAATCACATCTACTACCGTGTCAGGTCAGTCAAAGAAAAAAAAAATATGCCCCTCTGGGTTAATTCGACAAATCACTGCCACAGAAGTCAATATCCGCAGTGTTACTTATGAGCAGAGTTTGCCAGACCCTATAAAGCAATATTGGTGCAATACATATTTCAAGGGGATGAAAAGAAATTCAGGTAAATCAATCGTTTCTGCATTGGATTAGGCATGGCTGGACAATACCCATGACTAGAACATGGATGAACTTGGTTTGACTGTCTACCAAAACAATACTAAAACAAGCATTGGCATAGCCAATAGGTCTCGCCTTTGGGACCTTAAAAGTGTTTAGCCATGCAACAGTTAATGTTGTTGCAGTAAGGATATTCTGCTGCATAACTAAATACTTATAAGGTCCCAAAGGCGAGACCTATTGGCTATGCCAATGCTTGTTTCCACCAGTAGGTGGCGGTCACGTCCCGTTCTGAAGTACTCCATTCCTCCCACGTCCATAATGTGGATAAACAAACTTGCGCGCCACGCCGCCACCTCGCATACGGTAACAAGCATTTGCAATGCAATAGGTCTCGCATTTACGCAAGTTTGAGCTATTGACATTGCAAATACCAGTGCCTTTTATTTTTGTTTTCAAAACAGAAACAAAAGGCATTGGCATTACAATGCCAATAGCTTAAACTCGTGAAAATGCAAGACCTATTGCATTGCAAATGCTTGTTTTAAAAGCTGAAGTTCACGTGGGTGGCATTAAAAAATCATGTAATCAAATCTAATAGTAGAGTTTTCCATGAAATTACCCTCAAGAGAAATGTTTCTTGTAAACGTTTTGTAATGAAATCTGCATTTTTTGTTTTTGCATGAATTTTCGCCTCACTGCTGACATTGTGGCAAGGTAACAAAATTAAGTCGACAATTGTGGTTCCTTTGACAAGTTCACTCATCAGAATTTTAATTGTTTACATCCCTCCTCAGGGCAAGACACTGGCACATTGGTGTGAGGACCGTGAGACTATAACATGCGCTTCAGAATGTATGCAAAGGTCAGCTGACGTCAGAGGTTGAATCAAGTCCTGCAGGGGAGGGGGCTAGGGCACCAGGGAGGGCCCTGTTTAGTGGACAGCCAAGCAGTGTCCATTAGAACATGGTATATGTAACCGGAAAATGACTCACACCAGCTCAGGGGGACGCTCCTGGGAAGGGCCTGGCCTGCAGCCAGTTTAAGAATATGTCGGAAAGCTGAAAAAGATATTTTGAGCACTTCAGTCTTTCACTGCCTGACTTCTAACTTTGGAAGTTTGTCTCCATTTCTGGCATCGGTAACGTTGGAGATGAGGCCAAATGAAACATTGCATTCATTTTATTTTTATATTTACAAAACTGCTGCTGCAAATATTAACAACGTGAAGCGCTTCATACCACACTTCTGCCATTTCTAAGCTCTATTTATAACAGGTGGTATTGTCACCCCTTTGAATCCTACTCAATTTGCAGCTCTAAAAAGGGTAGAAAGCTGAGCTGGTTTTGGTCTTATTCAAACTCGCAACCTGTAAACCCCAAAAAGATGTCAGCAGCGAGAGTTTAACTATCTGAGTCATCTAGCAGATCCCGAGGACCAGGGCGAGGTGGCTAATTGAGAAAGCAGCGTATCCCTTCGAAATGTATCATAAATCATGTGTAGACAGTAAAGGCAAATATTGCCTAAAGAGTTTAAAAATAGGAATACAGATGTTTTAGTTAAAATTAAGTTTAACTGCTCCAGATGTTCCACATAAGGCTGTGCGGCTCATTTCGGGGACACACAGATTTGACGTTGCACTGCCCGTCCTTTGATTTATTTAGTGATTGCGCCACTGCCCCTTGGGCAGCCCAGGGGATGGCTTCGAATTTTAACTAGATTTTGAAAGTCGCAGAGTTGGGAATCACGGAGTTCTCGCGAGAAGCGTGTTGGTGCCATTAGCAGGCGATCACCTCACGTATGTGCTGGATTCGACCGACTGTACATTACGGTGAGGCATCTAAAGTATTAAGCATGTGCGAGGGTATCACGTGGACAAAGACGCAAGTGCCAATGTCCGTCGCCCGACAACTCTAAGACAGTTGTGGGCACCGCAGTGACGTCAGGATGTCTCACAAGGACTCTCACCTCATCTCCTGAGCCCTCGTGAAAACCGAAACATGTGAAGGTTCAATATCGTGACAGTGAAAGCGGCGTTGTATCAGCTCTCCGAGCTATACATCGGCATCCGGGGGCGCAACAGTATAGAAACCTATTGATCTCCCGAATTGGCTTATGACTCCACAGTTCAGTATGAATTGGCGGAGTTGAAGAACCCAGAAAATGAATCGTAGCCTTTAGCCACGCCCAAGGGACACCGTTGGCAGAAGTAGACTGACCATTCACTTTTTACGAATAATGACCGATATGCCGAGTTGTATTAAAGTATACCACTGGTCGTTTAATGCTGCTTCGCTGCAGGTTCTCGTATTGCTTCCTAGTAGCTCCTGGAAAGGTAAAATGCTAGTCTATAAGGCTGTGTCTTTGGGCGGCGGGCGGGGGGGTCATCTCTGCTGCAACTATTTCTTCCCAGGCACCGTGTGTTTATACAATCATTGCTTGAAATGGAAATAAAAAGTGCAGATAATAATTACTGCAGGTACCACGGAATCCTCAGTATGAAGACGTGTCCATACTGTCCCATTTTAAACATTGCAACTAGTTGTTGTAGTAACTTTATTTCGGTCGAACGACCATTAAAAGTACAGATACATACAAAAAGAGAATAAAAAAAACATTTAAAACAATTAATTAAAAAAATTCTGCCTAATACGCCACATATACAACAAATAACGGGAAACAGCAAACACAATGGGAGGATGGGTGTCATAGGTCAATATCCTACAAGCATGTGTGTAATGCAAAAATCCCAAAATCCTACAAATAGGAATCAACCAGCGTTTTCTAGGTACAGAATAAGCGGGACAAAAAAACAAAACGTGGGAAATATTCTCAGTATGGTAAGTACATACAGGGCAAGCTAAAATATTTGATTTAGTCCACTTAGAAGTGAAAGATCTTATAGGAAGAGTGCCATAACGCAGCTGAACATACAGCTTACGGGCAGCTGGGGGTTCAATTAAGTCCATAAAAACCTCGGCCCTAGGCTCTGTTTTTATTAGAAGGAACTCAGATGATAACCTCCCCACGGAGGGTGAACTCATCAGCGTCTGAAGATTAGACGTGTAAATATAGGAGAGGAGTGTCTTCTTAGATATCCCAGGGCAGTTAATCTCCAGCGTGTCCCATAATCCGGGGAAACCAAGCCGGGTACAGAGTGCTCTGATATGCCTAAGCCAAGGGATCATTTTGGATCTAAGGGTAGGCCAAATCTCAATGAATTCAGCTCTATAGTCAGCCAGTTCAGGGACAGACCATAGCCTCTTCCAGTACATAAGTGGCCTGGCGCCTATTATCTCCTCTATAGGGGTTAATTCAAGATCAAATCTAAGAGGGATCAGCGGTGTACTAGGCGGTAGACCAATTAAGTTTCTAACAAAAGACTGTTCCACCCTTTTAAGATCAAGAGACTGGGACTGCATATGCCCCCAAAGTTCAGCCCCATAGACTGCTGACATTCTTGCTTGGCGACTATAAATTGTAAGTGCAGGGGAGACCGGCCTGAATGTAGATTCCTTGAAAACTTTAGTTAGTCCCCCTGCTAGCTGGGTAAGCCTAAGCGTTGATCTATCAATGTGTTTATGCCAATCAAATTTCTCAGTAAGGGTAACGCCTAAATATATGAACGTTTTAACCCTTTCCAGAGGGCTACCACAAAGCACAGGATTGGGGCGGGTACGTTTTGGGGGGTTGAAAATCATAAACTTTGTTTTTCCTATGTTGATTTCCAGCCCCCGAAGATGGCAAAACTCTACAAAGGCATCAAGGATATTTTGAATGCCCGATGATGTTCTGGACAACAAAAGTGTGTCGTCCGCGAACATCAAAGCGGGCACTCTGCCTGTAACCAATCTAGGTGCATCGATATTGGGTGCGCCATTCAGATGTTCAATAAGGACGTTTATATAAAGGCTAAAAAGGGTAGGGGCCAAGACACACCCTTGGCGAACTCCTTTCAAGACTGGAAATTGTTCTGTGAGTTCTCCATTCCTTCCAGACCTAACCTGAGCAAAGTTGTTTTGGTGTAATTTTATAAGGATGGCTAACAGATACGGCGGGAGACCCATTTCCGCAAGGACATTCCAAAGTTTCCCACGCGGGACCAGGTCAAAAGCTGCCCGCAGGTCCACAAATACAAGGTAGAGACTGCCACCCTCCACATTAGCTGTTTTCCAATACAGGACCTGCAGGCGAAATATCTGGTCTAAAGTAGAAGTGCCAGGCCTGAATCCTGCCTGGAGAGTGGATAAAATCCCCTTTTCCTCAATCCACCCGAGGATCCTGTCCAAAATAACCCTCCCCATCAGTTTTTGTGATGTATCAATTAAACTGATGGGTCTGTAATTTGAGGGGATTAAAGGACAACCCTTTTTGTGAATCGGCACAATTTCGGCTCCTAGCCAAGTAGGCGGCAAATCGTCGCCCAACAAAATCCCGTTAAATAGGGTGACCAAGTAAGGAGCCCAAATTTTTGGTTGTGTCCCAAAAAGGTCCCCAGGCAGTTTATCCAGGCCGGGAGCTTTTCCTGGGAGTAAATTTCCTAGGGCGATCTCAACCTCACAGAGAGTGATTAATTCCTCAGGTACGAGACATTGGCTAGCAACAGTTAACCGGGCAGGTTCTTCAAGTATATTAGGGCTATAGGGTTGCTGAGGTTCAATAACGTTGTTAACCATATCGCCACACTCAGAAGTGCCATAAAGGGCACAAAAGTGGCTTTCCCAAGCGGAGGGGGCAATGTTAGGGGCGGGGGCCAAACTGTGGCCGCTAAGTCCAGAGGCTACTATAGTCCAAAAAAGTTTCGAGTTATTGTTACCAAGTGCAGAGCCCAGATTCTCCCACTTGGCAACTTCCCAATCCCTTTTGGCATCACTAAGCGCCTTCTTGTACGCAGAGTGATGTAGCTTAATGGCTTCCCTATTACTAGTTTTTAAGGCTCTAATAAGAGCCTTCCTGGTGGCTCGACAGGAGGCATTATACCACTGTGGGGACGAAGTCCGTGGAAGATTGGCCCTCCTCACGGGACAAAAGATGTCCTTAATTGCTGCCACCAGGTTGACATGAATATCCGACGCCCTGCCTAGTTGTTCAACTTTTCCCATTTCTTCTATGTAAGGGATAATGATCTTATATAAGGCGGCTAACTTTGCATCGGACATCTGAAAGTCTAGCCATTTAACTCTTCGTCTACAATTTGAAATAGTTAAAGTCACGGTGACAGAATGTTCAGCCAAAGTTTGGCATTTAAGCCCAAAGCTCCCTGCCCTAAGTGAGAGTACCAAGGCATTGTGGTCGCTGTCAGTTCTTTCAATAATTCTAAATTCAAGCGCCTTATCCCAGTGCCTGGCCTCTAAAAAGATGTAATCAATTATGGAAGACTGGTTAGGCCGATTAAATGTCACCTTTCCCGGTCTGTCAGGTTCCACCCTTCCATTACAGGCTCGAAATGAAGTTGTTAGTACAAATGACTGCAGTTGTAAAACTAGCGGTGTCCAAACCTTGACCCGGGGAACCAGTGGATGGGGAATCCCCCACAATGAATCAACGTCATCTGAGTCACCCATGGACAAGTCCATCAGTGGCTCAAAGTGACAGTTGAAATCACCGCCCACGATCAACACAGTGGATGGGTCCATTGTGTGGATAAGAGTCATCAGAGTTTCAATGGCCTCTGAAACAAAACCCCGCCTAACTGGCCTTGAGTATACATTAAATAATGCAATATTTTGCCCATCTAGTGTAGTCAGCAATACACACTGAACATCCTGCGAGTTAGTACTTATTTGTGTTGCAGTCACTCCTAAGTGCGTACCAACCCATATGGACAGACCCCCTACCGGTCTACCCCTCTCACCCTTACTAGCCACGATATCAAATGTAGCAAAACCCTGGGCTTGATTACTTTTTAGTGCCCAAGTTTCTTGTAACATACAGATATCGTGGAGGGCCATAAAGGAGCCCCATTCATGAATGGGCAGTTTACTCTTAATGCCCGCCACGTTCCAGGAAAGGATTTTCACATGGCAGGTCAGTAGGTCTTGATTAGCTTGATCATGGGGCAAAGGGCTACAGGGATCATTAATCGTAGCAAATCCCTCTTCTGGCGCAGAGGCATACTCATAGGGCAATACGTATAGATCAGATTGGGATGAGACTGTTCCAGAGGGAATAGATTGTTGCGGGGAGAAGGTCTGCGGTGGGGGAATCAACTCGGTATCCACAGCCTGGTGGCCCAAAGTGGTAGGCCCACTAATTAAGGATCTCCTCTGTCAATCACAATCATCAAAGCCTGAGAGGGCATCGAATCTATTTGCTACTTCCAGGGGGGTAAATGGTGGCCAAAGATCAATCCTCCTGGAACCGTATCGGTGGCTCCCATAGGGCACAGTGACCCAATCAGATACACTTTCGTGAGCCGCAGGGATAGGTGCATGAGTGAGGTGCTGGTTATCAAAGGGTATAGGTAATACAGGAGGGTATGACTGCATTCTAGCTGGGGCCCTGGAATATGCCCTATGAAAGACTAAGGGTCTTGGGTAGAAGTATGTCAATTCGCGAGGCATAATGGACCCGCAGTTTTTGGTCGGAGTATGGTCAAGGATATGTGTAACTACTCTGGGGTCTCTAAAGTTAATGATAATTATATCCCCCTCAGTATCCTTAGCTCTACGTCCCAACCAGGGAAGTCTCCGGACATGCAGTATCTCCCCATTTACATTAAAAGGAAGGGGCCTGTTTAGGGTAAGCCAATGCATGGTCTTGTTTATAAGCTCAAAAAAGCCTTCCTTTTTACCCTTTTCCAATGGCGGAACTCTCGTAAGCACTACCACATATGGGACCGCTTCTGGGGGTAGATCAACTTGATGCCTCGGTTGGTCCACTGCCCTAGCTGAAGAATAAGTATCTCCCCTTGCATTTAGGATGTTTCCTGAGGTAGATTCTAACACTCCCTTTGGCGCTTCACCCATATCTTTTTGTACTAAATAATGTTGAGCTGTATTGGGAGATGTAACCATAGATTGGCTATCAGAGATGACCTTATCGTTTTTCCTAGTGTGGATGGAGGATGTCACTGGTGCCACGGGGGGGAGCAAAACTAGATGTGCGTGATCTTTACGTACCCCCACGTGTTCAGTGATAGCCGATTCTAGATCCCCCAGGCGTTGCTCAACATTTTTTAATCTTTCCATTATGGGTAGAGCAAATGACCTTAGTAGTTGTTCAATGCTCTCAAGAGGGGCAACATGCAAACCTTCATTAGTTGGACAATGTGGGGGACAGTTTGAATCAGAGGAGGAGGGTGCCAATGGAACAATGGTGCTTGTGGCCATAAGGGGCACTGTAGATGAAATAGGTGGTGCACTAGACTTTGGCATGCATACAGTGTCTAAAATGTGCCTTGGTCCCTTGCCAAAGTCAGAATGATTAATCTTGTTCCTTAAAGAGTCTCCTAGCCTCTTTCTTCTTTTAGTAGGAGGGGGTCTATGAACTTTGGACACAGCCACCCTCCCCACCTTCTTTTTGGTAGCCTTAACCTCGGATTGAGAGGAAACAGTGATCATATCAATTTCCTTATTAAGAGTATTAAAGGGAAATGGATTGATGGAAACATGCGAATTGTTAAGTTTATCAGGTGGAGATTGGGTGTCTCGGAGCAATATGGGAACATTATCAGTGGCTAATGACTCCTGAGTGAGTGTGAGTGGACATGGCTCGGAAGGAGTAGTAGAAAGCAAAATGTCCGTGGGCAGTCTATTTTTGATGCATTCTATAGAACGACGTCGCTCAGCCCTCCGTTCAGCTAAGATAGTCTCCTTCCCAATAGTCACAACAGCCCTAGTAAAATAATCATCCAGTGTACCTTTATTGGTACCTCCTCCAATTATGAGTGAATTTGTGGACAAATTCTCGGCCATACTTAGCGAGGCAATAAGCTGTATCAGAACTCACAATAGTTGGTAGAGATGATGGATTCCCCCGGTCCGGTCTCCTCGTGCCTCTGAGGGCCTCAGAGGGCCCGCTCTTTGCCCGGTCTTCGCCCCGGGCGCGAACCGCTGGCGCGTTAGAGCAAAATGGATATACTAGAGGAGGGGTCCAAGAGGGGGGCGGGGCCGGGAAGAGTCTCCAGGTGTGCGAAGTTATTCGATCAGAAGGCACCCTGGTCCTCGCAGTCCCCGGCCTCTCAAGCTCCAGGGCGGCACCTCCACAAGCAGCGCAGCCCACCCCTCGGTCGATGAGCAGCAGCAGGGCGAGAACAAACTCCAGTTGCAGTGTCAGTATCTACGAGCGGCTCCCGCGAAGCGGGGGCCGCGAGGAGTAATGTAGGCGGTGGGGGCGGGGCCGGGAAGAGTCTCCAGGTGTGCCAAGTTATTCGATCAGAAGGCACCCTGGTCCTCGCAGTCCCGGCCTCTCAAGCTCCAGGGCGGCACCTCCACAAGCAGCGCAGCCCACCCCTCGGTCGATGAGCAGCAGCAGGGCGAGAACAAACTCCAGTTGCAGTGTCAGTATCTACGAGCGGCCATTGCAACTAGTACCCAGGTGCAGTACTAGCCCTTTCAGACAAAATAAGTGTGATGAAGGTCACACCCAGTTCCCAGCACACAAAGAACGGATTATCTGTTCTCTTACAGCCCTGCGCATATTGACTGACTCAATCACTGTCTCTGAGAAGCGCACAGTAACCTGTAAAGTCAACGGAGACACAGCAAAGCGACAGCCCCCTTCCTGGAGAGACAAAGGCGTGCTGGGAAAAAGGAGCTCTCTTACAGCCCCGCGCATATTGACTGACTCAATCCCTGTCTCTGAGAAGCGCACAGTAAACTGTAAAGTCAACGGAGACACAGCAAAGCGACAGCCCCCTTCCTGGAGAGACAAAGGCGTGCTGGGAAAAAGGAGCTCGCCTTGGTGCTGATTCAGGCGCCTCTGGGCCTAGTGGCGGAGGCATTGTTTATGTTTCAGTGACCGCGTTATAGTAACACAAAAAAAAACCCAGGTCTAGTGCCAAACCCAAAAGTATGCTCATTAAAATTGTGAATGTCAATAGTTTGGCAGCAGCCAATTTCATTTGCACTTTTTAGGTCTCGCCTAGGCATCGCATGCACTGTCTCGTCGAGAGATGCTGTATATACTATACGATGTTTGTAACCGCCTCTTTTCTTCCCCGGACTTTCCATTCATTATTTCGTGTGTCACTTAAACCGCCTGACTAGTGGTTGGTGAAATGTGTTCTAAAGTCTCTCCTTTTGAGACTTGTTCACGCCTATAGCTATTGGCCCCTGTACTCGTATTACGTCGTTGTTTGAAATATGCGGTGGTTTCCTTGGTCTTTTTCCCCATGCTTTGTTTTGGTTTGTTTCCGAAGGCTTCCGAAGGCATTGCATTTTGTGTTATTTTTTTATGCACTTTGTTTGCTTTCCACTTTCCTTATGGATTTTGTTTGCGAAAGGGATTTACGCTCAGCTGTGATCTTCGTTTACTTTAATGTAAATCCAGCGAAGGTATTTACGTTTGGCTGCGATCTTTGTTTACTTTAATGCAAACCGAGCGCGCATTTTTCTGATGGATTTTGTTTGCTTTATTATCAAGGGGATTTACGCTGAGCTGCGATCTCTGTTTACTGTAATGCAAATCCAGCAAAGGGATTTATGTGTGGCTGTGATGTTTGTTTACTGTAATGCAAACCAAGAGTGCATTTTTGTGAAGGATTTTGTTTGCTTTATTTTCAAAGGTATATATGTTTGGCTGCGATCTTTGTCTAATTTAATGCAAATAGAGGGAAGGTGTTTAAGTTCGGCTGCGATCTCCGTGTACTTTAATGCTAATTAAGCGCGCATTTTTTTAGTTTTTTTTTCTTTATTACCAAAGGTATTTCTGTTCAGTTGGCGTTATTTTTTATGCACTTTTTTGTTTTGAATTTTGCTATGGATTTTGTTTGCTTTATTATCGAAGGTATTTACTTTGTGCTGCGATCTCTGTTTACTTGAATGCAAATCCAGCGAAGGGATTTACATTTGTCTGCGATCTTTGTTTACTTCAATGCAAACCGAGAGGGAAGGTGTTTTAGTTCGGCTGCGATCTCCGTGTACTTTAATGCAAATTAAGCGCGCATTTTTAAAATGTTTTATTTCTTTATTACCGAAGGTATTTTCGTTCCGTTGGCGTTATTTTTTTTATGCACTTTTTTGTTTTGAATTTTGCTATGGATTTTGTTTGCTTTATTATCGAAGGTATTTACTTTGTGCTGCGATCTCTGTTTACTTGAATGCAAATCCAGCGAAGGGATTTACATTTGTCTGCGATCTTTGTTTACTTCAATGCAAACCGAGAGGGAAGGTGTTTTAGTTCGGCTGCGATCTCCGTGTACTTTAATGCAAATTAAGCGCGCATTTTTAAAATGTTTTATTTCTTTATTACCGAAGGTATTTTCGTTCCGTTGGCGTTATTTTTTTTATGCACTTTTTTGTTTTGAATTTTGCTATGGATTTTGTTTGCTTTATTATCGAAGGTGTTTACTTTGTGCTGCGATCTCTGTTTACTTTAATGCAAATCTTGCAAAGGTATTTACTTTGTGCTGCGATCTTTGACTCCTTTAATGCAAAACGAGCGTGCATTTTTGTGATGGATTTCGTTTGCTTTATTTTCAAAGGTATTCACGTTCAGCTGCGCTCTCTGTTTAATTTAATCCAAATTAAGCAAAGGTTTTGTAGTTCGGTTGCGATCGCCGTTTGCTTTAATGCAAATTGAGCGCGCATTTTTTCAATGATTCTGGGTTTTTTTCATTACTGAATGTATTTACGTTTGGCTGCTGTTATTTTTTCATATCCACTTTTTGTGCTTTCGAATTTTGCTATGGATTTGGTTTGCTTTATTATTGAAGGTATTTACGTTTGGCTGCGATCTTTGGGCACTTTAATGTAAATGGAGCGAAGGTATTTAGGTTCAGCTAGGATCACCGTGTGCTTTACTGCAAATCCAGCGCGCCTTACAAACACTTTGTGAATTTTTAACTTATGTTCACGGAATGAGTATGATGGTTTTGTGTGGCCTCTGTTTAGTCTGTTGTTTACATTTACTTTCCATTCTTTGGCTGTCATTTTTGTCTACTTAAATGCACAGCGGGCGCGCAGTTTAACAGTTTGTGGATTATTAAGTGATGTGGACACAATGTGTATAACGATTTTGTGTGGCCTTTGTGTAGTGTGTTGTATGGTCTCTCTTTATTCTGCTGTCTGCCTCACTCCACACTTTTATTTTGGAGCCATCTCCGTTTGCTTGGATGCACTTTGAGCGTGTATTACAAACAGTTTTACCTTTTGCGAGCACAAGTGACGTTGTTTACCGATATCCTAATGTAGATTATGGCTGCATAATAATTAAATGCATAAAAACAGTGATAGTATGTGGAATTTGTTTTTTATGTGTTCATGTGAACCACGTAATGGTATGTGCTGTAAGTTACATTAGCGGACTATATTAATGCAGCCTTCAGCTGAATAGGGATAGTGTGTGGCAAAGCTAAATGTTTTAAATCGTCCGCTTTTATTGTATCGGCCTGCCACGGGTTAGCTTGTATTTAGGTAATGTATTGTAAAGTTTATATTAAAAATGGGTATATACATTTTGGCTTGTTTTCGCAGGTGTCCCGTTTTGGGGGGATTTGATTATAAGCCCCGGCATTTAATGTTTTCAAATTAAGGGCTGGTGATAAAAGGCTTTGTATTATTTTGAAATAACGGAATAGATTATTTTAGCTTTCAGTTGCATGATTGTAGCAAATCAGCTACACAGGGATAGGATGTGGCGAAGTCATATGTTCTTAAATTTTTTTCTGGGTTATGAAAAGATGTAATGTTTGATCTATGTGCTCATACATTAAAAATAATGTATTATAGAGGAGCATTTCAAGTTGCCACATAAACTGTCTGACGTGTGGTTGTTAAAAACTGTTTTAGAGTGCATGCTTACGCACTTGTAACGTGTTGTTTGCTTTTAGTTTTTATGTGAGGCCCGCCGGAAATCAATGTTGTACAAATTAAGGGCTGGGAGTTAAAGGTTTTGGTTTATGTTGCAATAATAGTATATTGAAATGTAGCTCTTAGCTGCATTATTACTACCCAGTGGCGGCTGGTGACATTTGAAAGAGGTAAGGCGTAAAATTCACAGGGATCGCAATGTAGCGAGCAAGCGTAGCAAGCGAGTGCCACACTATTAAGGGGTTTCAGGGGATTCTCCCCCGAGAAAATTTAGAAAAAAGAGCAGGCAAATGGTGCATTTTCAAGCACTTTTCAGAAAGCACGAATGTTAATAAACCATTCTATATATTCGCACCTTTCATATTCTCCCTCATTATCTTTCATCCTTTCTGTCATCGCTCTTACTCTACCCATAACCCTTCACTTAATCCTACTTACGCTGAATCATATTTCACATCTCTATTTACTCTTAGTCCTACAGTTACTTCTACTTACTCATACTTACACAAATTTGCACCTACTGAGTCCTATTTACACTAAATCATACAGGTGCTGCCACCACTCCCCAGTGGCGTAACAAAACTTGAGGGGGCCCCCCCGCAAAGTATAATGAGGGGGCCCCCCAGCGGCACGGCCCACCACCTACCACTTCCCCCTCCCCCACCCACAAAAATAAGCCCTCACCTAAAGCCTTATTTTCAGCACTTATCTGTGCATACATCGAACAGCAAATATAAACAGAATGCACTTTCTATTCTAGTTCTGCCTGAATGATGAGATCCATGACTGATAATTAAAGGGAACAAAAACAGAAAAGTCAAATTACAAATGAATACTCACGTTTTTATTTATAACCCTATTTAGTGCCAAGACGAGGTCTTTCCAGGCTCTTTAAACACATGGCTGGCATTTTTCTTTTGCCAACCCTACTTTATATTTCTTTTCATGAAATGCATTCTCACACTACAGCAGTAAATGTAAATTTCAAATGCAAGGAATAGTCAGAGTGGGGGCCCAGGGGGAACTGGAACCAGAAAAAAACTAAGCCTCAGTAACCAGTTTACAAAGGTATGTTGACTGGGCAATACAGTACAAACTTGGTATTCACACAGACTGGGTTGAAGGTAGCAGAACATACCCACGCCTCAATATGGATGCCTTCACAAGGATAATTTACACCCGCCAAACCATCAAGCCTACTACTGCAGTTTAGGACTGGAATCCCCACAGGAGAACCTGCCCAGGATGAATCACAACCATACACTGATGTCTGCACAAAGCGCAAAGAAGCCAAGTAGGTAGAGAATGTTGTGCTATAAAATACCCAGTAAAATAGAAGAAAACAACAATCGTAAAATGACAGAATTTAACTGAATTATGTTGGGTGCCTAACGTGAAACAGATAATTTCCAAAGACCTCCCAGTATCTACAGGGGAGAAATACTATAAACAGGGATAAGTTCCGCTTCGCCCCCAGTACCCATAACTACCAATGCACCTCAACCTAATCTCAGAAGGTAGCAAGAGTGTACGTCACCTCCCAACCACACATTCCCTGGTCTTTCTGTAGAATACAGGGGCCAGTCGTCACCATCTTGGGTTGTTTGGCAAAGTGGACGTGCTTGCTTCCTGGAACTCCAGCTACTCAGCATGAATGAACTTTAGGCTTCTATTGCTGTATGTTTAGGCTTTTACTCAATTGGGTTTGCATAGAGCATCATACCCTTGATGAGACAACAAAGTGCATTAATGGATGGTGGACTGCTACACGAGGCGGGAGTGCTTGATTGTAAGAGTGTTAAGTTACAAGGTGACCTGCTTGGAAGCATTTTGGTGTTGTATGTGATTGACCAGAGAGGTGCTGTTATCAGTGACGCAGCAAAAAATGATGGGCCGCCCCTGCAGAATGTGAAGAGGGGCCCGAGTCATTCATATTTTACAAATATTCATTGGCTTTGCGCAATGGGCCCTCTCTGAAGGGTTTGGGGACACTAAAGGGTTGCCCCCCCCCTTCCCGAGCCACAGGAGCTGCAGGGGTCTGTTTAACGCCCCTTGTTCTGATCAGTGGCAAAACGCAAAATGATTGTGCCCCCTGCAAAATGGGATGAGGGGTAACCAATTCTCCCATATTTCATGGATAGTCATTGGCCCCTGAAGTGTTGGGGGACCCCTGTGCCACAGGAGCCGTAGGCGTCTGCGTTACGCTCCTGCCTTTTACAGTTTCTTGTAGTCCCAAATTTCTGCTAAAATGTATCAAGATCTCCTAAAATGGAATTCAATTCACCTTCAGATTAAAGTCGGGGTTACCGGAATTATGCGGCAGGGGAGCAACAAATTATGCGCCAGGGTTCACTAAATTATGTGGCAAGAAAATGAAAATTTCGCAGCATAACACAACACATTTTTTTATAGTATTGCTTTAATTATTTTGTAACTTTTACTCGTGGCAATCCTGTCTGGCCAAAAATGTCACCTCATTAGTCCCAGTTTAACAACTTAATAATGAAATAAGCAACTGCAAGACGATCAGTAAACCTTTGGGAATGGTCTTCTAATACTCGTGACCATGCCACCACGCTTTTAGTAACTTTTGATCCGTTTGAACTAGAAACAATTTCTTTTATGAAAATCTGAAGATTATGGATTATATGAGGCAAATCGTAAACTATGCGAATATGGCTGCAGCCACAAAATTGCATGATTTCAGTGGCCCTGGCTAATGTACACAAACCACTAAATCAAACTTTGAACACACTCTATTTACCGCACACAACCAA
This sequence comes from Triturus cristatus, assembly GCF_964204655.1. Taxonomy (NCBI): domain Eukaryota; kingdom Metazoa; phylum Chordata; class Amphibia; order Caudata; family Salamandridae; genus Triturus; species Triturus cristatus. Next base: position 67,267,304 of record NC_140579.1, on the reverse strand, counting down.
AATCCAACAACCAGCACACAATCAATTGATGGCCTTTCCAGCCAGCAGCAATGGAAGGCCAGCTTGCGAATACACTTCCAATGCCACGGAAGTTATGGTTGGCGCAACACAAATGTGAAGAACATAATCTAAAACTCGATAAAAGAGGAACTTCATCCCGGATGCGTGACACAGGCAGAAGAACCACGTAGGCAATTTTTTAAGGTACCAATGGGTGCGGCCAGTGAATATTTATGTAACTTCTGCTCCTGCCCTGATCCAGGAGAAGAATCTCTCGTTGGAGGTTTACCAGAGGGTTATGTTACTGGTCAGTGTCAGTGGTACTTGCTCACTACGGGCGATGCTTGTTATCCAGCACTTGTTGAATTAATGTTATGTGCAGGTGCATACGCGCCACTCCGTGTCAAGAGTGATACAAAATGGAGACACATATCAAAGGGGGCAAGGCAAAGATTTTAGGCAGTCGATAGGTTAATTCTCTCGCATGAAATGGCCTCCGGCAGGATTTCTCGAGCATCGGGCCAGGACTGTTGCTAGAGAATGAGGAAGCAGCAAACCGGGGGTGTATCATCTCACTCTGGAGCTCACACAGGAGCAGGGATACACAAACACACAGCTATTAATAGGCTTATCGGCTTAAAATTGCACCAACTGCACTGTGGGACCTGACTTCCGCTCTCAAAAACTGGAGCAATCTTCACGGTCTCCGCACCGCTGCGCAGAACCAGGCACCGGGCCTATACCTTTTTGCTTTTAATCCCGGCTTGGCCGCCCCTTGTTGCATGCATCCCATTCCACGGTCCACCCCGACTGGATGGACAGACTCACCTGCGGGCGGCATGCGGCAGAAGACAGGGCAAGGCTAGCCAGGGCCCAGGGGCTAGAAATAATGAAATTATGGCCGCACGGTGCCTCTGGGATGCCTACTCGCCTCACCACCAGTCACGCGCACTTTTAATTGCGCGAGCCGCGATGCGTATGACAATTGGTCACCAGCCCCACCCTAATGGAGAAGAGTAATACCTCGCAGACGCGGAGACATCTGCACGCTGCGCACGGCCCACCATTACCATCAATTGATTAACCATTTAATTTATGATGAAGTCTTAATCTAGAGCGAGCTAAGAGCTTATGCGTATTGTAACGTAACCTTACTACCTAATAATGAATTCCCTATCAAAAAATCCCAGATGGTCACGGATGTCTAGTGCTTGCTGGCTCCGCGCTGAGGGGGCCCCAGGAGCGTGGCCCCCCCCTGCAATGTGGGGGCTGCAGGGGCCTGTGCTACGCTCCTGTGTGTGGGGACTCCCCCCAGCATACATTATACCTGACGCAGGTATAATGTGGCGCAGGGTTATACAAAGTGACGCATCTGCTTAGATGTGTCACTTTGTAAATAGGGCGCAACAGGGGGCATGTTTTATTCCACCGATGCGTCACAAAAAGTGACTCAACAGCAGCATAAAACTGTCGCAAGGCCTCATAAATAAGGGCCATGGTATTTCAATGGATAGTGATGACACACATCCAATAACAGAGAGAGATGTCCATAGAACAGGAGTGCGTTGGTCGTCACTGACATAGTCGATACAGAACGAGAATCGTTGTTTTTGAAAATAGGACTGGAAGGGAGAAACTGACTCAGAATCCAGCCCATCCCCCGTCTCGCCCTGTGAGGCCAACGAAGAACAATTCTGCAGCCATCGAAGGCTCCTGAGTCGTTTGCCCTTTAGTTAGCTTGGAAGAGCCAAAGGCTGAAAACGAATATTCATATTGTTTAGACCGCTGGGGGCTGTAAGCAGAGATACAGACCGCAGCCAATCTGTATTTAAAGCATTTCAAAGTTGCCTTCTACTCGCTTCTACAGCGAGGCTTGCAGCTAAACCCATTCAATAGCCTCGTCCCTCAACAGTACATGTGGGATCCTTCTGTTGCTCTAAGGCCAGGCCCAGAATGCATTTTGCTGATCACGTGCTTGAGCACTTTGCTCGAACAGGGTCATCTCATCGGCTCAAATATGTTGCAATTAGTGGATTAACGGGCGTCACTTCCAGCGCACTGAGCCTAAAACAGGAACGGACCCAGAGTTCCTGCTCATTGTGTTTCGCATAATATATGCGTCACTCTAAGCTTCTCGGCGCTTTAATGACATCGAAAATAACTGTCCCGCTCGTTCTTGCACTAAAGCCACATAACTTGGATGAGCTCTAATGAGGGCAAAACAGTGTTAGATTGATTTGACTCCACATCTGGCGACAATGGGTGGCACAAGTTGATGTCATACTTTGCCTAGAGTGATAAATGTTGCGTCATTCTTGTCATTGAATGGTCAGTGTGCGATTGGTGGACTGATCTGTTCCACTTGAAATGCTTGTCGCCTTAAATCGGAGCTTACCCCCCGAATATCATCTGGGGAGTAATCTGCCGGCTCTGTGGCTTTGCTTCATTTGGTGCAGCAGGTGCAGTGGCACCGCGCCGGTGGCCTGAGGGGCCCGCTGAACCCTGGTTATTGTTGTATGTTTTAACTCAAAAAGCGGCCAGAGGGGGCAATTACCTTCCCTGCACCAGGCAGGCCCCATGCACACTTCATACCTACTGATTCAAATGGTGCACGTGTGACACACAATATCGCTCTCATCAAACCGTCACCTGTTATGCGTATTGTAACGTAACCTTACTAACTCATAATGAATTCCCTATCAAAAAATCCCAGACGGTCATGGATGTTTAGTGCTTGCTGGCTCCGTGCTGAGGGGGCCCCTGGAGCGTGGGGGCCCCCCCGCAACGCGGGGGCTGGGGGGCCTATGTTATGCCCCTGCCTCTATGAGTGTCACTAACCCAGCACTTTGATACATACGCCCCCAGTGCAGCTTTACAAACCCCGCATCACCCAATGCTAGAAAGTGTTCAGTAAAGTCCTGCTTTTGGAAACCAGTGCGGCGACTGTCGGTCTTTATTAAAAGTGAGAAAGGAAACAAACCCACCACAGAGTCCACTCGACTGAGATGTTCTGGTCCGGATCGAGACAATTTCCAAAAAGACACATGATCGGGTCAACATTTTATTTCTCAGTGCTCCCCGATACTGGAGAGAGGAATATGGGGGGTGGGCAGTGCTTTAAATTGGCCGGTACTCACCGGTACGGAGTACCGGCACTTCTAAATTTTCGGCCCTTGAGTACCGGAACTTTTCCTTGTACAAAGAGAGTACCGGTACTCATGGGGCATCCAGCCAAGCTCAGGGAAATTGAACATATACAAAAAAGAAACGCAACGCAGTTGACGAGTTGCTCTGTTTTCCTGAAGCACTCTGATGGAGTGCTAATCTCCCCTCCTGCTGGCATGGCAGAATAGGCAGCATTTGTTTGGAGTCCGATAAAGGAGGAAGGTGGTGATAGTGACGCTGTAGCCGATGGGAATGAAGGCTTAGTAATGTCCGCAGACTCCCTTTATCGGACTCCAAACAAACGTTGCCGTATTCTGCCATGCCAGCAGGAGGGGAGATTAGCACTCCATCAGAGTGTTTCAGGAAAACGGAGCAACTCGTCAGCTGTGTCGCGTTTCTTTTTTGTATATGCTACATTTCACTCACGTTGGAAAAGCAAAACCTTTGGCAGGCACAATTGCTAGTTGATCTGATTATGTATTGAATAGTGCTTAAACTCTGATGGAGACAAGTCATCGACAGGACTGATGTGCGAGCGGCCCCCAGCCCAGGATGCAGATTTCGGTCACCCCTTCTGCTCACTACACTGACTGTGAACAGGAGTTCCTGCTCGCCCAGCACGTCGAGATCGAATCAACCACTAAGAGCTTATGACGAGAAATTCCCAAAATGCAAGTCCCCCGAGAGTCGTGGCACATTTGAAACATTGTCCTTTGTCATGCCCATTGGACGTGAAGGGTGCAGGGGGCATTACAACCAGAAGCAACATTTTTCATTTTCAGTAAGAAATACTCCGAGCGGAAATTAAAACTCTCATAGAGAGTGAAGTTTGCTTTGTGGATAAAGAGGTTGTGTTCAGAAGTACAGCAATAATTCTCTGTGAGTGAACCAGCAAATAGGTTTGCTTCATTTGTGTGTTGCCTAAAGCAAATGTTTTGTTATTTGTTGGTCAATTGATGGTAAGGTCTAATGCTCTAGTTTAGGAGAAACGAACCACTTTACCTCAATAATGACCAAACCCTAATTCAGAGCACTTTGTGAATTGTTTTTCTCCGCCCATGGAATATCCTAAATTCTCGAAGACCACGAGTTGGCGGTCTGTACCTTAAAGCTCTTGAACTCGCAGGGCCACCTGATCTAGGAAAGAACCTAGAATGTTAAACCAAAGTCCTTTGGATTTTCTAAACTAGTATTTTATTGGCATAAATTCTGTACTTCGTTTTTGTGAACTTTTTCAGTACAAGAAGCTTCCTTGATATTTTGGCCAAGCTGGTGCATCTCTTTGGTCCCCAAAATTCCCCTGTGACTTGCACGGAGATGGTGAAAAACTAGTGCTGTACAACAATATTATTTTGGGCACCCACTCTTTTTCTTCTGAGAAGGCAGAAACGCTGCAGCCTTAGGGGCGACCCTGTAATAGGACAATTACTCCGATTTAATCTGCTTTCCTCACGTTTTGCTGGGTTTTGTGAGTAGACTTAGCTGCTGTGAAGATTCTTGGCCTATTTAGTGAAGCGTAAACAAATTGTTCTCAGGCTAGATTAGAAGCAAATTTGCATTGAGTAGCTAAGGTGAATGTATGTTTTGCATCTCAGTATCAGTCTGCACATCTGCGAATCAATTGAATCTCAGTCAAATTAAATGTGTGTCTCTGGCCGGGTCCCTTAGCATTGTCAGTAGACCCGCCCCCATAGCCCCGCCCCAAACCCCACCCCTAGAAAAACATTTCAATTTGGTGAGTACCTGCACTTATTTTTTTCCATTTAAAGCACTGGGGGTGGGCATCACCGAAGAAGACCCTTAAAAGTGTGTGTGTGTGTGGGGGGGGGGCTGAAAAGTGTGTGTGGGGGGAACCTTGAAAAGTGTGTGTGTGGGGAGGCGGGGGGGCATCATCACCCTCACTCCCAGCCGTGACCCTGACCACGGAGGGAGCTGTACTCCGGGAGGGGGGAGGAGCAGCAGGAAGCCTTACCCTGCACTTGCGTGCCAGTGCTCAGCAGCACTCAAGTACAAGGGGCAGCACCTTCAGCTTCGGAAACAAATCCCTTCGCTCCTCTTCACAGAGCGGAGGATTGAAACGCAAACAGAAGCGGATCTAGAAACGACACCGCTGTTCCAATGTGCATTCCTACCATCCTGAACAATGCTTAGAAACAATGGCTTCATGTGGGAGGGCTCTGGATACAGTTTCACCCGGAGCTGCTCTCACTCTTGTGTCACCGGCAGGACCCGCAGCGCCACCACATTCCTCCCTCCATCCTGGAGACCTGGGTTGAAGAAGGGCCGCAGGGTGGGGGGGAAGGAGGCCCCGGAGAAGGTGAAGAGCAGAGACCGGTCAGTCACATTGTACACCGAGAGCCTGCGCGTCTCATAGTCCAGGAAGAGACCCACAGCCCTGGGGGGCACACGGGGGTCAGAAGGGAGGGAAAGGAGGAGCCAGCTTTGTATTTACCATCTCTGAGCCACACTGTCCAGAATCCATCCTCAGGTGCTAGTGTGATCTCCCCCTTCCTGCTCGCAGCCTCGTCACACACCCCCAGGCTCCAGCTCGTCTTGCCCCCCACCTCCACCTCCCAGTAATGCCTCCCGGAGCTCAGCCTCTCCCTCCCCAGGACAGCGACGACAGGATCGAATCTCTGGTCCGTGTCGGGGCGACCCTGGTCTGTGTCTCCGTCCCTCATGCTCCTTCCGTCCTCGGACAGGACGAGCTCCGGATGTGCAGTGTCCGGATCCAGGGTCACCGCAGCTGCAAGAGAGAGACGAGATGAGAGCTCAGAGATCACCCGTCCACAATAAAGACATCACTAATACTCAGCCCGTCGCTGCAGCAGCCCCACCCCGACTGACGTCATCCTCATTTCACTAGCAGCACCCCTTTTAATCGTAGTAATTAAGGGGCAGATTTACAAGCCCCTTGCGCCACTTTTGCGTCACTTTTAACATGGGAAAAGTGACGCACAAGTGGCGCACGGGGTTTGTAAATCTGCCCCTAAGTGTATAGTCATCGTCACAGCTTCTTTTTAAAACACCCTTTGGTGAAGTGTTTCTGTCTGTAAGTGCTGTAAGTATCAGGTTATTATAGCTCACAGGTGCGAGAGCTCACAACTGAATGAGGATGGGCAGGGCTTTAAGTCTGCCGGGTCCTACCGGTGCTAAACACCAGGTGCCGAGACGGGTTCCTATCAGGGCCTGACCCTCAGCGTGATAGAAACCATATCTGGCAGGCAGTCCCAGCCCTCACAAGAGACTCTGGTTTGTTTATTGAGAATGAGCTGAGATCTGCAGGGGGCAAAATAGGTGGAGGTCCGACTCTAAATGTAACACCTATACAGTTATTTCCTGTCCACGGTCCTGCTGACCAACCGGCACGGTCCAAGGTCACTGGGGAGTGTGTGTGGGGGGGGGGGGGGAGAATAGAGAGGGGGCAGTGAGGCTCTGCGGTCTGAATAGGATGGAAAGGGTAACTCTGTGGTGGGCCGAGCCCCCATTTAACAAGTAAATCATTCATAGGAACCCCCACATTGGGCTCTCCCAGCCTTTCATCCTTTCTAGGTGGATACCACTGGACACGACTCAGTATTCAGGGGCAGTCCATTCTTGGTTTGTAAATGCAGGTTATTGTACTCGGCAGCACTGACTGCTGAGTGACTAAAGAGGGCTTGGCTGAGACTGATGGAAATGCAGAGGTGCATGGGGGGAGGGAAGACAAGCAGGCGGGTTGTGCTTTGGTGACTACACGGGCCTTTCTCTTAACTCCAGGCAGAGCTGGGGACTGTATCTGCCCCCAGGTGACCACGAACACACCAGCAGCCCACCCCTGAACCTTGTGCGTCGCCAAAATCGAGTCTTTATGACTGTCTCACAAAAGCTTTTTAGGTCTCGCCTGAGCCAGCCCTTTAGTTTTAGTAAGCGGGATTTGGAAGTGCAGACTAGTGGCTTTTCAGGCCTCCAAATACAGTGCATGTGCGCCGGGCACACGCATCATTTGGCAGCCTGCGTGAACACTTTTGCGGCCGCTTTGATGTTCTCAGTGAGCCGCGCGGCCACTGAGAACATCAAAGCGGCCGCGAAAGTGCACACCATTTGTCAGCCTGCGTGCCTCTCTCCGCCTACCCCCCTCCCTTATCCCACTTCCTGCTTGTTCAACAAATGCTGTGTGTAAACAAACTTTCTTTGGTTGCATGACATACGTTTCAAAACAAATACCTTGTGCAAACAAACTTTCTTTTGTTTCACAGTGACTCTTGCTAGAGCTGCCTGCCTATGCTCACATTCCCAAATAATTCTGGTTGGACAACGCCTGCACACAGCCCTCTCTCAATGGCCTGTGCATTAAGAAATGGTTGTACTAGAGGCGGCCAGTTACTTGAATATTACACAAAATATAAACAAGATGGGCACTGACTGAAGCAACAGAGCAAATTTTGTTTCCATACACAGACTGTCGCAGTTTTCTCAGCTTGATGAGAACCAATGCCGCTTCCTCCCTGCTCTCCTGCTGCTGGTAACTTGCTGAACAAGATAAACTGTGCCATGCGCTGCGGGCCGCTGAAGTGACCGCTTTTGACTCACAAGTACCTCCTCTATTTTGAAATTGTGTCCTTGGCGGAAGGTCTAGGTATGTTTTTCTCAGTTTCTGCATGTGCTCTAGCCTTGCCTACAACCAGGGCGGTAATCTCACATAAAACAAGCCATGTTTGCCGAGAGGTGATTCAGCTTTCAATAAAAGCATGAAAGTCATATGCAGACATATTTTATGCAAAATATGACTTGCACATTTCGTATACGAGGAACATGTTTCAATGTTTGGTATACTGTTGCAATAAGGTACGCATGCGTGCGCAGAACTGCTCCTCTTCAATGCACATTAATGGGGAAATAAATTCCCCCATTTGTTTATTTTTTAATCTATCTCCTTGTTATTGTGGCGTTTTATATCACTTATTTTTTGCTGCGAGCTCAGCCAGCCCAAAAGTCTGGCGAGCTGCAGCGCGTACACTGCCTGCCCTCCTCGACGCTCCAGCAGCTTATTATAATTAACCAGCCATCACTCTCCGGGCCGCTGTGCTCGACAGGCACAGCTGAGGAGGAGCTAATATGCGGGAATTCTCATTTTTAGGTCTCGCCTGAGCCAGCGCTTTAGCGCTGCTCTGGCGAGAGCTTTAGTAAATGGGGGATTTGGAAGTGCAAACTAGTGCTTTTCAGGCCTCCAAATACAGTGCATGTGCGCCGGGCGCGCGCACCATTTGGCAGCCTGCGTGATCATTTCGCAGCTGCTTTGATGTTCTCAGTGAGCCGTGCGGCCACTGAGAACATCAGAGCGGCCGCGAAAGTGCTCACCATTTGTCAGCCTGCGTGCCTCTCTCCCCTTAGAGGGCGCGACGTGCCCTACCCCATCCCTTATCCCACTTCCTGCTTGTTATTGGTACCAACTACTACCTTGGTCTGTGGAAAGGTGGTAAGATGCCAGCGAGTTAAACACTGGTTTCGAATATCAGTGTGAAGAAAGTTGTTTGAATTGTCAGGTTAACTTGTCATTTCATTAGTGCTACATAGATTTGGCAACAGTAACGCCGGTGTTCAAACACGCACTGTTTTTTTAAAAATACATTTTTTATTGTAACTTGCCTTTATATTGGGGTTAGGAGCAAAACTTTGGGGGCATGCGCTTTACGAAAACTTGACGTCGTTCGAACTCTCACCACCACATTCGACTTTCATGTAAAAACCAAACTCGGCAGTCTCATTTCTCGTTCATTTTCCAGCCCAATACCGCTTCCGAGCTCTGTCATGATTTATACAGCCTGGCAGTGAATAATCTTTCCTAGAAAATATACAAGCCTCCGGAGGTTTCCGGTCCCTCCTTGTCGCAACTGACAGCGTTTGTACTCCCCTTTTCTGCTATTTTCCTTTCTAATGAGATATTGGGCTTTTGCTCAGCGAGAGGTGATATTTCTATATTTGCAGCGCAACAGGCTAAATTACCAGATCTCAATGCAGAGGATACGAACCCGCTGAAAGTGTGGCAAAAATATACACGGAGCTTCTTTGTTTTGGGCAACGGTTATTAAGAAGGTATTTGGAGAGTTCAGGTTTAATTTAGGAAGCCTTCTGCTGCAAAATCACTCCGTTACATCGCAGAGCAAGGCGGCATTCAAAACCCAAGTCGATAAGGCTATATCATCTTTTTTTAAACGTGTTTATGCTGTATTCATGAATGTGTTGCGCAAGGCCAAGTAGCGGCCCCTCCCGCATGAGAAACAGAATGGTACCGAATCCTTTTGCTTTGTAAATGTTGATTTACTTTAGAAAAAGACCGTCTCTGATTTCAGGCAGTCCCCTGTTCTAATCCAAAATGCACCTGTAGCCCAGTGCTATATACAGTCTGTAATTCTGATTCAGGCTATGCCTGCAGAAAGAGGTTGCTAATAGTCCCAGTACTTATTAGAGCAGAGATCCTTGGCAGCGCCTGGTTCTGATCCTATACCGGGCAGAGTCCCTGAACAGTGTCTGCGTCAGACCATATGCGAATGTTGTGGATTTTCGAAAAATTGCCTTAACATAGTAGCTGCATGTAGTTTCGCTCCAGTGACGTAACTGGAGCGCAGGAAGGGTTAATTAATGTGTGTGAACGGGGGACTCGTGGCTACACCCCTTTCACAGTCTGCAATAATGGTTAGACCCCGTGGTCACCAGAGGAGTGGTTAACAAATATTGGGATCTGCCAGATGTGGTGGCCTCTAGGGGGATCATGACCTTGTCTGCGAGGCGTGTCAATCAGCGTCACTGCGTCCGAGTATTTCTTTGCAGGCCACACCGCACTGATAACCTGCGTCAGTTTATTTGAATTACCGGGGCCCCCTTGGCAACACCATCTCAAGGGCCCCTCCCGACACACCAGCTGCAGTCATATTCTTGCTCAACACTACCAAGATGTGCCTGTCTCTGACGTGCAAAGCCTTACTGAAATGCCTGGCATCATAGAGGAGAATTCTCAAATAGCTTGCTCAGCTATGAAAAGTTTACGTTTTTGTATACATTTGAATGTTGAATGTGCATTATTCCACAATTTCAGTTTCTGCACCTGAATAGCTCTTTTGTTTTGGTATTGTAACATGATATCCATTAGAGTCCTGTGTGTGAAAATATATACCTTTTAGCCAGTAATGCAAGACCTGTTGCATTGCAAATGCTTGTTTATTTTGAGAGGGAGAGTACCAGCACTTCTCAAGAGAAATGCTATACTTTTAATAGGAGAGTACCTGCTTATTTCGGAGAAGTGCCGGTACTCTCCTATTAAAAGTATAGCATTTCTCTTGAGAAGTGCTGGTACTCTCCCTCTCAAAATAAACAAGCATTTGCAATGCAACAGGTCTTGCATTTATACAAGTTTAAGCTAATGGCATTGTAAATTACAATGCGTTTTAGGTTTCGAAAACCAAAACATAAACAAAAGGCATTGTCATTTACAATGCCAATAGCTCAAACTTGCGTCAATGCGAGACCTGATGCATTGCAAATGCTTGTTTCAGCTTGGTGACATGGACCACCACACTTAAATGCATTAGTCTACTGCCAGATGCGTGGTACTTGGCAGGGCTGGGCACTTCCAGAAGCTATACGGGCAGGGTGCACCCGACACAGGACAGTCAGAGCCGTTCGCACTTACGGCTCTCTCCCACCAGTGTACTACCGAGTCAACCACGATAGCACTGCGCTGCCCATTCATGTTATGAAGGTACTTTTTGGAGGGTAACACTAACAAGCATGTATCAAAGTGTCTGTACTTCTTGGAAGCCGGTCTCGAGGCTCCCAGTCTATGATGCTTGAGGGTGCATATGAGAGCGCACACACTGCAGCGCCGGCGTCAGTAAAGCAAAGGGGCTCCCTTGGGGGCTGGGCCACATACACCAATGCCACAACACTCCCCATGATTTATTTTTATTTTAAAAGTTTTATATAGCGCTAGCTTGACCCGTAGGTATCAGAGCGCTTTACATACTGTACAGAAAAAAGAAGAACGAAAATTGCATTACATAGTAGGCAGGCAGTAAGGAAGCAAATCCAGGGATAAAAAAATACAGCATGAAAGATAAGGAGGTTAATACATTGATTGTACGTCAATACGACTGTAAGTCGCGTAAAAAGAGGGTGGGGCGGCTTGCTGGTTAAACAATTACCTTCGCTGTTAATGAGACAGAATTAGAAACATGTAGAGTTAACTTTTCATCAGCTGAGTTGCGTGAAATCCCCAGAATTACCCTGACCCCTGTGTCAGTCTTGGCACAGCTGCCCCCCTGCAATCTACCTCTCAGAAAATGTTTAATCCGCTATCATTTATGACTGCTATATATGAATATTGGTTATTCTATGTAAAGATCCCTGCCATGTATGGCTTACCTTGTGAATCTGCTGTTTTCCTCATGTATTGCTAAAAGCCAACAAACTGATTTAAAAAAAACAAGCATTGGCATAGCCAATGGTCTCGCTTTTGGGACCTTATAAGTATTTAGTTATGCAACTGTTGCATGGCTAAACACTTATAAGTTCCCAAAGGCGAGACCCATTGGCTATGCCAATGCTTGTTAATACCGCTGCGTGGATTTGTGTGTGTTTTTGAATTTCATGCAAGTGTGCGCCCCACATTTCTCCCTCTTTATCTGCTGTTATTGTAATGTACAATTAGTTTTATTTTTTTCTGGTGGGTATTTATGTATTTGAAGGGGTCTTCTTGTATGGCTCTTATAACAAAGCCCCAGGCTGCTCGCGCTCTCTGTGCCCAGAAACAAACCCCACCCTCCTCCATCGCCCCTAGCACGAGCCGCCCCCCTGCACGCACTTTATTTATTATTGTGAACAACCGACCCCGTGCGTGATGTTACACGAGCCACGGCGATCAGGCTTTCTGTGTACTCGAGGCTTCATGGGCTGGGAAGGAGTCAGTCACGTGTCAGGCGGTTGTCTCCTTGGGGTTTCATGGGCTGGGACGGAGTCAGTCACGTGTCAGGATGCGGTCTCTATGGGGCTTCACAGGCTGGGATGGAGTCAGTCACCTGTCAGGCTGCTGTCTCCTCGGGGCTTCATGGGCTGGGAAGGTGTCAGTCACGTGTCAGGCGGTTGTCTCCTTGGGGTTTCATGGGCTGGGAAGGAGTCAGTCACGTGTCAGGATGCGGTCTCTATGGGGCTTCACAGGCTGGGATGGAGTCAGTCACCTGTCAGGCTGCTGTCTCCTCGGGGCTTCATGGGCAGGGAAGGTGTCAGTCACCTGTCAGGAGGCTGTCTCCTCGGGGCTTCATGGGCTGGGAAGGTGTCAGTCACCTGTCAGGCTGTTGTCTCCTTGGGGTTTCATGGGCTGGGAAGGACTCAGTCCTGTGTTAGGATTCGGTCTCTATTGGGCTTCACAGGCTGGGATGGAGTCAGTCACCTGTCAGGCTGCTGTCTCCTCGGGGCTTCATGGTCTGGGAAGGTGTCAGTCACCTGTCAGGCTGTTGTCTCCTTGGGGTTTCATGGGCTGGGAAGGAGTCAGTCCTGTGTCAGGATGCGGTCTCTATGGGGCTTCACAGGCTGGGATGGAGTCAGTCACCTGTCAGGCTGCTGTGTCCTCGGGGCTTCATGGGCTGGGAAAGTGTCAGTCAGGTGATGTCTCCAAGGGGGTTCATGGGCTGGGAAGGAGTCAGTCACGTGTCAGGCTGTTTTCTCCTCTGGGCTCCATAGTCTGGGAAGGTGTCAATCAGGTGATGTGTCCAAGGGGGTTCATGGGCTGTGGCGAAGGTTGTCACATGACTGACATCAGTATCTCGGCAGGGATGCTAATTAGATGATGCATAGACCTTTTTCTCCTGATTATGTAAATTGTGGCTGTGGTCTGACGTAGGAACCGGAAATATTGACTGTGCAATGCGATGTGGTTCATTTATACTTCCGGGGACAAGGTGGGGGCGGGAGGATTCTGGATGGACTCCTGATAGGTACTGTCTATGTGATAACCTTAAATGCCAATACCCCATCATATCAATGCGTTCTAGAGGGAACAATTGGACTGCACTCCACTCTCTCAAACAACTTCTCAGTGACAAACGTTATAGGTGAGCCCGAATCCACAGTGAATGCTACTTTCACCTCCCCTATAGCACACTGGATCACCACCCTTGGGGGAATCTTGTGGAGTCTCAATCATTTTAATGGATAACACTACCCCACTATCACTGTGTTCGGATACCTCGTCATGAACGTCCAGGTTCTCTTTATCCCCGATACACCGACTCCATGAACATTCTTGCACATCCTTGGAAATACCCCACTTTCCTGCACTTTAAACAGGCTTTACCTAAAGCAATGCAGCCTTTAAAACATGCCAATTTTTTTTTCAACCCACACCTAAACATGATTTGGGAGTAATGTTTGTTGAGGGTCTACTCTCTTTCGCTAAGCTAATATTTGGATTTTGCCACGACCGGATTCGCTTTATTCAACCTTCACCAGGTCTTTTCCTCTAATTAGTACTTTAGAGGCCATCAGTGACCATTCAATTCCCCTAACAATTTCTAGGTCTCATGCAGATTAGGATTACGACAACACAACAATTTTTTGTCATGACAATTAACTACAATCTGATCTCTAAAGTAACTATCTAAATGGCCAACAAATTCACACGTTGACGCCAGGGCTCTTAGTTCCACCAAAAAACTGTCTACTGATTCATGTTGAGACTGTTTACGAGTGAAGAATCTAAGGCATTCCACGATTACACTTGTGTTGTCTTGAAATAGTTGTGTAACATGTTTATAGATTCAGTATAGACTTCCCATTCTGCATCAGGTGGTTGAATGGCCATAGGTAAATGATAAAAAAATATTTGACCTTCAGCACCTAAACAATTGTACAATAAGGCTAGTTTCCTTGCCGCTTTATATTTCTTACCATCAAACACAATGAGGTAACTATCAAAGTTATTATACCATTGCTTCCACTTAAATGTTTGCACTCCTGGCTCAGCAAGAAAAGGTGTGGGAATGTTGGCATTCTGCAGGACTATGCTCTTCCCATCAGAACAGAAAGAATACCCAATGTAAAACAAGACAACATACACTGTTGGCTGAAAGTGGACAAATTGTGACTGAAAAATGTAATCACAGTAAATCTGAAAATGGTCACAAAAATAGACTAAATTATAATTTTGCTAACTATATTTTCAGAGTGCGAATCACTGCATCAATGCAGATATTACAACCCCAGAGTGCGCTGATCACTGTTCACCATCAGCAGACAACATTGTTGCAGACTGGAACTGACTTAAACAGGTGTGCTGCTATGATCAGCAGGTGGCGCTATAGCACTTCAAAACGGAAGCAGAGCAGCCGCTGGAACTATAACTGTGCACTCGAGGGAGTGCCTGTCGTCACGTAGAATAGGAGTTTGGGGGGCACCCGAGCCCGCAAGGTCTTCCCCAAGGGTAGCTTTGGGAGGGGGAGGGGCGGCCGGCAGCGGCCATTTTTTGCAATTTTGTTGGGCTACGTTGAGTATAGCCCAAATGTAGCCCAATTTAATTTATATCCCAAAGGGTTTAAGGGGTTAGCCCTCCCTCTCCCGGGCCACCAGTTTAGGTTTGGTGACCTGGTGGCTGGGAGTGTAGCTGTAGTTAGAATTTTGTGAGGGATTAGAGTTAGCAGTTAGCTCAGTTTGGTTCACGGGATTTACCGGGCATTTGACGATCTTTTATGGCTGGCGAGGACTGGAGAGTGTTGGAGGTGGTCCGGCTGCTCAGTGAGGCCGGCCAGCTCTATTTAATTATGCCCGAGGCGTCGGAACCCACGTGCATGGCAAGGCGAACGCACGGTGAGGCACGCATCCGACGGGGTGGCTGCCGTCATCGCGGCCTGCTCATCCGCCAAGAGGGCGACGCGCTGGCAGGTGAGTGACCCGGGCCGGAAGAGTGGCGTGCGGGCGGCCTGGGGTGATGACACAGAGCCACAGCCTCTAGTAGGTGTCGAGGCTGCGGCGGGAGAGTTTGCAGGCGGGGCTCGCCGGCAGAGCGCGTCTCGCATCTCCCCGGTCGGTTCAGCGAAGGTGCAGGGCAGCTCCTATACCAGGAGAGTGGCCCCGCTTGGGAGGGATGCACCAGAGCCTCTCGTCTCCTTGGAGGCCCTGGCGAGACCGGAGGCAGGCGGGGCCCACCGGAGAAGAGGGCTGCATGGTTCACCGGCCAGGCCCTGGAGCAGCACTGCGCATAGGGGGAAGGGGCTCCAGGCACGGGTATAGTTGTGGAGAGCGGGGAGGGAACGAGTACACGGGGGCCCACCGGCAGGGCTGCCCCTCTCTTTGAGAGCCTGCCGAGTGGAGGGGAGCAAGGGGGCCTTGTGGGCCGCATGTGGAAGGGGGTTTGCAGCTGGGCACTATGCAGGCTCCTGCAGAGTTGGGGCAGGACGCGCTGGAGGGAAGGGTAGGTTGGGGTGAGGTGGGGGCTTTCTCGGGTGCGGTGGGAGGGAAAGGGGGAGGGAGGCTGGGCCCTGGATGAGGAGGAGGAGGGTATCCCAGAGGAGCGTGGGTCGGGGGGGAGGGTCGGGATTGGGGGGCCTGGATATCTTTACCTCAAGGCATGAGGAGGAACGGGGCTTGTCAAGGAGGGAGCAGATTGATGCTTAAATGGCGCATTGGGGGTCTCTGGGTCTGGAAGCTAGGCGGAAGGACCAGGCAGGCGAAGGGTCAGGTGTGAGGGTGGGTTTGGGGGAGGTCTGGGCTCCGGCTCGATGGGGGCTGGGTCGGGCTTGTGTGTGAGTCTGGGAAGATTGGAATGGAGTGACGAGGGGTTGATAGGTTTGGGGGGGGTTGCGATAGACCTTAGCAGAGGAAGGCGTCATTGGGTGGCTAATACTCTGGGAGTAGGTAGGAGGAGGCAAGGGGTGGGGAGGGATAAAGAATTTAGGCCCAGCACACAAGACTATTCCTTGTTGTTGCAGGCGGTGGAACAGCGGCGGGAGCCAGACTTGGCAGAGCTGGGAGCGGCTCATAGGCGCCGAGGTGCGGGAGGGTGGAGCCCCGCGCGCAATGCCCTGTACCGGTAGGGGAGCCCGTTGTGGCCGGCATAAGTAGGCCCTGAACGGTCTCACTGGCCCCAACACCCGATGGCCCTCAACGGGTCATCGAGGACGCAGGACTATGCATGGCTTTCATATCGGGGATCAGAAGAGAGGGCAGTCGGCACCCCCTGTAGACAGGAATTGGGGGCAGCTGGAGCCCGAAGAGTTACATTATGAGGAGGATAGTCTGGAGGAGGGTGAATGGAGGGAAAGCGAGGAAGGGAGTGCGGGGGGCCGAATTTTGTTGTTTCTAGTACTTTGCAGATGTCATGACGCCAGACTGAGCCTATGGGTCGGACAGCTGGGTTGGCAGCAGCAACCGCTCCAGTGGCGAGGCGGGCTACAGCGAGACAGCACCCTTATTGGAGCCAGGTAAAGAGAAGGACAAAAGGGTGAAACCTGTGATGGTTTCGGTGGGAACTGGAGGGGGAAGGGGTGGGGGAAGCGTGGGGGAGGTTAAGCAGGTGTAAATGTGTGTTAGATGTGGGAGTAGGCACGGAGGACGCGGACAAGACAGCGGTAAGTGTAGGGGATGATGCCAAGGCAAAGACGGCAGGTGACGCGGGGGCAGCAGGGACAGGAGAGTCGGACGTAAAATTGAAGAGCAAGGATTTGAAAATCAAGAAGCTGCCCTATATGGGAGTGACAAAGCCATTGGGCGCGCATCTGATGTTGGCCACTAAAGAGCGTATATGGAAGGGAGAGTATGTGGAAATGCTCAAGCTGCTGCACAGGGAGGTGCGAGCTAAGGAAGGGTCAAAGGAGGTGGAATACGAATTGGCAAAGCGGCCAAGGGTGCCCCTCACTATAGAAAACTGGACAGCAGCGTTTCTAATATATGCCTGCGTATATTACGAAAAATACCCGGTGAGGTGCGTGCCCCTTTTTAAGTATATGGACGTCATTAGGAAGGCTCAGATCACAGGGGAAGGATACGCTTGGGCTCAGTAAGACACAGAGTTTAGAGCTCATATGGCATGGGATACAGAAGCAGAATGGGGGAGTTGGATACGGACCTGTGGCAACACACGATGGGGTCCGCCAGGGCGGGGAAGAAGGTATTCATGGCCAGCGGGCTATCGCTCGTTTATGGGCCTTCTCAGGGGCAGCCCACCTGGGGAGAGGGTTCAGGCAGGGGGCAGACTGCCTCTGCAGGGGCCTGCTGGGAGTTTAATAAGGGAATGTGCACACGGGACGTTTGTAGATTCAGGAATGACTGCTCGAAATGCGGGGGCAGACACGCCTTGGTTAATCGCTTTGGGGGGCGGCCCGTCAAGCAGGGGGCCAGCAGTGGCACCAAGTGGATTCACAGGCAGGGGGGGGTCAGCAGCAGCAGCCTTTTGGGGGGAAGGGGGGCTAGAGGGGCGGGCCAAAAGGCTTGTACACCAATTAGGGTGGTCAAATCCAGGGCAGTAGTACGCGGTTAGAACAACCAGGAGACAGCGAAGGCGCCATGGGACGGGTTTACAGACGGTTTTCTTTGGGTCTTAGAGGCCCCAGGGTGGGAGGCGACAAATGGACAATTTCAGCCAGCAGGGGACCAAGAAGAGCGCGAGGCTTGCATGGCGGGCCCCGTTGCAGAGAGACAGTTTGGCTTTACAGTTTGGTGGTGGTGCCCAGGAAGGCAAGGGCAATTCCGGTTATGCCAGCATTTGTTATGGCCGGAAGGCAATGAGGTGCATGAATGTAGCGATGGCACTGAGGACATGGTGTTTGATTAGCCGGTTGACGTGGCCATGTCACTGGTAAGTGACCACGGGCGCAACAGCGGACAGGGCAGCATGCGACATAGTCAGCTTTCAGATTGCTTTCAGTCCACCCGGAGGATGGGGACCTCTTGGGCATCCATTTCAAAGGTGAATGGTACGTGGGCAAAGCATTACCGATGGGCGGCTTTATGTCTGGCTCATCCCTTGAATTTTTTCAGTACATTCCTCCAGTGATGGTTTTCCAGGCACACGGGTCACCAGTGGAAATGCACTAACTGGATGACTTCCTCTGTGATGGCACCTTAGACTCCACGGAATGCCAGGCAGCACTCGACCGTTCAAAGAGATCATGAGGGAAATTGGAGTGCCTTTAGCATGGACCAACCAATGGGGCCCAGTACGGCTCTTGATTTTGGGGCATTGAGTTGGAATCCCGCTTGTGGGAGGCTCGTTTGCTGATGGATAAAAAGCAGCAGAGGCGGGGCTGCAGGAGGCAATGATGGCTAGAGAGAAGAGGCACAATTCATGAAAGGCCGGTGTTGTGGGGACACCTCGCTGGGAGTGCAAAATGGGAAGGATAGGGAGGACTTGGGTAGACGATGGGGAGGGGGGCGATGACGGGACGAGACCTCTGCATCACCAGGTGACTGTCAGTTGGGGGGGGGCACAAATGGGGATACAAGAGAGTAACGTTCACGAGGGGCAATAAGGATGGTATCCAGACTGTGACAAGAGTTATGCTAGCGGCGCCGCAGGAGGTATATAGCGCGGTTATGTGTTTTTCGTATGTTCACGCAGTTTTTTATTTCAGGTTCGGTCGCGGGCCCCCTCGCTAAGGAAGTGACCATATAGATAGTGGGGCATTAATTCATGAAGTGGGCCCAGGTCCGGACGCGGTCCAGCTATTTTGGAGAACATCTGGGTTTTAATAAAGATTTCTTCAAGGTTTTGTGGAAAGGGCGGGGAGGCATGCTGTGGAAGGAACTTATGCGTTTATTGAATGGTATGTTGGTGGCTGGTAGATGCCCCGAATTTTGTTGATTCACCTGGGGGAAAATTACATGGTAAGGGAGACCTTGAGCCTTGAGACCCTACGGGTAGGTAGTGCGCTCTATAAATGTCTTGATTGATTGATTGATTGGAGAAGGGTTTGGTCCTTATGAGAAGCAGGAGGAGGGACCTGGCCCTGTTAAAGCGCCAGTGGTCCGGGTGCTCTGTCATTTGACGGAGTTGCACCGCGTAGGGTGTGGAGAGGGGTTATTAATCCTAGGGCGGTGGACAGGGCTTGGGGAAAGATGAACTGAGAAATGGTGCGTTATTGTAGGGATTTGGGTTTCTACAGGATTGCGCATAGGGAGATTAAGTTTGACACGGTGGAATTTGTTTTTAGAGGCGATGGGGTCCACTTGTCAAGGGTGGGTATAGACTGGTATTTACTGGTGATTAGGGAAGTTATGGCTAGGGTGCTGAATGTACAGAGCCGCTAAGAAAACACCCCTAGTAGTTACCAGTTGAGCAAGTTCAGATTAGCATCAATGGGGAAGGTAGCAGCCACATCCGTAAAAAAAGAAAAGTAAGCGAGAACTGACCTGCTCTTTTAAATTAAGCTATGCTGCATGCACACAGGAACGCAGCTCACCTTGCACTCACGGGCACAAAGATCACCTTACCCTCAGAAAGGCCGCCCCTCAACCTGCATTCACAGAAGAACACTGCTCACCTTGTATGCACAGGCACACAAATCACCCTGCACTCACTAAGGCCACCCCTCAACCTGCATTCAGACAGAACGCTGCTCACCCTACACTCAGGGGCACACAGCCCACAGTGCAATCACAGAGACACCCCCTTCATTATGCATTCCCTAGAGTACATCACTCTGCTTGTGATCACACAGCTCAGGCTGCTCTTATACAAGCACACATCTCATCCGAAATTCACAAATGCTTGCATCTCAATTATGCATATTATACACAAATGCAGATGATGTGCAATCAAAGATTGAGCTCAGAAAACCTCCGATAGGTCACCATGTGTAACTGTTTACAAAACAAATTGTAAATATAGAGTAAACATTTATACAATCAAATAGACACAACTCAGGGCCAACATTTTATGGAGTGCAAATTAATGGCATCTAGAGCTGTGTTGTAAAGAAGCCACAAAGCACATAGCAGGCATGAGCTTTCTGCAGGTGGGCGAGCCACTGAGAGCCCGGGTCGAGTCAGAGGCCTGGCTCGGGCTCAGCTTGAGGTCCCATTGGAACCCGAAGCCACAACGAGCTGAGCTCTTACGGGAGGCGATCAGGCCTCGTGGCTACCGCTGCTGACTGTGTAACATGAGGAACCAGGTTTGAAACCTGGCTGCTGCTCAGCATCATGCGAATCCAGCAGCGCTCTTATACTGTTGGGCAAGGTTCGCAGTATTTATAACTACCAAAAGTAAAATGTGGAATCTGTCTGTCACCAACCCCTTTAATCTGATCTTTCAAGAATTAAATTATTAACCTATAATATCAGAAAGAAATAGCAATCTAGTGGCTGAAATCTGGGATTTATCCTGGCTTCCCTGCTTGACCAAACAGTGTGATCCTAGGCAAATATATTTCTCGAACCAAAATTTTGCTCATGATCACACTCAAGAGCACCTTTAAACACGTGTGCTCAGAATGTGCGCTGTGCAAAAACCTCTCACGTGTTTGATTCAATAGCCTATAATGCAGCTCTTGACAGATTGTGATGCTTAAAGACTAAAACCATGGAGCAAGTACTGGATTTGTTGACAGCTGTACAAATTTGGCTCTTCAGGTAATTCACCTAGTTGTACCATTTTTATTTATTGATTATAGTGCTAAGGTTTTGAGACAAGTGCTTCTGTCACCTTTGGAGACTTAGGCTGAAGAAAATATTTTATCAGAAATGCAGTTTGGGTTTTCGACCTAGAACTGGCACTGTGGATCAATGTTTTAATCTGTATCTTTTAGCAGGAAATTATTTTTTGGCACAGGGAGGAGGGTATTACCAACTTAGCACTTATGGGCCTCTCCAGCTCCTCCAATTTGGTACATGGCTCCAAACTTTGGGCCTTAATGGAGCAGATGAGGGTGGGAAAAGAATTGTTCACCCTGATAAGACGTCTACATTGGGGAACATCTGTTAAGGTTCACTGTGGCCCGTTAGAAGAATGCACCCTCCTAATGAGATTAAACCTTGTATCCTCGCTCCATTTCTTTTTCTACTTTATATAAACAGGGTTAGTCTTTATTTACCACGGGAGTGAAAAGACACACCCCAGACGGGAAACCATCCCATCCCTATTTTACTATATGCGGATGATGCAGTCCTTTTTGCCAGAACAGCCAATGGCCTCCAACCCATGCTCGACTCATTTATGGAGGACTTGGATTTAAAGGTAAATTACTCTAAACCATTTGTTATCACTTGTGGGCCCTCCAATACTAAGACCCAGTTATATCAAATGAGGGGTGTCCACCTGGAAAAGTCGAAGTCCTTCAATTACCGGGGAAATCCACTTAATTCTTCCTTAAGCTTGTCCCTCTTAACTGAGATTACAACAATTCAGCAGAGCCGAGGCAAGTGTTAGGTTCCTTTTTCTACTGCAGAAAACTTGGCTTGGGGATCTGCCTCCTTGTCCTTGCGATAGTGGCCCTATTCAAGGTACTTTATGCTAATTTGCACTTATT
Organism: Triturus cristatus; assembly: GCF_964204655.1. Lineage (NCBI taxonomy): Eukaryota > Metazoa > Chordata > Amphibia > Caudata > Salamandridae > Triturus > Triturus cristatus. The sequence continues at coordinate 67,245,651 of NC_140579.1, read as the reverse complement.
ACTCTGCCCCACGGATCTCCTTTCTGTCTCTGATTTTACATCAAGCCAATATTCGACGTTGAAGGCTGGGTGGATATTTTAGAAGTACTTTCATGATTATGAAACAGTATGAGGTGTTAGATGTTTTACGATTGGATGTAAATATATGAGCAACTATTGTATTTATGTTATATTTTTAATATAACAATCTGTTTTTGAGGTTGGTTTTTAAAGTTCTATGCATTAAGCTATAATGTATTGGTATTTTAGGTTTAAAAACTCATATCAATATATGAGGGTTTACTGATTGCATATTTTGGCATTAACTTTTATAGCCTTTCATTATTGACATGGACTCTTGAAGTACAAACGTTAACTAATGAAAATACTGCCTTTGGGCAGTCCTTGGAAGTACTCTAAAAAAGATTTTTGGCCCCTCCGTTAGTTAGATAAGCGAAACAAAAATTCAGTAGGAATTATCACAAATTAAGAGTTTTTGGATATTTGCCGGATTCACTAAATTTTCAACCCCATATCCATACCTCAGATAACGTCATGGTAGGTTTTATAATTGTTGACACCATTGGAATGCCCTCGCTTGTGCCAGTTCTCTTGTCTCTCGAGCTACTCCTCTCCTGGATAACTTTCTGGGTCATTTGGTGGAGTTCAAAAAGATGTTAGATCGTCAACTTCAAAACTACTCTGCTCAAGCAGAGATTTTAGAAATACACCAGGGAACTTTAGATCCGAAAGCTTCTGTTGCGAAATTTTAGTAGTAGCCCTTCCAATTTTTTTTAGATGTTTTCTATGAACCTCAAAAGAAAAGCTTCCTCAGCATTGTCCTTTCGGTTGCACAATAGACCTTATTCCAGATGCTGTTGTGCCCTTTGCTCTAATCTTTTTTTCTTTGTCTCCTCTAGAAAAGGAGTAACTTGACACAAACACAAAGAATGGATGGACAGTCCTGCTGGAGCATCATCATTTTTTGGTTCCAAAGAGAGATTCAACTCAACTATGCCTATGCATGTGTTACAGGAGCTAAATAAAATAACAATTAAAGATCAGTAACCAGTGCCCTTGATCTCTGATATCCTTGCAAAAGTATTTTCCAAGCTGGATATAAGGGAAGTTTATCGCTTAATGCCCATCAAGCCAGGCGATGAGTGAAACACCAAGTTCCAAAGTCCCCTTGGCCTCTTTGAATACAGTTATGCCTTTCGGCCTGAGCAATGCTCCATCTATTGTTCAAAGGTTCATGAACGCTATATTTTCTGACCTTCACTTACACTCAATGTTCTTCTATATGAATAATTGTATTTATTTTCTCAAACGACCATCACCAACGTGAGAGAGATGTGAAGAAGGTTCTCTCTGGACTATGTCAACAAAAACTTCTGGGTAAACCTGAAAAGTCTTTTTCATCAGTCGTCAGTCAAGTATTTAGAGCATGTCATTACAAAGTTCAGGCGATTTGGGATTGGCTGGTACCGGCCTCAGTCAAGGATATTGGGCGAGCAAACTACTATCAGAAGTCAAAAATTCCATTGCAGAAAACTTGGTTTCAGGATCTGCCTCCTATAAAAACGAGTCCCTTCTCCAAACTAGCTATTCCCAATATTGATTTACTAAAGAATACCAGAAGGCCCAGCTTGACCACAAGTGAGTTGGCCGACTCATAAATGGCTCCTATGTTTTGCTGCCTATTTTGCCATAATGTTCAGGGTATCAAGTGAATATTGCCATCCAGGGGACATCACAGAGTTCCAGAGTTGGAGTGGGCTTGCTCATCTGCCGACCGTTTTGACCCCCGTCTCTCCTGCACAAAGTGTGGCTTAGTACCTGGACAGAGAAACTAATGGTTGGACTTGTCTCCTAACTTATTTCCCCGCTGTACTGTCCTTAGAAAGATCAAGAAGCTGACTTGCCCAGAGGTGCTGGTACTGCGGTGTCCTGCTTCTCCTCCGACACAGTAAGCCACCTCCGGTACCCGCAACCCACACTCACCGATTGCCACGAAAGGCATTGGGCCTGGAGCTAGAAATAAGTCAGGAGTGGGTGAGCCGTCACCTTGCATGTTGTCGGACACTGGGCTCTGGATCCTTCACACCCATCTAATGGGAGCAGCTGCTTAGCCCAAATGAGCGCCATCTTGGATTGTGCCAGGCCATCTTCCCCTGCTATCTCTCTCTTTAACTACTGCCACTGGCCGTTTTTTCCGCCCCTCTGAGAGCTCTGTGGGATTCCTATTCCTGATGATATTGGAGCAGTTTAAACCCAGATCAGTTGACTGGGGGCGAGTGCTTGCAATGTTCAACACTCCGTCCATCATTTCCTTTGGTTTTTGCCTACATTAATGGGCCTGAAATTTTATCTTTTGGTATATGGACTGTGTTCTAAATCCCAGCCCCCGGGCTCACACCGTGCCTGTCATAGCCTGTCTGTTACGTTACCAATGCATAAGGGAGTTATTGCCGGCTCGAAGCGCTCTGGCCCGCTTCAGTACAAGGGTAGCATTCTCTCCCTGGCTGCGGATTACTCATATGATACTAATATTCTCAGGAAAAAAAGTCTAGGCCCATTTGGCCTCAACTATGAAAGCTGAATATTTGATACAGCCTCCTAGAACCCACTGTTATGATCATCACGATGGATGGGGTGACCCGTGCATTCACTGAGCACGGAAAACTTGACCTACTTTTTTGGGATATGGGTGATAAACACATGGACATGAACCCGGGAGTCCTCAATGACACGTGGGGACCCTGCCAGCACCCATTTTCGTTCTTTGGATTCTTGCACTAACCTACCTCCCTTTCTTTAAGGCACCCTGTACGAGAGTGACATGATGTGAAGGACCCACCCAGTGCCCTCGACAAATCTTGTTCCCCGATCAAACCTTCATTACTTTGATCAGTTTTCTTGGGGACGTCCCCTACATTTTGCTTTATGTTTTGAATGAAATTAATTTATTATTTATATAGCACAACTACTGCCCGAGGGCATGTAGGCACCGCTTGCTGTAGAGGAAAAGTAAGGAGCCAACAGTGCCAAGCAGAGGTCCAGTCATGAAGAGGTCATTGATTAAAAAGCCAAGTTTTCACACCCTTTCTGAAAGCATGAAGGTTTGACTACAGCGGCCACGTACTGGAAAGACCACAGCAGCACCATGAGGTTTGATCATCGATTGCCACAGACCACATTCCTTGACTAGCTGTACCACAAACAACAAATCAAACAAAAACAAAACAGCAGATGCCACAGCATTGCATTACATCAGGAGCAGTGCATTTGAGCTACAGAACACTGGGGACATAAGAGGGATACAACAGGCACCTACAATGCTTTAAGACCCATATTAACCTTGAGAGCGGAACACCTCAGGGGGTTGGTACAATTGAATCTAGGTAGAGAGGGGGTGAGGGAGTCTCTGCGGTGTGCAGGAGGTAGGATCAGAATGGGATCCAAATGTCCCGAGGGGGAGCAGTGACACTGGACAAGTAATGTGTCTGATGGTGGCTGTGCACACACCCTCTTCTCCCCAGTGAAAGTGTCCATGCAATGTTTCCTATAGTGGTTGTACACAGTCCCTACTCCCCAGTGAGACCGGACAAGAAATGTGTCCAATGGTGGCTGTGCAGACCTCCTCCGCTCCCCTCTACGAGTTCAATAACAATTTTATTTTTTTGTTTTGTTATTGTTCTCCAGAAAGTTTCACCTCCCCACTGACTTTAATACAGCATTACTTTGAATAAATGTCACTGGAATTAACTGGAAAACTCAATTTCCAATTGAAAAATTACAGCCCAAAAAACCCACAACTGACATCTGCTAAGCAAAACCTATCTCTACGGCAACAACAACCACGTCCTCCACATTCCGTCCATCATTTGTTCTTTTTGTCACCCTAAATGGGAAGGGTATAACCAAACGTGTGTTCCGTGCTTACTGTGCCACTGAATTCAAGCTAGCCTGGCTAATGAGGGGTGATACCCTGAAAGCTGTCCCAGGAAGCTTGTTTCCGGTCCAGGGACGACCTGGCTTGGCAGTTCGGGCTGGACTGTTCCCATGAGGCACAGGGTCAAGACTGATTTGCATATGGCCATGTCTAAACTGGGGTGGTGTAGTGGGCAAAAGAACGATGGATTTAACCCAGATCTCTTGACTGGGGGAGAATGTCTGCATTGTCAGCATTCCGTCCATCATTTGTTTGTTGTAACGCTTTTCGCCCTAAGTGGGATGGGTATGCCCAGACGTGGGTCCCGTGCTCACTACGCCACTGGAGTCAAGCTATCCTGGCTGATGACGGCTGATAGCCAGAAACCGGTCCTAGGATGCTTGATTCCGGTCCAGGGAAGACATGGCTTGGCAGTTCGGGCTGGACTGTTCCCATGAGGCACAGGGTCAAGACTTCCGTCCATCATTTGTTTTCTTTGTTTCAGGCCCACTAGTAGCATTTAATTTACATGCCCTGGGTGTATAGTAGAACACTCTACAAGGGACCTATAAGTACATTAAATATGCCAATCAAGCCAAGTTCAAGGGAGTGAGCACAAGCACTTTGGCACCAGCTAACAGTGGTAAAGGGCACAGAGTCCTAAGGCCAACAAAAACAAATCGCAGCACGAAATGGAGGTAAGTAGGCAAAATGTTTTGGGGATGACCACCCTAAAGCGGACAGGTCAAACAGAAGCTTCCACAAGGTGTGGAGACAATGTAATGTGGGGAGATTACAAATTGTTCTGTTCATCTTTATAATTTTTGTAAGCTTATAACTCACCTTTTGGACTGTCCCTTCATTCCGACATGCTTCCAGTTGCCTTGGACTTAGAGCAGATAAGGCATGTGGAAGAAGGTACTCTAAGAAGGCATCATTATGCACTACGTGAATGGGATTTCAACCTCAAGGTCATGAAAATAGGATCCAGCCTTCCCTACCAAAGACCCCCTTGTCACCCACAGCAACTCTCATCATCTGAGTTGGTCTCCAGACTGAGAGTGATGGAAAATTCTCCAACTGATCCGCTGGTCAGGGGAATGTTTATTTTCCTTCCCTATAATTACTCTCAAGACATTCAGATGGCTCAGAAACTTGGAAATTCCTCCAATAGGTCCTGTTGTCTCGATCACTATCTGAAGTGCTCTGTAGTTCTCTACCGGTTACCCCAAAAACATTTATTTACACACGAGAGTTTGTGACAAAACAAAGTGTGCGTTGTCCATGTCAAGGGTTTTCCATGATTCTCTTCTCAGGGCACTTGCATGGGTGTAATGCAATAGCTTGTTTTATTCATATTTTATATTCACATCTACATGTCCAATGCTATTGCTCACAATCCCTGGAGTCCTTCACATCACCTCATACAAAAAGCCCACAGAGAAGCAAGATGTCAGAATCTTACATGGGCTGCTGGAATTTTTTTTCCTACCGCATAGATTCCCTTTCCTACCAATGCTGCCACCACTTCTCTAGTGAAAACAGAAGGCAGATGTTAGGATCTTCCTTGGACCAGAGGAACTCCCCAGGCTTTCTTCCATTGTCCTCTTTACATAGGAAAAGCTGTGCCTTTCTCTGCCCTGCTCTTGGGATGAAACTGTGGGCATACTCTGCCCTCGGATTGGCCCTACGTCTTGCTTGTGTGAAAGGCTTATGGTGTGGTCCCTCCAATGACTCACAATCTTTCATTAAGAACCTTCTTTCTGGTCTGTGTAGTGTCTATATTCATGTCAGTGTTGGAAAGGAAATTTCCTGGTACCTTTCCTGGGATCATGGGAAGGATGTATGGAGTGGTCTCTGTTGTGTTGGTCTAAACTGCAATGGAGATGTGTTGGCAAAATAACCCAACAACGACAATCATACTTCTGCCCTACCACCATGGAAGTCAACAGGTATCATGCGGTTTCCCACCTCTTGGGGGGGAATGCGGACATCAGTCCACCTACTGTGGTGGTAAACCCAAAGGAAGAGGCAATCCATCATTGGAAGGTGCCTCTTGGAAAGGAAACCTAGTGTCAGCATCACACTAGAGCGGGACCACATACTGTAAAGGTTCCTGCCTCAGAGAACAATGTACAGCCAGACATATGTCCCAGTGCCACAGGGGCTCTCTACCATCTGCAGGCTGCTGCCAGATTAGAAGAATATCTTTGATATATCGACCCCAGCAATCTTAGTGTATGACATTAGGGGCATAGGTGGCATGTTCTTCATCCCAGTGCCAGCTCCGCTCCACTTTGCCCATGAAAAGATTAGCGTTTGTGGGTGCATACGTGGTCCTCATCACAGTGCCTTGTATTCTATAGCCGATAGTCTATCATGGTTCCTGATAGATGTAAAGATGGACCATTTTGACTGTAGCTATTGTACTGCCTGGTTGTCAATGGATATTTTGATGTACATTTGTTGTGTGCTTGGTGTTGTTTAACCTTAGTCACTTTTTATTGTTTACAAAGCACTACTATCGGAGACACATGGAAACATCCTGGACACCAACAGGATGCCGAGCAGACTGCATCAGGTTTCTTCCAGACCACAGGAAACTGATTACTCTGTACAATGCATCCATCACACAGCGGACTGCCAGGGGCTTTTCACCTCCCACTCCCTGCCTGCTACCTTGACTGTTAGTTAAACTACTACAACTCATCCTGAGCTCCACTTCATGCAAGACTGACATATATTTATTCTAATCATAAACGCAAACTGAGGTAGATTGCCGTTTACTGTGAAAAAGTGCTTTGAGTTCAATAAACCGGTTAGTCGTTAGTGCTGATTTGTGTATTCTGGCATTTCTGGTCGCGGTCATGCCTCAACGTGCAGTATTGCCAGAAGAATCTGAAGGCACATCTTTCACTTGTCCATAGGTTTGAGATGATTTGCATAGCTTTTAATACAGAGTGTTCTGTTTTGGAGGTAAACTAATCATTATGTATGTTTTGCATTATATCAGCCATACATAAACGTATCTTTTTTGCTTGTAACCTTGAAAAAACTCTGGCTACATTGTGTGCTGGGTCTAACCTATGTCAGCAATTTTCTTCAACTTCTAAAAATTGCTCAGTCATGAAATTAATGTTGGATCTTGAATTAAAACTCATGCTACAATAAAAAAAAAACCTTCACATTGTGATTATTGATCTTGCGTTTTACCATAGGGGACTGTATCAATATACTCCAAGTGATGTACTTTACCACCTACACTGCTCTAAAATGTGTCTTAAGCTAGGGAGGAAGGCATTCCACCACCTTAATTCATGTAGAAGCACTGAAAAAGTTACTAGTGTGCGGCCCTTTCCTAAAGCGGCCTCCCATGTAGTCTCAAACCTGATGATAATTTAAAGTTAAGCAGAAAGAGGAACCACTACAGTTTCTGTCTTCTTTACTTGGTCTTTCAATATCAGCAACATTTCAACACCTGATGCCACAGCTTCGGTCTTTAAACTCTGCTCTTGATTGTATCCACATAATGAACCCTACACTGGTTGACACTCATAACAAATTGATGGAGTAGGATATTAAAGCAGACACACAGTCACCCACATTTTGGGGTACCCAAGTGTGAAGAGTATGGGGTGCTTGAACACTTTGAACTGTACATGTATATGAACTGTTCAAACCACCCATACACAATAGAGAACATCACCACACCTTCCATTTGTAACTCACAGCCACAAACTCACACAGTAGTAGGCCACGATCAGCGACTCATTTCTATTGTCTGTGGGAAAAATGGCAACAATCTGTGCAAAAAAGCTGATGTTTAATTATGTCCTAAATAGCAATATGTACTTTGTTGGGATTAAATCTACAACAGAGACCTGCATCACTCACTGCAGTTTGGGAAGCCTTCAGGACAGTTAGAAGAGGCCACATTACAAAATATATGAACATCAAGATTCAGTCCGTGGAGCATGAATACCTCCTAAAATATGAAAACCTCCAGGGGTTGAGATTAAATATGCTTTACAAAGCCAGCCAAGAGATCCAAGTGGGAAATATGCAGATATACTTGTCAATACTAAAAGGAAACCTGATGTAGGACTTCAAGAGTAAGACTGCCGATGAAGTTCAGAATCAGGAATTATATGCAGATGAATTCAGTGAAAGTAATGCACTAGAACAGAGTGGGGCCATGCATGCAAGAGAAGGAACACTGGACAGATGGTCCCATCCCTGAGGTGTCACAGGGGGACAGGATGGAGGTCAATAATCAAGTTTTCAGATAAGGTCATTAGCCTTGGCTAACAGAACTAGAAACCCTAAAGTGAAAGTTTGGGGTTTTGAATGTATGAAATGATTTACAAACAGGCGCAGTTGAAAGAAGTTTGTAAATGTTATAGTTCTTTCCCTTCCTTTTCTACTTTTTATGCAGGAGCACTTTCTCTTGAGCACTTTGCTATGGTTCCTGGAGTGACCATTGTATGTAAGTAGGGGATGCTTTGCATCCATAGAAATTGTACTTCCTGTTTTTAAATAATACCGCGTCTTGTGTGATGAGGTTTTCATACTCATAGGTTCTCTCCCTGTGATTTTGCTTTCATTGAATTTGGATTCAGGATAGTTCACCTGATTTGATCCATCATTGCTGTGCGTTTGGACCATTGTTTTTTCTATCGCACTTTACCCAGGTCCTTCTGATTTTTTGTGGGTTACCCCAGTGTTTTGTAATGCCTATATTATTATAGTCATAGTCTCTGTAGACTCTGCCTGTTCAGCAGGACCCCAGGGTGTCCGAGCTTCAGCCTGTGTTTCAGTTTGACCCGATGGTATCACAGCCAGTCCTGTGAGTCAGCATGACCCCGGTGAGCGTAATCCCGCAAGCGTCTCAGTATGACCCACATTTATTGGTACTATTAATCTGAATTAGGTTTACTCACTTGCATAGCTTTTTATGTATCTCCACTCTGAAAGTAAAAAGAGAAAACTTAGTTTGTGAAATCAAATAAAACAATGGAAAATAGTTAATAAAACCATATATAATTATTAATGACCTTACCTAGTTCTACAGGAATGGTTGCTGAAATAAAACAGAAATGTTGAATTAGACCCCAAACAATTTTAGCCAATTCTTACTTGCATTCCTGATAGTTGAAACAACCTATGAATCCTTTTCAACTCACTCACTCTCTCTCACCTTCCCCACATTTCACTCCACACCTTTACTACTATCATATCTGTATCAATCCTTACTCTCTACTCTCATGTCACAAAGATGTCTTTTCGATTTAAAATAATTTTTATTAGTGGTTTTCAAAAAGAAGGAACAAAAAGACAACAAGCAATAAACTATGTACAGCCAAGCAAAATTATTTTGATACATACATTGGGCAAAACCAGATCAGTTGCAATTGTAATGACATTCAGAGAACCTTAACCCCAATACTGTAAGATAATGTAAAGAAAATATTGCTGGCTGATACTAAAAGCTGTATATTAACAACTACTCTTCATAAATTCTATGAAATAAGAAATAAAGAACAATAATGAGAGCGAAGAAATAAAGAACAGTAATAACTAGTATGAGCTATAGAAAAGGATCCCAAGTTGTCTTTTCAACACCTCACCCTCACTCCTGCTCTACACCACACTTTAATCTCCTCTCAAACCCTTACCGGCTGTTCCCTCCATACCTTACCAGGGTTCTTATTGTCATTCTCCTTCACCTTTACCTCAAGCCTATCCATGCCTGAACCAACTGGCCTTCACACCGTACTCCTCAATCTCCCCTCCATGTGCGACTCCTCTCTCCTGCACACCTGGTCCCATTCTCTCCTCCACCCCTCACTCTACTTCTCTCCACCAGCACTTCTGCTGCTCTGACCCTCCACCTCTTGCACCACTCTATCTTCAGTCCACTTTCCTCTGAACCACTAAGCCCACACACTCACTCCTTCTGTCTAGCAATGGGTCACTGACTGGAGTTCAAGTCTGGGGACTGCACCCTAGACAAGTTAACCACTATCAATAGTGCTTCTTGAGGGAGCCTGGGAACACCCCGTGTGCATTTGGAACTCTACCTTGGATGCCGAGAGTCCTCGTATCAGAGTCTGGAGTCTAGGTCCAGGACCATGCATTGGCAATGCTTTCTGCAGCTCTAACTGGGGTCATCATAGGACGTGTCATGTGAGATATGTCTGGGGGGCCTCTTGGGACATATGGCATTCAGGTGGACACACAAGTGGCTACACCACAGACCTGCATGGGGTCCTCTAGACGTTCTAAGTTAGCCTTAATAAGTCCATTTTTCTCCAGAGAAGCTGGAACCATGTCTTACTGGAAGGAGCCCAGGTACGAGGTGTGTGCACAGACATGCACACAGTCTCCTTTAGCTCTAACTAAGAAGGAACACAGGAGGAACATAGGTGCTCCCTAGGAGTTTGTGAAACTCTGCCCTAGGAACGGACGGGCACTTTGGGTCAGTTGATGGGCCCCAGTTCATAAGTACCATCCCAGAAACATACTTCAGCTCCATCCTGCCCTGGTCTCCCTATCAGCCCAAGAAAACCAGGGTGTTTCACACCAGGTAACTTGAGTCCTCGTCGCTTGTAGGCCCCGATTAGGGAGTATTTGTCACCTCAAAAGTCACTCTGAGCCCAAAGCGAACATATAAACAGACTTTTCTCAGATGAGACAGAAGCTGAAGGGGATGGCAAAGAACCAAACTCTGAAAGCCACTACACCCAGCTGCTGGGACAGCCAGGGTCACACTGATGCAACTTGTATTCCTGTTATGTTAATTAGCTAAGTCACAGTATTAGATATGGCCTACAGTATGCAGCTCTTCATTAGAAAGAGTAAATAAAGTGGGGATCTGTCTATTTGCAAAGATTCTATCTCTGCACTTAGTAAAAATTCATCGCCAACTTTATCAAATGTGACCACGACAGATTTATCAAAGACAGACATGCAGGAACAAATTCTAGGCTGATATGCAAGATTCTCAGCATAACAGAAAAGACATGTGAAGCTGTTAGGTCTTGTTAAATAAGCCTTAAGCTTTCGGTTACACAAAAAGGGCGCACTCATGCTGAAAGGGGATCTGAGGGGCGCTAAATGGAGATTATGGTTGGAAAACCAGAGACACAGACTGAAGTTTGACAGGCAGGGAATTAATTGAAGTAGGTTAGAAGTACTGGAACAAAGTGACCTAACCGGTCTATAAGGTGGGGGTTCTGCTGAAGGTAATTATTTGTAAACTAAAAGGTCTTAATACAAAGGACTTTAAAACAAGGAGTCAATTAAAAGGGTTCAGATGGGGGGAAATAGAAGAACCAGCAAAGAAGGAAACGTGGTGATGGATGAACCATTTACAGATGCTGCATTGGACACTCTGGGTGACCTAGATTTAACCCCTTCGACGCTCATGACGGAACGGTTCCGTCATGAGCGTCGGTTGAGCTGTGCTCATGACGGAACCGTTCCGTCATGACCACGCCCGCGCAAGCAGCGGTCAGCACCGCGGGGGAATCCGCCCCGCATGGAAGGGGTTAAAGAGTTACAGTACTCCACGCGTGAGAGGATAAGCTCTCGTACTGTGCATTGCCTTCAGTTAGGACTTAAGAAGGGCACAGTTTTGCAAATAAAAAGAATATGAAAATACGTAGAAGTGACCAAATTGACTTGCTCCTTAAATGAAAGTAAACAATGACTCCCAGATTACACACAGAAGCGGAAGGTGACGGCGAAGAACCTAACTCTGAGGACCACCACGCCAAGGTCCAAACAGATGGGCAACTCCAAAAGTCAAAACACAAGGCTCATAACTGCAGAGCTTCAACAAACTAGTACCCATGCGGTGAACACCACAGAGTTGTGGAAGTTCGATCAGGACCAATTGATATTTTCCCTGAAAAGACACAAGGATTTGCGGGTTCTCAGCCGAAGACCTTAATGAGAATCCAAAGCATAGGATTAAGGAACTAGAGGAATCACAGAAAATATGAAAATATTTTTGAGTGAGGGAATATTGCGGGGAGACGTCACAAGGCAAAGGATGAAAAGAGGAATCATTAGGAGATTAATTGATTTCTCAACATCTGTTCATCGTAAGGGATTATAGGACAGCTAGGGCTTGTCCCTGGACATTAAACTGAAATAAGCTGTGGCATAAAGTGCCATGAGAAACTGTAGTTGCACCAATATCCAATCAATCAGTGCAGCCATCCTCAATGTAAGAAGAGGCGAGGATCAGCTGTGAAAGCAAGAGCTCTGGATTCTGTCCCACATATAAAGGCGAAGACCAGACTGCACAGGGTCAAGTAGGCAATTAATTTACCTCAGTAAAGCAAGAGACTCACCAGATTCTGGCCAGAAAGGGCAACAGAGAAATCCATCAGACATTGCTAAGAAACAATGGGCCAGCAGGTTTTAGGAGAGGAAACATCAGGGATGTCTTGGAGTCCAGAGGATAAAACGCTAAGGCCAAATGTGGTATGTAGGTCAGTAATGACTAGGCAAAGACACTATAGAGAACATGAACAGCACCAGGATCTAGCGGGGAACCCATCTGAATACTTTTAAGAACAAAGTAGATACATTTGTAAGGAGCACCAAATCCATTCGCCAGTTCTTAATGGCACCAGCTCATGGAGCCTGTGGCGATGACTAATAAGCCCCAGCAAAGGATAAGAGGGAGTTCCTGATGGTCTCCAAAAACAAGATAGACTTGGAGGCCAGCGGAGGGTTTAACAGCATTATAACAAACCCCAGATAGAATATTTTCTAATAATTCTCGTAGCCCAAACAATAACCTGCCTCAAAAAGAATGCCTGATAATAATATCTAATGATGCTGAGAAAGCATCTCTTTTAGATGGCTGCAAAGAGGTTTGCTGTTTTGTAAATACCCAGATTCTAGGAGCCTTTCGTTATATATTGGTACCCAGCATGGTTACCCGCTTTCTCTAATGTTATTTATCCTCACCTTTGAACCCCTTCTAGAATAGGGTGACATTCGTAGGTAAAGTCAGGAATTTACACAAGAAAATCAGTAACTAAATTCTTTACAGACAGTGCATATGCAGATACAAGAGGCATCTTTCAAAACGATGATAAGCATTATCGAATATTATTCAAAACGGATGAAAGATAAACGACACCATGATAAATTGAAATCATTTTTTGGTCTAGAGACTTACTTACCATGCTCTGGGTTATATGATCAAACATATTCAAATTAAACACTTAGAATTGATCAATGGAAGAGACAATTTCTATACATGGTCAGAGACTGAGAAGGGATGTAATTTCCATACTAGAATGCTGGTCTCTACTGAATGTATCCTGGGGAACTCCCCATTACAATCTAAGTCAGTGTTTCTCAAAATGGGGGTGGCGACAGTCCAAGCAAGAAACAAGTATGCCTTTAAACTCTGCCTTAATCTGGCCACATTTGCTGCACTTCGAAGACAGAAGCCAAATGTCGGGCTTGGTCTTCTGACAAATTGCTGCTTATTTTGCAACCTGGGGTTTGGGGTTTACAAACTCCTTTCACTTTTTAGTCAGAAAAAGAAATGTAAAGTGAGTTGTGTGACAGTCTTGCTGGGCTGCAGGGAGTGTGAAAGGCAAGGCTGTAGGATGTCATTTTTGTAACGCACAACAAATATAAATACCTGCAAATGAACTGTACACATTGAGAAGTTGGGAAATTAAAAATGAAGCACATTTTATTTTGAATTCTGATGTAAACAAAGACTTTAATAGCATCAACACATATCAAGACACTTCTTGATGATGCACAATTAATAAATATTCCCTGAAACCGGATTTTCACACATTACTATTATTTCTGTGCAATATAGTTGTATTAGTAAACAAAGTCTGAAAATTCAGCGGCCATTTCAATGTAAAATATGCTGTTTCCTTTACACTCATTGCCCCAAGGGCCACTGTATCCAAAATGTAACCTGACAGTAATACAATGAACAATATCAATTTACTTAAAAATCCCTAAGTTTATACTTCTTTGCCAAAAAAACAGAAGCATTTCCTTACTCAGGAAATTGTCTCGTTGATCTAAGCCTTGTTGAGACTGGATGGACTTGATGTAGCAAGACACATCATCCCATCATGACCAATGGGGTCCTGAAAACATGGTTCCTCCAAGAGAGAAGTGAGCTTGGTTTACCTAGTGACCATTTTCATTGTATGTGAAACTAGTACTGTTTCTAAACCCTGAAAATACTTGAAATGTATAGGTATAGTACTGTTTTTAAACCCACTACAAAGGCTATTGAGAATGAGCAAATATGGAAAACAGTTCCTCCTGCGCCTGCTGAGGCGCTCCCGCATCTGAGACGAGGAGATGACTTCACAGCATCATTGGTGCTTCGAAAGCAGAATTAGGAATTCTGGTGGACTGACTGACTGAATATCAATCAATCACTCAAATAACTTTATTCGGGTCTATTTCTAGGCCCTTAAAAGTACAATATGATGCATTCAAATACAATAATATAAAGAAATGTTAAAACCGTGCAAATAGTTAGAATTATTGCAATCTAAAACATAATGCATCGGCAGCTCTAGATTTCATCAGTCGTCATTACTAAACAATAGTTTGATGTTCAAAAGCGCGAATTCAAGGCCCTCTCACACAGACACATTAATCGAACAAGCGCAAAGAGAACATAAACATGAAATAAATGTGTCCTCTATGTGCTCCTGCTGGAGCAAATAGCAAAACAAATACCTCAAGGCAGCACTGCAAATCAAAATAAACCCAGACATATCACTTAGAGGCATGCTCATAAGTCTTTCTGATGTTAAGCACAAGTCTCAGGTAGGTACAAACTGTCACTATTGTTTTATGGGATACTAAGCATTGAAGAAATTAAAGTGCTTGTGTGCAGTGTCTCATGAAGTGTTTATTCAACAGGGCTAGAATGGTGCAGGATCTGAGTTTTGAATACAACTACAGAAGAGCACTGTATGTAAAATGCTTTGTGGGGAAACCGGATCGCAATGGCCCAACTCAAGATTATGCTCCCAGTTGTTGTAGTGGGAAAAGGCAACTAACCTATGAAGTACGTTTCATTTAAACCTCAAAAGACTAAAGTGCAGCAAATGCTGTGCATTAAGTAGTAGAAATATCTGGCGACCATCAATAGGGGGCCAACGATAGGTAGGAAATAACAGATGGCAATGTTCTAACTTTTTCCCACCTCGCAGCCACATGTAGTGTGGAACACATATCCCTGATTGCCCTTTTCCCAAAGAGGATAAAGTTGTAGGATTTGAAACAATCCGGTCTGGACAGGCCTGTGGCAGTGTCCCCGACTTCCCTAAGCGAAGGGATCTCAAGACAGCTGTGAAGGAAAGTGCCACTTTCTGGCATGGACACCCCCACTTTGTGTCTGGTATCTGATGCAATTTTGACATAAAATTCTCTTGATTCCTGCTAGCAAGGTCCCCAGTGTCAGATCGCATTCCCTAAATGGCACAATTATTCCCGCAATTGGCAATACCTTTAGCACCCCCACTAAGTCTATAGTAAATAGCACCCCTGGAACCTAGGTCAAGGTGGCTTAAAAGGGTCCCTAAGGGCATCAGTATGTATTGCGCCACACTATGGGACCCTCAGCACCAACATGCACGCTGTCATGCAGGTTGCATGCCATGGCGCAGCCAAAAGTGAAAACGCGATATGTACATTGCCTACAGATACTGGATGCAGTATAAGTAAGTTACCCCTACAGCAGGCCTTACAGCTCTAAGGCAAGGTGCACTATACTATATGTGTGGACATACCTCTCTTAGCAGCTATGACCCTGTGATGTCTAAGTCAATTCTTAGATATCACATGTGAACAGGGAAGCCATTTTAAGTACATGTGCTGGACACTGGTGAAAACAAGTTCCCAGCTACATGAAGGTTTCACTAAACTCTATGGTGTTTGGTATCAAACATCTTGTATTAATAAACCCAAACTGACTCCAGTGGAGGATTTATTAATACATGCACCCAGAGGGCATCTTAGGTGCCCCCTGAAAACCTAGCAACCTCTGGCGTAGGCCAGCCTGCCACCACAGATAGGTTTCTGACCCCCTGCAGGTGAGACCCTACACTCTAAGAGGATGGAAGCAATGCCTCTTCTGGCCAAAGGTGTTGTCACCTCCTCTAAGCAGGATGGCTAAGTAATCAGCATATCAAGTCAGGAGGCTTCAAAGGCCTCTGCCCCCTTTGATATGTGACCACGCCTTCCCCAGACAGGGGAAATGCCAACCCCCTGCACTGCACAAAAAACACACAAATAATGGACGGAATGCAGAACAAATCAAAAATTCATCCTCAGTCACAGATCTGGGTTAAATCCATTGTTGTTTTGCTCACCACACCACCACAGTTTGGACCCAACTGTATGCCAATAACATAACATGTGTATTTGTAAAGTGCACGTTCACCCTTGGGTATCTTGGCGCTGAGTAACCAATATTTATGGTTACCCAACTCAATACTACTCATTTTATCGACCTCAGATGGATGAAAGGCTGAGTGGATCCGCCGGAATTTGAACCTGTGACCATGAGGTCGAACACAGGCCCCTGTAGTGGACGCATCAGTCCACTAAGTTACAATTACCCAGCCAAATCAGTCTCGACCCTGCTCCCCATGGGAACAGTCAGGTCCATAACTCTCAGGCAAGGACTTCCCTGGAGCGGAAAACAAGCATCCTGGGACCGGCTTCGAAGCATCACCCCTCAACCACCAGGCTAGCTTGAATCCAGTAGTATAGTGTGCACGGACCTACATCTGGGCATACCTTTTCCACTTAGGGCGACAAAGCCTAAAAACACACAAATGATTGATGGAATGAAGAGAAGGTCAAACATTCATCCCCTCAGGCATGGATCTGGGTTAATCCATCCTTTTTTTGCTCACCACGCCACCCCAGTTTGGACCCAGCCAAATGCAAATCAATCTCGACGCTGCTCCCCATAGAAACAGTTCAGACTGAACTGCCAGGCCAGGTCCTCCCTGGAATGGAAAGCAAGAATCTTGGGACCGGTTTCGGGGCATCACCCCTCAGCCAGGCTAGCTTGAATCCAGTGGTATAGTGAGCACAAGACCTACGTCTGGGTATATCCTTCCCACGTAGGGCGACAAAGCAAAAAAGAACATATGATGGAGGGAATGCAGATCAAATCAAACATTCACCCCTAGTCACCGATCTGGGTTAAATCCATCCTTTTTGTGCTAACCACACCGCCCCAGTTCACCCTCCAATCTCTGTATTGGGGCAGAACATTTGACATTGTTCAGCATTCCATCCTTCAATTCTTCTTTTAGCATTTTTGCCCTAAGTGGGGCGGTTATGCCCAGACATGGGTACTGTGCTGCTGGCAGCCTCTTTGTGGAGGCCCCAGTAATTGCAAGTGTCTCCCTTGAGTGGCCCTGATGCTTGAAAACACCGCTGTACCCGAGCCCCACAGCCTGAGCGGAAATGGACCGACAGTGTCCCTACGTGCATGAGCATCTCGAGACCTGTGCCCCCTGTTCGTTCAGCCAGACTGGCCCCCCAGTCTCTACTTGCAGCCTCTTTGTCCCAGGACCGCTTCCCACTGAAACCAACATGGCACTCGACGCGGAAGAGAAATTCTGCACCCGGACTTCCCATAGCCCCCCGAGGTGACCAGTTGGTGCTGCCTTGGACCTTGCTGCATGTTTACCTTAACTCCAGAAGATTGGTTCTGTAGGTCACTGCTAAGAGCCCGTATGCAGACTATGCGTTTTTCCCCTCCAAGATAATATTACCGCATTTGAGCGGATACAACTGTATTTACCCATTTTCTTCAGAACTGCTATTTTAAGAAGTACTTAGTCACTAACAAAGGTCTTGGGGTCTAAAATTCTATAAACATGTGTTCTTTTTCTACTTTGGTGTGGATCTCCTGATCGAGTGTGTTTGTATATCATTTATCGAGTGAGTGTCAAACATTCCTCCTTGATAAGCCTAAGGCTGCTCGACCACAAAAAGAGCACCATGGGATTCTTAAAGCAAGCCCTGCCACTCGTTGGTGATACGTGGACTCCCTACACAATAGACCTCTTTTTGGTATATTATATAAAGAGCCAGCTTCCTACATTCGTGGTCCATAGACAGGCAGCCCTCAATTATCGACCTGTTTAATGCTCATGCCTCATTAATCCAGAGTCTGTGCCACAACATAAGTTTGATCCTCCAAGGGAAATAGCCCCAACTCCTTATGATAGATGAAGGTGGCAGAACCTTGGGGGTGTGAAAGCAAACAATGGGTTAATCTATTTTAAGCAGCCTGCAGCGCAGATGAATTATGAATTTCCCAGACCCTTGCCCCAGGGCTTACTGAGTAGTAATTGGAATTAACCTTACAATACGGTTAGATCTTTTTCCTCTATTTATTTCTATACTCCAACATGTTTATTTAAGGCAAAACTGATTTCAACAGATATGTTTTGATGCTTTGAAAACAATCTAGGTTCATACGTTACTTTTGAATGTCTTATACTGAATACCTTGTAAATATGTATGTGAGGGAAATTTTTATATATTTCAACTGAAATATTCAAATCTTTTAGTTTTGCAATCCTGTAATATCAAATCACCCAAAACATAACAGCAGACTATACACCATAAGGGTTGTGGCTGGAAATATCAATGTCACATACACATGAAAGGACCACAGAGGTAGCCTTCATGTGAAAGGGTGAAATATATATCAGGATTAGGGGTAAAATGTAATCCTCCCAAGAAAATTTAAACCACCGAGCCCAATCCTCTACCTGTTCCAACTCAGGTACAAAAATATGTAGGTTATGGAATCCAGGGAAAAAGGAAAACAACATCAAAGATACCAGTTTGGAATGAATTTCAAACCAACAAGATCCTCTCAGAACCTGCTCAGACATCTCGAATAGAAGAAACACAAAATACACTGCAATATTCTATGTTATAGCTTTATCATTTACAACACCAAGGGCGTCATTAGGCGTCTCAGTGAGGAAAGACTGACCAGCCTCGGTCAGACTCAGCATCAGGCCTAGAGTGGAGGAGCCAAGGAGAGTCTCCAGAACTACTGAGATGTAGGAATGGGGCTCACTCAGCAGTAAGCAGGATGAGCCTTCTGGCTGCTGAAAGATGTAAAACTTCAATGGGGAAGCTCCAGGATGGTCAAAGGAAGGAATCAGATGGTAAGTAGGAGGTATTACAGGTAGGAAGTGCAAAGCTTCTCGAGAGGGGAAGTGACTGGCCAGAACTAAACAATTAGGGTGTGACAAGGGGCTGCAGAGGGCCGAACCTCATGGTAGTAATGGAGCTGAAAGAAATGGATGTTGCTGAACACTGATCCAGTACCTACACTGAGTTTACACTACCTCCCAGAAGTCCCGCCAGCGAATTGTAAGTGTCCATTAAGCTAATCTCCTGTCTTCCATATATGTTAATCCTGAACTCTTCTGAACTTGAATGATGGACCCCTCATCGTCAAAACCCCTCCCTTGGAGTTTTGCACTGGGATCTAGTATCTTTGGGTACTACTGATGAATGGAGAAAACAGTTGAGGGGATACACCGAGGTCGCCAGATCCCATGATCAGGAGAAAAAGGGATCTTTCCAAGGCACCATAACTCTTCCAAGAAATTAAGGGGTAGATTTACAAACATTTTGCACTAGGTTAGCATCACAAAAGTAACACTAATCGGCACAATTATTTTTTTTCCTAATTTACTTTCCAGTGCAAAACAGGTTATACACAGGAAAGTACCCTAATAGTAACGCAAAGTAACGCAATGCACTGCTTTGCGTTTGATCTGATCAGGATTTATAGAGCACACAAAGGCCCATTGGCATCAAGGTGCTATAGAATAGCACAGAATGCAGAAGACTAGTAAAATACAAAAGATATAGTGCCCATCATAGGGTAAATAACCAGGTTTTTAGTGCATTCCTAAGAGAAATGCATTTTCAAGGATGTAAGACAGAGTGGAGAGTGTTCCACAGCCTTGCTGCTGCAACTGACAAGACTCTGCATCCCCATAATTTGTATGTGCTGAATGGAGAGTTTTCGGGGGCACATACAATTTAAACATGGTTTTAATATGGACTGGATTTACAGTGTAGAGAGCTTTGTGTTCCATACATATAGTCTTAAACCATATATGTTTCTCTTGCGGTAACCAGCGCAGTTCTCGGAGATCTTTTGAAACAGACTGCCACTTAGGGATGTCCAGCGTAAGTCATGCAGGTGCATTCAGCACAAGTTGCAGCTTTGCTAAGGTTAACTTTTTCGTCTCAAGGTAGATTGAATTGCAGTAATTTATCTCTGAAGGCAACAATGCAGGAGCAATGTGCTTAGGAGCTGGAAGGGTCAGAGATGGCAATACCTTCCTAAGCATTTTAATGATCCAGAAACATGTGGAGACTGTGCAGTTAACCTGGTGATGCAGTGAGAGATCACTGTCCAGGAGGACACCATGAGGTTTTGCATTGTCCACTGGGATGGGTGGGGTGCCCAACAATCCGGCCACAAGTTATTATTACAGATCGAGGGAGGATCGCCAAAAAGCAGTATCTGTCTGCTCTCCTTTTAGCTTAAGGCCAATCAAAGTGCAACAGCCTTCATAAAGAGATTGAAGTTGTGTGCAATGCCCAGAGGGTCTTTAGAGATTGACACAATAACCTGAGTGTCATCAGCTTATGACACGGACTCAAAACCAAAGGAGCAGACAGGTTTAGCCAATAGAGGCACGTAAAAGGTTGAATAAGGTGGGGCTCAGGGCCAAGCCCTGAGGAACCCTGCATGGCAGCACAAAAGGCTCAGGGTAAAACGGATTCAATGATACCTATTGG
The DNA here is from genome assembly GCF_964204655.1 of Triturus cristatus. NCBI lineage: Eukaryota > Metazoa > Chordata > Amphibia > Caudata > Salamandridae > Triturus > Triturus cristatus. The sequence goes on along the minus strand of NC_140579.1, from coordinate 67,224,851 downwards.
GACCTGTCATAGAGAAAGGAGTAGAGCAAATTCAGAGCGGGTTTGTTAATGCCCAGTTCATGCAGGTGCCCTGTCAGCAGGGTGGGAGAGATGGTATCAAAGGCAGTGGAAAGATCCAGCAGGATCAATGCCGCTGGCTCCCCTGCATCGACAAGACGCCCGATGCGGTCCATAGCAACTATCAAAGCCATTTCTGTTCCATGGTTCCTATGGAAGCCATGATTTACAGGGCGGGCTCCTGGGGAATCCAGATTTAATATGAAAGAGGAGTGATTCAGTGAGATAGTTTGTAGTCAGCGGAGAAGCCCCCAGCATCCTTAGGCGCTGCTCCTCATCCTTTTTAGGAGCCATAGGGCTCTGCTGCTAAGACTGGAGACATCTTCATCAGTGGTGTTAAGGGCGTCCAGTTCAGAATAGATATTCGTGATTTTATGCTGAAAAAATACAGCAAGCTTGTTAAAAAGCTCTTGGGATCTCTCTATTTCTGGACATACTGGAGGTGCAGCTACCTGCTGGGAAGTGCAAAATGCTCTTTAGAGGATTCATGCATTTCAAATAAGTTAGTCAAATAGAGAGATATTTCTTCGGTAACAGCCATATTATTATCTCTGTGAGTGGCCTTGAATGCCATCCTCTCCTGTTCCCCATATGATTTCCTCCAGAAGTGCTCTTGCTGGTGACATCCCTGCAGACGCCCTTAAGACGTCAGCATGTCGGAGTTCAGTCAGAGCTTTCCTCCATCGAGAAATTTCTCTTAGAGGAGCTACCGTTAGGGGTGTTCCATGGGAATTCCCATGCAACCATTCATGCCTTTTGATGCAAAACCCTATCTACAAACAATAGTGGACCGGGTTTAGAGCCAATTGTTAATGCCATTGGAAAGAAGGCGTTAAGAGGAGAAATGTTTTTATTTCTCCTTTCTTTTTTTAAATTTGCATGTGTGGTGCACAAAGGAAAAGTTTAAGTGTGTCTAAGCATAGTATTTTGTACTGGAACGCTATCCTTCCAGTACAAAACATATGCTTGACTCAGGAACACACCCTTGCACTACAGCGCCTAGGCGTGTGCCTGATGCACAGCAACTAAAATCTCCACTGGCACTAGGGAGAGGGGAGGATTGAGCCATATCTCTATGGATATACAGCGCTCGCATGCTCAGTCCCTGCCAAGCAACGCAGGCATCAAATTTGGCTGCTGTGCTGCGTTCTGTGACTGTTTTCAAAATCTAGACCTAAGCATTGGAGATTGCCAAAATGAATTCAGCAATCTAGTATAGTCTCCACCACATACTCTAGTAATATCAGAGTTGCAGGTGCTCCAGTCTTTGTAATCCATGGCTCTACTCTAGAAACATAAAACAAAGAGTGCAATTTCCACATTTTAGGCAAACGTATTGAATTGCAGATTGTCCTAGCAGCTTCAAAATAGAGCAAGTGGTCCACAAATCAAGGAGCAAGCTTAAGATGCAATCAGGCAAGTGTAAGTGTTTCATGGATAGCTCACCCTTCTGTCCCGCCTAATACTCTGAAGCAGGTTTATGATGTTTATCAGCCGGTCTTTTAAATGCTGCCCTTGCTTTTGAAATAGGATAATAAACCCCTCTCCTAACTGCCTTGATAAGTGTGAGGAGATGTATTACAGCAGGAACAGATCTAGGAGAGAGGGAGGGGCATGAAAGGTTTGAGGATGGACACCAGAAGAGCAATGAGCAATAGAAAAGAGGGACTCCTCTGGAACAGTGTAAAGAGTTGCTCCATGCAAACTATGCCAGGGAGATCCAATTAATCTATGCATTTGGGAGTTCCATTAAGAAACAGCAATTGTATTGTTCTAGTACATGGTCCAGTCTTGAGGTATTTTAAGTTATGTTATGATCTCTCTGTACATAATACAATGTTGGTTGAAAATGTTTGATTCCTGTGACTTTCATTAATTCTTTCTGGAAATGTGCAATGAATTGTGCCCTCAATCTGAAAAAATAATGTCCACCAAAGCATGGAATTTAAATTCAATTCAAATACTTTATTGCGGTCATTAGACCAAAAAAGTGCAAATGCAATGAACTGAACCGACGATACATAAAAGCATCTTCCAGTACATAAGCTCAAAGCCCCAAATTCCTATGTTGCAATTACAGACTATTGTCTCTCACCCCAATAAATAAACAAGAAACATCACAACATGTATAGGGTGCCCTGTTGATAAATGAATATGCTACTTACCAGTATGCATCTGTTCTTGGCATGTAGGGCTGCTGACATTCATATCTGTGCATAGATCGCCGCCTAGTGTTGGGTCCGGATGATTGCACATTGTTGTCCTGGAAGAGTCTTCGAAGTATCACGAGATAGGTGGCTCCTCCCCTAGACTACAGTGCGCATGGGCATCCTCTCCATCCTTAGATTGTTTTTCGCCATTGTGGCAGTGATGGAGTAGATACAGTAAGTGATGAATGAATGAGGAGATTCTTGTATCGCGCGTACTTAGCCCAGTGGGCGTCAAGGCGCCTAGATTAAATACAGCAACTAAAGACCCTACCTAGTCCTATTTAATCATGAGTAGGCCTTCTTAAAGAAATACGTTTTTAGAGCCTTTTTGAAAGAGTCGATGGAAGGGAGAGTTTTTATCTCCATGGGGAGGGAGTTCCACAATTGCGGAGCGACGACGGAAAAGGCTCTGGCTCCCCATCTGACAAATTTGATGCGGGGGACAGCTAGTTGACAGAGTCCCCCATGACCATGCTATACAGTAATTCTGAGTGCTGCAGCCGCTACAGGTGCCGGGGAGGAGGGTGGGCGATATGAATGTCAGCAGCCCTACATGCCAAGAACAGATGCATACTGGTAAGTAGCATATTCAGTTCGAGGCATGTGGGCTGCTGAATTCATATCTGTGCATAGAATACATAGCAGTTCCTCCATTAGCGGCGGCTACCCGTGCCAGCTGCAGCAGTCTGAAAAAGAGTTTTGAGAACAGCCTGTCCTACAGCTGCCTGCTGTTTTGAGTGTACATCTACACAGTAGTGTTTGGTAAATGTATGTATAGTGGACCATGTGGCTGCTCTACATATTTCCTGTAAAGGAATGTTTCCTAGGAAAGCCATGGACGCCCCTAACTTTCGTGTTGAGTGGGCTCGTGGGGAAATCGTTAATGTGCGTTTAGCTTTTTGATAGCAAATTTGAATACATTTAACGATCCATCTGGCTATCCCCGCTTTGGAAATGGCGCTGCTTTTGTGTTGTGGAGAAAAGGCAACGAAAAGTTGTTTTCCTAAAGTCCTTAGTCCTGTCTATATAGTACATGAGGGCCCTCTTTACATCTAGTGTATGGAGCATTCTCTCTGCGACATTTTGTGGACTTGGAAAGAAAACAGGCAGTTCAATAGTTTGATTCATGTGGAACTGCGATATCACTTTGGGCATGAATTTGGGGTTGGTACGTAGTACAACTCTGTTTGCGTGAACCTGTATGAATGGCTCTTGAATGGTTAGTGCCTGGAGCTCACTAACTCTTCTTAACAAAGTGATTGCCACTAAGAAAGCTACTTTCCAGGAGAGGAATTGAATCTCACATGAATGGAGAGGTTCAAAGGGTGGACCCATTAGTCTGGTGAGGACCACATTGAGGTTCCACACCGGTGCCGGTGGGTGTCTTGGGGGAATTACTCGTTTAAGTCCCTCCAAGAAGGCTTTGATGGCAGGCACTCTGAATAAAGTGAGGTGCTGCCTGTTTTGAAGATAGGCTGCTATCGCGGTTAAATGGATACGTATGGAGTTGTATGCCAGATTGCATCGGTATAAGTGTAAGAGGTAACAGATGATGTTTTGAATGGATGCATCCAGGGGGTTAATGTCATTGTTGTTGCAGTAAATGACAAACCTCTTCCATTTAGCCGCATAGCAAGCTCTGGTAGTGGGTCTTCTGGCCTCCTTGATGATATCCATACAGTCAGGTGGCAGGTTTAGGTAGCCAAACTCTAAGACTTCAGGAGCCAGATTGCCAGGTTCAGCTGTTGCGGATCTGGGTGCTGAATTTCGCCATGGTTCTGCGATAAAAGTGCGGGTTTGATCCGCAGCGTTTGATGCGGCACCACGGAAAGTTCTAGAAAGGTGGTGTACCATGGTTGGCGCGCCCATGTGGGAGCAACTAGGATGAGTGTCAGTGAGTGTTGTCGCAGTTTGCGTGCCACTAGCGGTATCAATGGCGCTGGTGGAAAAGCGTACACAAATCTGCCGGACCAGTTCATCCATATCGCATTGCCCTGTGACTGCGGATGTGGGAACCTGGCGGCAAAGCTTTGGCATTTTGCATTATCGTTTGTGGCAAATAGGTCTATCTCTGGATGACCCCACTGTTGGAAGTACGGTTGGAGCACTGACGGATGTAGCTCCCACTCGTGCATCTGGTGGCTGTGTCTGCTGAGCAGATCCGCCATCTGGTGGTCCTTGCCGGGGAGGTGTTCCGCCATGAGGAATATGTTCCTCTGAATGGCCCACTTCCACATGCTCTGAGCCAGATGAGACAACTGTGGAGAGTGTGTTCCTCCCTGCTTCTGTATGTAGTACATGGCAGTCATGTTGTCCGTCCGGATCAACACGACTTTGTTGCACAAGTGTACTTTGAATTCCTTCATGGCTAGCAAGATTGCCATCAGTTCTAGAACGTTGATGTGCATCTTCTTCTGTTGTGTCGTCCATAGTCCCTGCACTGTGTAAGTGAGTACATGAGCTCCCCAACCCTGGAGAGAGGCGTCCGCTGTCAGTATTATTTGTGGAACGGGCTCGTGGAACGGTCGGCCCTTGCAAAGGTTTTGTGGATTCCACCAATACAGAGAGTTGTATGCCCGACCGCTCACCAACACTAGGTCTTTTAATTGTCCGTGAGCCTGATTCCATTGACGTGCCAAGCACTCCTGAAGCGGGAGCATATGTAGTCTCGCGTGCGGGACTATGAAAATGCAGGAGGCCATCATGCCTATCAACTGCATGAACACTCGCGCAGGAAGGAAGTGTTGAGGTTTGAACTTTGAGATCAGCAGTTGCATGCTGTTGATCCTCACTAAATTTGGCTGAGCTGTGGCTGCCAGAGTGTTTATGGTCGCGCCCAGGTACTGTCGTACGTGTGCGGGATGGAGATGTGATTTTGGGTAATTTAGTGAGAATCCCAGACTGTGAAGAAGGTGAATGGTGAGGGACATGTGGCTGGCACATTGCTGGGCTGACTTTGCCTGAACAAGCCAGTCGTCCAGGTAAGGGAAGACGTGAATGTGTTGTCTCCGTAGATGTGCAGCCACTGTTGCTAGGCACTTGGTAAAGACCCTGGGTGCTGTTGTTACTCCGAAGGGGAGAACTTTGAACTGATAGTGATGCCCCTGAATAGTGAACCTGAGATATTTCCTGTGTGAAGGGTGTATGGGTATGTGGAAATACGCATCTTTTAAGTCCAGTGTGGCTAGGAAGTCTCCCTGACTGAGGAGCGGTAGAACCTGCTGTAGGGTGAGCATATGGAAATGCTCCGAGAGAATGTATTGGTTGAGGGGTCTCAGGTCTAGTATAGGTCTGAGCGAACCATCCTTTTTTGGGATTGAGAAGTACAGAGAGTACACCCCTGTCCCCTGTTGGTTGACGGGCACGACCTCTATTGCACCTTTTCGCAGCATACTTAGCACTTCCTGCTGCAATTATGCCAAGTGGTCTACGGACATAGGACGGTGCTTTGGCGGTATGTTGGGTGGAGTGGACGTTAATTCGAGACAGTAACCGTGCTGGATAATGTCCCTGACCCACCTGTCTGTGGTGATGGTTTTCCAGACTGACAGGAACTGTTGAAGTCTCCCCCCGACAGGTGTTATGTGGTCGGGGGGCAGGGAGAGGGCGTCACTGTTTGTTTTTGGGGGAGGACCTGGTGTTGCCGTACCCACGTCCTCTGCCTTTGGTGCTGGATCCACGATATCCACCTCTGGTGGTTTTATCATAGTTACTTTGTGTGGCCCCTTTATTGTACTGCTGCTGTGACCCCTGACCTCTAGCTGCTCCTCTATTCCCGGGGCGACGAAAGGAGCCACTACGAAACTGCTGCGTCTGCAGAGCCCCCATTGATTTCGCAGTGTCAGTGTCTTTTTTAATTTTCTCGAGGGTAGTGTCAACTTCAGGGCCAAATAAATAGTCTGGGTTGACCGGTGGGTTTAAGATATTGTTCTGAATCTCAGGCTTGAAGCCTGAGATTCTCAACCATGCGTGCCTCCTCAACATGACGCTTGTGTTGATTGCCCTCGCCGCTGTGTCGGCTGCATCCAATGCCCACTTGATGGATGCATTGGTAAGGAGTTGTCCCTCTCTGATAAGGAGCTCCGCTGCCTCTTTATATTCATCTGGCAAATGTTGTAAGAGTGACTCTAGTGTGTCGTAGTGGGACCTATCATAACGGGCCAGGAGTGCCTGTGTGTTGGCAATGCGCCAGATGTTTGCTGCTTGCGCTGCAATCCGTTTGCCTGATGTCTCCAGCACTTTGGACTCCTTGTCTGGGGGAGGAGCATCACCCGTTGTTTGTTAGTGGGCTCGTTTGCGAGCATTGGCAACAACCATGGAGTCTAAAGGTAACTGACCCCTAATGTACATGTGCAGGCTTGTATTTCTTTTCGATCCTGGGGTTCAGCACCCGTGCCCTGGTTGATTCTTTAAAAATGTCTTTTGCAGGTTTTAGAACTCCTTTTAACATGGGCAGAGTCTTGACAGTTTTTTCAGAAGAGGCGAAAGTGTCCACCAAGAAGTCTTCTTCGACAGTGTCAGAATGGAGTTCTACTCCATGATTGGAAGCAGCCCGTTCTATGAGGGCATTAAAGGCAACAGTGTCCTCTGTGGGAGATGTCTTTATGTTATAAAGCTGCGTGTCATGGGTATCTGGTGCGGTACCCTGGTCGGTGGTGTCATCCCATGCCTGATCTGGGTCTTGCAAGTGATCATCAGGATCGACATCCCCAGGGTAGGTGGCATCATCCCCTAGATAGTCCTCTCCTGCGTCTGCCTCTCAAGGCGTTGGAGAAAAGGACGGTGGATCCTGATGGAAGGGTTGAAAGTGTTCATGAAGCACTGGCTCTGATTCTGCCGGCAATTTGTGTTTGAGAGGAATTTTGTAGGAGTCCAATCCCCTCTCTGGCGTGATTTTCCGCTTGCGGAGCATCAACCTACCAGTGTTGGCGTCGATAAATTGTGGCTGGGAACGCTCGAAATCCGTTCGTCCAGTGGATGGGGACTGTGTTTGGCGGACACGTGTCCGAATCTCGAACAGTTTCGGCGCCGTGGGCGGCGGCAACCCAAACGTGATGTTGCCGGGCGCCGAGTGTGCCTTCGCAGCCTTGTGCGTGTCGGGGCCCGACGTAGAGGGGAGAGCTGCCCGTTCTCTGATGCGCTGCAATGATGCCGAGACCTGTTGCACGGTGAACGCAGATGGCTCCTTGGAACCGATCGGCACCTTGGAGGTAGGCGTCGAAGCGGCATCCGACTTCTTTGCAGTCATGGGGTCATCGATCCGAAGGGAGGCATCGACGCTCGTCGGAGTCGATGACCTGGCAGGCGCCGCCTTCTTCGACGTCGACGCAGACGGGGCGGCCACCTTGACTTTGGTGGTTGGGGCCGTAGTCTTCGGTGCCAGAGGCCGAGGCGCCTTGTGTGGACCGAAGGCCTTCTTTGGCTCGACACCCGTATCCGCTGCGGTGAGCTCGGCACCGAAATCCCTTTTTGCGCGGTCGGAGCCGATGACCTTTGTCGGCGTCGAAGGAGTGGAAGGCTTCGAGGCCTTCGAGCCGATCACAACCAGTTTCACTTTCGGTTTCGATGGAACTGGTCAGATGGATGGTTTCGGTTTCGCTGAAGGGAACCCAGTCGTCTTCGAGATTGATCTTGGGTAAGGCCCGAAGGCGATCCCTCGACCTGAGCCTTATGACGACTTATTTTTTCGGCCTCCGTATCGGCGGTTTGGCCTAGCTCTTCGCTGGACCTATCTTCCTCGGCCCCAAGGGCCTCATCGTAGTCTCCTACCTCTTCGACGACTTCTTCTCCCTGAAAGATCACCTCATCGTCGTCTTCCGATCGGGACTCGTGTTCGGAAGCGGGGCTGGAGTCTACGTCTTCCACGCTCTCGGCGTCCTCGGTGCTAAAGATGTTGGCTGGGGTAGGCGCCGATTGCTGCACCTCTAATCTCGCTGCCCGTCGATTCCGGAGAGTTTTCTTCGAGCGGAATCGGGCACAGGCCATACATTTCGATTCATCGTGATCCGGTGAGAGACACTTGTTGCATACCGGGTGGACGTCGATGTGTGGGTATTTTGCGTGGCATAAAGGACATCTTTTGAAGGGAGTCCTCGATTCCATCATCGATCGAAGTTCGATGTTCGGACCAAGCGGATCCGAAAAGCTGGAAGAAGGTGCTAAAGCACTAAAGAAACTAGTCGATACCGAACGGGAACAGTACCGACGATAACTAAAGGCCTTTTGGCCTTAAACTGAATTTTCCTAACTTGAGCGAAGATAAGCACATCCGAACCCAATGGCGGAAAAAAACAATCTAAGGATGGAGAGGATGCCCATGTGCACTGTAGTCCAGGGGAGGAGCCACCTATCTCGTGATACTTCGAAGACTCTTCCAGGACAACAATGTGCAATCATCCGGACCCAACACTAGGCGGCGATCTATGCACAGATATGAATTCAGCAGCCCACATGCCTCGAACATATACAATTATTTGGCAGAAATGAAAGTAATACATTTCATAATAATAAAACACTAAAAGAGCACTCTATAAAATCACAGATAAGACTAGTTTAAAATTAGAGCAAGCCCAATTAGATTTTTTCCCATCAACTTAATCCTGTACATTAGTTTTCCAAAGTGACTTACGCACACACCACATAGAGAGTAGGAAGTGTGACAACGTAAATACAATTGGCGATAAAGTATTGTATTTCAGCAGCCTAGATGCCTCTGCACAGTGTTTGGTACCCAGGTTTCTACATATTTGGGTCAGCCAACAACGTCTGGATTTTTTGTAACCGGGGCAAAGAAAATACATGCAACTCTGACTCCTCTGCATTGCTACAGGCCGGACAGCCTAGATTGAGTGCCCCTGCCCATTAGTTGGAAACATCGCGCAGCGGGAGAACCCCGTGCCTACATTGGATATACAGTTTCCTCACTAGCGCGGGTGGATTCTTATCCAGGGCAGACTCTAGGATGTACTTTTATTCTCAAACACAACTGTTAATGATCCTGGTGCTGAGCCCCCTGCAGACGGGCGAGTTTACCCTCCCTGTAACTCCAAACCAGTTCCTTTCTAGAAATTGTGGGGCAGGGTTATGCCAGACTATGCCAGGTTATGCCAGACTCGCTCTGCCCATACCCAGAAATGGGTCCCTGACATATGCTAGGCACAGTAGTTTTCCAAATTAAATTAGGAAACATGTGAGCCAGTTGTATAGCACGTTGTAACTCCTTTGAGGGGTATAAAATGATCCATTTTGTTTAAATTATCCAACACATCTACAATGTGTCAAGCTCTACAGCATGGAAAGTTTAACAAACTCTATACATATTCTTTTATTTTTAGTCCCGGGCTGAAGTTTAACATTAACAAATCAACAATACATCGAACAGTGAAGGACATTAGGCTCCAAGAAATGACAGAGAGTGGCAGAGATCTTGTTCCAATTCCTGCGCTGTAGCTGGAGGGGGCATCTGTGGGAGATGTTTGGTTTGAAGGTGAAGTGGATGCAGCGGTGGTCCGTCCATGGGAGTTCGGAGGTGCAGCTGAAGGTGGTGGAGTTTCCTGCTGTGAAGATGGAGTCAAGGGTGTGTCCTGCTGAGTGCGTTGGTTCTAGTACGATCTGTTTGAGTCTGATGATGTGGAGGTTGTCCAGAAGGGAGGTGGAGTTGGGATCTTGGCAGTTCGAGGTGGAAGTTGAGGTCTCCCAGTAAGGTGTATTTCGGTGGAGGTGATGGCGTGCGGGGTGATAAGGTCGGTGATGGAGTTGGAGAAAGGTGCGCAGGGTCCGGGGGGTCTGTAGATGAGGGTGCCTTGGAGGGTGGTGGACTCAATGGCCTGTATTTTGAAGTGGAGTTGTTCCATTAGGTCGGACAGTTCGTCGGTGTAGGTGCTGAGACGTTGTGGTTGACGTTGTGGGCGATGGCGATGCCTCCCTTGGGGCGATTAGGGCAGTTCTTTCGGGTGACTTTGTATCCTTCGGGGAAGGTGATTGCGATGTCTGGTTCTGAGGTGGCGTTCTTCCAGGTTTCGGTAAGGAAGGTGATGTTGGGAGTGGTGCTGTCGAGGAGGTCTATCTATCTATAAGTATCTATCAGAATATCAGTTAATCCCATGTAACATGTGAAGTTCAACAAAAAAATCCATAGAAATTCTTGACCCAGGTTGTGAGGGCACCTGAAAAGGTTGTTAAAATCCCATGGGCTTGACTTTCTCTGTCTGAAGGAACATGAACTGATATATTGTTGAATAGATTTTGACGCGCTAGGCCACCAAAAATGTTTACAATACATCTTTCATCTTTCTGTGTTCTGGGTGCCCTACAATAGGTGACACATGGCACAATTCCATGTTGTTACAAATTTGGATAAGGCAAATATAGCAAATTTTCCTACTCTATTCCAATCTCTTAAATTATTCTCTAACTACTTTTCCCCGCTTAACTTTCCTTGTCTGCCTCGTATGTTGTATTAAAATCATAGTGATTATATCAGAAGCTTGTGGCATGGTTCTTAAGATATTAGGAGCAGGCCTCAATTATTCCTGTACTTCTGATTGTCTTGAGAGAACATCCACCCTGCCATGTTGATTATTTGCTCTACAAGTGATTGCATACTGAAATTTAGAGAAAATAAAGATATCTCACGTTTTGCATTTAGACATTTCACTGATTATATATACACAGTAGATTTTTATTGTCCATCCTGAAAGTGACATCAAGTAATGCCCTTTCTAAATTGTGTCATCACTGTATTGAGGCTTCCTTATCACTAGTAACTCCCTATCATAGATCACATACTGCCATTCTGAAGTGGAAAGGGCCCTTGATTGTTGGAAATGGTCCTTTCTGCAGGGTGAACCTAAACATTTTGATTTCCTTCTCCTGGATTTCTGACCTCGTTTTTGTTGGCTTTAGGACTGTTGGCACTTTACCACTGCTAACCAGTGCTAAAATGCATGTGTTCTATACTTATAAAATTGGTAACCTTGGCTTATCTACAACTGGCATATTTAATTTTCCTAAAAGTCCCTAGTAAAGTGCGCTACATATGCCCGGGGCCTGTAAATAAAATGCTACTAGTGGGCCTCCAGCACGGATTGTGGCACCCACTTAATTAGCCCTTTAAATATGCTAAGGCCTGATACCTTTTTGATACTTATAATAACCATTGATGTTGTAGATTCCCCTGACGAAAGGCAGATTCCCGCCCAAAATGCATTGGGAAAGGAAAATACAATTGTTACCTGATTTACTATGCGGAGTAAAGCATCATCGCATTTCTTTTGAAGTAATTCTGCTATGGACTGAATAAAAGCAGATTTTGGATATCCTCTTTGTTTGATATGTTTTGGAAATGTATTGAGAACTTGTGTTGAAAGAAAATGACCCATTGATCACTTGTTTGAGATTGTACACTTTGGATTAAGTGACACTGCAGTAGTGCACCTTGAGCTCCTGGACATTCATCCGGGCTAATCTGGTCTACTTTTGTATTGAGGAGGCGAACAGAGCCCCCTGCAGGGTGCACACTTTAATATCAGAGTTTTGAAGAAAAGATTATTGTGTTTAATTAGATCACTTTTGAGTGCATTTGTGCTGTATTTCCTTTTTTGTTACTTTTAGAAAGTTGGCATTTTCTTACTGTACCCATTTGGTGCCTTTTGCATACCTATGGGACACACTTTTGGGGTGGGTGACAGCTGGCTTTCTGCATTCCCTCTAGACAGTCACACACAAAGGAAGGGTAGGTGTAACTGATTGGCAATCTGCATTCTGATGGGCCATCCTGGGCAAGATGGGAGGGTGGAGCTGACGCTTACATCTGAAAGGGCTGTTTCCTGTCCCCACACAAAGGATTACATGCCCCACGTAGTGAGTTCAGAGCCAGGCCAGGAAAGAAAGGTACTTCTGCACTTCAAAAGAATCTCTTTGAAGTCTCCCCCACTTTAATGGCCCGACTCGGCATAAGTACAGAACCTTTGACATTACCAACTCAAAACACCTCTGGAACTGAAGGCATTCCACCAGGATAAAGAACTGATGTGCTGCTGGAGGTTCTGTCACTTTGCTAATCGTTGTTTTGACCTGCTGCCTGCCAAGTGGTGCCAATCCAGCCCTGGGCCCTTGGGAGTGAGTTTTAAGTGCTGCATCTTCAAAAACTACAAAATTGCATCAATCAGAACCGGCGCATTTCCCTGGACACTGGCCCATCGCTGCTGCTGCATGGACCGCAGACTCCGCATCGCCGACTGCACGATGCATCACCTCCAGTTTCCAATGTATCTCTGACTTTGGTGGTTCGGCACCAATGCATCGCTTCGTGCGGCTAGCATCATCTAGAGCCAGGCGGTTCGACAATGATGCATCGTCTCGGTGTTCTTCGCATCTTGATCCTCGACGCATCCTCAACAGTGTGCAGCCCAGAACCAATGCATCGCCTACATTTGCAAGATCAACGATGACAGATCATTTTCTTTGCTTCGTGCTTCGCCCTTAACGTTGACACATCCAAGGTACTGTTCAACGGGCCACCCTGCATATGACCGACGCTGTATTGGAGTCAGCCTGAACTTTTGGATTTGACCTGGTCTAGCGCAACCAGATAGCACCAACTGGGTCTATTTGTTTCTAAGCACTACAAAACAGTTTATTCTTTTAAAATTCATATCTTTACTTCTATTTATTGGAATTTTGGTGATTTGGTCTTGTTTTATTCGTACAAATATAAGCTAGTTTTCTAGAGTGGCATGGAGTGTTTTTAGTGAAGCTTTCACTGCATTACTGTTAGAAGTGTTGCAAAAATACTTTACACATTGCCTTTTAAGTTAAGCCTGACTGCTCTGTCCCAAGCTACTAGAGGGTGAGCACAGGTTAATTTAAAGTGTGTTATTGACTTATCTTGACTAGGGATGTGGTTCCTGCTTGAACAGGGTGCACACCTCTGCCAACCAGAACCCCAATTTCTAACATTGATTATTATGCAACCAGATGTACTGCCTCCGTCTCAGGATCTCTTGGCAACAATACCACACCAATAGCAAATGAGGATTCATCAGTCTCTAGTGTGAAGGGCACCCGCGATTTCAAGTTGACAGACAAATTTGCAATCTTTAAGCTGGACTTTCACCTGTTCCCGAAGGAAAAGCTTTTCTCGTTTCTCACCAACTGATGGCACCTTTTCAGGAAATGTATTTGATGGCCATGACACTCGTTTCGGTGACATTCCTTATCTTACACTGATGGTGATCTCCACACTCCTCTTAATTTTACCATTGGAACATACCTTTGTCATTCACATTTGTTTTGGGCCCATCTTAGCATAACAGCATGCGGCATAGTGTTTGCCTACTTCAGCTACTGGCTACCTTCACTCTTAGGGATGGCACTTTGCCTTTTCTTAAAGACACAACCTAACACAAAGGTTTCCCCTGATTTACCAGGGATTGCTATGACAATGTGTCCTTTTTGAGGATAAAATGCATTTGTTTACTCTGTTGTGTGTGTTGCAATTTGATGGGATACGTTTTTTCACTTTTAGCTTCTTTGCAACACAGAGTGATAAAAAAATAAGTGCTACTTTTCTTTTTCTGGAGTCAATTGATTTTTCTGGTCTCTGTAGTACACTCACTTGGACAGAATTGCATTGCATTCTCAATTTCAGATCATTTTACACACAACATCTGCACTTGTGTGGCTGGGCATAGCATCTGCAACAGGAAAGGATGAAAACTGTGACCACAGGACCTCAATATGGGCCACAGTTTGGTCTGTTCCCAGGTAATGGGCCCAGCCACACAAGAGGATGCCATTGTTATCAAGAGAATGTGGAAATGCTGGGTGGTAGGAATTTGGTGGATTCAGAAAAGCCACAGGCTCATGCATCCAACAGCTCTACATTTCACAGGGAACTCTCACTGGTCCTGTTCCCGCATTACACTATCAGCAGCACACACACCGGATGCTTCTCTTCCCTCCATTGGCAGCAGCATTCATATTGAGATCTAACAACACTTTATTCTATTTCACTCTTTCAAGCAAGGGTGCCTGTATCCCCTCTTTATATGAATGACTTGCTGAGTAGGGTGGGGCTGCGTAAAGGGGATTCCTCAAAATTAGGAACAATGAAATTGAGTGGTCTGCTTTATGTGGATGATGCCATCCTGATGGATCTAGACCCGATAGGACTTCAAAGGCGCCTTAATGAGTTAGCACGCTATGCGAATGATCGTTTTCTAAAGATAAATACAGCAAAAAGTAAAATTATGATTTTTAGATATCGTGGTGTCGAGTTAAGAAAAATATGCTTTGGTTTCTGGGGGAAAGACAAACTTGATGTCGTGTAATTGTACCCAGGAAGAATTTTTACAAAGAGATGCTCTAGCAGTAATCACACTGACCAATGTAGAAGTAAGGCAATATCTCAGGCAAGCGCAATTGGTAGATTTTACAATTGTTGCGGCAAAGACACTTTGCACACGCTTTATCAGTATACAAAATTTAAATCCCGCCCATACTGAGTTATGCTTTTGAACAAACAGCAGTGGGTTTATTTTGAGAAGGTAGAGGGGCGGATTTGGCGTCAGATCTGTAACTTGAACCGAGCAGCCCCCATAGCGGTGATCCGGCTTGAATTCGGGATCCTTGCGACCTATGTGTTTGCCATGGCTGCATGTTTGAGATGGAGTAATGCCTTACTGAACAGCGTGGAAGACCCTTGACGGGCAGCCCTAAGACTGGAAATATTTGCAAGCCTGAAGGGGAAAAGCGTGGTTTTCAGGAATTATGTGCAAGCGGCAGACTTATTTGAAATTGGCAAAATGCTTATTCATAGGACCATTCAAGAAGTTTGTCGTAAAAGAGATACTGCCTTGTGCTTCGGTCATTCCAGCAATGATACAGTAGTTGGGAGCGGTATTTATAAACAACCTCAACCGTATGCTGTATGGAATCTCCCCCATGGAGTGTGCAGAACTATCCTTTTGTTAGAGATGAATCTGCTGCCCCTACGTATTATAACAGGGGCGTGGGAGGGATTAACCAGGCAGGGAAGACTTTGTCACCTATGTGGAAGCTGGGTACAGGATCTAAATCAGGTTTTATTTGTCTGTCCTCTAGTACAATCATTACGACGTCGATTGTTGAGGCTACTGCATTAAAAATATAACATTGCCACAGGCGAGGAAGCCTGAAATTTCCTCTTGGGCCCCCTCCCCCCACCCGAACAGGTGTGTTTTAAAATAGATATATTTTTTAAACAATTTTTAAATATATTTTAGAGAAGAACTGATGTGGTGAAGTTGGCTGTGGTATGCTGAAGAGGGTCCTTTGTGGACAATATTTATTGCATATAATTCAAATTGGAGGGTCAATTGCCCTGACCTCCTGGCCTAGGAACAGCTCTCCCTCCACGCAACACAGCCCAGCTGTTGCCGCCGCTGACACAGAAGAGCAGGGTTCGAGACCGCTCTCGACCCGCTCCCTGCACCTTTTTCTTTTTTCAGTGCCTGCCTCATTGTGGTTCCATTCCTCCCAGTTACTTTTTTCTGTATTTGTCTCTTGTGATTGTCGTTCTTCTCTGGCGAAAGCAGGACTTACCGGGACAGCTATCGGATGGATCGAATCCTATCTTACAGGACGCACCTTTCAAGTCTGGGATGACAGTCACCACTCATCCACCCTCCCACTCACCAGCGGCGTGCCTCAGGGCTCTTCCCTGAGCCCCACGCTTTTTAATGTCTATATGGCCCCCCTCGAGGACGTGGTAACACCATTTAACATCAAAATGGTGAGTTACGCCGATGACACCCAACTGGTTGTCTCCCTGTCCCAGCTGATTGACCATCCGGAAAACCTGACTAACTGCCTCATAAACATCCACAACTGGATGAACGAATCATCTTTGAAATTGAATGGCACAAAGACAGAGGTAATGTTACTCGGTAAGCAATGGACATCTATCCCTCCCACGATATGGCCCGATGTGTTCGGTGAAATCCCCCCCCCTAAATCTGAAATCAAAACACTCGGGGTGTGGCTAGAGCCACAACTCACGATGAAGACCCAGGCTACCAAAACCTCGGGCACATGTTTTGGGCTCATGGGTAAGACTCGTAAAATCCTGCCCCTACTCCCTCCTATGTCCAGAAAGCTCCTTATCCAGGGCCTAGTGCTGTCCCGCTTAGACTACAGCAATCTAGTCTATCTGGGTGCCCCCGAGGCTACCATCTCGAAACTCCAGCGCACACAGAACGCGGCAGCACGTATGATCACCCACACCCCCTCCAGAACATCTGCCAAGCCAGCCCTTAAAACCCTGCACTGGCTCCCGGTGCGCCAAAGGGTGCACTTTAAAGCAATGTGTATCACACACAAGCTCTACAACGGTTCCGGCCCAGCGATCCTCAGCAACATGATTACACCCTATACAGCAACCAGAGTGCTACGATCGCAAAATGAGAATCGAGTCCACATTCCCAGATTCAAAAAAGTCCGCACGGGAGGCCGCCAATTCTCCGTTCAGGCGGCCAAAGGCTGGAACGCACTCCCCCTGGCCCTCAGATTGGAATCCAATTACCTTGCGTTCCGAAAAAAACTTAAGACCCACTTGTTTCCCAAGTAACACCCTTCGACTACCTCCCGTCTCAATAGGTTCAAGTTACATAGCGCGGGGATACCCTTGGGTCACCAGGCGCTGTAGAAATCGCTAAAATAAAAATAAAATAAAAATAAATTTTTGCCGCCCACCTCCCAATCGCCACTTCCTGCCTCCCCCCTCCCCTACTTAATTGAGAATGCTGCGCGGCCACGCCGGCAGCGGCGCGGCAAAGGCAAACCCGTCTGCACCCGACCGTGACCCAACCGCTACCAGCACCAGGGACTCTGCATCCCACCGTACAACTCAGCCACCCTCCACGCACTCAACCCTGGAAGATGCAGAGACTGCCAACAGGCTGCGCCTAACACAACCCATGGCCAGTTCTCCTGCCTCCACTGCCGCCAGACCTTCACCACCAACCCTGCCTCCAGCACCACCAAAACCAACACCAGTGACACCCTCAGATGCATCCTCCTCAATGTGCGCTCAGTGCACAAACACGCCATGGAGATCTGGAACCTACTCAACTCCATCTCCCCAGACATCACCTTCACAGAGACCTGGACCAATGCCTCCTCTGGCCCCAACATCAGCACCGCCATCCCAGAAGGATACAAGATCCAGAGGAAGGACCGCCTCAACCACCCGGGAGGGGTCCTCGTCATCGCCCACAAGAACACCCTCCGCCTCACTACCACCAGCGAAAACTTCCCCTCCGCCGAACACCCGCACTTCCAGATCCAGACCAGCCCCAACTTGACGCTCCGCTGAACCCTCGTCTACAGACCCCCGGCCCCAGGGCCCCCTTCACCACAACCATCACCGACTTCATCGCACCCCACACCATAGCCTCAATGAACTACAAACTCATCGGCGACCTGAACTTCCACCTCGACATCCCCAGCGACCCCAATTCCACCACCATGCAGGACAACCTCGCCAACATCGGACTTAACCAACTCATCACCGCACCGACACACAGGGTAGGACACACCCTCGAGCCCATCTTCACAGCAGGAAACAGCGTCCACTTCACCCACACAACGCAACCCCCATGGACCGACCACCACTGCGTACACTTCACCATCGACAAACCGAAAGCACACAAACCAACCCCACACCCAACACAAAGGAGCTGGAGCAAAGTCATAGACTAGCAACTCAACTGCACTCTCACCCAAGACAACCACACCCTGGTATCCAACATCAGTGCCGCAGCCAGCAACACCGACAAACCGCGCCCCA
This sequence comes from Triturus cristatus, assembly GCF_964204655.1. Lineage (NCBI taxonomy): Eukaryota > Metazoa > Chordata > Amphibia > Caudata > Salamandridae > Triturus > Triturus cristatus. The sequence continues at coordinate 67,206,755 of NC_140579.1, read as the reverse complement.
GGAAAGCCGCCTGGTTCACCGCCGATCTCCAAGAAGCCCTCGCAGCCATAGTCTGTCCAAACTTCCTCAACATTGTAACCTATGCCGACGACACCCTGTCCCTCACCTAAGACCCCGCCACCGCCAGACTCAACTTCCAAAATGGGATGCAGGAAGTAGCAATCTGGATGACCAACAGCCGTGGTAAGCTCAACGCGGAGAAGACAGAAGTCCTCGTCCTTGGAACCAACCCCTCGGCATGGGACAACACCTGGCGGGCGTCCGCCCTCGGAAGCCCATCGACCCCCTCAGACCACTCCAAAAACCTCGGCATAGAACTAGACTCATCCCTCACCATGAACAGACAGGTTAACGTCGTCAACTCCAGCTGCTTCAACACCCTCCGAATCCTCTGCAAGACTTTCAAGTGGATCCCCCCTGAGTCAAGAAAGACATTCACCCATGCACTCATCACCAGCAGGCTGGACTATGGAAACGCACTCTACGCCGGCATCAACAAGTCCCTACCCCGCAAACTTCAGATGATACAGAACACCGCCGCCAGACTCGTCCTCAACATCCCCCGGCACGAACACATCAGCCCACACCTTAATAGGCTCCACTGGCTCCTCATGGAGAAAAGAGTCACCTTCAAAATCCTAAACCACGCCTACAAATGCCTGCACAACACCGAACCCGAATACCTCAACGAAAGAATCAACTTCCACGTACCCAAAAGGAACCTCCGATCTTCCAACCTCACACTGGCTGAAACCCCACGCATCCACAGAGCCAGAGCAGGTAGAAGATCTTTCTCCCACATCGCAGCCAAAACCTGTAACGAACTCCCAGCAGACATCAGGCACGCCCCTCTTTGAGCACTTTCAGGAAGACTCAAGACCTGGCTCTTCGGCTCAACGGATCTGCTGCCCCCCCTCCTCAGCGCCTTGAGACCCTCACAGTTGAGTAGCTCGCTTTACAAACTCTGATTGAGGGTCCTCGTACGACATTTGTGATGATGTTATAGAATCTGATGGTACAATCTGAACAACACCTCCCTAGATGGTTGGCTTCCTATAGGATCAAAAGATTAATGGAACTGGCAGAGCACTTACGCACTTGCAACATCATGTATGCTGCTATGTAGGCTGTATAGCATAATGAATGTATTTTGCATCTTTAGGTCATTGCTTGTATTTCTGCTTGGGTCCGTCTGAGCAAATAATGTTTTATTTTTAATGGAATTTGTTATAGGATGACTGATATTGGTACTATACTCGCACGTGCACTTCTGATTATCTTATACACTTTTATGAATTTAGTATGTACAATGAAATCTGTAACCATTAGGTCTCTGCATATACCCTGTACTTCTATTATATATAGAATTTTAAGATGTTGTATAATGAACTTAAAGTTTAGAGTATTTAACGGCACAGCTCGATCCGAACGGTCTTGTTAGTATTTCAATAGAATGGGGAAATTGGTCTAATATTTGCCTATTTGCACATTTAATTCTAGCATGCTGCTTGTATCTTGCAAAGCTCAACAAAACTGTTGAATTTATGGTGTTGTATGTATTTTATTGTGTTATTGTTATTATAGCTCAGGATTGAATACATCAGTGCCTTTTTATTTGTATACTTTTATGTGGAACTCTTAGGCGTGCCAAATCATAATAAAAATTGATTGATTGGCGGCATAGCTTCTGCAACAGGAAAGGATGAAAACTGTGACCATATGAAGTCAATATGGGCCACAGTTTTGTCTGTTCTTGTCTCAGGTACCTGGCCCACCCACACAAGAGAGGTGCCACTTTTATCAAGAGAAATGTAGAAATGCAGGGTGGAAGGAATTTTGTGGATTCATAGGCTCATGCTTCCAACAGCTCTAAAATTCACAGAGAACTCTCACCGGTCCTGTTCCCGCATTACACTATCAGCAGCACACCTACCCGATGCTTCTCTTCCCTCCATTGGCAGCAGCATTCATACTGAGATCTCACAACGCTTTATTCTCTTTCACTTTCCACAGAGTCCAAACTCACACACTTTATACTACCCTCCTACCCAACAATAAGGTAATCTATTGGCCATAACAGCACTTACTGTAACATTAACCTAGGAGTGTAGTCTTTATAGTATGTAAAAGTGCCCTGGCCATTCGCCCAACCTTCCACCATGATCAATTCTTCCTTAGATGGGTTTCATTTGTGATCAGATATGTATTTACCTTTTAACTCCAGAAGCTTATCCTGCCAGGAGCCATGTTGTCTGCTCTGAAGCGTCTGCTCCACAGCAGCATCTTCCTGGGGTTTCTCAGCTTTCATCTGATCGCACCTGCCGATTAGAAAACAATATTGTAGATGACCTCGTCGTTCACAGCACATTCTTCTTGTTCGCACTCACTGCACACTTTTATTTACTCTAGGATGTAGGAACTCTACAGGATCTCAGTGCACATATGTGATTGTTATAAGGGAGCACCATTCTCTCTTGGATCTCATTGCCCTTTACCGCTGGTGTCCAAGGGCCTGAAGTACCATTTGCATACCAAGTCACAAGGGTAGTACATGCTCATCACTGCAGGGCATCAACCCTCTGGTTAAGAAGTGGTTATACATTTTCTTCTGGCAAGGACAAATTGGCTTGAAGATCCATTAACCAGTTATGGTACCAAGCCTCTTTAAAACTCTACTCCTTCATGAGCTTTTCACTCGTGTAAAGTCTGTGCTTTGCCTTAAGCATCAACTAGTCACTAGCATCCTAAGGAACATATTCCACAACATTAAAATGTGCCTGGCGTCCTGTTTTTGACAAAGCAGATCTCATCAGGTCTAACTTCCAGGCCTATTTGGGGAACCTCCACACAGGCATAAAACAAGCCTGAGTAGAAAGTGCCCTACTTCCTCCTCTATTGCTGCTCCAAGGAACCCATCATTCTATTTTAGATTATTTTGGAATGTTCTACCATCACATTAGACAACTTGTAATTCACCTTCCACCCAAATGATCATTTTTCAAAACTGTTCCCGGCACACTTTTTGACGGAATCAAGTGAACGTGGTCATGGCAGCAGGCAGCCCATGCGGAGGTCATCCCTCACAACCACTATATTTATCCACCATTTAGGGCTCAATGTAGTGTTGTGTTTCGATTTAGATACCCATATATAGGTTTCCCTGAATCATGTCCTTGTATAGGCACAATTCGTATTGCCCTTATTTAGGCATAAGATTCCCAGTCCTTATTTAGGCATTAGCCATGCTAACCAAATACAGGCATGGTCACCTACATCCATTCATCACACGTCACAACGAGTTCTTAGAAACCAGACCCTTAAGCCGACAGGACTTTCCCCAGCTAGGATTATTGATTTCTCCAAAAACTCATCTATTATGCATAAACTACTATTCCTTAGGGGTTCATTCATGACTTCTTCCTCTGCCCGACTTTACGTCAATGCTAACATTCCTAAGCACCTTCCAGGTATAAATATACCTTCCCTTACCATGGCAAACCACGGCACGACTCAGCACGACTTGACTGCACGGTTCACCACAGCAAGTTCGGAAGAGACCATATCCCGACCTGACACACTGACCAGACGCTGTCATCCCTGCTCGCAGAGAATCCAGCTTCCAGTGTTCTGACTCCCTTCGCGGGGTGTTAGAGTTTTAGACCCGGAAAGAGATACCCACCTCTCTCATTCTAAAGGTATGGAGCTGACTAGAACCTAGAGGGACACTTGTCATACTAAACTTTGTATATACCATACTATAGAAAACAGCTATAGAAAACAGCACCTACTTCTTACCTCGCACTACACTTAGGTTAGGTACACTGGGGTAGAACTATTTAGAAGCATCAGACGAGTATTCACTTTTTAGCCTGTGTTATTTATGTATGTATATATGAATATATGTCATAGCTAAAAGACAATGCTATTGCAGTATTATTTCTTCATACTGCTTACGCAGTGCGTATTATATCTTGCTTACTGTCTAATGATTGTAACATCTCATATCTCTTACACGAGAAACAAGACTGTTCAATAAATCCTTTTATTGAAACGCCCGTCTATTTCTGTGTAACTCTGGAGAAACTAAGCATGCACGATTGACTGAGTGAAACTGTTATCTATTGTTTCCACGATTCTGAGACGCGTTCCGATTCTAGGGGAAACAAAGTTGTCATGTTTATGCCGTTGTAAGAAACAAATCCCTTCTTGTTCATTAAAGAAGTTTCTAGTGACCTCTGAGTTAGCTGGCACACAAAAGTAATTACGTTTAATGTACTCGATAGGATTATACTGACCGTAGTCCTATGCAAAAACTATAGTGTATATTATTCCAATGCGCAGAGCCTATAAGGGAAATGGGAACTACACTACAGTAGACTTTGGCGGATGGTGTAGTGAGGGTGGCAAAGGACTTTACATCCACCATTCTGCCTTTACTCTGCCCACCAAATTTAGAGCTTACCACCAGTCCTCCGGTACAATTTAAGGGTTTGTATGAACTTTTGTCACAGTGTATCATGCATGGTAGGGAGAGAGACCGGGCCAGTGCCTGGTGAGGTGTCCCAACTACTGGCGCCTGCCAGTTCCTTCTCCCAGTTGTCCTCTGGCTCATCTAGGTGGTAATGGTCCCCTTCCAATTGTCACCCTCATGAGGTCTGTCAAAGGAAAAAGGCAATGGCTCTGATTCGGAGGGCATGGTGCCAGGCAGCGCCCGAGTCCATGTTGGAGTAGGGTATGACGATGGGGATGGCAGCGCTGGGAGTGATGACACCGGAAAGGGGACCGAAGATCGGTCTCGCAGACCTTTCTGCTCTGGACCCAGCACTCGATCCAAGGGGCCTGACTGGCAGTGACGGCAGACCCGGTGGTGGAAATCCAGTAGGGGCCCCTCCTGCTCCGTGGAGCCTGAAGGTGCTCCAGAGGGGTCGGGCTGCCCAAATACGAGGATCATGTCCTCCGAGAACTCTTTGAGTTGGGCGGGGATTGCTTCCTCTCCTGGAAACTCAAGAAGGCTTGGAGCGGACCCTGGCACAGGCTCCACAACAGAAGATCTTACAGTGAGGATGTGCCTGTGCCTCATCCGATTACATGGACCGGCGAAGGGAGCAACTCCACAAGCAGTCCCAGTAACTTCCGTGCGACCACGATCATGAGCGTCGTAGGGTCTCTGACGTTGGGTGGCCAGAAGCTTCAGATAACGTTCCCACAACACTTTGAGGATCATGGTGGAGCAGTCCTCGCAGGTCTTGGACTCGTGGTCCTGCTCCACGCACCACAAACAGACCAAGCGTGGGTCTGGCAGACATCTGCCTGCGACAGTCACCACATGGAGCCGCTTGTTTCTTGGGGGGACACCCTCACACACCAGTAGGAAAATCTCAAAACATTTCAACAAAACATTGAAAAAAACTCAGTCAAACAAATGACTGAGGGTAGCTGCCTCTGGGTAGCTGCCTCTGACTGGCACAGAAAGAAAAGAACTGACCTCAGCGCGCTAGTGTGGCCGGTGTTGATACGGAGCCAAACACCACCTCCCGGCACGCAGTTGTCCTGCTTGAAAATTTCTGGATGCAGTCTGGCACTTGAGAAATATTCTAAGGTAAGGAATCTGTGGCTGGAAGCCTCTATTATATATGGGTGCTTCATACTGCTGTGTGTGGATGGCAGGGCCTCTATCATATATGGGTGCTTCATACTGCTGTGTGTGGATGGCAGGGCCTCTATCATATATGGGTGCTTCATACTGCTGTGTGTGGGTGGCAGGGCCTCTATCATATATGGGTGCTTCATACTGCTGTGTGTGGGTGGCAGGGCCACTATCATATATGGCTGCTTCATACTGCTGTGTGTGGGTGGCAGGGCCTCTATCATATATGGGTGCTTCATACTGCTGTGTGTGTGTGGATGGCATGGCCTCTGTCATCTATGGGTGCTTCATACTGCTGTGTGTGGGTGGCAGGGCCTCTATCATATATGGGTGCTTCATACTGCTGTGTGTGTGTGTGGATGGCATGGCCTCATCTATGGGTGCTTCATACTGCTGTGTGTGGGTGGCAGGGCCTCTATCATATATGGGTGCTTCATACTGCTGTATGTGGATGGCAGGGCCTCTATCATATATGGGTGCTTCATACTGCTGTGTGTGGGTGGCAGGGCCTCTATCATATATGGGTGCTTCATACTGCTGTGTGTGGGTGGCAGGGCCACTATCATATATGGGTGCTTCATACTGCTGTGTGCGGGTGGCAGGGCCTCTATCATATATGGGTGCTTCATACTGCTGTGTGCGGGTGGCAGGGCCTCTATCATATATGGGTGCTTCATACTGCTGTGTGTGGATGGCAGGGCCTCTGTCATATATGGGTGCTTCATACTGCTGTGTGTGGGTGACAGGGCCTCTGTCATATATGGGTGCTTCATACTGCTGTGTGTGTGTGTGGATGGCATGGCCTCTGTCATCTATGGGTGCTTCATACTGCTGTGTGTGGGTGGCAGGGCCTCTATCATATATGGGTGCTTCATACTGCTGTGTGTGGATAGCAGGGCCACTATCATATATGGGTGCTTCATACTGCTGTGTGGGTGGCAGGGCCTCTGTCATATATGGGTGCTTCATGCTGCTGTGTGAGGATGGCAGGGCCTCTATCATACATGGGTGCTTCATACTGCTGTGTGTGGGTGGCAGGGCCTCTATCATATATGGGTGCTTCATACTGCTGTGTGCGGGTGGCAGGGCCTCTATCATATATGGGTGCTTCATACTGCTGTGTGTGGATGGCAGGGCCTCTATCATATATGGGTGCTTCATACTGCTGTGTGGATGGCAGGGCCTCTATCATATATGGGTGCTTCATACTGCTGTGTGTGTGTGGATGGCATGGCCTCTGTCATCTATGGGTGCTTCATACTGCTGTGTGTGGATGGCAGGGCCTCTATCATATATGGGTGCTTCATACTGCTGTGTGTGGGTGGCAGGGCCTTGTTAGACCCGGCCCTCGTAACATAGCTAGACATGACCCCTGCACCTCACACCAGCCCCCAAACCCACGGCCTAGCCGATACTTCCCACCAGAACTCGCACACACCCAACCCAGCCTTCCCAGTCCGTGGCCTTCCGCCCTTCGGCCACACCGGGCCCGCGTGCCCACTTCATGCACCAAGATGGCTGCCCGGCCCCAGCGCGACCCTGGCCTAGAGGCGCCACCTCGGCTGGAGGACATCACGCTCCCCTTGGGATGAGAGAGGGAGGAGCAGTTTCTATCACACCTCTGCGCTTCCCTGGGACGGTGGGTTTCGATCGACCTGCCGGCCTCCCCGAGGGCTGGCTCCACGCCTGCTGGGTGTCTGGGACTCCTCCCGACCCGGCCCTGAAAGGATCAAAAGACAATGGCAGGAAACCCCAACAAGCGACCCCCAGGTGACAAGACCCCTGCCTGCACAGACTCCGGACATCAAAGAGGAGTCGCTCTATAACAAGGGGTGCTCTGGGACTGTCCGGCAGATTCGCCTTGGAACACCTGAGCCCTGCTGAGTGACTCGCGGCTCCCTGAAGATCGTATGACCTCCGAACTTGTGCTTGAGCCCTGCTGAGTGACTCGCGGCTCCCTGAAGAACCTAAGACCTCCGAACTTGTGCTTGAGCCCTGCTGAGTGACTCACGGCTCCCTGAAGATCGTAAGACCTCCGAACTCGTGCTTGAGCCCTGCTGAGTGACTTGCGGCTCCCTGAAGATCGTAAGACCTCCGAACTTGTGCTTGAGCCCTGCTGAGTGACTCGCGGCTCCTCGTAGATCGTAAGACCACCGAACTTGTATCCGAGCCCTGCTGAGTAACTCGCGGCTCCCACAGACTCTCTTGGTCCCGCCGGACCCTACGACGAAAAGCGTATCCCCCAGCTCGAGGATTGTGAGCTGTGCGCCGGGTACGCTCCTGCATTTGATCCATATCCCCAAAGACTGTCCCGCTACCTCCTAACCCCCTCCAAGACTCTGTGAGCCCACACTCTGCTTGTATATATTTGCCTTGCTGATCATAAAGATCCTACCACTCCGATCTGATAAAGATTTGCTCTTAAGAACTCCTCGTGTGGTGTCTCTCTGTCGTGTGGTGCCGAGTGTGCGATCCTAGATACGAGGTTCCTCCCCTGAGGAGTCTCCCGCCAGTGCCCGGCTACGATACCTCGAGGGTGGGTCTCAGGGCAGTCAGGGCCCCCTCGGGGCCCCTCTGAGGTCGCCTTCTAACATTGGTGGCAAGCGACGGGATTCGGGCCCATAATCTAGAGATCGTACCGTGAACGGCTGACACACTACCGACAAAGATGGCAGAAGGAAACGCCGTGGTTCTCATAGAAAACGACGCCAGTACCGTGTTCCAGGTGGAACAGCTGGAAGAGTACACTCACAAAGAACTAAAACAATTCTGTAAGGAACTCAGAATCGCTACCACTGGTCTCAACACCAAAGATGATATGCAAAAGGCCTGAAAGCTTGGGTGGATTCTGGAGCCTCCCGCCCAGAATAAGCGGGGGAGCCCCACGACGAAGCGGGACCCTCCCAAGGAGAACGCAGCAGCAACCAGGTGCGAGGCTTCGTACCAGACGGGGGCTTATCCCCGGAGGAACTCGCAGACAGAGAAAAAAGTCGCCATCACGAGCTCGAATTAGCCAAACTCAAAATTGAGGGCGAGTTGAAATTAGCCGAGAAAAAGCTAGCAGTAGAACAGTTGCGAGTACAAGGAGAACTAGAAGAGAAGAAACTCCAACGAGAACACGAGGGAAGGAGACTTCAACTGGAACATGAACGCAGCCTGAAGGAAATAGAACTGAAAGCAAGAAGCGAAGAAACCCGGCCCCCGGGGAACCGGGAGGCGGCCGCCCCGACGGAGCAGAAGGTCCACATCCCCAAGGATGTGGTCAAAGAATATTACAAAAATGATGACATTCAGCAGTGGTTCCGGGCCTACGAGGTCGCCATGACCTCCCATCGGGTCCCGCAGAAGGATTGGGGGGCTGGGTTATGGGGATGATTCCTGAGCGAAGGGAGAGACACCCTGCTCGACCGACCCACCTCCATGCAAACCTCCTATGAACACATGAAAGCGGCCCTCCTCACAAGGTACGGCCTCACCCCGGAGATGTACCGCCAGCGGTTCCGGGACTGCAGGAAGATCCCGGGTACCACCTGGGTGGAATATGTGAATTTCTTCAGCCGAGCCTTCGATGGGTGGATCAAGGGCAGCAAGGTAACCACCCTGGAAGAACTAACCGACCTTATGTTGTGGGAACACCTGGCGGCCAACTGCTTTGTGGAAGTACGCCAGCATCTGCTCGACAGCAAGCCCACAGACCCAAGAAAGCTGGCTGTCGAGGCGGATCGCTGGACCAACACCAGGGTCTCCCGGGGCCCTGTAGGAGAGTACCCCCGAACAAGTCAGGGACCACCCCGCCAGAGAGGGGGGGGAAACCAGGGAGGGCAGAGAGAGTCCCAGGCTAGTCCCCCGAAGTCCCAACCTCCACCTTTCCCGGCACCCCCACCAGCTGTATCCGGCCCCCCCCTTAGACGGGGGCACCGGGTAACCATTACTTGTTTCCGTTGCCAGAAGCCCGGGCATTACGCCAACGACCCTGAATGCCCCATGGCCCCACGCACCACCCAGGCAGCACCCCCTGCTAGACAGATAGCCAATGTAGCCCTGGGGGAGGAGGTTGAGGAGGCCGAGGAGTGGGAACCCGCCGCTATGGCCCTAGTATCCTTAGGAGATAGAGAGATGGTCCCTGGGAGCCTCCTGCCCTCTAACACAAAGAAATATGGGCAGCTCGTAACGATCAATGGCCACAAAGTAGAAGCCCTCCGTGACACCGGGGCCAGCATCACCGGTGTCCTCAGCCATTTAGTACACGAAGACCAGGTCCTCCCCAACGTCTTTTGCCCTGTCATTTCAGCCGACAACACAGAAAGCCTATGTAAGGTAGCCCTGGTGCCCTTTGAGTGGGGAGGGGTGGTCGGTAAACTGAAGGTTGCAGTGAGAACCTCCCAGCCCGTCGACTGCCTCCTGGGGAATGACCTGGAAAGTTCCCCCTGGGGACAAGTTGAGCGCAAGACCCATCTAGGGATGATGGGCCTCCCTGAGTGGGTGTGCGCCACCACTCGATCCATGGCGGCTCGACTGACCCCCCTGAGGGAAGTCGACGACGCCCCGACCCCTGAAGATAGGATGGTCCCAGCCGAGGGTCCCCCCATTCCCCCACCAGAAGAGTCGATCGCCAGTGACGAACCACCGCCTTCCGACTCCACCCCAGTCACCGAGTTAGGCGATCTGCCCGAATTAGCCCAGTGGCGCCACGAGGGGGGCCCCTCCTGAGAAGAGTTCTGCCGAGAGCAGGCTACCTGTCCCTCCCTGGTCGGGCCCCGGAAACAGGCAGAGGCCCAGGCCGCAGGCGACCAGACGGGGACGCACCGGGTGTATTGGGAGAATGACCTCCTGTACAGCGAACAGAAGTCGTTGGAGCTAGGGTCCGGCCGGGTGCTGGTGGTACCCCTACGCTTCCGAAACCTCCTCCTGGGCTTGGCCCACGATGTTCCCCTCGCAGGCCACTTGGGCCAGGACAAAACGTACAGTCGCCTCGTGACCCACTTCTACTGGCCCAGTATGAAAGCAGATGTAGGAGCCCACTGCAAGTCCTGTCCCACGTGCCAGGCCAGTGGGAAGAGCGGAGGGAAGAGCAAGGCTCCCCTCCAACCCTTCCCTGTCGTCAGTACCCCTTTTGAGTGGGTCGGGATCGACATTGTAGGACCCCTGGACCCCCCAACTTCCCAAGGGCACCGGTTCATCCTCGTCCTGGTGGACCATGCCACCCGTTACCCTGAGGCCATCCCCCTGCGCACCGTCACGGCCCCCGTGGTGGGCCGGGCGTTGATGGGAATCTTCTCCCGCATGGGTTTCCCCCGCGAGGTCGTGAGCGGTCGCGGTACCAACTTTATCTCCCGATACATGAAGTCCTTATGGCAACAATGCGGGGTGTCCTACAAGTTCACCACCCCGTACCACCCCCAAGGAAACGGCCTGGTAGAGCGGTTTAACCGGACTCTGAAGGGGATGATCGCGGGCCTGGAAGAGCCCCTCCGGCGTAAGTGGGACATCCTGCTTCCCTGCCTCCTATTCGCATACCGCAAAGTTCCCCAGAAATCCTTGGGGTTCAGCCCCTTTGAGTTACTCTACGGGCACCCCGTCAGGGGGCCCCTCAGCCTGGTCAAGGAAGGCTGGGAGGCGGCGCCCCGAGGCCCCCCCCGAGATGTGTTCCGTTACGTCCTGACCCTCCGAAATCAGACTAGAAGGTTCCGAGAGATGGCCGAGGCCAACCTGGAGGCGAGTCAGGAGGAGATGAAGCGCTGGTACGACCAGAACGCCACTCTGGTCGAGTTTCAGCCGGGCCAGCAGGTATGGGTCATGGCCCCCGTGAAACCCTGCGCCCTCCAGGATAAATGGACCGGGCCCTTCAAAGTGGTTGAGCGGAAGAGCCAGGTCACGTACTTGGTGGACGTCCAGTCCCCCCGGGACCCCCTCCAGGTCCTCCACGTGAACCGCCTCAAGCCCCACTTTGTGCGAACGGAGCTGAGCCTCCTACTGGCCACTGATGATGGGTCCGAGGAGGAGTCAGATCCTCTCCCCGATCTCCTGTGCACCAAAGAGAAGGACGGCTCCGTAGAGGGAGTGAACCTCTCCCCGTCTCTCACTCCCCAGCAACGTGAAGATTGCCGCCAGCTCCTAGGGCAGTTTTCGGACCTCTTCTCCCTGGTCCCTAAGGTCACCGACTGGTGTGTCCATGACGTGGATACCGGGGACAGTCCACCAGTGAGACACCGGGCCTACTGAGTCCCTGATCGGGTCCGGTCCTGTATCCAAGCCGAAGTCTCGAAAATGTTGACCCTAGGCGTGATCGAACCCTCAGACAGCCCCTGGGCCAGCCCCGTGGTCCTGGTCCCAAAAGCAGCTGCCCCCGGGGTCGCACCAGAACTCCGCTTCTGCGTGGACTACCGGGGACTCAATGAAGTCACCCGAGCCGATGCCCACCCCATTCCCCGAGCCGACAAGCTCATTGACCGGCTCGGGGCTGCTCGGTTCCTCAGCACCTTCGATCTCACCTGCGACTACTGGCAAATTGCGCTCACAGAAGGAGCCAAGGAGCGGTCCGCCTTCTCCACCCCGGATGGGCACTATCGCTTTCGCGTGATGCCCTTCGGGATGAAAAATGCTCCGGCCACCTTCCAGCGACTGGTAAATAGAGTCCTGGCCGGGCTGGAAAAATTCAGTGCCGCATATCTCGACGATATCGCAGTTTTTAGCTCTGAGTGGAGTGAGCATCTCCAGCACCTTCGGAGGGTGCTGACCGCCCTGCGCCAGGCAGGCCTCACCGTGAAAGCCAGCAAGTGCCAGATTGGGCAAGGTTCGGTAACCTACCTGGGGCACCAGGTCGGAAGCGGGCAGGTCGCCCCTCTACAGCCCAAAATCGACACCATCCTCGCCTGGGAACCCCCCACTACCCAAACGGAGGTCCGAGCCTTTCTGGGCCTCACGGGCTACTACCGGAGAGTCATCCGGAATTACGGCAGCCTGGTCGGTCCCCTCACGGGACTCACGTCCAAAAAGCAGCCCAAGAAGGTGCAATGGTCCCCTGCCTGCCAAGAGGCGTTTGAGGCCCTGAAAGCGGCCATGTGTACTGCCCCCGTCCTCCAGGCCCCCGACTACTCCAAAGAGTTTGTGGTACAAACTGATGCCTCCGAGCATGGCATCGGGGCAGTCCTCTCCCAGGTAAATGACCAAGGCCTAGACCAGCCCGTAGCCTTCCTCAGCTGAAGGCTATTACCCAGGGAACAGAGATGGAGCACCATCGAGCGAGAGGCATTCGCCGTAGTCTGGGCCCTCAAGAAACTACCCCCTTACCTGTTCGGCACCCATTTCAAGGTCCAAACCGACCATCGCCCCTTGCGATGGCTCATGCAGATGCGAGGAGAAAACCCCAAGCTACTGCGGTGGTCAATCTCCCTCCAGGGAATGGATTTCACCGTGGAACATCGCCCTGGGACTGACCACGCCAACGCCGATGGCCTCTCCCGGTTCTTCCGCCTCAGCGAAGAGAACCCCCAAGAAGATGGGTAGTTCTCTCCGGCTTTCAGCTGGGGGTGACCCGTGTTAGACCCGGCCCTCGTAACATAGCTAGACATGACCCCTGCACCTCACACCAGCCCCCAAACCCACGGCCTAGCCGATCCTTCCCACCAGAACTCGCACGCACCCAACCCAGCCTTCCCCGTCCGTGGCCTTCCGCCCTTCGGCCACATCGGGCCCGTGTGCCCACTTCATGCACCAAGATGGCCGCCCGGCCCCAGCGCGACCCTGGCCTAGAGGCGCCACTCCGGCTGGAGGACATCACGCTCCCCTTGGGATGAGAGAGGGAGGAGCAGTTTCTATCACACCTCTGCGCTTCCCTGGGACGGTGGGTTTCGATCGACCTGCCGGCCTCCCCGAGGGCTGGCTCCACGCCTGCTGGGTGTCTGGGACTCCTCCCGACCCGGCCCTGAAAGGATCAAAAGACAATGGCAGGAAACCCCAACAAGCGACCCCCAGGTGACAAGACCCCTGCCTGCACAGACTCCGGACATCAAAGAGGAGTCGCCCTATAACAAGGGGTGCTCTGAGACTGTCCGGCAGATTCGCCTTGGAACACCTGAGCCCTGCTGAGTGACTCGCGGCTCCCTGAAGATCGTAAGACCTCCGAACTTGTGCTTGAGCCCTGCTGAGTGACTCGCGGCTCCCTGAAGATCGTAAGACCTCCGAACTTGTGCTTGAGCCCTGCTGAGTGACTCGCGGCTACCTGAAGATCGTAAGACCTCCGAACTTGTGCTTGAGCCCTGCTGAGTGACTGGCGGCTCCCTGAAGATCGTAAGACCTCCGAACTTGTGCTTGAGCCCTGCTGAGTGACTCGCGGCTCCTCGAAGATCGTAAGACCACCGAACTTGTATCCGAGCCCTGCTGAATAACTCGCGGCTCCCACAGACTCTCTTGGTCCCGCCGGACCCCACGACGACAAGCGTATCCCCCAGCTCGAGGATTGTGAGCTGTGCGCCGGGTACGCTCCTGCATTTGATCCATATCCCCAAAGACTGTCCCGCTACCTCCTAACCCCCTCCAAGACTCTGTGAGCCCACGCTCTGCTTGTATATATTTGCCTTGCTGATCATAAAGATCCTACCACTCCGATCTGATAAAGATTTGCTCTTAAGAACTCCTCGTGTGGTGTCTCTCTGTCGTGTGTTGCCGAGTGTGCGATCCTAGATACGAGGTTCCTCCCCTGAGGAGTCTCCCGCCAGTGCCCGGCTACGATACCTCGAGGGTGGGTCTCAGGGCAGTCAGGGCCCCCTCGGGGCCCGTCTGAGGTCGCCTTCTAACAGGCCTCTATCATATATGGGTGCTTCATACTGCTGTGTATGGATGGCAGGGCCTCTATCATATATGGGTGCTTCTTACTGCTGTGTGCAGGTGGCAGGGCCTCTATCATATATGGGTGCTTCATGCTGCTGTGTGTGGGTGGCAGGGCCTCTGTCATAAATGGGTGCTTCATACTGCTGTGTGTGTGTGGATGGCATGGCCTCTGTCATATATGGGTGCTTCATACTGCTGTGTGTGGATGGCAGGGCCTCTATCATATATGGGTGCTTCATACTGCTGTGTGTGGATGGCAGGGCCACTGTCATATATGGGTGCTTCATACTGCTGTGTGTGGATGGCAGGGCCTCTGTCATATATGGGTGCTTCATACTGCTGTGTGTGGATGGCAGGGCCTCTGTCATATATGGGTGCTTCATACTGCTGTGTGTGGGTGGCAGGGCCTCTATCATATATGGGTGCTTCATACTGCTGTGTGCGGGTGGCAGGGCCTCTATCATATATGGGTGCTTCATACTGCTGTGTGTGGATGGCAGGGCCTCTATCATATATGGGTGCTTCATACTGCTGTGTGTGGGTGGCAGGGCCTCTATCATATATGGGTGCTTCATACTCCTGTGTGTGTGTGTGGATGGCATGGCCTCTGTCATCTATGGGTGCTTCATACTGCTGTGTGTGGGTGGCAGGGCCTCTGTCATATATGGGTGCTTCATACTGCTGTGTGTGGGTGGCAGGGCCTCTATCATATATGGGTGCTTCATACTGCTGTGTGTGGATGGCAGGGCCTCTATCATATATGGGTGCTTCATACTGCTGTGTGTGGATGGCAGGGCCTCTATCATATATGGGTGCTTCATACTGCTGTGTGTGGGTGGCAGGGCCTCTATCATATATGGGTGCTTCATGCTGCTGTGTGTGGGTGGCAGGGCCTCTATCATATATGGGTGCTTCATGCTGCTGTGTGTGGATGGCAGGGCCTCTATCATATATGGGTGCTTCATACTGCTGTGTGTGTGTGGATGGCAGGGCCACTATCATATATGGGTGCTTCATACTGCTGTGTGTGTGTGGATGGCATGGCCTCTATCATATATGGGTGCTTCATACTGCTGTGTGCGAGTGGCAGGGCCTCTATCATATATGGGTGCTTCATACTGCTGTGTGTGGGTGGCAGGGCCTCTGTCATATATGGGTGCTTCATACTGCTGTGTGTGGGTGGCAGGGCCTCTATCATATATGGGTGCTTCATACTGCTGTGTGTGGGTGGCAGGGCCTCTATCATATATGGGTGCTTCATACTGCTGTGTGTGGATGTCAGGGCCTCTGTCATATATGGGTGCTTCATGCTGCTGTGTGTGGGTGGCAGGGCCTCTGTCATATATGGGTGCTTCATACTGCTGTGTGTGTGTGGATGGCATGGCCTCTGTCATATATGGGTGCTTCATACTGCTGTGTGTGTGTGGATGGCATGGCCTCTGTCATATATGGGTGCTTCGTACTGCTGTGTGTGTGTGGATGGCAGGGCCTCTATCATATATGGGTGCTTCATACTGCTGTGTGTGGGTGGCAGGGCCTCTATCATATATGGGTGCTTCATACTGCTGTGTGTGGGTGTCAGGGCCTCTATCATATATGGGTGCTTCATTCTGCTGTGTGTGGGTGGCAGGGCCTCTATCATATATGGGTGCTTCATACTGCTGTGTGTGGATGGCAGGGCCTCTATCATATATGGGTGCTTCATGCTGCTGTGTGTGGATGGCAGGGCCTCTGTCATATATGGGTGCTTCATACTGCTGTGTGCGGGTGTCAGGGCCTCTATCATATATGGGTGCTTCATACTGCTGTGTGTGGGTGGCAGGGCCTCTATCATATATGGGTGCTTCATACTGCTGTGTGTGGGTGTCAGGGCCTCTATCATATATGGGTGCTTCATTCTGCTCTGTGTGGGTGGCAGGGCCTCTATCATATATGGGTGCTTCATACTGCTGTGTGTGGATGGCAGGGCCTCTATCATATATGGGTGCTTCATGCTGCTGTGTGTGGATGGCAGGGCCTCTGTCATATATGGGTGCTTCATACTGCTGTGTGCGGGTGGCAGGGCCTCTATCATATATGGGTGCTTCATACTGCTGTGTGTGGTTGGCAGGGCCTCTGTCATATATGGGTGCTTCATACTGCTGTGTGTGGATGGCAGGGCCTCTATCATATATGGGTGCTTCATACTGCTGTGTGTGGATGGCAGGGCCTCTATCATATATGGGTGCTTCATACTGCTGTGTGTGTGTGGATGGCAGGGCCACTATCATATATGGGTGCTTCATACTGCTGTGTGTGTGTGGATGGCAGGGCCACTATCATATATGGGTGCTTCACACTTCTGTGTGTGGGTGGCAGGGCCTCTATCATCTATGGGTGCTTCATACTGCTGTGTGTGGGTGGCAGGGCCTCTGTCATATATGGGTGCTTCATACTGCTGTGTGTGGATGGCAGGGCCTCTATCATATATGGGTGCTTCATACTGCTGTGTGCGGGTGGCAGGGCCTCTATCATATATGGGTGCTTCATACTGCTGTGTGTGGGTGGCAGGGCCTCTATCATATATGGGTGCTTCATACTGCTGTGTGTGGATGGCATGGCCTCTATCATATATGGGTGCTTCATACTGCTGTGTGTGGGTGGCAGGGCCTCTATCATATATGGGTGCTTCATACTGCTGTGTGTGTGTGTGGATGGCATGGCCTCTGTCATCTATGGGTGCTTCATACTGCTGTGTGTGGGTGGCAGGGCCTCTATCATATATGGGTGCTTCATACTGCTGTGTGTGGATGGCAGGGCCTCTATCATATATGGGTGCTTCATACTGCTGTGTGTGGATGGCAGGGCCTCTATCATATATGGGTGCTTCAAACTGCTGTGTGTGGGTGGCAGGGCCTCTGTCATATATGGGTGCTTCATACTGCTGTGTGTAGATGGCAGGGCCTCTGTCATATATGGGTGCTTCATACTGCTGTGTGTGGGTGGCAGGGCCTCTATCATATATGGGTGCTTCATACTGCTGTGTGTAGATGGCAGGGCCTCTATCATATATGGGTGCTTCATGCTGCTGTGTGTGGATGGCAGGGCCTCTGTCATATATGGGTGCTTCATACTGCTGTGTGTAGATGGCAGGGCCTCTGTCATATATGGGTGCTTCATACTGCTGTGTGTGGGTGGCAGGGCCTCTATCATATATGGGTGCTTCATACTGCTGTGTGTAGATGGCAGGGCCTCTATCATATATGGGTGCTTCATACTGCTGTGTGTGGATGGCAGGGCCTCTGTCATATATGGGTGCTTCATACTGCTGTGTGCGGGTGGCAGGGCCTCTATCATATATGGGTGCTTCATACTGCTGTGTGTGGTTGGCAGGGCCTCTGTCATATATGGGTGCTTCATACTGCTGTGTGTGGATGGCAGGGCCTCTATCATATATGGGTGCTTCATACTGCTGTGTGTGGATGGCAGGGCCTCTATCATATATGGGTGCTTCATACTGCTGTGTGTGTGTGGATGGCAGGGCCACTATCATATATGGGTGCTTCATACTGCTGTGTGTGTGTGGATGGCAGGGCCACTATCATATATGGGTGCTTCATACTTCTGTGTGTGGGTGGCAGGGCCTCTATCATCTATGGGTGCTTCATACTGCTGTGTGTGGGTGACAGGGCCTCTGTCATATATGGGTGCTTCATACTGCTGTGTGTGGATGGCAGGGCCTCTATCATATATGGGTGCTTCATACTGCTGTGTGCGGGTGGCAGGGCCTCTATCATATATGGGTGCTTCATACTGCTGTGTGTGGGTGGCAGGGCCTCTATCATATATGGGTGCTTCATACTGCTGTGTGTGGATGGCATGGCCTCTATCATATATGGGTGCTTCATACTGCTGTGTGTGGGTGGCAGGGCCTCTATCATATATGGGTGCTTCATACTGCTGTGTGTGTGTGTGGATGGCATGGCCTCTGTCATCTATGGGTGCTTCATACTGCTGTGTGCGGGTGGCAGGGCCTCTATCATATATGGGTGCTTCATACTGCTGTGTGTGGATGGCAGGGCCTCTGTCATATATGGGTGCTTCATACTGCTGTGTGTGGATGGCAGGGCCTCTATCATATATGGGTGCTTCAAACTGCTGTGTGTGGGTGGCAGGGCCTCTATCATATATGGGTGCTTCATACTGCTGTGTGTGAGTGGCAGGGCCTCTATCATATATGGGTGCTTCATACTGCTGTGTGTGTGTGGATGGCATGGCCTCTGTCATCTATGGGTGCTTCATACTGCTGTGTGCGGGTGGCAGGGCCTCTATCATACATGGGTGCTTCATACTGCTGTGTGTGGGTGGCAGGGCCTCTATCATATATGGGTGCTTCATACTGCTGTGTGTGGATGGCAGGGCCTCTGTCATATATGGGTGCTTCATACTGCTGTGTGTGGATGGCAGGGCCTCTGTCATATATGGGTGCTTCATACTGCTGTGTGTGGATGGCAGGGCCTCTGTCATATATGGGTGCTTCATACTGCTGTGTGCGGGTGGCAGGGCCTCTATCATATATGGGTGCTTCATACTGCTGTGTGTGGGTGGCAGGGCCTCTATCATATATGGGTGCTTCATACTGCTGTGTGTGGGTGGCAGGGCCTCTATCATATATGGGTGCTTCATACTGCTGTGTGTGGATGGCAGGGCCTCTATCATATATGGGTGCTTCATACTGCTGTGTGTGGGTGGCAGGGCCTCTATCATATATGGGTGCTTCATACTGCTGTGTGTGGATGGCAGGGCCTCTGTCATATATGGGTGCTTCATACTGCTGTGTGTGGATGGCAGGGCCTCTATCATATATGGGTGCTTCATACTGCTGTGTGTGGATGGCAGGGCCTCTATCATATATGGGTGCTTCATACTGCTGTGTGTGGGTGGCAGGGCCTCTATCATATATGGGTGCTTCATACTGCTGTGTGTGTGTGTGGATGGCATGGCCTCTGTCATCTATGGGTGCTTCATACTGCTGTGTGTGGGTGGCAGGGCCTCTGTCATATATGGGTGTTTCATACTGCTGTGTGTGGGTGGCAGGGCCTCTATCATATATGGGTGCTTCATACTGCTGTGTGTGGGCGGCAGGGCTTCTATCATATATGGGTGCTTCATACTGCTGTGTGTGGGTGGCAGGGCCTCTATTATATATGGGTGCTTCATACTGCTGTGTGTGGATGGCAGGGCCTCTATCATATATGGGTGCTTCATACTGCTGTGTGTGGATGGCAGGGCCTCTATCATATATGGGTGCTTCATACTGCTGTGTGTGGGTGGCAGGGCCTCTATCATATATGGGTTGTTAGAAGGCGACCTCAGAGGGGCCCGGAGGGGGCCCTGCCGGTCCTGAGACCCACCCTCGAGGAGGTATCGTAGCTGGGCACTGGCGGGAGACTCCTCAGGGGAGAAATCTCGTATCTAGGATCGTACACTCGGCACCACACGACAAAGAGACACCACACCGAGAGTTCTTAAGAATAGATCTTTATCAGATCGGAGTTGTAGGATCTTTATGATCAGCAAGGCAAATATATACAAGTGGAGCGCGGGCTCACAAAGTCTTGGAGGGGGGTAGGAGGTAGCGGGACAGTCTTTGGGGATAAGGATCCGATGCAGGAGCGTACCCGGCGCACAGCTCACAATCCTCGAGCTGGGGGATACGCTGGTCGTAGTGGGGTCCGGCGGGACCAAGAGAGTCTGTGGGAGCCGCGAGTTGCTCAGCAGGGCTCAGGTACAAGTTCGGAGGTCTTACGATCTTCAGGGAGCCGCGAGTCACTCAGCAGGGCTCAAGCACAAGTTCGGAGGTCTTACGATCTTCAGGGAGCCGCGAGTCACTCAGCAGGGCTCAAGCATAAGTTCGGAGGTCTTACGATCTTCAGGGAGCCGCGAGTCACTCAGCAGGGCTCAGGTATTTCCAAGGCGAATCTGCCGGACAGTCCCAGAGCACCCTTTGTTATAGGTCGACTCCTCTTTGATGTCCGGAGTCTGTGCAGGCAGGGGTCTTGTCACCTGGGGGTTGCTTGTTGGGGTTTCCTGCCATTGTCCTTTGATGCTTACAGGGCCGGGTCGGGATCAGTCCCAGACACCCAGCAGGCGTGGAGCCAGCCCTCGGGGAGGCCGGCGGGTCGATCGAAACCCACCTTCCCAGGGAAGCGCAGAGGTGTGATGGAACTGCTCCTCCCTTTCTCATCCCAAGGGGAGCGCGATGTCCTCCAGCCGGAGTGGCGCCTCTAGGCCAGGGTCGCGCTGGGGCTGGGCGGCCATCTTGGTGCATGAAGTGGGCACGCGGGCCCGGGGTGGCCGAAAGGAGGAAGGCCACGGACGGGGGGAAGCCCGGGTCGGGTGTGTGTGTTCTGGTGGGAAGGATCGGCTAGGCCGTGGGCTCGGGGGCTGTGTGAGGTGCAGGGGTCAGGTCTGGCTATGTTACGAGGGCCGGGTCTAACACGGGTGCTTCATACTGCTGTGTGTGTGTGGATGGCAGGGCCACTATCATATATGGGTGCTTCATACTGCTGTGTGTGTGTGGATGGCAGGGCCACTATCATATATGGGTGCTACATACTGCTGTGTGTGGGTGGCAGGGCCTCTATCATCTATGGGTGCTTCATACTGCTGTGTGTGGGTGGCAGGGCCTCTATCATATATGGGTGCTTCATACTGCTGTGTGTGGATGGCAGGGCCTCTATCATATATGGGTGCTTGATGCTGCTGTGTGCGGGTGGCAGGGCCTCTATCATATATGGGTGCTTCATACTGCTGTGTGTGGGTGGCAGGGCCTCTATCATATATGGGTGCTTCATACTGCTGTGTGCGGGTGGCAGGGCCTCTATCATATATGGGTGCTTCATACTGCTGTGTGTGGGTGGCAGGGCCTCTATCATATATGTGTGCTTCATACTGCTGTGTGTGGATGGCAGGGCCTCTATCATATATGGGTGCTTCATACTGCTGTGTGTGGGTGGCAGGGCCTCTATCATATATGGGTGCTTCATACTGCTGTGTGTGTGTGTGTGGATGGCATGGCCTCTATCATATATGGGTGCTTCATACTGCTGTGTGTGGGTGGCAGGGCCTCTATCATATATGGGTGCTTCATACTGCTGTGTGTGTGTGTGGATGGCATGGCCTCTATCATATATGGGTGCTTCATACTGCTGTGTGTGGATGGCAGGGCCTCTATCATATATGGGTGCTTCATACTGCTGTGTGTGGGTGGCAGGGCCTCTATCATATATGGGTGCTTCATACTGCTGTGTGTGTGTGGATGGCATGGCCTCTATCATATATGGGTGCTTCATACTGCTGTGTGTGGGTGGCAGGGCCTCTATCATATATGGGTGCTTCATACTGCTGTGTGTGGATGGCAGGGCCTCTATCATATATGGGTGCTTCATACTGCTGTGTGTGGGAGGCAGGGCCTCTATCATATATGGGTGCTTCATACTGCTGTGTGTGGGTGGCAGGGCCTCTATCATATATGGGTGCTTCATACTGCTGTGTGTGGATGGCATGGCCTCTATCATATATGGGTGCTTCATACTGCTGTGTGTGGGTGGCAGGGCCACTATCATATATGGGTGCTTCATACTGCTGTGTGTGGGTGGCAGGGCCACTATCATATATGGGTGCTTCATACTGCTGTGTGTGGATGGGAGGGCCACTATCATATATGGGTGCTTCATACTGCTGTGTGTGGGTGGCAGGCTGCTGTGTTACTCACAAGGCATTTTTTGAAGCACAGTGCCAGCAAATCCTTAGTTTTGCGCAAATTATATCAGTTCAATAAACTTTTTAAAACAAGGCTACTTATTCTGCCATCTAAGACTGATATACAAGTTCACAGTTTTGAAATAATAGCAGCAAGACGCTACTTTTTCGTGAACCAGTTATCATTTATAAAAACTTGCGTCATAATATTAGTGAGAACAAAAATTCACACAAAGGGCAAAATTAAGTTTTCATTATATTGTCCATAGGAAAAAGAGAACATACCTGCCCAAGATAATCTGCACTCCCTAGAGAGAAAAGAGAGAAAGTGGACAAATAAGTATTTATACCACATCATTCTGAGTGCAGATTTCCTTTTTAAGAGACACTGAGCTGCTATTAGATATTCCTGACATGTTGCATGGTAAAATGGCCTATATTAAGCCACTAGGCAGCCAAATATTCACCACGGACCGTGGGTTGAGAGAGCAGAACAGTCACAATGCACGTTGGTGTGTAATACTCTATTATTAAAAAAATTATGAAGCACCTTGTGCACCAAAGGAGGCCATCTTGACGCAAAATCTTAAAGAGAACTTACAAGGAAGCAAAAAGCAATATCTTTAGCTGTTTTGTGAAAGCTTAGCAGCAGATTCAGAGCAGAGAGTGCGTGTACTTATGGAGAGTCCGTTGGCTCACTCCTATTTAAGGCAATTCGTAAAATACCCTCGCTGTTTGAATACAGCGTCAACACCCAGCCCCCCACATCAGCCACTGACACCCTGGACTCACCGCCCCCCAGTCTCACCGTCCACCTGATCTCCTGGAACCACGTCAACGACGAAGACACCATCAAGACCATGAACACCATCCACTGCGGCTCACCATCAGACCCCTGCCCCCACCATATCTTCAACAAAGCGAGCTACATCATCGCACCTCAACTCCGGAAGATCTTCAACAGCTCATTCGAGACCGCCACCTTCCCGGAAAGCTGGAAACACGCAGAGATCAAGAAACCCAGGGCAGACCAAAAGGACCTCAAGAACTTCCGTCCCATCTCCCTGCTCCCGTTCCTGGTCAAAGTCATCGAGAAGATCGTCAACAGACAACTGACCCAATTCCTCAAAGAAAACAACACCCTGGACTCGTCCCAATCCGGATTGTGCTGCAACCACAGCACCGAAACCGTCCTCCTCGCCGCCACCGACGACATCAGGGCTCTGCTGGACAACGGCGAAAACGCGGACCTAATCCTCCTGGACATCTCGGCCACCTTCGACACCGTCTGCCACCACACCCTACGCCCACGCCTCTACATCGCAGGGATCCACGACAAAGCCCTGGACTGGTTCACTTCCTTCCTCACCAACAGAACCCAGAGAGTCCGCCTGCCTCCATTCCGATTCAAAGCCACCAAGATCACCTGCGGCATACCCCAAGGATCATCCCTCAGCCCGACCATCTTCAGCGTCTACATGACACCACTCGCCAACCTTGTTCAATCACACAACCTCAGAACAGAATAACTGGTCTGTATTACAAAACATTCCTCCATTGACCACAAGATTCGTCAAATAGTGAACTCACAGTGGCATTTATTAAACCTTGACAGTCAAACATTCAGGATTCCTAAACCCCTGTTTGCATTCAGGAGAAACAAAAATCTTAGGAACCTGTTAGTCAAGGCCAACCTACTACCTGAACCAAACAACTTCGTACAGAGTTCTATTATTGGGAACCATCTAGTACGCGGGCATCATAAGTGTGGGACCTGCCATGCATGCCTCAATGCCATTGTGAGCCAGAGAATCAAAATCAACAATCGGACTATCGATTTACGCGAAATGACTAACTCCAAAACCTCTAACTGCGTCTATGTGATCATATGCCCCTGTGACATCCCCTATGTCGGTGAAACTGCTAGAGAATGCAGGATTCGCATAGGGGAACACAAGTCCAACACCAGGCGTGGTAACCTTACAGCCCCTATAGTGTTTCACTGGAAGGAGGCGAAATCACACTGAAAATGATCTTCGATGGACTATTTTGGAAAAAATGTGTGCACAGAAGGGATCAGACAGCAACAACATTCGAAAAAAGCGTGAGGTTTTTGGGATTTTCCTGTTGGATTCAAAAGAGAAGGGTCTGAATGAATCTCTACAATGGGAAAATGCCATCATTTAAATGCGCAAATTCCTTTGATCTTTACTGATGCCGCATCTTGTCCTTTTGAATCTCTTTTAAAGACCCTAACTGTATTCTGGCATCTTTTGGTATTTGTCTCATTTAAAGATGTGTATTATTTGATTAATACACTGACGAGAAAATGTAATTCATTCAGGCGATTCCCTATAATCATGTGTCTATGATGTAGTTATTTTGTGCATCAATGAGCACAGTCAACTAGAATTTATCTATAGTGTAAGATTCTATCGCTTGACCAACACTGTTTCCATTAGTGTTTTTTTACATTCCTTTTAACAGCGTTAGTTTCTATCTCTCTTGGACTTCTGTCCCTTTAATTTCCTCTTTGCCGGCACAGTGTGCCATCGTCCCCTCCCCAGGACTGTCAGGTGGTACGTCCACCACACGTCAATCGTGCGTTAGTGAGTATTTAAAGAACGCGTTTCCACCTTAAGCACTTCGCGGACCCCCGCGGGCTACCGTATCCTGTTGGTCCCTGGTCCCCCCACCCCCAAACATTTCTGTTATCTGGGTACCCCGGTGCGTATTTCGAGCTGGCTCCAGTTTCAATGTTTGGCATTATGCCATAGTCTGTTTATCTTATTTAAGCTCCATTTGTATTCTAGGAGCTTTTTGCTTGGAGCTATACACTACTGTTCTCGTTGGACTACCGACTCGGGGCTTGTCCACTAAACTTGCCGGAAGACCAGACCCAGTGGATTATCAGGTAGCCGTTCTTCTTATCTGCGGGCTTTTGGTCGGCTGACTTGACGGATTTGCGCGATTGTGGATTGTAGTCTGTTCCACTTAGTTATCGTTTTGTTTGATCTCTTACAGAATTTGACAGATCATTTAAAACTTCTGGTCTTTAAGCAGCCTCGCCATCGCCTGGTTAGCCGAGATTCGCTCTCCCCAGGTAGACCACTGTGTCCCCCCCACGTGCGACTATCCGCAGTATTAGTGTGTGGTCACTTGTATGCCTTATACTATTCAGCGAATCGGCTATTGATTACGATTTTGACTGCATGTTGAAGCTTTTTGAAAGCATTGGAGTCAGATCGTTGTTATGTCGCCAGCATGCCTTAAACTATATAAGGAGTAGTTTAGTAAAACTCGTGTTGATATATTTATAGCCTTCAAAAACGCTTCTGCATTTAATCTTTTCATTTTGTCCATTTAAATACGTACACCAGTCTTGATAAAACCAGGGAACTATTTCAATTGAGCACGATCTGTTTTCTTGTTTCTACTTGCAGGCCTATGACTCCACCTAGTGGTTGGGTACACCAATACGAATCTACTCGCTGTAATCTTTAGAGTTCGATTCTCGGCATCTTTCATTTATCTTTTTGTTAAGGAAAGCAACTAAATGAACAGCTGTCTTTCTTTGCTCATGTTCCATTAGATCGTTTCTTATTTTGGATGTTGCATTTTTCGTCTGTTTGATTTCTACTGCAGACTTTTTCATCAATTGAATTGCCCGGTTTTGATCTTCCGCGTTAACAAACGTATCTTGCTTGGTTTTCCATTCTTTGACAGGCAGGTATAATCACGCAGCCATGAAGGACAAGCATTTGCAATGCAATAGGGCTCGCATTTGCAAAAGTTTGAGCTATTGGCACTCTAAGTGACAAACCTTGAATCTATGTGTTTGTTTTGAAAATTTGAGCTATTGGCATTGTAAATGACAAATCTTATATCTATATGTTGGTTTTGAAAACAGATAAATAAAAAGCATTGTCATTTCCAATGGCAATAGCACAAACTCGCGCAAATGCGAGAGCTTGGTTTTTTTGGGTTTTTTTTATCAGGGAAATGCTCCAGACCCTTTTTATACTGACATCTGTTTTAAAACTATTTCAGGAAGAAAATGTCCTCGGCTGGTGTTTGGTGAAGTGTCAGAATGGTGGTGTTCTCAAGATTGTTAAACCTTGGGGGTAAAGGCTGGGGGATTCCTAGGAGAGTTTAAATTGCAGACCTTTTTGCATTTTGGAATGACTGACACTAGCGCGCACTAGTGTAAGAAAGCGGGCTAGACAAGCGAGACAAAGTCACAGCAAAGAAAGCGCCCTCACCCATGCAACTGGTCGCTCGCACCATAGTGAAAATGTGGGGAATGATTCCTTCAACGCACTGGAACCGGGACAGTGCCCTCTTAGCTCTACAGAGAAGCTTGTGCCTGGGGGCAAACTATAAAAACCCCTTTGAGAGGATTGCCCTGCACATCACACGCCGTTTCCCTCTCCAGAAGAAGTCACTGGATCCTTGAGGCTCTCCATGTGATAGCTTGGCGCTGCGCATGTCCTGTGTGTGGAAGGAAAGAGTTGGATAATCTGTTCACTATACAAAAAGTGGCCTTTTCACTTCTAGATCATGTCTATTATCACCTTCTAGTACATCCTTTGTAAGGCCCGCGTCAGACAGGTGGACTGGTTTAAGCATCTGTGATTAAACGACCCTCAATGCCTCAGGATCCTTCAGAATCGCAAAGGATGAACTGGAGGAGAAGATGTGCTTCCTGCGTGTCACCACGAATGTTTGAATAAGTTGTGGAAGTGCAGCTCGTACACACATTTAGACAACTCTTTACTCCAGGGAGAGAGCTGTGCATGGCACCCCAATGCACTCTAGAGAGAAGGACCCTCAAGGCAGCTACCAGGAGGCAAGTCTTCAGCACCAGACTCCGATGAGCCCCACACTAGAATCACTGGAACATGTGGGGGCTGGGTGGGGTCATCTGTCCCTTTTACTTGTACCGGGTCACACACTTACATCACAATCACTTGAAACGTTTTTTGGGGGGGAGTGGGGGGATTAGCCCTTTCACTCGTACTGAGCAGCAAATGAAGCTGGTAACAGAATTACGTGGACACTGACAGGGGGTAGGGTGATCATGTGCCCTCACACTTGTACCAATCCCCAGTGACAATGGAACCAGAAATTCTTTTAACACGTGGTAGTAAATCAGGGAGGGCAAGGAGTAGCGGCTGCTACCTCTGCTTGCCTCTCGGCACCCCTGACACTACAGGGGCTGGTTCCAATTTCGGAGGTCATTAAGGCATTGCATCAAAGCCTGTTGTGCCTTCATGTTCCACTTCTTGCCCAACAATTCGCAACAAAGAGGAGGATGCTGAAAGTCAGAGCATTAATTCTGGGATTTCATGTGGATCTTGTGAAGTTCACAAATCTTGACATTTGATGGCCTTGCACGGGTACTCTCGTTACACACAATGAAGAAGCTCGCTCTGCTGTCCCATAAGGGAGAAGAACAGGACTGATTCCGCTGGTACGGCCCAGAAAACCGGGGGGAAAAAGATGCTGAAGGACACCACTGGCAATGAAGCCCATTTTATGACAGAATTCCATGCAATAGCCCATGTGTAGACCCGCTGGGCACTTCAGGCAAACAGGAGCCCAAGACCGTTCCTTAGCACCACAACAAAGTGGCTTTCCGAAGATTGAAGCTGCAAGGGTATAGAGTCGGAAAAAGAGCTCAGACTCAGGTCTTGAGTGTAGACAAAGAAATGCTGCAGCGGCCTGTAAAACTTCTGACCACTCACACAACAGTGCATGGAAAGCCCTGCTATGTGCTAAGCAGACATTACATTTCCATGTCTAGTAAGAACACTCTGCATTTAAATTAACAAGCGCTTGCCAGGCAGCCGCGGCACCCGCGCTTTACTTATAAAATTAAAAGTAAAGCGCGGGTGCCGCGATTATACCAAAAGTAAAGAAATAGAAAAAACATCCATTTCTTTACTTTTGGTATAATCGTGGCACCCGCGCTTTACTTTTAATGTTAAAATTAAAGCGCGGGTGCCGTGATTATACCCAAAGTTAAGGAAAAACAAGCATTGGCCGCGCGCGTGGCGGGAGAAGCGGGAGTTGTGTGCGCCCACGGCCAATGCTTTCCAAAAAAACAAGGCTGCAGCTTGAAACAAGCATTGGCCACGAAAGTGATCACGATCGCTGTGAAAGAGAAAGTGATCGCGATGACGCGCTAAAGGTGTTTGAGTGCTGCTGGCTGGCCTAGCGCAGGGCGGCTGCGCGCGTGCACGCTCACATGCACGTAAGCGCTAGGCCAGCCAGCAGCACTTAAAAAACGTACATACAAAATGTCTCTCTGAGCCAGCGCATGCGCTGGGCTCAGCGAGACCTAAGAAACTAATGCAATGTGTAGTTATCTTGTCTTTATCTGTTTTCCTTCTTTTTTATCTTTCTTGTATTTGTTGCTTGACATTGTTTTTCTTTTATTTCTCTTTTTTATATGTCAGCATTCTTTTGTTCTATGTACTGTCACAATGTGTGCAGAGTAAATCTATTAAATTATAATTTTATTAAGGGTTTCACACCCGCAAGCCTGACCATGTTCTTCTTAAAATTATTTAATTGAGTAGTATTTACATAAATTTGAAAATGTATTATTGGTCTGAAAAATGAATTCTATTATTATGTTTGACATTTTCTACCATTCACCAGGCCCGATGGACTCTTGATACGAATTTACCTTCACACCCTGAAGAAGGTGATACCCCCGCAAAGGGGGTGGTTACACCAAAACACGCGTCAGCGTGGTTTGATTGAACGTGATTTGTTCCCTATACTTGAATCCTACTGTGCAATTTATGTAAAAAAAATCTTGCTGATTTGATTAATTTCTTTAACTTGTTTATATTAAGTCACGTAATCTTTGATGTAAACTCTCGTTAGCATTGAACTGTATATCATTAACCCAATTGCCCAAAGGAAAAAACTTGTTCTATGTTGCACTTGTATAGGGACTGTAAATCATAACCAGATATAACGTTTGATGAATGTTTAGTGTGTGTTCACAGTCTGAATGGGTTTATATGAACGATTGGTTTGAAAGGTAGTCCATGGGAATTTCCACGATTTTGGGCCAGTGTCATTGTTGTATATATTTCATGAGGTAAAGACCTGATACAAGCACGGTTTTGTAATTTTTGAATAACAGTAAAACAAAAATAAAATGTTTGTTTAAACAACTTATTTACACTCTTCTGTTTTAAGCACATGGCATACCTGGAGTGACCTATCTATTTAGTGACTTAATTGCGTTCTTTGAAAGAGATAGGTAGAACAGACTGTTTCTTTATATTTCGATCACACAACAACATCATCTCATACGCCGATGACACCCAGCTGATCCCCCCTCCCTCACCAAAGACCCCACCACCGCCAAAACCAACCTCCACGAAGGAATGAAGGCAGACGCTGAATGGATGAAGAGCAGTCGCCTGAAACTGAACTTGGACAAGACGGAGGTCCTCCTCCTCGGCTCCAACCCATCCGCCTGGGACGACTCCTGGTGACCGGCCTCGCTGGGAACTGCGCCGAAACCCACCGACCACGCACGCAACCTATGGTTCATCCTGGACTCATCTCTATCAATGACCCAGCAAGTCAACGCCGTATCCTCCTCCTGCTTCAACACCCTCCGCAGTCTTCGCAAGATCTACAAATGGATCCCCACTGGAACCAGAAGGATGGTCACCCAGGCCCTTGTCACCAGCAGGCTGGACTACGGCAATGCTCTCTACGCGGGAACCACACCCAAACTCCAGAAGAGACTCCAATGCATACAGAACGCCTCCGCAGGCTTCATCCTCAACATACCCCGCCACAGCCACATCACTTCCCACCTCAGAGACCTGCACTGGCTCCCCGTCAACAAGAGGATCCCCTTCAAGCTCCTAACCCACACTCACAAGGCACTCCACGACGCCGGACCAGCATACCTCAACAAGCGACTCACCTTCTACACCCCCAACCGCCAGCTCCTCTCCACTGACCTCGACTTCGCCACAATCCCACGCATCCACTGAATGACCACCGGCGGCAGATCCTTCTCCAACCTCGCCTCCAAGACATGGAACACCCTCCCCATCCATCTGCGACAGACCCAGGACCTGCTGACCTTCAGGAGATTTCTCAAGATCTGGTTGTTCGAACAGTATCAGCCCCCCCCCCCATCCCCCAACCCCCAGCGCCTAGAGACCCTCACGGGTGAGTAGCGCGCTCTACAAATGATTGATTGAATACCAGTGATGGACAAATCACCTCAGTGAAACCCAATGAACCAAACACTGTCTAAATCGTTCACAAAAACCATCCATACATCCAAAAACACCGCCTGATAAATCAGACACATAAATAGGTTTACCAATACAAACCACTATTAAACAATTCGAGTAAAGCAATTTTCACTCACCAAGCACAACTTGTCAATGGAAATCCCACCATAAACAGGGGCTACACAGGAGGGGATTAGAGACCAGCAATTGTCAGTAAACCAGTGCTAAAGTGCTCCTGCTCTCTCCTTAAACATGGTAAAATTGGCTTATACCCAATTGGGACATTTAATTTACTTGTAAGTCCTTAGTAAAGTGGTACTCCAGGTACCCAGGACCTATAAATTAAATGCTACCTGTGGACCTGTAGCACTTATTGTGCCTCCCACTTAAATAGCCCTTTACAACAAGTCTGTAGACTGCCATTGCAGCCTCTGTGTGCAGTTTTAAAGTGCCATTTCGACCTGGAAAAGTAATCCTTTTACCAGGCCTAAACCTCCCTTTTTATTACATGCAAATCACTCCTAGGGTAGACCCTAAACTGCCAAGAGGACAGAATGCAGTGTAAAACATTTGATAGGCACTTTTAAGCTTCAAGAAGAGACCAAACTGTAAAGTGTCAAAAACCTTTACATTTAAGGGCTGGATATCACAACAAACTTGTCTCAGAGTCCTACATACATAGTTTTAGTAGAAGGACGCCGGACTGCCAAGATTAAACCAACCAATTACGGAAGGACGCCGGACTGCCAAGATGACACAAACCACTTTGGCAAGGAGATTCAAAGTTATCAGCTGTCACTGTTAAGTCTCCAAACATGGAACTGTCGGTTGTGCAGGCAGGATTCAGCGGTGCCACCGTGTCAGGAGGTGCTCTTGAAGGGGCAGCAAAATAAATGCTCATGACCAGAAGTTCTGGGTACCACAGTTTCCTCGGCCAGGTCTTTCTTGATCTCTTTCAGTACTCTCAGCATAAGAGGTAAGGATGGAAAGGCATACAGAAATCTAGAACCCCAGTTTAAGCAGAAGGTGTCTCTGTGGGAGAGCTGCCCTCAGAAATCCAATGTCCAAAACTTTGGACACTGTGGGGCTGATTACGATCTCGTTTGGAAAGCATTCCCACCGAACCGGGTTGGAATGCTTTCCGTACGAATCGCACTCCGGGAGTCCCACTGACAGAGTACGATGTGTCCGTGTGTGTACGGACTCGGTTCGGTCGGACTCCCGTTGAATTCAATGGGGGCCTGTGTACCCAACATGAACACAGGCTCCCATTGAAAAAAGGGATAGGTGGAGAAAATTGCGCACCCTGTGGCAGGCACCCCATGGTGTCCACCACACTGTGCATCCACGGACAGGGGGAATCCATTGGTACCCCCTATGACCAAATCGGAGGGCCCCGGGTGATAGGGGGCCTGCTACAGCCCCCAGAAGTCAGATTCCCACTGCCGTTTCATCTCCACAAAACAGTCAGTACGGCTGTTCGACTCGGTCATCGTACTCGCTCGTTTGGAAGCCGTCCCCATTGAGCTGGACGACTCTGCTCCAAAACGGCTCTGATTGACTGATTCGGGTTCAGAACCAATTCGGTCAGCGCTGACAGCTTAATCGCATTGTACTTGGTCGTTCTGAAAGGGGTACGATTCGTTCAGAAACATTGGCTCTGAATCGGATTTGATTTTTCACAATCCCATTTGGAGCACTGCCTAACCAGATCATAATCAGCCCCTGTGTGTTCTCCACAGTGGCGAATAGTTTGAGACGGGTCCTTTCTTTTTCTGGGCCGTGTGCCACTCCAGAGTACAGTTGCCATTTGTGATGCGTTAGTCAACATGAGCTAAGTTTGTCCGCCCTGGCATTTAAAGATCTGACAGAAGTTGGGTGATCAGGGAGATGCCCAGAGCGTTCAGCTATCTCCAGAGAAGTAGCGCCTCCTGGGACAGGACCCGTCATGTTCATTAGGCTAGTCCTGTCATGTATACCCCCTTTTACATACATTGTCCCATCCACATGACAATAACGGTTCTGAAGGGTAACCTTTTACCTAGTAGTTAGCTCTGTCCCTTCGTGAACAGGCTCTTGATATATTATGAAAATAACGCTGTACCTGACGTACATAAATATGTCCCAAGGCATGGCATACATACTCTGTATAAGGGTCACCGCATGGCATACATAGTCTGTAGAAGGGTCACCGCTTTTTTTCATCCTCGGCCAACAGGCTACCTATGCAGGAGCACATTGTTTTGATAAACATTTATGATTGTTTTCAAAACATATATATTCTAGAAGAAACCCTGGAGTGACCACTCTAGTATACAAGACCCTCATTCCCCCCTGCAAATTAGAGAAGAATTCCTTCCAAGCCGAGCTGGGGTCCTGCATGATGAATCTTCGACATGCAGTGGTCTGACATGCTTTGCGGGGTGTCCTCCTCGGAGCAGAGAGGGGGTCCTTTGTGCTCTACAATCAGGAGAGGGGGTTAGAGCTTCTCTAGGGGATTCTTGGCTACCTACATACATATACATGCTACACCTACATCTCTAGGCCAGGTACATTTAGGCATATTAAGTAGAATGCGCATTTTAGGAATATTCAAATGCTATCGCTTTTAAAAAAACTGTCCATGTTCCTCTTTTTAGCACTATGGTAGAAATGTATCTCCCGTTTACTATATCGGTACTTGTGAGAAGTTGGCCTGGTATATGATGCTCACTAGTTAAAGTGATCACCTTGTACCATGCCAAGCAACCCTTATGGTGTGGTTGTAAGTCAAACTTTTCGGACTAGCTGCCCTAGTGGTAGCGTAGGCTAAGCAGTCTTTGAGGCTAAACTCGTGAAGCGTGTTAAGCCAGCTGTTTTACCAAATGCAACCCCCTTTTATACCAATGAAAGGACACCACACAGATATATATTCAAAATATATATGTATTTATTTCTCAAAGTAACCCCTAGTCTCTTTATGAGCACAGGAGCACAAATCGTCAAACAAGATTATCACAGAATACACAGAAGTTGCACTTTATATGGATAGGCCCTGGTGGCCACTCGAACCATATACTAAAATAGTGGTATAAGTACCACGAACAGAAAAGGGAAAAGGCCTAGGGCCTCTAGAATCGCTGGGCCTACAAGGAGCTAACGTCAGTTAGTGACCAGGAGGTCCACGGGTGGCGTGTGCAGAGCAAATAGTCACACGCGTGCTCCCATAGGTTTCAATGGGTGCGTAAAAAGTACAAAGTTACTGCAAAGAGGATCTTCCGGATGGACTAGGAACTCAAGATTTGGAACACAGGCACTAGAGATGTAATACTACACTTGGGCACAGGTGTGCCAGCTTTACCTCACCCACAGGAAGCGGGTGCATAGGCCTCGAAGTGCGTCGGGTTTCTTCTATCTGTTCCGTGGAGCTTGAAGACAAAGATGCTGCAGGCGGTCGGTCCGGGAGAGATGCAGTGGATCCCAGAGTGGATCGGAGATGTTGAAGACCTGTAAGCAGAGGGGACAGTGTTCACAGTCACTAGCCAGTGACCAGCGTGGCACCAGGTGGGTACCAGGCAATGTCGGGTGCAAACAGGAAGAAAGGTGTAGCTTGTCTCTGCAGCCACGTGGTCCCTGGAGGTCGACGACGTCCAGGAGTCGGTTCACGAGCTGTCCCACGCAGGCTCTCGCTGTCGGCGGTGTTGGCGACTTGATCGAAGCAAACAAGCCTTGGCAAAAGCAATTGTTGTAGGAGATGAAATAAGCTGGTGGTTCTGACCAGCAAGGTCAGAAGGACTGCTCCTTTGGAGGGGACCAAGAGCCAGTCTGGAGCAACCAGACCAGCGGTGTATTTCGTAGAGTTCGTCGCCAAGATGGCTACTAGCCAGCGGGCCAGCAACCGGTTAGGCGCGTCGCGTGGCAAAATGCAGAAGGGCCCCACGCAGATCGTGGAGATGCTGGAGGGCTCACCTTTGGTGCAGATGCTGCTCGAGTGTTGGGCTTCTCAGATCCCAAAGCACAACTTGGAGGGAGCCTCGGTTGTTGCACTTGTCAGCTTGTCGTAGTCGTTCCAAGATGGCTGGCTCCACGTGTCTCGGTGCCTCCACGGGTCTCTTCTTTTCAGGGACTGTGGATCGGGCAGTGAGAGGTCTGGAGGTCCAGGTCTTGTCAGTCTCTGGGCTCGGGCTCCGGCGGGAGGCGGCGGCAAAGCAGACGTTGATTCGCTGGATGGTGCTTGCGTTAGCAAGGTGGTCACTCCCTGACCACAGGGGAGATTGGCTTCAGTCCTCTGTGCAGCAGAGCGTCGAAGTTCCCGTCTTCTTCTTAGTGTTAAGTTGATTCCAGGATGTCTGAAGTCTTAGGACACAGCTCCTACCTTTAAGCGGATTCTAGGGGCCGGACTACCTGCTAGGTCCCTCCCTATGGGTGGGACCAGGAAGGGGGGTGGTTACACCCCCAATCCTTTGTCCAGCTCGCCCCAGGCCCGGGACTGGTGTGCCCCAGGACCGGTTTGAACTGGCATATGCACCGAGGCTCCTTGTGAGCCACAGGCATGTCTGGTTTCTTTCAAGCCCTACCTGACCAATACACAAAATCCTGTCTGGGGTGGTGCACGCACCTCCCCTGGCAGGAAACCCTTTGTCCACACCTCCCAAGCTGGAAGGACTCCCAGCAGCAGGAGGGCAGACTTGTGTCTGTGGTGGCAGCATCCATTTTGTGGAGCTGAGGCTATGTCTGATTTTACCCGGGTTTCAGGTACTGTACATGTCGTGTTCCTCTAGAAGGGTGGAATGCTAACCCCGTCGCCAGAATTGGCGAGGGGTTAGTATTCCAATTCGTATGACACCTTACTCGACATGTTTTGATAAAGCCAAACCAAAGATAGCATTTAACCGCGAGGTTCATAATGCACTTAAGAGTATATGGTTTGACGATATCTGGAAACAGTAGAAGGAAGTTGTTCCGACCACTGCAGACAGGCTCAGCTCATGCCAGAGCACCATCTCACATGGAACCAAGCACTCTGCCTTCAGGATTGTTAAGGCCTGCCATAGGAGTGACTTATAGGTTACCAGGTGTCCCATTTAAGGTTAGGTATAGGTATACTACACCTAAGTAAGAGGTGATTACACCAACTTACCCCAGCTGAGTGATCAGCCAGTTGTGTCAAATTGTTAGGCCAAGCCTGGGGTGGCATAATACATGCTTCAGCCCTTGGCAGGCCTTGGGTACACCAATGCCCTGGGTACCTAGTGTACACTGGTACAGGGGCTGACAGGGTGATCCACTTCCAATTGGTTATGCACCTAGGGTGCATAGTTTTAATTTAGTAGAGAGAACAGCAGGCTGGGGGTCTGATTGGCAGGCCCACAGCCTCAATATGTCAAAAACCAGTGAAGCAAAAAGCAAAAATTTGGGGTGACCATAGGATAGCAGACCCTACTCTCCTACAGTACTTACAATTTCTTTCGTATGCTTCGGTCTCCGGATTGTCGCAGCAAATATGTTTTACACTTGAGACGCTTGACCAATAAATACTTATTGAAAATGTTTCAATCGCCATTCTATGTGTTTTATGAGAATAAGCGAGCACAAGTGACTGAGCAAAAAGTACTGTTTTTCACGATCCCTGAGCAATCAGGGTGGTCGTGTTCCGTGTTTGCCAGAAACTACCTACACCACTGTAGAATACAGGGGGGTGGTAGTTGCACAGTAGAACTAGCTGGTCTAGCGGCTGACGTATCCTGTGGGTGTGTCCAGAGTCCGTTTGTACACCAAGCCCTCAGTTTAGGTAATCCAAAACGCGCAGGTCCTGGGGAATTCCTAGGAACTACATGACAGACCCACAACCCCACACTGCCCGGTTTGTTGAAGTACAACATGGCAGTTGTCTTGTCTGTGAGAACCTACCACCCCTTAATAGTCAGAAGGAATGCCTTCAGTGCCAAGCGAACAGCTCGCAACTCCAACAAGTTGACGTGGAGGTAAGTATCTGCCAGTGACCAGAGTCCTCAGATCTCTGCCTCTCCCAGATGGCCTCCCAAACCCCGCAACAATATATCAGTAATGACCGTTAGCTCTGGATAAGTTTGGGTGAGGGGTCCTGCTGCCAGTTCAACTGTGGTAGAACAGCCACCACTGCAGATTTTTGCAGACACCTCTGACACCTGGATGGAATCTAAGAGGTTCCTTTGGTGTGGAGCCCACTGAGACTTCAGGTCCCACTGTGAAACCCGCATGTACCACCTGTCGTGGTGCATGAGCAGGATGCTGGAGATCAAGCGATCGAGAAGCCTCAGACGCTCTCACTGTGACCTAGGTCAAGGGTTGTTACATCGGGATCATAGCCCAAACGTCCTGTACTCGTTGAGGCACAGAGAAAGCTCGACAGAACACCATCTTTAGAATGCCTCTGATGTAAGTGAGCCGTTGTGACTTCGGCATTTTGATGGAAAAACCCAACATTGTCAATATGTTGGCCATTGCCTGCAAGTGGCATAAAACACTTTGAGGAGACCCTGCCTTCAGTGGCCCATTGCCGAGGTATCCAAAAACTGGCATTACCAACCTCCGCAGGTGGGCTGTTCCTTTAGAGGAACACTACTCGTCTAGTTCTAAAGATGTGTAACTCCCATCTTCAGCAGCTCCACATCCTGCCGCTGGCACTTTCCCTTCAGAGGAACTCTACTCTATGTCTTTAAATTTTTAATTCCCACCTTCAGCAGCTCCACATCCTGCCTCTAGCACTTACCCTTCAGAGGAACTCTACTCTTCTATGTCTTTAGATTTTTAATTCTCACCTTCAGTAGCTCCACATCCAGCTACAGACACTTATCCCTCCTAGGACCTCAACTCTTCTACTTCCTTGGATGTTAAACTCTCACCTGCAGTGCTCCATCATCCTGCTGCTGACACTTACTCCCTCAGAGGATCACTACTCTTCTAGTCCTACAGATTTTTAATTCTCACCTTCAGTAGCTCCACATCCTGCTGCTGACAGTTCCCCTCTATGTCTTTGATCAGGTTCTGGTGGGTGGATTGCTGCTTCTCCAGTTCACTCAGTTTCTCTTGAAACTTCCTCATCTTTTCCTTGTGTTCCTCTTCCAGTTTGCTTAGAAGTTGCTGCTTCTCCTTCTCCAGAAACTGCTTCAGAAGCTCAAATGTATTCATGATCTTCTCAATCTGGTTCTTGAAGCTTTCCTTAATGAACAACAACCAAAGCACATCATATCTGTATTATATTACAGTGAAATGTATCACATTCCCTGAACGTTTCACTGATACTGGTTTCCATGTTAACCATTCACCTATTATTACAAACAGAACCGTTTCCCTGGAGCCAACACCATGTACAGTGCGTCTGATCTACCACATATCACAGGTGTAGTGACTTTACAAAGACTGAGCATTATCTCTTACTGTCTCGTGCCATACAGAAAGGTTAAAAAAAGATTAACACTTAGCTGAGGTGGATGCTGCCGAAGTCTTGACTAGACGCCTTGGGGGGTGGGGGGAGCACATTTGTCATTTTACATACAAGTTGCCTCTTTGTTAAATGTTAAATGTTACCGGATTTCTAAAGCGCATGGCTGCCCGTGAGCGTCCCAGCGCTGAACAAGTACAGGTGGAATCAAGAGGGGAAGCTCACGGGAACAGCCAGGTCTTCAGAGATTTGCGGAATGTCAGAAGGTTGGGTTGTGCGCGGAGGTCAGAGGGGAGGGAGTTCCACAGTTTGGAAGCGTTGTATGAAAAACGTCGACTTCCTGAACGTGCTCTCTTGATCTTGGGCGGCAGAGTGAGGTGGGCATTAGAGGATCGGAGGGGTCTGAAGGTGGTGTAGGGAGTCACCAGGTCTTTGAGGATAGGGGGTGCTTTTCCATTGAGAATTTTGTGCGTTAGACAGAGTGCCTTAAACTGCACTTTTTCCACGACGGGTAGCCAGTGCAGCTCTCTGATGGCTGGTTTGGCCGAACAGCGACTCTTAGTGTTGGTCAGAATCCTAGCGGCCGCATTCTGCACTACCTGTAATTTAGTTGTAACTTTCCGCGGTGCGCCCAGGTACAGTGCGTTTCCGTAATCCAGCCTTGACAAAATGAGGCCCTGGATCAGAAGTTTCCTTGATTGGAAAGGGAGCAGTGGTAGGATTTTCCGGGTGGAGCGCAGGAGACCAAAGCAGACTCCAGCCGTTTTTCTAGCTTGGGTATGCATGGTGAGATTTTGGTCTAGCCATAGACCGAGGCTTTTAATCTCGGTTTTAGGAGTTGGGGGCTTGCCCATGCATGGGGGCCAGAGAGAGTCTGGATGAAAGTGGGCCTGATTCCCCATCACCAGAATCTCCGTCTTGTCGCCATTAAGCTTAAGTGAGATCTGTCCATCCAGCTGACTATGTCTCTCAGGCAGGAGTAGAGGTCGATGGTCGGATTTTCCTGCTGAGTAAGAGTGACAACCAGCTGCGTTTCATCTGCGTACGTCAGGAGTTTGATCCCATATGGGGTGACTATCTTTTCCAGGGGGGACATATATACGTTGAAGAGCGTGGGGCTCAAAGAAGAGCCCTGTGGCACTCCGCAACGTATAGGGGTCTCTTTAGATGTGTAATTGCCCTCTATCACCTGGAATGAACGGTCCTGAAGGAACGATTTCAGCCAAGATAGGGCAGTGCCTGTGATCCCAAGATCTTTAAGTCGCTGGGCCAGGATCTGGTGGTTGACCGTGTCGAAGGCCGCGCTCAGGTCCAGGAGGATCACTGCCACTGATCCTCCTGCATCCATGATCTTCCTGGCCTCCTCGACCACCGTCACCATCGCAGTTTCAGTACCCTGGCCCGGGCGAAAGCCTGTCTGTGAAGATTTGAGTAGTTCGTTAATTTCGAGGTAGTTAGACAGCTGGGAATTGATGAATTTTTCTGTTATCTTGCTGATACACGGGAGAAGAGAGATCGGCCTGAAGTTGGATAGGTTGAGGGGATCTAAATTAGGTTTTTTAAGTAGGGCCCTAACCTTCGCCTTCTTCCAGCTAGGGGGTACCAATCCGTTTGTCAGAGAGGCATTGATCACGTTTACCATTAGTGCGAGAATGGAAGGTGCTACCTGCTTTAAAATTTTTACTGGGGCGGGGTCTGACGGTGAGCCACTTTTAAGTGAATGGAGGATGGGGGACAGAATGTCCGGGCTTATGGGTACGAGTATGTCAAGTCCCGTGTTGAGGTTGTTGACCTGCATTACGGACAGCGATGAGGGGTCCATAGGGAAGAGGGGCGGAAGTTGCTGTAGAATATTTTGTATCTTTTGATCAAAGAACGTAGCCAACTTATCACAGTGGTTGTCCGAAGGATCAATCGAGCCTGTGGGTTCTGGTGTTTTTAGAAGTGGTTTTACGATTTGGAAAGTCTCCCTAGATGAGCAAGATGCCGCACTGATTTTCTCTTGGAAAAAAGCGGTTTGGGCAATTTTCAGGGCTTTTTTAGAGTTAAGAATGGACAATCTATAGTCCTTCTTGCTATTAGGGTCGAAGTCTTTCCGCCACACTCTTTCGGCCCTTTTGCAGAGCTTCTTCAGATGGCGAGTCTCCTGGGTGAACCATAGGGAGGAAGTTTTTTTACAGGAGGTCAAATATGGTTTTTTAGGAAGGATCGTGTTGAGAGAGTTTTCAATCCAAGAGGAAAACTCCATATCTGCTGTAACAGGGTCTATTTCATGGTTTGGTTTAAGGAGTTCCAAAACCTGCTTCCATTTATCGATGTCTAGTTTGGCCCAAGGACGCGTCGGTTTGCCGGGGGGATTGTTGGGAGGAGAGATATTAGGGATCTCCCACCTAAAGGGGATGAGCAGGTGATCCGACCATGGCAGGGGGAATCGGGGCATTAGTTTTAAGATCGTCAATATTGCATATGATGGGGTCGAGTAAATGTCCAAGCGTATGCGTAGGTTGGTCGCTCTGAAGATGGAGATGAAGAGCAGCCAGGTCTGTAAGTAGTTCTGATGCGGTATTGTCATCGCTGTTGTCGATATGGATATTAAGATCCCCTAAAATTATCATGTTGGATAAAGTGCTAGACATGGCCGTCGAAAATTCCAGGAGGGAGCTACAGAATTGGCCCAGAGGCCCTGGTGGGCGGTAGATGAGGACTCCTGAGAGGGAGTTACAAGGGGACAGTTGAATGCTAAAGTGTACATTTTCACAATCCAATAGGGGACTATCGTGAAATCTACATGGAAATTGTTCCTTGTGGATAATAGCAATCCCTCCTCCCCTTCCCTTTGCTCGGTCCAAGTGTTGCAGGAGGTAGCCCTCAGGTAGCGCCTGTACAATATCGTAGTCTGAGTCTGGGGTGAGCCATGTTTCAGTGAGAAACAGAATCTTAAATTGCTCCTCATCTAGTAGCATATGGATTTCCTGCGCATGTTTGGGCAGAGATCTGCAATTTAACAAAGCCATTTTAGTGATTGTCAGGGGTGCTTGGTTCTTCAAAGCAGGAGTAAGTTTGAATGGGCAATGAGGGCAGTGGGCACACAAGCTCTCACCTTTAAGGATATTAGTACAGGAAGGCTGTAGGGACTGGTTCAGTTGGAGCAGGGAGTCTCTGGAGTATGACAGCCTTACTTGAGTAGAGAGGTCCAGAGTCCCTGGCCCTAGGCTCGTCCTGGCGCAGACGGGCTTGCCTTAGGCACGCCTTCGGCACGCTGACGGCGCGCCCGCTGCGCTCGTCCGCTGCGCTTCCAGCTCCCTCCCCCTCATTGTTACTCTTGAGACAACCAAAGCGTAATGTTCTGGAATATCCAGTTCAAAGGGGTAATGGAACTTTATTCTTTATTCCACCCAAAGTATCAAAGTGAAATAAGAAACATGTAATAGTACGGAGGAGGATATCTGAACAGCAACAATTATTGTAAGATTCGTAGAAAAGACTTGGGGACTAATTTATATAACGGCTGCAGTCTGTTTCTCCGTCAGGGAGACAGGAGTAAATTATTCAGTCGCACTTTAGAAATGACTGCCAAGCTGACAGTAATTTTGAAATCATTGGCAGGGAACGCCTCACAGCGGTTCCTGTCAGTGCGGTTTTCAGCTTGGTGCGGGGCTCCATCAACATCACAATGCCCTGCATCAAACTGTTTTTGGTTTTATTTTCAAAAAGAAAATCCCGAAGCAGGGCTTTTCAGGATAATATTTGCGCTCAGAACAAACTCGAGGAAAAAGCAATAAATACATGCAAGAAAAGTTTGAGACCAAAAGTATGGAGACTGTGGAAGATCAAACTGGCATCTGGTTGAGATACAGGAACCGGTCTTTCAGGTCAGGAAGAAACTGGCAGCCAATCACACAACAGCAGGACTGCATCCAGAGCAGCCAAGTAATAAGTTGCATCTGCTTGGTTGCATGGATGTAACTGCTTGGATGTATCGATGTCACATCATATGAGGACATGCCTTGATATTTCCACTTTCGTTTATAGGATGGTATAAAATGGTGTGACTCTTCGAAAGCCCTCTCATGTGTATACTTCTTTGCAAAGGTGAGAGGTTAACATTAGATGTGAGATTAGATGGGAGAGGGTGTGGCCCTACGTCTAAGGTGGTCGACCTCAGAGCTGGAGAAGTGGCTTTGAGCCTTGGCAGGGACGCTCAACATCCTGCAATTCTGGTTAAACCCCTTAATCTCCCTGTACCCAACAAATAGCTATAGCCAGCATTTGCAATGCAATAGGTCTCGCATTTATGAGCTATTGGCATTGTAAATGGCAATGCCTTTTATCTAGGTGTTGTTTATAAAACAATAAAACAGATAAATAAATAAAAGGCATTGTCATTTACAACGCCAATAGCTCAAACTCTTGCAAATGCGAGACCTATTGCATTGTACATGCGTTTGGCGTCCGTGCTGTAACATTTTTTAAAAAGCATTAGGAGAGAGTGTGTCCAAGCTATTTGAGCAAATATTGCTCAGAGGCTGTAATTAAAGCTTCCCATGTGACAGGGGATATCGCCATGGGAGGTTACAAAATGAGAGATTGCGGTACGAAGGAGGGACTACCAAGCCTATTGACCAATAAACAGCCACAGTTTACAGTGGACAATGACACAAGCCAATGAAAAATATTGTCAGAGAGTGGGCGGAGCCTCAGGTCCCTACCTGAATACAGCATGCCTAACAGAGCAGCGCATGAGCTGCCCAGGCTCGACCTAAAAAGTGGACAAAAGAGTTGAAGAAAATCCTGGCACAAGACTGTATGATTCCAAAGCCTCCAGGCCAGGTCAAGGCGTCTCGTGTGAGGATTACCCTAAAAAAAAAAAAAAAAAAAAAAAAAAAAAAAAAAAAAAAGGGGTGCAGCAATTTGGCCTTCAAGAATAGATGTGGTCAATTCAACTAATTTACAGGGAGAGCCCAGCCGAAGACGAGTCAAGGGTCGACTGACTCCAAGAGCTGGTGCACAACTCGAGCCTTGAAAATATTTAGCATGCAAGTCATGCAACTAACATTTTAGAATGTGATATGGGATCTTTAAAAAGAGGTAGATCTTTAACACACGGAAGCATTTTACTATAGTACATCAG
Organism: Triturus cristatus; assembly: GCF_964204655.1. Lineage (NCBI taxonomy): Eukaryota > Metazoa > Chordata > Amphibia > Caudata > Salamandridae > Triturus > Triturus cristatus. Next base: position 67,163,721 of record NC_140579.1, on the reverse strand, counting down.
ATTATATCTCTGCGTTGCGGAGTATTTATTAAAAGTACGTTTTTAAACATGCACCGTGAACTAAGAGGCAAATGTGTACCCTTTATAAAAGATTGATTGATTGTCTTATTATAGATAGTGCAACATGATAGACTATTAAGTCAAACACACGAGAAGTGTTTGCACAATGCGCCTGAACACCGGTATCAGAAGGTGCTCTCATATGTGAATGAACACACAAAAGAGGCTGTGAGAAAGAGCGACTTGCATAGAAGGACACAGTTTGGTCAAGCAGGGAAACTGGGATGGATCCCAGATTTTTCAGTTTCAAGCTCTGCAACTGAGCCACAAGAAGAATATCTTTCAGACAACAAACGTTAATGCATGGTCCTTACTTCTTGGAGGAGGAGCGTGGGTGACAGGCAGAATCCAGGTTGTATTTTTGGCACTTTTACATTGCGCACACTTTGCACAAGGTCATAAGAGCGCTTCACAAGACATGCACACTAATTTACACTTTTTTTCTGGAAGAGATAGATGTGCCAAGATTCCACGTATGCTGAGCCGAGGTAGCGATTCGAACCTGGGTTTCCCATTTTGCATGGTTGGTGGGTGTAGCCGCTAAGCCACTTCACTTCCTGTGAAAGCTCGGCTCGTATTGGGCCCGAGGTTTCAATTGGTCCTCAAGCTGAGCCAGAGCCAGCCACCAGACTCGAGCTTTCAGCGGCTCGCCAACCTCTATTCACAATACGTCTTAATGCACCGTAAAACCAAGTCTCGGCTTGAGGCTAAATACAAACTTTATTAGATAAAGAGATACAATTTCTGCTTTTGCTGCCTCATTCCCAAAAGGATTCTTTCGAGCTCGAATTTCCTGTGAAATCCGACGGACGATAAAAAAAGCTGCCCCCCCCCCATCCCCCGCCAATGTGATGCCACGTTATCAGCGAATGACGATTTCAAAGCTTTATTCGACAGCATGTCATAAAAGCAAGTAAACATCCTAACATATACTATAAATACTACAAGATAAAATTCATTATATACATTTTTAAAGAACTCATGAAATCATGATGCTGTCGATTACAGGGATTAAAAAAAGGATTTCAACAACAATAGATAAAAACAATTCAGAAAGAAAACTTAATTTTAAAAGTTAATCATACATCCTTTGATGTCAAAAGTTCATTGGCCAACTTCTGAAGGCTTTAAGGTGCGGGAGCGTATGATCCAAGCCCACCCTAAAAATTTTGCGACAGCAATTGCCATACAGGGTGTGCAATCTGATTCGAGTATTCTTAAGGCCTCCTTGTACCTGCGTGTCCCCAAATGTATACACACTGGTTTTAGCCACCTACGGCGTGGGTTAGTGTACAGGGGACAAGCAAACAGCAGATGGCCAATGTCCTCGGTCAGATCTTTACAACGGTGACACTTGTTGTCCTGAGTAGAAGACCATTTATGGGTGAATGCTTTTACAGGAAGGGTCCCAATTCTGAACTGAAAGTACAGTTTTCTATCAGGGACCCTTTCTATAATGTCCCAGTAAGCCTCACAAAATGGTATTGATTTGATATCAAGAAAACGACCCGTTAACTTAGCGTTTTGGCCAGGTCTAGGCACATGCATCAAGGTCATATCCCAGTACATTTTTTTAAGGGTTGACTTAGATGGAATACTTGAGCCATTTGGATCATCCCATAGGTAATCTAATTCCAGTTTTGTTAACGAGCCCCTGATTTCCTTAAGCCATAGAATAGAATGAAAGCGATCAGCCCTGATGATATCCTTCAGGGCAATGGCATAATGGGCTAGTTCGGGAGTTGTCATAATCCGTCGCCAATAAAGAAGGGGACGTAACCGTACTAGATCCTCTATTTTTTTCCTGCCCAGGTCATATGCGAGCGGAACGGTTGGAGTACTTTGTGGAACCCCAGCTAAGCAACGTAAAAACTTGTTTTCTGCCAGTCCTAGTTGTTTCAAGTTAGCGAAACCCCACAGTTCCGAGCCGTACAAAGAAGCACTTATGACTTTCATATTATAGATTTCTACAGCAGGAGTAATGGGCTTAGTTAAGGAAGATTTATGTTTAGAGACAATTGCACCCGCCAGCTGGTGAAATTTTAAAGTAGCCATATCAATATGACTTTTCCAGCTCATGTTGCGCTGGAGAGATATTCCTACGTACGTAAATGCCTCAACCTGTTCCAATGGGGTACCATTAAAATTAATTACACCTCTGAATGTTTTCCGCTGATTCAGGGACATGAACTTGGTTTTGGAGGTGTTTATCTCAAGTCCACGCTTTTGACAAAAAACTCCAAACGCGTTTAATGCCTTCTGGAGCCCACTCGGTGTCCACGAAACTATCAGCGTATCGTCCGCAAACATGAGGACTGGCACGCGAGCCCCTGCTAGTACCTGGGCATCCGTAGGGGAGCAGCTAAGGTGATCTACAATGCCGTTAAAGTATAGAGAAAACAGCGTAGGTGCCAAGACACACCCCTGTCGGACACCACGCTCGACAGGAAATGGGCCGGTCACCTCACCCTGAGCCCCCCACCTGATTCTTGCGTAGTTGTTCTCATGCAGGCGGACAAGTAACGTTAACAGTTCCGACGCCATCCCTGCTTCAGCAAGAACCCTCCAAAGTTTACAACGGGGAACTAAATCAAAGGCTGATTTCAGGTCTATAAAGACCGGATAAATTATCATTTTCTTCTACCCATGATTGCAGTTTATTTTGCACTAATCGACCTATAAGTTTTTGGGCTGAGTCTATAAGACTGATAGGTCTATAGTTGCTAGGAAGTGATTGGTCACCCTTTTTAAAAACCGGAATTATTTCCGCACCTTTCCATGAGGTGGGAATAGGTGCACCCATAGCCACAGAATTAGCTAACCATTCAAAATACTGACACCAAGATGATCTATCACTTAGATCGGCTGGGATCCCATCCATTCCTGGGGCTCTACCCCCAGTCACGCAATCTAGTGCTAAATTAACGTCTTTGATCGAGAATATCTGTTTTTGATAAAAAATGGTGGGGGGGAAGTGAACACTCCTTCAGTTGGGTTGGAAGCATATTGCGGTCTAAAAAAATCAACCCACTGATGTTTAGCAACATTATTTTGGGGCGATTGGGCAGTCCCTCCTCTATCCCACTTGACTATAGCCCAAAATTGCTTTTGATCTTTAGCTACACAAGCAAGTTGCAGATCACGCCACTGTTCCTCATCCCACTGTTTCTTGGCCACTTTCTGTGTGTGCCTGTATATCTTTCTAGCTTTTCTCACACCTTCAATGTTTCTAGATCTAATTTCAGCACCAAGGTTCTGGCGCGCTACTTTACAAGCTTTATTGTACCATCCCGCCTCAAATGTTCTTATTTTATTGGCCGTTTCTGTCTTTTCTATCTTTATGGTCTTCATAAAGAACCCTTGAAGTTTAATAAAGAAAAGAATATGAGCCTCAAGCATGACTTGGGGAAAATTTTGATTGGCAGATTGAATGTTTAAATTAGCCACTTCATCAATCACCACTTTTTTTAAGATCTTCCAGTTTCTCTAGGTTCTCAATAAATCTGCCCCATTTAACATGGCGCATGTTATTCGATGCTACAATGTCCAGAGTAGTTTTCTCCCCCCCTAGTTTAGGTTCTCTAAACTCATTAGGAGCTTTGAATTCCATGCAAAGAGGGTTATGATCACTTTCCACCCTGGATATTATAATCATATCAATCAGCCTATGCCATTCTCTAATATCCACCAGGAAATAATCTATGCGGCTAGAAGACCTGCCATTGTCAAATGTTCTTACTCCCAGGCGATCAGACGACGTACGCCCGTTGGCTGCTCTAAGCCCTCTCTCTAGACATAGAGCTTTAAGTTGGATAGCTACTGCTGACCATCTTCTGACTGCGGGAAGATCCAACTGAGGGACGCCCCATTTACTGTCCTCCTCAGCAGCAAGAAATTGGTCCTCAGGTCCAAGTGGCTCAAATTTCGTATTAGCATCGCCTCCCACAATAATAGACAGCTGAGTTGGGAGTGCTGCAAGCTGATGATCAAGAACAGTGATTACCTCAGATAAATGTCCCCCGGCCATCCCTCTAGCATAAATGTTGAAGATTGCCATTCCATGGCCGGTGACCATGTGATATTCACTGACAAAATGTCATTGGATGGAGAGCTCTGTTGCTTGATTTTGCAGCTTAATGATTGACGGATCAAAATTATCAAACCCCCTGATGGTCGACCTTTGGTTTTTTTAATGGCGGGTATTTGAAAGTTAAGGAACCCCAAGCGGTATACCGGGACCAATGACCAGGATTCCAGAAATAGGATAATGTCAAACTGGTCAACAAAGCTACACCATTCAGGAGACCCTAGCTTATTACCAATTCAAGAAGGTTCCAAGAAAGAAGAAGCAACCCTGCCTCGGCTGCTAAAAAACAGGAAGGGTCTTGTATTGTTAATAAGCTTTGGGCCTCCCCCCTCCGTCCCATTCTCATGCTCAGCATTAATACATGAGCTACCAGGTGGCTCTATTAGTAGTACCTTAGATCCTGGACTATCACATTCTGGAGGGCTGGAGCATATCGGTATGCCTGGGTCAGTTGTCTCGAACTGTCTCTCTATAAGGTTAGATGCTCCCCTCATTTCAGGTCGGGGGATAGGATCGACGTTTGATAAAAATAATCTCTGCACCATGGGAGCACACGGGCTATCAAACTTGTCTTTGTTCTTATTCTCTAATCTATCATCCCTATCAAGTAAATCACATTCGTTCAGATCAGACAAGACCCCGAACCTGTTTTCCAAGCTAATACTCCAGTTACTGTTTAAGTCACTCCTGCCCCAATTATTAGAGACGGAAATCCGCCTTAGTCTTGATCTCATTGGATTCGCTTCGCTGCCTCCCTTACGATAGAAATATTCTAGCGTTAGTGGAATTATAGCGGTACACCTTCGTTGTGGGGGAAATATGTTCGTCAGGACATTGGGGAGAACGCCTAGGTTTGAAAAATTAAGGACTATGCAGTCTCCCGCAAATTTTTTCGGATTGTTCCCTAACCATGCTACTCTTCTTGCCATAATAATTTCCCCTGCTAATTGTTGTTTACCCCAAGGAGACATCTTCATATTTGACAACCAGTGCAGCGATTTACTAATCAAAGAGGATGTAGATTCCGCTTTACCAGGTAACAGAGTGGGTACGTTAGCAAGAACCAATACAAATGGGGAAGTCTCAACAATACATTGGAATGGGTCTCTCGCTTGGTCTAGTTTAATAGGTCTTAATGGGGGACCTTCAATGGCTACATTCTGTACGTCCCTATCTACTATAGATTGAATAGGGGGAGGATTCACTATCACTTTTTCTTCAGCCCCTACCCCACAACTAGGGAGCACCACATTTGGTGCAGATCTACTTAGCACCGGGGTTGAAGAGCTATCCACCTCCTCCACAGTCTTATTTATAAGAGCGCACAGTCTTGATACCTCTGCCGTAAGCAGTTCAATTTTAGCCACCAATGGTTTGATAATACACTTAATCTTAGAATCGATCATGCTAGCTATTTTTATGGTTAGCTCATCCTCATTCTCTTTGTTATCGTGTGTCCCATTTGTCTCATTCTTATCCAGGCTTTTAGATACGGTGGTTAACTTTTTCCTACCTGGACGAGACCCACTACTTTTGCACTGAGCTTTTCTACATGCTCTAACTGCTCTGGTCATAGGAGGGGGGACTGGAGACGGGGATTTCACTACTTCAACATCTGAAGCTACATCTGTTTCGAGATTAGTTTGCAGGTTGGTGACAAAAGACACACTTTGTTCAGAGGTGTCACTAACTAAAACCTCCACGTCAGCAACGACACTGCTATTAACCTGTAATGAGGAATCTAGCGAAGGTTCTGATAGGGATCTCGTCGTAGAGGGAATGGAAGAGCAGCTCAACCCTAGTGAGGCCCTCCTATCATTATTGATTTTACTTACAACCTGCACCAGATAATTGTCCATGGTATTAGGCACAGAGGAGACCTTTAGTTTAGACATATCTCAAAAACAATTTATGACAATACCACACTATTACTCTATACTGAATGTCCCAATCCGTGAGTAGGAATTGATGTTTCGACAGTTAAGATTGTCCACCGATATTTTGCAATGTTACGATGCTATGTAGACTAAACAAATAACACTCGAGGGTCAACAGTACCTTTATGTCCGTGCCATAATCGGTGACGGGTCCTTGTAGAAAATATAAGGGGGGGTGGCCCGTCCTGTCCTCACAAGACCTCGGACGGCCTCAGACGGCCCGCCCTTTGTCCGGGCTTCGTCCGGCACGTCCCGCGCGCGTTCCGCTCAGCGGATAGAGTCAGATTGTTATTGAGGCGTCAACCAATAGGCAGGTGGGCGGGTGGGAAGCCAGCTGGTGTAGCGCACGGACTCCTGGAAAACGCAGTCCAGTGCAGAGGCCCTTCACCCGACAGCAGCAGCTCTGACCAAAACAAAGTGGACACAGCCCCTCCTGGGACAACGGCAGCTGGGAGCACAAGTAAGCAAACAACAGCGAATGACAGTCACACATGCGCTCTACAGCATCCACAGCGCTTTCAGGGCAGCAGTCATAGTTAAGAACAACTATTACTCAAAAACAAGAACCGGTAAAGAAAGATAGTTAGATAAAGAGAAGTGTCCCAGTCGCTAGCAGCAGAAACACGCATTATGGATTTTTTTTTTTAAAAAGACACTGAACTATCCGCTTATATCACACAGCACGTCATACTCCTTCCGAGGCAGTGAAGCACTCTGATTTCACACCGGGCTCGTGGGCACCCCCAGTTCAAAGGGCACGCTTTACAGGGCGAGGCGTGTAGTTTACGTGGGAGGATTTGAAACGTTCTCTAATAATCGTACAGCAGAACTGGTAGGAAAGCATGGAAAGGTGTGGTAGAAATCTGCAAGAATAGGCGTAGTTGCACATTTAGAGACCAAGGGAATATGAGAGTGCAAGATCAGTGGAGTGTATGAGGAGACCGGAGAGGGAAAATATGGGAAGGAGAGGAAAAGTTGGGCTGGCATATAAAACGACACAAGAGGGAATTATGGAGAAGCGAAGAAAGGAACAGGAAAGCAAAAGGAGGGAATACAACTAAATAAAAGGTAAAAAAGATGGAATGAGTGAAGAAGAGGTAACAGAGGTAAAACAGAGAGAGGGCAGGATAGTACAGAAGAGGAAAGGAAAATGAAGCAGTGGGCATGAATACATGTAATTATTTGCTGCTTTGCCATATCAAGGCTTCAGTGGACTCAGGTGTCAGGAAAGGATTAAATATTAAATATATATATGGTCTGGTGCATATACGGTTTTGACAATTGAATGACCTTTCTGCCATTTGGCATTGATTTATTACTACAAATTACATTAATTTGTATAAATGCTCCAACAACTTATCAGAAACAAATTCAGCTGTGCTGTCCCCGAGCTTACTAATAAAGAGGTGTTTTAGAAGTGGAATTATATATTGCTGCTCCACTGGAAGCCCCCGTCAGATTGAAGAGAGGTCCGCGTACAGCACTGAAAGCCACCATTTCAAATAAATTACCAGAATACAACGCCATCCGAAAGCAAACATGCCTGAAATGGTCCCATGACCCTATGCTAGAAACCAACATGTTTCAGCCCTTTCTAGTGGCCTAACAAAGCTGCCTTTTGTCACACATCACTGCTAGTCCTTAAATCCACCAGCATGGTGGAACAAATGGGCCTTGCGTACCCAGATGAGATGGCTTCCCTCATCTTAGCAGCCCCTTCTCTACTCCCAGACACAAGCATCACCCAGAGTCTGGCACAAGTCCAAAACTGGGACGAAATGAAGGAACTAAAGAGAGAACAGATGAAGACCTTACTGCACGGGGTAATCATGACATAATACCGGCGCGGCAATGCAGCTCCCACAGGACTCATGGTGACCAATGTACCCCACATTTTTATCCAAGATCCCCAGTTCAGTAAAGAGTGGTCACTAATTGCGTGGCGGTGTACCCGCGATTGACTAATACTAATCATTAACACTACAAAATGGATTTCAGAGCCATGCTGATAAAAAATGAAAACCAGTGAGGATGCCCTTAGCACTCAGATTAAGATCTCGATGTTCAAGAAAGAAACTTGATGAAGTTAACAAAGAAATTTCTGAACACATAGACTATCTACTATCTAAAATCACCAAACTACAAAGGACCTAAAGAAACTCTCCCACAAATGCGTTTTTCAACACGAGAGGAGACTACAATAAAAAAAGATTAATCCGATGTGTAAACATCAGGAAGAAGCGAAAATGGATCAACCACCTCAGACACAGATGGCTGGTCATGCGACAACTCTTAATCCAATAGGTAAAGAAGAAGACGCAGAAGACAACAAAGAGGAAGTTTCATCTATCCCACCTTTTAACACCAACACAGATGATGTACTGGCCAGGCGGGTATGTCCCACCCCCTTACCAGGGACCACCGATAAGGTATTTCAGCTTTGACCGGCATGATATTAGCGCACAGCTCAGCGCAGCGCTGTTTGTAGTACTATTTTAAATCTCCTCTTTAATATTTGCGTTTAACTTTTATTTCGTTTTTCCTTGCTTTTAATTGCGCCGTTGTCCACTTACCTGCACCTTAAATTGTTTGAGCACCGCTGTTTGGCGGGTCCTGTCCTTCTGGGGTAGCGTCGGGGAGTGTTTGCTCGCCATCTTGGATTGGGGTAGTGGTGGGACTTTGCCGGGCGCCATATTGGGGGAGGAGACCTGCAGCCTATGCTCGGTCGGTGCATATAAGGCGGGCAGTTGCACGGGTCAGCCAGATAAGGTATTTCAGCTTTGACCGGCATGATATTAGCGCACAGCTCAGTGCAGCGCTGTTTGTAGTACTATTTTAAATCTCCTCTTTAATATTTGCGTTTAACTTTTATTTTGTTTTTCCTTGCTTTTAATTGCACCGTTGTCCACTTACCTGCACCTTAAATTGTTTGAGCACTGCTGTTTGGCGGGTCCTGTCCTTCTGGGGTAGCGTCGGGGAGTGTTTGCTCGCCATCTTGGATTGGGGTAGTGGTGGGACTTTGCCGGGCGCCATATTGGGGGAGGAGACCTGCAGCCTATGCTCGGTCGGTGCATATAAGCCAGCCACCTGCACGCGCAGCGGTGGGCGCCTTCGCTGCGCCTGAGTTGCGCCAGAGTCCTGCCCGTCTGCGCCCGTCAGCGTCTCGGAAGCGAGGGTAGACTCTGGCCCGGCCAGCCTCAGCCGAAGATGATTTGCTACTCCTCGGCGACGCTGCGCGCCCTACAGACATTTTCTTGCTCCTGTCGCTCTGTGTTTCCGGGCCGTGTTAAGGGCAAAAGGCGTTGCCCGGGCTGTGGCTGGTCCCCTATGTGGACTTCGGTCACCGGTTGCCGAGCAGCCGCGGCTCGTGTTACACATCTCTGCCTGCTGCTCAACACGAGGTCAGTAGGTAGCCATGCCCTGTACATTTATTATCTTCTTGTCAGGGAAAATCCATTATGTCTGCTACTGACTGAAACCTGGCTAGGCGAGGCATCTAATCCGGACATCTTCTCTGCCATCCCACCGGCGTATAATATCTTTCGGCAGGACAAAGTGAAGGGTCGGGGTGGTGGGGTTGCTGTGGTGGTGAAGAAGAGCGTGTCTTGTTCTGTGCTCCCCCAGATTTCTATCGGGGGTTCTGAGTCCCTTGCTTTCACGCTCAGATTGTCTTCATCCCAAGCCGTGAAGGGGTTATTGGTTTATAGGCCTCCTGGTCCTATGGGCTCCTTTTTGGAGGACCTGCAGATTGCTATTTCTGATCTGGTGCTGTCCACACAGCATTGTGTGGTGGCAGGCGACTTCAATTGCCACCTCGATGTGGCGGGGGATGCGGACTCAATTAAACTGCTGGATATTACATCCTCGATGGGCCTTGTACCTTTTGTGGTTGGTCCTACACATGAGAAAGGGCATACCCTGGACCAAGTGTTTTCGTCGGTCCCGATTGCGGATATTGAGACTCTGCCTGTGCTCTGGACGGATCACAGGTTGATCAGGTTCTCCGTGTTGGAGAACGGACGAACGAACAGTAGTGCCCCCATACTGCCCAGAACAGCTGCGAGAGCGCTGCATAGAGTAACGCCCGATATATTGGAGCAGGCGCTTGTGAATCATCCTTGCCCCTTTTTGGGCGCTCTGGAACAGGACACTGAGGCTCTGCAGCTTTGGCTGACTGAAAGGCTAAACGATCTTGCCCCTGGAACGGCCCCCCGGTCCACGGCAATCCGGCGATCTGCGCCGTGGTTTACGGAGGGGTTGCGATTGGCGCGCAGCCAATGTAAGGTTGCCGAACGGGCCTGGCGCCGTCAGTATGATGAGAAGGCCAAATCCACCTATAGGCTGGCTATGAAGGCGTATCATCGGGATATCCTGTGTGCTAAGAAGGGTTATCTCGCTAGGAGGATTGAGGAGTCGGGGAACCCCTGTAAGGAGATCTTCACGGTTGTGAAGGAGTTCACGACCCCCAGTTCCAACCTACCCCTATCAGTCTCACCTGACCTGTGGGCGCGTGATCTGGCCAGTTTCTTTACTGACAAGATTAAGGCGATTCAGGCTTCTTTCTTGGACAGGCCGAAGGAGGGGTGTTGCGGCCCTAGGGCCGGTTGCGTTCCACCGCCCATATTTGCCGCTGCACTATCGGTTTTTCCATCTGTTTCCAGTGATGCGTCCCTGCTGCTGCTGGCCGGCCTGAAATCAGGCTCGCCGTTAGACCCCTGCCCTGCCAAATTTTTGGCTAGGATGGCAGCGGTGGTGAATCCACTGGTTAATCCTCTTATTAACGCCTCTGAGGGAAGGGAGTGTCCCACGCACCTGGAAAAGGGCGATGGTGATCCCCTCCTGAAAAAGCCCGGTTTGGATACTGAGGTCCTGGCCAATTACAGGCCTATTTCTCTTCTTCCTGCTCTGGCGAAGATCACAGAAAAACATGTGCATGGCATCTTGTCGGGTTTTCTCGAAACCAATAATCTTCTGCACCCATCCCAATCTGGGTTCCGCCCTAATTTGAGTACGGAAACGGCTCTGTTGGAGGTCTCGGAGGTTATTCGCGAGACTCTGGATATTGGAGGTAAGGCCATGCTGGTCATGCTGGACCTGTCGGCGGCCTTTGACACCGTCCCCCACGTGGCGCTCCTCGCCAGGCTCCATGCCATCGGCATCAGGGGGACGGTGCTCAAATGGTTTACATCTTTTCTTGAGGGCCGCCGCCAGACGATTTGGGTTTCCCAGAGCGCCGCCGAGATGCCGCCATTGGGAGTCGGAGTTCCACAGGGTTCTGTGTTGAGCCCGACATTGTTTAACATCTTCATGTCTCCCCTGGCGGCCTTGGTGGAGGCTCATGGGGCCCAGATCGTGTCCTACGCAGATGACACGCAACTCCTCTTCACATGCGGGAAAGATCAGGCATTTGATGGAGAGAGCATTCGGGGGTGCCTGGGGATGGTCTTCGACTGGTTCCAACAGAATAGCCTGAAGGCCAATTCCAGTAAGTCGGAGGTCCTATTCTTCGGCTGTGCCACCGACCCAGAGTGGCAGGATTGGTGGCCGCCGGATATGTGTCCTCCTGCACAGTCATCGCTGGTTGCCAAAAACTTGGGAGTTAAGCTGGACAATAAACTTTTGCTGAGAGCACATGTTCTTGGTTTGGCTGGCTCCTGTTTTGGCATTCTAAAGATGCTCCGCAAGTTTTTACCATTACTTTCTGTGGAGCACAGGCGGATTACTGTGCAAGCTTTGATTGGATCCAGGCTGGATTATGCGAATGCCCTTTTCCTTGGTCTCCCGGATTATTTGGTACAGCGCCTGCAGGTGGCCCAGAACTCTGCTGCTCGTGCCATTTTTGGCCTTCATAGGCGAGCGCGAGTATCTGGGCTGCTGCAGACGCTCCACTGGCTCCCTATTCGGAAGCAGATTATGTTTAAATCTTTGACGCTGATGCACAAAGCACTCTTTGGCACTGGTGCAAGATATTTGCAACGGAGGTTGTCTTTTTACCGTCCAGCCCGTTCACTGCGGTCAGATTCTCTCTTTCTGGCCGTGGTGCCGCGGGTTAGGAAGGTGCGCACTGGGGGGTGCTCTTTTAGCTTTAAGGCACCCCAGCTTTGGAATTCGCTTCCGCTGGCTCTACGCAGCTCTGCTAATTTGCTGCAGTTCAGAAAGAGCTTGAAGACCTGGCTTTTCAACCTTTAGGTTTTTCTCTCTCCCCTGTTGCCTTGTGCTATGCTGTTTGTTTGTTTTGCTGTGTTACACTGAGCTGCCTGTGGAAAGCGCCGGGACACTCCTCTGGAGTAGCCGTGCGCTATATAAACACACTATAACATAACATAACACCGATGCCACAACCGATACCCTTTTACCAACCCAACCAACATTTTTTAGGGTTTGGCGGACGACGAGGAAGAAGTCAGAGAGGAGGGCGGCAGGTCCAGTGGAACGATCGAGGGGGCCAACACCAGGAGCCAAACCAGGGAACATGCACAACCAGGCCCAAGCAAACAATGAATGTGGTGGTCAAACTGTCCAATGAATCCTTCTCAGAAGACGAACTTACGGTTCTCAACAAAGAGCTAGGCTTCATTCCTACAACTAAAATGGAAAAGTTCAGGACCAGGTGTGAACTTGGAATTTCAGATAAATCCGGATCAAGGCTTTCTTCATGAACTACCCCCCAGCAGAAAGAAAAGAGGGACATACAGACCTCAAGAGAAAATAGAACTTCACCCTTCCCCTTTCTACTATCCCTCCAGAGATCCTGGCGTTTGAGGAGGCAGTCATAAAAGACATTGAAATGTACAGACCCAAACCCAACAATTTCTACAACCTTTCCAAATGGGAGACAGCTGCCCTCAACTCACTAAGTACAAGAGAAAACATTGTGATGAAACCAGCAGATCAGAGTGGCACCATCGTAATCCAGAGCAATGAAGACTATAGCATGCCTGTTGCTGTTACAAGAAGAGAGAAACCACACCATTTTCCACATCGACCCAACAAGAAGACCTCAAAACAAGTTTAAGCTGCTACTAGAAGAAGCAAGTAAGAAGGGCTGGAACAACAACGAAGAGAGGGAGTTCCTGACCACCAAGGAACACAGAACCCCGCGATTCTACACGATCCTGAAAATACATAAAGGACGTACCCCACCACCGGGCAGACCAATTGTCTCCAGTATCAGTTCAGTCCTGGAACCCCTGTCACAAATTGTGGATTACAAGCCCAAATTCTACGTCAAGAATACCGCACACCATACTCAAAGATGTGGATTTTAATCGAAACAAAGAAACATTAATGCGCCTGGACGTAGAAGCACTTTACACCAGTATCACTCAAGAAGAGAGCTTAATGGTAATCCAAGACCTTCTACAAACCCAAGAGTGGATATGGAACACCCCAATACACTGGATCAAGGAATTGGCCAAACTAGCCCTAACCAAGAATTTCTTCACCTTCAAAGACAAGATCTACCTGCAACGCCACGGAACATCGATGGGCAGCACCTTTGCCACCAGCGTGGCCTGCTTGTACATGGGTTGGTTTGAGGATCAAAACATCTGGGCCAATAACCCATACAGCAACTAGATAGGTCTTTGGATTAGATACATGGACGACATCCTGGTAATCTGGCAGATAATACCACCACAGACTCTTTCAACGAATGGATAAATGAAAGAAACGCCTTACTGATATTCACCATGACAACACACAGGTGTCCTCCTTGGATGTCAATATCATTGCTGAAGAAGGAAAACTCTGTACCTCACTCTACACCAAACCCACAGATCACAACATTCTTCTACATTTTGAAAGTGCACACCCCAGAACACTAAGAGAAAACTTACCAGTAGGACAATTCATGCACATTAGAAGTAACTGCTCTAAAACTGAGGATTCTAAGAAGGAGGCAGAAAAACTGACCAAGAAACTCCAGGATCGCAGTTACCCCATTCAAATAGTAAACAATGCAAGAAAAAGAGTGCACAACATCCCCAGAGAAAGCCTCATTGAAAAGACCAACAAACTGGAACACAACAACCTAATATGCGTTACAACCTATAACTCAGGCTCCAACCTAATCAAGCGAACCATCAACAAACATTGGCGCATATTGACATCAAACCAATTGGCCCTTGAAAAAGCAAGGTTTTCATTTAGGGAAAAAATAAAGATAGGAGTATCCTAAACAGGCTGGTGCACAGCAACATCACCAGCAGAACTACTAACAGACGGGACACCCTCTGGAATTTACCACCAGTCATGGGCCATTTCCCATGCGGAAATTGTTCTGTATGCCCTCTGACGTCACACACCAGAACCATCGATCTGGGACTCAAGACCCCATGTGAACAGAGAACATACACAAATTGTAACAGTATGAATGTTGTGCCCATAACCACCTGCCCATGTGGCTTGAAATACGTGGCCATGACTACCAGGAACATATAGATCCGCATGAGTGAGCACAGGAGTGCAATTCGTTGCAAGAGAGCCACGACCAGACTCACGGCTCATTTTCTAGAGACCCACCATACAGACACTGATATGCAGTGGACAATACTAGAAAAAGCAACACAACAAAGTGGGGGCCACAGGACACTCCTTTTGAAAGAACAAAGATGGGTGTACCGATTACAGACACACAGCAAAGGTCTAAATGATGACATTCCCTGGAATTAGCTGAATAATCTCAATGGATAATGAATAGAGCTCAACATGTTGCTATAGCCAAAAATCCACTCGGACCAGCGACTTCAGATCGCGAGTGCAGTACCATTATTAGTATTACTCATCTTTCACAATATTCACAGTACTATTTTTTACAACAAACCCTCACTCCTTCATGACACCCCACGGAGTAACCACAGCGCAGAACCAGACTGTCCGGGAGCCCGCCTCTGGGGTGTATATTGTGTATGTGCAAACTAGACATAGGTTCCCTTTACTATGACGCGATGCGCACATGGGAACGTTTGTATTAAGCCTCATTTGCATCTATATACCATTTCCTCGAGTCCATACGAACAATGCCAAATATATTCCAAGAACCTTATCCTGCAGTCCAGGATTGTTGTCTATAAGGCGACAAAAAATACCTTTGGTCGTTTCACCTTTTTATGCAACAATGGTTTCCCCACCCCCCCCCTTAACCTATCTGCCCATTTCGGCGAGATCACTGGTTCACATGGAGTCTCCGCAGGCACGTTTGACTGACTTCAGGAGCACCGCCCGATTCTTAGGCTGACACAAGAACCAGCACGCGACCTGCTTGGAGACACGCGGCTTACTCAGTGGCGCGAGCGGTCCAGCACCACAACTACGTGCCTTCTTACAGGTCTGTCAGTTTGACAGAAGTCTAGAAACTTCACAGAAGCATGAGAAAAGTCATGTTCCCTTCGACACATGAGCCAAGCCCCCACTCTGCATCCAATACTGGCACAGTAAGTAAGACGAGGCGAGGCTGAACCAGCAGCGTCCGGGGCTTCATGCACATGCGGAATAAGGGTATTTAATCTATGCAGCCGCACTCGCAAACTGGACAAGCAGGGGAGCAGAGCACAAAGTAGGTCTGAAGCAGGGATCGACCTTTGGCGAAGTAAGTGACTGATTTTCTTACATTGAGATGCCTGGCATACAAGAAGCCTCATGCTCATTGATGGTCAAAAAAGACCTTTTTTCTTACAATATCCTGACATTATGTTTTCCCCTACCTACAGTGTGTGACTACAAGGCCTCCCCCTCATGCCCCCGTTGAGAACAGACACCCTGTTGTGGAGTGAGTGCCTTTTTACCGCCTATGACGGACTACACAACTAGGATGATGTGTACAAGTGTGACACTAAGTAGCAGCACTAATTACGAATGACAAGTGTGAATAAATTAATGCATGTATGTTCATCCCGTAGTACTTATGGTGTTTAGAACAAGCATATTTGAGTACCACTGGTATAAAACCTCATGCGCCACCTGAACATATCAATGTCCATTTCTGGCACCTACACGTTCTCTCTCCAGGGAGACAACACTGAAGTTTCACGGCAGCAGAATGCCTCCATTTGGTTTTACAGCACATCCACTGCAATTTGGATTTTGTGTTTGTTTTGGTCTTTTTCCTAGAGGTAATTCCTTCTAAAAAAACAGCGGCAAGTATCAGACTTGTTCTAAGAATATTCTTTAATGTGACACATGAAAAAAGCATGCCCAGTGTGCACTTACGTCTTTGGGGGAAGTGACTTCATCGCATCCCACCCTGACGAAAGCCCAGGACCGTTGTTAGGCCACTAGAAAGGGCTGAAACATGTTGGGATCTAGCTTAGGGTCATAGAACCATTACATCCTCTAGCCCTACTACAGTGTTTTTAGCCTCCCCTCCCACTCCACTAATAAAGGATACTTTAGGAGTGGGGGAGGAATGTTATCTTTAACGTTACGCCCCCATACAGCTTTTTCTCACAAGAACTCCCTGAAACATGGTTGAGCCCACCCCGACCTTTAGCAGCTGGGGTGAGCCAGATGAAGCATGTCACTATTAGAGTGAGTGAGGGCTATAGTAAGAGAAGGGTCTTTTTCCCTTCCCACCCACAATAGTGGGTTGGTTTTAGGTTGACGTAGGAACTCTTGGTGTTGTGTCTACTCGAGAGAAAACTAACCCCCCCTTCCTTTTTTTCCTAGAAGAAACCACTCCGGTTCCAGAAGGGATACTTGTTTTCATTGTGGATATACTTAACAGGGAGGATGTGTCCCTTTTGTGACGACCTCTTTGTCCTTCCAGGGCAATTTCAGGGTCCCTAACCTTGTGAATCAGAATACTTTTCAAACCTCCACAACTCTGCACTTTTATGTGCAGTAACAAACATTCTTTCATATGTGGTAATGCAAAATACAAAACTTTAAAAAGGCCCTCAGAGGTCTCATGTACACCACTATATTATGTGTGATGACATAACAGGGGGGTCTTAGAAGCAAGACTATCCAGAAAAAAGAAATTCAAACTTGGGTTTCATTTGCTGAGAGTAGTCAAGGGTGCTGCAGGTTCCAGGGCTCATCACTGCTTTTGCAAATTATGCATGTCTTTCCTGTACGTGATGACAATCTTATGTACACCTCGACTATCGCGGGGTGCTCAACATTTTACACAGTCAAGACAAGCATCACTGGCATCGGCACAAGGCAGTGGCGTAACACAGCCTCCGCAGCCCCTGCAGTGCGGGGGGGGGGGCAAGCTCCAGGGGGCCCCCAGGGGCGGCCTTAGGCATGTGCAAGCTGTGCACCTGCACAGGGCCACCAAACCCCAGGGGCCACCACGAGGAATCGGATACAATACATATTCCTGGCGGCCCCTGGCAGGGATTTGGCGCATAAACGACTGAGGCGTGCTAAATCCAATGTGATGCACGCTGAATGGTTGTTCTACTCTTTTCCTTTCTAACCCAGTCTAGTCTTTGTGTGGGGTCGGCCTTGTTTCGGGCTCTTCTGGTAGGTCTTGTGCTTGTTTAGAACTTTTTTCCAGGAGAATCGAGCTTGTTTTAATAGTCCAGATCTGGCACCTCCGGAGGCTCGCATGCGCGCGCATGAGCAGTGCCCGCGAGTCCTGCAGCGAAGGGGTTACAGAAGCACCTCGCATCACTGGCGGCAGGAGGGGTGGCAGCACCCGTGCCCGGCGTGCAGCGAGCAGCACCGAGACCGGCCGAGGCCATGCACCGGCGCGCCTAGAGACCCTGGGCAAGAAAGGCCGCCTTGCAGAGGATAGCATGCCAGTGTGCAACCTTTGGTGCCAGCTACGAGGTGAGCAGCCCGAGGGTCAGGGCATGGGGAGGGGGAGTGAGGAGGTCAGCGTGTGCTACTGCAGAGTGAACCCGAGGGAAGGTGAGCCATTGGACGAGGGTGTGGGGAGCCCTGGGGAGGAGGGCAGATCAGGCGTAGGAATGTATCCCAGCCCGTGGGGGTGAGGAGCCGGGGGCGTGGGGAAGGTGGGGTGAGGATGTTATTGTAGATGGTGTGTGCTTTGGGTCTGGGTGGAGGTAAGCCATGTGAGGTGGCGAGCTGGAGGTATTCTGGTGGTCATGGGAAGGGAGGGCATGATGAATCGTGAGAGAGAGGCTCTCTCTCACGATTCATCTCTGAGACGGCGCGGGTCGGAGGGAAGAGTGAGTCAGGAGTGCAGGGGCGGTGTTTACTTGTGGCTGAGGGGAGGCACGGTGACTTTTGGAGGTGTAACTTGGGAGGCACGGTCGTATTGGGGGGAAGAGGAGAGCAGGGTACGAGGTGTTAGACGTAATGTTAAGGATTCATTAAAATGATTACAATTACTTATCAACAATCATGAAAACAGAGTATGAAGCTGATACTTGTGATCTAATGAGTGGATCTGCCTGCACAAATCTTTTAAAACATCGAGTGTTCGAATGTACTTGGCATTTGGTTATGTCTGTTTATATGGTGTTGAGGCAGACATGAAATGCAAGCACCTATGGATGGACGCCTGGAATAGGATGGCAGTGCATACCCATGTTAACTCAATTTAATGCCCTTTTGCAGAGACCTTGGTAGGAGACTGGCTTCTTGATCATTTCTTTAATTACATTCCAGTGCTTGTCATGTGACTAGCAGAGAAAACTAGTTTAACTAGTCCTCAGTTTGCAATTGGTGAAGCAGCCTTCTCTGTCCATACTAGGGGCATAGTTACCATTGGTTCAGCAAGTACAGTGGTACTGAGACCCAAAACCCTCAGGGGCCCATTGAACCCTGATAATTGCTATATTTTACTTCCTGAGCAGCAGCCAAAGGGGCCATTTTCCTTGCTTATGCCACGGCCCATGGGGTCATTGGTACGCTGTGCTAGTGATTCGTACGTCTGCTTGAAAGTTGTCTCCTGACTGGATGTTCCTTGCACATTCATTTTGCTTCAGTGAACCTCTAGTGCCTTTTCATAGCCTTAGGACTCACTGTAATTAATCCTTGTTTAATAGGTGCTCTGAAAGCGAGCAGAACTGGTTGCTGGAATATGGCACTATACAAGAAACCTTAATTAAATATATTGTATTTTGTCTTTTGACAATGTGGTAAAGTGGACGAGTCTTTGGTTACCTGTAGGCTGTCTTCAGGATCAGTTAGTGACGTACTGAGACAGGTCTCTGTGTGCCATGATTTCAAGGTAGCTTACTCTCTTCCTGCTAAGGTCACTTCCCAAATAGATCATGAACTATTCTCCAGGCTCTACTGTTCTCAGTGGACTGAGAAAACAGACCTTGTATGCCAAGTCACATGATCTACCCTATAGTTTTATAACACTCTTCAAATAAACCTTCCATATGTGGCTAGTCCTCATAATGTGTCATACATGTAGTGGGAAGGGTAATTACTATCAATCAGTCAGGGTTTGTAAAGCTCAGCTGCTTCACACATAAGGGTCTCGAGGCGGTGTGGGATTCATGCTGCTGGATCATGCTGCTTGTTGGTTGAACAGCAAGGTCTTGTGGTCCTTCCTGAACTGCTGGAGCGATGGTGAGACTCTGAGGTGCAGGGGGAGGGTTTTCAGGTCTTCACTGCCAGGTGGGAGAAGTAGCGGCCTCCACTGTTTTATCAGCGGCTGCATTGGGTGGCTGCTAGGGAGATGGTTCTGGAACATATTTTCCTGGTAGGTTGGTGGAAATTCACTCGTTCACTAAGGTATGCTGGTCCTTCATTGTGTAGTCCAGGGAAGACATGGCTTGGCAGTTCGGGCTGGACTGTTCCCATGAGGCACAGGATCAAGGCTGATTTGCATATGGCCATGTCTGAACTGGGGTGGTGTGGTGAGCAAACAAACGATGGATTTAGGCCCAGATGTCTGTACTGGGGTGAAGGTATGACATTGTTCTGCATTCTGTCCATCAACTGTTGTTTTTGCAAGAAAATAAAAATGACACATCAAAATCTTTCAGCAGCCGCCACTGCTGATTGTCTTCTTTTTTTCCCTACCCACTGCTAGCCTCGCCCGCTGCATTGCAAGCAAAATGAAGAGAATTCGAGTACACAAATCTGGTTATTCGAAACGAAAGAGAAAGGTGGCTCAGCAGGCTTTCGTAGTGTCACAGGAAGGAGCAATCCTGAACCTTATCACCCAAGGGAAACCTAAAGATGGAGAATCCTCTGGCCAGAGTACTGCTGATGCACTCAGTAAAACAGGCGCTGACGACCATAAAGAAGAACAAAAAAATGATGATATCCATGAGTAGAATGATACTCATGAGCAGACCAATGAAAATGAACAAGGTGACTCTGAAATTGATACAAACATGCAGCAATTACCAACTCAGGGTGAGGATTATTGCAAAAGACCCTCAGACAGAGAAACTGAAACATCATTCATTGGTCCATCAACATCTGGCATTCTGAAGGAGGTTCAGAGTTTACAGACGGATGATGCTGGTATTGAAAAGGAAGCCAAAGAGCAAGACCATGTTACAGACCCGTGTTCTGAATATGATTTATGTGATTGGAGGGATTCTGCTTTGTGGCCGAACTCTCTTACGGACACGCAACGTGTTTTTCTTGTTGAAAGGGGTCCCTCCAGAGACCCAGATTCTAAAACAAAGTATCCAAGTGATGAGCACTCAAAAAGTAAACTTCGTTTTTCTGTTACCATGTTACTGGTCATCTAACGCCTTTTCTGGACGTTTTATTAAAACACCTTCCTGAGCTCCGCCCCGCCCGGACCCCCTCTTCCGGGGCCCCCTACCTGCGCTCCCTGCACAGGGCCACCATAAGCCTAGAGCCGCCCCTGGGGCCCCCTCTGCACAGTACTCTGGCGGAGAGCTCCAGATTGATTGTGGAGGGGGGCCCTCGACGTACCTTGCAGGAGGGCCCCCTCAAGTTTGGTTACGCAGTGGCGCAAGGGGAAAACAGTTATTTAATCTGATAATATAGATGTTATTTTGAAACACCATTTTACACTGCTTCAAGTTGCCAGTTTGGCACTCAACGGCGCATTCAAACACGTTCAGTTGTTAAAAAAAAAAACAACTGCACAGTAACTAAATTCGGGTAATGTGTTTGAAACGTAACAAAGCATCCATTTCGGGTGCGCAGCGCCATAAATCGAATAATGAAAAGTGTATTGAAGAGCGGCCCGCACTGAAGCAGCACAAATTGTGTGCAGGAGTGCCGCACCAGAACTACCAGCAATGTGTTGAAAAACGTCCGTTTCAGGCGCACAGTTGCATAAACAGTGGAAAGTAAACATTTTAAAACAAAATTCTTCCACACAACAGTTGAAGAACCAAAGCGCAGGGAAACTGCACTTTACCTGTGCATCACCGTCTGGAAGGGAAGGGACGAATCTGCAAAGCCAACAAGTTAGGAGGAAGCAAAGAAGAACAGTGGAGTGAACCAATGGTAAATAAGTGGTATGACCCATTAATTGTAACGGGGTAGCCCTGTATTCCTCAGAACCTGGGTATATGCCGCTGACCGCGGCCCCCGCAGGGGGCCACTCGGCGGTCGGCGCCTTAGTGGCCCCGGGGCCCCGGTCTCCCCTCCCCACTCCCTCCTTCGGGGGGGGCGGGGGCAGGGACTCCGACTGGTGCCCCCCCCCCTCGTGTCAGGGCCGGAAGTGACGCGCAATGCGCGTCACTTCCGGGCCCAGGTGTGAGGGGGAGGCTATTTAGCCTTCCCCCACCCTCACTGGCGACCTCTTTGTCGCCCACCTCGCCTTTCCTCGCTGCATCGGTCCGTCGTCCGCTCCGTCCTCGTGCGCCTCCGGCCCCCGTGGCACTGCTGATTGTCGTCGCCTCTACGCTTCTTGTTCTGGTGAGTCTTGCTGTACCCACTCCGCCCCGGCCCTGTCCCTGGGCAGTACCAGGTCGACGGGGCCCTGTGGCGAGGATCGCCACGGGCGGAGGGGACGCAAGATGGGGGCATGGGGGGTTGGGGAGGCGGGGTTGGGCTAAAGAGCATGCTGTTTTGATTTCGCCCGGACCGTTGCGGAGGTTGGGGAGTGCGGGCCAAGCATGGCTGATGCCATTGAGTTGCGGCCCCGGCCCCTGGTGTCGATGGTTGGGCCCTGCGGCCTGCCTGCTCCTGGGCGCTGCGACAATTCCTTCGGGTCGAGTGCCCGCTGGATAAGGAACAATGATAAGGAATCTGATTGCAAGGACTGAGGCGCAGGTCCTCAAACACAATCCGGTCGGGGTTTTCCAGTCGCGGGGCCGTGTCCGCAATCTTGGATTTCGGGGTAAATCACTTAATCTCCCCATGTTTAAAGATGTATGTAATATACGTTACGCCGCTACTTCGCGCCCATAACTGCGGCCTGTTTTCCCGCTACATAACGAATACAGGCATGCCCAGGTTAGCGATCTCAAGCGGCGTGGTGCGTTTGAATCCTGGGCCCGCGTCCGCTTTCTGTGATAGGGGGATTAGTCCCGTGCCTAAATATTAATTTAATGACGGTGCTGCGCGCTACAATGTCTTCGGGTCGCGCGGTTGCTCGATAACGAATACAGACTTAGAGAGCAAACCTTCACAAGGGCCTGGGTCATGTCCTCAATCCGGGGGGCGGGGTTTTCGCGCTCGGGCCCGCGGCTGCATCGTGCCTTGTAGGAGAGCGATTGTGGTCTGATAATGTAACCGGTGCTCATTTACTTCGCGCTGTACAAACCTGCATTGAATGAATATGGTAACCGATGCTCATGTAAAGCTCCGTCATACCTTCGCGCAGTACAAACCTACATGAAATAAATATTTTGATGGCTGCTCATGTAAGCTTGTAACTGATGCTCATGTAAAGCGCCGTCATACCTTCGCGCTATTCAAACGTACATGAAATAAATAATATTGGGGGGGGGGATAGGCACTCCTGCTCCCCCCCCCCCTCCTCACAATTACAACAGCGCTTTAACCAGCGCTCACGTTAAGCACTCCCATTACCTTCGGGTTGGTCCAATGCTACACAGGGAGGCGCTTCTAGTGCGGGGGCTGCATGGTCGTGAATTGGCGCCGCTACATCTAGGCGGGTGGCGCCGGCTAAATTAGCATCCTCCAAGGCCGCAGTGCCGTACCAGGTGCCGCGGCTGGGGGGTCGTGGGGGTAGAGGCGGGCGAGGCGGTATATTGTAAGAAGTGATATGTATGACCGCCCGTTGGGCTCCCGTCTCTGTGCTACCCCCCCCCCCCTAGTGTACAGTCACGCATGTGTTCTGGTTGCCCCGTTCTCTGGTGCAGGAATACAGGGGGCGAGCCGCGAGGTCGCGTCCACATTCTGTGATTCGGGGCAAATCACTTAATCTCCCCGTGCCTAAATGTGTATGTAAATACGGTGATACGGGCTCCAATACCATCGGGTCGAGTTCGCGCTGGATAAAGAATATAGGCATAAAGAGCGAAACGTATACAAGGACCGAGGCTCAGGTCCTCAATCTGGTTGGTGTTTCGCGTCTCGGGGCCGCAGCCGCATTCTGTGATTCGGGCCAAATCACTTAATCTCCCCGTGCCTAAATATGTATGTAAATACGGTGCTACGCGCTCCAATACCTTCGGGTCGAGTTCGCGCTAGATAAAGAAGATATGCATAAAGAGCTACATGTAGTCAAGGACCGAGGCTGAGGTCCTCGATCTCAATCTGGTTGGTGTTTTAGAGTCTCGGGGCCGCGTCCACTGCCCCCACAGCGCCCAGACCAGACCCCCCGTGGTGGGAAGCAGTGAGGTGCACAGCGGCTCCCGCGCTGCTCCTAATCCGTCTCCGGTGCGCCACTGCCCCCGACCCCACTCCACTCCAAGGTAACAGGATAACCCCTACTTTTCGGAGAGAGGTCCTCAGTAGAGCGCTCCAATATCTTCGGGTCCATTTCGCGCTTTTTAAGCATGCACAATAAGAACCCTCCTGTCACCTTGTCAAAGAAAAGGGCAGGATTTGCTGGCTGCGGGCCTCTTTGGGATAGGGATCTGCGCCAGGGTTGATTCCAGGGTCGCGGTGGCGGCCCGCACCGCGGTTCTCTGCAGCTCGATTCCAGTGCTGCGCGAGACAACCCTCTCCCTCGCGATATGTTCTACCTGGCTGGGCCTCTGGCGCGATGCAGGCGGCAGCTGCCAGGCACCATTTCCAGTTAAATTAATTCGCTGCGTCTTTCAGTTACTGTGGGGATGTCCAGCAAAGCACCATATCTTCCGGTTCTGGCCATGGGCGAGGTGTGGGTCATGATGTCCTGATTCCTGTATCAGGAGCCCGTTTGACCATGAGTCAGCGTTGTTGAGGCCCCGTCTATAAAGAGGCAAGCTGTGGAACATCTATTTTCGGCAGCGATTAGACTATCCCCTGCCCAAGCGTCGCAGCAGCGTGATGCCATACAGTCACTGTGGCCTAATGTGGAGCGGTGTGGTGCGGTGGCCTTGGCACCCGACTTTGGAGCACAAAGCTCACGGTTCGATCCCCGGTGACACCCTCAGCCCCATGTGACTTTGGACAAGGCCTCCAATTCCTCAGTGGCCCCCGGCGCCTTGAGACCCGTAAGGGGGGAATAGTTCGTATTCGGTCCGGCTTCGCGAGCAGAGTAAATTAAGGGGGGGGCGGCCGGCTAAGAAGCCGCATACTCTGTGCCGTGGGAGCCGGTTGGAGATTAGCGTGGGTTCACGGCCCCAATACACCAGCACTGCACGGCTGGGAGCTGCCTGGGTCCCCGCTGATCGCGGGAGGTGCAACACCTGTGGCGCTCCCTGGTTAAGGTTATCGCCCCCCGTCGGCTACGCTGCCGTTGAGGGTGGGGGGGCATGCAGTGGGCTGCGTGCGGCTGGCGCAATGGACCTGGCACGGGGATCGTTTAGTATGATACGAATCTTGTAAGCTCCCCGTGCTTGAATGTGTAATGTAAATAAGGACCTCAGGTAAAGCGCTCCAACACCTTCAGGTCAGTTCGCGCTATATAATTCTGCAACATGTATTGCTGACTTCCTATATGGCAGATAAATGACACAAGTGCGTGCACTGTTCACATACGCGATCATGGGCATTAATAAACCCCCCGCACCTCAATGGAAAATCTGGTGCGGTGCTCGCGTGATCCGGTTTTGGGGATCGGGTAATATGATACGAATTTCTTAAGCACCCCCTGCGTGAGGATGTAATGTAAATACGGTGCTCATGTAAAGTGCTCCAAATGCCTTATTGTCGAGTTCGCACTATATAAATATGCATCATGTAATTCCAGGCTTCCGATGAGGCAGATACATGATACCAGTACATGCACTGTTCACATCAGGCGATTACGGGTATTACTAATCCCCCCACGCACCTCAAGGCTTAATCTGGTGCGGTGCTCGCGTGACCTGGAATGGGGATCGTGTTCTATGGTACGTATCTCTCACGCCCCCCGTGCCTGTATTTGTAACGTAAAGACATTACTCATGTGAAGCGGTGCAATACCTTTGGCGTCTGGTTCGCGCTATACAATATGCAACGTGTATGTGCTGGCTTGCTATAAGGCAGATACTTGATACAAGTGCAGGCATAGTTCGCAAGTTTTGCTCCGATACCTTCGGGTCGATTTCACGCTAGATAAATATGCAGCATGTATTGCTGGCTTCCTATAACGCAGACACATGATACAAGTGCACGTATTATTCACAAGAATTGCTTGTGCCCACATTCGCGCGCAGTAGATGATTACGGGCATTACGACACCCCCTGCACCCGAATGGGTTATTCAGTCGGTGCTTGTGTCCGGCGCTCGATTAATTTCGCGCACATTACGGTTTGAGCTAATCACTAATCGACCGTGCCCGAATAGGTATGTTAATACCTATGGCTCATGTACTGCACTCCAACACCTTCGGGCGGGTCACGATGGGACTCTGGGCAGATAATTTAATATCCACGTGCCCGATGATGCATGTATATACAGTGCTCATGAACGGCGCGCCATTACCTTCGGATCGAGTTCACGCTGGGTTGCGATGCTGGGTAAATCAATGAATATCGCCGTGCCCGAATATGTATGCGAGCTGCTGGACCTGGTATGTCGGGGTTCCCGAGGGTGGTGGACCTGGCGGCTCATGATCTCACTCCCGTGCCCGAATATGTGTGTAAATATGTTGCTCATGCACAGTGTTGCCATAACTTCGGGTCGAGTTCACGCGTCATAAAAGTGCTACTTACAGCAAGGGTCGCGCAGTCCGATCCCGACCACACGTGACCACGTGTCGCTCGTCTCCAACCTTTTGCTGAAAGGGGGCTTGGGTCGTTTGTCATTGTTGTTTTTGTCTCGACACCCACCCCCCATTCCTTACGGCCTCGCCCTCCCAGGTGCATCAGTCCTTGGGCAGGGCGGACCATGGGGAGATAGTCCTAACGTAGAACGGTCATTGCCATGTTAGTGACAGTTACACACGGGTCGCTGCCGACAGTCTAAAAGAGGTATGCTTAAGCCTGCAACTCGGCCCCGCCAACATGCTTATGTGGGCAGCCTTCAACGGTCACTGATATGGGGAACTCACACATATCTAACTGTAACCTAGACACCCGGGTGGGTGCCTAGTCGGGCAGGGCTACGCAACCAAGATAGAATGGTAGTTATTATCTAATGCTAAAGGAAGTCTGGTTTGAGCCACTAGATGGGTTAGATATGGGTGCAGGTCAGTGCCCCAATCGCATTGAATACGGGGACGCACTGACATAGCGGCAAAGAATAAGTGGTCACCACATAGCGCATCACTAGGGCCTAAATCACGGCACAAGGTTACCAGCGTGATTGTCCAAGTGGTTGCGGGTGCGCCGCTCGCGAGCGGATGGCAACCCGTGGTTTACCTCTGTCTCAAATCGACCGATAGTTCATGGTTAAGCCGATTAGCCTGCAGAACACTGAGCGGGGCACCATAACCAAGAGTTAGGCCTGCAGGAGGAGTAGCTGAAGGAACCATATAGGAATAGGTCCAGATGTACTTTGGGGGGCATTCCCATGCAACCAAAGACAGATTTCGGGTTGCTTCAATGAAGACCTTCCACCCGGTTTGTGGGTGGTATAGTTGTTATATAGCAAGTGTGCGGTCGTTCAAAGTTTGGTAAAGACCACGTAGAGCCCCAGGGCGTCAGGGCTTTATTGACCGTGCAGCATTCGCAACGTTCAGAATAGGGCCGGTATTTGCACCAAAGTTTCCGGTTGGTTCCCACAGACTTGTCTGCCCCCAAGGTTATCCTCTAGGGGTAGAACTTGAGACTAAGGGGGCATTGCCTGCTTCGGCGGCACAAATAAGCGATAGCTACGCCGGGATGGAGTTACCATGCAGGTCCTGCCACCACTGGGTTCCCCCCAGGCGATGGGATCAATTTAGGTGGGACCTCGAAGTCTACGTTTCCTGGGAAGCTTCCAGCGGTAGGGCATTTAGCAACAGATAAGGTACCAGCGTGCGGGTATCAGATATCTGCTTTCCAGCAGCACCGTGCCCTGGGAGCACGCGCGTTGCCCTAACTCTGAGGCCCACCCAGAAGGGGGCCCGAGTAGCAAAACAAGTGAATAGGCTCCAGAGGCGGGCCTCCGGCCGTCAGCTGGGTGAAATCACCATCATTTGGAGATAGGCCCAGGTAAAATAGTGCTTTTCGTAATGCCTAGAGGACCATTGCGGCTGGTGGCATTCTCCACCGGAATCACTGGTCGCGTACTGCAGCTGCGGAGACTGGGATCCTGGTTACGGACACTTTTACCGTTCTCAGGGGGCGCCGCCAGCCAGCATATGGGGGCTGCTGTCCCAATAACTGGGGTGTCAGCGGGGCAAACACAAGGGGACATTATGGCAATAGAACATTGGTCACGCCCAGGGTGCACTGAATCTCTACTTCAACGGAGTGGGAATTTGGCACCGCTGGGGATGCTCTGGGTTGTGGTGGGGGGCACCCCCCGCCACCCTCCTTCTGAGGAGCATGATGGGAAGGGCGTAGCAGGACTTAGTCAATCCTCAATGCGTGAACTTTACAGTCAGCGCGCAATGTTTAAGCCGGATAGATTCCCGAAGCTGGTATGCCTAGGGGGTTACATCACTGAGGGATCTGTAGGGGCATAATTCCCATAAGGAATAGGGGATGGTGGGCAGGGGCAGGGGCAGGAGTCGCCCCTTGCCCATGGTCACGTGCTGGCAGCGAGGAGCACTCCTGTGCCCCGGGTTTAGCAATCAGAGGGGCTGGCCAAAGGTTAAGTAAACCCCTTCTCGCCTTCATAGCCTAAGAGGGCAGGCCCATATTGTGAAGAGGGTAACCTGCCCGCATGGGGGGCGAATAGTTCTTGGCACATCTCCCCAGGCCCAATGGGTCCTTTATTTCAGCAGACCCTATTCCGATTAGGATAGCGTCTCGGGCCTTGGGGGCTTTGATGGGGCCATCTACAACACCAGGAGCTATAGCTCACTGGTAAGTCTTGGGTTCGAGTCCCGCAAACGCTGTCAAAGTGTCAGAAGTTGGCAAATTTCAAACTCTTCAACAACCAGGAGCCATAGCTCAATGGTAGGTCTTGTGCCTACGGTTGTAATGGTCTCACAGGACAAGGGTTCGAGTCCAGGAAACGCTGTCAAAGTGTCATAAGGTGGCAAAACTTCAGAATCATCTTTTTGGCCTGTGGATATAAGGGATCTCACAAGGTTTGAGTCCCGCTAGCGCTGTCACACTGTCATGAAGTGGCAGAATTTCAAACTCTCCCTTCTGCTAGGATGGTTCCCTTCCAGCTAGTCGCAGGAAGCCCTAGATAGGAGAGGTGGCAGGTAAGACTATAGCGGGTTGGTGGGGGGCCCTGGCTGCGACGGTTAGCCGCCTCCAGGGCTGTGGCGGAGTTACAGGGCGATCTGGAAGCAGGCCGGTACAAAGGGTACCTCTGCGCGGCACCACGTGGTGCCTGAGCCAAAACGAGGAGCCTCCAGAGAGGTCCCGGAAGCCGGTTGTGGGCCTGAACAACCGGGGGCTTGCTATGCGACGCTCCGCCCCGAGAGGGGGGGTGTGAGTAGAATCTCAACGGCACGTGATCGAAAAAAGAATCACTTGGGGGGCAGCACTTGCGGGTCGTTCCCGTGCTGCCTGGCTCATCAGGCGGGCAGGTGAAGTAGATGGCCGCCTGCCCTTGGATCGCCCGTAAGATAACCCACCTATTACATACCCTGGAATTATGTAATAAAACCTGCAGCATTTGTTACCCACTTACAACTGTTTCTTGTGTTTTCATTGGGTAACCTAATTTGGGGGAAGGGGGAAAGCGGGGTGCCCCTGGGGGTACTATGCCGCTGACCGCGGCCCCCGCAGGGGGCCACTCGGCGGTCGGCGCCTTAGTGGCCCCGGGGCCCCGGTCTCCCCTCCCCACTCCCTCCTTCGGGGGGGGCGGGGGCAGGGACTCCGACTGGTGCCCCCCCCCCTCGTGTCAGGGCCGGAAGTGACGCGCAATGCGCGTCACTTCCGGGCCCAGGTGTGAGGGGGAGGCTATTTAGCCTTCCCCCACCCTCACTGGCGACCTCTTTGTCGCCCACCTCGCCTTTTTCCCTCCCTACCGCTTACCCGGCGTAGGCGTGGTGGGGTGAGGTTTTTGCTGAGCGTTGTAATGTTTTTCCTTTTCGTTGCAGGCGGAGTTACAGGGCGATCTGGAAGCAGGCCGGTACAAAGGGTACCTCTGCGCGGCACCACGTGGTGCCTGAGCCAAAACGAGGAGCCTCCAGAGAGGTCCCGGAAGCCGGTCGGCGCCCCGCTAGGTCTGCGGGCGGTTGTGGGCCTGAACAACCGGGGGCTTGCTATGCGACGCTCCGCCCCGAGAGGGGGGGTGTGAGTAGAATTTCAACGGCACGTGATCGAAAAAAGAATCACTTGGGGGGCAGCACTTGCGTGTCGTTCCCGTGCTGCCCGGCTCATCAGGCGGGCAGGTGAAGTAGATGGCCGCCTGCCCTTGGATCGCCCGTAAGATAACCCACCTATTACATACCCTGGAATTATGTAATAAAACCTGCAGCATTTGTTACCCACTTACAACTGTTTCTTGTGTTTTCATTGGGTAACCTAGTTTGGGGGAAGGGGGAAAGCGGGGTGCCCCTGGGGGTACTATACAATAATTGCTACAATGTGTTCTCTCGGATGAAACAATTGCTTAGTGTCGAGGATAATGAATCAGAGTAAATTAAATGTTAGAGGGCTGAGTCCGAAACACACCGAACAAAGAAAAGAACATAGTTAATATGTTATCTTTTTTAAATATAACCATTAAATGTCTCATGGATTCGGGCACCCAGCGCGAATTTGGGCTGAGAAGAAAAAAAGAAAACGAAGCGCGGCCTCCCGCGCTTCGTTAGTATTTAGCCCCCGGGTGGGCCAAGTCCTGGGGGGCAATATTTTTTAATGTAAAGGGGGGCCCAGGGCGGCCCCCCCAGCCCCGGGGACCGCCACCCCCGATGCTTTTTGCAAATATGTGGGGGGCTCTCAGCCCCCCCCAGCCCTGGGGACCACTGCCCCCCAGGGCTACAAAAAGAAATGGGAGGGGGCACAAAGGATCCCCACAGCCCCGGTGACCGCCACCCCCGGGGCCTTAATTTTAAACGTGGGGGGGGCATCCAAGCCCCCCCAAGCCCCGGGGACCGCCACCCACTGGGGCTTTAAATATTTAATTTATGTGTAGCGGGGGGCACACAGCCCCGGGGACCGCCACCCGCAGGGGCTTTTTTTAAAAAAAAATTAAATAATCCTGTGAGGGGGGCTAGAGCTCCCCCCACATGCCCCAGGGACCACCACCTCCCTGGGGCACTAACTCTTTAAATTTGGGGGTTCGTTAAGGACCCCCAAGCCCCGGAGACCACCACCCCCCGGGGCTTTGGACATGGTGGGAGGGGGGGGCCGCGCAGCCCCCCCTCCTGGAGCCTTGTCGTGGCCCTCGGGACCGCCACCCCCCAGGTCCAGCTCCTGCAGCGTCCCGGGGTGCCCACCCCCGGGACACTGAAGTATGCTATGGCAGGGCGGGAGCCTCACAGCTCCTGCCCTGCCATAGCAAACTTGGTTTGGATTTTCAAAATTCAAACCAAATTGCTTTTCCACACGCGGAGCTGCATCTTAGCAGCTCCCAGTGTGGAAAAGCAATGCCGGCTCCCACAGGAGGGACCGTGGGGGGATATTGGGGACCCCCCAATGGCCCCCATCGGAGAAGACAATGGGTAACGACCCCACCCATGTGGGGTGTCTCCCCGGGCACTGGACTGTGGTGAAGAAGCTTATCGTGGTTGTCAATAAATGTTTTGCTCAATTATGAGTTTGAGAGTTTAAAGTTGTTTTAATTTTGCAATCAAATTTTCATTAATCCATTGGAAAACTTCATTTCCCAAAATGCAACATGTTAATTTCACAACGTTGTCTCAATCGGTGTTCCAATGCATTTCGGCATAATGCCTTCGTCAGGGAACATCTAAAACAGAAGATTTAAACTATATGTAGTGATACAAGAAAGATATACATAATACACAGTACTATTCACATACATTGTCAGAATGCTAATCAGGTGATGTCTGAATGTGTTAGCGTGTTTTTACAGTTCGGGAGGCATATGTGATCTGTAAACCAACTGCAAGGAAAAACGTGTGGATGAGCGGCGTGTCTAAAGCGGTTGCTGGCTAAGTGAAAATGGTTGGTGGTTATATCAAAAATCACTAAATAAAAGTGTAGCGGATATTAAAGATTGAATGGAAAGACTAAGAAAGACTAAGAAGGCCACTATGTGTGGTTACTAGCAAGTATCAAGATCTTACCGAAGCTGTGACTGTCAATGCGCTCAGGTGTCTTCCGTGAGTGTGCTGCTGATTCGAAATCGCTGTTTGGTGTGGTATTTAACGTAACTGACGTGCTGCTAAAGGTGGAAAGAGGACTGCATGAGTGTGTATGAAGGGAAAGTGAAGTTGCTAAAAAAAAAGTTGCTGAAAAAAAAGTGTCAAACGAACATAGTGTACTAGTAATGTGGGACGTGGTGCAAACTGTTTACCAACAAAAGTCTGTATAAATATTACAAGTGGTCAGTTCAAAGATCTCGCGATCAATCAAGGAGGAAACGGCAGCCTTCCGATATGGTACCCAGGGCCAATATCGCAGGTAGTTGAGTCTGCTAGAAGAGATGTTCATGATTTATAGATAACATGAAAATTCCACCCTATCATTCATTCCATGCGGTTGTAATGAATTTAAATGGTAAATCCAATAGTTTTCTCTTTGCAGTAATGATGTGTGGTTATCTTTTCCTTCTCGTTTTTGCACGACCTCTAAGATGCAAGCTTTTAGTTGGCTGTTGTGGTGTTGAGCTTCAATGAAGTGGTGGGCTACCATTGATTTAGTTTGTTTTGTTCTTATGTTGCTTTTGTGTTCGTTCAACCGAACTTTTAATTTGCGTTCTGTTTGCCCAACATAGACTTTCCCACATGGGCATTTTAGCAAGTAGATGATGTTTGAAGTGTCACATGTGGCTGTCACATGCAGTTTGATTTTATGACCTTTCATGGGATGCGTGATGTAAGTTCCCTTGATAATATTGTGACAGTTACTGCAATTTAAGCATGGACTCGTGCCTTTGTAGGTAGCTTGAGAAGACTTTGTAGGTGGGTGTTTAATGAGCTCTCCAATATTTTTACCTCGTGTGTAAGCAAATACTGGTTCACGGATGAAGGTGTTTTTGAAATCCTGTTCTAGTTGTAACAAAGTCCAGTGTTTTTTGACTGACTTTTTCAAGTGTTGGCTCATAGTAGAGAATTTGCTTACGCATGTTATTCTTTCATCCGTAGTTTTGGGTCTTGTCGAGAGGAGTTGTTGTCTGGTAAAGTTGCTGACTCGATCTTTAGCTTGTGTCAATATGTGTTCTGGGTATCCTCTCTGTCTGAATCTTTGTAGCATGTCTTCTTGTTGTTCGGTGGACTTAACGCAGTCTGAGGACAATCCTTTTCACCCTCAATAGTTGGGAGTACGGTAAATGTTGTTTGAGTGGTTGGGGATGGAAGCTATCATATGTTAAAGTGTTGTTTCTGTCCGAAGTTTTTCTGTACAGGTTGGTTTCGAAACCTCTCAAAGTTTTAGTGACTTTTACATCCAGGAAGTTGATCGTGTGTTCACTAATCTCGTGGGTGAATTGAATTCTGTCATCAATGAGGTTTAGTATTGTGATTTGGTCTTCAAGTTCTTCATGGGTTCCTTTCCATAATAGGAAAATGTCATAGATGAATCTCAAGTAAAGCAGTGTCTGGTTCTTCCAAGGTTGATTGTTTAGAATGTGTTCTTCCTCAAAGTAGTTCATAAAGATATTGGCATACGCGGGCGCTGCACAGTTGCCCATCGAAGTGCCAGTCTTCTGTAAATACCATGTGTTTTGCCACTGAAAGTAGGAATGTAGAAGGGTGAAATCTAGAAGTTCCATCAAAAAAATCTTCATGCCTTCATCATAATCTGTGTTTAATAGGGCCTTTTCGACAGCTTCTATCCCTGCTTGATGTGGGATTGATGTATATAGGGATTTAACATCTATTGTGCACAGTAGTGTGGTTTCCTCTTCCGTAACGTTTGTGAGATTAAGCTTATTGAGGAAGTCTGTGGTGTCTTTGAGGAAAGATGTCATTTTAAGAACACATGGTTGGAGGTAAGTATCCAAAAATTTGCCAACTGGTTCATGTATGCTCCCACGTGTCGAGACTATGGGGCGACAGGGAGGGTGAATGGGGTCTTTGTGAATTTTTGGTACCATGTAAAACTTAGGACTCCTGGGTTGTGGTTGCGTAAGGTACTTCTTTACTTTTTCATTGATGATGCCCCCATCAAAGGCTCTTTGTATGATGTGTGTAAGAATCGTTTTAAACTCCTCAGTAGGATTTGAAGTCAGTTCCATGTAGGTATTCTCATCTTTTAAGTGGGTTTCAACTTGTTCTTGGTAGTAGGTGGTGTTTAGGATTACGAGGGCTCCCCCTTTATCGGCCTTTTGGCAGGTAATCTTAGAATTGTTAGATATGGATTTTAGGGTGGCGAACTCTTTGGTATTTAGGTTTCGATGTCGCGATCTTTTTTGGAAGTTGATTTTGGCTAAGTCTTGTTTTACCAATTGTTCAAATAAGTCGATGGTTTTGTGACTTATGGGGGCTCCATATGTGCTGGTAGCTCTCAATCCTTTTAGTGGGTCTTCAATCTCTGTAGTTGGTTTTGTGATGATGTTTTCAAAAAAATGCCGTAGGCGTATCTTTCTCATAAGTTTGTAGAGACTGATGTGGGATTCTAAAAGATTAGATTGTGTAGTGGGCACAAACGAAGTTCCCTTTTGTAGTGTTTTAAGTTCAAACTCGTTGAAGTGGTAATCCGATATGTTGATCACCAAACTTTCTATTGGGTGCCTTTCTTGTTCTTGTCTCTTTTGGCTGCTGTGACATTCCTCGTTTGAGGTGTTTCTTTCCCTTTTGTTTTGTCCTTTTCTTTTTGCCCGCCTGGGTCGTCCTGTTCTTCGCGGCCTGCGTCTAAAAAAGGCATTTCTCGTGAGGTTGAGGCTGGTGTTTCTGGTGTGATTGAAGATGTCTGATGTGGTCTTGTCGTGGTTTCATTCTCAGAGGATGAGGTATTGGTTTGGGGGGTGTATGGGCGGTTTTGTCGTCTTTTAGCGTAGATGTCAGCCCACGTGTAGACTTCCCCCATTTTGTAGTCCACCGTGTCTCTACGGTATTTGTGAATTTTTCTTTCGTTGACCTCTAGTGAGTGTTTGGCGAGCTGGTTATTAATGTCGTCTAGTACTTTCGTGAGTTCTTCGGTGGACATGGTTTTATCCAGCTCAGTTTTTATCGTCAAGATTTCTTGGTTTAATTCTTCCAATATGTTTGACAATTCCTCAATAATGAGGAGGATCAAATCCAAAGAGCACTTGTTTAAAATAGCATACCACCTTTCTGTGAATTTCTGTGCGTTTTTGCATAATGAGGGTTTTAGGGATATTCTCAGACCTCTAGGAATTCTTTGTGCTTTGTGGTATCGTATCATCGTGCTGGCGTGTAGTCGTTGATTGATAGCCTTTCTGGATAGGTAGAGTAGTTGCCTGATGTTCTGTTCTTTGCTGCGGCTGGTAGTGTGTACAGTGGTTTCCTCTTGTATCAGTGCATATATTCTGGAAATCTCTTCATTGGCGAAAGCGAAAGTTTCCGCCCTCGATTCCGTGAGGTTTGTTATCTCCTCATATGACATGATTTTAACTCGCGTGCTACAATTGTAGAGCAGGAAGATTAGATGAAACTTGTTATGGTCAATTGTGCACTGCTATGGTTAGAAATACGTGTTCAAAGTCTGTGCCGTGCTCCAGGGTATCACTCCCTGCCAGAGAGTGTGAGCAAATCAAACAATGTGTAACGACCCCACCCATGTGGGGTGTCTCCCCGGGCACTGGACTGTAGTGAAGAAGCTTATCGTAGTTGTCAATAAATGTTTTGCTCAATTATGCGTTTGAGAGTTTAAAGTTGTTTTAATTTTGCAATCAAATTTTCATTAATCCATTGGAAAACTTCATTTCCCAAAATGCAACATGTTAATTTCACAACGTTGTCTCAATCGGTGTTCCAATGCATTTCGGCATAATGCCTTCGTCAGGGAACATCTAAAACAGAAGATTTAAACTATATGTAGTGATACAAGAAAGATATACATAATACACAGTACTATTCACATACATTGTCAGAATGCTAATCAGGTGATGTCTGAATGTGTTAGCGTGTTTTTACAGTTCGGGAGGCATATGTGATCTGTAAACCAACTGCAAGGAAAAACGTGTGGATGAGCGGCGTGTCTAAAGCGGTTGCTGGCTAAGTGAAAATGGTTGGTGGTTATATCAAAAATCACTAAATAAAAGTGTAGCGGATATTAAAGATTGAATGGAAAGACTAAGAAAGACTAAGAAGGCCACTATGTGTGGTTACTAGCAAGTATCAAGATCTTACCGAAGCTGTGACTGTCAATGCGCTCAGGTGTCTTCCGTGAGTGTGCTGCTGATTCGAAATCGCTGTTTGGTGTGGTATTTAACGTAACTGACGTGCTGCTAAAGGTGGAAAGAGGACTGCATGAGTGTGTATGAAGGGAAAGTGAAGTTGCTAAAAAAAGTTGCTGAAAAAAAAGTGTCAAACGAACATAGTGTACTAGTAATGTGGGACGTGGTGCAAACTGTTTACCAACAAAAGTCTGTATAAATATTACAAGTGGTCAGTTCAAAGATCTCGCGATCAATCAAGGAGGAAACGGCAGCCTTCCGATATGGTACCCAGGGCCAATATCGCAGGTAGTTGAGTCTGCTAGAAGAGATGTTCATGATTTATAGATAACATGAAAATTCCACCCTATCATTCATTCCATGCGGTTGTAATGAATTTAAATGGTAAATCCAATAGTTTTCTCTTTGCAGTAATGATGTGTGGTTATCTTTTCCTTCTCGTTTTTGCACGACCTCTAAGATGCAAGCTTTTAGTTGGCTGTTGTGGTGTTGAGCTTCAATGAAGTGGTGGGCTACCATTGATTTAGTTTGTTTTGTTCTTATGTTGCTTTTGTGTTCGTTCAACCGAACTTTTAATTTGCGTTCTGTTTGCCCAACATAGACTTTCCCACATGGGCATTTTAGCAAGTAGATGATGTTTGAAGTGTCACATGTGGCTGTCACATGCAGTTTGATTTTATGACCTTTCATGGGATGCGTGATGTAAGTTCCCTTGATAATATTGTGACAGTTACTGCAATTTAAGCATGGACTCGTGCCTTTGTAGGTAGCTTGAGAAGACTTTGTAGGTGGGTGTTTAATGAGCTCTCCAATATTTTTACCTCGTGTGTAAGCAAATACTGGTTCACGGATGAAGGTGATTTTGAAATCCTGTTCTAGTTGTAACAAAGTCCAGTGTTTTTTGACTGACTTTTTCAAGTGTTGGCTCATAGTAGAGAATTTGCTTACGCATGTTATTCTTTCATCCGTAGTTTTGGGTCTTGTCGAGAGGAGTTGTTGTCTGGTAAAGTTGCTGACTCGATCTTTAGCTTGTGTCAATATGTGTTCTGGGTATCCTCTCTGTCTGAATCTTTGTAGCATGTCTTCTTGTTGTTCGGTGGACTTAACGCAGTCTGAGACAATCCTTTTCACCCTCAATAGTTGGGAGTACGGTAAATGTTGTTTGAGTGGTTGGGGATGGAAGCTATCATATGTTAAAGTGTTGTTTCTGTCCGAAGTTTTTCTGTACAGGTTGGTTTCGAAACCTCTCAAAGTTTTAGTGACTTTTACATCCAGGAAGTTGATCGTGTGTTCACTAATCTCGTGGGTGAATTGAATTCTGTCATCAATGAGGTTTAGTAGTGTGATTTGGTCTTCAAGTTCTTCATGGGTTCCTTTCCATAATAGGAAAATGTCATCGATGAATCTCAAGTAAAGCAGTGTCTGGTTCTTCCAAGGTTGCAAAATTAAAACAACTTTAAACTCTCAAACGCATAATTGAGCAAAACATTTATTGACAACTACGATAAGCTTCTTCACTACAGTCCAGTGCCCGGGGAGACACCCCACATGGGTGGGGTCGTTACCCATTGTTTGATTTGCTCACACTCTCTGGCAGGGAGTGATACCCTGGAGCACGGCACAGACTTTGAACACGTATTTCTAACCATAGCAGTGCACAATTGACCATAACAAGCCCCATCGGAGAAGGCCAGCCCTGGGGGATGGGGTCCCCAGGGCTACAAGTGGCCTGGGAGGGGGGGGGCCACGCGGTCTCCTCCCCATAATTAAGGCCGGCCCTGATTAAGGCCTCGGGAGGAGGGCCTCGCGGCCCCCTTCCTAATTTATTTTATTTATAAAAAAAAAAAAAAATTGGGGACAGGGCCTGGGGGATGGGGTCCCCAGGGCCCATAAATTAGAAAAAGAAGGGGGGGCCACACAGCCCCCCTTCTTAAAAAATGGGATAGGGCCTGAGGCCACGCCCCTCTGCCACGCACTCTGCAAACGCGCCCCCTGGCACGTTTGCAGATGGGGAACGAAATCCCCTTGAATACTGGGGGTCCCTGGGGGCCACCTAGCCCACCTGGAACCTCCAGTATGCGCCAGGGGGCTGCGTTGCAGAGAGGTGTTCCGAGGCCAGGCCCCTTTTTTTTACACCACTGCAACGCAGCTCTGTGGCGCTTAATGGAGGTAGCTGGTGGGCTAGCTGCACACCAGGGACCCTCAGGATTCAAAGGGAGTTAAACCCCCAACTTAAAACGCAGCATGGGGCGCGTTTGCACAGTGGTGAACGGAGGGGGCGGGGCCTGAGGTGACGTGTGCAAACATGCCCTGTGGCGCGTTTTAAGATGGGGAATTAATTCCCCTTCCATCCTGAGGGCCCCTGGGGGCCAACTAGTCCACCAGGTGCTTCCAGTAAGCGCCACGTTGCAGAGGTGGTCCAGGCCGTGCTACTTTTTACACCTCTCTGCAATGCAGCTCTGTGGCACTAACTGGAGATACCTGGTGGGCTAGTTGGACCCAAGGGACACTCAGGATTCAAGGGGTCTTTATCCCCCAAATTCAAACAGCCACAGGGCGTGTTTGCACACGTCAGTTTAGCCCCGCCCCTTCACCTGTGGCGCGTATTAAGAGGGAGTTTTAATCCCCCTGCCCTATTATGTAGTAGGGGCTTACAGAGGAGGTCATTCTAATCACAGGGGTACCCCAACGCATAGTGTTCCCTAGTGTATGTAGGTGTTTTAACTGTATTCTAAATATCTTTTAGCATAGCACTGGCTCTAGGACTCACTCCCCTTGCACTCCTCTAGTGACCCATTCAGCACCATGTACTCAATCATTCACTGAGCCAAAACCCAACCACTTATAAATTCACCAAGGCACTCTCCTTGCAGTACTCTAATCATTCAGTCAGTACCCTAGTACTCATGCACTGAGCCAGGCCTTAGCACAGGGACTGCTTCAAACGCCTATCCGCTATTCATGCAGTCCTCTAACCACCTACACACTTGTCTTTCACACCTTCAATTCCCCGGTCAGTATCCATACACTTCCAGCAAACAGCCTGTCACTCCCCTTGCACTCCTCTAGTGACCCATTCAGCACAATCTACTAATCCATTCACTGCGCCAAAACCCAACCACTTATAAATTCACCCAGACACTCTCCTTGCAGTACTCTTATCATTCAGTCAGTACCCAAGTACTCCTGCACCGAGCCAGGCCTTAGCACATGGACTGCTTCAAACCCCTATCCACTATGCATGCAGTCCCCCAACTAACCAACACACTTCTAGTTCTGCACTTCTACATTCAACAAAAAAAAAAAAAAAGATAATATTTCAGTTTCAATATTTCCCAAAAATTTTTTATTTCCATTTATATTAAATATATGTAATGTAATATGTAAAAATAAACAGTTATGAAATCTTTAGAAAATCAGTATCCAAAAAATACATATAACTATTATTACATTTAAAACTTATTATTTAAAAAACCTTCCAAATTCACTGAAAAAACCATAGGTTTCAGGGCTGTTATAGTTAGCTGGACATTTCACTTGTACAAACCATTGAAATTCCTCAGTTATAGTTAGTTCAGCTAACTATAACTCGCGCACCCGCAATCCACTGCTGATGATGTCACATATTATATCATTCATGACAGGGTCAGTGACATCACTGATGACATCATCTATGTGACAATCAGATACACCTCATCATACACTAGTATAACCTATCACTCACTGTAAAATACAGAGTACTATATTTGAATCCATTGACACACCAATACAAGTTTCTAAAAACCCACTCAGTGATTCCTAGATCTACACACACATCTAATCACTTACCTATAGATTCACTCATACATGCTGTCAATGATCAATAGAACACTATCAAATATACTTATACACCTATATCGACATTACACACCAGCACACAACCTATTCACTTATGCAGTCATCCTACTCACTTATGCAAACAATGGATCATACTTCCATTTAGTCAACTACACACTTATACAAACACCACTTCATAGTAACTCATACTTAGTGTGTTATAAAATCACTATTACAAGTATACAGTTATCCATACAGTCACTCATACAATCACTGAGTCTTATGTATACTTCTCTATATACAACTGTCACATACACTGCCTTTTATTTTTCTAGTTTGTTGGACATGTACCATTGAGAGATATATTTGCTCATCACCACACCCATAAAGCTATTCACTCACCCAAACAACTGTTATAACATGCAGTCTTAACCTCATATACCTACTGAATCAACTATTCACACATCTTTGAGCAGTCACACACCCCCCCACCGAACCACACCCATTCACTCTCCCATACAAATATTCAGTTAACTAATCAATAACTAATATAGACTTTCACGTAGCTAGTAACCAACTGGTGCAGCAGTTTACACAACAACTGACAAAGTGATACAGATATTCACACAGTTTAGTCACTATCCAATATATTTAGTGAGACACTATAAATTAGTCAAGTAAACAGTCAATCACACTGCTACTAAACCCTCAATCCAGATATTTATATATCCACTCATTCGTCAATGCAGATTGCTATATGGAATATGCTACTTACCAGTATCTGTTCTTGGCATGTAGAGCTGCAGATCTACACACTTGTGCATAGATCGACATCTGGTGTTGGGCCCGGATGTTTGCAGTTGTTTTTCCTCATGGAAAGTCTTTGGAAGTCACGAGGTCGGCGACTCCTCCTTTGGATCGTATTGCGCATGGGCTTCGGCTCCATCCTCAGATTGTTTTTCGCCAGCAGAAAAAGATGGAGCTTAGTAATAACATGAAAGATGCCTATGTGTGTACTATCTAAATAAGATAAACTGGAACAGATAAAGGTAGCCGGGGAGGCGGGTGGGCGTGTGTAGATCTGCAGCTCTACATGCCAAGAACAGATGCATACTAGTAAGTAGCATATTCCGTTCGAGGCATATGAGCTGCAGAATACACACTTGTGCATAGATTATATAGCAGTACCCATCCGTCGCGGCGACCACCCGTAACTGTTGCAGTGTTTTGAAATAATGTTTTGAGTACAGCCTGGCCCACACTAGCCTGTTGCTTAGTTTGCACATCTACACAATAGCGTTTAGTGAAAGTGTGCGGTATTGACCATGTAGCTGCTCTGCAGATATCATCTAATGGGATGTTCCCTAAAAATGCCATTGAAGCCCCTATTTTACATGTAGAGTGGGCTTTAGGGGGAACGGATAGCGTTAGTTTTGCTTTGTGGTAGCAAATCTGAATGCATTTGACAATCCACCTAGCTATTCCCGACTTGGAGATGGGGTTGCCCTTGTGTGGTGGAGAGAAAGAGACAAATAGCTGTTTGGTTTTTCTGAAAGGTTGTGTTCTCTCTATGTAGTAGAGTAAGGCTCTTTTGACATCTAGTGTGTGAAGAGCTCTCTCATCAACGGTCTGTGGTTGCGAGAATAATACTGGTAGTTCTACCGCTTGGTTTAGGTGAAAGGGAGAAATGACTTTAGGGAGGAATTTTGGGTTGGTACGGAGAACAACCTTGTTATAGTGCATTTGGAGAAAAGGTTCTTGAATGGTAAGTGCTTGTATCTCACTGACCCTTCTGAGGGAAGTGATGGCTACAAGAAAAGCGGTTTTCCATGTTAGGAATTGAAGTTGACATTTGTGCAGAGGTTCAAAGGGAGGCCCCATTAGTCTGGTGAGAACGATATTTAGGTTCCACACAGGTGAGGGTGGCAGTCCGGGGGGAATTATTCTTTTAAGGCCTTCCATGAAGGATTTAATGGCAGGTACTCTAAAGAGTGATAGATGTTGCATGTTTTGTAGATAAGCTGCTATGGCTGCGAGGTGCAGTCTAATAGATGTATAGGTTAGATTGCATCTTAGTAGGTGTAGTAAATAGCCTATGATGTGTTGAATGGACACATCTAGGGGATTGATGGTATTGGTGTGACAATAGACAACAAAACGTTTCCAC
Source organism: Triturus cristatus (assembly GCF_964204655.1). Taxonomy (NCBI): domain Eukaryota; kingdom Metazoa; phylum Chordata; class Amphibia; order Caudata; family Salamandridae; genus Triturus; species Triturus cristatus. The sequence continues at coordinate 67,121,707 of NC_140579.1, read as the reverse complement.
TTGGCGGCATAGCACGCTCTAGTGGTGGGTCGCCTAGCTTCTTTGATGACGTTCATGCAGTCAGGGGGAAGATTTAGGTAACCGAATTCTAGGATTTCAGGAGCCAGATCGCTAGGTTGAGCGGAGCTGGGTCCGGGTGCCTGATCTCTCCATGGTTCTGGGTTAAGAGGTGTGGAGAGAGGTGTAACTTTTGGTGCAGTACTACAGAGAGTTTCAGCAGTGTGGTGTACCACGGTTGCCTGGCCCAAGTTGGAGCTACTAGGATGAGTGTGAGGGAGTGTTGTTGTAGTTTGCGCACCACTAAAAGAATGAGTGGGAGAGGCGGAAAAGCATATGTAATCTGCCTGACCAGTTCATCCATATCGCATTGCCTTTGGACAATGGGTGTGGATATCTGGCAGCGAAGCTTGGGCATTTGGCGTTTTCATGGGTGACGAAGAGGTCTATCTGTGGATGCCCCCACATTTGAAAGTACGGGTGAAGAACTTGTGGATGTAGTTCCCACTCGTGGATCTGTTGAGTTTGTCTGCTCAGTAGATCGGCTATAGTGTTTTGGCATCCTGGGACATGTTGGGCCAGGAGAAAGATTTAGTGGGGTATGGCCCATCTCCATATGCTCTGTGCTAGCTGAGAGAGCTGTGGAGAGCGCGTGCCGCCTTGTTTTTGTATATAGTACATGGCTGTCATGTTGTCTGTGCAGACTAGGACTGCCTTGCCTGAAATCTGTGTTTGAGAGGATTTTAGGGCTAAAAATATGGCTAGTAACTCCAGATGGTTGATGTGGAGTAACTTTTGTTGAGGTGTCCATCTGCCCTGCATGGTGTGATGTAATAGGTGCGCTCCCCAGCCGGAGAGCGATGCGTCCGTTGTCAGTACTATCTGCGGAACCGGGTCCAGGAACGTTCGACCTTTGGAAAGGTTTGTGGTGGTCCACCACTGCGGGGAGCGATGGGTACGACCGTCTACCAACACCAGATCTGTTAATTGACCTTGGGCCTGGTTCCATTGGCGCGCTAAGCACTCTTGGAGGACACATCTGGAGTCTTGCGTGTGGTACTATGAATATGCAAGAGGCCATCATCCCTATTAGTTGCATAAACACCTGAGCTGGAAGAGAGTGTTGTGTCATACATTTTGCGTGTAGAGCCTTAATGCTTGTAATCCTGGCAGGACTGGGGTAGGCTAGCACTTTTGAGGTGTCTATGGTGGCACTGAGGTATTGTTTCATGTAGGATGGTTGTAGATGGGACTTTGCGTGGTTTACTGTGAAGCCCAGTTGGTGAAGTAGCTGGATAGTGGCATGCGTGTGTTGTACACACTGGTTGTATGAACTGGCTTTTATTAGCCAGTCGTCTAGGTATGGGAAGACATGGATGTGTTGACTTCTGAGGTGTGTTACCACGACTGCTAGGCACTTGGTGAATACTCGTGGTGCTGTTGTGACTCCGAATGCGAGTACTTTGAATTGGTAGAGTTGGTTGTCCACTACAAATCTGAGGAACTTCCTGTGAGCGTTGTGCACAGGAATGTGGAAATAAGCGTCTTTTAGGTCTAAAGTGGTCAGTAAGTCGTTTTGGGAGAGCAGTGGAAGTACCTGCTAAAGTGTTACCATGTGAAAATAGTCTGAGTGTATGTATGTGTTTAGGGGCCGGAGGTCTAGGATGGGCCGTAGAGTCTCGTCCCTTTTTGGTATGAGAAAATATAGGGAGTAAACCCCCAGATTTCGTTCGTTGGTAGGAACGTGTTCTATCGCCCCTTTTTGTAGAAGGGAGATTAACACCTGCTTTAGTAATGTTAGAGTTTCCTGTGACATTGGGCGTGGTCTGGGTGGAATGTTTGGGGGGGGGGGTAGATATTAGTTCTAGGCAGTAGCCTGACCGAATTATTTGTGTTACCCATTTGTCTGAGGTGATGGTAGCCCAGACATGAAGGAAATTTTGGAGTCTGCACCTCGACCGGAGTGGGATGGTCTGGGGGAGTGGAGGGAAGTCATTGGGTAGGTGTGGAGGCAGAGCGGGCGGTGTTTGTCTTGCCTTTATTATTGTTGCCCCTGTAGCCGCCTCTTTGGTAACCCCTTGTGAAGGTGGATTGGGTAGGGGCTTTATATGAAGTGGAAGCGGTATCAGAGGAGTAGCCTCTGGAAGTACTCGGAAAAGATGAAAGGTGAAAGGAACACCTGGGAGGGTGTGATTGTAAGGCTCCCATAGATTTTGCCGTGTCCGTGTCTTTTTTGATCTTTTCTAGGGCCTTATCCACTTTTGGGCAGAACAGATGTTCTTGGTCAAAGGGATGGTTCAGGATGGAAGCTTGTACTTCTGGTTTAAATCCTGAGATCCTTAGCCAGGCATGGCGACGGACGAGGACGCTAGTATGGATGGCCCTGGAGGCAATGTCGGTTGCATCTAGGGCACAACGGATGGAGGTATTAGTGATTGTTTTGCCCTCCTGAATTAACTCGTTTGCCCTATTTTTGTATTTGTCAGGGAGGTGTTGCATTATGGCTTCTAGTTCGTCATAATGGGCCCGGTCATATCTTGCTAGTAGCGCTTGTGTATTGGCGACAAGCCATATGTTGGCAGCTTGTGATGCAGTGCGCTTGTCGGATGCGTCCAAGAGTTTTGACTCTGTCAGGTGGTGGTGCTTCGCCTGACGCCTGGGAGTTTGCCCTCTTTCATGCTGTGGACACTACCAGGGAATCTAGTGGTGCTGGCCCTCTGATGTAGGAGGGATCTGTAGGGGCGGCTATATATTTTTTCTCAATGCGCGGGTTAAGGACACTGGCTCTGACTGGGTCTTTAAAGACCTCCGGCGCAGGTTTTATAACTCCTTTGAGCATGGGCAGTATGGAGGTGGCCCTATGCGTGGTGTCGAAAGTATCGAGGAGGATATCCTCCTCCATGGGGTCGGTATGGAGATTTACCCCGTGATAGTGTGCAGCTGTTAGAAGGTGGGTTTGACACTATGGGCCGCCCAGATTTTTCACTTTTTGAGCACCTAATTGTTGAGCTTTTACTGTGGGGGAGCCTCATAAGTTGGGACTCACCCACAGTGAACTCAGGATGTAAGAGACTGCATGGGGATTTTACTGGTGTTCCCCTGGCTTGACCAGGCCACTGCGCAGCAGCTGGAGTAAGGGACACCGGGCTGGTTACATGCAGACACATGTGTACATGCGTGTGCACACGTGTACAGGCTGCGCAGGGGAGATTGCTAGCGTGCGCAGTCCAGGAGCAAAGTGAATGGTGTGGCAGGACTTATGCAGTATTGGGTGGTGACATGGAATAGGCTTTATACACTGGAAAGAAACATGCCAGGGAAAGTCATTTTGTTTTACTGTGTTTTCACTTCATTATTCCCCTATGGGGATGTGGGGCCCATGGCTAGATTAACTTCCGTTAGGCCTACAGATTCCAGACACGCACTTAAAGTCCAATGTAGCGAATGTGAACATAAGTATTCTGCAGAGTCCAAAGTCATATTTGTACTGCTTTTGGGTCAGACCCAGGCTGAGAGCTGACCTCAGCTGGATGGATTGATGACCTTTCTTCCACAAGCGAGGGCCTCCTCTCCACGAAGAGAAGATGGGTGGGGCTACAGGCCAATCCATCAACCGCTGTCGCTGAGTGCCAGGCACCAGGCTGCACCAAGGAGGGAAGGCAGCTTGGGGGGGGGAGGGGGGGGGAGGGGGAAAGGTGCTTCCGAGACATGTGGCCGAGAACCTGAACGACGCCATTTTGAACAAACCCAGAGGCTGGACAAGAAGGAGGGAGCAGGGGCAGGAAAGTGATGTGTCACTGTTTGATAGGACAAACAGAGACTTCCTGCCAGCCCCCTACTCAACTTTTAAAAAGTGCTTGCACAGGAAGAGAAGCTCTGGGGTGTGGTCTGCTGAGGCTGAAGGTGCTGGAGCCTGGCGCAATGGGCAGTTGGAAGGAGAGACCCACTGACTGCCCCCAGGACCATAACAGCACCAGAAGAGGAGCCCAGGACCGGTGTGCAGGAGCAGTGGCCTCTGCGCAGGGAGAAGAGACCACGGAGGAGAGCCAGGCAAAAGGCTGGTGCAGGGAGCCCGTGAAGACAGCCCCCTGCTGAATCAGAGACCCTGGGGGCAGAGGAGAGTGTTCCCAGTGGCTGGGGCTGGTAAAGAGGAGCATGAAGCGCCCCATAATGCCTCGCCAGGCATTTGGAAATCTGCCGTTTTGGTGCTTTGTGGCCCCCAGAGGAGGGGAGTCACCCTCACCTGTGAAAATGGGCTGGGGAGCTGCTGGAGGAGCGCAGTCTCCCCCCCCCCCCCCCACCCCCCTAAGCACGAAGAAATCTGCCATTTTGGTGCCTAGTGGCCCCCAGAGGAGGGGGGGTCACCCTCATGTGTGAAAAGGGGTGCAGGGGGGCTGCAGGAGCCCCGCAGTCTACCCCAGCATAAAGAAGAATAGTCCACCAATAAGTTTCACGGGGCATCTGCAAGAATAACCCCTCAAGGGCTCAGCCAGCCTTTAACACCTTCTAGGCTGGAACTTATGCTCTACAGCTGAGGGTGTACTATGAAGTGCATCATGGAGTGAAGGGCTGAGTTGGGGATGTCTGGAGAAGGGCATCCCCTGGAGGTGAAGTGGTGTAATTGCACCGAAATGCATTTACTATTGGTTATTTCTTTTTAGGTGGACTGGAAGTCACATGTGTAAAGTGAAGTACCTGTGTAAAGTGATGTTAAGCTAAATGGAGTTATGTTGCTGGACCTTCCTGCTAGGGGGTCTGGCTGCATTTACGTAATCCCATGCTTTTACCTGTGATTCCTTTTAAAGTGAAGAGGCGCACTGCAGGAGAAGTGTAGTTGCCAGGAGTACTTCTTTTGAAGGGACTGTAAGTCACATGTGTAAGGAGATGTCATAAGCCAAGTGGGGCTATGTTGCCAGACAGTCCTGCTAGGGTGTCTGGCTGTATATGCGCAATCCTGTGATTTCATCTGTGATGCCTTTAGGGGCTGTAATTGCAATGCATTCAAATGATCAACCAAGGTGATGAGTACTGTCATTCTAAAGTGTGCGTAAACATGGATTCTTGCTGCTGCGCTTAGGTGAAGACCCCAGACTGCTAGCCCTTAAGATATAGAGGTGCATACTTTATGGTCAGTAGGAGATGCTCAGTCAGGGTCATGTGTCACCAAGGCAGGCTTACCCCTTTTTAATGCTTGTTGAGGTAATAGGGTGGGTCGCCACTGGGATGGTGCCAGTGCGCAGGGCCCTCGCTCCAGGTTATGTTCAACTATCTGCATTGGGGGCAAGTTGATGTGTGTAGAAAAGATAAATAGTAGTAAATTCCAGACGTAGCCTTGAGGTATATTTTAAGTAGGTTTATTAGTTGGTTACCCGATGGTACAAGGTAGTTCAGTAGATGACAAGATTAGTCTAGATGATGGCCCCACCAGGAGCAGCATGGTTGCTGCTCAGCCCACTCTCTCCAACTGTCACTCTCTCCACGCAAGCAGGCACACCAACATTCCACTCTCTCTCTCATCAGGCCTTCCAACATTCCACGCATCCATCACATTCATTCTGGCTGAGCAGCTAAGAGGGGAATGCACTTAAGGGAATTAAGGTACAACATATCCCCATCCCTTGGCAACAATAAACAACACTAATTGCGACATTGCCCTTCGACTTACAGAGGATCATCTGGCGTTCAGGAAACAACTGAAAACTTTTCTTTTCCCTGACTATGACTAAAGACACCTATTTTTTCCCACTGCATCCTCACTGTAGCAATCGCAGCGCCGTGATATCCCTCGGGATGATTGTTAGCGCTTTATAAGTAACCTAAATAAATAAATAAATAAATAAATTGCAGCAAAAATAAGAATAAGTATGCATGTAACATCGCACACAATAAATAAGAAGAATAAATATGAAAATGCAGTGAGATAGAAGTAAGGGATGAGTAAATAGCACAAAAGCAACAAGAATGAAAGAAGAATGGTAGTTAGCAAGGATTCAAGTTCAAAACATACAAATAGCACTTCCCCTTCTCTTGGGAAAAACAATAGAACAGGTTGGAACCTTGCATGTAAAACATTCAAGTGTGATTAAAGTGAAAAACAGAATATAAGTAGATAATAACAGAGATTAGAGAAGGCAGAACAAGTAAAGTGGGTAAAAAGAAGTGCAAAGCGGTAGCGTAACTGACAGCTGGGGAAAAAAAAAACTAAAAGGTCTGACACCCCAACTACACTTCTACACACAGCACCATGGAGGAAATAGTGCAGGACTAGGAGAGTGAAGAACCCCGGGAGATGTTTAGCACACCTAATATACTAATACATTAAATAAGAGCCCCGAGAGATGTAAATACCTATACACTCATCCTCTTTTGCACGCCTCATGTACTAAAACATTAAAGCACCTCTGAGTATAACAAACTAAAGAGTGGGTACATGCCCATTGCGCATTACAAACAAAGATGGGTGCACTGCCCATTGCGCATCTTAGTTAAAGATGGGTACACTGCCCACTACATGTTTTAATTTAACTAAAAAGGAGTACACTGCCCGTTACTTATTACTAAAGAAAATGTGGGTATACTGCCCATTGCGCATTTTTCACCAAAGATGGGTACACAGCCCACTGCGCAAGTAATCACTGATAGATAACAATCTAAAGGGTAATGCAAGCGTAACACTACTGCTAGGCACCAAAGACTGTGTAGGGTGAAATCAGTGTGAAGGGTGTGCGCACCACCCCCACCGAAGAATGAAACTAGTGTAAGAAGACCAGCTCCTAAACAACAAATACCCTAAAGAAAATGCCAGATACCCCGAAAGTTTCTACATCAGGAAAAACAAATAAGGCAAAGCGTAACTCTATGAAGTATCAACGGCAACCATAATAAGAATATTATGAAGAGTGAAAAACTCACTACTGTGCGATGTCACTAACATTGTAAAATAACTAATGAAGCCAACATTACACATGAAGAAAACATGAAAACTTATGAAGTAACCACAGTGCAAAACACAAGTCAAGAAACACTGTCCATTGAAACACAATAAACTAAAACAAATAAAGTTGTCACCGTAGTTCCACTTTTAAAGGTACTTCTCTGCAATTGTACCAACTCATCCAGACTGGAAACATTCAGCGTTTGTATTACTGTGTGTGCTTCAATGGTTGGCTCTCTGCTTCCTTATTGAAAAATGTTTAGATCAGTTAAGTTCAAAAGGTTTTTTTTTTTTCTTTCACCAGTGCGACTGTTCATAAATCCGCGCTACTCGATTCCCGCCGAACATCTGAGCTTACAGGCACTTGAAGGATTAGCAGGATACAATGTCCTGGTGTTATTTTCGGAAGAAAAAAAAAAAAAACTTTATTGTCCTCCAAAAAGAAAAACAAACGTGGTTGGCAGAAGGAGCACCGCTGAATGAACAGCAGAAGACACCGTGGCTTGGGTGCATGGCTTCTGGTGGAAGCGCAATATGGCGGCACGCTTCATGACGCAGTGCCGGATGGCTCACAGTGCGTCCGTGCACACAAGCGTCAAGGAGCAGATCCGACAGGCATGGAAGCTGAGACGCTTCACGAGGGAATGCAGGTGAGCTCGAGCGCGCCGAGGAATCCACGCGCAACAATTTCAAATGGCAAACAGCAACGCGCATTGCTAACGGCTCACACCCTCACAAGGCTCAAAGGTTTAAAAAACAACATGGACAAAAACTCACCCAAGACTTAGGTAAAGTGCCATAATTGCCCATGACTCAAGAGACGCAACACTTGTCCAGTAGCTGCCAATCTGGTGGAAAGCAAATGCTGACATGTCAGTTGAAATATTCAAGCAGCCATAGTAGACAAAGTCCATTGTCAGTCAGGGAGCGCTTATCTCCAAACGCCATAGACAAGTTATCCAATGCCACAGTAATGTCCAAGGTGAAAGCCACAGAGATGAACAAAGATGAACGGTGTCTTCCGACATCAGGTGAATAACAAAACGTTTACGAGTGGATGGTGGTCTCTACACACCCATAGATAGTACAATACACCGTAACCATTTCAAAAGATTGCAGATAAGGGCATCTCCAAATGCTTGAACACACTGCTAAAACCTGCTGAGGACAGTGGATTAAAGATCATTAAACTTTTCCCTTCTTTTTTTTTAAAAAAAAGATCACGGTTCGGTAGGCAGGATTTTGAAAGTTAGCCAGTCTTAAACATATATTGATTAACGCTGTATCTAATTTCTTTTGAAGTATAGATCCATAAGTATGAGGAATGTGAAGCGCCCTGGGTAGGCTGTCCAGATGGTGAAGGACACTGGTGGGAACAGCGAGGGGGTTCTTTTCCTAGCTTTTTAAAGTTGCTTTGCTTAGAGTAGTTTCTTGTAAATAAAGTTCTGCATAAATCACATTATCTTCACCTTCAGTAGCCTTGTCACGCAGGGTTTCTTCCAGATCGTCGCCAATGTAGAAAAGATAAATAGTAATAAATTCCAGACGTAGCCTTGAGGTATATTTTAAGTAGGTTTATTAGTTGGTTACCCGATGGTACAAGGTAGTTCAGTAGATGACAAGATTAGTCTAGATGATGGCCCCACCAGGAGCAGCATGGTTGCTGTTCAGCCCACTCTCTCCAACTGTCACTCTCTCCACGCAAGCAGGCACACCAACATTCCACTCTCTCTCTCATCAGGCCTTCCAACATTCCACGCATCCATCACATTCATTCTGGCTGAGCAGCTAAGAGGGGAATGCACTTAAGGGAATTAATGTACAACAATGTGCATACATGGGAGTGGTGGTACTAAACCCCACCCCCCCTTTGCGGGAGGGGTGGAGATGTTATGCAATGTCACAAAGTAATTCCAACAGCTTATGTATATTTGTAGATTGGTGCATAGTATTGATTAGTGTGTATGTTTAATAAATGTACTCTTACTTTTATAAAGCAAACTACAGACTGGACAATCAATTATTGAGTGTTATTTTAGCGCACCAGCAAATGGCAATTACTAGCCCACACCACCTCCCTTGAGTAAGCCTCAGACTGCTCTGCAACGCTACCCTCTGATAGTCAGGCGCTACAATTGGGTGTTTGGTTCCCAGTGAAGGACAAATGTATTCATGTTATTTGTGCAGGCATCACAGATGCTGCCTCGTTTTCCAACAGCAGCCCTTTGGAGTAAGTGGTTGAACCCCAAAGAGTCTTCTGGTGGGGATGGTCTCGAAGGATAGAGATCATCTTGTGGGACGTTAGGGATGTCGGGGATGTTATAGTCGTTCCATGGATCTGAGGAGCCTGTGGGAGTGGGGTCCCCTGTAGGTAAGTCATAGGGCACGTCCCCTATGTCATCATATGTGTTATCATGATCATCATCCGGAGGGGGTGTTGGGGAATGATGAGGAGGGGGTGGAGAAGGAGAAAGTGGAGGGGGGGGGGAGGTGGAGGGGGTGGAAGAGGTGGTGAAGGGATTCTGAAAGGTGAGGTAGCAGAGTCCTTCCTCTTTGGAGGTGGAGCTGGGGCAGGTTTTTCCAGCTGTCTCTTTTTGATGCGGAGCATCAAATGTCCAGTTTTGGGATCCTTGGTCAATGTCTTTTGCAAGGGATCCGGTGTAAAGAGTTCTTCTGAAAGTGGTTTATCCGTCGGCACCGAAGGCATCGGGCCGTTGGTTTTCTGGCTTTAGTGTCCTGTTTGGAACTATGCGGCTTGGAAAGGGCTTTTTGTTTGGTCGGTGCCGAGATGGGTTACGGCTTTGAGATCTCGGTGCCGGTGGCCTTGTGTGCTTTTGTCGGTTCCGGGGAAGGTGTCGGTACCGAGGAGCTGGAACTGGGCTTCGGCACCAAGTGTTTCGGTATGGGGCTCGGTGCCGAAGAGGAGGCCATTTTCTTTTTTCGGTGTCGGTGCGGAGGAGTGTTTGTCGGCACCGACGGTGGGCTGGCTCGAGCCCGAGCCGCCAGAAGGCTTAATCGGCTTCTTTACCGGTCCCGAAGGTGCGGTGTGGGAAGCAGTGTCTTTGGTCTTACCTAGGCCCAGAGGCGAAAGCGTGACGAAGCCTTTTTCGGTGCCGGTGAGGGTGTGGGGGTGGGGGGCAAATTGGTACTCACGACTCTGTGCCGGAGTGATGTCCTCCACATCTGAATTGTCGGCTTCGGAGGTGCTGACGAGGCCCTTGTCAGTGTGGTGTTCTTCTGGAGCGTCGACGCCCTCTCCGAAGATGTCATCTGGAATCGCTGTCGACGAGTGTGCCATGGTTCTTCTTGCCCTTCGGTCTCGAATAGTTTTCTTGGACCGGAAGGACTTGCACGCCAGACAGTCTCGAGCCTCGTGTTCAGGGGAGAGGAAGAGATTACATACTTCGTAGAGATCGGTATGGGGGAATTTGGACCCACATAGAGGGCACCTCTTGAAGGGAGTCCTTTCCATTAGCCAGGACCAGAGCTTGGGTAGGCCCGAAGGCCGGCGTCGACGACTGGAATTGAAGGTCTTGATCGATGAGAGCCGCGCAGAGTGTGGAGATCGCGATCGAAACAATACCGCGAATAGGGGTGAGGATTGCGCGTCGATTGAACTGGAAACCTGTTCGGAACCGGAGTGCGAAGATCACAACCGAGCCCGATGGCACAAAAAAACAATCCGAGGATGGAGCCGAAGCCCATGCGCAATACGATCCAAAGGAGGAGTCACCGACCTCGTGACTTCCAAAGACTTTCCAAGAGGAAAAACAACTGTAAACATCCGGGCCCAACACCAGATGGCGATCTATGCACAAGTGTGTAATCTGCAGCTCATATGCCTCGAACATATATATGTAATACATATTTAAATAACGAACCAAACTACATTCACTGAATGATGTCATCAGTGATGTCATTTGAGATGTCAGTTATGTCATCAGTGATGTCATCAGTGATGCCACTGACCATGTCATGAATGATGTAATATGTGACATCATCAGCAGTGGATTGCGGGCGCACGAGTTATAGTTAGCAGAACTAACTATAACGGAGGAATTTCAATAACAGCACTGAAACCTATGGTTTCAACTATAACTACCTACTGGCGACTACCAGTAGGTAATGTTATATATATATATATATATATATATATATATATATATATATATATATATATATATATATATATATATATTGCTCCTCCGTTTGCTCAGGTATGCCTACCGCCTCCAAACCAGTGGGCGCGTCGACGAACGGACCTCCCAAGCACGTTCCGATAATATTCAACAAAACTTCCTCACAAGTAGGAAAGCCGACGCCGTGTCTTGTGCTTCAATAATTCTTTTATTCGGTCAGCTAAAACGTTAGAACGCGTTTCGCTTGTCCCGCAAGCTTGTTCACCAACATTTTACATAAAGTTTTGCCGCCATTTTAAGTGCTCAGTGCATACGTAGTGCGTAAAGAACTAAATCATAAACAGTAACAACAGACTCGTAGTTCCATGTATATCGAAGTTGCTACGGAGCTCGGGAAATTAAATTATATATACAATTCATGTTAATGTAACCATTCTTATCACATTGGAACAATTCCGCGATAACAATTCTTTGTCATATATTTGCATGATACAAATTACAGAGAAAATAAGGCTCCTCCTCTGAATAGCCTTATATCAATAAAGACACTATTGCCCTAGTGGGCCAACATTCAAACCGCAGAATTGTTTTCGTAAATACAATCAGTACATGATCCTAGTGGATTAAGCCCAAGTGGGCATATATCAATATTATCAAACTCAAATTCATTTATTCTAGACTATTGTTTAAACTAAGTCTGTTGAACATAAATGTGTACATAATCCATGAAACTACAAAACTCTACTTACAAAAAATAAATTAAAAAATGTTTAAAAAAAAAGTTTACTGAAAGGAGAGGGAGGGAAGTTCACTTTAATTTTAATTTTATAGATGTGTATGAAAATCTTCTTCTATATTAAGGCCTTCAGGGATCTTAGTATTAAGCCTAATAATATAGTTAGATTCTAACCTCCTCAATTTTTTGACTCGATCCCCACCTCTCTCACTCAGTGGAACTGCATCAATTACAAAATACTCAAGTCCTTTGGTGTTTCTGTCGTGGAATTGGTCAAAGTGTCTTGCCACGGGGTAGGATTTATCCCCGTTTTTAATGGCCCTCAAGTGTTGTAAGACACGCTTGTGTACTTGTAGAGCCATGAGGAATTGCAGCAACAAGGAAGACCTTAGCACAGAATTAACATGTTTGAAATCTAGATTTGCAGCTAGAGGTTACCCTAGTAAATGGGTAGATACAGCAATCTGGAAGGCCCGTAAGAAAACGAGAGAACAAATCCTGTTTAGTCACCAAAACAGACATGAGATGCCAGACAATGACAGTGACAGCAAATGCAGATTGATCACTAGCTTCAATACGCAAGAGGGCAGTCTTAGAAAAATTTTGCAAAAACATTGGCACATCATTGCCAACGATCCTGTGCTTAAAAAACATGTGGGACGTAGGCCATTGATAACTTTCAGGAAGGCCAAGTCACTCAAGCAGTCTCTGGTCAGCAATACACTCCCTACAACGAAAGGGAGAACTATCAAAAGCTGGCTCAGTAAAAAAGAGGGCTTCATTAAATGTGCTAAATGCAAGGCCTGTGTCCACGGCAAAAATACATCCAACTATGCGGGAGGCCTATCACCGGCTCTAAACAAAATCAAGGGCCATTACACCTGCAAAACAGATTTTGCTGTGTATGTCCTCTGTTGCCCATGCGGTCTACGTTACGTTGGGAGCACAATACTACAAGTACACAAGCGTGTCTTACAACACTTGAGGGCCATTAAAAACGGGGATAAATCCTACCCCGTGGCAAGACACTTTGACCAATTCCACGACAGAAACACCAAAGGACTTGAGTATTTTGTAATTGATGCAGTTCCACTGAGTGAGAGAGGTGGGGATCGAGTCAAAAAATTGAGGAGGTTAGAATCTAACTATATTATTAGGCTTAATACTAAGATCCCTGAAGGCCTTAATATAGAAGAAGATTTTCATACACATCTATAAAATTAAAATTAAAGTGAACTTCCCTCCCTCTCCTTTCAGTAAACTTTTTTTTTACCATTTTTTAATTTATTTTTTGTAAGTAGAGTTTTGTAGTTTCATGGATTATGTACACATTTATGTTCAACAGACTTAGTTTAAACAATAGTCTAGAATAAATGAATTTGAGCTTGATAATATTGGTATATGCCCACTTGGGCTTAATCCACTAGGATCATGTACTGATTGTATTTACGAAAACAATTCTGCGGTTTGAATGTTGGCCCACTAGGGCAATAGTGTCTTTATTGATATAAGGCTATTCAGAGGAGGAGCCTTATTTTCTCTGTAATTTGTATCATGCAAATATATGACAAAGAATTGTTATCGCGGAATTGTTCCAATGTGATAAGAATGGTTACATTAACATGAATTATATATATAAATTAATTTCCCGAGCTCCGTAGCAACTTCGATATACATGGAACTACGAGTCTGTTGTTACTGTTTATGATTTAGTTCTTTACGCACTACGTATGCACTGAGCACTTAAAATGGCGGCAAAACTTTATGTAAAATGTTGGTGAACAAGCTTGCGGGACAAGCGAAACGCGTTCAACGTTTTAGCTGACCGAATAAAAGAATTATTGAAGCACAAGACACGGCGTCGGCTTTCCTACTTGTGAGGAAGTTTTGTTGAATATATATATATATATTCAACAATCCAGTTCAAGCTGTTTATGAAGAGGCGCTGACTCCGTGGGAAATTCGTCAAAGAAAAATATTTATTTACAGCAAAATGGCCAAACGCGTTTCGACGGACTCGCCGCCTTGGTCACTGAACACAGGTACAGCACAATTACCACATTATTTAAATCCTTTGTTGCCATAGTTACCCAACCGTTTAGTAATAGACATAGAAAAAATTATTTTCTTTATGTCAACAAGAAAAGAAAAAATAAAATTTCTTTTACACAACAAATATGAGTGTAGTACTCATACATTAGAACTTGCATGTAGTCGACTACAAAGTATACAACTATGTTAAATAATTTTGACCCTAGTGGGTAGTGATAACATGTGACTCTGTTATTCGATCTTTTGACATTGGTTGGGAGACAACAAAAAGAGAGAAAGAAACGAATATCTGCATGCCTAAGGTGCTACCTGTGTGGGTGGAGTGGATTAGGATAAACAGAGAGGAAATAGAACCCATACTTTTCTAAATTAACTTGATTTAAAGTACAATACTTATTGCAGATGTACACTTAGAGCTTCGTCAGCGTTCAATCCTGTAGGGATTTTGCTGTCTAGTAACATGATATATCTAGATTCCAATTTACGTAGAGACAACAATCTATTCCCTCCCCTGTTGTTCTTAGGGATGTTGTCTATTACGAAGAATGTTAGGTCTTCACTTCTGCCATTATGTATGGTGTTTATATGTCGGGCCACCGGATAAGTTGGATCATCCTTGTTAATGGCACGAAGATGCTGCAATATTCTTACGTGTACTTGGTGAATGGTACTACCAACGTAGAACTTATTGCAAGAACACCTTAAGACATAAACCGCAAAATCGGTTTTACAAGTGTAGTAGCTGCGGATTTCAAACGGAGTGTTCCTGAATGGTAGTGTAAGGCTACGGGTGTTACTCCCATACTTGCATGCCTTACATTTTGCACACTTGAAAAATCCTTTTTGCGGTTTGAGCCATTCAGATGTGGCACTCGCTCTAGGGGAGTTACAGACAAGTTCTTGGCGCATAGATTTGGCCCGTCTAAATGTAATTTGCGGTGGTTTTTTACATAACTCGCCTATTACGGGATCATTCCGTACTGATGGCCAATGTCTGAGCAGTATTTTTCTTAGGTTGTTGTGATAGAGATTGTAACCAGTGATGAGTCTGGGGGGTGTGTTTTTATGATAATCTCCTGTCTCTTCTGACTTTTTCTTGTTGTCTGGTTTCAGTAGCTCTATTCTCTGAATTTTTGCACTTTTATTCTCTGCTTTAGTCAATATTGGTTCATTATATCCTCTATGACTAAGTCGGATAAAGAGTTCTTTCTTAGCTTGATTGAAAGAGGTGACAGAGCTGCAATTTCTTTTCATCCTCAAACATTCCCCATATGGAATGTTGTGAATAAGTTTATTTGGATGGAAACTACTAGCGTGTAGTATGGAGTTCCCTGATGTTAATTTTCTAAATGTTTTTGTCTCTATCCTTTCATTCTTGTGGTATATTTCTAAATCTAGAAAATGAATCATCTCATTACTGGTAGTGCATGTGAATTTTAAGTTTAGATCATTTTGGTTTAAATCAATAGCAAATTTGATAGCAGATTCTTCAGTACCTTCCCACAAAATAAAAATATCATCTATGTATCTGGTATACAGTTTGATGTTGTTTGACATTTCTTGCGAGTATTGATGCCTGAGTACCTGCTCCTCCCACCAGCCCATATGCAAATTAGCATAACTGGGGGCGAAGCAGGTACCCATGGCTGTACCTTGGATCTGTTTATAATACAACCTATCAAACAGAAAGAAATTATTGTTCAAACACCATTGTGACATGTCCAATAACATGGCTGTGTGTTGGTAAAGTTCCATTTCTCTTTTGCTTAGAAAGAAAGCCATGGCGTTCAAACCGTCTTTGTGCCTGATACTCGTGTACAAGCTTTGTACATCCAACGTCAAAAACACATAGTTGTCACTCCATAGATGATTGTCAATTTTGTTCAAAAAGTCTCTAGTGTCTCCTATGTATGCTGGTAGACTCCGAACAAAGGGCTGAAGGAAGTGGTCAATGTACCTGCTCGTATTTTCAAATAGCCCTCCAATAGCTGAGATGATCGGTCTCCCAGGGGGACTCAGTGGATCTTTGTGAATTTTTGGAATGAGATATAATTCCGGTGTTACTGGGAAATCATTCTTTAAAAACTCCATCTCTTCCTTAGATAACAAACCCATTCTCTTCCAATCATATAGTGCTACATGAAATCTTTCTTTAACTCCTGTTGAGTATGTAGAGCTGATGCGACAGTAACAGTCTTGGTCCTGAAGTTGTTTCATTGCTTCTTGCTGATACATGTCTGTAGGCCACAGGACTATATTGCCACCTTTGTCCGACCATCTAACCATGATGTCATTCCTGGATTTGATCTTTTTCATTAGATTGTTGTATTCAAAGATATTTTTATTCAGACTTGTTCTGAACTGCTTGCTACTCATTGTGGCTAGTTCTTTCAGATCTTTAATCACATTTTCTGAAAAAATGTCTATGCCATCTCTGGGCATCATTGGTAGAAAGATTGATTTCGGTTTAAAGGGACTTTGCGTTTTTGAAAATATATTTATATTAGAACCTGTGGCTGCATCAGTAGGAGATATCTGACTCATCTCTTGATTCAATTCTTCTAGATGTTGAAGAAGAGGCATGTCTGCTACTGTTAAAATATTGGTAGCGGGCTCGGTGCTGTCCTTCGAGGGCATTAGTGTCTGATTCCTATTTACATTATAGAAATATTTGCACAATTTCAATTTCCTGATGTAATGAAATAGATCTATTCTCGTCTGAGTGTAATCAAAATTTGTGACGGTACAATATGAGAGTCCTAATGATAGAATCTTTTTTTCTTTTTCTGTGATATCCATCTTGCTTAAATTGATCACTGTGTTATCTGATTCTTCATTGCTGTTCATTTGCGATTGTTCCTTCTGTATGTTGATTTTCCGGTTTTTTGCTGCACTTTTCCCCCACCTCCGGTTTTTCCTTCGCCTTGATTTTGTTTTTGTTTTTGTGTTGGTTGATTTTTCTGTGTTGGTTCTGGTCTTGACGTTCGTGGTCTGAGACTCATAATTCTTTCTAGACGTAAAAAACCAAACTCTTGGATTGGTGTGGGAGCACTCTGGATTGAGTCCTTAGCCATTGCACCTTCAGGATCTGATTCCAATTCCGAACTTAATTCTGACTCACTTGGGTCACTCATTCTTGGGATGTTACTTGCCGATGTTGATAACTGTTGTCTTCTGATGTTATCAAACTTTTTTGAAAATGTATAAATTCTTCCTTGGAGATAATCGTTCCTATCTCTTTGGAACTTCATAGCTTTTCGTTCTTTTATGGTCTGTTCATGTTTGGATAACTTTGTTTCAATTTCCGTGAGTAATTTAGTAACTTCATCCTGGTTCTCTAATTCTTGCAGTTGCTTAAGGATTTCATTTATTCTTTCCATTAGTTTTTCACGATCACTTGCAGCGAATTTTATCAAAATTTGCAACATATTTTTCGATGACTGTGCGCTGTTTTCCGCCCACATTTGTAGCATTGCGGGATCGGGGTTCTCATATGTCGGGGCGATTAGGATTCTCAAACCCCTTGGAATGCGTCCAACGTCTAAGTATCTCTGCAAAGATTTACACTCCCACCATTTGGAGACTTCCGTCTTCCTCAGTTTCTCTAGCTCATGTGTAAGCCTCTTGACATCACTCACTGGTTGTAAATCTCTCGATATATTGCTGCCAGTAGCTGAAGACCCACCAGTGTCTACATCGCTGAAAATATCAAGGGCCTCTTCCTCCCGTCTTCTAACCCACTCCTCTGCCATCGCTGTAAATTATATGTCAGTCTTTGGCGCCCACTGCTCGCAATGAAAGTTTGCGAACTACCTTTCCCACAAGCCACTATGAGGGATCGCGTTACGCGCACAACGCTCACTCACAGGCTTACCTGAGAACCCGGATTGCCCTCCAGCGACCTCGGGGCCCGGCTTGCCTGCTTCCGTGAGAGTGCACTGAAAACGCTTCGTTCCCGTATTTTTCGGCTCGTCGGGGGGCTCTTCGAATTCCTTGTCTCCAAAGAAATACCATTAAGTGCACCGGTAACCGAAGAGCTCCAGAGCAAGGAGGGTCAGCGTGTGAGATCCCGGCCGGTCTCTGTAAATTCAACAATCCAGTTCAAGCTGTTTATGAAGAGGCGCTGACTCCGTGGGAAATTCGTCAAAGAAAAATATTTATTTACAGCAAAATGGCCAAACGCGTTTCGACGGACTCGCCGCCTTGGTCACTGAACACAGGTACAGCACAATTACCACATTATTTAAATCCTTTGTTGCCATAGTTACCCAACCGTTTAGTAATAGACATAGAAAAAATTATTTTCTTTATGTCAACAAGAAAAGAAAAAATAAAATTTCTTTTACACAACAAATATGAGTGTAGTACTCATACATTAGAACTTGCATGTAGTCGACTACAAGGTATACAACTATATATATATATATATTACCTACTGGCGGTCGCCAGTAGGTAGTTATAGTTATAGTTAGGACCGTGTTTCCATAGGAAATCCGCAACATTCTATTTGGAATAACTTTGGCGCCGGTTAACGAATCATCGCGAAATTATCAAAATAGGTGGGGCGCTCCGCTCCGCTCCTTCCCTGAAAGTCGCGGGGGGATTCGTCAAGCGGGGGCTGAGAAAAAGGGGGGGTCCCAAAACACATTTTCCCCATGCATTTTTCCATAGGACCTTTAGTCCGAGCTACAGCCCGTACGGCTGAACAGAATTACTTGTAATTTGGCAGAGAGGTAGTCCGCAGGTCAAGGATGTGCCTTTTGTAGGTCTGGTGTAAATCTGTTCAGTAGTTCCTGAGAAAATAGCATTTAAAGCAATATATATATCTGTAAGCGCGCTCCGTGCGCTCACGGTAAGCTTACCGTACGCGTATGGTGCCGTGTGCGAGCTCAAATCTGATTGGTTGTCACATGACTGTAAACATTCGAATCGGACGAAATCAGGAAGTGTCGGCCGCCATTTTGTGTGTTTCACACAGAAAAAGGGAGATAACGTGAAAAGGGGGCAAGGAAGAGAGTTATAGACCCCCTAACATTTGAAAGGGGGTCAAAGAAGGACACAAAAGTACGAAAAATAAATTTATTAATTTAAAAAAAAAAAAAAAAAAAAAAAAAAAAAAAAAAAAAATCGCTGAGTGCGCGTACGGTAAGCTTACGGCAGAAAAAAAAATAAAAAAAGAAATAAAATTCAGATTTAAGTGTTTAGATATTAGGGGGCTCTAAAAAGAGCCGTTGTGTTTAAGAAGTGATTTTTTAGTGAAAGAGCCGTTGTGTTTATGAAGTGATTTTTAGTGGTACCTACAAGTAAGTACCGATGCAGAGTCTAAGGTTCAAGAGGAAGACTCTGTTCCCTTCATCAGTGAAGTGTACACCATCTCCTCTATAAATGTCTTGCATGTTGTAACGCAAGTTGTTGTGGTAAATGGAACCCATACCATAGTCTCGGAGGAAAGCAGAAACAGATTTGTTGACGTGCTTTCTTGCTTTGTCAATCTGTGGACAAAATTGATTGGACCAGTTCCATTTTTGCCTTTGGCATATGTTAGAATACGCAAAGGCAGTTTTAGGGAAAAGTGAAAACAGTTGTGCAAAGGTCTCCTTCATAAGCATTTCCAGACCTACGCCAGTCAAAGTGCCTAGGTCATTGCCACCACAGTGCACTATTATGAGGTCAGGGTGTTGGATTTGCATGAAGGATTTCACCAATGGCATCAATTGGTGCCACTTTAACCCTCTCTGACCAATCCATTTAATGTCTACATTTGGCAAAGCAAGGTCTCTCACCATACCTGTTTTCTCTGCATACTTTTCACTCCAGAAGACATAGCTGTGCCCTACAATCCACACTGTGAACATCTTCCAAGGAGATCTGGATGCACTCAGGAGGTGTATTTCAGTAGAATGGGAAAATGAAATGAAAGACAGTTGGAAAATGGAGGCATACATATTTTTTTTAATAAAAAGAACTCATTGGCTGTTTCAAACCATTCTACACTCAAAACTAGGCTGCATGTTTACATTTTTAGAAGCATGTTTTGTATTGGTTCAGAAAATTGTGTTCCCACAGAAGATTAAATTGGATTTGCTGTAAGGTTTGACAGGTCAAGCAGTCTTGCTCTTAGTAATAGAAACATTGTTTGATGAACTTCTGACCTCTCTGCTCACACCAGTGTTCCATGAGCTGTTGCTATGCTAGGAGGTAGAAGTCATGTTGGGGGAAGGGTGCATTTGGAAAAGGGTTGACATTTTCAACCAATAGAAATGTGTGTTTCCATTTGAAAAAATGTGGGAAGCAGTGTTATTTGAAGTTAACATGTATATGTGTGGAAAAAGAGAGGGAAACATTGCCATTATCTGGTTCTGCTGAGAGGAGAGAGGTGTACAGAACAGAGATCCTGGCTCTGATAATCTGCTGTTTGAGTGCCACATTTCTTTCACCACTAACTAATTTTAAAGGTGAGTTATGAGTTTGAGAGGGGATGTATGTGGTAAATTTAGAAATGAATAATAGAATTGGGATTCCTTTTGTTGAAGTTGTGTTTTTCATTTTGTGTGAAATTTAAATGTAAGGAACATGTAAAATATTATGGACTATGTTTTCACCATAAATTAAGGTGTACTGGTGTAAATGAGGAATACTGTTTTCTGCATAGAATGAGAAGATGACTCTGTGTGCAAAGAGGAATTGTTGACAGAGACTTATTTGGTGTTACTCTGGTAATTGTAGATTT
This sequence comes from Triturus cristatus, assembly GCF_964204655.1. Classification (NCBI taxonomy): domain Eukaryota; kingdom Metazoa; phylum Chordata; class Amphibia; order Caudata; family Salamandridae; genus Triturus; species Triturus cristatus. The sequence continues at coordinate 67,101,119 of NC_140579.1, read as the reverse complement.
GCATTACTAGAAAAGGGGCATCTTTTTTACTGTAGAAGCAGACTCTTAGCACACACCCAGCTGTTTGTCCTGTAGAATCATGCATAGTATTCACAACCGAGTGGTGTTTGAGGTTGCAGTGAGTAATGCAAATACATTCAACATCACTAAGGCTGGTTGCCTTTGCTGGAGTGTAGTCATTCACCCAGGTTACACATGTTCCTGGTCTCAAAAAGCTGTTTGGACATGTGCTGTTTTCAGATTCTGAAAAGTGGATTGAAAAAGTGCCAGACTGTAAAAGTACTTATCACTTGCCAAAAAAAGAGTAGTAAGTGTGCTTTCAAATTGTCAAAGAAATTTCGTTTTCTGCCTAATATCAAACCATGACTCTGTGTGCAAAGAGGAATTGTTGACAGAGATTTATTGCGTATTACTCTGGTAATTTTAGTTTTGCATTGGTAGGAAAGGGGCAGCTATTTTTCAGCAGAAGCAGACTCTTAGCACACACCCAGCTGTTTATCCTGTAGAATCATGCATAGTATTCACAACCGAGTGGTGTTTGAGGTTGCAGTGAGGAATGCAAATACACTTACGGTAAAAGTACGCATGCGCGTATAAAAGACACGCGCGCATGCGCATAACAGGCACGCCCCAACACTTCCGCGTAACGTACGCGTGTAACGTATGCGCTTACGCGCCGCGTACGCACGTCTACGTAAATTGCGTGCGCTTACGGTAAGCTTACTGTACGCGCACGTAAAAAAATAAAAAACAAATTGGAAAAAAAGAATCACTCTGTTATACTAATATATCTTACCTGTTTGGTTAAAAAAAAAGAAGGTGAAAAAAATATATATTTGAGAATTTTTCAAATTTTACCATAGTGTTTAAAGAGAATATAAAGAAAAAATAAAAAGATGTAAAAAACCTTGCAAAAAAAAAAAAATCACACGTTAAATATAAGAATTAGCATTTAAAAAACCATACAAATTCACTGAAAAAACCATGGGTTTCACACACGTTATAGTTAGGAATTAGCATTTAAAAAAACTTGCAAATTCAGTGAAAAAACCATAGGTTTCACAGACGTTATAGTTAGCTGGACATTTCACTCGTAAAAAACCAATGAAATTCCCCCGTTATAGTTAGTTAAGCTAACTATAACTCGCGCACCCGCAATCCACTGCTGATGACGTCACATATATCACTCATGACATGGTCACTGACATCACTCATGACATCACTGATGACATCTCAAATGACATTACTGATGACATCACGGATGACATCATCCTTGTGAAAAAGTGGCAGACCTCCTCTCACCCTAATATAACCTTTGATACACACATTAAAAAATAGAGACTAAAAAATAAAAAATTAATGGAAATTCGAATACCAGTTTCAACAAACTCTTCTGTAATTCTAAGAACCACATACACATCTACTCATTTACCAACAGTCCTATACAGTCACTCATACATGTACTCACTCATATGTACTCATACACCTGTACATCCTGTTACACAATGCCACTCATCCATAGAGTTACTCACACACATAGTCACTCATGCTAATAAAGAATCAAACATCCATTTACCTTCATATACAGTTATACACACACCACCACACTTACTTCTACGGAAACTTACACATACTTGGTCTTTTAAACAATCACTTATAGAAACACATACTTATTGATACAGGAACTCTTCCAATCTCTCAATATCAAATATACTCACTTATATACAACAATAGTCACATATACTAGTTTAAAACATAACTAGTTACTCATGGAGACACTATTGAGACAGTCATTCACTCACTAACACACTCATACACACACTCATCCACCCATACACACATGCTGTCTTCAACACATACAGTGAGTCACTCATTCATGCACCTATGCACTACGTAATACCCCCCACCAAACCATGCAGACACTCAGACTGATACTCAAAAAACCAACTAATAACCTATATAGACACCCATGTAGCTACTCACCAACCCATGCAGCCACTTATACACAAAGTGAGAGACTGATACAGATATTTACATATTAAAACATTACTCACTAAGCCATGTATTCACTTTGATACACTTTATCAGTCAGTTACAAAATATATTTTTCAAAAAAAATCATCCATTTAGACACTTATATACCCATTTATTCTTCCATCGACCTTGAGATATACATATATAAAACATATTTAATTTTCAGAAAAACACACATTCACTGGATGATGTCATCAGTGATGTCATTTAAGATGTCATCAGTGATGTCATGAGTGATGTCACTGACCATGTCATGAGTGATGTAATATGTGAAGTCATCAGCAGTGGATTGTGGGTGCGCGAGTTATAGTTAGCTTAACTAACTATAACGGGGGAATTTCATTGGTTTTTTACCATGTCTTCTTCCATTAATTTTTAGCTAGACGTCATCAGCAGAGGATTGCGGTCGCGTGAGTTATAGTTGCCTGAACTATAACATGTGTGAAACCTATGGTTTTTTTAAGTAAATTTGCAAGGTTTTTTAAATGCTAATTCCTAACCATAACGTGTGTGAAACCTATGGTTTTTTCAGTGAATATATATATATATATATTCACTGAAAAAACCATAGGTTTCACACATGTTATAGTTAGCTGAACATTTTACTGATAAAAAACCAATGAAATTCCCCCGTTATAGTTACTGTAGGCAACTATAACTCACGCGACCGTAATCCTCTGCTGATGCTAATACTGTATTTAGACACTTATTTGCCCATATCTTCTTCCATTAAATTTTAGCTATACATATATTACAAATATTTTTTTTTCATAAAGACACATATGTCATCAGCAGAGGATTACGGTCGCGTGAGTTATAGTTGCCTACAGTAACTATAACGGGGGAATTTCATTGGTTTTTTATCAGTAAAATGTCCAGCTAACTATAACATGTGTGAAACCTATGGTTTTTTCAGTGAATTAGCAAGGTTTTTTAAATGCTATTTCCTAACTATAACGTGTGTGAAACCTATGGTTTTTTCAGTGAATTTGTACGGTTTTTTAAATGCTAAGTTACTTTACGCCATTTGTGGCGTGCGCGCCCACTTAACGCAGTTCGTTCCGTGCACGGTTTTTATCAACTTTAATAAGCCCTGTACATTTGGTGGCCTTCGGCCACCAAAAGCACAGGGGGTGAGGTCAATGTGGATAGTGTTTTTTTTATTTCGATTTTATAATTTCATGTTGCCAAAATTACGTTTTTTTTCTCTATTAATAAGCCCTGCACATTTGGTGGCCTGCGGCCACCAAAAGCACAGGGGGTGGGGTAAGTGTGGATAGTGTTTTTTTTATTTTTATTTTTTTACCGTAAGCGTACGGTAAGCTTAAGGTAAGCGTACGGTAAGCGTACGGTAAGCGTACCCCGCGAAATTGCCGAAAAAAAAATAAAACCGTTTTTGCTCTTGGGGGATGTTTGGGGACTCCGTCAACATGACTATGTGGGAGGGAGTTGTCAAAACAGCCCCGTAACATGTTTTTGGCCATCATGTTTGATAAACAACACTCAGTGCGAGAGACAAAATGGCGGACGCCGCTTCCTGGTTTCGGCCGATTCGAATGTTTACTAAGATCTAAGAGCCAATCAGAATCGCGCTCGCGCACGCCACCGTAAGCTTACGGTAAGCGTACGGTAAGCGTACGGTAAGCGTACCGTAAGCGGGCTCAGATATATATATTGATTTAAAGGCTATTTTCTCAGAATCTACTGAACAGATTTACACCAAACCTACAAAAGGCACTTCCTTGACCTAGGGACTACCTCTCTGCCAAATTTCTAGTAATTCTGTTCAGCCGTTCGGGCTGTAGCTCGTTCTAAAGGTCCTATGGAAAAATGCATGGGAAAAACGCGTTTTGGGACCCCCCTTTTATCTCAGCCCCCGCTTGACGAATCCCCCCGAGACTTTCAGGGTAGGAGCGGAGCGTAGCGCCCCACCTATTTTGAGAAATTCGCGAGGATTCGTCGACCGGCGCCAAAGTTATTCAAAATAGAATGTTGAGGTTTTCCTATGGAAACGTGGTCCTAACTATAACTACCTACTGGCGACCGCCAGTAGGTAATATATATATATATATATATACACACACACACACACACTTTTTCACACATAATGAACACACTTACCTTAAATACACTTACCTTGTGCTGTAAAGGCAATGTGTGGTAAAAGCATTGCATGGTCATGGATGCGTGGTAATTGCACTGCGCTGTGTCTGCTGTATGGTAAAGATGGTTCCCTTCATATGCTTGCAAATGAAATCTAGCAGTGTTAGTTATTGAAGGTGCAAAGTTTGGCATTGTGATTGGTCTGAGCACCGTAGTTCAGTGCTCAGACGGGGACTGGAAGCCTGTGCAGGTTCTCCACCCAGGCTGTATTACAGCTTGGGTGGAGAACATGGAAAGTCCACCTGACTGTTTGTCCGACCAAGCATTCATGAGCACTCACAAAGTGCCTCCCACTCCTCCCACTGCTCTGTGAGCAGAGCAGCCCTGCCCCGCAAAGCTGCAGCAGCAAGAAAAAATAAAAACGATAACAGAATTATCATTTTATTTTCCCTTTATTTACACTGCTGAGAAGCAGGAGGGCGACGCTCCTCCACCTTAGCGGAGGAGCCGCTACTGATGACTCTAGATTTTTTTTTTTAGTACAAACCTGAACAAGCACTCGAGAGGAATGAGTGATGGAGGCAAATTTAAACAGGCACTAATGATTACTGAGTAATGGGAACAGCTTAATAAGTAGTTCGATTGTTTTTCAAATATCTTTGAGATTTTCATTAACATGAAAAAGCGATGGGCAATAGAATAAACTCAACTGAATTTGAGTCATTACAAATCGATAGATATAAACAAGCCCCATGATTTGCTTTGTCTTACGACTCGTCTGGTTCCTGAAATTAGAGATATAATAATGGTTCAATGACATATCATCGAAACCGCAAATGGCTTAAGTGACCTGTGGCTTGATGCCTACTGGCTGCTGAGAAGAGCCCGCCGGCCTCTCCCGCCAACACCGTGAAAGCCTGGGAGTGAACACTGACCATCAGCTCTCAGTGGCAGGCCAGGAGTCCTCAGGAGCTCCCCCTATATGTACTATCGACAATGACTAACACGTGGTATTGTTACTATTCATGGCTCACACTTGGACTATGCCATTTCCTTCATCTCATACTCTAATATTTGCTGAAGAAACTACAAGTTATCCACAATCCGGCAGCACATTTTCTCTCCGGCCCATCTTGTTTTGCTCATGCCAGTCGTCTCATCCTTCAACCGCACTGGTTACCGGTTAAGCAAAGGAGAACATTTAAATCTCTTGCATTGTGTACAGAACACTCTTTGACCATGCTCTACCAATCGGCTTTTCATCCTCAAGCACAGGGTGGGTGGTTGCAGACTGCCATGTATTCCACCAAGCTCTGGCATGTCCTGGTGGGCTTGGACATGAGACATCCCTCCATAACTGCAGACCTCGCTCTTTCGTGAGGCCATGCATTTCAACAAATAAGTTACCTCTTTGCCTCATTAGCCTGTTCATTCTTTCGTTTCTTGCTCACTTCATACAGCGCCAAAAGACCCATGGTGTTTGTGTGCTTTATAAATTAAGTGAACAAATCTTAATAGTGATGGGACAAGCCTGCGTAGTTGTGGAATGTATTGACATATGGTGGGCATTCTGGTCATAATGCCATCCACAACGGTGTGCTGCTCGCATTGGCATATTGGCAGCAACTCCTGGCATATTGCTGTGAGGTGTTATTTAAACCAGCCTTAATGTAATAATTGCACTAGCAGAGTATTGGCAATTCTTGCCATTTTTATTACATGATCACTGCTATCCATTGATACCCCCACAATTCATTCAACACCTCCAAAGCACTCACGGATTCAACTATCCATCCACCTAGAACGCACTGACTTTTCACATATTCAGGCACGGAGTTACTTATTCATACATTTGCTCCCATCCTACTAACTGCTGAAATATAATCACCGTTTCAGAATTCCGAAAGTCCCTGAAGACCTGGCTATTCAACAGAACCCTGCCGACGCCTGGATACCCTCACTGATGACAAGACGCGCTCTACAAATCTACTGATTGATTCACAGCTCACCAAGTACATAAACTTGATAATCAGTGAAGAATCATTTACATTTCAAAAATGGTCATACCTATTGGCTTCGTCAAACTGTGTGAAGTATTTCTCTGACATCTGTTTCTACACTTCTGAATCTAGGGTCAGCTCCCAGTTATCCGATGACTGGCTTTGATTGTTTAGATTCTAGGGGGACCACATATGCAAACTCCTCAATAGAACTGAGATATTCATTTTGGTAAAAGTATTGATATTGGCACCCCTTTACTTCCTTCCACCAGAAACATACATTAACACAAAACAAGTTATAAAGCAACTAAAACTGTGTGTGGTAACACCATTCCAATGTTTTTATATGTTGGTGCGTCCCTGACATTTTCCTTCTTGTGACTAATGGGGGAACCCTGGTCTCTTACTCCTCTACCCTATTACTGTTTCCAGAAGTGCACACAAGATTCCTCTCACCTTCAGATCGGGCTTTCATGTTTACCTCACGTCTCATCTCAAGTTTTAACTGTCAGTAGCCCCCCCATGTCGCTCAACTCCAGCTCTGAGTGTCGGGGAGCTGCATTGCTTCTGGCCTCCAGATCTGACGGTCATGGTTTCCTCATCTCTCTCATCTCCATTTCTGAGGGTCTGGGGTGCCCTCACGTCGCTTACATCAGATGCGGACAATCAAGGGTCCCCAATGTCTCTCACCTCCTTCGACTGAACCACAGCGCCTCCAACGGACCAGCAGCTCTCCCACCACCTCCCAGCGCCTTGAGACCCTTACAGGCGAATAGTCGCACTTTACAAACCAATGATAGGTTGATTGACTTCCACTTCTGACTGTCCAGGGGACCCCTCTCCCTTGTTTCTTGCATCTCTGTTCACTTACTGTTCCCACCGACACAAGCAGGACTCCACTCACCTCCAGATCTGACACGGTCCTCCTTTGTTCAGCTTCCCGCGTATGCAGGTTCTCCAGCTCCTTTTTCAGTCGCTCCATGTGGCTGTGAAGTGTTTTCTGAAAGAACAGTTCACACATTAATTGAACAGGATAGCTACTGGATGTTGTTAAACAGAAGATGAGTCATTCATATTTATGTGCATCTGCTCCCCTCAATTAGCCACCTTTGCTTTGTAAAGGCCACAAATCGTGAAAGATGCAGATACTTTTTGTACAAAGGTCAGTGGTAATGCGTTGATCGAGTGCGAAAACGTCTGCACTTTTAAAGCCACGCTCTTCCAAGTTCTAACATCAGCCAGAGGTCAAAGTTCAGTAACCTTGTATTAGAACTTTGGACTCTGGGATTTTAGACTCCTTTTTCCGTCGAGCCTGGCGGCAGCGCGCATGAGCTGCTCGCTATGCGAGACTGCTGTAGTAGAGTATGGGAGGGAAGCTGCGCCCACTCTCCTCCCATATTTTTCATTGGCTTGTGTCATTGTCTTTCGTAAATGTTGCCTTCAGATTTGTTAATAGGCTTGTTAGTCTCTACTTAGTACAGCCTGGTCTTCATTTGTAACCTCCCATGGCTACTTGGCCCCTTTACTTCGGTTGTTACACCGGACCCGTTATTTCGTCTGTAAGCACTATTTACTTAATTGAGTTTCTCTTACTGCAGGCCGGACATGTGCTGCTTCAGCTGAAACCGTGTGTACTTTAAGCAGCACGGCCAACCCGTAACACGGACACCAGACGTCAAACAATTTTACCCCGCATTAACTTGTGTGTTTCATACCCTCCCCCACCCCCGCCAAAGTAAACTGGATTTGGAAATGAAAGGCAAATTAAGTCGTGTGAATTCCAGGTAGCACAAAATCGTGTGCTAATGGGCTGAAGCGGATAACACCACATCTGTGTTACATGTGATCTGCACCAAGCCACCTGACGGGTGGTTTTCAAAAGCCTGTTGTATTAACACCACCAATACCAAAGAAATGAAAGAAATTTACATTTATAACGCGCACTAATACCTGGAGGTGTCTAGGCACGGCCAATACCACCACCAACAATACCAATACTGCCACCACCACCACCAATACCGCCGCCACCACCAATACCACCACGCCACCAATACCGCCACAATACCACCGCCACCACCAATATCAATACCACTGCCACCAATACCACCACCTCAGCGCCTCTCGCTCTCTAGTAATAGCAGGAGCACTGTAGGAGGCCGGAGCTGCAGCTGAGACCATCTGTCCCTCGCTCCATGCCTGCCATAAAGCACAGCCTGCCCTGCACCAGGAAGTAAAGCCAGGGCCCTACTACAGCTGGAGTGTTTTATTAGGCCAAAGATAGCAATGACATTACGCAATGCCACACTACACACTCAAATCATGGAGAGGACAGGAAATAGCCCCCCCGCTCTTCCTCCTGAGCCGCAACAGTGTAATCACAGAGCAAAAGGTGTTGGAGGTCTTTGTTAGTGTTTATAGCTGTGATCATATGTAACTCTCACTTAACATTTTGTGTCTGTGTAATTTACAACACTTACACATCTTCAGGGCACTATTTATCACTACTTTGAAGACGTCGCAGGCTGGTCTCTTCCTCTGATATTTACAATCTAACAAGTGGTCGAGAAGGCCCTTTATTGCAATGCAATAGGTCTCGCATTTGCTATTAAGCTGTTAGTATTGTAAATGACAATGCCTTTTATTCAGGTTTTAAAACCCAAAACATAAATAAAAGGCATGGCCATTAACAATGCCAATAGCTCAAGCTCGAGTGAACGCGAGACCTATTGCTTTGCAAATGCTTTTTATAACCAGGAAGCCAAACCACAAGCCTCAGAATCCAAACCACTTCTGACAAATAATCCAGGAATGGCTGAAGCCAATCTTCATGGTATATGGACAGCAGTGACCTTTGGCACCGCATTTTCAAGGAAATCAGTCATGACCCTGCTCCCAATGGGAAGAGTCCAGGTCAAATTGCCAGGCCAGGTCCTCCCCGGACAAGAAGCAAGCATCCTGGGACCGGTTTCAGGGGCTCATCCCTCATCAGCCAGGCTAGCTTGAATGCGGTGGCGTGGTGAACGTGGGACCCTCGTCTGGGCATACCCAGCCCAATTAGGGCAACAAGTAACATGCTAGTCTGTGCAGTGCAGCCTAAACCTGTTGATGGTAAAGCCAACGTCCAGAACCTGTTCAATGACCTGGAGGAGCACACCAAGCATCCCTCTGTAACAACATGTGACTACCATCCATGCCCGAGCTAGTGGCCATACAGCGGTGGTGGCAGCATATTGATGTTTGGAAATCCCTGGTCCTAAACAGACCTTTTTGTTTCAGGGTAGGTGTGTAAAGTTCCACTGAACTGTAACGCCACAACCATTGCCTGACACTCCGTGTGCTGGTCGACTGCATGTATGCATGTTGGATGTGTGGCAAATGTATGGTGGCAAGACTCATTAGGCGATGAGAGAGTTATTGCTGGGACCAGTGATCCAATTTTGATTGCTCGTGGTTCAGCCTGGCACATGATGCGGAGTCGTTACAGCTTCTCAGTGGAAGTATATTGCCTGCATTTCATTGACTGGATGATGGAGAACCAGACAATGACGTGAGGGAGGATGCAGACAGGGCTACATTTGGAAATTCTACAATGACTTTAGCAAGGGATCATAGGGGAGAAGTTGTGAGCGGATTATGTTTAGAGATGAAGACATTTCTAGAGAAGGGCCATGTCTTTTGCTGTCCCCTGTTGCTACTTCAGGAGTTCTCTTGACTCCCAGGTGCAGAAACCTCATGCTTTATTGTGCCGATGAGGTGGCTACTCCGGCTTGGAGCCAGCATCATCACTGCCAGCTGTGAGCGTGATCACCCTGCACAAAGGCCTTGAAGCCAGAAGAAGACATCAGAAAGGAAACCACTTCAAAGTGGCTGCAAGATCGACAGAGGATCAACATTCCACCACATGGCAAAGACTATGAAATGGGGGACCCAAACCACGCCACATTTTTCCAGTACCAATTTCTTCTCGACCATGAAAGGGAGTGCTATGTAGAGTACTCAAAGAGCTGCTGTGAGACCAGGGCTGGCATCTGCAGGACAGCCAGTCTCCCAGAGGTAAGGAGCCATCATCTGAAGTCTGCACAACTTGCTAGAGAAGATGTGCGTCTGTATGAGGGATGTCCCTGACCCAACATGAGGACCCTATCTAGGAGGAGAAGCACAGCTGTGTGGAACATCCAGAAGAATCGGACTGATGTTTGTGGGTATTCCCTCCGTGATTCATTAGGAAAGTATGTGAAGCAACATCTACTTTAAGTAGCAGTGTACCGTCTGGCATCTGCCTGGGCATCCAGACAATGCAGTGAAGACCAATAGAAGGAAGATACAGCTGCCAAGAAACAGACCACTGCTGGCACCAGGGTACAGTCTCCGACTCGCTTTGAGAGGCCAGACCTTGGCAGCGACCCTGCTCCAACTGCTGGAGGAATCTGCCGAACCGCAATAACACTGGACAGCGCTCTGCATGGACAGGTAACACAAGGCTGAGCTTGACTGAGAGACTGGGTCTTGCCTCAAAACTGCACACTGAATTTCAGCAAGAAGCCACCACAAATTCCTTGGCAGGATTGTAAATCTTCCACACCGAGTAGGCCCAAGAGCTTTACAATTGGTTGCAACAGAATTCCATATCTGTAGTGTTAAGTACTGTTGCATTATTAAAGTACTTCTTTTTTTACAAGTAAGTTGTTGCCCCCCTGAGAAGCCTGTGACTGCTCGCCCTTGCTACTCTGAGAGTCAAGTGCAGAAAGGGTGGCACATGGCCCAGTTTGCAGAGCCATAGTAGAACAAACCTCAGGCCAAAAGAGGCACCGTGACCCTGGCCACCATGGTTGTAGCCCAGTAATGCCCGTTGTCCTGTGGACCTCCAGAAGGGATCTAACACGTGGCAAGAGTTAAACCTGTATCAAAAAGCATGGCCTGGGATGGGACGGCTAGACAGCACTTCGCAAGACTTGCCTCATCTCTCTGCCAATTGTGGAACACAGTGGGGAGTCTCTGGGCAAGGTTCATGTGAGCTTCCAGTCGAGGCCAACTCCTGCCCTGGCATAAACCTCTTGTACTCTTGGACAGCAGCAGGAGACTCAGGCCCCAGAGAGGAATGTGCTGCACGCCACTCAACTGTACATAGTTAATACACCCTGTGCTGTGGCATAGCTAGCAAAGAGGCCAAATACCATATGTGGTACCATTGGCAGTCCAGGCTTTTCGAGTGCATTGTGGGACCTGTAGTTTTGCTTCCAACATAGGAAAATTGGGTTAAAAATTCCCAATGTGCAAGGCGCACTTAGCTAAAAAACAAAAGTGGTAACACTGTCAAACATGACGCTGCTATGTGTTAGATGGTTGGCGTGAGGGGTGGGACTGCAGTTTCTGGTATTTATAATGAGGTGTTTCCAAGCCAGGCTTGCCCCTTTGTCTCCCCCAGATTACTGCTTCAGAGAGGCTGCTTTCTTCCCATATTTTGCCCCAGGGCTGCCCGCTGGGAGCAGCAGACGTTTACACAAAGGCTGTGACTAGAGGGCAGCCCGAGAAGGAGACTTCCAAACAACCCTACTTTGTTCTTGTTGCAGGTTCTTTGAGAGCAAGAAAGGGAGTGCTCTGTAGAGGGCCTGAGAGACTGCTGAGTAACCAGGGCCAGTGTCTGTCTTACAGCCTCCCAGAGGGGAGGGGGCAGCACCTGGAATCTGCATGTTCTGCCAGCGGGTCTGCGAGTGCCTGGCCTTGCAAGAGAGGAGACTGTCCAGGGGGGACCCAGTGTGTTCCTGAGGAAGAGCTAGGGACACCAGGAGTGCCAGGGAGAAGCCAGAAGATCCCTGTGCTGTGGGGGGTCTCCCGCTCGCTCTCTGCAGAGGCCTATGAACGCCTCAGTACATCCACCCAAGCACCCTGCAGTTTCTGGTGTTTATAATGAGGTGTTTCCAAGCCAGGCTTGCCCCTTTGTCTCCCCCAGATTACTGCTTCAGAGAGGCCGCTTTCTTCCCATATTTTGCCCCAGTGCTGCCCGCTGGGAGCAGCAGAAGTTTACACAAAGGCTGTGACCAGAGGGCAGCCCGAGAAGGAGACTTCCAAACAACCCTACTTTGTTCTTGTTGCAGGTTCTTTGAGAGCAAGAAAGGGAGTGCTCTGTAGAGGGCCTGAGAGACTGCTGAGTAACCAGGGCCAGTGTCTGTCTTGCAGCCTCCCAGAGGGGAGGGGGCAGCACCTGGAATCTGCATGTTCTGCCAGCGGGTCTGCCAGGGCCTGGCTGAGCAATGGAGGGAGTCTGCCTGGCCTTGCAAGAGAGGAGACTGTCCAGGGGGGACCCAGTGTGTTCCTGAGGAAGAGCTGGGGACACCAGGAGTGCCAGGGAGAAGCCAGAAGATCCCTGTGCTGTGGGGGTCTCCCGCTCTCTCTCTGCAGAGGCCTATGAACGCCTCAGTACATCCACCCAAGGGCCCCAGGCAGGCTGCACCCACCTCGCTGTGTGTGTCCACCCAGGCCAGGCCGCCTCTGGCTTGCAATATCAGCCCAGGTCGGGGTTACCGCTGTGTTAATGAGCACCGCTGTGCAATTTAAAGTGGTTTCTTTTTCCAAAAGACAAACACTGGGTCAGACAATACGTTGTTGTGTCTCTTGGGTTCTGTTGAGTCTGAACCCTTGTCTCCAACTACCCCCTGGGTGACCCATCTCTGCCCTGCGACCCCTTGAATAGGGGGGCGTCTGGTACCCTTATGTTTGGTACGTGTTTACTTTGGAATTCACAGAACAGGTGCCTGACACCGGTCTAGTCTCTCGCAGTTTTCGGGGTGTACAGCTCCTTCCACAGCACAGAGGGGGCGCGTCTCTAGCAGGCGGTCTGCAGGGCTCAGCATCAAAATCTATTTTCCGTTTCTCGAGAGGATGCGGGTTCTCTCTTCCTCGCCCCTCAAACACGCACCAGCTTTGTTTTCGATACATTTACAGAATGGAAACTAATAGTACCACATGTGAATCCAACAAAATAGATTTTTGTGGCAGTTCCCTCAAAGTTTTTCAATGGTCTGCCCCGCTCCTTTGCTCTTTCCTGCAGGGACAGAAACGTTCAACGGGAGGTGGACTTTACACCTGAGCTAAAGGTTTGTGAACCCGATGCCATGGGAGGCCAGTGGGGCACACCTCTGTACCAGACCGGTGGCATACACAGCCTGTACTCTTGTTCAGCCTTCGGAATGGGAAGCGCCGAGATCGCGACATTTCACATACATAGCGTGTACTCTGGATTAAGGAGCACACAGACAGACCCGACTCCTGTCACAAACAGGAGACATATGCACCCTGTGCTCTTGGGCAGCCTGTGGAATGGGAGAAGCCACCTCACCCCTTGCACAAACATGTAACAAACACCTGGTGCTCCTGGGCAGCCTGTGCAATAGGGAGCACACACACACAGGAGCCCTGTCTTTTCAGAAATCTGAGACATTTAAACCTTGTGCTCTGGGGCAGCCTGTGGAATGGGGCACACACGAGACCCCCAGTCCCATCACAAAGCTGGGGCATACACAGTCTGTAGTCCTGGGACAGCCGATGGAATGAGGATCAAGGAAGGGGCCCCAGCCGGCCACACACCGGTGGCAGACACCTGCGCAACCCTCTGCAGTAAACTCACCTTGTACTCCTGGGCAGCCTCCAGAATGGGGAGCACCGTGTGAGGCTTATGGTCACGTGACATGCTGCACACCACACAGATGGGTTTCAGGTCATCTTCACAGAACAGTTTCAGTTTCTCTTCGTGTTCTCTGCACAGGTTCTCTTCCCGGGGGCTCGCACTTGGGGGGTGAAGCTGTTTCAAGAGCTCCACCATGTTTCCCAAATGTCTGATGGGCCTCAAGGTTTTGTTCTTAGAGGTTTCTCTGCACTGGGGACAGGGGAAGTCTGTCTGCAGCCCCTCCCAGCACCGAGTGATACAGGACAGACAGAAGGCATGTCCACACTCCACGGACACGGGGTCGGTGAAATACTCCAGACATATGGAGCACGTGGCCTCCTCCTTCAGGCTCCGGAGCTGGTTTTCTGCAGCCATGATCCTGCAGAGGGGGGAAAGCGGAGTTCAGTTAAGTTTCTCACAGGGTGTAAAGTGGGTGGTTCCGTTCCCGCTTCCTTATAAACCCCACAGCACCTTTGTCCTTTAACTGACTGTTGACTCCGCAGGTGGAGCTCGGCTGGGAGGGAGTGTCTGCAGCTGAGGGGGGAAGGGAGCCTTCTGAGCTGGGAGTGTCTGCAGCTGAGGTGGGACAGGAACCTTCTGAGCTGGGAGTGTCTGCAGCTGTGATGGGAAGGGAACCTTCTGAGCTGGGAGTGTCTGCAGCTGAGGGGGGGAAGGGAACCTTCTGAGCTGGGAGTGTCTGCTGCGGAGGTGGGAAGGGAACCTTCTGAGCTGGGAGTGTCTGCTGCGGAGGTGGGAAGGGAACCTTCTGAGCTGGGAGTGTCTGCAGCTGAGGGGGGAAGGGAACCTTCTGAGCTGGGAGTGTCTGCAGCTGAGGTGGGACAGGAACCTTCTGAGCTGGGAGTGTCTGCTGCGGAGGTGGGAAGGGAACCTTCTGAGCTGGGAGTGTCTGCAGCTGAGGGGGGAAGGGAACCTTCTGAGCTGGGAGTGTCTGCAGCTGAGGTGGGACAGGAACCTTCTGAGCTGGGAGTGTCTGCAGCTGAGGTGGGACAGGAACCTTTTGAGCTGGGAGTGTCTGCAGCTGAGGTGGGACGGGAACCTTCTGAGCTGGGAGTGTCTGCAGCTGTGGTGGGAAGGGAACCTTCTGAGCTGGGAGTGTCTGCAGCTGAGGGGGGAAGGGAACCTTCTGAGCTGGGAGTGTCTGCAGCGGAGGTGGGAAGGGAACCTTCTGAGCTGGGAGTGTCTGCAGCTGAGGGGGGAAGGGAACCTTCTGAGCTGGGAGTGTCTGCTGCGGAGGTGGGACGGGAACCTTCTGAGCTGGGAGTGTCTGCAGCTGTGGTGGGAAGGGAACCTTCTGAGCTGGGAGTGTCTGCAGCTGAGGGGGGAAGGGAACCTTCTGAGCTGGGAGTGTCTGCTGCGGAGGTGGGAAGGGAACCTTCTGAGCTGGGAGTGTCTGCAGCTGAGGGGGGAAGGGAACCTTCTGAGCTGGGAGTGTCTGCTGCGGAGGTGGGAAGGGAACCTTCTGAGCTGGGAGTGTCTGCAGCTGAGGTGGGACGGGAACCTTCTGAGCTGGGAGTGTCTGCAGCTGAGGGGGGAAGGGAACCTTCTGAGCTGGGAGTGTCTGCAGCTGAGGGGGGAAGGGAACCTTCTGAGCTGGGAGTGTCTGCAGCTGAGGGGGGAAGGGAACCTTCTGAGCTGGGAGTGTCTGCTGCGGAGGTGGGAAGGGAACCTTCTGAGCTGGGAGTGTCTGCAGCTGAGGTGGGACGGGAACCTTCTGAGCTGGGAGTGTCTGCAGCTGAGGGGGGAAGGGAACCTTCTGAGCTGGGAGTGTCTGCTGCGGAGGTGGGACGGGAACCTTCTGAGCTGGGAGTGTCTGCAGCTGTGGTGGGAAGGGAACCTTCTGAGCTGGGAGTGTCTGCAGCTGAGGGGGGAAGGGAACCTTCTGAGCTGGGAGTGTCTGCTGCGGAGGTGGGAAGGGAACCTTCTGAGCTGGGAGTGTCTGCAGCTGAGGGGGGAAGGGAACCTTCTGAGCTGGGAGTGTCTGCTGCGGAGGTGGGAAGGGAACCTTCTGAGCTGGGAGTGTCTGCAGCTGAGGTGGGACGGGAACCTTCTGAGCTGGGAGTGTCTGCAGCTGAGGGGGGAAGGGAACCTTCTGAGCTGGGAGTGTCTGCAGCTGAGGGGGGAAGGGAACCTTCTGAGCTGGGAGTGTCTGCTGCGGAGGTGGGAAGGGAACCTTCTGAGCTGGGAGTGTCTGCAGCTGAGGTGGGACGGGAACCTTCTGAGCTGGGAGTGTCTGCAGCTGAGGGGGGAAGGGAACCTTCTGAGCTGGGAGTGTCTGCAGCTGAGGTGGGAAGGGAACCTTCTGAGCTGGGAGTGTCTGCTGCGGAGGTGGGAAGGGAACCTTCTGAGCTGGGAGTGTCTGCAGCTGAGGTGGGAAGGGAACCTTCTGAGCTGGGAAGGTCTGTGCGGCGAGTTTCCTCGGATCTGTGTGCACTGTGTGCAGTTATATCGGTCTCCAAGTCCAGGCTGCCCTCTGAGCTCGGCTCCCCCCAGCCCCACCTCCTTACATGCTCGGGGCTCACCCAGAGTGTTAAATTCAGAGTCAAAGACACAAGTCATGAGGTGCCCCCACAATATCCCCCACTCCCTCATCAAGCTGCGTTTTGGATGCTGACATTTGTTCTCCGTCAGTTATAACAAGCATTGGAAAAGACAACGGTTCGCACTATTTTAGGAATACCTACAGTAGTATTTGCAAGCCACCACCTGAGCTGTATTCGCATCTGACGCATGTAATGACATCAGAGGACCGGAAGTGGGGATCTCCAAGTTTCAGACACTCGGAAGCCCCTCCCAGTCACACTGTCAGAAAGCTCAGGTCTTCGCTACGATGCAAGGGCCTTTCCCACCCATAAGAACAAGCACTGGAAATGCAATGGGTCTTGCATTTGTTTGAGTTAGAGGTATTGGCATTGTGAATGGCAAAGTCTTTTACCTATGTGTATGTATGTGGCGTGTAGTGGAATTATGTGGATTAGATTGGATTAGTTAGTTTGGGAATAAAAAATTAGCTAGCATTCGCGCCAAGAATTTTCAATTCTATTAAGGACACAGAGGCGAGGATTATGCTTCTCTTTCTATTTATTGCTACTCACAGCAGCCAATGAAAACTTTTCTTATGTAAAACAAACTACATTTCCCATGATGCATATACCACATCACTTCCTGCAGGGCCCCATAAGAGCCAGTAACACCGGAACTAGTCCTCTTTCTTTGCTCCGAACAAAAGTCCAATAAGTAATAAAGTTCAACAACAGCTTCCAACGTGGAAGAACACCAGACCAGCAGGGAAGAACGTCAATCTGCACACCGGATTAATCCATCTTCTTGTCAGATCCTGAAAAAAACAGAGATAAAACAACCCGTAACTTCTGTATAATCAGAATATATACAACGGGTGGGCAAAAAATTACATTACAGTAATTTAACCGGGTGGGATAATCCTCGCCTCCGTGTCCTTAATAGAATTGAAAATTCTTGGCGCGAATGCTAGCTTATTTTTTATTCTATTACAGGACCGGAGGCTTCGTATTATGCTAGTTTAACGCTGATTAAAAACAACAGAGGATATATCACCCACCGGTTTGTAATAAAACTGCTTAAACGTTGATTCAGACGACCAGTCTGCAGAATGCATAATATCTTGTACAGAAGAACCCAGCATGAAAGTCTTAGAGGCCATGGCGCCTCGAACAGAATGTGCACCAAACACTTGGGTATCCACCCCTGCTTCTTGCATAACATCTTTGAGCCATCTGGCTATGGTAGCCACAGTCACAGGTTTGTACGGTTTTTGCAGAGCTATTAACAATTGTGCCACACCATCAGGCCTAATAGACCTGGTACATTCTTCATAAGCCTTGAGGCATTGGACCACACAAAGTTTAGCATTAGCGGGAAAAGCATGATAATCCACACTACGCGACATTGTTTTAGTCCTAGACGTAATAGAAAACGAAACTCCCTCCGGAGTAAATACTCTACCTGTAATATCCAGTGCTTTAACATCCGAAGAACGTCTGCAAGCCGCTAAGCAAAGCAACATGGCCAGTTTTGCCGACAATTGTTTCCTGGACAACCTGTTGTTGTCCGGCCAGTTATTAAACAGAGACAGAACCAGTGAGACATCCCACAAAGAAGAATACTTCGGTTTGGGTGGATTAGCTACTCTGATACCCTTTAGGAGTTTACAAATTAAAGGATGCATTCCGACAGGTTTGCCCTCAATCTAAGAGTGGCCTGCCGAAATGGCGGAACGGAAGTTATTAACCGAGCGATACGCCAAACCCTCCGCCGCCTTTTCTGACAGAAAATTTACAATAAAGGGTAATCCTGCCCCCACGGGATCCACATGTTGTCCCATGCACCAACGAACCCAGCCTCCCCAGGCTGAAGCATACCGCTTCCTGGTAGAGGGGGCCCACGCTTGATTGATAAAGCTTGCAGCCTGGTCCGAAAATCCTGGCATTTGCCAACGCTGTCTGAAAGTCTCCAGGCCATCAGGGACAGGTGCCCCGATAGGACCATCGGGTGTCTCTCCCCCTGAGGGCCCTGAAGCATCGTCGAGGACCATGGGATCCTCCCGGGGAAGTCACAACTCGCCTCTAGCAACAATGGGAACCAAGGCTGCGACTTCCACAAGGGAGTCACTAATATCACCTCCGCTTTCTGACGCACCACTTGAGTGAATACGCGCGGAATGAGGATGAATGGTGGGAACACGTAGTTCAATTTCTGAGTCCACTCTTGCGCAAAGGCATCCCTCGCCAGAGCCAGAGGGTCCGGCCTCCAGCTGAAGAATCTCGTCATCTGACGGTTCAGTCTGGAGGCAAACAGGTCTATCTCACAAATCCCCCAAATCTCCTGCAGCCACAGGACCACTTGTGGGAGAAGCTGCCAGTCGCTGTAGTCCTTGAGGTGGCATGAATTCCAGTCCGCCACCACATTGGACTGACCCGGAATGTATTCCGCTATTACCGAGATCTGGTGGTTTCGCTATCTCCACCATCATTGAGGACCTCGTGCCCCCCAATTTGTTGATGTACCGTACCGCCGATATGTTGTCCATCCGAAGAAGGATGCAACATGAGATCCGTTTGGGAGCCAGCGTCCGGATCGCAAACGAACCTGCTAGGAGCTCTAGACAATTTATATGAAGATCTAACTCCCCTAGGGACCAACGTCCCCCTGTGGAAATATTTCCGCAGCGCGCTCCCCAACCCCAACGGCTGGCGTCGGATTCTATGACTACCTCTGGGAGAGAGCCAAAAATTGCTCTGCCGTTCCATGCCTCGACGTGGGCTAACCACCATTGCATCTCCTCCCTCACTTCTTGGGAAAGAGGGACTACTTCCGTGTAGGAAAGGCCCATTTGCAAGTGCTGAATTTTGAGTCGCTGAAGGGCCCTGTAGTGCAGGGGACCCGGAAATATCGCTTGAATGGACGATGCAAGAAGTCCCACTATCCGGGCAATCCCCCTGAGAAAGACCATCTGTTTGGTCAGGAACGAGCGAAGCTCTTTCTTTATATCCCGAAGTTTGGAATTTGGGAGACTGAGTTGGGCCGTCTGCGAGTTTATGACGAACCCCAGAAAATCTATCCGCTATGTGGGAGACAAGACCGATTTCGGTTCGTTGATCACAAACCCCAGGTTCTGCAAAATATGAGTGGTCATGCGCAAGTGGAGCGCTACTAACTCCTGAGAGTGTGCCATGATGAGCATGTCGTCCAAATAGACAATCATGCGAACCCCTTGTTCTCTGAGGTAAGCAACGACCGGTTTCAGAACCTTGGTGAAGCACCACGGTGCTGAGGAAAGTCCAAAAGGAAGGACCAAATATTCGTACCATCGGTTCCGCCATTGAAATTGAATGAATCGGCGATGGGGGCGATATATGGGGACCGACAGATAGGCGTCCTTCAGGTCCAGCCGGACCAACCAGTCCCCTTGCTTTAGTAAGTCTGCCAGCAGATGGATGCCCTCCAGCTTGAAGTGCTTGTAGGTCAGAAAGTGGTTGAAATCTTTCAAATTGAGTACCAACCTGTAACCACCGCCTTTCTTCTGCACCAGAAAAATATTGCTGCAGAAACCGCGAGGGCCCTCGTTGCAAGGAGCTATCGCGCGTTTCCGCAGCAACCCTTCTATTTCTGAATCTATAAAATCGCACTCTAGTTGGGAAAAAGAAAGCTGTCTGGGACGATGTACCTGACAGGGAGTCTGAAAAAACTCTAGGTGGAACCCCTGAACTGTCTGTAACACCCAGGCGTCTTGTGAGATCTGAACCCAATTGTGATAGAAATGCCGAATACGCCCCCCCAAGGGAAGAGGAAATAAATCTGGAGCGCTCACCTGAAGACTCGGTGGCTTGGAATCCTCCCCGATAGGATCTCTTGTTAAAGCGCCGCTTGTTGAAGCGCTGCCTGGTGGGGTAGAAGGTGCCACCGCGGGTGGAGTCCCAGTCTCCTCTGCCGCGTCCGAAATCTCCTCACTGAGGACCTTGGGAATGTTGACGGCCAAACGAGCGTCCCCGACCTCGTCCGGCCCGGTTGAAAACACCGGCGTGGAAAACGCGTTTGATCCCAGCCTGAGCCTTGTCCAGGTTCGTGAAAGTGCCCACGTATTTTGCAACGTCCTTGACGAATCGGTCACCAAAAAGGTTGCCGTCCGCCAACGGCCCAGGTTCCGCCGCAGCCAACTCTGTAAGATTAGAGTCCATGCGCATCAATATTGATTTCCTGCGCTCCGGTGAAATCGCGCAGTTGGCATTCCCGAGCAGGCAGATAGCCCGTTGGGTCCAGCCTGCCAGCACAGAGCCATCTCCAATATTTTCGCTAGGGGCCCGACCACGTCCAGGAGCTTATCTTGGCACCCTCGCCAAGCGCGATCTATCCCCTTCTTGGGGTCTTTGGCGAACTTTTTAAGGAATGTAAGCATACTTGGATCAATGTCCGGCATTTCCGCTACCTTGTCCGAGAGATCCGGTCTGGGACATTCGGACCGCAGCCTGTTGCGCACCTCCTTATCAAAGCACTTGCGCAAGTTCTCGTGTAAATACGCAGCCACCTCCGGGGCAGGCAACCAGTCCAAAGATCTGGGGTGAACGATATCCGAGGGGTTGAATGTAAAGGGCGTGGGAGCCGGCGGAGAAGTCTCCACATTTTTAACCTTCCGAGACTTCTTCTTGGGAGGCGAGTCATCAGGGGTGTCAGAAGAGGTGGCAGTAGACTCCGAGTCAGTATCCTGTACCCTCTCATGCTCCCTAGCCGGGCGCGGAAGTGACTCATAAGAATCGGAATGCGGCCAAGACTTAGCCCGGGGTTCTCCTGACGTCCCCTCCGATTGGGTATTGAAGCCATGCTTCTTCGCAAATTTCTCCAGCTGCTTAGTAATAGGCTTTAAAGCAGTCGCCAAAGCTTGCTGCACAGTTCCCGGAACTGTCTTTTCCAGGGCCTTGTTGACCGACTCCTGCACAGAAGCGTCCAGGGCCTCAACAATATTATCCTCAATGGCAGGTCTGCCTACCTCCTCTTCATACAAGGTATCATCCTCCTCGTAATGCACCCAATTATCCATAGTGGAACCAAACTTGTAAATGTATTTGCTCATAAGGCAACAGCAAGGAGGGATAATCCAAAGGGGGGGCCAACCCACAGCACAACAGCACCGGTACCTAGCTCCTCAGCAGCAGCTGTAGACCAATTATTACAGCCCCCAGGGCGTAGTGGAGCCAAAGAGCAAGAATAAGATCCAAGGAGGTGTGCTCCCTCCAGGCCCAGGTCGTTTTTGCAGCCTGCCAGGCGTAAGCAGTGCTCTCCGAAGGAAAAAACAGCCTAAATGCCTAAAAGTGAAACTAACAACATCAAACCGGGTTGTTTCGACGTGCGTAGCCCAAATCCTACCAAAACAGCCCAATTGGGCTACGCACGTGGGAACGTGATCGAAAGCAAAACTAACAGGCTCCCGGCGTCATCGGCATATCAGGGGAGCCTCAGCGCCACATAAAGCATAAAATTGAGCCCACCGAAGGTGGGGCGGTACCGTGTGCTGATCCTGAACGAAGGAAGCGCTTACGCGCTGATCGGGGTAATCGGAGCGGCCGAGCGCCACGTTGAAACTGACCAATTATTCAAGTATGCGCGCATTCGCGCCACGGACCACAATCGTCCGCAATGCCCCCAAGATCACTCCGCACACAGCGGGAATCACCAAGCGCCACCGCACGTTAATCGGACCGTTCAACCCGAGGGTTACATAAGCCCAGGGCGCTCTCGCCAATGCTACTGCTGCACCACGAAACTGTTATCACAATAACATTGCATCACCAGTACACAAAAGCCATAGTACAATCAATGTAAAATCGGAGCTCTCAACTTAACTGTCTGCGTGAGCAGCAAAGAAAGAGGACTAGTTCCGGTGTTACTGGCTCTTATGGGGCCCTGCAGGAAGTGATGTGGTATATGCATCATGGGAAATGTAGTTTGTTTTACATAAGAAAAGTTTTCATTGGCTGC
The DNA here is from genome assembly GCF_964204655.1 of Triturus cristatus. Classification (NCBI taxonomy): domain Eukaryota; kingdom Metazoa; phylum Chordata; class Amphibia; order Caudata; family Salamandridae; genus Triturus; species Triturus cristatus. Next base: position 67,078,790 of record NC_140579.1, on the reverse strand, counting down.
TGTGAGTAGCACTGGATTTGTGTAATGGAATTATGTGGCGTGGCATGGTGTGGTGTGGAGTGGATTTGTGTAATGGAATTTTGTGGCATGGCATTGTGTGGTGTGGAGTGGATTTGTGTAATGGAATTATGTGGCATGGTGTGCTCAGTAATTATGTGGTACTGAGTGGACTGGAATTATGTGTAGTGGGATTGTGTGTTATCAAGTGTAATTTAGGGGAATGGTATTTGGTGTTGTGGAGAGGTATCTTTACTGCGACCATGGGAGTACTTTTTTATTAAACTCCCCATTAATACCAATGACCTCATATGGATGAATAACAAAAGCAGAGTGCAGCGATGACTACACACGTACAAGTACTATGTGTCACACTCCTTCCTCTCCGTGCCTCGCCTGACTCACGTCATGCCCTGAATAGCTCACCAGACGCTAAGACGAGAGCGCTGATGGGGTGGTTAGCCGGATGGTGGAGACGGAACGAGAGCCAAACGGGAGTTAGGACTACAATTCCCATGATCCCTGCACTTCCGCCACCCAGTCCGATCACATGATCCCTGCACTTCCGCCACCAAGTCCGATCACATGGGAAGAAACCGGAAGAGGTAAACCTTGAAAACGCCGTTCGGCGTTTCACTCGTTGCTGATTATTCTCCCGTTGCAGCCGAGATCCCCGACGTCTGCAGTTCGCCCGTGTAGGGTAAGGGTGCACATGCACCACCTGGATCATTGAGAGCCGCTGCTCTCGATATAGTTCTTACAAAGACTTCGTACTCCTGCCTAGACTTTTCTTGTGAGGCGAGAGAGACCATATCTTGCTATTCCTTGCTGAGTGATTACCTTGGTCTCCTGACTACTCTATGTTCATGTGTGTTATTATTTCGCATTCCCTGTGCACACGTTCCTGGGTGATTTAGGTGTTTAGTGGAACTTGTATATATTCACCCTGAAAACATTAACCAACGGTTGACAGTGAAATAAATGCCACGGAGTTGAAAGAAGCATTTTAACTCCGGACCATTGTTTATTAACAGGGGGCCATGAGGCGGCAGTCTGCTCATCCCCTGTGAAGTGAAGCAAGTCAACCCTTGTGGTGTGTATGATAAGGAGCACAAATAGAGTGTTGCGGGTTGCTGGGCCACAGAGTGTGAGGAAGTGTTTTCATGTTGCCTTCCTTTTGTTTCTAGAACTCTCTAGATCATTCAGAACAGGGTATTGCTTGAGTGGGATCCAGGATGAGTACACCTGGAGAAAACGTTGTTTAAGTTTGTTTGCAGGTACGCATTCTTCCTCTAGAGTGAGTTGAACAAGCATATTAAAGAACAGGCTAATGTGTTTAGTGTCTTTCACTTTCAGATCTCCCTCCCAGCTGTTCCCATCCTTTCCTTCCCCCGCTTGACCATCCCACTCTCCTGTGCTTTAATAGCAGTCAGGGTTGGGGCTGTCGAGAGGTGGACCCCTTTTTGCATCGTTCCGCTCCCGAGGAATCTTCGAGTCAACACTATGCTTACAAATACCTATCACTGAAACCATTCAGAAAAACGACTTACTTAATCTGTCACAATACAATGTGCTCCGTGGGGGAGAAAAATGGGGTAAGAGACGTCAACTCCAAAGTTGTTTCTTGTTTGTAACCGAGACCCTCCGTTACTAGCGTGGCGGCATTATTTCTGTGTGTAGCAAAGACCTTTATAATGCTAAGAAGAGTAATGCTTCAAAGAACCGAGATCCAACTGGAGACGTATGGAAATGCTGGACTGAGAGTGGGTGGCGATATCCCATCCCTGACCTGAGCACGGCCGTGGGTTGCACTTCTGTTCATACTTCATTTTACCATAAACACCTTTTCATTGGTGCATCTCTTTCTAACATACACCGCTCTAATATTGACATACACATTACTGACTTGGGCACCTGGCTCACAAACTCACTCTCTCGGTAGGGAAGGGTACTTGAACCTACTGAAATAAAATTGTTTACACTTTACCGTAAAGTTGCCAGTGCTATTTTAGCAGACTCGCTGAACTTTAAGCAAGTTGCAAGATGCTCATGTTTCATGCTTCAGAAAACACAGTATTGAACTTATAAAGTATCCTCAATTGCACGCGGACTACCTCTTGGCGCTAGCAGTACGCAGCTACCTCTTAGCGCTAGTACGCATCTACCTCTTGGCGCTAGCAGTACGCATCTACCTCTTGGCACTAGTAGCACCCAGCCTTATTGCATACGTTGGCATCACACTGATCAATAGCTTCACGGGCCGGACTACAGCAGCCCAAAGGCACGGTGGAATATTCAGTGACTGGCTAGCTATGCAGCAATATCTGTGGTGGGTTAAAAACAAGCATTTACAATGCAATGGTCTCGGCATTGTTAAAGTTAGAGCTATTGGCATTGCTCATGACATTATTTTTGTTTATGTTGGAGTGGTGGAGAATACTCCATGGTCCCCAATGTTCGCAACCCCGCAAACACCGAGGAGAGCGCCTACCAGTGGTGTCTCATTGTCGTTATCTCAGGATCAACTGTCAACAGGAAGCATCCCGGCTGGAGTTTCTATGGACAACTGGCAAGAGGGCCAGGGACTGACAACATCTCCCGGAGCCATAGGTTTGGTCTTCTGCCCAACCCGGCCCCCAGTCAGAGACTAAGAGACTTTGTTTGCTTGGCTAAAGTGTTACCACTGGTGAATTTTTATAACTGGATCATTGAGAGCCGCTGCTCTCGATATAGTTCTTACAAAGACTTCGTACTCCTGCCTAGACTTTTCTTGTGAGGCGAGAGAGACCATATCTTGCTATTCCTTGCTGAGTGATTACCTTGGTCTCCTGACTACTCTATGTTCATGTGTGTTATTATTTCGCATTCCCTGTGCACACGTTCCTGGGTGATTTAGGTGTTTAGTGGAACTTGTATATATTCACCCTGAAAACATTAACCAACGGTTGACAGTGAAATAAATGCCACGGAGTTGAAAGAAGCATTTTAACTCCGGACCATTGTTTATTAACAGGGGGCCATGAGGCGGCAGTCTGCTCATCCCCTGTGAAGTGAAGCAAGTCAACCCTTGTGGTGTGTATGATAAGGAGCACAAATAGAGTGTTGCGGGTTGCTGGGCCACAGAGTGTGAGGAAGTGTTTTCATGTTGCCTTCCTTTTGTTTCTAGAACTCTCTAGATCATTCAGAACAGGGTATTGCTTGAGTGGGATCCAGGATGAGTACACCTGGAGAAAACGTTGTTTAAGTTTGTTTGCAGGTACGCATTCTTCCTCTAGAGTGAGTTGAACAAGCATATTAAAGAACAGGCTAATGTGTTTAGTGTCTTTCACTTTCAGATCTCCCTCCCAGCTGTTCCCATCCTTTCCTTCCCCCGCTTGACCATCCCACTCTCCTGTGCTTTAATAGCAGTCAGGGTTGGGGCTGTCGAGAGGTGGACCCCTTTTTGCATCGTTCCGCTCCCGAGGAATCTTCGAGTCAACAGAATAATCAGCCCACGAATTGACTTCCTCCTGGGCGGGTCGATGCAAAACATGGCCACATTAGAGGAAGTTGTAGGGGCCTTAGCCTTGGTACAGCAAGAACTAGCCACTTCTCGAGCCGAAACAGCAGCCTTAAGACAGAGGGTTGAAGGAATGCAACGCAACCCCTTTGATGCAGGTATGGGGCGGGTTCCTTTAGGTGGCTTTTCAGCCTCAGCCACACCATTTAGCGTAGAACTACCTACACCTATTCCCCTTGCACCACCCGAAAGGTTTTCAGGAGATGCCCATAAGGTGCAGGTATTTATTACACAAATCCTGCTACACTTTTCGTGTAAACCCAAGGCCTTTCCTTCCAATCAATCTAGAGTAGCCTTCACCATTTCCTATTTGAACGGTGATGCCGCACAGTGGGCTGTTCCCTTGGTGCGGCGCGATGATCCACTTTTGTATGACTGGGATGCATTTCGAGACGAATTTGAACGAGTGTTTGATCGCAGGGCCGCCACCTTTACAGCTGAACGTGAACTGCTAGAATTAAGACAGGGGAATAAAGAATTAGTTGTGTATGTCAACGCCTTCCAACGATTAGTTGCAGAGACAGAGTGGCCCGAGAATAATCAACGCGCGTTGTTTTATCAGGGTCTTAAAGACGAATTGAAGGACGCATTGGCTACGATAGATCCACAACCCACCTCTTGCAAGGCTCTTATTGAACTAACCCAGAGGTTAGACCACAGATTAGCAGATCGTAGGGTGGATAAAAGGAGAGGAGAGAAAACCTCATTTCGGTTTGACCGAGCTAGACCAGCTCCTGGAGGATATAACTCTACTTCGGAACCCATGGAAATAGGTTCAGTTCGAGCCTCTCTTACCACAGAAGAGAAGGAGCAGAGACGCTAGAATGGGCTGTGCTTATATTGCGGAAAGAAAGGGCATTATGTGAGGGAGTGTTTGGCTAAACCTCCAGGAAGGGATAGAGAGGTCTTATCCCGTAGGAGTGGAGACAATCTGAAGACGGAAAACTTCAAGGCTCAAGAAGACAAGAAGGGAGGTTCTTGGGCATAATGGCGATCCCTTCCGTACAAAACATTGATGACAGTTCGACGTCCCATTTACATGTGTCGTTACACCTCCATCTGGGAGAACAGAAACGCCCCCTCAAGGCCATGGTAGATTCGGGGGCAACTGGTCTTTTTATAGACAAGGACTTAGCTCACGCTTTGAAATTAAAACTAATACCTAAGGCAGAACCCGAAATTGTGATGACGGTAGATGGGCGACAATTGGTTTCTGGTCCCATTCGATATTGTACGGAAAACCTAGAGATATCTTGGGAAGAACAACATTGGGAAACGCTTTGTTTCAATGTGATAAAGGCACCCCAGTACGGAATCATATTGGGTCTTCCCTGGCTCCGGAAACACAATCCGATAATTGATTGGGAGAAAGAGACAATTGAATTTAATTCACCCTATTGCATAGAACACTGTAGTTCTAATCGACAGAGCACAACGAAAGGGTCCTCTCGAACGCATATGATAGCCACTGCTGAGGAGAAAAACGTTCGTTTACCTTCACCATACCACGACCTCCGGGACGTGTTTGACGAAGACCAAGCCAATATTTTACCACCGCATCGTAGCTACGACTGCCAAATTGATCTGGTTCCCGGGGCTGTGGTGCCATGTGGAAGAATCTATGCGCTCACCGAACCAGAAAATGAGCATTTACGCCACTATCTAGACACATACTTAGACAACGGGTTTATAAGACCATCCAAATCACCCGCTGCATCTCCCCTCTTTTTTATCCCTAAGGCCAATCGAGAACTCAGGGCCTGTGTGGATTTTAGGGCGTTGAATAACATCACCATTAAGAATCGCTACCCTCTGCCCCTCATTCCGGTGTTGTTAGACCAAGTACGCCGAGCGGTAATATATACCCGCCTGGATTTGAAAGGCGCTTACCATTTGGTAAGAATGCGTGCTGGGGACGAGTGGAAGACGGCCTTCCGCACAAGATATGGCTTATTTGAGTACTGTGTGATGCCATACGGCCTATGCAACGCCCCAGCCGCTTTTCAGTTCTTCTTGACCGACGTCTTGCGTGAGTTCCTTGATGTTACGGTTATCATTTATATTGACGACATCTTAATATACTCTGAGAAAGAAGAAAACCACGTAGAAGACGTTCGAGCGGTTCTGCTCACGCTACGAAAACATCGCTTATTTTGTAAAATAAGCAAATGTGAATTCCACGTGAGGAAGGTGGAATTCCTAGGAATCATTCTATCGGCTGAAGGACAAGAGATGGCAGCACGGAAAATACAAGCTGTGTTAGATTGGCTACCCCCCAAAAGCGTAAAAGAACTGCAGTGTTTTCTGGGGTTTGCCAATTTTTACAGACGTTTTATTCAGCAATTCTCGCAAGTGGCGGCTCCTCTGACCAGACTACTGAAGAAGAACGTTCCTTATGTGTGGACTGAAGGAGCCCAGAAGGCATTCACGGTGTTAAAAACCGCCTTCACCACTGCACCTATTCTTGCCCACCCTGACAGTGACATACCCTACGTAGTGGAGGCAGATGCTTCGGATGTGGCCATTGGAGCCATTTTATCACAAAGAAACAAAATGAACGGGCAATTACATCCGGTGGCCTATATGTCCCGAAAATTAAACACGGCGGAAACCCACTACACCATAGCAGAAAAAGAACTCCTTGCTATCAAAGACGCCTTTACAGAATGGAGGCATCATCTAATGGGGGCAAGACATACCGTAACGGTATATACAGACCATCGTAACCTGCAATTTATGAAGTCGGCTCGGTTACTCACTCTGCGTCAACTACGATGGATGTTGTTCTTTGCGGAGTTCGACTTTGTGGTTACCTATAGACCCGGGGTGGAGAATAGGAAGGCAGACGCCTTATCTCGTCGTGACAATTCCCTTGCTGAGAACAAACAGGAGCCGCAGGCCATCATTCCCTCCACAAAAATTGTGGGTGTAATACAAACAGAGAACTTCCTAGACCAAGTAAAACAGGCCATTAAAAAGCCCTCTTGGAAAACCTGGATGAAGGACAATACAGACTGGCACTTAAAAGACGGTCTTCCCATGCGCCAGCATCAACTGTTAATACCTGTCTCTGCACTAAGAAAAACTGTCTTCGCTTGGTGCCATGAAGACCCATGCGCTGGACATACAGGCTTGGAGAAAACGATGGAAAAAATTCAGCGCCACTTTTGGTGGCCCAAGATTAAACAAGACATCACAAAAAGAATCCAAGAATGCGTTGTGTGCTGTCAGGCCAAGGCAGACCATAGAAAACCTCAAGGACTGCTACAACCATTACCCTCTCCAGAAGAACCTTGGGCATACATATCAATGGACTTTATAGTCAGTTTACCAAAGGATAAAGGCTGTACAACCATTTTAGTGGTCGTGGATAACCTAACTAAGTTGGGTCACTTCATAGCGTGCGCTGACTTGCCCTCCTCATCCCAATTGGCAACCTTGCTGCTCACTAATGTCGTGCGTCTTCATGGGATACCCAAAGTCATCATTACGGATAGGGGTCCTCAATTTACCAGCAAATTTTGGAAAACCTGGTGCTCAACACTTCACATAGCAAACAACACCTCCACGGCCTTCCACCCCCAGACAGACGGTCAAACAGAACGTCTGAACCAATCCTTAAAGAAGTACTTACGTTGCTACGTGGATCAAACAACGGACGAATGGGTGGACCTTCTGTGGTTAGCAGAAGTGGCCTACAACGATGCTCAGCATAGTTCCAACAAAATGACACCCTTTTTCTGTACCTATGGATTTCATCCACGCTTTCTTCCCATAGGGAAACCTCAGTATAATGAGAAAATACCGAGTGTACAAGAAAGAGTAACAGTCATTCAAGAAACTCTGAAAACCGCCAGAAGTAATCTACAAAAAACCAAGGAACAATACAAAAAACAGGCCGACAAGCATCGTAGACCAGGTCCCACCTATATGAAGGGTGACTATGTATGGTTGTCCACAAGGAATTTCAGGTTTCGCAAATACAGTGTATTCAATCCACGATACGTGGGCCCGTATCGCATAGTGAAAAAGATTAATCCAGTGGCGTTCAAACTCGCCTTACCCACACACATGAGGATCCATCCGGTTTTTCACGTTTCCCTTCTGAAACCATCTGCCAAACCACCTCGACAACCAACGTCTCCGGCGATAATAGATGGACAACCTGAGTACGAGGTAAAGAGAATACTCGACTCCAAGTGGAGACGCAAATCCCTGTGGTACCTTTTGGCTTGGAAGAATTATGGACCTGAAGAAAACTCCTGGGAGCCAGCAAAGAACGTGCATGCCCCTCGATTGATACATCTATTTCATAAAAAGAACCCTAGTAAACCTGGCCCTCAAAGAGGGGCCCCGAAGAAAGGATGTGCTGTCACACTCCTTCCTCTCCGTGCCTCGCCTGACTCACGTCATGCCCTGAATAGCTCACCAGACGCTAAGACGAGAGCGCTGATGGGGTGGTTAGCCGGATGGTGGAGACGGAACGAGAGCCAAACGGGAGTTAGGACTACAATTCCCATGATCCCTGCACTTCCGCCACCCAGTCCGATCACATGATCCCTGCACTTCCGCCACCAAGTCCGATCACATGGGAAGAAACCGGAAGAGGTAAACCTTGAAAACGCCGTTCGGCGTTTCACTCGTTGCTGATTATTCTCCCGTTGCAGCCGAGATCCCCGACGTCTGCAGTTCGCCCGTGTAGGGTAAGGGTGCACATGCACCACCTGGATAATTGAGAGCCGCTGCTCTCGATATAGTTCTTACAAAGACTTCGTACTCCTGCCTAGACTTTTCTTGTGAGGCGAGAGAGACCATATCTTGCTATTCCTTGCTGAGTGATTACCTTGGTCTCCTGACTACTCTATGTTCATGTGTGTTATTATTTCGCATTCCCTGTGCACACGTTCCTGGGTGATTTAGGTGTTTAGTGGAACTTGTATATATTCACCCTGAAAACATTAACCAACGGTTGACAGTGAAATAAATGCCACGGAGTTGAAAGAAGCATTTTAACTCCGGACCATTGTTTATTAACAGGGGGCCATGAGGCGGCAGTCTGCTCATCCCCTGTGAAGTGAAGCAAGTCAACCCTTGTGGTGTGTATGATAAGGAGCACAAATAGAGTGTTGCGGGTTGCTGGGCCACAGAGTGTGAGGAAGTGTTTTCATGTTGCCTTCCTTTTGTTTCTAGAACTCTCTAGATCATTCAGAACAGGGTATTGCTTGAGTGGGATCCAGGATGAGTACACCTGGAGAAAACGTTGTTTAAGTTTGTTTGCAGGTACGCATTCTTCCTCTAGAGTGAGTTGAACAAGCATATTAAAGAACAGGCTAATGTGTTTAGTGTCTTTCACTTTCAGATCTCCCTCCCAGCTGTTCCCATCCTTTCCTTCCCCCGCTTGACCATCCCACTCTCCTGTGCTTTAATAGCAGTCAGGGTTGGGGCTGTCGAGAGGTGGACCCCTTTTTGCATCGTTCCGCTCCCGAGGAATCTTCGAGTCAACACTATGCTTACAAATACCTATCACTGAAACCATTCAGAAAAACGACTTACTTAATCTGTCACAATACAATGTGCTCCGTGGGGGAGAAAAATGGGGTAAGAGACGTCAACTCCAAAGTTGTTTCTTGTTTGTAACCGAGACCCTCCGTTACTAGCGTGGCGGCATTATTTCTGTGTGTAGCAAAGACCTTTATAATGCTAAGAAGAGTAATGCTTCAAAGAACCGAGATCCAACTGGAGACGTATGGAAATGCTGGACTGAGAGTGGGTGGCGATATCCCATCCCTGACCTGAGCACGGCCGTGGGTTGCACTTCTGTTCATACTTCATTTTACCATAAACACCTCTTCATTGGTGCATCTCTTTCTAACATACACCGCTCTAATATTGACATACACATTACTGACTTGGGCACCTGGCTCACAAACTCACTCTCTCGGTAGGGAAGGGTACTTGAACCTACTGAAATAAAATTGTTTACACTTTACCGTAAAGTTGCCAGTGCTATTTTAGCAGACTCGCTGAACTTTAAGCAAGTTGCAAGATGCTCATGTTTCATGCTTCAGAAAACACAGTATTGAACTTATAAAGTATCCTCAATTGCACGCGGACTACCTCTTGGCGCTAGCAGTACGCAGCTACCTCTTAGCGCTAGTACGCATCTACCTCTTGGCGCTAGCAGTACGCATCTACCTCTTGGCACTAGTAGCACCCAGCCTTATTGCATACGTTGGCATCACACTGATCAATAGCTTCACGGGCCGGACTACAGCAGCCCAAAGGCACGGTGGAATATTCAGTGACTGGCTAGCTATGCAGCAATATCTGTGGTGGGTTAAAAACAAGCATTTACAATGCAATGGTCTCGGCATTGTTAAAGTTAGAGCTATTGGCATTGCTCATGACATTATTTTTGTTTATGTTGGAGTGGTGGAGAATACTCCATGGTCCCCAATGTTCGCAACCCCGCAAACACCGAGGAGAGCGCCTACCAGTGGTGTCTCATTGTCGTTATCTCAGGATCAACTGTCAACAGGAAGCATCCCGGCTGGAGTTTCTATGGACAACTGGCAAGAGGGCCAGGGACTGACAACATCTCCCGGAGCCATAGGTTTGGTCTTCTGCCCAACCCGGCCCCCAGTCAGAGACTAAGAGACTTTGTTTGCTTGGCTAAAGTGTTACCACTGGTGAATTTTTATAACTGCCCTTCTAGCATACATTATGCTGTTGCGGGGTGAGAAAAACATCTGCAAGTCCCCAATGAACGTACATTCCATATACTTGCATATGCAATGTAAGTAAGGCATACATTACATGAGTCGTGCTGCCATGCATGTAGATCAGCAAAAAGTTGTAATTTATGCTTTTGAGTAAATGTTTCTGAGCGAGCTCCTGAGCAAGGCATACCATGAGAGAAATATTTTTTTTCAGGGGAGAAATGTTGTTTTTCATGTTCTCAGTTTCTTTATTATATACATTTCTTATTTCAGTAAGAGATTATTTCTGTTCTGGAGGGTAGCAGAAGTGCGAAGGCCTTGAACACAAGTATCTGACCTACTGGCAGCCGCCTTTTTATGCCTTGCAGATGGCAGGGGCAAAGTAACCTACCTGTACATCCATTGGCAATGACAAGTTCAGAAACGGGCAAATGCCTCATTAGAGCGAGAGGCGTGATTGGGTCTGGGAGGTGCCCTTTCAACTCTGGAGTTCTCTGCTGTTGGCCAAACACTCACAGGTGTTCCCACCCTTTAGCGCCAAAATCTCACCACCTGAAGATGCGAGGCCCGTGCAGCGAGTCATGACAGGATGGCCTAAATGTTCCCATTGTCCAAAGGCGCACGAACAGTGCAAGGAATGGCGAAGCAGAAAGCCGGTCAGGTCCGGAGGTCGGGCCCTCTTGGAGCTCAGGACACGCAGAGCCAGCGCGCTGACCGCCAGACCGCAGCCTCCTGAAGTAGCGTCGCGCCAGGCGCGCCAAGCATGGCGGACTCACTGCCAACAGGCCCGGGTCCAAATTTAGCAAAGACATCTGATGTGTAAACAGTCCGGGGAAGCGGCTGGTCCCGCGTCTGGCGGGTGGAGATTCGGCGCTGGGCGCGTGCCAAAACAGCTAGCCTCTTTCCTCCCCCTGAAAAAGCCGAGTCTGCAAATACGAACGAGGGCCGTGTGTCTCACCAGCTGCCGTGGAATCCGTGCTGCAACGGGTGGGTGCGGTGGCATGAGGAGAGTTGGCAGCCAAAATCACTAACATCAAATAACAGTGTCCCGCCGCCACCCTCCTCGCTGGCGCTTCCCCGGCGCTGAGACATCAGTGGAAAAGGCTCTTCTGGTGCCAGAAACTTCTCGTACAACGCCTCTGACATCTCGTACCCTGGCTGGTATGCAATCTGGGCCACCTACAGCCAAGGCTCAAGACAGGCTCCTCCAGCACAGGAATGACAGAGGCGGTCGCCGATGTAAACAGAAGAAAGATGGTGACGCCGATGTAAACAGAAGAAAGATGGCGAAATTGGGCTCTGCGCTAGTCCGCGTGCGCGAGTAGCGCTCTTCCCGGCCCCGCATTTTCGGCGCATTTAAAGGGGTGCCCAGTGCAAAGCCTTGGCCTGTCATTGCTGAAAGAAGTCTTTGTCATCATGCGTCAAGAGGCAGCGGGCATATCTTATCCAATCTTCGCCATAAAAGTTAGGGTGATGTTCATGAAGCCATGAACACCACCGCCTTTCTCCGAGGTCAAGCAGAAATGCCTCGGAGAAACGCAGCGGCATTTTCGGATTGGGGGGCGTGTTTTTCTTTCTCTCCTCTTCCCATTGGCTGGAATGTTTACATTCCAGAGGAGAGATAGAAAGTAAAAAACACGCCCCCGAATCCGAAAAAGACGGGGCTTAAACGGACAGACGCCCCTCTCCTCCAATGGCTGGCCTCCGTTTAGGAAGCCAGCCAATGGAGAAGAGGGGCGGGTTAAAGCCCCGTACTAAAAAACATTAAATCTCGCGAGCGAGACTGCGCAAGCGCAGCCTTCGCTAGCCAAGACCTAAAAATGCGAGGATTGGTTTCTTTGGTGAAAGGCAAGGCTCGAAGAGCAGGGGAGGGGCCACACTGCTGCCTCGATCCTAAAAGGAATCCATTGGACAGCAAACTGAGAGCTTGCTCTTGCTGTCGCCCACAGTTGCTACCAGGTGCCTACCAACATGTCCTCGGACAGAGTGGTCCTGGGAGGGGCTGGAACCGCAGGCTCTCGGATTGTGAAGCGTATGGTACAAGAGTGAAGGGGAGCTGGAGGCTGCGGGGGTTGAGAGAAGCATACAATGGCAAAGGGGGCAGGGGGAATGGGAGGAGGTTAAAGAAATAGTACCTGTATCAAAGCTGACGGCCACTTATCAACGGGCATTAATCTGTAGTTGAGCGATGCTCCTCAGCTACAAATGGAAGTAATGTATCAGGTGCGTGAACCAATTAGGAGGTAGCAAAGTAGAGCAACGCTGGAATTAACCTATGGTAAGAGTTAGATGTGAGTCCAGCCACTCACCTGAAATCCAGGACCGTCTACAGGGGCGATGTCTATTCCCCAATCCTCTTAGAACACCTCTCAGCGCTACTGAAGTAGACAGGAGCCCTGGCAGGTGTCCCAAGAGGGAAGGGGATTTGGAAGAGAGAGAAAAGAAAATGACAGCTACTCTTCTGCTGTCATCTGGCCAGCCAGGATGGAGCCTCTGGAACTGCGAGAGTAGCGCCTAGTACCTTAGAAATGAACAGGGATTGATTAAAGCAAACAACAATAATAAGGCATACATAGGTTTATATGTGTCCTTCCACACCTTTCAATTACCTCTAAAAGTACAGGCGTGAGACACTTGTTACACGTTTTCTCATCTCGTGGATCTGGGGAACTATTGCTTTAAATATAACAATTGAAATCTAGAAGACACAAGTTATTTTGTATGATGCTAGCAAATAAGAGTTCCTTTGGAAGTAATGATATGCCCTCACTCCTACACTCTCTCACCTGAATAATGGGAAGACATGGAGATATCAAATAACCACTGCGATATTTATCTCCGGCGCATGAAGATTATTGTTAATTCTGCTGCTCCAATTGTTCCAACAAAATAATCAAAATTGAATGTCATCAGAAGTCCGAAATATTAATGTTGATGTCCTCATAAAAGTACTGCAGTAATAACACTGAAAGAAGATTCTTGTCTTTTTCAGGGAAACTAAACAATAGTAAAGCACTCCATTCAATACCACAAAAAGTGGCAGTTCAAATAATAAACTGCACTGAGCAGATCTCCAATTAAAAGAAAAGTGTTCACTTTAGTTTTGGAGGTCACACAGAAAAAATAGAAATGTTCACTTAGCTTTGAAGTCCTGAATGTATCCTCAGAGAAACCAGCTGGAATTCTTGACCTTCACAGGTCCGGAGTCCTTGAAAAGGCCCGGCAACAAGAAACTCCGATCTCAGGCAGCAGGAGGAAAAAGGCTCAAATGCACATTCAGAAGAGATGAAAACAAAAGCCAAGCATCGTGTGCTGAAGGGGACGTCTGTGAGAAGTTGGCCTGGTATATGCTGTCCACTAGTTATAGTGGGCACCTTGCACCAGTCCAAACAACCCCTTATTGATGATAGGTTAAAGACAACAATATTTGAAAGCTATCCTAGTGGTAGCTATGGAGAGCAGCCTTCAGGCTAAGTCTTGAAGGAATGTAAAGCAGCTTGTTTTACCAGTCTATAATCTCTTGAATGGCTAAATGAAAGGAGACCACACCAGGTATATATATAAAATATATGTATTTATATCTAAACACACCCTACTAGTCTCTTTATGAGGCTAGAGGTAAAAGTACATATGTTACACTTCAAATATCACAGTAAATTAGCACAATATACGATAGGCCCTGGGGCGAACCAAACCATATATTAAGAAAGTGGTATGAGAAGCACGACACAAGGCCTAGAGCCTGTAGAATCGCTGGGACCCCAAGGAACCACCCAAGGTAGTGACAGAGGGGACCCACGGGGGTCGTGTGCAATGTGAGAACACAGCCGCGAGCTCCCATTAGCTTCTATGGAGAAAGTCGCTGTTAGAATTTTAGAGTTTAAAGACGCTTAGGAATGGACTTGGAACAAACCCTTTTGGACATAGATGGTTCTAGGGCCAACACCCACGGGAGCACCGGAGTACTCGTGTTACCTTACCCAGGGAAGCCGTGTGCATAGGTGTCAAATGGCAACGGGTCGAGTCGTCATTTTCAATGGTAGCGTGCTGAAAAGAGCTGTTGCCGGGAAGATGAGAAGTGTCCAAAGAGGTCCAAGTCTGGATCGAAGATGTGAAGAACCTGAAAGCAGAGGGGACAGAGTCTGGGTCACTTGCCAGTGACCAGGGGCATGATAGTCGAATGCCCACTGATGTCGGGTGCTTCAGGTACGAGGAGGGGAAGCTTGACTCTTCAGCCAGGAGGCGTCGAGGATGACCAGGAGCTGGATTCAAGCTGTCCCGCGAAGGGAGTCAAGTGCTGCAGTGTCGGTGCCCGGATTGGACACAACAAGCGATGGCAACAGCAACCCACGCAGGAAGAGGAAAGATGCTTCGGTGCGGACCAGCAAGGCCCTGGGGACGCCCCAAGTGATGGAAAGTTAGGGTATGTCTGGAGCAATCAGGATAGCCCAATTAAAGTTAAAGTTGCCTTCACAGGGACCCACCAGTCAACGGACCAGGGATCGCGAAGGAGCCTCGAGCTAAAACACAAAGAGCGAGCTCACGGAACACTCGTGGAGTGTAGGCCAGCAATCTTCGGTGTAAAAGGTGCTCGGGGTCTGGGCTACAAGTAACCCAATGCACAGCCTCACAGGACATCGAGAAGCTGATGCACTTGCAAATGTTCACGGTGTCCAGGGGTTCCGGTTCCACTGTACCCATGAGGGCTACGGCTCTCAGCTTTGCTGGGGACTCGGGTCAGCCTCTGGGAAGTCTGGAAACCCACCTCCTGTGGTGCAAATTCTTCAGCGTCCGGCGGGACCTACAGAGATGCAGACCAGACAGATGCGTCTTTGGTGCCTGCCAAGCAGGGGCGTAACTCCTTTACTTCAAGGGAGATTCTTCAGTCATCTAGTCGTGTAGATCGTTGAAGTATCGGGATTTCTATAGCAGGCTTTTGTCCAGGTGTAATCTAAAGTCCTGTAGTCAGTGTGTTATAACCTATTGCTGTTGTGGTGCATCTTCCTTATTAATATTCTGTCCCTTGCTGCTCAGCCATGAGTGATGTCACTTGGAATGTTGAGTGTGTGGGACTGGAGGAGTTGGCAGTTGGTAGAGATGGGCTGAGCAGCAGGGAGGCTGCTCCTGGTGGGGCTTTACAGGAGATCTACATGGGCTTTAAATGAGCTTATATATGGACTTTGTAACTTGATGAATAAACCTACGACTTGTTCTAAGCGGCCTGTCTACGAGACATCTTTCATTATTACACTGGCGACGAGGATGTCCGTTGGTGCGAGAGATGTTTCCTCTTCGTTTTCATCAGGGGAGTGATGATGCAATGGAATCCTCTTCCTGTCTCAGCCGACAAGACCAAGTACGTAATGTGATGCGTGTGGTGCGCGCTGCATTGTTCTACTTTCCTCATCAACGAGATGACCTGCGAGACGTCAACTCACGCGTCAGCTCACGCGTACTTTTGGCATCCATTTTGGGTTGGGAGATTTTAAAGGGATCACTTACATTCTCGCTGCCTGTTCGTGGAAGAGCATGTTTCGTTTTCTTGCCAAATATCCTGATCTCCTCAAGTGAGCATTTTGGGTTGGTGACTTGACATTTCTTGGATAGAAAGAGTTGAGACATTTTAGTACAGAGTGTTGGAGGACAGTTTTTCAAGTTTTTTTTTCACATCTTTATTCTTGGTGCGGGGGAGTGCACAGTGCACAATTGAGGAGCAGTTCTTAACACGGTCTGGGGTGAACTTGCTGTGCAGCAGCGAATCGGAGGGCGGCAGTTGCATGCAGCTCTTGGAAAATTTTCTTTTCATGTCAAGTTCTCGGGTGAGAATTCGCTCACCGGTGTTCGTTATATCTTTCCTTGCTTTTGTGTTGTATCTGTATTTTATTCTTAGTCATGCTGTTGTTCTTGGTTGTGGATTGACATGTGCAACCCTGTAAGCAATGTGTTCTGCAACGCAGTTGTGTGTGTGCAAAGGTGCTGCTGTGGATGTAACATTCAATGCAAATGGATGTGTTCAGTTTTTGTGGGAGGTGTTTTCCCCTATAGGGTGACGTTGTTCCCCTATTACTGTGTTTAGTGTTATGGAGTATCATAGGGAGGTTTATTTTCCCTATTACAGAGTTTTTGGGAGGTGTTTTCCCCTATAGGGTGACGTTGTTCTCCTATTACTGCGATTAGAGTTATGGAGTATCATAGGGAGGTTTATTTTCCCTATTTCAGAGTCTTCGGGAGGTGTTTTCCCCTATAGGGTGACGTTGTTCGCCTATTACTGTGTTTAGTGTTATGGAGTATCATAGGGAGGTTCCCTATTCCAGAGTTTTTGGGAGGTGTTTTTTCCCTATAGGGAGGTGTTTTTTCCCCCTATTACAGTATTTGGAATTTTGGAGTATCATAGGGAAAGTTTTTTTTTTCCCTATTACAGTGTTCGCAGAGTCTTTGGGAGGTGTTTTTCCCCTATAGGGAGGTGTTTTCCCCTATTACAGTATTTGGAATTTTGGAGTATCATAGGGAAAGTTATTTTTTCCCTATTACAGTGTTCAAGGAGTCTTTGGGAGGTGTTTTCCCCTATAGGGAGGTGTTTTCCCCTATTGCAGTCTAAGGGAGGTGTTGTAGTTTCTATGGGAGGTGTATTCCTCTATAGGGTGGTGTGTTTACCCTATTACTTTTAATTTGTTGGTAGTGTTTACCCATCTAACTAGTTTCCCTAGGGAGGGGGATGGGGTTCATTATTCTTTTGTTAAATATTTTCTTGCGAGTATTTGCTGATTTGATGTATATTTACTTGCATAATGTATTTTCTTATTGATTCCTGTTTATGTAAGTGATGGTATTTTTGGTGATATCTTGAGTTGATGCATTTATATCTTTATGCTTTGTTTTCGTAAGGAAGGGAGATGTGTTATAACCTATTGCTGTTGTGGTGCACCTTCCTTATTAATATTCTGTCCCTTGCTGCTCAGCCATGAGTGATGTCACTTGGAATGTTGAGTGTGTGGGACTGGAGGAGTTGGCAGTTGGTAGAGATGGGCTGAGCAGCAGGGAGGCTGCTCCTGGTGGAGCTCTACAAGAGATCTACATGGGCTTTAAATGAGCTTATATATGGACTTTGTAACTTGATGAATAAACCTACGACTTGTTCTAAGCGGCCTGTCTACGAGACATCTTTCATTATTACACAGGGGTTCCTTCTTTATACCCAAGGAAGGGTTGGACTAACTCTGCGGACCCACCTAAGGGAGGGTTTGGGTAAGAGGGGTGGCTATACCCATTTCCTTTGTCCAGTTTTGCACCAGAGCAGGGGCTGGTAGCCCCTGCAACCAGTTTGAACTGGACTATGCACAGGGACACCAAATGTGCCCCCAGTGCAGGACTTCAAAGCACTCTTGGAGTGCACCCTACCAGCCCCAGTCCACTAAGGCCTGTCTGGGAGGTGGCAACACCTCCCTGTGACAGGAAACCTATTGTCCAGGCCTCCCCTGCCGGAGTTTCAGTCAGCAGCAGGAGGCCAGACTCATGTCTGTGGCTGGCAGCAACCATTTTGTGATGCCAGGACTCTGTTAGCTGGTATCGGGTATACCAGTGCTGTCATGTCTCTACCTCTAGAAGGGTGGGATCGGGTATGATTCCAAGGTGTTTGACACCAAACACAACATGTCTCCGTGCAGCCAGTCCAAAGTTAGCATTTACCGTTTGGTTATAATGCACTTAAGAGTATATGGTCAGGCTGCATCACAGACAACCCCAGAAAAGAGATTCCGAAGGCTGCGGTGGGGCTCTGCTCATGCATGGGCACCCTCTCACACAAAACCAAGCACCCTGCCTTCAGGATTGATAAGGCCTGCCATATGGGTGACTGATAGGTTTATATGTGCAGTGATAGGGTGAGATATAGGGAATCTATATCTTAGTAAGGGGTGCATGCACCACCTTACTCAGGCTGCAGTAGCAGACCTGTGGTGTCATTTTGGAACGCTTCCCAGGGGTGGCAAAATACATGCTGCTGCCCCTGGTAGGCCTCTGGGGTACCTATGCCCTGGGTACATAGTATACTATATACTAGGGACTTATAAGGGTACCCCAGAATCCAATCTGGAGTGTACCTAAAGTACTTGGAATCCTTTTTTAAGAGAAAGCAGATAGGTTGGGGACCTGAATAGCAGGTTCCCAGCCAAACTAAGTCAAAAACCATCAAAACACCAGAAAAAAAGTGGGGGGCAACCATGTAGTCACATTCCACCTTCCTACAACGTCTATTTATCGCTACTGAATTTGCCCCATTTGCACATATTGTTCTAAAAACCAGCGCACTATATTCTAATGATTTCCTCTTACCTCGTAATCGGCGTCCTTCCCGGTCCAGCACGGATTGTTCCGGTTGTTTGGAGGGAGGCGCCACAGACCGGAAGTGAAGCTTGACCACTTCCCTCCCAATCCCGACGGGAGGTTAGCAGTCTAGCTTACCTTAGTATAAAAATCACATGCCTGGACAGACGCGCAGCGGACGCACTGCTGGCACACCAAAGGCGCACCTATGGCTAGCCCGTCTGCGCCCGTCCGCACCCGGACGTCGCCAGGAGCGGGAACCACTGCCGGTTTTACCCAAACTCAGATCAAGAGGTGAGGTTTCTTCACACTTATACTAGCAGAGAGTTGGTTGAGATCAAGAATGGCTATACAAACAAAGTAACAGCTAATAAGGCTTGCCCCACTCCCACTGAAGTAATAGGACCTTTTTCTTGCAACAACTGTCAATACCAAAGCACACTAGCCCACACTCAGAGAACCAACACAGTAACTAAGCAGAGCATTGGATCTGATCACAAGGCACAGAAAGTATGTATCCTTTCAGACCAGATAGTAGCGAAGGCTGGAGCTGCTTATTTGGCCAATGTAAGGTCTCTTCCAAAGCATGCAGCTAACATATGGGACCTGCTGTATAGGGTTCCTGACAGAAACGTGGACTAAACCAGACTCCAACCCAGACATTGCAGTAGCACTCCCTGATGGCTACCACATACAAAAAATAGATAGACCACACAGGATTGGTGGAGGAATAGCCGTAATTTACAAAAACCCTGTCACATTTTCCATTCTAGACCAAGTAAGCAATGACCAGTTGGAAATACTGGTTTCTAGTATGAATGTACAACATAATCTTAGCTGGAAAGGAGCTGTAGTGTATCGCCCACCTCGACCACTAACCAACACCACTACACAGCTTAAGGAACTCGTTGCTCCACACGTCATATCCTCCAGGAATTGTCTACTTCTTGGAGATTTCAATATACACAGTGAAATCCAAGACAACTCAGAGGCTTCATCTCTTTTGACAGAACTGTCTGCACTCAATCTTACCATAATAAATAAAGCCCCTACCCACCGAGCTGGACACACTTTAGACATAATACTAACTAACTCCCCCGACATATCCTACGTAGCTACACTCCCCCTGACATGGTCGGATCATTCTATGGTCGAGTTCCGAATTAACAGCCCCAAAGCACAGCTTGCTCCCAGATGCTAGCCAAATAAAAGCTACAGACACTGGCATACAATCACACTAGCACACTTTGAAGTTGCATTTTACCCACCTCAAATTTCAGAATCGGAAAATGTTGAAAAATGCCTAGCCTCTTTCAATGCCAGCCTACTTGCAACCATAGACAGCTTAGCCCCTCTGAAACAATGCCCTACTAACACAAAACTATGCCAGGCACCATGGTACTCGGCCTCCCTACGGCTAGAAAAAGGTTTATGCAAACAATTTGAACGCCTATGGCGGCGATCACATGACCTAACAGATAACAAAAAAATTAAACATGCTTTAACTCATTGCCACCACAATTAAAAAAAAACGCAAGGAAAACTTACATTGCAACCACTCTTGAACAAGCAGGGAGTTCTCAGAAAAGTCTCTATCAGATACTGAAAACATTCACAAACCCTAGGGCCTGTGATACTGCATCTGCCCCATCTCAAACATTGTGCGACAACATTGCTAGCCATCTAACTCAGAAAATCGACATGATCTA
Organism: Triturus cristatus; assembly: GCF_964204655.1. NCBI lineage: Eukaryota > Metazoa > Chordata > Amphibia > Caudata > Salamandridae > Triturus > Triturus cristatus. The sequence goes on along the minus strand of NC_140579.1, from coordinate 67,058,484 downwards.
TAATAAAATCACCTCTTCGATAGATCCTCAAACTAATCTTGAATTTGAACTCCCGCCCATCCCACCCATCTCTCGATCGCTAGAGAACTTCCCATTACTCACAACAGAAGGTACAGAAGCCCTTTTAAGGTGCGCCAAGTCAGGATCCCCACTTGACCTCATACCTGCGAAAATAGCCACCACTCTGTCCAAACAACTAGCCAACCCCATTTGCTCTATTCTAAATAGCTCCCTGAAGGAAGGGGCCCTCCCTCTAGATTGGAAAGCTGTGCAGTTACTTCCGATTAGAAAGAATCCCAAAATTTCGACAGAAGACTTAACCAATTATCGACCCATCTCTCTTCTTCCCCTTCACACTAAAATTTTAGAAAAACACATTAATAAACACCTCTTAGACTTCATCGAATCCACTAACTGCCTAGACCCCTCACAATCGGGATCCCGTCCCAGTTACAGCACAGAATTCACACTGGTGGCAGTCACGGACAACATCAGGATGCTGCTGGATAAGGGTCAAGCGGTGCTTCTGGTGCTGCTTGACCTTTCCGCAGCATTCAACACCATCTCCCACCAAACTCTACTCAGAAGATTGGGCGACATAGGCATCACAGGAAATGCACTGAAATGGCTGTCCAACTTTCTGTCCGACAGAACACAGACCATTAACCTAGGCCCATTTCATTCTAAGACCACCAAGGTGACCAAGGGAATACCGCAGGGCTCATGCCGGAGCCCAACCCTGTTTAACATTTACGTTACTCCCTTGGCAAGACAGTTGAGGAAATTGGGATTTATCCCCATATCCTACGTGGATGACACCCAATTACTCCTCTCGTTTGATAAATCCAACTCCAATATTCAAAACACCTTCGCTGAAGGAATGAAGACTATAGCGGAGTGGATGAAAACTGTGAAATGATCTCCTAGCTGGTGGCCAGAGGAATTGGGTCCTACCCCATGTCCAAAACAGGTGGTAAAAAACCTTGGAGTACGATTGGACCACAAACTTACGCTGGGAGACCATGTCTCTTCCACTTTCGGAGCTTGCTTTCATAGCCTCAGCATGCTCAGAAGAGTCTTCCCCTTCCTGCCACTATCTTCCAGGAAAACCCTGATCCAGGCACTAATCTTAAGCCGCCTGGATTACTGTAACGCGCTGCTGATTTCAGCCAACGAAAGTGCCATAAACAGACTCCAGGTGGTCCAGAACACCGTGGCCCGACTGGTGACCAATGCCCCCCCCCTAGAACTGCCTCCATCCCTTTGCTTCATAAACTACATTGGTTACCTATACGAAAAAGGATCAAATTTAAAATATGCTGTATGGCATACAAAGCCGTAAACAGATCAGGCCCCAGCTACCTAAATGATAAATTTGTTAACTATGTGCCCTCCAGACCCCTTCGCTCCGGAGCCCAAGCCCTGCTTCAAGTCCCGCAGTTTAAAAAAAAACGCCAAGGTGGTAAGGCCTTCTACCATCTAGCCCCACACTACTGGAACAAACTCCCCTTACACCTACGTCAATGCACGGATTACCTGGCTTTCAGGAAACTGTTGAAAACCTCACTGTTCTAATCATCTCTCACCAGCTCACCTAGGGGTCCTAGCGCAGAGATACCCTTATGGGGTAATTCGCGCGCTCTATAAGCACATATACCATAACACAACTGACAGGGCGTTGTTGGGTGTGTTTTATAACGTGCCTAGCCACGTTTTATTTCCACGTGTCTAGCACCTGTCATCCTCCACAGTCTTGCATGCTTCAGCATTTCTCATTACACGAAGTCCCTGCTGCCAATAGAACAAAACAAGCATTGGCAGCACCACTAGGATTGTGACAGCAATGCTTTAAGACTAAAATGAGGACCATAAAAACATAGCTTGTCATACAAAAGGCAGGTATTCACTCCTGATTGATAGTATATATATTTACACATGTATCGACTGCAGTGTGATTGTATTCACACATTTATTAACTGCAATGTGATTTGAATGGAAACCTCTAGGATGTTGATAAATGACGCAGGCACTGAAACTACCTGTTCAGTACACATTCCTGACAGTCCTCCCTCTCAAAAATCCTGCTACTGGGTGTGGTTTTGAGGGATTTTGTTGATGGAATCTTTGTACCAAACGTGGGGCATGGACAGTGGATGCAGGTCCCCATGAGTTTTCCTCTGTTCCATATCACTTCCATGCCAACAAATAGTATAAAACCCCCCGCACTCGTTTGGAATCAAGAACTTTGGCCACTTCAAACTCCCACATCTATTTTCACTGGAGGAGGTGGTGGGCCCTTGCGGGTGGTGGGTACATAGGGTCGCAAGAGGGACACATGGAACACCGGATGGATCTGGAATTCTGGAGGTACTGCCAATTAAGAAACAACCAACAAAAAGAATACCTGCCACAATTGATTCAAAATAGGCCCTAACAAGGGTCCTAATAATAATAACCACCCATCGTGGTAGATTCACACAAGAATTGAGAAACAGACAAAAATCCAAACAAACAAACACACAGTGGATATTGATAGGGTATCTTCCCTTCCGGAAGATCCTGTTACAGCCCTGAGGGGTGACTATCATCTTGTGATTACCCTAAAGAATTTTACTGCCAGGTTTGTCTGTTCCACACTATTGGCCCATCCTTGCCCTGATGAAGGTGTAGCCCCGGCTGGGGCTTGACACCGAAACGCGCGTTGGCGTTGTTTATGGCTACTGGGTAGTTGAAACCTCACTACCCTTATACTTTGGATGCCAATTGCCTTTGTGTTATCACAATTTATATGTGGCATACTTATTATGTTGTTGTGGAGTGTATGACGGTATGACTGTTGTTTCTGAATGAGCAACAATCTTATGATTAGGAATGATAGAGATAGGTGGAGTTGAAGTAACCTCAGGACTAGGGTAACTTAGTCGTGATAGGGTATCAGCTTTTTGTTGTTCGATTCCAGGTCTATAGGTGATAATAAAATCTAATTTGTTAAAGAACAAAAGCCAACGAAGCTGACATGGCGTTAAGGCCTTTACATTCTGATAGAATTATAAGTTGCGGTGGTCAGAATAAATGATAGCATTATGTCGAGCTCCTAATAAGTGATGTTGCCATTCTTGAAAAGCAACTTTGATGGCTAACAGCTCGCGTTCTGCCACCGTGTAATTTTGTTCAGTGGGTAAAAGTTTTTTTTAAATAGGCCACCGATGAAGGTGACCAGACTCAGGATCCCTTTGGGATAAAACTCCTCCTGCAGCTATTTGTGATGCGTCGGCCTCTACATAAAAGGGTTGAGAAGGATCTGGGTGATGTAAAATAAGAGCCTCAGTAAAAGCTTTTTTCAGCTTTTGGAACGCATCTTCAGCTGCTGGAGACCAATGGAATCTAACCTCTTTTTTAACAGATGGGTAATTAGCGAAACAGTAGTGGAAAAATTGTGACTGAAACGCCGAAATTTTTTTGCGAAACCCAGGAATCGCTGGATGTCTTTTAAGGATCCTGGAGTTTCCCATCTCAGAATAGCTTGCACTTTAGTTTGATCCATAGCAATACCATTGGGTGAGATCACATACTCCAGGAATTCAATACTGGTGGCATTGAAAACACATTTGTCTAATTTGGCGAATAGATGATGTTCTCGCATGCGCTGTAAGACGACCCGGGCATGCCCTATGTGTTCCTCAGTTGTAGATGAATAAATGAGGATGTCATCTATGTAAACAATTACAATGACGTCCAAGAAGTCCTGCAACACTTCGTTGATGAAGAATTGGAATGCTGCAGGAGCATTGCACAATCCGAGGGGCATCACTGTATATTCAAAGAGTCCAAACTTGGTCCAAAAGGCCGTCTTCCATTCATTCCCATTTTTTACTCGTATAAGATGATATGTACCACGAAGATATAATTTCGTAAAAACGGTTGAATTGCACACCTGGTTAAATATAAACCGGTATTATGAGTAGGGGATACCTGTTTTTGATTGTGACCTGGTTCACTGCGTGGTAATCTATACAAAAGCGAAGGTCATGATTCTTTTTTGGCACAAAGAAGAGTGGCAAACTAACGAGAGGTGGAATGTCTTATAAAGCCGTTCATTAATAAATCATCCAGGTATTCCCGTAAACAATGAGTTTCTGGTTCAGATAGGGTATACACCCGACTACATGGCAAGGTTGCTCTAGGGAGTAAATCAGTGCAGCAGTCGTAAGACCGATGGGGTGGTAATTGAGTAGCCTGTTTTTCTGAGAAAACATCATGGAAAATGTCATATAATGTTGGTAGAGTGATTAATTCAGACTTCAGTCTCTTATTCCATAGCTCCAAGCATCAAAGCACAATGTAACGGGGTGATGGGTTGTTGTCTATTTGTATAGCAAGCATGCAAGCAATGTGGGAAGCTAATGTGACCGTGCGTTTAGTCCAGTCAATCTTGGGATTATGTAATTGAAGCCATGGAATTCCCAATATGGCTATGAAGACAGGGGTGTCACTAAGGTCAAACTGGATCTGTTCGGAGTGTCCGTCAGCACAAATTAGAGTCAATGGTTCTGTGTGATGCAAAATTAAGCCGGTAGACAATTCGGACCCATCAACAGCCCTTACTAGTTCAGCAATAGCCTTTTGGATAATAGGGATATTAAGAGTCTTTGCCTGTCCGATGTCTACGGAATTCCCTGTAGCCCCGAGTCTAATAGAATAGGAATAACTTTCCTTATCTGGGTGGCAAAAAGCAATGTCACAATCAAGGTTTGATGTCGTAGTGTGGGTGTAGTAGTATTAGCCAAATAATGACAAGAGGCCATATTGTTGAACATACTCGATAAGGAGGCCTCTGTCCTTACCGGGCAAGCGAGTTTCCTGACTGGTCATTGTCCTAAACAGAAGATAACATTTCAGTGAGACCTATTACCTTTTTAGGTGGTCTTTTGAAAGAACACTCTCGAGCGAAATGCCCGGACCTACCACAACAAAGGCAAAGATTTAAGCAACGCCTTCGGTCTTTTTCGTCTTTGGACAGAGGTCCCCTGATGCTACCAATTTGCATAGGTTCCGTAGAATCAGAAGCAGAGTTAGAACCAAGAACCTCTTTCTTTTCATGTTTTACTATGACTACTTGTGTTGATTATCCACACATTTTTTCACCTCATCGTTCACCAAGACGGTGGTCCAATCGGACCACCAAATCAATGAATTCTGCACAGTCAGTGGGAGGATCCACAATCTGAGCAAGCACATCTTTTAGCTCGTCCTGAATACCGCGATAGAACAAGGACGTTCTTTTTTCATCTGGCCATTATGTTTCGGCTATTAATCTCTGAAAGGATGTAGTATAGGATAGCAAGTCCTTGTTACCCAGACGTAAATTCAGCAGTTCGTTGTCGCTTGCTTGTACGAACTGGTGTTTAGCGAATAACTTGCGCATTGTTTCTTCGAATCTATCAAAATCATGCAGTATCTTGTCATTTCGTTCCACAAATGGAATTGACCACATAGCCGCTGTGCCACCGAGATATGACAAAATGAATGCTACCTTCACAGTATCATTCGGGAAGGCAGACGGGCAACAGAGAAAATGAAACTGGCATTGATTCATAAAAATATTGTATTTTACATGATCTCCAAAGAAGCGTTCGGGAGGGGCTAAAGGAATGGGCGTAGGTGTATTAACTGTGACATTCACTGGTTGAACCCCAGAAATGTCTGTGGTAGTTGGGGAAAAATGAAAGCGAGGAGGTTGAATAACTGGCATCCTCCCAGGAATTATCTCGTAGTTTGTATGGTTGTAGTTCGCATTCCAAGGTATGATTTCCCTGTTTTAGGGCTGTTACTTCCTGTTGTAGAGCCATAAAGGCTCTGGACAATTCCTGTACGGAGGGGGTCTCCTCTGTAGGGAAATCCATCGCCCAGACAGACTTGAATGTTGTGGCTTGGCTTTATGTTAGATGTGAGTCCAGCCACTAACTTGAAATCCAGGACCGTCTACAGGGGCAATGTCTATTCCCCAATCCTCTTAGAACACCTTTCAGCGCTACTGAAGTAGACAGGGGCCCTGGCAGGTGTCCCAAGAGGGAAGGGGATTTGGAAGAGAGAGAGAAAAGAAAATGACACAGCTACTCTTCTGCTGCCACCTGGCCAGCCAGGATGGAACCTCTGGGACTGCGAGAGTAGCACCTAGTACCTTAAAAATAAACAGGGATTGATTATAATCAAACAATAATAATACAGCATACATAGGTTTATATAGGTCCTTCCACACCCTTCAATTATCTCTAAAAGTACAGGCGTGAGACACTTGATCCGCAAATCTTTTTAAAGGTTGGAGAGTATCTGGAGAAAGGACTATGATCCCGGGGACAAAGCCGGCTATCAGGCTGCAATTAAAAGTTACCACAGAACTATACATTCTGTTCGGGCGGCTTATTTTGCTAAGGAAATTAAACTTAGTCAAAATCCAGCTAAATGTATTTTTAAAATTATTAAGGATCTTAGAGTCAGAAAAAACCTGACTACTCCGGTGATCAGCTCTAAGCAACTGTGTGATGACTTGGCAACTTATTTTGTGAACAAAGTGGATAATATCTACAAGTCGTTCCCGTTGCTTCCCCCCTCTTCTACTGCCCCTCATGGGTTATTCCCCGCACTTCTTTTGGAGACTATTCCTTCCATCTCTCAGGAAGAGTTTTTTCTGCTGTGTGGTAAAATCAAATCGGGTTCCCCAGTTAACCCTTTGAAGCCCGCACAGTTTAGAGACTCTCTCTCTGTGCTCCTGGCCCCTTTATGCCCGGTTGTTAACTCCTCCTTTGCTACCGCGGTGGTGCCTGAGACTTGGAAGCAAGCCATGGTGGTGACGAAACCATCACTGGACCCGACTAAATTGGAAAACTTCTGCCCCATTTCTCTTCTACCTTGGGTAGCTAAGATCGCGGAGGCTTATGCTAATAACATCTTAACTGGGTTAATTAATAGTAATGGCCCCCTGGATTCCTCCCAGAATGGGTTCCGCCCTGGCCCCAGCACTGAGGCGGCTCTCTTGGCTGTGTCCGAACATCTGCGAGTCATTCTGACACAGGGCACACGGCGGCACTGATATTATTAGATCTCAGTGACACTGTCTCCTACAGCATTCTCTTGCGTCGTCTGGAGGAGGCAGGTGTTGTTGGCTTAGCCTTGGAATGGTTTAGATCCTTCCTGTCAGGGAGAACCTTCCAAGTGTCCACCCCACCTTTTCTTTCCTGTGTCTAGGGAATTGGGCAGGGGGTTCCTCAGGGTTCTGCTCTGAGTCCAGTACTTTTCAATCTGTACTTGCAACCCCTTGCGATGGTGGCTAGGCACAAAGGTCTTTCTATGGTCTCCTACGCCGACGACACACAGCTGGTGGTGGCCCTCTCCGACGATTCTATGCAGGACGCTTCTAAGTTTAGAGACGGCCTTGCGGCAGTCGCGGAGTGGATGAATTTTAACTGCCTCCAGCTCAATGCTAATAAAACCGAGGTGTTGTTGGTGGGGAAGAACAGGAGCCTGTGGAATGAGCAATGGTGGCCACCCACTCTCGGCAGTATGCCTATCCCCAAGACAGCGGTCAGAAACTTGGGAATCTGGATGGACTCCTCCCTCAGCTTTCTAGATCACACCAAGAAGTTAGCTGGGAAGAACGATGATTGGTCTTTAAGTCCTGAATAACTTTTCTTCGGATTGTACGGTCTTTCAGCGAAGAAGGACTTGAGATGCATTTTTCGAAAGAGCTGGATCATTTCCAACTTCATTTGGCTCATGTCTGGCAGACTTGCCGGAATGAAGGAGAGTCCTTTGGTTAAGAATTGGATTTCTTCAGTCGTGAGCTCGTGCTTGGTTAAGTTATAAATCGGACTTTGTGCAGCTCTTACCACCTGTAGGTGTTCCTCCGTGTGGTTCTCTCTCCCTGGTACTGGTTGGGATTGGGTTGAACCACTGTTGAGGTCTGTTTTGTACTCCGGGGCGGACCTTGCCTCTTTCTAAAAGAGGTTGTGGTCCCTGATAGAAATGTACTTGTTGATTGCCCCTTGTGCTTGTTGTAGGTTCGGCATCGCTTGAGTTATCCGAATATGAAGAAGCGTCAGAGAAGGTCGTGAATTGTCTTTTGCTTCTTTCCCCGAAGGTTAATATCCTCATGTTGTCCGGTTCTTTGTAGTACTCTTTTTAGGTCTCGCCTAGCGACGCAGCGCAAGAATCTGGTCGCTATCGGCGAGATCTATTATTGTCGACTTGCTTTCGATGGGGGACAGGAGATGTGCACGTGTACAAAGGACAGCAGTTGTGCACGCGTATGGCGGCGATAACACAACTCGCAGGACAGGAGATGTGCACACATACAACTCATGGCGTCACGCCTTCTGCTCGCTCGCACGCGTACAGCGGTGTTAGCACAACTCGGATAACATGTGTTGTGCACGCGCACGGCGTGATCACACCTACTGCTCGCTCGCTCCCTGCCGCCCCTTGTCATAGCTGTAAATGTAACTGGGCGCTCACCACCCGTTGGCTTAACAATTTAGCCAATGAAGTTCTCCATCAGCTTTGCCCGCCCCTGAATGTCACCGATATACCGCACTGCCCCTCATCCAAACGGGAGCCACATCTACCACCCACTCCCAAAATCACACAACCCCACTATTTTGAGTTTGGAGGATTCTGGCAGAACCATGCCCTCACCAATGGGTGCCCAAAGCTTGATGGGGATCCATGTCTTCTGCAAACAGTCTGTCCCGGCCTCTGCGTCCCAGTACCCCATCTTCAACGCTGCAAGGGCACACAGTGGCAAATCTTGCGAGAAAAGCGGCTGGGAGTCTGGTTCTTCGATTGAACTAAAGGACAAGTGAGGGTGAAGGTTAATGAAGAGGCCATCTTGAAAGGGAGCTAACCTGTTTGTGTTCAACGTTGAAACCAACACGCGTTACTTGAGCGCGGTTTGGCTTAAAGCTCACGGCTTGAACGCATGTGCTTTTTTTCCATAATAAAATAGTAAGTTTTTTAATTTAAAATATTTCAATAATGAAATATTGTTATAAGTAATGTTTGCTTATTTTTGCTGATCACGTTCTAAAAAAAGAAATTTTTTATCTTGTACAAAATGATAACCTCGGGTGTTATGATATTGAAAATCATTCATGCTTTTTTTTGTTTTGATATTTACGGTGCAGTGCGTTAAACAATTTTAAGCGTTTTAAGATGGTTTCTGCTTTTCAAGGTTTGAGAGCGAGTGGCCCCTCGCAGTCTAGCCTGGCTCTGCCTGTGCAGCGGCAGAGCGCCCTACCTATGCGCACCGCCTGTGTTGGTCTGGTGTACTCAATGCCTTTGGAGTAACCGGAAATCGGCGGTCTTTAGAGGTACTGCTCGGGTATCACTGTAAGCCATCAGCTGTGCTCGGTGTGAGGCTGCTTGCGTCTCTGTTGCAAGCCCTCCTCCTTGGCTGCAGCTGCTTTGGAAGGCGCTTTGACACTTTATATGTACGAAAAACGCACGCCCACACGTCACAATATTTTGCTTTAACTTAAGTTAGGTTTAGTTCTTCCTTGTTTAACAAAGCTGCTAAGCTGTTCGCCCCCACCTCAGAACCATGGCATCCTAGGAATGCCAGCCCCTGTTTTGTGTGAGCAGTGGTGCCGCTTGCCATTACTCCTACAGCCGGCATCGGTGCTGGTTTTCAATTTTTGGTTACCAATCCAACTCGGATCTGCAAAGAAAAATGAAAGCTCCTTGTCCTGGGCTTTCGATGCATGCCAATGGATCGTTGCGGTTGAGACGGTGTGCTTTCACAGGACATCATTCCGTCTGGAGAGAAGCGTCCGGCTTCTCTCTAGCAGCCCTTTATGGTGGACCACTGGCGCGAGAAATGGCGCTGGCTTTCTTTAGCTTGAACCATAGCCAGAGGAACATTTTTCAGATTAAAGAGTGGAGCGCAGAAGACACCGACCTAGATGGAGTCTAGCTGACCTTGGAGATTACGAGGTGATTTAATTCAGCATCCATTCTGCGATAATTGCATAAAACAACCTTAAACAAGCACGTGCAGACCCTTAATTGTATTACCCGCACACTGTGATTTTATTGGTTCAGTAATATACTAATGACCATTAAAATGGCATACAGGCCACAAACTGAGCAGCTCTGGCATATCACGTGTTCTCACCTACATCATTGGCATTCATTTCATTAGTTAAACGTGAGTCTGCCATTTAATGCTGTGGCATACAGTTACACGTGGGTCTCTGCGATGCTTAGCAGAACCCTCTGAGCTACCTTACCAGTTTATTTTGTTTTATGGACAGCTCACCTCCAGAGCTTCTAGATACTAAGCGCCATCCCCCCGTTACCGCTTTTATGATGTGACAAGGAAGCTGAAAACTTGTTTTTTTTTTTTACATCGCCATGGCGGGCGCTCCCTAAGCCTGTGCAATAGGTCTTGTATCACAGAAAGTTTGAGCTATTGGTGTTGCAAATAATGATGCAACGCCAATAGCTCAAACTTTCATAATGAGAGACCCATTGTTTTGAAAATGCTTGTTCCAGGTAGGGGTAGGTTCTTATCTGACTGGAATTTGCTATGTCTTTTTGTAGTTTAGCTCTTTTGAAATCCTCGGCGTTCTTTTTGAAGGTAGCGTTTTCTTTTTCCAACTTAGTTAATGCAGCCTTCGTGTTTTCAATCGCCTCGTTCCTAAAAAAGGCTTCTTCAAGCTCTGTAATTTGTTCCAATTCTTCTCGGCTCATGCGTTCAGCTGTTTTGATAGATAGGAAGATCCAGTTTCTGGAGCACTTCGTTCCTAAGTGAACTCAGGGTTCATCTTATCAAAATTGATGTATTTGTTGGATTTTTTCTATTTCTTAGTTTTCTTTTTCAAGACAGAGAAACTATTATCCAAACATAACGAAAACTTTTTCAACAGACAATTTGCATAAAACTCTATATACAGTGACAGCAGAACTTAACATACATTGAATACATTTCATAGATCTTCAACTAATTAATTTTAATAGTCCTACTATATTTATAAAGTATCGGGTCTTGTTAGTTTATACGTCCTCGATACTGTGGTCATTCCTAGGTCCAATGTGATGAGGTCAGGGAGAACCTGTCAAAGCCAGAGTCTGAGCTGTCTAGATCCATCTTAGGTTGATTAGCCATAAGCTGGGGATTATATACGAGCTGGGGATAAAGCGGAGAAGCTACTGGCTTGGTTAGACAAGAGGGAATTAGCGAGCCGTCTGGTTACAGAGCTACGGACAGAGAATGGGGACCCGCAGGCTTGGCATTCGGTCCAAAATAGCATAGGATGGGCAAAGACTATAACACAAACCACCCCACAATGGGATAGCGAACAACTGGGCTCTCTGGAGAACTAAGGGATTTGATAAATGGGATATAATAGGAATCTCTCGGGTGGGCGACCTCTGGGTAAAGCGAGGGGTGGTGCCCTTCACAGCCCTCCAGCAGAATTACAAATTAGCTGACTCTGAAGGGTTATGATATCTGCAGGTGCGGCACGCTCTAGAAGCGGTGATTCCGAAAGGAGAAACCCCTCCTGAGGCCTCTACTCTCGAGGATAGGATCCTGGGCAGATATATGCCCAAGAAGGCAATTTCCTTGACATATTTAAAACTGGTAAATCACTCACCTGACCCTTTTCCGCGCCGCCGTGCAAAATGGGAGGGTGACTTAGCAGAATTAGAAGTGGAGGAGGAGTGGCTGGAAGCGCTAGCATTCCCAAGGGAGGGGGAAATATCCTCTAAACTAAGATTGGTACAGCTGAAAATACTGCAAAGAATCTATGTTACAGGGCAAACATTGGGCAAGATGGGGTACAGAGACGAGTCTAGCTGTAGAGGATTATGTGGCAGAGGCAAATTCTTTAATATTATAGGGGAATGCCCTTATATTAGTAGATACCGGAGCGATGTCACCTCATGTATGGGGGGGGAATCATTGGAGAGACCATAACAACGGATGCCAAGCTGTGTTTATAAATATATGGGAACCAACGTACTTGGGTAGCAAGGAGTAAACATGGGTGACACTAGGTTTGATGGTCGCCAGGAGGAACAGTGCAAGAATGTGGGGAGTGCAGATGGTTCCGACATTGCGGGAGTGGAAAGGCAATATGGATTGGTTTAGAGAGAAAACAGTGTACATATCAAGGGGATGCCCTGGAAAATGGATGCAAATATGGAGGAAATGGAACGAATATTGAGGAAATATACGTGTGCCACCTGAGTTACCGTCAGTTATCCCCAGAAGAATCATACCCCTAGCATACTAGCTAACTCGAGCCATGAAGGATTTTATATGAATGCTGAACTGTATGTACCGCATCACTGACTACTATGATAATTTGATTGTAATATCAGGAAATCTGTGCTGTTGTTTTGTTAACAATAAGAAGAAATAAAAAAATTAAATTTTACAGCGCAAGATCTCTAGCTGGTATATTAACATCGGCTCGTATGATGCCTGCTTTCTTTGCTTTTTTTTTTTTTTGTTGCACTAATACTTCGCCAGTAACTCACATACATGTATCGTATCCTTTGCAGGAGAGGCAAATATAATCCATCCTGGATGATGTAATATTGGTGTTTAATAATGGCGTGGCCATTCCTTTTATGGAAGCTAATCATAATTTAAGTTAATAATTCAAAGTTCTCGGAGAGAAAATATATTTAAGAAATCCATCAATCTTTCTGCTTCAGATAATTATTTTATTCAGTTGTCTAATTTTTGATACAATTTCGCTTTCTGGTAGCATTCTTTCAATCGTTTTCATAAATATTGTAGGACTCAAAAAAGTAGACATCCGGCCAACACGTGTTTTGCATTATAATCACTAATTCAGGGCTGATTTGTATCCAACTTCTTAGATCTCCTTTCAAATTCAACTAGAAAACAGAAGACTGGACCTCTATCATAACTGGAATGGATCAGGTCTGTGGTGTTGCAGTGTGGTAAATAAAATAAATATTACCGGACTGAATTTCATGCGGAATCTTAAAATAAAGTAAAATAGCTCAAAATAACAAGAGGCAGAATCCGTGGTATAAGAGGTTTTCTAATGGGCTTTATTCCATTCAAAATGGCCGACTCGAGTGGCGGCCTTCAGGTTCCGTCACCACGAGGGTTCAGGAAGTGAAGTACAATAATTTGTTGATAGACATACATTTTTATAATAAGTGCATTACAATGAAACGAATGTAGAAGGCGTAACATTTGATAAGAAAAATGACGTGACAGTGACATAATCGAAACTAGGCGTAATAAGGAATAAAAGAAACATAATTGGTTAGGATTATCAGACATAGGTGGATCTATAAGATAATACTTGGTATAGATGCGCGCGCGGCAGCATGACGTGTGATTGACGTGCAACTAGGGGGTGAAGGGGACTTGACATTTAGCTCTGCATGTGGAGACGAGAAGTCTGAGGGTCAAGTCAACCTAATCCCAAATCATATCTAACATCCTATGTTTAGAGAACTATGTTATCCACAAGGAAGGACTCTCGGACAGAATCTATTCTATACTAACTGTGTGTGCGTGTACAAGCGTCTAAGTGTCTATATGAGATGCGAGGGGCAGAAAACTTTCCATGGCAACAGGGCTATGAATCACTTGCAGGAGGACGGAAAGGCTGAGTCCTTTGCTTGTGAGCTAAAGGAAATGTTTACCTAAATCACTGGACAGGAATGCATCGGCTGAAGAGCAAAATAGATAATTCGAAGGTGAAATACAGCTTCTTGGCAGACAGGCGAAAACTAGCCGAGGCAGGCACCGTTAGCTGCACAGGGAGTAGGACAAAGTTCATGGATACAGATGCGAGCTCAAGCTGAAGCTGTCAAAGACAGAGAGCAGGGAAAGGCTTTGAGGACAGAATCGGGCCTACTTGCCTGAACTGTAAAAACGGAGTAACTTAGCCATATAAAGTCGGTGGCCTGTCATGCTTAGGAATCGAATATCCAGCCCATTCATGGCGGATCTGACAGAGAACATGTTGACGGTAGACACACATATGTTTGCGTCTTAGAAACTGGAACTGGAGGGAACATACATGTACTTGTAACATGTATATAGAACCGTTGGGGTCCAAGATAGGGGACATAACTGATCAGGAAAATCCACATTTCCACATTCCCTCCTTGTCCCCTTCTTGCCCTTCACGAGACATCAATCTTCATCATTCCATTGATTTGCTCATGGAGCATCATTTCTTCTTCCTTCTTCTTCCGGCATTTTGAACGAAAACCTTGATGTGGAATACACGATGTGGCACACAGACCACAGATCGCTGGTCCACATTGTAGACATAGACAGCAACTGAATAGCATAAGAAGGCCAATACCTAGGAAGGATAGAACTCTCCATCCCCAGGCTGATATCACACTCCAAAACCACCCGGACCACGTCCAAGTGCCTGGATCCTCGTGTATCTGGCTTACAATCTTATGAAGGCGTGTTATAGCTTTATATACAGATGGCGAATTTTCTGGTATGAATATGCAGCAGCTGGATCCGATGACCCTGCAAGCTCCGCCCCTATCGGCCAGGATGACGTCAAGGACAAGACGATTCTGGAGAACAACAATTCTCATCACTGATTGTTCCTCTGTCAGATTGCCTAGGGCGGCTATAGTCTCGTTTACTACAGCTTCAAGAGTCTTGGTGAGTCTGCGTATCAGCTTACTATTTGATATTGTACCTATATAGGGAAAGATACCTTTATTGAAATCTACATACTTGTCCCATGCCGTCTCAGTATAATCGACAACTGGGAGATCTCTTCGCTCTCTATTGTGTACTAAATGAACATTTCGATAATAATCAGGGGGAGCTAGGAAAACAGGTGGCAAAAGGAATGCTATGTAACAGGTACCATCCCAATCTAGAGGCAGATGCATATATGCCGTCTGACCACATATAAAGTAAGAATGGCGAGAAGCTCTAAATGAAGATTTACCTTGATCACTATATTCTACTGTAGTAACGCATTGGCTATGGCCCATATGTATGGAACCAACTTTTCTCACACATAATTCACCCTTAACTGGAAATACTGACATAGTGGGCAGGATTAGTTCAACTTCGGATTTGACATTCAAAATCATAAGATTAGGCGTAAAATTACCTAATTTATACACTTCATTTTCTAAATCAGTTCCTGTTCTACTGGGGTGACCCTCCTTATTAGGGTGACAGACTTTGAATAAAACTAGATTCAGATTTCCCCATATCCAATGTTGTTGATAAACTGCTGTGTCTGGGTCTATGGAATTTAATAAACTAAACCATGCTCCACAGGAGCCATTGTGTGTGAATGGATGTGGAAAGAAAGGCAGAACTCCTTTGTTATTCTGATAGGGAGGAAGTCGGCCACACACCCAACAATTGGTCGCATTACTAGTCTGATGGGAATGATGTAACATACTAATGAAGGTGTTATTGCGCAGCGCAAGTCTATAGGATAATTCATGTGGCGGTAGGTCACTAAAAGAATGTTCTGCAGCAACATTATAAACATGTCTAGAGATAGGATGATATATGTGCAAAATCACACTCGTAATAATTACTAAAATACTCAACAAAAACAAAATTAATAATGTCCTTATACAGTAGCTACGCAGTGATTTACAATACGCCTGTCGTTTCAACATTTCTCGGGTATTTTCTCTACTCAGGTCCAAGGGATACATGTCGGAGACAATTCAACCGCTTCACCTTGGAGAGGACTTAAACAATCAAATTGCTCGACTGTTTGGGCCTAAGCTTTAATTTATAGCACTGAGAGTCATTCTGTTCAACAAAAGGAAGTTTTGAATCAGTCTGTGAGGGAGTGCAGGGCACAGTGTCTATATCTGAAGGTAGTCCATGAAATTTTTTGACATGACTTGAATGAATCCACCCTTTGCGTCCCTCGATCTTCACGGCTGTTCTTGTAGTCAACAGGACCAACTTGGGTGCTTTCCACCTGGGCTCCAATTGACTTTTCCTGTCGAAATTTCTCACAAAGACAAGATTACCCGGAACAACGTCATGGGGTTTCGCCTCAGTGTTGTCGGGAAAGGCTGCAGCTACCTGTGAACGAGAAGATTGTAGTGCAGACATCAAGGAAGCCAAGTAATCTGTCAGCATGTTACAGTCAACATCAGTTATTTTGCGTGGTATAGGCGTCCCCCACATATTCGGTGGTCTACCGAAGATCACCTCATACGGGGATAGCCCTGTTCTAGAGTGTGCTACCATTCTCATGTAAAAGAGTGCAACTGGTAATGCTACTATCCAGTCGACACCTTTCTCTCTACATATTTTGGACAGTCTGATTTTCAGTGTCTGGTTATGTCTTTCTACGAGACCTGCTGCCTCGGGGTGTCGGACACAGTGGAATTTCCACTGGTATCCCAACAAGAGTGAGACATGTTTCATTAATTCGGATGAGAAAGGCTGACCGTTATCTGAATATATAACACGTGGTAAACCGTACCGTGGGAAGAATTCTCGAACTAGCTGTTTGGCAGTAGTCGGGGCAGTGTAATCTGATACGGGATACGCCTCTGTCCAACGGGAGAGAGCGCAGACAACTACGAGAACATATTTGAATCCTCGACAACGTTCCATCTGAATATAATCCATCTGGAGGATTTCAAAAGGATGGTCAGGAGGCTGAAATCCACCCTGCTCTACGGGAACACTCTTTCCTGGATTAAACTGACAACATATCATACAGGTACGAACTTTTTGTTTAGCTGCTGCTCGTAAATGTTTGTTGAACCAAATGTGCTGAATGCTGTCTAGCATAGCCTTCTCTCCTAAATGTGCTGGACTGTGAACTGTAGCTATAATGGCTTGAACCATGGAATCAGGGAGAAACCATACAGATTTCTCCTTCGTCATCCATCCTTGATCTGTCTGGATCCCTCCTAGTTCAGTCCACTTCTTTATTTCTTCTGCTGTGGCATGTGTCTGTATGTCAATTACGTCAAGTGCGGGATCCTTAATTGTCATACACTGTGTTGGTGTCTGAACTATTGGCTTTGTCATGTCTAATGTGCGATTCTGAGCAGTCTGTTTAGCTGTTCTGTCAGCTAAATCATTGCCTTGAGAGATGGTATCAGTAACCTTCGTGTGTGCTTTACATTTCATAATTGATATAGCAGTGGGTAGATGTATTGCGTCTAACAAAGCATGAATGAGGGGTCCGTGCTGAATGTGGGCACCATGGGACGTTAAATAACCTCTCTCTCGCCATAGCACGCCGAAGTCGTGTACAACTCCGAATGCATAACGTGAGTCAGTGTATACATTAACTTTCTTATTTGTGGCTTGAATACAGGCTTGCGTTAGAGCAATAAGTTCTGCTGCTTGGGCTGACAGAGTATCTATACAATGTGTCTCAATAATTTCAGTGTCTGTTGTGACTGCATACGCGGCCACTAAATCTCCTGTACTTGTTCTCATGCATGATCCGTCTACATACAACGTCAGGTCTGGATCTAACAATGGAACGTCTGTCAAGTCTTGTCTAGGTTTCGTCTTTATTTCAATGATTTCAACACAATCATGAGCTAGTGGGTCTGTTCCAATTATAGGTAATAGTGTAGCAGGATTCAATGTATTACACCGTCGGATCTCTATGTGTGGTTGAAACAATGTCAGTTCATAACCGGTAAGTCTTGCTATGGTCAAGTGTTGTGTTTGTGTTCGGTTCACAAGAATCTCTACTGCATGTGGTACTTGTACTGTCAATGGGTGTCCTAATACTATGGCATCGCTTTGTCTGATTGCTAAAGCTGTCGCTGCCACTGATTTCAGGCATGCAGGCAAAGCCTGAGCTACGGGATCTAATGTACTGGAAAAATAAGCACATGGCTTGCGTGATCCTGCTTGATCCTGAGTGAGTACTGACAAGGCAGTACCTTCGCGTTCTGTAACAAAGAGTGTAAAATGTTTGCTATAACATGGTGTTGCTAAAACAGGTGCTTGACATAAAGCTTCCTTTAGGCTTTCAAAAGCTTGTGTATGTTCCTGAGTCCAAGGGAGAACAGTCGATATGGCTGCCTCCTGTGTGGTTAACTGAATGAGTGGTTTTGCTAGAAATGCGTACTGAGGGATCCACTGCCTACAATATGAAGTGAGGCCTATAAAAGCCCGCACCTCCTTCTGTGTCTGGGGTATTGACATGTTAGCAATTAACTGGATGCGATCTGGTGTAAGCTGCCTTCCCTCCTTGGACAGCGAGTGACCAAGATAAATAACTCGCTGAACACAGAATTGCAGCTTAGAAGGGGACACCTTGTGCCCCTTGTCGGCTAGGAAATGTAAAACTGTCAGAGAAGCTTTTTCACATTCTGGCTCGCTTCTCGCGGTGATCAGCAGATCATCGACATATTGAAGCAGTGCAGTATTGACTGGCATGTGGATACTGTCAAGTTCTCGTTTCAGTGCTTGGCTGTAGATGCTGGGGCTTTCTGTAAATCCTTGGGGAGCGCGTGAGAATTTAAAACTGCGCCCATTTAAACTGAATCCGAACAAGTATTGGCTTTCCGGATCTATTGGGACGCTGAAAAAGGCATTCTTGAGATCAATTACAGTAAAGAATGTTGCTACGGAATCAATCGCTGTCAATAATGATGATATATCAGGGACCACAGGGAATTGTGGTACAATACACTTGTTTAGTTCACGCAAATCAATAACCAATCGGTACACTGGCGGAGCAGTAGGATCAGTTCGTTTAAGAATCGGAATTATCGGCGAATTACATACATTGGAGTCTGTTTCTACAACTACTCCCTGGGCAATTAGCTCATCAATGATTTTCAGCAAAGCCACTACAGCATCATGCGGTAACTTGTATTGTCGCATTCGTGGTAGTACCACTCCTGCTTTCAATGTAACTCGATAGGGTGTAATGTTCATGCAGCCAACATCCGTAGGGCCTTGTGCCCATAGATGTACTGGTAAAGTCTGTAGTCGGGGATCCATGTCTCTAGACACATAGTGACCTTTAAAATCACGCAAAAACAACCTTACTCCTTCCGGAGAACAACATATTATGGCTCCTAGTGCTTTCAGAGTTTTAATTCCTAACAAATTTTCTGGGCATGATTTAGTAAGCAATAAATCTGTAGTTCGTGTCAAAGGTCCTATCGTAAGTGGTAGAGGCTGTGATACTTCATTAACAATAGGTTTTCCCGAAAAACCAAGGGAAACATTTTGAGAGCCTGAGAGGGGTGCCCCTGGAACTTCACTACGTTTTATGGTTGTTCGACTTGCCCCTGTATCGAGTAAGAATTTTCTATCTTGACCTAATAATTCACTATGTACATAAGGTCCTTCTTGATCTACCGGAATCTCGATAAGCGGTAAGTCAACTTCCCTCTCTAGGCTGGTTCATGCGTAACGCTGATACTCAGGGTATTCATACTGTGCAGTCTGATACATTTGTTGTGTTGTAGTTTGTGTGGCAGTAGCGGGCAACGGTGGTGCAGCTGGCACAAACTGTATGGGTTGCTGTGAGGCTGGCATGGACTGTTGCTGAACTGGCATGGACTGTCCATGCTGCATAGCTCCTTGTTCATTCTGATCTTGTCTAACTGATCTTGGTCTCTCTTTTGCAATACCTGTAGCTATATTACGTTTCAGGACTGGACAATCATGTACATAATGGCCTAGTTGTTTACAGTAATTGCAGGTTCCTTTTACAGGAACTGCAGAATCACCAGAATGTGTCACACCCTTTTTGTGACCATCTGCTGGTACTGTCTGAGAAACTAGCATTTTCATTTTTGTATCCTTCATGCGTCTATGCTCGTGTTCTTGTTCATCCCTAATTCTATTGTGATGATACTGTAACATTTGTAGCATTTGCGACGGAGTGTTACTTTGCCAGGTACTCTCGAATTTCAATATTCTATTCTTTACTGGGGGCAATGCATTTTCCACTAATTTTGTCACAAATAGATGTGGATATGAGTCACTACTTGCTTTTATACCACTATTTATACCAAAACATTTTTCAAATCGAGCATAATAATCGCTTGTGTCTTCATCTTGCTTTTGTTTGCAGGCTGTGATTGCACCCCAATCTTCCTTTTTTGTAGTTAATAAACGTGGCAGTACCTGTACTAGTAAACCTGGTAACAGTTTAACTTTATCCCCGAGCCCTGAACCTGCAGTTCGGCCCCTTTCTTCCTCTGCTAATGCTGTCCAGTCTATCTTTTGGTCTCCCACTGCCCACTCTTTTTCTTTCAGTTTTTCATAAATGCCAGCAGGCAAAAGCACCTTTAATATCGTCATAATATCAGGAAAGGTGTACTCTCCCATCAGTAACATATCTTTAATTTCTCGGTGGAAACCCGCTGGGTCTTTGTCATGACTAGGTACTACTTTTTTCATTTCTAATAATTCCATTTTTGATATGGGTGTGTAAACAAATACTCGGTGAAACTCATTGTCTTCGCCTTTTATTGGGTGCACTTCCCGTAAAGGATTTTGTCTATCCATGTAGTACGGTGCTCTTTCTCTGGGGGCCAGGGAGAGAGAATCTGGATTTACAAAAAGGACGTACTGCTTACGTGACACTAATATCTCTTTAATTAGCTTGTTACTAGAACCTCTCCATCTGTACGTGATTAGTTCCGTTAATATATCAGGTAAAGGACCAGGGTCAGCATGTTGGCTCTTATATAATATAAGGAGTTGCTGAATCATATAGATTCCAGCTAAACGTTGTTCATCTGCACTGAGGTTGAGAAACGTGTGTGCTACGGTCTCATCACCGTATTTTTCAGGACTAACGATCCAGTGAACGGCTGATCTGGCTAATTCTTGCTCATCCATGGAATCGAGGAGGTGGTAACCCCTTCGTTCTCGTAGTATTTTATCTGCGGCTTGAAACGAATGTTCAGGAGACTTCAGATTTATTACAGGCGTCGGATACGTTCTGCTATTATTTGGACATACAGAGTGTATGGGATCAGAAAAACATCTAGCATTATCACAGGATCTTCCTCTGCCTACATAGGCTACGGTCTCTGACTGTCTTGCGGAATTCCCTGATTCGGACACTTCATCTTGCTCAAACTCGTCTGTTCCCAATCTCTCTTCATGAATACGTTCTATTTCTTTACGGATTTTTCGGCACATGGCTATTATACAATTTTGCTTATCGTGTCTCCCTTCTGATATATTCTGACTCCATCTTGTCAGAATAAGCATTGCATTCGGGTCTACCCCCGGACGATCTTGATTTCTGATTACACAGTTTATGAGGAAACGTAACAGTTCCCCCTGTATCTCTACTTTCTGGAATTCCATAGCTCTGTTAATACATCCTGGATCTCGTCCTGTTTGAACAAAATGATATATGTTATCTAGATGCGTAGTCATTCCTGGTAACCTTGCTAAATACTCTGCGGCTCGCCTGATACGTAATGATGCCAGAACCATTTCATCCTCTTTACCAACCACCGGGTCATATCTACAATTTACAAGGAGTTCCTTAAGCGTACGTTCACTTACGAACTTAGGTGTACGTGAATGTGCTGACCCTTGAAAAACAAGTTTATTTATTCTAGGTGGTGTAAAAGTACTGCTAGCACCTCCCGTGGCCCCATCTGGGGCGTCGGGTGTGAATGGGTTCGTCGAACGTGATACAGCAACTATGGGTGTCGATACCCCTGTAGAGTCGACTGCGGAGACAGATGCGGAAACAGATGTGCTTGCCGAAACTTGCGTCGGAAATTGCTGTTGCACGGGGACAGATACCTGATCCTGACGTTGAACCCCTCCGCCAGACGGTCTATGTGGTGTGGCGTTAGCATACTCGGGGGCTGCATCGTCTAGATATGAGGAAAGAAAAACATCTTCTGCGGTTCTGGGATGCCCTTTTGGATGTACCTTAATTGGAAATAATGGGGGTGGCAAGTCTTTTGGCATCTCTGGAGCAGCTTTAGGTAGTCCTTCGGCTAGAAGGGGATACATACCGTTCATAAGAGCATTTCTTTGTCTATTTACTTGTTCTGATTTCACTCGGATACCTTCCTCAATTAATAGATTTTCTTGAACTTTATTTGAACTTTCTTTACTCCTCTCTTCTTGTCTACGTGCTTTTTCTGTTCGTCTATGAGATTCTTTACGCCATAACTCGACAGCGTCTTTCTGTGACTGTCTGACCTTTCTTTTCCATAACTCTTCCTCCACTTTCATGATGCACTCTGCATCCCAGGTTCCCGCTGCGGGCCACCTTTGACTTTCTGGTAATCCCTTGGTATAATCTACCCATAGATCAAGAAACAATATGGCATCTAAGCCATGCTTATGGTACATGAAATGTCCTGGAGTGTCTCTAGGAGGAATAGGAACTGCTTCTTCAAGCACCCCTTTTCTGGTAGTAATCTGTCTTAACTTCGAGAAGAGCGGCATATTGACAACTGACCTGATACTTACTCTTGAACTTGCTTAATACGAGAAACACAATAATGAACAGTGAACAATGAACAGTCATTCATACCACAATATGCAAGACATTTCTGAATACTTTAACCATTAAACATTAAACATTTAATAATAGTCGACAATGATGACAGTCTGCCTAACTAATCACCACGCTGAATTCTTGACAATAACTGAATACTTCGGAATACTTGATATACTGCTAAACAGTACATATACACTGCTAAACAGTGCAGACCGGATTTGTGTACCCAAATCCGTCTTGACCGGCACAACCTATGTGCACGTCAACACGCCTCCCCGGCGATGGTACTCACCGAGTAGCTCCTTGAAACGGAAGGCCTCAGAGAATGGACAGGACTCGATAACTGCGGACATCGGACCCTCTGGACGTCGGGATTTCGGAAAACCTGGTGGGCCTCTGTATACCTCGGATCTTGCTCTCTCAGCTAGGCTCTGGTCGGGATACTTCGCACTTCTCACCGCCTCGTCTGGGTTGATCGCAGCCTCAGTCGCCCCCGCTTGACCGGAGGGAGCTTACAGGAAATCCTGCTGGTACGCGTTTATGGTCCGTCCAGCTGTGGCAGGAGACCGGGCCTGCAACGCACCGCCGGCGCGTGAGATGAGAAAGTGTCCCTGTTCGGGCGCCATTATGTGGTAAATAAAATAAATATTACCGGACTGAATTTCATGCGGAATCTTAAAATAAAGTAAAATAGCTCAAAATAACAAGAGGCAGAATCCGTGGTATAAGAGGTTTTCTAATGGGCTTTATTCCATTCAAAATGGCCGACTCGAGTGGCGGCCTTCAGGTTCCGTCACCACGAGGGTTCAGGAAGTGAAGTACAATAATTTGTTGATAGACATACATTTTTATAATAAGTGCATTACAATGAAACGAATGTAGAAGGCGTAACATTTGATAAGAAAAATGACGTGACAGTGACATAATCGAAACTAGGCGTAATAAGGAATAAAAGAAACATAATTGGTTAGGATTATCAGACATAGGTGGATCTATAAGATAATACTTGGTATAGATGCGCGCGCGGCAGCATGACGTGTGATTGACGTGCAACTAGGGGGTGAAGGGGACTTGACATTTAGCTCTGCATGTGGAGACGAGAAGTCTGAGGGTCAAGTCAACCTAATCCCAAATCATATCTAACATCCTATGTTTAGAGAACTATGTTATCCACAAGGAAGGACTCTCGGACAGAATCTATTCTATACTAACTGTGTGTGCGTGTACAAGCGTCTAAGTGTCTATATGAGATGCGAGGGGCAGAAAACTTTCCATGGCAACAGGGCTATGAATCACTTGCAGGAGGACGGAAAGGCTGAGTCCTTTGCTTGTGAGCTAAAGGAAATGTTTACCTAAATCACTGGACAGGAATGCATCGGCTGAAGAGCAAAATAGATAATTCGAAGGTGAAATACAGCTTCTTGGCAGACAGGCGAAAACTAGCCGAGGCAGGCACCGTTAGCTGCACAGGGAGTAGGACAAAGTTCATGGATACAGATGCGAGCTCAAGCTGAAGCTGTCAAAGACAGAGAGCAGGGAAAGGCTTTGAGGACAGAATCGGGCCTACTTGCCTGAACTGTAAAAACGGAGTAACTTAGCCATATAAAGTCGGTGGCCTGTCATGCTTAGGAATCGAATATCCAGCCCATTCATGGCGGATCTGACAGAGAACATGTTGACGGTAGACACACATATGTTTGCGTCTTAGAAACTGGAACTGGAGGGAACATACATGTACTTGTAACATGTATATAGAACCGTTGGGGTCCAAGATAGGGGACATAACTGATCAGGAAAATCCACATTTCCACAGCAGCAAAGAGGAGACACCCTTATCATGGGGCATCGATGATTAATTTGAGAACTTTGGATCATATGTTCCGTTGGAGTCAATTGGATAATATTGTGAGGTTCGAGCATCTGCTTTCAAGTTGAATTATGAAGGGGCTTTGAGAGGTTGGGTGCACTCAGCTACATACATAGAGACTAAAGAATCTATTTCATTTAAAAAAGCGAATTTAGTAATTTTTGAAGCGCGAAGGAATCTATTATGGTAGCTGTGTATTGCAGAACACGACTGAGGTGCTTTCTCGAGCAGAAACGGACTGGTGTTTGGACTCTTGACTGTTTGGACTTCTTCAATCAGTTATTTTTTTTTAAATAACTTTTTTATTAATACATCCAATGAAATTGGTCATTGGGTACAGGAAATCATTGCTTGAGTGAGTGTTACAAAGTCACAATCATGCAGAGTTGTTACTCATTGTGGTAATAGACCATATGGGATGGTTGCTTATCATATACATTAAGGCGACAGTGGTTCGTCAAGCGAGGGGACAGCTGGAGGTTCACACACATTTCCACGGTAAACATTCCACTTAGTCCAGATCGCTATCCACTTTCGGGGACAGCCACGAGCTACATAGACTGTTTTCTCCCGTATCATGCACCAGTCCATATCTTCTTTCCATGCAGTGAGTGTGGGTGGTGCCACTGCGCCCCAAAGGCGGGCGATGTTGCGCTTAGCTACCATCTGCCCAAGCATTTCCCATGTTTTACCCTTTGCGTTCAGATCCGTGGGCTCCCAAATATTCAGAAGACACCTTTTGGCCTCAGTCCAGATTTCCACCCCCATTACTGTGTTCATACATCAATGTACCTTTTTCCAATAAGTTTGGATTAGTGGACACTCCCAGAGTATATGTAGAAAGGACCCCTCCAGACCAGAGCGTCTCCTACATGTCCCCTCTGTGCCTCTGCCCATCAGCACCAGTCTATGACCAGAGAGATATACGCGATGCAAAATCTTTAATTGAATCAGCCTGAGTTTCATTGAGATGGCCACTTCCTTAGGGGAAGAGAGCGCTTCCTGCCACTCCTCATCGTCTGTCTCTAGGCCATCCCTCCCCCATTTCTCCCTCAAAGACACTAGGGGGTCAGGTGTGTGATGTATGAGCTTTTTATATGTGAGGGAGATAGCCTTGTCTTGCAGGTATCCATCTAGCAGTCTATCCTCCAGAGGAGAGGACTCCGGGAGGGACGTTCCTGGCAGAATGTTGGCCTGGAGAGAGTGCCGAACTTGGGCATACCTGAAGTATTCCGCATCAGCCAGTTCATATGTCTGCAGTAGCGGGACAAAAGACGCTATTCCATTCATTCCCCAGAGGTCATTTGTACAGGAGATACCTATTAGGTCCCACTTGTCAAAACCTTTAGTCCGACCCAGTGAACCCAGGCGTTCAGAAGCCCAGAGTGGGGTTGTCAATGTGAGTTTATCCGCCCATCCCAAGGTTCGGTTTACTATATGCCAGAGCTGGACCGAGTGCTTTGTAGGCCCCGTA
Organism: Triturus cristatus; assembly: GCF_964204655.1. Taxonomy (NCBI): domain Eukaryota; kingdom Metazoa; phylum Chordata; class Amphibia; order Caudata; family Salamandridae; genus Triturus; species Triturus cristatus. Next base: position 67,032,647 of record NC_140579.1, on the reverse strand, counting down.
AGAGGATACTTATTTGGTCTGGAATAAAGCGTCCCCTTGAAGCTTCCTCCCGGGAGAAGCCACCTGTCCAGCCCATATCCGAGATCATCACCACCACGATATGTACATTGATTGATGGCCAAGAGGTGTGCTGCCCAGTAGTATTTTTTAATGTCGGGGAGTGCTACACCCCCATCGTACCATCCAAGTGTTAACTTGTGGAGTGATATACGTGGTTTCCCGTCCCATAGCAGGTCCCTCTGGGTGGCTTCGATGTCTTACTGTGGGACTAAGTCCAGGTAATTCTGGAGGGCATATAGAAAACGCGGCAAAGTCATCATTTTGAAAAGAGCTGCCCGTCCCAAAAGGGACAACGGGAGCGTTTTCCATGTGATGGTATCTCGTTTAAACCTCTGTAGGGGTGGGAGGAGATTTTTCGTATCGGGATTTAGCGTCATTGGAGATGAAAATACCAAGGTATTTTAACCCCTCGGTAACCGTCTGAATCAGGCAGTCGTGTGGTATTAGGGGAGGGGCTCCATTCAGGACATATAATAACGATTTGCTCCAGTTAATGCTATAGCCGGAGTTTCTCCCGAAGCTGTTGAATATGTCCAGAACCACTGTCAGTGATTTATGTGGGGAGGCGAGATAAGAAGGATGTCGTCTGCATACAGAGAGATTTGGTCTTCCCATTCTTCGGCCATTTGAGCCCACGTATTGAGGAGTCCATCCGTATCCAGGCCGCGAGCGGCTCGAGGGAGAGAGCAAAAAGGCGGGGCGAAAGTGGACAGCCCTGCCACGTCCCCCTTCCCAGAGTGAACACGTCGGAGACTTTGCTGTTGACTACCACTTGGGCCAGCGGTTCCGTATAGAGGAGCCGCACCCATCCGATAAAGTTAGGGCCGAAGCCCATCTTTTTAAGGACTGCCATCAGGTATGCCCATTCGAGTGTATCGAATGCCATTGTGGCGTCCAACGAGACCACTATCACATCCTCCCATAGTGTAGAACAGCGCCCCAACACTCCGTGGAGTCGCCGCAGATTGAGAGCAGTGTACGGTGCGGCATAAAGCCCGATTGGTCTGGGTGGACTAATTTGTCAATTACTGGTTTGAGCCTGATCGCTAGGAGCTTTGCAAGTATCTTAGGCTCTGCGTTTAACAGTGAAATAGGTCTATATGAGGTATATTTATCTTTGGGTCTCCCTTCCTTAGGGATGGCTACCAGCGTGGTGATACGTTGGTCTCACAGCAGTATTCCTGCTTCCTTACTTTCCTCAAACATATGCTTCAGGTAAGGAGCCAAACCACCTGGTTTGAGCTTGTACAGTTCTATCGGTAAACCATTTGAGCCTAAGGCTTTTCCCAACCAGAGATCCCTGATCGCCGCAGCCAGTTCGTCATTAGTGAGCGCACTCTCCAATGCCTCACGGTCAGGTGCAGCTAGGGTAGGCAATCGGATGTCTGCTAGCAGTGTGGAGGGAGCTCTGACCCACTTTGGTATACTCTCTCAAAGTGTGCTGCGAACTCGTGGACTATGTCCTGAGGATCTGTAAGAAGAGGACCTGAATTGCATTTCAGCTCTGATACCAGTCTTTGCGCCTTTTCTTTTTTATCCAGCCAGGCTATCATTTTGCCCGCCTTGTCTCCCTGGTCTTATAGCCGTCCGTCCCTATCTCTCGCAAGGGTTTTAGCAGCGTCAGTTGGAAGCGTTTTGTATTCGGCCGCCTTAATTTGCAGTTGGTGGAGGGCAGCTGGATCGTCCCAGTCTTTTGCGGCATCTTTGAGACGGAGGAGATCAAGCTCAATTGTGAGCATTTGCTTTTCTTTTTCTTTGCGTTGCCCTGCTATAGCCGAGAGGGTGTTTCCCCCAAGCACTGTTTTGAACGCCTCCCACAGGACGGTGGGGGAATCCACTGTACCCTCGTTCTCCTGGAAGTATTGGCCAATGGTACGGGTGATCGCGGTTTTGGTCTCTGGGTTGTGAATGTACCAAGGATTTATAGGTGTTATACAGCCTACCTTCTTCTCCCAATGGATAGTTGGATCCATAGGGGGGAGTGGTTGGATATGCTCCGCGCCAAATGTTTGATGTCTTGCATGATCATGTCGTGTTGCAGAGGCATGAGGATGTAGTCTATCCTGGAGAGGGTGTGGTATGGCCCTGAAAAGAATGTGTATTGTTGTAGATCTGGATGGCGCAGTCGCCAAATGTCTGCGAGGCCGATTGCTTCAATGAAGTTAGAGGGCCAGCTTTGCCCAGTACTAATGTCCCGAGGTGGGTGCCGGTCGAGCCGGCCCGACACTACTGGGTTAAAATCTCCACCCAGTATGAGTTGCCCCTCAGGGAGGGAGAGCAGGAGTTTCCCAAGATCTTGGTATGACTGGATTTGAAGACCTGATGAAATATAGACCGATAACAATGTGAGTGTACGCCCCTCCCACTGTCCCGATAGTGCCGCGAAGCGCCCTAGTGGGTCAGTGCAGGTGTGTTTGATGACTAGGGGGAAGGTACGTCGGAGTAGAACGCCCACCACTCGGGACCCAGATGTGAAACCGGCGTGTGCCACCATTTTGTACCCCAATCGGTTAAGTGCCTTACAGTTGTTTCCGATGAGGTGGGTCTTCTGGAGCAGGCCAATGTCTGGGAGGTGACGTTTTATATATTGGAGGATGATACTTCATTTAATCTTGTCGCCCATCCCATTAACGTTCCAGTTGAGGAGTTTCAGATTTTTATCCGACCTCGTACTCATTTTGACAAAAACCAAGGCTGTGCAATCTATGCATCATGTAACACTGCCAAGACATGATATACCGTTTCCTCCGTGACCAATAAACACCCGACCCTACCCCTTCCCCCCCCCCCCGACTCCACAAAGAAAGTTTACAAAATACTCAACAGTCAAACCTCCCTGGCCCCAACCCCACCCTCCCTGCTACCCTGCCATGTAGGTTTAAAACTACCCACATCCCCAACTAGCAGAGTGCCTATCGCCCCAAAGAAAACTAGTCAACAGTTAGGTGGGGAGATGAGCTAGTACCAACTCCAGCTGCTAGAGGCCCACCCCCATATTCAGAGGAATTTCTCAGGTTGAGGACCCCAAAGTTACTAGACCACCATTACACTACACAGCCTTCCCAGCCGTCCACCTGAAGAGTCTATTGTATCCCTTAGAGTCATGGGGCCAGACGATGAGTCCAGTTCACAAAATCAAGTTTGGGAATTGTCTCTGTCTTTCTTTCTACCCTCTTTGTTGGCGAGAGCCATCAAGTTCAAGACTTTCCTTGGGACAACGCCATATGAGATATTCTCCGCCCTACGTATCATAAAAAAGGATTATACATTACAGTTTATCAAGGGAGGCCATCGGGTCATTCAGCTCCCCTGGGCGACTGGCGTTCCCGGGCTGCTGGATCGCGAACTCCAGGAGTTCTGACTCAGTTTGTCCGAGTCCGATCTTCCTTCTACTGATCCTGGAGATTTGGTGTGGGTGTCTCTCCAGCCGCCCCCAGTCGTAGTTGTCCGTGCCTGTGTGTCCACCCTATCCAGCCAGTCCTGCACCTCCGATGGAGGGGTGAAAAAAAGGGATTTGCCGTCCACTATGATTTTAAGCTTCGTGGGGAAGAACATCATGTATTTGATTTCTCTTTGTCGGAGTGCTGCTTTCATCCCGTCAAAGGAGCGTCAGTCTTGTTGCACTTTGAGGGTAAAGTCTGGGAAGAATCGGACCGTTGAATTTTCATATTGCAAGTCTCCCTGCACCCTCGTCGCCTGCAGGATTGCGTCGCGGTCTTTGTAGTTGAGGATTTTCACGATTATGGTCCTGGGGGCCATTCCCAGTTTGGGTATCGGTGCCTGGTGCGCCCTCTCGATGGTAAAGAGGGAGGAGAGCCGCTTCGGTTTAAGGTGGTTAAGGATCTCTCCAGGACTGAACTCCAGTACCACAGATGCAAACACCGGAGATGCCAACTGCCCCGCCCCCTGAGAAGCTCCTCGTCTTGCTCAGTTTCTCCTGGATGGTCACAAGAGAACAATACTGCTCCATATGGCTGCACAACTCTTATGGACGTTATTCAGCAAAAACACAGGGTTAGCAAAAATGATATCATGCATCCCTTGAACGCTGAGGTCACGACAGACTTGAGACCATTGTCCCTCCCTTGACCCCTCCACAGCATCCTTTTTCCTGTAGATTGGAAACAGAGACGTTTTAAGGAGTGGACAATTGCCCATGGCCCCCACCTTGCAAGTGCCCCCGGTAAAGGAATTGTGGTAGTTTAAATACCTCCCATAAAAATGTTGGTAATTAAAAAAACACTTATTTGTCCAATTTGATAGTCGAGCATGTTTAACAGAAACTTAGGACCACATTTATGAAGGGTCTGCTCCGGGGCAAAGTCAGGCAAAGCAGCGCAAACTCTTGCAAGGGTATTTACATTCCATCGCAAAAACTATTATGCGCCAGGAATGTGCACTTTTCTCAGCCCAAATAGCTTGTTGCGCCACTATGCATCAAGGGAGCATTAATTGGGTGTAACTTGGATGGTTTAGCACAGGTAAACTTGTCCACAGCCAGACCAGGCCTAGCACCAAACAAATCACCTACTTGAAGCAGGAAGTAACATGGAGAATGTTAGAATTTCTGCAAATATTCCACACATTGCCTGCGTGTTTCACTGTACGCACGCACCTTTCCATCTCCCCTTTATGTCATTCTACATCTGTTCCCTTTCCGTCACCTCTCTAAATCTTACTCCTTTCTGGTTACCACTATTTCTGTACCTCTACTCCTTTTTCTCTATCATCAGCTCCTTCTGCCTCACTCTCACACACCCTAATGCATATCTTTGTCTGGTCCACCTTATCCATTTCAACTCACCCTTTCCTTCCCAACTGTCTCTCTCAACCTTTCTTTATAGATCTCTCTACCTCACCGTCTCTTCCTCTTTTTTGTATCACACTCTCCATCTTACCTAACCCTCACGTTTCTTTCTCAATTTCACTTAGGTCTCTTTTCGCTCTACTACATTTTTGTCTTTCTATCTTTCAACATTCTCTCTTCCCCACTACTTCTTTACTGGACACATTTTATCTGTACCTCATCATTTTACACTCTCTCTCTACCATCCATCTTTGTTTTCCTCAATTCTGTCTACATGTATCTCGCAATACCATTCCCTCTTCATTTTTGCTACATTGCCTCTTTTTCTACCTTACCTCTCTCTTAGTCTACATTTCCTTCTTCCTACTTCTCTATCCCTACCACACTCTAAAACCTTAAAGGTAGGATTGTGGTGTATTATATGGTATGGTTGTGCAAACTTACAGTGTAATATACTCACAAAACAGTCTTGTGTCCAGTCAGGCTCCTTTGTAAAACTTCTAGATCAACACTGGATAGCAGTGGCTTAGAGCAGCAAGGCTTAAACAAAGGAACCAGTGTAAGGCATTTACAAGCACCAGATAATGAAATAAAGACACAAAAGACATCAGACTCCAATTTATATAAATACATTATATTTAGGCACAAAGATGAACATGATCCACCAGAAGTTTCTGGGGATATAGAATTTTAAGCAAAACGTAAATCTCTGCTTTTTGGTCCAAAGCGTAATCAAGCATTGGTAACCGTAAAGTTCACAAACTTTTGAAAAGTTGTGCCTGGCTACTCCGGCCCGAGTTGGGTTACTAGTTCCAACAGGGAGAAGGTCAGGGCAGTCAGTAAAGAGTATTTGGCCAGTTACCTTGTCACCAAAGCCGTCTCAAGTTCAGTTCTACACTTTACATCAAGACCATCATACACTTCAATGGAGTGATCCTGATGCTGGGGATGCAGGATGCTGAAAGATGCTCTGGGTGCTGTGCGTTTGACTGGGGGTTGGGGTGATCTTCTTGGGATTATTCCTCAGTCCACGAGTAAGGTGGAGCAATTTTTGCCACAGAGGTCGGATTCTCTCGAGTCCCCTTTGAGCCTGTAGAGGTCCAGCTGCTGCTGGGCTACCGATGCCTGGACACAGTAGGTCCAACAATATCCTTTGGTGAGGGTTAGTGTACATCTTTGGCGACCAATCCACAGTCCACACAGACATGTGTGCAACTTTAGCGTCCAGGTGCAGGCATCCTTAGCTGCATGATGGCAGTCAGTGGTGAATCCTTGCGAGTGGATACTAAATGACCGTAATGGTCTACTTCAGCCCTGATGCGGGAACAGGGGGCCAGCAGACTGACCCTTGGAGTCATGATTGTGGCAGAGGAGCAACCTTTCCTCGAGCCAGGCACTGAAGGTACAGTCCTAGTTAGCCCAAGAAGCAGAGTGCGCAGTCTAGCAGGTGGTGCAACCTCTCTTGCCAGGTTCAGGGGTCAACAGGGCCGTCCTTCTTCGTCCCTTTCTCCAGTCCAGATGTGATCTGAGGTTCAGGGTAACATTTAAAACTGCCCTGGGGGGTGATGTGGTCACTAGCCAATGGGTTACCAGGATCTCTACCACCCTCTGATGACTTCTGGATTTTTGTGGCATGTAGCAATGCAGAGTGCACTATTCTGTCCACTATCGAGATGTATAAAACCTTCAATGGGTGTTAGGAGCTTGGAAGCCTACCCTAGAGATGTGGCTACTTGTAGGCTACACGCTCTGGGAAAATTGGTTTGGCCTCTGATTTCCCTGATCCCACTGCCAGCCTGTCTACCTGAACAAAGGGCAGTCCTACATCAGTGCAATCGCAATTTGCCCACCAAAGGCAGCTTCTCCATTAAAGCTTGCCTTTTGAGCCAACATCCTGTTTGGTTTCCAGTGAGGGGGAGGTGACACCTCCCTCTATAGCAGGCCTCTATTGTCCCCGAGCCTAGGAGTCATGTACACGACACTCCAGGAGAGCAGAAGGCTGTCTGGGGGCCAGCAACTATGAAGGCCACCAGATAAACTGGAACTGAGTTGCAACTTTCTAAAAGTTTCCAATCTCCAAACGTGACATTAAATTCGACTTTGGCATCAAGTCTGGTTTAATGTCACGATTAATTTGATACCATTAAGTACCCATTTTAGTAGTCCCATTCAGACATTAGCCAGGCTGAAACGTACGCTGGTAACTCTGTACTAGTCAATGGGGCCACTAACTTAATTACTGAAGAAAACAACAATTTGCAGGTTTCGCTGCTAGGACATATTAAAGTATGTGTCCCACTGAATAATATACAGCTCCCTGCTGTCGGGCATGATAGGCCTTCCTTAGTGGAGACTCACATATATTGTTAAGGGAAATTAGGGGCTTTGCCATTGGTTTAAATGGCAAAGTTGAACAAGCAGCTTTAAAACAGCTCTTCCAGGCTGGGAGACATTTTGCACCTTGTCACACGCAGAGTAGCACAGTCAGTGCTGCCGCTCTGGGTGGACACGAACACCTGCCCTGGGTACCCTTGGTACCTTATACTAGGGACTTATAGGAAAGTCAGCTTATGCCAACTGGGGGTAGCCAATTCAGCGTACATTTTGTAAAGGGTTAGAGTACTGGCACGGAGGTCTGTCTTGGCAGGCATCAGTGCACTCCCAGACTGAAGAACCAGCAGCATCAGTCCAAAACCTTGGGTTTGGTCATGCAGAGAGAGGCCTTTCCTTCCACTTGGCTATTTCTCTGCCTCATTATACCTACATCTTCCTCTTCATAGCTCTTATTACCTGTCCTTCTGGCTACCTCACTGTTCTCTATTCATTTAACTTTTCTCCCTACCTCGCATATATTTCTACATCATCTCTACCTCTAACCCCTTCTGCATCTACTTCTCGCCTTTCACTATAGTGTCTTTATGTCACTTGCCATCCATTTTCGCTTGCTGTCACTTATGGGAGAACCATTAACAATCCACATTGTCTCTTAAAAATGATGTTTTTAAATGTATATATACAATTAAGGTTTCTTCCTCAGGTAGCTTGTAGTTCATTTTAGGTATTGAATTGATGTTGGTCATGAGAACCAGTGAATGTGAATTCTTAAGATAAAACTAACAGGTGTATACAATTGTCTTATGGGATTCTCCTGCAGCCCTGAAGAAGGCTTTAATTTAAAACTAAGAAATGTGCTGGCCTCTTCAGGGTTACAACAATGTAACAAGTGATACACTCAGAAACTCTAATACATGTCTATTCTTTAGACGTACACCTGTGTGTAGATGCAGCTTTAATTGCACACCACTAGGATTCTGAACATTGCAGGTTGCAAATCTATAGATCTTATTAGGCATTTTAAGCAGGAAGAAAGGTGATCTACAAGCATCCTATTAACAAAGCACTCAGAATATTATAACCTAACCGTGAAAGTTGGCTGCATCCGAAGAAACACAACATATAATGTTTTTGGAGAAAGTACAGTGTGTACCCTTCCATGTTAAAAGTTTTAGACCTACACAAAGTGAGTTGAAGTTGTTATGTTGTGAACAGTATTTAGCCTTTATAAAGCAGCACGCTATCACACAGGTAAGTACCATGCAACCTTTTTTTGGTACTTTACAAAGCAGTACTTTAACACTCGGGCAAGATAGATCGATTGAAAAAATTATTTGGTAAAAAAGGTTTCATGGTTTTAGAGTATAAGGGCCCATGGAGGTAAAGAAGGTAAAGCATTTAGAGGGTCCATGTGAGAGTAAAGGAAGGTAAGGGTTTCTTAGAGATTAGGGGAAAGTAGAAATAAAGGGGAGGTAGAGAGTTTTTAGGTTTCATGGGAGGCAAGAGCAGGTCCTCTATGCACCGCGCAGCTCCGCCGTGCAGCTCCGCACTGATGATGTCCTGCTCTGGAAACGACATGGGCTTTGGAGAATGTATATATGTTAAAAAAGGGGGTGTTGAAGGTTATCCCCCAAAAATAAATATATACATAGAACAATAACACATAATGGATTGTAAAAACCTATGTTGTAATAAAACGCACTGCAACGATCAACATGTTGGTAAAGAAAGGAGTGGCTGCGTTGTACATCTGGGGAATCCACTATTTTATACAGTTAGATTGTCTCCAAAGGAGCAGTCAATTTATACACCCTTCTCTGTGCATTTCTCGAACATTTTGCCCTTTCCGCTTTCCTTTGTGAGGTTTTCTGTATTCCACCCACCACACTGTATAGATTTAACAAACCACACAAGGTCCTGAGGAGTGGCGAGGAGGCTACAGATGGGACAGAAAGCCTGAGGGGTGAATGAGCAGGGGATTGTGCGATTTACCTGGTAAAATTTTTTGTGAGTTTCGTTCAAGACAATGTAACACAAACATAACAATATCTAGCCAAAGTTAAGGGCCACAGTCGCCTCTAGTAACCAAGACGAGCACTACCCTGCTCTGTCCTAAATAATTGCAATCGCTGGCAGCGAGTGCAACTCGGGCCACAAAGAGAAAGAAGTACGTTGACAAAGAGCTTGTCCGAAGATGGCTCCCAAAAGCCATCACACATGATGACTGCTTGAGGACAGATGAAATGAAAAATGTGATGTACTTTGAAATCTAAAATCAAAGAAATTAAAAATCAATGAAAATTAAAGTAACAATTATTGCAAAAATAAGAATACTTTATTTACTCTGTACATTTTTGTTAAGTCACCACAGTGAGTGTCTAGCTCAATGAGCATAGGAACTCAGCTTCTAGAACTGAAGGTGATCTCTGTTGTGGAAACATCACTGTCCTGGGTGTCCTCAGCCAGTGCACCGCAGGCCTCGTCCTCATCCACGGGGCTCATGCTATTCGCAGTGTAATAGACATACTCCAAGGTGTCATCAAGGTTCTCAGGTCCAAGTATTAAGTGCTTCGTCTTCACAGTAGAGACCTGTAGGTACAGATGGACAGTGAAATTTTAGGAGCAACAAAGAGATGGAATTTACTCCAAGTATGGCCCCTCCACTCTGGCCCCAAATAAATGTAAACGAGGAAAGAGGTTCAAATCAATATTTTGCATTTTGGTAGGTGGTGGTGGCACATGAGTAGGTTGGTGTCAATGTCGAGAAAGGATGCAAATCTTGGATTCACAAATCACTGAGATGTAGTGAAATCTTCTACCGTAAGTAAGGGGCGTGAAATGGGGATCCTAGTAGCAGATCTCAGTGGTTTCAGTAGTTGAAGGACTATTGACTTTGGGTCATCATCAGAAGTCTCAAGTGTGGGATAGGGATAGACGTTTCAAGCAGGTGCTTTGAAGGGCAAAGCCAGAGAAGCTGGTGCAATACATGAACAATGAATGCTGAACATTGATAGCCTCTCACAGCTCAACCCATGCACCTGAATTCTGTACTGCATAGAGTCATCCTCAGTACTGTAGAGTGGGGGCTCACACATTGATTTGTGGATGAAAGAGAGGCTAAAATAGCATCAGACCCTCTTGTTTCAGTACTGGGAGCCACACAGAGCATTGCTGAATGCACCTCAATCCAGTCCTGCAGCACCCAACTACCCTATGCAATTGCACTACTGAGTCACACACAGCTATGCCAAGGTACATTAATTCTGGTCTGCTCTGGGACCTCTATAGTTAACTGGTGTACCCCCTCCTTTACAGTTACCGTATTGAGAGCAAGGACTACAATGGAAGTGAATGTCATGGACGTACCTCAATAGTCGTTGAGTCAGTAAAATCAGCTTTAATGATTCTAGAAAATTCCAGGTTTTGGAAGCAGTGTGGGACCTTGAGCAAAAGGCGTACTATCAATATCTAAAGCAAAAAGCCAGTTCAAGAGATATTACTTCCAATTCTAACTTTAGCACCTGTCGGGTCCTCCATTTATTCATCTTTTTTATTTTATTTTAACTGCCCTGACCCCTACGCCCTTCACAATAACAAATTGCCATCTTTGCAAGCATGCTCGGAGCTCCCGGTAACAACTAGGATTCACCAACAGTGAGAGTGATGAAAGAGACCAGATGCAGAAGCAGCATCTTGGGGCATTTTTGTAAGAAAACGTGGTATTAAACATGGTCAAACTAGCTTGGCCAGACTAGTTCAGAAACCAAGGGGGCTGCTGCCACCAAGACTCAGAACATTCCGTCTCAATCTTTGACTCCAAACTTTCATTGATGAGGCATGCCCACCCCTGAGAAAGCTTTGCCTCTACCTCACTCCAAGAAGAGTATATTCTGCAACCTGAAATCGCGGATCTGCCTAGATCTTCTATGCTGCTTTCTATTCAGACGACCTTCAGATCCAAGGTGAATCTTTACTAAGCAATTGGCACTTCAAGATCATTGTTGAACAGTCTTACATTGATTAGGCAGTTGCTAGTGAACTAAAAAAAAACTCAGACCATAAATCCCCTCAAAGTATTGTCACCTAGGTAGGTTTGAAGATGTCTTCTTAAAGTTCATTAACGCCAATGCTAAGACAGTTGGAGATCTTGCTATTGATATTTCCTCATGTGAGCAAGATTCAGTTAATTATTTAGATATTTTAATAGTGGCATTCTTAAATGAAGGTAAAAAGTGGAAATTCCAAGTGAGGAGAAGACCATCTCCTCTAATGGAATTAGTGTACATATAATAAATTTTTAAAAAAGGGGGAAACTTGACCAAGACTGCTAAAAAGCCAGAAAAGAAAAACCTTATTGGTGTGACTTGAAATAATATCCATCTAGCACATGGAAGAGCAAACAAAAGTTTCAGCTCCGAGGGGTAAAAAGAACAAGATTTTGCTAAAAAACTAAGGAAATTGTTTTCCTCAGAGATTGAAGATCTCCCAACCTTAGTAATGGTGGTTGGGGACATTTTTGAACCAGCCAGCAGATTGACCCGAAGGCCATTTCTTTTTTCAACAATCCTATAGTAAAAACACAGTTGATTTGGATATTTTAAGTGAAGGCATTAATAATGTACCTTTGAGTCCTATCATACATTCCTGCAAACAACCATGCTTCAATTAAATACAGTTCTGGTGGTGACGCGCTACTAATCCTTAATGGCGGCGCTCTAATGGTCCTCACAGGATACGGGGGGATAGCCATGGTGCATCAGTGATTGAGACACTTAACAGATTCACCTCAGTGGGACACAATAACAAACTGGGTAGTGCATCTGGTGCTGACGAATCATTGGCAACATTCAAGGCTCACAGAGTATAGAAAGTTGCCCCTAGGAGAATTTAAAGTGGCAATTGGACAGTGAGCAGCCGGGATTGAGGGAGCGGAGTGCTACGAGCACTGCACCCCCAGTATTGAAGGTGCCAGTGGAAATATTGATGACGCAGTGTGAAGGGAGACCTCATAGAATAGTGCGGACAGTTCAAGCCAGGCATCGCTCTGCTAATGAAGGGTCACGCTACTTCAGGGGGCTGGGCCGGCCTGCGTCGCGGTTGCTGGCCTGCCAATTGCACCCAACCTATACATACAGGACACAGCGTGAAAGTCAGAAATACAACGCGCCACAAAGGTACCTCCAGTGTGGAAGATTGTCCCGCATCTGGGTCATTAAGCTAACGCCACGGCTTGCAAACTTAATGCTCTGTGACGGTAAGGAAACCAAAGGCAAGACAAATAGCACAACGATATAGAACTCTACAACGGTGAGATAACTCGGTCCTAAACAGTGATTGGAGCCATCATCGTGGAAGTACATACTCTGCAGTGCCTCACCGGCTTTGGTGCGGGAGGGAAAACAGACAGGCCATGTGACTTAGTTCCAGTCGGTGGCGGTGAGTACCTTATACACCGAGTCGGGGGCTATACCTGAAAATGGCGATGGCTAAAGGGCGCCGTGGCTCACAGCAACCAAAGATTGACAAATAGACTTGCCACAAGTCTAATGAAGCAGATTCAGTCAGAGCAAGTCTTGAACAGGACAACAGAGCGGGCCCTAGGGAGCAAGACTCCCCTACACTACAGGATATTATGACTGCGATAAATGGAGTCCGCACCTCCGTAGAAGAACGTATAGACTCAGTCGCCACTGATATCTCCTAGCTAAGAGCAGATCTCAGAAAATGGATGCTAGAGAGCTGGTAGTTGAAGACTGTATTAAGGGCCTAGTGTTGGATACGACATCATTGAAACAACAAGTCTCGGAACTGCACAGTCATACCCAACTACTCGAACGGCAACTCGACTAATATGAGTGGGGCTCAAGACGTAACAATGTTCGTATTTTAGGTGTACCAGAACGGGCGGAAGGTCCATCGACAGACCTATTCATCGAAGAGCTAGTACTGTACCATTTACAGCCTAAATTCCTCTCAAACCACTTCACCATTGTGCGTTCCCACTGCATTCCTGGGGGGGGGGGGTAGACCCAAACCAGGGGCGGCACCCCGTCCAATTCATGCAAGGGTGTTATCCTTCAGACCGTTCGAAGTGGACAACCGCTCAAATACGAAAACAGCGTTATATCCTTTTTCCCAGATTTTACCACTAAAGTACAGAAGCAGAGACGCTCCTTTCTACAGGTAAAAAAAAAGCACTCAGAACACAAGGGATTAAATATGCTATGCTGTTTCCGGCTAAATTGCACGTGGAGGCGGAGGGGAAAAGCTGGCTCTTTGTGGGGCCGGAAGAGGCCAGAGACTGGTTGGAAGAATGGCAACAAGTCGGCCCTAAAGGAACTATAGACCGTCAAAAGACCAAGCAGCAACAGCGACTAGATCCACAACAGGCCGATGGAGCACATAATGCCGCGGGAGGGTCCTGATCGTCCCCAAAACGAGTAACAAAATTATAGATGGAATCAATAAAAGACAAACAGGTCAGAGAATTGGTTCCTCAAAGTTAAACTGTGACACACTTATCAAGAACAGGGGGATGAAAGAGGCTTCAGAGAACTCAGGGTGCTGACTTTGGCCCTTGTGCTGAACCCTGTACTAACTAAAGGAGAGACACTACAGTAAGAATTGAGTGGGACTCCTGATGTCGCAACTGTAGATGAGTAGAGTACTAAGTTGTGAGATGATTTCTGTGCATAAAGTCATATCGTTTATGGAGAGGTGGGGGAAAGTTGAGCCACGGCTCTACAACTAGGGATGGGAGGGCGACGGGCACTCTGCAAAGTTGGGGAAGCGGGTAAACTCATTCCATTAAGCAGGTAGGCAGGGTGGGGGGAGTTGGGTGGGGAAGGGGTGTTATAAGTTTGTTCATAGTTTTAGGAGCGCACAGGAAACACCTAGTTACCCACAACATAAGTGGAACCAAACATATAGCGGCACATTTGCAGTGAGTCAGCGTCTATTGAAAGAAGATGACTGCATACATAACCCAGAGGCAAGGGGAGCAGTGGAAAGGAGGGTGGGCAGTGATGTCCCTGTCCGGAATGATGAGGAAAATCACAACCACAACAAACTTGGGGCGACAACAATTATAGATACACAACAGTATGTTATAAAACACATGTTCCACTCACACAACCATGACGAGTAAGACTGGCAGGGATATGAAGTTTCTCACGTGGAATGTGAAAGGTATGGGGGACAAACTTAAAAGAGGAGTGTTGCTCCAATATCTAAAACGACAAGGACCTGAGATTGACCTCATACAAGAAACGCACCTGATGGGTAATACTTGCAAGGCATTTAACAGATGGGGCTACCTCCTTGTAGCGCATGCAGGATTTACAACTAGCTCCCGCGGGACGGGCATACTTCTCCGAAAGAACTGCCCCTGATGGAAGAAGGACTTGTAGAAAAGAGACTTGCTTGGAAGCGATCCGCTTCCTTAACTTAGTAACAAGTTACTAAAAGTGTCTTCGTATAAAAAAACTAACACGCTCCACACAAATACGTGGGTTAGTGAAGCTTGCTTATGTGTTTACTAACGTTAACAACATGTACGAAGGACTAAACCCGCTTTAAACGGGGAATCTTTATTGCGCATGCATCAACTGCATCTACGCTGTATGACGAGCTAATGCTGGAAGGGAAATTCTTGCGCATGAGCAGAAGACACTAAAATGGAGTCATGAAGACTCGCGTGCATGACATCTGCTTGGCTGAAATGAAAACGAGCTATTTTACTAATGCTAATGCGGTGATTAATAAGTAAAAGGGAATAGAGTAGAGATAGGTGGTATACAGTGAAACCATTTTATTTGTGAAAGTAACATCTGTCTTTTGACTTTATCACTATCGCGTATTTGGGCCTCTCCTGCATAACTGGACTGAATGAAGTGACGCGATGCCTGCGCATGCTCACTGAGTGAAGCCATGAAGGCCATGACTAAGACGTTGAATGGTAGCCAAATCAGAGTGCTGCAAGACTGGGAACGGATGGTGATGAATACAGCAATGAGATCTTCTATTCATCATAGTGTCATTAATGTTGCAAAATGGATACATGTAGTGGATAGGAATACAATTTTGAATAAAAATTAAGGGGATGGGTTTGCGAACAATGGTGTAACTGAATTAAATGACATTTAAGCATGGTATGATGATCTTCCCATTTGCTTGACCAATTAGATCTGGTATTTTTGCAATATTGAAACTGTAGTGGGTGGTACATGAAGAACGAAAGGTATAATTAAGATCGCTTTAGTTAGTTATGCAGAGCTCGAGATGCGGTCTGTGTAGCGGGAGATGCTGATGCTGGGAGAGACGCTGAGAGATGCTGATGAAGAACCGAATGCAGAAGTTTCTACCCTAATTTAATTGGGTTAGATAAGATCCTGGAAGAATCTTGAGGAGGAAGAGAGTGTCAGAGAGGGGTGTTCGGCGCAATCGCCGGTATTCTAGAGAGGTCAAATACCCTGTCCTGAAGTCTTCGTCTCCTGGCCTATCCCGGGGGGACCCATACCAGCCCTTTGGCCAGGGGGTTGGTTTTCACACTTTTCTTGGTAATTATAATTTCGTGTTTATTTGTAGATGCTATTTATCTCTCTATCCACTATTTTCCTTAGACATCATTCATTGAGTAAGTCCATGTTCTATTTTTTTGATGAATTAATTGAATTTTCTCTCCTAAGAATGGTGGTGAATGCACTGTGTATTTGAGATGGTTCACATTATATTGAAATTTAGATAAAAGGTTTAAAACTTCCAGAGTCTGTGGTTATTTGCTTTAAATGAAAAGAGAGAGTTAGTGTTAATTTTTGTCATCAACTAGTTCAACTAATGGTCCATCCACCATAGGAAAGAACTTTTTGATCAGTGAAAGGTTAGTTAGGAATAACATATAACTAATCGTAAAACTGTGGAAATCATGAGTTTGACTCCAGTGGTTTACTCAATAGCGTGTGTTTATGGGCCCAGGTAGTGGAGTAACTGTTGTTGGTACACCGCTGGATCACCCCTATATGATTAATAAGTGGGAAGATGATCGGGCCGATTTGAAGCAGTGACTGGAACATGGGAGGGGAGACCTCTGAGTGTGTTATCAGTCTATGCTCCACCTGCATTGCAACAAGCCACCTTGCAAGACCTTGGCAAGCTCATACTCTATCTGCCCGTGGGCATTGCATTAATCGGTGGAGAATTTAATTTGGCGGTCAATGGGTTGAAGGACCGATTGCCCCCATGCCAAGATCCGTTTAACTGGTCTAGACTGACTACCTTTCTGTCGTCTCTGGGCCAAGTAGATATCTGGCGACAACTCAATCCCACTGCTAGTCAATTCACGTTCCACTCAGGTGCACATAACACTGCGTCCTGCATAGACTATATGTTCACACAAGCAGCCGACTGTCATGAATTTTCGGAGCTCTGTTGTCTCGCGAGAGTCATCTCGGACCACTCTCCAGTGTTAATCAAGATGCACGGGGGGTTCCAACCGCCACGACTCACCCTCGCAATCAAACCTTCGGCGCTGCGAATTCCACATATAAAGTCTAAATTACAGCAAAATCCAGAGTTATATTTCAGGGAAAATGCAGTCTGCGTGGCGTCAACCGAAATCCTTTGGGGCAGTCATAAAAGGACAGGCGTTGGCATTAATGATGGGGCACAAAAAGGAACTGAAAAAGCATATAACACAAATCGAGAGGAAAATTCTGCAAGACGAGACTAATCTCACTTAAACCATTGACGAGGCGGTGCAACAAGCACTGACAGCTAAAATATCAGATTATAAACTCTTACTCACAGAGACAGCCAGGTCCAGACAAAAGGCGATTTACCAGAAAATGTATGAGCTGGGTGATAGAACCAGCAAATTACTTGCATGGTTGGAAAGGAAAGAACAAGCGAGCAGATTGGTTCACTAACTTAGGGGGTCAACAGGGGAGGACATAAAAATATCCACAGAACGTAGCGGAGACATTTGCCACTCATTTTGAAACAATTTACACCTCGAGTACAGATACAACTCCCGCTGACAGTCGAACCCTACTAACTACTATACAGGTCCCGGGTATTGCATTGGGTGACCGAGACTCACTGGAATGTGACCCATCAGTAGAAGATTTACTGCTAGCAATTTGAGATATAAATTTGGGTAAGGCAATGGGACCGAATGGTCTCCCAATCAAGTTTTTTAACATGGCTGGGACCAAGCTGGCACCGCACCTGCAGCACATGTATTTGGAGAGTTATGAAAAAGAACTACTGCATGACGAAATTCGACTCGCGTCCATTGTTGTAATACATAAGCAAGGCAAACCTGCAAACGTCTGTGGGGCTTACAGCCCGATCTCTCTTTTGATGGCCGAAGCCAAAATACTCGCGAATGTCTTGACCAATTGAATTATTCCCCTGATCACTAAATTGGTGCATCCAGACAAAGCAGGCTTTATGCCCGGCTGTAACACGGCCTTGAACTTAAGGCGTTTACATTGCGCCCTTGGTTGGAAAAACACGATACGAGAGGAAGCGGTCCTGCTATCATTGGATGCAAAGATGGCCTTTAATACCATCGAATGGTCTTATCTTTTTGCGGTCTTGTAAAAAGTAGGGCTTGACCCAAAACGTATACGATGGAGCAAGCTCTTGTATACTGACCCAATCACACAGATGGTTGTCAATGGGCACACATCGCGAAAGTTCCAACTGGGTAGAGGAACCAGACAGGGGTGCCCTCTGTCTCTGCTGATTTTTGCATTAGTATTGGAACCCCTTGCGGTTTGGGTCCGGGGAGACCCTTTGATACGGGGATTGAAATGGACTGATCAACATGAGGACAGAATATCTCTGTACGCAGATGATATATTATTATATATGGCATCCTCTACGTTCTCCTCTCATCGTATCTTTTACATCTTTCGTATGTTCGGAAATCACTCCGGCTACACAATCAATTGGTCAAAATCTCAATTGTTCCTGATACAGGGTCCCAGACCAAAATTGCCAAAAGACTACGACATCTCCATGGCGGAAGATGGCTTCCACTATCTAGGGATATACATGACCACGGATCCCCCAAAATTTTATGAAGCTAACCTACAAGGCCCCTTAACAAGTCTCCGAAAGGACGTCAAACATTGGCGTGGCCTCCCACTGACTTTGTTGGGAAGAGCAGCGCTATTCAAAAATGTTAGCATTGCCCCGCTTCCTATATGCACTACAAAATACTCTGTTCGAGATTCCTGATTCTTATTTCTCAGAGATTGACAGTGCGGTTTCCACTTTATTATGGAACGGGCGGGCACCACGTATCGCAATGCAGAAGTTGATCGTGAGGTGGTATGATGGCGGGATTGCTCTTCCCGACCTCCGGCATTACTATTAGGCTTCACAAGTTGTAGTGATTAACCGGTGGGTATACCCAGCCCAAGACAAGACAAGTATACGCACTGACCTATGGTTGACAGGACAGGGGGATACCATAGAGCCCTATATACAAACCCCCCAAAATCGAACCTAACTGGACCAACGTCCAGAACAATAGAAACCTGGCACACAGTCAACAAGAAATTGGGTTGGGACAAAAGAATCACGCTGGCGACCCCTCTCTAGGAGCCAGAATGGTTGGACCGCTAAGCGTCTGTCCAAGGTTTGACAAATGGGACCTTATTGGTATTTCGTCAGTGAAGGACATGTGGTCCAAAATAGGACTTCACACGTGTGTCGACCTCCAGAAAGAATATCAATTGGCACAATCTGAAACCTTCAGATATCTGCAGATTAGCAATGCACTGAAAGCGGTGCTGCCCAGGGACGGACAAATTCCAGAATCATCTCCACTTGAAGACAGATTACTTTTAGACCCAATGCCCAGGAAAGCCATCTCACTTACTTACAAAAAATTGATTAATAATCGACCAGATCCGCAGATAAAACTTAGACAGCAAGGAGCGGAAAATGTGAGGGAGGTAGACGACGATGACTGGCGTGACGCCCTGGCCTCCCCTAGGGAGGTAACCATACCTATGAGATTGAGACTAGTCCAACTTAAAATCTTACATCGTACATATTTGGCTGCAAGCATCATAGTAAAGATGGGGAAACAAACTGACTCCCAGTGCCTTCGGCGATGCGGTTTGGAGGGGACCTTTTTTAATACTATATAGGAATGCCCCGCTATTCAGGGGTACTGGAGGGCGGTCACACGCCGGCTAGAGGAAGTTGGGGGGGGAGAGCTACACCCTTCACCAAAACTGTGCTTACTAAATATATGGGAGGCAACGGACTTTACCCACACTGGAGTTGAGGACTCAGCACTACTGAAGGGATAGATGGGGAAATGGACAGGGCCATGGTGGCAGAGAGGAACATATTAAAAAACAGAGGATGCCCTAAAAAGTGGGATCGGATATGGACTAATTGAAACACGTATAGAGGTGGAATATGCCTGTCTCCCACAACTGAGCTTAGTCGAGGGGCAGACGGGTTTCCGGATCACTTACTTGCCGAAGGATAGAGTAATATTAGTCAACAATATATACATATGTAATGTGGTTTAATCAATGTGCTAAAATGTGCATTATTATGGGTAATTGGCAAACTATTGTACTGTACTATTGCCGTTTCGTAAGATAATTGACAGCCACAGGTCCTGTTGTGAATGGTCTTATACATGGCTGTACTTTACCCCAAGTTTTTTCTTTATGTTTAACTTTTCAACTTACTTGAAAAATTTTTTTTTGCTGAAAATAGGTGAAATTTATCTGTGCATTTTAATGTGTGGAAATGATCCGGTTTTATCAAAACTTACTATTTGGCTGCAACAGTAGTCCAAAGCTTCAGCTAAATATGCCATTGATCATAGTGTAGAAGTACATGAAAGCAAATCTTTCTAAATCCATGATCTTGGGAGCAAGAGATTTGCATTCTCCTTGCCAATGGACAATACATAGTAAACTATTTGAGATTGTCAAAAGTTACCAGTATTTTAGGAGTAAAACTGACCAATAACATTAGTAAAATGAAAAATTAGGGGGTATAACACTTCTGTACTCATTCAAAAGTTTGTAGAATTAAAAAGTCTGTGATACTTTTCAGTGATTGTGTTGAAGGGCTAATTCTTCTACTCTTTCAGAAATAAATATACAAACTCATTTAATTTTTCAGACAAGTTATCCTTAGGGTTTTACGGACCGCCATTATGCTGGCCTAGGGTTCTACATAGTTTCATAGCCAACTCGTATTTCATGGAGAAGACCACTTTATGATATAAACATCAATCAATAGCATATTACATCATTTTTTTCAATAACCAAAAACTGCTCATCTTAAAACAAACTGATTTCTACTATATGCATTGTCAATTCAATTGCACATTTCTAGTATATCCTGTCCAGTTTGAAATGATTGAGGAGGCATGCATATCTTAACTCACAGCTAAAGTGGCATGTTAGTGTTGAGACCTTTAGAAAGTGAGCATTCCATGCACCAGGTCACTTGAGAGGCCACTGGTCAGAGTGGCCTGTTGGTCTGACATCGAATGTCATGATCCCGGGACATCAGCCGCCCCTGTAAGACCAGTACTGAAGCTTGACTTTAGACAACACAGAGGTCTTTGCACCAGCACAGTGCAAGGCGCTTGGCTGCCCCCCCCATCAGTGCAGGGACGATAAGCCAGAACCATGGATGAAATGCCCGCTGTTGCTAATAACCGAGAAGACAAGGATAGATTTCCTTGTGAGATCCCATCCACACTCACTGGAAGAACCCTTGGCTCAGCTGCAGTAAGGGCTTGCTGCCTTTAGAAGAGCCCCTGAGACTCAAGTGCTATTGCCCTACTGGACCACTGAAGGGCACATTGCAAATAAAAGTATAATCCAAGTTCGGCACATTGCTCGTCCAGTTTGCCAGGTACCCTTGCTACCAGTAACGCCCAGTTAGCTACTTTGTAGTGAGAATTGCTTCCTACCACAACATCTTGATTTGCGAACTTTGCCAGCCTGCTACAAAAGAATACGTTGATCACATCACTACCAAGAAGCTATGGAATTCCCTCCTTGCTTCCCACCCTTATTGGTGGTACCCACAAGTCTATTTGGAGTGCTCTTCAGCACAAGTACCTCTCAGATCTGATGCACAGACTGCCTGGCTCCAACTTACACACCTTGGACACTGCATGTGACCAGGAACATCAGAAGTCCTATTCTTGTTCTAAAAGAAATACAAATGCCTGGACAAATTAATTTCCAGAGTTTGATGCGTTTACCCCGCTCTCAACCATGAGAGTCAGCCTGAACTATTTAACCTTTCCACCTTGTGAAGGTCATACCTGAAAAAGAGGTAAATTGACAACGTTGTTGGTGGCTTGTACTAATACCGGCTTCTTCTGCTTTTCAAGACAATGTGTGTAGACTCAAACATTTTCTGGCAACTGTATGGACACATTTGAGCATCTAAGAATAAATTATTAACAGGCCTGCCAAGTTACTATAAAACCCCGAACTTCTTAGCACATGTTCAACTGTTCAAATGTGTACAGTTACCCATCAAAGCAATAAAATCGACATGTTTCACTCTCTGCTCTGGTGATACACACACAAATGTTACAGAAATAAGGAAAACAGCTCTCCCAGCTCGAAAACTGATCATCTAACCTACATGAGTGGGTGCCCAGAAGGTAAATTCTGATTGGAGCACAGCATCGCACATCCACCCGGTGTAGCAGCTGCTACAAGGAATGCTGAATCTCAGACCCTTCTTGCGCGTGCTGTATGCTGAACATTCTGCTCTTTAGAAGAAGCCCGTGAACTAATGGACATTAAGCCAGAGACCGCAGGAGCTCTTCCTCCACTAGGACCTTTGGTTCATGGCTTCCTCATTGGAATAAAATACAAAATAATAACTTACCCTAGCAACTGTGTGTGGTCTGTACTAGGTAATGCTAAACGGCTCACCGACTCCTGCAAATGTGTTTCTGTGACACTCCTACATTGTGCTGCTAAAGTGATGGATGGTGGCATCTGGATCAGGCATCTTCTAGGCACTTCACCATCCCCCTTTATTTTCTTGACAACTACAGCATAGTGTGGAATGGAAATGACCCTGAAAATCCTTGCCTTGGTATCCATATCTTGTAGGACTAAATGCTAGATGGTTAGGGGGGGGGGGTGGGGTCATGTCTAATGCCGTGGTGGTACTGGCCTTCCTACCCCACTGTCAAAGCACTGGATGGTGGGCAGCACTGAGCAGACTATAGGTGCTTGCCCCAGAATCCAAATGCGTTCAGGCTAAGCATTCTATGATGGGGGTAGGACAAGTGTTGTACGCACACCAACAAGCTCTTCCTTGCAGCACTATCAATTCACATCTGTAATAGTTAGGGGTAGGACATAGTTACCTCCAATACCACATTCATTACCAATACATACCACCCACAGTGGCACACAATGGTGGACCAGAGCTTGGGTTTCCATAAAAACCCATTTCTAATGGGCATGGACTTGCCATAAAAAGTCAGATGCGGTCAATGACTACTCGCAGACTAATAGCTATGACCGAGTCTTCTCCAATATAGTATTAGGCTGTCCTCCAGAAGGGATGTACACATCCACCCGAAGAGGTATGATCACCCGTCAACATATCAGTGATATATCTGATGGAAGTATACATCACCCTTTCTCCTCTGCTTTTTTTAATCACCAGTCATGTTAGTGACAAATTATGGTAACGAATTCAGAGAACTCAACAATGTGAATCAGTCATAACCATAAAAGCATGGCATGTGCTAAGAACATAGAGGTCAGGATAAAAGCCACAGAACATGACCTTGTCCACATGAGAACCCTACAAGTGTGCCCATATGGAAGAATCACCCACCTCGTCATCGGAGGGATCTGAGTCAAGGCTTGCACCATCCAGTGGTCTTGTGACAGCGGAGGGGATCTCCTACAAAGAGACAGAGCAGGGACACAACACAGCTGTCACTTCAGGTTGTGCGCTGCTGGGTAGTAGCACAGACAATGAATGAAATTAGGCATGTCCTTCACCCTGTGTGCTATGCGAGGAGAGGATAGAAATGTCTGGAGAGTTCCTTTATTCCAGACAGTGATACAGTGAAATAGGATAGGCATTCCTTGTGACATTCCATGCAGTGATGTGTGAGATCTAGACATGCTGGGAAATATTAAACATTCCATGTAGTGAGACAGGATAGACATGCCAGGGAATGTTCTGTATTTCAAGCAGTGACACAGTGAGAGAGGTTAGAAGTGCCATCAGATGTTCCAGATTCCTTATAGAGATTAATTAGATAGGATTGACATGCCAGGAGATGTTCCATATTCCATGCAGTAATACAGTGAGACAGGATAATCATGCCAGGGTGTAATATATTTCATACACTGAGACCATGAGATAGGACAGAAATGTCTGGAGCGCAACTTCTTCCATGCCCAAATACAGTGTGACAAAAGGATAGAAATGTTATGTTTCATGCAGTCTTTCCATGAGATTTCAGAAAGAAAATCATACGTTATAAAACTAACTCACCTTGACACCGAACTCCAAAGCATTGAAGCGCTCCACGTTGATGCAACTCTCTCTCCCAACCATCAGTTCTTCGTGAAGAGCATCATCTGACCAGGTCTTAGGCTCCTCATCAAGGGAACTACTTTTATTGGCTCTGGGCTTATCAAGCGAGCCAAACGTGCATATTATCAGTTCATTATCAAGGCAGATGTTTGTGCCGATCACAGACTCCTTACTAAAGGAACAACCTGTGCTGATCGTGGGATCGTCATCAAGAGAGTCTTCTGTGCTAACCATGGGCTCCTTATCAATGGATCCTTCGCTGGATGTGATGATGTTCTTTTCAATGAGGACACTGGTGCTTATCATGGATTCTTTGTCAATTAAGATGTGACGGATGATAGCAGATTTCTTATCGATTGAACTGCCTGTGTAGATAACGGGTTCCCCTGTGATTGAGTCTTCTGTGCTAACTATGGGTCCGTTTTCAATAGAACCTTCCCCGTCAATAGTAATGTTCTTTTCAATGGAGACCCACCTGCTCGTTATAGGATTAATAGGGCCATTTGTGCAGACCACCGGCATGTTGCCTTTGCTGATCGTGGATTCATGATCAATGGAGACACCTGGGCTGATCACAGATTCTTTATCAATGATTATGTCTGTGCTAATCACACATTTTGTGCTTGTCCTTGTTTCCTCATCAATAGAGTCTTCTGTACTGACCATGGCCTCCTCATCAATGGAACCAGTCCTGCTGGGTTCGTGATGAGCTGAGGGACCGGTGCTAATCACAGATTCCAAATTAATGCAGATATGTGTGCCGACTCCAGAGTATTTTTCGCTAGAACCATCTGTGTTGGATAAGGGCGTAAAATCTGAGACGTCCGTACTGATGGTGTGCTCATTTTCAATGGAGTCATCTGTACTGACCATGGAATACTTATCAATGAAGACCTCCGTGCTGGTGGCTGGTGCCTTATCAAAGTAAATGTCTTTGCTGGTGGCAGATTCTTCATTGATCGAGACCTCTGCTTCGATTATGGGCTCATTATCAATTGAGTCCTCGTTACTAACCATGGGCCCCTCCTCAGCACAGACTTCCTTTCTGATTATGGAATTATCCTGGAGTAAAACATTGCTTCTGATCATACTCTCCTCATCAATAGAAACATCAGATATGATGGTGGCCCCCTCATCAAGAGAATCTTCTGTGCTGACCACGAGTTCATTATCAATGGCAACATTGGTGCTCATCACATATTCCTTATCAATGTAGATGTCTGTGCTGATTGTAGATTTCTGATCAATAGTGGTATCTGTTCTGATATTGACCTCACTATCAATAAAGACATCCACCACAGGTTCCATGTCAATATGGCCAGCTGTGCTCATCGTTGTCTCCTCCGAGACCTCTGTGGCGACTGCAGCTTCCTCATCAATGGAGCAGGCAGTGCTCGCTACGGGCCCCTCACCAGCAAAGACACTTGTGCTGATCAGGGGTTCCTTATCAATGCCTAAGTCTACACTGGTGGCAGATTCTTTACCAAAATAGCCAGTTGTGCTGGGAGAGGGCTCCTCATCAATATAGACATCTGTGCTGACCAAGGGCTCCTCATCAATAGAGACATCTGTGCTGACCATGGGCCCCTCCTCAATGGAGGAGACTGTGCTAACCATGGGAGGCTCCTCAACAGAGCCAACTGTGCTAACCGTGGAATGCTCCTCAATAGACAAGATTGTGCTAACCATAGAAGACTCCTCAATAGACACAACTGTGCCAACAATGTAAGGTTCCTCAATAGACCCAATTGTGCTAACCATAGAAGGCTCTTCAATAGATCCAACTGTGCTAACCATAGGAGGCTCCTCAACAGATCCAGCTGTGCTGACCATGGGCTCCTCATAAATAGAGCCAACTGTGGTAACCATGGGGGGCTCTTCAACAGATCCAAGTGTGCTAACCATGGGACGTTCCTCAATAGATTCAACTGTGCTAACCATGGGAGGCTCCTCAACAGAGCAGTCTGTGCTAACATTGGGAGGCTCCTCAATAGATTCGACTGTGCTAACCATGGGAGGCTCCTCAACAGCTCCAACTGTGCTAACCATGGGAGGCTCCTCAACAGATCCAACTGTGCTTACCATGGGAGGCTCCCCAACAGATCTAACTGGGCTTAACATGGGAGGCTCCTCAACAGATCCAAGTGTAATAACCATGAGAGGATCCTCAATAGATCCAAGTGTACTAACTATGGGAAGCTCCTCAATAGATCCAAGTGTACTAACCATGGGAAGCTCCTCAACAGCTCCAACTGTGCTAACCATGGGAGGCTCCTCAATAGATCTAAGTGTACTAACCATGAGAGGCTCCCCAACAGATCCAAGTGTACTAACCATGGGAAGCTCCTCAATAGATCCTAGCTTACTAACCATGGGAAGCTCCTCAATAGATCCAACTGTCCTAACCGTGGGAGGCTCCTCAACAGATCCAACTGTGCTAACCATGGGGGGCTCCTCAACAGAGCCAACTGTGCTAACCGTGGAATGCTCCTCAATAGAGAAGATTGTGCTAACCATAGAAGGCTCCTCAATAGACACATCTGTGCCAACAATGTAAGGTTCCTCAATAGATCCAATTGTGCTAACCATAGAAGGCTCCTCAACAGATCCAAGTATGCTAACCATAGGAGGCTCCTCAACAGATCCAGCTGTGCTGACCACGGGTTCCTCATAAATAGAGCCAACTGTGGTAACCATGGGGGGCTCTTCAACAGATCCAAGTGTGCTAACCATGGGAGATTCCTCAATAGATTCAACTGTGCTAACCATGGGAGGCTCCTCAACAGAGCAGACTGTGCTAACAATGGGAGGCTCCTCAGTAGATTCGACTGTGCTAACCATGGGAGGCTCCTCAACAGATCCGACTGTGCTAACCATAGAAGGCACCTCAATAGATCCAAATGTGCTAACCATGGGAGGCTCTCCAACAGATACAACTGTGCTAACCATGGGAGGCTCCTCAACAGCTCCAACTGTGCTAACCATGGGAGGCTCCTCAACAGATCCAAGTGTAATAACCATGAGAGGATCCTCAATAGATCCAAGTGTACTAACTATGGGAAGCTCCTCAATAGATCCAAGTGTACTAACCATGGGAAGCTCCTCAACAGCTCCAACTGTGCTGACCATGGGAGGCTCCTCAATAGATCTAAGTGTACTAACCATGAGAGGCTCCCCAACAGATCCAAGTGTACTAACCATGGGAAGCTCCTCAATAGATCCTAGCTTACTAACCATGGGAAGCTCCTCAATAGATCCAACTGTCCTAACCGTGGGAGGCTCCTCCACAGATCCAACTGTGCTAACCATGGGAGGCTCCTCAACGGATCCAACTGTGCTAACCATGGGAGGCTCCTCAGCCGATCCAACTGTGCTCACCATGGGAGGCTCCCCAACAGATCCAAGTGTACTCACCATGGGAGGCTCCTCAACAGATCCAAGTGTACTAACCATGAGAGGATCCTCAATAGATCCAAGTGTACTAACTATGGGAAGCTCCTCAATAGATCCAAGTGTACTAACCATGGGAAGCTCCTCAATAGATCCAACTGTGCTAACCATGGTAGGCTCCTCAACAGATCCAAATGTGCTAAACATGGGAGGCTCCTCAACAGATCCAACTGTGCTAACCATGGGAGGCTCCTCAACAGATCCAAATGTACTAAACATGGGAGGCTCCTCAACAGATCCAACTGTACTAACCATGGGAGGCTCCTCAACAGATCCAAGCATACTAACCATGAGAGGCTCCTCAATAGCTCCAAGTGTACTAACCATGAGAAGCTCCTCAATAGCTCCAAGTGTACTAACCATGAGAGGCTCCTCAACAGATCCAACTGTTCTAACCATGGGATGCTCCTCAACAGATCCAACTGTGCTAACCATGGGAAGCTCCTCAACAGATCCAACTGTGCTAAACATGAGAGGCTCCTCAGCAGATCCAACTGTGCTAACCATGGGAGGCTCCCCAACAGATCTAACTGTACTTACCATGGGAGGCTCCTCAACAGATCCAAGTGTACTAACCATGAGAGGATCCTCAATATATCCAAGTGTACTAACTATGGGAAGCTCCTCAATAGATCCAAGTGTACTAACCATGGGAAGCTCCTCAATAGATCCAACTGTGCTAACCATGAGAGGCTCCACAACAGATCCAAATGTGCTAAACATGGGAGGCTCCTCAACAGATCCAACTGTGCTAACCATGGGAGGCTCCTCAACAGATCCAAGTGTACTAACCATGAGAAGCTCCTCAATAGAGCCAAGTGTACTAACCATGAGAGGCTCCTCAACAGATCCAACTGTTCTAACCATGGGAGGCTCCTCAACAGATCCATCTGTGCTAACCATGGGAGGCTCCTCAATAGATCCAACTGTGGTAACCATGGGCTTCTCAATAGAGCCGATTGTGCTGACCACTACTTCCTTCCCAGTGGAGACATCTGTGTTGATCACAGATTCCTTATCAATAGAACAGACTGTGTTAATCTGTACTTCTTTAGTCCTAGAGCAGACTATGGTAATCATGCATTCGTGTTCAGTGTTCCCGTCTGTGTGTGGCGCGGATTCTGCATCAATCAAGTGCTCGGTGTGGCTTGTCAATCGTTTGCCAGCAGTGCCGTTGTTGAATGCGGTGATTTCATCCATGCTCAGCTTCACCTTAGAAAGCAAATAATTTATTAAATGAGAAGTAAGATAAAAATTAAAGGACAGTCAACAATGTATGACGTGTGCTCTGTGCAGTGACAGAAGAAGCACACACCTGGGGACATTATTTGATATATGGACAGCGAGAGAAGATTTATCAATATTGAAATAAATGTGCGTTGTAAACTTAGATGGTATAAAAAAAAGCATGCTCACTTTTCACAAAGTTATGTGCATTAGATTGAGAGTAGTTCCCCCCCCTCCCCCCCCCCACAAAACAAAGAAGAAATAATTAATGCGAGATGCCAACAAGGGGACTAGATCAAGAAGCAAATGTCTAGAAGGACAAAATGTACATATTATATAGCACTTCTTGGTATCCAATAACAAATCATTTTCAGAACGTTCAAGAAAGCCTCCAATGAGTAAACCACCTAGATTCCAGCAGGGTCGAGTTGGGCACTGACTTCCCCATGAAACCGAATGTACCAGTCTGCAGGCTTACTGACTGATGAGAAATCTCCAGGAACAGAAGGCACTAGAGCCAGCACCTGCTCTTTATTCCATGCAAAGATGGAGTGAAATGGAAGGATAGAGAAATGTCTGAGAGGTTCTTGGTATCATGCATGAGAGAAGTATTGAAATGAGTGGGAATATTTTATATTACAAGCAGTGTTACAGTGAGAAGGAAGAGTAGACTGTGCTCGAGTGGCTCAAAAAAAGCCACAACAGAAAAACATACATGTCTGGTGTGTCCTTTTTTCCGTGCAGAGAAACAGTGGGAAACACAGAAGCGTATGGTGGTATGCGCACTTTGGCCCGCCCCAACTGACATTTTGCTGCCTGTATTACATCGCTTACTCAAACAGTGCTGCAGTTATAGGGGGTGAA
Source organism: Triturus cristatus (assembly GCF_964204655.1). Classification (NCBI taxonomy): domain Eukaryota; kingdom Metazoa; phylum Chordata; class Amphibia; order Caudata; family Salamandridae; genus Triturus; species Triturus cristatus. Next base: position 67,003,318 of record NC_140579.1, on the reverse strand, counting down.
ATGCCTATGGACACAGTAGGGAGGGCCACAGGGGTACACACGTGTAAAAACAAAAAGGCAATTACCGCTGGGCAAACGCAGAGTATGTTGGTGATGAATATATTCCATCGGTGGTTCCTCCTAAAGGGCAGGGGAGCATTGCCCCGCCTGCCTTAAGCACAGCAGACAAACTAAAATAAATAAAATGGCATACTAATGCCATTTGATTTTGCCTCCGGTCCAGATCACATGAGTGTGAAGGCAGGGCGCAATCCTGTGATAGCAGGATGACTGCTGCCCCTGCCAGAGAGTACGTCAGATTGGCCAGCTGACTTGTGATGGCCAGTTCGACATGCGCAATGTAGTCCCAGGCATCCCAGGGCTGTGAAACAGCCGAGGGATTGGCTGACACACCCCCAGACTCAAAATGAGCGCTGGGTTAGCCTACACCAACCAATCCTGGAGCTGCTCTCATGCTCAAAACAGAATGAGAGAAGCGCCAGGATTGTTTGGATTTGCGTTCCAGTGGGCACAAAGGGAAGTGTCACCCTTTCCTGCTCATGGACACCACCATCGCTGGGAGAGAAGTGCTGCGACGGGCGGGAGCTGCATCTATGGCGAGTTGTGTGCCATCGCGACCTACCATATTTATGTATTGCTAGCCGCAACTGATCTATTCCATGCAGTGACATAGTGAGAGAAATAAATGGATCTGTTTATTTTGCATGCAGGTAGAAGGTCATGTCTCTAGTGTGCTTTATTTCATGCAGTGACGCAGGGGATAGAAGTCTTTAGTGAAGTCTATAATGTATACACGGATATATTGAGATGGATAGACCTGTTAGAGGCGTACTTAAATCAATGTGCGACACAGTGAGATAGAAGGATTAAGTGTATGGTGATGTTCGTATTCTATGCAGTGACAGCGAGATAGAAGGGTAGAAGTGTATGGTGATGTTCATATTCCATGCAGTGACACAGTGAGATAGAAGGATGAAGTGTATGGTGCTGTTCATATTCCATGCAGTGACACAGTGAGATAGAAGGATAGAAGTGTATGGTGATGTTCATATTCCATGCAGTGACACAGTGAGATAGAAGGATGGAAGTGTATGGTAATGTTATATTCCATGCAGTGACAGCGAGATAGAAGGGATGAAGTGTATGGTATTGTTCATATTCCATGCAGCGACAGTGAGATAGAAGGGTAGAAGTGTATGGTATTGGTCATATTCCATGCAGCGACAGTGAGATAGAAGGGTAGAAGTGTATGGTATTGTTCATATTCCATGCAGTGACAGTGAGATAGAAGGGTAGAAGTGTATGGTATTGTTCATATTCCATGCAGCGACAGTGAGATAGAAGGGTAGAAGTGTATGGTATTGTTCATATTCCATGCAGTGACAGTGAGATAGAAGGGTAGAAGTGTATGGTATTGGTCATATTCCATGCAGCGACAGTGAGATAGAAGGGTAGAAGTGTATGGTATTGGTCATATTCCATGCAGCGACAGTGAGATAGAAGGGTAGAAGTGTATGGTATTGTTCATATTCCATGCAGTGACAGTGAGATAGAAGGGTAGAAGTGTATGGTATTGTTCATATTCCATGCAGTGACAGTGAGATAGAAGGGTAGAAGTGTATGGTATTGGTCATATTCCATGCAGTGACAGTGAGATAGAAGGGTAGAAGTGTATGGTATTGTTCATATTCCATGCAGTGACAGCAAGATAGAAGGGGAGATAGGGTACGGTGATGTTCATATTACCTATAGTGGGATAAAAGGACAGACACATCGCAGGAGTTCTTATTCCATGCAGTGAGATGGAAGGGGAGAAAGTGTGTGGCGATGTTTACATTCGCTGCAGTGATGCAGTGGGATAAAAGGATCGACATCGCCCAGGCATTCTTATCTCATGCAATGAGACATTGAAATGAAAGTGTGGGGTAATGTATATATTTTTTGCAGAGATGCAGTGAGGTAAAAGGATGAACATGTTCCAGGTGTTCTATATTATATGCAGTAATGCATTGAGATCGAGGGTTGTGGTGATGTTTACATTCCATGCAGTGATGCAGTGAAATAGAATTGAAGTGCATGGTGATGGTTATATTCCATGAAGTGACGCAGTGAAATAGGATTGAGAAGTCTCAGTTGTTCTTTATCTCATGCAGTGATGCAGTGAAATAGAAGTATATGGCGATGCTTATATTCCATGCAGAGATATATTGAGGTGGATGGTCATGTTCGAGGTGTTTTATTCCATGCAGGGAGATGTAAATGTATGGTGATGATTATATCCCATGCAATGATATAGAAGGATGGATATGTCCCAGGTGTCCTTTATTGCATGCAGTGAGATAGAAGGCTGCGCTGATGTTTATATTCCTTGCAGTGAGAGAGAAGTATGGACATGTCCCAGGTGTTCTTTATCCCATGCAGTGAGGCAGTGAGATAGAGGTGTGTGTGATATTTATATTCCATGCAGTGATATAATCGAGATGACTGGGCATGTTCGAGGTGTTGTGTGTTCCACGCAGTGATGTAGCGAGATAGGACAGAAGTAAATGGTGATGTTTATATGCTGTGCAATCACATAGCGAGATGCAAGGATTCACATGTATAATGTGCCCTGTACTCCAGGGAGTGATGCAGTGAAACAGGGTAGAAATGGATGGCATGTTTAGGTGCCATGTGTGGATGCAGTGTGGTAAGATGGATAAATGAGGGGATATTTCATGCTTAAACACGACATCAAGAAAATTAATGAAACTCCTACCTTGTTATTCATGGTTTCTGGCCCAGTCAACTCCACACTGACGCAGCTGCTTGTGTTCATCAATGATTCTTGATCGATGGAGCCATCTGGGCTGATAGAGTCATTATCAATAAAACCATCTGTGCATAATGGTAAGAGCTGAATAGTGGAGTCTGTGCTGAGAGGCGCTGCTTCCCGAGAGGAGAAGTCTGTGCTGAGTGGCGCTGCTTCCCAACAGGAGACGTCTGTGCTGAGAGGCGCCGCTTCCCCACAGGAGATGTCTGTGCTGAGAGGCGCCGCTTCCCCACAGGAGACGTCTGTGCTGAGAGGCGCCGCTTCCCCAGCGGAGCCGTCTGTGCTGAGAGGCGCCGCTTCCCCAGCGGAGACATCTGTGCTGAGAGGCGCTGCTTCCCCAGCGGAGACGTCTGTGCTGAGAGGCGCTGCTTCCCCAGCGGAGACGTCTGTGCTGAGAGGAGCCGCTTCCCGATAGGAGACATCTGTGCTGAGAGGTGCCGCTTCCCGACAGGAGACGTCTGTGCTGAGAGGCGCAGCTTCCCAACAGGAGACGTCTGTGCTGAGAGCCGCCGCTTCCCCAGAGGAGACGTCTGTGCTGAGAGGCGCTGCTTCCCCAGCAGAGACGTCTGTGCTGAGAGGCGCTGCTTCCCCAGCAGAGACGTCTGTGCTGAGAGGCGCCGCTTCCCCACAGGAGACATCTGTGCTGAGAGGTGCCACTTCCCGACAGGAGACGTCTGTGCTGAGAGGCGCAGCTTCCCAACAGGAGACGTCTGTGCTGAGAGCCGCCGCTTCCCCAGAGGAGACGTCTGTGCTGAGAGGCGCTGCTTCCCCAGCAGAGACGTCTGTGCTGAGAGGCGCTGCTTCCCCAGCAGAGACGTCTGTGCTGAGAGGCGCCGCTTCCCCACAGGAGATGTCTGTGCTGAGAGGCGCCGCTTCCCCACAGGAGACGTCTGTGCTGAGAGGCGCCGCTTCCCCACAGGAGACGTCTGTGCTGAGAGGCGCCGCTTCCCCAGCAGAGACGTCTGTGCTGAGAGGCGCTGCTTCCCCAGCGGAGACATCTGTGCTGAGAGGCGCTGCTTCCCCAGCGGAGACGTCTGTGCTGAGAGGTGCCGCTTCCCGACAGGAGACATCTGTGCTGAGAGGCGCCGCTTCCCAACAGGAGACGTCTGTGCTGAGAGGCGCCGCTTCCCCAGAGGAGACATCTGTGCTGAGAGGCGCCGCTTCCCCAGAGGAGACGTCTGTGCTGAGAGGCGCCGCTTCCCCACCGGAGACGTCTGTGCTGTGAGGCGCCGCTTCCCCAGCGGAGACGTCTGTGCTGTGAGGCGCCGCTTCCCCAGCGGAGACGTCTGTGCTGTGAGGCGCCGCTTCCCCAGCGGAGACGTCTGTGCTGCGAGGCGCCGCTTCCCCAGCGGAGACGTCTGTGCTGCGAGGCGCCGCTTCCCCAGTGGAGACGTCTGTGCTGCGAGGCGCCGCTTCCCCAGTGGAGACGTCTGTGCTGTGAGGCACCGCTTCCCCAGCAGAGACGTCTGTGCTGCGAGGCGCCGCTTCCCCAGCGGAGACGTCTGTGCTGCGAGGCGCCGCTTCCCCAGCGGAGACGTCTGTGCTGCGAGGCGCCGCTTCCCCAGTGGAGACGTCTGTGCTGCGAGGCGCCGCTTCCCCACAGGAGACGTCTGTGCTGAGAGGCACCGCTTCCCCACAGGAGACGTCTGTGCTGAGAGGCGCTGCGTCCCCAGCAGAGACGTCTGTGCTGAGAGGCGCTGCTTCCCCAGCGGAGACGTCTGTGCTGAGAGGCGCTGCTTCCCCAGCGGAGACGTCTGTGCTGAGAGGCGCTGCTTCCCCAGCGGAGACGTCTGTGCTGAGAGGCGCTGCTTCCCCAGCGGAGACGTCTGTGCTGAGAGGCGCTGCTTCCCCAGCGGAGACGTCTGTGCTGAGAGGCGCTGCTTCCCCAGCGGAGACGTCTGTGCTGAGAGGCGCTGCTTCCCCAGCGGAGACGTCTGTGCTGAGAGGCGCTGCTTCCCCAGCGGAGACGTCTGTGCTGAGAGGCGCCGCTTCCCCAGTGGAGAAGTCTGTGCTGAGAGGCGCCTCTTCCCCAGCGGAGACATCTGTGCTGAGAGGCGTTGCTTCTCCAGAGGAGACATCTGTGCTTAGAGGCGCTGCTTCCCCAGAGGAAACGTCTGTGCTGAGAGGTGCCGCCTCATCAATGGATCGTCCTGAGCTAATTTCTAGTTCATCAATGCAGCTTTCTGTATCAATTTTAGCTTTCTCATCAATAAAACTATGCGCTTTTACAGGAGCGGGCTCATCCATGTGGTCATCTGTGCTGAGAGGCGCTGCATCATCCTTTGGGCCAACTGTGCTGAGAGGTGCTGCCTCATCCATTGAACTGTCTGTGCCGAGTGACTCTGCCTCTTTCGTGGAACCGTATGTGTCGAGAGGCGCTGCCTCACCCGTGCAGCTGTCTGTGCTGAGAGGCGCTGCTTCCCCAGTGGAGACGTCTGTGCTGAGAGGCGCCGCCTCATCAATGGATCGTACTGAGCTGATCTCCAATTCCTCAATGCAGCTTTCTGTATAAATTTTAGCCTTCTCTTCAATAGGACTGTGTGTGTTTATAGGTGGTTCCTCATCGGTGGGGCCACCTGTGCTGCGAGGCGGTGCCTCATTGGTGGGGCCACCTGTGCTGATAGGCACTGCCTCATTTGTGGGGCCGTCCGTGCCGAGAGGTGCTGCCTCATCCGTGGGGCCGTCCCTGCCGAGAGGCGCTGCCTCATCCGTGGGGCCGTCCCTGCCGAGAGGCGCTGCCTCATCCGTGGGGCCGTCCCTGCCGAGAGGCGCTGCCTCATCCGTGGGGCCGTCCGTGCCGAGAGGCGCTGCCTCATCCGTGGGGCCGTCCGTGCCGAGAGGCGCTGCCTCATCCGTGGGGCCGTCCGTGCCGAGAGGCGCTGCCTCATCCGTGGGGCCGTCCGTGCCGAGAGGCGCTGCCTCATCCGTGGGGCCGTCCGTGCCGAGAGGCGCTGCCTCATCCGTGGGGCCGTCCGTGCCGAGAGGCGCTGCCTCATCAGTGGGGCCGTCCGTGCTGAGAGGCGCTGCCTCATCCGTGGGGCCATCAGTGCTGAGAGGCGCTGCCTCATCCGTGGGGCCGTCAGTGCTGAGAGGCGCTGCCTCATCTGTGGAGCTGTCAGTGCTGAGAGGCGCTGCCTCATCTGTGGAGCCGTCAGTGCTGAGAGGCGCTGCCTCATCTGTGGAGCCGTCAGTGCTGAGAGGCGCTGCCTCATCCGTGGGGCCGTCAGTGCTGAGAGGCGCTGCCTCATCCGTGGGGCCGTCAGTGCTGAGAGGCGCTGCCTCATCCGTGGGGCCGTCAGTGCTGAGAGGCGCTGCCTCATCCGTGGGGCCGTCAGTGCTGAGAGGCGCTGCCTCATCCGTGGGGCCGTCAGTGCTGAGAGGCGCTGCCTCATCCGTGCGGCCGTCAGTGCTGAGAGGCGCTGCTTCCCCAGTGGAGACGTCTGTGCTGAGAGGCGCCGCCTCATCAATGGATCGTACTGAGCTGATCTCCAATTCCTCAATGCAGCTTTCTGTATAAATTTTAGCCTTCTCTTCAATAGGACTGTGTGTGTTTATAGGTGGTTCCTCATCGGTGGGGCCACCTGTGCTGCGAGGTGCTGCCTCATCCATGGGGCCGTCAGTGCTTAGAGGTGCTGCCTCATCCGTGGGGCCGTCAGTGCTTAGAGGTGCTGCCTTATCCGTGGGGCTGTCTGTGCTGAGAGTCACTGCCTCATCCGTGGGGCTGTCTGTGCTGAGAGGCGCCGCCTCATTCCTGGAGCTTTCTGTGCTGAGAGGCGCTGCTTCCACAGCAGAGGTGTCTGTGCTGAAAGGTGCTGCTTCATCAATGGATAGTACTGAGCTAATCTCCAGTTCATGAATGCAGCTTTCTTTATCACTTTTAGCCTTCTCATCAATGAGACTGTGTGTGTTTATAGGCGTGGACTCATTTATAGGGCTGTCTGTGCTTAGAGGAACTGCTTCCCCAGCAGAAACATCGGTACTGAGAGGCGCCACCTCTTCCGTGGGGCCGTCTGTGCTGAGAGGTGCCACGTCTTCCCTGGGGCCGTCTGGGCTGAGAGGTGCCACCTCATCCGTGGGGCCGTCTGGGCCGAGAGGCGCTGCTTCCCCAGCGGAGACGTCTGTGCTGAGAGGCGCTGTTCCATCAAGGGATCGTACTGAGCTAATGTCCAGTTCATCAACGCAGCTTTTTGTATCAATTGTAACCTTCTGATCAATAAGACGGTGTGTGTTTATAGGCACTGCCTCATCTCTGGGGACGTCTGTGCTGAGACACACTGCATTATCTGTGAAGTAGTCTGTGCAGAGAGTCACTGGCTTATCAATTGAGCAGTTTGTGTTGAGAGACACTGGCTCATCAAGAGACCCATCGGTGCTGAGAGGCACTGCGTCAACTGAGAAGTCTGTGCTGAGAGGCATTACCTCAACAGAGCCATCTGTGCTGAGATATATTGCCTCAATGGAGCTGCCTGTGCTGAGGTGCATTGCTTCAATGGGATCATCTGTACTTAAAGGCATTGCCTCAACGGAGTCCTCTGTGCTGAGAGACATTGCCTCATGAATGGGGTCGCCTGTAGTCAATGTTACTGCCTCAATTTTGTGGTCTGTGATTATAGGTACTGCTTCAATGGGGCACGCTATGCTGAGAGGCACTGCTTCAATAGAGTCATCAACACAGTTCTCTGTGTTGATGGACATTGCCTTGATTAACCAATCTGTGCCAATAGGGACTGCCTCATTACTGGAACCATCTGTGCCATTTGGCACTACCACATGAGTGAAGTTGTCTGGGCTGGCGGGCACTGCTTGATTCGAGGACCGGTTTGTATTCATAGGGACTGATTCAAAGGAGCTATCTGTGCTTGTAGGTAGAGCTTCATCAGTGGCATCCTCTGTGTCCTCTGTGATGACAGGCACCACCTCAAAAGAGCTGTCTGTGCTGATATGTGTTGATCCATCAATGGCGCTGTCAGGAACAATGGGCACCGCTTCATCAATGGACCCATCTGTGTTGATAAGGACTGTTTCAAGGGAGCCATCTGTGTTGATTGACAATGCCTCATGAATGGCATTGCCTGGGCTAATAGTTACAGTCTCAACTGTGTTGTATGTACTAATAAGCACTGCCTCAGTGGAGCAATCTGTCTTGACATGCATTGCCTTATCATTGAAGACTTCTGTGCTGATGGGCATGACCTCGTCAATGGTGCCATCTGTGCTGAGGGGCCCTGCTTCAATGGCTCCATCTGTGCAGAGAGGCACTGCCTCAATGACGCCCTCTGTTCCGAGGGGCGCTGCCTCAATGGCACCATCCGTTCTGAGGGGCGCTGCCTCAATGGCGCCATCCGTTCCGAGGGGCGCTGCCTCAATGGCGCAGTCTGTTCTGAGGGGCGCTGCTTCAATGGCGCAGTCTGTTCTGAGGGGCGCTGCTTCAATGGCGCAGTGTTAGAAATGGGATTTCTGGCTGGCTAAGGCTTGCGCCAAAGCCAGGCAGAAACCACCACTCTAGTCAGGGCAAGGAAGTTACACGCCAAAGATAACCCCTGCTCACCCCCTTGGTAGCTTGGCACGAGCAGTCAGGCTTATCTCTGAGGCGATGTGTAAAGCGTTTGCGCGCGCACCCAGCAACAACACCCAAGGCCCACCACAAAGGAAACTCCACACAAGGTGTTCTATAAAAATAGCCTTTGTATTATACACAACACATTAGATAAAAACACACACTCTACAATGTGCCAACAGGCACGGGCAGAATTTACAAGGGATTATATATACAGGGGACAGGGCCACCTGGACCACTGTCAGGAAGTAGCACTTTTTAGAACATAGGAATAATACTGTAGTACAAAATAACATAGGTAGCACACAACCAGTAACTACTGGTAACCAGAAAGTACCACCTACGCAACCCTAACCACCTTAGGACAGTATTGCGCAGGGAATCAGGACCTCACTAGCACCACCTGTACTAGGGAGAAAACAACCACCTAAGTATCACTATACCTGTAGGGGTCTAAGCACATAAACACATGATGCATAACATTCAGAGGTGTAAAGCAAAGCACATGACGCAAAAACACATTCAGAGGTGCAGAAAAGGTACAATGGCGCCAAAAACTCACATTAGCCACCACCTGTGGCAGTCCCTAGGCCAACTGGCCTCTCATGGGCTCAAGCGCCCGTTGTCCACAGAGTCAGGGCAAGATTGCGCAGGATGCACAGTCTAGAACGTGAAGCAACAGGGCACAACCTAAACGTTGCAGCTGCCCACTAAGTGCTGGGCAGCTGGGAAAAAGAACCTGGCACCGGCGTGCCTCTTGAGCCCTCTCTGGGCTCTGGACGATCAAGCAATGCCCCCGTTAGAGCCTCACAGGCTCAATAAACAAATGTGCCCCTCTGAATAACGTCGGAGCGGCCCACTGCCTTCCGGGGCCGCTCTGGTCATGGACGAAATGCCCCCGTAGGTTTAGAGCCTCCCTGGGCTCTTCTAAAAACAAGGAGTGCCTCGTTGGAGCCTCTCGGGGCTCGGGAGCACTGCTTTCCTCGGAGTCCCACTCGGGGGACTCTCTAAAGACACCGCTGCCCCCCTGAGCCTTGCAGGCTCTGAAATAGCTGGGGGGGGGGCGCGTTGGAGACTCGCAGGCTCCTTGAATCGGGTGGGAGCGCTCGAGCGCTCAAACCAAGCACCCCAAGCTCCCGCTGGTCAGAGCCTTTGCCGGCTCGTGACCGGAACACTCCGCCCCCTCACTCACCAGGACTGCTGCTCCGGTCTCGGCGGCGCGGCTCTTCCTTTCGCCCGGGCCCCCTCCTGGGACCCGGGACTTGGTGAGCGGAGTCTGCCGGGCTCACAGCTTCCGGATTCCCCTCCTCCTCTGGCCAGTGCAGGAGCGCGAGGTGGGCTCTCGTCGCTTCCTGCTTCAAAGTCCCGCCCACGTCCCAGTCAGCGTTGCCTGACTTCCTGGGCTGCGGCGGTGAGTTGCGATTGCGGTGACGCGGGGTGGGCACCCGCGAGGGGGGGTGAAATTCAATACAGCAAGGTCCCTGGCGGGGTGGGCACCCGCTAGGGATATTAATTTACCGATAAGCGGGGTAGGCTCCCGCAAGCACCACAATGCGGTATACGGCGGGGTGGGCACCCGCCGTAAGAATAAGCAAATAAGCGGGGTGGGCACCCGCAAGCAGTTACGGCAATGTCCCTGGCAGGGTGGGCACCTGCCAGGAGACTCTAGAATCGGCAGATACGGGGCAAACGCCGGGTGGGCACCGGCTTTTTAGAAATAAAAGCGCTCCTGAGCGCTAAAGGAAAAGGAAAGCGCTTCCAGGCGCTAGAGGTGAAAAATAAAGCGCTCCCAGCGCTTCAGGGCACACAATCAGCAAAAGTCCAGGCAAGTTCTCCCCTGCATGCAGCAGGGCAGGGGTGGGGGCAAGGCTGGACCCAGAGCCAGCTCACTGGGCCTCCAGGCAGGGAGGTAGTCCAGGTGGCGGTCCTCTGGTCCAGCAGCAGCAGCCCCCCCCAGGCAGGATCCTGGCAAAGAACAATTTCTGTGGGGACACAGCCCCATTTTTATACAGTCAAACCCTTTGTTCTGGGTTCAGGGTGAGGGGGAAAACCAGTCGCAGCTGGTTGGGGAGCACCCTTGATGTGCTCAGCCCCTCACTCTATTCACTGGCAGGGCTAGGGTCGTCAGTCGCACCACAGGGGGCGGGGCCAGCATTGTGTTTGGAAAACCCTGTCCTATTCAGGACCCAGGTGGACTCCTCCCACCCATCTAGCTGCTGATCTCCCCATTCACCACTGGGTGACTCATCCTGACACTGGGGAATCCCTAGCCCGTCACATGACACGACCAGCCAATCACGCGACAGACACACTGCACACTGAAGTGCCCACTTCTAGAAGTGGCACTTCCACACTAGGTACATGCACGCCGCACACATCATCGCGCAGCATTCACTCCCACGAGTCCGCACATACCAAACTCGGGCCTGCACACCCCACGCATCAGGAACTACTAGGGACACATACATTCCCCATGCATTCCTATGGGAGGGCAGGCCTATCTCACCACATGCACTCAGAGCACGCACGCACTTTACCCTGGGACACAGGGAAAGTGCGCAGAGACCAAACAATCACCATACCAAGTCACCAATAAAAATCCAAAAAGTCCAGGGGTGAACCTGCCAGAAGGGCCAAGTCCAACACAACCCCCTTCCAGCCAAAACGCAGGGCAGACCAATCACCACCGTGATGGACTTCCCTGCTTGGGGCGATAGAACACGGACGCGGGCCCGCAACTGCATGGACACCCTCCGGTTCTACGCCACGGTGAACCCATGGAATTCTTTTTAACACCACTGTCCGGACCAACTGGGCTACCCCACTGGTACTCCCAAGCTGTCCGCGGCCAAGACCAGGCCCTAGGCCACCCAGGTGCCACTGGTCTTTGCCTAACCACAGAGTGGGGGGTAGTAACCCCTGGCACATAGCGGCCATTCTCCACTCTTCCTCTCTGAACGACAGGACTAGACTGCCACTGGTTCTCCAGCCTAGGGTCTACACCCTCAGGCGGACCAGGAGTCTCAGGGAAGGCTCTCCTCCCCCTACCTCTTCTCCTAGGGTTCCTCCTCCTCTGGCGAGGGGTACACCTAGAACGCCATTCCAACCCAGGGTTTAACCCCTCAGGTTGTACCGGGGGCAGAGGTGGGCTCTCCCACCCTCTGCACCCCCTTCCAGAACCCTGCTCCCTACCAACTGGGGCGGTACCTCTGGAAGAAGAACTGGTCGGGACGCTGATTACAGACGTCCCACCCTTCAGGTCAGGCTGATCCTGAACCTGGCCTCCCAACCTCCGGCCTAGAACCTTTGGTGGAATAATTGCCTGGCACTCCAGGACTTCTGGGGATTTCCACTCCATCCCCCTGAGGCTATCAAAGGACACATACGTCAAGCGACTGTCTGTCTGGCGCTGATCTCCCGTCCCCTGTCCACCTGACAGTGCGCGGAGATCCCCCAGAACAGAAGTGGTGCCACCCTGGTCACTACACGGGATCCTAGCCCAACTGGGTAGTCCCTGACCCACAGGCTCTTCCACTGGGAAACTCATCCCCCAATCACTCCTCACACTGGTCTCCTGTACCCTCCCTACCGGAGCGGTACTGCCAGACTCTAGAACCACAGGAGCCCTGGTTACAGGTGCTCCAGGTCCTCTACTCACCAGGAGATCTCCCTCAAATGGGCTAACAGGCCAGCCTAGGTCCCCAACTTGGTGTTCCCTCATGGAACCATCCAAGTCCTGAGGCAGGGTTTTGTACGTCAGGGGACCCTCGGTCACCCTCTCACTCCTGCTCCACTGAGCCAGGCAGTGAGCCCCTACACCCTCCTCGCTATCCTGGGACCTAGCTGGGCTACACTGAGCCTCTTCCACCACGCTGGGCTGGAAGATACCTGACCCACTACTTTTGGAGTCACTCCCTAATGACTCTAGAGAACCTCTAGCCCTTTCCCAGCGCTCTGCTTCATCTCCAAGCTCAAATGGGGCAGACACCCCACACCCCAACAGGTGTTGGCGCAACCCCGGTGCACAACAATTGAGCAGGTGTTCTCTGAGAATCAGATCACACAGTTTATCATAATCAGATTCTGCGGGAACTCTTATCCAATCAAACAGTGCATCCTCACATTCATCCACAAACTCCTCCCAAGACTGGTGAGACAGTTTCCTACTGCCCCTGAACTTCAACCTTAACTCCTCCTCCTGGGGAACAGGTACCAGACTGGGGGGACTGGGATTGGGATTTCCTACACTGGAATCTACATCGCTACTACCACTGGACTCAACCCTCCCTGGGGAGTCCAGAAAATTAAAACTGCGCGCAGGGGGTAGTCTACCCTCCAGAGCTACTTTGCCTCTGGTGGAGGCCCTCTCAGCCTCCTCTACCCTCTCCCGCGCCAAGACCCACTCAGTCTCTCGCTGTTGCTTCCTGGCCTCCAGCTGCGCCATAGCCTGAGCATGCTCTAACCTGAGCTTCTCTAACGCCAGCTGGTGCTCCCTTTCTTTCCTCCTATCTTCCCACTCCTCTGGGGACAGGGAAAGGGATGAGGCGCTGCCTCCTACGCTGGACCCAGCACGGGACGCCCTACCTATGGGGTCCTCACTCTCTACTGGCGTCCAGGTATTGTCATCCTCTACCTCCTCTTCTGACTCTTCCTCTGTACAGTACCTTTCTAACTCCTGCCTCTGGCGCCAAGCTAGCTCATAGGGATCACAAGCAGGCTCCATTCTGGCGGACGTTATGGTAACAATTATACAGGGAACCTAGGGGTCTGAGTTTCACACAGGAGCACACAATTCACAAAAAGATTCAGCAAGCTCTCTAACCCAGAGAACTCACACTCACTTGCCTAGTGCCACACACCATTCATCCACACACACAACCCTCCCCTCGGACTGGTAAGGCAGTTTCTACCACCCCTGATTCCTCAACCTGACCACCACGTGACACAGGTACCAACTCTGGGCGCAGGGCGGGGGACAATGTACAGGACACTATTACGCTGCCACCACTGGATCCCACCCTCTGGTGAATCCAGAAACACAATGCACTAAGGGGGATGATCTACCCTCCCGAGCTAGGGACACCTAACTCACAGTGCACAAAACCACATTTCCAAAGAAATGACAATTAAAAACAAACTTAGAACAATAATCCCTATACCATGTGATTTATCTAAATGCAGAGTTTTGTAGTGCTGTGGTAAATAAAATAAATATTACCTGACTGAATTTCGTACGGAGTCTTAAAATAAAGTAAAATAGCTCAAAATAACAAGAGGCAGAATCCGTGGTATAAGAGGTTTTCTAATGGGCTTTATTCCATTCAAAATGGCCGACTCGAGTGGCGGCCTTCAGGTTCCGTCACCACGAGGGTTCAGGAAGTGAAGTACAATAACTTATTAACAGACATACATTTTTATAATAAGTGCATTACAATGAAACGAATGTAGAAGGCGTAACATTTGATAAGAAAAATGACGTAACAGTGACATAATCGAAACTAGGCGTAATAAGGAATAAAAGAAACATGATTGGTTAGAATTATCAGACATAGGTGGATCTATAAGATAATACTTGGCATAGATGCGCGCGCAGCAGCATGACGTGTAATTGACGTGTAACTAGGGGGTGAAGGGGACTTGACATTTAGCTCTACATGTGGAGACGAGAAGTCTGGGGTCAAGTCATCCTAATCCCAAATCATATCTAACATCCTATGTTTAAAGAACTATGTTATCCACAAGGAGGAGACTCTCGGACAGAATCTATTCTATACTGACTGTGTGCGTGTACAAGCGTCTAAGTGTCTATATGAGATGCGAGAGGCAGAAAACTTTCCATAGCAACAGGGCTATGAATCACTTGCATGAAGACAGAGAAGCCTGGCCTTTTGCTTGGTAACTGGAGGAATGTTTACTTAAACTACTAGGCAAGAATGCATCGGCTGAAGAGCAAAATAGATAATTAGAAGGTGAAATACAACTTCTTGGCAGACAGGCGAAAACTAGCCGAGGCAGGCACCGTTAGCTGCACAGGGAGTAGGACAAAGTTCATGGATACAGATGCGAGCTCAAGCTGAAGCTGTCAGAGACAGAGAGCAGGGAAAGGCTTTGAGGACAGAATCGGGCCTACTCGCCTGAACTGTAAAAATGGAGTAACTTGGCCATATAAAGTCAGTGGCCTTTTATACTTAGGAATCGAATATCCAGCCCATTGATGGCGGATCTGACAGAGAACATGTTGACGGTAGACACACATATGTTTGCGTCTTAGAAACTGGAACTGGAGGGAACATACATGTACTTGTAACATGCATATAGAACCGTTGGGGTCCAAGATAGGGGACATAACTGACCAGGAAAATCCACATTTCCACATTCCCTCCTTGTCCCCTTCTTGCCCTTCACGAGACATCAATCTTCATCATTCCATTGATTTGCTCATGGAGCATCATTTCTTCTTCCTTCTTCTTCCGGGATCTTGAGCGAAAACCTTGATGTGGAATACACGATGTGGCACACAGACCACAAATCGCTGGTCCACATTGCAAACATATGCAACAACTGAAAAGCATAAGAAGGCCAATACCTAGGAAGGATAGAACTCTCCATCCCCAGGCTGATATCACACTCCAAAACCACCCGGACCACGTCCAAGTGCCTGGATTCTCGTGTATCTGGCTTACAATCTTATGAAGGCGTGTTATAGCTTTATATACAGATGGCGAATTTTCTGGTATGAAAATGCAGCAGCTGGATCCGATGACCCTGCAAGCTCCGCCCCTATCGGCCAGGATGACGTCAAGGACAAGACGATTCTGGAGAACAACAATTCTCATCACTGATTGTTCCTCTGTCAGATTGCCTAGGGCGGCTATAGTCTCGTTTACTACAGCTTCAAGAGTCTTGGTGAGTCTGCGTATCAGCTTACTATTTGATATTGTACCTATATAGGGAAAGATACCTTTATTGAAATCTACATACTTGTCCCATGCCGTCTCAGTATAATCGACAACTGGGAGATCTCTTCGCTCTCTATTGTGTACTAAATGAACATTTCGATAATAATCAGGAGGAGCTAGGAAAACAGGTGGCAAAAGGAATGCTATGTAACAGGTACCATCCCAATCTAGAGGCAGACGCATATATGCCGTCTGACCACATATAAAGTAAGAATGGCGAGAAGCTCTAAATGAAGATTTGCCTTGATCACTATATTCTACTGTAGTAACGCATTGGCTATGGCCCATATGTATGGAACCAACTTTTCTCACACATAATTCACCCTTTACTGGAAATACTGACATAGTGGGCAGAATTAGTTCAACTTCGGATTTGACATTCAAAATCATAAGATTAGGCGTAAAATTACCTAATTTATACACTTCATTTTCTAAATCAGTTCCTGTTCTACTGGGGTGACCCTCCTTATTAGGGTGACAGACTTTGAATAAAACTAGATTTAGATTTCCCCATATCCAATGTTGTTGATAAACTGCTGTGTCTGGGTCTATGGAATTTAATAAACTAAACCATGCTCCACAGGAGCCATTGCGTGTAAACGGATGTGGAAAGAAAGGCAGAACTCCTTTGTTATTCTGATAGGGAGGGAGTCGGCCACACACCCAACAATTTGTCGCATTACTAGTCTGATGGGAATGATGTAACATACTAATGAATGTGTTATTGCGCAGCGCAAGTCTATAGGACAACTCATGTGGCGGTAGGTCACTAAAAGAATGTTCATCAGTTATATTGAAAACACGTTTAGAAACAGGATGATATATGTGCAAAATCATACTCGTAATAATTACTAAAATACTCAATAAAAACAAAATTAATAATGTCACAATACAGTGGTTACGCAGTAATTTACAATAAGCATGTCGTTTCATTATGATTCTGGACTCTGCATCATTCAGACCTAAAGGATACATGTCGGGACAGATTCAACCGCTTCACCTTGGAGAGGACTTAAACAATCAAATCGTCCGACAGTTTAGATCTGGACCTGAGTTTCTGTTTATAGCACTGAGAGTCATTTTGTTCAACAAAAGGAAGTTTTGAATCAGTCTGTGAGGGAGTGCAGGGCACAGTGTCTATATCTGAAGGTAGTCCATGAAATTTTTTTATATGGGTGGAATGCACCCATCCTTTCCGTCCTTCGATCTTCACAGCTGTTCTGGTCGTCAGCAGGACTTGCTTAGGCAACTTCCACCTAGGATCCAATTGGCTTTTCCTATCAAAATTCCGAACCAGGACAAAGTCCCCGGGGACCACGTCATGGGGTTTCACCTCAGTGTTGTCAGGAAAAGCTGCGACCACCTGTGAACGAGAAGATTGTAGTGCAGACATCAAGGAAGCCAGGTAATCTGTCAGCATATTACAGTCAACATCAGTTATTTTACGGGGTATAGGCGTCCCCCACATATTCGGTGGTCTACCAAAGATCACCTCATACGGGGATAGCCCTGTTCGAGAGTGTGCTACCATTCTCATGTAGAATAGCGCAACTGGTAAGGCTACTATCCAGTCCACACCTTTTTCCTGACATATTTTGGACAATCTGATTTTTAAAAGTTGATTATGTCGTTCCACGAGACCTGCTGCCTCGGGGTGTCGGACACAGTGGAATTTCCACTGATATCCCAACAAAAGTGAGACATGTTTCATTAATTCGGATGAGAAAGGCTGGCCGTTATCTGAATATACAACACGTGGTAAACCGTACCGTGGGAAGAATTCTCGAACTAGCTGCTTGGCAGTAGTCGGGGCAGTGTAATCTGATACGGGATACGCCTCTGTCCAACGGGACAGAGCGCAGACAACTACGAGGACATATTTGAATCCTCGACAACGTTCCATCTGAATATAATCCATCTGGAGGACTTCAAAAGGATGGTCAGGAGGCTGAAATCCACCCTGCTCTACGGGAACACTCTTTCCTGGATTAAACTGACAACATATCATACAGGTACGAACTTTTTGTTTAGCTGCTGCTCGTAAATGTTTATTGAACCAAATGTGCTGAATGCTGTCTAGCATAGCCTTCTCTCCTAAATGTGCTGGACTGTGAACTGTAGCTATAATGGCTTGAACCATGGAATCAGGGAGAAACCATACAGATTTCTCTTTCGTCATCCATCCTTGATCTGTCTGGATCCCTCCTAGTTCAGTCCACTTCTTTATTTCTTCTGCTGTGGCATGTGTCTGTATGTCAATTACATCAAGTGTGGGATCCTTAATTGTCATACACTGTGTTGGTGTCTGAACTATTGGCTTTGTCATGTCGGATGTGCGATTCTGAGCAGTCTGTTTGGCTGTTCTGTCAGCTAAATCATTGCCTTGAGAAATGATATCAGTAACCTTCGTGTGTGCTTTACATTTCATAATTGATATTGCAGTCGGTAAATGAATCGCGTCTAACAGAGCATGAATGAGGGACCCGTGTTGAATATGTGTTCCATGAGAAGTTAAATAACCCCTCTCCCGCCAAAGCACTCCGAAGTCATGTACGACTCCAAATGCATAACGTGAATCAGTATATATGTTGACTTTCTTGTCCGCGGCTTGAATACAGGCTTGTGTTAGAGCAACAAGTTCTGCTGCTTGGGCTGACAAAGTATCTATACAATTTGTCTCAATAACTTCAGTGTCTGTTGTGACTGCATATGCGGCAACTAAATTTCCTGTACTTGTCCTCATACACGAACCATCTACATATAACGTCAGGTCTGGATCTAGCAATGGAACGTCTGTCAAGTCTTGTCTAGGTTTCGTCTTTATTTCAATGATTTCAACACAATCATGAGCTAGTGGGTCTGTTCCAATTACAGGTAATAGTGTAGCAGGATTCAATGTATTACACCGTCGGATCTCTATGTGTGGTTGAAACAATGTCAGTTCATAACCAGTAAGTCTTGCTATGGTCAAGTGTTGTGTTTGTGTTCGGTTCACAAGAACCTCTACTGCATGTGGTACTTGTACTGTCAATGGGTGTCCTAATACTATGGCATCGCTTTGTCTAATTGCTAAAGCTGTCGCTGCCACTGATTTCAGGCATGCAGGCAAAGCCTGAGCTACGGGATCTAATGTACTGGAAAAATAAGCACATGGCTTGCGTGATCCTGCTTGATCCTGAGTGAGTACTGATAAGGCAGTACCTTCGCGTTCTGTAACAAAGAGTGTAAAATGTTTGCTATAACATGGTGTTGCTAAAACAGGTGCTTGACATAAAGCTTCCTTTAGGCTTTCAAAAGCTTGTGTATGTTCCTGAGTCCAAGGGAGAACAGTCGATGTGGCTGCCTCCTGTGTGGTTAACTGAATGAGTGGTTTTGCTAGAAATGCGTACTGAGGGATCCACTGTCTACAATATGAAGTGAGGCCTATAAAAGCCCGCACCTCCTTTTGTGTCTGGGGTATTGACATGTTAGCAATTAACTGGATGCGATCTGGTGTAAGCTGCCTTCCCTCCTTGGACAGCGAGTGACCAAGATAAATAACTCGCTGAACACAGAATTGCAGCTTAGAAGGGGACACCTTGTGCCCCTTGTCGGCTAGGAAATGTAAAACTGTCAGAGAAGCTTTTTCACATTCTGGCTCGCTTCTCGCGGTGATCAGCAGATCATCGACATATTGAAGCAGTGCTGTATTGACTGGCATGTGGATACTGTCAAGTTCTCGTTTCAGTGCTTGGCTGTAGATGCTGGGGCTTTCTGTAAATCCTTGGGGAGCGCGTGAGAATTTAAAGCTGCGCCCATTTAAACTGAATCCGAACAAGTATTGGCTTTCCGGATCTATTGGGACGCTGAAAAAGGCATTCTTGAGATCAATTACAGTAAAGAATGTTGCTTCGGAATCAATTGCTGTCAATAACGATGATATATCAGGGACCACAGGGAATTGTGGTACAATACACTTGTTTAGTTCACGCAAATCAATAACCAATCGGTACACTGGTGGAGCAGTAGGATCAGTTCGTTTAAGAATCGGAATTATCGGTGAATTACATACATTGGAGTCTGTTTCTACAACTACTCCCTGGGCAATTAGCTCATCAATGATTTTCAGCAAAGCCACTACAGCATCATGCGGTAACTTGTATTGTCGCATTCGTGGTAGTACCACTCCTGCTTTCAGTGTGACTCGATAGGGTGTAATGTTCATGCAGCCAACATCCGTAGGGCCTTGTGCCCATAGATGTACTGGTAAAGTCTGTAGTCGGGGATCCATGTCTCTAGACACATAGTGACCTTTAAAATCACGTAAAAACAACCTTACTCCTTCCGGAGAACAACATATTATGGCTCCTAGTGCTTTCAGAGTTTTAATTCCTAACAGATTTTCTGGGCATGATTTAGTAAGCAATAAATCTGTAGTTCGTGTCAAAGGTCCTATCGTAAGTGGTAGAGGCTTTGATACTTCATTAACAATAGGTTTTCCTGAAAAACCAAGGGAAACATTTTGAGAGCCTGAGAGGGGTGCCCCTGGAACTTCACTACGTTTTATAGTTGTTCGACTTGCCCCTGTATCGAGTAAGAATTTTCTATCTTGACCTAATAATTCACTATGTACATAAGGTCCTTCTTGATCTACAGGAATCTCGATAAGTGGTAAGTCAACTTCCCTCTCTAGGCTGGTTCATGCGTAACGCTGGTATTCAGGGTATTCATACTGTGCAGTCTGATACAGTTGTCGTGTTGCGGTTTGTGTGGCAGTAGCAGGCAACGGTGGTGCAGCTGGCACAAACTGTATGGGTTGCTGTGAGGCTGGCATGGACTGTTGCTGAACTGGCACGGACTGTCCATGCAGCATAGCTCCTTGTTCATTCTGATCTTGTCTAACTAATCGTGGTCTCTCCTTTGTAATGCCTGTAGCTATATTACGTTTCAGGACTGGACAATCGTGTACATGATGGCCCAGTTGTTTACAGTAATTGCAGGTTCCTTTTACAGGAACTGCAGAATCACCAGAATGTGTCACACTCTTTTTGTGACCATCTGCTGGTACTGTCTGAGAAACTAGCATTTTCATTTTTGTATCCTTCATGCGTCTATGCTCGTGTTCTTGTTCATCCCTAATTCTATTGTGATGATACTGTAACATTTGTAGCATTTGCGACGGAGTGTTACTTTGCCAGGTACTCTCGAATTTCAATATTCTATTCTTTACTGGAGGTAATGCATTTTCCACTAATTTTGTCACAAATAAATGTGGATATGAGTCACTACTTGCTTTTATACCACTATTTATACCAAAACATTTTTCAAATCGAGCATAATAATCGCTTGTGTCTTCATCTTGCTTTTGTTTGCAGGCTGTGATTGCACCCCAATCTTCCTTTTTTGTAGTTAATAAACGTGGCAGTACCTGTACTAGTAAACCTGGTAATAGTTTAACTTTATCCCCGAGCCCCGAACCTGCAGTTCGGCCCCTTTCTTCCTCTGCTAATGCTGTCCAGTCTATCTTTTGGTCTCCCACTTCCCACTCTTTTTCTTTCAGTTTTTCATAAATGCCAGCAGGCAAAAGCACCTTTAATATCGTCATAATATCAGGAAAGGTGTACTCTCCCATCAGTAACATGTCTTTAATTTCTCGGTGGAAACCCGCTGGGTCTTTATCATGGCTAGGTACTACTTTCTTCATTTCTAATAATTCCATTTTTGATATGGGTGTGTAAACAAATACACGGTGAAACTCATTGTCTTCGCCTTTTATTGGGTGCACTTCTCGTAAAGGATTTTGTCTATCCATGTAGTACGGTGCTCTTTCTCTGGGGGGCAGGGAGAGAGAATCTGGATTTACAAAAAGGACGTACTGTTTACGTGACACTAATATCTCTTTAATTAGCTTGTTACTAGAACCTCTCCATCTGTACGTAAGTAGTTCCGTTAATATATCAGGTAAAGGACCAGGGTCAGCATGTTGGCTCTTATATAATATGAGGAGTTGCTGAATCATATAGATTCCAGCTAAACGTTGTTCATCTGTACTGAGATTGAGAAACGTGTGTGCTACGGTCTCATCACCATATTTTTCAGGACTAACGATCCAGTGAACGGCTGATCTGGCTAATTCTTGCTCATCCATGGAATCGAGGAGGTGGTAACCCCTTCGTTCTCGTAGTATTTTATCTGCGGCTTGAAACGAATGTTCAGGAGACTTCAGATTTATTACAGGCGTTGGATACGTTCTGCTATTATTTGGACATACAGAATGTATGGGATCAGAAAAACATCTAGTATTTTCACGGGATCTTCCTCTGCCTACATAGGCTATGGTCTCTGACTGTCTTGCAGAGTCCCCTGATTCGGACACTTCATCTTGCTCAAACTCGTCTGTTCCCAATCTTTCTGCATGAATACGTTCTATTTCTTTACGGATTTTTCGGCACATGGCTATTATACAATTTTGCTTATCGTGTCTCCCTTCTGATATATTCTGACTCCATCTTGTAAGAGTAAGCATTACGTTCATGTCTACCCCCGGACGATCTTGATTTCTGATCACACAGTTTATGAGGAAACGTAACAGTTCCCCCTGTATTTCTACTTTCTGGAATTCCATAGCTCTGTTAATACATCCTGGATCTCGTCCTGTTTGAACAAAATGATATATGTTATCCAGATGCGTAGTCATCCCTGGTAACCTTGCTAAATACTCTGCGGCTCGCCTAATACGTAATGATGCCAGGACCATTTCATCCTCTTTACCAACCACCGGGTCATATCTACAATTTACAAGGAGTTCCTTAAGCGCACGTTCACTTACGAACTTAGGTGTACGTGAATGTGCTGACTCTTGAAAGACAAGTTTATTTATTCTAGGTGGTGTAAAAGTACTGCTAGCACCTCCCGTGGCCCCATCTGGGGCGTCGGGTGTGAAAGGGTTCGTTGAACGTGACACAGCAACTATGGGTGTCGATACCCCTGTAGAGTCGACTGCGGAAACAGATGCGGAAACAGATGTGCTTGCCGAAACTTGCGTCGGGACTTGCTGTTGCACGGGGACAGATACCTGATCCTGACGTTGAACCCCTCCGCCAGACGGTCTATGTGGTGTGGCGTTAGCATACTCGGGGGCTGCATCATCTAGATATGAGGAAAGGAAAACGTCTTCTGCGGTTCTGGGACGCCCTTTTGGATGTACCTTAATTGGAAATAATGGGGGTGGCAAGTCTTTTGGTATCTCTGGAGCAGCCTTAGGTAATCCTTCGGCTAGAAGGGGATACATACCATTCATAAGAGCATTACTTTGTCTATTTACTTGTTCTGATTTCACTCGGATACCTTCCTCAATTAATAGATTTTCTTGAACTTTATTTGAACTTTCTTTACTCCTCTCTTCTTGTCTACGTGCTTTTTCTGTTCGTCTATGAGATTCTTTACGCCATAACTCGATAGCGTCTTTCTGTGACTGTCTGACCTTTCTTTTCCATAACTCTTCCTCCACTTTCATGATGCACTCTGCATCCCAGGTTCCCGCTATGGGCCACCTTTGACTTTCCGGTAATCCCTTGGTATAATCTACCCATAGATCAAGAAACAATATGGCATCTATGCCATGTTTATGGTACATGAAATGTCCTGGAGTGTCTCTAGGAGGAATAGGAACTGCTTCTTCAAGCACCCCTTTTCTGGTGGTAATCTGTCTTAACTTCGAGAAGAGCGGCATATTAACAACTGATCTGATACTTACTCTTGAACTTACTTAATACGAGAAACACAATAATGAACAGTGAACAATGAACAGTCATTCATACCACAATATGCAAGACATTTTCTGAATACTTTAAACATTAAACATTAAACATTTAATAATGGTCGACAATGATGACAGTCTGCTTAACTAATCACCACGCTGAATTCTTGACAATAACTGAATACTTCGGAATACTTGATATACTGCTAAACAGTACATATACACTGCTAAACAGTGCAGACCGGATTTGTGTACCCAAATCCGTCTTGACCGGCACAACCTATGTGCACGTCAACATGCCTCCCCGGCGATGGTACTCACCGAGTAGCTCCTTGAAACGGAAGGCCTCAGAGAATGGACAGGACTCGATAACTGCGGACATCGGACCCTCTGGACGTCGGAATTTCGGAAAACCTGGTGGGCCTCTGTATACCTCGGATCTTGCTCTCTCAGCTAGGCTCTGGTCGGGATACTTCGCACTTCTCACCGCCTCGTCTGGGTTGATCGCAGCCTCAGTCGCCCCCGCTTGACCGGAGGGAGCTTACAGGAAATCCTGCTGGTACGCGTTTATGGTCCGTCCAGCTGTGGCAGGAGACCGGGCCTGCAACGCACCGCCGGCGCGTGAGATGAGAAAGTGTCCCTATTCGGGCGCCATTATGTGGTAAATAAAATAAATATTACCTGACTGAATTTCGTACGGAGTCTTAAAATAAAGTAAAATAGCTCAAAATAACAAGAGGCAGAATCCGTGGTATAAGAGGTTTTCTAATGGGCTTTATTCCATTCAAAATGGCCGACTCGAGTGGCGGCCTTCAGGTTCCGTCACCACGAGGGTTCAGGAAGTGAAGTACAATAACTTATTAACAGACATACATTTTTATAATAAGTGCATTACAATGAAACGAATGTAGAAGGCGTAACATTTGATAAGAAAAATGACGTAACAGTGACATAATCGAAACTAGGCGTAATAAGGAATAAAAGAAACATGATTGGTTAGAATTATCAGACATAGGTGGATCTATAAGATAATACTTGGCATAGATGCGCGCGCAGCAGCATGACGTGTAATTGACGTGTAACTAGGGGGTGAAGGGGACTTGACATTTAGCTCTACATGTGGAGACGAGAAGTCTGGGGTCAAGTCATCCTAATCCCAAATCATATCTAACATCCTATGTTTAAAGAACTATGTTATCCACAAGGAGGAGACTCTCGGACAGAATCTATTCTATACTGACTGTGTGCGTGTACAAGCGTCTAAGTGTCTATATGAGATGCGAGAGGCAGAAAACTTTCCATAGCAACAGGGCTATGAATCACTTGCATGAAGACAGAGAAGCCTGGCCTTTTGCTTGGTAACTGGAGGAATGTTTACTTAAACTACTAGGCAAGAATGCATCGGCTGAAGAGCAAAATAGATAATTAGAAGGTGAAATACAACTTCTTGGCAGACAGGCGAAAACTAGCCGAGGCAGGCACCGTTAGCTGCACAGGGAGTAGGACAAAGTTCATGGATACAGATGCGAGCTCAAGCTGAAGCTGTCAGAGACAGAGAGCAGGGAAAGGCTTTGAGGACAGAATCGGGCCTACTCGCCTGAACTGTAAAAATGGAGTAACTTGGCCATATAAAGTCAGTGGCCTTTTATACTTAGGAATCGAATATCCAGCCCATTGATGGCGGATCTGACAGAGAACATGTTGACGGTAGACACACATATGTTTGCGTCTTAGAAACTGGAACTGGAGGGAACATACATGTACTTGTAACATGCATATAGAACCGTTGGGGTCCAAGATAGGGGACATAACTGACCAGGAAAATCCACATTTCCACAGTGCGGCCAGTTGCCGCTGCGGTACAGCGCAAACGCAAGTCCAAATCCCACCGCTGCTCACCAATGTTAGAAATGGGATTTCTGGCTGGCTAAGGCTTGCGCCAAAGCCAGGCAGAAACCACCACTCTAGTCAGGGCAAGGAAGTTACACGCCAAAGATAACCCCTGCTCACCCCCTTGGTAGCTTGGCACGAGCAGTCAGGCTTATCTCTGAGGCGATGTGTAAAGCGTTTGCGCGCGCACCCAGCAACAACACCCAAGGCCCACCACAAAGGAAACTCCACACAAGGTGTTCTATAAAAATAGCCTTTGTATTATACACAACACATTAGATAAAAACACACACTCTACAATGTGCCAACAGGCACGGGCAGAATTTACAAGGGATTATATATACAGGGGACAGGGCCACCTGGACCACTGTCAGGAAGTAGCACTTTTTAGAACATAGGAATAATACTGTAGTACAAAATAACATAGGTAGCACACAACCAGTAACTACTGGTAACCAGAAAGTACCACCTACGCAACCCTAACCACCTTAGGACAGTATTGCGCAGGGAATCAGGACCTCACTAGCACCACCTGTACTAGGGAGAAAACAACCACCTAAGTATCACTATACCTGTAGGGGTCTAAGCACATAAACACATGATGCATAACATTCAGAGGTGTAAAGCAAAGCACATGACGCAAAAACACATTCAGAGGTGCAGAAAAGGTACAATGGCGCCAAAAACTCACATTAGCCACCACCTGTGGCAGTCCCTAGGCCAACTGGCCTCTCATGGGCTCAAGCGCCCGTTGTCCACAGAGTCAGGGCAAGATTGCGCAGGATGCACAGTCTAGAACGTGAAGCAACAGGGCACAACCTAAACGTTGCAGCTGCCCACTAAGTGCTGGGCAGCTGGGAAAAAGAACCTGGCACCGGCGTGCCTCTTGAGCCCTCTCTGGGCTCTGGACGATCAAGCAATGCCCCCGTTAGAGCCTCACAGGCTCAATAAACAAATGTGCCCCTCTGAATAACGTCGGAGCGGCCCACTGCCTTCCGGGGCCGCTCTGGTCATGGACGAAATGCCCCCGTAGGTTTAGAGCCTCCCTGGGCTCTTCTAAAAACAAGGAGTGCCTCGTTGGAGCCTCTCGGGGCTCGGGAGCACTGCTTTCCTCGGAGTCCCACTCGGGGGACTCTCTAAAGACACCGCTGCCCCCCTGAGCCTTGCAGGCTCTGAAATAGCTGGGGGGGGGCGCGTTGGAGACTCGCAGGCTCCTTGAATCGGGTGGGAGCGCTCGAGCGCTCAAACCAAGCACCCCAAGCTCCCGCTGGTCAGAGCCTTTGCCGGCTCGTGACCGGAACACTCCGCCCCCTCACTCACCAGGACTGCTGCTCCGGTCTCGGCGGCGCGGCTCTTCCTTTCGCCCGGGCCCCCTCCTGGGACCCGGGACTTGGTGAGCGGAGTCTGCCGGGCTCACAGCTTCCGGATTCCCCTCCTCCTCTGGCCAGTGCAGGAGCGCGAGGTGGGCTCTCGTCGCTTCCTGCTTCAAAGTCCCGCCCACGTCCCAGTCAGCGTTGCCTGACTTCCTGGGCTGCGGCGGTGAGTTGCGATTGCGGTGACGCGGGGTGGGCACCCGCGAGGGGGGGTGAAATTCAATACAGCAAGGTCCCTGGCGGGGTGGGCACCCGCTAGGGATATTAATTTACCGATAAGCGGGGTAGGCTCCCGCAAGCACCACAATGCGGTATACGGCGGGGTGGGCACCCGCCGTAAGAATAAGCAAATAAGCGGGGTGGGCACCCGCAAGCAGTTACGGCAATGTCCCTGGCAGGGTGGGCACCTGCCAGGAGACTCTAGAATCGGCAGATACGGGGCAAACGCCGGGTGGGCACCGGCTTTTTAGAAATAAAAGCGCTCCTGAGCGCTAAAGGAAAAGGAAAGCGCTTCCAGGCGCTAGAGGTGAAAAATAAAGCGCTCCCAGCGCTTCAGGGCACACAATCAGCAAAAGTCCAGGCAAGTTCTCCCCTGCATGCAGCAGGGCAGGGGTGGGGGCAAGGCTGGACCCAGAGCCAGCTCACTGGGCCTCCAGGCAGGGAGGTAGTCCAGGTGGCGGTCCTCTGGTCCAGCAGCAGCAGCCCCCCCCAGGCAGGATCCTGGCAAAGAACAATTTCTGTGGGGACACAGCCCCATTTTTATACAGTCAAACCCTTTGTTCTGGGTTCAGGGTGAGGGGGAAAACCAGTCGCAGCTGGTTGGGGAGCACCCTTGATGTGCTCAGCCCCTCACTCTATTCACTGGCAGGGCTAGGGTCGTCAGTCGCACCACAGGGGGCGGGGCCAGCATTGTGTTTGGAAAACCCTGTCCTATTCAGGACCCAGGTGGACTCCTCCCACCCATCTAGCTGCTGATCTCCCCATTCACCACTGGGTGACTCATCCTGACACTGGGGAATCCCTAGCCCGTCACATGACACGACCAGCCAATCACGCGACAGACACACTGCACACTGAAGTGCCCACTTCTAGAAGTGGCACTTCCACACTAGGTACATGCACGCCGCACACATCATCGCGCAGCATTCACTCCCACGAGTCCGCACATACCAAACTCGGGCCTGCACACCCCACGCATCAGGAACTACTAGGGACACATACATTCCCCATGCATTCCTATGGGAGGGCAGGCCTATCTCACCACATGCACTCAGAGCACGCACGCACTTTACCCTGGGACACAGGGAAAGTGTGCAGAGACCAAACAATCACCATACCAAGTCACCAATAAAAATCCAAAAAGTCCAGGGGTGAACCTGCCAGAAGGGCCAAGTCCAACACGCAGTCTGTTCTGAGGGGCGCTGCTTCAATGGCGCAGTCTGTTCTGAGGGGCGCTGCTTCAATGGCGCAGTCTGTTCCGAGGGGCGCTGCCTCGTCAATGGAGCCGTCTGTTCCGAGGGGCGCTGCCTCGTCAATGGAGCCGTCTGTTCCGAGGGGCGCTGCCTCGTCAATGGAGCCGTCTGTTCCGAGGGGCGCTGCCTCGTCAATGGAGCCGTCTGTTCCGAGGGGCGCTGCCTCGTCAATGGAGCCGTCTGTTCCGAGGGGCGCTGCCTCGTCAATGGAGCCGTCTGTTCCGAGGGGCGCTGCCTCGTCAATGGAGCCGTCTGTTCCGAGGGGCGCTGCCTCGTCAATGGAGCCGTCTGTTCCGAGGGGCGCTGCCTCGTCAATGGAGCCGTCTGTTCCGAGGGGCGCTGCCTCGTCAATGGAGCCGTCTGTTCCGAGGGGCGCTGCCTCGTCAATGGAGCCGTCTGTTCCGAGGGGCGCTGCCTCGTCAATGGAGCCGTCTGTTCCGAGGGGCGCTGCCTCGTCAATGGAGCCGTCTGTTCCGAGGGGCGCTGCCTCGTCAATGGAGCCGTCTGTTCCGAGGGGCGCTGCCTCGTCAATGGAGCCGTCTGTTCCGAGGGGCGCTGCCTCGTCAATGGAGCCGTCTGTTCCGAGGGGCGCTGCCTCGTCAATGGAGCCGTCTGTTCCGAGGGGCGCTGCCTCGTCAATGGAGCCGTCTGTTCCGAGGGGCGCTGCCTCGTCAATGGAGCCGTCTGTTCCGAGGGCGCTGCATCGTCAATGGAGCCGTCTGTTCCGAGGGGCGCTGCCTCGTCAATGGAGCCGTCTGTTCCGAGGGGCGCTGCCTCGTCAATGGAGCCGTCTGTTCCGAGGGGCGCTGCCTCGTCAATGGAGCCGTCTGTTCCGAGGGGCGCTGCCTCGTCAATGGAGCCGTCTGTTCCGAGGGGCGCTGCCTCGTCAATGGAGCCGTCTGTTCCGAGGGGCGCTGCCTCGTCAATGGAGCCGTCTGTTCCGAGGGGCGCTGCCTCGTCAATGGAGCCGTCTGCTCCGAGGGGCGCTGCCTCGTCAATGGAGCCGTCTGCTCCGAGGGGCGCTGCCTCGTCAATGGAGCCGTCTGCTCCGATGGGCGCTGCCTCGTCAATGGAGCCGTCTGCTCTGAGGGACGCTGCCTCGTCAATGGAGTCGTCTGTGCTGAGAGGCGCTGCCTTGTCAAAGGAGCCGTCTGTGCTGACAGGCGCTGCCTCGTTACTGGAGCCCTCCGTGCCGACAGGCGCTGCCTCGTCAATGGAGCCCTCTGTGCCGGCAGGCGCTGCCTCGTCAATGGAGCCCTCTGTGCCGGCAGGCGCTGCCTCGTCAATGGAGCCCTCTGTGCCGACAGGCGCTGCCTCGTCAATGGAGCCCTCTGTGCCGACAGGCGCTGCCTCGTCAATGGAGCCCTCTGTGCCGACAGGCGCTGCCTCGTCAATGGAGCCCTCTGTGCCGACAGGCGCTGCCTCATCAATGGAGCCCTCTGTGCCGACAAGCGCTGCCTCATCAATGGAGCCCTCTGTGCCGACAGGCGCGGGCTCTTCAATGGAGCCCTCTGTGCCGACAGGCGCGGCGTCATCAATGGAGCCCTCTGTGGCGACAGGCACAGCCTCGTCAATGGAGCCCTCTGTGCCGACAGGCGCGGCCTCGTCAATGGAGCCCTCTGTGCCGACAGGCGCGACCTCGTCAATGGAGCCGTCTGTGCCGACAGGCGCGACCTCGTCAATGGAGCCGTCTGTGCCGACAGGCGCGGCCTCGTCAATGGAGCCTTCTGTGCCGACAGGCGCGGCCTCGTCAATGGGGCCTTCTGTGCTGACAGGCGTGGCCTCGTCAATGGAGCCTTCTGTGCCGACAGGCGCGGCCTCGTCAATGGAGCCGTCTGTGCCGACAGGCACTGCCTCGTCAATGGAGCCATCTGTGCTCAGAGGTACTGCCTCGTCAATGGAGCCATCTGTGCAGAGGCACTCACCTTCATTAGTTGAACTGTCTTTGGTAAAAAGCACTGCCGCGTTATTGGAGTGATCTACTCCGATTAGAGACTCCTGGTCAGAGTCTGGCACCACCTAAGGAGAAAGGAAGAAACAGACATGTTACCAAGATGCAGTGAACATTAGAGTAGTTTGTTGAATGCATTAGTAAGACCGATACACAGGCTGAGGGGTTCTTTGCACGTGTATAGCACCATAGGAGAATAGAAATGTCTGGAGAGGAGCTTCATCCTGAGCATTGAATTACAAGAATTACAGTATGGTTGTTATTCTACAAGATAAGACACCATTTGTTAGAAATTGGGTTTCTGGTTGGCAGAGGTATGCGCCCTGTCCAAGCAGGAACCACAATTCTAGTCAGGTAAAGTCAGATACACACAGTAAATTAACCTGTGCTCACCCTTTGGAAGCTTGGCACAAAGCAGTGAAGCTTAGCTTAAGCGGCAATGTGTAAAGTATTTGTGCAACACTTCAAACGGTAACAGTGAAAACACCACATAAAGACTACACGGTTTAGAAAAATAAGGCATAATTTTATAAATAATATAAGACTAACATAACAAAAATCCAATAAGTGAAAGTCGAGATATTAATTTTTCAAGATTAAATATAAAAAATAGCACTTAGAAGCAGAAAGCGCTTAATGAGTTTATTGGTCACTCTAAACCGGGCCAAAGTCAAGAGTTCAAGCGACCTAGCTAGAGCACGGGCCAGATCCAGGACCCACACAGGGCACGCTGAGCAAAGTACCTTAATTCTCTTCTCAAACAATGAGATGCGGAGTGAAGCAGAGTGATGTGTCAATCCCGCAGTGGAGGATGCACTGATTTTATATCAAGACAGGAGGCTAGCATTATGCATTAAACTTTTATTTCCCACTTCTGAGCAGCACCATTAACAGCTCATGGAATCCTTAAACATCACAATCAAAAACAAATCTTCAAGTCCATAAATCTCATGTGACCACCATGTTCCTCCTCTTTTGTTTGCTGCTTCTGAGCAGACGAGTATTGGCTATTAAGATGGTTTATTATAAGTGCTTTTTGGTTTGACTGTTTTTAAATGAAGTTATTTTGAGTTGATACCCAATTCATGAGTGTCTGTTTGAGTGCTGATTGTGCTTGTTTTAGAGTATATGATATAATTCAAAATAACTTAATCTTAAAATATACAATTATGATTAGGCATCTAGTTGTTTAGAGATTTACTTTTTTGCTTTAAGTATCCCTTTTGGAGGCCAAGCGGTAAGGTAAATGTTAAGCGTGAGCACTCGTTAAGGACTTTAACGATCAAATTTTGCTGTGAATGACTGCTCGCGCTTACCGTGTCTTTGACTTCATGTCTGAGAGACACACACGAGCAGTCTCGAAGATCCCCAGCATCTGAATGCCTTGGGAGAGCGAGCTTGCTGATGTGCGTGCTCTCCCATTGGGTAACGCTGGGGCAGTTTTCTAAAGGATTGGAGCTTGCTTTGAAGAAGGCAGTTTTATTTCTGGTGCTTCGTGTCAAGGGGACAACAGTTAAACAGCTGAAAGGAGCATTTTTGATCTTTTTAAGAGGAGAATTAGCATAGGCTTTTAAACGAGTGTTAAAAGGATATAGGAAAGGTATTGTGGAGTACTTTGGAATATATAAATATATATTTTGAATAAAAAAATGGAAAGAAGGAACAAAGGGCAAGAGAAAAAAAATAAGAGATTATAAATAAGGAGCTAAAAGAGGCAATTTAGGAGTCTGTTAAGCAGGCTCTAGGCAAAAGAAGAATTCATGAGGAAGAAGAGCATTTCTCTATTTGAGGAAGAGAATAAAAGAGGACCAGGAGGTAAATGTTTAAAAAAAGAAACATTTAAATGAGAATCAGGGTCAGAGTGGAGTCCCAAGCGGCTCAAATGGGAAAGGTATCAGAAGCGATATACAAGGAAGCCAGTTTAACACTGGGAAGCAAGGGAGAGCATCAGGTGATGCATTTAACATCAGTGATGATGAGTTGGATGAGTACGTATTAGATCTCGAGTACAAGGATGGCTTGGGAGAAGAGAGAAAAATAAGGATTCGGTTGTGGATCCTTTCGGGGGGTTTTTGTTCAGTCCCAAGGACATTAGACACCCAAGGAGTAAGGACTGGTGGGCACTTGATCATGTGGCAGACTATATCAAGGCTAGAATTAGGAATCCTTTAGAAAAAGAGGAAAGACATGTTATGTGGGCAAAATGTTCCGTCATTGAGGAGAAAGTTCCTACGACTCCTAATATTGACCCGGAGCTCATTACTCACCTATTTAAAATGGGGCAGGATCTAAAGAAGGGCTTGGACAGGTCATTAAAGCAATGTCAGGACAAGGTGCTGGACATTTTGGGGCCTTTAGCTAAGATTGTTTATGCCATTGAGGAGGCTTACCTTAAAAGTTTGGGTCTGGATCTTTCTCTATTGTGTCGTTGGTGCCAGAGGGGAATCTTCTTTTTAGGAAATGCTAATGCTGGCATCCTTTCTGAGAGAAGGAAGACTATCCTAATGAGGATTAACCCAAAGTGGGGTGACTTTTCCAATAAGGAGTCCAGCGATGAGGCACGTGGACTATTTGTAGAAGGTATGGTTACGTTTTTAACTAAGTATGTGCGTACATTCACCAGTCTGGATAAGGCACACTAATTTATGGCCTGGGGTCTTTAACAGCAGTGGTTATTTCGGTCGGGACGGTAGAAGAGGGCAGGCTACCGGCCAAGCAAATTTCAGAGCCCAATACCAGAACCAAGGAAGTGGTTATGGGAGAGGACAAGGAAGTTCCAATTTCTTCCCTCAAAGAGGTAGAAGTCAGACTCGCAGCATCCGAGGAAGAGGACAAAGTCAGGGACAAAGTCAGAACCAGGGTGAGTAGGAGGACTCATTCTTTTTCTATCCTGAAAGTGTAGGAGGAAGATTGAAATATTTCAAGGAAAAATGGAAGGAGATAACCCAGGATGCTTGGGTTCTAGAAACTATAGATGGGTTTCGAATAGATTTTCATTCAGTCCCAATTCAGGTAAAGGAACCACATGAGCTGGTATTTGTAACGCCCTGAACGTCTCAGGATCGTTTAACAGACACGATAATGAGGACGCAACCACTTGTGAAGGGTTAGTTATTTAATGAAGGCAAAAATAATACAAATAAGAAACAAAAGTTATAGTCACTGGAATCCTCCAGGCTAAGTACGTTACCAGCCCACAGCACGGATGGTCCTAACCGTCCTCTGCATATACGCCGATCCCGGCGTATGCCAACAGAGGGCAGAAATGAAATGGCCGACAATGCCAATCGGTAGGCTGTGAGGGGCACGAAGAGTGTTGGGGAGAATCGAGGAGTCAGGGAAACACCCAGCCGGGGTCTCTACCTGAAGGGAGCAGCCGCTCAACCTCTTCCTCAGACTGCACCGGGACGCGGAGTCACCTCCTGGTGATGCGTCACCGATACCCCAATCAAAAGCAAGAAGACTGAACCGAGAGCAGCCGCTCAATCGATCCTGTGGACTTCCGAGTCTGTAACGCGGCAAACACCTCCTGGTGTGCGTTACAGCTGGCAGTCCCTGTATCTCTGGTCGGGCTGGGAGTTACGACTCCAACCAGCAAAAGCGCCACTGCGCTTTGACTCAGCCGAGTCAAAAAGCGAAGCTCAATGGTCGACCGGTAGAGCTTCCGGGTCCTTCACAGGTGACGATGGGGCAAGACACGGCCCAGGGAGTAACGACTCGACCTACCTCCGTTCTTGCCTTACTGGAGCACCACTTCGGAACACTGCTCTTCACGAAGCAGGTACGTCGGTGTAAACACAATATCCGACAGCGTTGTACCTCCCGGTTCCTCCCTTTATAGGGCGTGTTTTCCTTGAGTTATGTAACAGCTCTCCTGTTTACATAAGGGCGTGTTTTCCTTGAGTTATGTAACAGCTCTCCTGTTTACATAAGGGCGTGTTTTCCTTGAGTTATGTAACAGCTCTCCTGTTTACATAAGGGCGTGTTTTCCTTGAGTTATGTAACAGCTCTCCTGTTTACATAAGGGCGTGTTTTCCTTGAGTTATGTAACAGCTCTCCTGTTTACATAACCTCTCAACCGCTAAGCATCCTGGGAGATGTAGTCCGTTTTCGCTGGTTACCGTTTTCCTCCCCTCGCATGACAGGAATTCTTGACAGTATTTCAAGAGGCGTAATAGTAGAAAACGAGGTCTGTATGATGTTAGAGAAGAACGCAATTTTGCGAGTGAGGGAGAAAGAAAAAGGTTTTGCAAGTACTCTGTTCCTTGTAGAAAAGAAGGACAAAGGATGGAAACCGGTAATAAACTGATTTATATTCCTTAGATTTGTGACTTATCGTCATAACAAGATGGAGGGTGTTCACCTTTTGAGAGAAGTTCTGCAAGAAGGAGATTGGATGGTGAAAATGGATCTGAAGGAAGCTTATTTCACTATTCCAATAGTGAAATAAAGTCAAAAATACCTACAGTTCAGGTGGAAGGGTTAATTATTTCAGTTTCAGAGACTTCCATTTGGTCTTTCCTCTGCCCCCGTTGTGGGGATTCAGCACATACACAGTACTATGCGCAGGAAAAAAGGACGGTGTATAAGGGTTCTACCTGCCTACCACCTAAGTGCCCAAAATCCCAAAACAGACTAGCTTTAGTGTCTCATTCGTTCTCCTACATAATCACAAAGCTACAAATGATTAGACAACCCAGAACACAACACTCCCGACTCTCTCAAGAATCGCGGTAGCAAGACATTCCCTTTCACTCACTCACTCATACTTGTCCACAAAAAGGATCATCAGAGTCACTGTATAGTTCAAAATGTTTATTTTAGCTATTGTGTTCTGTAATGCAGTATATGAGCCACTACCAGCCGCAAAAAGCATAAACCTAAAACAGTTAGCATTGTTACAACAATACCATAGAATATAAAGGGGGATGTCATCATATGCAGACAGTGGAAAGGGACTATAAGGCCTAACCACCGTCCCCTTGGTAAGTTGAGGTTTATTATATAAATTAAGATCTCTCGGCTTTGTCAGCAGACCCCATATCTTGGAGCCTATATGGAAGGTTTACATCATAGGAACAGCATAGCTCTTCTCCATGGAAAGGTCTCTCTCCAAGAGTGTGTGAACAACATGCATCCCTATAATATCAAAGCACGAGCTTTCCAACAGTGCAGCTGTGTTTAGCATGTCTTGTCTAGGTGCTAGGTACTGACCAGAGCAGAATAACAAGGGGCATGTTTATCGACCTTGACCACCATGTTCAGACTAAACTCTAGGAACAGCAGAGAACGCAGAAAGCAGACAGTTCTCATGTGAAAGGCACATACAGAGTCTAGCAAAATAAAGTCATGTAGTAACGTGCGCAAAAGCAGCATCATGGCAGCAGAGCTCATGCTAACTTAGCAATGTCGAGAATGACCCTAACGGCCATATAACACCCTCCCCTTGGTAAGGTCATAGTATATAAACAAAAGACTAAAACAGAGTTCAAAGTTAAGCAGAGTGCAGAAGCGCTTGTAAAACAAAACCAAATTGTGGCGATTACAAAATTTTAGTTTCATGAAAAAACTGGATTAAGAAGGTGTAAAATCTATAAAACAACGTGAACTTAAGAATGCAATTCATTCCAAAATGTCATCCCTATCGTTAGTAGAAAAAGGGATGCCATCCAATTAAGTATGTCGAAGGAACAGATATGCTCTTCATAGTGTGATGCTTCCAAGAGCCTATCTGGACAACTTGCGTGATATTTGATGAAACTTAATTGTAGGAGGTTCTGCGCAGCCGCGCGGATATCCCATTCAGCCAAGATCCCAAGTGCAGCAGCACGTGCAATGTAGCCATTCCCACAACATTCCCATTCATGGGCCTCTAAGGGCCCCATTAACTGGTAAAACTCCAGGACTGCACATGACGTATTGGAGAGGCATAAATCCAAAGCCCAATAGAAAGGGCACCGCTGACAGTAGAACACAGGTTGCACGCAAGTGAAGTAGGCAAAGCGAAAAGTAAATCCATAACTCACGCTAAACGTCGCTAATGGCAAGCATCCAAAAAGTTGTTGCATTCAGTCACGGTACAGTTGCAAGTGCCCTGGTCTGTGCATTACCACAAGATGAACAGCCATTGCGTACTAGAAGCAGAAGGATCAGTATTCCACCTGCAAGCGCCAGTAACAGAAGAAACCCTCCGAAGACGCTAGAAAAGATAGAATGAATAAAAGCCGGTATTACTCCAAATGTCGCCTAAAAAGAAGCCACAAGGCCAGATCCCACAAGTTTAAAAAAAATTAGCAAGGCCTTTGGTATCAAGCTCATTAAATATTTGATGTATAAGCTCCCCAAAGTGAAGCGGTAGGTTAGTGTTCAGAAGGGACTGAATCTCGCTAGATGTCCTAGCCACCTGCAACTCGAAGGTCTCTCGAGCTCAAGTGATGGCCACTTATTGTTGAAACATTAGTGCTTTGAGCATGCTTAATTTTTTGAAATCTGTTTTCAAAGTAGGAATGGAAAGCAAAGGAACTATCTACTTTCCCATGCGTGGGTGGAAAAAGCACATTACAACAAGTAACACATTGTGAAACTGTTACTAAATACGGGAGCCCTGCCCGTCAACCACAGCTGTTGTGATTGTTCAGAATAAGATAACTGCCATTAGTAATCAATGTAAAAATCAGGAATTATTGATGGGATGGGGGTTCCTTTAAAAAACAAGCAAGATAAGGTGCAGATACATTACAAGCACCGTGCAACTGGACGTGTGTACAAACCAGGGAATGTCCTACTGTGGAATCGCAATCCTACCCTGTTAGATCCTCACGTTGACATTTGCAAGTGAAAGGAAGGGACCATAATTCATGGAGAAATGCACTACCCAGGGGTTCAAAGCAGCCTATAGAAAAATATTTCATACGTGATTTAAATTCAAACAGCGAGAATGGTAAAGATATTACCCCATGAATTAACCAAACAGCCGAGTCTGTCTCCGCCACAGAGAATGGCACGGGTTCCAACTGTTCAATGTGTAATAGCGTGCATGTATGTAGCATCTTTCATGGACATAAATCTTGGATTATCAGTCAGATTAAAAGGTGAAAACAATGCAGAAGCATTTAAATATTCCCATGGGACTTTTCCCATTTTGAGAGTCTGTAATGTCCATGCAAACTGCATTACTGATCTTAATTGATTTTGACCATGATACGACACAGAAACATCATTATGAACAATATCAATAACAGATGAAACAATATTATCCAAGGTATAAATGCGTGAAGACAGTGTATTGATGCTATTGTCGACTACAGCAAGGACCTTTTCCAAATTCGCCTGAACAATTTGGCGCGGACGAAAAGCTGCTTCCATCTGTGATAGTTTCTAAATTTCATTGTAAGCTGCATAGATAAACCTTTTATTTCTAGGGGCTCTAGGACCGGAGAAAAAAGAAGCCAAATTGATGTAGTTCGACAAGCGTGACAAATGCTGTTTTACTGACGACAAAGTGGAATGTTCCAACCATTGTTAGCACAATTTACCCACTGAGTAGTTGACATGCATTTGAACTGGTTTGCCAGATAAAACCAACTGGATTGGTCAATCCCAGAAATATTAAAAGTGTCATTTCGAAACTTAGCTTATAATACATCAATCATATAATTAGTTTGTGTGCGCCAATTGTCAAATTCCGCTAAAGAGGGGATGGATGGGTTAGTCAAATTTCTAACAGTCGGCAAGCCAAAACAAGTGGTCTGGTGTACTGTATCATTTAACAATTGAATTTAAGTCAGAATAAGCCAGGCACAATGCAAATTGATTTTAAATCAATGCTATCTTTCCATTGCTCATAACCCTGTTTGGCCAATTTCGTTCTAAAGGAATTGGAATAGACCAATTTAGTATGGGTAAGAATAAATTTGGACTGCGATGAAGAAGCAATAGGATTCTGGATTAGACATGTTCTAATCTGTAAAATAAGCAAAACATATCCCAAAGTGTTTTAGAACGTCCTTGGATGGGAGTTGGACAATGTTCCCACTGAGTGTAATTAAAGAATGGCCGTAATGTGCTTGTTTTGTGTAAGTAGTGGTGCCCATAATTTTGATAACAGAATAAATCAACATAATTGGCAGAATTCAAATACAAATCTTCAGCATCAAAAGCAGCATAGTATTTCAAATCAGAAATCAAAGAATGTACAGCTTGCACATCCCAATCATCAGAATGTAGGTCCCGAGTTACCACATCTCCTAAGGAGACGCAAAACACATATGGTATCTGAAGAACTTCAGTCGGGCCATGGATTTCAAAAGCTACTTTATCCCATATGATGCCATCTGCAGCTGGGAAAGCCAAAATGTTAACAAGAGTTTGATCGCGTTTCATGATATGGGGCGATGTCTGAGGTGCCAGAACTCCGTCGATTAAGTTCACATCAGAGCGTTCTAGCAAAAAATGACCATTGATCAGTAAGAAAAACTGTCACAAATCCAATTGACATGAAGAGGAAAATCAGGATAAGTACCAACCAGATCTAGTTCAAGGGTGGGACCAGCTAAGTCTTCTTGAACCAAGAGATAAAGATACACAATTTTGTAGGTGGAACCGTTAAAGTGGAAGACGAGGAGGATGAGTCAGAAGAGAAGCTGGCATGATCTCCAAAGTAACCACTTGCAGTTCTGTTAATTGGAGGTGGTAGTGCCAGATCAGCGTGATGTTGTAGAGGACTGTTTGGCACCTCCCTCTTAGACTCATATGTAGGGTAAGTATAATCAACATCTGTGTTGGAAGAGGATGGAGGCAGGACAGGTGAAAGGTCAATAGTAGTGTTCATCACTCCCTCACCCACACAGGCATTAGTGGAAGAGGATGAAGTCAGCGGATTCAATAAAATTGTGTTGCACGAAACTGCGGGCATGACACTATTCAGAATCGGCCAGACAGTGTAACTTGACATTGTCCACTGAGATGCATCTGGGTTTTTTTTGTGACCAGGTAAAGGTGGTAAAATGACTGTACGAATACCCTTCAATACAAGTACTGGAACTGGTGCACGATAAGAGGGACCAAATTCTTTTTTGTTCTCCAGCTTTCCTCGTACCAGATCTCCAATCTTAGGAAGCCAGCCAGCGACTGGAATTAACAGTGCTGCATCATTGGAAGAGGGTAAATATTCAATTGCGTAGCTGTCACAGGTCTCTTGTAGGTCCTGTAACATAGTAAAATGATTATCTATGTCAAAGTTTGTAGCAGCAGCCACAACGTTTAGACCATTAAGGTCAGCCACAAGCATTTTAATGCCAAAGAGCATTTTGCATAGGGTCCGCCCACCCAGAGAGGTAACTAAGACTCTAACTGTCAAAGATTGTTTTAAGTCACGGTTCATTCGCTCCACTATGGAATTGCCCTCAGGCCTGTATGGAGACGAAAACTGTACCTGCACCCACATTGATATCATGGCGTACTTGTACGCCTTAGAGGCGAACGCTGGACCTTGGTCAGAATGGAAGGCGCCACAGGCAAACATCCCAACAAAGCCTGCAAATCTCTAGTGACATTTCGAGCGTCCGCACTGTGTTGTGGCCAAACCCAAATGAATCACAAATCAACTGTAACCAAGAAATATTTATATGTAGTATCAGAAGAAAACGGACGGCAGTGATCAAGATACACACAGCCGAATGGATGATCGGATATACACAGCTGTGTTTGTGGTGGGCGAAAGAGCGTAGATGGCTTAATTTGTTGACAAATGTCACCCGAAAGTACATAATTATTGGACTGTTTTTATAAACCATGCTACCAGTAACGTTGCTGTAAAAAAAGAGACCGTCGAAGACACTCCAGCATGTGCAGAAGCCATGCCTTTGTGTGGGGCAACGATCAAAGCAGGTCTACGGTCCTTGTTGGGAATCAGCCGATCCCCAACCGTTGGGATTTTAGCATAAGAAACTTGTTCAGGAGATAAATGATAAGAATACTTTGAAGAGAAGCCTTGCGGAGGAGCAGTTCCATCCTTCGTAGCAGCAATAGCTGCTGACATTTCATTATCAATCTTAGTCATTGACCTTGTAACTGCTGCTACGGAACACGTGGCAATTGGAGATTTGGCCACTTCATCAGCCAAAGAATTACCAACAGCATGTGTTCCCATACGCTGATGGCCAAGAGTATGGATAACTTGTGTGAGCGGGAGACGTTTTTCAAGTTCAGCCACTCGAACCCAAAGCATTTTATGCTTTATTGTGCTGCCTAAGGAGTCTCTATAGTCATTTTGTGACCAAAGAATAAGTTCTCATTAAAAGACTGGACACAGTAGTATGAATCGCATAAAATAAGAGTATTCACATAAGGATCAGCAAACTCAAAAGCAAGAACAAGAGCACGCAGCTCCCCCAATTGTGCTGTACAGTCCTCAAGTTCCTGCGTATGCACTATGGAAGACTTAAATTCTCCATCGACAATTGCACAATCCACAACAGCGCAAGCTGCTGAATGTTTGGAATCGACTTCTGGTTTAGCCGCGCCATCGGTATAGATTATACATCTGTACTCATCTAAAGAAAGCAACGACAATGGAAGCGGATGAACATGTTCATACTGTAAAAACTCCTGTGTCTGAAGAGCAGGATCAAAGATAAACGTGACATCAGCTGATGTCAAAGATGTAGCCCATTGAATCCGATGGGGATGTAAAGCCTTAGAGTTTGGTACACTCGCCGTAGTCACTGCTTCTAAAGCAGGGAGAGGCGTGACCATAAGAATGCGTTTTCCCTGCGCCAACGAGCGTTCTTTCAGGATCGCCATTTAGCCTATCAAAACTTTCTAAATTTTTGAAAACCGCATTTCAGCCGATGTGATTTGTATGCAATAGGTACTGGGTCTCCCTCATTGAATGTCAAGTAAGTGAAACCCACTGTACCCGGTACTATACATAACACCAGGTTCGTGGTATTGTCACACGTCAACAAGTAGTTAGTAGCAAGCAAATCTGATTGCAAAGATTGCAGAATTGAGGTATATTCCAGAAGCCAGCTGGCCGAAGAAAATGTTGGTTGTATCAACGCATACAGCGGTTTGATACGCTGGTCATAATCGGGAACGTAAGTCCGCCCAAAATGTAAATATCCCAGCAAAGACTGAAGCTTTTTCAGTGTAGCAGGTCGTAATTGTGCAGATTTCTCCAGAAAGTGGGGGCTAACCCCCTACCTTCATTATTGAGCTCATAGCCCAAAAAGAGCACCGTAAAATGTGCGATGTGTGATTTTGCAAAATTGAATTCGTATCCATAGTTGGCAAACGACAAAATAATGCAGTTGACTCGGACAAGATGTGGCATCAGTTCATTGTCCATCAGATAAATATTATCCACGTACGAGAACGCATCAGGGTCTATGTTGTGTAGCAAAGACAACAAGTGCAGCAAAAGCTCCAGGGCTATTCTTATACCCCACAGGCAAGCGTGTAATTTTTTTCTGATGACCGACGGCGGTGAATGCTGTCAAGTCAATGCTCTCAGGAGCCAAGTTCGGACTACAGAAACCATTGGACATATCCAGTGTAGTTTTGTATTTTTCACGATTTAGACAATTCACTAGTGCAGAGCTGTGTGTGTTTTGTACTGCAAATGTACAACAATGACCATTCAGATTTGGACCATGCGATATGATCTGTCAGGTATTGATAACGGAAAAAGAGGATTATTCATCAGTGATACGCAGGATTCAATCACTCCCTGTACTCCAACGGAGTCAGAATGTCACAAACGGGAGCCTTAGCTTCACATCTGATTTGATATTGTGGCTGTGGCACAGACCTAACGGGATCTCATGTGCTGGGGAATCTCTATCCCAGCCCACCGGATTATGGTACACTGCTGGGGCAAGGGCCAAAGTCCAATTGGCTGCAAAGGCCTTTGCATGTTCCTCAGGGACATAATGCGAAAAACTCTAAAGTATCACGTCTTCCCCTTTGGGAGCGGCTAGCACAAATGGGGGTGGCCAATCTGCCTCTACTAGCAAAATGTCATATGAAGAAGTGAGATTTTCCCAGAAAACCGCTGTGATTGTACGCTGAATATCACCTTCAATTTGGAAGACTAGTTCACAGAGTCTGTCCGGGGGGGCAACTTGTGTATCTGCTGTTTTTACTGTAATGAATGTGTCAGTTGCTCTCGCCTCCAGACAAGGCCGCAGTGCCTCCCGCACTATGGTAACCTCCGCTGCACAATCGCCACCCATGTCCAATCTAGAAGACATGTCCATACCGTCTGAGGCAAATTTCGCGGTTAAAGCAGCAACTTTCTTCTTTTGATATGGTGATTTAAAACGTGCCCGATCCTCTTGTTTGGCCTGAACGTCAAACTGTCGAGGCTGATCTCATCCCTGTTGTGTGGTGTGACCTTTGCCACAATCCTGGTGTTCCCCTCCACCGACGTGAGAGTCGGATGTGTCCTGTAAAGAACAAGGAGAGCGGATATCAGGGACCTGAAATTTATCAGGAGTCTTAAATTTTGCACGATCACGCAAGTCATAAATACGCTCAAAAGACTGGGGTGTCTGCGAACCAGCACGCGAACCCTGCTTCTGTTGTTGCTGCCCCTGTTTTTTATTCCTCCAGTTCTTATTAGGAAAGAAGGGGCGCCCATCTTTATCAGTCTGGGTCTTTTGTTGACTTTGAGTTTGTGGTTGAGTAAAACTTCTGATTCCCAGACTATTGCGCCCTATGTTTTTATAATATTTATAACAAACAAGAGCGACCCATATGTCCCTGTGAACTGGGTATTACTGTCAAGTAAGAAAATGTTCACAAGGAACTTATTCAAAATAGTCCATTTGCAATATGGAGTAGAAATTATACTCCCAGCTGATTTAATCAAAAAGAAAAAAAAAATTTTTTTAAAAGAGATTATTTCACTTTGCCAAAGAAGACACTTACTTAGTTAGCCTGGAGAGCTTATTTACTTCAGCCGAAGTAAATGCAATTTATTACACAAATCACAGTTGTATCACAAACATTTTATATTTTTCAGGCACATAAGAAAGATGGTGAAAAAAGTGAAAATAGAACCCAGTGAGGTGATCATAGCCTACAAAGTGAACATAGTGTTTAAGAGGTCTTAAAAAACAATGAGAGGCATGTAAGGGTGTAACGAATCTTTTTTGCTCTCCCTTTGTTGGTGTCGACGACGTTTCAACCCACTCTGGGTAAGGGGTCTCTTCAGGACAATTATCTGGGGACTAATAGTATTCAAAACTCGAATTGAAGGTGAGTAGTTGATAACATATAGCCGTGTCTGACGCAGCTTGGGGCATCTAATGTCTCCGCTGTATCAGTGATCAAGGACAATACATGTAGATCAAGGCGACCGAGTGAGTAGTCTGTATAACTTGTAGGACAGCCGTGAGGAAACGTGGTGTCCGTAGTCCAAGTCCAAAGGGGGGACCTTGAGTAATGTTCCCGTTATGACTATAATACTTTTCCACGAAACACTCGTTCGTTTCCTGGAAAAGTATTATAGTCATAACGGGAACATTACTCAAGGTCCCCCCTTTGGACTTGGACTACGGACACCACGTTTCCTCACGGCTGTCCTACAAGTTATACAGACTACTCACTCGGTCGCCTTGATCTACATGTATTGTCCTTGATCACTGATACAGCGGAGACATTAGATAACATATAGCCGTGTCTGACGCGGCTTGGGGCATCAACTACTCACCTTCAATTCGAGTTTTGAATACTATTAGTCCCCAGATAATTGTCCTGAAGAGACCCCTTACCCAGAGTGGGTTGAAACGTCGTCGACACCAACAAAGGGAGAGCAAAAAAGATTCGTTACACCCTTACATGCCTCTCATTGTTTTTTAAGACCTCTTAAACACTATGTTCACTTTGTAGGCTATGATCACCTCACTGGGTTCTATTTTCACTTTTTTCACCATCTTTCTTATGTGCCTGAAAAATATAAAATGTTTGTGATACAACTGTGATTTGTGTAATAAATTGCATTTACTTCGGCTGAAGTAAATAAGCTCTCCAGGCTAACTAAGTAAGTGTCTTCTTTGGCAAAGTGAAATAATCTCTTTTAAAAAAATTTTTTTTTTCTTTTTGATTAAATCAGCTGGGAGTATAATTTCTACTCCATATTGCAAATGGACTATTTTGAATAAGTTCCTTGTGAACATTTTCTTACTTGACTATGTTTTTATAAGCTTCAGCAATAATCTTTAGCAATTCGCGCTGCTTGTCTGTGTCTGCCACAGCCTCCAAGTGTTGCGCCACTTGTAAGCTTACAGCAGCAGCCTTAACATTTGCAAGGATCATATCGCCAACAATGTTGAACACCCTCACCAGTCTCATTTCCAATTCCAGGGCCGCCTCTGCCACATGTTCCTCCTGAACACGCTTGATCACGGCTGAGAGAACGGTCATTGAGGGGGTGCTGAAACACATTGAATATACTGCTGCAAATACCTTACCCCAAGTGTTACAATCAGCTAACTTGGGAACCAGATTTTTCGGTAG
This sequence comes from Triturus cristatus, assembly GCF_964204655.1. NCBI lineage: Eukaryota > Metazoa > Chordata > Amphibia > Caudata > Salamandridae > Triturus > Triturus cristatus. Next base: position 66,959,043 of record NC_140579.1, on the reverse strand, counting down.
ACTTGTCAAAATCCTGTGCTTCTCCACAGGTGTGGTATTTGAAAAACCAGATTCGAGTTGCCCAAATTTCTTTGCAAGCCAATAAGGAAGTTCATTCTTATTCTGGGGACGCTTGCCTATTACGGAATAAACCATCAAAGGACATATTGTCACGCCACCAGGGGCAGGTGGTTGCGCAGCAGCGCCAGGTGGTCCCACCTGGAAGTTGCATAGCATGAACTGAATAACAGCTCTATGTATACGTATTAATGATGTATGTAATACACATAGCTCTACGACTGTAGCAGTGAGATAAGTTGGGTGTGGGGTGTACCCAGCCAAAACAGGCCAAATGGCCCCATCTATTGATAAGGGGCCTAAACGGACCAGTGTTATTGGGTGTGGCAGGTCGCCATTAAACCATATTTGGTGTTGCCTAGCTGTGAGAGGAACCTCAAGAGTTCTACAAGGTCTATAGTCCAGCGGAGTCGCGGTGGCAGTATACTCGTGAAACACATTGTCGGTCCCATCAACTGCCGGAAAGGTGACCCAAGAGTAAAATGCCTCGAAGCGGAATGCTGGATCCGCTTCAACTAAGATAAACGCTACACCTGCATCAGGTACTCCATATCGAGTTAGATAAGCCTTGAGCGGTGCGGTGTTAGGAGGCACAATAACAATCGCCATATTAAAAAAGAACAGAACAACCTATGCGGGGCAGAGCAACAAAGGGTTAAAAGTAAGAGAAAGACATTTAAAATTCAAGCTGAAAAACCAATATAAAAAATCATAATATAGGAAGCTACACCATCACATCTGTCTCCGGAAACAGAAGTGAGGGAATTGTGGACAAGCACAAGCACTACTCAGGAGTCTCACAGATAAGAACCAGACCATAGTTGGCGGCGCCATGTTGTGGGGATTCTGCACATACACATAACTATGCGCAGGAAAACAGGACCTCGTGTATAGGGGTTGTAGCTGCCTACCACCTTAGTGCCCAAAATCCCCAAACTGACTAGCTACAGTGTCTCATTCGTTCTCCTATATAATCGCGAAGCTACAAATAATTAGACAACCCAGAACACAACACTCTCGACTCTCTCAGGAAAAGAGGTAGCAAGACATTCCCTTTCGATTACTCACTCGTACTTGTCCACAATAAGGAGTGTCAGAGTCAATGTATAGTTCAAAGTGAATATTTTAACTATCGTGCCCTAGAATGCAGTATACGAGCCACTACCAGCAGAAAATGCATAAACCTAAAACAGTGAGCATTGTTACAATACCATAGAATATAAAGGGGGATGTCATCATATGCAGACAGTAGAAAAGGACTATAAGGCCTAACCACCCTCCCCTTGGTAAGTTGAGGTTTATTATATAAAGGAAGAACTCTGGGCTTTGTCAGCAGACACCATGCCTTAGAGCCTAGATGGAAGGTTTACACCATAGAAACAGCATAGGTCTTCTCCAAGGAAAGGTCTCTATTAGGACTAAGAAGGCCCTCACCTCAGTTTGTATTTTTAGGGGCCCTCATCCCATGAAAGGCTCTATCTTGTCCTGGAGGGGTTGCATCTTACCCCTGCCCACTATGTATCCTAAGTAGGGGTGGGCAGACAACTCTGTTCCGCCCACAGAATGTGTGGAATTTTGCCTGTTCTGCGAAGTAGGCAAATCTCCGCAAACACGGAGCAGAGTTGGACTCCCACCCGCACTATTAAAACGTTTAAAAAAATCTATTTAAAACTCCTTACCTTATCGGCGGCGGCCCCGGGCTGCCCTCTTCCACTATCGTGACTTCTTCATGAAAGCTGTGCATGCTCGGGCGCCTACGCATGTCTCGCGAGGAATGCCCATGCGCGGGCACCCGCGCATGCGCAGTTGTCATGAAGAAGGCGCGATAGAGGAAGAGGGAAGCCCGGGGTCGCTGCCGATAAGGTAAGGAGTTTTAAATAGATTGTTTTTTAACGTTTTAATAGCGTGGGTGGTAGGTGGGTGGCGCGTAGCGGAGTTTGCGGAGATTGGTTCCATCTCCGTGGCACTCAGCGTGGCCCCGCTACGCCCCCTACGCCCAGGCCTGAACTTAAGTACACCACAGACCATGCCCTATTGGACTCGATAGTCAGGCTTCCCATTGAAGGGAGTGAAGCATTTGCTGCAGGTGAAAAAGGCGGTCCTTCCAGCTACTACGGAAGACAGCTATGTCATCCAAGTAAGCGGCACTGAAGGCCTCCATTCCAGCTAAAACCTGGTTCACCACCTCTGGAAGGTGGCAGGGGCATTCTTTAATCCAAAGGGCATTACCCTGAATTGGTAGTGGCTCTCTGGAGTGGAGAAGGCTGACCTCTCCTTGACCCCATCAGCCGTTGATTTCCAGACTAGACTACTATAATGTTTTGTATCTGGAGGCCACTCAAGGCAGTTTAAGGATGCTCCAAAGGGTACAGAATGCATCAGCTTGTATGCTGCGGAACATTCAGAGATACTTTTCGATGGGCTCAGCCCCTGGTAAACTCCATTGGCTCCCAATTAGGAAGTGAGTATAGTTCAAAGCACTATGCTTTTTTCATAAAATCTTGAATATGAAAGCCCCTCATTATCTTTATTCCTTGAAGAAGCCCCATCGACCTTGCAGATGTCTTAGATCTGAAGATGCAGTGCTCCCTGTGGTTCCAGGAGTAAAAAGGGCATGTATGGGAGGCCGCTCTTTCACCTTCTTGGCTGCTAAATTATGGAACACCCTCCCTTTTGATCTGAGGCAGGAACGTTCAGAACTGGTTTTCCGAAAAAAGGCAAAGACCTGGTTCCTCAGACAATCTTAAGTTAGATCTTGGCATTGGGTTCTTGGGGTTCTGGATTCCTAATGCGGGGACACTCCGAAGGGAGTAATCAGGTGTTTTATAAATCTCTTCATTATTATTATTTTAGGACAATCTGCCAGCACTCTGAAGTGAAGTCAAAAGTACTTAGGAACTGGGCAGCCCCTAACCAATCAATCAGCTCATTAGCCTGGGGAATGGTATGAGAATTAGTCTTAGTGACTGAATCGAGCCTCCTGTAGTACCCAGTGGGGCAGCTTTTGGTACCAGGACCTCAGAGCTGGACCAGGGGTACTGGGTACACAGGTGGGTAGTCTCAGGAGCGAGGGGAAAAACAGAGAGGTGAACTGTCCCAGCAACTGGAGACAGTCCGTCTGCTGTTCTGAAGTCAGGGTAGAGGAGAGGTTCACACCTTCCACATACCCATCATTCTCCTTGGATGCTAGGAGATCAGGAAGCGGTTCATTCTCCTCTTCCTCCCCTCCATCTGTCACCAGCAACATGGTGACCTCAGACCTCTCAAAGTGTGGTTTGAGACGGTTGCTTTGGAGAACACTCTGAGGTTATCTGGGGGAGGGGGGGGGGGGTCTTGAGGTCCACCAGGTAGGTGACCTCCCCTTCCTCTGAACAATCTCATAGGCCCAGTACAACAGTCTTGGAGGGCCCTGGGCTCCATCGCTCACACTTTCTGTCCAGGCTGCAATTCCAAAGGAGTAGCCGTTTGGTCATATCACTGCTTCATCACCTCTTGGCAGGCCTCTAAGTTGTCAGAAGCTTTCTTCCACAACTTGTCCATCTGGCTCATGAAGGTCAGCATGTAGCTAACTATATCCTGGGGGGGGGGGGGGGCGGGTCCTAGGAGCTTGTTGCCACCCTTATTTCACCAGACTGAGAGCTACCTTTACAGGATGACCACACAGAAGCTCAAAGGGGCGGTGGTATCTCTCTGTAAGCAAAGAGAAGGCAGAGCAAGAGGATGTCCCACTTATGCCTCAGGAAGACCCTTGAGCATGCCTTTGAGGGTCTCATTGAATCCCTCCACAAGCCCTGTGGTTTGTGGATGGTAGGGGGTGGAGAACTTGTAAGTAACTCCACATTCCTTCCTCATTGACTGCATTTAAGCAGGCATGAAGTTAGTGCCCCTGTCAGACACTACTTCCTTGGGGAAACCCCACTTGGATAAAAATCCCCATTAGGCCTTTAGCCACTGCAGGTCTAGTTGCAGTCCTCAGATGTATGGCCTCTGGTATCTTGTGACATGGTCCACCAGGATAAGCCTATTGCCAGAGGCTGTCTGGGGATCCATTGGCCTTACAATGTCGATGTGCACCCATTCAAAGGGGGTGCCAATAGGCAAGGGATCCAGGGGCGTTTTCAGCCTCTGCCCTGTCTTCCCGCTGGCCTGGCATGTGAAACAAGTCCTACAGAATACATCTGAGAAAACTTTCATGTGGGGCCAGTAAAAGTAGGGGTCAAGCCTGCCCCAGATGTCGTGCCAGGGGTATTTCATGAGTGAGCTCCAGTAGAAAGCCCCTGTAGCATTGGGGACCACCAGGACCCTTGTTGCTACATGCAGAGATGCCCAATGCGCACTATAAAGGAGGCTGTCCTCGCAGTAAATGTGGCGATTCCCATGTGGCATCACCTGCAGCCCGTTACCTCATGCCCTCCAAGGTTGGCCACTCATTCTGTGCCTTTCAGAACTCCTTCCTGGTGGGTCCCCCTTCTACTTGCTATTGAGCAAGTTCAGGCAGGTCACCAAGGGAGACAATATACTCCTCAGTGGGCTCGTGGGGCGACCTCCTCTTGCACCACATGAACCTCAGCTGGGATACATTCAGAGGCTAAATTCCAACACCCCATCCCTCTTTTGACAGCTATAAGGACCGTTCTTCCAGGCTACAGACCTCCTTGGCTCCCTTCATGGGCAGCCATGGACCTGGTGATAGCACATTTCCCCTTAGGCAACTCTAATATCTCCAGGTGTGACTTGAGGGTCACTTCCTTCCAGGTAGTGTGCTCAAGGTCATTACCTAACAAACAGTCAACATGAATGACAGGATCACAGCATCTTTTAGAAGACCCAAGACCTCCCCCCCTCAAATCAAACAAGGGCCACTGGGTAGTGACCCACCCGGTTGTCAGCCTCTAGAACCTGGTGGAATGCATTGGGTATAACTTGCTCTGGGGCCACCAGCTGACTCCTTGCCATAGTCATACTAGCTCCTGGGTCCCTCAGAGCCTCACCATCTTGCCCATTCACGGTAATCCATTGCCTATACTTTTTAGTATTAGATGATGTTGGAACCGGCACTTTATGGTTGGCTGAAGGGATGTCCCCAGCTAAGCAGAACCTACCACTCCCATCTGGGACAGGTGATTACACTCGCTGTAGAAACAGGTAATGTACAATGCCGCCTTTGCTCCAGTGTTTCAGACGGCTCCGATTGTTATTCTGTTGGCACTGTTTTCGCTTTTTATATATATATATAAAAACAATTCGTATTATCCCATCTTCCCCTCACATTCACCGAAGACCAATGTAGTTTAGGAAAATAGCATTTTTTTTTTACTTTAAAGTCATATCTTGTATTGTGCCTTTGGTATGAAATCAACGTATAGCGTAGCACTGCCAGCCAGTGTCTTGACTCACAGGCGGGCTGCACACTACAACTTCCACTTCCACTCACACATTCCACACCACTACAAAGTGTGGCAGGTATCCAGCACAGTGAGTACAGAACACTCTTGCACACATATGCACTCAGCACACAAATGCTGTGCCACTGGTACCCAGCAGGTCAATGGATAACACTGCAGAATTCGTGGCCCACGCCTTCCTCCACCCGATAGTTCACCCCAATACCACTGGATGGAAGATAACCAACCTCATCCTCCTGGATACGAGGCTGAACTCGTCCAAAGTCACTTAGTCCGGGTCCTCAGAAAGAAGGTGGGAATATGTAGTAAGTTTTAATAAAGGGTTAGACTTATACAGGGAGAGTTTAGCAGTCCCTCTGGAAGTTCCCCCACAGGTCTCAAAACACAATTGAGTCACACAGTCTCTTGGCCTGCTTCCAAACTGTCTAGGAAGCATTCCTTCAACCCAGTCAATATTTCTCGCTACTACTTGGTGCCAAGAGGTCTTCGATAGTGGCCAGGTGTAGTGAGGGCTGTTGGTCCACCGTGATGAGGGTCAAAAAGGGAACAACCGATGAATGGGGAGTAACACAGGAGCATCCCGACAGGTACATAGTGACCAGCGTCATGCCTAGGCAATCCGGAATCAGCATCTGGTGCGCGTTGGTTTGAGTCGCACCAGACACTTCAGGTATCAAACACGATAAGTTGCAAAATGCTGTACCTCCCTGGAAATGAGACACTAGGACCGGTGGACATTGACATGGGCTGCACCAGGCAATTCTGCTCACACACAACAAAGAATTGCAAATTCCGTACCTCCCTGGACAGGAGGCACTACATCTGGTGCACAATTATCAGGTTGCACCAGACAAGTCCGGTCAAACACCCAGGCACAAGTTCAGCAGAGCCACGCGAGGTGAAATGAGGCAGTACTATGGGTACATCCCCACCTTCGAGGGTCGCACTGTGAATCGGACACCACACTCAATAAGCATGCATTCGGTGTGTCGCACAAGAGAGATGCAACACACACAAGATGATAGACGGAATGTTGCACAATGGCAAAACATTCACCCCCAGTCACAGATCTGGGTTTAATCCATCGTTATTTTTCTCACCACGCCACCCCAGTTCAGACATGGCCATATGCAAATCAGTCTTGACCCTGTGCCTCATGGGAACAGTCCAGCCCAAACTGCCAAGCCATGTATTCCTTGGACCGGAATCAAGCATCCTAGGACCGGTTTCTGGCTATCAGCCGTCATCAGCCAGGATAGCTTGATTCCAGTGGCGTAGTGAGCACGGGACCCACGTCTGGGCATACCCTTCCCACATAGGAAGGGTATGCCCAGACGTGGATCCCTTGCTCTCCATGCCACTGGAATCAAGCTATCCTGGCTGAAGAGGGGTGAAACCCCGAAACCGGTCCTAGGATGCTTGTTTCCAGTCCAGGGAGGACCTGGCTTGGCAGTTCGGGCTGGACTGTTCCCATGAGGGTCAAGACTGGGGAGAATGTATGACATTGTTCTGCATTCTGTCCATCAATTGTTGTTTTTGCACAAGAGAGATGCGGCATGATCTATGAAGCAGGTCACCTTGAATCCAGCAACCGGTCAACCCACTAACCACCAACAAGATGCTTATGAGTGTCAGTGGTCCTGTGATATGGGAACCGCACGCTTTGAATGCTAGCAAGAGTTCTGGGGCTCCACCCTAAATCCAAGGCACAAGTCTTAGTTCCACACTCACACCGTGCTACCCATTGGGATTTAGTAGCCAATGTGGGCACTTGAGAGGGCACTGCTCTCCAGATGCCAGGTAGATGGTGTAGGTTCCTTGCAGTAGATATTTGATGTCCCCGAGATCTTCAGGTGAACAGGAGACCTGCCGATGGGCCTTTGGAGATCACACTTCAGGGCGCCACACTTCAGCAGGTCTTTCAACCCAGTCCAGCCACCATTCAGAAAGGGCACACTGTCCCCTTCAATGGCAGTAATCCTCCATGTGCTCAAAAGAGTCCTCTGGCAGTGTGCACCACGCAGTCTGGGTTCTCGGTTCCCGCATCCCCACAAGCGCATCTCACCCTTTAATGAAGGATCATACACATATTTATACTGTTGTGTGACTTTGAAGTTAGGAGTGGTTAAGGGGTTTCCCTTTGAATCACAGATGTCTCCTGTTAATTGTAGGCCTGTGTCCCATGGGGTAGTGGAATGTCTATCTTAATCTTTAGTGGGGCCATGATCCAGCCTCAAGAGGTCAAGTGTCAAAACCTCTCCGTCCTATTGATAGCATTCGAATTTCAAATGGCAGAGGTCTGTTGTTCCCATTGTATGTCCATGGTTTATGGCTGCTGTGGGGGAATGCACAGAAGTGACAATTCTGAGCGAGTAATGCCAACATCACCTTTACCACTGGGAAGGGTTTGGCACAGTGAATCCATTGAAAGAAAACATCCCGAGACTGCTCCGCTGCAATCCACTATTGGCGTCCGAAGTAATGTCAGCCACTTCCTCATGTTAACCTATGGGAAGAGCAAGCCTCATAGGTAGTGAAAACACAAGTATTCCTCACCATCTGGGTGCACGTGCGCTAGTGCCCACACTTACTGGCAATGGCAGGTTAGACACAGTCCCCAGCACAACCAGCACAAGTGCACACTGACTGGACATAGGTTTGACTAATCGGGGGTAAGTGTGCATGCACGTCCTGCGACGCCAGGCTGCACATGTACTGGCAGCTTCTGCTCATTAGCAGAGTCATTATAGAGACAAGTGCACCCACAGAGACCTGCACTGCCAGGCCGGCCATATGAGCTTACTCAGGCACTAGCACCTTAGGTGCGAGTGCATGCACACAACCCTGCCTGGTCTAGCCGGACACTGGCAGACTCCTTATGGGTGTGACTGCACACACCCGGGCCCACTACGGCGGACCAGGCACCTTGCCACCAGCAGCATGGCTACAAGCACAAGGACACAGGCCTGAACAGCAGGCCTGACCCGGGTTTTAGAACACCGGGGATGTATGTATGGAGGTGCGCCTTCAGCCGTCGGTGCCAGAATGGGTAAAAGATATTGATTGTTTCCAGAGGGCGGAGGAAGTGGAGCATTGTGGCAGGGGTTTCCCCAAGAAATGGGAGAAAATATGGGACCCTTGGCAAATATATCGGGGAACAGATTGGACTAGATGACTGCCTTAGTGCCAGTTTTGGATTTCATGGTTAATGTGAAGGAGAGTAAATAGAAGATGTTTCCATTGTACACTCTTGTATTCTGATTGTAGAATAACCCCAGGACCCAGTGTGTAAAGCGAATATTTACCTTTTTTTGCTACAGTATCCTGTGCCGTTTTCCTGCAACTGCTATGTTGGTAATACTTGTACTAAGCGATGAGCATGTTTAATAAAAAAGATTTCCCCCCAAAAAAAGTCTAATTTTATAGATCAAACAAGAACAAAACGACAAAAGTCCAATCAATGGAAGTCGGTATATACGTTTTTCAAAGCTTAAATGCAAAAATAGCGCTTAGTTGCTGTAACCACTTGAAGAGTTGATTATCCGCACTGGACAGGATCAGGCCGACTGCAATGGTGCCAGGTCGGATGCAGGACCCATGCCGGGCCAGCTGAGCAAAAGTACCTTAATCCTGGTCCAGTCGATGAGATGTCGGGTGCAGCCAAGCGATGCATTGGTAACGATCCTGCCTCGAGGGGATGTGTTGGTTTTCACCCCGAAATGATGCGCTGGTTCAGAACACGAAGCAACTGTTTCAAGGTGCTTTGGTTTCCGAAGCCGATGTGCCAGGTTTCTCCAAGCAGTTGTGGGCATGCGATCTTCTCTTGCTGGTGATGCAGCGGGTCCGATGGCGATGTGGCAGTTCAAAGTGTGATGCGCTGGTTCTGTTCCTGCAACAGCATGGATGCCTCGATTCTGCTCTTGCAGCTGAGAATGTGTCTGTTCTGCTGGAGCAAGCACCGGGGTTCCCGTCCAATGAACCAGGCACGGGAGCAGGGTGAAAGATTTTGATGTCAGAGTCTTTGAAGAAGAACTGCAGGCTAGTTAAGTAGCTCTTGGTGTCAGTCTGGGACAAGTGATGAAGGTCCAGTCAGAGAGAGCAGTAGGGCAGCACAGCAAGGCAGCAGTCTTCCAGAGCAGCAGTTCAGCAGAGTGGCAGTCCTTAGCACAGCAGTTCTTCTCGGCAAGCTGGTTTCAGGTCCAGAAGTTTACTGAGTTGGTAGAGTCAGAGGTCCAGTACTTACACCCAATTGTGCTTTGAAGTGGGTGTGACTTCAAAGAAGGATTTCTGAAGTGCATAGAGGTTCTCCTTTCCTGCCCTGGCTCCAGATGCACTACAGGGGCTGGGGGAGAGGTAAGCAGCCCTTTGTGTGTGGACAGGGCCAGCCTATTCAGGTGTAAGTGAGAGGCTGTGCCCAGCTCCCCCTCCCATCCTCCTAGGAAGATGCATGAAGTCACAACCAGGTTCCCTTTGTGTGTGGCTGTCCAGAGGGAATACTCAAAGTCCAGCTGTCACCCAGCCCATCAATGATCACAAACAGACAGCAGACACCAAACAGCCAAGAGCAGGAAAATGCCAACATTTCTAAAAGTTATTATAACAACAAACAAGGGTAACCCTACTCAATAAGAACCAGGGCATTAAACGCTATCATTAGAACAGCGGTTCTTATTGAAGATGTATGGATAACAATAAAAAGACAGGCTCAATGGCAGAATCCAACTTTACTGTTCGAGGATGCAAGTGAGGAAACATTTGAAACAACAATCATGTTCAAAATTATTGTATTATCTTAGATACAAAAACCTGATGTACCAACCGTCCCACGTGAACAATGGAACAAAAAAAATATAGGACATTACATTTATACAGACCGCACACAAAATAAATTCAGATGTTTCCAGAACTAAAGCAAATGGTCACATAGAACAATTAACTAAATGAAGATGAGCTCTTGTGCCAATTAAAGGGACCGAGTAGCTGTATCATTTGTCAACGATGTTTCAAACCCTTCTATAGTATGGGGTCTTACCAGGACTAGTGGAAATATGGTATCTGGGATAATTACAACTAGTGTGCATTCCAATGAAAAGTGACAAAAAGGGGAAGAGTACTCACATGGGGTAACCTGGACAGGAACCCCAAGGTGAGGATACAGTCTAAGGAGGACAATGCTTTTTGGACGGATGGCAGACTAGGACGCCATGGTAGGGGCCTAACCAGCGGACAGCCAGTTACAGGAGCTGCACATGCACCGCCCGGTCAGGAAGAATCTTGCAATGTGATCAATAAGACAGGCTTCACATGTCCAGCCCCGCCACTTCAACAGTGTCAGATGACACGGACACAGTGGCATGGCTTGAGATGTGCAGAAGATTCCTCCCGACCACGCGGTGCATTCGCAGCTCCCATCACTGGCCATCTACCGCTCAGGCCCCCATTGTGGCGCTTTACTCTGCCTGCCTTCCTTACAATGAGCATGGTCTATCTTGGTCGGATCCTCACCTTTGGGTTCCTGCCTGGGGTGCCCCATGTGAGTACCTTTTTCCTTTTAGTCACTTTTGGGTGGTGTGCACACTGGTTATAATTATCCCAGATAATTTCATGGACCATACATCAGCAGCATCAGGGTGCTACATGGCAAAACAAGTTCTGAAGCCATGGGATTAAGTGATGGGGCTCCATGGACAGTCCCGTCTGAGCATGTGGTCGGAGGGGGTGCTTGGACAGTTCACCTGAGCATGTGGTTAGAGGAGATGATTTGAAAGTACCACCTAAGCCTGTGGTTGGTAGACCGGTTGCTTGGACAGTACCACCTGTGCATGTAGTCAGAGGGCTGATCATTAGCTCAGTGGAAGGGATGCTTAGACACTCCACCTGGCAGGCAAGCCCTAATAAGGCAAAACTGGTCCTGTGCGACTTGTGTTCCGGTTCAGAGAGGACCTGGCCTGGCAGATTATGCTGCACTCTTCCCATGGCTGAGTCCAAACTGAGGCAACCTGGTCAGTGAAAAACAATGGACTGGGATGCTGCCAGGAGCAATTTGCAGTGGCTCAGATTAATCCAAGGTTTCGCTGGACAGTCTGCCAGAGCATGTTGTCAGAGGAGCTGCTTGGGCAGTCGTGCCTGGCCACATAGTCAGAGGGGCTGGTTTGACAGTCCACCATTGCCCTGGAGGACGCTCCCCATGATCTGGCTCACAGGTAGTGCAGTGCAATTTAATGTTTCATGCACTTAATCACTATACTTAAACATCTTGAATAACAATGTTAATCTGTGCGCATTGTATCAATCAATTAATGTTAGGTAGCTGCTTTTACACGTAGTAAGAGCCAAATATATCTATATAAACACACATATTAAAAATCATTGTATTCTTTCATGCTAACTATATTTGTAGGTTGACTTTTTTCCTGCGTAGATGATGTGATGTGGGCCTAGACCTCAGTCACTTCAGTTTTGTTTTTGTTTTTAAAAAAATTAAATGCGTTGTAGTTTTCATGTTTACTCTCATTTGCAGGTGCATTATCGAGAAGTATTTGTTAGTAAGAACATAGTCATTGTTTATAGTAGAGGACTTCGGTCACTCAGTGCCACCATTGTGCATAACTGAAGGACAATTGTTTCAGATACGTAACATTGCTACACATGGCTCTGGAGAAAAACAAAAAAACAAAAAACTCAGAATGTTATGAGCTAGGATCAGTGGTATTCAAATAAGCAAGTGCATGGTAGGGCTGGAAGAAAAACAGAAGCAGAAAAATGCTTCCAAAGTCTCACACAGTCCACGTCCCTCCACTCTAACCAGGCCATTCCATTCCTGCCCTACAGTCCCTCCACTCCTGCCATGTGACCTGAATGCACCCACTGTCCATCATTGTCACACGTTGGATGGGAAGGTGTAATTTAGGAAAAAGCCAGGTTTCTCCTCCATCCATTTTGAAGAAAAAAATATTTTCAATAACATTGTTGAAACAAAAAAAGACCCTCCGGTGATGTTAAAAACAACTTAAATGTTGCTTGAACATGAAAACCTTGAAAAACAAGAGGCGTTTACCAAAACAGGAACAGTTTGTTTAATTAAACATAGCGACCAGGAGAACTGTGTCTGAGGACTGTCAATTTGCAATCGATCTGTGACTTTCGTATACAGATCATAGGCAATAAAACGTTCATGGTGATCCTTGAATGGTGAGGAATGTAAGGTTCTGCCTTTGAAGTCAAATTAGTTGTCCAATGGATGACACATGTGGGCCTCGACCTTGCTTGGACACAATGCGGCCAGTGCGTAACGTGTCCAGATGTCCGGCATAGGGAGAGAATGATCACTGCATGTGCATGTGCTGTGTTCTGATTGGCTATATGTTCCTAACTCATGTGGCATCTGACTTTACGGTGTTTTAGGAGCTTGCATACCCCCTCCGGCCATGTGTGCTTTATTGGGGCCAATCTTGCTTGATCATTGTAGTGTGGCTGCACCCATCTGTGGGATTAAACTAAGGTTTCCTGTCTTTGCGTTTGTCTCCCAGCTACGTGCTGCCACGCCCGTGACCTATCAATCAATTACCTAAAGGCCTAGGTTTCAGTGTTGGTCTGACTACGTATTTGCAAGTCGGGGTTGTTGTGGAGTTCGCAACGGGCGTATCAGTTATATCAGCTTAGACTTTTTCCACATTAACAATCCCCCATCTAGTTGATTTTTCAAATACACTATCTAACCCAAACTTCGTGACACTTACTTTTTTGGGGGGCTCTTCATGCACGCTTTCAACTACTACTACCTTCCTAGTTACTTGCATTCTTCCCAGTTTGAAGACTGCGTTTTAAAGAAGGAAATCCCCACTTGTACGGATCTGCACGAAAACAAGAACACAATGGAAAATGGCAACAGCGACGTGCACAGGCCAGAGATGAGCCAGGAGAACCAAATCAAAAACTATTCCTGCTCATGTGCATCCCCCTCTCCATGCATGTCTCTTTGTAAATAGTGCAGTGTTTGGATGGCAAGTCAATGTTCTGTTGTCCATATCCCAAATAATTCCCATCCAGAAGATATCTAATGCCCCGTGGGAAGATCTGTCCAACTACCGCCCAATTTCTCTGTTACCTCTACTGTGTAAACTCTTGGAAAAACACATCAATAAACATCTTTCAGAGTACATTGAAACAAGGCCTAAACTTCTCTCCGTCTGGGTTTCGACCTAAGTTTAGTGTGGAGTCAGCATTGATTGCCGTTACTGACAACTTAATACACTCCCTGGGTAACGGACAAGCAACAATATTAGTGCTGTTGGATGTCAGCGGCGTTTGATACAATATCCCAGTCCATCCTACTTACAGACAGATATTGAAATCCAGGCCTAGCCTTTCAGTGGTTATCATGTTTTCTAACTCACCGTACCCAAACTATCAACCTCTGTGCCTTTCGCTCTCAAACTTTGGAGTTGACCGAAGGAGTACCACAGGGATCTTGTCTCAGTCCCACACTCATCAACATTTATGTGTTTCCTTTAGCGGACTTTCTCAGGGAACTGGGCTTCACTCTAATCTCATACACTGACACCCAGGTTTTAATGTCTTTCGATAAAAACTCTCCCAATACCCAGTCGACCTTCTCAGAAATCATGACATCCATTGCTGCTTGGATGAGAAACAACTTACTGCAGTTAAAAGCAGGGAAAACAAATTATGCTATTCAGAGAAGCTTCTCTTCTCTGGTCCCCAGAATGGTGGCCCACCGAACTGGGTGTTGCCCAAGTCCCTAAAGACGTAGTAAAAAACGTAGGAGTACATCTGGACCAAAAACGCATGACGAAGGAGCAAGTCACTACCACCGTAGGCTCATGCTTCCATAAGCTAAGCCTTTTACGGAGGGTTTTCCCTTTTCTCCCCCTGACTGTACGTAAATCACTCCTCCAAGCATTACTAATAAGCCGCCTAGGCTACTGTAATGCCCTCCTGATTTCAGCTAACGAGTCTTCCCTCAATGGACTTCAGGTGCTTCGAATTACCACGGCACGCCTTGTCTTCTACTCTCCTGCCAGGACCGCCTCTCTTCCGCAACTACAAGGACTACACTGGCTACCAATCCGCAAGCGGATCAGATTGAAGATTTTCTGCATTGTGTACAAGGCACTAAACGGCAACGGCCCTAGCTACTTAGCAGATAGACTCACCAATTATCAGCCTTCTAGAACACTCCATTCAGGCTCTAAGTCGCTAATTCTGGTGCCTCTTGTTAAGGAATCCCACATAGGTGGGAAAGCTCTCTATTACCTAGCCACCTCCAATTGGAACCAACTCCTTAGCATCCTCCGGAAATGCCCAGACTATTTACTGTTCTGGCTCCTTAAAACTGAGATTTTTTTTAAAACTCTCTCCACCCTTACTGCAGCACTTCCGTAGCGGGTGATTCAGGAGCTTTACAAGTTGGAAAAAAAAAAAAATTCTCAGGGATAAACTTGTAGCAGGATGCACCGATCTTGGCACACATCCATCCATCACGGTCATGAAGTCTAACACATATCAGTACTACAACACCATAAGGCAGGTTGCTCTGTTCTTCCTTGATCGAATTAAGGCAGAGTTCAGTGCTGTTCATCATTTTAAGCATTTCCCACCCAGTTATCTGTAGCAACTGGGCATTCACTTTTGTTTGTACTGTAAAGAAGGTTATAGCCCCTCCTGCTGATATTTGTGTGTCCGAACAGTCTAAATTCATCTGGAATGTCTTTGTACTGAGCCCAGCCAAAATATTCCACAGTTCTCTTCTCATAAGCTTATGGCAGCAAAGTTGTCTTCTTCCTTAACAGGTGCTGGTACAAGCCCAACAGTTCTTCTCCATGAGTGACCAGGGTTGAGGTGTGTATAGTGACCAGGTTACAGGGTCCGCACCATCCGGGGACGAGCTGAGTATAGGCAAACTCACTGCACCGTCAGAAGTAATCAATCAGCGTATAGGTACCACATTGCATATCCAGTCTGCGCAGAACTGTGCCACAGTTAGCATTTGTGCCTAGAGGAAGCATTCCTTTACCTCTGAAATATAAAGAATACAGTAGAAGTTTCTGTACAATTAGGGGTTGCCCCTACCCTTGTAGCCAAGGGTATCCACCCACTTCGGTATCCCAGATCTTCTGACATGGAGTGGTCATGCTCTCATTAAACCCTCCCCCATGTGACTCATTCCCCTTTTTAACCTTGAGCTGGACTTCCCTACACAGGAACTCTATGTTGAAGGACCACTTGCTGTTAAAGAAGACTGCCCCAGATACGCTAAGGGTCACCCTCGGTCCACAAATTGAGGCAGGAGAGGATATGTTTTTGCATTGAGTCTGGGATTTTGCTACCTACAAGACTGTCTTCTCTGAGAAGTCTCGGGTCAAACAGTATCCTCCCCATCCAGCTCGGTTTGGATATCACTAGGCTCAGTAAAGCAGTATAGAGCCATCGGGTTGGTTTCATACTGGGTCAAATTCACTACTACCCTGTGGGGTTCTACCTTGTTGAGTTGATTTTGGCCCTAATTCTGCATGGATACAAGTGAAGAAGGCATTTTGATTTTTCGATGGCTACATCTTGGGACAAGTAAAGTCAATCCAAGCCTACTGCATGCAGAAACAACAAACAGACGTAACATGACCTGGCTGATGTTTGGGAGCCCACTGCGGTCATGTGCCGATACCATATATTGTGCAAAAGGTACCTGTGTAACGCACGCGGAGTGCTAGTGTTTGGCTTAGCATTATTGTAGGGGTCATGGAGAGTTCCCTAAGCAAACGCTGTGATACTTTTTGAATAGATTCCTTTTGACTAGGCAGTTCCTTGACAGTGAATAAGTGGGGTATTACCCATAGTAGACAGAGGGTACATAACAATACAATCACACGTACCTACTCATTTGACATTGCAGATCTCCTATATGGGTCCCCAAGGAGGCGTCTGTGGTTTCCCATAGCAGCACAAACTCGCGGCCTAAACGGTCTTTTTCTATTTGTTTTGGACCAATTTAGCAGTGTCTCTCTGGGCTTGCTCCCATTTCTCTGTCCTTTTCTTGCTTCTTTTTATGGTAATGCAATATATAGGGTTGTATCACCCGCCAGAGAGTTTGTTGACGCACCCTACCACAGTGTCCAGTCCGCTCTGAATCTCGGTGGATAACCAGTTTAAGAATATTGTAAAATAGTGAGACTTGTGGGCCCATATCAATCCACGGCTGTCCTGTCTCTTGTCCCCATCACATTCTATTCAAGAATTCTGTTATTCGCTCTCTTGGATTCATAGTCTCTGCCAGTCGCCCTCCTACATCAGAGGGATCAGGGAACATATCACTCAGGGCATTTCATATTCAGTGCCTGTATGAATTAAATGCAGCCCCATCACGCTCAGTGTCTTTTAGCATATTTGCTGGGATTCAAGCTTGGGTGAACACCGTGATAGTCTGCTGCTCTCCGATTGGCTACTTAGCAGACTTTTAATATCACCTATTGCTAGGTTTACTCCTGCACTGTTATTTTCAAAGCAGGAAATCCATTTCCCTGCTCCATTCAGCAACAACGGTAACTTTGTCCTTAACCCCTCCATTTATCCATTTGAGCCCATGACACATCTATGATCCCGGCTGTGCCCCTCTGTAGTAGAGGGTACATTCTTATTTCAGGTTTCTCCACACCATGGCGTTGCCATCTTTTTAGGCATTTCTGCATCTAGGGATACAGTCTTCCGCTGGAGCAATGCCCTCTGGCTCAAATGATCCTTCCTCTGGCCATGGTCTATCACATTGGTCTTCAAGTCCAGTAGGCCAATAGGCGTCAGAACGGGCAACCAAAGATCTCACCTTCCTCTCTTGCTATTATTTCCCTCAGGGATAACTTGTCTTTGTCATGCGCTCAGGTGGAGCAGCGCACCTAGTGGATGCTCCCCTTGTGTGCACGCAAGGGCGCCATTTTATTCTTCCCTGCATCTCGGTTTTGGTTAGTACCAGGCTGCCTTGGTCTTTTATTTCCTGGTCACCCCCTCTCCTTTATCACGAATTGGGGGAGGCTCTGATCAATGCTAAAAGCCTCATCTATTTCTGCATTCGATTCATCCCACAGTGATGCCCTGTTCCTGTCCCTACTTCCCTCCTATGAAAAGCGCACAGCTATGTGTTCTTGCTGCACTTGCTGGGTGCGTACTCTCTGTCTAATTTTAGCTCACACCGGTCTTCCTTGCCCCTTCTAGTTTGTCTCATTCTCTCTAAGCAATGCGCTGCGCTTTGTTACCGGACTTCACCTTCAAAGTCGCTCTCTGTGGTCTCCTCGGCTACCTGGGGAAATCTTGTAGTCCTCACCCTCATCACCAGTTCCCAGAGGAATGGAATTTCCTTCATTACCAACACTCAATGAATTCCTATCTCCAACAGCCACAAACCGCCCAGTCACTCGTGTATGCTCACCTGAACCAGTAGGGGTACATGAGCGGTTTGAGGCCCTATGTGTTGGGCATGGTAGATAGGGTGGGGGCAGTGGGGGTGCGAGCTATTTGGGACTTTCCCAAGGGGCTTGGGCTGCCTGGAAGTATCTAGGCCCGGTGGCTTTGTTGCAGGGATTCTGCTCAGGAACAGAACTATGCTTAGGACCACAGAACATCAGCCGGTAGGGACCGAGTCTCCATACCACCTCAGTAACAATGAGCCAGAGACTGACTAACTATAATGCCTCACTTGCTCACCAAACCTTACTAGAGAAACAAGTGAATTGGCACCTCAGAACATAATACAGCCCACTCGCTCAGGGATCTCAGGTCTCAGCCGATGCAGAGACGTTTATTGAGCCACCTGCATCCCTGTTATCAAAGTCTATATCCAATGATCCATGTGCCGATGCACACGTTTCCTCGTAGGCTCGTGGCTCAAACTTTGTAATATGAAGAAGCAGCAAAGCTAAAGAACAGTTCTGAAAATGAGTCACCAAGGGACTCATCAGCAGTCCAATGTCCGGGAAGCCAGGCAAATGTCCAGTGACCATTCAAAGGGGCACCAGATACAGTGGAACATAGGTTGCACACATGTAATCTAGGCAGGTTGAAATGTTAGGGACTAATCAAGATCCAGTACCTGGAGGAACAACATTCCTAAGATCTGAAGCATATAGTCACAGTAATGTTGGAGTGGAGCCAGCTCCACAGCACCCACAAAAGGAGCATCCATAGTGAAGAAACACAAACAGGATGAGAATGCTGCACATGAGTAATAATAGCAACGGAAATCCTCCAAACACACTATAAAAAAATGGATTGGAGTGGATAAAAGCCAGTATTACTCTAAAAATGGCTTGAAAAGAACAAGGCCAGAGCCTACTACCTTATAAAAAACAAATTTAAAAAGAAGGACGGCAAGGCCAGCTATATTAGAAGCATTAAAAAATTGGATGCACTAACTCACCGAAGTACAGGAGAAGATTTGTATTTAACAATGACTGTATCTCACTAGAAGTTCTAACCACCTGCATTTCGAAGGTCTCGCGAGCAGATGTGAGAGCTACCTCTTGTTGGAAAACTAATGGTTGGAGTCTACTTAGCTTGTTGAAATCTGCCTCCAAAGTTGGAATGGAAAGCCACAATCCTATGCAGCGGGGTAAACCGGAAGTTGTTGCAACAAGTGACTAACTGGGAAACAGACAAAATATATGGAACTCAAGTCCACATTCCGCAACAGTCTTAATCCATAAGCATAAGATAACTCCCATTAGAGAGTACCGTAATAAAAAGGGAGAAGTGCTGGGACTGGAATACCTTAAAAAAAAAATTTGTTTAAAAAAAAAAGCCATATTAGGTGTGGAGATATTACAGGCGCTATGAATTTTTACCGGTTTACAAACAAGTGAATCTCTTTTTTAACCAAGTATAGCATTTCCCGCTGCTACGGAGAGGGTGACAGACCGGGGCGGACATTGGCTCGTCTCTTGAAACCCCCATCATCAGGCCATGCTTAGGTAACTGAGATTCGTTCGTTGACATGCCGGGTTCTTACAAGCCCCCCTGACATATGTGACACATTTTTGTCATACTACACCAATCTGTACACATCTCGGGGGGATTGTTATAGCTCGGACCAAGAGGGATATTTATCAGATATTGCATTCGTCCGGCTTGAAAAATTCATGCAAGAGTGCCTCGCTGAACCTTTTTCGGCAGAGGAGATTTCTAGACCAATAGACGACATGAATGGATCCACGGCCTCTGGACTAGGCGACTTCATGGGGGATTTCTACAAGGCATAAAAAGATCTGTTAGCTCCGCGCTTACTGGAGGTTTATAACGAAGCCTTGGAGTGTGGAGAGTTGCCCCCTACATTACGCGAAGCAGTAATCACATTGCTTCCCAAACCTGGAAAGGACCTGATGTCGTGTGGGTCATATAGACCCCTTTCACTACTGAAACTGGATTATAAAATTTTGGCAAAATGATAGAGATGTGTTTAGCCCTGCTATTAGATCGGATAATCTCCCCTGCCCAATCGGGCTTTATCTCTCATAGGTCAACTGCCCTCAATTTGAGGATACCATTTGCGGTTCTACACAGAATATCGCCTGAGGTGCCGGCAGCGGCAATTCTACTCGACACTGAAAAGACCTTTGATTTGTTGGAGTGGCCTTTCTTCTTGCAGCGATACGCAGAATGGGCATGCCAAATGGATTTATTGCCCTCGCCACATTATTAAATCACGGCTCCCCTGCCCGACTTAGACTGAATTGTACAATATCGCAGTCCTTTCGCATAATTTGTCATACAAGACAGGGGTGTCCGCTTTCTCCGTTGCTCTTCATCCTAGCAATGGACCACCTGATTAGACACTTTCAAGAGCGCCATTTGCATAGAAGACTTCAGTTTAGGACGGGCCCTTCATTCATCTCCCTTTACGCGGATGGAATTATCCTTTATGTGCGCTCTCCTGAAGAGAATCTTGAACCTCTTGTCAGGGAGATTATTCGTTTTGGAGGGTATTCCGGCCTGGGCATTAATTGGGGCAAATCAGTCATATTTCCCATCACTCCATGCACCAAGAAATGGGATTGCGAATTCCCTCTCGTTTGGTGCACCGACTTGACACAGTATTTGGGCATCCACAATCACATGGACACAGACCAAATTGTCTGATTGAACTATGGTCCCGCAATGCATAACCTCGTGTCACAAATAGACAGATGGCTATGCCTCCCCCTCTCCCTCGCAGGCCGAGTGGCATTGATAAAAATGATAGTCCTCCCGAGATTTTTGTATCTTGTTAATAACATTGCGATCCCACTTGGTAATAGTTTCTTTCTTACGCTCCGTTCTCACTTGATCCGACTAACATGGGGCGGTAATAGGCCCAGGGTCAGTTGGGACGCCATGAGTTTGCCTTATGAAGGAGGGGGATTTGTGGTGCCTAACCTTCAAATGTATTCCTTGGTAGCACAGTGCAGTTTTGCGCATTCTTGGTATCATCCAGATGCTCGACTTCCCTATACTAGGCCTGAGGCAGATCTAGTGTTGCCTGAGACGCTTCTCACAATATTACCTAAGGGATTCCCAAAAGACACCTGTGACATTCAATCCGTATCAACCACGAGTCGGGCATGGCCATGGCGGAAGCTGGATCGAGTTACCACTACAGCTGCACTGTACTCTCCGGACATCCCGATATTAAATAACCCATGGATCCCCATCATGCAAGAAAAGCTAGTGCAGCGCACGTTAACTAAATTCTCAATAAGTAAGACCGGGGACCGCTTTACCGAAGGTCATGTTTTCCCAGGGACTGGAGAGGGTAGATTCAGTGAGGATACTTTCATGGACCATTTCATTCTCAACCGGGTCTGAGGAGCGCTTAGGGAAACGTTTGCCGAGTTTCCCCTTGAACCTGCTTCTTTCGGCCCATTAACCACTGTGATTACAGCCCCTGGAGGCGAACTGTTAGTTTCTAAAATATATCTAGTGTGTATGGCCATAGTCCCCAACCAAGATGCGAAGATTCGGGAGGCGTGGAAGCGTGATTTGGGGCATCCAACGTCAGACTCATATTGGGAATTTTGCTGTGCACAAATCAAAGAAATTTCCTTAAACAGCCATAACAGCTCACTGCATTTTAAATTCCTATGGAGAGTTTACATGTCCCCAGAAAGAATACACAACATCGACTTAGATAGACCACACTTTGCAAGGAGTATGTAATTGTATACTCATTGGAGTTGATCCCTGCATGGGGTTGAGCAGAGATGGGTTCTTCTCAGTATATGGTTCCCATCATTGATGATAGGTTTGGCTCACTGCGCATTGTGCAATACTAACGCCGCTACACATCAGAACATTCAAACCCACTCAATCAACAGCAATGGGCTAGGCCCTAACTAATTTATAAGGGATTCAAAGTGCAGTCCAAACAGGGTGTAAACCTTTTAATATTCAAGTTTGAAAAACCAACAGAATCAGGTGGTTCCTAAAACTATGGAGGAGAACTCCCCAACACCACGGATGTCTCCGGTACAAAGGTATTGTGGACAAGCATAAGCACTACTCATGGTTCTCGCAAGTAAGTGCTTAACCAAAATGTTGGTGTTGCTATGTTGCAGGGATTGTGCTCAGGAGCAGAACTATGCTTGGGACCATGGAACATCGGGAAATAGGGATGGAGTCACCATACTACCTCTGTACCTATGAGCCCGAGTCCGACTAGCTATAGTGCCTCATGTGCCCTTCTAACCTTACCAGAGAAACAAGTGAATTGGCACCCTAGAACACAACACCCTCTACCCTCTCAGGGATTGCCGTAACCGGACATACCCTTTCACTCTCACTCATACTCTTCCACAATAAAAAAAAGACACAAAGGAAGTTTAGAATATTTATTCAAACTATTGTATCCTAAAATTCAGTATTTGTGCCACAATTAGAAGACAAATGCATATTAAAAATACTGTTTGCATGAGTATTGAACGATATACTATAAAAAGGCCTGTCATGTTACAAGACGGATTAGCCTAAGCCCCCCCTTTCTACTGAAGCTAAATGATTACCCATCAAAGATCTCTGGGATTAGTGGTGGACCCCATACCTTAGCATACACAGATAGACGTTCTACATCTCAGCTGACATAGCGAACTTGTCTCCGCATTCTCGCTTAGTGTCCTTTCTACAACTCTTGTGCTCAGTTATATGACAAAATGTGTGTGCTCCCAAACAGCAGCTGGGTTCTTGTGTTATGCCTAGGTGCAAGTATCTTACAGAGAGAATAACAAAGGGTATTGTTGTTTGAAGTGCTCAGACTAAATCCCAGGAAAAGAACAGAACGCAAAAACATACAGAGGTTCCGTGTGAAAGTGCAATGTGGCACAAAGCAAATGTGGTCATATAGTAACGTATGCAAAAGAAAATGCGGCCTATAATGTGGACAATTAGGCTGACAAATGGAATATTACAAACATGACAGCTTTTTGGTTCCTCGTGCTTCAGCCTAACTGTCCGTCTTTTGGTGGGAGGCATGCCGGCACCTACTATTGGCGGATTGGAATATCCTAAGGCAAGAGGAGCTGGTGTGAGCACTTCCATTCCTGAATAGGTATGGGGAGGTGCTGACGCCTTAATTGCTGTTGGTATTGTAGGGCTATTGCTCCGGGACTCTTCGCAAAGGACCCATAGTCCTAGTAATGACTCTCTAATCTCTTTTTGCCTGCATATTTAGTTTTTATGTGTCTTTTAGTGTGTTCTATCGCGTTAGTGTCAAATATTCCCTCCTTAGGACAGGGAAATAGGTCTGTCTTAGTGTGTGCATTCCATTCTTGGCAAAATTGATGTTTCTTAAATTATGTGAGGACCTGGGATTCCATGTGGTTTAATGGGGAATCCATAACAACTCTGGTGGTTTTGTGGAAAAACTACTACTTAACTATTTCGGGTTATTTTGTTTCTTCTTAACGTGGGGGAAAACATACGTGGTGCACTCTTATAATTTTACAGACTATAATCTCAGCGAAATTCACAGATGCATCAAACAATTCAACTTTAACAATTCAATAAGCACAGATAATGCATATGAAGGGTTGCAACATTGGTAAATGCATTAGGATTTGCCTAAGTGATTAATAGTAAGCTGTTTTTTATTGTAAGTTGTAGTTTTCTGAGTAGTCGTACAATCTAAGTTACAGAAAGTGTGTTTAAGTATTATGACTTGTTTATGTAGAAAAGGGCAATATATTGTGCTGTTACTAGTGGTATAGTGTGGGTAAGTAATGGCAAAACTTTGAAAAATGAAAGCGGGAAATACTAGAAATTGATAATGTAATAGCAATATTATGTATCTGATAGAGACTTCTAGCTGCAGATTCCTTACCTTTGAATTTCCCAGGCATCAGGCTGGGTCTGGAAACATTTGCTGAGCGACACCCCTTGCGCACAACATCAGGTGGCTCAATTCGGCTCCACGTGACGTTGTCAGCGTTGGTTAGGACATCACGGTGCCTATATAGGTGCAACCAAGGTGCGCGGGTGTCAGTTCTTTTCTTTCCGTGCCAGTTGAGGGACGATTCCGGAAGAGCTACCCTCTGCCGCTTTTTTCGATTTTTGTTGACATTTTTGGATTTCCAACTTCATGGGCAAGGGATGTCTTCGAGGAAGACAGATTTCAAGCCGAGTAGGACTTGTTTCCGCATGATGTCGGTCACCAATCCCAACTGCATATCTATGTTTGTGGTGTCTCTAGCGTGACCATGATATGTTCAGACTGGTTGGGTTCCCAAGACCTTGAGGGAGTGGGCGATTAAGTTACTCGCAACCCAGCAGTAGACACCGTCAAACGAGACTCAGAGGTGCTGACGGTCCTGATCCAAGAAGAGGAGGTCGCGGGACCACTCACGGATCCCTAAGTCCTCTTCCTACCGTTCAAGGTCCTCGGGACATTCAGGGAAGAGGCATAAGAAAAAGAAGAAATCTAAGCGGATGTCATCTTCACCTCAACTGGCATCAGTCATCGAGAGAGGTAAGGAGCACCGATGCTCTAGGCACGGTTCCACGGAGCTAGAGCCAGAGTTGACTTTGCGTCTCCTCCCACCCCCTTTCCACGAGCCGAAACGACTCAAGCTCAAATAAAAGTGTTTAATGAGGCCATGCGCCGCGTATTTGAGCGGAACAACCCCACTGGTAAGCCTTCGGGCCCCACAGAGTCGGAAGGGGAACCACCGGGTTCAACGCCATTGGCTCTGGCCACTATGCCGGTGGGGCCCCATGGATCCGATCCTAGATACGGTTCGACACCAGTAGTGCCAACACAACCTTCCCCGGCATCAATTCTGAAGTCGGTGCCTGCGACGTCACTGATGCCCATCAGTGGTGCAAGTCCCATCCTCATCCCTGATGACACGGAGCCAGAACGGCATTGATCGACACAGATTCAGACTTTGACAGAACCCAGAGGTTCTGTGTTGTTGCCTGAGCACTTTGAGGATGTGCTAGGCTCAGGAGAGGAATGGGAGGAGTCTGGGGACCCTCTTGAAACCCAGGAAGTCTGAGAATTTGGACTGGTAGGGGGGAACTTGGGGAAGCCAGTGGACTGGATACTTCTCCAGATACTGGCATGCTCTCCCCGCCAACGGAGGAGGGGGCATCCTATGCCATGGTGGTTACGAGGGCAGCCGAGGTCCTTGGACTGGAGCTGCCCTCGGTGCAGGTCAGGACTAATCTCTGGACGGAGGTGCTTCACACCTGACTCCTTCTCAGATGCTCCCTTTCATCGGAGCTGTTCTGGACACAGCGCAGTTGGGGGCTTATCCTCCCGAGCAGCGAGTCCAGGATATTCAGGTTAGGATTCCGATATTTCAGTCTCTATCCTGAATTTCGGTGGGACTGAGTGAGGCTGTTGGGCCTCATGACCTCCTACATCCTACTGGCAAGACACACCAGATGGCGTATGCGAGCTCTGCAGTGGGACTTGAAGTTCCAATGGGCACAGCATTGGGGAAATCTTACCAACGTGGTTCAGATCACGGAAGGAACTGTGAAAGATCTGCAGTAGTGGTTAACGAACTTCGATTGAGTTAACTGCAGACCCCTCTCCCTGCCTCAACCAGATTTCACAGTGGTGACAGATGCGTCATTTCTGGAATGGGGCGGCGCTCCGAGTGATTCGATTGGCATTGCAGGCATTTCTTCACTCTGTCAAGGGTAAGTTAGTGCAGGTGTTCATTGACAACATCACCGCTATGTGGTAATGCAACAAGCAGGGCGGGGTGGGGTGGGGTGGGGTCATGGACCCTCTGTCAAGAGGCCCTATGCCTTTTGACGTAGCTGGACCAGCAGGGCATAACCCTAGTGGTTCAAAACCTGGCAGGTTCTCTGAAGGCCAAGGCGGACACACTCAGCCATCGATGCCTAGCGGATCACGAGTGGCATTTCTAGTCGAAGGTGGTGCAGGATCTGGGGGCATGGCTTAAGCACCAAGCATGGTGGACGTGTGAGCACGGAGCTCAATCCCGGCCAAAAACGTATCCTGTTTTACGGACGGCATTTAGTATCCGCGAGAGGCTGGATTGACCACCCTGCTTCCCTATCCACCGGGGAGAGCAACGCTGGGTATGGGTGAACCCCGACAGCCCGAAGGGCCGAGAGGTGGAAGACGAGAGAAGCGCGAGACCGGAGCCTGCGATGGCATAGGGCGGGAACATGGCCTGAAAGAAGGGGCGGCCCTTGCAAGTAAGGCCCTGCATACCCAGACAATCCTGAAGTCTGCAGACCCCTGACCGGGGCATTTTGGAGCTGGGCTCTGACGGGCGTGCCGAGACTAGGGCTGAGTGACCGGCTGCGCCCCATCGTGAGCCGGAAGTTGAAGAGCGGGTGTAGAGGCTGCACGTGACCTGAAGAGGTGATGAAGCAGGCCCCGTTAAGATCGCTCCAAGGCCGAGGTTATCGAGAGGCCCTGCAGGGGTTTCCGACGGGTGGATCGTCCAGAGACGACCCTGAAGTGGCAGGGCTGGGGTAACAGTCCACAAAAGTGCTGGAGACCGCTGCGATCCGCCAACATCCAGCCCAGTGGGGGGGGGGGGGTGGCCTGATCACAGGGAGTGCATTAAACCCCTTGGGCGTTGCCCTGGGTGAGAGCCTGGCTTGGACTGAGCCTCATCGGTGAGGAGCAGGCCTCGATTAGCGCCAGATAAGTATGTGCAATATCTGAGGCCAGTTGCCAGCGTGGTGGCAGAAGGAGAAGACCCAGGGGAAACTGTACAGGAATGAGGAAGCTTGGAGGCTTCAACCAGCGGAATTGATTTGGGGCCCCCCCTCCTTCACCCAACGCACTGCTTAGAGGAGAAAGGGCATGGCCGACACTGGCAGGAATAAGGTAGCTGGGATTGCTGCCCAGTGAAGTCGACTAAGAACTTTTCAGAGGCCTTGCACTGACCCATGAGAAATCTTGGGACCCGAAAACCTAGAGGGGTCACCCATAACCAGGCTTCAGACTGGGGATGGGTCCACAACCTTCTCCCCTAGAACCATTAATACCTGCTTCTTAACTTACGATACAGCCCTTTATGAACCACCGGCTGAAATACCAGTGAGTGTCATCCACACCTACCTGGGCGGAATTAAACTACAGAAAGATGACCCTACAGCTCAGAAGGACTTTGGGGGTGTCATAGGAATGCCTGAGATCAGGGTAGCGATTAGAAACATGTCAAGGGGAAAGACTCCAGGCCTGGACGGCCTCCCGGTGGAATTGTGTATGTGCCTTTTAGCACCCAGTTGGCCCTTCACCTTGAGAAATTATATGCCGATTCATTGAAATGTGGCCAGTTACCAATGACTACCAGGGAAGCTCTGGTGATACCCCTCCCAAAAGCTAAATCGGGTACTCCTACTGTCACGGAATTTAGACCGCTGTCCATGTTAAATCTGGACTTTAAGATTTTAATCCTTGCTAGTAGATTGCTCCCTTACATGCGTAGCCTGGTCCACACAGATCAGAATGGATTTATCCCTACTAGGTCTACGTTAGGTAGCCTTAGACGTCTACATAGCGCATTGTTTCACCACGATCTCTCGAACTACCCTGAGGCAGTGGCAATGATGGTGGACCTCGAAAAGGCTTTTGATTCTTTAAGATTGGGACTGGGGAAAGGATGGCTTAGTTGGGTCAAGCTCCTCTACACCTCCCCCTCCGCCAGAGTTAGGACGGGCAGTATAATTTCAAACACATATGAGGTATACAGGGGAACAAGACAGGGTTGCTCCACTCCTGTTCGGTCTGGTGATGGAGCCACTGGTCACGCAGTTTAGAGAGGAGAGTGGTAGGCTGGACCTAATGCTGGATGGGAGAGAATTCATGATCTCTGTAAGTGGATGATATCCTGCTATATCTGCGGAGTGGGGGCCATGGGGTTCATACCGCAATGATAATTTGAAAGTAAACCAGTCCAAAACACACATCTTCCCCGGTCACTTTCAAGGGACACTAAATGGTCCCCCCGGCCCTTTAGATATCTAGGGATTCAAATATTCCATGAACAACAGGACCTCTTTGAAGGCAACTTGGACCCGGCTCTTCGTTCCCTTAAACCATCGGTGACATTCTGGCGCTCTCTTAAAGTCCCCCTTATGTCAAGGGTGGCACTTTCCAAAATGGTCATGTTATCGCGCTTACTATATTTTTTTGCTAATTTGCCGGTGGTCGTCCTGAGGACCTGGTTCAATGAACTGGATACATTGCCGAGGGATTTGATTTGGGATGGGGGACGTAATAGAGTGTCACTGGCCACTGCCCAGAGGGCGCCGGAGGGGGGAGGGGGGAGGGGGGAGAGGGGATTGTGAGCACAGGACTTTGAGGCTTATTATTCAGCTGCTCAATTTCAAGGGGTGGCTCAGTGGCTAGAGGGAATTGGGCTGGAAACATTGGATATGCCACCTGGTAATGATCTTAAGGGGAAACTGATGGCTTGGCTGCTACTACCCAGGTAGCGGGTGCGAATCCCAGGGTGCCTTTTTCACTGTGGCCTCGAGATGCTGGCGCAGACGCATTATGCGCAATGAGGAAATCCCTTTATATTCACCTGACCTCCCACTGGTTGGCTTACCACGAGGAGGAAACTCTTCGTTCTTCACTAAGAACCACTTGAGGGATTGGGGAAGGGTGGGTTTGGTGAGAGTGGGAGACTGCTATTTGGAGGGTATAATGATCCCTCTGGGCGACTTAGTCTCTCAGTATGAGCTGCCTATTGGGCAATTTTTTAATTATCATGGGCTGCAGAAATCGTTTCAGTGTTTATGTGATGGTGGTACTCAAGAACCAAACACACACGCACTTTTACAGGCCTTGATCTCATTGGGATTGGCGAGGCACCTCATAAAATGGTTATAGCGGGGCCGGAGGGAGATGGCGGAAAAACCTCTACCAATCCTGCTACACAAATGGGAAGCACTCGTAGAACGCAATTTGTCTGAAGCAGAATGGAAGACGGCATTGAGATCGCCCAAGAAGATAAGCAGAAAGGCCAGATGTAAATACACCCAATTTAATATTCTCCACATGACCTACCTCACTCCACACAGACTTAACTTAATGCTGGGTAGTGGTAACCAGCAGTGCTCACGCTGTGCACACATAGATGAGGATTTTAAGCATATGTTGTGGGATTGCCAATCCCTGCCCGAATACTGGCATCGTGTCCTAGCAGCAAGGTTCGCGCGTGTACCATTCCTTGCACGATAGAAACCTGCTTGTTGGGGTTATTTCCCAGGCCAAAGACCAAAAAAGTAGGAACCCGAAGAAGAATAGCGTTAAGATGGAAATCCCATTCAGGTCCCAACACTGCAATCTGGGAAAAAGACGTCATGGCTTGGGCTTGGGTGGAGGAAAGAGCTTTAATTGAGGAAGATAAAAGAGGGATGAGGCGCAGCCCCATAGCAGACTTATGGTCAGAAGTACTACGAGAATGGGAAGTGAGAGATGTTGAGGACAGGAGTAGCTCTCCTGAACCCACACAGCCTGCCATATCACCATGATCAACAAAAATAAAATCACCTCCCATCCAGGACGACACCTCACTGCCTCTTTATGGGCTCTCAGACAGGCATAGCTCAGAACATTACAGGGTATTGAATATATATATATGTAATCTACCTGTTCTGGGGATAATTATTCTGTTGCAAATGTAGCCAGGCTGGTTCTACTGGGTGCAATTATTGTTTGTTGTTTTAGGAGTAGCGGTTATATATATGGTTGGACATTGGACCTCGGCTCAAGACACTACGTAGATATCTGTCTATTATTTGCAATATTTGATGTCGAATCTTGATTGATGATGTGCTAAAGTCGGCAGTAGTAATTAGGTCTCCTCTGCATGATAAATAATTTGATATAATTGAGGTTTAGTGACTAGCAGTAGCTTGTATGGTTATTTGTGCAAAGTAAATGTGTAAACTCAATAAAAAAATATATTTTTTAAAAAGGTGGCGCAAGGTCTTTCAGCAGTGGGGAGAACCTTGGTTAGAGAACGTGCCCTGTCAGCAGTACTGCGCGCTGGAGTTTCCAATGCATCTATCTCTTAGCAACGCTTTTTGTCGCGAGTGGAGATCAGGCATTTTGTATGCCTTTCTGCCCATACCACTCCTGCCCAGGAGCAACTGGTCACCAAGTCAGTCTTGTGGCGACGGACTAGTTGAGGACAGTCCAGTATCCAGAGCTTCTGAGAATGAGTATTGCTCCTCTGATCAGGTTTCACCTCGAGGGGTGGGGGGGTGGGGGGGGGGGGGTCGAAGGAGGAAGGGAATTTACAGTCGCATCAGCAGGGGAGGGTTATCCGCCCAAACCCATCAACTCTGCGCCTCCATGCGTGGAGATTGGGTGGCGACAGTTGATAGCTTTTGACCTTCCTCTTGACCTTCCTCCTGAAGTCTGTAACATTGTTCTGGCAGCCAGGTGACACTCCACTATGACGGTTTATGCCTGCTGTTAGCAAAAATTGGTATCATACTGTACAGAAAGGTCCATTGACCCTCTTTTTGCTTCACTTTCTACGTTTCGTTTATTCATTCTCACCCTTGCCCAGCAGGGCTCTGCCTTGGGTACTCTCAAGGGTTACCTTTCTGCTCCGTCGACTTTTTTGCGGCTGCCAGACCAGTTCTCTCGCTTTAATTCTCCTATTGTAAATAGATTTCTAAAAGGGCTGGCTCACTTTTTTCCACCCACGCCAATTGGACCTTAATTTGATCCTTACCTATCTAATGTGTGCCCCCTTTGAGCCCTTGTAAAATTGCCCCCTCCGGTTCTTGACCATCAAAACAGCCTTCTTAGTGGAGATTACATCTGCCCGGGGGGTGAGTGAGTTGCAGGTGTTCTATTGCTCACCTAGGGTTGTTTCCCCTTTCAGGGCCCTAGTTTTGCACACGACTACGTCAGTTACTTCGTGGCTCTACGCTTCTGGGATGTTAAAAAAGTACTGATATCTTCGCGCCTGGGTGGCGCCTATATAGGCACCATGAAGTCATACCAGACACCGACGACGTCACGCAGAGCTGAATGGAGCCACTGGACGTCGCACACAAGGGGTATTGCTCAGCAAAAGTTTCCGGATTCAGCCGGACGCTTGAGAAATTCAAAGGTAAGGAATCTGCAGCTAGATAGAGTCTCTACCAGATAACGCGTTACCGAAGGGAAGTAACTTGTTCGTTTGGAGGAGTTCTGACAACTTTTGGGCCCGGTACCACTGAACCTGCAGCACCATTGAAATCATGGCCCTAGTGCCTGCTAGATAACTGCAATTGTAACTGCCTGTTTAATAGTGACATTTAGCAATATTCTGCTTTTAGCGAGGTCCCTGACCTTTTGGCCCCCGTGCCAGTGCACTTGCTGCACCATTCAAATCATGGGCCCATTGTCTGCAAAACTAAACAGCCTGTTTAGTAGTAAAATATCAATACTAGGCATTTAGTGGGAAGCCTAGAGCTTTTGGTCCTGTTGCTACTGCACCTGCTGTACTATTAAAATCATGACCCCATTGTCTACTAGATAAATGCACTTGTGACCGTCTTGTTTAGTCGCAAAATGTAGTAATAATCTGGGTTTAGTGGGGTCCCTTGAGCTTTGGCCCCAGTGCCACTGGACCTGCTGCACCATTCAAATCATGACCCAGTTGTCTGCAAGGTAACTGCACTTGTGGTTGCCTGGTTAGGAATAAAGGATAGCAATAATCAGTGTTTAATGGGGTGCCTAGAGCTTTGGGGCCCGGTGCCACTGCATCTGCTGCACCATTCAAATAATGACCCTGTTGCCTGCAAGATAACTGCACTTGTGACTGACTGTTTAGTAGTAAAATATAGGAATATTTGGTGTTCAGTGGAGTTATGACAACTTTTGGCCCCGGTGCCACTGCACCTGCTGCAACATTCAAATCAAGTTCCTTTTTAACTGCAATTGTGCCTGCCTGTTTAGCAGTAAAATATAGCAATATTGTGTGTTTAAAGGAGTTGTGAAAACTTGTGGGCCTGGTGCTACTGCACCTGCTGCAACATTCAAATCATGACCCTGTTGTCTGCAAGGTAACTACACTTGTGGCTGCCAGTTTAGTAGTAAAATATAGCATAGTTCTTGTATATTAACTTTATTTTTAACTTGCAATATTTATCACAACATTTAGAATTTGATCTAGCTGGAGATTGACCAAATAGATTAAGATGAAAAACAAAACAATCTGACGATGCCAACATAGCACAAAGAAAGGTAATGAGGCATGAATAAGAAATACCACAAACGTTCCAAGTCTAAAGCATCGGATTTACATTACTAAGTAATAAAAAGCAAGCATTCCAGAATACTGTTAGAAGCGGTCTGCCTTTTCTGTGGGAAGAGATCTTATCTTGACAGTGAGTAGGGCTTAAACAGTGTGAACAGCTTTAGTAGAAGTATCGTAAATGCGTGCAATCAGGGGAAGTTAACCCCCCCAAAAAAAGTTCCACACAACGGCGAATGAGCACAGTAATTTGGCTTGGGGAACTGATAAAAGCCCCCTTTTAAGATATATTAAATACAAGAAATTTCACAAGCATAGCGCAGGCAATGTGCAGGTGAAACCTAAAAAGTGCAATTGTTAAAAACAGTACCTGAACAATATTAACCTTTTGTGCCAAATACAGTATGCAAGAAATAACAGCACCCTTGTAGGAAGCTGGCTCTCTATACAGTGTACTAAAACAAAGTACAATGTGCAGAGAGTCCAGGGAGTCTCCAATTGATTTACGCAGGCTAAAGTAGATAATACTAACTCTCTTTAGTGTTAGTGCGGGCGAGCAGTTAGGTTTATCAGAGGGTGGTGCTAAGCATTTGTGGTACTCACAGAGGCAATAAATGAGACACAAACACTCAAAGAATAAATAGAGACCAATTTTCGATAAAAATATTCACAGGTAAGTGAACGTTTCAAACCTATGGGCTTTTATGCACAACGTAATCCTATGGGAGGAAAAGTCAAAGATTTGTAAATGTAGGTACAGTCATTTCCAGGGGTTCATCTTCTGGAATCAGAGTAGAAGTGGGCCAAGGTTCAAAGTACTACCAACAGTTCGTCAGGAACCACCCAGGTTCTACTGGGAGCAAGGTGCTGGTGAGGCTGGTAGCTGGCACGCTAAGGAGTAGGGGGGGCACATGAAAAGAGGCCACACAGGGGAACTTGTGGGCAAGTCTAAGGGTTCCAAAATGGGAGCCCAGGTCACAAGGGATCATGAAGAATGGGGACACAGTCTGTTCATCAGGACCCACGTCGGGGTGCTTGGGAGCACGGTGGTTTGGTCGATTGGGCTGAATCCACAAAGATGCACCTCACGGTCAAGGACACACAGCTACCATGACCAAAATCAAAGCACCAGGGCCACTTTCGATGTGGGTTTTAGTGATCCTGACGTCCCTTGACGGCTGCTTGGTTCTGGTGCAGTGAGGATCCAGACTGGACACTCGCGGTCGGTGTTCGATACCCAGAGGGTTGAAACGGCACCGCTCCTGTTGGTCCTGGTGTTTTCACACTTGGTGGGAAACAGGCCTATCCTTCCAGAGTATGAGTACCTTCTCCTGGTTGTCTGTGGTGTTGGTCTGGCCAGAGAGCTCCAAGGCAGTGGACTGGTCTCTGCTTGTCAGTTCCTCCGGAGTGCAGGGGAGTAGCTCCTCTACTCAAGGGAGACTTTCGGTGTTTGTTGAAGTGCTGGCAGGCTACCCAAGGTTTGGTAACTGTCCAGATTGCATGACGAGGCACTCTGTTGTGACTGTCGAGAGATGGCAGAGGACGGCAGGGTTTCGAGCCAAAATTCTGCTCTAGTTCTCGCCAGGCAGTGTTCTTTCTGTTGATCTGTCAAAGTGGAGTTCAGGAGTGCCACCCAAATACTAAGTTTGGGTGAAATCTTTTAGTCCGCCAGCGGAATCTGCAGAATTTAGTAATTCAGTGTTACTGTTGTAACGCAGAATTACTAATAAATTCCGCCCTCCGCTGGCGGAATCAATTAATCAGCACTGGACTTTCCACATGAGACAGGGCGATCAGGACGTCCGTGCTGAAATGTCGATGTCGCTTCCGCTAATTCTACTCACAAAGATGGCTCCCCTTTAGTTACGCTCACAGGCAGTCCATTTGAGCTCCCGGCGCTCTCTTGATCTCATCTTCCTTGATTTTTTTGTCGAATCACATCCAATTGCACACACTCTCATCTCACGCCCAATCATAGCTTTGGTTGCTCTGCTGTGTACTTGTAGGTGCCGAGCGGTCGGATCTTTAAATTAGTTACAAAGCACCATCCCTCAGCTAATGCTGCAACCTTTCCTGTAGGGTAGGGAGGCAGGTAGCTGCTTTTAAGAGGTCTGGGAGCCGGGTATGGTCACCTGGGCTTGCATTCCTCGCCAGGTGCTCCGATGTCAAGAGGTTTGGGGCTTTGAGTGAGAGGCAGCCGCACGAGCACGGGAACTGCAAATAACACTCCCTCGTAGCGTTCCACACTGGTACATACAGAAGGCAATGGGCATTTCACTGCTGGGATTCCTGCAAGGCTGTGGTCGGAAAGCTAGCAAGGGCTTGGTGAATGCAGCATTTATTTGTTTAAGAAGTACACTGTTATAAGTCCTTTTAATACATGAATAATATTTCAATGGTTTGGTCATGGTTGCAAAGTGACCTGAGACTATCATAACCTCCCAATTGCTTAGGGTTTAGTAGACCACCACCGGTACCGATATCAACAATGCCCCCAACACAAACATCAACGTTACCACCTCAAACATCAACGCCATCACCGCCAACATCAACGCCATGACCAACACCACCTCGACCAATTCCACTAACACCACCACCAATACCAACCTCAAAAGGTCTGGTTCCGACATGCTTTTGCACTAAAACATCACTTTCGCGTTTATATGCATCGTCACATTAAAGACAGACCTATTGGCTTTGCCACTGATGGTTTATAATTGCAGAGAATGATAGAGCGAATAACCGAGAAGGCAGAGACGCAAAGTCCAAACTTGTGACGCTTTTATCACATTTTTGAATATTTTTTTAAAACATGACAGAAGAGAGAAGGTGTTCATTCAGAGAGAAAAACTCAAGTCCAAGGGCTGAGCCTCCCAGTTGTGTGACTAGTTCAATTTCTGCTAAATGAATAAAAGGGGGAAATACTCTCTTGTGTTTCTTGGTGTCATTTAAATACTTAAAGTGTTTCTGTTCTCTATCCCCTTTAATACTTTTCATATGAATTATCTCAATAGGGTTTTTAATGTGCTTCCCTTCGGGAGGTCCCGGGCCAGCCTCGAGTGAAATCAAAGCATCTCTGAATTTCAACCACAACCACTGTCAGTTCTGTATTTGGTCACTTACCCCATTTTCTAAGGGCACAGCTGTCTGACACTTTGAAAATATGCAGCTCTCTGTGTTAATCAGAGGGTCCTGCACAAGGGAGGCCAGAGGAAAAAACATTAGCAAATACAAGAACTCATCGTTTAAACAGATTATGTATGTTGCATAAAATAAAGGTCTAACGTTGTGGGAAATCCTGTCTGCCTTAAATGTTTCCTCTGTTTTTTTCTCTTCACTTCTTTTCCCCGTAGATTTTTCAAAACGTGCTCTGGTCCGAGACCAGTTGGCCAAAAGTCAGACACTCTATGGTCTATGTAAATGGAATTTCCAGTCACTTGCAGTTCGTCCAATTATATTAAAGTCCTGGACTGACGTAGAGTCTGGACACCAGGCTGAAACTCGGAGGGTTTCAAATATTATAACTATCCTAATGGAACAACAAGAACACAGCTACATAGTGGACGCTGGATGTGAAATATGTCTCAATATACATAAACCAGACACATGCCAGAGTTAGCAGTGCCCTCCCATATGCTAAAAATTAGATTACACCTTTAGAGGGTGGCAGCTATTAAAGAGATGGCTTCAGCATACAGATAGATGTGCCCAGTATACACAAATTCCAAGATTACTTTTGGACATCTATTCTAATTTGGTATATACAAAAATGTAAATATTCAATAAAAAATGAATTAGAGAGACAAATTACATTTCCTATGCTGAAGGTAACTAGCTGGGTTCTAATAATAGGTCTAGTATACACCTGGCTCTAGAAAATGGTTGAAAGGCTAGCCAGGACGAGGAGGAGATAGAGGGGCTGAAATGTTAGAAAGGAATAGCTTCAGGGGGGACTTCTGAATGGGCCTTGGGGTCACCATTGATTTCATTAGGAAAGCTCTCCCAGCCTCTCTGTCCCCAGGGGTCGGTCAGAGGCCCACATCTTAGATTTATAGGAATGGCAGAAATGACGTTCTTCACCAAAGGCTGATTCGTGCCCATGGATGAAGCCAGGCTTGGAAGATTAGCCTTTCCTAGAAAGGACTCCCTATGCCATTCTATTAAAGGCTTGGGCCTGGTCAGTCACAGAACCAGGACCCTTCCAATAAGCGTGAAAGAAGCTGTGCAGAGGGTGGACCATGCATTGTAGCAGCTTCCTAGTGCAGGCCAGCCTGCACTCACATGGCTGCTCCTGACCAGGCACCACAGCCAACACAAAGCATCCTGGGGGTGCAGTGCACAGCTGCAGTTCCACGCTACTCACTTCTGCAGTGCCACATCGCTGCACCACGCTGGCCGGCACCGCGTGGGAGTGGACCAGATGGCCAGCTGCAGCCTTAGCAGTGAGCCAGGCGATCTTCTGTTTTTACTCACATGCTCATAGTGATAATAGAACAAAAAGATGGGCCACGGGGCGGTTCATTTATAAGTGGCTCCTCCCTATTTAGATCTATGGTCGAAAGATTCACCAGATCAGGGCTGTGGAATTCCTATAGTCCGACTCCCAGGAAATATTGTTTTGGTCAATGTGAGAAGTTGGCCTGGTATATGCTGTTCACTAGTTATAGTGGGCACCCTTTACCAGTCCAAACAACCCCTTATTGATGATAGGTTAAAGACAACCTTTATTGAAAGCTATCCTAGTGGTAGCTATGGAGAGCAGCCTTCAGGCGAAGTCTTATAGGAATGTAAAGCAGCTTGTTTTACCAGTCTATAATCTCTTGAATGGCTAAATGAAAGACAACCACACCAGGTATATTTATTTCTAAACACACACTCCTAGTCTCTTTATGAGACTAGAGGTCAAAACACATAAGTAACACTTCAAATGTGACAGTAAAATAGCACAAATACACGTCAGGCCCTAGGGCGAGCCAGAACCATATACTAAAATAGTGGTTTAAGAACCACAACTTAACTAGACACAAGGCCTAGAGCCTGTAGAATTGCTGAGACCCCAAGGTAGTGACACAGGGGACCCACGGGGGCCGTGTGCAGTGTGTGAACACAGCCGCGAGCTCCCGTGAGCTTCTATGGGGAAAGTCGCGGTTAGATTTTTAAAGATTAGGGACACTTAGAAATGAGTCAGGACCAAACCCTTTGGGTCTTAGGAGGTTCTAGGGTCAACACCCACGGGAGCACCAGAGTACTTGTGTTACCTCACCCAGGGAAGCCGGGTGCATAGGTGTCAAATGGTATCGGGTTGCGTTGTCGATTTCAATGGGAGCTGGCAAAGAAGTGCTGCTGCCGGGAAGTTTCCGAAGAGATCCAAGCCTGGATCGAAGTCTAGAAGAATCTGAAAGCAGAGGGGACAGAGTCTGGGTCACTAGCCAGTGACCAGGAAGACAATAGGTGGATGCCCACCAATGTCGTGTGATTTCAGGTGAAGGAGGTGAAGCTGGACTCTTCAGCCATGAGGACCAGGAGGCGTCGAGGATGACCAGGAGCTGGATACAAGCTGTCCCACAAAGGATGTCGAGTGCTGCAGCATTGGTGCCCAGATTGGACACAACAAGCCTTGACAACAGCAACCCACGCAGAAAGGAGAAAGATGCTTCGGTGCAGACCAGCAAGGTCTGAGGGACTCACCACTTGGTAGGGAGTCAGGGCACATCTGGAGCAACCAGGGAAGCCCATGGAAATTCAAAGTTACCCTCTCAGGGACC
This sequence comes from Triturus cristatus, assembly GCF_964204655.1. Taxonomy (NCBI): domain Eukaryota; kingdom Metazoa; phylum Chordata; class Amphibia; order Caudata; family Salamandridae; genus Triturus; species Triturus cristatus. The sequence goes on along the minus strand of NC_140579.1, from coordinate 66,921,087 downwards.
AACCAGTTGACGGACCAGGGATCACGAAAGGGACCTCGAGAAGAAACACAAAATGGCAGCCCACGGGTTACTTGGGGTGACTAGGCCAACAATCTTCAGTGGATTCTCTGGTCGAGGTGAGGGCTTCAAGTAACCCCAAGCACGACTTCTTGAAATGTTGAGAAGTCAATACACTTGCAAAAGTGCACGGTGACCAGGATTCTGGTTCCACGCTCCTCACGAGGGCTGAGAGTCTCAGCTGTGCTGGGGACTCGGGTCGGCCTCTGAGATGTCTAGTAATCCTCTTCCTGGGCTGCAAATACTTCAGAGTCCGGCGGGAGCTTCGGCGATGCAGACGGGCAAAATGCTTAATTGGTGCCTGCCAAGCAGGGGAGTCACTCCTTGACCCCAAGGGAGATTCCTTCAGTCCTCTAGTCTTTAGTAGAGCGTCCAAGTTCCAGGATTCAGCTTCAGAGTTTTGTCCAGGGATATCCAAATTTCTGATTACAGAGGTTCCTTACTTATACCTAAGGAAGGGGTTGGACTAACTCTGGGGACCCACCTATGGGAGGGTTTGGAAAGAGGGGTGGCTACACCAATTTCCTTTGTCCAGTTTCATGCCAGAGCAGGGGCTGGAAGCCCTTGAACCAGTTGGAGCTGGACTATGCACAGGGACACCAAATGCACCCCCACTGTAGGACTTCAAAGCACTCTGAGAGTGCTCCCATCCAGCCCCAATACACATAAGCCTGTCTGGGAGGTGGTTACACCTCCCTGTGATAGGAAATCTATTGTCCAGGCCTCCCCTACCAGAGTTTCGGTCAGCAGCAGGAGGCCAGACCCGTGTCTGTGGCTGCAGCATCCATTTTGTGATGCCAGGGCTCTGTGAAGTTTCTACCGGGTATACCAGTATTGCCATGTCTCTCCCTCTAGAAGGGTGGGATCATATTCTCACATCAGGATTTGAAATGGGGGTATGAATCCAAGGTGTTGGACACCAAACACAACATGTTTTCGTGCAGCCAGTCCAAAGTTAGAATTAACCGTTTTAGATATAATGCACTTAAGAGTATATGGTCAGGCTACACCAGTGACAACCCCGGAGAAGAGATTCCAAAGGCTGCAGAGGGACTCAGCTCATGCCTGTGCACCCTCTCACATATAACCAAGCCCCCTGCCTTCAGGATTGATGAGGCCTGCCATAGGGGTGACTGACAGGTTACTATGCGCAGTGATAGGTGAGGTATAGTGAACCTATAACTCAGTAAGGGGTGCATGCACCACCTTACCCAGGCTGCAGTAGCAGACCTGTGGTGTTATGTTGGAGGGCTTTCCAGGGGTGGCATAATACATGATTCAGCCCCTGGTAGGCCTCTGGGGTACCTATGCCCTGGGTACATAGTATACCATATACTAGGGACTCACAAGGGTATCCCAGAATCCAATCTGGAGTGTACCTAAAGTACATGCAATCAATTTAGAGAGGAAGCAGCTAGGCTGGGGCCCTGAATAGCAGGGTCCCAACCAGACTAAAGTCGAAAAACAGTGAAACACCAGCAAAAAAGTGGGGGTAACTATGTGAAGCAGATCCTACTCTCCTACAGTCAAGGACAACAAGTTTTCATGCCTATTTTGTCCAACCCCCGGCAGCATAAACCCTTTGGCTGCCAGTTTGCAGTACCACATTATGGATAAGGGAAGGGCATTGTCTGCAGTTAAGGGAATTCTTGTGTCCAGGTGTTAATGCGGTTTGAACTTGCATTTATGGCTCATTAATGCAAAGCCTTTATTACTAGGGTATGCACTCTAAGGAAATGTAAGCTCGGACTACACTGTGACAGTGGTCCCAGTATAAAAATGCATACACATGTTTACAAAGTTTAGCAATGTGAGGCTACATATAGTGTTCCCAGATGTCTCTCTGATTAGATGCAACTATTTGCAGAAGCTTAAATGCAAGATTGAAGTCTTTGCTTTCAAATTAAATGTTCACAAAAAAATGATACCATGATGTATGCTAGTATTCCCCAAAAATATTCATAATGGAAAATCAGTGCAACCAGTTTCAACAAGATCAAGGGAAACCTGAAAACAAACAACCATTGGCAAAGCCAACAGGTCTGATATTTCTGGTCAGCCATTTGGTTTTGTCAATGCTGGTCTTGTTTTGACATGGTATTGCAAAACGTTATTGTTGTGGGAGCTGCCAGGCCCTCACCATTGGAAAAAACATTGGCAAAAAGCAATAATATTTTTTGGTCTCAAAAAGCACACATTGCCACAATAGTCTATGGCACTGAGAAAGCTACTTTGTGTACCGATATGCTCCTTCTGGAAGAGCAGAATGCGGACACTCACAGTGAGGCCAGACTATAGATAGAGAGAGAGACATAATTGTAATTTTAAAACATGGTCTTGGCAAACTCAAGACCTAATTTGGGGCCTAATTCTTAAATAAAGTCACATAAGTGCACCCATGGTATATGCTCTTGCACTAGTGCAGATTCACAGCTTGCATGAATTCACAATAATGGACAGAAGTAGGCCAGAAAAATCACATTCCTAAAAAAACATTTGTGAACTGCATTTTAGCACAAGCAAACACGTGTAGATTTCGCTCAGGCGAAAATCTGTTGAGCGTTTACAAGTTCACTTTGCCTCCAACCACTTGTTTTCCGTGGAAGAAGATTTCTTTCTACACTTGTCCGGAGTAAATTTCCATCCTTTCTCAGTATGGGATAATATTAGAGAAGAGCTGGTGAAAACCCATAAAACCTGCAAGTTAGTAGGTTTGCACAGACTCCAAAGCGCATTCCTACCCTGGTACTATTGCCTACCGCTACCTCTAGCCCCAATATGTAGATCTGTGGAAAGGTGGTAAAATGCGGGAATTGCTAGAATTCAAACCCCACTATTGTATGAGCCCTGGCATAATCAGGAGGCTATAATCAGAGCTCTTTATTAAGAAGATTGCTATGGCTGCACTACGGGGCACCAAAGGGACACAGGGATTTTTTGACATGGCCACTAGATTTATGAAGCAACCTGTTCCATGGACAAGTAGATATATTAAATTCCACACCCCTGGCCAGATGTCACTCACAAGCGAGCTGCAGCTAGTCCGACGCCATGAAGGACAGTTAAAAAAAAAATGGTGCGTAAATGCTCAGTCGTCCTGCTCCCGATTTCACCATTTCCAGCAGACTCCCATGTTTTCTTGTGCAGTTGTTTTATAATCACCTGCTCACCAGCATGACAAGGGACTACCATCCCAGGTAAGACCATGACACAACTGACTAGTAGTCGCAGGATGCACCCGCACCCCACGCTGGGTCCCCGTTATATCAATGTCAGGATTGGGCTCCCCTAGTAGGAGGATAAGGGTTGCAGAGGGCAAGAATGCCGAGCATGATAGCGATTGTGATCTCTGTAGCCCCATGTTTGTGAGTTGCCAGAGAGACACCTGACCAACTGGTGCCTTCCTACCTCTCCTCTTCCCCCTACATTATTCGTTTATTCAATGTTTTTACTAGAGCCCTTATCATATGACTCCAAAACTAACGAGTTGTGGTCAACAAAAGATGAAGTCTCTGGGCGCTAGCAAGGCGCGAGCCTCGCGTTCTGTGCAGGCGAAGAGAGCAGAGCAAAGTGAAGGCTGACCCCTGCCTTAGGCTAGCTTGGCACTGTTCAGACACCCACACACTGCCAGAGCACCTACACACTGCCAGAGCCCAGACACACTGCCAGAGCACCCGCACACTGCCAGAGCACCTGCACACTGCTCAGACACCCGCACTGCCAGAGCACCTGTACACTGCCAGAGCCCAGACACACTGCCAGAGCCCCCGCACACTGCCAGAGCCCAGACACACTGCCAGAGCACCCACACACTGCCAGAGCCCAGACACACTGCCAGAGCCCAGACACACTGCCAGAGCACCCACACACTGCCAAAGCACCCGCACACTGCCAAAGCACCCGCACACTGCCAGGTCACCCGCACACTGCCAGGTCACCCGCACACTGCCAGGTCACCCGCACACTGCCAGGGCACCCGCACACTGCCAGAGCACCCGCACACTGTCAGAGCCCAGACACACTGCCAGAGCCCCCGCACACTGCCAGAGCCCCCGCACACTGCCAGAGCACCCGCACACTGCCAGAGCACCCGCACACTGCCAGAGCACCCGCACACTGCCAGGGCACCAGCACACTGCCAGAGCCCAGACACACTGCCAGAGCCCAGACACACTGCCAGAGCCCAGACACACTGCCAGAGCACCCGCACACTGCCAGAGCCCAGACACACTGCCAGAGCACCCGCACACTGCCAGAGCCCAGACACAACCACTGCGCCTGGACTTCTCTCTTGAAAGCCAGAAGCAAGAGCGGCATGCTCCTGGAGCCTGCTGAGCAGGAAGATATCGCGATACCGCCCAGAGGTGCGACAGAATCTGTCAATGGCGCCGCCTCTTCAGCAACGAGGTCTCAAGGTATTCCAAGATTCTTTGTGCTGTCAATGCTTTGTTGTTTATCCATAAAATATCCTGCAGTCGGCTGTTCCCAGGTGCTCCAGCGACCTCCTCCTCACGCAGAGGTTTACGGTCCAGAGAAGCCTCCAAACAACAGGAAAACAGGCCTGCGTGGACTCCTGCCAGAGCGGTGTGATAGCCCTATGGGGTTTGGTTTCTATCACGATCACACACCCACATTGACTGCAAATACATTTACAGAAGGCATTGACACGAAAATAGATTTGCCGATCCCCCCCCCCCCCCATCTGAAAAAGTTTCCAAGTCTGGATTACTTTCGCACAGCCTATAATTTCACCGGATGTGATGAAAGGGACTCGCCGCGGATGCCCTCCACTGGGGCTTCTCCTCTTCTGTAACTGACATCAGCTCGTCCAGCTGAGCCCCTTAAAACCCCAGAAGCCCCCCCATTGCCTGTGGAGGTCTGGGGGGCTCTATCCTCACCCCAGAGAACTCTCAAGTTTCCCAGATCCGTCCGTGAGATTTTTTTTATATGTATTGTAGGACCTGAACTTTTGATGTTGTAATAAACTAAAAAACAGAACTACAAGTCCCAGAATGCAAGACCCAAAACCTGGACTGGACGCTCTAATCACTCATGGGCCTGGATAACGTGAGAGCTCTGCCCCAATTATCTCCGCTCTCTAGATGGCGCCTCGAAGAACATCACCTAGAAAAGAAAGACAGCACGGGAAAGGCTCGCCCGCTTGGAAAAGGGAAACAGAAAACATTTTTTTCTCATCAATTGTTAATTTTCATTTATATACAGCGCGTGCTACCACTGACGAGGTATCAAAGCACTTTTCGACGAGTAGCACGAATGACCCAGTGAGGGAGGAGAGAGTTACTCTCTTTCATTCCGAATGGAATATTCCGAGTTTCCTGTTCGGCCCTCACCTGCTCCATGGCGCAGCTGCACCGAGGCCTGTCCTGTCCGCAGAGAGAGCGCCCCGCCCACCAGAGCCAGTTTACTGGGGCAGCTGTGAGTAATAACTGAGGGGGCGTGGCCAGGCCACCCCTCTCCCTCGAGGCGCAGAGCAAGCTACAGAGAGCCTTGGGGGCTGCAACAAACACATACACTCTGAAACCAAAGCTGTGCCCTGCAGGAATCCTTTCTACAAACAAGGAGACCAAGTGGCGCTGTACTTATTACCTGTGATTCACTCCATCTTTACAGTCCTGGGATACACTTTAATACCTCAGTGGATTCTGGGAGTTGTAGTGTCGATTAACTACTCCCAGGTCCGTTGCTACAAAGCATCAGTTTAAAATCAATTGTAAGAGGGCATTTATTTCCTGTATCCAACTCTCCTGTGAAAAGGTCAAGCTGTCAGATGTGAAGACCTTATCCCGACGTGGCTTTTTCATTGCATTGTGGGACCTGTAGTCTTAGGTTTCTAATTATAAGTGGAGAAGTACAGGTTTCAGTAATATAAAGGGGGCCTCTGGAGTTACTCTTAGTTTCTCGGGCCGTGGCTTCCCCCCAGCCAGACCAGCCTTTCAGAGGAAATGGACGGAATTTCCTTTGCAGTTTCCCACTCCTGGGGGCATTCGTGGACGGCCGTATGGTTCAGCCCTATGCTGTGGTTTACTACCCCCCACCCTGCCCCTCCCCCGCCCGCCTCTGCACCGCAGCACTCCCTCCAGGAGCCGCTACTGTTTTGTTGGTAATAAAGCGCAGCAGGGCAGCCGTATCATTATTTCATGTGTCTTTGCAAAGCGCATCTTCACCCGCGGGTATCCAGGTGCAGACCTCCTCTGCCTGCAAACTTAAGGGCAGATTTACCAGCCCCTTGCTACACTTTTACACCGCCGTTGCGTCACTTTTGTGACGCAGCGGCGTTGTAAACAATGTGCCACGCTGCGACACATTTACAACGTGATGCATCTAGGGAGATGCATCACGTAGTAAATCCCTGCGTCACATTATACCTGCGTCAGGTATAATGTATGCAGGGTGGGCGTTCCCACGCAGGAAGGCCTCATAAAAGTGACGCAGTGAAATCTATAAGATTTACCTGCACCACTTTTAGGACGCCACTGCGTCAAAACCTTAGGCCTGCTTGAAGCAGGCGTAAGGAGCGACACAGTACAATGAGTATAGGCTTCAAAATGCTTTGCTGGCGTTACGTCGTGCTTGCGGCACGACTCCAGCAATGCGTGACTTTTGGGCCAATTAATCAGACTGTTGATAACGATGACAGATGTCATGAAGTATTACAATCATGGAGCGTACAAGACCATTAAAGTGTGATGTTTATGTTCCATGTTTGTGAATAAACTGCGGCCGTTATGCACCAACAGTGATTCAACTAGCGTTTATTGAGATGGGGAAAAAAGGAGGGCACGAGGAAGGCCAGGAGGGTCTGGTGGTCACTCGCACGTCTGGAAGGGGTTCCATCCCTTAGACAAAACTTCAGGTTTTAACTGTGTGCAAATGATTTTAGTTGGTTAATCAGAGAATTGCCCCTGTCCACTTTTGCAGGCATAATTGGGCATGTTTACATGTTATTTTGTGTCACTTGCAAGAACTCAGTTATGCTTATCTGTCTGTATCTGTTGTTCTAATATTACAAAGGTTTGTGATTAACCATAAACAAAGTATTATATAGAGTAACACTTTTGCAGGCGCATCACTCTAGAGATCCAATGCACCTTTTATTTCTGCTCATAGACTTACTTTTTAGTGCATTTCTCCTTTTCTTGATTGGAACCTTCATTTGGTTTGACTTTCAATGCTATATTTGGGACACTTGCTGCTTTAAAGAATTTCCCAGCTTACTCACAAACTAGCTTAGCTTTAGGGACTTTCCCTTAAGGGGAACAGAACTTCATCTCACTTTGCAAATGCCGTCTTTAATAATGTGTGTTTGCATTTGCCAAATTGAATTGCCTGGATTATATTCATACAAGCCGTATTCAGGTGACAATTGATTTATTAATAAACATTGTGATTTAGATTGTAATTTCATCGCAACTTTAGTAATTTGTTAACAAATCTTCATAGTTTGCACAATTACTCTTCTCTGTCGCTTCTGAGGGGGAAAATCTGCGCCACTGTCATTGATGAATATATACCATTACATCACATGTGTTTACAACGCATACGATTACAATGTGGTTGTCACAATGACCACGATCGCAGTACCATTACAACGCAAGTCGTTACAACAACTTGCTCTAGATGGCGTGCTGCACTTAGGAACAGTATAATTTACTATTCCAACTCCAGTGTGTACAACAGTAGGGAAGGTGTTGGTATAGTAAATCATACTATTCCTTAGTTTAGAGCGCCATCTAGAGCAAGTCACTGTAACGACTTGTGTTGTAATTTACTGCGATGTAACAACACCATCGTTGTAACAACCGCGTTGTAAAGGTAACACGATGTAATGACCGCGTTGTTAAGGTTGTTTCCCTCATTGAAATACTGTTGAATTTATGATATTAGCCTCAGTTCAAGACAAAGGTCCATCAAAGTGGACATAGCATAAGTTCGAGTTTGTACGAGGTTTGCGCGGAGCAATCTCCATCCTTATCTCCTGCGCTTCCACAAGCAAGTGAAAGCTCATTGGTTGAAGATGCTGGTTTGCCACTTCTGTTGATGGAGTATTCGGGAGATACTCGTCTAGGTATGGATACATACATCCATTAAAAATAAGTAGAAGTGAGAGGACAGTAGCAAAACAGACCAAAGGGCGTGTTATCCCGAACCTTATGATAATTACAGCTGGAACACCCTAGTCTCTATACTTTGCTTGAATCTTTAAAAACTGGTTTAGGTTATTAACCATGATATAATTCCATATTACTATCCACCACCTCAACAATCTGAAATCCCTTTTTTAAGGGACCCTGAACTCGCACCCACATTTAGTGGCATGCTTCATCAATAAGCCCACTCTTAACTGGCAAATTACACCAGGGGCGGCTGGTGACATTTGAAAGTGGCGAGGCGTAAAATGATTGCAAAGGAAGCAAACGAACGTGTGAGCAGTCGCGAGGGGGGGTCACGCGCGGGGTGGGGGGGTCGCACGGGGGAATAAGCAAACGAACGTGTGAGCAGTCGCGAGGGGGGGGTCACGCGCGGGGGGGGTCGCACAGGAGAATACTATGAAAATTAAAAGGAAAACTTACCTGACCGCCTCTGCTCCTGGTCCGCATTGGCGCCTCTGCCCTCTTCAAACTGGATGGAACAGCACGTCACTGCACGTCAGCACTGCAGTGGCAACCCCTCAGCAAATCCTGGCGCTGCTGCAGCGCCAGGATTGGCTGAGGGCACAGCCTACATTTCGCCCGCCGCCTTCCCATTAGGAGACCGAGGGGCTCCTAATGGGCATGCGCAAATCCGTGAAAACACAAGTGCGCATGACTGGCCACGGGCTAAAAACTAGCTCACCATGCCCACTCATGCACACTTGTGCTGCAGTGCTGCCTGGTCTGACAATGCATGTCAGTCAACATGACGCCGTACCGCCCACGGTCCGACGTCATGTTAACTGACATGCATTGTCAGTTCCCCCCACCCTCGGCGTCTCTGAACCTAAGTAAACTAAGTTCAGAGACACCGAGGGAGCTGCGGGAGGGTGCGAGGGGGCGGGGGGGCAACGCCCCCACGCCCCAATGGACACACCTCACCTGAATTACACAGGTCCCCGGTTGTTAGGGAGATACTTTTAGGGGTGAAGGTCGTGCTTCCCACCCCAGAGTGGGCAATCAGGAAAAAATGGTGTAAAATCAAGATGGGTGCAGTTTCTTTATTTTAAAACTCCTATCACAAGACTTAGAGACATATCGGGATTTTATGGATTCTATAATGGCTTGAGAAGTCCATAGTAAGGAGTTGACTAATGAGGCGGTGGGTTACACCTACACTGAAATATATCACAATATGTAACCTGAACCAGATTTAAAAGAATTGTTCAGAGTAAAGAGAGCATTTTGTTCTCTTTTATTTTTAGGGGGAAACACCTGGTAGAACTTCAAAGGCCTAGGAGGAAAAGTATGGTTTGCACCCTATTCGGAGAAAAGGAGAACTGGCAGGTGTGTCTCCCTCCTCTCTCTAACACGCTATCACTCTTTAAGATAGAGAGTGTTAGAGGTCAGACAACCCTATCAGAGGATATCTTATCTGCAGGGTGTAGGAAGGTGGAATCTGACTATATGGTTGCCCCCACTTTTTTCCTGGTGTTTTGCTGGTTTATGACTTAGTTGGACTGGGACCCTGCTATTCAGGGCCCCAGTCTATCTGCTTCCTCTGTAAAATGGTTTGCATGTACATTAGGTACATATCTAATTGGATTCTGGAGTGCCTTATAAGCCCCTAGTATATGGTATACTATGTACCTAGGGCATAGGTACCTCAGAGGCCTACCAGGGGGTGAAGCATGTATTATGCCACCCGTGGGAAGCACTCCAAAATGGCACCACAGGTCTGCTACTTCAGCCTGGGTAAAGGTGTGCTTGCACCCCTTACAGTGGTATAAGCTACCTATATCCACATATATATACAGACACATATAAACCTATAAGTCACTCCTATGGCAGGCCTTGACAATCCTGAAGGCAGAGTGCTTGGTTTTGTGTGAGAGGGTGCCCAAGCATGAGCTGACCCCCTCTGCAGCATTCGGAAATCCTTCCTTATGGCTGTTCTGTGATACAGCCATACCATATACTCTTAAGTGCATTATAACAACGTGGTAAATGCTAACTTTGGAATGGCTGCATCAAAACATGTCGTGTTTGGTGTTAAACGCTTTGGAATACTACCCCCCCCCCACCAATTTTGGCGGCGGGGGTAGCATTCCACCCTTCTAGAGGGAGAGACATGTTCACACCGCCTAAACCCGGTAGGTCCTTCCTGAGCCCTGGCATCACAAAATGGATGGCTCTGCCACAGACACGGGTCTGGCCTCCTGCTGCTGACCGAAACTCCATCAGGGGAGGCCTGGACAATAGGTTTCCTGTCGAGGGAAGGTGTAACCACCTCCCCAGACAGGCTGATGTGTATTGGGGCTGGGCGGGAACACTCTCTGGTGCTTTGAAGTCCTGCACTGGGGGCACACTTGGTGTCCCTGTGCATACTCCAGTTCACACCGGTTGCAGGGGCTACGTGCTCTGACGTGAAACTTTCCTGGCCCACCCATAGGTGGAGCCTTAGAGTTAGTCCATCCCCTAAATGTACTATAAGTATAGGAATCCAGTCCCTAGGACTTTAGATTACCCTGGATGAAACTCTGCAATGTACATCCTGGACCTTCGACGTTCTATCCTGACTAGACGGCTGAAGAAATCTCCCTTGGGATCAAGGAGTGACTCCCCTGCTTGGCAGGCACCAAAGAAGCAACTGACCGGTCTGCATCGCTGAAGCTCCCGCCGGACGCCGAAGTCTTTGCATCACCAGAGGTAGATTTCCAGACTTCCCCGAAGATACCCTGAGTCCACAGCAAAGCTGAGGCCCGTGGCTATCGTGGGTGATATGGAACCGTGACCCCTGGACACCGTGAACTTTTGCAGCAGCACTATCTTCCTGGTCCTCCTCGAAGTTGTGCTTTGGGCTCAGAGTAGCCCCAGTCTTGAGCATCTCCTGCACCAAAGATTGTTGGCCTCCACTCTACGAGTGACCCGTGGGCCAGCTTCAAGTGCGACCGCTTGAGGCTCCTTCGCGATCACTAGCCCATTGGCTAGCAGGTCCCCACGAAGGCAACTCCTTTTCTGCTTGGGCTTTCCTGGTTGCTCCAGACATGCCCTTACTTACCCTTGCTGGGTGAGTCCATCAGACCTTGCTGGTCTGCACCGCAGTCCTTTCTCTGATTTCCAGTGACTTGCTGTTGCCAAGGCTTGTTGGGTCCATTCTGGTTGCCGACACCGCAGAATTCGGCAAACTTTGTGGGACAGCTCGAATCCAGCTTGTGGACTTCGTCGACACCTCCTGGACCTCATTTTTTTAAATTTAATATCTTTATTGCATTTTTAACGTATTCTGGAGTCAAGCTCATCAAACAGAGTTACATATTGCATTTTCGTACAAATCAATATCACTATGTCATTGCGTACATAGGCCCAGTTGTTTCCACTTAGTAACCATATCTTAATTTTCATCTGTGTCGCAGATTGACGTGTGTTGGCAGTTTTGTGTGGGTACGTGGAACCCACTTTTACTATCACCTCTGATAGGAGGCCGGACACTTCTATCACATGTAACTTCTCCCAGTGGTAATTAATCAGCTGTATATATGTCTATTGTTACTGCGGCGTACGGCCTATATACAATGCAATTTCGGATACCATTAGATGATAAAGTATAGGCGATAGGAAATAAGCAACATCACTTATCACAAGACATCTTTGTTTTTTTCCCTTTTTTTTTTTTAACATTTCAACCACAATTAATAAACATAACTTAAATGTAAAAGAGAGAAAGAAAGAAAAAAAAGTTATGAGATATCAAATACATAAAGGAACATATATCTAGTATATAATAGGCCTTTCGAGTGAAGCCATGTCTAGGGTCGTGTGTGCCTAAACATGCGATGCAGCGCGTGCAAAGGAATTCGTTTTACATATTTAAATGTGTACTTACCTCCGGTCATCCATATTCCGGTGTTTACATTTCACCACCCTGCCCCTCCTCCGCCCCGCCTCACTGCCTCACCGTCACTCCCTCCACGGACCGCTACTGTTTAGTATTTAGAAATGTCTGGGATTGGTAGGTTTCTCTAGATGGCCGCCAAACCCAGTACCTAAAACGCAGGTGCGCCCTTGCAAAACCAGGTTGTTTTGTGACAGAGAGGGGGCATCTGCATTTTTGGTCCCAGGCTCGGCGGGGACTGTGGCAGCTCCTCTTAGTCACTTTGAAATCTCCCAGAACCTCAGTGACAGCAACTAGAGGCCACCAACAGAGTGCACATGCAGGGTCCAGGCCAGGTCCAGTTGGTATTGGCCAGCTGAACATTTCATGGAAAAGACCTCTTGCAGCTTGATGGCCCTGTAGCTACACAAGGGGCCAGCCAACTGGCTCTTAGATTCTACGTCTTAGTCCTGGGTGCAAGGGGGAGCAGACCCAGTCTTACAGGGCCCCTCCCATGTCACAGACTGTAGGTCTTAGTTGGTGCCTAACTGGAGATAGCAGAATTAATATTTAATATCCCTTCTCTGTGTTTCTCTATGGGTCAGCCAGCCTTGCTACAGTGAAAACAGCTTTTGGGTGCTAGTCACTGTGAGGATATGTTAACTTTACATTTCTTCATGTCCTACTTTTAAATACTATCCACCCTGCCTTGAGGGCTAAGCGGCCTACATTGAGGTGACTTATTAATATTTAAAAGGAGGGGTTTCTCCTGCCAATAAGGGTCATTTGTTCAGTTTGGGCTGAAGGGTTTAATCTGCAGAAGCCAGGCCAGAGTGGTAGGCCTGGAGCCATGTTTTCCTGGTCACACAAGTAGATGGCACAGTAGTGCTGTAGTCCATAGCTTTCCATGCCATGTGTGTATTTTGGGCACCATATCATATGACCTTATAGGAAAGGTAAATATGCCAATTAAGAGTTAATCAATTTCAAAATACTTTATGGGTCAGAACACATGGATTGGTGCCTGTCTATCATTGTCCCAGTGCACAGATTAAAAAAAAAAACATCAGTCCACAAAGAAATAGGAGTCACCACACAATAAAGGCACATTCTCCCAAACATATTGGAACTGTACTCCTTTGTAAGTAAAGAAATCATCTCTTTTATGAAAGGTTTATTACAAAATGGACAAGTAAAATCATGTCTATCAGCCAATTCACTTTCCTTTAAGCTCTTTATTGAATCTTTCACGTATATCTTCATTTTTGGTGCCTCAAGATATTCTCTGTCTACACTTGTTCCTCAATGTCATGATTGCTACTTTTTCATTGATTCGCAGATTTTGTCAGTTTCATGTTTTTTGAACTTGATAAGCCAGTAATTGTCCAAATTTCTCCCCTTGATACCGATACTTCTCAGGTGAATTTTTAGTTTTTGCAGCATGTTTTTTCACCTCTTTTTTCAGTTTCTTCGTTAGTTCCTTAAATGTTGAGTATTTTCACCTTTTGTTTTTCAAATCACATTGTTTTGCTGATTTCTGTTTTAAGGCATACGCAATAAATACATCTCACAAACACAATGAAATGATTGACAGACAACATTTAGATCCTTAAAGTCCTTCCTCTGAGACTTAAATTGGGTTACTAAGGTTTTGTCTCATAGCAAGAGTCATTCAATTTCCAGAAGTATGACTTGTGGTTACCTGGACTCCAGGTCTTTCTTCAAACTTTTAGAGTCAAAACTGGATTGTCAGCTTTGAGGAGAATACGTCAAGCCTGTTTTAGTGGGTTTCTGCAATCTCCAGACTTCCTTTAGGCCCATCGCACTCATATCGTTCTTGACTGCATTTTTGTTTGGGTGATTGATGTCTTGCTTGGAACTACTTTTATTAAGAAGAGACTGTAGTTGTATGTTATAATATCCTGCAATTATCATCCTCTCATTTTTAAATTGTACCAGTGTACAAACATCTTCTAACAGATAGTTACTCTCCAGAGTTTTCAAAACCATAGTATTTTAGCACTCTTGAGATGTCTTCCATTAGTTATTAAAAACAAAATAAGTCAATCAGTTTCCTATGAACTAACCCTCCACAAGGAGAAGAAAACTAAATTGTTTTCTTATATAACGCTGACACACCAGCGGTGCCCCTTGTTGGCATTCTTCATCATCAGGCCCAACCTACAGGTTACGTGGGAGCATTCATAGATGTATTTATATAGTGTCACATGATGGCAAATTAGGAGTGGGGGCATCTTTATGTGGAAAGTAAACATTAAAAATACCTGCCTACTAGGAACATTATTATTTATTCTGGCCTCTAGTCCATATCGTTAAAAATGGGGAAAAGAAAGAGTCGATAACTATGTACCTGCCTTTCTAGGGGGCAACATGTTTCAAGCTATCCCTATGGCTTTTCATCAGGACCAAGGATCTACCTCATTGATTTCACTCCTGCAGTTAGGTTGGCGCTAAATTGCCCTCAAGTCCTCTGCATGCTACATATAGTAAAGTGACTATACTTGCTTGGTATTCACTGCTTTGTAATCTGCAATATATAATCATGAGAGGGTTAGTCATCCAAAGGTTGGCAGAAAACATATTCAGCCAACATGTTTTACTGTGTTACTAAAAATACGTGCTGTATGTATTAATTCTGCATACTTCGAATACCACCTCTTAGTGTCATAACTTGTGAGATAATACATACCAATGATAGTGGTGAACACTTCAAATAAGAAGCAGTGTACCCTTTGACACACAAGATATAACACACCAAACATAGAAATAAATGTTATACACACTACATACACTAGTTAGGCAATTATTTTGCTTCATGGATCTGCCAGTGGTCAAGTGGAGCTTATAGGCACACTCCGTGGGATAAATAAATTATGCTCATCACTTCAAAATAATGTCCATTGGCTCAATCTGTATAAAAGAGTGATCCTCGTATTCACAACAGCTGTGCCGTACTCACAAAATCAAAGCATCTCCTCTGCCATTCACCTATGGATAGATATGCACCGGGGTCCGGATATTACCCATCTCATTCCAGTGCATTTGCTTAATAGCCTGTATCTCTCCAGTGGTGCGTCCTCGCAGCACCATATTCGTCTCCCTAAAGAAGACTAGAGCACCTCCTAGCAAAGATGGCGGCCGCGAGTGGAACTGCTTCCTGGTTTCATTCCCTTTTTGGGAAATATCTCATGGGGCTACAGGACTTTAGATTGCAGTTATCATAGCAGTATGGAAAAGGTGTAGAGAGGAGACTGTATCTACAAATTGGTGTATATATAGAGAAAAATTGTGAAGGATGTCAACATTAATATACAATTATTGAAAATTCCAGTACTATGTGATATATCTGAAAAACAGGTGGAGGAGGAAAATGTATTCTATACATATGTATACCCCATATGTATCACCCATATATATATATATATATATAAAAAAAGCCATAGGTTTCAGGGGCGTTATAGTTAGTTGGACATTTCACTCGTACAAAACCATAGAAATTCCCCCGTTATAGTTAGTTCAGCTAATCACTCATGACATGGTCAGTGACATCACTCATGACATCACTGATTTCATCTCACATGCCATCACTGATGAAATCACTGACCCCATCCCCCAGGGCCTGGCCATTCATTTTTATTTATTTTTCTGAGGGGGTCGCCTGGCCCCCCACCTCAGGACAATTATGGCCCCGGGGACCACATCCCCCTGGGCCGGCCTTGTCGTAAATAAAGTATTACGCACTCAGAATTTCTTTATCAATATGATCATGCATAAAGCAAGAGGCTGAGTCTGTGGTATCAGGTTCAAAAGGGCTTTATTCCAATAACTCGAGTTATAGGGAGAATAGTTCCATCACCACAAGGGATCAGGAAGGGTCTAATTCTCAGAGTATTCTCAGAATATATTCTCAAACTTTATTCACAGAGTACAGTATATATACATTGTAATAATATACGTAAGAAGGAGTGCTTCAGGCGGAGCAAGAGAGAATGAGATAAGAGCATGTGGGCGTGTAAGTAGGCGTGAAGGTGGGCGTCCATGTGGGCGTCCACGTGATGATCATTGGTGAATGTCATAGGTGGGTGGATACCTGGAGGGGGTTGCGTGATCAGCTGGAACTTTACTGGAACTTTGCCTTACTTGTGCTCAACTCGAGCATGACGTGTAATTGACGTGTGAAAGGGTTGCTATGCAACCGGGGAGTCTGTAGTCTAGAAGTGAGGCCTTCAGTGTCAGGGCGACCAGCACATCTTGTATTATCTGGTATCTAAAGTCTGGAGCAGGGACTGATTTGTGACATAGGTTGCCCATCACCAAGAGCCAATGTGGCATTTATTTCTTCGTTTACTGCTGAAGGCTTACATGGGGGCTATGGGCTTTTCACTGACGTGAGCTTTGTAATCGCACAAAAAGAGACAGGAAGGCTAGGCTTTCTCCTTTGCAGATGGGTCATGTTTATCCCTCCTTCTCCAGGCAGGAATGTGGTTTTGGTAGGAGTAAGCAGATAACCGTGCTCAATACTGTCTCGGCACCTCGGTCAGGGCCCCTTTGGCTGAGGCCCAAGTGTGCAAGGCCAAGGATACGCAGCTGCAGCTTTCAGAGCGTTCTGAGGCCTGAAACCTCTTTTAGGCTCTGGCTGAGCCACAATAATGGGCTTCATGAAAATGCAGGAAAACATGATGCAAAACGTGTAGGCCTCAGTGCAGATTTGTCGTTTTCTCTCATGGGAGACTGGATGATGGCAGGCCACATTATAGCATAAGCATCATGATAGACAGGCCATGGAGGGGAAATACATAGGTTACATGTATGTGCACATGAGTGGTGGGGAACACACGGGGACACATAGGCCTTATAATATTTTATTTTCCTCATTCCCTCCTTGTCCCCTAGTGGACCCTCATGTCATATCTATTCTCATGAGACAGTCAATCTGTTCTTGCAGCATTATTTTACCATTTTCAATGCTCTGTAAATGGGGATGTGGAACACATGCAGTAGCACACAGGCCGCAAAGGCCGGGCCACACTGCAGACATAGACAACAACTGAATGTCATTAGTAGTATTAATCCACAGACGGTCAACACTTTCCATCCCCATGCCGATATTATTCCCCAGAGCCAACTGGACCAAGTCCACGTGCCTGGGTCTTGGTGTATGCTTTGGGCAATCTTGTGGAGCCTTGTTATTGCTTTGTATACAGACGGTGCGTTATTAGGAATAAAAGAAATGATATGTAGCACGTCCCACCCCAGTCCAAGGGCAGCTGTACATAGGCTGTCTGGCCACAAATAAAGTAGGTGTGTCGTGATGCTCTGAAATAGGACTTTCCTTTGTCTTTAAACACTATTATAGTATCACACTCGCTGTGCCCCAAATGTACTGAGCCTTCTTTTCTGACACACAAGTTCCCTTTTACTGGCAGGACTGTAATTGAGGATGGACCTAAATTGTGTATGGGCTTGACATTCAACACTATAAAGTCGAGGGTCGCATTTCCTTGCAGATACTCTTCATTTTCAAGATCTGTACTTTTCCTTTGGGGAAGACCTTCTTCATCTGGGAAACATGCTTCATTCATGACTTTAGTCAAGTTACCCCATACCCAGTCACCTCTACACTCCTTGTCTTGACATTCTTTGGCATCACCGTTGATGGATGTCATTAAGGCAAACCATGCTCCGCAAGATCCATTATGGGAGAATGGAAAAGGGAAAAGAAGCAACACTCCCTTCATCTTTTGATACGGGGGAAGTCGGCCACAGACCCAGCAGTCTGTAGCATTGCTAGTCTGATGTGAATGGTGCAGCATCTGAATAAAGGTATTGTTGCGTAAGGCAAGTCGATATGATAGCTCATGGGATGGCAGATCACTAAATGTGTGCTTTATGGTATCATTAGTGGAAGAGTGGAAGAGTGAGGCAATAGGAGGAAAAATAGCATGTAGTATTAAGCTGATACATATCATCGTGATACACAGAAGAAATAGAAAAATCAAAGTCACTATACATCTACCACGTAATATTTTACAGTATTTGCTTTTCATCTTGCTCTCTTTTTTTTTATGTTATTGTCCAAGATCTTATGCAAGCCAGAATACATGTTCAACCGCTTCACCACCTAGTGGACTTAATTGATCAAACGGGTTCTGACTTTTTAGATCTAAGTTTCGTTTTGTACTCCTGCTGGGGAGTCTCCTCTAGAAAATGGTGCTCAAAGTCTGAAAAGTTCTTTTCCTTTGGTGGTGAAGGTGCAACCATCCTTTCCGCCCTTTGACTTTAACGGCCGTCCTCGTGGTCCAGAGCACTGACTTCGGCGCCTTCTATCCAGGAGCGATGGAGTGTTCGCTGACCTGGGTGTTGTCAGGGAAGGCGGCAGCAACCTGCGAACGACAAGAGAGTAGTGCAGACATCAAGGAAGCCAGGTAATCTGTCAGCATGTTACAATCAACATCAGTAATCTTTTTAGGCATTAGAGTGCCCCACATATTCGGTGGTCTACCAAAGACCACTTCATAGGGAGATAAGCCTGTTCTAGAATGGGCTACCATTCGCATGTAAAAGAGGGCAACCGGCAGGGCTACCATCCAATCTACACCCTTGTCTGCGCAAATCTTTGCTAGTTTTATCTTTAAGGTCTGATTGTGTCTTTCTACAAGGCCTGCTGCTTCAGGATGTCGTACACAATGGGACTTCCAGGTATACCCTAACAGAAGGGACACCTGTTTCATGAGTTCAGAACATATTTGTAACCTCTACATCTGTTCATTTGGATATAATCCATTTGGAGGACTTCAAAAGGATGGTCAGGTGGATGGAATCCACCTTGTTCCATCGGAATGCCTTTACCTGGATTGAATTGGCAACAGATCATACATGTTCTGACTTTTTGTTTCGCTGCTGCACGCAGGTGCTTGTTGAACCATATATTCTGTAAGCTGTCTAGCATTGCTTTCTCTCCTAAGTGTGCAGGACTATGTGCGGTATTTATGATCACTTGTACCATCGAATCAGGAAGAAACCATGTTTCTTTGCCCTTAGTCATCCAACCCTGATCAGTCAGTACCCCTCCTTGTTCCGACCATTTCTTTAATTCATCTAGAGTAGCATGTGTCTGTATGTCTTGTACATCCCTGGAAGGATCCCTGACTGTCATGGCTTTGGTCATGTCTAGTGGGGTCTGAGCTGTCTGTTTAGCAGTTCGGTCTGCCAGATCATTGCCTTGGGAAATGGTATCTGTGGCTTTAGTATGTGCTTTGCATTTCAGGATAGCTATGGCTGTCGGCAAATGTATTGCTTCCGGAAGGGCTTGTATAAGGGGCCATGCTGTATCTTGGCCCCGTGAGAGGTCAAGAAACCTCTTTCTCTCTATAGTACCCCAAAATTGTGAACTACCCCGAATGCGTATTGTGAATCGGTGTAAATGTTTACTCTCAAGTGCTTAGCTCTTCTGCATGCTTGTGTGAGAGCGATGAGCTCTGCTGCTTGTGCTGACAGTATGTCTATTCTTTTAGTCTCTATGATTTCAGTAGCAGTGGTCACTGCGTATGCTGCTACTAATTATCCCGCCCCCGTCCTCATGCATGAGCCGTCAACATAGAGTGTTAGGTCATGGTCTGGGAGTGCAACATCTGTCAAGTCTTGTCTTGGTTTAGTCACGGTATGTATCACTTCAACACAGTCATGTGGGGAAACGTTTTCTGTACTGGAGGGCAAAAAAGTAGCAGGATTCAGTATGTTGCATCGTCTGATCTCTATGTGTGGTTGAAATAACGTCAGCTCATAACCTGTCAGTCTCGCTACAGTCAGGTGTTGTGTTTGTGTCCGGTTCAAGAGAACCTCCACTGCGTGTGGTACTTGTACTGTCAGGGGGTGGCCCAGCACTATTGAGTCACTTTGTCTTATGGCTAAGGCTGTTGCTGCAACAGATTTTAGGCACGCAGGCAAAGCCTGTGCTACTGGGTCCAATGTACTAGAAAAATAAGCACAAGGCTTGTGTTTTCCTGCATGATCTTGTGTTAGGACAGATAGTGCTGTTCCATCTCGCTCTGTCACAAAAAGCATAAAAGATTTGTTGTAATCAGGGATTGCTAGAACTGGTGCTTGACATAAAGCTCTTTTTAATTCTTCAAATGCCACAGTATGTTCTTGTGTCCAAGGGAGGACATTAGTAGAAGCTGCCTCCTGTGTTGTCAACTGTATTAGGGGCTAGGCAATGTAAGCATACTGGGGAATCCACTGCCTGCAATATGAAGTGAGGCCAATGAATGCACGTACCTCTTTTCGTGTCTTGGGCTGTGAAAGGCCAGAAATCAATTGAATACGTTCTGGTGTCAGTCGCCTAAGCTTAGTAGAACAAAAGAAACTGCTCACAACTAATTCCCCTGAAAGATCACAATAAAACATGAGAAAAGGGAAGAGCAACATACCTATTTCCTCGGCTTAATTTCTAAGGGGGCTAATTTCTAAGGGGCTAGCGGGAAGCGAACCTCCTCAGGGGCCAGCAGGAAGCCAATATTCTCCTCAAGAAGCCAATATTCTCCACCTTCCCCCCTTTTTGACAGGAGGAAATCTGAAACAGATTTCACTGCTGTCAAACACTATCAAACCCTGTGTCTTGTCAACACTATTAATCCCTGTGTGTAGCAACTGGGCGTAAGCAAAATTATAGGAGATACACAGCGTATTTGAAATGGCGAGAAATCCTTCTAACAAATGTACAAACCTCATTGTGTTAGCTCATAGGCTGGCCAAATGACATCTCATATGCAAATGTCCCTATTACATGAACCTACACCAACCTGAAGTCAATATTAATGCTAGGAGGCCCTAATAGGAATGCTAAGCTTCCTAAATATTTGGAAAACCAAGTTTAAGAACACTAATTAATGTTGATAATTTCATAATTAATAATTTATCTGCTAAAGAAATCAGTCATTTTGCAATAATTTCCACCTATACAATAAGCTGCATCCCTCGCCTTTCATATTCAAACGTCTCCCTTCAGAAGCTCAAACCCAATAGCCTAATTTAAAAACATGTCAACTTTTGGTGCCACCATTTACAAGAATGAGCTTACTAAAGCAAACTTTAAAAAGGAAATCCTGGGGTGGCAGTTCTTATTTAAAACAGGCATTTCAAGTGTTAAGATGCCAGTGTACAGATCATAATTGTTCCTTAATGTCCAATCTGGAAACATATGACCGAGGCTGCCTGTCTATAAGAGAAAGGCAGTCATGTGATACATATTTTAGTCTTTTTCTTTTGTTTTATTCATCTCCAATACCAATTAGACATACACTGATAACGTGTTGTCTGCTATTTTGACAGCATGATAATGGTAATATCATGTCTGTGAAATTTAGTAATTGTGAACAAGTTCCAGCCAAGCGCTGCGCAAAGATTTACGTCGTCACGACCATCTCTGTAACGCCCAGGAGAACTTGTATTAATGCTAAACATACTGGTCAATACGACACAAAAACAAAACATATATAAAATACATATGCCAAGCCATCAGTATACCAAGCACAGAAAGCATAGACAATTACACTAACATATATAAATGAGCAGTGATGCGCAATTACTGTACCTACAGCTCAGAGGCGAACATTCTGGCCTGCTTAATTTGTCAGGCTTATTATCAATAACTGATTTTCCTGCCCTATTCACCCCCATCTGACAGAAGCTCATCCTAATGATGAGCAGCTGTCAGCTGGACTGACTACGTTATTTCTAACACATAGGACCAGCAAAAATAATCAAAAATGAAAAACACACGAACGTTTCTTTTTGGAAAGGTGTTATGACAAAAAAAAAAATACATTTATTTCAACACAATGTACCCTCATTTGAAGGCGCATATCTCATATGTCTTCTCATACTTGTAACCTTTGGATCATTTTGCCAATCCAACTGGTGACAGCTTTGGGCCACAATTTAAAATTGTCTGAATTTGAAAATCGTTTTTATATAGGCATATAGCCCTTAAAATTTCAAGCAAGAGCATCATTTTACTTTATGTCTAGAAGCAATGTAACATTTGCTAAAAAATAAAACAACAGTCTTCCATGGACATTTCCTCGGGGCACTGGTCTTGCACAGAATCGAACAAAGGAAATGTTTCTCGACTTTCATTTCTCAGCTGCCCTGTCTTATCAGAGAAGCTAAAAATAGCCCCTCAGCGCGGCTTGAGCCTGGGCTGCCAGCCATCTGTTTTTTTTTTTATCTACTCCTGGCCCTCAAGGCTCTCCGGCCGCAGGCATTACACAGATGCTATGTCAGAGAAGCTTTCTAAGCAGTGTCTCTGTTCTGCTCCTTTTCCGGCCCCCACTTTGGCTTCAAGGTCCGAATCTGTCTCCGATTTCTGCATAGCTTTGCATTATTCAGCCCCCACCCTCTCCTCACTCTGAAGCGGGGGCTAAGCCGCGACGAGTAGGAGGGCCGCTGCGGTGCGCACGGACCTCACTCTGAAGCTGTCAAAGACAAAAAGTCTTCTCAATTCCATATAAACTGCAATAATTCGCCCTATTGAAAGATCGTTTTTATATATATAATTTGTCTGGACCCAGCACATTGGCTCACTGAACCACCAAGAACA
This sequence comes from Triturus cristatus, assembly GCF_964204655.1. Classification (NCBI taxonomy): domain Eukaryota; kingdom Metazoa; phylum Chordata; class Amphibia; order Caudata; family Salamandridae; genus Triturus; species Triturus cristatus. The sequence continues at coordinate 66,898,385 of NC_140579.1, read as the reverse complement.
CAAACCTGTATTCTGGTACAATTTGCAAATTCGAAATACCCACAATTTTCTCAAGCTAAACTTTTAACCGATCACTAATTATTTTTTCGTTAACACTTTGTACATTAGGGGTGTCATCAAATCACAGGTGTTGCTCCTTCTCTAGCTACACCCCTCTCAATTTCCTTTTGACAATGTAATCAAATGTTGGACCATGTAAACACCAGCTATGCGCTGTTCGTTTGGTGGGAGGCTCAAGAACCTTTGGGCTACTATATCATTATTATATGTATTGGGGTACTTGCGGTGGCACTCTAACTGGTCTTTCTACTGGGGCACTCTTGCTAGTTCCTCTGAAAGGACGCGATAAATACCAGCAACGACAGTATTTTTTTCTCTTTCAGTCTGTTCTCTTTTTACCCGTTCCCCTTCCTCCTGTAACTTCTTTTCTTTGGCTTTTTCAGACTCCTGTCTACTTCTCTCTGCTTTGTGGAATACTTACTCTGTTCTTCTATGTGACTCCTTGCGCCAAAACTCAATGGCATCCTTCTGAGCAGGTCTACATTTTCACTTCCATAGCTCTTCCTCTACCTTCATAATGCATTCCGCATCCCACGTTCCCGTGATAGGCCATCTATACTTTGTCTCTAAATCCTTCGTGTAATCCACCCATAGTTCTAAAAACAACACGGCATCTAAACCATGTTTACAGTACATGAAATGTCCAGGTGTGTCTCTAGGCGGAATGTTAACTGGTTCCTCTAGTACACCTTTTCTGGTACATATCTTACGCAGTTTTGAAAACAATGGCATGTTGGAATGTAACCGAAAACAAAAATCACAATGACCCAAAAAACAAAAATCACAATGAAACAAACTTACATAAAAACCTGACACATTCAAACCTAACTGAACCTGACTAAGACAATAACATTCATACAGTTATATCGGTGCACCTGAAAACTTGGACTCTATTTCTTGAAACATTAATTCTTGAATGCATGCTCTTGAACATACCGGTCTCACAAGTGAGACACGTCTTTACCGTGTTCATTAAATGAACCCGTCTTTATTGCAACCCCCATGAAAAACTCACCGGGAAGCAGAACTTGAACTTGAAGGCCTCGGACACTTGACGCTGCGCAGGGAATGGCATATCTTAGGTGGATCTCTAGAAACCTCGGACACAGCTCTCTCGCAGGTGGGCTCTGGGTTAGGACGATCCGCAATCCTCACCGCCTCGTATGGATGCCTGGTCGCAGTCCTCCTCCTTCGGTGGCCTGAGGGAGTTGGCGGGAAAACCCGCGACGTGCGCACTTGAAGTCCGTCACGGCTGTGGAAGGGGGCAAAACTGGACCTTCATCTCCGGCGTGTGGGGAAAAGAGATTTGTCCCTGTTCGGGCGCCATTAATGTCGTAAATAAAGTATTACGCACTCAGAATTTCTTTATCAATATGATCATGCATAAAGCAAGAGGCTGAGTCTGTGGTATCAGGTTCAAAAGGGCTTTATTCCAATAACTCGAGTTATAGGGAGAATAGTTCCATCACCACAAGGGATCAGGAAGGGTCTAATTCTCAGAGTATTCTCAGAATATATTCTCAAACTTTATTCACAGAGTACAGTATATATACATTGTAATAATATACGTAAGAAGGAGTGCTTCAGGCGGAGCAAGAGAGAATGAGATAAGAGCATGTGGGCGTGTAAGTAGGCGTGAAGGTGGGCGTCCATGTGGGCGTCCACGTGATGATCATTGGTGAATGTCATAGGTGGGTGGATACCTGGAGGGGGTTGCGTGATCAGCTGGAACTTTACTGGAACTTTGCCTTACTTGTGCTCAACTCGAGCATGACGTGTAATTGACGTGTGAAAGGGTTGCTATGCAACCGGGGAGTCTGTAGTCTAGAAGTGAGGCCTTCAGTGTCAGGGCGACCAGCACATCTTGTATTATCTGGTATCTAAAGTCTGGAGCAGGGACTGATTTGTGACATAGGTTGCCCATCACCAAGAGCCAATGTGGCATTTATTTCTTCGTTTACTGCTGAAGGCTTACATGGGGGCTATGGGCTTTTCACTGACGTGAGCTTTGTAATCGCACAAAAAGAGACAGGAAGGCTAGGCTTTCTCCTTTGCAGATGGGTCATGTTTATCCCTCCTTCTCCAGGCAGGAATGTGGTTTTGGTAGGAGTAAGCAGATAACCGTGCTCAATACTGTCTCGGCACCTCGGTCAGGGCCCCTTTGGCTGAGGCCCAAGTGTGCAAGGCCAAGGATACGCAGCTGCAGCTTTCAGAGCGTTCTGAGGCCTGAAACCTCTTTTCGGCTCTGGCTGAGCCACAATAATGAGCTTCATGAAAATGCAGGAAAACATGATGCAAAACGTGTAGGCCTCAGTGCAGATTTGTCGTTTTCTCTCATGGGAGACTGGATGATGGCAGGCCACATTATAGCATAAGCATCATGATAGACAGGCCATGGAGGGGAAATAAGTCGTTAAGGCGTTGCTAAAAAAACCCTCCTTGGACCCAGCTGAACTGGCCAACTACCGACCAATATCCCTCCTCCCCGGGACCAGCAAAGTCGCCGAGAAACTGGTGAATAAGAAACTCTCCCAGTTTCTTGAATCCAATAATCTGCTAAAAAATTCGCAGACAGGCTTCCGCCCAGGACAGGGCACCGACATCGCCCTCCTGGCAGCAGTGGAGGAGGCCAGAGCGCTCTTGGACGAGGGAGGATCAGTGGCAGTGATCCTCCTCGACCTGAGCGCGGCCTTCGACACCGTCAACCACCAACTCCTGGTCAAACGGCTCAAGAAGGTAGGAGTAGAAGGCACCGCTCTATCCTGGCTTTCCTCCTTTCTGGCCCAACGTTCCTTCCAGATATGGGAGAATAACACCCGCTCCTCCGACACACCCCTCCAATGTGGCGTGCCTCAGGGCTCCTCCCTGAGCCCCACATTGTTTAACATCTATATGTCCCCATTGGAGGAGGTTGTCACCCCGTTCGGAGTGAGCATTGTCAGTTATGCGGATGACACACAACTAGTTGTCTCCCTTTCCCACACTAGTCAACAGCCTGCGGACCTATTTAACTGCTTGACGCAGATCCAAGGGTGGATGAATAACTCAGCCTTAAAGTTGAATGGTTCTATAACTGACATTCTCCTTTTGGGTAAGAAAGGACTCACCTTCCCTTTGAACATCTGGCCACCCTGTTTGGGACCCCCCCCCTGCCCCCAAACAGGAAGTAAAAAGCCTGGGAGTATGGATTGAAACAGACCTTTCATTCTCCACGCAGGCCAAAAAAGTAGCAGGCACCTGCTTCGGGCTACTCAAATCGATGAGAAAGATCCTGCCCCTTCTTCCACCCACATCGCAAAGACTTCTCATCCAAGGCCTCATACTGTCCAGGCTTGACTATAGCAACGCTATATACCTGGGCGCACCCGAAGCAACCCTAAACAAACTGCAGAAAATCTAAAATGCTGCCGCCCGGATCCTCACGCACACCCCTGCCAGAGCTTCAGCCAAACCTGCTCTGAAGCTCCTTCACTGGCTTCCAGTAAGGGAACGAGTAATATTCAAAGCCTTAAGCCTGGCCCATAGACTACTGCAGAATCAGGGCCCCCCCATTCTGAGGAAATTTATACAACCGTATAAAGCCCCTAGATCCCTCCGATCGGACAAGGAGTCCCTCATCATCTTGCCGAGATTCAAGAAAGCCCGCACGGGTGGAAGGCGCTTCTCGATCCACACAGCTCGCCTATGGAACGCTCTCCCCCGAGACCTGAGGAAAGAACCTAACTACCTGCGATTCAGGAAACGACTCAAAACACACTTGTTCCCTTAATTTTTTTTAACCACATCTGTTTAAAATTGCTGTCCCCCCCCCCTTTTTTTCTCACCCCGACCCCACAGGTGTAGGGATCCTTAGCGCTGGGATACCTCAGGGTGACTACGCGCTCTATAAAAATTTCTAATAATAATAATAATACATAGGTTACATGTATGTGCACATGAGTGGTGGGGAACACACGGGGACACATAGGCCTTATAATATTTTATTGTCCTCAGCCTGCTTTCTAAAATAAAAATTGTATGGGAGGCGGGCCACGTGGCCCCCCTCCCGTGCCACTTCTAGCCTCGGGGACCCCATCCCCTGGGGCTGGCCCTCTCTGTTGGGGACCGTGGGGGGAGCCCCAATGCCCCCACAGTCCCTGCTGGCTCCCCACGTCCTGCGGGAGCCAGCATTGCTTTTCCACATGGGGAGCTGCTAACATGCAGCTCCCCATGTGGAAAAGCAATCTGCTTTGCTTCATTGAAGCAAAGCAGTTTGCAATGACAGCAGTGTCCCGGGGGTGGGCACCCCGGGACACTGCAGGAGCTGGCTCTGAGGGGGGTGGTGGTCTCCAGGGCCATCAAGGGCTCCAGGAGGGGGGCCGTGCGGCCCCCTCCCACCTATTGCACAGCCCCGGGGAGGTGGTGGTCCCCAGGGCTCGGGGGTCCGTTACGGACCCCCTAATTTGAATATTAGTGCCCAGGGGAGGTGGCAGTCCCCGGGGCCCACATAGGTTTTTTTTTTTTTTAAATAGAAGCCACGGAGGGTGGTGGTCCCCAGGGTTTGGGGGGGCCATAGGGGCACCCCCACACTTTAAAAGTAAGAGGCCCTGGGAGGTGGCGGTCACCGGGGCTGAGGGGGGGCCGTGTGCCCCCCGCAAATATTTATGGAAAGCCCCGGGGGGTGGCAGTCCCCGGGGCTGCGGTGTCCTGCCTGGGCCCCCGCAATTTCAATTTTGCATGCCCCCGGGACTTGGCCCACCCGGGGACTAAATATTAACGATGCGCGGGAGTCAGCGCTTCATTTTTTAAAAATTTCCGGCCAAAATTCGCACTAGATGCGCCAATCTCGCCAATATTCTTTTAAAAAAATGCTTTTTTTGGCCCTGGGGATCCTTGTGGGACCCCCTGAGCAGGCCTAGGGGGTCAGGGTGTTTCTACCCTGCCCCCTTTTCTTGTTTTTTGTGTTTCTTTTTCTCTTGTCTTGTGACTCGGTTCTTCCGAGTCACAAGATGGCTGCCAACACTTCCTGGTTTGGAGTGTTGACAGCAAATTAGAATAAAGCTCATGATCGGGAGGGTGCGCTGATCCACCGTGCCTCTAAATATCGAAACTTTCATTTTTTGATTTTCTCAGCAACTACTGAATGGATTTACACCATTAAAAAAAAGTCTCTTTCTGAACCAAGGGCTACCTTTTTGCCAAATTTGGTGTAATTCCATTCAGCAGTTTCGGCTGTAACCGTGTCTAAAGTTTCCTATGGGAAATTGATTTTCCGACCTCTATTTTTTTTAATTTCTCATGAACTACTGAACGGATTAACACCATTTAAAAAAAAGGTCTCTTTCTGAACCAAGGGCTACATTTTTGCCAAATTTGGTGTAATCCCGTTCAGCAGCAGTTCGGGCTGTAGCCGTGTCTAAAGTTTCCTATGGGAATTAACATTGAGAAAACACGTTTTGGGACCCCCAAAGTTATTGGGAAAAGAAAAAATGCTTTTTGAATAGAAATAAGGTCCTAACTATAACTACCTACTGGCAACTGCCAGTAGGTAAGATATATATAGGGGGAACTTTGCTATATATATGTGATGTAAATTTACAGCATTTTATTTTATTTCATGATTTTAGTCTGATATTTTGGCACATATGTTTGAGCAATTGGCGGCCCAATCAACATACTTTCATTGTAACCGTCCATGCAGGAGACGTGAATGCTGGTAAACTATTATACGTTTATATGCACACAGAAGGGGAATGTGGTATGACATTGCCAGTTACACAGACATAGTAAATTATAGATTTTTTGTTTTCTATTTTTTGCATTAGGCAAAGTTGGCAAAACTTCTGACTTGTCTTAATGGCATTAGTGACACTTTCCATGTGTTTAACCTACATCAACTCAGTTAAACTCTCTCAGATATTCCATACTGGTGCAATGTATTCAAACGCTAGTATTGTGTTTATGTCTATTGCATACCTGCAGGGGGTGGGCTATAATTGTTTGGTTGCCAATTTGATTGACAAAGGCTTCTTTAAAGCCGAAACGCATCTCCTTAAGTCCGGGGTCGAGGGAGACCTGGAAAAATAAAGATGCCATATTCCTGCAGCTCAATCAATCAATAAAGACTTTATTTCGGTTTTGAATCAAACCATAAAAGTATACATATAAGCATCACATACAAATACTATAAAATAACATGATTCATGACCAAACAAATCTCACAAAGACCAGTGGCGTAACGAAAGATGAGGGGGCCCCCCTGCAAGGTACAATGGAGGGGCCCCACTTCATCTTTAATCCGGAGCTCATCAGGCCTGAGTACTGTGCTGAGGGGGCCCCCTGCAGCTCTGGGGCCTCCTGCAGCTCGGGGGGCCCCGAACCGAGGGGGCTGCAGGGGGCCTGTGTTACGCCACTAGGGTAAGCATGTTTTTACTGCTTTTATCAACTTCTCAACAGCTTGTGGTCGTGTCGACAAACCAACTCTTTGGGAAAAATGATCTATCCTCGAGATACCCTTCTGAAATTAATAACTGCTGTAGGCTCTTCCATGTGGTGTACAGTAGTAGTTTGCGGAGATAGTGGAATCTCTGTATACATAGAAACTCTGAATTGTCTAAGATAGAGATATCTATTAGCTCCCCTTCTATTTTTACTATACCTACATGATTTACCTTGAATATTTACTAATCTAATGGGATCTCATTCCATTCATCTTGATGCATGCTGACGAGTTGATTTTGTTAGACCTTATTCCTCTTGGTCTGAGACACCATTTGCTAAAATGCACACATTGCAACTAAACATTTCCTAAAGATAAACGAGCAAAAAAGTAAGGTTGTGACAGTTAATGGCAGAAAGTAAAATAGCTCTCATAATTCGGTGTTAGATGAGGACAAAAGCAACAGCCTCAATCCTTGTCCGGGTGAACCACAAAAGTCAATCAATTAACCTGTGCTTAACCCTCCGGTAGCTTGGCACAAAAGCAGTCAAACTTAACGTAGACGCAATGTGTAAAGTATTTATGTAGCGCTTAAACAGTAAAGTGTAGACAGAACACAAGAAAAATACCACACAGATTTAAGAATAATTGAGTAAAATGTAATATTATTTGACACCAAAATGACTAAAATTCGATCAGTAGAACTGACATGCAATTTTATATATTTAAGAGTAAGCATTGAGCTTGAAAGCAAAAAGCGCCTCTTGCGGTTATCTGGTCGTGCAAGACCGGGTGAAAGTCACAAGTTCAGGCAGACCCTGCTGGAGCGCAGGCCGGATACAGGGACCACGTTAGCCCCGCTGAAAAAGTTACCTTCTAAAGTCTAGCATGAAGAGTCCAGTTTGCGGTGGAAGAGGCCGTGAGGAGTAAGGACAGTGTTGGGGATGGTCGTCGCTGGAGTGCGAAGAGCAGGTCAGGCGTCGTAGTCAGTCATCACTGTGGCACGAAGGTCCTGTCGGGCGTCATGGACGGTCGTCACTCGCGCTTTGTTTTGGCAGTCACTGCGGGCTGACGATGCTGTAGTGATAAGTGCAGATCGCGCGTAGGCAGCGGTCGCTGTAGAGCGAAGAGTCTGGTTCACCAGATCTTCACTTTGGCGGTTGGCAAGGGCGTCAAGGTCTTGGCACAAACTGACCCATTAACGGTCATGAAGAGCCCAAAACTTCAAGATTTCTCCTTTTCTTCTAGGAATAACTCATCTGATGCCACACCAAGGGTCCAGGAACTAGGAGGCAGGACCTCACTCCAGCAGAGACCAGGCAGGTCCACTTGCAGGTCCAGTGTAGCAGGTCAGCTGGTCTGTTGCAGTGAAGCCTTTGGAGCTTGTTATATCCTGGTAGCTCAGAACAGGAGGGCAGTCAGCTGACCCTTGGAGTCACTTCAGCCTGGGATGAAGGGTACAGGCCCAAGTCTTCTTGCTCAGACAGCAGGGCAGCCCTCAAGCATCAAGGCAGTCCCATAGCAGCAGGGCAGTCCTTCGTCTGTAGTATCCACAGGTCCAGGAGTGTAGGGAAGAGTGAGCCTGATGGTCCCTTTTTATACCTGTGCCCACTTTGAAGTGAAAAAAAACTTCTAGTCTTCCCCCCACAGAAATGTCTGGAATTTCTTGCCTCCCTGCCTTGGTTCCAGGCTGTCTGCAGGCACAATTGGCTAGTGAAGAGTCCTTTGTGTGTGAACTAAGGCAGTCTGTGAAATGCAAGTGTGACAGGTGACTGCTCTGCACCTCTCATCAAGTCAGGATGGCCCATCCTACCCAGACCCTCTATTCTGTGGCTGTCTGGGAGGAATACACAAAAGCCAACTACACTAGTCATGAGACCGAGGAAACAGTCTGCAGGCACCAAATGGTTAGGACTAGAAAATGCCAACTTTCTAAAAGTGAGAAAATTATGACTAGAGAATGCAGTCCTTCCCTTATGTATACTCATTCTTCCCCCCAAAATTTTTTTTATCCATTAATGCATGCGTGACAGGTGCTGTGTACCGTCACAAGGCACAGCCTATATAATCAATATATCATGGGGCGCTTGTGTGCACCCCACCTGCCGCAATGCGAATGTGGGAAAACTTCCCTCCTTATGTCCATTTCTTCCAGCATTATCCATAGCAATCTTGAGATACCCATAGTAGTCAATATTTTTAATCACTTTTCGAATTTCATGGAACACTGCTGAGATGGCATCCTTTCACCTTCCAACTTTATTTAAGCTTATATTAACATTCTAAAAGTGACATTTTCAGAATTGTGACTGAAATCTGACTTTACCATTAAAGAGGGTTTTAAATTACAATTCCTCAGTCTCCAAACAGGACATTCCTACCTGCCCTCAAACAAACGTTATCACTTATTAAATGTAATAGGGTATCCCAATGTAATCCTATGGGAAGGGTAGGCCTTGCAATAGAAAAAGACAAACTTGAGAGACATGTAAAAGTTCAAAGTGCATATCCAACTTTTTACATACAATGCACCCAGCCCTATGGGTTTTTAGGGCTTACCCTATGGGTGACTTGTATGTAATAAAAAGGGAGGTTTTGGCCTGGCAAAAGGTTTATTTTGTCAGGCTGAAATGGCAGTTTAAAACTGCACACACTGGCTGCAATGGCAGACCTGAGATGGGGTTTAAAAAGTCTACTTGACTGGGTGGCACAATAAGTGCTGCAGGCCCACTAGTAACATTCAGTATACAGGCCCTGGCTACATGTAGTACCAATTTACTAGGACTTACAAGTAAATTAAATGTTGCAATTGGGTGTAAGCCAATTTTACCATGCTTAAAGGAGAGAGCACAAATACTTTATCACAGTATAGCAGTGGTAAACGGTGCAGAGTTCTAAAAGCCAACAAAAACTGGTTCAGATAACAGATGGGGTGAAGGCAAAAATATTGGGGGTGACTCTACACAAAGGGCTAGGTCCAACAATCCTGTACTAACTTTGCTCGGTGGGGATCTCTGTCCCAGTGCAATCTCTGCAGCTTGATTTTGGTTAATCAGGCATCTACACCTAGCCCTGGCTTCGGTTATCCACTGCAGACACCTACAGACACACTCAAAGGAGGGCTCGCTGAAGTTGGTTTTAAAACAAGACTTAACTTAAAATCATTTGTAACATTGTGCTTTTTCTAGGCATTTCAATGAAGCACTACTGAGTTTTTATTTGACTTAGAAGAATCTAACAGATAGTTAACCATCCAATTAAAATTGTCCTTGAAAAGGGCCATCCCACTGGCTATTTACATATTAGATAGTGAACACTGCATGAAATGTAAGTGAAAAAAGATCTTAGCTTACTCAGCCTAGGTCAATATGATGCAATCCTATGCCAATTTCTCTTGAACACAAGGGCAGAATGAAATTTTGTTGAGAATAGATAGATTATCATTACAAGCTTCAATAGGGGACTGGTGGCCCAAACTCAAGGCTGGCTGATTTCTCACCACTGCAAGGCAGGTGTGTATAACCTTCATTGTGTATTATTTACCTGAGATTAAAAACACAGCCATGTAGGTTTTTATATCCACAGTTTATGAAATGTACGGTAAAATCATCAAGTGATGTCTACACAGAAATATTGTCTCTTCTCAATCAACATATCTGTTACTGTATATTTACATTTTTATAAAGCTTCTTAAATATATATTAATGTATCGTATAACAATCTTTATTTCTCATGTTACTAATGTATTTTTAACGTCCTTGAAGGCTCTTATACATTTATAATAATAACCTGAATATAGGTTTCATAAAGAGCACTATTACCAAAACAAAGTGTCAGTCCTATGTCTGGCCAAACACCAGCGTCAACACAAAATACCCAAAGTGTCGGTCCTAGGTCTGGACAAACACCAGCATCACCAAAAAATAACCAAAGTATCGGTCCTAGGTCTGGCAAAACACCAGTGTCAAAAAAAGAAAAAGCAAATAAGTGGAAAACAGCCCAGTTTATACAAACTAAAATCAACACAAAAAGAGAGTCCAGTTCTCCTTAAGAAGTATAAAGAGATGTATATTTACTACAATGAAATACAATAATAATAGGTTGCATGTACATGGTCATAGTGTACTACTGCCATTTCTGCATGATGTAACTAACATATTATTTTTACCCAGTTTATGGCTCTCATTTTACCCACCTCGGGGGCATGGAAGTCTGAGCCTCCCTTACCAGAATCTGAACTCCAGACATTCAGGTCACTAAGCAGTGAACCTTCCTGTTCATCGAGGCCAATGCTGGCTTATCTGGTTAGGAAAATATACCCATGAAGAGATATTACACTGTCAAAAGTATTAACTCCGAACGCGGTGCTTTCAATACTGATTTTGTATTTGGACAGGTTCAATTAACTTTCATATTAAGTCAATTAATCATTTTCTAGAAATGTAACCCGACATTCAATTTTCGGGCCTGCGGCTAGTGCTGTGCATAACTACGCTGTCAGATTGCCCTAAATATTTTCGCAACTCACCTCTTTTCACTGCATCATATGGCCTAAATACCAGCGCTCAATGTGTTGCTTAAAATATTTATTTATTTAATAATTTGTGCTTCAAGACTGTGGGTCTGGTTGTTCAGTGGATAATTGTATCCGCTAAAGTGAACTACGGTTCAGCCCATGTTTATAGGTTCAATTCCTTGTGGGTCCACACAGGCTTTCATCTTTTCGAGGATGATAAACTGAGTATCATTGGGCTGGGTAACAATAAACATCTGTTAACTGTCAATAGCGCCAAGAGTCACTTCGGAGTGTTCTCCACAAATATGGCAGTCGTTAGGAGTGACCTGCTGTGCTTATTGCTGCAGAACCTGAGCAACCACAACATTAGTGACTAACAAGTTTTACAAAGTACAAGTACACACTTACACGTCCACAGACAACCACGTGTCTCTCCCTGGAGAGCTCTCGTGCACCAGGACGCGACTCAACAAATACCAAAGCCTCATGGAATGGATTAAAACAGGAAGAAACAAGGGGGGAAAAAAGAACTTAAGAAGGGAAGGCAATGAACTACCGACTGCTTACCTTGCATAGCTGTAATATATTGCAAGACAGCAGTGTTTTAAAAAATTGGTAAATATTTCACATCTGTTTAACGTCAGGATTCGATTAGGAGGGCTGCTAATTTCAGATCTGCGGCCATGATGGAAACTGCAACGCTCAAAAGAAATGCAAGTAGTGTAAAGTATTGTCGGCCTCATTACAACGCTCAATAAAATATTCATTCAGCGCCGCCCATACGCTTTTCTTGGGGCTCCTTCCAGAAAGACCTCGGCATGGTGGCAGTTACCGAGTCTGGTGAACTGATGTGACGGTTACTTGGGAAAAGCGGGATGGAATGACGAATGATGGGTTGCTTGACGTCACGAGGACGTCTAGAGACACGTAGTGGTAATAGAATTTTCATGGTGGAAGACAGAGACAAACGTTTGGGGCCTATATGACCTTTTACTTTTATTCCCAGCCGCCCGCCCCAGGATGCATCTCATTCCACCCCGGGTCACCCTCTGACACAGACTGACGTGGACAGACAGACTCACCTGCGGGCGGCAGAAGACAGGCAAGACTGCAAAGCTGGTCAGGAGCTAGAAATAATTAAATGATTGGCTGCGGCCGCATGGTCCCTCTCGGTCATCTCTGGCCTCTGTGAGGCCTCGCCTCACTCGCGCACTTTTAATTGCGCATGACAATGGTCCCCAGACCAGCCCCACCCTGAGAGTGAAGAACGCGCAGCCGCGGAGACATCTGCGCACCGTGCACCGTGCACCAATTTGAAGAGGCCACGGCGAGGTGCTGGTGCAACGAACGAAGGCGATGCTGTAACCATTTAATTTCCAAATTTACCCGACGGATGTGTAGTGCTTGCTGGCTCCGCTGAGGGGGCCCCTGGAGCGTGGGGGCCCCCCCGCAATGCGGGGGCTGCGGGGGCCTGTGTTACGCCCCTGACAAAGACCGTATGTTAGTTCATAGTCAGTAAAGTGCAAATAGCGCAAAACATAAAAGAAAACCATATAGATTCCTAGGGTAAGTGAGGCGGTCAAACAATACAGAAAACCGCCTCATTGATCCATGCAGGTTCTCAGCTTAACAGAGAGTTTTAAAAATTCGATTATATGGAGAACACTGTCACTGTGCAAAAGTTGTAAGTACATTAATGCAGGTCTGATCATTCCTGCAGCTTTCGAGTACGTGCCTTCTTCTTTGGGAGCTGGATTGTTTGTTCACATATATATCCTTCAAAATATATATATATATATATATATATATATATTCACAGAAAAAACCATAGGTTTCAGGCACGTTATAGTTAGGAATTAGCATTTAAAAAACCTCAGAAATTCACTGAAAAAACCATAGGTTTCAGGGGTGTTATAGTTAGCTGGACTTTTCACTTCTACAAAACCATTGAAATTCCCCCGTTATAGTTAGTTCAGCTAACTATAACTCGCGCGCCCACAATGCACTGCTGATGACGTCACATATTACATCACTCATGACATGGTCAGTGACATCACTCATGACATCACTGATGACATCTCAAATGACATCACTGATGACATCATCCAGTGAATGTGTGTTTTTCTGAAAATTAAATATGTTTTATATATGTATATCTCAAGGTCGATGGAAGAATAAATGGGTATATAAGTGTCTAAATGGATGATTTGTTTTTGAAAAATTGATTGTGTAACTGACTGATTAAGTGTATCATAGTGAATACATGGCTTAGTGAGTAATGTTTAAATATGTAAATATCTGTATCAGTCTCTCACTTTGTGTATAAGTGGCTGCATGGGTTGGTGAGTAGCCACATGGGTGTCTATATAGGTTATTAGTTGGTTTTTTGAGTATCAGTCTGAGTGTCTGCATGGTTCGTGGGGGGTATTACGTAGTGCATAGGTGCATGAATGAGTGACTCACTCTTTGTATGTGTTGAAGACAGCATGTGTGCAGGACTGTATGGGTGGATGAGTGTGTGTATGGGTGTGTTAGTGAGTGAGTGACTGACTGTCTCAATAGTGTCTTTATGAGTAACTACATATGTTTTAAACTAGTATATGTGACTATTGGTGTATATAAGTGAGTATATGTGAGAGTGAGAGATTGAAAGAGTTCCTGTATGAATAAGTATGTGTTTCTATAAGTGATTGTTTAAAAGACTAAGTAAGTGTAAGTTTCCGTAGAAGTAAGTGTGGTGGTGTGTGTATAACTGTATATGCAAATAAATGTATGTTTGATTCTTTATTAGCATGAGTGACTATGTGTGTGAGTAACTCTATGGATGAGTGGCATTTTGTAACAGGATGTATAGGTGTATGAGTACATATGATGAGTGAATACATGTATGAGTGACTGTATAGGACTGTTGGTGAATGAGTGGATGTGTATGTGGATCTTAGAATTACTGAAGAGGTTGTTGTAACTGGTATTGGTATGTCCATTGTTTTGAAAAGTTTAGTCTCTATTTTTGAATGTGTGTATCAAAGGGTGAGAGGAGGTGTGCCACTCTGTCACAAGGATGATGTCATCAGTGATGTCATTTGAGATGTCATCAGTGATGTCATGAGTGATGTCACTGACCATGTCATGAGTGATGTAATATGTGACGTCATCAGCAGTGCATTGCGGGCGCGCGAGTTATAGTTAGCTGAACTAACTATAACGGGGGAATTTCAATGGTTTTGTAAAAGTGAAAAGTCCTGCTAACTATAACACCCCTGAAACCTACGGTTTTTTCAGTGAATTTCTGAGGTTTTTTAAATGCTAATTCCTAACTATAACGTGCCTGAAACCTATGTTTTTTTCTGTGAATTTCAAAGGTTTTTTAAATGCTAATTTCTAACTATGCCTACAGAGATAGGACATGTGAAGAAAGAAGAAAAAATGCACAGAAAGAAAAAAAGAAGTGCAGAAAGAAGCAACAGAAGTCCTCAAAGATGAAGAAAAGTGCAGGAAGAAGGATAACGTGCAGAAAGAACAAAAAGAAGAGCAGAAAGAAGCCTTGTTGCAAAATCATCCTGTACCCTCAACTTTTTCAGATGGATACCGGTGGTAACTGAGTCTGACTAACCAGTCCTAGAGCCAGTGCTATGTTAAAAGACACTTAGAATACAGTGAAAACACCTACATACACTAGTGAACATTATGCGTTGGGGTCCCCCTGTGATTAGCATGACCTCCTCTGTAAGCCCCTAGTATATAATAGGGCAGGGGGATTAAAACTACCTCTTAAAACAGGCCACAGGGCGTTTTTGCACACGTTAACTCAGGCCCCGTCCCCTCCCTTCACCACTGTGTAAACACGCCCTGTGTCCGTTTTTAGTTGGGAGATTAAGTTCATTTGAATCCTGAGGGTCCCAAGGGTCTAACTAGCCCACTAGGTACCTCGAGTAAGTGCCACAGAGCTGTGTTGCAGAGAGGTGTAAAAAGTGGCACGGCCTGGACCACCTCTCTGCAATGCAGCTCAGTGGCGCTTACTGGAAGCAATTGGTGGGCTAGTTAGCCCCCAGGGGCCCTCAGTATTGAAGGAAAATGATATCCCCAATTTAAAACGTGCCATAGTGCGTGTTTGCACACGTCACCTCAGGCCCCGTCCCCTCCCTTCACCACTGTGTAAATGCGCCCTGTGGCTGTTCTAAGTTGAGAGATTAAGTCCCCTTGAATCCTAAGGGTGCCTAGGGTCAAACTAGACCACTAGGTACCTCCAGTAAGCGCCACAGAGCTGCGTTGCAGAGAGGTGTAAAAAGGGGCTTGGCCTCAGAACACCTGTCTGCAGCGCAGCTCCCTGGTGCATACTGGAGATGCCTGTTGGGCTAGTTGGCCCTCAGGGACCCTCAGTATTGAAGAGAAATTAATTCCCCAACTTACAAATCGCCCGGGGGCGCGTTTGCAGAGTGCTGCAAGGAGGGGGCGTGGCCTCCGGCACGATGCCAGTCTTTTATTTATTTTAATTTTTTAAGAAGGGGGGCTGTGTGGTTCTCCTTCTTATTCTAATTTATTGGCCCTGATGACCCCATCCCCCAGGGCCTGTCTCCTAATTATACTTTTTTGACCCCAATCCCCAGGGCCGGCCACTGTTTTTTATTATTTTTAAAAAATATATATTTATAGACACACCTAGGACAAGCTGGACAAACCGTACGTACCTATCACCATGACGATTTGCGTGATATTCATTAAAAGGCGACTATGCATACAATGAATCCACGTGGAATGTATTTACACCACTAGTGAAGCTCTGACATGTCTGATGCCCTACCGTGCCTAATCCCGGTAGACACCCTTGTCGTTTATTTATACAAACATGGGTAGCTATTGACGGGCACATTTAATACACATGCACACCAAGCCATTCAAAGGGGATTCGACAAAAATTCGACCAAAACTATGCAAGAAACCCCCCTCACGGTTAATAAAACACACATCCACTGCCGGATGTGTAATACTTTTTATTTTACTCTCTGGAAAGGGGACGAACATCACTTGAGAGTCACATCGCACTCCTGGCAGAGCCCAATGCTGTGTTACACCCACCATTGCCTGCTGAGTGCCACACACCTCTGTGTTGTATTCCACTAGCTAGTGCATATGCTATGACACTCTCTAGCCCATGTGCACTGTAACACCACCCCGTGAATATGTCATGCCACACTTGTCTTCGCACGGGTTATATTGCCCCATCTAACGTGCCTTCCTCGATGCCTATGTTATAACGCACAGTGCTATGCCATACATATTACAATCTGGGATCCATATCTTTGTCACAGTGCATATGCAACGTTACACTCCCCAGCACATATTTTATATTACAACTTTAGAGACTAGTTAGGTTACACAACACTGCCCTGTGCATATTACACTCCAAGGCGCATATCGCATAGCACGCGCTAGTGCCTGTGCTATCTCGCGCTCTCCAATGAATCTGTCATTGCGCACAATGTATTGCATATTATATTTCACGCCCGGTTCATCTTATATCACACTTTTTGGTGCATAGTTTATACCATACACTATATCTAGTTTTCATTTTCAATCGTGCTCTCAGGACTATGTTCTATATAACACTGTGTTCACCTACCCTTTTCACGGGCATTAAATTTTGCGATAGGGGGTGGAGGGTCAGGGGGTGTTTCTGCCAAGTGAGCCCCAAGTCACAGTCACAAACGTCCTCTTCTACCTGAATAAAAGTGAGATTATGCTGCATACTTGTTCATTTTTTAAGTAGTTCGCACAGACACACGTTTTAAAAACAATAAAGTTCCTAATACCCGCCTTCTCTGAACAGTTAGCTTGCTGCCCCATCCCCCTCCTCCCTATCCTCTGTTGTGTGAATCCATGGACTAGCCTCCTCCCTCCTGCCATGCATGGTCTGATGTGCTGCCACTGCCCTCAATTTAGTATGATGTACCAGTCCACTCCTCCTGCCCCCCAGTGCCCAATTCTATGCCCCATCATTGACCTCCTGCTTAAACTCTGTGCTTAGCTTGCTGCCCCTATTCTCCTTCCCCCTGCCCTCCGATGTCTTTGTGCATGCCCCTGCTCCATCCTTTTTGCCCACCATGTTCCATGGACCTGCCACTCCTATCTACTCTGAGTGTTCTGTTGAGCTGCCACTCCCCTCCCACCTGCCTAGCATTGTCAGATGACTGTAACCTGTCCCTGCCACCTCCACCCTGCCTGTCCACATGCCATGCCCCTATCCTCTTCCTCCTGTCCTACATGGTCCATTGTACTGCCACACCCTTCTGCCCTCCCTGGTCTGTTGTGCTGCAACTGCTCCTCCTGCCTGCCCCGTGCGGTCTGTTGTGAGGCCCCTTCCCCTGAACTTTCTTGTCTGTGCACAGGTCCTGACCCTCCCTTCTATCCTCCATCGTCCTTTGTGCATGCCCCTGCACCCTCCTTCTTGCCCATCATAGCCATTGTGCTACCACTAACCCTCCCACTTGCCATGCATGGTCTACTGTGCTGCCATGGCCCCTCCCACCTTCCCTGTGTGGTCAGTTAGCTGCCCCTGAACCCCTCCCACCTTCCCTCCATGGTCTGTGTGTATGCCATCACAGTCTCACTGTTGCTCTTCATGGTGTGTCTTGCTTCTAGTGCCCATCCTGCCTGACCTCCATGGCTATCTTGCTGCTCCTGCCCTGCCCCCTTGCCCCCAGCCCTCTGTTTACATGTGCAGACCCCCTACTCCCTCCCTCCTGGCTTGTCTGTTCCATTGTAATGCCCCTGATCCATCCCTCCTGCCCTTTATGGTCTGTTATGCTGCAGCTTTCTCTCCTGTCTGTCCATTATGGTCCTGCCTCTTGCCCCTCTGTTCTCTGTTGTCCATGTGCATGGTCCTGTCCCCTCCCTCTTGCTTTCTATGGATTGTTGTGCTGCACTCCCGTCCCGCATGCCCTGTGTGGTGTATTGTGCTGCTGCAAACCCTGATGCCTGCCCTGCAGGGTCAGTTTGGTGCACCTCTCCATGTCCCTCCTGTCCTCTGTTATCCAAGTCCATGTCCCTACCCCATTTCCTTCCATGATCCAATTTACCATACTTGCGAACATTTTGAACTTGGTAAGAGGGAGATTTTGAAAAAAAACTGGGGTATTGATTTTCCCCTTTGAGTTACATTGAAAAAGAGGAGATTGTAGACAGGAGACAGATAAAATAAAGCCCATTTGAGCTTAAAAACATTGGACGTTTCCTGGCTGAATCGGGTCTGTTGGCATGTATGGTTGTACTACCATTGCCTCTTCCTTCTGCCCACAATGGTCTATTACATTGCCACAGCCTCTCTTGCAAGTCCTGTATTGTTGGTTTGTTGCCCCTGCCCCCCTTTCCACTGCCCTCCATAGTCTGTTGTGCTGCCACGGCCCTTCCTGCCTGCTCAGTGTGGTTAAATTGTTGCCTTTGCACCCTCCTACCTGCCTTCAATGTTCAGAGTCCGTGCCCCTGGCCTCTGCCTCTCAACAGTATCCTAATGAACAACTAGATTGCTAACATTCTATATTTATTACAAAAGTGTGGAACGCCTGACGTCATCTTGATGTAATCAAAACTGTAATATCTAGAGCATTTCCTTTAGAAATTACATATATGAAAGGGTCTTATTGGCATCAAAAGTATGGTTAGTGCTCTAAAAGACTAAAATAAGGACATATTTTCCGAGTTTTCAAATAGCGAGAAAGCACTTTTAAATTATTTGTTACCTTTATGTTTTTTTATCCAGTTGACCACTTTGATTAAATGTTGCACTTAGGGGAGAGGATGTGGTGTTACTTCCAGAACTGCAGACTTTGCAACTGGGGAACCAGGTTGGAGTTTCTGCTTCAGCTCGACATTCTGTGATTCTGGTCAAATCACTTAGTCTCCCCATGTCTACAACCAAAATGAATTTGTTCTTGTGTGATGTAACCAATGCTCATGTAAAGCACTACAATACCTGACAAGTCTGCACTATATAACACTGCAAAAACACAAAATAATAAGTGTTTTGCACACTTCTGTCATTGGGCTATATTTGGGCTACATCTGGGTGATTTTGGGCTACATTTGGGCTCTTTTGTCTCCGGTGGCCATCTTGGGAGATTTATTTGTTATGAAGTTTCCTAATTTCCTCATGTACTGCAGTCTCCTCAGTAGGAAATGCTTTCAGTTTTTTACTTTGATTCCATCATGAAGGTATTCAGATATGTCACACATTTGCCATAAATTCTGAATGTTAGCACTCTAGTTGCTCATTAGATCACTGTAGTAAAACTACTGTTCACCATGGAAGTCTGCTCCTGGTATTAAAAGTGCATGTTTCAGTCTGCATGTCAGAATTTTTAATGAAATAGAAGAGGATTTGAGAAGTCACTCAAAATGTGCCCTAATTTTTCTTTCTGCAGCACTAATCATACTTTTTATGGAAAAATGAACCCCCTCATTTTGTTCCTTTTTAAATTAAATGTTTTAAGAGTTACCAGTTTATTCCAATCAAGATGGCTTCAGGTGTGCCATACTTTTGTCATAATGAAGACAGTAAGCGCTCTAGTTGTTTTTAAGAACACTCTGGGACATTCTGTCATTGGGCTACACTTGGGCTACATCTGGGTGATATTTGGGCTACATTTGGGCTCTTTTGTCTCTGGTGGCCATCTTGGCAGACTTATTTGTTATGAAGTTTCCTAATTTCCTCATTTACTGCAGTCTCCTCAGTAGGAAATACCTTCAGTTTTTTACTTTGATTCCAAAGGCATTCAGATGTGTCACACATTTGCCATAAATTCAGAATGTTAGCACTCTTTTTGCTCATTAGATCACTGTAGTAAAGCTACTGCTCACCAGGGAAAACTGCTGCTGGTATTGAAAGTGCATGTTTCAGTCTGCATGTCAGAATTTTTTTATGAAATAGAAGAGGATTTGAGAAGTCACTCAAAATGTGCCCTAATTTTTCTTTCTGCAGCACTAATCATACTTTTTATGGAAAAATGAACCCCCTCATTTTGTTCCTTTTTAAATTAAATGTTTTAAGAGTTACCACTTTAATCCAAGCAAGATGGCTTCAGGTGTGCCATACGTTTATCATAAGTAGGACTGTTAGCGCTCTAGTTGTTCTTTGGAACACTCTGGGAAGCTGCAGTAGAACACAAAGGAATCAACTGACAGTCTCTGCCCTTGTTGGATGTACATGTTTTACTGAGAATGTCAGACTTCATTCTCACATGACTGAGAAAGATAATGTGAATTTACAGAAAATAAGCTCTCAGTTTAGCTTATAGATCACCTTCCAAACCTCTGTGGGAAAAGCATGAGAAAATATTTTTCTCTCAATCATGATATCCCAGCAGAAGGCTTTTTCACATGGTGAAATCACCTTAGAACATACCACAATTCCTAAAATGAGTATGGTACCATCAACACATGATTTATAATGTAACTAAAGTCTTGAAACCTTCTATTAACTGCAATGCTTTTTAATGAGGTGCTATCATGTATATTGGTCCCAAGATGGCTGCCAACACTTCTTGGATGAAGTGCTGACAGCCAATCAGATCTCAGGATGAGATGTGTGGTTAGGCTCCGCCCATATATATATATATATGATTTTACTTTTGATTTTCTTAGGAACTACTGAACAGATTGACACCAGACCTGTAAAAGGCACATCCCTGACCTGAGGACTACCTCTCTGCCAAATTTCAAGTAATTCTGTTCAGCCGTTCGGGCTGTACCTTGGACTAAAGGTACCTATGGAAAATTGCATGGGGAAAACGCGTTTTGGGACCCCCCTTTTTTCTCAGCCACCGCTTGACGAATCCCCCCGAGACTTTCAGGGTAGGAGCGGAGCGGAGCGCCCCACCTATTTTGAAAATTTCGCGAGGATTCGTCAACCGGCGCCAAAGTTATTCCAAATAGAATGTTGCGGATTTCCTATGGAAACACGGTCCTAACTATAACTATCTACTGGCGACCGCCAGTAGATAATATGTATATATATATATATACTTACAATTTATCTTCTGTTTGAAGACGCACTCTAAAACAGTTTAATTGATTAATTAAGGGAAACCGGCATTCTTTATTCAGGATTGTTTGTTGGGCCTCACAGGTGAGTACAACATGTGTTGCATGCTGGGATATGTAGTCTAAACTTGTTTCCCTCCAGTGGGTTTTATCGTGCCTTTCGAAATAATTATTATCTCTCATTTGAATATTGTATAAAGGAAGACCCTCAATCATAATGTGTTAGAATTATATACAAAATACCTTGAGGGGCTTAGATGATCGACAGGTGCTGCTAGGTGGGTTTTCGAAGAGTTATTTTTTACATTGAAAAAGAAACACACAGACTCTGACTAACACGGATCTTAGTGTGACCATCCAATATCCTGCTGCCCATCAGCATCAACTAAATACTTCTAAGCCTCCCATACAGAAGAGGAGATTGAGACCACTGTAGATATTTGTAGACTTTGGGAATCAGCTAGGTCTTATTCCTGGCAGCCCTTTTTAAAGGTCTTCTCCCTATCTTTCAGATGGAAATAAGGTCAATGATAAATGCATCATTGCAATCTTGAGAAGGCTCAGGTCCGCAGGGGCACCAGAGCCCAATGGCCTTCCGAACACTCTATTTAGGAAAGATCTCATGTTGGGACACCCATTTAACACCGTTGTGCAACTAAGTATTTCTTACAAATTCCATCCCATTGAGTATACTCCACTCAATCTACAAATCAGGCGCAAACTCATATCCTGCAAATTGCAGACTAATTGCCCTAATCGTTGTGGAAGCAAAGCTTTATGCTTCAAAACTGCTATCAGACCTGGAGGCATGGGTCAATAAGGGATATCTCATCCCCAAAACACAGACTAGCTTGAGAGCAGGCATGAGCACAACAAAAAACTTTCTGGAAGTTACCCTTCTTGTAGAAAAGGCAAGCGCAAAAACTGACAAACTCTTCGCCCTTTTCATCTATATGAATTTAGCCTTCGATAAGGTCCCGAGGAGACGTGTCTGGTAAAAAAAGGCCTATTGGGGAGTGAAGCCCAAACTTTTGGATGAGATCATCAACTTATACACTCATAACTCGATACTAATCAAGGATAGAGATGGCCAGAGAACCACACGTAAGATCATCACCAACATAGGGCTAAAACAGGGGTGCGTTCTGGTTCCCTGCCTATTTAACATCTACATGGCCAACCTCAACGGTCATCTAACCCAAGTGGTGAGTGATCCCCTCAAGCTGATCGAGAAACACCTACAATGCCTCCAATACGCCGATGACCTAGCCTTGTTTAGATAAACACCTATTGTCCTGTAGCTCTTAATCGATCAATTGAGGGGGTTATAGCCATAATCTGCGCTTGAAAGTCAACCACAAGACAAAAGGACAAAAATGCTCTGCTTTTCGAGGTCCTTCTCCAAAACAAAGCCCCTGTTCACCTGGCGGACAAATGACCAAGCACTAGAACTGCCTTAATCCTACAAATATCTTAGTGTCTGCATGGACTCTCATATAACTTTCAAAGAGCACCTCTTATCTAGAAGAGCCATGGCGAACAAACTCTTGTTTGCATTAAAAACATTATAAAGAAAGACACTCAACACCTGTACCACCTACTTCAGGTTATCATCACAAAGTTTGTGGCATCGATCAATTATTGCTCAGAATTTTTGAAGAGGACCGTCCCGCCTGCTTTAAACACACTTTAGTCGTCCCTCTTCAAAAACTTGTTCTCCTATCACAGTATGTCTCGCAATTCCAAATCAGTCTAGAGTTTGGCCTTTGCCACCAGGGTCAAGTAAGGAGCGGGCCCTGGTCAAACTGTACTGGAGGCTTGGACCAAGCGCACCTACTGACACAGTGGCTCATCTGCGCTGTCTGGAAATTGAAAGTCAGCCCCATGGCAAGGTCTCATGGCATTCTATTTTACAACAACCCATTCATGCTCTGAAACTAGCAGAAGCTTGGACGACAACAATGGAATATGCTGCCTTTATGCGAGTTACCAACAAAGCCACCAAGCTCTTATTGAGAACTTTAGACAAGGCAGAGCTTGCCCAAAAGCGTCATGCATGGGCAGTTTTTCCATCATATGCTGCCTGGGGCCCAGAGCCATATCTTACTCCCTATTTCATCGCACCCAGGAAACATGCTTTGCTGCTCATCTGCCTTGGCACTTTCCATCAAAGGACTTGGTCCCTACTTGGAAGCAGTGCTGGTCCAACAATCACTGCCACTTATGCGGATACCATCAAGAAAGTTTGTTGCATCTAATTGATGTGTGACCAGCCCTTTTAACTCTTAGGTACAAACTCTTAGGGACAGCCTTAGGAGCTCTGCAAGTTAGATCCTGCCGCCTGGCTGTGATTGCTCTCCTCAACTGGAACTCAGTCCAACTGTTCTGCAAGGGAGTTAGGTTCCTTATTCATGCATATAAGCAGCTGGAACAGTGATGGAATACCTGCGATGGCTCAGCTGCAGCGAGGGTTATGTTGCGCTTTACAGAGTTAAAACTAACCCACTACATTGCTCGTTTCAAACGCTTCCCACATTGATTGTCCTGTTCACCAACCAGGGACATCTGGCTTCTATTAACAAATCAGAGGATAGCCAAATGATCCACCCAGCGTGGAGTTTGTGGCAGTAGGGCCACTGCCCTCCCAGGGCATCCAGTGGGAAGGCCCGGCTTTTTACACATACAACACGCACCAGCACTGTTGTGTTTTGAACTAGGCTGTTATTCCTCCATCTCATCGCTCACTGACTTTCAGTGGGAATTATTCCCAAAAGAGGGAGTTCATTTGTTAGTTCCCTATAAGTCAATATGGATCGTATTAACTGTTTTTTAAATTTTGTATTTCTGCATTGTAATGA
This sequence comes from Triturus cristatus, assembly GCF_964204655.1. Classification (NCBI taxonomy): domain Eukaryota; kingdom Metazoa; phylum Chordata; class Amphibia; order Caudata; family Salamandridae; genus Triturus; species Triturus cristatus. Next base: position 66,874,498 of record NC_140579.1, on the reverse strand, counting down.
TGTTAACTAATCAAGCAATGACTTACTTACTGCATTACAATCTGGCATTATTTCACCACAGTTTCCCAACTAATCTCCAATTTACCATACTTTTCCAAACTAATAAAGAGGCCAGTTTATTAACAAGTGACAGAGATCATTTAAACTATCACCTGTGTGAGCATTATTCTAGACAATATTTACAGATGGGAGTGGTGGTTTAGTTGGTAGCACATCTATTAGTTGAGTGCATTTAATCTATGTATCCAAATATTGGTGCCCCTCAAGGTTCCGCTAGCTGCACCCCACTACCTAAGGTGCAAGAACACTGAAGCCAAATCGGACCCAGTGTGAACGTGAAATAGATATGTCAACCTCGGCACTCCAGTACAGTTATATTATCAATTCATATAGTTTTTAACATAAACAGATTCAAAATATCAGCAGGACGATGATTCAGTTCTTTCTGTATCAATTTAATATAAATGTCAAATTTCTGGCATGATAAATTTCAGAGAGACGCCGCTGCAAGACTTTTGCAAATAAAAAAGGGGCATATCATAGTCCAAGACCTCGCGATGACTTAAATTAAGAAACAATCAGCGGATTAAATACGCACAACACGTGACGCGGCCGTCTGTCTCAATAGAGAACTATAACTTTTCTAGAACTTAAAAGGAAAAGACGATTCTCACATTAAAGATTTGGACAATTCTACATATAATTTATGTGCTGCCAATGAAAGACAATGACTAAGCCTTGAAAAAGTTTCCAAGAAACGAAACACGTGTCGGCTGCCGGTTCAATGCTTAAAAGAGGAGTATTGTCAAATGAAGCTGTCTATTCCTAACCACATTGATACTGTGTTTTATATTCAAAATTTGTGATTTACAATTTGGTGACATATTTATATTAAATTGATACAGAAAGAACTGAATCATTGTCCTGCTGATATTTTGAATCTGTTTGTGCTAAAAACTATATGAATTGATAATATAACTGTACTAGAGTGCCAAGGTTGACATATCTATTTCATGAGCAATATTCTAGGCAGGCTGTGGTAAAGCTACAGTAAAAATTGTTGCCCTTAGCTAAACAACAAAGAAGGCTGGCAGACAGTGGGCATGCAAAAACACTCATTCTATAAAATCATTTTGGTGCCTTTGCCACTATATACGCAAGACTTTGTTAACTTGCATAGATGATCTTGTTGTCCAAGGGTTGGTGCTAGCATGGCTTAAATATTTTCAAAGCCAAACCAACGTTAACATTGGCCTTGACTAATGGTCTATCGACCTCAGATTACTTAGAGCCTGAAGGCTTCTATGTCCTTTTTCTTGACCATCTAATTGAGCCATTTGAGTACGTTTTCTTTATGTATGCTGATGACACCTAAATAGTCCTTGTTGGAAATGGCCCTTTCTGCAGGGTCACCCCCTAACTTTTTGCCTTCCTCCTCCCCTTTTTGCTGAATTTGTTTTGTTGGCTTTAGGACTCTGTGCACTTTTCAACTGTTAACTAGTGCTAAAATGCCTGTGCCCTCCCCTTAAAACATGGTTGCTTGGATTATCAACAATTTACATATTTGATTTACTTAAAAATCCCTAGTAATGTGCACTACATGTGCCCAGGGCATGTAAATTGATTGCTAACATGGACCTTCAGTACTGATTGTGCCACCCTCTTAAGTAGCCCCTTAAACTACCATGCTGACCTTTTAAAACCCTATACCAAACACTAGACTCTCTTTTAGTACAAATGTCTCTCCTAAGGTAGGCCCTAGTTAGCCCATAGGGCAAGGTGCTGTGTAATTAAAAGGTAGGACATTTACTTTTAAGTTTTACGTGTCCTGGTAGTGAAAAACTCCCACATTCATTTTTTATTACTGTGAGGCCTACCCTTTCCATAGGTTAACTCTGGGGATTCCTTATTACATATAATGAGCTGTAATTCCAAATTAGAAGGAGGTAGATCTACCATGTTGAGTACTTATTGAATTGTAATGATAAATCCTCTTTAATGGTTACGTCAAGTATATCATTACAATTTTGAAAATGCCACTTTTAGAAAATTGTATAACTCCCAACAGGAACAGCCCTAATGCCCAGAACCTGGGGCCATTAAAGAATATGAAAACCACAATGGTTCAGGGAAAAATCATTAACCAATATGAAAGTACCCACTACAGAAATGATTCATTGTACAAAAATAACTGCACAATACAATATACAAACCAGCAATTTATGCTCACAATGTTACACTAGACAAATACATATTCACAAGATACAGAGGCAAAAGGTTAATAATTTGATTTAGAAAGTTGGCATTTTCCTGCCCTTAACCATGTGTGCCTGAAGCCTTCCTCTAATACATGTCTGGGAAGGGTGACAGCTGGGCTTTGTGCATTCCTTCTAGTCAACCGCAGTCAATGGGAGCTTAGGTGTGACTTTATGGGCCATCCTGGCAGCATGGGAGGGAGGAGCTGAGAACAGCCTCACAATTACACCTGAATATGCTGTGCCCTGTCTCCACACAAAGGGCTGCATAACTGCATCTGTAGTGAATATGGAGCCAGGGCAGGAAGGGAGAACCTCTGTGCAATTCAAAGACCCTTCTTTGAAGTCTCCCTCACTTCAAAGGCACTACTAGGTATAAGAATTGGACCCCAGACCCTGTCACATGAGTATAAGTTTGAACCTGTGAAGACTCTCCAAGGATGAAGGACTGCTGTGCTGCTGAAGGACTGCCACTCTGCTGGACTGCTTCTCTTTAAGAACTGCTTTCTTGCTGTGCTGGCCTGCTGCCCTTCTGGTCTGTTTGAGAGGGACTGGACCTATATCACTTGAACCCAGAGTGACTCTAAGGGCATGCTGGCTTTCCTCCTGATCTGAAGTCTCAGGGACATAAAATACTTCCAACCATCCTACTTCTGCACCTTGACTCTGCCATCTGTGAGTCTGTTCTGCCAACTAGTGGCACCCCAGTCCTAGACCCTTTGACCTGAGTCTAAGGTGCTTATTCTACACATCACAGCTGTGGCGATGGAACCGACGCATCATCAATTTTGCGTGGTCAGCATCAACGCATCTTTTTCACTTCGCGGATTGGAACCGGTGCATCTCCTCTGTTTGCGTAGGCCAGAACCGATGCATCGCTTTATCTGCATGGCTCGGAGCCTCCGCTCCACCTTCGGAACAACCACTGCACGTTTCTCTTACAGCAGAGTTCTTACATCTTCCTCGAGATCAGCATTGACGTTGAAGCTGAAACTACGTATTGCATCGGAGCCAACGGATTGTCTCTGTTGCACCACCACGAGCAGTGCTTCGCCGCCGAATGCGTGGATCAACCTCTGCAGTTCCTCTGTCGACAGGATCAGCGACATCAACGCAGGCTGGACAAGGGTCCTTTTCTCAGCAGGCCCAATCTGGTCCCTGCAGCCAGCATGTGACGTCCTAAACTGTTGACTTTGGCCCGGTCTAGCGCGACCAGCTGTCCTTTGTTGGGGCTTAGTGCTTTTTAACGCTATTTCCACTTATTATTTTCAAAACAGTATTTCTGGTTCTACTGATTTGATTTGCCTCATTTTCATGTATTAAAGTAAGCTCTATTTTTTGCCAGTTGTGATATCTTTTTGCATGGTGTTTTCACTGTTATACTCTTTGAACATTTGCACAAATTCTTTACACATCGCCTCTTACGTTAAGCCTGACTGCTCTCTGCCAAGTTACCAGGGGGGTGATCACAGGTTAATAAAGGGTGTGTTTGTGGCTTACCCGGTCTAGGATTGTGGTTTGTGCTTGGACTGCCAACCATAAGCCCAATTTCTGACAGTCCTGACTGTGAACAAATATTTAATCACCAGTCTAGTTAATTTCAGAACTGTCTAGACCCCATTAATTTATGGCTGTTTATGAAGCATCGAAAACTAAATGGAGACTAAACTGAGGCACTGCAGACTGTGGTGCAATTTACTTTAGTCTTCCAAAGACAACCTCGCATAGACTTCTGCTAACACAAAATGCAGCTGCCAGACTGTTATTGTCCATCATCTGTCAAGATGGAATCACCCTTCACTAAGCGCGCAACACCGGCTGTCCATCGAAAAATGAATTTTATTAAAGGCAGTGTGCCTTTCCCATTGAACTCTGTATTCCCACATACGCTCCCCACTGTTCATTTCTATTAGGTGCTAACAAATGTGTCCTGTGGTTAGATCTTCAAACCAGGGCCTGGTTTGGGCCCCCAAATTAGGCAGATGCTTGGGAGGAAGAACATTTCCAGCTGTGGCAGTGTCTGTTTGGAACATTCTGGCACTGCTTACACAACGTGAGGCCAATCTTATGAATATTAGGAAAAGGAGAGAAAAACATGGTGATTCCTTTAGTGCGAGACGTGCAGTTCTTTGGCTGACATTGTGACCAATCAACCATTATCGATAGGGCTTAGAAGCCTTGGGCTGAAATGACTGCGCTTTACAAACACACACAACTACAGCTACTACTACTAAAAGCTCTTACGTTGGGACATCAGAGCCTTAAACTTAAAGTACTTATTGTTTGTTTACCCACTTAAAGACACACAGAATAATAAAGGGTGGCTTGAAAGTTCCTTAGTAGCCTTTCAATACCCTGCAGAATTTCCGTTTGCAAAGTTAAAAATTGTTTGAAATTGTAGTGAAATAGTTTGATTTTGGGGGAGGGGGAGCACCAGAGAGCCCACTGGAAGATGGTCACACTCTAGTGTAGCTCTGAAGGCCGGGAACATGTATCCACCCATAATCCTGTATTTTGGAGACCATCTGTACTTGATACAGGGGGCAAGGTGTGCTGTGGATGACGTGCTGCCTCTGATTGTGTCCAGATGGCAAGGTATCAGACTGCGCAACGCTCTGCAGTGGGCGGGGATTGGCTGAACGAGATCTCCAGGCACAGGCCAAAGCTGGTGCAGTGGGAACCGCAGAATGGCTGAGAACTGAGCCAGGCCGAGACCGCGGGTCAGATGGAGGAGGACAGGCCGTGGTGACTAGGTTGACTGTGAGACTATCAGCAGCCGTGGAGTCCCTTGAGTGTGAACCTGCAGTTGCGCTGGGTGATCCCACCGCTAGCAGGGGGGTGAGTGCCGGCTGAGACGCTCCAGCTGTGCACCCAGGCCCTGTAAACCGGAGCTGTAGGTGAGCGGGGTAATGAAAATTGTGAGTTAAATTGGGTGCCCTGTCCTAGCAATACCTCAGCGGACACAAACGAGGACATGAGGTGCGGCGCTGGGAGGTAGGCTATCATTCTAAATGGAGCGTGCTGCAATGGGGGTCCTTTAAGGAGCAGACGGCCATGGGAGGCTGTGGTCGGGCCAGCGGCTTGCTCTTGTGTACCAACTGAGGCGGCTGATCAACGAGACGATCGCGGGGCTCTCCAAGACACGGCTGAATCGCCTCTAATCCTGCATCCACAATGCGTACACACTGCGGGACCTCCTGGGACCTAGTTGGAGTTAGGTCTGGGGGTGTTACCTGCAGTTGTGGGGAGAAACAGCACCACAGGAGGGCACCCTTTCTTCCCCGTGGGGATATGTGTGTGCCTCCTATGTGATGACCACGCCACCCCTATGGATATCGTTGGGGCCACATAGGAAAGAGCAATCAAGAAGACCCTCAGTAATAGTAGTGTAGCAGGATCTACCATTGAAGCATAGCAAGAGATAGTACAAGATAGTAGCTCTAAAGGCATGACAACGCTCAGATCTGGGGGACAAGACCTTTCAAATTTTGTTGGCTGCTAATTGTGTCCTATAAGGCTGCGTGCGAAATGGAGAAAGCAGACAAAGCTCAGCTACGTTTAACTTTTGACACCGGGCACATCACTAAATCCCAGTCTGATACCATACCAAACTCGAATGGTGACTGGCAGCCCTCAAGAGAATTGAATTAGGAGAACACACTACTAAACATGCAGCAGGGTCTCCCGTCGATAGCCGGGAAAATCGACTCGCTCAATATCTGCATGGACCACACAGCTGCTAAACTGGACAAAAAAACCACTTGTATAACAGATGCAGAACAGCGCATTTACAGGGCGGAGGACGTACTGCAGGTGATATTCTCAAAATGTACCAACATGAAAAAAGTTCTGGTGGTGATACAGGCCGGGAAAGAGGACTTAGAGGCGTGGTCCTGCCGTAACAATTTAAGGATCACAGGAACACCTGAATCTGCACATAAAGGCTAGATGGAACGCTTTTTGGAGGGCATGCTAAAAGATTTTTGGGTGCAGAGAACCTATCTGCCTTGCTAGTGGTGGAGCATGCCCACAGATCGCTGATGGACAGGTCTCTCCCAGGCACGCTACCTCGCTCTATAATTGTCAGGCTTCTCAAATACCGAGATCGGTAAATGGTACTCTGCATGGCGAGAGAGAAGGGAAAACTACAATACCAAAGAAACATGGTGGCATTCTATCTAGATTTCACCGCGGCAGTACAGGCGGCGAGTAGAGTAGAGAGTTTGCCACAGCAAAATATAGACTACGACAACTTGGGATCAAGTATTCAATGTTTTATCCTGCCAGACTCCGGGTGGCACATGGGGGGGCGCAAAAGGCACTGATATTACCCGAAGCCGCCTTGCAGTGACAAGACTGCATCAGATCTTGACGAACAAGACGAATAACCTCTCAAAGGCATCCACACATATCTTTTTTTAAATTTTATTTTTTAAAACACTTTTATTAGTAAGAAGAGTTGCAGTGTATACAATTATAGCATAACGTAGCCAAAGTAGAGTGGTTTAGGTCATATGGTGTCGTGAACATAAGAACATCGCCCATTTGGGTTACAATTTAGAAAGCATAGTGTATCAACAATTCTTCTGTTAATCCTCATCCTCTGAGACTGGACCCATTACCGGAGGGGCGCATATAACCCCCTGAAGTTGTTCCATTTACCCCACATCCTTTCCCATTTCAATTTTTAGGGCACCCTCTGTCGACATACGTGGATTTTTCTGCCACCATGGCTACATCCATATTTTTACACCGATCCGTGAGAAGTGGAGCACCTGCTACCCCTCAGCCTCTAGCTATATCTCGCTTTGCTATTATCATTCCCAGGGTTCCCAGGCTTGGGCTGAGTGATTCATGTAACATCCACACATATCTAGTTGAATAAAGCTCTCAGATTACATTGTTACTATGTTTTCTTGAAGATCTAGTACTTCTTGTACACCGTGACTGATCACAACATGGCAGCAGATGTCAGAGGTTGAACTCAGCAGGCTAATATTATGGATGGACATACCATATGGGCAGCAAGGGGATGCATGCCAGTCCACTGCCAAAGACCTGTATAGGATCCGGACGCTAAGCTGCAACATTTTCCTGCTTCCTTTATGCATAGCTTTACTTTGCCAAGACACCTCAACCCTGGCCACTTCCGGATATCGGGAAGTTATTGGAGTATCTAGAGCCCCCCAAGCTGGTGTACCCCAAATAGTAATTTGTCATAGTAAGAGGTTGACAGGATTGTTTTGTAAAACTGTCACTATTGATCTATGTTTTTTTTGTTTTGTTTAGGTACATTGATGCCTTTAACAGATCTGGGATGCTAAAGTGGGCGAGGGATGGTCACACTGGTGTGTGTTTTGTCACCACAGTGTAGATGATACATTCCGGTATATATCATGTAATGGACCTATGGCAAGAACAAGAAGGCTGATCAGACTCTGTTGGTCTAAGAATGACGTGCGACTAAGGGCAAATAGTACTGTTAACTAGTACTGTTAACCTGGAATGCTAGGCGGGTGAATAATCCTAGAGACTAGGCAGCTAATGGCCTATCTTGATAGCCACCAAGTGCAGATTGAAAAATAATATAGGGACCCAATGGGCATGTGTTAGAGTGGCTTCCTCCCATCCTGCATATTTTCAAGGGGTACTGATACTAATCAAGAAAGGAGTTAATTTTATACCTACCAACTGTGAAACAGATGATTTGAGTCTCTTTGACTTGTTTCAGGGCAGATTATATGGCATCATGGACACTTTGATGGCTACCTATCGCCTGAATATAGACGATCCCGATTTCTACAGACACATATAGCAATGGCTGCATAAACTTCAGCCCACCACTACCGGAGAGTGGCAGGATGGGCAATCGACTCGGGTATTATGGGAGGGCATGAAAGATGGGGGGCTGGTGGATCTCCGGCTATTGCGAAATCCAGAGGGAAGAGAGGACACATTTATCTTCTCGGTTCATGGGACTTGGTCCCAACTAGATTATTGGCTGGCAATGAGGACGGTTAGCACGTTGGTGACAATAGAACAACATATGCCTCGAACGCAGTTTGATCATGCGCCAGTAAGGCTAGTGGTGGAGCTACCTATCCATATTCCTGCTCCATTTACTTGGTGATTTTGACCCACATCCCTTTAGGATCCTGTGTTCAAGGACAGACTGCGTGCAGTTATCCTTGACTTTTTCTTGAACAATGAGGGTACAGTAGAGGATGCGGATCTTCTCTGGGAGGCATTCAAGGTTTCCAATAGAGGTATCTACATCAGGAGTGCTACAGGCCTTGAATACTCGATTGCAACAAATAGAACACACTATTCAGACCCTGCAAACTCTATATCAGATTACACCTCGTCCCACGTCCTAGGTACAATACGAGGTCAGATCACGGCCTATAATGATATCGCAGCGCAGGAGGTATGCCATCTCTCCAGGCGATGTGTGGCAAAATCGTATGGTGAGGGAGGTAGACCTGGTAGGCACCTAGGAATAAAATAAAAGATTCCAGGACGCTGTTGCATATAACGTATTTAAACACGATGGAAGGGAAATGGATGTACGACAGGCAGGCAATCCTTACAACTATCAAGAACTTTTTCACCGCACTGTATAACAGTACGGCCTCTGAGGCGGGGACCGACGCATATTTAGAGGACGTGGCTTTGGTATGGCTGTGACTAGACAACAACACCCACAACAACAAGGAACTCTTTAACATCGTCAAAGAGCTCTCCAACCCCAGCGCCAGCAACAACGACATCACGCCTTCGCAAGACCTCTGCAACTCAGTTCAGTTCAGTTCAGTAGATCTTTATTTCGATGATTAAAAACCATCATAAAAATACATTATACAAAATACATTAATTACATTTCTGAACCGGACATCATTAAAAGGAGGGTTACAACATTTAAAACATATGGCATTATATACATCGTTGCTCAGTCTCTTTTATTTCTTAGTCTTACTACTATTTTCAGAAAATTCATAATAGAGCACAGGATACGCATATCACTGGCCTTTTGCAAAAAGATTAGGGCAGTCTTTGCTTGACGGAGTTTTACTTCTTTTAAAATATCAACAAGAAATCTGCAGCGGGGAATTCGATAAAAAGAACACAAAAGTACAAAATGAAGGGTGTCCTGCGGAGACCTATTGTCGCAGCCGCAGACTCCCTTCTGTTCAATTGTTAAAGTAAAACCTGATGGATATGCTAAAATATTATGTAACAAATTGAGCCTAAAACGACTCATTAAAAATCTATCCTGCTGGTTGTACATTAAAAATTAGTAGGGCTCCATGCCTTCTCCATTACTCACTAGACAGTGTGCCACAACCGATTTTTTTGCCGAGTCGGAGCTTAATCTTCGCAATTCAAGTTTTTCTAGTAGCTGTTTTTTAATTTGATGTCTGCAAGCGGTGGTAATGGAAGTCGGATCAGTGAATAGTAACGACTGATCGATGATTCCTAAGGTGTCCTTAATATACTTCAGCCAAGGAATTTGGAGGCAATTGTCTTTTTGTAAGCAATCCCCAACTTTTACCCTACTTAGCTCAGCTTCGGGGTTCACCCAAATTCTGAGCCATGTCATAATAGGCCTCACCTTCACCTGGTCTTTAATAAATGGAATCCCAAGCTCAGTGTGTACAATTCCTGCTGGGGTACTCTGTGGTAGCTTCAGGATTCTACGTAGGAATTTATCTTCCTCCAATTGTAAAAGTTTAGCATCCCTGAAGCCCCAGACCTCTGCACCATATAAAGCCTTTGCAGTACTTACAGCTACATATAGATTCATTACTTGCTCTGGTGACCAGCGACCCAGCCTTCGAGCAAAGTTGAGTATCGCACCATTTGCGGAGACCAGCTTTCTACACCTTTCCTCTATTAAAAAGTCGAACTTTATCTCCCCATCAAACAAAAGGCCCAAGTAGGAGAAGGAATTTACAGTTTCTAGTGTATGGGACCCTATTTTAAATACAAACTTCCTGCACGGTTTCTTGCCCGCCACCATCACGTAGGATTTGTTCATATTCACGGACAGGTCTAATTTGTCCATGAATTCCACAAACCCATCAATGAGATGTTGTAGACTCAAAGCTGTTCGAGCAAGCAGGACCGCTTCATCCGCGTACAGCAGTACCGGAATATGACGCGTTCCTGCTTTGGGACAATCCACATTTAAGTCAACCAGTGTTCTCTCCAACTCATTTATGTAAAGGGAAAATAAAGAGGGGGCAAGGATACATCCCTGCCTCACTCCGCTGGTGCACGGGAAGGGATCGGTACTCCCCCCCCCCCGTGCTAAAGCGGACCTTGGCCGTGGTGTTCCAATGTAATTCCTTGAGAATGTTAATAAGTCCGGGATCAATTCCCAGATTACTCATCATGGCCCAAAGTTTACTCCTATTTACATTATCAAAAGCCGCAGCCAGATCCATAAAACCCATGTAAAGTGTACCTTTATTAGCCTTTGTGTATTTTGCTACTAATAAGTAATGGTTGAGGCATTGATCGCTTGTTGATTTACCCGATCTAAAGCCATATTGGGTATCTGCTATGACGTGGTGCTCTTCTGTCCAGGCCATGAGCCGATTTAAAACCGCCCTGCCCAGCAATTTAGCTGACACGTCTATCAACGAGATTGGTCTATAGCATTGAGGATTGTCCCTACTCCCTTTTTTGAAGATAGGGACAATCAATGCCATAGACCAAGATCGCGGAAGACCAGATTTTATAGCTGCGTTTAGCACCCTTGTCATAATAGGGGCCCAAAGATTGATGTTACTTAGATATAAGTCTGGTGGCGTACCGTCAGGCCTCGGAGCTTTGTTATGTGTCAGGCCTTGGATTACTTGGGTGATTTCTTGAAGTGGAAATTCTAATTCACCGAGCTGAACCCCGTCCCAACCCCCTACAGACACAGTATCACTGCTATGATTGTAAAGGCCCTTGAAATGAGCCACCCACTGTTCGGGGAGTATATTATTACTAAGCACCAGAGCATTACAGTCTTGAAAGCAGGGTCTATTGATGATTTTCCAGAATTCATTAAAATCTCTATTCTCCCCAGCCTCCCTTAAATCAGCCCAGACTTCTGCTTGAAGCGTGGTCTTCCTCTGTTTTACCTTTGTATTGTATATGTTTCTACAGAGAGCTACTTTCTGCTTGTCCCTAGGTTGGGTTTTAAGGCATGATTTTAAGTCTCTCAGTGCTCGCGAGCATTCGGAATCAAACCAGCGTGGTTGGGTTCCGTTCTTTTTGGTCCCTTTTACTTTCAGTAGATCGCTCACCAAGTTAGTTAGTGACTCGAACACTGAGACCAGCACACCTCCCTCTACTAAGGGATCAAGACAATCATAAATCTGTTTTTTACCTTTTTCTGCTGGAGTTCCATAGAACTCTTGGGCATTGATTTTTGCCCATCTAAGTCGCCTCCCCTGGTCCACTGGCCGCAACTCAATGGCTGCCGGTTTACTTCTAATAGAGTGACCACTATATATTAATTCCATCGTCCATGGGCTATGGTCACTGAAGGGACTCCAATTTATTTTCACCTTCTTGACCCGGTCCTTTGCAAAGGTAGATATCATAATATAGTCTATAATGGAGTGGCATCCCCTACCTTTAAATGTTGGAGTGAGAGTACCGTCCCTACCCTGGGCCACCAAGTCTATTGTATGTGTTAGAGCATAAGTGTCTAATAGCTTCATAAAGGTTGTGCCCTCCTTGCTGTGCTCAAAGTGTGGCCCACTCTCTACCGGGCATGATGACCAGTCAACACTTACGGGGAACAATTTTGGGCAAAGATGGCAATTTAAATCACCCATAATCAAGACTATAGGTTCTCCTACCCCTTTCCTCTGGTTAATCTCATAATTAAGTATGTTATCTAGTTCCTGGATTACTGAGTAATTCCCATCCACTGGCCCTGAATTATAAATATTGAATATCAGTAATCTCAGCCCTTGACCTTGAAATACAACTGCCTGGAGAGTTTGCGATGTCCAGGAAGGTTGTGACCATGAGCCTTCTACATCTAGATCGACATACAAAGCCAGCCCTCCCTTAGCTCTGCCTGATCTGCCTTCTATAACTGGTACAGAGAAACACTTGTAACCCTCTATTTGATAAGGGGAGGATTCTACCGCCCATGTCTCCTGGAAAGCTAATATATGATAGCCCAGAAGTTTTTCTTCCTATCACAGTTTTCAAATTTCCCTGCCAAGCCTGCAATATTCCAGGACAATAACATCAGACCTTCTCTCAGTGCTTTTCCAACCTCTCCTCCCTGGTTGTGTGTCCTTAGATCATCCTTCCAAAGCAATGTCACTCCCTGATCACCCTCACCTACAGATGTTTGATGTACATCCACCCTCTTTGCTTGATAGCTTTCTGGGACCCTCTGTGCACTTAATTTATTGTCCACCCTTTCAGCCATCTTTTCATGACATTTCCCAATTTGGGATAGTCAGTCGTTTTCGTCAAGGGACTGTAGCGGGCTAAACCTGTTTATATTTGCCCACTGAGTGTAACCCTGTCCTCTCTGCTCTTCCATTCTAGCCCAGTGTCTTGTTGGTGTGTTTCCTGTTCTAGCATAGGCATAGACGTTTGCAGCGCGTCTGCTCGGGTAGAAGTATCCTAATGGTAAGGAACATATGGTGCTCGTATGGTTTTTATTATAGCTGCCTAATATGTATTTCACTAGATCAGCATTCCTAAAGTTTACTACGATGCAATCCCCTGTGATATCTTTCCTCCTGCTGTCTATCCAGTTTACCCTTCTCACATGGACAATCTCTCCGCACTCTCCTCCCCGCAGGGGCCTGTGTATGTTTAACCACTTTATTATTTTGGTTTTCAGTTCCGTGTATGACTCTTTCTCCCCTTCCCTGAGTTCGGGAACCCCTGTAAAAGCAACAACAAAAGGGCATGCTTCAGGGGGCAGATTAATATGTGGTAGTGCGTGATGAGCAAATCTGTCATTCGGCTCATGACTTGTCAGATTTGTGTTAATGTGGACATGGGTTGTTGGATTTCCTATTTGAGCTAGCAAGGCATTTGTTCGCTGTTGGGCCTTATCCGTGTCCTTTGTTCCCCCCTTCTGAGTATTTCCCCTCTCTACCTGAGCTGTAGGTTTGGGTATTTCGTGGACTTGTACAATAGTGCATTGCTCGTTACTCACACAGTTATTATTACCGACTATCTGACCAGCTGGCGTGGGGCCTACTAGGGAACAGTTTGCTGTTAAATTACAGTCTATAGGGCCCTTAGATCTTCCCTGCTTTGTCAATTCATTAATCACTTTATCTAGCCCGCTAATTATTGGTTTCAGCTGATTCATAATGAAAGTTTCCATGTGTTTTTGGAGGTCTCCTATTACTTCGTCCATCCATCCAGGTGGAGTTTGATGACGTGTCACTGGCACTTCGGTGACTACTGCCTCTCTATCTTTCGAACCGTATGTAACCCTGTTTTGCGTGTTTTTCCGAGGTTGACCCTTCCTGCTTCCCCCTTGTTTTGATTTCCTATTTGTGTTTATGACTACTTCTTTTACCACCTGCGCACAAGGAATACCTTCAGTGAAATTTTTTAGAGAGTCGGTATAGGAAATTGCTGATGTATTTAAAGCAGTGGGTTGTGTAGGTGTATTTGGAATAGACAGACTTCTCTCTGTGCGCTCAATCTCCCTGTTGATTTTTTGCAACATCAGGTCAATCGCAGTAGGTTGTAACGCAACATTTGGTTCAGACCCTAAAGGATTCAAGGTCCGAGACGAATTTACTTTGCTTGTAACAGAGCGCGTTTTAGTTCTGTTGGACATAACTGAAACAGGAAAGGAGGAGGGTGTAGGAACTTACACTGCAGCAACCCGTCACTATACTACCACCTTGTCTGGTTAGCTGGTGAATAAATCCTCCCTGCTTTACAACAAGATATATAAGAATTAAACCCTCCCGCGATTGCACAGTGATCTATGCACAATGATCTATAGTCCACTGTTTATAATGTCTTTTTGTTTGCAATCAGTACAAGAATGGATAGATGTCTGAGTAGAATGCTACTAGCGTGGAGTTAGTAATATAGTACCTCTAAGACAGTCACAAGGGGGGTGGCCCAGCCCGGCCTCCTCTGGCCTCTGATGGTCGCAGATGGTCCCGCCCTTGTCCCGGGCTTCTCCCGGCGTCACCCGCGCGTCCTGCGACGCGGGGGTTAGGCTGCCGGCTTCTAGCGCCTCCAGGCGCGTGATTGGCTGGTGGCGGCTGTGGGAGGAGCCGCTAGGGAGTCTGGGTGGTGTGGTCCCTGCCTCCTCACTGCGGCCGTATGGTGGATGAATGGCAGCGGGAGGGCGAACCAAACACAGCGGCACAAAACAGGTGAGGAGCACAGTTGCCCCCAGGAGTTTGTAAGAGTCCCCCGCTCCACCGGGGTTAGGCTGCCGGTTTCTAGCGCCTCCAGGCGCGTGATTGGCTGGTGGCGGCTGTGGGAGGAGCCGCTAGGGAGTCTGGGTGGTGTGGTCCCTGCCTCCTCACTGCGGCCGTATGGTGGATGAACGGCAGTGGGAGGGCGAACCAAACACAGCAGCACGAAACAGGTGAGGAGCACAGTTGCCCCCAGGAGTTTGTAAGAGTCCCTAGTGATTTCTGTAAAAATGTGACTATCGCATCTAGGGGTAAGAAAACTATACTGGATTTTTGTATCCAACCTGAGGAGTGGGTTGCACATTTAAGCCACCTATACACAGACAGTCCTAGGTTGTCCCATGATAGAGACACTGTAGTTGTTAGTAAGGCCCACCCCAGGTCTAATGACCTACGATTCACACTTAGTGAGACAGAAGTAGCAATTTCTTCTTGCACTTCTGGTCATGCCCCTGGACCCAACAGGATACCCAATGATTTATATAAAAAAGATCTTAAAATTTGGGGACCATATATAAACCTACTCTCTAATAGCATTCTCTCAGGCATGGAAATACCTTCCTCCTGGAAGTTGGCTGAGATCGTTACAATTTTTAAGAAGGGGGATCGAGCTCTACCGGTGAATTATAGGCTCATCAACCTCATTGATTCATTACAAAAAATCTTTTGTAAACAGGTCCTTATCCATCTTCAAGAGTGGATCAGTGAGGGTGATATTATTTCAGAGTGGCAGGCTGGTTTTAGGGAACGAGTGAGTACTCTAGATCAAATATTCGGTTTCCTGTGCATTTTTTGGAGGGAAATCACTATTCGCAAAGGCAAACTTTACCTTGCCTTTGTGGATTTGCGTGCCGCTTTTGATATAGTACCCAGAGTAAAACTGTGGGAAGTCTTAGAGAGAATGGGAATGCCAGCACCACTCCTTAATATTCTAATAAGACTCCACACTGACACTCTGGCACACGTGAGGTGGGGTGAAAACGGGGCCTTAAATGAAGTCAGGGGTGTGTATTAGCACAGAACAAATCAAAACATTCACCCCCAGTCAAGAGATTTGGTTTAAATACAGCATTCTTTTGCTCACCACGTCACCCCAGTTTAGACCTGACCATATCCAAATCAGTCTTGACCCTGTGCCTCACAGTCCAGCCCGAACTGCCAAGCCAGTTCCTCCCTGGACCAGAAACAAGCATCCTAGGACCAGTTTTGGGGTTTCACCCCTCATCAGCCAGGATAGCTTGATTCCAGGGGCACAGTGAGCCCAGGACCCACGTCTGGGCATACCTGGCTAACTTAGGGCGAGAAACCAAAAGATATACAATTGATGGACGGAATGCAGAACAAATCAAAACATTTACCCCCAGTCAAGCGATCTGGGTTAAATCCATCATTCTTTTGCTCACCATGTCACCCCAGTTTAGACATGACCATATGCAAATCAGTCTTGACCCTGTGCCTCATGGGAACAGTCCAGCCCGAACTGAAAAGCCAGGTCCTCCCTGGACTGGAAATAAGCATCCAAGGACGGGTTTCGGGGTTTCACCCCTCATCAGCCAGGATAGCTTGATTCCAGTGGCACAGTGAACCCAGGACCCACCTCTGGGAATACCTGGAACACTTAGGGCGAGAAAGCAAAAGACACACAATTGATGGACGGAATGCAGAACAAATCAAAACATTCACCCCCAGTCAAGAGATCTGGGTTAATTCCATCATTCTTTTGCTCACCATGTCACCCCAGTTTAGACCTGACCATATGCAAATCAGTCTTGATCCTGTGCCTCATGGGAACAGGCCAGCCCGAACTGCCAAGCCAGGTCCTCCCTGTACTGGAAACAAGCATCATATGACCGGTTTCGGGGTTTCAACCCTCATCATCCAGGATAGCTTGATTCTAGTGGCACAGTGAGCCCTGGACCCACGTCTTGGCATACCTGTCACACTTAGGGCGAGAAAGCAAAAGACACTCAATTGATGGACGGAATGCAGAACAAATCAAAACATTCACCCCCAGTCAAGAGATCTGGGTTAAATCCATCATTCTCTTGCTCACCAGGTCACCCCAATTTAGACCTGACCATATGCAAATCAGTCTTGACCCTCTGCCTCATGGGAACAGTCCAGCCCGAACTGCCAAGCCAGGTCCTCCCTGGACCAGAAACAAGCATCCTAGGACCAGTGGGTCCTCCCTGTACTGGAAACAAGCATCCTAGGACCGATTTCGGGGTTTCACCCCTGATCAGCCAGGATAGCTTGATTCCAGTGGCACAGTGAGCCCAGTACCCACGTCTGGGCATACCTGGCGCACTGAGGGCGAGAAAGCAAAAGACACACAATTGATGGACGGAATGCAGAACAAATCAAATCATTCACCCCCAGTCAAGAGATCTGTGTTAAATCCATCATTCTTTTGCTCACCATGTCAACCCAGTTTAGAAATGACCATATGCAAATCAGTCTTGACCCTGTGCCTCATGGGAACAATCCAGCCCAAACTGCCAAACCAGGTCCTCCCTGGACCGGAAACAAGCATCCTAGGACCGGTTTCGGGGTTTCACTGCTCATCAGCCAGGATAGCTTGATTCCAGTGGCACAGTGAGCTCAGGACCCACGTCTGGACATACCTGGCGCACTTAGGGCGAGAAAGCAAAAGACACACAATTAATGGACGGAATGCAGAACAAATCAAAACATTCACCCCCAGTCAAGAGATCTGGGTTAAATCCATCATTCTTTTGCTCACCATGTCACACCAGTTAAGACCTGACCATAAGCAAATCAGTCTTGACCCTGTGCCTCATGGGAACAGCCCAGCCCAAACTGCCAAGCCAGGTCCTCCCTGGACCGGAAACAAGCATACTAGGACCCTAGGATCCCCTTTGGTTTTGCTTTGTTCGCCCTAAGTTGGCAGGGTATGCCCAGACGTGGGTCCCTTGCTCACTTTGCCACTGGATTCAAGCTAGCCTGGCTGATGATGGCTGATTAGCCAGAAACCAGTCTTAAGATGCTTTTTTCCGGTCCAGGGAAAACATGGCTTGGCGCTTCGGGCTGGACTGTTCCCATGAGGCACATGGTCAGACTGATTTGCATATGGCCATGTCTGAATTGGCGTGGCGGTGTGAGCTAAAGAATGATGATGGTTTAAACACAGATCAGTTGACTGGTGGTGAGTGCTTGCAATGTTCAGCACTCCATCCATCATCCCCTTTGGTTTTATTTTGTTCGCCCTAAGTTGGCAGGGTATGCCCAGACATGGGTCCCTTGCTCACTTTGCCACTGGATTCAAGCTAGGCTGGCTGATGACGGCTGATTAGCCAGAAACCGGTCCCAGGATGCTTGTTTCCGGTCCAGGGAAGACATGGCTTGGCAGTTCGGGTGGGACTGTTCCCATGAGGCACTGGGTCAGACTGATTTGCTTATGGCCATGTCTGAACTAGGCGTGGCAGAGTGAGCTAAAGAATGATGATGGATTAAACCCAGATCAGTTGACTGGGGGTGAGTGCTTGCAAATGTTCAACACTCTGTCCATCATCCCCTTTGGTTTTGCTTTGTTCGCCCTAAATTGACAGGGTATTCCCAGACGTGGGTCCCTTGCTCACTTTGCCACTGGATTCAAGCTAGCCTGTATGATGATGGCTGATGAGCCAGAAACCAGTCTCATGATTCTTGTTTCCGGTCCAGGGAAGACATGGCTTGGCTGTTTGGGCAGGACTGTTCCCATGAGGCACAGGGTCAGACTGATTTGCATATGGCCATGTCTGAACAGGGGTGGCAGAGTGAGCTAAAGAATGATGATGGTTTAAACACAGATCAGTTGACTGTTGGTGAGTGCTTGCAATGTTCAGCACTCCATCCATCATCCCCTTTGGTTTTACTTTGTTTGCCCTAAGTTGGCCGGGTATGCCCAGACATGGGTCCCTTGCTCACTTTGCCACTGGATTCAAGCTAGGCTGGCTGATGACGGCTGATTAGCCAGAAACCGGTCCCAGGATGCTTGTTTCCGGTTCAGGGAAGACATGGCTTGGCAGTTCGGTCGGGACTGTTCCCATGAGGCACTGGGTCAGACTGATTTGCTTATGGCCATGTCTGAACTAGGCGTGGCAGAGTGAGCTAAAGAATGATGATGGATTAAACCCAGATCAGTTGACTGGGGGTGAGTGCTTGCAATGTTCAACACTCCGTCCATCATCCCCTTTGGTTTTGCTTTGTTCGCCCTAAATTGACAGGGTATTCCCAGACGTGGGTCCCTTGCTCACTTTGCCACTGGATTCAAGCTAGCATGTCTGATGACAGCTGATTAGCCAGAAACCAGTCCCATGATTCTTGTTTCCGGTCCAGGGAAGACATGGCTTGGCTGTTCGGGCAGGACTGTTCCCATGAGGCACAGGGTCAGACTGATTTGCATATGGCCATGTCTGAACAGGGGTGGCGGAGTGAGCTAAAGAATGATGATAGATTAAACCCAGATCAGTTTACTGGGGGTGAGTGCTTGCAATGTTCAACACTCCGTCCATCATCTCCTTTGGTTTTGCTTGTTTCACTATTTAATCTGGTGCAAAATCACCTACATTATTGGCAGTGAAGGAAACTCTGTCTGCTCAAGTCAGTATAATGCGGGCAGTAAAGAGTGCAAAGTGACATTCACCACTTTGTAGCACTGGGGCACAGCTTCTCTAACCTACCCCATGGAGTAAAAATGAGGCAGTCTCCACCAGCAACGTGGAAAGAGGGGAGTATGACATTAGCATTCAATTATTAAGAACTTCCAGAGGGTGCTTATTTCTAACACTTGAGACCAATCAGTGATTACATATACAAGAAATGCTGACAACCTTAAGACCATTGGAAGTGTTGAAGATTTGTGTCCTAATCCAAAGGCAGGCAATCTGGGAGCGATTTATAAGTACAATGTACCTCAGCTGAGTGATTTAAATGCAAAAAGAACAAATGATGGACGGAATGCTAAACAATGTCAAACACTCACCCCCAGTCAGAGATCTGGGCCTAAATCCATCGTTTTTATGCTCACCATGCCATTACAGTTTGGACCCAGCCAAATGCAAATCAGTCTTGACCCTGCACCCAATGGGAACAGTCCAGCCCGAACTGCCAGGCCAGGTCCTCCCTGGACTGGAAACACGCATCCTAGGACCGGTTTCGGGGTTTCACCCCTCATCAGCCAGGATAGCTTGACTCCAGTGGCACAAAGAGCACGGGACCCACGTCTCGGCATACCCGTCCCACTCGGGGTGACAAATGCAAAAAAAACAATTGATGGACAGAATGCAGAACAATGTCATACATTCACCCCAGTACAGAGATCTGGGCCTAAATGCATCGTTTTAATGCTCACCAGGCCATTCCAAGTTGGACACAGCCATATGCAAATCAGTCTTGACCCTGTGCCCAATGGGAACAGTCCAGCCCCAACTCCCAGACTAGGTCCTCCCCGGACCGGAAACCATTGGCAGGTGACTCTTACTAAATATGGTGTTCAGCTATTTTCTGTCCATCGCTCGATGCAGCGCTGCAATATTTCATACAGTGCCCCTGTGTTTGTAAGGTTGCAGCATTACTGCCCCTGAAGGCCGGCACACTCAATGTGCCTATGCTGCCCTCTTCTACCGCGTGGCAGGTGTGTTGACTTAGTAAAAAGTGTCAACTGCGAAAAAAAACAAGGTGATGGTGGGACTGCATAAATTATTCTCAGCCACTGGCAATCGCTCGGGCAATATTCTAGTCCATCATTTGTCACCCACTATGCCACTCTAACCAGATGCTCACCGTATGCAAGTCAGGACTGACCCTGCTTGGAACAGTGAATCCCGAATTGTTAGTCACGTGCCGTCCAGAATATAGCACAGCAAAGACTAGGCTGGTTACGACTTATTTAGGCCTCGTCAGTAGGGTGCGGGGCAGCAGCCGTCCATCGGTATGGGCTTAGGGGCCACACCCCGCCTTTTTCCAGGTAAGAAGACTGTCTATCAGGCTGAACAGAGGTCAGCCTTTGTGCGTGTATGTATCAATGTAAGTGTATTTGTTGGTGCCTGTTTTAAATGGGTGTGTGTGTGTGTGAATGAATGGGTGTGAGTCAGGTGTGTGTGTGTCTGTGTGCCGTGCGTGTGTGCATGTGGGTGTGTGTGTGTGAATGGGTGTGAGTCAGGTGTGTGTATGTGTGCGCGTGTGTGTGTGTGTGAATGAATGGGTGTGAGTCAGGTGTGTGTGTGTGTGTGAATGAATGGGTGTGAGTCGGGTGTGTGTGTGTCTTTGCGCTGTGCGTGTGTGCATGTGGGTGTGTGTGCGTGAATGGGTATGAGTCAGGTCTGTGTGTGTGTGTGCGCCGCGTGTGTGTGTGTGAATGAATGGGTGTGAGTCAGGTGTGTGTGTGTGTGTGTGTGTGTGAATTAATGGGTGTGAGTCGGGTGTGTGTGTCTCTTTTTGCGTTTGTGTGTGCCTCCCCTCCCTGGTAAAACTACCGGCTGCCACTGGTGCAGGTTGCGGTCTATGGTACAATAGGCTAGGGCCCACGCCTGGGCTTGCCAGTCACACTTAGGAAGTCAGCTACAACAAACAACAAGGTGATGGATGGAATGCTTGAATGACCCTCGCTTACAGCAGCATTCCAAGCCATCATTTTTCACTCGACAAATTAAAGGAGACAACCAGTGCAAAGAAAACACAGTTCTCTTCACCCAGTCCTTCATCTCTAACAGTCACCAATAGGCATTGTACAACGTTGCGTTGTTCGGTGATGTCACCTGGGGTTTGAGACCTATTGAGATGTCATTCCCTTGAGGGCATCGTTACCTTCTTTCATCCCTCACTCTGGAGCGCTCCACCCTTCACACCTTCAGCTCTTGCTTAGAATCTGCCTTTCAGAGCACCTGGTTTGCAGCCCACACATTCTGACTCAACCTCCTCCATTTTCACACTTGTGTAAACATGTTGAACTTGTTTCACAATATCTGCCGAAGCAACACTACTTGTGCCAGGTGCTGAAACCGCACATAGCACCGCCCCCCTAGGCGCTACAGAACATGCTGACCTCAAATTAGCCTCACTCTGTGGTTAGATGGTTCCCCAGGCCTACAGAGGAGACATCTGCTGCAGGAACCTGCTGACTCTTGCAAAGAGGAGTTTGTTTAATTTGACTCAGTGGCCTTCTTTTAAGATTAACTCTAAACTGAAATTTGGTAAAATGTCGAGAACAGATTAAAACACCTTGCCATCTTATTTTGAGCACAATCTCTCCATTGCGTATGTTTGGTGGACCCTTGGAGACTTCTTAATTTTTAACTATTTTTACACATTTCTGGTGAAAGATGTGATAATGACTGTGCTTTAAAGACATGTGTGTGATAAGTAGAACTACAGTTGTTATAGTGAACATGTTTCCTTCTCTGGAATGTGACTCAGCTGAAAAGTCAAGAATCAACCTCAGAACTGATGCATGGTCTTCAGTATCAGATGATGTAGGTGGTTTGTAGGTAAGTAGCTCCTGTCTCTCTTCCAATTGCTGCTTTAGAACAATCATTTGCAAGTGAACAGTTTCTTTTGAGTCTCAGTAAGGTGCAATCCAAAGAGAGACAGGAGCTACTTACCTACAAACCATCTACAGCATCTGGTTCTTAGGTTGATTCTTGGCTTTTCAGCTGAGTCACACAAGATCAGAGGTCTTGTTCAGTGGAATTGGAAAGTTCTGCGGACAGATAGTGTGATTGGACGACTATTGCCAAGCAGACCAGATATCACCTACAGGAAAAATGCTTCACTAAAAGATATTTTAGTTCAAAGCCATTTCACAGAAGAGGCAGCAGCCAGGAGGAGACCTATCAGAGGGTTCTCTCCCTGCACTACCTGCATGGCACGCAAAAATAGCATCAAGGTAAAGGACTATTCAGCTCCAGGAAAGAAAGTCAAACACAACATCAGTAAATTTCTCAATTGTAACACCAATTTTGTGGTGTATTGTTTGCTTTGTCCGTGTGGTCTCCAGTGTGTTGGGAGTACAATCCATCCAGCAAAGAAACATATATTGGAGCACACACGAGCAATCACCAATCTTGACAATTCTTATCCAGTGGCCAGACACTTCGCCGAAGCCCATAACTCCAGAAGTGACAAGTTGCGTTATTTCTATCTGGATCAGGTCCCAGTGAAAGAGAGGGGAAGAGATAGGGTCAAACTGTTGCGACAGCTGGAGGCAAGATATACAAGTGAGCTTCCAACCCGTACCCCCTGGGGGCTTAACAGTGAGGAGGAACTCTGGTCATTTGTGGGTTGAAAACATGTAGCTGACCATTTGCCCATCAAGGCCACAATTTGTTCGTAGGTCTTTCTTTTAACCATATGTGTTCTTGGGAAATGTGTCATCCTGTTAGGCCATAATCAGTTGCCCGTCATTACAATGGGGACCGTAAGGACAAATTTATCTGATGATAAAATGATGCAATGATGGAATTGTAATAGACTTTCTGCTCATTGAGGGCGCAATTTGTCCGCGGGTCTTACTCTCACACATGTTTTTCGTAAAATGTGTCATTTCATGAATTGTCTCTCTATTACAATGGGGACGGTAAACACAATGGGGCATATCAACAAGGGCTTCATCTCTGCTTTTTTGGCTTTAAAAGCCAAAAAAGCAGAGATAAAACTAGCGCCCTATCAACAACAGGGTGCTAACATGCAAATTTGCATGTTAGCACCCTTTTACTCTACGCTTCCCCTTGCATCTCTAATGAGATGCAAAGGGGGCGTTCCAGAGTAAAATAATAGGAGAAATGTCGCTAAGCGACATTTCTCCTATTATCAAGAATGTCGCTAACCCTGTTAGAGACAAAAAAAGCAGCGCTAACCACGGTTAACGCTGCTTTTTTACGTCTGGTATTTTTCTGACTTAGCCATGATATCCTATGGAAGGAGGATATCATGGCTAAGTTTGCCTGTCCCTATCAGCAAGGTAACATGAGATTATCGCTGGGTTTCCAGCGATAATCTCACGTTAGCCTGTTAGCGTGAGGATTTTTATCGCTATTGAGATAAGCGTTGCTAATAGCACGCTATGTCAGCGATAAAAATTCACGCTAGCCGGCGATAATTATCCTAGCGCTAAGTGCGCTTAGAGATAATTATCGCCGGTTGTTGTTGATATGCCCCAATGTTATTTGACTGATGCGAGTGGCAACCATTGTTTATAAAAAAAAAAAAAAGCCCATACAGAGCGTAATTTTGCATACTGTTTTAGACCAATGTTGAAAATAGTGCAATGGTGTCATCGGGCCTAATGTTTGTTTGACCTTGAAGTATGGAAGCATGATTTTTATTAATGAATTTCCAAGTGGCCACATCAGTGACACTCTCAAGTATATTCTTAACATCAGTCTCCTCCCCACTGACTAAGGAGAGATGCGTTACCACCTATGTTTAGCAAGCATGTGTTAAAATGCCCGACACAGAAACGTTTAAGAGACCACCCTTGCATAAGTCCTTTCTTTATTTTGTGATAAATTATCAACCAATGATTTGTTTTCTTGTTATAAAATAAAAAAATATGTGTGGCAACTAACATTTACGAAGGACAGGTGGCTGAAACGCATTTGTTAGTTTTTACTCTCTGAAGAAGCTGGAATAAATTTATATAATCAACTACGAGCCGGAGTGCGCAGTCCTGTGTGACCTGTGACAACGATTTGCGATATATATATACATATATTTTGCCAATAACTTTGGCACCGTTTGATGAATCTTCACAAAAATGTCCAAATCAAGTGCCCTACTTTGTCTAGTTTTGCATGGAAATTTTACACATGCAATATCTATGGGGATTTTTCAGTTTTTAAACATGACTACAGCCCAAAAGGCAAACAGAATTACACCAAATTTGAAAGAAAGCTAGATCTTGGGCCACAAAGAGCCCTTTTTGTGTTTTTGTGTAAATCTGTTAGTAGTTTGGGAGTTATGAAAGAAAGAAATGTATCGATATCTAGGGACGCGGATCCTTTGCAAATCTACCCATGGGTGATCTGCTGGCAGGATCCAGGGGAAAAGCAAGGCTGGCCACAACCTGAAAGAATATTTGCACCTGCCATTTTGTTTGTTCCTTGGGCAGGGGGAGGGAAAAATAAAGTGCCAAAGCACATAAGGGGTCAAAATACAAGTATCTTGACCCCATAGAAAACATGGGCAAGAAATTGCTTTTTTTTTAACTTGAAACGAAGATTCGCGGGTACTAGCGGATTTCATGGGTACCCACGGGGATCCACAGATCTGAAGCCCAATGGGAAAAAACCTCACCCACTCACACACCATCTCCTTGCCACTCATGGCCAAAGACTGTACGCAGCATGGGGTTGGGTGCATTCGGGGTGGGGGTTAGCGGCCATGTGCGGCGGTGGTTGTATTAACGTACGGCAATTATATATTACTCTACAATAAAAAAAGCATAGATATTAATGAAAAAACAAAGGTTACAGGGACATTATAGTTAGGTTCACATTTTACCCTCACAAAACCATAGAAATTCAGCAGTTATAGTTATACTTATCTGAAGAAACTAGAACTCATGCCGTTGTGTGTCTTTTGCTTTCTCGCCCCAAGTGCGCCGGGTATGCCTAGACGTGGGTCCCGGGCTCACTGTGCCCCTGGAATCAAGCTTTCCTGGCTGATGAAGGGTGAAACCTGAAACCGGTCCTAGGATGCTTGTTTCCGGGCCAGGGAGGACCTGGCTTGGCAGTTCGGGTAGGACTGTTCCCTTGAGGCACAGGGTCAAGACTGATTTGTATATGGTCAGGTCTAAACTGGGGTGGCATTGTGAGCAAAAGAATGAAGGATTTAACCCCGATCTCTTGACTGGGGGTGAATGTTTTGATTTGTTCTTCATTCCGTCCATCAATTGTGTGTCTTTTGTTAAGTAACTTTAGGCCATGAGTTATAGTCCCTTAACATAATAATAACTATAAGTATAACTATAACCACTGAATTTCTATGGTTTTGTGTGAGAAAAACATGAACCTAACTATAACGTCCCTGTAACCTTTGTTTTTTTCAGTATATATATATATATATCCAAACGACTGCCTTTTCCCAATCTTATCTTCGTCGATCAAAGCAGGGACGGACCACAAGATAAGTGCTTCAATTATTTATTCAGCATCGGCCATTGCGCGTTTCGGTCCAGCCGGACCTTGATCACATGACAACGCCTATGGGTTTTTTCACCTTTGTTAAAGTGACTAGCGCTCAATGCCATTGGAGGATAATGTTAGACATGGAAAACATACTATTTGATGTGAATTTCGTAAGATACAGTACCATACATTATAATAAAATTCCTCCATCAATTAACAAATGCATGTCATGGCTGTCATATACATTGTTGTATACATATAGCTTCATGATAAAAGTCTATAAATTTCCACAAACATGAGATATTAAAACAGTATAAATTACTGTAAAGATAAATAAATACTTCTCATGACACTAATTTAAATAAATATTCATTTAACATTTGCTAAAAAAAGGGCTAACATAATTATAAGATAAGCAATTTCATTTTGATGGTCAAAGTCCTTGCATAAATTCTGGGTTTACATTGTATGGTATTACCTAATATCTATTTCTCATTAGTGTATTCCATTTTGGGCTCCCCCAGATTTCATCTATTCATATTTTCTGGCCTATTTCCTTAAAGCGCAAGTGCAAAATATCATGAAAAATACCCTTCACCATAATGAATACTGTAAAAATGTTTTTTTTTGAATTTTTTAAATATAATCTTTTGGGTGCATATATTTTTAAAAAAAAACCTGTAACTTTGTTTGGGCTTAGTCAGGCGGCCTGTTTTATATATATATATTATCTACTGACGGTCGCCAGTAGATAGTTATAGCTAGGATCGTGTTTCCATAGGAAATCCGCAACATTCTATTTGGAATAACTTTGGCGCCGATTGATGAATCCTCGCGAAATTTTCAAAATAGGTGGGGCGCTCCGCTCCGCTCCTTCCCTGAAAGTCTCGGGGGGATTCGTCAAGCGGGGGCTGAGAAAAAGGGGGGGTCCCAAAATGCGTTTTCCCCATGCATTTTTCCATAGGACCTTTAGTCCGAGCTACAGCCCGAACGGCTGAACAGAATTACTTGAAATTTGGCAGAGAGGTAGTCCTCAGGTCAGGGATGTGCCTTTTGCAGGTCTGGTGTAAATCTGTTCAGTATTTCCTGAGAAAATAGCATTTAAATCAATATATATATCTATAGGCGCGCGATTCTGATTGGTTGTTAGATCTTAGTAAACATTCGAATCGGTCGAAACCAGGAAGTGTCGGCCGCCATTTTGTCTCTCGCAGTCTGAGGGAGTGAAAAACAAAGGTGGAAAACGTGAAAAGGGGGCAGGGTGGACAGTTCCTGACCCCCTAGCCTTGGTCAGGGGGTCCCAGAAGGACCCCCAAGGGCAAAAATGTATTTTACATTTTTTACGAAAAATCGCGGAGTGCGCGTAGCGTGCGCGCACGGTAGAAACGGAAAAATTCTGCGAACAACGTGCGCGCACGGTGAAAAACCAAAAAATAAATAAATACATAACTTAGCATTTAAAAAAACGTACAAATTCACTGAAAAAACCATAGGTTTCACACACGTTATAGTTAGGAATTAGCATTTAAAAAACCTTGCAAATTCACTTAAAAAACCATAGGTTTCACACATGTTATAGTTAGCTGGGCATTTCACTCGTGAAAAACCATTGAAATTCCCCCGTTATAGTTAGTGCAGGCAACTATAACTCACGCGACCGCAATCCTCTGCTGATGACATAAGATATTACATCACTGATGACATATGTGTCTTTCTGAAAAAAAAATATTTGTAATATATGTATAGCTAAAAATTAATGGAAGAAGACATGGGTAAATAAGTGTCTAAATACAGTATTAGCATCAGCAGAGGATTGCGGTCGCGTGAGTTATAGTTGCCTGCACTAACTATAACGGGGGAATTTCAATGGTTTTTCACGAGTGAAATGCCCAGCTAACTATAACATGTGTGAAACCTATGGTTTTTTAAGTGAATTTGCAAGGTTTTTTAAATGCTAATTCCTAACTATAACATGTGTGAAACCTATGGTTTTTTCAGTGTATATATAAATATATATACGCATACATACAACGCTCTCCTTTCTCTTCCCAAGTCCACTTCAAGAGATTACCGGACCACAAGTGAGCGATAATTACTGCTTTATTCTGCTGCCATTACCAATATACATATATACATACATACATACTTCAAAAAAGTCCTTACCTCGCTGCACAAGGAAGAGCCGCACTCGCATGGGAAGGTCATAGACATATGTTCTAAAATCTCTTATTTTGGCGTTGACAGGATCCTGGTACATGTAAGAGGGGGAGATTGCATAAGTAACCTGAGGCGCATGGAGTCTGAATACATCATCCGGCTTCAAAGCAAAATTCCTGGTGGCCTCAACCATGATGAGGATCTCCACGTACACCTAGGGTAGTGAGCAGGTAGAATACCGATGGTGACCTCCCATGTTTTGGAGACTAACCGTTTCATTCTGTCAATATTAAGCGCGGCGCAGCAGGGATAGAGAGTGAAATTCGAATTTAAACACCCTGGTTTTTATTATTGTTTTGCTTTGTCTTCTATTTAGTTAAGTCTGGGATTATTAATATGATTTATCCACGGGTGGGAGGAGTACGATGAGAGATCAGCAGGGATCACAGGGACACGACCTTACAGCGTATCATTGAAGAAAATTGCCACTTGGCAGGTGACACAAAAAGTTCATAACATGCCCTTGAGTTGAAAGGGGTATTTCAAGATGCACTGTCATGACAAGGCACAGGCCTTAAAATACATGTGAGATGATGTCACATGTGTACCGTCACTTGATTTATAACTCCATTACTTTTATTTTCTGAAAATACTTTTTGAAAATGTTTATCAATTATCTTTTACAATTACATTTGAATTTACACTAATATTGGGGACTATTATTGTTTTATAAATGAGCGCGGGGCAAAGAACTAATTGATAGTATGTTTTCCCATGTTGTTCATGAACTGAAAGCATCTCATGCTTCTGAAAGTATGTCTTTTATGTTTATTATTGTTTGGATGCATTGAAAATGAAGCACTTCCGGGTGTAGGAAGTAACTTTGATAAAGACCGTTCAGGTTGAAACGCGTAAGTCAATAAACTAATTTTCTTCTAAAGAATCCCCGAGTGCAGCTTTTCCTTGTGCAGCGACGTAAGGACTATTTTGATTTATATGCGGGTCCTGCGCCCGCCTTGCCTGCACCAACCCCAAATGCTGGATATGGTCAGAGGAACGGCAGGAGCTGCTTGAATCGCAATACATACATACTTGTCTACAAAATATTTAGTTCATATTATTAGTTCTAACTGTTATTATCTTGTATTTTTTAAATTAAGTTTTATATATGTTTTATCATAAATAAGTTTGCTAATTTGTTAACTTTTACTTTTAAGGTATTGGTAATATTTTTATGTAGTTTAAAAAAATCATTATGGTTTTTATATTTTTCAGAGAAAAATACATATTAATTTATAGTCGTAATTAAAAGTATTTACTTTAATTATATAATTATTTTGTTTTTAATATTTTAAGTAAATTACATATAATAGTATATGTATGAATATTTCACTATACTTACCATTTTTGAAAATATTTTATTCCACAGTATTTTTAACTCAGCATTTTTGTAGATGATAATTTTGATACTATTGTTGGTGTCACCATATTGATACTCTGTCATAGGACCATGTGGTGTGCGTGTCTGTCAGTGTATATGTGTGAGTGTGTCTTTGGGTTTGGGTGTGAGTGTGTGTGTATGACTGTGTGTGTATGTGTGTCTGTGTGTGTAAGATGGATACAGGAGATCATCCCCTTAATACCTGTTGATGTGGAGTGAGCACAGGGCGGCTGACTTAAATTGGTCATATTTGAAAAAACATTGTAATTGCAGGCTTCTGACACAATGGGGAAATCTGCTAATCATCTGTATTACTGCAGCCTTTTCTTGACTCGATGGAAGCCTCTATTAATCAGTCGTGTTACTGTAGCATTCTTCTGGCTCCATGTGGACTTCTGGTAATCACAGCTGATGAGTAGAAGCTCCAGTAGAGTCAGAAGAAGGCAGCAGTAATACATGCGATTAGCAGAGGACCCTGTAGAGTCAGAAGAAGGCTGCCCATGTGATTAGTAGAGGCCCCATCGAGTCAGACAGGGCCCTCTTCTAATCACCTGTATTATTGCAGCGGTCTTCTGACTTGACGGGAGCCTTTACTAATCAGCTTTGTTACTGCAGCATTCTTCTGACTCGACATGGACAGCTAGTATTGATGGTACTGCAGCCTTCTTTTTACTCAACATGGGCCATTAGTAATGACGTGTTACTTCAGCATTTGTCTGACTCTACAGGGACCTCTTCTAATCACCTGTGTTACTGCATCATTCTTCTGGCGCTACAAAGACCTTTCCTAATCATCTGTGTTCCTGCAGTCTTCTTCTGAACTCTGACTCTATTGAGACCTCTAGTAATCACAGGTGTTACTGCCGGCTCAACCAGACTCGACAGAGGTCTAATCATCTGTTTGACTGCAGTCATTTTTCTGATGTTTCTTGCGCCTCTACTCATCACATGTGGTACTGCAGAATTCTTCTGACTTGACAGGGGCCTTTAGTATTAAAATGTGTTGCGCAGCCTGCTTTTGACTCTACAGGGACTGCTAGAAATGACATGTTACTGCAGCCTGCTTCTGACTCTACAGGGATGTCTGCAAATTACCTGTGTTACTGCAGCCTTCTTCTGTCTAGAAGGAAGCCTTTACTAATCAGCTCTGTTACTGCAGCATTCCTCTAACTCTATGTGAGATTCTAGTAATCACCTGTGTTACTGCAGCCTTCATTTGACTCTACAGCAACCCTTTCTAATCATCTGTGTTCCTGCAGCCTTCTTCTCACTCATCGGGGGTCTCTACTAATCAGCTGCTTCACCAACCTTCCTTGGACGCTGCTTGGACCTCTAGTCATCACCTGTGGTACTGCAGCTGTCGTCTGACTTGACAAGGAGCTCTACTAATCAGTTGTTCACTGCAACCTTCTGCTGGCTCGACAGGGGCATCTTCTAATTGGCTGTTTTACTGCAATCTTCTCTTACTCCACCTGGGTATCTACTGATCACATGTGTTACTCCAGTCTTCTTCTGACTCTATGTGGACGTCTGGTAATCACTTTACATTACTCCAGCCTTCTTCTGACTCAACCAGGGCTGATACTAATCACCTGTGTCATTGCAGCCTTCTTCTGACTCTACTGGGGCTCTAGTAAGAACCTGTGTTACTGCAATCTTCTTTGGACTCTACTGGAATTTCTGGTGTGTTACTGCAGCCTTCTCCTGTTACGACAGACACCTCTAGTGATAGAATTGAAACGTAGTTTTACTCTTTCCTCGTGTTTTACTCCATATTATGTTAGCATTTATATAGCTAATAAATTATGTTCACAAGTGTGTAAGATGTGATGAGTTGATACGGAATGTCACGCCAGTTAAGTTGACATGTGTGCCGCCATTTGAGTTCGCCTGTGCCGCCATTTTAGTTAGAAGAACGCCATGTTCTGATGAAATCAAAACTGTTACTTGCATACTCAAAACTGTATTTTTTTGTTCATTTACGAGAAATTGTCCTTGCTAAGTTTCGTTTCTACAATGCTCATGTTAGCTCGTTGGCGCGTACCTTTCCTCTTAGATCAAGGCCTTCTCCCACTTGTCTAGAGGGGAGGATATGCCAGACAACCTTGAAAGGTAGAAAGCTTGTACCAGGCTGCAGAATCGAGACTCATCTTCTGTACCCTCATTGTATTACAACACCTGCTAGTGCTTTTCCATGGTAGGCGGGTCTTTGTGGGCCCCGCAACATACATAATGTAACTACATGTTTGTAAGAGTCAGTCCCTCTTCAGCCATAATGGGAGGCTATTCTGATTGGACTCCACTGCAGTGAATAAACCAGTTGTGCTTGTATTCTCTACTGCATCAACAACTCTTCTTCTTGGAAGGCTAGAGGAGGTCGAGAGTGGCTCGGGTGGCCCTAATCGGGTCACTTCCTTCACTAGTAAACACCTGTGTTACTCCAGCCTTCTTCTGATTCTATGTGGATGTCTAGTCCCCAAACTTGTGTTACTGCAGCCTTCTTCTGACTCAACCAGGGCTTCTACTAATCAGCTGTGTTACTGCAATGCTCTTATGACTCGACAGGGACTCGACAGAGACCTCTTCTAATCACCCGTGTTAATACAGCCTTCTTGTGACTCTAGTAACCACTCTTCTGACTCTACAAGCATAGCTATGAATGATGTTTTATTGCAGCCTTCTTCTGACTCTACAGAGACGCCTAGTTATCATATGTTTTACTACATCCTTCTTCTGACTCTGCAAGGATAGCTATGAATGATGTTTTAGTGCAGCCTTCTTCTGACTTTACAGAGACCCCTAGTTATCACCTGTTTTACTACATCCTTCTTCTGACTCTACAAGGATAGCTATGAATGATTTTTAACTGCAGACTTCTTCTGACTCTACAGAGACCCCTAGTTATCACATGTTTTACTACATCCTTCTTCTGACTCTACAAGGATAGCTATGAATGATGTTTTAGTGCAGCCTTCTTCTGACTTTACAGAGACGCCTAGTTATCATATGTTTTACTACATCCTTCTTCTGACTCTGCAAGGATAGCTATGAATGATGTTTTAGTGCAGCCTTCTTCTGACTTTACAGAGACCCCTAGTTATCACCTGTTTTACTACATCCTTCTTCTGACTCTACAAGGATAGCTATGAATGATTTTTAACTGCAGACTTCTTCTGACTCTACAGAGACCCCTAGTTATCACATGTTTTACTACATCCTTCTTCTGACTCTACAAGGATAGCTAAGAATGATGTTTTATTGCAGCTTTCTTCTGGCTCTACAGAGACCCCTAGTTATATGTTTTACTACATCCTTCTTCTGACTCTACAAGGATAGCTAAGAATGATTTTTAACTGCAGAGTTCTTCTGACTCTACAGAGACCCCTAGTTATCATATGTTTTACTACATCCTTCTTCTGACTCTGCAAGGATAGCTATGAATGATGTTTTAGTGCAGCCTTCTTCTGACTCTACAAGGATAGCTATGAATGATGTTTTAGTGCAGCCTTCTTCTGACTTTACAGAGACCCCTAGTTATCACCTGTTTTACTACATCCTTCTTCTGACTCTGCAAGGATAGCTATGAATGATGTTTTAGTGCATCCTTCTTCTGACTTTACAGAGACGCCTAGTTATCATATGTTTTACTACATCCTTCTTCTGACTCTACAAGGATAGCTATGAATGATGTTTTAGTGCAGCCTTCTTCTGACTCTACAGAGACCCCTAATTATCACCTGTTTTACTACATCCTTCTTCTGACTCTGCAAGGATAGCTATGAATGATGTTTTAGTGCATCCTTCTTCTGACTTTACAGAGACGCCTAGTTATCATATGTTTTACTACATCCTTCTTCTGACTCTACAAGGATAGCTATGAATGATGTTTTAGTGCAGCCTTCTTCTGACTCTACAGAGACCCCTAGTTATCACCTGTTTTACTACATCCTTCTTCTGACTCTACAAGGATAGCTATGAATGATGTTTTAGTGCAGCTTTCTTCTGGCTCTACAGACACCCCTAGTTATATGTTTTACTACATCCTTCTTCTGACTCTACAAGGATAGCTATGAATGATGTTTTAGTGCATCCTTCTTCTGACTTTACAGAGACGCCTAGTTATCATATGTTTTACTACATCCTTCTTCTAACTCTACAAGGATAGCTATGAATGATTTTTAACTGCAGACTTCTTCTGACTTTACAGAGACGCCTAGTTATCATATGTTTTACTACATCCTTCTTCTGACTCTACAAGGATAGCTATGAATGATTTTTAACTGCAGACTTCTTCTGACTCTACAGAGACCCCTAGTTATCATATGTTTTACTACATCCTTCTTCTGACTCTACAAGGATAGCTATGAGTGATTTTTAACTGCAGACTTCTTCTGACTCTACAGAGACCCCTAGTTATCATATGTTTTACTACATCCTTCTTCTGACTCTGCAAGGATAGCTATGAATGATGTTTTAGTGCAGCCTTCTTCTGACTCTACAGAGACGCCTAGTTATCATATGTTTTACTACATCCTTCTTCTGACTCTACAAGGATAGCTATGAATGATGTTTTAGTGCAGCCTTCTTCTGACTCTACAGAGACCCCTAGTTATCATATGTTTTACTGCAGCCTTCGTCTGACTCTACGGAGACCTCAAGGAACAATGTGTGTTACCACATCCTTCTTCTGGCTCTACACGGACCTCCTCTAATTGTCTGTGTTAGTGCAGCCTTCTTCTGACTCGACTGGGGACTCCACTAATCGCTATATTACTGCAGCCTTCCTCTTACTATATTATACAGGTTTTGCTTAGTTCCAGTGACACAGTGTGCTGGGTGAAACCGGTCCTTGAATGCTTGTGTTCAGGGAGGTCTTGGCTTGGCAATTGGGGCTGGAATGTTCCCACTGGAGGCGGGTCGAAACTGATTTGCACATGGCTGGGTCTATACTGAAGTGGCATGGTGTGCAAAATATCAATGGAGTGGGAAGCAGCCTGAGTATTTACCAGTGGCTAAGATTAATTCAAGCATTCTATCCATCATGGTTTGTATACTTCAAAATATTCTACACCAGCCAGCTGATGGGTTTCACCAGCAAAAGCAGAGTAGAGGATCCATTGTCTGGTTTAGGGAGATTTTTGCTTCTTCGTTCTCGCTTATCAGAGATCTACAATACAGCTCAGGCTTTCTGTTTGTGAAAGACCTATTGTGAGCTTACAGGGTATTTACAGCTCGCCCATTGCTTACTATTGCCTTTCTCTTCTTCTTTTTGTCTCCACCCTGCAGAGGTTCCTGAGTGAAAAGTATTTGATATATAATCCATGACATTTACAAAGATTGAAAATGTTGAATTCAATGTCTAGTTTTAAGCTATCATAACATATATTTGCCTTTCCTCCTGAAATGTTTTTTCTTTTACATTTTTTATTCAGCATGGCACTCACATTATAAATGTGAGACATATTGGCTTTCCCAATGCTTGTCTTTGCTGTTTGCAAAGCAGTATTGCCGCTGCACATCCCTGCATTAACACATTCATTGTGTTTCTTTAAAGTCCTTATTTTATTTATTTATTTATAAAGTTTTCTATAGCGCGAACTTGATCCCTAGGGATATCAGAGCGCTTTACAATCTGATGGAAAGGAAGGTAACAGTTCAGTACATGAGCCAAATGGGAATATAAAACAGACAGAGCATCAAATAGGGCTCACATAACAAGGCCAGTTACAAATCCTAGGGGCCAGCATAGAATGAGCTAGTAACTGATACATAGCGACATGGGGGGGGGGGGAGCAAATGATTCAACAAGAGAAGAAGAGAAAAGAAAAGAAAAAAAAATACATGATTAGCATCCAGGTCTGGGCTTAAAGGAGTAAGTCCAATGCATTAGAGTAGACGATCGCGCACCCTATTAAGGTAAGAACTTGTTCTTGAGGAATCTTTTTACTTCCAATTTGAAAGCAACCTTGGAAGAGATTCTAATAATTTCCGGTGGAAGAGAGTTCCAGATTTTCGGTGCAGAGCCAGAGAAAGCTCGTTGGCTTGTTCTCTTTTTGCGAAAGATCTGAGGTTTCAGGCG
The DNA here is from genome assembly GCF_964204655.1 of Triturus cristatus. Classification (NCBI taxonomy): domain Eukaryota; kingdom Metazoa; phylum Chordata; class Amphibia; order Caudata; family Salamandridae; genus Triturus; species Triturus cristatus. The sequence continues at coordinate 66,839,012 of NC_140579.1, read as the reverse complement.
GAGAGAGTTAGCACTCCTAGACGGTCTACCCCCTCCGGATAGCTCTACCTTTTGCGCTGGATAGTTGGGGGGTTTGAAGTGGAGGGCTTTGTGCGACAGGCAGGCAATCTTTAGCTGTATTCTTGCTTCATAGGGCAGTCAGTTTAGGGATTTTAAGACTGGGGAGATGTGTGCATTTCACTTGGTGCATGTAACCAATCTGGCCGCTGGATTCAATGATGCCCTTAGTGGGGCCAAGGTTGCTACAACATTCCTTGTTCGGGTCTCAATGAGAGTTTCTCTGTATTCCATAGGACCATAGAAGCATCTTCCATTGATTTTGCGCAGGGGCAATTTACCTCCGGTTGTTATATTGAAGCAGTGCAAAGAAATTAAATGAACAAGCAAAATAAACTGACATAACATAAAGGTAACATACCGCAGTGTGCTAACCCTCTTATTGATGCTTATCTAGGGTGACATTGCATCAAAGTCAAAACAGAGTTCACTCCATCTAGGTTGAGGACATGTGCAGAGCTCTGTCACCTAATGTGTCAAAGCCAAACATAACACCAGATGTTCTTTGGACTGCTCCCTGGTGGACAGGAGGAGGAACTGCAGCTACAAAGGACCTCAGACATGCTCCCTCTGCTTAGCCAGTGACATTGGGTACAAACTATAGAGTTGTGCATTATAAGATTACAGAATGTGATACAGTACGTGTTCACCACGAGTATCTATTCAAAGCGGTCAATATGTTACCTGCCACCCTGTAATAATAATGCATTATTAGTTCTGCTATGTGCTGTATAATTTAGTTTGGGATCTCCAAGTGACTGAAAAAAGAGAAAACCAAAGACCAGTTGTGCTTTCAAAATGATAAACAAATGTTCACACAGTCTCCATAAAATTTCCAATCAATAACTTTATATGTGTTTAGTTATCATACATAATATTTTTTAATATCCTGAAAACTGGATAGCACATTAGTATTCCAATATTTGACAATCTGAGTGTGTCAGGCCGGCCCTGCAGGGGAGGAGGCGACAAAGTCCAGCTCTAGAGAATATCAAACCCTGCACATGCGCATGTGCAAGCACTGGCAGGCTCCTCCCAGAGGTGGAGGGGCGACGCCTCAACTCTTCCAGTCCTTGGAGGTCTCTGTTTCAAACCCTAAGGTAGGACAAGCATTCATGGCCCCACTGCTGCTAAGACATCCTGCTCAGACAGGCTGACATCTGATAGGTAGGTGGGTCTGAATGCATTGTCATCTCTCCCAGTGATGAACCTCAGGAGCAGCAACCACAATGCTCACTTGAACTTCGCGATGAGGAAGCCGGCCAGGGAGATCAGGACCAGCAGCAGAACGATCCGGAGGATTTGGAGAGCCGTGTGCAGATCACCCGACACAAGCTGTCCTTGGATTCCTGTAATTAAGGAATTGCATCAGTACCAGTAATACAGGTCAAATATTTACTCATTGGAATTGCAGATCAACGAAACAGGAAATGTTTGATTCCCGATAGTGGTTGAATGTCAGAATATTGAGGACAAAAATATGGACTACCAGAATATCATGAAGGTAAGCATGTATAGATAAGTATAGGTTCACTGCACCTAACTCCACATCTACATACACTAACAATATATAAATCTTTGAGGTACAAAGATGTGGAGTTAAGAGTCAATCAATGAATGAATACAGATTTATCAAAAGCAGCTAGTCACTCGTGAGGGTATCCAGGCGCTATCCAGATCCAGGTTATCCAGAGTAGTAATATTTGGCAGGTGATGTAAACACCTCTCAAATTCTAGTAGTAAACTCTGGCAGATAAGGTACAACTGGCACCCGTGAGACTGCTCCCTTTGGCACTACTGGTAGCAGAATTACCGCCACCATGGTGTAGTGTAACAGCAGTAATCCCACTTCAGCTAAGGTTGCACCGGTATTCAAGAGCATCCATGACAAGTTTTGTCACACAAACTCCCATACTGTGAGGAGTAAGTGTGCATACAGATCACTGCAGGGGTGTGATGGGCTCTCTATATACTGCCTTTCTATCTGCTTCGTTCCTCACTGCTCCTCTAAATCACTCTCCTCCTGTCTCTAACCATTACACCTCTACAACTTCCTCTTCACTGCCCCTTTATTGTATCTCTCCTTCTTACTGCCACTGTCTCCTTCTCAATCTTATTTACCCTCTTACTTTCCCCTTCCCCCCATCGTCATTTCCTTGATTCCCCTCTCTTTCTTCTTACATTTCTTACCCTTTGTAAGCCTCTGTTCATATTTCATTGTCTTATCATTGCTCGATCTTTTTAATTCCTACCTCCTTTTCTCTGCATTTACCCTTTTCCTCCTTCCTGCCTGCTTCACTTCTCACCTTTCTCACCCTACTTCCTCTTTGTCTCCCTTCTCCTTTATATTCCCTTCTATTTATTGCCACTACTTTTATTTCTTCAAGTTTCACAGGTTAATAACAATAGAGGTATAATGCCTGTCAGGGCTGTACTTGAATGAGGAAAGTTGAAGCTGGAGACCTTATAGGGCCTAACAGCATGGGAGATGGTTCATCACATTTTGAATATAAGTTGGAAAGTATTAAGAAGGATAGGAATACAGAAAAGTTTCTCCACTTGTGAAATCTAAATAATTGTTGCCATATTAGGATTGGCCAATGCTCTTAATATCATTGCTAAATCTCTGCTCTCGCCCTCTCTGCTCATACATGGAGTTTTCTGCTCCCCATACTTCTGCTGACCACTGGTGGCTGGTGGGGCATTAAGTTACCCTACATTCCTATGAGCACAGCAAAGAACCATATTTCTTTCAGGAGATGCTACAGGGTTCTACCCTGAGACCCTATTGATGAAAGGAACAGCACCATTTCGATGAAGATTTGCAAAAACGCAATAAGCTCTGAAGGGCACTCAATATATTCTAGTACTTTTAAGGTATGCCAAGACAGCCTGATCCTCATTCTAAAGACCTAAAGACTGTAGTCCAGTCTTTAGGTCTGGACTACAGGCAGCTTTAGCTGTTTCACTGGCCACCATATGGAATCTTCATGGCTTCTCTTTGAGTCCAACTCTTTTCTACATCTATGGGACCCCTTCTGCTGGGATAATCAGATCCATTAGCGGTGACGTGGTCCTAAGTGGACGGCAAGTAAGATGAGTTGCAGAGAATGCAAGTGAAACACATGAAAACTTCTGTGCATGTGTGTCCTAAATTGCACTATGGGTGAAGGCAAATTTCCCCCAGCGTATAAAGAAACAGAAGTAGTTCTCTTTTGTGGAAACCATGGTTGTTCCACGAGCTTGTCGCCCTAGGAGTTGGGAACTCTACCAGAACGTTTTCAGCCAGGAATCTTGACATCGTTTTGGAGAAAAATTTCTCTATGGCACACTAAGTTAATTCTGTATCTTCGCCATGCTTTGGTATCCCTAAATCACTCCACAATGTAATGAAATGGCTTCCCCATCAGCATCTGCGAAATTGTCACATAGGCTACGATCAGCAGCTTTCTTAACGATGGCAAAGTCATCTATGTTGGTATTCCCAACTACCTCATGAAGTTATTGCAAATTGTTCAAAACACAGCAGCCTGATTGGCTCTCAATCTCCCTGCATGCACCGCAGTACCCTCTTGTCATACCCACAAAGCTCTGACTTCTGCGAGCCTTCCCATATGATCTGCGCCCGACCTTACATTTGGCTAATGTTCCATGTATTTGCCTTACAAGGTCTGGACTTTTTCTCCAATCTGACAGCCCATAACTGGAACCTCCTTCACCTTTCTATCTGACTGTCAGAAAATTCCCAAACTTTAAGAAGGAGCTTCAAACCTGGTTCTTTTAATCCTTCCTGGTGCCCTTTTTCTCACCCTCGCTACTCTAAACCAGTTCAGTAAATACCTTAGCGCACGAATACCCCAATGGGAGTGAGTGGACAATCACGATAACTTGACATGACATAAAATGGCTAGGTATGACATGGCATGACATGACATGTCTAGACATAACGTAAGATAAACAGACATAACTATGACACTATGGGGTCTATTAGGATGGCGGTCGGAAAATCACTCCGACCGCAATGGTAGCGGGAAAACACCGCCCACTAGGACCGCAGCAGAACTGTCGGTCCAATTAGTATGCTCCACAGTCGAAATCTGAATGCAGCGGTACAATCGCGGCATTTAACATTGCGGCGGTTGCTGCTGCCAGCAGCACCGCCGCGGTGTCCAAAAAGCATGTCCAGCATTTCCCTGCACTGCATGGCAGGCATTGCACAGTGCCTGCCACCTGGTATAGGGACATGTAGGGGGGTACCATGGATACCCCCCCAGTGCACCCACACCCCCAAACATATTGCAATGGGCCCCCAGAGACGTTCTCCGCATGCCTTTCCATTGCGGTTCCACCGCCGCGGAAAGGCTGGCTACCGCCGGCATCATAATCATGCCGGCGGAGCCTGGCCCTGCACCGACCCCATTTAAGTGGTCCAGCTCCGCCCGCCATGCAAGCGTGCGGACTGCAAAAAATCTCACAGCCGCGGTCGTCACCGCCATGCTAATGGGACCGGCGGTTTTCTGGGTTGCGATTGATTAAACTAGACTTAACATACCTAGACATAGCATAACTAAACATAACATAACTAGAAATAATATAAGTAGACATTACATGATATGAGTAGAGATGACTAGACATATCTAGACATGACGTAACATGACATACCTAGACATAGTTAAACATAATATAACATAGTACAACATAATATTACTAGACATAACATAACTAGGCATACAGAAGCTTTCAGTCAACGCTCTTCATCCTTTGGTCTGTACATGACAAAGCACAAGATATGAATGAATCCTAAAGAAAGTACATTCAAGTATAAAGCAATATACAAAAGAACATTGGAGAATGCAGAGCATAAGCTGAGCGAAAATAAATATTCCAAAATAAAATACAATGTTAAGTTTAATGCAGTAGAAAACACCAAAATATAATACTGTTGCATTTATTCACAAAAAAATGCATGCTTACCAAAGAGAACTTATTGGTTTTGCCAATGCTTATGTACAGGTTTCTCATGGGTACATCCAGTATGTTAGGAATTACCCCTCGTCAGGCGCCAGAATTTCTTTCCTGGGACTCCCTCAGGAAAAGAATGACGTACAATCTTATGTAAGAAACCGTTGCACTGCTGCAACCCTTCTGCACCTCTCTTGTCTGCGAGTAAAGCTTGGTACATACACTACTCAAAAGTCAAAATGAATGGCGTCATGTGACTAAAACAGTGCACGTCATATAACAGGTAACCATGGTTATTTAGTTTTACATGCAGATGAAGCAGTACCAGTGCTGGAAATTAACGAGTTTGTAAAACTTAGAAACACAGGGCGAGATTCACAAAAGTAGCTTACACTTTTGAGAAACTTGCACTTTTGAGTACATTTATTACTTTTTGGCATATTGACAAAATCCGAGTGTAAATTACTACGAACAAAGAAAACTGTGATTTAGTTCAGAACCACATATCGCCAACCACTGGTGCTGCAACACTCTCCCATAGGAAATAATAAAGGAAAGGAACTCAAATTAACCCCCATAGGAAATACTGTTAAATTAAATTAAATATTTTGAAATAGATAAACATATAAATAATTCTAATTTAATGTTTAAAAAATATAGAAATAATACATTGTTATTATTTAATAAGTAATATTGTAATACCCCATTTTAAATTAAAAACAGATACAATAATTTTCATTAAAATAGAACTGCATGTTAGGCTTTGATTTGATTAGATCTGGCTTTAGCCATGACCTATTGATTTTACTAATCGTATACATTTCATATACTTCATTATAAGGACTTTTACCTAGCCTTCTTCAGTCATTAGTCTGACAGTGTGGCATTCATATTTGTCTTCGTCTCTCTACAACATAGAACATGGGCAGCAATTTAAAGTTCTCAAGTTTTTGTGTGAAACTGGTGAGCAGCTATAAATTGCAATGCTGAATTGAGTAGTATGATTATTAAAGGCCTAGGAAACTACATTAGTATCTGGCATATGCTGTTAAATAGCATCAGTTATGTATTAAAGAACTATTTGCACTGGAATGCATTATTTGAGAGTTTTTCAACTACACACGATTGCAATCTCAGTCGCACAGTTCAGCGGTCTCCTTGATAGAGCCGCTGGCAGACATTTTCATGCAATGTAAAGGCAAGTCTTAAACAGCATCTCAGTAGGAAACAGAAAAACAGAGGCATGGACCTTAACCGTTCATCGTTAATCCATTCCAGGCTCATTCTTTGTGGTAAACTGACCAGAAGAAACAGTGTTGGGCACATTTTATGTTTTTTGGGCAGGTGGCTATTTTAGAAAGTGGTAAGCTGCTTATTTAGGTCTGGCTCCAGACATCTCTTGTGGTGTTGCAAGACCTCATATCTTCATAATACACCACATAACATATTGGTGCTCCATTTATACAATTTTTTTCGAATACAGGTATATTGAAGCAGGAAGGCGTGACCTACAGAACCTACTGATGGGCGCTGATGAGCAGGCGCTGCTCCTACTCGTGGGAAGAATGCAAGAAGACTGCAAAGGTGAGATCCAGTAAGGTTTGGTTCAAGTACTATCTTTATTTAGTACGAGATAAAGTAAAACACCTCCAGCTTGTACTCCAGCTTCACAGCTCTAACTTCCCTTCACATTCAAAGCATAACATTCCACCCATGCAGATGGTTCTATATTCCATTTCAAAATGAAGACAACTCTACACATCTTCCCCCTTGTACACAAAGGAAAAAAACCCAATAAAAAACAATTACAACCACATTTCAATGTCCAATTACACAGAACAAATAACTGTCTCAACAAATTGGAAGTGGGTCACCTCCAATTATACATCAATCACAGAGAACCAGTTGAGGAGCATCACATTTACAGACATTCCCTGTGCTCCAAGCAGAACCATCAGCTAAAATAAGAATATTCTTCTTTACAGCTCTTACTTGAACAGGTTTAGAAAATTTGCTCTCACCCTTGATTACTATCCCACTCTTCCTGGTTGCAACCCAATCACCTTCTTTTGTGTCTGGTATTTTAACAGCTTTCCTGTCATTATAATGACTATCGGCAGCCAATTGCTTTTGACACACATCACGCTCAACAGCGGTGCAATCAACCCACACACACTATTTTATCTTTCAGCCAACCAGGTACTTCCTTCACACCTGGCTCACGCCCTTTGAGAGAGACGAACGGTGACACACCAGTCACAGAATGTGGCATCACTCTATACGACCACACCAATTTCTTCAATTCTTTCAACCAAGACAATCCATTCGACAGCGATAGTTGTATATTATCCATTATCAAATGATTTATTCTTTCTAATATTCCATTAGCAAGGGCCCTGAACAAAGCAACCCTTTCATGTTTGATTCCTAGTTTACTCAATAAATTTCCCATCTTTCACAATACCAACTGTACCCCATTGTCAGACACCAAGGTCTTCGGAATTCCCTCTTTCATGAACACTCTCTCCAAAAATCCCAGAACCTTGTCTGTATCAATGCAATCGGTAGTTTCAATGACAAACCACTTGGAGTGGTAGTCCACCAAAACCATCACAAACCTGTTGTGAAAACCAAGTCTGGAAATCGGACCCAAGAAATCAATTGCTACTCTCTCCCAAGGATGTTTGAGAAAAGCAGTGCAACTAGAAGGAGGCTGCCTCACAAGCTTAGTCTTATCACCGTTCGCACCTGCATAACACTCCTTCATTACTTCCTCAATGTCACTGTCCATTCCTGGCCATTAGAAGGACTGTCGGATCCTCCTCTTTGTCATATTCCTTCCCAGGTGACCCTCATGAGCGATGTCAATAATCCTCCTTCTAACCCCCACTGGTGGCACAAATTGACTCCTCCATAACAACATCCCATGATACACACAACTCGTCAGGTACATGATGATAGCCCTTAAAACAGACATCATCCTCATGATTACCCCAACCTTCAGATACATATTTCATAACCTGTTGTAAAATATCATCCTCAGACGTGGCGAATGCCCACTCTTCCTTATCGAGAGCAAATTCCCTTTCACTCCCTACTACACTAATCTCCTCATCCACCACATCTTCATCCTGCACCACCACATCGAGAGGCATCCTGGACAAACAATCAGCAACTAAATTTTTCAAGCCCTTTACATATTCCACTTCAAAATTGTACTCCAGTACTGATAACATCCACCTAGAAATCCTGGGAGTTACATTACCTTCTAAACCCAATTCCCCCTTAAACAAATGAATAAGGGGTTTGTGGTCAGTACGAACCTTGAAAGGTAGACGCCAAACAAAGTATCTGAAATGATTTATGCCCCAACAACACGCTAGAGCCTCCTTTTCAATAACTGAGTAGGATGTTTCAGCATTCTGAAGTCTCATAGATGCAAATCCAATGACTCTTACTTGTCCATCATAAATCTGAGTCAACACGGCCCCAACTCCAACAGCACTTGTATCAGTGGTAATAAACGTTTTAGCATTTACGTGAAAATGGCCAAGAGTTGGAGCTTGAGCAATACAGCTTTTCACCTGATCAAATGCTTCACTACAAGCCTCATTCCAAACAAATAGAACACCCTTCTTCATTAGTTGTCTCAAGGGTTCTCAGTGAAACCTTCCACAAACTTGGAACAATATTCTGCCAAACAGAGGAAAGATTAAAGATTTCAACTGATCCTTAGTAAGGGGATTAGGAGCATTCTTTACGGCAGAGACAATACTAATTTTTGGTTTGATCCCTACCTTACATATTTCGTGCCCCAAATAAGTCACACAATTTTTCTTCAATAGACATTTTTCTTTCTTAATTGTCAGCCCATTCTCTTCCATTCTCCTCAACACCTCATCAAACACCTCATCATGATGCTTACCATCCTTTCCTACAATTAACACATCATCTCGAAAGCAAAGAACATTTCTCAGCCCTTCAAACATTTGTTGCATTTCTCTCTGGAACACCGCTGAGGCAGATGCTAATCCAAACGGCATTCTACAGTAACGAAATGCCCCCAGAGGTGTACCAAAAGACATGAGATGCCTAGATTCTTCATGTAACTCTATTTAGTGATAAGCAGCTGACATATCGATCAAACTAAATACGTCTCCCCCACCCATGGCAGTTAACATTTCTGAAATATTAAGTAACGGCTGCCTATCAACCCAAATATTTTTATTCAGGTCTCGCAAGCCCAAACATAAGCGAATCTTCCGTCTTTCCTTAGGTGCCACTTCAATGGGCGCCGACCATTCAGAGGCCTTAATGGGCTCTATTATTCCTTGTGCTAAGGGTGTTTTAAGTTCCTCATGAAGAGGTTCTCTCATGAGATGAGGCACACTCCTCACTTTGTGAACAACTGGCTTAGAATTATTTTTCAAAATGATTCTGTGAGAAAATAATTTGAGTTTTCCGAGATGATCAGAAAACACCTTAGGATACTTCTCCATCACAGTCACCTCATATGTATCAATATTGTGTACAACCAAAGTAGTAACTAGTAAAGTGGCGTAGGGATTTAGAATTAAATTGAGATCTTTTTGGTGATGCCACCCTAAAAGGTCAGACCCCTGTTTGGTCAAATATACATGTCCAAAAACTTTTTTACCATTAAAGGAAATTACTATCCATCTCATCCTCACAATTTCTATGATTTTTCCACCATAGCCAGCTGCTTTAATGTCGGGCTTGTCCCACACCAACATTTCCCCTCTCCACATTTTGGAAAACGTTTCTCTAGAGAGTAAAGTATACAAACTCCCTGAATCCACCAACATTTCAATTCCACATTTGTCCAAGCTTATAACACAATGAGGTTTCTCTAATTTGGTTGTGCTTTCCTTGGGAACATCATCTATTGATAAATGTGGATCAACATCGGAGTGCATTGATTTTTCGCAAACTTCTACACTCAACATTAGTTAACGCACACTCTCACAAGTGTCATGCACCGCTTGTACCCGAGTGAATTGAGTTTTCGTTCTACAAACCTTAGCAAGGTGACCTTTCCTACCACAAGCTCGACATGTAGCACTCCTGCCCATTCACATGGTACTGGAAGCAATATGGCCAGGATCGCCGCAACGGTAATATTTAATCACTCTAGTATCAAATATAGGAGTTGGAGAAGGAGTTTTCCCAGATTCATTAAATTTATTAGAAGAGTGGAAGGTCGTAACAGATTTTGCTTTCTTGGTTTCATCAACAACTGCATGTACTTCAGGTACCTTTGGAATATGTTCCTTAGTCAACACTGAACTATTGCATTTGTCCATCTCCTTAATCCACAAATCTGTGTGCTCCAACCCTTTACCAATTTCAATAGCTTCTTCAAGTGGAGAGGTGTGGTGCAGCGGCCAGGGCAGCTGACATCGGAGCACAGGGTTCACGGTTCGATCCCCGGCTCCGGTGGCAGCTCAGCACCATGTGACTCTGGGCAATAGCTCACTTAGGGCCACATGTAGGTAAATTACATTTACCGATCCTTAAATACCGAATTTTACCGATTCGGTATTTATGAATCGGTAAATGTAATGTAGGTAAAAAAATACCGATTCGGTAAGTGTCGGTATTTTAGAATCGGTATTTACCGATTCGGTAATGGTAACCTGTATCTCATTGATTCCCATGGGCCACGAGGCCCATAGGAATCAATGGGAAGCCAGTTACCATTACCGAATCGGTAAATACCGAATCGGTAATGGGGGGAGCTCAATCAAGGGTGGCAGGGTGTCACATTGACACCCTGTTGCACCCCTGATACCTGCATGTGTGCACATGTGGCACACATACATGCCCTGAGGGCATGTGTGTCTGCCACATTGCACACATCTAAGGGCCAAATAATGCCTTAACTGAGACATTCGTCATTTACCACCAACTTTCAGTTGGTGGTAAATAACGAATCCCCACACCCACCACACACTCCCCCTACATCTCATTTCTGTATTCGGTATTTACCGAATCGGTAAAATTACCGATTCGGTAATTTTACCAAATCGGTAAAATACCGAATACAGAAATTATCCCCCTACATATCAAAAGCCTAAATACCGGTCGGTAACGGTATATTTACCGAAAATCGGCCGTTACCGACCGGTATTGGGCTACCTACATGAGGCCCTTAATTTCCACGACGGCCCCCAGCGCCTTGAGACCCGTAAGGGCGAGTAGCTCGCGCTTTATTATAAACGGACTTTGATTACAATTTATCTCTAACTCTTTTGTTATTGGTACATATTACAATTTAGTCCTGGATAAGAGAATCAGCAAATTCTCCAAGTTTGCATGTTAGCGAAAGTCCCCTTAGCGCAGCAACATAAATTGCAATATCTTCATCTACCTTTTGAGTATGACAAAAAAATGTATGTCTCTCTAAAACAGTGTTAATTTATGTAATGAAACAAATCTCGAGCATTTGCAATGTCATTTCGTAAACATTATTTGGCTGACCATCCCCATTCCTAAAGAAATTTCCAGAAGATCCTCGTATAAACGCCTCCCTTCAACACCTAAGTGATGGAGTAATATGGCTTGTCTATGCACCGTACCATACTTGTCAGCTCCTGTTGCTAACACGTAAGTAAGAAACAATTTTTTCCACTCCTTCCATGGAATAGGAGGTTCACCAGGAGTAGCAAGAAAGCTAGGTGGTGCAGACAAACTTTGATCAGCGATAATCACAGATAACCGCACGCAAATAGCATAGAATTTAAACTATTCCAATCACATGTAATTACCCTCAACAAATGTTTAAAGACAAATACAATGTGGTTCAACAGTATGAATGGGCTACCTGTAAGAAAATATGGGTTAAACAAAATAATGAACTAATATAAAAAAATTAAAATAACGACAAAATAATAAACCGGTAGTCATCTGTTTCTATTGAAGATAGTATGTTTCTAGTTCAAGAAGATTGATGTGAGGAGTGGACAATTTCTTTGTAGACGTGGATACAAAGTGTTTAGAAGTAAATGTAGTCGGGTCCACTTTAAGATGGCGGCCAGAGGAAACAGAAACGTAGTAAAGCAAATTCCAGCCCAAGGAGTTAACATGGCCGCCGCAATGCGTGGTTTACGTATGTTTTCATTAGGCAATTGGAGTCAGACATTCATGAGGCAGTGCGCGAGAGCAAAAGCTCGTGAAGAATGCAGACAGAAGCAACGCACAAGGACTCCGCGAGAATGTGAGCGTGACTAACGGTCCATTCAAAATTGAAGAGTTTGAAGAATTTATCCTCAATGCTTTCTCTGCCTTGAATATTGCAGTTGCAAAACAGCGCACTCTCACACTGCCAGCATAGCCTAAATGTCATTAAAATAGTAGAGCAACAAGTCAATTCAGTTCTCACCGCTCAACGCCGGCAGCAAATGTGATAACAGTCTCTTCGAAATCGAAGGATTTGTTCACGATGCTTCTTCTGTCTTGTATACCGCTAGATCGCAGCTACAGAACAGCGCTCCTTCACACATTCAGCACTAGCGTAAATGTAGTCAAAATTATATCAAGCAGCAGTTCCATTCAGTTTACACTGCTCAGGGCTGGTAAAGATGTTGCCAAAATCATCCAGCAAAGTTTAACCCTTACAGTAGTTGTATTGGTAGAAATCCAGGGGTGGAGGTGATAGTAAACTGCCCCCTGCGCAGTATGGGTTCGCCAACTCGTCACCAATGTAAAGATGATATCCAGTAAGGTTTGGTTCAAGTACTATCTTTGTTTAGTACGAGATAAAGCAAATCACCTCCAGCTTGCACTTCAGCTTCACAGCTCTAACTTCCCTTCACATTCAAAGCATAACATTCCACCCATGCAGATGGTTCTATAATCCATTTCAAAATGAAGACAACTCTACACAGACCTTGTTACAACTTTCTCGAGTAAAAAGCTGACTCTGCTGCTCTCTGCAACCCTCGCTTTGTTGTGCCAACTTAAGAACCAGGCATGTTCTTGAAGAGGGGCAATAAGTACTGTGGAGTGGAGTCCCATTTACAAACTTATGTCTAAGGTGAGTTCTTTTTTGGTTGAGGAGCTGACAGCAGTAATGATGCACTAGGAGAATCAAGCCATGAAGAGGCATCTTATGGCGTTTTTAGGCTCGATTGGGGGTTCTGGGGCACACATGGGTTGCTGGGCCTAATGTGGCAGGTGCCAGCCTACTGGGGATACAGCATCAAGTGCACACTTTTAGCATGTGACTCTCAGGGCAACGAGGCAAGCAGTCCAAGACTTACTCAGAGAGGCGATGTGGGGTTAGAGCCTCAGAACCCCCAAAGCCTCAGGAATGCTAGTTTTACACAATGTTAGCCTGGCAGGCTACTTGCCACCTCCAAGTTGTACAAAGCATAAGATGATGGACGGAGAGCTGAAACTTTTCAGACACTTACACCCAGTCACAGATCTGGGTTGAATCCATCATCGTTCTTTAGCTCACTTCGCCACCACAGTTCAGACACAGCTATATGCAAATCAGTCTTGACCCGGTGCCTCATGGGAACAGTCCAGCCTGAACTGTCAATCCATGTCTTCCCTGGACCGGAAACAAGCATCCTGGGACCGGTTTCGGGCTAATAGCCCTCTTCAGCCAGGCTAGCTTGAATCCAGTGGCAAAGTGAGCAAGGGACCCACGCCTGGGCAGACCCTGCCAACTTAGGGCAAACAAAACAAACACGAGGAGATGATGAACGGAGCACTGAAACTTTTGAGACACTCACCCCCAGTCACAGATCTGGGTTATATCCATCATCGTTCTTTAACTCACTTCGCCGCCCCAGTTCAGACACAGCTATATGCAAATCAGTCTTGACCCTGTGCCTGTTGGGAACAGTCCAGCCAGAACCTCCAAGTTGTACTGCATATTTGCAAGGGCTCTCCAATTTATGGATTCTGATGACTAGCAGTCGTACAGTGAACTCTACTGGCATGAACTATCATATACCTATGCCACATAAATGACTATGCCATATTGAGGCGCCGGGGTCGGATCAGGCGTGGATGCTGCAATACACAGCGTATCGCTGGCTGATGAATTACGCAGCCGAATATTCAAGCACGAAGCTTACTTTGAATCGTGCACTGTGGATATTGCTAGGATAGAACCTTTCGTGGATTAATTGCTTTTCCCAGCCATAGTGAGGCTAGGACGGAATTATAACCAGTCAGAAGGCTTGAAAAATTGGGCCAGATATACTAAGCCCTGAGGAAGTCACAGGTGTCTTGTCCCGAGCGACGAAACACGTGTTGGCTGGAGTCTCAACAAGAAAATATCAAACTACTCTATTTTGCTATGCTTGTTCCTTCGATATAAGTTGTTGACTTGTGATATTACATATATGAGTGCCAGGGTTTGATAATAACATACCACATGCTTGATCAACTCTGAGGTGCACAAACACCCCCTGCAAGAAGTATTGTCGCATAAGCAGCGCCAATCTGGTAGAAATATGATAACTCATGGCAAGAGTGAGCACTTATCATGCTGGAGACATTCCCAGGGGTGTCGCTTGGTCAGTAAGATTGGGGTGTGTGAGCTTCAGATTTTCCAACAATCAGGCTAGCATATAATGTTTAAATAAATTATAGGATGAGAAGGGTGCATGAGAGGGGCCTAGGGGACAGTGGAAAGGGAGAGGAATGCGGATTGGTAGGAATACTAAGAGAGAAAACAATATTTTGTGAAACATTCAATAGTCTGAGGACTTTCAAAACAGAGAGGAGAGAGTGTGTGTGTATTTTTGCCCGAATGTATGTACTAATCCCTGGGGAATTCCGACTGACATCTCACAATACCAGTCTGAAAGCACCTGTTTCCAACTATTTATCAGAAAATACATTTATTAGAGGGGTGTAACACTCCAAAGACCCTCCCTGGACATTCCCATGGTAAAAGAATTCCACAGTTCACAATAAGACAGCTCAGTGAGTTGAGCACTCACTGCAGAGATCCATATGTACTCTGCAGGTCACAGGTTTGTATCCCAGCACGCGCGACTCAGCATTTCATCAATCTGAGTATGAGAAAATGAAAACCATTGAGTTGGGTAATACTAACCCGGTTGCAGAAGCGCAAAGAAACATTCAGATTGTGTTATGAGCTATTCCAATGATCATCATTAGTTTTAGTAAAAAAGACCAGCTGTGATTCAAGTGGGTCACAGCGATTCAAGAGTGGATTGCGGTTTCTGAGAGAGAGGGCGTCATTCGATGACTTCAGGAAGGATACAACACACACAAAAGTAACCACAAGCGAACCCACATATAGGTCACCACTGTCTGAGGTGGAGTGCATTTGCATGTAGGTACGTTGTTGCGTCGCTTGCAATCTAGAAGGAGGCAGGAGATGGTGGAAGAGGGAGAGAAGATTGTTGTTGCCCTGCCAGATATCTCCCACCCTCTTGCATCTCCCCCGCCCTCCCCATCCTTCACAATGCCCCACACACTGGGGCATCACAAGAGCAGCCCCAGTAGCATCACAACTTCGCACATTGTCAAAATGTCACTAGTTCTGCAATAGAAAGAACAGATAATATGTGGTAAAATCTGGTCATGTCATAACACAACATGCAAAAACATTCCAGCAGCATATCTTTGACCAGAAGAAAATGCCATGTACTCACTCATATCCAAGTGAAATTTAACAAGGGCGGTTACCATAACTGTTTGTGTGGATAAATGCATTTCAGCCTGAAACGGTAGGCGCTAGTCACCAGCTTGGGAATTTACTGTCTCCTTATGGGCCGAACAGTAACAACAATACCTTATCTCTTACATATCTTAACTGAGTCAAAGATAGAGGGATGTGAGGTTGCAAAGACCCCTGACTCACAAGTTCACAAAGAGGACAAAGTTTAAACAAGCAGTCTAGCGCTGACTGCAAGCCTTTAGCTTTGTCAATGCTTGTTTGTTTTGCCATTGTTTTGGCAAAACTTTACTTTTGCGGAAGCTCCCAGGCCCTCTTGGAAGGGAACTTTGTGTGTGGATGTGCTCCTTGTGAAAGGGTAGAATGCCATCACTCAGAGTGAAGTTAACCAACAGCTGAAGTGGGCTGGTCATTGTCTTCTGATGTGTGGTGTTAGTGGACTGGGTGGAAGAAGAATGTGAATGACACCAGAAGAGATGTAGATGGCAGATCCACGCTAGCCAAGTCCAGGCTTCTTTCCTGGTGACCAGTCTGCTGAAAGAGAACTAAAAGGAATGGTAAATGCTGGATGGATGGTTTGATGAGGGGGTCAGACTGGCCATAGTGGGCATCAGCGGGGCTGGAAGGGTGGGGGCCGTTTGTTTGTTACTGGGGTGTGGTTTTTTCAATATCGACACCCAGTAACAAAAGCAGCAGTGCATCACACTTGCACCTCCCCCTGCCCCCACCCCACATCCCGCCGGGGGCTGGACCTTCAAAATGACAGGGGCTGCTTTGGGTTTCCAGTCCACTTCTGGGCTTGGTGACTGGCTGTACATGCAATGTGTGGTGGATGAATACATACATTTAAAGCTGCTTTGGTAGATGAATTGGTATACTCATAAACTAAGAATGAATTAATACAACAATTTGTTACAGACACGTGTTTCACAGGGGCTTCAATGTGTAGAAAACAGTCCCAGTGTGCATGGTTAAGAGTATGTAAGTCATTGAGACATATCTCCTCTGCCCACGCTATAGCTCCAGATAGTTTTGTTTTTGAAGCCCTCAGTTTTGACAGTTTGAGTTCTGCTACACAGGACTCAGGTCTTTAAGTATACTGTAAGAGGTATCCTCTCTCCAGTTCAGGCCATCAAAGTGAGGCTAGCCTGACACTGGCTGCATCAATAGCCTGTCACTGGGCTCCCACAAGCTGTCACTCTGAGGTTTGAATTGTTGATAAATGGCACACTGTGACTTGATTCTAGGTGTAAATGCTTGACCAGTGTATGAAGGTAGATGGAGTTCTAAAGTGCAGATTCCCTGGTGTCGCAAGCATCCTCCATCCTTCTGACTAAAGCCTTCTGAGGAGTAGATGGTTAGCTCTGGAATATGACTTATTTCTTTTGTGGAATGTTATGTGCGCCGTGTTCTGTGGATGTGACGTATTGCTTCTGGGGGATTCTAGAGAGGCGGTTGGAGGATCATGCTCCTCAGACCATGGCTGTTTATGAGTGTGTATGTCTTTTATTTCTTTTGTGGAATGTTATGTGCGCCGTGTTCTGTGGATGTGACGTATTGCTTCTGGGGGATTCTAGCAAAGCGGTTGGAGGATCATGCTCCCCTGACCCTGGCTGTTTATGAGTGTGTATGTCTTTTATTTCTTTTGTGGAATGTTATGTGCGCCTGTTCTGTGGATGTGACATATTGCTTCGGGGGGATTCTAGAGAGGCGGTTGGAGGATCATGCTCCCCTGACCCTGGCTGTTTATGAGTGTGTATGTCTTTTATTTCTTTCGTGGAATGTTATGTGCGCCTTGTTCTGTGGATGTGACATATTGCTTCGGGGGGATTCTAGAGAGGCGGTTGGAGGATCATGCTCTCCTTACCATGTCTGTTTATGAGTGTGTATGTCTTTTATTTCTTTTGTGGAATGTTATGTATGCTGGTTCTGTGAATGTGACGTATTACTTCTGGGGGATTCTACAGAGGCGGTTTAAAGGTCATGCTCCCCTGACCATGGCTGTTTATGAGTGTGTATGTCTTTTATTTCTTTTGTGGAATGTTATGTGTTCCGTGTTCTGTGGATGTGACGTATTGCTTCTGGGGAATTCTAGCGAGGCAGTTGGAGGATCATTCTCCCCAGACCCTGGCTGTTTATGAGTGTGTATGTCTTTTATTTCTTTTGTGGAATGTTATGTGTTCCGTGTTCTGTGGATGTGACGTATTGCTTCTGGGGGATTCTAGCGAGGCGGTTGGAGGATCATGCTCCCCTGACCCTGGCTGTTTATGAGTGTGTATGTCTTTTATTTCTTTTGTGGAATGTTATGTATGCTGGTTCTGTGGATGTGACGTATTGCTTCTGGGGGATTCTAGAGAGGCGGTTGGAGGATCATGCTACCCTGACCATGGCTGTTTATGAGTTTGTATGTCTTTTATTTCTTTTATGGAATGTTATGTGCGCCGTGTTCTGTGGATGTGACGTATTGCTTCTGGGGGATTCTAGGGAGGTGGTTGGAAGATCATGCTCTCCTGACCCTGGCTGTTTATGAATAAAATAACTTCAACAGGTTTCACATGACACCTTGTTATTACAGCTTCCTACCACAGGGAGATGTATAAACAAATACAGGCCCATGCCTAGCTCGCCGAACATGTCAAGGAGCCGTGAAGTCTGTCGATGCACCCTCGTTCGTGTCCTTGTCGCCAAGCTAGGCTGTCACTGGTCCCAGCACCGTAGGCCATCGTTTGCTCCTCTTGGAGATCACAGAAATCTCTGGTGTGCCAGAGGAAGGAAAACTGAACAAGGGAGAGACTACTGCCATCAAGAGGAAGGAAGGATACAATGCAAATGAGCTGCAAATTATCTATATATCAAAATGTCAATGTTTTTATCATGCTATGCCTATTTGATTTCTAAAAATCAATAAAGATGTCTTGGAAAAATAAGAGGGATGAAGTAGCCAGTGAGAGTTCCCTGGCCTGAAGTCATGTTTCACAGGCTGTCACTGACATCACATTGTATTTAAAAAGCACCTAATTTACACGTAAGTGGTAACGGGTCACCGGTTGGTGTTAATTAGCAGATGCATCCACTGCCTCATGTAGGATTAGAGGAATAGTGCTTCGCCATCACAACTGTGATCTGGAATGGATAACCTTTTCGGTAGTGCAGCTGGGGACACAGCTTTGAAGGCATCTCTTCTTTAGGGCCCGGCTTTTGATGCAGGGTTCCCTGGAGTTTTTCCATTTCCGGTCTGCAATGCACAATATCATAGCCCGGACACGAAAAGTGTTGGAAAAGTGTAAAAATACCCCACACTGCACTGCAAAGTACTAGTGTGTGGTTGACATTAGTTTTTCGGTCTGACCTTTTGATTTTGCTAACATATGTATAATATACTTCCTTGAAGGGGCTTCCAGCCAGCTCTCTTCATCCATTGGTCTGTTATGTTTTGCTGCTACCCACTACACCATACAGCATGGGGCAATGCGTCTACCTACTTCAGACACTGGTTAACTTTACTTGGAGTGACTGCATTTGCTCTTTCACAAGGAGCACATCCACACATAAGCTAGTTCTCTTCAGTGCCAGTGCTTTTGTTTTTAGGTCTCGCCTGAGACAGCGCTTTAGCGCTGCCCTGGCGAGACTTATAGTAAGCGAGTTTTGGAAGTGCAAACAGTGGCTTTTCAGGCCTCCAAATACAGTGCATGTGCGTCGGCCGGGCGCGTGCACCATTTGGAGGCCTGAAAGCACTCGTTTGCTTTCACTTTCGCGGGCCGCACGGCCGCTTTGATGTGATCGCGATTACTTTCACACACGCACATCTTATCTGCCCCATACCTTTTGCTTCTTCTGTCTCACCCTCGTACCCCTATCTGTTTTTTCTCCCGTCTCCCCCACCCCACTTCTTTATGTTTAAGCACTTCAATAGTGCTTCCTACTTTGGTTATGTTCCTATTACAATACCACCAAATGCAACTGACTGTATTCGATGTTGCTTTCCTCAACCCCCCATACCCTCCTTCTCAATTGCGGCGGTTGGTTTCGCTTCGCACTTGAGAGTTCAGCAAGTGGAGACGCTTCAATGCTTTCCAGGCAGAACACAAACTACAGCAAAAATCAAACAGATAGTATATAAAAGCTTTAATCTGATAAGATTTTAAAGCAAAAATGATTTTGAAAATTTGGGCCCACTACCCATGCAAAATGCGCTGTCTACCGGCAACTTATACTACATTTTCAGTTTTAGAGTCCTGTGTCGTATTTGCTTTCTGCACATTTTCTGTGGCACCACTGGGAAAGTCAGCTGTAATATATTACATTTGTGCACCGGCAGCGGACTGAAACTTCCCTATATGAACGTGAAGGAACGCTGCTGGAAACCCCCACCTGCATTCCAAGGATGCCAGCAGACAAACAACGCCTCGAGACCTGCCAGCAAGAACCGCTTCACAGTTAAGCCGACACTGCTTCTCGCATGATTGACTATCAGGGAAGGCCCTTAACTGGCACAGGATATCGCCAGGGAATGACTTACATTATTATGCTTGTTTCGACAAGTTTCCTTTCCCTGCAGTGTTTGTAGGGGCCTTGAGTAAATGTTCAGGACGTACGCAGCTAAGACAATAAAAGCGACGCCCCCTCCAATTTCCTTCCAGGCCGACCTGTGCTTTCTTCATCCGGACATTTCACCTCACGGGGGGCAAGGAGGTTTGTTTTACAAACCAGAGGCTTCTGTGATGATAGTAGGTCTCCTTAATTGTTCACTTTGTAAACCCAGCAGTCCTCCTGGGGAGATCAAAGCGGCCTTCGGATAAAGGGACCCCCCCTTGGGCCATCTGATAATGAGGAGCCCGGAGCCGCCCTCCTGGGGGCGCAGGCGCGCGTGCCAACACCTTGCTATCTAGCTGGTCCGCCAGGGTCCCTTGCGTCCCCCCCCCCCCCCTCTCTGGGACATCAAACACCAGCCCGCAGCGCCAGCCCCATTCAGATGCAAATGTCACCTCATCATCAAAGAGGGGAGAATCCAGGAATGGCATCCGGTGCTCTTCCGGGGAGGTCACAGGGCCCAGGCGTGCCTCTGCCCTGGGCCACGTGGTGACCTGTCTAAAGCACTTTCTCCAGAGGAAACAGCGACATGTCTCAGCTGGAGTAGAAAACACAACATACCACAGACCAAAACCGGCACTCCGGTCGAATTCAACAAAGCTGGCAGCGCTCAGCTTGACTCTGCCCTTTCATGGAAATCTAAGGCTGGGATTGCAGAGACATCAACAGATGTCCAGGTGAGGGCAGCGCTTACTGGCAAAGACAACTTTACCTGGCCTCTGGCCAACATGTATCGACGCCACACTACAGAACTGGAACTTTCAAGGAACAAACCTGTTTGCACTGCTGTTTCCATGAATTTTATATCTGGAATCTTAACGTATAATTTATAAAGTAAAGCAAAAGGATGCATACACCCCGCATGGAGAAGTGAAAGAGCTCTTCAAAATATGATGCAATCCACTGAGAAAGAAAATGAAATACATCAAAGGTGGCAATCCGCAGAAAATAAGATTTTACGTAAACTTGAAGTCTAACTTTTAGGACAAGTCAAAAGGTAAAGAGGCAATTGAACCTCATGTCACCCTCAGTCCTTCATTTTAATGAACAACAACATGTACAAACCCCACAGTACCTCCAACTGTGCGATGAAACAGCGCAAACCATACAATATAAAATGTGACAACATGAACTGATGGCGAGTGTTAGACCTGGCGGTTTCGGGTTGGCTAAGGCTTGCGCCAAAGCCAGGCAGAAACCACCACTCTAGTCAGGGCAAGGAAGTTACACGCCAAAGATAACCCCTGCTCACCCCCTTGGTAGCTTGGCACGAGCAGTCAGGCTTATCTCTGAGGCGATGTGTAAAGCGTTTGCGCGCGCACCCAGCAACAACACCCAAGGCCCACCACAAAGGAAACTCCACACAAGGTATTCTATAAAAATAACCTTTGTATTATACACAACACATTAGATAAGAACACACACTTTACAATGCGCCAACAGGCACGGGCAGAATTTACAAGGGATTATAAATATACAGGGGACAGGGCCACCTGGACCACTGTCAAGAATTAGCACTTTTTGATATTCAGCACACAAAATATATAAAATCACTGTAGCACAAAAATAATCTGTATAGCACACAACCAGTACTTACTGGTATCGGGGAAGTACCACCTACGTAACCCTAACTACCTTAGGAGACTGTCACGCAGGGAACTAGAACCTCACTAGCACCACCTGTACTAGGAGAAAGCAACAACCACCTACGTATCACAATACCTGTAGGGGTAATAGAACGTTACACATGATGCATCACATTCAGAGGTGTAGGGAAGGAAAACACATGATGCCTAAAAACATTCAGAGGTGTAAAGCAATGGCACATGACGCATCAAAACACATTCAGAGGTGCAAGGAAGGAACACACATGATGCATAAAACATTCAGAGGTGTAAAAGCAAGGCACATGATGCGTCAACACACATTCAGAGGTGCAAGTAGGAACACAATTGCGCAAAACTCCTATGCCACCACCTGTGGCAGTCCCTGGGCCAACTGGCCTGGAAGGGGCTAGGACGCCCTGCGTTCAGCAAAGTCAGGCTGCGCCAGCTGCGCAGACTAAAACAAGAATGGTCCCCCACCTAAACGTGGCAGCTGCCCACTAAGTGCTGGGCAGCTGGAAAGCGAACTTCAGGCACTCTGCGTGCCTCTGGAGCCCTCTCTGGGCTCTGTTCATTCAAGATGTGCCCCCTAGAGCCCTCGTGGCTCTGCACAACGTTGGAGCCTCACTGGGCTCGAGAAACAATGTGCCAGCTTTTGGAGCCTCACTGGGCTCGAGAAACAATGTGCCAGCTTTTGGAGCCTCACTGGGCTCTCTCGAAGTACCCCCGGTCGTTGGAGCGTCAGCGCTCTAAATAGGCATGCCCCCTCTCGTTGGAGCCTCACGGGGCTCGTGAGCACAGCCCCCTGCACCCCCCAGCAGATGCGCGGAGTCCCCCAGCCCTCTAGGCACTCACCGGCTGCTCGGGGGACTCCCGCGTCGTCTCCGCTCTCCGGGGAAGGCTCCGAGGCTTCTTGACACCGCGGAAGGGGCAGGCACCGACAACGTGCCTCGCGCCCCCTCCGCACAAGCTCCGGCCGTGCTCCTCTCACAGTCCAGCGCAGGGTGGGCTCCCGCCTGGACCTCCACTCTTCCCGGGCACTTCTCCTCGCTGCACAGGAGCGCGGGGTAGGCTCCCGTCCGCTTCCTGTTTCCAAGTTCCGCCCCCGTCTCCACGAAGGCTGCCTGACTTCCGGGTTTCCTCGGCCCGGGCTGCAGCGGTGATCGGAACCCTCAGCAATAAGAGGGGTAGGCTCCCTCGTACATGCAATCCTCGGCGGGGTAGGCACCCGCCGCAGCGATAAGCAAATAAGCGGGGTGGGCACCCGCAAGCCGAATCAAAGCGCTTCACAGCGCTACAAGGTGAGCCAGCGCTCGCAGCGCTACAAAGGATCCTCAGAGCGCTCCCAGGCTCTGAGAGACAGCTAGTCCAGGAAAACAGCGCGCACAGCGCTTACAAAGTTCAGGAAGCGCTCCCAGGCGCTATGGATCACCAGAAAGGTCCAGCAAAGAGTCCTCAAAGAACAGGGGGCACAGGCTGGGCCCAGAGCCAGCACACCGGGCCCTCCAGCAGGGAGGCAGTCCCCAGTGGCGGTCTCTCCTGGCGCCCAGCAGCAGCAGGCCCCCCCTCAAGTGGATCCTGCAAGAGAACACCATGTAAGGGGACACAGCCCCTTTTTATACAGTACAAGGCTTTGTCTAAGGTGCAGGGAAGGGGCGAACCAGTTCCAGCAGGTTCCTGAGCACTTTGTTTTGCTCAGCCCCTCTCCCTATTCACTGGCAGGGCTAGGGTCATTAGACGCACCACAGGGGCCGGCGCCAGCATTGTGTGGGGGAATCCCTGTCCTATTCAGGACCCAGGTACACTCCTCCCCAGCCATCAACATGCTAACTCCCCATTCACCACTGGGTGACTCCTCCTGACTCTGGGGAATTCCCTAGTCCGTCACCTGACCTCACCAGCCAATCGCCAGACAAGCCACACATTTCAGACTGCACACTGAAGTGCCCACTTCTAGAAGTGGCACTTCCACACCAGGTACATGCACGCTGCACACATCAACGCGCAGCATTCACTCCCACGAGTCCGCACATACCAAACACGGGCCTGCACACCCCACGCATCAGGAACTACCGGGACACATACATTCCCCCATGCATTCCTATGGGAGGGCAGGCCAACCTCACAACACGCACGCACTTTACCCTGGGACACAGCGGTAAAGTGCGCAGAAGTCACTAAAATCACTAAACCAAGTCACCATATTACGCAAAAAGTTTCGGGGTGAACCGGCCAGAAGGGCCAAGTCCAACACAACCCCCTTCCAGCCAAAACGCAGGGTAGACCAATCACCACCGTGATGGACTTCCCTGCTTGGGGCGATAGAACACGGACGCGGGCCCGCCACTGCCGGGACACCCTCCGGTTCTACGCCACGGTGAACCCATGGAGTTTCTTCTCAAACCACTCTCCGGACCAACTGGGCTACCCCACTGGTACTCCCAAGCTGTCCGCGGCCAAGACCAGGCCCTAGGCCACCCAGGTGCCACTGGTCCTTGCCTAACCACAGAGTGGGGGGTAGTAACCCCTGGCACATAGCAGCCATTCTCCACTCTACCCCTCATCAGGGCAGTTCTGAACTGCCACCGATTTTCCAGCCTAGGGTCTGTACCCTCAGGCTGACCAGAAGTCACGGGTGAGGCTCTCCTCCCCCTACCTCTTCTCCTAGGGTTCCGCCCTCTCCTCCTCTGAGAGGCGACCCCGTAACATAACTCACCAACCAGCTCAGGACCCCTCCCTGAGAACTGGTCTACCAACCTAGGGTTTAACCCCTCAGGTTGCACCGGGGTCAGAGGTGGGCTCTCCCACCCTCTGCACCCCCTTCCAGAGTCCTGCTCCCTACCAACTGGGGCGGTACCTCTGGAAGAAGAACCGGTCAGGACACTGGTTACAGTAGTCAGACCCTTCAGGTCAGGCTGCTCCTGAACCTGGCCTTCCAACCTCCGGTCTAAAACCTTCGGTGGAATAATTGCCTGGCACTCCAGGACTTCTGGGGATTTGCACACCATCCCCCCGAGAGTAACATATGCCCCATATGTTGCATGACCGTCTGCCTGGCGCAGATCTCCCGTCCCCTGTCCACCTGACAGTGCGCGAAGATCCCCCAGGCCAGACGTGTAGTCGCCATGGTCACTTCTAGGAGACTCAGCCCTCCCGGCTGGTCTCTGACCCACTGGCTCCTCCACCGGGGAACACAGCCCCATGCCACTCCTCTCGCTGGACTTCTGTACCCTCCCTACTGGAGCGGTACTGCCAGACTCTAGAACCACAGGAGCCCTGCTTACAGGCGCTCCAGGTCCTCTACTCACTAGGTGATCCTCCTCAAATGGGCTAACAGGACAGCCTAGGTCCCCAACTTGGTGTTCCCTCCTGAAACCACCCAAGTCCTGAGGCAGGGTTTCGTACGTCCGGGGACCCTCGGTCACCCACTTACTCCTGCTCCACTGAGCCAGGCCGTAAGCCCCTACACCCTCCTCGCTACACTGGGACCTAGCTGGGCTACACGGAGCCTCTTCCACCACGCTGGGCTGGAAGGTACCTGAACCACAACTTGAGTCACTCCCTAATGACTCCAGAGAACCTTTAGCGCTTTCCCAGCGCTCCGCTTCCTCTGCCAGCGCCCAAGGACAAAAGTAGTCATACCTCACCAGGTGCTGGCGCAACCCTGGAGAACAACTACTGAGCATCTGCTCTTTGACAATCATTTTGAGCACTATATCCAAATCCTCTTCCGTGTTGACCTCCAGCCAGTCCCACAGTGCCTCATGACAGTCATCCACAAACAACCCCCACGACTGGTGAGACGGTTTTCTACTGCCCCTGAACTTCAACCTATACTCCTCCTCTTGGGAAACAGGTACCAGACTGGGTAAACTGGGAGTGGGACTTGTCGCACGGGACTCTATTTCGCTGCCACCACTGGACTCAACCCTCCCTGGGGAGCCCAGAAAACTACGACTGCGCGCAGGCGATAATCTACTCTCCAGCACTGATTTCTCCCTGGCGAAGGCCCTCTCAGCCTCCGCCATCCTCTCCTGCGCTAAGACCCTCTCGGTCTCCAGCTTTTTCTCTGCCATCGTCAGCTGCGCCATCCCCCAGGCATGCTCTAACCTGAGCTTCTCCATGGCCAGCTGATGCTCCCTCTCTTCCCTCCTATCCACCCACTCCTCTGGGGACAGGGAAAGGGATGGGGTGCTGCTCCTGACACTGGACCCAGCAAGGGACTCCCTATCTACGGGGTCTCCACTCTCTACTGACGTCCCTGTCAGGTAACCTTCCTCCTCCTCAGATTCCTCAGGGCTCCCCTCAGACCCACCACCCTCTCGGCGTGCGGCCCGGGCCCTATCTTCCTCGCTGCGCTCTCGCTCCCACTCAACCTTTTGCCAAGTGATCAGGTTGTCCCTCAGTTTGGACTGGGTATCTAACTCACCCACCTCTATGTCCCTCTCCTCACAGAACCTTACCAGCTCCAACCTACTGTACCTAAACAGACCACAGAAGTTAAAAGCAGGCTCCATTTTGGCGGACGTTCCTGAGAAGAGTTCAACACAAGGAACCTGGGGGTTGGAGCTACACAGGAGTACACAATTCACAAAAGGTTTCAGTGAGCTCTCTATCCTGGAGAACTCACACTCACTGTCTAGTGCCCCACACACCATACACACCCAACCCTCCCCTCGGACTGGTAAGGCAGTTTCTACCACCCCTGATCCCTCAACCTGACCACCACGTGACACAGGTACCAAACTCTGGGCGCAGGGCGGGGGGACAAATGTACTGGACACAATTACACAATGATACCTTCAGAAGAAATAAAGGAACCTCAAAAACAATAATCCCTAAAATGTGATTTATCTAATGCAGAGTTTTGTGGTGTAGCCAGTCGCTGCTGCGGTACAGCGCAAACGCAAGTCCAAATCCCACCGCTGATCACCAATGTTAGACCTGGCGGTTTCGGGTTGGCTAAGGCTTGCGCCAAAGCCAGGCAGAAACCACCACTCTAGTCAGGGCAAGGAAGTTACACGCCAAAGATAACCCCTGCTCACCCCCTTGGTAGCTTGGCACGAGCAGTCAGGCTTATCTCTGAGGCGATGTGTAAAGCGTTTGCGCGCACACCCAGCAACAACACCCAAGGCCCACCACAAAGGAAACTCCACACAAGGTATTCTATAAAAATAACCTTTGTATTATACACAACACATTAGATAAGAACACACACTTTACAATGCGCCAACAGGCACGGGCAGAATTTACAAGGGATTATAAATATACAGGGGACAGGGCCACCTGGACCACTGTCAAGAATTAGCACTTTTTGATATTCAGCACACAAAATATATAAAATCACTGTAGCACAAAAATAATCTGTATAGCACACAACCAGTACTTACTGGTATCGGGGAAGTACCACCTACGTAACCCTAACTACCTTCGGAGACTGTCACGCAGGGAACTAGAACCTCACTAGCACCACCTGTACTAGGAGAAAGCAACAACCACCTACGTATCACAATACCTGTAGGGGTAATAGAACGTTACACATGATGCATCACATTCAGAGGTGTAGGGAAGGAAAACACATGATGCCTAAAAACATTCAGAGGTGTAAAGCAATGGCACATGACGCATCAAAACACATTCAGAGGTGCAAGGAAGGAACACACATGATGCATAAAACATTCAGAGGTGTAAAAGCAAGGCACATGATGCGTCAACACACATTCAGAGGTGCAAGTAGGAACACAATTGCGCAAAACTCCTATGCCACCACCTGTGGCAGTCCCTGGGCCAACTGGCCTGGAAGGGGCTAGGACGCCCTGCGTTCAGCAAAGTCAGGCTGCGCCAGCTGCGCAGACTAAAACAAGAATGGTCCCCCACCTAAACGTGGCAGCTGCCCACTAAGTGCTGGGCAGCTGGAAAGCGAACTTCAGGCACTCTGCGTGCCTCTGGAGCCCTCTCTGGGCTCTGTTCATTCAAGATGTGCCCCCTAGAGCCCTCGTGGCTCTGCACAACGTTGGAGCCTCACTGGGCTCGAGAAACAATGTGCCAGCTTTTGGAGCCTCACTGGGCTCTCTCGAAGTACCCCCGGTCGTTGGAGCGTCAGCGCTCTAAATAGGCATGCCCCCTCTCGTTGGAGCCTCACGGGGCTCGTGAGCACAGCCCCCTGCACCCCCCAGCAGATGCGCGGAGTCCCCCAGCCCTCTAGGCACTCACCGGCTGCTCGGGGGACTCCCGCGTCGTCTCCGCTCTCCGGGGAAGGCTCCGAGGCTTCTTGACACCGCGGAAGGGGCAGGCACCGACAACGTGCCTCGCGCCCCCTCCGCACAAGCTCCGGCCGTGCTCCTCTCACAGTCCAGCGCAGGGTGGGCTCCCGCCTGGACCTCCACTCTTCCCGGGCACTTCTCCTCGCTGCACAGGAGCGCGGGGTAGGCTCCCGTCCGCTTCCTGTTTCCAAGTTCCGCCCCCGTCTCCACGAAGGCTGCCTGACTTCCGGGTTTCCTCGGCCCGGGCTGCAGCGGTGATCGGAACCCTCAGCAATAAGAGGGGTAGGCTCCCTCGTACATGCAATCCTCGGCGGGGTAGGCACCCGCCGCAGCGATAAGCACATAAGCGGGGTGGGCACCCGCAAGCCGAATCAAAGCGCTTCACAGCGCTACAAGGTGAGCCAGCGCTCGCAGCGCTACAAAGGATCCTCAGAGCGCTCCCAGGCTCTGAGAGACAGCTAGTCCAGGAAAACAGCGCGCACAGCGCTTACAAAGTTCAGGAAGCGCTCCCAGGCGCTATGGATCACCAGAAAGGTCCAGCAAAGAGTCCTCAAAGAACAGGGGGCACAGGCTGGGCCCAGAGCCAGCACACCGGGCCCTCCAGCAGGGAGGCAGTCCCCAGTGGCGGTCTCTCCTGGCGCCCAGCAGCAGCAGGCCCCCCCTCAAGTGGATCCTGCAAGAGAACACCATGTAAGGGGACACAGCCCCTTTTTATACAGTACAAGGCTTTGTCTAAGGTGCAGGGAAGGGGCGAACCAGTTCCAGCAGGTTCCTGAGCACTTTGTTTTGCTCAGCCCCTCTCCCTATTCACTGGCAGGGCTAGGGTCATTAGACGCACCACAGGGGCCGGCGCCAGCATTGTGTGGGGGAATCCCTGTCCTATTCAGGACCCAGGTACACTCCTCCCCAGCCATCAACATGCTAACTCCCCATTCACCACTGGGTGACTCCTCCTGACTCTGGGGAATTCCCTAGTCCGTCACCTGACCTCACCAGCCAATCGCCAGACAAGCCACACATTTCAGACTGCACACTGAAGTGCCCACTTCTAGAAGTGGCACTTCCACACCAGGTACATGCACGCTGCACACATCAACGCGCAGCATTCACTCCCACGAGTCCGCACATACCAAACACGGGCCTGCACACCCCACGCATCAGGAACTACTGGGACACATACATTCCCCCATGCATTCCTATGGGAGGGCAGGCCAACCTCACAACACGCACGCACTTTACCCTGGGACACAGCGGTAAAGTGCGCAGAAGTCACTAAAATCACTAAACCAAGTCACCATATTACGCAAAAAGTTTCGGGGTGAACCGGCCAGAAGGGCCAAGTCCAACAGCGAGTAACAGCCGCACTGCTGCCTCACTTTTGAATTTCCTACCTTTAGACCATCCTCTTTTATTGGGGTTTAGACCAGCTGATTGAAACCTTAGCTTCTTTCCGTTAATTATGCATATATTATCAACACAAAGGGCAGGAAAAACAAACATAAATTCATCGACAGAATGGCAAACACGGTCACCTAAGAGCAAAAACTAACAAGCATTTGCAATGCAATAGGTCTCGCATTTACGTGAGTTTCAGCTATTGACAGTGCAAATAAAATGTCTTTTATTTTTGTTTTCGTTTTTAAAACATAAATAAAAGGCATTATCATTTACAATGCCAATAGCTTAAACTCGGGTAAATGCGAGACCTATTGCATTGCAAATGCTTGTTACTTCATAACTACTTTAGTGCTGTCTTTGTGTTTGGAACCTGATTTGATAGCCGGGCACTTTTAATGACAGAACAGGACACATTCCAGCTTTATCAGATCCATTGCCTTTCTGAAGTGGCCCTGTGTATCTGACTGCTGCTATTTCACATCAGCTCATATGAACTCTTCCTTTGTTTCTTTGTTTCTTTCTTTTTTTTCTTTTTTCTCTTTCTTTCTTTCTTCCTCCATTCCTTCTTGACTTATATCCTTCATTCTTGTTTTCTTTCTTTCTTTCTTGTTCCTTTTTCTTCCTGTCTTTCTTACCTTCATTCTTGTTTTCATTCTTACCTTCATTCTTGTTGTGTTTCTTTCTTTCTTTCTTCCATCCTGCCTTCATTATCCTTGCCTTTTTCACTTGGTTTCTTTCTTTCATTCTCACTTCTTTCTTACCTTCTTCCTCTAAGGCAAGAGGCTGGCCGCCAATGCCAGACCAATTGGCTTTTTAGGTATGTGTTGCCAAGACCTTGTCATTTCATTAAAATTATGTGTATAACATAATTAGTTTGGGGGTTTTCAGCCAGACTTTATCGATTAGTTTGTGGTTACATAATTCACATTTTTCATCAACCCAAACCAGGATGCATCAAAGGGCACTGCCTCACCCCACTTCAGCCATTATCTGACTTTACTATGTCTTATGGCATGCTGCTGCCTCACAAGGAGCACATCCACCCACAAAGTAGTTCCTTTCAATGCCAAGGAGTTCTATGGTAATGTTTGCTTTTTTGAGACCGAAACTAAATTTTTGCCTTAAGCCATTTTTTTAAGAAGATTAATTAGGGTCTGGCAGCCTCTTCAAAAATGAAGTGTTAGGAAAACCATGACAAAACAAAACAAGAATTGCCAAAGGACTGGCAGCCAATGCCAGACCTATTGGTTTTGGCAATGCTTGTTTATTTTCTAAACACAAACCCTTGCTTCCCTTGCTTTAGGGTCTGTCTTCAGTGGCTGTTAGTCTGATTTTGAAATGCCGCCATTGCTTGACTGAGCTGCAGTCACCCTTTTTTCACCACAGCGGCTCCTGCCATGAAGAAAGGATCCAATTAGGAGAAACTGCCACCAAACCGTAAATGTGGCTGGCTGAGTGCCTACCGGTTTGGAGGATGACTCTCCAGAGATATTTATCCTCACTTCTGATTGAACCCTGGTTAGATTGAGACTTATACCAGGGTAAGAGAATCTAGCCCCTGGATTGACGCCAGGCCCCGCGGAGTCCTTGCTTCAAGGTATTGATTGTGCCCAGGTGCATTGAGCACCAGCAGTCTAGCACAGAGGGACCTTCCCTGGAGGGCACCAGGGGTGAGCCAGAAAAAGAAAATAGTCCCCACTCAGAAACCTATCCCAAAAAGATTCAAGCAAAGCGAGCTTGACACTCGCTTGGAGGGTTTAGGTCATTCCCATCCCACTCCAAACACCTCCCTCCCCGCGAAAATTATGGAAAAAACAAAAAAAAACGGTCAAATGGAGAATTTTGTGGAACGATTTTCAAAGAATTTTAGAAAATTCTTTCTAGACATTTCTGAATAGGTATTCATGAAATATCCAATTAAATGAAACTGACTGACCTTTGACTGGGTGTTGACAGATCATTCTCTGTAAAACATTCTTGATAAATTGAGTAGATTTATTTTAGAACACAATTTTCAAACAAACTGGCTAAGACTCCATTGGATTTTCCACAACGCATACTTCTGCTTCCTAAAATTTCTTTGGCCCTCTTTCCAACTCAATGTTTTATTACAT
This sequence comes from Triturus cristatus, assembly GCF_964204655.1. Taxonomy (NCBI): domain Eukaryota; kingdom Metazoa; phylum Chordata; class Amphibia; order Caudata; family Salamandridae; genus Triturus; species Triturus cristatus. Next base: position 66,807,337 of record NC_140579.1, on the reverse strand, counting down.
CTTCTTCCTATCCTTGGCTCTTTTTTCCATCTTTCACTTTCTTCCCATCTTTCGCTTTGTTTGATCCTTCTGTCCTTCACCACATTTCTTTTTCTCTTCTAATTCCGTATTTACTTTTTTTTCTTCATACCACTCCCTTTCTTTCTTCTCGCTCACTTAACATATCCCCTAATGTCTTCCCTGTTTGATTCCTTTATCTTTCCTTTTATTTAATTTTCTCTTTCTTTCTATTTAGAATCAATACATGTGAGGGAAGTCCCTGTGATGCAGACTGTCAGGTTGCTGCTGGAAAACATCACTTCCAGTGTGGAGGGACACTGCCATGCTCTCTATCTCCTACACGTTTAGTGAGTCAGGCTCACACATTTTTTAATGTTGCCCCCATCACTGCATGATCTGTGATTTGACAAGCTACAGCTGATCAAAAGCAGGCAGCATTTCTTTGCACACAAAGTCCTACCCTGATGTAAGAATGGCCTGTGAGACTGGTGATCCGCAACCAGGCCCCAGCCTCCTATGAGTGTCAGAGACCCCAATGGATCTCAGGTAGAGTAGACCCTAGATTTGTGCGGTTGACTTTCACATGCACCAACCCTGCTTTCCTTGAATGCAGCAGCGGCAACACATGGTAATGATTGCCACTCAACTTGCTTGATTCATTCGAGGACAATTCAGCCTGGCCTAGCGCTAACCTTCCAGCTGAAGCTTTGACAGGCTACAAAGGTGGACATGCCAACATATATAAGGAAAGCACAGAAGACGTTTCACTGCACTCTTGCATTTGGGCACACAACTAGCATTACCAACAGTTCCCAGTCACCGTCGCCCCATGAAGCTTAAAGAAACATTTAGGGAAGGCAGCTCCCATGTTTATCACCTTCTGCCAGTACTGATCTGGTCTTTGGCTAACTGTGCATACTTCCAGTGATATAAAGTCAAACTACAAGTCCCAAAAGGCAAAAAGCTTGTGGCTAATAAGTGCAATCCTGACTGTGTTGCATGGTTGAGCGACTTAGCAGCTACACAGCACAGCAGCTTGCCTGTCTTGTCTTTAGGTGAGGAAACACTAAGGGCCATATTATCAAGAACAAGCGATAACATTATCGCCGCTTTAGCGACAGGAGCACTTAGCTCTAGGATAATTATCGCCGGCTAGCGTGGATTTTTATCGCTGCGATAGCATGCTATTAGCAACGCTTATCTCAAAAGCGATAAAAATCCTAGCGCTGCCTAACGTGAGATTATCGCTGGAAACCCAGCGATAATCTCACGAAATGTGGCGTTAGCTTGTTGATAGGGCCTCACAAACTTAGCCATGATATCCACCTTCCATAGGATATCATGGCTAAGTCAGTCCTGAAGCAGGCGTAAGGAAAGTAGCGATAACAGGGGTTATCGCTACTTTTCTTGCCGCTATGCTTCATAGCGTGGGGCTTGATGATAGGAGAAATGTCGTTTAGCGACATTTCTCCTGTCATGTTACGTCAGGAACGCCCACTTTGCATCTCATTAGAGATGCAGAGCTGGGCGTTAAGATTTTGTGCGCTATAGCAAGGTTTCACGTGTTAGCGTGACCTTGCTAATTAGGCGATAAAATTATCGCCGCTTTTCGGCCGAAAACGGCCGCAAAAGCGGCAATAATTTTCTATCGCCGCCTTCTAGATATGCCCCTAAGTTCTTTATCGCATTGCTGTTTGCATAGTTGTGTTTGGGGTTGGCCGTGATAGCAGAAGGTGAGGTTGGTTTAACCCTGTGGCATTTATTAGAGTACATGTCTTGCCTTGACTGCTACTTACGATTAATCTGCAGGGCGGTTCCCGTCCCGTTGAGTGTTTGGCCCCCGAAGAACTGCACCTTGCAATAGTAGCGCCCCGAGTCGCAGATGGTCAAGTCCCAGATGTGCAGAGAGACTATCTTGCTGTTGGTTGCCTTGTCCAGCCCCACATCCCTCTTTTTGACCCGGCCTGCAAAGATAGGAGAGTCTTCAGCGACGGCAAAGAGCTCTGGCCACTTGAAGAACTCGACTACAGCCAACATTTGTCCATCACTGGAGTGGAATGTGCAGTTCATCACCGCTGCTCCTCCCTCCTGAACCTCCAGGGTTTGGGGGTGCTGCTGAACCGACTGCTCTGGGGCTCTGGCTCCTGCTTGAAGGAGGAGATGAAACAGGTGTATAATTTCTACAGAGAATACCTTCCAGGGATAGTGGTAGAGTGGAAGAGAGTGGAATCAGAGACAAGGGAAATGTGGTAAGGAAAATACGCACAGTGGTAAGAGTTTCCTTGCATGATGAGATGGTAGCAAGAGGTTTGCTGAGTAATGGGGGAGTAAGGAGGGTAAACGGGCTAAGGACTGAGTAATGAGGTTAAAGGGAGCAAGAGCTGAGCAATGGGTTAGAGGGGGTAAGAACTTAATAATGAGGGTAGAGGGGTGGCAATTGAGTAGAGGGCGTAGAGGGAGTAAGAAGTGAGGAATATGGTGGAGGGGGTACAAATTGAGAAATTGAGTAGAGGGGGAAAGAACTGAGTAATGGAGTAGAGGTGGTAAGAACTGAGTAATGGGGGCAGAGGAGGGAAGAACTGAGTAATGGGTATAAAGGGGATAAGGAACAAGTAATGAAGGTAGAGGGAGGAAGAACTGATTGATAAGGGTAGAGGGGGTGAGACCTAAGTAATGAAGGTAAAGGAAGTAAGAACTAAGGGCGCAATTAGGAGATGGGTGAGCAGACGCTAGCCCGCAGGGGCTGGCAATTGGATGAATGCCTCATTACAGTGTTACCAGCTGGCGGTGTTGCAACAGCATGTTTCAGCTTATAGAGAAAGCCTTAAGCACATGCTGTCGCAGTGCAGCACCACTTGCCCATCGGGCACACTGTAGCCATGCACCATGTCGTGCCTGGCACACAGTGCGTGCATGAAAATGCAGGCATACATGGGTACAATAAGTGCCCCCAGCTACAATTCCCAATGGGCTGAATCGACCTGGAGCTCTTTTTGTGGCCCCTTCCCTGCCTTTCCACTGACCTTTTCATAGCGGGGTCCCCGCCATGAAACGGTCAGCAGAAAGGCAGGTCATAATGGCCACGGTGTTACGGAGGAGGTGGCGGTCAGACTGCACACAATAGTATGGTAGTCCTAGGACCGCCATACTCATAATCAGTATCAGAAAAGCGGGGAACCCAATATACCCGTGGAAGCTTGGGCAGAACAAATAACAGGTAACTGTGCCTTCAAGGGATTCTGTTTAAAAAACTCAGTTGAATAATTCACATCTTTTACTTGTTGGTCAAGTCCCAAATGGTGACTGACTATTGAGCAATCTAAGTATCAATACATGTATTTGAAATAGAAATAATCTATGATAGACAGTTGCACAACACAGGAATGTATTTTTCAAACTGTAAACAATTTTAATGTGAACAAACCAAGAGCGGATACATAAGGTTATAACAAAACACTATGATAGTGGGTATTGAATGCTTATACAGAAAAAACCTTCAAATCAAGAGTAGGAAAATGAATTTGAAACCAGCTGAAAAAAAAATCCTAAATGTAAAAGAGTGGCATGGAATTATGTGAGTTTGTCGACGTTTCGGTCTTTCTTGGCAAATGTATCTGTCAGACCATCTTCAGGACGAAGAGTAGGTTGCTAAAATAGACCCTTATGTCTAGTCAAGTGCTCAATTTGTATTAAAAAGGTCACAACTCGAGCAATTCCACGTCAAAGACACCGGCAAGACCTAACAAATAGGCTGAGATAGATACCCACATGATGTCACATAATGTGGACGCAATCCTGAACCACTCGAGTAATTACAGACTCCGGATCGAAGTACAGAAAGCTACTTATACCAAACCAGGATTGCGTCCACATTATGTGACATCATGTGGATATCAAGCCCAGCCTATTTGTTAGGCGAATGCCGGTGTCTTTGACCTGGAATTGCTCTTGAGTTGTGACTTTTTTGATACAAATTGAGCATTTGACTAGACATAAGGGTCTATTTTAACAACCTTCTCTTCGTTCTGAAGATGGTTTGACGGATAAATTTGCCAAGAAAGACCGAAACGTCGACAAACTCATCTAATTCCATGGCACTCTTTTACGTTTAGGAATTGTTTTCTGCTGGTTTCAGATTCATTTTCCTATGTTATATTATTTGGAATAGATGTACACACTCTTGATTTGAAGGTTTTTTCAGTATAAACATTCAATACCCTCTATCATATTGTTTTGTTATAAGCTTATGTACCCCCTCTCGATTTGTTCACATTAAAATTGTTTACAGTTTGAAAAATACATTCCCGTGTTGTGCAACTGTCTATCATAGATTATTTATATTTCAAATACATGTATTGATACTTAGATTGCTCAATAGTCAGTCACCATTTGGGACTTGACCAACAAGTAAAAGATGTGAATTATTCAACTGAGTGTTTTAAACAGAATCCCTTGAAGGGACAGTTGCATGTTATACACACAATCAGGCCCTCGGTAATGGGTAGAGGGGATTAGAACTAAGTGATGGGCTAGAGAGGGTAAACTGAGTGATGTGATAAAGGAGGTAATGCTATTTGGACAAAATATCGATGAAACCCACACCATTGACTACCCCACACTTAGTTGCCGATGCACACATAGCGTAGGACAGGAACTAACTGATCAGCAATGGAAGTTAGCCCTGTCACAAGTCCAGCAGTTGTTAAGAAATTCATGCTTTTAGTATACACAGTTTAACTATGTACATTGTACTTATTTAGCACTACAGTGGCTCAACGTCATGTTTCCTAAGACATCGCCTGATTACCTCCAATGCCAGAACCTTGAGGCCGATTTCTACCACATGACATGGGCTTTCCCAGCGATTGCGAAGTACTGAACATATATAAGATTAGCATGGTGGAAATTACTGGCAAATCTCTGGCAGTTGAACCGTTTATGTGCTTGCTGTATTGAACAGCAAGCACCAAAAAGAATAGGCATGCAGTGCAGTTTATGGACCTAGCATACATCCTGGCCAAGAGAGAATTACCAATGGTCTGGAAATCCCCCTTCACACCACGGGTGACTGTCTGTAAATGCGATCTCACCAAGTGGGTGATTTCAAAGAACGCAACATTGATTTCCTTGAAAATAAAGGATCTAAAGGGTCCCCCCCATAGATGCTTGGGACACATACATAGGGTCACAAGCAAAGAGGTCAGACGAGAAGCTGCCTTGACCCTCCCCTCTCCCCTGATACTCCCCATGGTCCAATGACGATGCGGAAGACAGGCGCGCAGAGAGGGGAAAAGAATGGGAGGGGTCATGGTAGGCCACGGCACCATACAATCTGGCCACTAACACAACACATGCGAAATGCCCCACTAATTGACCCCACCCACACAGAACTACATAGCTGCACACAGTTTCACACACAAGGTTGGGCCCCATTGGCCAAATTGAAGTTTAATGACAAATGGGGTCTCACTGACACTTGTAAGTCAGTAGAGATAAAAGTGTTATTTGATGTAATCCATTAGTGATGGCGACTCTCTCTTTATCAATAAGATGGCAAACAAAAAAAAAATCCACCTGAAAAAAAGAACTAAGTAATGGGTAGAGGGGGGTAAGAACTGAGTGATGGGGCAGAGAGATTAAGCGCTAAGTATACCTTAATGAGGCTAGAGGAAGTAAGGATTGAGTAGTAGAGCAGAGGGAGTAAGAACTGAGTGATGTGGTAGAGAGGATTAGAACTGAGTAAAGGGGTAGAGGAGGTAAGAAGCGAGTAAGAGTAAAGGGAGTAAGAACTGAGTAATGAGATAGAGGGCTAAGAACTGAGTAATGAGGTTAAAGGGAGTAAGAGCTAAGTAATGGGCTAGAGGTGGTAAGAAGTGAGTGATGGGTTGGAAGTGGACGCCATCACCTCCATGGACTACATCCTCATCGGAGACCTGAACATCCACCTCGACAACCGGAGGGACCCCGACTCCACCACCCTCCTCGACAACCTTGCCAACCTCGGACTGAAGCAGCTCGTCACCACCCCCACCCACAAAGCCGGGCACACCCTCGACCCCATCTTTGCAGGAGGGACAAACATCCATTTCAGCCACACCACGCAGCCCCTCTGGACAGACCACCACTGCGTACACTTCACATTCAACACCACCACCGCACCCAAACCCTGCGCCTGCCCCAAAGGAACTGTAGCAAGATCACAGAGGAACTCCTCAACGCCACCCTCCTCCACGACCCCCCTCCGGCACAACCAACGCCAACTCCGCAACGAAAGAATTACACAACTGGATCTCCAGCTGTGCTGACACGATCGCACCCCTATGCCACCCCGTCAATCAACGCCCCCTGAAAGCAGCCTGGTTCACCACTGACCTCCAAGAAGCCAGGTGCTCCTGCAGACGCCTCGAGAAACTCTGGCGGAACAAGAAAACCACCGAAGACCAGAACAACTATAGGAATGTCATGAATGAATACCACCAGAGCATAAGAGCCACCAAGAAGACCTTCATCAAAAACAAAATCCACTCCAACGCAGGTAACGCAAAAGAACTCTTCAACGTCATACAGCAGTTCACCAAACCCCCCAGTGAAGCCACGGACGTCCCTCCATCCCAGGACCGTTGCAACGAGCTCAGCTCCTACTTCCACATGAAAATCAAGGCCCTCTACGACAACTTCAGCGAACAGACTCCTGACACCACCACCCTCACCACCACCGACAATCGGCCGATCATCACCAACTGGAAACCTGCTACCACTGAAGACACCTCCACGACCATGAAGAACACCCACTCAGGAGCTCCCACGGACCCCTGCCCACTGCATATCTACCACAGACCCGCTGCCACCATAGCTACAGAATTAGGCTGGACCATCAACACTTCCATCGAATCCGGCATCTTCCCCGCCGACTGGAAGCGGGCAGAAGTCAAGCCTCTCCTCAAGAAACCCTCGGTCAACCCAACGGACCTGAAAAATTACCAGCCCATCTCTCTCCCCAATCCTTAGCAGCCACAGTCACCGAGAGATTCATCCACGCCCAGCTGACCACCTTCACCGAAGAGAACGGCATCCTTGACTTCTCCCAGCACAGAGACCGCCTTCCTTGCTGCCACCGATGACATTCTCATGCTACTCAACCAGGGCCACACTGCGGGCCCTCATCCTACTAGACCTCTCCGCAGCCTTCAACGCCGTCGCACACCACACTCTCGCGGCCAGACTCCACGATGCCGGAATACGAGGAACTGCCCTCGACTGGATCTGCTCCTTTCTCCCCCCGCAGAACCCAAAGGATCAGACTGCCTCCCTTCCTCTCCGAACCTACAGAGATCAACTGTGGAGTACCTCAAGGATCCTCGCTCAGCCCCACGCTTTTCAACAGCTACCTGGCCCCCCTCGTCACCATAGACAGCATGGGCTCAGCATAGTATCTTTCGCCGACGACACCCAGCTCATCCTCTCTCTCACGAAGAACCCTGAAGACAACAGACTCAGATTCAAAGAAGGAATGAAAGACGTCACAACCTGGATGAGCGACAGCTGCCTAAAGCTGAAGTCGTAGAAGACCGAGGTCCTCATCCTTGGACTCTCCTCCTTGGCATGGAACAGCTCCTGGTGGCCCCCTGCTCTTGGAAACCCACCCACGCAGATGGACCACGCCCAGAACCGCGGCATCATCCTAGACTCCTCCCTCACCATGACCCGCCAGATCAACACGATCACCTAGACCTGCTTCAACTCCCTCTGCTCCCCATCGAGAAGTGAGTAACCTTGAAGCTACTCACCCACACCTAGAAATCCCTCCACAACATCGGACCCAAATACCTCAACAAAAGAGTCTCCTTCCACGTACCCAAGAGGAACCTCCGCTCCACCGACCTCGTCCTGGACCCCAGGCATCTGCAGAATCAGAGCAGGTGGAAGAGCCTTCTCCTTCGTTGCAGCAAAGACCTGGAACGAGCTTCCAGTCAACATCAGACGCTCCCCCACTCTGAACATTTTCAGGAAGAGACTCAAGACCTCGCTCTTCGACTGACCCCCCCAGCGCCTTGAGACCCTCACGGGTGAGTGGCTCATTTTAGAATGTAGGTAGAGATATTATGAACTGAGTATTCAGATAGAGGGAATAAGAACTGAGTAGTGGTCCTAGAGGAGGTAAATGGAGTAATAACTGAGTAATAGAGTATGAGGGGTAAGAACTAAGTGATGGGATAGAGGGGTAAAAACTTAATAAGGGTATAGGGAGTAAGAACTTCTAAATGGGGCAAAGGGCAAGAACTGAGTAATGGGATAGAGGATGTAAGAAGTAAGTGAAAATGTAGCGAAGTAAGATCTAAGTAATATGGCTAGATAGGTAAGAACTAAGGGCCTAATTCAAAAAGGTAAACTTATACTTTGGGGCAAATTTATAATTTTTGCAATTCACAAACTAATTTTACGGGCAGTACCTTTACTACTGCGGAGTAGTGGTTACTGGAGTAGAGGAAGTAAGAACTGAATACCGGGGATAGAGGGAGTAAGAACTGAGTAATGGGACAAAAAGGAGTAAGAAATGAGTAACGGGGTAGACCCTCTACCCCATTACTCATTTCTTACTCCTTTTTGTAAGTACTGAGTAATGGGTTAGAGGAGGTAAGAACTGAGCAATAAGAGTAAAGGATGTAAGAACCTAGTAATGGAATAGCAGAGATAAAAACTGAGAAAGAGGGGTAGAGGAGATTAAAACTGGGTAGAGAAAATAACAGCAGAGGCTTGTTTTGCAGTTTTACATCTTGCAAACTCGACACAAAGGTATTGGAGCCCTTTACATGATGAACATCAGTTACATTACACAAGTTTACATTCATTTTTGTTTTTTAGTCATGGGGAGATGAAGAGGGTTTATCCATAATGCCAAGATGGTGAGCTGATTCTGGCAATGAAGATTCATTACTAGAATCGCGCTCTGGTAATGATTCGGCACGTGGATGGGTTGTTAGGTTTGTAGGGGGTATTAGCGTGCTACTTTAATTTAGTAGTAATTCAATAATCATTATTTTTTAATTGAAAAGTAATCATTACATTGTTTATGAATTTTGTAAGTTGGTTGAAGGTGTTTATATTTTTTTAATATAAATATACTTTATGTACAGTAATAATGTCTCTATTAAGAGTTTTATATTTTTTCTAAATTAATAGTGTTATTCAAATACGTAATGTGTTTGAAGTGAAGTGTTTACCAACTGTTAAACCCCTCCGAAGTTCAACGCATTCCCTACTGTTGCTTAGACTGGAGTGGGAACAGTAAACCTTACCCTTTCAAAGTCAAACGTTTTCCTTAATGTGGCACAGACTGCAGTGGGAATAGTAAATTCAACCCCTCCAAAGTCCAACACTTTCCCTCCTGCTGCACAGACTGAAGTGGGAATAGTGAATGTGATCAATTAGAAGACCAACGCTTACCCTACTGTTGAGCAGACTGGAGTAGGAATAGTAAATTTAACCCCTCTGAAGTCCAACGTGTTCCCTACTGTTGCGCTGTTTGAGTGGGATTAATATATTTTAACCCTCCGTAGTCCTATACTTTCTCTTCTGTTGCATAAACTAGAGTGGGAATAGTATATCTATTATTCATAGACTCCAATGCATTTCCTAATAGTGGTTAGATACTTTTATTATTAATATTTGTTTATAATTTTATAGTGTTCATTAATATTTTTGTTTGTTTTTAAATGATTATAATATTTTTTGTAAATACCTTTTTTTAATTAATTTTATTTGGCAGTTTATTCAATGTTTTGAAAAAATTGTTAATATTTGCTATGTTTCATATATATATATATATATTCACTTAAAAAACCATAGGTTTCACACATGTTATAGTTAGCTGGACATTTCACTCGTAAAAAACCAATGAAATTCCCCCGTTATAGTTAGTGCAGGCAACTATAACTCACGCGACCGCAATCCTCTGCTGATTTAGACACTTATTTACCCATGTCTTCTTCCATTAATCTTTAGCTATACATATATTACAAATATTTATTTTTCAGAAAGACACATATGTCATCAGTGATGTAATATCTGATGTCATCAGCAGAGGATTGCGGTCGCGTGAGTTATAGTTGCCTGCACTAACTATAACGGGGGAATTTCATTGGTTTTTTACGAGTGAAATGTCCAGCTAACTATAACATGTGTGAAACCTATGGTTTTTTAAGTGAATTTGCAAGGTTTTTTAAATGCTAATTCGTAACTATAACATGTGTGAAACCTAGGGTTTTTTCAGTGAATTTGTACGTTTTTTTAAATGCTAAGTTATGTATCTATTAAATTATTTTTTTTCAGGTTTCTTCACCGTGTGCGCACCGTGCGCGCACGGTGCACTCTGCTGCACCGTGCGCGCGCTGTGGGCACTCGGTGCGCTACGCGCACCGAGCACCCACAGTGCGCAGTACGTGCCGTGCGCGCACGGTGCACGCACCCCGCGATTTATCGAAAAAAAAAAATCGTTTTTTTCTCCCTTGGGGGTCCTTCTGTGACCCCCTGAACAAGGTTAGGGGATCAGGAACTGTCCACCCTGCCACCTTTTCACGTTCTCCACCTTTGTTTTTCACCCCCTCAGACTGCGAGAGACAAAATGGCGGCCGACACTACCTGGTTTCGACCGATTCTAATGTTTACTGACATCTAACAACCAATCAGAATTGCGCTTGCGCACGGCAGGGTGCGCGCACAGTGCGCGCACGGTGCACGCGTATAGATATTGATATGGTTTTAAATGCTATTTTCTCAGGAAATACTGAACAGATTTACACGAGACCTTCAAAAGGCACTTCCTTGACCTTATGGCTACCTCTCTGCCAAATTTCACGTAATTCTGTTCAGCCGTTCGGGCTGTACCTTCGACTAAAGGTCCTATGGAAAAATGCATGGGGAAAATGCGTTTTGGGACCCCCCCTTTTTCTCGGCCCCCGCTTGACGAATCACCCCGAGACTTTCAGGGTAGGAGCTGAACTAAGCGCCCCATTTGTTTTGAAAATTTCGCGAGGATTCGTCAACCGGCGCCAAAGTTATTCAAAATAGAATTTTGAGATTTCCTATGGAAACTAGGTTGTAACTATAACTATCTACTGGCGACCGCCAGTAGATAATATATATATATACATACATATATATATATATATATCACAAACCCAAAGCATTTCTCCTATGCTTGAAAGCGCACTCGACTGCAGGCATAATCTACACAAAACTGGCAATTTGTCTCCAGATTACATTTATTTTCGCCTTACGCGTTTCAGAGCCACAAGCCCCTTGTTCACAGGCCATTCCCAAGTCTTGAACGTTGAAATTCAAACCTGTCCCCATTCATTACAAGCAATTTATAGCCCCCTGGCGGGCCTTCCGAATGGAATATATATAATTTGATTTTTATAGTACTACATTTAAAGAATTATAATAAAATTATATAAAGTGAAATATGTAAAATATGTATTTTTAATAATTGTTTTACATTATTTGTGTATATATATATATATATATATCTATATAGATATATATATATCTATATATATAAAAACGCAGAATATCCCAAATGGGGAGCCGCACACTTTCAGAATCACACCACTGTCGCAGGCGGCGGTGATAGCAGCAGGTACCACACGTTCCAATCGCCATACGCGTTTCGAGCTGTTTGAAGCTCTTGTTCACTGGCATGTGAGAGGCAGAAAACAGGTTGCAGAGAACATTCACTTTATTTATTAGAGTCAAGTGGCCCCCGTCCTGCCACTCAATATTATAAAAAAAAAAAACTTGTAAGTAGGAAGGCTGTAGGTTCACTGTCGCTGGACAACGCCAATGTCTCCACGAGTGAGGCAAAAGAACACAGGAGTCTATGGCTACATTTTGGACTATCATGACCAGCATGCCTTTTTGATACGCCCACTGGGGCGGGACTCTAATAAATAAAGTGAATGTTCTCTGCAACCTGTTTCCTGCCTCTCACATGCCAGTGAACAAGAGCTTCAAACAGCTCGAAACGCGTATGGTGATTGGAACGTGTGGTGCCTGCTGCTATCACCGCCGCCTGCGACAGTGGTGTGATTCTGAAAGTGTGCGGCTCCCCATTTGGGCAATTCTGCGTTTTTATATATATATATATATATATATATATATATATATATATATATATATATATATATATATATATATATATATATATATATACCAAAACAGCTGCAACAATCCTCTGTACGAGTGAAGCACGAAGACAAGCACAGAGCCCACACTCTATTTGCAAAAGCGTATGTTTTTATTCACACACGGCAACCAAAATAAAACCCAACGCGTTTCGGAGTTTCTTCACTCCTTGGTCACGGGTGTACATATATATGTATATGTGTGTATATAAGTATATATTTATACATAGTATTACATATTAGTCAGATTTTTTTTATTACCATTATATCAATGGTATATTTTAAAATATTTAAGATTACCAACTTTAAACTACATACATATATATATATATATGTTACCACAACGGTAGACGATCCCTGTCAGACCGAAAAAGGACAGAACTCACGGGAATTCTTTAAAGTGATTTGAATGTGTGAAACCTCCCCCACACCAATATATATATTAAGAAACTATATTTTTTATGTTTTTTTTATTGATATTAGTTTGCAGCGATATTTTTTAACTATATTTAGGTACTTACCATTATAAGGCTAGGGACACCATATGTTTTTAAACAATATATTTGGCACAATATTTGTGTTACACAATATTGTTTGCTTCGATATTCTGTCAGTGATCTGTTTATATTTGTTATGCTAAACTATTTTGAAAACATGTACAATTAGCAACTAATTTTCAGAAATCGTTTTCGCTCTGTTGAAATGCTTCTTGGTTTGCTGTCCAGAGCAAATCCACAGTTATATCATACATTCTATAGTCTATGTTTGTGGGACGGGCCGTGGTTCATTCCCTCATTAACATCTCGTTGGAATCGAGCACGGTTCCCGCTAGCTGGAAGCGGGCAGTGGTTTCTCCCATCCTGAAGAAGCCGTCCCTGGATCCAGATAAACCTGAAAATTATAGGCCCATATCCTTACTTCCGTGGCCGACTAAAGTGTTGGAGGCCCACGTCAACAAAGTTCTTTCTGCCTACCTTATCCATGCTAACATCTTGGATCCCACCCAGAATGGGTTCCGTGCTGGTCACAGCACGGAGACCGCCCTCCTCTCCATGGCTGAACATCTTCGCACGGTGATGGATGCGGGACAGACAGCAGCGCTCGTCTTATTGGACTTGAGCGCCGCGTTTGATACTGTTTCGCATCCTATCCTGTTGCATCGCCTGGAGGAGATCGGGCTGGGTGGACCTGCCCTCCAGTGGTTCCGGTCTTTTCTTGACGATCGGTTCTTTAGCGTTGCCGTCCCACCGTTCCAGTCCCAATTCCATCCTTTGAAACAGGGGGTGCCGCAAGGATCCTCGCTGAGTCCCACGTTGTTTAATCTATACGTGAGACCGCTGGCTGAGGTCGTCAAGCATTGGGGCATGACCATGGTCTCATATGCTGACGACACCCAGCTAGCGGTTACGATCAGCGGGGATGCCGACCGGGATGCCCCCAGGTTTCAGAGTGGACTTAGGGCGGTGGCGAGTTGGATGAGGAACAACTGTCTCCAGCTCAACGCCAAGAAAACAGAGATCATGATCGTGGGTAAGAGATCGGAGCTATGGGGGGACAGGTGGTGGCCTATGGAGCTGGGGCCGGCCCCCCTTCCGGTCACGGAATTAAAGAACTTAGGAGTATGGATGGATCCCTCCCTCAGCTATGTTGGCCATACGAAGAAAATTGCGGCCTGTTGCTTTGGTATCTTACGGTCGCTTCGCCCCATTTTGAAGTTTTTTGACCATCGCACCAGGCAGCTTATCGTCCAGGCGACAGTGTTATCGCGCCTGGACTATGCCAGCTCTCTTCTGGTAGGGTCCAATGTGGCCGAGGTCACCCGCCTCCAACGTGTTCAGAACTCTGCGGCGAGAGCTATTGTTGGCCTACCCCGTTCTTGTTCTGCCTCCAGCACATTGAGATCACTGCACTGGCTGCCTATTCGGGCCAGAATCCAGTTTAAAGTGCTGTGTATGGCGTTCAAGATTTTGAGGGGGGTAGGCCCTTCTATTCTTGCGGATCTTTTGTCCTGGTATGTGCCTACTCGGCCCCTGAGATCCTTGGGTCAGGCACTTACTGTGATCCCCAGATACAGGCTGTGTCGGGTTGGCGGCCGCTCTTTCCGGGTCAGAGCAGCTGAGCTCTGGAACTCCCTTCCCCCAGAGTTGCGCCTGCTAGATGATCTCTTAGTTTTCCGTAAAGCCCTAAAAACCTTTCTGTTTTAATTAAATTTTCTTTTCTCTGTTCTGTTGTGTTTTCTGTGGTGTTGCATTTTTACCTGCCGTGCGCCTGGACGCCCCTTTGCTGGGGCAGCAGTGCGCATTACAAATGTATGTAACATAACATAACATAACATTTCACCCCAAAAAGGTGTAGGTGAGAAGAAGGCAGGAATAACTGAAAAAGCAAAAGAAAGAGGGAGAGAGGGAGGCAAGAAAGAAAGAAAATGGAAAGAAAAAGAGAGAAAAGAAGAAAAAGAAAGGAAGAAAGAAAGACAACAAAAGAGAGAAAATGAAAGAAACAAAAGTGAGATAAAAGAAAGAGAAAAGGGAAGCTCTGGCGCTGTCAGGACAGCTGTGCAAACCCACTGTTTAATTAAACTTCTCTTAAGCGATCTGCGTATGTAGGTGACGATTCCGATCCTTGAAAAAATTTCCCCGTACGAATCGTATCCGGATTTTTTTCCGTACGAATCGTAGAAGTACCGTACAAACTACCAAGTACGATTCGTATGGGAAAAAGTCCATACGAATCGCATTGGGAAAATTCCCCCACATGTCCTGGGGTCGGAAAAAGTGTCCGACACGTCCCCGGACGTTTTTCCGTACAAATGTGAAAACAGAAGTCCGAGCGCGCGGGGGGGGGGAGGGGCTGGGGGTTCGGCGCACACTTACGGGGCCTGGGTGCGTCACGTACCTGGCCCCCTAATCTGGTCGTTTCGCGGCGTACTTCGCTTTCCCGGCACTTTTTGGGTGCCGTAAAAATATTGCCGTCTGGACTGCTGTGGGTACGAATTGTACTTCCTGGTTCGTGAAACGCAGCCTGAGTGCGTACCGACGTCACGTCGGAGGTGTCCCGAATCACATTTGTATGTATTTTTCCCTCGGTCGGTGTTTTGTACGATTGGTACGGAAATGGTGTTTCCGTACGAATCGTACTTGCATGTTTGTACGGTCTTTTTACCGGGTACGAGTCGGACGGAGAAAACGCTCCGACCGACGGTTCGTACCCGGTTTTTCCAGGATCGGAATCTACACCATAGTGTTCAATGAGGTGCATTGAAACCATTTGCAATAGTCACAATGTTCTCTAGCATGAACTTTTGCATGCATCACAAGATAGTGGTTCCTTGCTGGTGCTTGGGTTAGGCTATCCAGGCATCGGCACTGGACATAGGGGTGCAGGGGAGGTGCTGCAGCCCCCAAAGTATTTATGGTGGAGTTCAGAAGTGGAATGAGCAATCAAGACACCTTAAAAATACAGTTATCTCTTGTCACATTGACTATGTGTCCAAAGACAAAGGTCAAATGTCAGACTCTGGGTCTGATAACGAGTCGTCGAGCCCATTTTGGAGGTACAGTGGTGGTCTGGGACCTCCACACCAGTGGTCAGACTGCCGTATTACAAGTACGACAGTCAGACCATTTTGGGACCACCGTCAGGGAACTCCATTCCCTGGTGGTGGTGCGATGGTCTGGGGCAGCAATATGCTTGGCAGTGCCGCATCGGCACTGACAAGCATTTTCTGGTTTTTCCCACGGGCAGCCTTTTCATGGTGGGGAGCCCGCCATGAAAAGGAGGGCGGTGGGGAAGCAAAGGGGGCCCTACAGGGCCCCCTGTTGCCCCTGTACACTGGGATGCACACATGGGGAGAGGAGTTGGCCTAATGGCTAGGGCGGTCGACCACAAATCTGGGGAACTGGGTTCGAGTCGTGGCAATGACGCTGATCATACTGTGATTCTGGGCAAATCACTTAATCTCCCCGTGCCTAACAAAAATGAATGTGTGTCCTCATGTAACGTAACTGGTGCTATGTAAAGGGTTCTGATACCCGATTCGGGTCAAGTTCGCGCTATATAAAACTCTGAAAAAAAATAAAAAATGGTGTGCTCCATGTGTGCATTCATGCCCAGTTCCTGCATGGCATGGACTAAACAGTCCATGCCGTGCAGGAACTTGCATTAGCATTCCCATTGGGGTGCCTTTTTCAAAGGCACTACCATGGGAACGTCAAATGACTGCCCACCAGACCAGAAGAAAACTCCTAATCTGGCAGGCGGGCAGTGACGCGGGAGTGGGGCGATGGCGTGCCATCCTGTTCCTGCACTGCACGTACTCAGCCCCTCTGTTTTCTGACAAATTACTGTGTATTCTTTTCACACGGATATTGATGTTTACCTTTCTCTCTGCCTGAAGCTGTTTAGGATTTTGGCAACTGAATTATAAACTATGGGGCTTTTTTACAAGCCCCTTGTGCCACTTTTGCGTCACTTTTCCCATGTTAAAAGTGACGCAAAAGTGGCGCAAGGGGCATGTAAATCTGCCCCTATGTGTCTATCTCGATTGACATACATGAGGTGTTAAAAGAAAGGCTACAGGATGCCTTTTTTCAAAACAAAATGTAAATACTTGCAATTAAACTGTGCAAATATTTCAAAATATATCACTGCTTAGAAAACAGAAAAGAAAAAAACATTTTGTACTGTTGCAAGGGATGGAAACAAAGGTTTTAACATGATTAATATAAATCAAAACACTTTACTCTGAGATGCACAAATATACATTCTAGCAGAAACCCCACACATCATCTATCTTTTGAGCCTTATATAGTTGTATCAGTTAGACTGCATGTCTCTGCACATTTGGTGGCCATTTCAATTAAAAATGTTGCTGTCTGTAGATGACAGTGCATAACTACACCATGCTTTAATGATATATTTGCAAGAGTGTGCTCCAAAATGCCTCACCGGCTACAAACTACGCCCTTACCAAGCTCATGCTAAAATGGCGTAACTCCTTTGCCACGCTGTTCTTTGTGTGATTCTTGCATTTTTCACAATCCCTGTGACTTCAGTGATTTCACATTGATAGTAGCACACTTACTCTGAAAATTGTTCCAGCACCACTGCATTCAGTTGTCTGTCCTTGGAGCAGAACCTCGGGCAGATCCTCGGACACCCTGATTCACAAAAGTAAAGGTAAACGCTTTTTCAGTAAGTTTACAGGTGCGGAGGTTCCGAGGTAAGGGCAGAGAATCCTGGAAAAAAAAAAAAATAGGACAGGCCTATCTTTTGATGTGCGGAGTTCTACTCCATGATTGCAGAGTCTCCGCACTCATAAACCTACTATTAAAATGCAGTTTTGTGAATACTGAAAAGCATAAACTTACACAACCTGTAAGCTTACGTTTGTGAATCAGTCCCTCTGCTCGGAGCCTGGGCTGAACACAGAAAACTGTCCTAAAGCGGTCTGACCACTTTGGCAGATGCACAGGCAGATTTGCTAAGGCACAGCTCACCCCACAGTCAGAATGGACAGGTATGAGGTTCAGTCCATATCATGTGGTCATCTGTAGACTTCCAGGTTGTGCTCAGCTGAGGACTGTCATGAATTCTCCGACACTGCACTGTCTCCCATGGGATCCACTTGTAACAGGCTAGATGATGCATGGCCTCTTCCCCCATTCTAGTACATAATTTGTAAGTCTTGCAATGCCAGGTAAGAAGTAGAGAAAGAGGAAGATAAAAGAGAGAGAAAAACAATGAGCACAAAAGACAAAAAAAACAGAAAAACACAGAAAAAAAAACTATAGAATAAAAGACTATTGTGACAGAGAAAAAGAAAAATATATATATATATCTCCCAGACAGTGACAGTGACCAACACTTCACGGTCACAAACGAGGTGCACACTGGTGAAGTAAAGTTTATAAATTTATTCGCCACACGACTACTACACCGAACAGATGCGTTTCGGCTTCACGCCTTCCTCAATGTCCGTGGGGTAAACAAAAATCCTCCATATTTAAAACATGATTGCTAGTAAACACAAAGAAAGGAAGCACTTCATTCAGATAAACAAAGGTAAAAACGTAATTTTCCACAGAATCTCTGTGTCGGGCATCTTTGAATGGTTCAGATGTGCCTATATTGCCTATAAATTATTATTCATTTCTAAGCATTACTCTACAATTAATGACTGATACATGATTCTATACATATCTGAATTCTCTAATTCATTGAATTCATTTGTCTGGGAGATATATATATATACACATATATAGTGACCAACACTTTACGGTCACAAACAAGGCGCACACTGGAGAAGTAAAGTTTATAAAGTTTAAAAATATATATAGAGAGAAAGAGAGATACGAGGAAACTTGAGACAAGAAATTCAACACAAAGAAACTAAAATTCATTTTTTTTTATTCCTGATAAACATTTGAATTTGCACAGGTACTTCGATTAGAAATGTCATAGACATTATTACAAACTATGCTTTCTTTTATTTGGAAGGCAAAGAAATCAAGACTTACAGGACAAGAACAGTGGTATGAAGAAGTGGGAGAAGAGAGGAGTGCAGTGCACCGAGAGACGCTTTCTCTTTTCCTTCTAACCCTGCTTCTGCCCATCCTGGTGTAATTTTGGTTTAGTTTTTTAAACCATGCAGTCTTATTTGAGCTACATGTTTTCTCATGCAATAGTGGCAGAGAAATTTCGAAAGGATCTCTCTTTCCACGGTGTTTAGAATTGCCTTCTCATAGTCAATGAAGTTGACATAGAGGAGTGAGTTCCATTCTACCGATTGCTCAATGATGATGCGCTGTGTTGCAATCTGGTCTGTGCAGGATCTATTATAGGCAGAATCTAGCTTGCTGGTCTCGCAACAGAACGTCGACTTGTTCCTTCATTCTGTTCAGTATGACTCTGTTGAACATTGCCTGGGGTTGATATAAAAGTTATCCCTCTGTAGTTTGTGCAGTAACTCAGGTCACCTTTCTTGGGAAACTTAACAAGATATCCCTCCATCCAGACTGATGGCACCATATTCTCAATCGAGATCCTTTCAATCATGGCGTGGAGAATGTCTACTGATGTTTCAGTGTCTGCCTACTGTGCCTCTGCAGGAATGTTGTCAGGTCCTGCTACCTTCCCATTTCTCAGATGTTTGATGGCTTGCTGTATTTCTTCCTTGGTTGGTCTGCTGCAGTCTACTGGCAAGTCCTTGGCAGCTGGCTGTATGTCTGGTAGAGACTGCGGCACGGGCTGGTTCAGCAGTTCTTTAAAGCACTCCTCCCATCTTTGTTGTTGGCCTTTGCTGCCGGTGATGGTCTTCATAGCTTTGTCTTTAACAGGTCTTTCTGGCTTACTGTGTCTGCCGGAGAGTTTCCTTGTTATGTTGTAGCGTTCTTTCAAGTTTCCATGGGTTGTTGCTTCCTGGTCTTCTGTGGCAAGATCATCGATGAATCTTCGCTTCTCTGCTCCTAAGCTTTTCTTTGCTTCCTTGTTGGTTTTGGTGTATTTGCGTTGAGCTTTTACTTTTCAGCTCTTGTTTGGCTGGTGTTAACTACAGCTTTCTTTTCCTTTTTTCTCTTGGATTTTTCAGAGAGTCTCAGTGGTGATCCATTCTTTATGCTGGTGTTTCTTGGGACCCTGTATCTCCTGGCAGGTTGATGTCACTGTTTCTTTGATCTTCTCTCACTGACATTCTACTGGGTCTCTGTCATCCTACAGTTCGTGCAGGAGTTTAAACTTGTTACTAAGGGCGACTGAGCTTTCACTCCGTTTCAACGCATGTTTGAGGAGGGTGGTGTTATATCACTGGCGTTGGTTTGTTGGTTCCATCCATGCTTTCTTAAGCTTTAGCTTTATCCTGGTCTTTACAAGGTGATGGTCTGACGCCATGTCCGCTCCTCTCATCACTCTCACATCCTGCAGGGACCTCTGGAGCTTCTTGGAAATGCGGACATTGTCGATCTCATTCTCTGTTGAATGGCCTGGTGACACCCACATTGCTTTGTGTATTCTTTTGTGTATGAATACACCACTGCCTATCATCAGACTGTTCATGGCACAGAGATCTGCAAGCCTTTAACCATTCTCATTCATATCACCAAGGCCATGGTTGCCCATGACTTCTTCAGACCCCGTGTTGTCGCTTTCAATGTTGGAATTGAGGTCTCCCATCAGTATGGTGATGTCTCTCTCAAGGAATCCCTCCAGCATAGGCAGCTCCTCCATAATGGCGGAGGAGCATTGCCGCACAGCCCGCGCCAGCGATGATAAATAGAAAGATAATAACACAATGTTATTATCATTTTATTTATGCTGTCTGTCTGAGCCCCGCAAAAGGTATAGAGTGAGGCTGGGCCGAGCTTGTCAGGGAGAGGGAGAAGGAGTGGTGTACACTTATAAGTGCCTGTGTGTGTTTGGCCGGCCAAACACACATGCGTACTTATATTTCTCAAACCCAGCTGTGTTATACAACTGATTTGGTCTGAGCGGCAAACGAGGCCACTCAGACCAATCCTGGCACTGCTCAGCAGCGTCTGGATTGGGTGTGGAGCCTGTGCCCTGAGGGCCCATCCACTTCCGGCCCAACGAGAGGAGCAGCAAGGTGGCCGTCAGCTGGAGCGCAGCGGCAGGTAAGTCTTTTCTTTTTTTACTTTTATATTATTTCTTCCCCCTCCAACCCCTTGCCCTCCCCCCATGGCCACCCCAACACTTTAGATGGGCAGACGCCGCCACTGTCCTCCAGGATGGATTGGAGTTTGTTGTAAAACTGTTCTTTATCCTCTTCTTTGCTGGTATGTGTATGCGCATAGCAGTGGAGGACATTCAAGTTGATCCTCTTTTTCTTTGTGCAGATGGTTGCTTTAATTATTCTGGGACCGTGGGCTTCCAATCCAATCAGATCTCTATTGGCTGCTTGTTAAAGCATCAGTGTTACTCTTTGAGTTTGTGGGGTGTTCTCTTCCTGGTTTCCACAAGACAGCAGCATTCCTCCTGGAGCCAGTCTTTTCTGTCCTGACTGTGTCCATCTAGTCTGGCCAAGCAGGGCACAGCCAATTGGGCTGTCTTGCCTGGCTCGTACATGGTGCTCACGTTCCATGTCCCGATGGTGATGGTCTTGGTCGAATGCCGGTGGATTGGCTTTGTGGCTTCCAGGGATCTCTTGCTTTCACCACAAGGTGTCATAGCTCTCCGTGAAGGAGATTCCTCTCTCCCCAAGACCAGGATGTCTTTTGGCCAATGTTTCGGTAGTTAGGATATTTTACATGGTGGGGTAGCTAGCCCCACATTGCCATCCTTTCGCAGCTGGGCTTGGAACCAGCCATGGCAGAGCTCTCCTGTCAGCAGCATGAGGTGAAAGACAGGTCAGGACATGGAGCATAATTGAAGCAGCCCTTTAAAGCAAAGAAAACAGAACATTGCATTTCCATCTTCTGCTCTATTTTAATAGCTTACAATGACAAGCAGAGAGATTATGTTTATTTTTTGCACTTCTTAGATAGAGAAAAACTTGATTCTTTTCTGCTTGTTGCTTTCAGCACATTCCAAGCTACTTCAGAATTCTTTTTTAAAACTGACTTGTATTGAACTGTTTTTACTATCTGCTTGCAGCAAATATATAACAGGTGTCTGATGTGTTTAATTTTGCACTAGAGGTTTCATTTTAATTCTTCATGTTTGCAAATATGCTTGCTCTTTCTTATGAAAGAGTTATGTACCAAGGTTTTACTGGGTTTGTGGGAAAGTTGTGGTGTGACCATGTATTATATGGGATAAAGTACCCCCTTGCGTACGTGTTAAGGATATTGCAAATCACCTTGGAGTTCCATTACCTCATAAAGGAACTTGGTATTCAGCCTCATTCCTCTATGTGGTTATGGAACTTCTCACTTACTTGCAATATCCTTATAATGTATGGCAGGGGGTATTTTATCCCATATGTAATACAGTAAATGGGATATCCGCCACATTTGTGACCTAGTATCCAGTCCACCAAGTGGTAAATCAGTTCCTTAGTGTCAATGTAATTCTAGAAGACTCTCTTGATTTGGTCCACTAGACCTTTGTTCATAAGAAGAGAGTTGTGCCAAAAATGCCACAAAACAAAAAACAATAACTTAAACACATCGGGACATTTTTAAATCAGGGCAAATCGGAAGCATCTGTCATAGCAAGTACCTTGCTGATTGCGTCTTTAAAGGGCTTACAGGTCTTGGTGGATCAGTGGTTTAGAGACTAACAAAGTACAACAAGTGCCAAAGTTCTGCTAAATATTCCAGACCATTTCTACACCCTGCGGCATTCACTAATGATGCCACAATATGTACCCTTAATTCGTAAGATAGGACTTGGCCACCTTGTGGACTGGGCTGTGCTATGGGGGAGTTTTCTGCATAAGTGGAGCCTGGCTGTTGGAGCCTTTAGTATAAAAGACACAACTTTGTCAAAAAATTGGCGAAATTGAGCACTTCCCCGTTAGATCAAAAGTGGTTCCAAAAGCCAACTCTGGAGTAGGATAAATTAGCAATCAGTGAAAATGCTCCCTCAAGGCCTATATTTCTTTTATTATGAGACTAAGTTCAACTTGGGCTCAACAATCAGTTAAATAATTTCAGTAAACTAACAATTGATCTTTCATCATTATTTATTTTGTTTCTTTATATATTTCATTGCAGTTAATTTTCTTTCTTATTTCGGCTTAAAAACGTTTTGGGGGATATATATGTCAATAAAAGTCGACAATGTTTCCACAAAGATTTTAACAGTGCATACAAAATACTGTCGAATACAGACGATCCTTAGTAGCCAGCTTTCCCATAAATGTATCTGTACAGGGAGAAGTATATATGACCCGTTGCCCAAGTATATCCATTGTTGACAGCCATTTGATTCTTCGGCCATAATTCTGGTGACCCTAAGCTAATTAGATATTTTCGAACTCATGTCATGTCTGCGCATTTTAATAAACTTTTTTCAGACATGTATTGTGTCATGCTGCAATATATTATTTGTGTACCTATTTTATTTATTTTTATTTTTTGTAATTTTTTTGTACCTATTTTGTTACAATTTTTAGTTATAGGTTCTTTTTATTCCATAGATTTATATCATACATTCTTTGGTAGGAGGATACCACCTTACAGTGGATAACAGTGGCACCTTATACCATTTGTAACTACATAGTTGTGGAAAAAAGAGGATTCCTATATGCGTCTCATTCTACTAAATTAGGTGCGTACACCTTTGTCATCTGTATACTATCCTCAGCTTCTTAGCATCTATTTCGCTTAGGGAGACTGACGAAAGCACGTACATTAATAAAAAAATCTTTCTGTTTAGAAATCAAAGTCCACTTTGGGACGTTGTCTTTGAAGAAACCGATTTCTCTTATCGGTCGAACACTCTATGACAATACTTTAGGTGAGGCGTAAGTAGCCACACACATTTTGCTGACACTATAGCCCTTAATATTACTTTCTAGCTTTAATGGTTTTGTTACATCCTCTCCATACAGATCTTTCACCTTTATAAGACGCGGTTGCTTAATCCTGCCAGCAGTCCTTTGACTAGTCCCCTTGTAAGTACGAGCAGGCACGCTTCTGAAACAGTAATATCACACATGTATGGCAAAATAGAAAACTATCACTTGCTATGTTCTTTTCTTCTCTCTGGGCTAAAATATCTTAGGCTTTACTCTCTGGAACTCAGGTGACTACAACTTCTTGCCCTTCTGGGTGTTCTACGTTCTCCCCCTTTCTGATAACTTTTTACCTGAAAATAACACGTCATGTACTTACAACACCCCCCTGGTAAGTATGGGAAGTCACACTCTTCTGTGGTGTGGGTATTAATAGGTATTACTTTCTGGTCTGTGTAAATAACTCAATACTTTTGTGAATCTTGGTCCAATAGATTAGGAAACCTGTAAATATGGGCTCATAATACTTGTTATTTATGCTTCTTAGGTCCCCTGGTTGTTGTTTGATTTTGTGGGTAACTGGAAAGGTCCTGAAGAAGGTGGTCGTACTACTCTTCGCAAGCCACCGAAACGCGCTTCGACCTAATGCTCAGTTCCTGTTGCACATATGCATCATACTTGGTCGTGGAGACTTTGTTCCCTGTAGTCTCCCCTTTCCTCAAATGTGTTCTGTGTGAATGTGGTATGAGTTTGTATGTGTTTGGATGAGTTTTGTCTATTGTTTTGGTATTTAATATATGTAGTTGTTTTCTGGGGTTTCTGTATTCGACAGCATTTTGTATGCACCGTTAAATTCTTTGTGGAAACATTGTCGACTTTTATTGACATATATATCCAAAAAAAGGTTTTTAAGCCGAAATAAGAAAGAAAATGAACTGCAATGAAATATATAAAGAAACTAGATAAATAATGATGAAAAATCAATTATGTTAGTTTAGTGAAATGATTGAACTGGTTGTTGAGCCCAAGTTGAACTTAGTCTCACAATAAAAGAAATATAAGCCTTGAGGGAGCCTTTTTACTGATTGTTTGGCTTCTCCCCTCTTCTCCCTCGCCTTAACTAATCTTTCTGTAGAGAGGGGGTCCCCACTTCTGCAGTAGTATAAATTAGCAGACAGGTGAAGCAGAACTTCTGATAAGTCCATATTGTCACTTTTCAGCTTCCTTGCATTTTTACTTCAGGTTACATTAGTGATAAACTCACTGCAGTCAGCACAGGGCTCAAAAGGGATATTCTTCAGTTTCAGACTTCCTGAAATAAAATGGAAAGTACTATTGATGGTTCCTGCTAGCACAAATAAGCACACCTCGTTTAAGCCCCCATTAAAGTATCTTGTTGTAAGAGAAGGCGGATAGAATGTCGCTGTAAAGTCCACTCACCATGCAACGGACTGCAGCCATCACGCGGCACCTTACAAGTCACCAATAAATTACTAACTAAATAAATAAATGATACTCACCAGAGAGAAGCAGGCAGGATAGGACCTTCATAAACAGAAGCTTCTTCGAAGGACCCCATGCTGGGCAGTGCGCGTGCGAACCCATGGGGTACTGCGCACAGGTCATGATCGCGCTGGTGCGTCCTTCAGCACGGTGAAGGCTCACCATTGTAAGAGGAGAGCAGAAACGTGTTGTGGGAGTTGGCTGAGGGGTACTGAGAGGGGATTGTACACCTGCTAATGAGGTCACTTGATTAGCCACAGGTTTGCGTGGCTGCTTTGTGAGAGGAAGGGTTACACACATCCTGTGTTTTGGCTGTAGTAAGAACACCAAACGCCTCTTTGATCTTTCGCAACCTGAATCTACATTGTTTTTAGGAGTGGTCTTTGAAACCCTTGAGAATTAATAAAATATGTCCATTTGCACCCACACAAGGTAGAAAGATTGTGGGTACAGATTACCAAATTGTTTTAGCAATTTGGTTATTTGTCTTCAGCTGGTATGCATTGGTTGAAGCAGAGGTAAAGGGCATGGTGGGCCAAGCTCTGCCCCAGGCTTTGAGGATGAAACAAGAGGAGAAACATATTGTTTCCTGAATACATTTGCCAGATTAAAATAGAACTTGTAGTACTGCAGTTAAAATCTCAAACTGGGCATAACAGTGTCAATCTGTATGGGGGTGCGTTGTTGTAAAGGTATGTGGTCGGGCCCTAGGGTGTTCAGTCAGAATTAACCAGACTGTCCACGAGAGTACATTGTCATTGCTTATTCGAGTGATCAACTTAATTTGAGATCAGTCATCGGTCTTTTGACTATGCATCAGTCAAAACAAGAATCTGCCACGTTCGGATGTTCAGATGCCATCCCTGAACACCTGTTCAGGTGAGAAGGATATTGTGCCCACAGGTGGCAGGAATCGGGGGAGACAAGCAAGGGCAGTGAGAGAGAGGGACACTGCAGAGGAAGTCACTCTTTGAAATGAATTCGTCAAAGGCAAAGGGATGGACAGGACAGACTGCTTCAGTGTTGGCTGAACTGGAGCTCACTGAACCGGATGTAGGGCAGAGAGAGGTCAAGAGGTGAGTAGCGAATTCTAACCGAAGTGAACCCAGAGGGAAGAAAATAATAAACATGAGTTTCAGATAATGGATGCAAAGACTCACAAACAACTCACACCATCGAGCCAGGCAAAGGCTGAGTGTCGAGGATGTTATGAAATACGACTGTAGCCCTAATGCCCCGGAAGTGTACACCCATGGACAGGAAGTGAGGGTAGAGCGAGTCAGCGGACCTGAGTTCTCAGCCTCTTCAGATCCCACTGCCTCCAGTCTGTCACATGACCCCTATATTTAATTGCCCATCTATGCCAAGCCTCATTAGTGACAGAATCACAGGAAAAGAAGGACACATGGCTGGCCCATGACATCGTCCACAAAATACTCCACATTTATTGACCCTCAGCGAGTAAGCATTCTAGGCACTAAGCCCACAGGAAGGGGCTGGAACTGGAAAAAAAGCATCATTTGAGCATAGAAAGGATCAATAAACAGCAAAAAAGACTCAAAGGAAAGCTTCTGAAATGAGAGTTGAGCAGATACATCCTATGGCAGAAGTATGAAGTCCCCACATGCTCAAATACCTGAGATTCAGGCCGAATAGAAACTCCCGACCCCACAGCATATACAAATGCAAGAATGCTCATGCACAGACATATAGATGCAAACAGGTCAGAGAGAATTAGAGACAGCATCCTAGCACAATTCCCTATGTCTACATGTTTTGTGTCAGCTTTGTGCTGTTGTAGGGTCTAATTGCTTTGAGATGAAAAGCATTCCAGTTGAACTCTTAGAATTTGAATGCAGGGGGTACATTAAATTGTGATCCTTGGCCAACGGCATGCAAAACTTGTCCCGTTCACTACATGTTTGCACTCAAACCAGCCAGACCTTTACAGGGGAAAAAGGTGCAGCATGTAGCAGAATATGTGCATTTCTCTGCAGTAAACACCAAAATCCACGTTATTCCTCAAAAAATTCAGAATAGGTGATAAATATTGACACTGATAAATTCCGAACACGAGTTCAGATTTATATTGGGCGTTGTAAATATCGCATCCAAAAGAGGCTATTCGTAATAGGACTCATAGTCAGTGCTCGTTTACAAAACCATGGGGCCAGCATCTTATAAAGGGGACATTCATACACCTAATATGGCAAACAGAGAAACATCCCCAACTCTAGCTTGACCAGGAAGTGCCAAGCAACAGCAAGGCTGTATCAACTGGTCTTGATGGTTAAGGGCTTTGATAATCAGTGAGAAATTGTTTGATGGCCGAAGACAAAAACCAAAACACTTCGGGCCCGATTCACAAAAGTAATCTGAGACAAAATCCTGACTTTACGACTTTCAGTATTCACAGAAATAATTTAGGAGTACTAAAGTTAGGATTTTGCCTCAGTTAAACTTAAGTTTTGGTCTTCAGTTAAACTTAAGACAAACTGAGACAAAATCCTAACTTTACTACTCCTAAATGCCTTCTGTGATACCGAAAGTCGTAAAGTTAGGATTTTGTCTCAGATTACTTTTGTGAATCGAGCCCTTCATTTTCTGGACACCTATATGTGTTTGTCTTTATACTTCTTATGGTCTCTTATCTGCTACACGTTGAATGAATTGTTGTTTGGTTCTGTGTAAAGCATCCATTGCCTTTGTGGTTAGGTCAATACTCTATAAATAACTAAGAATACAACATTTAAATAAACAGCAGGCACAGAAGGGCCATGGCTAAGTACTTGACCTGTGATATCAAAAGGGTATGCCTCAGTCAAAGTCCATGTAAAACAGCTTCATTTCAGAAACTCAAAATTGCTGAGACATCAAAGAGAAGACAATCAATAGACAACAAAGCAGACTTTAAGTTTTCTCATTTTAAAATAATCAAACAAATGCCACAGTAAAAAAATAGTTATTCAGAATATCCTCCACATTTCTTAGAAGAAGATTTCAGTATATTACATTAGTACGTAACTACAACAGAGTCTTGTTGCAATGTTACATCATGTATATTTTACTTTCCCTTCTTCTGGTCTCTCACCTTCCTTCTCCCTGTCCCGCTGGAAAGTTTCTTCCAGCACTATTCCCAGTCAGAAGGTTGTGGTTTTGCCTTAAGCAAAATCAATTGTGAGAGTTAGTTTCCCATTTTGAGTGTCTGTAAGGTGGTGTTTTGTATGTGGAATAAATACAAAAAGTTTTGTTTTTCCACATACTTTATCCAAGTTTTATCTATTTATGTCACTTGATAAGAGTTATTTTTGCCTGCTGTGCTGCGGCAGCCTGACACCACCAATCTGATTCTGCTGAACCAAGCTCTGTCTGTTAGCACTGCTGCACCTGTAAAACATTGCCAGTCATCAGCCATCCTGGTCTTTTACACTAACCTTTCTGATTCATTTGTGGTGGATGGCAGGGAAGAACAAGAGGCCGTGTGCCTAAAGTTTGCCCTAGACTACTACTCAAGAGAAATTCCTTGAAGAAGGAATTGAATACGTTGACTGAGAAAGGGATAATAACGCTTACCGAGGCTTCAGAGTGGCTTGCTCCCGTTGTTTTGGACAACAAATCAGGTCGGCTGGGAATAACACTTTGTGTTGAACTATGTGACATGAATACTGGCACCTGGTCGGATCAACACCCATTGCCGAAAATTGATGAACTGCTTAGGATGATGGGGAAAGCATGTTTCAGTCTATTTGGGCCTCTTCAGATGGGTGTAACTCAGTTCCAGTGGCACCGTGAGCACAGGACCCATGGCAGGGCATATCCATTCACCTCAGAGAGTAACTACAAAGAATGCAAAACATTGATGAAATGAATGCTTGAATTAATTTTAGCCACCTGTAATTACTTGGGGTGCATCCCAGTTCAATTTTGTTTTTGTTCACTATGCCACCTATGATTACACCAAGCCATACACACATCTGGCCTGGTTCTGCTCCAGGAATTGCTAAACCAGATCCTCTCTGAAATGGAACAGGAGCACCCTAAGATTGGCAAGGGCCTATCTGGGGATCTTCACTCTGGTGTAACTGGTTCGAGTAGCAAAGTCTGCATGGCACCCACATCTTGGATTACCAGCTGCACCACTGCATTACAATGAAAAATACAGAAGTGATGGATGGAATGTTTGAATTAACTTCAGCCACTGGTAATTACTTGGGCTGCATCCAAGTCTATTGCTTTTTTGCGTACAATCCCACCTTAGAATAGAACCAGTCATATGCAAATCAGCCTTGGTCTTGCTCCAATAGGAACAGTCCAGCCTGAAGTGTCAAATCAGGTTCTCTTAGATTGCAAGCAAGCCAGGAAAAGTGTCTGCCTATGTTGGCTTCTTCAGTAAGGTGTAGCTTAGCTTCAGGTGCAGAGTCAGCATGGGACCCATGTCTGGGCATTAGCGTCCCTTAGGGCTTTAAATTGAAGAATATTAAAAAAGTGATGGCTGGAATGCTTGAATTAATCACAGCTACTGGTAATTACTTGGGCACCATCCCAGTCCATCGTTTTTGTTGCCCTTTGTACCATCTCATATTAGACCCAGACATATACTAGTCAATCCTGATTCTGTTTCAATGAATACAGTGCAGCCCAAACAGCCAAGCCAGGTCCTCTCTGAACCAGTTGTGTTTTGTTACAGAGAGAACTAGCTGGGAACGTAGCCTGTGATTGGGTGGTCCCACACATATTTCAGCAGCTGGCTCCCTACCTTGAAGGCTAATGTGCAATTTATCGAAAGAAAGAGTATTATGGGGAGACAGGAAAAGTAAATAGAGAAAAGCACATACCCCAGGAGTACCAAGCCATTCCTGGCCCCTAATGACAAGGGAAATGTACCACAGCTGGTACAGTAAGAAGGTGACCCAGCAAGAAATATCACAGGGAGGTTTAATGCAATGTCACAGACCTTGAAATGACCCTTTCAGTAAATTGGACATTAATCAGAGCATTCTAGCATGTCCAATACACAGAGCTAGAAGTTGACAAACAAACAGGACATCAAAGGTACTGGAACCCAGAATCTTCTCATCAACAATCAAACACCTTATCCATGAGGCCACAAGGGCCTCAGGTCATGAGAGGACAATCCTCAAATACTATCATGCCAAGGTAGCCTCAGACACACTCACTCTACTCTAGTCACTCAACTCTACAACAAAGCTCTATAGCATTTTTGCTCAGAGTCCTGAAAGGCCACAGCACATTTTCACAGGTTGTAGAAGAACTGAACAACTTTTAAAATAATAAAGGTAAAAGAAAGACACATAAGATGAACCCAAGCTGGAGAATAACTATCACAAGTACAGCTGAAATAGCTCTCATTATAGGACCCAATGGCGCGTGCTGAGGGTCACAGCCATGTAACCCGTTGCCATAGCTGCCAAGTTTTCAGTTTGGTACTTTGCGGGGCTGCGTTGCACATCCATGAGATTTAATTTCCTGGTACCACATCTCGGACAGGGCGTGTCAGATTGGCTCGGCCACTGCAAAGAGTATTGAACAAAAAGTGGAGAGGGCAACATGCAACTTCATCAAGTCATGATATAAACAATTGCTGCCTACTCCAACACCCAAGGTGGGGTGGTAGTGGGCGGCGGGGACGGGGATGGGTGTGTATTCTGCGACACAAAATGAAGCTTTCCCCTCTAAGCCCTGTAAAAGGAATATATAACTTTACTTCGCATGCGTTTTCTTCGCATGCCGTTACTACGCTGTCGTTAGTACGACCGCGTTTTTACTTAGCATACCTTTACTTCGCAATTCGGAAGTACGAATTGCAGTAAGGGGGTGCTGGATGTTGGAATAGTATCATTTACTATTCCAACTCCAGTCTATGCGGACACTAGGGAAGGTGTTGGATTTTAAATCCAACACCTTCCCCCCCTTACTGCAATTCGTACTTCCGAATTGCGAAGTAAAGGTATGCTAAGTAACAAAGCGGTCGTACTAATGACCACGTAGTAACGGCATGCGTAGTAACGCATGCGAAGTAAACGCCGCTTCCCCTGTAAAAGGGATGTTACCAAAAAAGGAAGGAGGGGCTATGAGGAGGATTAAACAAGTGGAGACTTGTAAACCATAAAAAAGGGTTGGCCTAAAGCGGCCCTTCATCTGCACCCCCCACATGATCCCCTAGAAAAAGGGATAATCTCAAGAAAGGACCCCTGAATGCCAATTTGTGTGATATTTGCTGCAATTAATAGATTTGGATTTAGACCCGAATAGTCATTAGATTTCAATAGGTCAATCCTGCTAGAATTTAAAAGAGGAAAAGTGCACACTTTATACTTTACCGTGCTGACTTGAGTGTGGTAAGCACCAATATCTGCATGTTATTCCCTAAAAACTCAGAGCACGGGCAAATTATTGCATCCAACTTGTAATCAGGCTCTTGAAGGGCATCACTGCTTGATTTGTGCCAGTGTTTGCTGCTGCTCAGCAGCAGCACTTATTTCATAACATTGGCACATAGTTATGACAGTCCACCACATGGTGGCACTGTCAGTCTATTTTTTTTAAAAAGCATGAGAACAATTATTGCATCCAACTTGTAATCAGGCTCTTGAAGGGCATCACTGTTTAATTTGTGCCAGTGTTTGCTGCGGCTCGGCAGCGGCACTTATTTCATAACATTGGCACATATTTATGACAGTCCACCACATAAGAGCAAAGTATTTAATAATTCAATATACTAGTGGTTCTTAACCTGTGGTCTGGGGACCCTGGAGGTCTGCAAATCCTACACAGGGGACACTGGAGGTCTTCAACGCCTGCACAGGGGATTCACAACTGCTTGAAAAATTAAATGCAATTTACAAATTGATAAATTGTTTATAAATAAAGAACCAAAATTTAAAATTTAAAATAGTTCTGCAAACGTGATGGAATTTGAAATTCGAGGCTAAAATTAAATTGGTATTCTCACATTGGTCCATGGGAGCACTCCAGGTCATCAGACAGAATATAATATGGATAATGGGTGGCCTCATTGAATTTAGAAAAGTTCCCTTTCCTCCCATTAAAATGTTCCTTTTTAAAATATATTTGTGAATTATATAATATATTTAATCATTTGTGTATTTGTTTGGCGAATGCTTGTATCAATTTTTGTGTATAATTTTGCGGTTCAAATCATCTAAATTGTTTAGGCTGAGATCCCCAGCATCCAGTAATAACCCAGTGGGGATCTTTGGATTCCAATAATGATTCAGTGTTAAGTAATGTTGAAGTGGGGGACCACAGAATGCAAAGGTTAAGAACCATTGCAATATACCATTACAGAAATAGTAATACCAGTCTTAAAACTTTGGGTCAGTGTAGACCAAATTGCCACATATGTAGGACAGGTGTGGCTAGTTTTGGAATTTGGCAGTGTTGGAAGGGACTGTGGGTACTACAATCTGCAGTGGCCATCTGTGTATTATCTTGGGCCCTGGCACTAATTACTTAACAAATGAAGCATGTTGCAGAAGATAAACAAATAATAACAAATATTAAAGAAATCATATTGAAGTTCATAAGTGAATGAACAGAAGCAAATCCCCCTACCAAAGTTGACTCCAAGTAAACCAAAAAAGTAAAAAAAATGAAAAAAAGAAAGAAACAGATTTATTCAGTGCAGAATCTATACTGATTTTGCTCCAGGCAAACAGAAAACACACCTACAGTGTGAAGAGCTGGCACAGGTATCTGTTTCTTTGACATGTTTCATCCTCATAGGTTAGGGACTGTGATGAGGAAGAGCAGTGAGGTGATAATGTACAGCAAGAAGGGTCCCTATAGAAGATGGCTGCTCCCCATTAACGGCCCACAGCTCATAGTTGAAGTAAAGGTGGACGAGCCAACAAATTACCAGGGCAATCTAAGCCCGAGCCAAAGGGCTTGGCTTGGCCTTTAGAGCCGAGTATGGAAAACATTTGCCATCTAAATTGTATAACCAATATCATTGATAATAGCCTATTAAGTCAAACACAATAGGTTTTTCTACAGCTGGTATTCTGGACTTAAGTATTTAAAGGTGCTTTTATATATGTGACAGTGAAAAAAGGGATGGGTAAAATAAAATATTTGCCTTAGATCACACACTTTGGTTAAGCGAGGAAGCCACGATTAATCCAGGTTTTCTGGTACCACTTTGAACAGATCACCTACTAAATGGGTATTGATTAATCTCTCCTTTTTAACTCAAATGGTAATGCTTTGTTTCTAACTTTTGTGGATGAAGGTAGAGCGAGGGTGCAGGCAGAAGCCACATTAAAGCTCGGCTCGTTATGGGCTTGATGTTCCAATGGGACCTGGAGCAGAGCCAGAGCCACACTTCAGGCTCAAGTCTGGCTCGAGCTTTAAGTGGCTCACTCACCTCAAAGTTTAACTTAATAATATGGCGACATTTCATGGTGATATTTGATGACAGCCTCACTTCCTCTGGGATTGGGGCGGTGGAGAGGAAGGAACATTTAAAACTGTCTGTAGTATCTTCATGTTGTTATAATGTTCTCTGTTATCATGTTCCACGCTGCTCAGCCAGTGTGAGTGTTCTGTGTGGAATGTTGGTGTGTGGGCCATGAGTGGGATGCCTGGGTGAATGGTGTGAGTGGTGACAGTTGGTGGATGGGCTGAGCAGCAGGCAGGCTGCTCCTGGTGGGGCTGCTGTATTGGATCTACTGTACATTAGGATCTACTTCAATAAACCCACTTAATCAACATCTTACCAGCGTGAACTGCGCTATTACATTATTTTTGGCGACGAGTTGGAGACTTGCTCACGCTCTACAGTTGGTCTGAAGGAAGCTGAAGATGACATTTACAACATGTTGGGAAGAAGCTTCACAGTCTACATGCGCAGACAAGAGACACAAAAAATGCAAAAAGAATGGGTCACAAGAGGCCAGACATTAATGGTGGGCGTAGTGCTCCGCTCCGCCCACGGAGTGTGCGTAGTGCTGCCTGCAGGCAGCGCTACGCACACGCCACGGTGGAGCAGAGTTGCCCGCCACCCGCCTCCCGCCCACCCACACTTTAAAATAACTTAAAGTATTTAAAAGTAAGAAAATGTATTACCTGAGGTGCGGCATCCTGGGGCTCCCTCTTCCTCCTTCAGTGGCAACTTCTTCCTCACAAATGCGCATGCGCGGACGCCCGTGCATTTCTTGAGAGAAATACGCATGCGCGGGCGCCCGCGCATGCGCATTTGTGAGGAAGAAGTTGCCGCTGAAGGAGGAAGAGGGAGCCCCGGGACGCCGCACCTCAGATAAGATATTTTCTTACTTTTAAATACTTTAAGTTATTTTAAAATGAGGGCGGGCGGTGCATAGTGGGGCTACGCGGAGTGTGCGAGTGTGCATAGATTTGGCCACACTACGCGATGCTCCACGTAGCCCCACTACGCCCACTACGCCCAGGGTTACCATACATACAGCGAAAGTTGTCATTCAAGAGGGTGTTTTGAAAACTAAGGAGCCACAAAGGAAACAAAAGAAACTGGAACAGCTCGCCTTGCAGCCCCACCAGTGTCCATTATATCGGACAGCGCCAGCCCAAGCGTGCTGTACTCTGTTTCTTCTGGACACATCTACAAGAACTGGACCTTCAAGGGAAGTAAGCATCATAATTTTTGACATTTTACAAGTCATCTCTAATTCGAACGCTGCGCACCTTGAGATGTTCAAGGACATTTGATCTGAGTGTTATGCTGCACCCATTTGTTGTACATAAACAGCAAGAATGTCAACAGCTCAGCAAGCCTGTCAACCTGCATTGTCATCTGGATGTGTGAGCAAGAAGGGAGATACCTGTTCTATGAGTTTTCATGCTTCTGGGAACCTGCATCTGGAAGCTATTCAGAGGAAGTTTTGTTGACTGTGTGTCTCTTCAAGGATTTACAGGTTCGGTGTCTACAAGCTTATTTGTTGTCTGCAATGGAGCGGAAATCGCTACACACTGGGCTAATCTAACAGAGCTGTCTGCCCATTTGCCTCACCTGCACGAAGGCAGGTAAAACTGTTTTGCTCAAGTTTATTTTGGAATTTGGCTCATCTATTGAGACATACCTTTTTATACAGTGTGTTGCCTGCTCATTGGATTTGTACAGTCTTCTGATGTAATTTGGGCCGAACGAACACTATGCCTTATTTTATCATATTTGTAATGATTACTGTGACTGGTCAAGTGGAGCAACATTGGCAGTTTACCCGCATGCTCCATTTTGTTTTAAAATTTGGCTCGCGCATCTTACCGTTTTGTTGGAGACGCACGGTGGAGCAGTGAAATCCTTTATTACGTCTTTCCTTCTTCGCTGCTCATAGCTGCTGTTTGATGCCTGTATGCAGCACAGGCCAGGCTCCAGAAAATTTTATTTGGGTGGGCCAAGGGTGCATTTGGGTGGGCCACTGCGGGCTCGATTTGTCGCATATATGACTCCCAACAAACATTCCATAATGGTGAGTTGGTTGAGAAACAACTCATTACAGTTTAACAACGACAAAACGGAGATTCTGCACTGTGGGGTGGGCAGAGTTCCGCCAGTTTTATCGAATGACTTCTGGCCTATCCCCAAAGATGCCCCCTTGGTACCCATGAGTACGGTACGCAATCTGGGAGTTAGCTTCAATGATAAGCTGAATCTGGAATCCCATGTCAATAGGCTGGTTGGAAGCTGCTACACTCCTATCAGAGGTCTCCGGAAGGTGCTGCCACTGCTACCTTCCCAGGCCAGAGCTACAGTGGTTAGGAGTGTTATCCTGAGCCGCCTGGATTATTGTACCGCCTTGCTACTGGAGTCCCCGAGTTACTTGATTATGAGGCTCCAGAGAATTCAGGCGGCAGCAGCGAAGCTTGCATTGTCAAGACCACGCCGGTCATCAACAACTCGGGCGTTAGCGGAGCTGCATTGGCTTTCGGTGACCCAAAGGATAATGTTCAAGTCTTTGTGCATTGTCTTTGAAGCCCTAAATAGACTTGGACCTAAACCTCAGCAGAGGATGTTCAGGTGGTACTCACCGGCGCGCAGCTTACGATCATCCTCAGCCAACCTGGTCAAATGCCGAGGATAAAGAGATCTACAATGGGGGGATGAGCGTTTGGCGTGGCAGCTGCCCGCCTTTGGGACAGCCTTCCCTTGAAGTTTCGAAAGAAAGCCAAGACCTGGCTCTTCCCTAGGGCATAATCACTGGCTCTGCCACACTGCTTACCCACCAGCATCTTACTAGTATCTTAGCGCCAGGAAGCCCGTGGGGTTACTGCGCGCTTTATAAATGTCGATACAAATACAAATGTCTAGGCAGGCCTGCTTCAGGGCCCTCCTTTATCGTTTCTTAGTCTTACAAGGCCCAGTAAAACACACTCTTTTCCAAATCTCTTTCTAAAGTTATCACTCTCAAAAAGTGTTTTTTCCATGTAATGTTCCTTTGATGGGAAGAGGAGGTTTCTGAGGTGGGAGTATCAGGCAAGTGACTCCCTCTTCATTACTACCTCCACCTGACCCCGGACTCTGCAACGCACTCCCTTACAGGCTTGATTATCCACTACTCCTCTCCAGTGCACCTTATCTCACAGCTGACCTTAGGCTCCAGCCCCATATCGGGCTCCACTTTCATTTTTCCCGGTAAAAACATTAGTAAAATCACCTTCAAACTTAAAACATTGAATATAGAAGTAAATATAATTAGCACGCACTTTAAAGTATGTTCCACAGTAGCTCTTATGACCTGACTGCTAATTAAATAAACAAAAACAGAAAGGCCATGACAGGGCCGGCTTTAGCGCTGATGCGAAAGTCTTTTTTGGCGCCGCACCAATAACCTCTTTCTCCGTAAATACCTTTACTACCACCTTCCACCAGTGCCCCTCATCCTTCCATGGCCCCCCTATTGACCTCCTCCTCGGATTCCCTCACTGCCACCCTCCACCAGTGCCTCTCATCTCTCTGGAGCCCCTCCCCCTCATGACCTCCTCCTCAGACTCCCTCACTACCACCCTCCACCAGAGCTCCTCATCTCTCCCTAGCTCCCCCCTCCACTCCATGACCTCTTCCTCGGATTCCCTCACTGCCACCCTCCAACAGTGCCCCTCATCTTTATGTAGCCCCTCTTTCATATGCATTTCATTTGTTGTATAGCGCTACTCATATCAGTGTAGTGTGTCAGTACTTTACACCACGCACACATTATACAGAGACAACGAATCATACAAGTGTGTAAATCAGTCTACGGGGAATGTCACATAAGCCAATGAGGATTACAGGGTGTAGGAATCACGTCATCCATACTGGTGGTTTGGTCTGGAGAAGCACAAACTCAGGATTTAAAGAGTACTCTAGTGGTTGGGGGTCAGCTTTACTGATAAAAATGTATATCTGCCCAAACATACTTATAATAATGAAAGACTGAGGAAGTTCTAACTATGGGCCACATGTATGAAGCCCTTTTTATGTTCGCAAACGGGCTGATTCTCAGAATCGGCCCGTTTGCGAATGGGAAAAAGCCTTTTGGGATGTATCATCCCAAAAGGCCCTCACAAAATAGGGAATTGCAAATTTTCTGATTCCTTATTTTGCGAATGCCTTTAAGGAATCGCAATGCAGGAAGCACCCGTAAGAAATCACAAATTACCACCAACTTCAAGTTGGTGGCAATTTGTGATTTCTTTGAAAAATGCACTTTTATGCATTTTTCAAAGTGCCATGTGGCGCACATACATGTCCTTAGGGCATGCATGTGCACCATATGTGCACGCATATATATTTCAGGGGTGCTACAGGGTGTCCTTTTGAGACCCTTGCCCCCTTGAAATTGCATTCACAATTTGCGAGTACCTAATGTGTACTCGCAAATTGCCAATGTCTTCCCATTCATTCCTAACGGCCTCCAGGCCCATAGGAATGAATGGGAAGGTATTCCTTAATTGCGAATCGCAATTTGCGATTTGCAATTAAGGAATTCCTATCTACATAGTATTTTGCGAGTCCTTAACAGCGATTCGCTAAAAATCACTATTAAAGTCTCGCAAACTGCTAAAATGATACATCTGCCCCTATATCACAAAACAAAAAAAGCCAAGTTCTAACTATACCATTCATGTTTGTTTGCAGCTCTTTGGTGCCAGTTCATTGGTCACTGTCCTATGTTAGGATTGTAACTTCTGAACTGCAAGTAACAAAAGGATCTCTGTGACAAAGGCAGTAACCCACTGAGCTTCCACATAAAATGCAGTTCATCTGCATTTAAAAACTACTGACAGACAAATGATTGCTCTCCAGCAGGATCATTCATCACCAGCGTTATCTGGGCATCTTTTATTGTCTTATTGTTGTCCTGCATCGGCCATGATAATGATAAAAACTGTTTAAATGAAGCACACACGATGTATGTGCCCTGCTGGGCCTGTGCAGATTTTGAAAAGAAAAACAAATTGGAACACATTCTCTTACCTACTCCATTAGTCAAACTTTGTGTCACAGCCTGATGTGATAAACTGCTGCAGGGGTCAGAAGAGGTGAGTAGGAATAAACAAACTTATTTTCTCCTGCGCTGCAGAGGAAACGAAATAGCCACCCAGCAGGACAGTAGGCAACGGTTACCCTGTCAAAGAAAGGATTTGTCGCCTTTCGCCATGTGGAGAAGAAGGGGTGACAAAATAAACAAAGCCTCGTTAACATGTAAATGGTCTGCGATAATCTCAAAAACTCTGTGTGCGCCCGGGAAGCTGTCTCGGCCCGGGCGCACACACACGACAGGGGGTTGAAGCCCTTTGAGCGCCATGGCATTGCGCGCCTGCCTTCAAGCCCTCACTGCGAGGGCCAAAGCTCCTGTTTGGGTGGGCCTGGCCCACCTGGCCCACCCGCTAGAACCAGGCCTGATGCAGCAACCCGCCCACAGCCATCCGGTACTGCGTCGTTAGTGCGTGCCGGCATTTTGTGTTTGGCGGCAATGCACTTCAAGATTACTTTCTTTCGCAGGTCTCAGGTCATCACGAATATATGTTCTTACCTCGCATTCAAGTATGGCATTACCACGCAAATTTTACTTCACAGGTGTCTTCACCACGCAGCTTTCCTCTACGAAGTAATCTACCACGCATTCAATATGCAAATCGCTTCAGCACGTAAAATGAACAAAACATCACAATGACATTGATTGGCTAAAAAATATGATGTGGTTATTTTATAAGTGTCTGTCTTTTGTCACTTTCAATGACCCTCCACTGGTCCCCAAGCAAGATGGCGCTAAATCTTTTCAAAGAAGGTCACTTATTAAATTTGAAAAATAATTTTAAATTACACTTTTAGTCATATACTTAAATGATGTTTAAAGTGGTTTCTAATACTTATTTTATTTAAAATTATCGTTGACCCTCTAAAAAGATATATAAAGGGCCGTCCACCATTTTAAGTTCATTAGTCTGCAGCCATCTAGAGAGTTCAGACTGTTGTGTGCGACTCGAGAAAGCAGACTCTAATTTTGACCGTCACTGCCAACTAGTGTCTAAAGTAAGTACACGTTTAAATAAACAATCATTGCTATCCAAGCATATAAAATTAACATTAAAGTTTTACAATAATTTTAATTTTTTTAATGATACTTTTCAGAAATTATCTGTGGAGAGTGACAAGTTCATCTGGTCATTAATTTGAAAGAAAAAGTATGCATGTTTTAAAATGTCAGTTTCCTTGAAATATTTTCGCTGAGTAAGAGTATACATCAGGGAAGTTGTTGGTCAGTGTCTGTTGGCCAGTAATTTTTTTTTGTTACTCTGCCGGCTACTTACGTCAGGGAAGTTGTTGGTCAGTGTCTGTGGGCCAGTTTTTTTTAATTGTTACTCCACCGGGTACTTACGTCAGGGAAGTTGTTGGTCAGTGTCTGTGGTCCAGTTATTTTTTTATTGATACTCCGTCGGGTTCTTACCTCAGGTAGGATATTGGTCAGTGTCTGGGGGCCATATAAAATAGTCTTACTCTACCTCAGGGAAGGTGTTGGTCAACATAGATTAACCTTTCTAAATATGTTAGATCAAAGAAATGAAATGTATCTAAATAAAAATTTTAAAATATGTTATGTTTTTGTTTTACTAACCAGATATCTCATTGAGAACCTTTACCATTATCCATCAACTGGTAGAAGGAAGATCTGCTTAAAGCTTCATTTGCATGAATGAACAAATCATTGAATCTTCAGGTACAAATGAATCAACATTTTTATTTGCCTTAAATATTTGTTAAAACTACTAGTAATGGAAAAATCGAACTTTTTTTCTGTGAGCTCATTTTTCTATTCCTGATTAACTGCTCTTAATACGCCAGCCACTCACCTCATGGAAGGTGTTGGTCAGTGTCTGTGGGCCATTTTTTTTTTATTGTTAATCCGCTGGGTACTTACCTCAGGTAGGGTGTTGGTCAGTGTCTGGGGGCCAGATTAGTCTTACTGTGCCGGCTACTTACCTCAGGGAAGGTGTTAGTCAGTGTCTGAGGGCCAGTTATTTTTTTTATTGTTACATCACTGGGTACTTTTCTCAAAGTAGGTTTTGGACAATGTCTGTGGGCCAGATTATTTTTATTGTTACTCCAACAGCTACTTATCTCAGGGAGGGTGTTGGTCAGTGTCTGGGGGCCAGATTTTTTATTGCTACTCCGCTGCGTACTTACCTCACGGAGGGTGTTTGTCAGTGTCTGGGGGCGAGATTAACTAGTCTTACTCCACAGGCTACTTACCTCAGGTAGGGTGTTAGTCAGTGTCTGGGGGCCAGATTTTTTTATTGCTACTCCGCTGTGTACTTACCTACTATTTTAAATAAACTATTCTAACCTTTTTTTTTTTAAACTTGTCATTGCAGCTACCTCTTTAACATACACCTAGAAATCCGATCAGATTTGAAAAGAGATTACAAAGTAAAGCAGCGATTCCATCAATACCTTTGAGAATCAAACTTCACCACAGAAGAACAAAGAAATGTAATCCTCAGGTACAATACTAAACATTTTAATTAACCTGTAAAAAAATTCTATAATTAACTCTTGTTTATCTCAGATATTGTACCGGCTATTAAAGGCCCGCTGCATCGTCGAAGGTGAGGGACTTTAACAAAAGCAGCGGAACTTTAATAGCAGTATAGCCCTGCTACGAACGGCTATAGGGCTATTAGAACATTCTTCCACTAGAGGGCAGAATGTTCTAACAAATTAAGCAAATGCTTTTGTAAGAAATTGGAATGCTGCTTTGCGTGCCTTTACCGGCCCTTAG
This sequence comes from Triturus cristatus, assembly GCF_964204655.1. Taxonomy (NCBI): domain Eukaryota; kingdom Metazoa; phylum Chordata; class Amphibia; order Caudata; family Salamandridae; genus Triturus; species Triturus cristatus. The sequence continues at coordinate 66,765,959 of NC_140579.1, read as the reverse complement.
AAGCCTGGAGCACTCCATTGTCTACAATGGAGCTCCAAACATTCCAGTGTTGTAATATGCATTCCGTCACAACGCATGCCTTTACTTCACAACTTCATGACCCTTTTGGAAGGTCATGATTTTTTTTTGGTTTTGGGGGGGAAACCCCCCCCAACCCACCTTTTTTAATTATACCTTAACCACGCATTCGTTGCAACGTGAAATCTATTTCCATGCATAACCTTTACCATGAAAATGCCTTTACCTCGCATATCTTTACAACGCTTTTTTGTTGATAAGTCATACTTGATAAAGGCATATTTTTGATAAAGGTAATCTCCGATGCCTGCCCATGTAGGCTTGGATAAGACACCATTGCATAACCGTTTTCCACATATGACATTTTTTCAGTAGTTTAACAGTTAACACCACACTTCAGGGGCAGAGCTATGTCCCCAAAGACAATTTTCCAAATACATTCGCCCTCCCCTCTCCAGCTCGTTTTTTTAATGTAATACCCCTTCCCTGCGTCACATGTAATAAAGTGGAAGTGTCTTTCCGTTTCAAATTACCTCCATATCGCAACTGAAACAGATTTTTATTTTTTTATCTATTTTTTTTGGGGGGTGGGGGGGAGACCCCCCCAACCCCCCCTTTTTTAATTTTTTCTTTAAAAAGATACGTATCTCTTAGTAAATTTATACGTGTTGAAGACTATTAGTAGTAACAACGCACGCGTTAAAATGCATGTGTGTTAATGAATATGCGTGAAAACAGTTATGTTTTAGTGTCCGTTTTCAGTTTTAAATCAGTTGTTTTAACTTTATCTTGCATCCATTTGAAAATTTGAAATAATCTTTTTTTTTGCAAATAAATTTAGGTACCACAAATCTTCTGTAAAAGAAAGCACCTGTATATTTAAAAAATGTATACTAATTTATCATCCTTTATTTACAGGATCATCAACTGAAAATTCAAGTCGCCAAGCAAGTTACGTACAATCAAAGTGGGGTAACAGATTATTGAAATTTGGTGGCTACATTCACTGTAAGGATCGTTTAACTGAGCCCAGGAGTCATTGAAGGTGCGTAGAATATTTCTCATCACATTGCAAAGGCAGAGTGGTTACTCTGGGAGACATAGTGGAGAGGTCCACAGAGCATAATCACTCTGCCTCTGCAATGGAGATAGAAGTAAGGGAAAATCTACAGCAGATTATATTTTTGGCTGCCACCTCCAATGAACCCTGTGGCTTAGTTTTACGGGAAGTTGCACAAAACATCCCCATGCATGTTGCCAGTAATATGCCCTCAATCCCCAATTTAAGGCGCATGATCCAAAGAACAAAACAGGCCATCAATCCACACGCAATAAAACCACAAACCTTCTCCGATATTAACATCCCCCCGGAACTGAATGTGACTTTTACTAATGAAACTTTTCTTTTACATGATAATAATAATCCACAAAAACGTCTTCTAATCTTCTCTACAACACGTAATTTGGCCACCTTTGAAAATACTGAAATTTGGATGATGGATGGCACTTTTAAGTCCACACCCCATCCTTTTAACCAAATGTATATTATTCATGGCAATATTAACAGCACAACTGTCCTCTTAGTATTTGGATTGCTGCCTGACAGACAATCTTCCACTTACACTGAGTTTTTATCAGTTATAAAAACCAAAACTCTCAACAAAAGTCCTAGGAAAGTAATTATTGATTTTGAGATACAAATGATAAATACTATTATTAAATTATATCCAGAAACCCAAACTCAAGGATGTTTTTTGCACTTTTCCCAGGCGTATTGGAGAAAAATTCAGAAAACATCCTTAGTAGAGGATTATGTGTCAGACAGCAAACTACAATATGAACTCAAAAAACTTAAAGCTTTGTGTTTTATTCCTCCTGATTTTGTAGATGACTTCTACACTGCAATTGTTCAATCAGATTATTTTATAGCAAATGAAGAGAAATTGGCACCTATTTTAAATTATTTTGAGGGAACCTGGTAATCTTAGCAGGTCAGGTTGCCGGAGGAAGCCAAGGTTCCCCATTGAGTGGTGGAACTGCTACTTAACTTGCTTAGAGGAAGGTGCAAAGACAAACAATTCCATCGAATGATGGCATAACTCGTTTAATAAATCAATTGGTAGGAGTCATCCAAACTTTTTTCATTTCTTGGAAATTTTAAAAAAAGAACAAAGTTTCCAAGAAATGAGGATGGCTCAGTCACTTTCAGGTACTCTAAATCCACGAGTGACAAGACGTAGCAAAGAGATGAGTGAAAGACTCCAATCAAAATTGCAACTATTTCCTTTAATGGGCACGTCTGACTACCTTGAAAGTATTGCGTATATTCTTCATTTCTAGCTACCTTTTCATCCATGTGAATTGATCGCCTGTTTTACTCAACTTCCAAAAGATTTAGGTGCCGATTCCGATCCTGGAAAAACCGGGTACGAATCGTCGGACGGAGCGTTTTCTCCGTCCGACTCGTACCCGGGAAAAACACCGTACAAACATGCAAGTACGATTCGTCCGGAAACACCATTTCCGTACGAATCGGAAAAAACACCGACCGACTGCAAAATACATACAAATGTGATCCGGGACAGCGCATACACGACATTCGCACGGAGTTAGGCAGCTTTTTACGTACCAGCAAGTACGATTCGTACCGACAGCACTTCGGACGGTAATATTTTTACGGGACCCAAAATGTGCCGGAAAAGCTAAGCACGCCGTGATCCGTGAGGAAAAAGGGGCCCGGTACGCGCCGTACCCCCATCCCTACATGTCCGCGACGTACCCCCAGACCCCCCGTATGTTCGCGCCGTACCCCCAGCCCCCCCATATATACGCGCCGTACCCCCAGCCCCCCGTATATACGTGCCGTACCCCCAGCCCCCCCGTATGTATGGTGCATCCCCCCGCCCTCCATCCCCGTATGGACGGTGCGTACCCCCACCCCCGTATGGACAGTGCGTACCCCCACCCCCGTATGGACGGTGCGGACCCCCAGCGTGTAGCACCATACAGGGGTGGGGGTACGCACCGTCCATATGGGGTGGGGGTACGCACCGTCCATACGGGGGTGGGGGTACGCACCGTCCATACGGGGGTGGGGGTACGCACCGTCCATACGGGGGTGGGGGTACACACCGTCCATATGGGGGTGGGGGATGCACCGTACATACGGGGGGGCTGGGTGTACGGCACGTACATATGGGGGGGCTGGGGGTACGGCGGGTACATACGGGGGTGGGGCTGGGGGTATGGCGCGTACATACGGGGAGGCTGGGGGTACGGCACGTACATACGGGGGGCGTTTGGCGCGTATGCGGGCACATGGTTGGACGTCTCCATGGTTGCTATTGAAGTTCGCTCCGTACGGTGTTTTTTCCATACGGTTGTACATTTGGACGGATGGGACGGATCGTACTTGCGCGCTCGGACTTCAGTTTTCCGATTCGTACGTAAACTGTCCGGGACGTGTCGGATACTTTTTCCGACCCGAGGACGTGACGGGGAATTTTCCCAATGCGATTCGTACGAATTGTACTTGCCAGTTTGTACGGGACTTGTACGATTCGTACGGAAAATATTTTTAACGGATCCGAATCGACACCTTAATTCGCATTTTTCAAAATTTACCCAATTACCTCCCAAAAAAAAGATTTTCACTATCTTGCCAACTTGCTAATCTTTTTTTAGAACTGACTGTACATCAGTTGTGGTTTAATACTTTTTTTCCCCCAAAACTTATCAAATTTTCATATTTTTGACTATTTACAAAGTTAGGCAAGGTATAGCTTAACAAATGTGTCTTATTTCGTCTAAGATTGCTTTTATTAACAGTTTATTAGCCAGAAATGTTTTGTGTAAAAGAGTGCATGTTACGGCAACTTGCATGGGGATCAAAGTGTAATAAATGGAAATTAAATATCTAACTCACCGCACTATTTGAATTAATCTCAAACATCTTTCCTTACAGTAAATGTAGCTCCCACATTAAGATCAAATCCTAACCGCACCCCGTCGTCATGCCATTGCATTTTGAGAGGCACAACCAACTGCAAAAAAAATGTAAAACAATGTGCGACTTGAAAATTTCTAAAAAATTTAAATGTTATTAAATTTGAGATTACAAATTTATTTGTGCTTCATTTAAAATTAACTGATAACTTGTTTGAAAAAATTTCTTGAAAATTATTTACTCAATAAATAAATCTTTTAACTGAAAAATGGCTTAATTTATTTTCTTTTTTTATTATTTGTTTGATTCATAGTGACATATGTTGTAAAAAGATATAAATTGTCTATTAGGTTATTAATAATTGCATTCATCTTTTTTTTAACGTTAATTGATTATACTTTTTTCCCCAAAAAATTTAAAACACTTGTATTTTTTAACTCCATGTGAAAAAAAATACCTGGGTATTAAAAACACTACCCTACCCAATACCCCTGTATCCCAAGCATCCTGCTCCAAAACCAAAAAGTCAGTGCAGTAATTTCATGTTAAGTATTCTTCGAAGTTTATTCTTCGAAGTTTTTCTCTTAAATAAAGAATACACACGTACAACTTAATACTCAGGAATTTTTTTTTATAAATAAAAAAAATACTTGGGTATTAAAACACTACCCCACCCAATACCCCTATATCCCAGACATCCCGCTCCTGAAAATTAGCGATGTAGTTTTATGCTGAGTATTCTTCAAAGTTTTCTACATAAATAAGGAATAGACACTTAGAATTAAATTTAATACTCTGGGATTTCTTTTTTCCCCTTCAGTGAAAAATATACCTGGGTATTAAAAAACTACCCCACCCAATACCCCTGTATCCCAAGCATCCCGCTCCTAAAAATTAGCGTAGTCATTTTATGGTAAGTATTCAATGAATTTTTTTCACTTAAAAAAAAGGAATAGACACATACATTTAAGTTTAATACTCAGGGATTTTTTCCTCCACTAGGAAAAAATACCTGGGTATTAAAAACACTACCCCACCCATTACCCCTGTTTCCCAGGCATCCCGCTCCTAAAAATTAGCGTAGTAATTTTATGGTAAGTATTCTTGATTTTTTTTCTCTTAAAAAAGGAATAGACACTTACATTTAAGTTAAATACTCAGGGATTTTTTCCTCCACTAGGAAAAAATACCTGGGTATTAAAAGACTACCCCACCCAATACCCCTGTATCCCAAGCATCCCGCTCCTAAAAATTAGCGTAGTCATTTTATGGTAAGTATTCAATGAATTTTTTTCACTTAAAAAAAAGGAATAGACACATACATTTAAGTTTAATACTCAGGGATTTTTTCCTCCACTAGGAAAAAATACCTGGGTATTAAAAACACTACCCCACCAAATACCCCTGTATCCCAAGCATCCCCCTCCTAAAAGTTAGCGTAGTAGTTTCATGGTAAGTATTCTTCTAGTTTTTAACCAAAATAAGGAATAGACACACTTACAATGTAATACTCAGGGATACCTGGGTATTAAAAATACTACCCTAACCCAATACCCCTGTATCCCGAGCATCCCGCCACTTAAAGTTAGCGTAATAATTTCATGGTAAGTATTCTTCGAAGTATTTCACATAAACAAGGAATTCACACGTACAATTTAATACTCAGGAATTTTTTTCCCCACTCGAAAAAAATACTTTGGTACTAAAAACACTACCCCACCCAATACCCCTGTCTCTCAGGCATCCCGCTCCTAAAAGTTAGCATAGTTATTTTATGGTAAGTATTCTTCAAACTATTTCTCATAATTAAGGATTGGACACTCACAATTAAATTTAATACTCAGGGATTTTTTCCCCCCGCTATAAAAAAATACCTGGGTATTAAAAGCACTATCCCACCCAATACCCCTATATCCCAGGCATCCCGCTCCAAAAATTAGCGTAGTAATTTTATGGTAAGAATTCTTCAAATTATTCTCATAAATAAAAATTGGAGACTCATTAATCAAATTTAATACTCAGGGATTTTTTTTTCCCCACATGGAAAAAATACCTGGGTATTAAAAACACTACCCCACCAAAAACCCCTGTATCCCAAGCATCTTGCTCCTAAAAGATAACGCACCTAAAGGATAGCGTACTATTTTCTTTAAAAATTATTAATGCTTGTTAAATAAAAACGATGACTTCTTTAATTGAAACATCCAACTTATAAATAACTTCAACCTAATAAACATAGCCTTAACCATATTTAGTAAAAACCATCAACATACCTTCAACGTTCAATTCTAAAACATAGGTGTGTCGGAAATTCATTTTCTGTAAAGAGTTTTACTACAAATTAAGAAAGTATGTACATAGCATAGCAAAAAAACATTAATTTTAAGCAAATTACATTTATTTATAAATACATTTATTTATTTATTTTTAAGTTAGCTTAAGTTTAACTTTTGAATTATTAAAGTTTAGTTTACTAACCTGCAACCTACATTCCTTGCACCAGCAGCCTTTACTTCCACCAACCACTGAAACAAGCTGAAAACTCACCTTAGACAGTAAAAAAGGACTAGACTAATGACGCTCACGCAGGACGTAGTAACGTAGAAGACGATGAGGATGGAAGAAGACTTGCGTGGTAAAGACGATCGTGGAAGAACGCGTGGTGAAGACGTCTACGAGGTAAGTGTTGCGTAGTAAATGTTCCTCGTTGTAACGCCATCGTGGTAAAGGATGTTTCCCATGAGCACTGTGGTCGGAGTTTTACTCCATCCATACCTGCAAGGTATATGTCTTATGGTTTCCACAGTGCCACTAGGAATCTACTGCAGTGTTGAGTCGCCCGTCTAATTTCATCCAACATTCTCAGCTGTTTACGAATGTCCACCTCTCTCTACTGTCACTATTATTCATGGAACTGTAAGCAAACGATGAAGAGGCCCGACGAGAAGGTTCCCATTCTTTTTGTGTTCTGTTTTTACAATTACTTTGCCAACAAAGTCCTGCCTAGTTTATTGGTACTTATTTTGTTTGACGTTCTGCTCTCATTGTCAAGAGTGAAAGCTGTTAAAGATTTGGCCTGTGTCGCAAGATCACGGTGACAGGCACACCATTGACATCATCTCCATTGAATTATTTATAAAGCTAATATCATCCTATGTTTTAGGTGCATGTTTAAATATTATGCATAGTATGTTGTTTTGAAAAGTGACATGATTTAGTTGTTTGCCAACTGTTTTGGGTTCTACTGCAAAAGTTTTGGGTTAGCCTATTTCGTTTTGTTGGGTGCACTTACTCTTACAAGAGGGTGGTTGTCTGTTTCTTTATAGTTGGTTTCACGCTTGGAATGGATTTTAGTCCCATATCCTCACTCTATGACACTGTGCCCTTACTAGAGGGTTGGGTAAAGGGTTTTGTTTCCCTTTCACGCAGGAATGGACTTTAGTCCCATTTCCTCACTGTAAGCCATGATGCCCTTACATGGGGTTTGGTTTAAGGGGTTTGGTTCCCTTTCACGTTTGTTTCCCTTTCAGGCAGGAATGGGTTTTTGTCCCATTTCCACACTGTGAGCCATGGTACCCCTACATGGGGGATGACTTTAGGGTTTTGTTTCACTTTTCACGCAGAATGGATTTTTTTAGTTCCACTTGTTGTAAGGTTTTTGTTCCTTGTTTGCATAAGCCACCATGTGCTGCACATTCAGTTTCGTTGTAGTGGGTGTTTCTCATCACCTGCATATTGGGTTTTAGACCCTTTGGTCCCTTATTTAGGGGCAGGAATTTGGGTCCCAGTCCATTTTTACATGGCTTCTCTCCTTTCTTGGGGAGCATACATATCGTTTTAGCATTTTCTTTTCTTTATTAAAGGAGGATGATGGGTATTTCTTTTCTTTCCTCCTTGTGTAGTCCTTTTCCCTCTCATGATGTGGTTTCTACTGTTCATCCCTGGGTTATGGATTATTGACCTCTGTTGTACTTTGTTGTCTATAGTTTTTAAAAGTTTGGTTTCATTCTTCTTCTATTTTGTAGGAAGGAGATAATGTAGTATCTTCTTGTTGTTATAATGTTCTCTGTTATCTTGTTCCTCGCTGCTCAGCCAGTGTGAGGGTTCTGTGTGGAATGTGGGTGTGTGGGCCATGAGTGGGATGCTTGGGTGACTGGTGTGGGTGGTGACAGTTGGAGGATGGGCCGAGCAGCAGGCAGGCTGCTCCTGGTGGGGGTCTGTATTGAATCAACTCTACATTATGATCTACTTCAATAAACCCACTTAATCAACATCTTAACAGCGTGGACCACGCTACTACACTGTCCATTTTCAAAAGTCTCATAGGGTCATTGTACGACCCAATGTATTTTAAAACAAGGATATTGCTAAGCATTGCCATTTGGCGAAAAATAAATACAAAATGATGCATTTTCCACGTTTCAGGAAATTCCAGGGAATTGTGCTATTGCTGATGCTGGAACTTCAAAGAAGATGACTTTAACGTAAGTGTCACACGGCCTTCTTTCGAGTTGTTTTCAATGCTGGAAATGCACAGTCTGCTCTGGCCAGTTACCCCTTGGTGCAGCCATATTTCCACGGTTGCCATGGAGGCATGGTTACAAGTCCTTCAGTGTACGCCAGACCTGCTTGGATTTTATTTTTAACTTTGAGTTGTTGCCACTGTTTGTTGAATTTTTTAGTACATTTTGCACTACAAGCAGCTGAACATTAGTTTCTTTAAGCGTCCATAGGCACTGGATGTTGGGGGTGTGCGTAATATGTGAATCTGCAGCACTACATGCTATGGATAGATGCTTGCAAGGTTAGTAACATACTGCTTACTTCAGGTGCCCTTCACAAGAGGAAGCAAGGGAAATGGAATGCCCATTTTTAAGTGTAGAAAAAGGCATGCCCGAATGTTGTGACAATGCATTTCAGGCCAATCCGAGGTCAGAGAGTCATGCTGTCTTGCTAACGTCAAGTGACCATGTTGCCCAGTCTGGCCCCTTGGACATAGAAAAGGGCGTCATCTTAAGGATTAAAAGAGAGGCATAACCTGGTTATGATGTTACTAACGGTTTCTAGAAACTGATGTATACTTTTTTAATCTAGCATTTTTTTCACCACTTTTTATTGTTTCAGTTACAAATTGAAGTGTGTTGCATCAAAATGAGTTAATTGCAGTGCTACAGCGAAAGAGAAATTATTTGAATTGATTCCTTGCATAGGTATGCTAAAAATCACAATTATGCTCAGCATGTTAAAGGAAACACATTCATAATTGTGATGCTGAATAAATGTAATCATAGGGATAAACTCATTCCCCTTAACCCCAGTTGCCTATCTTCTACACTATACGAAAATCCTGAACACAAATCCCTTACACCCTAAGCACTTTACCTTTACCTCTGACTCTGTAGCCAATACAAGGCCAGGTGGATGCTGGAAGGTGACGGTATCCTCAGACACATCCTTTCTGATGGACATGTGTGTTCTGTGGGAGGGCTCTTCAGGTGCACGCAGAAGGCAATACCTTCTGAGCCAGGTACTGAATGAGTCTCAAAGATGGACTGGACATACTACTGACTGCTGCAGTGTGCTTATCACTGACCCGACTGGCCCTCCTCCCTGATTCCCACCCCCATGCCCGCACCTGTGCTAACTATGATGTTTTACATCTGTAAATGGCCGCAGCCGGAAGTGAAGATAGCTTCCGTTCTGGATATTTGTTGAGCAGCTAACTGGCTAAGTGGTGATGTCTGAGGTGGAAGAGGCAAAGGGGCTAGGGACCACTGGTCGAAAGTACAGGCCACTGAAAATTGCTGCAGAGTCCTTTAAGTGTCCTCCTTTAAACAGAGGAGGGTAGATAGAGTGGATGTCCTGCTGCGGGGGAAGGGGGGGCTAAGGTCTCAGGGCGATAGGAGGTAATCCTCATTTTACTGCCCGCGGCATTCAGTAGCCCAAGTTTCACACCTCGCCCTAGCACTGACATCCATCGCTCCCGCCCTCCTCGGGTCTTTGCCTTCATTTGCTGATTGTCTCTTTAAAGCTTTAGTGGATGGATTTGTCCAGGAGTTCCCTTGTGAGGTAAGGCAACAAGCAGCTCTCACAATGTGACATACACACCATAGGAAGCATGGCATTGGGTGCAGCAGACCCTCTAAGAAACAAGCTAGCAAGAACTGCCTGACATCCCCCTAGCTGCAAAGGACTGTGTCTCACCAAAGACCCTTGTATACAGCAGTGTCGGATTGGTAACACGGGCATTCGGGCCATGCCCGAGGGGCCGGTATCCGAATTCCTGCTGTGGGTTGCTTTTTTGAGCAGCCCGGGGGGCCGATTTGGGCGGCTTCTGCCTTGTTCGATGCCACCAGTGGCCCAGTGGGTGCATGAGTGGAGGGAGATGTTCGTCCATTACTTCCCTTTTATTAACAGCAGAGGTGTCATTCCCTTTTTCTCGCTGGGCCGGTCCATTAATGTGTGCATATTGAAGGGGGGCAGAGGGCCCGAGCAGAAGTGGCCTCACTTGTTTTCAGGTGTGTTTCACCAGTGTAAACTCATCCATGCGTTTTTTTTAACCCCCACCCCCTTTTTTATAGATTTTCGGAGAAGCAGTGGTTTGCGGAAAGGCAATATGCAAAAGTGGGCCACTTTTTTTTAGCGTGCCTGGGCCGATTTTTTATCCCAATCCAACCCTGAGATACAGTGGTCTGCTTAGACCACGCCAATGCCACTGATGCAGTATTCAGATTACATTAGTGCTCCTCGAAAATGCCTTATTACTGCCAGTTTACCGCAGTGCACACACAAATGGTGAATAACTTTCAGAAAACACGGTCTGACAATACATGCCTCTGGCAAAACTGCAGCGAAGCTCGTCATAACAGGTATGTTTTACCCCTTTGTGTGTTAAACGAGGCACATATAACTGGTATTTTTTTATTTTGGGGCTCTTGGTGTCTCTCTGCAGGCCTCCTGTGCCTTTGTGCTGCCTCGAGCTCCCCCACACCTGCACTCCTGTGACAATATGTTGTCCAGCACTAGGTCCTGCCTCAACTTTGAGAGGCTGGTCCCACAGTATGTGGGGGATCGGCCAGTAGTGTCTGCAGCCTCACTCCACACCCAAAGAGTTACTCTTCCCTCTCTGACCCTGTGATGCCAGCCGTCAGTGATGGGCAGCAGTCAGTGATGGGCAGCAACGTTCGGGGCCAGCTCTGCCAGAGCTGGTGGCAACCCCCAGTGCTGGTTTACTCGTCCAACGCAGGGGCTCACAGCAGTGGTGTCCCAGGCTTTGCCCCTCTGTTTCAGGGCTATGTGGCACTGAGGAGTGCAGGCTTTACAGTTACAAAGCAGGCAAGGATGAGCTCCAGATCCCTAACCAGCAGATGGGGCATTGAGCTGAATCCCTCCTGCCATCCTATCCTGCGGACTCAACAATGTGAGGGCCTTTTATCCCACCAGGGCTCGTCTCTGCCCCAAGAGTTCCTACAGCCTATTTCCGTTTTTTCAGAAACATGAAGGCGGTTCGAGTCGTTAGGAGTGAGCCTCTCTGAGGGTCACAGAAATACTTTCCTGCCACGCTTCCTTTTTGTTTCTTGGTGGGTGACCCCTGCGGTGTTGGTGCCGTTTGTATGTATGTATGTGTGTGGTATTTCTATAGCGCACGCCTAGCCAAAAAGGCTGTGGAGACCTGTACAGGGTCAAAGACAAGCATAAAGTCAAGAAGTGATCAGAGCTGTAGCTGGTTGTGGAACGTTGATGCATTGGGATGTAGTGTTCTTTAAAGAGATAGGTCTTCAACTCTACCCTAAATTGCAGCAGCATTAGGGTGATCATGATGGATAGAGTGATGTTCTAGATCCTGGGTGCATAGATGCATAAGCTCTGCTGCCTTGTGTTTTTTCCTTGCGACACTTCTCAGTCTGTAGTCCGATGGTGTGCTGGCTGTTCTGAGTGCTACCAGTGAGGATGATCTTGTCTAAAAGACATGCTGGGGTGCTGGTCATGAAGGCTTCGGAAATGATGCAGCTTGTTTTGAAGATGGTACGAGTTGGCAAGGGAAGACAACTGCGTTCCCCCAGGATGGAGGGATGTGATCATATTTATGCACTCCCTGGATGAGACATGCATGTAGAATGCACTTAAAGGATTTGACTGTCGTGTCTGGGAGGGCATTGAGCAAGGTAGTTCTGAAGTTACTTTGTGGAAAAAATTGTTTCACTTTCCCTGGAAGAAGCAGCCGGTACTATGCTTTCTTTGTTTGCAATGCGTTCCTTGAGGGTGAGGTTAGTGCCCAGGCTGAGTCACTGGTATGTCATACCCAGTCTCTCCTTCAACATGAGGGTCCAATGAAGTTAAATGCTAAAAGTGAGAAGATTCTCCGGTAATACACTTCCCAGGGAGCTGGGCAGTCACCTTGTGTCCTGTAGTAATGGTACTTCACATATTTCCTCATAGTCTCCTGCCTAGCCTGTAGAATGTTGACATCATGATGATGTATTAGAATGCTGCAGTGCTCTTGGTTGTCAGTTGAGAGTTAGGGCTGAGCTGGTACCATCCTGCTCCTGGTGGGGTTTTCTTATTCTTTGTATTTACTTTACCTTTACTTAATTTATGTACTATTATCCTGTACCATCTACTTCTAATAAATATACTACATCAACTACCTGGATTCCATGACCATCCTTCACTACACTTATTTTGGCGACGACCTGGACTTCAAACCCTGCGTGGATTCAAATTCTAAGGACTTTCACTTCAAGTAACCTTCATTCAACAACTAAGAAACCTACAAGGATTTTCGAATTTTAAAGAACTTCAAGGTAATGAACTTAATTTTTTTTCTAAGCATACTGGCTAACCCCACCAGTGACCAATCCACCGGTCGCCCTCTTCTTCAAATTGCCAGTCCCTGCTGTAATTGATACCTTCTTGATTCCAGTCTTTGCTGCAATTTCCTGCCTTTAAGCTGGCCTCTCCTGCTGTTTTAAAAAGATGTTGCTGCCTGCCTGCTCGTGTAATTGAAGTTCTCCACTTTCAATAGCGAGTTTAAAACTTCTGTGTTCCTCTCAGCTGTGATTCTATACATCAAAGTTCCTCAGCGCACTAATAAGTTCTTACACTGTGTATTTCATCACATTCTACTTAGTGAATGTGACTTCCTCATTAAAATGGCACGAAATTGCATAAGTACTTTATTTCTTTCAACATTTCTCCTCTGATGACAACGGTGACTACTTTTCTTATTTTATTTCTTTGTTTTTACTTCGCTCACCGGAGTTTGCTTCTGCAATATGTATTTTTCTATTGTTGTGTTTCTGCACGTATTCTTTTGAGAATTTTCTATTTATGCTGTTATGTTCTGATAGGACTTTCCACACCTATTTGATACAGCTGATCACACTTTCTTTGAATTTTGATGATGCATTTAATTTAAAATGCTTGTTTGAATGCTTATACATTTGCAGAATTTTTTCGCACTTTCACTTAAGTTCTTACACTGTGTATTTCATCACAGGTTTTAATTTAGAATATGTTTTATTTCACATAGTTCTATGAAAAATGTCTTGTTCTAGGATGTCGACTCCTGCATTTTCATATTCACTCATGAGTTTTTACAGCGGCTCTGTGCACGGAACCCCTGTTGTTGAATGTTCTTCTTAAGTTTTGCCAGGTTATGTTCTATTTTGCGCAAAGTTTCATTCTGACATTTTCCTGGCAAATTAAGATTTTCCTTTAATTCATTTATTATTGTTACTCCTGTTGGGTGTAGTTTTCTTTTCCTCACCCTTCTCATTCATGTTTTGGAGATTTCTTATGTTCTCCTGTTGGAGTAATTTTCTTGCTTTTATATGTTCTGTTTTCTTTTCATCACTCTTCGTTCTTTGATTCATGCATCCATTCCAGTATGGCCAACTGGTGTGCCTCGTTGTATCTTGAACATTTTTTCTGTACGTGTTTCCTTTCGTCTTTCAGTGTATTCTTCGTTCTGTTGTCCTCTTTCTCTTTTCTATATTGTTGTTGAAGGAGAAGATGTCCTGTCTTCCTTCTTGCATCTTTCATAATTTTTCTTCTTTCTTCCTCGCTTAGTTCATGTCCTTTTCAGTGCATTCTAGCATTGTTTCTTTCATAGTCTTTCTTCTTTCTTCCTCGTTTAGTTCTTGTCCTTCTCAAGTGCACCCTAGCATTGTTTCTTTCATCTTTTCTAGTTTTTCTTCATGGTGTTACTTATTTGTTCCACCTTATGCCTTTATTGCTTTCTCCTATTCTCATTCTTAATGTTCTTTTCGTGTTGTTCCTTCTTCGAGTGTTTTCTCATTCTTCCTTACTTTGTTTTCTTTTTACTTCATTGTTTGAGCCTTAAATTTTTGTTGATATGGTAAAAGGGGAAGATGTGTAGTAATGGTACTTCACATATTTCCTCATAGTCTCCTGCCTAGCCTGTAGAATGTTGACATCATGATGATGTATTAGAATGCTGCAGTGCTCTTGGTTATCAGTTGAGAGTTAGGGCTGAGCTGGTACCATCCTGCTCCTGGTGGGGTTTTCTTATTCTTTGTATTTACTTTACTTTTACTTAATTTATGTACTATTATCCTGTACCATCTACTTCTAATAAATATACTACATCAACTACCTGGATTCCATGACCATCCTTCACTACATGTCCCTTTGCAGACAACACTTGAAAAGGTTCTGCACCAAATGGAGCAATTGATTTTCTTTTGGGCACTCAGTCTCCTCTCCTAAAGAAGATGTTCTTCACATGTCGTTTTTTGTCAGCATATTCTTTCATCTTTTGTTTCTGAACCAAGTCCTTCTCACAAGTTGCATTCTCGTTTTTCTCTCACTGATTGGTCCACTGAGGCATCTTGGTTGTCAATGCTCTCCTGAACATCAATGTCACAGGACTTTCACCTGTGGTCAAGTGAGGTGATCAGCTCTCAGGGTAGAATATAACACAGTCTTTAAATGGAGCTTTTCAAGAGTAACAAGTTAATGCCCTCATAAAATGCTCATCTAGTCCGTTGACCTGAGGCCGGAGAGGTGTGCTCTTCTGACGTTTTATACTCAGATGCGTTGAGAAATCTTTAAACTCATGGCTGTTAAATGGCAGGCCATTGTCAGATTTCAACATGGCTGGAACACCCCATGTCGCAAAGATGCCATCCAGTGTCTGAATTATTCAGTCTTAAGTGGTAGATGAAAGATTGTCAGTTAAGGGAAACCGTGAGTATTCGTCCACAATCACCATCAGGTGATGTCCATTGTCAAGTGGACTGAAAAAGTCAATGGCTACACTCTCTCAGGCATGATTCAACATGTCTAAGAGGTGTTGAGTAACTTTAGTACAAAAGCAGTTGCATAGATGACAGGCCTTTTGGTCCGTCTCAAAGTCGACGTTCTGTTGCGAGACCAGCAAGCTAGATTCTGCAAGAAAGAGATCCTGCAGAGACCAGATTGCAACACAGCGCATCATCGTTGAGCAATCGGTAGAATGGAACTCACTCCTCTATGTCAACTTCATTGACTATGAGAAGGCAATTCAAAACACCGTGGAAAGAGTGAGCCTTTCGAAATTTCTCTGCCACTATTGCATGAGAAAAAATGTGGCTCAAACAGGACTGCATGGTTTAAAAAACTAAACCAAAATTACACCAGGATGGGCACAAGCAGGGTTAGAAGCAAAAGAGAAAATGTCTCTCGGTGCACTCCACTCTTCTCCTCTCCCACTTCTTCATACCACTGTTCTTGTGTTGTAAACCTCGATTTCTTTGCCTTGCAAATAAAAGAAAGCATAGTTTGTAATAATGCCTATTAAATTAATGTAACTTTCAAAGTGTTCTGACTTTTTCTATGAAATTTCTGATCAAATTTCTGTGCAAATTCAAATGTTTATCGGGAAAGTGTTGGTCACTGTATATATTATCTACTGGCGGTCGCCAGTAGATAGTTATAGTTAGGACCGAGTTTCCATAGGAAATCTCAAAATTCTATTTTGAATAACTTTGGCGCCGGTTGACGAATCCTCGCGAAATTTTCAAAACTAATGGGGCGCTCCGCTCGGCTCCTACCCTGAAAGTCTCGGGGTGATTCGTCAAGTGGGGGCCGAGAAAAAAGGGGGGTCCCAAAACGCGTTTTCCCCATGCATTTTCCCATAGGACCTTTAGTCGAAGGTACAGCCCGAACGGCTGAACAGAATTACGTGAAATTTGGCAGAGAGGTAGCCCTCAGGTCAAGGAAGTGCCTTTTGCAGGTCTGGTGTAAATCTGTTCAGTATTTCCTGAGAAAATAGCATTTAAAAGCATATAAATATCTATACGCGCGCACCGTGCGCGCACAAGGCAAGCACCGTGCGCGCACGGTGCCGTGCGCGTGCGTAATTCTAATTGGTGGATAGATGTCAGTAAACATTCGAATCGGTCGAAATCAGGAAGTGTCGGCCGCCATTTTGTCTGTCGCACTGAAAAGGAAAGGTGGAGAACGTGAACAGGGGGCAGA
Organism: Triturus cristatus; assembly: GCF_964204655.1. Taxonomy (NCBI): domain Eukaryota; kingdom Metazoa; phylum Chordata; class Amphibia; order Caudata; family Salamandridae; genus Triturus; species Triturus cristatus. The sequence continues at coordinate 66,749,512 of NC_140579.1, read as the reverse complement.
GTAGGGAGTTCCTGACCCCCTAGCCTTTGTCAGGGGGTCACAGTAGGACCCCGAAGGGCCCAAAAAAAGATTTTAATTTTTAAAAAAAATCAAGTTTAAGTGTTTAGATATTAGGTGGCTCTAAAAAGAGCCGTTGTGTTTATTGAGTGTTTTTCGGTACCTACAAGTAAATACCGATGCAGAGTCTAAAGTTCAAGAGGAAGACTCTGTTCCCTTCATCATTGAAATGTACACCGTCTCCTCTATAAATGTCTTGCATGTTGTAACGCAAGTTGTTGTGGTATATAGAACCCATACCATAGTCTCTGAGGAAAGCAGAAACAGACTTATTGACATGCTTTGCTTTGTCAATCTGTGGACAATGTTGGTTGGACCAGTTCCACTTTTGCCTTTGGCATATATTAGAATATACAAAGGCAGTTTGTGGAAAAAGTTACATCAATTGCACAAAGGTGTCTTTTACAAGCATTTCCAGACCTACCCCAGTTAAAGTGCCTAGGTCATTTCCACCACAGTGCACAATAATAAGGTTAGGCTGTGGGAGATGTAGAAAGGATTTCACCAAAGTCATTAATTGGTGCCACTTTAACCCTCTCTGACCAATCCATTTAATGTCTACATTTGGCAAAGCAAGGTCTTTCACAATACCTCTTTTTTCTGCATACTTTTCACTCCAGAAGACATAGCTGTGACCTATAATCCACACTGTGAACATCTTCCAAGGAGATCTGGATGCACTCAGAAGGTGTCTTTCAGTAGAATGGCAATATGAAATGAAAGATAGTTGTAAAATGGAGGCAAACATACTTTTTTTAAATAAAAAGAACTCATTGGCTGTTTCAAACCATTCTACACTAAAAACTAGGCTGTATGTTTACATTTTTAAAAACATGTTTTGTATTGGTTCTGAAAAATGTGTTCCCACAGAACATTAGTTTGGATTTGCTGTTAGGTTTGAAAAGTCAAGCACTCTTGCTCTTTGGATTTGAAACATTGTGTGCTGAACTTCTGACCTCTCTGCTCACACCAGTGTTCCATGACCTGTTGCTATGCTAGGAGGTAGAAGTCATGTTGGGGGTAGGGTTCATTTGGAAAGGGTTGATTTTTTCAACCAATAAAAATGTGTGTTTCCATTTGAAAAAATGTGGGAAGCAATGTGATTTGAAGTTAACATGTATATGTGTGAAAAAAAGAGAGGGAAACTGTGCCATTTACTGGTTCTGGTGAGAGGAGTACAGTTCAGAGATTCTGGCTCTGATAATCTGCTGTGTGAGTGCCACATTTCTTTCTCAACTAACTAATTTTGAAGGTGAGTTATGAATTTGAGAGGGGATGTATATGTTGCATTTTGATATAAATAATAGAAATATGATTCTTCTTTTAAAGTTGTGTTTTACATTTTATGTTTTGGAAGATATTTAACTGTCTTGAACTTGTAAGATATTATGGAATATGTCTTCACCATAAGTTAAGGTGTACTGGTATCACCTAGGAATACTGTTTTGTGCCTAGAATCACACCATGAGTTTGTGTGCACACAGGAATTGTTGTCAGAGATTTAATTTGTGTTGCTGTTGTTCTGTAAGACTTGCAGTTGTAGGAAAGGGGCAGCTGTTTTTTTTTTAACTGTGATGGTTAGCATTCAGTAGAAATCATTCTTGAACTGTGATGGTTAGCATGTAGCAGAAATAACTATCTCACAAATGAGAGGCAAATGCAAACACATTTGAAATTATCATGGTAGATTTTCCTTCCACTTTTAAAGTTGTGTATTACATTTTATGTTTTGGAAGATCTTTATCTGCCTTGAACTTGTAAGATATTATGGAGTATGTCTTCACCATAATTTAAGGTGTACTGGTATTACCCAGGAATACTGTTTTGTGCATAGAATCATACCATGAGTCTGTGTGTTCACAGGAATTGTTGTCAGAGATTTAATTTGTGAAGTTGTTGTTCTGTAAGATTTGCACTCGCAGGAAAGGGGCAGCTTGTTTTCTTCAACTGTGATGGATAGCATTCAGCAGAAATCACTATCTCACAAATGAGAGGCAAATGCTAACACATTTGAAATCAACGGGGTAGATTTTCCTTCCACTCTTGCAATGGGTGAGGTATTTCCTACATGTTCAAAACTCCAATTAACCCTTACCACACATGTACTCTTACATACATCTCTGCAGTCTTCATGCAGTTGTGCAAGCGTCCATGCAGATCTCTCTTGCACCTGACAATACTCAGTCTCAAGAAACACACTCTTAGCACACAGGCAGCTGCTTCTCCTGCACTCGCATGCTAACTATTCAGCACTGTGTGGTATTTCAGATAGCAGTGTGTAACGCTAACACATTCAACGTCACCAAGGCTCATTTCCTTTGCTCTAGTCTAATCACTCACCCAGGTTCCACATGCTCATGGTCTCAAGTAGCTGTTAGGACAAGTGCTCTTTTCTGCCTCTCTAAACTATAAGGAAAATGTGTCAGGCTGTCACAGTATAACCACTTGCTCTACCACAGTAGTAAATGTGCTTTGAAATTGCCAATCAAATATCGTTTTCTGCCTAGAATCACACCATGTGTCTATCTGCACACAGGATTTTTTGTCAGAGATTTAATTCATGTTGCTCTTGTTTTGTAAGACTTGCACTCGTAGGAAAGGGTCAGCTCAAATGATAGGATTTGAAAAGCTGAAAAAACAAATCGTAATGAATTAAAATTACATAAAGGTTTTTTTTTTTAGTTTCTTGCAGGTATTGCTGAGCAACAGTGAAAACAATAAAGATGCCTATAAAGTCAAGAAAGAGAAAAGAACAGCAACAACATCTATATTTGAAGACAACTGGTCAAAAAGATTTAGTTGGAGAACCTCATGTTGGAAAAAAGAAAAAGTCTTCTGGTAAGCAGACTAAGGATTTTTTTTTAAAATATCTTCAAACAAAGAAAAAATGTTAAAAATATATCCACTGCAAATAGTGTTTCAAGTACAAAACAACAACAGAGTCGACAGCAAAAACTAAAAGCTAATGTAGAATCAGAAGTAAGAAAGTGTGACTTAACACGAAAAATAGATTTTAAAAACATTCGTCGAAAAATGTTTCAGAGAAGAGTGATGTTAAATTTGCTAAAGGATGTGAAAAAATATAAGAAGAAAACCAAATTTTATAAGAAAAAGAAATATATTGAAACCATTGTTACAAATGCTTTGGAAATAAAAAGAAAACTATTCATTTTAATTTTGAACGGGATGCGTAGATTAGATAAATTAGTCAATGCAATGAAGTCACAAAGCAAAAGGAAAAGAGTAGTGAAAAAAAATAACTTTTGTAAAGTGTTCTTAGTAGAATGGAAGCATAGTTCAAGTACTGAACCATTTTTTAATGAAGAGAGTTATCTTCAAAGTAATAGTTTGTTGCATGCAGTTGACACCAATGGTCGAGCTTATGAAGTTAAAGATGGTTGTGTAATGGAAAAGGAGAAAATGGTTCCAATAAATAAGGAAGAAGTGTTAGCTGATGAGGTTATGGGGAGACGTCCTAAAGCCCCAGTGTACACTTGGAATTGTAGTAGTATTTGTACTTTGCGACAGGAATCTATTGATAAATTACTTGACTTTCTAAGAGAATATAGTAAAAAGAGTGCTAAACAGAAGATTAAGGTGCTTCAAAGACTAGATCCATGCAGAGTGAGAGAGAATACTGGTTGGCAAGGACATTCTCTGGCTTGTCTATCTAGGAAAGTTTGTCAAAGTGTTTTTCACCATTTTAGGATGCTGGCAGTACATCATACTGAAATGAGAAAGTTTGTGAGAACATTGTATTTTGCTAAAAGTACAGCACTAAAGTTAAATGAGTTGAATAATGCTCTGTTCCGTGGAACTGTATCAGATGTAGTGAAGGTTACTGATGATATTCAGTTTTGTTACTTTGGTCCAGAACAAGAAAGTGCAGGAAATGACACACTTATTGAGGAAAATGTGGAAGAGAATGTAGAAGTCACTGTTAGTAAAAATTTTGAAGATGAAATGACAAAATTTACTATCATCTCTAATGAAAGACCAAATATTACTTGTATTTGTTGCCGGAGAAGCCATTATAAAATTCAAACAAGGAATGTTGATCTCTATAAAAAAAGTGAAAATGAAGATAATTATAAGTGGAAGGATTTCGCAACATATATATTTCTTGAAAATTGTTTTGATTTGGGTGAAGATCAGCATATTTGTAAATACTGTTATAACAAGTTGGAAGAAAATAGAATGCCAGCTAGAGCTGTACATAATAATTTAGAATTGGTTGATATTTCTGCAGAACTTTCTGATTTAAATACGTACGAGTCTATACTCATTCAATGTGTCCATCCGTTTCAGACCATAGTGCGTATGGAGCCCAAAACAGGTAAATTACCTCCTTCAGATTTACAAAGAGGTTTAAAAGGAAGAGGTGTCTATTTGCCATTGGATGTGAAAAAAAATATTGAAACAATTGATGCAGATAGTTTGGAAACTGAACCATTAGTTATTCTGGTTAATGGTGTACCTACAAAGAATAAGAAAATTTGGCAGGAGCTGGTAGATGTACGAAAAGTACAAAGAGAAAATTTATATTTGAAAATAAATAATAAATGATATGAATCAATTTATATGGATGAAGATGAAGAAGTTTCACTAGAAGACACAGGAAAACCAACTGGGCAAATTGAAAAAGTGGATAAGTCAAAAGAAGAAGAAATTTATGAACATTTCAGCATACATCCTCTTCATTCTAAAGAAGTTATGGGAAACGCTATCGATCTGTTTCAGATGAAAAAAGCAAAAGGAACTCCCGTGAGTGTATGGGAGGAGAGCTTGGAAGCTCGTTGTATTCCCCAGCTGTTTCCTACAGGAGAAGGTGGACGATATGATGAACGTCCAGTACAGATTCCTGCTTCTGAGTATCGGACTACAAGATTATATGCAGAAGATCCAAGATTTCGTCAAAGTATTCCTTATTTGTTCCATCTTTTATTTGAAAGTGACTTGTCTGCACTATCTTATGCAGTAAATCACATTTTAAAAACTGGTGTACATCTACATAATGTGTCAGCAAAGGATTTTATCAACAAAGTGCAACAGCGAGATGATCATTTGGAATCTCAATTGATCAATCTGATGGCTTGTCAGCGTGGGACTAATGAATATTGGTACCGACGCCATGGAGAATTGAAATGTATGTTACGGAATTTAGGAACTCCTACATGGTTCCTTACCCTAAGCTGTGCTGAGTACGCGTGGGATGATTTACTGGATTTTCTTCGAGAGGCAAATTCAAACATTAAAAACATCCAATACAAGACAGCAGGAGAATTGTGCTCATTGGATCCGGTTAATGTTTGCAGATATTTTAATCATGGATTTGAGGCTATGATGTCCTTCATCTGCAATAAAAAAAATCCACCTCTTGGAGAAGTTGTGGATTTCTTTTGGAGAAAAGAGTACCAAGCAAGAGGTGCTCCTCATATTCATATGCTGTTGTGGATCAAGGATGCCCCAAAATTTGGAACAGATGCTGATGAAGCAGTTTTATCTTTCATTGAAGAATACGCAACATGTGCTATACCTAAAAGCACAGAAGAAAAAAACTTAAAAGAGCAAGTTTTACGTTTCCAAAGTCATCGGTGTGGAAAATACTGTCGACGAAAGTACAAGAGTAAAGATAAATTCTACACAAAATGTCGATTTGGATTTCCACGACCTGTCCTTTCTAAAGGAAGAGTAAACAGTTTTATGTCAGCTGTGCGACATACTATTACAAGAAAGTCGCCGAAAAATACCTACAACCTAAGAAGAAAAGAAGAGTCGAAATACATAAATGACTATAACCCAGTCATTTTATCCATGTGGAATGCTAACATGGATATTCAATATGTGGCTGACAATTCTATTGCTGTTGCTCGGTATGTCACATCTTACATCACAAAATCTGAGAAAACGGAATTGAAAGAAATGTGGGAAGAGATTTCTCACAAGAAGACTGTCAGTAAAAATCTATACAGTTTCAGTTTAAAGATGTTATCGCATCGCGAAATTGGATCATACGAATGTTCAGATAGGTTATCATCTGCAAGTCTGTACTCCAAATCCAGAAGAATAATTTGGGTAAGTTTAGGCCTTGCAGGAATGCGTAATCGGGTACTGAAATCAATTCGAGAAATTGAATATTTAGCTGAGTACGAACCAGAAAGTACAGACATTTTAAGAACAAACATGTTGGACACATATTACCCACAAAGAAGTCATCACCTTGAGAACATGTGTCTCTATGAAGTGCTGCAGAACTACATTTTTAAACGGAATGCCACAGAAGACATCAACAATGGAAAGTATAAAGTCACTGGTGAGGAAGGATGTTTGGTGAAGCAAACAAAAGGAAGTTTGATAAATCACCGGAAGCTGAGTTGCGACACTACTGACAAAAAGGAATTTTACTACTTGGCACTTTTACAGCTGTTTAAACCATGGCGTTCAGAGGACGAACTACTTGGAGATTTTCAGAGTTATGAAGATTCCTTTAATGCTTGCAAAGACAGCATAGAATGCAGTACTTTCAAAACTTATGTTCAAATGTTAAATGAAGAAATTGAACAAGAAGCAACAATTGCAGCTGAAGTAGCTAGAGACAGTTCTCAAGACAGTCAAAGTTCTGGGACGTTCAGTCAAGATCCTCTAGGACAACCAATCGTAGAAAATGCAGCAGCAATGGCCATGACTGAAGTGGAAACAGCTATGAATCAAGCTCAGGAAGATTGAATAAACTTACCGAATTTGGAACAACAACTGAATGATGAACAACAACAAATTTATGAGGAAGTCAGAAAAAAAATTGATCACGGATTACTACATGAAAATAAAGAGTGCTCATGCACATCTTTTGAACCAATGAGAATGTATGTGAGTGGACAAGCAGGAACTGGAAAAAGTTTCTTAATTAATGTAATTAGAAGCTACCTACAGAACAAAACGGATTCAACTTTGTCTTGTGTTGTTACTGCTCCAACTGGGTTAGCAGCGTATAACATAAAAGGAGTTACCTTACATCATTTGCTAATGTTACCAGTAGAGCATGAGAACAAAATACAATACCACAAGCTAACAGGAGAAGCATGCTTTGAAGTTTCAAGAGTATTGAAGAAAATGAAAGTACTCATTATTGATGAGGTAAGCATGGTATCAAACTTAATGCTTGCCTTTGTGCATTTAAGAATGCAGCAAATTCTAAAGACAGACTATGACGTGTTAATTGGAGGAAAACACTTCATAGTTTTTGGGGATCTTTTGCAACTTACTCCAGTTAAAGGACAACCGGTATTCCATACACTTACACATGAAGACACGAAAAAGTTGTTAGGAAGTATAGGTAATGTGAATATTTGGACATACTTTGAGTATAAAGAACTCATTACCAATATGAGGCAAGCCAATGATGAGGATTATGCAAGTATTCTGAAAGATATAAGAATTGGACTACTCACAGAACATGGCAGAAAAGCATTACAGAGTTGATTGCTGAGTAATTTGTTTACAACAGAACAAATAGTTCCAGAGAAAATATACAAGAAAATTGCTGAAAAAAATACTGTAATCTGCTTAACGGCAACACTACAAGAATGCTCTATATTCAATCAAGAACTTTTGAAATTGGAAAATGAAGAGATTATAAAACTGGAAGCTGTGGATAAAATTCAACATGAAGGAATAACTATTATATTGACAGGCAAATTGGCAACTAAATTGGATTCACTAGAGAAAAACATTTCGAAAACAGCTGGTTTGGAAAAGAATCTTTATGTATGTATGAACCGTAGAGCAATTTTAAGACGTAATTTGGATGTAGAAAAAGGTTTAGTGAATGGAGCTATGGGTAAAGTTGTGGGTTTTGTAAAGTACCAGAAAAAAGATGGTATTGAATTTTTCAAAATAAAATTTGATCAGATTGAAGAGGTTAAAGGCATTAGTCGTTGTTCAGTTCGTTTTTTGCTAGTGAAAGACTTATATGTCCGTAGGAAGCAGTTTCCGTTTTCTCTAGCATATGCTGTAACTATTCACAAGTCTCAAGGATTAACTGTAGATAGTGCTTTTGTAAACATTGGATCTAGTGTGTTTAAAGAAGGTATGGCATATGTTGCTTTGTCACGCGTGAAAAAATTATCTGGTTTATTTATGATAGACTTTGATGACTCAAAAGTTAGTGCTGATGCAAACTGTGTAAAGGAGTATAATAGATTAAGAAGAAGCTATGCTCCTCATTTAGGTCAGTATCCTGTGTTTGAAAAACGTTTTGTTTGTCGGAAAAGGAGAATTGAGAATATCTGTAATGAGGATGTACAGAAGAAAAAACAAAAAGAGAGTGATGTGATTGCAAGCAAAAAGAAAAAGGACAGTGTTGAAGGGGTTGTTGGTTGTCATTTTGAAAATAGCTCTGGTGTCAACTGCTAAGCAAATGTAGTGCTGAATGTTGTATTTTATCTTGAATTTTTGATGGAGCAGATAATAGTAAATCATGGAAAAAGATTCTGTTCTCTGCTGAGTCTCCTTTATGACAAGCTGAGTAATGATAAAACTAAAATAGAAAGTGCTTCTGATGTTAGAAATCTTTTAGATGTATGTTCTGGATGTACACAGTTTAAAGAAAATGTCCAGCAAGATGCACAGGAATTTTTAATGTATATGCTGATGGTACTGGAAGATGAAGGGGTAGAAGTAGAAAAGATATTTGGTGTCTCTTATAAATGGGAACATTGTTGTGAAAAGTGTATGAACACATGCAGCAGTAATGTTGATTCTGAAAGGTTCATATATTTAACATTACCAGAGAGTAAATCAGTGACTTTTACTAAATTAGTTAAAGATGCTAATCACAACATAGAATGTTCTCAATGTAAATCAGACATGTTGTCAACGTTATTTTTTAAGAAATATGGACAGTATGTAATTTTAATGATACAACGTTGTAGAGCAGATGGAACAAAAATGGAAACTTTACTAAAGAAGTTTGTAGGTAACCAATTATCAATTTCTGGAAAAACTTTTGTTGCAGTTGCAATAATTTTTCATGATGGTCCTTCTATAACTTCTGGTCATTACACAGTTTATCTTAAATGTGAAAAAGGATAGACACTGTGTAATGATTCTCAATTGACTTTCAAGCAACGTTTGCCTTATGATTTACCAAATTGTTACTTAATTTTTCTAAAACCAAAATTTTAGAAACTAATTTCAGCATCTGAAGAAACCATTATTTCAATTTTAAAGGATTAAAATTGGATATTTCACTGAAAAAGAATTTTAAAATTACCTTTTGGCCTCATGGAAAGGTAAAAGTAACAATTGTGAACTTCTTTGACAGATATTATTTTGGTATATGTTCCTATGCAACAAGGTTTACAGACGTTATATCTTGAAAATTGTTATTGTTCTTAGAAGGTATTTTTAATATATATGTGACATTTCTATCAAGGTATGTTTTAGTGAGGATACATTTGGGGCTTTTTTAAACAATCTTTCAGATTGTTTTTTTTTTTGCCCGCTGTTAAATGATGAATACAATTGATTTCAATATTTTCAGTGAAATTCAATACATTCTGAAAACAGCAAAAAAAGGGCAAAAAATTGCTTTGTTAAATATGAAAAAACATGTACTGTTTAATAAAATCTATTGTTGAATATTAATACTTGTTTTCTTTTTTTCAGATCTTGAAAGAAAATTTAGGAAATGTAATTCATTTTACTTGCAATTAAAAAAAACCATTTATTTCTAATTAAGTTATTTTGATGGTCTGGTAAGTTTAAAATATCTGTTTTTCTCACTCCTTCCCTTTCAAGCTTCCTTTTCTTCACCTCTCCTCACTCTGCTTTTCTCATTTCTCTTCCCTCTCTCTCTTCTTGCTTTACTACTCTTTTGTAACTCCCTCACTCCTTCTCTACTACTCCCCTAAGTTTACTACCTCCATCACTATTTTTTCAACCATGTTTCTTTCTCTGTATCCATATGTCTCAGTCATTTTAACTGCCTTACTCCTTCTCAGTTGCTTGCTCTCTGTCTCTGTTTCTGTCTCTCTCCCTTTGTCTGTTTTACCCTTAATTTCCTTAACATCTCTGGGGCAGATTTACAAGCCCCCTGGGCCACCACTATGTCACTTTTCATGACGTACTGGTGGCGCAGGGTGCTCCTCCATATTTACAAGGAGAGGATAAGCCACTCTGTGTGACTATTCCTCTCCTCGTAAATACAGCCAATTCAAACGCAGCACTGTGTGTTGAAGGGGTATTCTATGGGTGTTGTTGTTTGTGTTCCCACGCAACACTCATAGAACTACACATATCTCCTGATTTACGAGAAATTGTAAGTCTGAAGTTGTGTGTGAATGATACGCCACCCTAGAGGTGGCGTAGCGAAGCACAACAAGGAGAAATGTTTTCATTTCTCTTCATTTTTTCCTCTTTCAGTGCGTGCTGCATGCTACAGCATGTATTGAAAGAGGAAAAAGCCTCTTGTGATTGTTTTTTTGAGGAAGGTGTCCCTTCCTGCACAAGAACAATTTCCCCACCACGCAGGCATCCTTGCACCATGGTGCAAGGGAGCCTGCGCCGGCGTATGGCTCCAGTTTGGGCGCCAGTGCAGGGGAAGCATAGAGATGTGACATTCTTGTAAATATGTCTCATCTCTGTGCTTCGAAAGTAACGCAGCACGGCGCACCAAAATTACTTGCTGCACCATGTTGCGTTAGTTTGTCATAAATCTTCCCCTCTGTTTCTACCACTCCTACTCTCTCCATCACTCATTTTCCATCTATGTTAATTTTTTAACCTTCTCCGTCGTTCTCCTTCCCTCACCTTCCGTAACTGTCACTATCCTTTACTCATAGTCACTCCTATTCTCCTACTTCACTTCCTTCTGTATGTATCTCACACCCCTTCTCCTTTTTGCATTCTTTCCTTCAATCTCCTTCACTCTGCTTTGCTCATTGACATCCTGACTCCCTTTCTCTCACTCCAGTTTCCTAAATTCCTCCATCCCCTCACTCTCCATTTCTCACTTTCCCTTACCCCCTTTTCTAATCCTCATGCCCTTTAAAAAAAAAAAAGAATTAAAAATCAAATTTAACTGTTTTATGGTGGTTGGCTCTAAAACGAGCCGTTATCTTTTTTGACAGGTTTAGGGTACCTATAAGTAAGTACCGATGCAGAGTTTAAAGTTTAAGAGGAAGACTCTGTTCCCTTCATCTGTGAAATGTACACCGTCTCTTTTATAAATGCTTGCCACTCCCCTCACTATTTCTTCCTATTTCCTGGGACAAGGAGCTGAAAAGGTATCAATTTTATTTGAAAATGGCAGAACAGCAGACTACTTCAGGGAGTGAGGAGGAGACCTGGATGCAGTCAGAAGGTGCCTTTCAGTAGAATGTCAATATGAAATGAAAGATAGTTGTAAAATGGAGGCTTACATACTTTTTTTTAATAAAAAGAACTCATTGGCTGTTTCAGACCATTCTACACTAAAAACTAGGCTGTATGTTTACATTTTTAAAAGCATGTTTTGTATTGGTTCAGAAAAATGTGTTCCCACTGAACATTACTTTGGATTTGCTGTTAGGTTTGAAAAGTTAAGCACTCTTTCTCTTTGGATTAGAAACATTGGGGCAGATTTACAAGCCCCTTGAGCCACTTTTGCGTCTCTTTTTCCATGTTAAAAGTGATGTAAAGGTGGTGCAAGGGGCTTGTAAATCTGCCCCATTGTGTGCTGAAGTTCTGACTTCTCTGGTCACACCAGTATTCCATGATCTGTTGCTATGCTAGCAGGTAGTAGTCATGTTAAAAGTAGGAAACATTAGGAAAGGGTTGAAATTTGCAAGCTATAAAAATGTGTTTCCATTTAAAAGAAAGGTGGAGAACATGGAAAGAGGGCAGGGTAGAGACTTCCTGGCCCCCTAGTCTTTGTCAGGGAGTCCCTGAAGGATCACTAAGGTTGAAAAAAACGATTTTAAAAAAAAAATCATAGGGTCCGACAAATAGATTTAAAAAACACGTTTTTGTGTTTAGATTTTAGGTGGCTCTAAAAAGAGCCCTTGTGTTAATGTAGGGACAGAGGAACAGAAAAACGAAAAAATGAAAAAAACTATGGCCTGATGCATGAGTGCTCCTCTATCTTCCTCTCAATGAGATCAATACTGGTTTCACCAAGAGAAATAAGAGCATGACAGTCAATGCACCGTGTATACAGCCTCCGAAAAGCAGGGCGTATATCCAGAGGTACTGAAGAAGGTGAAGGCGCCACCGCAGAAGAAGTGCTTGGCTGAGCTGCCAAAGATGTGCTCGGCTGAGCTGCTGCAGATGTGCTCAGCTGAGCTGCTGGAGGGTTTGCTCCAGCAGCTCGAGCAAAAGCCACAGGATGCACAAATTCAACGTGCCTTAACATTGTGTGAATACTAAAAGAGTATTTCTTATTAGCATTTCCACGTGATAAGGTCCGGTGACAAATAGTGCAGGTGACTTTTGGTGCATTCACTTTCTTTTGCCCCTCTGGAAAAGTGAAAAACTGCCATATGAAGGAGTCTTTCTGCTTCCTCTGTCTCTGTCTAACAAGAGTCTCCTGCTCACTCCCAGAAGATGGCTGCTGCTCTGCCATTGTATCACAAAAACAGATTAGCTCCTTCTCCCAGGGAATCAGAAGTAATAATGAGGGGAGTGGGTGTGGTGTTGGAAGAATCTGGAACTGAAACTAATATGAACCAATGAAAAGTGATGTTTCTTAGTCACATGACTTGCCATGAGGGGAGTGGGTGTGGTGTTGGAAGAATCTGAAACTGAAACTAGTATGAACCAATGAAAAGTGTTGTTTTTTAATCACATGACTTGCAGTGCGCGCTCCGTGCGCGCACGGAGCAAGCACAGAGCACGCACGGAGCACGCACGCATGCGCGAACGTACTACGCGCGCATGCGCAAATTTAGCGCGCGTAGTACGCGCACATGCGCGAACGTAGCGCGCGGAGTGCGCACGACGTACGCATGCGTACGTGGAGAACGTACACATGCGCACACGGAGTACGTACGCATGCGTACTTAGTGCGCGCACGGAGCGCGCACTATGACATTCACATGCGTACATGGAGAACGTACGCATGTGCACACGAAAAACGCACGCATGCGTACTGGGTGCGCGCACCGAGCGCGCACGGTAAAAATCCTTTAAAAAAAAAATGAATGAATTAAACTGTATATAAGTTAATAGAAGATATTAACTATGCTGTTCAACTTTATCCACATTCAAAAACAAAAAAAAGCTGAGCCATTCCAAATTAAAGGATACAGATAATCTATAAATATATACGTAGGTAACTTTCTGTAAAAGAAATATATAAAAAATATAATAAAAAATTCATAAATTAGCATTTAAAAAACCTTTGAAATTCACTGAAAAAACCATAGGTTTCACACACGTTATAGTTAGGAATTAGCATTTAAAAAACCTTCAAAATTCACTGAAAAAACCATAGGTTTCACACACGTTATAGTTAGCTGGACATTTCGCTCGTACAAAACCATTGAAATTCCACCGTTATAGTTATTTCAGCTAACTATAACTCGTGCGCCCGCAATCCACTGCTGATGACGTCACATATTACATCACTCATGACATGGTCAGTGACATCACTGATGACATCACTGATGACATCTCAAATGACATCACTGATGACATCAATGATGACGTCATATATGTGATAAAATAGTACATCTTCTCCCACCCTAATATAAATTTAGAAACACCATGCACCTCCACTCACTCACCTATACAGTCACTTATACTTACAGTCACTCCGTACAAGACTATCATATGCATTTATACACATATATAGACACTCACACACTACCAATCATCCATTGAGGTACTGACACACCTAGTCAGTTGTGCAAATAAATAAACACAGTCCAATTAACTCACCTATACTGTTAAACACACTCAAGTTCACTTACTCATAAAAATAATAAAACATTTTGACACTCTTACTCAATTTGTAGTACAAGCACACACTCATCCATACAGCCAGTCCCGCAATCACACACTCTCAAATATAGATAGTTATATACTCTTACACACATATTCACTGTGTTTCATATATGTAGTTACTGTCACATCTACAACTGAGATATACATTCAATCCGTAACACACCCATACATACACTCACTCAACCATACAGTTCATCACAGATGTACTCTAAAAACCATGCACCCATAGAATCACCCACTCATACATCTATGCACAGAGTCACACACACCTCACCCACTAATACACTCAGGCACCCATACAGATAGTTAGACAACCAATAAATAACCCATATAAATACTCATATAGCTATTCACAAAACCATGCAGCCACTTATACACAAACACACAGACACATACAGAGATTCACACAGTTTAGTCACTAGTATGCAGTGAGATACATTTAATGACTCACATATAGACTTAGTTACGCACCTAGAAAATCATCCATTCACACACTTGTACATCCACTCATTCTTCAACAGGCCTTTCTGTATATATATTAAACATATTAAAACTGTTCAGAAACACATACTCAATGGATGATGTCATCAGTGATGTCATCAGTGATGTCATTTGAGATGTCATCAGTGATGTCATCAGTGATGTCACTGACCATGTCATGAGTGATGTAATATGTGACGTCATCAGCAGTGGATTGCGGGCGCCCGAGTTATAGTTAGCTGAATTTCAATGGTTTTGTACGAGTGAAATGTCCAGCTAACTATAACGTGTGTGAAACCTATGTTTTTTTCAGTGAATTTGCAAGGTTTTTTAAATGATAATTCCTAACTATTACGTGTGTGAAACCTATGGTTTTTTCAGTGAATATATATATATATATATATATATATATATATATTATATATGCATACAAAACAACTCCCAGCACTTCCTTCCGGCGAACTGACAGAAACGGACCACCAGGGGCATCAGTGGCAATAATCTTTTATTGTTCCTTATTCCTCATCTCCATGACGCGTTTCGGGGATCAAGTGCCCTTGATCTCATCATATATATATATTCACTGAAAAAAACATAGGTTTCAGGGGTGTTATAGTTAGCTGGGCATTTCACTCGTACAAAACCATTGAAATTCCTCCGTTATAGTTAGTTCTGCTAACCATAACTCATGCGCCCACAATCCACTGCTGATGATTGTCACATATTATATAATTCATGACATGGTCAGTGACATCACTGATGACATCACTGATGACATCTCAAATGACATCACTGATGACATCATCCAGTGAATGTGGTTTGGTTCGTTATTTAAATATGTATCATATATATAGCAATCTGCATTGAAGAATGAGTGGATATATAAATATCTGGATGGAGGATTTAGTAGCAGTGTGATTGACTGTTTACTTGGCTAATTTATAGTGTCTCACTAAATATATTGGATAGTGATTAAACTGTGTGAATATCTGTATCACTTTGTCAGTTGTTGTGTAAACTGCTGCACCAGTTGGTTACTAGCTACGTGAAGGTCTATATTAGTTATTGATTAGTTAACTGAGTATTTGTATGGGAGAGTGAATGTGTGTGTGGTTCGTTGGGGGGGTGTGACTGCCCAAAGATGTGTGAATAGTTGATTCCGTAGGTATATGAGGTTAAGACTGCATGTTATAACAGTTGTTTGGGTGAGTGAATATCTTTATGGGTGTGGTGATGAGCAAATATATCTCTCAATGGTACATATCCAACAAACTAGAAAAATAAAAGGTAGTGTATGTGACAGTTGTATATAAATAAGTATACATAAGACTCAGTGATTGTATGAGTGACTGTGTGGATAACTGTGTACTTGTAATAGTGATTTTATAACACACTAAGTATGAGTTACTATCTATATGAATAAATGAAGTGGTGTTTGTATAAGTGTGTAGCTGACTAAATGTAAGTATGATCCATTGTTTGGATAAGTGAGTAGGATGACTGCATAAGTGAATAGGATGTGTGCTGTTGTGTAATGTCGATATAGGTGTATAAGTATATTTGATAGTGTTCTATTGATCATTGACAGCATGTATGAGTGAATCTATAGGTAAGTGATTAGATGTGTGTGTAGATCTAGGAATCACTGAATGGGTTTTTCGAAACTTGTATTGGTGTGTCAATGGATTCAAATATGGTACTCTGTATTTTACAGTGAGTGATGAAAGGTTATACTAGTGTATGATTAGGTGTATCTGATTGTCACGTGGATGATGTCATCAGTGATGTCATTTGAAATGTCATCAGTGATGTCATCAGTGATGTCACTGACCATGTCATGAATGATGTAATATGTGACATCATCAGCAGTGGATTGCGAGCGCACGAGTTATAGTTAGCAGAACTAACTATAACGGAGGAATTTCAATGGATTTGTATGAGTGAAATGTCCAGCTAACTATAATACCCCTAAAACCTATGGTTTTTTCAGTGAATTTCTAAGGTTTTTTAAATGCTAATTCCTAACTATAACGTGCCTGAAACCTATTTTTTTTCAGTTAATTTCTAAGGTGTTTTAAATGCTAGTTTCTAACTACGCCTACAGAGGTAGGACATGTGAAGAGAGAAGAAAAAGAAATGCAGAAAGAAGCAAAAGAAGTCCACAAAGACGAAGAAAAGTGCAGGAAGAAGGAAGACATGCAGAAAGAACAAACATAGGAGCAGAAAGAGGCCTTGTTGCAAAATCATCCAGTACCCTCAACTTTTTCAGATGGGTACAGGTGGTAACTGACTCTGACTAACCAGTCCCAGAGCCAGTGCTAGGCTAAAAGACACTTAGAATACAGTTAAAACACCTACATACACTAGGGAGCACTATGCGTTGGGGTACCCCTGTGATTAGAATGGCCTCCTCTGTAAACCCCTAGTACATAATAGGGCAGGGGGATTAAAACTACCTCTTAAAACGCGCCACAGGGCGTGTTTGCACACTGGTGAAAGGAGGGGGGGCTGAGCTGACGTGTGCAAACACGCCCTGTGGCCGTTTTAATTTGGGGGACGAAGTCCCCTTGAATCCTGAGTGTCCCTTGGGTCCAACTAGCTCACCAGGTATCTCCAGTTAGTGCCACAGAGCTACGTTGCAGAGAGGTGTAAAAAGTGGCACGGCCTGACCCACCTCTCTGCAACGCAGCGCAGTGTCGCTTACTGGAGGTACCTGATGTGCTAGTTGGCCCCCAGGGACCCTCAGGATTGAAGAGGGATTAATTCCTCAATTTAAAACGCGCCACAGGGCGTGTTTGCACACGTCACCTCAGGCCCCGCCCCCTCCCTGCATCACTGTACAAACACGCCCCGTGGCACGTTTTAAGCTGGGGGATTAACTCCCTTTGAATCCTGAGGGTCCCTGGGGTGAAACTAACCCACCAGCTACCTCCATTAAGCGCCACAGAGCTGTGTTGCAGAGAGGTGTAAAAAGGGGCGTGGCCTCAGAACACTTCTCTGCAACTCAGCCCCCTGGCGCATACTGGAGGTTCCTGGTGGGCTAGTTGGCCCCCAGGGACCCCCAGTATTCAAGGGAAATTCGTTCCCCATCAACTATTCACACATCTTTCGACAGTCACACACCCCCACCGAACCACACACACATTCACTCTCCCATACAAATACTCAGTTAACTAATCAACAACTAATATAGACTTTCACATAGCTAGTAACCAACTGGTACAGCAGTTTACACAACAACTGACAAAGTGATACAGATATTCACACAGTTTAGTCACTATCCAATATATTTAGTGAGACACTATAAAATAGTCAGGTAAACAGTCAATCACACTGCTACTAAATCCTCCATCCAGATATTTATATTTATATATCCACTCATTCTTCAATGCAGATTGCTATATATATCATACATATTTAACGAACAAACCAAACCACATTCACTGGATGATGTCATCAGTGATGTCATTTGGGATGTCATCAGTGATGTCACTGACCATGTCATGAATGATGTAATATGTGACATCATCAGCAGTGGATTGCGGGCGCAGGAGTTATAGTGAGTACAACTAACTATACCGGAGGAATTTCAATGGTTTTGTACGAGTAAAATGTCCAGCTAACTATAACAGCCCTGAAACCTATGGTTTTTTCAGTGAATTTCTAAGGTTTTTTAAATGCTAATTCCTAACTATAACATGTCTGAAACCTATGGTTTTTTCAGTGAATTTGGAAGGTTTTTAAATGATAATTTTTAAAAGTAATTATAGTTATATGTATTTTTTTATGCTGAGTTTTTTAACTGTTTATTTTTACATATTTTATTTTTTAAATTACATTATATAGTTTTAATATAAATGGAAATAAAAATGTTGTTTTAAAATATTGAAACTCAAATATTGTTTTTTTTGTTGAATGTATAAGTGCAGAACTATAAGTGTGTTGGTTAGTTAGGATACTGCATGCATAGTGGGTAGGGTTTGAGGCAGTCCATGTACTAATGCCTGGCTCGCTGCATGAGTACTTGGATACTTTCTGAATGATTAGAGTACTGCAAGGAGAGTGCCTGGGTTAATTTAGAAGTGTTAGAATTACTTTTCAGAATCAGTACTGGTCTGAAAGATGCAGCACTGAGGTCTCACCTAACAACAGGTGAGTAAATCGGAATTTGTAGTGTGGCTGATTTTAGATGAATATTTTAAAGTTCCAAAACTGCACACTTGAAAAAATTTCCAAGTTAAACCAGTCAATGTTAGCCTATGGAAGGAAATTCAAGTTACTGGTAAGTACGGTTAAAATTACTTTTCAGGATCAGTACTGGGCTCAAAGATGCAGCGCTGAGGTCTCTCCATGTTCACGGGAGTACTATTAAACAGGAACAGGGTTGGGAGCACACCGCTTCAAATCCCAGCAAAGTTCATCTCTGGCATTGTAGTAAATGCAGTTTCAGTTACTTGCTTGCTCCAAGACTGTTCGAGTGTTTCGCCACAGTTGGCGCAGATAGTGCTGATCTTTAGACACATGGTTCTGGTTCTTTAACCGTCATCAGTAGAGATTACAGTCTTTCAAATGTGGAGTTTGCTGCGTAGGCTGCCAACATCTTTCTCAGGTCAGGTACCTCTCACAGGCATGCGGGTGCTTCATCCGCCAGCTCGTCAGCTCAATGACTCACGGGAGAACTATTAAACAGGAACAGGGGTGGGAGGCAATGATATCCTATGGAAGGAAATTCAAGTTACTGGTAAGTGCGGTTAGAATTACTTTTCAAGATCAGTACTGGGCTCAAAGATGCAGCACTGAGGTCTGTCCTGATAACATGTGAGTAAATTGGAATTCGTAGTTCGGCTGATTTTAGAGGAATATTTGTAAGTTCCAAAACTCCACACTTAGAAGAATTTCCAAGTGAAACCAGTCAATGTTAGCCTATGGAAGGAAATTCAAGTTACTGGTAAGTACGGTTAGAATTACTTTTCAGGATCAGTACTGGGCTTAAACATGCAGCCCTGAGGTCTCTCCTGATAACAGGTGAATAAATCGGAATTCGTAGTTCGGCTGATTTTAGAGGAATTTTTGTACGTTCCAAAAATCGACTGATACTTTTCTGCTGAAAACCACACAATGGATTCCTATGGAAGGAAATACAAGTTACTGGTAAGTACGCTTAGAATTACTTTTCAGGGTCAGTGCTGGGCTAAAAGATGCAGCACTGGGTTCTCTCTTGATAACAGGTGAGTAAATCGGAATTCGTAGTTCGGCTGATTTTAGAGGAATATTTGTAAGTTACAAAACTCCACACTTAGAAGCTTTTCTGCTGAAAACCACACAATGGATTCCTATGGAAGGAACTGTTACGCTTAGAATTATTTTTCAGGATCCGTGCTGGGCTAAAAGATGCAGCACTGGGTTCTCTCCTGATAACAGGTGAGTAAATCGGAATTCATAGTTCGGCTGATTTTAGAGGAATATTTGTAAGTTCCAAAACTCCAGACTTAGAAGCTTTTCTGCTGAAAACCACACAATGGATTCTATGGAAGGAAATACAACTTACTGGTAAGTACTCTTAGAATTACTTTTCAGGGTCCGTGCTGGGCTAAAAGATGCAGCACTGGGTTCTCTCCTGATACCAGGCGAGTAAATTGGAATTCGTAGTTCGGCTGATTTTAGAGGAATATTTGTAAGTTCCAAAACTCCACACTTAGAAGAATTTCCAAATGAAACCAGTCAATGTTAGCCTATGGAAGGAAATTCAAGTTACTGTTAAGTACGGTTAGAATTACTTTTCAGGATCAGTTCTGGCCTTAAAGATTCAGCACTGAGGTCTCTCCTGATAACAGGTGAGTAAATCGGAATTCGTAGTTCGGCTGATTTTACTTCGGTCCAGTATGTATAGAGCCACTTTCCTACACCATCCCCTCCCTTCACCTCTGTGCAAACACGCCCTGTGGCGCATTTTAAGGTGGGGAAATAATTCCCCTTCAATCTTGAGGATCCGTAGAGTCCAACTAGCCCACTAGGTACATCCAGTAAGCGCCACAGAGCTTCGTAGCAGAGAGATGTAAAAAGGCGCACGGCCTGCACCACCTCTCTGCAACGCAGCGCAGTGGCACTTCCTGGAAGCAACTGGTGGGCTACTTAGCCCCCAGGGTCCCTCAGGATAGAAGAGGTATTTTTTCCCCAACTTAAAACGCACCACAGGGCGTGTTTGCACACGTCACCTCAAGCCCCGTCCCCTCCCTTCACCAGTGTGTAAACGCGCCCCATGGCGTATTTTAAGTTGGGAGATTAAGGCCCCTTGAATCCTGAGGGTCCCTAGGGTCAAACTAGCCCACTGGGTCCCTCCAGTAAGCGCCACAGATCTGCGTTACAGAGAGGTGTAAAAAGGGGCGTGGCCTCTGAACACCTCTCTGCAACGCAGCTCTCTGGCGCATACTGGAGGTACCTGGTGGGCTAGTTGGCCCCCAGGGACCCTCAAGACTGAAGGGGAATTAATTCCTCAACTTAAAACGTGCCACAGGGCGCGTTTGCACAACGGTGAAGGAAGGGGGCGGGGCCTGAGGTGACATGTCTGCAAACACGCCCTGAGGCATGTTTTAAATTGGGGAATTAATTCCTCTTCAATCCTGAGGTCCCCTGGGGGCCAACTAGCCCACCAGTTACCTCCAGTATGCGCCAGGGAGCGGCATTGCAGAGAGGTGTTCAGAGGCCACGCCCCTTTTTACAACACTCTGCCACGCAGCTCCGTGGCACTTACTGGAGGTACCTGGTGGGCTAGTTGGCCCCCAGGGGACCTCAGGATTGAAGAGGAATTAATTCCCCAACATAAAACGCACCGGCCACGCCATCTACCTTCACCACTGTGCAAACGCGCCCCGTGATGCGTTTTAAGTTGGGGAATTAAGTCCCTTTGAATCCTGAGGGCCCCTGGGGTCCAACTAGCCCACCAGGTACCTCCATTAAGCGCCACAGAGCTGCGTTGCAGAGAGGTGTAAAAAGGGACATGGCCTCAGAACATCTCACTGCAACGCAGCCCCCTGGAGCATACTGGAGGTTCCTGGTGGGCTAGTTGGCCCCCAGGGACCCCCAGTATTGAAGGGGAATTCGTTCCCCCTCTGCAAACGCGCCAGGGGGCGCGTTTGCAGAGTGATGAAAGGAGGGGGCGTGGCCTCCTCCCCGATCTGTTTAAAAAAAAAAAATCTTTTTAAGAAGGGGGGCTGTGTAGCCCCCCTTCTTTTTCTTATTTTTTGGCCCTGGGGACCCCATCCCCCAGGGCCTGCCCCCTAATTTTTATTTTTTATTTTAAAACTGTGGAGGGGGGCCGCGTGGCCCCCCTCCCAAGGCCTTAATCTGCCCCGGGGACCCCATACCCCGGGGCCTGAGCCTTTTTTTGAAATAATCTTTATTTGGAGGGGGGCTGCGTTGCCCCCCTCCTATGGCTACTTAGGGCCCCAGAGACCCCATCCCCCGGGGCCAGCCCTTTTTTAAATTAAAAAAAATAAAAAACATTTTGGGGATGGGGGCCGTGGGGGGGTGCCAATCCCCCCCACGGTCCCAGCCGGCTCCCACTTCCTGCAATGTGCTTTGCCTCATTGAAGCGAGAGCAGGTTTCCCTGCTCTCGCTTCAATGAAGCAAAGCAGTTTGCAAAGCAGTTTGCAATGCCCGGGCTTGCCATTGTAAGCAGCAGTGTCCCGGGGGTGGGCACTCTGGGACACTGCAGGAGCCGGCCCTGGGGGGTGGCGGTCCCCAGGGCCATCATTGGCTCCAGAAGGGGGTCCGCGCGGCCCATCTCCCACTTCATTTAAAGCCCCGGGGGGTGGTGGACCCCGGGGCTTGGGGGTCCGTAACGGACCCCCAATTTTAAATATTTAGTGCCCCGGGGAGGTGGCGGTCCCCGGGGCGTGTGGGGAAGCTTGAGCCCCCCCCACACAGTTATTTTATTTATTAAACAAGCCCCGGGGGGTGGCGGTCCCCAGGGCTGCGGGGGGGCCATGAGCTCCCCGCAAATATGTAAATAAAGCCCGGGGCTGGCGGTCCCCGGGGCTTGTGGGGGCTTTGAGCCCCCCACCCATTTTTGGCAATGCCCTGGGGGGTGGCGGTCCCCGGGGCTGAGGGAGGCTGAGAGCCCCCCCCACATATTTCACTAAAGCCCCGGGAGTGGTGGTCCACGGGACTGGGGGGCCCCTCCGGCCCCCCAATACTATAAAATATTGCCTCCGGGACTTGGCCACCTCCGGGGGCTAACTGTAAACGAAGAGCGGGAGCCCGTGCTTTGTTTTTTTTTTCCGGAGCGGGATGCTCAGCGATTTCCTAAGCGCATCCCGCGAATTAAAAAAAATATATTTTTTTTTTGGGCCTTGGGGGTCCTTGTGGGACCCCCTGAGCAGGCCTAGGGGGTCAGGGTGTTTCTTCCCTGCCCCCTTTTTGCGTTTTTTGCGTGTTTTTTGTGTGCTTTCTTGTGTCTCGGTTCTACCGAGGTACAAGATGGCTGCCAACACTTCCTGATTCAGAGTGTTGGCAGCCAATTAGCATAAAGCTCGTGCTCGGGAGGATCAGCGGCCCTAGATATATCTATCTTTTTACTTTTGAATATCTCAGGAACTACTGAACGGATTTACACCATTTAAGCAAAAGGCACGAGTCTGAACTGAGGACTACCTCTTTGCCAAATTTGGTGTAATTCCGTTCAGCAGTTCGGGCTGTAGCTGCGTCAACAGGTCCTATGGGAAATTGCATGGGGAAAACGTGTTTTAGGACCCCCCTTTTTTCTCTGCCCCTGCTTGATGAATCACCACAAAACTTTCAGGATACGAGCGGACCGGAGCTGGCCAAAAGTTTGGAAAATTTCACGAAGATTCGTCAACCGGCGCCAAAGTTATTCCCAATAGAATGTTGCGGATTTCCTATGGAAAATAGATCCTAACTATAACTATCTACTGGCGACCGGCAGTAGATAATATATATATATATATATATATATTACACACAGCTCTCTGCAGTAGGTATACTGACCTCCTGATGTAACTTGTTACCTGCAGGTTACACACAGCTCTCTGCAGTAGGTATACTGACCGCCTGATGTAACGTGTTACCTGCAGGTTACACACAGCTCTCTGCAGTAGGTATACTGACTACCTGATGTAACTTGTTACCTGCAGGTTACACACAGCTGTCTGCAGTAGGTATATTGACCTCCTGATGTAACGTGTTACCTGCAGGTTACACACAGCTCTCTGCAGTAGGTATACTGACCTCCTGATGTAACGTGTTACCTGCAGGTTACACACAGCTCTCTGCAGTAGGTATACTAACCTCCTGATGTAACTTGTTACCTGCAGGTTACATTACTCCACGTCTCAAGTCCTGAAAAACAAAATTGTGGTGGGACTCACCAAGTCAGCCAGAATGGGTGTGACATCACTGTGTGAATCACAGGAAGTGCACATCACAGCACGTGACATCACATCTCATGACATCACAGCATGTGACATTTCATGTGGCATCACAGGAAGTGGCATCGCAACCCAGGACCTCACAGGAAGTGATATCAGATCTTAAGACCTCACATATGTTCAGCAGGTCTATCACGAGTATATCTGAGCGCTTTACAATATTTAACTAATTAGATTTTGCATCGGATTGTGCCAAAATATTGACACAACCCTGACGCAAAATCTGGCCCTCAATTTATACATTTGTTTTTTTTAACCCTGCCATAAAGACATTGTCAACAAGGAGAAAAGTGGCAGTAATTCTGTTCTTAATTGGTCGCAATGTCTGTATTTTAAAATATCTTATTGAGTTAGTCAGTCAGTCATATACTTTTATTCGATAAATTAATATCATAAAAAGACACAATTGCATTAATTAACATAAATATACAATTAAAAATAAAAACAAAAGGAACACCATAAATTCTTTTACATATCAATTTCATAAGGTATATATTCAGGAACAAATGACACACTCCCCTCATATTCACTAAAAATTCCATAAATATTATAATAAATATTATACTTAAAATTAATTAAAAGGTCATAACCATTTAATAAAATCTATATAAAAACACATCATCGTCCCCGGTCAAAATACAGCATTCCCTAGGCCTACTTTTTTCTTCGTGTTGCTGATTCGAACGGCTGCCACTAAAAAATTAGCGACATGAAAATTAGTCCGGACACTACTCAATATTTGTAAGTGTATAAGTGCCGGTCTAACCTGAGCAAACCCTACTTCCTTTAGCACCGGTAGTAGATACCTTTCCCTAATGCCTGAGTAATACTTGCAAAGCATGACAAAGTGCAAAGTGTCTTGTGATGACAGATTGTCACACTTGCAGGGCTCAGCATTATCCGGTGCTCCCCATTTGGGGAAATCTCCCAAAGAATAATGAATTAAATTAAATCGAAATCTAATTAACAGAGAACGATGGAAGGGGCGTGTAACTAGCTTCAGGTAGAGTTCCAGACCTGGTAGACTCACTAACCCAAAGTGTAGTCTAACTGAAGGTTTTTTCAACTCGAATTTCTCCCTTTCAGCTAATTGTAAGTTTACCATGGCAGTTTTTATCAGATCTATGTCTGCTTTCTTAATGATTTCCGGGGCCAAAAAAAGCTCTGGCCGGCCAAGTTTTTTAAAAGTGGATTCAATGTATGCTAACCACGGGATTTTACTGGCCATATCTAGAGCTAGGCAGTCTTTCAGGATCATGTGGTTCAAAGTTATCTCCTCATTAACCAAGTCTTGAGCCAACATAATATCGGGGCCATTTTCACTTTATCTAATACATAATCCAGCCCCGTCTCCACATGTATCGAGAAGGTAGGGGTTGACTGTGGCACAGATAATAAGGTTCTTAGAAATGTATTTTCCACCACTTGGATTTGATGATCTTGTGAGGTATACCCCCAGATCTCAGAACCATAAGTAGCTATTGCAAGGCACTTTGCCTTGTAGACCTTTAAAATAGCTTCCATGGGTCTGGCTCCAAGACGTTTTGAAAAGCCCATCAGGGCTGATGTGGATCTAGCAAATACATTTCTTTTAAGTTTCATTTGCGGTCCCCAGGACCCTTTTTCATCAAATAAGAGACCTAAGTATGTAAAAACAGGGACCCTACTAACCTCATCTTTCCCACAGAAAAATGTCATCATATTTTTCTTTCTACTTTGTTCCCCGACTATCATTACATGAGATTTTTTTGCATTTATTTTTAGATCAAGTGACTCCATAAATATGTCAAACTTCATTAACAATTTATTTAGACCGACTCCAGTACGGGCCAGCAAAACCGCATCGTCAGCATAGAGGAGAACTGGTATAGTTGTGTCTCCTACTCTCGGAACATCTAACGATGCTCCCTTCAGGGCAGGTTCTAATGCATTAATGTATAGTGTAAAAAGCAGGGGTGCCAAAATGCACCCCTGCCTAACCCCTCTTTCTGATTTAAAATACTTTGTACATCTCCCGTCTTGGGTGACTCGTATAGAAGCAATCAAGCCACAATGGAGATCAGCAAGGAATTTAACTAATGCACTATCAATGCCCATATTTAGTAAAATTTGCCACAGCTTCGACCTATTTACTAGGTCAAAAGCTGATGAGAGGTCCATGAATCCCAGGTAAAGGGAACCCTTTTTAGCTACAGTATACTTATTAATAAGGACCTGTAAATTAAGACATTGATTTAATGTGCTCCTTTTGGCTCTAAAGCCATATTGAGCATTAGTTAGGATCCCGCTTCCCTCAAAATGATCTGTCAACCTAGCTAAAATAACTCTGCCTAGTATCTTCACAGCAGAATCTATCAGGGAGATAGGCCTGTAACAGGATGGGTCATCTCTTTGCCCTTTTTTAAAGACCGGAATAATGATGGATTTTGACCAAGAGATGGGAATTATGTTTGAACCTGATGCATTAAAAACATTAGTCAATACCCTTGCCCAAAATCTAGGGTGACTTTTATAGAGGTCCGCTGGGACCCCATCCGGACCTGGCGCCTTATTTATCCTGGTCTCCGTTATTGCTTTAAATACTTCACTCTCCTGGAAGACCACTACTGGCGCTAATTCTGAATTAGAGATATCTACTTGTGGACTCTCAACCCCTTGACTTCCATAAATTTTCTCAAAGTGGGCAGTCCATTGGTCATCTTGAATATTACAATCAAGTCGGGAATTATATTCACAGGAAAAAAAAGGCTCGTTGATAGTTTGCCAAAATTTCCCACTATCCCTCAAGACCTCCTGGGACAAAAGTTTGTCCCATGCCTCATCCTTGATCTGATTTTTTCTTAACCTGATGACCTGTTTATAGGACTTCCTTAGCTCCCTAATTTGCTCCCTATTTCTAGGGCAATGTTTTAATGCTTTAAGGAGTGCCGAATGTGCCCCAGTACAAGCATTATCAAACCATCTTTTTCCACTAATAGTGGTTGTGGAATGTATTTGCTTCGTCAGCTTGCTACTAATATGTTTGCAAATAATACCAAAAGCTTCTACAATCAGTGTATTTGGTGCAACAATATCCAAGCAGATACTGACTTCCTTCTCTGTATTAGACATAACCTCCCCCAAGAAAACTTCAGGAATTACTTTCGTCCATTTCAATCTCCTGTCTTGGTCCGTTGATATCACCTCTCATCTGGTGCCCATATTCTTGAATTCTATAAAACTTAATTGGCCCCCCTGGGCCATTTCTAAAATTACAGGGTTGTGATCACTAAAAACAGAAGACCCCACCTTATATGAAACAACACTGCCTAGGACTGGGGGAGTCATAAAGATATAATCTATGACTGTGCCTGTATCCGTGCCTTTATAGGTGGCTACCCTAGGACCTCCCACAGTACATCCCGATTCATAAAGATTTGTGGTGGCCAAAAATTTCTCTAGGGCCTCCCCTTGCATAGTGTGTTCAAAGTGTACAAAAGCGGAATATGGGGGACCATCTAAATTATCAAGAACACATTCTTGTCCACATGGGTGGATGTTAAAGTCACCCATAACAATAACCTCCGCCCATGGGTTTTTTACTTTATATGTCAATAAAAAGTCCTCTAGACATATTAAAAATTGATTTGAACATTCACTATTTTGAGAGTTATAAAAATTAACCAATAATAATTTCCCACACTGTGGCCGAGATAGCTCCACTGCCAGACAATTGTGGCAGCTCGCATCAATCTGTTTTAAGGAGCCATTCAAATTCAGGGAAAAAAACATTGCTAAACCTCCCTTTGCTCTACCATGCTGGGCCTGTTTAGCAGAAATAAAAAAATGTGTATACCCATCTATATAGAAATTATGGTTTGTGTCCCATGTTTCCTGAAATGCCATTATGTCATAGGGCTTTATCTCTTCCAACCAGGACCTATCCCTATGCTTACTTCTCATCCCGGCAATGTTCCAACTCAAAATTTTACAAGTTGATGTTTGGAGATCAGTATTAACCACTGGGCTTTCTATAACAGTTATCCTTTGTACTTCAACCCTCTCTGCCTCATTGGGGGCTGTATTAACCACCATCTGACCATAATTATCCCCTTGTAGTCAGTCACATTCTTCCATGCCAGATAGCACGTCAAATCTATTACACAGCAATATATTCCCCCAGTACTCCACTCCTTTTGCCCTCTAAAAAGCTGTTTATCCCCCCTCCCTGGAAGCGCGGGTGCGTAGAAATAAGACAGGGGAAGAGGGTGAATAGATGATACCGGATCGTTTTGCTACCAATCACAGATGTAATCCACCGCCCTCCAATCCCTGAAATTAACAACTATACAGTCCCCTCCCACTGACTTTGGTTTGTACCCCACCCAGCCCACTCTTCTGGCGTGGAGAATTTCAGCAGAGACATGTATTGGTAATGGACGATTCTTATTGAGCCAATGGATACACTTGTTCTTTAGCTCCTGGTATGATTCCCTCTTACCCTGACATAATGAAGGAGCCCCCACCAGAACCACTACATAAGGTGCAGACTCTGGAGGAAGCTGGATGTTTGGTAAAGGAGCTTCGCTATAGGCCATTATGCTTTTATGCGGTGCTTCCTTCTGTGTTAGAGGTTTACCAGACTCTCTTTGCAGCAGCATTCCCCTATCACCGGAATGCTCTACCCTTAACAGGTTGTTTGAGACTGGTTCAGGGGGATTTCCGCGAGGTTTTACCAAATTACCACTTGCAGGCATTTTACTGGGAGCTATAGGACCCTTAGGGACTGAGGGGGGTATCTCTACTCCAAGGGTTGTAATTATCCCCTCTCCCCCTCCCCCTGCATAGTTACTGACTGGCCCAGTGGCTTGTTTCCCTTCCCTACCCCGGGATGAGGCAAGCAATAGTTCAAGGCATACTAATCTGGAGTCAATTGAGTCCAAACGTTCACTTAATGGGGCCCAAGACTTCTTAATCAAATGTTCCATTTTTGTCCAAAAGGGTGGACCCAACTCATTTATACTATTCTGTTCATCACGCGGATGGTTATTTATATCTTCACTTGCAGGGCAAGTACTTCCAGGAATATGTAGAGCACCTTGGGTTACGGGCTTGTTGACGGTCTGAGCTTTGCTAGGTTTTCTCTTCTTCCCAGGGGTCTGTACTTTATTACCATTACGGCTCCGTTTTGAAAAGAGACCCTGTTCAGTTTTGGACGGCACCGCCTTGATACTAGTGGTTGACCGGGTTTTAATTTTAGCAAAGCATGTACCTGTTGCAACAGGGGTAACTATATCTATACTCGTATCTGGTATACTAGCGTTGCGGGGAAGCTCATTAGTCTGGGGTCTTGCTAATTCTGGTAGCCCCTGCACCCCCTCCTCCTCTGGGGATGCCATTGAGGCCACTGAATCTTGGGTATTAGTCCAGAGTAAATCCGGAGAACGAGCTTCAACTATCCTGCCCATAGAAGATCTTTTTTCAAAGGCAATGTCAAGGGATAGTCTTTTTTCAGTTAGCTCAATATCCTTAGCAAGAGCAGAGGACACTCTAACTAAAAAATTATCCAGAGTGCCCATTAACGCTCCTCCTGTTGGCCTTCTATTATCTTTGGCATTATCCCTACAGATTGGTGGAGAAGCAGACATAATGTATACAAAAGTACTCAACCTAGCGTCGGTAATATATGCAGACAAAAGTTTGGTATGAAGTTTTCCGCAGACTGACCTTAACTGTAGATTGCAGAAAAAAGAAACTAAGGCCGGCCCGGCCTTGTCCGGTCCAGAACGGGCTAAAACGGGCCCGCCCTTGGCCCGGGCTTAGCCCGGCGCCGCCCGCGCGCGTCCGCGACGGGGAGGGAGCAACTGGTGTTTAAGCGCCTCCGGGCGCGCACGGCAGGAAGTGGGCGGTGCTGGTCACCGCTGTGCAAGCTGGGAGCTGTAGTCCTCTCCCACAGCGGCCGTGCGGTGTTACAGGCAACGGCGGCGGAGAGAACAACAGCGTCAGGGCCCCAGCAGTGAAAGTGTCCTCAGGGAAGAATGAGTGTCAATCCGGCCTCAGGCAATAGGTAAATGAAGCCCCCGCTCCACCGAGGGAGCAACTGGTGTTTAAGCGCAGATGCTGGATTATGTGGCAAAACCATAATTATTTCGAAAGCTGCTTCAAGTCTCATATTTCCAGTAGCCTTGGTTATTCGACATGAGTCGGCATACCACTCAGTTTACAGTGCTTTTAATTTAGAGGAAAGCTGGTTGTTCATTGTTTTTGATGCGGATGGTTTAGCTATGTATACACTGGCATTCATAATTGTCTCTCTGTGATTAAAGGGAATGAGGCGCTTGCCTTATTATCCTGTTGTGTTGTCATCTTAGTACAGTGTTTCTACTGGATGGCAGCCATCTTGTTATCTGCAGCCATCTTGTTATCTGCAGATAACAAGATGTCCCAGATGTCGCAGCCGCCATCTGGGTTTCTGTCATGGCTCATTCCTCCCGGCACCCTTTCCTTTCCCTTGCTTTCCCAAGCGCCGCGCTCCACCCCTCCCCACCACAGAGCGCGTCCCCGCGATCGTGATTACTTTTGCTTTTGCGGCCGCGTTACTTTCACGGCCGCGGTGCCAATGCTGGTTTCTCTTTCTTCTACCATCGCTGATGCAGTAATGGGGCTATTGTCGGTACTTCCCTACAATCAATGGGGCATATTATCAAGACAGGCGATAAAATTATCGCCGCTTTAGCGGCAGAAAACTGCCGCTAAAACGGCGATAATGGGCTTGATAATATGCTCTATGGAATTCCAATTGAAGCCCATGTTAGATGTGAAGGACACATTTTATCGCCTGTCTTGATAATATGCCCCAATATGCGTTATATTAAGAGCAACGTAATAGTATATCTTTGAGCATGGTTGTGTGCGGGGCAGAGAAATAACGTGAATTTAGGATTATGCAGTTGAAGTGTTTGTTTAAATGGAACTGTCCCTACATTTGAAAGGCGGGTATGGTGCTGCACAACCTGGCAGCGTTACCCATTCATTCTTTTTAAATGGTCACTTTCTAGATTTGGCGCTCGTTCCTCTGACTCTCACAAGTGCAGTCGTGGGTCACTTCACAGGGTTTTTTTTTTTTGTTGTTGTTGTTATCTATTTCCTTTTGACGGTGCCACACGTTTTACTTTCCTGCAGCCCGTTGGATTTCCACTTGGCTCGCAGTACGCATGCTTGCTTTTTAAAAAGTACCCCTTTGTAGTGGTATACAGATATTGGGAGGGAATTATGAACTTTCTGGCGCACTGTCACTTTAATTCCGCTAGTTCAAAAAAAGGTCAGGCAGGACAGATGGGTAAAACAGCAAGAATAATAACCTCATTCATAAAACAGACGCCTACATAAAAGAATAATAACAACCTGCACGCGCCAAATGCAGAGCTGTTTACTGGATGCGTTTAAGCAACAAGGGAAAGTGTCCGCCTCAGGTGCAAACAGCTGCTCGATCCGGGGATAGCTCTGCTGGCTGAGGCCACAACCCGCACAAGCTGTGTTTTTCTGAGGCAGTTTATAATTTAGTGAATGAACCTGTGACATGCCTGTAAGATGAGGGATCGCTTTGTTCTAAAACGCATCTGCCTGCAGCATCGATCTGCATATTCTGAGGATAGCGCTGCGTTCCAGGACATCAGACTTCTAACTTCTGTGTAATAAAGGCGTTGTTGTCACGTTGTGGTGTGTAATGGTGACACTTGCACCATCTGTGTAATCTGAGGAATAGCCGTGCTTTCTAATGCTTCCGCTTGTAGCACGCACTCAAACCGAAGGGTGGCTCTAATGTTAATTCACCTTCACGTCATTGCGCTATTACATTAATAACAGGTCGGTTATCTAATGCACGAACTTGTAGCATTCCTGTAATCCGGGCAACAGCCCTGCTGTTTCGTGTGCTGGCCTCCAACATCTGTATGACATGAGCGACTGCTGTGCAGCCTGTAACACCTGAGTGTGTACGACATATGGGGGCAGTGCACCTGGCTCACATAAGGGCTAGTTCTGCTGTTTGATGCATAAGCCAGAGAGATCTGTGTAATACAAGGGATAGCTTGTCTGTTCCTCCAATAGTGAAATGGCCTGAGGAACAGATCTCCTATAGAAATGCACCTTCTTATAACGACCAAGCAGTGTGACGGATAGCAGCAGTGTACAAACGCACATTATTCAAAATCTATAAACCTGAGAGATGGTTCTGCTGTACAATGGACCTGTGAATCAACGTCACCTGAGGGAGGTTCTTTATGTTGAATGTATCTGTATGCGTTCTCTTTCCTCTGAGCTATCTCAACTCTTTGCCAGGGCCTAGAAGGCCTTGTGGTCTGGATTCCTCGACATTCACTTGCCACATCAGTGTAATCTGAAGGGTAGTTATGTGGCATAAGAAATACATTAATAGTATATGTACGGCCTTAATAAAGCTGAGAGATCTCTGACCTGACTCTAGAAGACACGATCGTAGGCTATTCAGATAAAATCGCCAACCACAACAAACAAGCATTGGCATAGCCAATAGGTCTTGCCTTTGGGACCTTATAAGTGTTTAGCCACGCAACAGTTAATGTTGTTGCAGTAAGAATATTGTGCTGCATAACTAAATACTTATAAGGTCCCAAAAGCGAGACCTATTGGCTGTGCCAGTGCTTGTTGTAAAAGCCGTGCAGCATCGGCAAAAAAAGGCATGCTCATGCAGCCACGTTATACCCGAGACTCACGCTTAGGTCTCCATCCATGAGCGTGCCTACTGAATGATGCAGTGGTGTCTATCTATCTATCTATCTATCTATCTATCTATCTATCTATCTATCTATCTATCTATCTATCTATCTATCTATCTATCTATCTATCTATCTATCTTATCTATCTTATCTATCTTATCTATCTTATCTATCTTATCTATCTTATCTATCTTATCTATCTTATCTGTCTTATCTATCTTATCTATCTTATCTATCTTATCTATCTTATCTATCTTATCTGTCTTATCTATCTTATCTGTCTTATCTGTCTGTCTGTCTGTCTGTCTGTCTGTCTGTCTGTCTGTCTGTCTGTCTGTCTGTCTGTCTGTCTGTCTGTCTGTCTATCTATCTATCTATCTATCTATCTATCTATCTATCTATCTATCTATAATTTACCAATCCGGAACGGCAGAATATTCAGTTGCACTTGAGCACATTTCTTAAAGCAGAGTGGCCCGGCAACAACTGGGAGCTGCCACAGCGCCAAAAAAAGTAAAAATAAAAAAATCATTTGAAGCACCAGAAGGGATGAGAGAGCAACGAAGGAGTGGGTGGGGGAAAGCAAGACGGAGTTGGTGGAAGGGGATGCAGTCTCACCGACCACCTCCCCAACCACCAGCTCCTCGAAACAATCCAGTCAGTTTTCAGACCCAACCACAACTCGGAGACAGCTTTTATCACAACAACAGATGACATCCATATGATCATGGACATGGAAGAAACTGCAGCCCACATCCTACTGGACCTTGTGGCAGTGTCCAACAGAGTCTCCCACCCCATCCTCATTAGACAACTTAACAAGACTGGCATTCAGGGACCTCCTACCATCCGACAGATCTGCACTTTTATGAATAAAAAACTCAGCCAGTCAACCTTTCACCATAGCCCTTGAAGGCCAAGGAACTCATCTGCAGAATACCTTAGGGCTTTTATGCAGCCCTATCCTCTCCAACATCTACATGACCCGACTGGCCACCATCATCTATGCCCATGTCATCAACATCCTCCCCTACGCCGACGGCAAACAACCTATGCTGTCCCTCTCAGTCAGATCCCCAACACAAGGAACAAAATAACTACCTGCATGGCCGAAGTGGCCTCCTGGATGAAGTCAAACTGTCTCAATCTCAACACCAACAAGACAGAAGTGGTGATTTTCAGAAAGGATGCCTCGCTGTGGAACTCCATCTGGTGGCCTATAGACCTCGGACATACACCCACCACCAAACCCTCATGCCGGAAACCTCAGTATCATCATTGTGGCTACTGAACGATACCAGAAAGACCATCAACCAAGCTCTCATCACCAGCAGGCTGGACTATGTGAACT
Organism: Triturus cristatus; assembly: GCF_964204655.1. Lineage (NCBI taxonomy): Eukaryota > Metazoa > Chordata > Amphibia > Caudata > Salamandridae > Triturus > Triturus cristatus. Next base: position 66,715,459 of record NC_140579.1, on the reverse strand, counting down.
CTGTCTATGCAGGAATCACCAAACATCTCAAAAGAAGACTGCAAAAATGTGAAACAATTACTCTAGCAAAGTGGTAAACTTTGTTCTGATGTGGATGGTAGGCACTTCATACTCGCCCATTCATCCTTTCAGGGATAAAGGTCTCTTTCTGGTGCTGATTTAATAAGGGGTGTGGCACACTATAGTGTTTTTACAACTGAGCATGATCGCAGAGCAGATGTTTTACGAGGTCAGCGCCTTTTTTCCTTTTTTAAATTGATGTGATTATGTAGTTAAATCTGATATGAGCGTAACTTTGCATATAATGCGCGATCACATGCATAGCATGAACCTGTGCAGCAGCTGGAGTGGGACCGGAGCCAAGTGGCTTGACCTCCAGCACTCCCATTCTCCTCTATCCTACTTATGGCTGTTGAGAAGGCCTTGTAAATATGGGTCAGCACACAGCGCCACCAGAGCTTCAAAAAAGGTGGTGCTTCTGGGGCGCTTGGGGTCCGAGAGTCTCGAAGTGTAACGCTAATATAAATTATATTCTAGGGCCACCACCTGCTCCTTGTGGTGCCTCCAAAACTGTGTGCCAAAGGTCCAGGCGATAACTGTGAGATCCTGAAGAAGGGATGTAGGAGGTCGCCTCCTGGATGAATAACACTCACAGCACACTACTAGAACCCACTGAGTTGACTGGCCTCCCAGACACTTTGGTGAGGTTTACCACATTTCGGCCAACTCAGTCGCCCCAAGGAAGTTGGAAAATATACAATGAAAATTAACAATATGGTTCCCAAGGAAACATTTTTTGATTGAGCTATAGTATGGAAAATAGATTTTCAAAAATAATCAATTTTTAATAATAAATATTTTCATATTTAAATGTCCCATATTTACAACACACAACGCCGACAGTGAGTCAACAGACACAACACCAGCTTAAAAAAACACAATATTGCCCAAAACAATGGGAGTGTGGTTAAAAAGTTCTTCTGTCTAGACATAAGCACCCTAATTCCCGTTACGACAGAAGAGGCACACATTTCGAAACACCAGCAAAAACTGGCAATGATGTTTCGGTCTCATTATGTAAGACGTGCATGTGACCCTCTTCAGGACATTAGACTTTCTTATCACTATCTTGGTGCCCAAAGACACAAGGACAAATCAGTCTTATTCCCAGTACTACTTATGCAGTGAATAAACTCGAACAGGGAATCCTATATCAATCCCTAATTATTTCTATGCAACGGGTGTCATACACTTTCATGACCAAAGGGTACACGGACATAATTCTAGCAATATTAATGTGACATAGCAGTGGAGACATAAACTGTAATTTATGGTCCATACCAGGATAATCCAAAAATCGTACCAGACAGGAACTCCATCTGGAATGGTAACTTTGTCACTAGGTTAAGACCGCGTGGAGTGTCGAAACTAGTGCTGCTATGGTCCTCACTATGCACGCGACAGACAATTAGGCAGAGTGCTACCTCTGGAGGATGCATCCCTTTCAGAAGAATTTCCTAGCTGTAGACACTGATTGTTTCTTTAATTCGTTTTCCTTTGGAAGCAAAATGTTCATTTTCACTTTAGTGAAGTCAGCAAAAACTGCTAGTTATGTGGCACATCAACCTTCAGTTTTGAAACCCAAACGCAGCTGAATCAGCTATTACTTTATTTAGACAGAATTCCCCACAAAACACACACACTAGTGTCTGTTATTAATCCTAGAATGGAGTGTGCTAATGCTATCCAATGACGATTAACAAATGGCCACTAACTTTTAGTGGGAAAATATCATTGTGAGTAGCCCACGGTCAGGGCCACTGGAATTATGCGATTCTACAGCAGTGATGTTTTCCGCATATTTATGGAGATGCCCACTTTTCACATAATCCACCATCTCACGCATAATTTCTAGATATTAAGAAAAAAATGGTTTGTATCTCAAACGGATCAAAAGTTTGTCAAAAAGCAGCCAGGTTTTGTCACGCAGTAGAAGGCCCTCGATTGGTCATCTTTCAGTAGCTTCCTGCTCCATTTCTGTATTTAACTGATATTATTGAGGTGAAACCTTTACTATGGCAGTGTTAGAATGGGTAACAAAGGACAAAATGATGAAGTAAAGCTATCATAAAATAAGCTGCATTGTGCCACATAATTTGCCTTTCATTGCCACATAGTTTAGTCAACCTTGTGAAATACTTTGGTCCTCTCCCGGTGCATAGTTCCAGTGGCCCTGCTCTTTGTATTCACAATATGTGCCACGTCGCACCCTGAGGTCTGCTTGTAAGGTGCCGCGGATAGTCCCAAAAACACGGCTTCATAAGAACAGAGAAAAGCAGCTATAGAATTTAAATTTAAAAAACTCACTGCCAAGCAGCCTCAACAGATGCAATATTTGTGCAATTTTACAACAGTACTTAATGCCTCATTGTGGCTTCTTTGAGCAGCCCTGTTGTACCCCATGCCCAGACAGAAGCGGTAAATGGCATTGGTAAATGATGCTTGCTCACTTGAGAACTGCTCAGTAACTACTGATTTCCTAAGGACATGGAAAAAGCTCTGATTCTCACAATCTTCCACCTCTCTAAAGTCCTACAGGCCATGCAGAAGTTTTGCACATTATAAATATGGCAAAAATCATTCTCAAGCTGAAGACCCTGCAAATAACCAAATGCTTTTTTGCTTATGTTTTGTGTCCATCAGTTATTGTTTATTACTGTGGACTTTCTGTTAATGGTTGAAGTATTTGTTGGAAGGGACATCCACTTTTTCTTTACAATGGTCTTTTTGTTATTTAAACCTCAGAGAATATTGTACCACAATATTGAAACCAAAATATCTTAATAGAGAACCATTGTGTCCGATGGGAAGATATTTTTGTAAGTGATCTTCTGACATAAGGCCCCTGCAGGGCTTTGCGATGATAAATTCGGATAGAGCCTTGAGAAGTTGTAACAAATGATTCTTTGCAAGCTGCTGGTAGCTGGTTGAGCCAGGAGCAACTTCATAACACTTCATCCATCCTAAGCTCCTTGCAACTGTCAAGCCTCCCTTGCAGATCATCATTTTCTCCACAATCATGCAGAGTTCCATTGTAGATCATTGCCATCCTACACATTTCCCTTAATAATACTTAATCACTAATCCTTTACTACACATCAAATCCCCACAGTAAAAACACAAACCCATAACAATAACACCAATATGAAAATATTAAATATACAGAAAGATTTAGCCTCTTACATAATCTTTCAAATATACCAGCAATTTGCGAACAACATTACCAAAATCCTGTGCAAATGGACAGGCCAGGGGTTTTGAAAGTGGGATCCACAGACCTCCTTTACTAACACGGGTCACATACACAAATACGCATAACATACACTTGGAATGTTAACGCTGTAGCGTCTTCTCCAACCAGGGTATCCGCCAATGACTACACCACACACGGAGCCCAGTTTTACACTTCTTTATTTATCTGTCTGCAACTGCGAGCTCAACATTCTAAACCAGCCTTCAATGCATTCCGCTCTAACACGTACGTCACAGTTCTCAGCAGCTAAAAGGGTTCTATCACTTCTTACTCGCAAGACACTACATCTTCCCTCCGTTAAAAAATGTAACCCTGGGCGGAGACCTCCGCTCCGCCCGCGGAGTGTGCAGAGATTTGACTTCTCCGCGTTCCACGGAGAACGCAGAGAAGGCAAATCTCCACACACTCCTCAGCGGAGAAGAGTTTGCCAGCCCCTGCCTCCACCACCCAATAAGAAATAATTTAACCTTAATTAAAAAGAAACTTAAAACCACTTACCTGTGTAGGCAGCCCTCCTCCTCTTCCTTGCCGTACCAATAAGGCTTGAGAAAACTGCGCATGCACGTGCGCCCACGCATGCGCATTTCTTGCGGGAGAAGTGCTGGCCTCTGGATCATCCTTGATGACTTTTGAAATTATGCCCTCCATTTTTGCCTCCATTTGAAAAGCAGCGTTTCAATGTGTGTGACCAATTTGATTGTCACCCACTGCTATGTTCCTGTTCCAACTGCCTTCACGGTCCCTCAGTCGGCTTGCAGCACCCACCAGAATCGTAAGCACACCCCCTGTGCTTTGCCTGGGCTGCAGCACCTGCCGCTGAGGCCGTACTGGCTCACTTTACTCAGGTTCTGGTAAGTTAATAACTATTTTATTCTTTGACGTGTCTATGGTTGCACTTTGTCTTCACCACTTTCAACTTGTATCATTATCTTGCAACTTGTGATTATTAATAGCTGCTCTTTGAAACCTGGTTGTGTCTACCTTTAGCGTCAATGTTCCGGATTACGTATGATTGTATATTGCGTAGCAGCACTGTACCTTGATATACAGTCTGGCCGTCAGGTTCTCAACCACCGATATTTAGAATTCTTTGCAGTGCTTTAATTGATTTCAACTTCTTTACAACGGATGGAATTGTGCTTTGACTCTACATGCATTAAGTGCCGATTCTGTATTTCGACTGCAAAACATGTGACATGCACAAGCAGTATGCTTGCACCATGGCAAACTGTCTGGAAGAGCACTGTCTATCTTCGGGTTACTTATCCCATTTTCATCGCCAGTTGTAGTGTCTTTCCCAGCCAGGGTACCCGCCAATGATTAAGCCACACACAAAGCTTATTTTTACACCTCTTTATTCGTCTGCGTACAACTGCGAACTCAACAATCTAAAACAGCCTTCAGTGCATTCTGCTCTAACACTTACATCACAGTTCTACGGAGTCTCTCAGGAGCCAAAAGGGTTCCTTCATTTCTTACTTGCAAGACTCTACAAACACTAGGTACCTTTCCTATAAACGGTTGCTCTGCTGTGTTGTAGAAGGAGTGGGATTAGATAACATGGTATAAAACTATCTGAGAGATGCTCATATAGGGCAAAACAACACATTTTTAGTGAGTGAGTAAAATAACCTTTAATACAGAATAGTGAGGGAAGATCGGTAAATGAGACTTTGAGCCTGATTTCGATTTTGACTTGTCTGGTCCGCTGTCACTTTTTTTGACAGTCTTCCCGTCCACAGCCTTGGAGGTCCTCCCGCCCGATTTAGATGTTGGCTGGACATTGGAGAGAAGACCGCCGCTGTCCTGCCTACTCCCTCAGGATATGCCTCCTGCATCGATGGCGTCCGAGGCTGGAGCAGCTGTTGGAGGAAGTCCCGCTGAGAATCCTGCCATCCAGATTACGAAGTTCCTTTCCTTCTAGGCAACTGTGGCTGGGAAGCCAGCAAGCTCATGTTGGCGGAAACAAAGAAATAGAGGTGAAACTCACCTTTTTTGGGGCCACACCTTTGATTCCATCTTCAACGCCATTGTTCAGGTCCTCGTTGTGCTGCTGCTACTTGACCATGATGCTCAGCCACCCTGTTGTCACCGGATTTTAAGGTAGGCTTTTCTGGTGGGTGTGTGTGTACAGTCAATGTTGTGTGAATGTTGTTGGTGTGCATTGCTATTTGTAAAAACAATGGCCTGTACAAAGTACCTACATGCACGTATTGACATATATACAACATATATGTGTATTGAGATGTAAATAAGTAGAACTTATCTGTCTCCACGCCACCATTGCCCCACCACATCAGGACTTCGCTGCCAGGACACTGCCAACGGGAACATCCAAATCAGCTGTGCACATTCCTGCTGGCCTAATGGTGCCGGAGTACTGCTAGCCAGCAGAGAAGACTGCCACCTCGGAAGTCTTCTATCTCTAGCCACAACACCTAAACACAGCGGGCGGACTGCTCTTGGCTCAACAGAGTACATGGCAACAGCGCAGCGGCAGGACGACAGTAAGACCGCTAAGATCTAAATCAGGCCCTTACTTCTTTTGCACCAGGTCAGCTTGTGCAACTTACAGACCCTGCACCAAGGTTGTGATATTCCAGAAAAAGGACTGTCCTAGGCCTGGCTAACAGCAGGCTTGAGCTCTTAAAGTTTTAATGATGTGTATACTTGGATTCACATGTTTAAGCTGTCTGGTGAAATGGGGCACAATATATAATGTTGTTTCCTTCTGTAGCTTACTTTCTCATATTGCTTGTGATCTCCTAAAGCCTTCTCCCCCTATAATTATAAAAAGTTCATGAAAAGTTGAATTTGCTCTCCTCTGAATAATGCCTTTCCTTCCTTTCTTCAGAGTGACCCTCTCCTTACCTTCCATCCTCTGCATGCCCTATGTTTCTAGAGTATAGGCCCGCTCACTCAAATGGCTGTCTGCCTTAATCTCTCTTATTGTTATTCTGCAAATGGCTTACACCTCATTTCATGGACCACAACCTCTCCTCCTTTAAAACCTCTCTCTGCTAACTAACAATAACTAACCCCAGTCAGCCTATCTATTTATCTCACCAACGATTTGCCTGGAACCACCTAGACACCACTTATATTGACACCTAACTAGGAAACTGGAGTAAATGCAAGGAATGTTTTTTTCCTTTCTTGAGAACACATTACTATTCCCAAAAACCAACCACATCACTGAACTGTTAAAAAATTACACTTAGTGTTGACTTTTGAAAGTAAAAAGTAGTTCTATTTCAAATTAGCCCTGTACACTTTTGGGGAACCCCTGGACTCTGTGCATGGTATAACCATCTAGTGGCATACCGTATACAGAGCCAGCTTCCTACATTGGCGTTGTCACTGACTGGCGTTAGGCAGCCTGCCAAGCACAGAGATGTTTCTGAACCCCTGGGTGGAGAGCCTATGCCCTGGGACCACAAACAATTCACATACTGGATGGAGGTGTCGCACCTCCTCCCCCAGGATGGGCCCAGTGCGCGAAAGGGAAGCTTCAAAGGCCTCCCACCTTTGTAATGGGACCCCCAGCCTCTGCTGCCAGCAGCAGATGGAAGCCCCAGGTCTACTCCCCCACTGTGGGTGGGAAAACCACGGGGAAACTTAGAAAGGCAAGGAGGTGTGCCCACCCTTGCCAACACCACCCTCAGGTGGAGGAGGGAAAGTTAAGCACACTTTTCAGTCCCCTCTATCTTGAAGTTGAGGGGACTCCTCCAATCAGGGCAAGGTCAATGCCCCATCCCACAGGATGAGGGCATAATAGCGGGTGCTGTCAACCCAGGTAGGTGCCCATTGGCCCCACTTGCTAAAACGCCCCCTAAATGTAGTATTTAGGTGGCTCCCCCAGACCTGGAAACTAGCTACCTTTGACCTAAGAAGGACATAGAAGACACCACACCGTGCAGCAAAGCTTGAAGACGAGTACTGACTTGGCTCTAGCCCTAGCGGCCTGACTCCAGCTTCCAAAACCCTGTGAGAAGACGATGCCTATCCTGACACCAGCGACTTCCAGAAACCCAAAGAAGACTGCCTGAACTTAAAAAAAGACCAGAAATCCAGAGGACAGTGGTTCTGTCCCCAAAAAACCAACACAAAGGACTCCAGTGACCTGCCCACTCTGTACCTGATGCCTCCGGCCCGTGTCCAGATGGACAACTGACCCAGAACAGGTTCCCCAGCGATCCTGACCTCAAGTCCAGCATTGGCTGACCCCTCCTGGACTCCACGACGAAGCCTACAGCCTGACTCCAGAGGTTCCCCCTGACCACGACCTGCTCCGGTAAGAAGGCTCCGACTTCTAAAGGCACCCCTGCACCCGATGCCCCAGGGCCTTGGTGAGCCAGATTGATGGTGCCCTTATGACCCCCAACATCGCTACTTACCTCTGCTGTTGTTGGTCTACCTCCTAAAACCTCCGGTGCAACGCCTGCAGCCTGTTTGTTGAAAGCAAAGTCTCCATTTAAAAGCATTGGGTGCACGATGCTGAAATTGCATCCTGCACCCGACTGCCCCTGTGCCGCTTATGGTGTATGTTTGGTGCTGCTTTATGGCTCCCCATGCGGGTCCTAACCCCCAAACTTGGCCCCCTGCAACCGATTTACTTACCTGCCAGCAGCGTGGGTTCCAGCACCTCCAGTCTCCATTGACATGCATTGGGCTGAACTTCGATTTTGATCTCTGAGCCTGGCCGCACTGTACTGCTGTTGGCGCAGTTTTGGTACTGACCCTTACCCCTTGCTAATCTTTGGTCCCAAAGACTGGAACTGTAAGTTGCAAACTGACCTGTTTGACCACATTATTGGTTTCCTCCATAGGATAACATTGAACGGTTCAAAAATTGCAGTGTCTGCTTTTAAAGTAGAAAGTAGTTGTATTTAAAACATACTTACCTTATTACAAAGATCTTGGTCTTAAAATAAAGTACAAACAAAGCTTATTTTTCTAAAATGAGTGTGGATCTCCTTTCAGTCATTTGTTTATTATTGGTCAGTGTTGTGCAACAAATGTCTTACACTCATCTGGGTTAGGCCTAAGGCTGCTCACCCACCATACCACTAATAGAGCACTTTGGGTTTTACATTGAGCCCTGTCCACTTTTGAGGAACCCCTGGACTCTGTGCACGGTATAACCACCTAGTGGCATACCATACATAGAGCCAGATTCTTACTATGCCTAGAGCCTAAGTTTACTGCGTCTGCATCATGTTCAATGCCAAACGAGAGAGAAAGAACCATGTTGGAAAGGAGCTCGATAATCTATTTCAACTTAATTTTATTGCAGGCTCGAAAGGCTTGTCTATGGGAGTTCCTGGCCTGTGAGGATTGTCTCCAGTGGTCCACCTCCACTGAAAAGGAATATGAAAATGGTCTGACCAGAAACTACCTGGGCTCTTCAACCAAAATGGGAAAGTTAGAAAATAGTAGATGAGTAGTATGTCCTTCCTTTTGGGTTGGGGGGTCACTACTTGAGTGAAATTAAGGGAAGCCAGCGCCGGCCCGACGAGGAGCAGGTCCATATGATGAAGTATGACACCTAGCTTGCTGGGTGTGTGAGGACCCTAGTTCCGAATAGAGGTATTCCTCTTTCTTACGGTCTCTTCTCTGCATCCACACCCCCCCGTCTCACTGAGGAACTGCATACTCTTTCTTTTCAATATGATTAATTGGGCATGTATGCTGGACCTTCTTAAATAAAAGCCCATCAGTCCCTCCTTTGTTTACAAAGCCAGCATATCTATCAGGATGCAGGCTAGCCTATGTATAGTTATCAGTTTGTAAATTGAAGCCCCCTAGCAGCGTAAAATTATCATTTAAAAGGGTCAGAGCTTTGAAGAGCGACTTAATAAATTGCCCCACATGGTGGTAAATCCAGGCACTAGCTAAAGAAAGCTGGGCAAATGCAGAGCGAAAACCTAGACCCTCAGCTCCCAATAATTCAGGCAGCAAAAACTGGTGCAGTGAAACACATGCTTGAAAGCAATGGCTACCCCACTACCCTTCCTTTTCACCCCTTCCAAGTGCACCAAAAAGTATCCTTACAGAATGGCTATTTATATGTCGGGAGCAACAGTCATTGAACCATGTTTAAGTCATAAATAGAAAATCTGGTCTTAAATCACTCAAAAGACTATATAAACATAAAAGACAAGAGATTGTTGGAGCCCAGAAATGGCTGGGTTCTCGGTAAGTTCCATGGCCATCTGTATACCGGGGCAGCGGGAGAACAACGCCTACCGTAGGACCTGGTCATACCTAATTGCAATGCTCCTCTTTCCCTAGCCCGAATGTGCCTATCAGGATGTAAACATGCCTTCTTTGAAGATACAATGCCAAAATTACAGCCAATCATGACCTTCGCTTAAACTGCAAGGGCACCACTGAGTACAGCCCTGCCGAGTTTCCCAGGTCCATGCGTGACTAGCTGCTCCAGTGGTGTAGAGTGCAGTGAAAAAGAGTGCAGAAGTGGAGAGTAGAGTTCATAGCGTAAAGTGGTGCAGACTAGAGTAGAGTGGTGCAGAGTGAAGTGGCAATAAGGGGCAGTGGCATAGAGTGGTGTGGTGCAGAGTGGAATAGAGTGCAGTGGTGTAAAGTAGAGTGTAGTGAGTGGCGTGGAGTGGTGCAGAGTAGAGTGGAGTGATGTAGAGTAGAATATGCAGCGTGTGGTAAAATGCCATTACAGACAACACATTTTCAATTGAAATGACCATTACATTTGCAGAAACATACAGTTTTACTAATAAAACTATACAGCGCACATACAATAATGTGTGGAAATGGCATTACCTAGTGCATTGACTTGTTTTGATCATATCAAAGTATTTGATTCCAACACACTTCAGAATGAACAAAAAATGTGCTTTATTTGTGCGTTCGAAATTCTGATATATTCTGAAATACTTGCAAAATTCATTTAAATGTTGTTGTGTGCTAGAAAAAAACTCTTTACTACCCCAGTATCCAACAAGATGGTCACATAAATCCTCTCACTTTTAAGTAAGAGAAAGAAAAGTAAACACAAAGCTCCATCAGAAGACAGAGACTGATATTTAATTTTAAATTGTTTAAATTGCATTTATATAGCACTTCCTATCCCTGACAAGGCATTGAAGTGCTTTACAGCGAGTAGCACGCTACCCAGGAGCCCATAGTTAGTGGTCAGTCCATTAGTTATTGGGGCTAGTTTTGAATACGCATTCCATGCATTCATGCCAGTTTCTTTGTGTTGCATTATTGACACAGATCTGATCATTGTAAGGGGCTCTGTGCTTGCTGGAATTAACAAGAGAGTTATGGTTTCCAAAAAGAGGTTAAGATGAATAGGCATGACATTTAGAACAACTTGTAACATAAAAGGCAGGCAGAAGGGAGAAGGGAAACCGTGGTGTACTTAAAACTAAATTAGGGGATGGAAGTAAGTAAAGTTTGATAGAATGTAAAATTTCATACAAATTGTAAGGAATAATACAGGTGTAGAATTTTTACATGCAATTTGTGGATGTAAACCCGCTGAAAGAAATACTTTTAAATTCTGCTCCTACGAAATGTAGCTCACGCATTCTTTCTAGAGACACTTAAGAGGTGACACCAATAATTCTAACAGTGAAAAGAAAGCCCAGTGCTTGTTGAGACTCCACTACTGTCAAGTAGTGCAACAAATAAACACATTTTATTACCTGTAATCACACTGAGAACACCCCAAAGAGACCCCTTATACCTACTATAGCAGTATATTTGATACTGTAAAGAATTGTTACGAGTATGCAAATCATATGCACCATAAACTATACATATAATTTGAAACATATGTAAACACCCACCAATTTAAAAATACAAGACAACAGATACACACATTGCAGCAATCATTAGCATGTTCATTCCACGTTTGTGACTCATTCAATACCTGATTCAAACAGTACTGCCCATTGCATGCTCCTGAAGACCACCCCCACAGAACACACAATATGTCCAGCAGAGTGGATGTGTCTGAGGTCACCTTCACCTTCTAGCATCTACCCTTGTCTTTGAATGCACAGTGAACGTGACGAGATAAGAACAAGATTTACAGGCCTGTTTACAGAAAGGACCACTCATGGAAGAATACAAGGAGAGTTGGTGTGCTTTGCTCCCTGGGAGGGACAAACTCACCCTGCACAGCCTAAACCAAATAAAGCCAGCAAATAGAGGGTCAGAAAATGTAAGTTACAAACAAACAAAGCTAATGGTAAGCCACGGGTGGAATGCATTCCCAAGGAAGCTTTCTGAATGTCCCCAAGATGTCTTTAGCAGCTGTCTGGAAGGCTTCGACCTAAAAGAGGACTGAAACAATGTGAGCAACTTGTTGTTTAAGCCAATATGATTGGCTACTGCTCAATCAGTCAGAAGGTACGCTTAGGATTGCTTTAGGTGTGGCCAATAATATTGACTAAAACCTCCCTATATCTAGCTGCATCAGCTTTCCAGACTAAAAAGTTATGGAAACCTTGTGAGCTGCCTTGAGTAAGAGAGGTGAGAGTGAATTCCAGTGGAATAGATTAGTGTGAAAATATATAAATGCTCCCAGGTTTAATGTTAATATCAGTACTGACTAAACAATAATACGACTATAGAGTTTAATAGTGGTAATATGGCTATAGAGTTTTACGGAGGGAGGTAGGAATGGGCAGGCTGGATGGGCCTACAAGTTTCAATTAAGGTGCTTATTTTTTGATGGGGGTTTCCTTGAAAACCTCTGAGCTACAGCAAGACCAATGAGCATAGTACTTGCATGCTCAATAGAATAAAAGAGAAACGTGTACTTTTAAGCAGGCCAAGGAAATCAGCAAACAATTTGGAAAAAAAACATTTGTATTCAGGTGACCTCAAGGCGGATTGGTTAACAATAGGGCGTGGCCCTCCAGATACAGATGTCTTGGAGGCTGAGCATTGGCAATGCCAGCTCTCACTAGCCTAGAATTTGCCAGCCACTTATGCAGGTGGCTTAGTCGATGATGCTTATATAGTTACAATGTTCTGAAACCCATCGTAGGTGAATGGCGGGCGTTTTAGGGGACATGAAGACTCCTTTAACTGGCAGGCGAGCTGGTTGACTTCGCAGGTGGTGTACTTCTGGTCACTTCGGAAGTAGACCCCATCAGGAGAGTAGAGGGAAGGGTCTTTATCAAAATAGTTGAATGGTCTCAGAAAAAAACCTGCTGCGTTTCCTGCCGTCGCAGTGTTGGGAACGTCCTCAGAGTGTGGAATGTGAAGGAAGCCAGCAGTGATCCAGGCAACCAGGTCCTGGAGAAATGAGAGACCAAAAATATTGATTTGTTTAATAACTGTGTAAAATTGTATTCACTTTTTTTTCATCCCCTTTGCACCTGCCCTCCATCAGTGATTTACGTGTCAATGGAGGTCAAGACACACCTGTAGCAGCCATTGACCATTAATTTATGACCCTAAACAGCAAACAACATTCCTCATCGTATATGGTACACCAGAAACCTTTTATTGCTATTGTATTGTATTTATTTTACTGTTGTAATATTATATATAAAGAAACCTCAAACTCAATGTAAATTGAGACAGTCCTCAGACCTTTTGCCTGTAACTGTTCTGTTGAACTGTTTAAGTAAACAAACTGTTCCTGTTCTGCCAAATGCCTTTGGTCTTCTGTTTTTCAGGGAAATCCAATTTCAAGCAACACAGCAATCAAACGTGACTGTTTATAAATGTTCCTAGGACTTATGCCAGGGATCATAACACTGATCTAATTGAGTAGTTCTCTCAAAAAGTAGGTTGAGAACAGGAGACAATGTCAATAATGAAACAAAATTGAGTGTGAGTGTGAGAGCTCAAATCTATGGACATCATAATCCCAACAACACTTTTATCCATATAGTGGCTGCTTGTGGGGAACAGGAGCCCCCAAAGTACACTGGAAAGAAATGCGAGAAAACGGGAACAATCCAAAGCCCAGAAATAATCTTAGTTTGATCATCTTTATCTTCCCACAAGCTAACAGTGGAACAACCTGATCTGAACAATTTGAGGACACTGAAGGGGATATTTAAATAATAGGTCGGTAGCAAACTCTATCACATCTTCTGCACAGATGTTCAGTGGTAACTGGCAGTGCCAACTAGTGGCATCACTGTTGTGGTTGTGCTTGCCTCTGCATATCCAACAACGGAGAGGAAAGGAGAGTCTGAAGAGGAAAGCATGGCAGGGAGCATCTAAGGCTCAGCCGCAACTTGTAAGATCAAAAAAGCTCCTTTCCACAAATGTGAACACATAACAGGACCTCTGAAAGGATTGCTGGGACTATGAAATGTGATCTGCGGAAATGATTGTCTGCTGCTCCTGGCATTATTCTGGGCAGCATCCCATAAAATATGTTTTGCTTCTTGATGCCACTACAGAAAGGGACCAAGCATATACATCTCGACCAGAAGAGTAAGGCACCACAACTGTAAAGCACTGTCTTACCGCATAATTAACCCCCAAAGTGTTTCTCTATTATTGAACCTCATGGAACTTGAGCTCATACGGCATGGCAAGCTACAGGCCCATGTCGTACACAACTCACTTCAGATTTTCCAGTAAGACAACAAATATGATGTAGGGAAATGTTTGAACCAATGCTTCTTGACCAACAAATGTATCTCCTCTGTTCTCTTACTGAAGGGAACTGTGACACCATCAAGGAACTTCAAAAACTGAAGAACCGGGCAATAATTAAATTTGATCAGCTAAAAGTACGAAACTAAAGGTGACACGTTTTATTTATTTTAGATTTGTCAGTTGTGGAAAACGTCCCTGACTAAGACGTTTGACCATGGTTGGGTTGGTTGACGCTCTTCGTTGATGGTCTTCTTCTTGACACACTACCCTGTGCCTTGCTAGATTTCACTGCTTATTTACTAAGTTTTAATTTTTCTCAATAAGCTGAGCTGCAGCAGCTGGTTTAAGAGACCTGAACAGGTGACGTCAAACGGGGCAATTGCTGGAGGTATATGGAGCCGATATAGAGATATGGAATCATGGGATTTGAATTCAATTCTCTGCTCCGCCAGAGTCAAGTGGAGAGATGTCAGAGTGGCTGTATGAAATGCTTACGGATTCAGTCGCGACGGTGCTTGTGAGTTCAAAGCTATTACTTGAAGTCATATTTAGTTCTCAGAGATCGCATTATCGGAAGGTCAAGTGAGAGAAACCTTATAAAAAGGGATTCAAATGCAGGTGGGCCTGCACTCTGCCTAACAGAGAAGAGTTTACATCCAGATTAAGTAGAATCTGGAGGTGATTATGGAGACCATGAACATAATTGTGTTTTTCGACTATCAAAATGAGATCAGCATGTGCACGATAGGAGATGAAAGTAGAGCTTGATGAAGAGCATATGAGGATTGGCTAAAGAAGTTAGACATTTCCAATGAAATATTCGTTCCCATAAATTGAGATGAAAGCAAGGGGTGCATTCTTGGCAGGATGATGCAGGCAACTTTTTGGTCTTTGCAGAAGATTTTTGGTAGACTGGTGTGACTGGCAACAATTGTCTGTCTTCAGTGTCTACTATTCTTGCCTGCCAGACACACCTTAAATAGAATTAAACAGATATGCCCCTTTCAAAGCTGCAGTGATACCTACTCGTGACTCAGATTGACGTGTCACTAAAATATCGACGCATGGTTAAAGTTTTCGATGCATTGCAGCCCTTCAGTACCCCAAACTCTGTCCTCATGTAACAATTGTCACTAAGATTTGCACATCCAACAGATGCATCTTAGATGCATGTATCATTGCTTGTATCTTGGGACAAGTCTCTCTCCCACCATTCCTGTTTGGGCCAACTAGTCAGAATGCATATTGTTTGCGGAAGTCTTTAACCCGCACCACTCAAATAGTTTCCCCATCTATGTGCACCATCAGTTATTGGGAAAAGTATGCCTTTTGCACATGTTGAGTTAATGGGCATTTCTGTGTCTTTTATTGCAGGACTTCTGTGTCATTCCCTACAGAGCCAACCTCCCCCTTCAAACCCTCTTCACGCCTCCGTCTTTCTCTCCTACCCATTATTTTACTACCTAATACACATAGTTAGAGCTCGACAATTAAATTGATACCTTTGTGGAAGTAAAATGCTGTGCTTTGGCCTCACATTAATTTCCACACATCTCCTGAAATCCAGTTACAGCTTTCTCTTGGAATTGCAGCCCATAAATCCCTCTGGCTCATGCAAATTTAGCAATGTAATACAAACAATAGATAATGTTACACTCTGCACACCTTTGATTTCACAACCTGTGTCCTCTTCGCATGCAGGGGCTTAAGATGACTTTGCTGAAGCATCCTTTGTCAAAATCAGAGCTATAAAGTGCACCCCTTCAGCCCCTGCGGCAGTAAGTCCCTTAGTCTGACGGGGCAGCACTTGTCCATGCATTTTGAAGGAATATATGACGTTACAACGCATGCAATTACAACGCATGCTTTTACAATGCAGTCTTTACATTGCAACTACCACTACATTGTATGATTTTACAACACGTCATTACAATGTATTTTTAAAAACTACCATTACAACGCATTCCATTACAACACATACCATTACAACGCATAATACATTTAGGGCAACAGTAGGGTAACTGTTGGATAGTGTAGGGGTAAAAATTACTATTCCCACTCTAGTAAGTGCAACAGTAAGAAAAGTGTTGGATAGTGTAGGGGTAAAAATTACTATCCCCATGCACCCCAAAACCCATACCCACTCTAATGCTAAACAAATCTCCATTACTTACCTTATAATGCGTTGTAATGGTATGCGTTATAATGGCATGCGTTGTAGTGACATGCATTCTAATGGCATGCTTTGTAATGGCATGCGATATAAAGGCAGTTGCATTGTAACAGTTGCGTTGTAAAGGTAAGTCATTGTAATGACTGCGTTGTAACGGATGTTTCTCCTTTTGAAGATTTCATCACCACTTCAGTTAAAACTAATATCCCATTTACTTATCGGTAATCTTCATTACCCCGAGTAAAGTCCTGCCCGTCCCAATCATGTCCCTTCCCACCCCTTCTCTTTTGTTGTGTCTGGTCTTGGTACTAGCAGGCATGGAGGCAGGTGGGAGGGGCCTTTATTCAATTAAAATAAAGAAAAATACTAGCGTGTTAGAGAGGAGGTCGTATGAGGGGGTAATGGCCCCATACACAAGCAACAGACCAAACCCCCATTATGATAAGAACTGCAGTCCCAGACACTAGCAACAGACTCGGGCCCCGAGCCCATTACAGCGGCAGCACGTCATAACCCTGCTGTCAATACACCCAATGAACACAAACGCATACAGAAAACCAGGCCCCATTCTTATAAAAAACTGAAGGTCTCAGGCCCCGATAGCAGGTCAAACTCCACCCACCATCAGTAAAATACAAGCATTTGCAATGCAATAGGTCTCGCATTTATAAGAGTTTGAGCTATTGGCATTGTAAAATTACAATGCCTTTTATTTATGTTTTGGTTTTAAAACAAATAAAAGGCATTGTCATTTACAGTGTCAGTAGCATAAACTCGCATAAAAGCAGTGTGTGGAGTGCAGCAGTGTGCGGCGTGCAGCAGTGTGCGGAGTGCAGCAGTGTGCGGTATGCAGCAGTGTGCGGCGTGCAGCAGTGTGCGGCGTGCAGCAGTGTGCGGCGTGCAGCAGTGTTTCGTGTAGCAGTGTGAGGCATGCAGCACTGTGGCGTGCAGCGGCGTGCAGCAGTGTGTGGCGTGCAGCAGTGTGCTGCGTGCAGCAGTGTGTTTCGTGTAGCAGTGTGAGGCATGCAGCACTGTGGCGTGCAGTGGCGTGCAGCAGTGTGCGGCGTGCAGCAGTGTGCTGCGTGAATCAGTGTGCTGCGTGCAGCAGTGTCGTGCAGCATGCAGCAGTGAGTAATGCAGCAGTGTGCAGCAGTGTGTGGTGTGCAGCAGTGTGACGGTTGCATCAGTGTGTGATGTGCAGCAGTGTGTGGCGTGCAGCAGTGTTTCGTGTAGCAGTGTGTGGCGTGCAGCAGTGTGTGGCGTGCAGCAGTGTGTGGCGTGCAGCAGTGTGCGGCGTGCAGTGGTGTGCGGTATGCAGCAGTGTGCGGCGTGCAGCAGTGTGGCGTGCAGCAGTGTGCGGCGTGCAGCAGTGTGCTGCGTGCAGCAGTGTGCGGCGTGCAGCGGTGTTTCGTGTAGCAGTGTGAGGCATGCAGCACTGTGGCGTGCAGCGGCGTGCAGCAGTGTGCGGCGTGCAGCAGTGTGCTGCATGCAGCAGTGTGCTGCGTGCAGCAGTGTCGTGCAGCATGCAGCAGTGACTAATGCAGCAGTGTGCAGCAGTGTGTGGTGTGCAGCAGTGTGCCGGTTGCATCAGTGTGTGGTGTGCAGCAGTGTGTGGTGTGCAGCAGTGTTTTGTGTAGCAGTGTGTGGCATGCAGCAGTGTGTGGCGTGCAGCAGTGTGTGGCGTGCAGCAGTGTGCGGTGTGCAGCAGTGTGCGGCGTGCAGCAGTGTGCGGCGAGCAGCAGTGTGAGGCATGCAGCAGAGTGTGGCGTGTAGCGGCATGCAGCAGTGTGTGGCGTGCAGCAGTGTGAGGCGTGCAGCAGTGTGAGGCATGCAGCAGTGTGAGGCGTGCAGCAGTGTGAGGCGTGCAGCAGTGTGTGGCGTGCAGCAGTGTGTGGCGTGCAGCAGTGTGTGGCGTGCAGCAGAGACACGTGGAGGGTGAGGAGAGACTCGTGGAGGGTGAGGAGAGACACGTGGAGGGTGAAGAGAGACACGTGTAGGGTGAGGAGAGACACGTGTGGAGGGTGAGGAGAGACACGTGTGGAGGGTGAGGAGAGACACATGTGGAGCATGAGGAGGAGACACCTGTGGAGGGTGAGGAGGAGACACATGTGGAGGGTGAGGTGGAGGGTGAGGAGACACGTGTGGAGGGTGAGGAGAGACACATGTGAAGGGTGAGGAGAGACACATGTGGAGGGTGAGGAGAGACGTGGAGGGTGAAGAGAGACACATGTGGAGGGTGAGGAGAGACACGTGTGGAGGGTGAGGAGAGACACGTGTGGAGGGTGAGGAGAGACACGTGGAGGGTGAGGAGAGACACGTGGAGGGTGAGGAGAGACATGGAGGGTGAGGAGAGACACGTGGAGCGTGAGGAGAGACACGTGGAGGGTGAGGAGAGACACGTGGAGGGTGAGGAGAGACATGGAGGGTGAGGACAGACACGTGGAGGGTGAGGAGAGACACGTGGAGGGTGAGAAGAGACACGTGGAGGGTGAGGAGAGACACGTGGAGGGTGAGGACAGACACGTGGAGGGTGAGGAGAGACACGTGGAAGGTGAGGAGAGACACGGAGGGTGAGGAGAGACATGTGTGGAGGGTGAGGTGGAGGGTGAGGAGAGAGACATGTGGAGGGTGAGGAGAGACGTGTGGAGGGTGAGGAGAGACGTGTGGAGGGTGAGGAGAGACACGTGGAGGGTGAGGAGAGACACGTGTGGAGGGTGAGGAGAGACACGTGGAGGGTGAGGAGAAACGTGGAGGGTGAGGAGAGACACGTGGAGGGTGAGGAGGGTGAGGTGGAGGGTGAGGAGAGACACGTGGAGGGTGAGGAGAAACAGAGTTGGAGGGTGAGGAGAGATGGAGGTGGAGGGTGAGGAGAGACGGAGGTGGAGGGTGAGGAGAGACCGAGGTGGATGATGAGGAGAGACCGAGGTGGAGGGTGAGGAGAGACCGAGGTGGAGAGTGAGGAGAGACCGAGGTGGAGGGTGAGGAGAGACCAAGGTGGAGGGTAAGGAGAGACCGAGGTGGAGGGTAAGGAGAGACCGAGGTGGAGGGTAAGGAGAGACCGAGGTGGAAGGGAATCAGAAGTGGAGGAGAGAGGGAGGTGGAGGGTGAGGAGAGACAGTGGTGTAGTGGGGGGGAGGGGAGGATATCACTTTTACTTCCTCTCCTAGTGTAAGGTAATGCCCCCACCCCACAGGCCCTGCCGGGGCCGAGAGCAGATCACTGTTCGCATCAGCCGTCACCCGAGACCGCTCCGTACTTGTTGGTAAATAGAGGTTCACTATCTGTTGATAATGGGATTCACTTGGTGGGCTGACTTACCTCCTCCACCCCCAGGGCCAACACTGAGAAGGCATCAGAGACCTGGTGCTGCCTATGTTGCAGTACTGCGAGAGAGAGGGATGGGGGGGTGGGCAGAGGAAGTGGAGTGGGGTTAGAGAAGGCACAGGTGGGGAGAGAAAGAGGAGAGAAGGGACAGAGACAGAAAAGGAGCAAAAAAAGAATTAGAGAGAGTAAAGAGGAGAGTTGGGGAAAATGAAATCATTACGAGAGAACATGTAGCAAAGAGGTGGAGAGAGAAGATGGGAGAGAGTAAGGACGCAGCCAAGAGATAGGGCAGAGACAAAAAGAGTAGAAACAATACAAAAGTATTTCCCAAACTCGTAAATAACCACGGGCCAAACAACTGATCTGCAATGAGGCAGCCGAATCCGGTATATCATGACGTTAACCATGCAATAAAAAATAAATTAAAAACAAATAAAAAAACACCAAAAAACACGTATACACCATGTTGACCCTTTTCCATGCAACGTATTCTAAAACGCCATTCTCATTCATACATTCACAGCAAACCTGTTCACAAGAGTGACAGAAAATGTGGTATTACTGTTATATTTTTATTTACATCCTTACCCGCTCACTAATGCAATTAAAAGATTCATGACCACACGGTTAAACAAAACGTACTGATTGGCCTTGCCGTGAAGGAGAAACACGTGTTGACACACACCCGATCTGTGAAACGTTCACCCCACTTTCTCGAAATTGAAACCAGTGCATGTGTCCGACGAACTTCCTGCCGCTTATCTGAATGCACCAGTGGCAGAAGATAGTCACCATCTTGCAACAACACAATTAAAGGGAGGCATGTCTGCCTCTCCCCACCGCCACATGTCTCTGAGTTTTACTGTCTCATGCGAGATCCTCCTCCAGGAGACAGCTGACACCGACCCTTCCCCTGAGACAGTATGGGAGATGCGTGTGTGTGCATAGTGTGTGTGTCTATATGTATATATCTGTGTGTGTATGCATGTCTGTGTGTTTGTATGTGTATATGTTTGTGTATGCATGTGTGTGTTGGTGTGCAAGTATGGGTGTGTCATTGTGTTCATTTGTCTTCATGGATGTGTACACATATGTTTGTGTGTATACCTATGTCTGTGTATGCATGTTTGTGTGTATGTATATGTGTTTGAGTATGTTGGTGTGCGTGCTTGTTTATATGTGTATGTGGGGTTGGTGTGTTGGTGTGCATGTATATGCATATGTTTATGCATGTCTGTGTGTGTTTGTATATGTTCATATGTGTGTGTAAATGCATGTGTGTGTTTGTATGTGTGCATAGTTGTGTATGCATGTGTGTGTTGGTGTGTATACATGTGTGTGTTATATGTGTATGTATGGCCGGTGTGATGGTATGCAAGTATTAGTGTGTTAGTGTGCTTGTCTGCATGGATGTGTACATATGTGTTTGTGTGTATACCTATACCTGTAGATCCATAATGGCGTGCATGTATGTGTTTGTGTATGTTGGTGTGCATGCATGTTTACATGTGTATGTATGGCTGGCGTATTGGTGTGCATGTACGTGCATATGCTTACATAAGTTTATGTGTGTTGCTGCCTGTGTGTATATGTGTTTGTGTGCACATATGTGCACGTGTGTGTTCGCGTGTGTGTCCTTCACACGCGCCTCCATTGGAAACCTACGCCAAGCGTGAGTTGAGATATGGGAACAGCCAGTAATTCAGTCCGACTCCCGACATTGTCATAAAATACATTAGTAAATGCATGAAATGAATTTTTAATTTCCATTTATGCGGTTTCTAGTAAAGGAGGGGGGTTAGACAGGGGTGCGCCGCTGGGTTCCAACACTGTGTGCTCACTGTAACACAACTCAAACACCGTCTTTTGTCACACTCGTGGCCCGGCGCGTTGTGTATGGGGTCAGGCATCCTTCTGAGCCGTCCTCTTGTGTAGCGCTTTGAATCCGGAGGTCGCCTGATTCTAAGCGCTTCCACGTTTTGCCTGTAAGGGAACAGGGACTATGAGAGCGAGGGTTTCTCAGCATTGCTTCCTCCTGGCCATGTTTGACACTGCACACGTCCAAGGAGGTACATTAAAAAGAGAGTAGGACATCCGGGTATTAGCGAGGGTTTGCGAAGTGTAGGGGGGCTGTCGAGCGTCGTTCGCTGTAGTTTCCAGGTTCACCGAGACTAGTTTCTCTCTTGCCTATTTTCCTTGGATACTTTCCTTCAACTCATTCATATACCGTTGACGAACCCATCGAGCTGGTTACGGTGAAGAAGGGTCATTCCCCAAAGTTGGGTGGTGAGACCACAGCTGGCCTGTTGATGCTGTCAACCCTCTGGTGCTTGCTAAACACTGAAGTGGATTGCAGAGACGTCTTGCCAACTTGAACGCGTTCTGTAGAAACTAGAATGGAAATCTGGCGGGAAAAACAAAAAAATCTTATGGTCGGCAAGAAAGTGAAAAAAAATGTAAGTGTCGCTTGGTAGGCGAGTGGGGAGAGAGAGAGAGAGTCGGAAAACGAGTATGGGAGTCATGGTGGATAACCGTGGACCACACAAGCAGGCAGAGGGATGGGGGTGATCCTCACGGACTGCTAGCGCCTGCTGACGGCCTTTCTCAATGAAATGGCGCCAGAGCCAAGGGTCAAATTAACAAGCCCGGCGGAGGCGAGACCTAAAAATCAGAGGGAAGAGTGCACTTGAGGGCAAAGAGGAAAACATACAGGGAAGAGTATGTGAGGGCAGAGAAAAAAAATACAGAGGGAAAAGCACGTGAGGGCAGAGAGAAAAATAGAGAGGGAAGAGTCCATGTGAGGGAGGAGAGAAAAATAGAGAGGGAAGAGCTCATGTGAGAGCAAAGCGAAAAATACAGAGGGTAGGGCGCATGTTAGACCGGAGATAAAAACATAGAGGGAAGAGAGCATGTGAGAGCAGAGAGAAAAATATAGAGAGAAGAACACATGCGAGGGCAGAGAAAAAAATACAGAGCGAAGAGCACATGTGAGAGCATAGAGAAAAAATGCAGAGGGAAGAGTACATGTGAGGGAAGAGAGACAAATACAGAGGGAGTAGCATGTGTGAGGAAAGAGAGAAAAATAGAGAGGGAAAAGCACATGTGAGGGCAGAGTGAAAATACAGAGGGAATAGCACATGTGAGACCAGAGAGAAAAACATAGAGGGAAGAGAATATGTGAGGACAAAGAGAACAAGTACAGGCTATGCCAAGCGGAAGTGATCGCGTTTGCGATCAAACATCAAAGCGGCGAAAGTGAAAGTAATCGAGCAGAGCATCAAAGGGCTGGGTGAGAAGGGAGGGGGGACTGCAAGGAGCAGAGGAGCAGCTGTGCACGTGCACGCCATCGTGCACTCAAGCTCTAGGCCAGCAAAACATGTAGGTAGCACTTTTGAAAGCCCACTTACACAATGTCTCAAAGAGACAGCTTACGCTGTCTCAGCGAGACCTAAAAAATTGAGGGGCTTACAGCCGCAGCAGCGCACAACCCCGCTGTGATTAATGCTAAAGGTCCCAGGCACTTGCGGCCAACCAGTCCAGATGCCCAGTGTCAATAAAGGTTCGGATCCCATACAATGGCAGGAGGCCAGAACTCCACTGCCAATAAGTGAGTTTTTCTATTTTTCCTGTTCCATACTTGAGTGTCAGAAATCTCAGGGGGGAGGGGGGCTCGGCTAATAGTGCACGGAGGGGCCATCATGGTGCTTTAAGCTAGCGAGGATACTCATAGCTTCCTAAGTATATCCATCTGAAGGAAAATACAATTTACCCACAGCTTCAAAGGCTGTAAAGTGCACCCTTAAACTGCCGACTTTGGTGCAGGAAACCAGGGTTCGAGCCTCGGGGTCGCGTCCACATCCTGTGATTCTGGGCAAATGGCTTAATCTCCCCGTGCCTGAATGTGTAATGTAAATACGGTGCTCATGTACAGCGCTCCAATACCTCCGGGTCGAGTTCGCGCTATATAAAAGATGCAAAAAAAATACAATGCTTGGTTTATTTTATATCTTTGCCTGCTTGACGGACGGATGTTTCCATTTGAAACTTCCCGTCTTAGAAAAACATTACACATTGTATAGTCGCATAGTTACAATATCAGAGTTAACCTATGTCAAAAATTAAAATGGGAAAATGTACATTAATAGAGGTAGAAACTTCAAAGCAACATATATATGTGATTAAAAAAATGTAGAGGTAGAACTTGAATTTCTACCACGCTATTTACGAATTCTACCTAGCCGTACATTAACCCATTCGCTATACGTCCTCCTTAAACTTAACTCACATTTTTTTCTCTCGTACCATGTTTCTATTTTATTGGGTGATACCGCCCATGCCACCTCCTATGCCCCTGTTTTTCTGCAACATCATAGTGTGGATATTGCCGTTTTCCATAGTGGAAAACGGCGATATCCTAGATGATAGGGCCTGTGGTTTTAGCCACAGAATCCTTCCCCCATGTTAAGTATGCATTAGTCAGGAATTTAACAGACGTTAAATTCCTGCGTTAACGCGATTTAAATAATCGCTACCCTTCCTTGTTAATATCGCAAAGCTGCCTTTGCGATATTTTCCCTGGTTGGTTTCACAGCCACGCCTACTCTGCATCTCATTAGCGATGCAAAGTTAGGCGTGCTGGAAACGGGCGCTAAGTCAGCAAAACACGCGATAGCAAACGGCCACAAAAGCGGCGATATTTTTATGGCGCCGCCTTGTTAATATGCCCCTTCATTTTTATCATCGGATAAGTACCTTTAGTATGGACTAGGGAACCTAGTGCAGATTAAATACATTTTGGCTGGTTGGTTGCTTCCTGTGGGGTTTTCCTGGTAGATGGCTCTAGGTGCAGTATTCCTTCCTACAAAATGCTAAACCACCACCAGCAGCCCTGTGAAGTTCCCCATGTCCATGCTTGATTTGCAACTCCACTACATGTTTTTTCTTTGAATTCTGGGACGTGTAGACATTGTTTATTCCATAAAAACACAGGATTACAAGTCCAAGAACTCAAAGGAAACAACCCAGACTGGAGACGCTCATCACACATGGACCTGGGAAGCTTGGCAGCTATGCACCAGGACTGCAGGCCTTGGGGGCTCAGAGACCTTATGAATCCTCTCAGAAATGTGTGTTTGATGCCAAGGTCACTAGTCTAAATTCCGGCAAGTCCTCTCAGCCTTTCATTCTTATGAGGTTAATAAAATGAGTACCATTGACTTGGGTGACAATAAACATCTGTTATCCATCGCCAAGATGTCCCAAGGGTGAATGTGTGCTTTACAAATATATTGTGTGAAGCTGCTTTTGGGTGCTACCATTGGCAGTGCCAGAGAGCCATCATCCACATAAAACACTGACCTATTGGTGGGGCGAGGGAGCTCCGACAAGGCAAAATATGAATGTTGCCTGGAGCGCAGAATATCCCTATAATGGAGGTGAATGCCACAACTAACCCTTGAGCGCTCAAATCGTTAGACTCTGCTGCCATCTTTTCTCTTCCCAGCCAGGTCATTGTGCTGTTATATGCAATATGCCATAGAAAATATGGGGCAGCAAGCATTTCAAAGAACAAGGGTAGCAAACCAAAATATTGTCAGTCAGAAGACTCCTCAAGACCTGGCTCTTCGAGCAGTAGCAGCACCCCCCTCCCCTCAGCACCTTGAGACCCTCACGGGTAAGTAGTGCGCTTTACAAGTGACTGATTGATTGATTGATAGTATATGTTTGTTATTGTATGGCTTACCAAATTGCACCAGCACTGTGCCGTCACCTGAAGAGGTGTGGTGCCGTGGCCAGGGTGACTGACTCTGGAATCTGGGGAGCACGGTTCGATTCCCGGCGCCGGCGGCAGATTAGCCCAGCACCATGTGACTCTGGGCAATAGCTTGCTTAATCTTCCCGACGGCCCCCAGTGCCTAGCGACCCTTACGGGTGATTGTTCGCGCTTTACAAGTGTGGATTATTATTATTACAACTTTGATTACCCATTGACTATTTTGTTATAAAACTTGTATACTTAAATACAGAGCATCGGCCATCCTTTGTGTTGATTTCTCATTCATGCATAATCATGTTGGCCATTTCCCAACATGCATCAGTAAATAATGTAATGACTCCTTGGGGACCATTGTCTATATGTGGTTATAAGTGATATGGTTATGAGTCACTTTCACTCTTCTTCCACTGACCTCGTTTGTGATGTTCTCCTCATTTATAAAGTCAGTGAATCTCACAGTCGGTGTCCAGGGGTCGTTTTGGTTGAATATGGAGGTGCTCTGGAGCTCTTCCTCCTTGCGCTTGGTGACCGCCAGCTTGTACCTAGGAGTTAGAAGAGAAGATATGAACATTGCTGAGCTGGGATATGGAAAGGACATTGGTTAGTGGCTCCACTGTCACTGATCCTGGTTAGTCTTTGTAGATTCAACAGAAGGGTTTGAGTATGCGGAAGCCGGGTGGGGGGGGGTAATGTTTTGGATATACCGCCTACTGTCCCAGTATTCAATAACACTGGCTGTATCAACTGCAGAAGCATGAAACGCATGATATGTTCACTGAGATTGAAGAAGCAAGCGCATTAACCCACTGAGGGATTTAGCAAACTGCCTATGTCACAAGTGGGTACACTCACCCCTCCCCCTCACTCCCCCACGAATAAAACAGACATATTTCAGGTTTGCATCACTGTAGACAAATATATAAACTTTAAAGGGCTCAGAGCAAATTCCAAAATGCACACAACTAAAAACCCTCAAACCATCCCAGAGTGCTTGCACATACAACATGAAGACATAATGTTATGCCATTGCCTGAAAACGATACTCAGTGCCAGCAATGAAAGCAAAGTAGTGTTCTCTTACGCCCCCTCACTTTAAACCTACCGAAAATAACTTGGAATAGATGCACAAAATACCCAGATGCAAAATCTAAATTTAAGAATAACCACAACCCACCCCTCACATAAACTGACACCTCAATCTCCCATGGTACTCCTTCCAAACCGCGAGCATTTAATCCCTAACCTACATCATCAATACCCAACATAAAGCTACTACATATCACAATGTCATCGCCTCCTCGACCATCAAATGAATCTCTGATGCCTTCCTACACATCGGCAACATCGTCAATTGTCGCTCCTTTTGTGGCTCTTCACTTTCTCAGTATCAGAAAGACCCTATTACCTCCTTGTTAGTCTTCCTCGCCACATGACTAACAAAGTGAGCTTCAGCTCCACACCAGAACCCTCCAAAGCAAAAAGTCAGCCTCCCAAGCCTCCCATCCCTTCCCAATATGGCCGACCCATTACACCCTGACCTCTACAAGAGGCGGGCCGGCCCAACCCATCAGCCTAAAACTACCAAGCACAACATGAAGCCGATAGCCAGACAGGGAGGGAGGGATGGGAACTCATGTGGTGAGGAAGGCTATTCTCGGAGTAATGAAGGTTACCGGTAAGTAACCGGGGCAACTCTGCTCACGGAATATATAGTTTGAACACAGCAAGAAAAGCAAGTACCCACCTTCTTTTTATTGGTAAAATCACAGAGTGGACCAGTAACATCAACTCCCAACAGCATATCAATCCCCTACCCGTCTCCCGAAGCATTGAGAAAACAACCATCTAAGTAGTCAACCACCCTCTACATATCATTAACAAGGGAGTCCCCGTCTGCCTATTTCCCCAAGACCCATCAGCAGCTTTTCATTTTTTGACCAAAAGCCACTCTGTGGAACCCTCTTCAGAACCAGGGCATCACAGATATCAACTTGGCTCCCTACGTTCATCTCGGGAAGATGTTCCAGATGACATCCTCAAGGTCAAAGATTATCCTCAAGTCCAATGCTACTAACTAAAGATCATCTTTATATGGATTACCTGGTTTTTTACTCACCCAACAAGATATCCATCCTCTGAAATACACGGATGATGCACAGTCCTTTATCACAGTTATCGGCCAACAACTTTGCGTGTTCGAACACCATTTAACCATAGATGTCTGGTGTATTTCTAAAAACCAATGTCCCAAGACTAATTTCATACTTAAAAAATGCAACACTTTTTGCCTGAGCTCGCACCTATTGTTCCGTAAGCAACTTAAAAGGTGGCTTTTTACGGATTACGCTTCTGTGAAGGAGCGTGACTTTGGGGGTGCTTGTTTGGGGTCGCCACCGGTCTTTCTGTTACTCCTCTGCTCTATGCGCTTTGATGCCTTTTGGTCAAATGTGCTCCAGAAATTTAATAAATAAAATTAAATACAAATTTAATGCCAATCCGTCTAGGACCCATCTTGATCACAGATAGGGTAACTTCCTAATAAACGATTTCTTCAGCGCGTACTTTGTGCTGGTGGTTGCAGGTGCAAAAACAACAATTGATGGACAGAATGCAGAACAATGTCATACATTCACCCCAGTACAGAGGTGGGCAGCACCTGTGCTCTTAACCAGGGGAGCGGGACTTATTTTTCATTCTCAGATTTGTACCCAGACCAAAAGAGAATGGCAGAAAAGGTAGAAAGAGATTAAATTAAGAACTGGTAGCATTGGCATCTGGCAACCCCTGCATTCTGTAGCTCTAGTGGTGTGCTCCAAAGAAAAGGTTTGGGTCCCTGCACTTATTTTATTACATTTTATGTTTGAGAAATTAAGCACTGGGATTCCTGGCACCTCTCTTGCCCCATGTAAAGAGTCATGCCAGCCCTGACAAGATTCCATAGTCCTTGAGTGACTCGTTGCTTCATTCAATTTTTTCCCTTTGTAAACCTAGACGTGTAGTCCTCGATTTATAATGGGATGAAGTCCCGGAATCCATTGAAGAAACCAGGGCTGGAGTAGCTAGTCGTGCATGAACCAGGGAAACTTTGAAGGGCTTCTATACATATTGAGAGGTCTTCATGCAGCTCCATTCCCTTCCTATTTTTCACGTAAGATCTGAAAAGCAGAAAGGGAAAAACCTGCCCCTCCAACACCGGACTATGCTTCGTCACATATAATAAGGTGTGCTAAACCTATAGAGTTACTCTTGGTCTTTTCGAAAATGACATCTCTTCCATAGGCTACAAAATGGAAGCTTCGAACAGCAGTGTAAGTATACGTACGCCTGTCTCTGACGTCACTTCCAGTGCAAAGGGCAGCTCAGGCGAAAGTAAACACTGTTCCCCAATCCCTGGGTCCTAATAGGCAGCACACACACCTCACTCCTCCACTACCACATCAGGGCTGACTGAATGGACAGAGAGTAATATTTACTAGCCGGTGGCTGTGAGCCAGATTCAAGCCTGTGGTTTCTCTGCCCTTGCTCTGTCCAAGCAGCTAGTGACCAGGCTCAAGAGTAGGCAAGCATTCTACGCCAATGCATCACTGCACTTAAAGAGCAAGTCATTGCCACCAAGGGGTTACTTCCTTTGGTCTTCTTCTGCTTCACCTGGGTCTCCAGAGGTCTGGATGAAGTAGGTAGCATGGCAGATGGTGGCTACTCCACCGCCTCTGAGCAGCACCGAGGGAGGTGAGGTAATGGGCAGAGTACTCTTATGGCCACCGACCAGTGACACTCCTAGCAGCCACAGGTCTATGCAGCTCACGGCTGTCAGCATCCGCACTGATGGGGTCCACCATGGCACCAGCTCTCTGTTCCTACTGAGAGCAATGAGCCAGGTAATCAAGGAGGAAGGTGGAGAGAGGCCTCAGAGGAAGGTGGAGACAGCGGCAGGATGACGAGTATTGGGTTTTTATGGAAAGGTAGTTACCAAGGGTCATTATGACACAATGCATCATTTCAGCTGTGCTTTCGTTGTTTATTTCATGTCTCTGAGAACCTGTTGGTGGAGACACAACCCTGTTATTGACAGCTACTCATCAATAATATACATAGTAGACACTATGGTCAAAATAGAACTGGAATATGTTGTGCCATACTATTCAAATAGTAGCCTAGGTGGATGATGTCAGTGCATTTTACCGCTGTGTGACTGAGGCTATACAAATATCCATAGAAAGGTATTTCAATTATCCTCTAAGCAGCATCGTATTCTGTTTTTAAAATACAGGATATCGCTAAAGGGAATATGTGTGCAATATGAGTCCCACTTAAAATGGAGTTCAAATATCATGTACCATTGTTTTCCGCAATGGAACGACTAAAATGGATGGCAGTCTTGGTAGCAACTATAGGAATTGAATATATAACTCAATTTTCTTAGTACAGCTAATTTTCAACGCTGGATTGCATTTAACAACTCACAAAAAGTAACCGGATGGTGTATCAACTAAATGTATATATGGGTTATGAAAATTAGGAAGCAATTGCTTTGTAAAGACGAGAACCCTCACTCACCCAGAGGTGACATGCTTCATCATTGGGTTCCCTCTTGCACACTGCGACCGCAAGGTACACAGTGTGGGCTACAACTCTCCCTCAGGAGAGGAGCGTGAGGTGTTTTTTCTCCAATGTTTCTATGAGTGAGGGGCAGAGTGCACGAAATATTTCAAAAGTGAGTTTAAAACTATCTCATTAGAGGAAAATAATTTTAATAAGTATCCCATATGGATAGAGCTAAAAACAGTTCCAAAACTCTCACTGCTCTAGAACATAGTGTGTTGTCTAAAGGCCTGGGTTTTCTTCCCACAAAACTAGGTGATGATTTTATGATTCATAAAGAATTGGCAGAGTTTGTTCGGCAGGTACGATTACACTTTTTCTTTACTAATTTAGATAAGGATGACTCTAATCTCGTTCCAAGTACTGGTTTTAGGAATAAATCTACCTTCCTTCCATCATTAAGTGCCTTCTGGAATAAATACCTTTGAAAAAGCTGTACTCAAAGAATATGAGTCCAGGTCGGATCATCCCAAAGAACCCTTCTGTAACATCTCTAATGTTGAAAGGAAATCTATTGAGGAATTAGGAAATGATGCCAACATTACGATTAAACCGGCTGATAAAGGTGGTGCCACGGTCATTTTGGATACTGAGGTTTAACATAATAAATGTCTAAGACAGTTGAATGATGCCAGATTTTATACTCTCATTTTACAGGATCCCACGCCCAGGTTACAGATTAAATCTCTTGTGGAAGAGGGAAGAGACTCCAATTGGATCACTAGGAGTGAGGCAGAATTTTTGATCCAAAAACATCCCAAGGTGTCGGCGTTCTATATTCTTCCAAAAATCCACAAGGAACAAAGACCTCTACCTAGCAGACCAATCGTGTCAGGCATTGGTTCTATCTTAGAACCCCTCTCTAGGTTTGTGGATCATTTTCTTCGACCTATAGTGGCTGAGATGCCCTCATATTTGCAGGACAATAAGCATGTTCTTTGTCTCTTGGATACAGTGTCTTTTGACCCTATGGTGAACATTATGGTGACATATGACGTTGAGTCATTATATACTAACATTCCGTAGAATTACACTCTTGAAATTATAGAACATCTACTTGGGTGTCACCCAGGCGAGGATCAAACACCTAATGCTTTTGTCATGCAGTGTGCTAGGAGGATGGCCTTAAAAGAGAACTTTTTTAGTTATGAAGGTGATCTATATTGACAGACGACTGGAACTTCGATGGGCAGCACCTGTGCCCCCAGCATGGCTAATTTGTATATTTATGGCTTTAAAAACGAAGTTCATATACTCAAGTACCAATCCATTTCAACCTTGCCGCAAACTCTGGAGACGATATATAGATGATATCCTGGTCATCTGGGAAGGTGACCAGAATTCTCTAGATGTCTTACTAACTGGTTGAACTGTCGGGACATTAATCTCAAGTTTACCGGTGAAGTAAGTGCCATGACAGAATCATACTTGGACCTTCGACTATACCCAAAAAATGGGAAGATTCAAACATAATTATACCAAAAATCTATGGCTAGGAACTCACTACTTAGCTACCATAGCTTCCATCAACGTGCCTTATTGACCAATCTCCCGATAGCTAAATTCTTAAGGCTTTTGTAGGAATTGTAGTGAAATTACAAGATATAAACAACAAGCCAAAAAACTTAATTGAAGAACTACTTGCAAAAGACTATCCTATTAAATTGGTACGTGGAGCAGAAAAGAGAGCACGCAATAACCACAGAGAAGCACTCCTTGAGTCATATGAAAAACCTGAAAATAAGAGAATGGTTTGTGTGACTACTTTTAGTAATCTGACTGACAACATAAAAAGGCAATTAACAAATCTTGGCACATTCTGAACACGGTGCAATTGACTTTGGAGAAACCACTCTTTGCCTTGAAACGGAGTAGTAGTCTCTGAGACCTACTGGTACATACAAGACCTAGACTGAGACAACAAAGGGTAGACAGAGCACCTTGTGGGGAGCATCCCCGGTGACAGGGCACTTCCCTTGTGGTTCTTGTTCTGTTTGTCCATTTACTAAACATGTGACATAATTGGACATGGGTTTGAAAACACCTCGGTTACTCAATTCACATACCAATTGTAATATGAGCGGAGTAATCTACTTGATTACATGCCCGTGCTCGTTGGTATATATTGGGATGACGACACACAAGGTTAAACACAGGATGGTGGAACATCAAAGTGCCTTTAGATGCAAAAAAACAAATACGCCCATGACAAGACACTATGTAGAAATGGGCCATACTGAGGACGACTTTACATGGATTGTTATTGACAAACCAAGATATAAAATCAATATGGAGCCCCTTGATAGAGTGCTTTTCTGACGGGAACAGAGATGGGTGTTCCGCATTAAAAGTCATGTGACAGGACTTCATGAGGATATCCCTTGGTGCTCATTATAGACGGACATATACTTACAGTTAATATGTAAATTAATACCCTGTGATTTCGACTAACACCTTTCTAGATAGTGACACTATTATACTAACTCTTGTGGTAGGATGCACTGCACACATACATAGGTGTTACTTAACTTGTAGCTACGTTGGTTCAGTCCATTGGAGAAAAGGTGATGGAATATTTTTCATTTGAAGACACTTGATAGGACATGGGCTTTTATTTAGTCAGTTTTCTATCCATAGTGTTACAACAGAGATGTTATACATGGATCGGCATTTGAAAACTACAATTCCCATCACCCCTGTAGTCTTCGACAAACACATACATAAAAGAAAGTAATAATGTACTTTGTAAGCTGTTTGAATTATGTATTGAAGTTACATGTACAATGGAAACACTGACATTCTTGACATCTTTATTTTTATGATAATGCCCGTGTGAAAAGAAAAAAAAAAAAAGAATTTTCTTCAACATT
This sequence comes from Triturus cristatus, assembly GCF_964204655.1. Taxonomy (NCBI): domain Eukaryota; kingdom Metazoa; phylum Chordata; class Amphibia; order Caudata; family Salamandridae; genus Triturus; species Triturus cristatus. The sequence continues at coordinate 66,682,784 of NC_140579.1, read as the reverse complement.
AACTGAACCGGAAGTAGATTTTCCGCTTCCAGGTAGTGACGCATTAAGCAGGAAGAGTATTAAGAGCGGATGCGGCCGGTCTCCTTTCGGCCTCTACGTAACAGCTGGAAGAACCGGGAAAGTCGGTAAGGAGACCGCGTTGGAATCCCATTATATGTTGAGGGAATTGAGTGGTGTTTTATGCGATGCATCGTTGATGCTTTTTAGCACATGCTTGTTGTTTTTTTGGTTTTTATACCATTAGCATAGAATGCGGCCAATATGGACATGAATGATTGACAAGCAACAAAACGTTAATGATGAGAAAGTAATGTAGACTGTAGACTCTCTGTTTAGGATACATTGAAGATGTGCTGTATAAGGGACCGAGGAAAATGTATATATATGACATGGTTGTGGTTTTAATTGTGCTCTCCATGTTGCCTTTAGATTCTCGAGACTCATATGTAGAGGACCTCCTAAAGGGAGAGGCAGACAATTGGTCTGATATTGGTGAGATGACTTGAAATACACCAATTCCCATGTGTGTAGTGTGGTGATTTGTCGCTGGTTTCTCACATTCACTTGGGTATAATTTTTGTTTATATGGGATGTAAATATGATATAGGTAATGTGTTTTTATGTTCACAGAAAACAGAACAGACTGCAGTTGGTTCCTTGATCGTCCATATAAATAAGTATGTTTTTTTGTTTTAATTCACATTGACAGCAGAGTGACATGATGTCGGTCCTGAAGAATGCCACGAATCTCTGGTCATCAAGGCAGAAACATGTTGACCTAGTCTTCTAGGGAATATCCATATCCTTATTCCTCACACAGTTTTTTAGCTCTATCCATAGGGGATACTTATTAAAATTACTTTCCTCTGATGAGATAGTTTTAAACTCACTTTTGAAATTTTTGTGCACTCTGCCCCTCACTCATAGAAGCATTGGAGAAAAAACACCTCACGCTCCTCTCCTGAGGGAAAGTTGTAGCCCACACTGTGTACCTTGCGGTCCCAGTGTGCAAGAGGGAACCCAATGATGAAGCATGTTACCTCTGGGTGAGTGAGGGTTCTTGTCTTTAGAAAGCAATTGCTTCCTAATTTTCATAACCCATATTTACATTTAGTTGATACACCATCCAGTTACTTTTTGTGAGAAGTATATGAGTGGAGTAGTACCGTGGATGGTAATAATTCCTCCAATTATGACCTTCTTGTGAGATTATATTTCATTTAACAACCCAATGCATTCTGGGAATGGTAGTCAACTTTTTATTGGCGAACATCCCTGAGATTGAGGGCGAGGCACTGGGCCTTTGCACTACTTTCCCTATGTAGCTCTCCATCAACGTTCTCATCTGAGTGAACTGCCTTTTTTTTTTTTTGCATATTTATATAGCGCTGAACTCGACCCGAAGGTATTGTAGCGCTCTACACGAGCATCGTATTTACATTACACATTCAGGCTAGGGGAGATTAAGCCATTTGCCCAGAATCACAGGATGTGGACGCGACCCCGAGGCTCGAACCATGGTTTTCAGTACCAAAGTCGGCAGTCACAAGAGTTGCTGAAAACCGACAGTGCAGGTCGAGGGGAAGGTCGGCTAGGCAAAATAGATGAGGAGATATATCGCGCAATATTCACTCCACGCAAGGTAACTTAGCGTAAAAGGCCATTTTATTAGGACAGGGTTGGACAACCATAACCAAACATCAGACAAACCCCCCAACAATCCCCAACAACATAACTTCTCATTCCTCCATTCTCTCCCATACTCCAACTACTCCATCCCACTTCACACAGCAACCGCCTCACTTATCCCATTCGCTTCCTCACTTCTCTTCCAACCTCCTCCATCATCTCCATTTGTCGTAAACTGGTATGACGCACCCCCACCTTTCACCAGTATCCCCCTCCCCGGAAGGGTGAGTATGCCCGTCATGGACTCCTCCCCCCTCCCAAATCCGCTCCAAGCACTCACAACCCGTCCTAAACTGGCACGCTTATAGAAAAACTTAGTAGCCCTCAATCGAATCCCTCGACTGTAGGGTGGGCGGGTGGCCAAACAACCTAACTAACCCACCCTGAGGCGCTGGGGAAAGGAAGAGGAAGGACTTCCTCTTCCAGCCCCCTTTATCCTCCTAACGACCCCACCCCTTATCCCACCCCTTCCATACCCTGTCCCTCCCTTGTGCGAAATCCCCGGGGGAAGACTAGTCCGCTGACCTTTCTTCCCCCGGGGGCCGCATCGCGCAATAATCTCTCCACGCAAGGTAACTTAGCGTAAAAGGCCATTTTATTAGGACAGGGTTGGACAACCATAACCAAACATCAGACAAACCCCCCAACAATCCCCAACAACATAACTTCTCATTCCTTCATTCTCTCCCATACTCCAACTACTCCATCCCACTTCACACAGCAACCGCCTCACTTATCCCATTCGCTTCCTCACTTCTCTTCCAACCTGTTCTATCATCTCCATTCGTTGTAAACTGGTATGACGCACCCCCACCTTTCACCAGTATCCCCCTCCCCGGAAGGGTGAGTATGCCCGTCATGGACTCCTCCCCCCTCCCAAATCCGCCAACCAGGGAACCCCCGGAGGGCGGTTACCTGCCCCACCCCATTCCAGTGCACCTTTCGCCCTCACGCTCTTCGACACCAGATAGACTCGTTCCATAAACCACTAATAACATCCCTCAACTCCATCATATAGTACGCATTGCCCATGTGCGAAAGGTGCACGCCATCGTCTCTAAAAAGCAGGGGCTCCTCAAGCCGCAGTCCAGTGTGCGCCAGCACTTTGATCCCAATGTTCTCACAAAAGACCCACATTGCCCTATTCAATTTCCTTTGGGCTCGTTCAACCGCTGCGGGCTTCAATGCCCCCTCCAGATCCGACGAGGGATGAACTCAGTCCACACAATACCGGCACCAGCCAGATTGCGTTTCATAGCCTCCAAGTCCCTTTGCATCAAATACAGCAACGACACCCCTGATTGCTTCACCAGGTCATTCTCCCCCAGGTGGATGATAAGCAAGTCCGGACATCCCCTCTGCGACACTTTCTTCGTCAGCCAGGGCAATAGCTCCCCCCAGCGCATCCCACTCTTGCCCCACCAATGTACCTCGTGATGGCTGCTTCTCAGGCCCAGGCTACGACCATACACCTGCCTGTCGGAATACTTGGAGGCCCAATGCACAAATGAATGTCCAACGATCCAGGTAACCGTCTTGGCTCCCGGACCCCCAACACAACATACGAAGAAAGGAGAAATTAGAACACGAAACATAACAGAACCGCCCCACAGCCGTCGCGCCCCTGCGCACCGTGCCGCTCTACTTCCTTACGTACCGCTCGCCACAGTGCGACCTCCATCTACCAATCCGCCTGATCTTGTGCCAGGACCACCCCAGCCGCGCAGCCGCCATCGCCGTGCTGATCCGGAAAGAGTGCGTCCCATACCCTGCCGGGTCCCTACCTAGTCACCTCACTGCCATACGAAACACCGCCAGCAGCTGAAAAGCTGTGACCCGTTTCCCGGAAGCATGACAAAAGATCTCTCCTACACTCCTACCCACCTGCCCGCAAAGGCTCTCCATTCTCGCACAGGACAAACACCCGCCTCTCCCGACTCGCACAACCATACCCAAGTGCCTCTTCCAGCCTGGTCTGTTTTCGACCTCCCCAGCCAAATACCCAGGCGCGCTCCATCCATTCGAACGTCCTCAAATACCCTACCCGGAGCACCTCTAGCCCCCAACAACTCCGAAACCCGGAAGGCCCCAAAAAACATCCACGTCATGCAGAACCGAAACAACGCCACTTCCACCTCGTCATAACAACAGAAACTCAATTCCGCCAAGATGTCCACCAGCAATTCAAACGTAATAGCTGCACGCACGGCTGCCCCCCCAGTCCCCCCCCCGCACCCTACCCCAACCCCTCAACATCTTACTCAGCAACTCACTCCGTGCGGGATCAAACCCCAAATAAACCATCCGATAGAAGGAAATCCCCGCCAACTTCCCCGCAATCGTAACTGGCGACAAACCCTTGTCCATGCAGTGCAAAACATACCTCAGCACTCCCTCCTCACAATCCCCCTGCGACATACGCCAGGCATCCTTCGACCATCCCAGAAAAGCACCCAACTCAGCCCAAGCCAAACGATACGCCCGCCTTGTAGAATCCGCAACAGACTTCTCAACCAACTCCACCACTCTCACTCCCCCCAGCTCCAGATACCCTCCGGCACCTTGGTCTTGAAAACCTCTGCTCCGGGCGCCAACGTTCTGAAACGCTGCCACTGCGAACAAGACAATGCATCCGCAACGTCATTGCTAGCGCCCGGCACATGCTTCGCACGAAACAGCACATTGAAACGCAGACACAGCAGCATAAAACTTCGCAGCAAGCGCAGCACCCGCAGATCCCTGGCCCTCTGATGATTCACCAGGTCAGCCACCGTCCGGTTGTCCACATGGAACAACACTGATCTGTTCTGAAATTCCAGCCCCCACACCTGCAATGCCACCACAAGCGGAAAGAACTCCAAAAACGCAATACTCCTGCCCTGTGTCAACCAGTGCACCGGCCACTGTTCCGCGCACCATCTCCCATCCCAGAAAATGGCAAAACCTTGTGCCCCAGCTGCATCCGAAAAGATTTGCACCTGCCACACCATATTGTCATACGCAAAGTCCAAGGAGACCCCGTTGAAATCGCTCAGAAACGTGTGCCAAGTCCGCAGATCCGCCCGCACGCCCATGGAAATCCGCACCTTGTGGTGGGGCAGCACCTCCCCCGACATGGCCAGCCCCAGCCGCCTGCAAAAAGTCCTGCCAGCCCTCACCACGCGACACGCGAAATTCAGTAAACCCAACAACCGCTGGACGGACCTCAAGTCAATCTTCCGCTGCACCACCACATGCAGCAAAAATTCCTGCATTTCCTCCGCCTTCTGCTGGGGCAACCGCGCCACCCAGGCGACCGAGTCCAATTCAATCCCCAGAAACAACAGACAACAACTGGGCCCAGCCGTCTTTTCCGGCGCCAAGGGAACCCCAAACTCACCAGCCATTTGCTGAAAATGCCTCAACGCGCCCCCGCACTCGCTCGACTGCCCACGCCCGACGAACAAGAAGTCGTCCAAATAGTGGGACACCAGCCGGTGCCCCGATCTGTCTGTGAAAGCCCACTGCAGGAAGGAACTGAAAGTCTCGAACAGCGCACAAGATACCGTACAACCCATGGGCAAAACCTTGTCCACGAAGATGGCCCCCCCCAAACTGCATCCCCAGCAAAGGAAAATCCGCCGGGTGAATGGGCAGGAGGCGAAACGCAGACTTGATGTCACACTTAGCCAATTCTGCCCCCCGGCCACACGCCCTCACCAGCTCAATCGCATCATCCACCGACACATATAGGACCCTGGAATCCTCCTCCGCGATGAAATCATTCACCGACGCCCCCTCCGGCCACGAGAAGTGGTGAATCACGCGAAACTCCCCTGGTTCCTTCATCGGTACCACCCCCAAAGGGGATACGATAAGCTCAGGCAAAGGCCACATGTCAAATGGGCCCGCAACCCTCCCTTCCAGAACTCCTTTCCGCAATTTGGCATCCACCACCCCCGGCAAATCTTTCGCTGACCTCAAATTCTCCGCCCATCTGCGCTCCCGCGGTCCTTGATACCCCACCCAAAACCCTTCAGTGAACCCCCAGTAAAGCTTCAATGCCGCTTCCCCATCAGGATACCGGGAGAGCCACGGACTCATGGCCTCCACCTTAACCGGCGTAGGAGCCCTTCAGCCCAGGCTGGCTCCGGCCCTTGGTAATCCGCCACTGCTCGGAGGGAGTGGCCAGCGTAAAACATTGTGTGACCGGGTGTCGCCCTCCACACTTAGAACACTCGTGTTTGAACTTACACGGGTAGCGGGAGCAGAAGCCCTTGTTAAAGTTCCAGCAGGCCCCCGTGGTGGCTCCCCCGCTCTTGGCCGACTGGCCAGCTGCGCCGGCAGCAGCAGCCTGTCCTCCTGCACTCGTGACACCAGTTTGTCCTCCCCCCGCCCCTGTCGAAGCGGGACGGGACTGAAAAGGCCGATACGTCACCGGAAGCCCGCTGGCCGTATGCGTGGACGCGGACGATTGTGTCGACGACATCCACTGTACCCACAACTCCTGGTCCACCTCTCCCCAGGGCTTATCAGGATTCACACTGATCCGGGCCCGAAACTCCTCATCATAGCTAAGCCAGGCGAAACCCCCAAAGTGCATCTGCGCTTTGCGAATAATATCTATGTATTTAAATAACGCGATGGCCCTGTCCTGATGTTTTTCGCAATAAATACTCACGTAAATCAAAAAGGCCGACGTCCAATTCTCCATGAACACATCGACATACTCATGTTTCCAAATCCGTGTCCTCGTTTTTTCGGACAAGTGCGACCCTAAAGGCATCGCCAAGCCCATGTAGGGCAGCTTCTTTTTGTGCTTCTCCCCCCCCCTCATCTTTCCCATCCTTCTCCCCTCCTTGTCTGTCTGAACACCGGCCCCCACGAGCCGCTTCCCATCCCCCCCCAGGTCCGTCACCTTCTTCAGGTCCGTCCCCTGTGCCGTCGCTCCCGCCTCCCGCACCGATCCGTCACCTACCCCCACTGACCTGCATGTCTTCTTACTCTCAGCCTTGTCCCCCCCCACGCCCCACCACGCACCCCACCTGCAATGGTGCCGGGCACCTCCTGCGCCCGTCCGAACACTGGGGCCGTCGTCCTCTCCACGGGCGTCCTGCTACAGCTGGCCTGTTGCGCCTGCAAAATACCAACCTTTCGGGTTGCCGCCTTTCCCTTCACCTCATGCACCTCACGCAGCTCACCTTCCTCCAACTCCTCACCATCCGACTCATAATCCAGCTCCTCCTCGAAATCATCCGTACACAAATCCGTCCGCACCTCACGCACCACTCGCTTCACACCCTTGCCATGCGCACCCTGCACAAACCATACTCCGGCGCCGACGATGCCCGCTCCCGCGACGGAGGGCAGGCCGCCGCGGACCCCCTGGCCTCTACCAGCAAACTGCGCTGGCTTGAATCCCCCCCCCCGCGCGCGGGACCGACATAGTCCGAAGGGGCCCCAGCGCCACCAGGTCTCTGAAACATCAAGTCAGTCCCTGACTCATCCACCCATACCCACCAGCCGTGCCCCGCCGCCCGCCCCGCACTTCCCCCGCGTGCCGCCACCCTGCCCTCGGACCGCACCCCCCCGGCGCCACCCCCCCCCCGCTGCCCTCTCCCTGGCCTCGCACATCTCCCCCCACTTACGCTCCGTCTCCTCAATCAACCGACGCTGTTCCCGGATGCGCTCCTCCAACGACATCCCCTCCCACCGGTCGTCCCACCGGACATCGCCCCTGCCCACGCCCCCCCCAGACCCCCTCGCCGCCTTTGCCGGGCCCTTGCTTTTGCCCCCCCGCCCCCCACCCTTCCCCTTGCCCCCACCCTGGACTCCGGGGGCAATTCCCCCCACCCACCCCCCTCCCCCCTGCCGACTCACTACCAGAGAGATACAGCGCAAAATCCTCCCCCACCGGCTCCTCACTCTCCTCCCCCGGGTCGCTGTCCTCACTGTACTCAACCAGGCCCCCGCCCATCCCCCGCCCAAGCGCCACGTCCCCCCCGCTCCGCCTGCACCCCTCCCATGATCGCCCCCGTGGGACCTCCTGCACCAGAATCACCTGGCCCCCCGCCCCCCTGACCCCCCCTCCCCCACCCCGCAAACTCCTGTGGCCCCCAGCGCAGGGGGGCTCATACGCCGACCCCCACGCTTCCCCCCGTGTCCCCCTCTCCTGGCCCCCCCCGCGCGGTCACCGCGTGCTTTTTTGGAGGCGGTTCCTCCATACATGCTGCCACTGCCGCCGCCACCCCCGCGGAAGCCGAGCGCCGTGTCCGGGTCATCCCCACCCATGCCTGGTCTAAAACCCCCAGCCGCAGGAGATCCGCTGTCCCCGCGCGGCCGAGGAGCTGCAGCGCTGCGCGCACCGCAGCGTTATCTGGCCTCTGCCCCTCGCCTACCTCCATCGCCGATCAACCGCCTCCGCGCCGCCAAGATCCCCGCCTCCACCGATGCGTGCACCGCTCCCAGGCCGCCACCCGTCGCCAGACTGGGCCGCCTCGTGTCCGCCGCTCCGCCGCCTGCAGGTCCCGACAAAAAAACCAACGCAGATCCCGAAACCCTTCCAAACAACCTAACTAACCCACCCTGAGGCGCTGGGGAAAGGAAGAGGAAGGACTTCCTCTTCCAGCCCCCTTTATCCTCCTAACGACCCCACCCCTTATCCCACCCCTTCCATACCCTGTCCCTCCCTTGCGCGAAATCCCCGGGGGAAGACTAGTCCGCTGACCTTTCTTCCCCCGGGGGCCGCATTTTCACTTAACTCAAAGCCTCCTCTAATTAAAACAAATAAATAAATAAACCTCATACTTAAGCGGAGACCACATGAGAACGTTGTTTTACAGTTTAATGGAGCCCACCAAAGTAAACATCGCAGAGTACATTGCTGATTGCTTTTAAACAAACAAATTCGTCCTTTGTGGATTTTTTGTCTCCTTTCCAGTGAATTGTTAGTTTTTTGAAGAGTTAAATTCACAGGGTTAGAAGAGCTTTCGTAAATAAAAGATTACTGGGACATTCTCAGAAAGATATCATTAATTATCCTGCCTACTTTTGAGTAGTTTTTTGTTTCCTAATTAACAGTGGATTCCAGGAGTACTCCTGGGAGAGTTGGAAAGTGCTTTTCAGGAATACTCCCATGCATTAATGTTTATGCATGCGTAAATGCAGAAGGTGTACATTTACACACTCGGATATATTTTGTAAAAGTGCATTTAAAACATGTTTCTCTATTTTTTAATCCTCCACATAGAAAATAGTATTACTCTTGGAGTGTTTAAACTTCAGGAAAAAAAATCAAAATAAAAACCATCCTTCTGGTCTTTATGTTTGTATTCATTAATCATTTCATTCGTCCTGTGCGTAGCAGTTTTTTATTTTAAAAAACACGGCAGTAGGAAGGGAAAAGGTCAACGCCTGCTTCTGTTTTCCACATGCCAGTCTCCATGGTGACGGGATGCAAGAGGCAGGCATTATAATCGAGCCAGGCTCGAGGCTAGCCTTGCTCGGCTGGACAAACTATATATTGCAAACAGCCCAGGTAAAATTGAAAGTACACAAAACACAACCCTTAAAATCCAGCAAGTGTTTAATGTACCAGAACTCACCCTCTGAGAATAGTAACAACAGAGAGCGGTTGCTTCTACTTGTGAAGTATTTGCCCTGTTTCCTGATTGTTAGTATGATGACTGTTTGATTGTGGCTAGAACTGCCTTTTAAGAACATAACACTTTGAGGTTACTTCCTCGAGGGACCGTCCCAAACGTCCTCTAAAGATGCATTTTTATTCTATTATTTTTGATGATCCTGGCCCGATGTGCTTTCAACATTGCCACTGATGTATTTCAAATCTCCCTTGAGCACATCTGAATCCAAACTACCAAGCCAATTCTTATACTGGGAAGGAAACAAGCTTCCGGGGACCGGTTTCTGGCATCACAGCCTTCGTCGGCCCGGCTTGCCTGAAACCTGATGGTGCAATGAGCAAGGGACTCACGTCTGAGCATACCCTCCCACACAAAGTGTGGATAAAATCGATTTGGGAAAAAGGGGGTGGTGATGGACAGAGTTTCTGAATGATGCAGAATACTCTTACCAAGTCAAGAGATCATGGTTTTAATCCATCACCGTTTTTTAGCTCACTGCACCATCCCAGCTCAGAACCTGGCTACATGCAAATTAGTCTGTACCTGTCCCAGTGCATGATGGGAACAGGGCAAACCAAACTACCAAGCCAATTCTTATACTGGGAAGGAAACAAGCTTCCGGGGACCGGTTTCTGGCATCACAGCCTTCGTCGGCCCGGCTTGCCTGAATCCTGATGGTGCAATGAGCAAGGGACTCACGTCTGAGCATACCCTCCCACACCGGAAGCTTGTTTCCTTCCCAGTATAAGAATTGGCTTGGTAGTTTGGTTTGCCCTGTTTCCATCATGCACTGGGACAGGTACAGACTAATTTGCATGTAGCCAGGTTCTGAGCTGGGATGGTGCAGTGAGTTAAAAAACGGTGATGGATTAAAACCATGATCTCTTGACTTGGTAAGAGTATTCTGCATCATTCAGAAACTCTGTCCATCACCACCCCCTTTTTCCCAAATCGATTTTATCCACACTCAGTGTGGGAGGGTATGCTCAGACGTGAGTCCCTTGCTCATTGCACCATCAGTATTCAGGCAAGCCGGGCCGACGAAGGCTGTGATGCCAGAAACCGAAAAAAAAACCCGGAAGCTTGTTTCCTTCCCAGTATAAGAATTGGCTTGGTAGTTTGGTTTGCCCTGTTCCCATCATGCACTGGGACAGGTACAGACTACTTTGCATGTAGCCAGGTTCTGAGCTGGGATGGTGCAGTGAGCTAAAAAACGGTGATGGATTAAAACCATGATCTCTTGACTTGGTAAGAGTATTCTGCATCATTCAGAAACTCTGTCCATCACCACCCCCTTTTTCCTACAACCGATCTATGTCCTGAACCCCCAAAATGGTATTTGAAGACCGACAGTACAATCTGGAGAGGGCTGCAGGAGATACAAAGCTGCCACTGAGAGTGGCGAATGCAGACCTTCTCAGGGCATTGGTACGACCCAAACATTTAATTGTGCCCATGACATCTAGAGTCTGTGAACTGTTCCTGTCTCGGAACGCAGCGGATCTAAACAATGGGTCAGTCTGTAATGCAACTGGCGCTCATGTAAAGCGCTTTCATACACTTGGGGCGAGTTTGCGCTACATAAAACTGCAACAAAAAAAAAAGCAGAAAGGGAAGGGACCTCACACCAACATGTTAATGTTAATGTTAAGGCGATTTCTAAAGCACACGATTACCCGAAGGTGTCCTGGCGCTGGATTACTTCTCTTTAGACAACATGTCACCTCTCCTTTCACATAAAAGCGGTCTATGGTGACTGCAAATCGGCAAGAGAGCTATTCTTGCATAGATGAATGAATGACCACAAAAACGGGCCCTCTCCTCTTTTACCACATGCGTTACATTGCTTGGCATAAATATTGCATCCACAACACCGACCTAACCACTACATCAAGAGGTAAGTAGTAGTAGATGTATGCCTAACTCAACCATGCACAGATGGGCGATGTGGCAGTGAGATATTTTTGCAGGCTGATATTGGTGACGTCGATATAGCATCATACAGCCCATAGGCGAATGCAGACACCTACCTTGCCCAGTTCATTGAATTCTCTACCGGACTCGTTTCCGGCAGGTACTCCCCGGCGAAGCTGACAATCTGGATCCGGTAGGAGCGCGGGTGACCCCACTTGTTGGTCTGGTTGCTGGCGAAGTGGACGTAGCGGGGCATTTTGTCATTCAGACGATAGGCAGCCTGGTTTTCCGTTTCCACCACTTGTCGGACAATCTTTGGCCTTTGAATCTGCACTTCTGGTTGCCAAGGGATGTTGAAAGGCTCGAACTTCATGTCTTGTGTCAAAAAAGAGTTAGAGGTTCCTGGAAAACAAGAACAAAAGATGCAATTTGAGGCTCCACTCTTGCTGCCAAGCCTAGAGAAGAGGAGATGTTCTGTCTTGTGACACAAAGTTACAAATCCTGATTCACCATCTGACTTCTTGTTTGCTTTCCGGAATTTTAGAACAGTCCATCATGTAGATATTTTGAGCCTACCTTGAGGTCAACGTCAATATCTCATTAAATCGGCCATAATGACTCATGTTGACTACTAAAGACACTTAGGTGCAGGCGGAAACTTATCGACACCAAAGGGGATGATGGACTTATCAACACACGTTTGTGCGTAATGATGTGAACATGCATGACCAAACCCATGGACATACAATGATATCCACCTTGATATACACTCACACCAGTGCTCAATGTGTAAAAGAATAAGCGCTGGGTCCCAAGGTTTTGCAAAGAAGCCCGCGGCCTGCGCTTTTGAATGCCAGCGTGCCGAATACCAAGGATGCATTCTGTTGCTTCCATCTTAGTCATCTTTAATCCACCACCAGACACTTCCTATCTCCTTCTCTAACTCTTGCTTGTTGTTGATCCCTGCATTCTCCATGTGTCATTATTTTCTAGGTGTTCTCTTCCTCCCTCTTTCCCCCTTTTGTGTTTTTCTGGACGAAACTCTGTTGTGGAAAAATAAGTCCCGGTCCACAGAAATAGGTGCCCATGGCTCTCACCTGCAACCACTGGCTCAAATTAAGCACTGACTCACCCATTCATGCAGACATCTCTCGGTGAACTAGGAGCCTTAATTAAAGAAGGGGGTCTGCCTTCCTCTTCATATCCCCACCTCATCTAGAGCTTGGCAATGCGGCGTTCCCGATGCTGGAGCTGCTGCTGGCTCCACCCTCAGGCACTTCTGCTCAGTGGACCATACACCAATGGAAACAGAGTAGAGAGGCCGGCCAGTGTAGCACAGCCCTTCTAATGCCATCTACAAAGGATTTGTGTTTTTTTGGAGAACAGCAAATTTAACCCTCCTGGTCCAGAAAAATCTCTGAAATATACCTTCGAGCTGGGCGCAAACTCTCTTAAACCTTACAAAAAGCGATGGTTGGAAGACTTTGGGACAGACATCTGGGCACAACCCCCTACTTGGGAAGTCTCAGCACAGAATGATGGGTGAAATGCTTCAGATAATCTCAGCTGCCAGAAATTTCTCTGGACTGCATTTATATCCATTGTTTTTTCAGCTCTGCTGTGCCATTACAAACAGGCACCAACTTTATGCAAATGAGTCTTGGCTCACTGTGCCTTAGAACTCAAAACGCTATGATGTCTGGTAGGATAGGTATACCCAGCCACGGGTCTGAGTTCCATGTGAGATAGGACTCAAGATACACCTCACCGATGAGGCCCAGTTACCAGTCGCCTCCTCCTTTGGTACCCTGAACACTACCACTGATTTTGTTTTGTTGAGTGCTAATAGTTGTATAGGGGCCAGAAATCGAAGGTCAACAACAAATATTGTGACCAGATATCCACCAAAATCCATAATATTGTTAGTTAGGATTGTATTTCGATAGGAAGAGCATTTCTGTTTTCCTAATAACGTTGGTGCCATTTGAGGAATTTTCACAAAACTTTCCAATAAAAATGTTCTTTCACCTCAGCTCCAAACTGAAAAGTTTCATCAAGCGGGGGATGGAAAGAAGGAGGAGTCCCAAAACACATTTTCCGTTTGGAAATGTAGACACAAATACAGCCAAACCCTCTGAACGGATTTACACCAAATTTGGTGGAAAGTTAGATCTAGGTCCAGAAAATGAGCATTTTGTGATTTGGTGTTAATCCATTCAGTAGTTTCTGAGCAATGTAGGTTAAAAAAACCTATAGATATTTTATGTGGTGGATAGCCAAACCATGGACTCGGATTGGCTGGCCACAACTTTAAGTTCAAGTTGCGTCCGCCATCTTTGTACTCAACAAATAAGATAATTATGGTGCAAGGGGGCCGGGTGGAGGTACTCTGACACATTGGATGGGTTGGGGGGGGGGGGGTCATAAAGCGTCACCCTCTGTGATTTAAACAATAAATGTAAGGGTTTTGTTTTTGGCATTCACTGGATCCTCTGGTCCACCATGGCAATCTTCGCACGGCCCCTAAAGTTTGCTACACTTGAATCTACACACACGCACATATGTGTGTATATATGTATACTGTTCTTCACAATATATGTATGTCGATAGTAAATCTAAACGTACCTATATATAGTTACCTTTAAGATGCATCGTGAGAGTAACTATAGTATCTTTTTTTAGGTATATTTCTTTTAAAAAGGGACATTCAAGTTCCAAGACGTTCAACTGGTTCTTGTTCATGTTTCACTGGTGAGGTTGCAGGACAGAAGTGCTTTGGATGAGGGGCAGGGAAAGGGTAGGGGTTGTAGGGACACCTGGAGAGGGGCCTTGACAAGGGTTCAGGAATGTTGGCAGTCACCCTCCAAAAGGCTTTGTAAAGAAGCAGTAGGGTTCAGGAGGTTGTGGGAGGGAGGAGGCAGTTTCCCTGTGCCAGTAGTGACAGGGTGGGGTGAAAGATGGAAACAGGAATGAAGAGTAATAAGTAGGGTGAGAATAGGGAGGTTAGGAGGAGGGTCTGCGGAATAGGTGGTTGGATGAGTGCAGTCACTGGAGAGAAAAGCATGCGGAGAAGGGGTGCTATTTAGCCCCAGTCTCTCAGTGTGCTGGGAATCTAAAGTGAGTGGCTGTTGCTATGTAGGAGGAGGGGAGGCTTAAGTGGGAGATGTGTGGGATCAGGGAAAGGGGATAGCGCGAGCCAGACAGCCTTGCTGTAGTTGATTTTCTAGCCCCTACCCCTTCCTAGAATATGCTTTCATTGCTCGAATTTGCTACTTCAAAAGAGTCCATCATGAAAAGGGTAGCAATACAGCTGTTCTGAAGCAGTATTGTTGGCTCTATGGCACTGATGGTAAGCAACATTGTACACACACACAAGATACTGCCTGTAACTACTCATTGCCCTAGGAGCCAAGGAAAAGGCCTCACGGAATGAAGAAATGATGACTTAGAGCCTGACTTAGACTTTGGCAGAGAGGATGCTCCATCCCAATGTGACTGAGTGCCCTCTCCACCAAAGCAAAGTTCTGCACAAATCATTTAGGGTCAGGAGCAGCCGCGGTCCATGCAGGTAACTGCAGTGGTGCGATGGGCCGGGTAAAGGGGGGATTTTGAGGGACGCTGCAGAGAGAAAATTAAATAAATAATACATTTTTTCTCGGCATCATCCCTTGAAATTGCGCCTTACACGGCCCCACCACTGTTACCTGCCTGGACCGCGGCTGGTCAGGAGGAACTTGATTATGTAGACAATGGAGAATACTCTGTCTCCGTCGCCTACATAGAGATCTGACAGACAGATGGAGTAAGGTTTGGCCGTGTGTTCTCCACCCTATTTGGAATGGGTGAACACATGGCAAGTTTTTATTGTCCGAGCAGTGAAAACTACAGAACGACCCCCATGCCATGGGAGAAATCTCCCATGGTGAGGCGGCATTGTTTCTTTTAATTTTCAAAATGAAAATTCTGCTAACAAAACTTCTTTTTGAAAATGAAAAAAATCGAAATTTTGACGTACAACCTCGTCAAACTTTCAATGCATTTACAGGAACTGCTGTCACAACAGTTCCTGTAAATGCACGCGATGTCTGCTGGGCCGGCGTACATCTCAAAATGTGTCTGGCAGGTACTCCCTCGGGGCGACAGGTCCTTTCCTCCATCACCCTGACAGAGTAAATTTTGTCTTCCAAACTCAAAATCAGGTCCTTGGTTGGTAGAGGTCAAACAGGGAAGGTAGAAGAGAAAGGTGTTTGTCTAGACTAGACATTGGAAGAAGATCAGGCTTTGGAGGGAAAAAGCCTTTACTACGCAACGGTTACAACGCATGCCATTACATCGCATGCCGTTGCAATGAAAAAGGTGTGCAGCAGTGGGTAGAAGGGGTTGGATTTAACACCAACACCTTCCCTACTGTTGCACACACTGGAGTTGGAATAGAAAATGAATCTATTCCAACTTCCAGCGCACCCCCGACAGAAAGTCGGGGTACAGGTTGGCGTTGCAACGGCATGCGATGTAATGGCACGCATTGTAACATCACAAATTCGGCTTTGGACATTGTTTACTTTTGAAATATCAAACCCTGTGATGAAGACAATGAGAGACTATTTGCCATCATTGATGAGTTCTGATGACTTAGGGCAGAGTACCATGTTGGCAATAGAGACAGTCTGTCTGCTCTACTTAGAGTTGGGCAGATCACCATGCTTCTGCTGGTGGTGAACCAGCTGGCTTCGCCAGCAGAAACCTTACATCGTCTGCCCAACAGACTTGGGGGTCTCAAGTTCATCAGACCATCCACCCTATTTACAGCAGACAATCCAATGTATATTTTTCCGTTCAAGACCACCAGGGAAAGCCCAGAATTCCCAAACAGAAGAAAAGAAAATGACCCCCACAACCTGGGAGAAAATTCCCGGGGTGTCAGGCTCATCAGACTTTTGTTTCCCAAAAACAAAGACCCACTTTGCGAGCTTGGTTTTGTAAAAAAAAAATGTTTACTGAATAGCCGCATGAGACAAGGTGGCCACTCATCAAACTTTCAGTGCCTTCAGAGAAGCCTCCTTTGAAGGCACAGAGATCTCTGCCAAGCCAGGAGAGATCTCTAAATGTTGTGGGCAACAGTTTGCATGGTGAACGGACGTCAGGCCACCTGCCAACCTCTGAAGAGTCCCTAAGGCTGTACTTTCCTCCACTTGTGGGGTAAAGAGAGCACATAAGTACAGTTGCATTGAATCCTATTCTATTCAAGAATATTTGTTCCCAGAAGGAAATAAATGGCATACTGATTTATAAGTCTTAAAGTATAGGGTGTTAATTAGTGAAGTTTTCCTTTGCATTGTCTGTGGAACTGATTGATGGCAGGGGCCTTTTGCAGTGGTGTATAAAGGGGGGGCGGACTCCCCCATGCCCCCACTCGTACCTGCGGCTGTCTCAGTAATCTGCCAGTACAACACCAGGGCTGCCATGGGCGGCCAAAGGTCTAGCTAAGGACAAAGGGGCAGATTTACAAGGACTGGTGCATCTGTGCATATTAGCAGGGATGCGCCAGTAAAGATACGACACACAAAAATACCCTTGCACCACCAGGAATGCGTTGCATTTACAACGCGGCGCACCGTGGCGTAAGGATAAACAGATGCGTGTTGCATCTTTTATCGTAAGGGCAGCGCATTGCTGAAGTCGTGTCGCAAGCGTGACGCAACTCTAGCAGTGCTCAGGGGCGGCCTATTCCTAACATGCTGCGTCACTCCTTACGCCTGCTTCAGGTTTCGACGCAGTGGCGTCATAAAAGTGACTCAGTGAAATCTTGTAGATTTCACTGCTTCACTTTTACGAGGCTTTTCTGCGTGCCATTACACCTGATGCAGGTATAATGTAGTGCAGGGCTTTACTATGTGACGCATCTCCTAGATGCGTCATGTTGTAAATATGTTGCAATGTGGCGCATTGTTAACGACGCCGCTGCGTCCCAGGAGTGACGCAACTGCGGCGCAAATGTGTGGCAAGGGGCTTGTTAATCTGCCCCAAAGACTGTCAATCAGAAACGAGAACAGCCAGGTTGTATGTCAGTACCTATTAATAAATAACATAATTGTGCATTCTGTGCATACGGTGTGAGATGATAATATGTACCTGTGTGCAAGGCTCATAATGCAAGGTGCTGTCGGCTTAGGGCAGCACTACTAACAGTTAGATACTTTGATAAATAATAAGTAATGTGTTGTAATTAGGGCTTGGACTGACCATTCCAGGCACAGGAAAAACTCCTGGAAGGCTGAGGACCAGGAGGCTGCGTCACGGGGTGGACGGAAAGATACGCAGCCTGGCTAACAGCCCCGAGAGAGCGCACACACTTTTCTTGTGGACCCAAATATAATGTTCTCCCCAAATTCCTTCAGAGATGGTCAGACTCAATGACAACACTCACTTGGCACAATATATGTCAGATATAAACTAATTTATCATGCCAACATTTAGCTACCCATCCCCCACTGCCTGTACTATACATGGAGGGCTGCTGCCAAGGGCTATACTGGTCGTTAAAGGCCTGCTACCGAGTTACAGGCCTACAGTGGCTGAGGATTCATACAATGGCGGTGCAACCTAAGGCAGAAGGCTTATAATGCTAACAGAACATTCCACCCGCTGAAGGTGGATTGTTGTAAATTTTTAGGGGAGAAACGGAAAGCCAAGCATTGAGATGTTGGAGCAAAAGGTCTTTCCCAGTCCTATTGGCCCTCAGCCCCTCCACTGTCTTCAGTGACCTCCCAAAACCCCAATGATCTAGTTATTGTTAGGGTTGCCCAAACCCCTGAATCCATTGAACTGATGTATAAATCAGCCTCCCACTTTTAAATTGTGAGATAAGATTAAAGAAGATTGGTTGCAGCCATTTGAAACTCAGCCTCGTCCTGTGGTGGCTCATTATTAAATGGAAGCTCAGCAATCTCAGCAGCAGTACTTCGATCACGGTGTGACCCTGAGCACATTGAAGAATTTGCCATCAGCATACAATAGAAGCGCTTATAGATTCAGGTGAATTATTTTGAAGCAGATTTATGAAGTCAATTTAAATAATGGCACGATAACTGTGCCTCTTGTGTCTGCATTTCAGAGAAGGTGACAGGGCCGCCCTCCATGTATGGGAGTGCGCCCTGCAGCCCAGGGCCCCCGGTAGTCTGAAATCAATACACGATGAGCATTGTCGGAGGCTGCTTGTATTTTTAAACATCCGGAAATATTTGCAGCTTGGCCACACCACTGCATCTACAAAAGGAAATGCCAAGGAGCTAGAAGCCAGGATCTTTTGGCAGGAATATTTGTTTAAAGCTGAAAGGAGCAATCATGCTCTCTCTGTGAAGGGTCAACATGGAGGCCTGGCTTCTGTGCCTGCCTGTGTATGCCTTGGAGGCCGGGCTTCTGTGCCTGCCTGTGTATGCCTTGGAGGCCTGGCTTCTGTGCCTGCCTGTGTATGCCTTGGAGGCCTGGCTTCTGTGCCTGCCTGTGTATGCCTTGGAGGCCTGGCTTCTGTGCCTGCCTGTGTATGCCTTGGAGGCCTGGCTTCTGTGCCTGCCTGTGTATGCCTTGGAGGCCTGGCCTCTGTGCCTGCCTGTGTATGCCTTGGAGGCCTGGCTTCTGTGCCTGCCGTTGTATGCCTTGGAGGCCTGGCTTCTGTGCCTGCCTGTGTATGCCTTGGAGGCCTGGCCTCTGTGCCTGCCTGTGTATGCCTTGGAGGCCGGGCTTCTGTGCCTGCCGTTGTATGCCTTGGAGGCCTGGCTTCTGTGCCTGCCTGTGTATGCCTGCTTTACGAGCAAGAAAGGTGGGCCATGTGCATGGCTGGCATTTATCACCACAGAGGCAAATCTGCCATCTTTGGATCCAGGAGTCCTGGCTCCCTGTTCACTTGACAACATGTGTGATCGTGGCCAGTGCACTTCACCGTGTATCTCAGATCCATTATGCGGCAAAAACTGGGAGCACTTGGGAATTTGCCGATGCATCTATATAGAGCACCATATATGTATTTATTCCAGAGTTCTGTGCAGTGCTGCACTCGACTTTCAGTCACTTCAGCGAGCTATGTTATTGCAGTAGAAATGTGCAAGAGACTAGGAAAATAGGGGCATATTAAAAAGCGGCAGCAATGATTATCGCTGGCCGCTCTAAGCGAGAATTTTTTATCGCTGGCTATCGCAGGAAATTATCGCCATGCTAGCGTTGTATTAACAACGCATAGCGCAATGGCGATAATTTCCCAGCGATAGCGATGTTTTCCATGGAACATCGCTGGTTTTCCAGCGATGTTCCATGGAAAACGGCGATAACCTTGCTGATACGACCCTGTGGTCGTATCAGCATAATCCACCCCCAATGGCAAGTATAGCTAAGTCTGCATTTTAGCAGACGTTAGTTTTTGGAGAAAACGGCTGTTTTCTCCAAAAACTAACGTCTGCTAAAATGCGTGGGCAGCATTGTAAATATCGCGATGTGTACATCAGCGATATTTACAAGGTTGTACTGCCTAGTGACGCCCACTTTGCATCTCATTAGAGATGCAAAGGGAGGCGGCGGGTAAAAGGGTGCTAACCTGCGCTAAAGCATGTTAGCACCCTCTTGTAAATAGGGTGATATTTTTATCTCCGCTTTTTTGGCTTTAAAAGCCAAAAAAGCGGAGATATGGCCCTTGTAAATATGCCCCGTAGAGTCCAGTATTTTGAGGTGGGGGCCCATTCGTGTATTCCGAAATCAATGGCAGCTTGTACACTTTGTGCACCATTAAAAAGACTGTTCACATGATGGGTATGAAAAGGAGTGCTTTCTGGTTGTCTAATTGTGTAGTCTTTGCACTCATTCTATGAGTTCCCAATTTAAAGCATGTTACAATAGAGCTCAGTCCTCCCAGGGTATTGCGCCATGGACTACCAAATTTGGCAGCAGAAAAACAGAAATGTTTGCACACAGAATTGTTCTTTTTGCAGCATTGGTACGGCGCTTTATGTTACTGACATTCCTTTCATGTAATCCTTCAAACAATAGAACCTGTTCTGGCTAAAACACTTTGGTACAGGCATCTTTAAAGTGAGTGAGATTTTGTGTTATACATTCCTTTGTGAGAACCTTTAAGGTGTAGATCAAGCCAAACAAAACAGTACATGGCTCCTGCACGCCACGTCAACAGCGGCTCCTCCGTTAAACCGTTCCGTGTTCATGACGAGCTCAGCTCGTCATGATTCACAGTGGAGCTGTGCTCATGACGAGCTCAGCTCGTCATAACTGCTGCGGCCCGCCCACGCGCGACTAATTCCCCGCCTGTGTGGGAGAATTAATCAGTGTGCGGGGTCGTGATGAGCTCAGCTCGTCATGAGCACAGCTCCACTGTGAGTCATGACGAGCTGAGCTCGTCACGAGCGCAGCGGCACCCCGGCCCCCCCCTGCACCGCGGGGGAATTACCCCCGCAGGGAAGGGGTTAAGGCAGAAGAGCGTCACCCCCCCCTGCAGCGAGCACAGAAGGTACACACAGAATAATACAATAATTGTTACCATTGTATTATTCTGTGTACCGCCAGTCGCGCAAGCGTGCGCATGACACATTTGCTGGCTTTATACAGCCGGCCAATCCGAAATGTGCACTTCAAAAGGCTGCAATCCCAGTACTGTAAAACAGCCGAGCGATTGCAAACACAAACTCTCAGTTTCAAAATGGGCGCTGGGTTAGCCTGCTCCAACCCATCCTGAAGCTGCTTTCTTCATATTTACAATCGTTTAGTTGCAGAAAACCCTTGTGTATTGTTTCATTTTCACGAATGTACGTTTGTTCAGTGCATTTCCCTCAAAAATGGGCAATCTCGGTTTTTTTGCAGAAAGTATGTATTTTTTTATGGGTATGTGTCTACAAAACGATGAGTCTGTGAAAAAGAAGCACAGTTTCTATATTTTGTGGAAAACCTTCACATTCTTCAACTTAGACAATTTGCGACATGCACGTTTTCTGTGGCAAACATGGCTAAATTTACATTACTTGCAGAAACAAATATTCAATGCCAGTTCATTTCGTAGGACCAAAGTGTCGGTCTTTTTGTGTGTAAGCCATGCCCCACTACCCCTTATTCACTTTGCTTTCTCTACCTGTAGAATAGATGCTTGTGAGAAGCTGGTTTGGTTTATGATGCACCAATCCAGGCAACCCTTATGGTGATTTTAGTGGTCTTAGACAACCTTAAAAAGCTCTCTAAGTGGTAGCTGTGTAGAGCAGCCTTCAGGCTTAGTCCAGAAAGAGTGTAAAGCAGCTTGTTTTACAAGAACATAAACTTATAGGTATAGATTGAGTGAAAAAGAACCACAGAGTGTATTTATAAAAATATGTATTTACTATAAGACACTCACTAACACATACAGATATCTTCTAGACAGAGATGTACACAATGCGCACAAAACTTTTCAATAGAAACAGGTAAGAAGCACAAAATATACAGTGGTCACCAGGGTAGAACAACCCATATACTAAAATAGTGGTATGCGAACCACTACTCGAGTCAAGACTATACCCAAAAGATGTAGAAGTGCTGGGTACCCAAGGAACCACCCAAGGTAAGAAACTAGGTACCCCACCGAGGCCGTGTGCAGAGTGGGAACACGACCGCAGGTTCAATGCATGTCAACGGGTAAGTTGCGGTTGCAATTTTAAAGAAGAAGGACCCTTCCCAGTGGACCCTGAGGAAACCCTGTGGAAGACATAAGGTTGGGGAGCCTCCCCATCCATGGATACCCTTCGAACTAGGATACCTACAACAGGGAAGCCGGGTGCATAAGTGGGAAGTGGCGTCGCAAACCGCCATCGAACTCAACGGAGGACTACAGGAAGATGCCGTTGCTGGAGAAGGTGAAATTGTCCAGTGGAACACAAAGGTGGATTCAGGATGTGAAGTACTTGCAAGCAGAGGGGACAAGGTCTGCGCCACTCAGGAGTGACCAGGAGGCACAGAAGACGAATGGCCACTGATGTCGTGTTGCAGGAGAGATGATCGTGACCTTGAAGCTGCAGCTGTGAGGACCAGGCGACACTGTGGAAGACCAGAAGCCATTCACGAGCTGTCGAATGTCGAGAGTTGAGGGGTCGGTGTCTGTCGAGAACACCAACAAACCTTGGCAACTGCAAACAGCGTGGAAAGCAAAGAAGCTGCCGTGTCGAGACCAGCAAGGTCCAGGTGACTCACCACAAGCAGTGGAGTCAGGGCAGGCCCCTAGAAATCAGGAGAGCCTGCAGAAATCAAGGAAGACCCTCAACAGGACCCATAGGCCAAAGGCACTGGAGTTGCAAGAGGACCTTAAGCAGCTCACTACAGATCAAGGCCAACGGTGCATGTGATGTGGTGAGGACAAAGATCTTGGTCACAGGAGATGCTTGAGATTGGGGCTACTTCAAGCCTGAAGATCTTGATGGAAAGAAGCCACTAAGCCTTTGCAACAGGAAGTCAATGCAGTGCACAGTGGTTTGGTTCCTGCGGCTCTGGCGAGGGATTCTGGCCTCAAACCTGGTGAGAGGACAGGACAAGCCTTGAGGGATGTGAAGAACTACCACCTGTGTTGCTGAGCCTTTTGGAGTCCGTGGGAGCTTAGGATCAGCAGGCCGGTCAGCTTAGTTGCGGTGTCTGCAGATGCAGGGGAGTGACTCCTTCACTTCAAGGGGGATTCTTTCAGGTGTTTTGGATGCTCACAAGCCTTGGAAGGTTCCTGTATGGAGCACAGGCACTGCTGTTGCAGCAGACAAGCAGGGCGGCGAGATCAGGAGCAGCAGGAGTCTTCCCAGTTGCAGCCTTGATGTCCAGAGTGCACAGACAGTCGAAGAAGTGGTGTCTTGAAATGAATATTGGCCCACAATTAATCAGGGGACCCACCCTCAAGTAAGCTCTTATGTACCCTAATTAGGGTTAGGATTATTCAGGGTTCCTTCCCAGGGTAGGGGTTGGACAGTGGGGAGGATACTCTCATGTCCTTTGTCCAGTTTCATGCCAGAGCGGGAGCCAAAGGCTCCCCGAGCTGCTTTGAACTGCACTATGCAAGGAGGGCACCAAATGTGCCCTTCAAGCAGACTGAGTGGCGTTGGCAAGCGCTCCCACCCGGCCCCAATACACTAAACTCTGTCTGGGAGGTGGTGGCACCTCCCTGTGACAGCATACCTATTGTTCTGCCTTCCCCTGCTTGAGCTTGGTTCAGCAGCAGGAGGGCAGAATCGTGTCTCTGGTTGGCAGCTGCCATGTTGTGCTGTCTGGGTCTAGAAGACTGGTACCGGGAGCGCTGAGGGCCTCCCGGAGGAGCTTTACAGTGCATGAAATCATACCTCCCACAGCATTTACAGTGTGGGGGTACGATTCCAACATGTTTGATACCAAATATTATAGGGTTCGCTACAGCCAGTTTAGAGATTGTCATCGCGTAATGACGCATGGCCACTCTACATATCGTAATGGCTGATGCACTTACAGCCTGGGAGAATGGACTCCGAAGGCTGTAGGGGTGTCCTGCTAATGCAGGGGCACCCTCACTCTTAGAACCGGGCACCCTGCCTTCAGGATTGAAAGGCCTGCTTTAGGGGTGACTTATAGGTTGTACGTGCAGTGACCTTAGATATAGGGAAAACTATATCTTTCGTAAGTGGTGCTAGCACCAGCTTACACAGGCTGCAATGGCACGCCTGTAGTTACAGTTTGAGTGGTCCCTCATGAGTGGCATAGTAAATGCTTCAGCCCATGGGGGGACCCTGATGTACCTATGCCCTGGGTACCTCAGTACTATATACTAGGGACTGATAAGGGTATACCAGTGTCCAATCTGGGTTGTACCTAAGTACTTACCATACCAATTTAGGGGAGACGGCACAGAGACTGGGGTCCTGATTAGCAGGATCCCAGTCAGACTAGTCAGAAACTGCAAGCATAGCACCAGGCAAAAAGTGGGGATATCCATAAAAGCAGATCCTACTTACCTACAATGCTTAAGCTACACACACTTGTACCACGTGAAAACACTGGCAAAATGTACATGTGCCCTGCACTGTGGGACGACTGAGTGTGGATTTAACATGGAGGATTTGTTCATCTCCACTTTCTGATTAATATTGAGAGATTTTACAGGTGGGCCTGCCAAGCGATTGTACAAGAGAAAGAAATTGAATTATTATTTTATGGAATGTTGTAACACACACTTTTCACTCAGCACAAGCACATTTTGGTCTCACTAGCACACGGAGCACCTTGCCTAATTGTCTTATTGATAATATATTATAAAATTGCTTCAAAAATAATACCTACTCTATTTTTCTTAAGCTTGTGCTTTTCTTGTAAATCTTTTTAGGTCTTGGCTAGACAGCACAGTCTCAGAGAGACTGCGATATTCAATATGTGGGCTTCAGCCCTCACATGGGCTTCCCATTTGCTGGCTTCGTTGACTCTCTCGTATTCTTTCTCCCCATTTGTCCATGGCATTCATACGTCATGCCTCTTCTTGTGTTTAGCCCTCCCTGAAAGCATGGACCAATTACTACTATCCATCTACTGTTCCCATTTTAGAAACTGTTTTAGGAACTACTTTTTTCTTTGTTAAAGAGCACTTCATACAAGCGCTTGTGTTTTCACACACTCCAAGCTCCATTGATGTATACAGGCATGTAAATCTTGTTCTTATCTTGTCACATTTGTTGTGTATTCAAAGACTGAGATAAAATGTCAGATGCTGTGTTCCCAGGGCGCCTCGTTACTAGCCCTGGGCGGATCTGGCGTAGTGCCTCTACGCGTAGCTCCACGGAGTTTGGCAAAATCTCTGTGTAGCTCTGCTCCGCTCCATCTCCATCTCCGCTCCCTCCCCGCTCCCAAATGCTTTAAAAAGGTGTAAATAAGGCACTTACCTGTTTTTCTGCTGCCTCTCGGGCCTCGCCGCTCTCCTTCCTGCTCCTGTCTCGTCCTCGAATTCCTTCTTAAAAAAACAAAAAACACTACGTTGTAAGACTTGCAGGTGCGCATGCACACTCGCAAGAGGTACAACATAGTGTTTTTAAGAAGGACGTCGAGGACGCGAGAGGAGCAGGAAGGGGAGCAGCGAGGCACGGGAGGCTGCAGACATGCAGGTAAGTGCCTTATTTATACCTTTTTAAAGCATTTGGAAGGGGGGAGGGAGCGGCTAACTCTACTCTGCCACGGAAGTGGAGTTTTGCCTACCTCCGCGTTCGCCACGGAGTGCAGAGTAGGCAAATCTCCACAATCTCTGCTGGTGGAGCAGAGTTACCCACCCAGGGTTACTCGTTACATTTCTTTCTCTGACTTCAAAGTGAGAGGAATTTTTAAATCAATGTCTCAAGGTTGCTTGTCCTTTACATTTCGACTCTTTGCCACTTCCCTCATCGTGTCTGCCCTTCCTATTTCTTCTTGTCTTCTTCTCCTATATATATATTTGCTCTGTCCTATATTTCACCTGTCTTTCCCATTTCACCATTACCTGCATGCCCCCTGCCGCAGGCATTTAGTGCACTTGTGCCTCACAATATGTGTGATGACAACTGTACCGCAAGCCCCGCCTTCCGAGGTATGAATTTGGGTTAGACCGTTCACTTACTAACTCTGTTTCTGCCTCAAATAATGTTGCTGCCCAAAATGTTTAATATTTATCAGCCTTAAAACAAAATCGAAGGAGACACAAGACAGGTTAGTTAGACAGGACAGCTTGCTGCCGGTTACTAAACGTAGCAGAAATCCAAAACAAATCCAGCATAAAATGGTTGCTGCTTGATTAAGCCTCCCATCAGAGTTTTGTACTATTTGTCTTTTTTCTGTCTCTTACCATGAGGCTGTAGAAAGCAAATCTACCAATTTCCTTATTATGAAGCTTATAATTGGACAAATCCTTCCAGTTGGTAGTTTGAGTAGTTCCCTGCTAAGGCCACACACTCACATTATCCAGCATTTTTGGGGCACTTACTTTTTTTGTCAATATTATAAGTGTTGGACTCTAAGGAAATACCCTGGAAAGCGACAGTTTTGGTGTACAGAAGCAGAAAAGTGATGGGGTCTTAAAGTGGGAGATTGTGAGGAGCAGAGTCTGTTTACTAACTGGAGAGATGTAGGCAATGTTTTCTGATACCAGATTGAGCCATCATAAATGAGCCATTGAGGGTCCCCATAGCGATTCAAGAATTTATCACAGCAGCACTTTTTAATCTTTTGACACAGGCAACGACATATCTTTTTTTACAAGGATTTTCAGCCATGCTGACCAGCAGCTGTGCTGCCATACAACATGACTAAAAGACATTGACATTGAAAACGCCAATAATTCTTGCATTGCCGAGACCTATTGTCTTTGCCAATGCTTGTTACATTTTTTGTACATGAGGAGGGATTTGATAACTGCCTTTTAACTAAGAAAATGATGGCCAATTTATTCTGACAGAAACACTAATGTGTTGTATTGCCAGCATAATGTATGGAAACGGTTGCAAGGTATTAATGATTTTTTAATTTTTTCAGCCTAAGAGCTCTTTCCAAAATTGGAATTCAGTACCCCTTGTGGGCCCTTATTGCTTGTGGTAGTCTTAGAGGAGGTAGCTCAGTTCCTCTTTACGCGTGGTTCAGATACCTTCTTTTCCAGCCTTTCAGAGGATCCAGGACAGTACTATTAAGAAATGCAGCGTTGTTCAGATGCATTGTTCATATTTTAAGTGAGTGACCGAAGCATTTGTTTGAAGCCAAACATTGGACAGGCAAGTGAGAAATTTTAGTTGTAAGGGCCCGCCTCACAACCCACCAATCTGAAGGCGGTGAATACGGACAGTGGAATAGGTGATGCAGTGTAAGATTAAGGGGCCGATTCCGATCCGGGTCGGAAGGCGGCCGGAAAAACAACGAGCCGCACGCGTGTTCTCCGGCCGACTCGTACAGCTGTACGAGCGAGCAGGTACGATGCGAGCACGTGAAATGCACCGACCGAGTTGTTTCCGGGTCTGAACCGCTCCGTACGTCTTGGTCGTAAGCTAACTGTGGCGTGCAATGGATGCGATTTACAACCGAGCCAGTACGATGCACGCGTCGGACAGCCTGTGTGAGCCGGAGTGTCCGGCTCTCAAAACGTCCGGGTGGTTGCCTTTGGGGGTCCGCATCGGACCCCCCTGTCACCCGCAGCCCTACGACTCGGACACATGGGGAGACCCATGGGTCCCCCCAACACAGGCATGTACGGTGCGGATGGCACCGATGCATACCCACTGCGCGAGACGTACCCATTCAGTCAATGGGAGCCCATGTATGCGTCGTACGACCGGCTCCCATTGACTGCTATGGGAGTCTGACCGAACCGAGACTGGCAGCATACGGCCGCATCGTACTCACTCGGTTGGACTGCAGGACTCCGGCTCGGTCGGAAAACACTCCGGATCCGGCTCGGTCGGAGTGCTTTCCGACCCGGATCGGAATCGGCCTCTAAGTTGTCTATTTCAGTTATTTTAGAATCTAGGCACTCCAGTCAGGGCTAGACTGGGAACACAAACCAGCCCTGGTAATTCAGTTGGACCAGCCCCGGGGGGAGCTAGTGAGAAGCACTGCTGCTGCTTTTGTTACAGGGGGCCGATATTACAGCACTGCTACAAAACCAGCCCTAAGTAACAACAATGGCCCCCACCACTAAAACACTGGCCCCCACCCTTAAAGCACACTGGGAAAATGTCCGGTGCTCACTACAGCCAGTCCGGCCCTGATTCCAGTAGGTCTTCAGATAATTGTTGAGATACACAAGGTGTTTTCTTTAGTACATTTGGGTTGGACCGATTTGGATCATGTCGGCCGGATTCCTTTCCGACCGAGCCATACCGATGGGTTCGGTCGGAAAGGAATCCGACATGGATTTCCCGATTGTGGACGACAGGCTCGGAGAGCCCGTCCACCGTCCGGAAATCTCCCAGTACTCCCCCGGCCACCTCTTTGCGACCGAGAGAGTACGATGGCAGCTTTTCACTGACTTTTCGTGCCGTTTTTTCCGGCACGGATAGGCAGTCGGAAACTGTCTTTGGGGCCCCCCAGTAGGGCCCCCATGAGTGCGAGGCCGCCGAATGACAGCCTGGGGGCACCTAGGGTGCCCCTCTGTGGATCACTGCACCCGGTGGCAGGCACCTTGTTGTGCCGCCCACAGGGTGCACCCCTGCTTTCAAGGATGCAGGCCTGCATTCCTTGTATACAAGTGCGACCGAACACTAGCAAGGCTGCAACCGACGACAGCAGGTTGGTCAGTTACGGCTCCTGATCGATGTCAGACGGACCTGAGTCCGTCTGACATCGGAATCGGCCCCTTGATGTTGGATCTGATGGAAAGCATTGGTGTTCTCCTCTGGAAAGCCGTGGACTGCTCACCATTGCCACCCTGAGGGTCAACTGCGAAATAGTGTACTTGGTGTCCTGTTTGCAGTGTTTTAGTAAGTCAGACCCCAGGACATCAGTGGTAAAAGGCCACAACCACCATGGTTGAGACCCCGTAGCCCCTGCTTGTCCCATGAAACACAAGCAGTTTTTGACAATAAATCCACAAGTTACTGCCTGTAGGTTTGTATGACAGCCATTAGAATTTGTCTGGCGATTCCCTGTTATTATCACAGAAAGTCACATGGTTCATCAAAGAGATGTATATTTAATGTCTTTTTTTCTGGCATTGGTAGCAGAAAGATGATAATGCCAGCCACAAGAAGGTGGGTGTTTGCTACAGAAAGGCTAATGGCATTGTACACTGACCACAAAACAAATGCTTTATTCAAAAGTCTATCTGTAAACCAGAAAAACAGGGAGTTCCAGACCTCTGCATATGGGGTGAGTCTGGATGGCATTGTTACTCATACAAATAGAATGGGCACAGTGGCTTTGGAAAGGAAAGACTAGGGTAGGGTGACTGTCAACTGATGTAGGAAGTCATTCCTCACTTTGTGAGATCTGGATCGGTGCAGTGGGTGTATGGCAACACATTGCGTCGTAGCAACCATAAAAAACACTTCCTATGATAGTGTGGAGATGACAAATTGAGTAACCACAATGAGCAGTAAGGGTTGAACTGTATATTTCTTAATGAATTCCCTCTAAATTATATTTTCAGTGCTAAGATCATCAACCAGCCAAACATTTTTACAAATTCACATGAGTCACCACTCCATAGACAGCCATTTAAACACCATGTGACGCTAAGGGGCCGATTCCGATCCGGGTTGGAAGGGCACCGAACGCGATCTGGCCGGAAAAACTACGAGCTGTACGCGTGTTTTCTGGCCAACTCGTACAGCTGTACAAGCGAGCAAGTACGATGCAAGCTACATGAAATTCACCGACCGAGTTGTTTCCGGGTCCGGACCGCTCTGTACGTCTCGGTCGTAAGCTAACCGTGGCGTGCAGTGTATGCGATTCATAACCGAGCCAGTACGATGCACGCGTTGGACAGCCTGTGCAAGCCAGAGTGTCCGGCTCGCAAATCGTCTGGGTGGTTGCCTTTGGGGGTCCGTGTCGCACCCCCTGTCACTCGCAGCCCTACGACTCAGACACAGGGGGAGACGCTTGGGTCTCCCCAACACAGGCATGTACGGTGCGGATTGCACCGACGCGTACCCACTGTAGGGGGCGCACTTGCCCGCGACGTACCTATTCAGTCAATGGGAGCCCATGTACGCCTCGTACGACCGGCTCCCATTGACTTCTATGGGAGTCCGGCAGCATATGGCCGCATCGTACTCGCTCGGTCGGACTGCAGGACTCCGGCACGGTCAGAAAACACTCCGGATCCGGCTCGGTCGGAGTGCTTTCCGACCCGGATCGGAATCGGCCCCCAAGAATGAAATTTAATGAAATAAACATTTATAAAGCTTGTAGCTACCCTTAGGCATCCCAGCGCTGGTTGCAGACGCAGTCGAAGAAAACACCTTTACTGGACAGTGGCATTGAAAAGCCACGTTTTAAGTAGTTACCGAAAAGACAGATGGTTGGATTCGGGATGTACGTGGTTGGGAAGGGCATTCCCTAGCCTAGCCGCATTGTAGAATCATCAACAATCCTACCACTTTATAGGTGCATTGGCATAATCACGACATTCTAATTAAGGTTCACACAGATACTCTCCTGTCAGCACCATACTCCCAGAACATGGCCTTGCCTTTCTCAAATATTCTTTATGCACTGTAGCAGCTTTTCTCGACTTGATTCTTTCAGCAGCATCCTCCATCATGGCCATCGCCACCCTAACGTCAACCACATTCCTGCCCTCCTGAGAGCATCTTTGTCCAGCTTCCTCTTCCGCATGCTTAGGCCACCTCCTAACATCCCCTGCTACCCATGATTATCTATGTAAAACCTGCAGAAACACTTTCATTTAAAACTGTGAACTATTAGTTTAAAAACACCTTGAAACTCCATTTACCACATTGCAGACCTTTTAGTACTTGGACTGACATCTCCCTTTCCATATTTTCTCCATTTCTTTCCTGTTCTTTTCCCAGTTTATCCATATCGAGCTCACTTTAAAAGCAGCCCTTCTTCTTTCAAACCACTCTAAAAAGCTCCTATTAGGGACTGTAAGTGGTGTGGTGTCCGTCATTAAGGTAATTAGGTTTTCCTCTCTGTCTCCTTCATTAGTAAATCTCCTGGCACCACAAACTGTATCCTTTCATTTGTTCTGATAAATTTAGAAACTTTTCAAAGTGGCAGTTAGCTATCAACACACTTAACAAAGCCACATATTTTTCAATAGGTTCACATACCTTTTACTTCCGTGCATTCATGTGTTTCTGTGCTCTATCAACATCATTGTTATCAGGTGTCTTAGTCCAATTGATTCAGTTCAAGGATTCAAAGGCTGCAACACCCAGAAAGTAAAGATTTGTCAAGAGAGCCCAGGAATGGATACATGGACTGTGGAATCCCTGCTGTAGCTGAGGAACACTGCCACATTGTGTTAACTGCTGTGAAATTTTGTAATTTTGTTTGACTTTCTGGCTCACCTTTGTTTATCCCAGTAGACTCAAGATCTGTGATGCCTCTGGAGGTGCTCCATGTACTTCCCTGTTGTTCTCCAGCAGACCTAACTGGAGAGGGCACACAACGTGTACCCTTCAGCCATACTAAAGAGTGGCTACTGCTCACCCCCGCCAGGATATGAGGCGGCTGGTGGTTGTTTCTGTGCCAAGCTTTCAGTTTGACACAACTGGTGTCATTCTCATCCCCATGAGGGTTGTGCCATCTTATGTAAATAGAGACCCAGTGTTGGGTCAGTGGTGTCTTCTGCAAGGACATGCTACGTACAACATACCATGGAGGCTCCTGTGCAGAATAAGGCCATTCTAGCTTCTCTGTACTGCGCCTCAAGGTCTCCATCCTAGTTTCACTCTGATCGGGATTCTGGCTACCCTACATTCAGTTCAGAGCCTTGCCTGAACACGCAAGGGTGAAATGTGTTTGTTTATTTATTTAAATTCTAGAAAACTCATCCTAAATATATTGTCCTGGAACTGATAGATACTTCTCCCTACAGGAGAAACCCCAATTATTTCTGCTGGACTAGTAATGTTTTCAGGTGTTTCTTAAAATGAGCAAAGCCCTTTGCCCTCAGCCAGGAGCTGTCTAGAGGTAGCAAGGACTTCACTCAGGAAAACTGCATTGCCCTCATAGGGATCCCCTTTTCTTAGGCTACTAGGTGGGTACAGAGCAAGAATATCAATGTATAAATATCGATGTGCAGAAATATCGAGGTAAGAATATCGTGGGTGAGAAATATCGATTTAAAAAAAAAATATCGTTGTCAAGAATATCGATTGTTAGGTAAGTAATATCGATTGCGAAAATATCGAAGTATTAAATATAATTTACAAAAATATAGTTGTAAAAAATATCCATTTATTATTAATGTTATGTATTTTAGTATTTTGTATGATATTTTTTTTTCATTTTTATTATATGTTTTAAAAACTTAGGTGCCGATTACGATCCTGGAAAAACCGGGTACGAACCGTCGGTCGGAGCGTTTTCTCCGTCCGACTCGTACCCGGGAAAAAAACACTACAAACTTGCAAGTACGATTCGTACGGAAACACCATTTCCGTACGAGTCGGAAAAAACACCGACCGACAGTACAATACATACGAATGTGATCCGGGACACCGCGGACATGACGTCCGGACGGAGTTAGGCATGTTTTTACGTTCCAGCAAGTACGATTCGTACCGACAGCAGTCCGGACGGCAATATTTTTACGGCACCCAAAAAGTGCCGGAAAAGCTAAGTACGCCGCAATGCGAGCGGAATAGGGGGCCCGGTACGCGCCGTCCCCCCCCCCCCAGCCCCCGTATGTATGCGCCGTCCCCCCCAGCCCCCCGTATGTACGCGCCGTCCCCCCCAGCCCCTGTATGTACGAGCCGCCTCCCCAGCCCCCGTATGTACGCGCCGAGCACCCCCCCAACCCCGTATGTACGCGCCGAACACCCCCGAGCCCTGCGGATGGACGCACCGTACCCCCAGCCCCCCCGCAGATGGACGCGCCATACCCCCACCCGTGTATGTACGGAGCGTACCCCCATCCATGTATGAATGGAGCGTACCTCCACCCCACCCGTGTATGTACGAAGCGTACCCCCACCCGTGTATGTACGGTGCGGACCCCCAGCGCGTATGTCTCCATGGTTGCTATTGCAGTTCACTCCGTACGGTGTTTTTTCCATATGGTTGTACAATCGGACGGACGAGACGGATCGTACTTGCGCGCTCGGACTTCAGTTTTCCGATTCGTACATAAAATCGTCCGGGGACGTGTCGGACACTTTTCCCGACCCGAGGACGTGTCGGGGAATTTTCCCAATGCGATTCG
This sequence comes from Triturus cristatus, assembly GCF_964204655.1. Classification (NCBI taxonomy): domain Eukaryota; kingdom Metazoa; phylum Chordata; class Amphibia; order Caudata; family Salamandridae; genus Triturus; species Triturus cristatus. Next base: position 66,649,694 of record NC_140579.1, on the reverse strand, counting down.
TATGTATTTTTTCCCATACGAATCGTACTTGCCAGTTTGTACGGTACTTGTACGATTCGTACGGAAAAAAATCCGGATACGATTCGTACGGGGAAAATTTTTCCAGGATCGGAATCGGCACCTTAGTAGTTAATATTTTTGCGTTTTTAGTTCCGTAGCGGGTTGTGGGTTTATAGGGGAATAGGGTGGGAAGTAATTTAATTATATAGATTTTATTTATTGTTTATGGTAGTTAACAATTTTTTTTAAATTGAATTTTGCATTTTTAGTTCTGTAGCGGGTTGTGGGTTTATCGGAGAATAGGGTGGGAAGTAATTTAATTATATGAAATATATTCAATAATTTATATTTATTCATAATTGTATAATTGTGATGTTATTGAGTTAAATGTGTACATTAATTTATTAATAATTGTTTGATAGTTAGTTAATTTAAATTAATTAATTACGGTAATTGTTTAATTTTAGTTGTGTGTTGTGGTGTTTATAGATGTAAAGGGTGGGAAGGAATTTATTTTTTATTGATGAATTATTAATTATTTGTTAATTAATTTGTATAAATGTATTAGTAATTAATAATTGTAATTCATTTTAGTTGTGTGTTGTGGATATTATAGTGTTAAACAATGTGTAATTAATGAATATTTATTCCATTTTTTATTAATATATTTAAATTTCAATATTATTTATGTTAATAATGGAAATTAAATGTAATAAAAATGTAGATTTTTTTTTATTTATTTATTGGCGTGGTATCCAGCACTTTCCCTACTTTTGCACTCCCTGGAGTGGGAATAGTATTTTTTACCCCTCCGCTATCCAGCACTTTCCCTACTTTTGCACTCCCTGGAGTGGGAATAGTATTTTTTATCCCTCCGCTATCCAACACTTTCCCTACTGCTGCACTCACTGGAGTGGGAATAGTAATTGTTACCCCTCCGCTATCCAACACTTTCCCTACTGTTGCACTCACTGGATTGGGAATAGTAATTTTTATCCCTTTGCTATCCAATACATTCCCTGCTTTGCACTCACTGGATAGGGAATGGTAATTTTTACCCCTCCGCTCTCCAACACTTTCCCTACTTTTGCACTCCCTGGAGTGGGAATAGTAATGTTTACCCCTCCGCTATCCAGCACTTTCCCTACTTTTGCACTCCCTGGAGTGGGAATAGTATTTTTTACCCCTCCACTATCCAACACTTTCCCTACTGTTGCACTCACTGGAGTGGGAATAGTAATTTTTACCCCTCCGCTATCCAACACTTTCCCTGCTGTTGCACTCACTGGAGTGGGAATAGTAATTTTTACCCCTCCGCTATCCAACACTTTCCCTGCTTTTGCTCTCACTGGAGTGGGAATAGTAATTTTTACCCCTCCGCTATCCAACACTTTCCCTGCTATTGTAATTATTGTCTTGTTAAATGTATGTTTTTTTTTAATAGTTTAATGTGTTAATTAATTATAGGATGTTTTATTTTATTTTAAATTATTGATATATATATGTATATTTTATTTTTATATAATTTAAAAAGTTTATAAAATAAAGATAATAGTTACTACAATGTATTTAAGTAAATATATGTATATGTACACATTTTTGTGTGTTTATATTTTCTTAAATTATGTTTATTTGTTACATTTAGGTAAAAAATGTATTAAATATAATTTATTTTGTTAAATATATTAATATTATTTAATATAGTTTGTTCAAGTTATATATATTTTTTAAGTCGATATTTTTTACATCTATATTTTTTACTTCGATATTTTTGTTTCGATATTATTGTACTTACCTGTTTAAGTATAGGGAGTCGATATTTTTGTATTCAATATTTTTACAGCAATATTTTTGTTAACTATATTTTTTACATCGATATTTTAACATGGAACCACTAGGTGACTTCCTCACTTGAGTGGCTCTTACTTGTCATCAGAGCACCCAGTTATAACCCCTTGATCCAGCAGTTCATATCCATCTAGACTTTGCTGCAACATCAGAGAGGACATTTGATTAGGGGCATAACTCTGTGAGCTGCTGTTTTCCTCAAAGCTAGGATCATAATCTCAAAGCTAGGATCAAAATTAAGACTTGGCTAGGAGGACAAGGAACAAGGCCCAGCTGAACAATGTCTGCTTAGAGGTTCTCATGAAAATGTGAGCCAATCAGGAACCACTAGCCAGATGCACTGTAGGCATCAGCTTTGAGAGACAGTTGAGGACCTGCAGGAGACATTCTAAGACCGTGTGCGGTCAGCCTGCACACTCACCCGCCACCTACCATTCTGTGACTTTGTAAAAAGCTTATATCAGCCCATTTTCAGGTGAGAAGAATGGAACTATTTTTCCATTCCATGTTGTGGTCATCTCCTATTGACTGAGGCTTGTCCCTCAAATGCTGAAACCACTCGACCATATTTCTAGCTCTTGTGGTTCCTGAGATACCATGAAATACTCAACTTTAACCTAACCTAAATACAGTTCCCTATCTAATAATATGAACTGGTGGCCCAAGCTGTGATCAAATGTTCGTGAGATATAGTTGTCTAAAGTTTGATACTCCTGGAAGACCTACTATGGCTACAAGACTAATTTCAGTCCTTTTTTGTGAAGTTGGAGACTAGTTAAGAGTTTAAGAGCTATTAAAAATAATGATGTAAGATATCCCATTGCTGAACATGTACACAACTGCGCATCTCAAGGTTATAACAAAAGTTTTAAATTCTTTGGGATAGAGCATTTGAAAGTAGACTCACGTGGTGGTAACAGAGAACTCACTTTGAGGAGACATGAGGCAAAGTGGATCATGCGTTTGAGGGCCGTGGAGGACGGCTTGAATTTTGATCAGGAGTTGCAATATTTTTTGGGTGATTGAGTCTATTGAAATGAGAATTTCTCATTAATTGATACAGAATTACTGAATTGATACATTCAATATTGTGTTTAGTTTTTACGATTCACCCTCTGATGTAGTCCAAAATTAAAAATTAGAAATTAAAGATGATTAATAATGGAATAGGTACACCTAAGTAGAGAAAAGATGCAGCACTTCATTAATAACACGTTTGATTGATATTATTGAGGCATGGCTTCTAGACGATTGTAATGGTACTTATAAATTGACATGATGTGTTTGCGATTAAGCTGCTAGAGAAAGCTTGAATCAATGATAAACTATTTTATTTCAAGGGGTATTAAACTCCTCAATGAGGGAATCATATTCATTGCACCTAAATCGGTGAGTTTATGCCATTCCAAGATGGCGCTGGCATTACAGGGTTTGTCCGAGTCCTTTTTCTATCTCGGATAACCTTTATGTGCTTCGGAGACCCGGAAGAGAGCAAACGTTACCTGTACTCGGGAAACGCTCTTGAAATTAAAGGTGAGAGTTAGAATATTTGTACAGTGCCTTAACCTATGTAATATCAAAGGGAGGAGTAGTTAATTTACTCTTTGTCTGTTATTGACGCTTCCTACCAGGATTTGGAAACATTGACTTATACATTGTGGCAGACGGCGTTTTTGGATAACTCTAGTACACGTGGAGTATTAACGGCTAGGTAAGAAGACTCCGATTGATTTATTGTTCTGAAATTTGTCTAGCGGCGAAAGTTTCTTGTAAATGCATTGAAAAGGCAACTAATGTTATGCCTGCAATAATGTTTACAAGTTGTTTTGGGGCTTAGATTAAATATGTGCTGGTATCATACTGATAGGTAAAAAGACCGCGATGGATTCATTGTTTTTAAACTTCTCTAGCGGCAAAAGTTCTTTTTAAATGAATAGGCAACTAATGTTATGCCTGCAAGAATATTTACGAGTTGTTTTGGGACTCAGATTGAGTGTATGCTGGTACCATACTGTCATGACTTGCGTTGCACACCGATATCAACCCTGGACCACAAAGAAAACTACATATCCCAGAACACACCTCCCGATCGCCTCGGAGCACCAGGACCAGCTAGCCTCCTGATTGGAAGGCTATATAGCCCCGCCCTTGCCATGAAACGGGGCTTGACAATCGTTCCAGTTATTCAAGTCCCCCGTTCACGCCAGGCGGACGGTGTTCCCCGCCGGAGGTCGGGCGTGCTTCTATCTCCGCCGAGCCAGAGCTTCAAGACTCGATCCCTGGAAACTGCTGAGCCGTTTGAAGGTAAGACGCCAGGCGGAAGGTGTGTCCCCGCCGGAGGTCGGGTGTCTTCAACGGAACCTCGTCCACGCTCCCTGCAAGACTCGTGTAGGGCTTCTCGCTCGTGCGAGCCCCTCTTCCTTGTCCTTTCCCTACCCGGTCAAAGATTCTCAGTTTGCTAGGTACTTAGGCCAGTGCGTAGGGACTTCCCCGCCTTCTCTTGCTCCCCACGGAACTTCTCAGAAGAATACGGGCGGCGCGTTATCACCGTGAAGAAACAGTGAGAGAAAACGCTTGCCGTAAACTATTTGAACCGTGTGTCCCAAGGGGCCCACCGTTAAGGAACTTGCTTAATTCAGTTAAGGTACGAAGGGGGGGGGGGGTTTTGGGTCGCTACCTTATGGGTGAGTGATCTGCATCAGATACTTTGTGACGCCTACTCACCCTTTATGTTGTTCTTTACAGTTGGTGCAACAAACGCCCCCTGTGACGAGCCAACCGCGACCTGCCTCATTCCTACATCATCCCGACTCCACCGGATCCCGTATTCCTCCCTCCTTTCCCGGGGGGGCGTCTGTTCACAGAGTAGTGCGAATCTCTCTGGGGCACGACGCTCTTTTGGGATGTAGGGATTCAGCATCCATTAGCATCCACCATCGTTTCTGCTACCTTCAAGCCAGGTTAGTGGCACCACACTGTGTGCTCCTCTACACGGTTACGACAGATTGTCAAGCCCACGTGAATTAGGTAGCCCGGACGATGGACTCTAATATGGCTATGACCACCTTGCTTGAGGGCCTGGCGGCACTACAGCAGGAGGTCCACACATCAAGAATGGAAAACCAAGAACTAAAAAAGGAGCTGGGAACGCTCCGTCGGGAGGTAGCTTGCATTACTCGCCAGGAAAAGGGAAAAGGGTCTTATATTAAGGACTGGACGCTTCCTCCTCCGCTCTCGACCACCTCCCCAGTATCGGGAGGGGGAGCTCAAGGATCAGGGACCTTTTCAATGCCATCTTCCACAGCAACCCAAGAAGCATCAGTCCCCACAGTCCACGTCTTACAGACACAAAGCATTCCCCTGGCGCCTCCAGAAAGATTCTTCGGGGATCCGAAGAAATTCGAAGTATTTTTGAACCAAAGTAGACTCCACTTTTTATGCAAACCCGCAATCTTCCGAGAAGACGAGGCAAAGACCTCCTTTATGATGTCTTACATGGGAGGGAATGCCGCAAGTTGGACCATTCCGTTGATGGCTCGCAACGACCCTGTGCTTCACAACTTTCACGACTTTTGTACGGAACTGAGAAAGTTGTTTGACCGAAAATCCCACATGATGTCGCTAGACCGAGAACTCCTAACTCTCCGGCAGGGATCCCAAGACTTGCTGACGTACATCACGTCCTTCAATCGCCTTGTTGTAGAAACTGACTGGCCGCCAGAAAAAAGAACAACGTTGTTCTTTCAAGGCTTAAGGGGCGAATTAAAGGACGTCCTGGCACAAGTTGTTCAGTTGCCCAACACCTGTGAGGAACTGATAGAACTCACGGTCCAATTGGACCATCGTCTACTAGAGCGAAAAACCGAGAAAGGGAGGCCTGAGTTACGTTTACCTCCAATCCGCACGAAGGCCGTGTTGGATATTCCCATCAAACCAACCGATGGAACGGAACCTATGCAAATAGGAGGACTGCGAGGACCGCTTACGCTAGAGGAAAAAGAAAAACGTCGGCAGCAAAAGCTCTGTTTATACTGCGGGAAGAGCGGTCACTTTATCCGAGAATGCCGAGCCAGAGCAACCGCTTCGGAGAGACCAAACCCGCCTCCGAAACAAGCCGCAGCTCTCCTCCCTGTCCCGGAAAACTAGAAGGCCCAAGACCGCAGGAGACCACTGCCTTGGGTCAAGAGAGAGAACAGGTCTCCGCTTCCCTAGCTAACACCATACAACCTTCAGTAGCACATATGAACGTGTGCGTTATGCTACGGATTGGACCCACCACTACCGTGGAGGTATCTGCACTACTGGATTCAGGTGCCACAGGGAATTTTATAGACCAACACTATGCGAATTCCATTGGAGTGTTATACGTCAGAAAAGAGACCCCAGAAGTGGTCAAGGCAGTGGATGGGAAACCCCTTACCTCTGGACCCGTACGATATCGCACGGTTCCTCTCCCCATGCAGGTGGGAAGGAATCACCACGAAACCTTGCAATTCGATCTCATCGATGCCCCCCACTTCCGCCTAATACTGGGGATGCCCTGGCTTACCCTGCATGACCCCGTTATCCGATGGGCGGAAAGATCCATTTCTCTTACTTCAGAGCACTGCAGGGAACACTGCCTTAAGGAATCCGAACCCATTGAGGAGGAAAAGATAACAGTGGCCGGAATGCTGGCAGAAGGATGTGAGGAGGTGACGTACTGTTGCTCTACAGTGCTGCCGATACCATACCAGGAATACCTCTCCGTATTCGACAAAGAAAAAGCTACACGGTTACCCCCACATCCATCATACGACTGCCGGATAGACTTGCTTCCCGGGGCCAATATACCGTGTAGTAGGGTGTATGCCCTCACCGAGCCAGAAACTCAATATTTGAAAAATTATTTGGACGAGAACCTTGCTTCTGGATTTATCCGACATTCCTCGTCTCCAGCATCGTCACCCCTTTTTTTTATATCGAAGAAGGACTGTGACGAATTACGGACCTGCATCGACTATCGGGCCCTAAATAAAATAACCGTGAAAAACCGCTATCCTCTGCCCCTCATTCCCGTCCTATTGGACCAGTTGAAAGGAGCACGTATTTTTACGAAATTAGATCTACGAGGGGCATACCACCTGGTTAGAGTGCAAGCCGGGGACGAGTGGAAGACCGCTTTCAGGACCAAATTTGGTCTATACGAGTATCAAGTTATGCCTTTTGGACTATGCAACGCCCCCGCCGCTTTCCAATTTTTCATGGACGAAGTGCTACGGGGGTTGTTAGACACCATCTGCATAGTCTATATAGACGATATCCTCATATACTCTGACACCCCCCAGGAACATGTGGTACATGTGAAAACCGTTCTAAACAGACTCCGAATACATTCCCTGTATGCGAAATTGGAGAAGTGTCTTTTCCATGTGACAGAAATAGCATTCCTGGGTTATGTCATTAATGCCCAGGGATTTCAGATGGACGCAGGAAAGGTGGAAGCCATCACGCTCTGGAAGGCTCCCAGGAATGTAAAATCCATTCAGAGCTTCCTTGGCTTTGCCAATTTTTATAGACGCTTTATTAAGGACTTCTCACGAATCGTCCATCCCATCACGCGTCTACTCAGAAAGAACACCACCTTTGAATGGGATTCCGAAGCAGAACAAGCGTTTCAGGAACTCAAGAACCGTTTCACCCATGCTCCTATATTACGGCACCCCGATCCCAGTTTGCCGTATCTACTAGAAACGGATGCATCTCAATTCGCCCTAGGAGGAATCCTTTCCCAAAGACACCCCGACATGGGCCAAATACATCCGGTGGCCTATTACTCGAAAAAACTGAGTCCCAGCGAGATTAACTACTCGATCACCGACAAAGAACTCCTAGCCATCAAAAGAGCATTTGAGGAATGGAGACACTATCTGCAAGGGGCCAGGCACACTGTAGAAATCTACACAGATTATAGAAACCTGCTGTTCCTAAAATCTGCTAAAGCACTCACGCCTAGACAGCTCCGATGGTCCTTGTTTTTTTCGGATTATGATTTTGTTATAAAATACCGACCAGGAGCCCAAAACGGAAAGGCAGACGCCCTGTCACGTCTTCCGTTTCCACCGGATGATTCACCAGAAGGGAACATTGACAGTCCTCCTATCCTGTCGGTAAAAGCGTTTCAACCACAGTCTCTAGCCACCACATTCTCGGAATCCTTTCTGACAGAACTACAAGAAACACATCTCAATCAGCAAGGTTGGATTGCTGAACACCCTGAGAGTCGAACCTACATCAACGGCCTTTTGTACCATGACCAAAGATTATACCTCCCCAAAAAAGCCCATCAAGAACAAATACTGTCCTGGGCCCATGATACTACAGTAGGAGGACACCTAGGAGAGAATAAAACCATCGCATACATAGAACGGTCTTTCTGGTGGCCCTCCATGAAAAAAGACATCAAGGAATACATCAAGAACTGCTCGATTTGCGCTCAGAGTAAGACCAGCCATACGACACCAACAGGATTACTCCGTCCTATTCCCATACCTGCACATCCGTGGCACACGGTATCAATGGATTTTATCGTGGAAATGCCCCCATGCGAAGGTTACACTACCATTTTGGTGGTAGTTGATCATCTTACCAAGATGGGACACTTCATTCCCTTAAAAAGCTTACCTACCTCTGCCGAACTAGCTCTCGCCTTTCTCCAACATATAGTAAGAGCTCATGGACTACCCAGAGTACTCATTACTGACAGGGGCTCTCAATTTACGTCCCGGTTTTGGAAGGCCTTATGCACCACCATGGGAGTGGACACAAGGCTCTCAACCAGCTATCATCCACAAACCGACGGTAAGACCGAACGTCTTAACCAAACTCTGGAACAGTATCTGCGCTGCTTTTCTCTGCAAAACACCAAGGAGTGGTTCCCGCTACTATGGATGGCCGAATTGTCTTACAACAATGCCGATCATACGACCCTTGGTTGTTCCCCGTTTTTTTGCCTACACGGCTATCATCCTAACATGCTTCCGTTCGACTGGCCTGCAGAGACCAAGCACCCCACCATACAAGAACACCACGCTCATCTCCGACAAGTGCTAAAAGAAGCGAAACAACAACTACAAAAAGCACAAACCATGCACAAACTGTATGCTGATAAACGTAGGACCCAAGAACCTAATTATCAGATTGGGGATAAGGTATGGCTAGCAACCAAACACCTACGTCTCAAAGGGGTCGGTAAGCTAGGCCCAAAATACATAGGTCCGTATAACATTGAACGTATAATCAATCCCGTAGCCATACGTCTTTCTCTTCCCCCGTCCTGGAACATCCACCCAGTATTCCATGTCTCCTTATTAAAGCCTTGTCCAGAAGAAATGCGACTTCCCGTACATCCCCCACCTGTTGAAATCGAAGGACAAAAGGAATATGAAGTCCGAGAACTCCTAGACTCCAGATCGGTGAAAGGAAGAGTCGAGTATTTAGTGGACTGGAAAGGATATGGGGTGGAGGACAGAACGTGGGAACCCCTTTCACACTTGAACTGCCCCGCGTTAATCAGGAAATTCCATACAAAGCATCCAGGAAAACCTGGCCAACCGCCGAGACGGCGGTCCTTAAGGGGGGGTTCTGTCATGACTTGCGTTGCACACCGATATCAACCCTGGACCACAAAGAAAACTACATATCCCAGAACACACCTCCCGATCGCCTCGGAGCACCAGGACCAGCTAGCCTCCTGATTGGAAGGCTATATAGCCCCGCCCTTGCCATGAAACGGGGCTTGACAATCGTTCCAGTTATTCAAGTCCCCCGTTCACGCCAGGCGGACGGTGTTCCCCGCCGGAGGTCGGGCGTGCTTCTATCTCCGCCGAGCCAGAGCTTCAAGACTCGATCCCTGGAAACTGCTGAGCCGTTTGAAGGTAAGACGCCAGGCGGAAGGTGTGTCCCCGCCGGAGGTCGGGTGTCTTCAACGGAACCTCGTCCGGCTCCCTGCAAGACTCGTGTAGGGCTTCTCGCTCGTGCGAGCCCCTCTTCCTTGTCCTTTCCCTACCCGGTCAAAGATTCTCAGTTTGCTAGGTACTTAGGCCAGTGCGTAGGGACTTCCCCGCCTTCTCGTGCTCCCCACGGAACTTCTCAGAAGAATACGGGCGGCGCGTTATCACCGTGAAGAAACAGTGAGAGAAAACGCTTGCCGTAAACTATTTGAACCGTGTGTCCCAAGGGGCCCACCGTTAAGGAACTTGCTTAATTCAGTTAAGGTACGAAGGGGGAGGGGGTTTTGGGTCGCTACCTTATGGGTGAGTGATCTGCATCAGATACTTTGTGACGCCTACTCACCCTTTATGTTGTTCTTTACAGTTGGTGCAACAAACGCCCCCTGTGACGAGCCAACCGCGACCTGCCTCATTCCTACATCATCCCGACTCCACCGGATCCCGTATTCCTCCCTCCTTTCCCGGGGGGGCGTCTGTTCACAGAGTAGTGCGAATCTCTCTGGGGCACGACGCTCTTTTGGGATGTAGGGATTCAGCATCCATTAGCATCCACCATCGTTTCTGCTACCTTCAAGCCAGGTTAGTGGCACCACACTGTGTGCTCCTCTACACGGTTACGACACATACTGATATAGTGGACTCAGTACCTAAACCTCAGTAGCTGGTTTAGAAGGATTTTGATATATTAAATAATGTTGTTTTTGTGACGTTGGATTATGGTACAATGACTAAAATCTAATATGACGTTATTTTGGTTTAGATTTGGAATCGATTATTATCCTGATTTTCACAAAGAGCTCATGAGATGGAGATATAACTACATAGTGGAGAGCTATCTATGATAAGGTATGGCTCCTTAATGAAAAGAAACAATGTTGTTACTAATGATTAAATATTCGAAGCGAGTGAACCCATTTGCCTCATAATATCTATAGCTGTAAGGATTTTATTTATGTTTTTCTAGAATACATCCAAAAGAACTTTGAGGTACTTACGTCGGAAGGCTTAGTTTAATATTTTTTGCACAGGTGTAATAGATATAATTTACACTTTGATAGTGGTGTGAGAAACTGACAGTTTGGTCACATTTCACTGGAGAACTGGGTGAAGTGTAAATCCTCCTTGATCTTTTACTATGAATGCGTTTCGTATTCATAAAGGTTTATGTTATAATGTATTGCACCGGATCAAATAGTTTTGAATAACTCATTGGCATTTGGCTGTCACAAAATGTGGGCTCCATGGTTTTATATACACTATGATTACAATTACATACTCTGTATTACTTCCAGCCCTGATGAAGCCGTAGGTTAATCCTACCACGGCGAAACGCGTTGGCTTATGGGATTGGAGGAACATTAAAAGAAGAGCAAGAGCCCAACTGATTATTCGTCCTGTAATTTGAATGATCATTGAAATTGTGTGCTCCGAAAAAATTGTATTGTGTTATTCGATCTTCAGATTGAATTTAGGGTAGTAGGGTGTTTTCTTCCCTTTATTTTGGATGAACCTTGGAGTTTGTCCTTTTGAGATAGAGTGTGATTACTATATGAGCGCCATAATCTATTCCTAGTACACCCGAATGATTAATTTTACTAGTTTTGAGTAACCCTGGGCGTAGTTCGCGAAGTAGCACTACGCGAAGCTACGCAAAGTGCACTTCGCTCTACGCGAGCTACGCGTAGCACTTCGCGAACTGCGTAGTACCCTGTTCGCACTGTGCAAGATGTCGTTTTCAATGATTGCACAATGCGGACAAGCAACCGGCACTGTGCAATCATTAAAAACGGCATCTTGCACAGTGCAAGCTGTAGTTTTCTGCTGCTCGAGTAGATTTTTCCTCGAGCAGCAGCTTTCTCATCGCGGACTGGTTGTTTCTCATCGCGAGCGGTCGCGAGCATACGCGACCACTCGCAATGAGAAACATGACCTCCTCGCGTTGAGAATCTCGCCGGGAGGTTTATTTTCCACGCTCGCGATCGGCAACTTGATGTTGCTGATCGCGAACGAGGAAAAAGTCTTGCCGGGATGTCATTTTGCTTGCTCGCGGTCGCCAACTTGACGTTGAGGACTGCGAGCAAGCAAAAAATGACCGTTGCACTACGCAACACTACGCTACGGATGTTTGCACTGTGCTATGTGTAATTCGCGTAGTGCGAAGTAGCGCAAACTTCGCAAACTACGCGAGCGCAGCGTAGTGCTTTGCCCAGGCTTAGTTTGGAGTATTAAAAGGTCACTTTTTAAATTGTGTGCAGTGTGTCCTTTGTCACTGACCACCAAAGCCTGCTATCCCCTTAAACTCTCTGCTACACAAACTCTTAGTATTCCTGCCGACAGGAACAGCAGTTCACCTATGGGTGGCAACTGCACCTACCATCACCGGAGCAGGCAAAAATCATGCTGTTATCGGTCAGCTGCTGCTATTGATCAGGCTCATTGGGCAATATGCTGATTTTTCTCATGCAACACCCATGGGTTTTGACACACTCCCAGGTTTCCAAGGATCCGTAAACCTGAGAATGCATCAAAACTGTTCGCCTCCCCAGGGAAGGCGTAACTAGGAGAAATATATTTATTTCTCCTCGTTTTTCCTCTTTCTATGTGTGCTACATTTTGCAGCACACATAGAAAGAGGAAAAAGCCTCCATTGATTGTTTTTGTGCATGAAGGAGGCCTTCTCTCCTCGAGGCAGGCTTCCAACTCCCAAGCTAATCCTTCCAACTCCCAAGCTAATCCTGGCACTGTTCTCATTCTGTTAACTAGCATGAGAGAAGCACCAGGATTGGAGGGAGAGGCCTCTCTCAGCCCTCTTAAGAGCACTGGAGGCTTGCGCTTTCTAAGACAGCTGGGTTAGAGAGGTTTAAAATATGCATGTTTGGCTGGTCGTCTCAAGACGGCCGGCCAAAGAGACATGCGCATTTTAAATTTAAGCACACAGCTCCCTGCTGCCACTCAGCAGCAATGGCCCGTCCCGTCTTGATGTTCAGTTTGGGCCGGATTGGTTGCTTAAAAATAAAATTTTAATAAATAAACTTTATTACCATTTTATTTTTCAGCTCTGGTTTGGGGGGCGATGCTCCTCCAGCTAGACCAGAAACAATGGGAAATGATTTTCACTCGCACCATCAGTTTTTCAAGGCGCACCAGGACAAAACAGAATCCCTCTCGGCTTCATTCAACACCATCTGTCACCGCACCCTAGCCACCAGATCCGCGGCCACCGAAGTCATCTGCGGCGTTCCACAAGGATCCTCGCTCAGCCCCACCCTCTTCAACATCTACATGAGCCCTCTCGCGGCCATCGCACGCCAACACAACCTCAACATCATCTCCTACGCCGACGACACCCAGCTGATCCTCTCCCTCACCAACGACCCCGCCACAGCCAGAGCCAACCTCCAGGAAGGAATGAAAGACGTCACGGAATGGATGAAGCTCAGCCGTCTGAAACTGATCTCAGACAAGACGGAAGTCCTCATCCTGGGACCATCCCACTCTGCCTGGGACGACTCCTGGTGGCCCCCTGCCCTGGGCACCGCCCCCAAGCCAACGGATCATGCACGCAACCTGGGCTTCATCCTGGACTCCTCCCTGACGATGACCAAGCAAGCCAACGCCGTCTCGTCATCCTGCTTCAACACTCTGCGCATGCTCCGAAAGATCTTCCGGTGGATCCCCATCGAAACCAGGAAGACGTTCAGCCAGGCCCTCGTCACCAGCTGACTGGACTACGGGAACACCCTCTATGCGGGAACCACAGCCAAACTCCAGAAAAGACTCCAGCGCATACAGAACGCCTCTGCACGACTCATCCTAGACATCCCCCGCCACAGCCACATCTCCGCCCATCTGAAAGACCTGCACTGGCTCCCAGTCAGCAAGAGGATCACGTTCAGACTCCTCACCCACGCTCACAAAGCTCTCCACGACATGGGCCCCAAATACCTCAACAGCCGCCTCACATTCTACACACCCACTCGCCAGCTCCGTTCCGCCAGCCTCGCCCTCGCCACCGTCCCACGCATCAGCAGAGCCACCGCCGGAGGAAGATCCTTCTCCTACCTGGCGGCCAAGACATGGAACTCCCTCCCCACCCACCTACGGCTGACCCAGGACCACCTCTCCTTCAGGAAAAAGCTCAAGACCTGGCTGTTCGAGCAATAGCATCTCCCCCTTCCTCCCAGCGCCTTGAGACCCTTGCGGGTGAGTAGTGCGCTTTACAAATCTGTTGATTGATTGATTGATTGATTGATTGATTGAGACTCCACGACGCCAGCATCCGCGACAAGGCCCTCAACTGGATATGCTCTTTCCTCACCTGCAGAAGTCAGCGAGTCAGACTGCCGCCCTACATCTCGGAACAGACAGAGACCAATTGTGGAGTGCCCCAGGGCTCCTCCCTCAGCCCCACCCTCTTCAACAACTACATGGCCCCCTTCGCAACCATCGTCAGGCACCATGGGCTCAACATTGTCTCATACGCACATGACACCCAGCTTATCCTCTCCCTCACCAATAAACCCAACGTCACCAAACACAACTTCCAAGAAGGGATGAAAGTCGACACCACCTGGATGAAGAACAGCTGCCTGAAAGTCAACTCAGAGAAAACAGAGTTTCTCATCCTGGGACTTCACCCCTTCCAGTTGGGACGACTCCTGGTGGCCCCCCGCCCTCAGAAATCCACCCACGCTGACAGACCACAAACAGAACCTCGGAATCAAACTAGACTCTGCTCACAGTGAACCGCTACATCAACACCGTATCATTGACCTGCTTCAACACCCTCCGCATGCTTTGAAAGATGTTCAGATGGATCCCATCCGAATCCAGAAAAACTGTCACAGACTCTGTCATCAGTAGCAGACTGGACTACAGCAACGCTCTCTATGCCGGAATCAACAAGAAACTCCTACGCAGACTACAGACCGTCCAGAACGCCCCAGCCAGACTGATCCTCAGCATCACCCGCCACAGCCACATCACCCAACACCTCAGCGATCTCCACTGGCTCCCAGTTGAAAGAAGAATAACCTTCAAACTCCTCACCCACGCATACAAGGTCCTTCACAACACCAGACCAACATACCTGAACAACTGCTTTTCCTTCCACGCACCCAAACGATACCTCCGATCATCCGACCACTGTCCTGTGCATCTACAAAGCCAGAACAGGAGGAAAATCCTTGTCCTACTTTGCTGCCAAGGCCTGGAACGACCACCCTCTCGACCTCCGGCAAGCCCCCACACTGCAGCAGTTCAGGAAGGACTTCAAGACCTGGCTCTTCGGATGACCCCAGCGCCTTGAGACCCTCGCGGGTGACTAGTTGCACTTTATCAACCCTGATTGATTGATTGATTGATTGATTGATTGGGAAACATTGATTAAGAAACACTGTATAAAATAGTGTACAGATGGCACTGCACTCCCGCCAGACTGCATGTTATGAACAACACACTCTGGGCTATGCTGGAGATAATGTGGAGGCGCAGACAGGATTCTACACATCCCATGGTTATGCCCCAAGATCGCAAGTTTTTGGTCACCGACCTCTGCCAGAAGGGAAATTGAGGATATGGACCTGATGGATAGTGCAGCCTGTGTTTTACTAGAAGCCATAAAAAGAGAATTTCCCATGGGTGATTGGTGCACTTTACAAATAGACGTAACATAATATAACATATTAGCAACCAAAGAAACAATCGTGGGGCTATGGGGCAGGGCTGTTTTCCCACAAGGTAACACTGGGTACAGAAGATATGACAACTGATAGTCATTGAGAAAATTGCATATGAATTGAAGGACGAATAGAATAAATTTGTGAAACACAGGAACTCAGTCCCGAGGTATTTGAATAAAGACTGATAAGATGACGGTCCCTGGGGCCCCTGGACCCGGGCAGGCATCTTTGTGACTCTGATTAGAACTGTATTTTTTGGATGGCCCTGTGTGACTCTTCATAGCAAACTGCATAGTGAGAGTTGACCCAAGTGAAGGAGAAGGAGGGGAGGAGGGTTTAGTTACGGTTCAGTTTTCTGGTGGGAATGCATGTCTTGTGTTAAAAGTAGGATGGGCCACCGACGTTTACCCCTAACACTGAGAACAGGCTGTGTCTGTGCGGTATGATATACCACACAGTATGAACTCATTCCTGGGAGTGCCAGGCTCTAACACTGAGAACAGGCTGTGTCTGAGTGGTGTGATATACCAAACAGTATGATCCCACTCCTGGGAGTGCCAGGCTCTAACACTGAGAACAGGCTGTGTCTGTGTGGTGTGATATACCACACACAGGATGAACCCACTCCTGGGAGTGCCAGGCTCTAACACTGAGAACAGGCTGTGTCTGTGCGGTGTGATATACCACACAGTATGAACCCACTCCTGGGAGTGCCAGGATCTAACACTGAGAACAGGCTGTGTCTGTGTGGTGTGATATACCACACAGTATGAACCCACTCCTGGGAGTGCCAGGCTGTAAGACTGAGAACAGGCTGTGTCTGTGTGGTGTGATATACCACACAGTATGAACCCATTCCTGGGAGTGACAGGCTCTAGCACTGAGAACAGGCTGTGTATGTGCGGTGTGAAATACCACACAGTATGAACCCACTCCTGGGAGTGCCAGGCTCTAACACTGAGAACAGGCTGTGTCTGTGCGGTGTGATATACCACACAGTATGAACCCACTCCTGGGAGTGCCAGGCTCTAACACTGAGAACAGGCTGTGTCTGAGTGGTGTGATATACCACACAGTATGAACCCACTCCTGGGATTGCCAGGCTCTAACACTGAGAACAGGCTGTGTCTGTGCGGTGTGATATACCACACAGTATGAACCCACTCCTGGGATGGCCAGGCTCTAACACTGAGAACAGGCTGTGTCTGTGCGGTGTGATATACCACACAGTATGAACCCACTCCGGGGAGTGCCAGGCTCTAACACTGAGAACAGGCTGTGTCTGTGCGGTGTGATATACCACACAGTATGAACCCACTCCTGGGAGTGCCAGGCTGGCTGGGCCGTGGATTCTTTGTATCAGTATGGTGAAGGTTTGTCAAACAGTATACTTAGAGCACAACACAACATGAAGACCCAGCATCATTTAACACTAACACAACCTCCTGCAGAACACATTATACACCCTCTGTACAAACAAAGAGCACAGTGCACACGTGCCATATTGGGCAACAACCTGCTTCCAACAGCGCTTTATATATATCACCTTCCAAACAATATATGAGACAGAACATCTCACACACATCCAACATCACA
Source organism: Triturus cristatus (assembly GCF_964204655.1). NCBI lineage: Eukaryota > Metazoa > Chordata > Amphibia > Caudata > Salamandridae > Triturus > Triturus cristatus. Next base: position 66,632,578 of record NC_140579.1, on the reverse strand, counting down.
CATATTTACCACTTAGACCCCGACTGCGGTTGGCCCTGGAAATTCGTTTAGGGAGCAAAGTCCCCTTTGCAGCGAAAATACCAAATGTGCCTCACCCAGGGTTTTCCTTACTTCCTGGCAGGCTAACTGCACGCTGTTGGTTGAATGCATGGCCAGACTATTTGCAACTGTGCATAATTCCCCAATCAAAAAGCTGCAGAGCGAAATCAGGTGCAAATTTTAAACCCAGTAAATGTAGCCCGCTACAATTGCGGTATTTAATGGGTGCACAGTTTGCATCCACGATTCATACTGGACATTTAATCGAACCACTAGGCTGAAAACAGCAGTCAATCATGCCATCAATGCTTACGACCAGGCAATAGTACACAGCTAAAAACGACTTGTAACAACAACCCAACTCAGTCAAGATAGTCAACAGATGGATATCAGGACTTACCAGATGCTTTCAGTTAGTTCATTCACATGTAAATTAACCGGGTACTATGGCAGGCAAGTAACTCAGTTATCATGTAAGTATGTTGGTTACACCTCCCCAAACTTATAATATACACAATTATCAACAGCAGAATATCAGATATCCTCAAACTGCCTCAAATTTACCACCAGAATGCAGTCTGAGCTGGAACTCTCAATACTTGGGAAAGTAGGTACCGAACCTGATTGGCACGGCAAAGTACACACCAATGGAAGAATATGTGCCCTATATATACTCACAAAACAACATACCCTCTTAACCAGCCACCACCATACCTTGGGCCAGTAATACTTCATTCCACCCATCTCCCCACACTACTGTATTGTCAGTAACTCTACCTTCCATCCAACTATAAATGATCTTTGCTAGTAAAAATTCCTTTTCACCTATCAACCCATCCAAAGCAACTTCCAGAAAACCCTCGTCCAGGTCACTTCTCCGTTGCTAAAGCAAATAAAAATTCCTTCCACACAGCTATCCCCCGTGCCTCTACTGGAAGCCATCCTACCTACAAATTATTAAAACCATTTCACACACCCATGTTATTTTCATGTTACTTTACTTACTGGTTGCCATAATGGTTTCACCTATGCGCTACTGCAGGGCTGAAGGGATATAATTTTGTGTGATGTGGCATCCATGACCACCTGTGCATTTGTATAACTACCAGCCCTATCAGAGCTGGGTATAGCTGCCACCTATATATGCAACTTCCATGCAGGGACAGATTAAACCCTATTGAGACCCCTAGGCAGTCGAAATTTCATGGCCCCCCTCGTAAATGATCTCCTAATACCGAAATGCACCAGATTTGTGTGCAAACTGACAGCTGACAGAAGATGTGCTTTTTAAGAGTCAAACTGTTATGTGAATCTGAAGTCTGGTTTATTAACTTAAAGTTGTATTTTGATCCATTGTCGCGGGGCATCTAAAAGGAGTGGGGCCCATAGGCTGGTGCCTACTTCGCCTATTTGGTAATCCGGAACTGCTTCCAAATCACAGTGGTTTGTTTATTTGTACCTGACAAAGGTATTCTTCAGTTAAGTAATGACACAAATCTTGGTGGTTCCAACACGGTGTACTTGACACATGGCTGAATTTGTTTTCTCTCCCCAATAATACAGTATCTGTCCAACTGTTTGCACAGAGCTGTGCAGCGTGATCATTGTTTATATGTAGGCTTTCCTGTTTCCAGTTTCTATTTTTGGTAAATTCCAGTGGGGTTTTTTCAGTGTTTTCAAGTGATTTCTATACCTTAAAAAACAGTGGTTATCAGTGGTTACACATTTTCGCGCCATTAAAAACTATAGAAACAGTGCGTTTCCCGTGTTTATGGAACGTTTTGCTTTTATTATTGCTTGCTTTCTGCACAGATAGCGCATGGTATATAGATAGTGTAAGTATATTGTGTATGTGGTCCAAATAGATTTTTGCAAATTAAACTTATTGTAGTACACCATACAATACTTCTTCAGTGAGTCTTTGGTTATGTGCACTCACTCTTTCCTTCTCATGTAAACTTCTGTGAAAAGGCCCTCTCAACATTGACAGTTGAGATGGGCAGAGCCAAAATAGCCAGTACGCAATTTGTTAAATCTGGCCACTGGTATAGCTTTCCATGCCAATACTGGTTCACTTGAAGATTGCGATACTCAGGGCAGGGTCTTCAGTATTTGCACTGATCTGGACGCTTATACCCTCAGAGTTATTGAAGGGGTCAAAAATGAGGCAGCACTTTTGAACTATGTAGGAAATTCCCCTTTACAGAAGGGATCTAGAACAGAGTACCACAGTGAGGTTTCATTGACTTCAAATGTCATTGGTGGTGAAGGGCATTTCTATGCATCATTGCAAGCCATTTTTCATACATTGTAAAATAAGAGTTCCTGAATTGCTCTTCACCATTGCTTTGGAACATGTTACAGTGCCAAAGTCACTAAAGGTGTCACCCAGCCTACTCTCAAGGAGATGTTTCACATCTACACCAATTATGCTGAACACTTGGCAGACAAGGGTGTTTTCAGACTCTAGTTTTTATTATGTCCACTACAGCAGTTATGTTTTCCTGTAAAAATCTAAAAATCTAAGATGCAGTAGAGTGTACTTTGTTTCACACCACTATCAATATGCGACCAAAGATCCTCACATTTCTTGCCATTGGCATCATCACTCAGCAAACACTCTGTAAACGGTTGCCACATGGATAATATACCATTCATAGCCCCTTGGACTGAGAATCATCAGCTAAGGGACACAGTTGGGATGACTCTTTCTTTGATGCCGCACAAAGCACCAAATGATAAATATTTGGGTTTTAGTTCCAGTGCATAAGAAAACAGTGAACCAGAATGGACTAAAATGTCAATAGCGATCCTCATTAACTCTGAAGATTGTAAAGATGCTTTCGGCATGCCATCTAACAAGTGGCAAGGATCTCTTACAGGGAAGCACTTCAGCTCAGGTTTCAATTTTGACAGGTCATCACGCAGCTTTTTCATATACAAAGCTGAATCACTGCAAATACAAACAATATCACTCCAATCTTTGTTGAACTTGGAAAGAACCTTTTTTGCAGAGCATGCCAAGTGACACTGCATTCCGTGTTTTCCAAAAGTCTTGTGTCATGTTTTAACCACTATCCCAGATGCTTGGTGACAGCGCTCTTTTCACAAATACTTGTCACTATACCTTGCATTGAATGTTTAAAGCCTGAGGTGTTGGCAATTCACCTATTATCCATATTGACTCACTAGAAACTGGGGTCTGATGCATTAAGGGTTTTTACCCATTCTCTGTGGGTAAATGTGATGCCACATATTAGGAAAGATTATTATAAAACCAGCCATTTTATCTATCAGTTAAAGAATCAAACGCAGCCAAAATATCAGATATGATTTTGATTATTCCTGATTCTCGACAGTTCATAAAACAATTAAACAAGACCTAAAACATGCTTCTAAACCCTGCATCTTTAGACCTGAGACCACAAAACTGAAAAAAAACAAAAGGAAGCAGAAACAATATTTTAGTGGCACCCCTAAACAACAAAACTCAAGCAGAATAAGGTTAGCCCAGACTTTCTTACAGCTAGCTTGTATAACAGAGTTACATTGTATTGGCCCCTTCAGGAAGAAAAAAACGATTCTTCCACTCTCTTTTTCCTTTCTTTGAATGGCATTTAGTGTGTGGTTGTACGGGTGTTTTTTCAGTGTTTATATGTTTTCACTGGTGAAGGCTATTTTTCTATCAGGGGGGTTTTATCAGTTATTATAGGTTTAGGCCTAACACCGGTCAGCCTATTTATATGTTATATTCTCCATGACTTTTCTCCCTAGCCCTTTCACCCGGACCTTTTCCCTGCCCTGCTTTTTAGGTCTGGCCTATTGGCAAAACGTTGTAAGTGTTCGGTGTTCCCAAACCGACTCCTGTCAAGAAGAACAATTGATGCAGGTTGTTGGCAGGGAAAATGGGGTGACACTGCAGTCACAACAGGAGAGAGGAAGGGCGAGTTCGAGAGGAGGTTGCCAACGCCAGGAAACCAAAGAGGAGTGGACCAGTCTTGTACCCAATGAGGTGTGATTGATGGGTGTGTGACATGACAACACAACAGTGGCACATGGGGGGGAGAGGCAAGAGGGAAGCAGGCTGAGAATCCAGACATAGGAAGGTATGACGTAGTAAACTACTTACAGTACCTGTGGTGGTGCATAACTATGCCCAAAAATGGGACTTTCTAGATAAGGTGAAACTTATTTCATTTGTAAATGTTTGTTCACTCTGATTCTCCTGTTTTTTATTCTTTTGCCAATCTTTCTTTGCTCTTGGCTCATTCCATCATCTTCCTATTTTGCTCAGACCTGCTAGTTAACCCTGCTGTTACCCCCTTAACTATTGTGCCTTACTATCTCTTATCCCTAATTCAATCCCTTGCCACTGTCCTTCTTATTCTTCACATTTACTTAGGCCTCTCCAGCTCTTACCAATATTTTTAGATGTCTTAGACAAAGCTACAGCTGTGTCGCCAGCCTCATATAAACAAAAACAAATACTAAATAAAAAATACACTTATATTTACAAAAAGGAGTTCTGGGTTACTCTATTTAACTGTCATTCACATTTTGCGTCCTTCTACCAAAGCATACAGCATGGCAATTGATCAGCCCACTCCAGCCATTGGCTCTCTTGCATTGTGAGTGACAGCATTTAACCCAATCACATGCGTGCATCCTCCTAATGAGAAGTATACTTCAGTGCTAGGACTGGAGGGACAATAATTTCCTTTGCCAATATTTATTTTCATTCTTTAGCCTTTTTTCATGTTTTTTAAGCAAAGCCAATAGTGCAATTTCCGTGAGCCAAGAAGACTTTTTTCCTGTGTTCGTCATTAGAACTGAAAAGGGTTTCAATACCCAGTTCACATACGCTTGCTTGGTACCAAGACCCCGTAGTCTTCTTTAAAATTATCTGTGATGGTTATATTTTTTTTTTTATTTCATTGTTTTTGGAAGCACATGATCGCCACAGGTAGGTGGCATGTTTTCCTTTTTAGCATTTATTTTTATTTTTGTTGCATATGTTAGAAACAAAAAATAATAACTGTTGCACCACCAGACCTATTGGCTTTACCCATGCATGGTATTATTTATTACATTATCAGGTGAGTCAGATTAAGATCTCAGCAGACAATTTCCCCAGATGGGTTTACTCTTGTCATTGAATGTCAGATAATGCATACAGTATTCCACAATATGTTTTGTCTAAGAAATGCCCATAAAAGATTCCATATCCCCCCCAAAAAAACAGATCCCAGCAGAAAGATGGGTCAAACACTGTGCTTAGCCGCCATGAATCACCGTAGTGAGCTACAGGATTTTTAGGTCTCGCTGGCGTTGCAGCGCGAAGCGCTGCCGCCAACGAGAACTATTGTTGCCGTGATGCCTCTCAAGGGAGACAGACCGGGGCACACGCAGCGATCGGGGTCTGTGGACGCGCTTCTGAGACGCACTTGCGCAGACGCACACGCACACACACAGACATGCGCGCGCACACACCCCGCTGCTGCCGACCCTCCTCACTGCATCCGCGGCTGCCTAACGCGCTCGCACACACCTCGCCACCGCCGCCGCTCCCCCTGTACAATGGGCAGTCATTACCTGCTTCTTGTGTGAATTCCTGTAGCACTTGAGTGATTTTCATGCATGACGTCACAGGCCTGTGTTGAAGTCTTTCAAGCGGGTCCAGTAATTAGAAGTGACTTGAAGTCAAGCCTACCGCGAGAAGAACAGGGTCAGGCTGACACCCGGGAAGCTAGAAATCATTCGGCACCTGCTATTCTCAGAATACATTCCTCTTCTCAGTGCTGTCAAAGCATAGGCTTTCTTAAGCATCTCACACGCCCAGCAAAGATGAACACTTCCTGCTACACGTGCGAAAATGTTGTTTTCATTCTTCTCTCTAATTATTTTCAGGTCAGCTTCTCACATGATGCTGCAGTTGTCACGTTTGCTTCTTCCACGTCCCTGTATTTAGTTGTGTTTCGTCACCCAGCATTCGATGGTAGCAGCTGCTGTAAATAGAGCAGGCTGAAGTAGCGTCTTGGTGGTTTTTTTTCTACGTACTTACGTCATTGGCAACATCAGACGGAAGCGTGCGTGTGTCATAAGTAAAGTTGCCTCCTTCGCAGAACTGTAATTGCGGAAAGCGACGCACGCGTGAAAGGAGTGGAATGTTTTGGGTGGGTACGTATAAGTAATTCACTGTAGCAATCAGCTGATGGCATCTTCTAATAACACCTTATAGGTGATGAATGTGTTTGATGACCTCAACCTTATATAATGAGATTAAAATATTACGTATACCTCGGACTACGTGGGGCCGAGCACACACACCTGTGCCAAGTTCCTGGTAAATTGAAATTGAAGCATGCTGAGGCAGGGTTGAAACCCTCCGAGTGGGGAATGGATCATAATGTTATAGGTTTGCCTCTATCGAGGCTTCTTCAGTGTCAATATTGATTACTCTTTAAACTGGAGCTACACCGTTTGGTTAGTATCTACGAGTGCTCTGGCTATACTGAGGTTTTGCTTAATGACTGGGCTTGCAGAATTGCCTTTTCGAGCTAAACGTGTTTGATGAATTGGGGTGCAGTTTCAAGGCTGCCATGAGCCCTAATGCAAGAGAAATGTCTCTGATATTAGTTGGGCAGTGTAAGACAGCCAGAATTGGGGTGCAGTGGGCCCATCACACCCCTGCACACAGTTGAATTGCACGTGCTATAACAGCTATGCTAATGATACTGTTAACAGACCCTTCTCTGTTCTTGTTGTAAGCATTGTAATCCACGAATGATTTTCCAAATGTGTCCGAGATTTTGTGAAAATGTGCTACCACCAGCGTGACTCGTTATGTTTCTGTGTTGGGTGGATCTGTTTACATCAGTGAGTTAAGGGGGACGGTTCTTGGTGTGTGATGGGTGAGACAAGAGGGCCATACAGAGCCTACTTGCCTTCTAGGCTTGTTTGCATGTTTATGGCCCGTCAGAAGTACATGGGTGTAAGACTGTTCATAGTAACGAGTAAGCCTGGGCAAAGCACTACGCTACGCTCGCGTAGTTTGCGAAGTTCGCGCTACTTCGCGCTACGCGAATTGCACGTAGCACAGTGCGAACACGCGTAGCGTAGTGTTGCGGTCATTTTTTGCTTGCTCACGGTCCTCAACGTCAAGTTGGCGACCACGAGCAAACAAAATGACATCCCGGCGAGACTTTTTCCTTGTTCGCGATCAGCAACATCAAGTTGGCGATCGCGAGCATGGAAAATAAACCTCCCGGCGAGATTCCCAACGCGAGGAGGTCAGGTTTCTCATTGCGAGGGGTCACGTATGCTCGCGACCGCTCGCGATGAGAAACTATCAGTTCGCGTTGAGAAAGCTGCCGCTCGAGTAAAAATCTACTCGAGCAGCAGAAAACTACAGCTCGCACTGTGCAAGATGCCATTTTCAATGATTGCACAGTGCCGGTTGCTTGTCCGCACTGTGCAATCATTGAAACCGACATCTGGCACAGTGCGAACAAGGTACTACGCAGTTCGCGAAGTGCTACGCGTAGCTCGCGTAGTGCGAACTGCACTTTGCGTAGCTTCGCGAAGTGCTACTTCGCGAACTACGCCCAGGATTAGTAACGAGTGCCATTTTTTGCCATAGTAGACAATCAACATATATTTGTGCTGCCTTGGATGTATATTAAGCAAAAGACACACAATTGATGGCTAGATTCAAACTGGAACGGCATGGTGAGCAAAAAAAACGATGGATTTAGGCCCAGATCTCTGTACTGGGGTGAATGTATGACATTGTTCTGCATTCTGTTCATCAATTGTTCTTTTTGTATTTGTCACCCCGAGTGGGACGGGTATGCCCAGACGTGGGTCCCGTGCTCTCCATGCCACTGGAGTCAAGCTATCTTGGCTGATGAGAGCTGAAAGCCCAAAACAGGTCCAAGGATGCTTGTTTACCAGTCCAGGGAGGACCTGGCCTGGCAGTTCGGGTTAGACTGTTCCCATTGGGCGCAGGGTCAAGACTGATTTGCATATGGTTGGGGCCAAACTGTAATGGCATTGTGAGCAAAAAAACAATGGATTTAGGCCCAGATCTCTCTACTCGGGTGAATGTATGACATTGTTCTGCATTCTGTCCATCAATTGTTGTTTTTGCATTTGTCACTCTGAGTGGGACGGGTATGCCCAGACGTGGGTCCCGTGCTCTCCATGCCACTGGAATCAAGCTATCCTGGCTGAAGAGGGGTGAAACCCCGAGACCTGGCTTGGCAGTGCGGGCTGGACTGTTCCCATGAGGCACAGGGTCAAGACTGATTTGCATATGGCTAGGTTCAAGCTGGAACGGCATGGTGAGCAAAACAAGCATTTGCAATGCAATAGGTCTCGCAGTTACACGAGTGAAAGCTATTGGCATTGTGAATGACAATGCCAATAGGCATTGTTATTTGCAATGTCAATAGCTCAAACTCGCATAAATGCGAGACCTAATGCATTGCAAATGCTTGTTTTATAAGTCGCGCAGAAGGCTGCCCTTCTTTCATATTTTTTAACTTTAGCCTTTATATCTTTTCAACCAGTAAATTTCTCAGGCTCTCAGTGAGTCAGTGATGGGAGCAAAACACTCACCTGGTCTTCCCTCTGTCCATTTCAACAACAATATAACTTGCCTCACAGCCACTGTTCACTGTCTAACTTCCTATGAGAAACCTTTAAAACTTTATGGCATGGGGAGGCACATTTAAAAGAACAAAACCTAAAAGGGTGGCTGTCGATCACTAGCCTTTTAATAAAGCTATCACTGGAATCAGCTGTGAGAAGAAAGCTGGGAAAACATTCCTTTGATAATGATAACTCCATGTAACATTGCCCATACTAGTACATTTGCATCCCACGCAAGGCCAGCAGAGGTATGTGTGAATAAACACAGGGACACACTCAACATATGCAAAACACCTTTTCAGTCCACATGCCTGCATTTACATAAAGAGGACATGTTGTTGACAAAAGAAATGAAAAGTACAAATGGAATCAAAAATCTACATTTGATCTTAGTAAAAAATAGCTGGGAAATTAATTGAGTATAAATTCCGAAGAGCAGTAATAGCACTCACAATGAGCCTAGTATTGGGAAAAAACATCCTTGACCCCTTCTTTTGATTGACTACAACCAACCTCAAAAGCAAAACAGAAGCCTTATGCCTTTAGTGGCCAGGCAGAGTTTTGCTATGCCTAAAGTATGGTAAAATTGAGTAAAGGGGATGAACTTACCTCCAATGTCTAGGTCAACTTTATAATTCATGAAGTGGGTATGGATCGTTCCCAAGGTGTGTTCGCCAACTCTAGACCCGAAATCGAGACCGTCGGCATAGAGGAATGAAGAACTTATGTAGCCCGTGGCAGACACTTTGGCTTCAATCACTCCATTCTGGTAGAACATAAAGTCCCACACATAGTCATAGTTGATGAGTGTGGAAACGGCCCTGATTACCAGGACGGTACTAGGTAGACCACCGTAATACATAGAATGCAAGTTGGAATAGTGCCGCCTCAGAGGTATACCTGCATTCTGCTCAAAAATGCATATTGAGTTTTTGACAGTTTCTGGAGACTGGGATTCAATCATATGGTGGGTATCCACGTAGGTAGCTAGATAAGGGCAGTCCACTCCCCTGACCAGCTCATGCGCAAATCTTCCGATGCCAAAACTGCTGTCTATGTACCTGGTTACGAGTAAACCTGGAGCATTCGAACCATAGATTGCAATGGCCTCCTGCACACTCAGCTCGTAGACAACCCTCTCCCCCTGAAATCTTACATCAAAGAGTCGCAACCCAGAGTTGACGTGCTTTCCAAAGGCGAAGCTCCAGGACTGAAAGAAGACTTGGTTGTCTTTGACACTGTAACGTGGGCCGGTGGGCTCATATTGGAAAGGAGTATTTGCGGCGGTGCCCCCTAAAGGATTCATGGAAGCAATGTCCATTTCAGGTGGCACTTTACCCATTTTTTCAACCATCACTTTGCCTGTTTTATACTCCTCCTCCAGGTGAACCATATCGTTGAAATACTTGCCCTTGTAAAACACTTTGACCACTCTCCACTGGGAGACATCTAGACTTTGATGATCAACCAGGATTTCCAAGCCCACCGGGTGCAGGAAGAAGCCACTACCACTAACGTTATGGAAGAGGACAAACCACGTTTTGCGGTCCCCAGATCGGAACCCACGGGGGACCGTGGTGAGAGCAGCAAAGTTTGTCCCATCATAGTCATACGCATCTTTCAGGAAGGTAGGCGCCTTGGCAAACTCTTTCTGGTAGATCAAAGAGTACATTTCCATGTACTCTTTCCCAATCACAGGTCTGCGGTGGTAGGGGAGCTGGTCTTTGTACTTCTGCAGAGTGATGTCTGAGTGGTAAGTTGGGCGAGGCAGAGGGCCTACCACGTACTCCGTGATATTAGGTACTTGCTGTTTGCCGAAGAAGACCACCGCCAGCGCCTCTCTTTTGGGCTGTGGTCCTCTGTTGTCTAAGAAATTCAGGGCATCTTGCTTTTTGGGGAGCACGACATCGACGTAGTAAATGCAGTTGTCGGAGGGGTTCGCTTCTGCAGCGTCTACAAAGTCATCGCCAAGGTTCTGCTGAAGGTAACGCACCACCTGCGATAACTCTGTAGGGGTGAGGTCAGAAAAGATCACACCCTGACCATCCTGCATTTCCTGTTGGCCAGTCTGCCTTTCCTGCTGGCCACTGTGTTTTTGGCCCCCGCACTCTTGCGCCTTGGCCCCTCCACCAGACAAGAGCACGCAGACCAGGGCTAAAATGGTGGCCAGTGCCAGGGCGAGCAGCACGAGCACGGCCTTAATATTCATGTCGGGGCAGTAGGCCCTGGGAGGAGAAGTGAGAACGGATGCTCCGGCGTCCTGCCCCGCGCGGCTGGAGTGGGTTTCCACTTCACGTGCCGCACATATTAAATATGCAGGGGGGCGGCTGAGTTTCATCAGAGGATAAGAGACAGGCGAGGGGGGAATGAATGTGGCAAGCCAAAATGGGCGGGCTACTCTTTGTGGCATCCAAAAAAGGATTGCTTTCTTGGGATTCTGCACCGAGACAGCCGAGTGTCTTCAAGGACGCCTCGAGCTGAGGGGGTTCATGTGAGGGCGCGCGGTGTTGTTTCCGCACTGAAAGCAGCCTGAGCGCTGACGGTGACGCAGTAAGAAAGTAACCAAATTGTACCCATCGAACCCTCTGCCGGGAACTGCAGGCCTTCATTCTTATGTTTTATTACAAGTTGTCCACACCCTTTATGAACGCAAAGCAAAATAATTTCATTAAAAAAAATGCAGAAGTAGGCATGAAAGTGTAGAGCGAGACTCTGGGCGGGAAAGCGTCCGTGAAAGTTTAAAGGTCAGTGCAGCACGTTGAAAATCAGCGCGTAATATGATTATTGCACCACACAATTGAAAAGCTTAACACTATCATGTTTATTTTTTTGTTGCATATTTATGTAGCGCGAACTCGACCCGAAGGTATTGGAGCTCTTTACACGAGCACCGTATTTACATTACACATTCAGATACAGGGAGATTAAGTGATTTGCCCAGAATCACAGGATGTGGACGCGACCCCGAGGCTCGAACCCTGGTTTGCAGCACCAAAGTCGGCAGTCTGGCCGACGGACCACATCCCCTCCCCACTTAATGGATTTTCAATTTTCTTAGTGTAATGCGACCAATATTCCCGGATCCAGACATTCATAACTCAACCAGCCCTGTTTTTAAAACGGGGTGAACAGTACTACAAGTCCCAGAATGCAAAGACCACTTCTGGACTGAATGAGCCATTCACGAATGGGCCTGGAAAACCTGAAAGCTCTGTGGTCCATTATGAAGGGGCCTTTGAGACGCATAATGGCAATGGTATGCCTTCGGCATTTCTGGCCTGTTTCAGTGCTTAATTTGAGCCTGTGGTTTCCGGTGCTCGGCACCAGTACTTGATTGTCAGCACCGGTACTTTTGACAGTCTACCACATTGCGGCACTGTATATCTCATTTAGAGATCAGGGCAAGAACAGTTCTTTATTCGTTCAATATAAGGTAAAAATTACTAATACCTGCCACCCACACCATCCTACTAGCATTGGGGGCATGGCAGAGTCCGAATTGTCTCACTTGTAGCAGTGTGATGGTTAGCAGGCTGGCATGACATTTGACAGCGCTGGCAAGGGCAATGGCTGTCCCAAGCTGCAGTTGCCTCCTGTCGAGGACCCAAACGCCTATGTCCCTGGCATCCTGCCTTTTCTTCTTCTCTCCTTCCCTCCCTCCCAGCGGCCTGGGTTCATTTTCAAAGCAGAGATGTAGGGATGGAATTCTGCTGCATGGCCTGCTGGTGCTGCGCGTTCCTGCTGCGTCTTGCTAGCCTTGTGCTTTCCTCCAGTGAACTAAGCTATCATGAACATCCACTGGTTGTCCTCCATCTTGTTCTTTGCTGTTCATCGTCAAGTGATGCTGGGGTGACCAGGGTCTCCCATTGTGTACTCTGCCATCTGATTGGGAGTGACTCCTGCCTCCTCAGCCCAGACAGTGTTGTGACTGGGGGTGGTGGCTGCAGGTTAATGAATACATCGCTAAAGGGTAACCATAGAAACGCACCTCAGTGGCATAGTCCAGCCTCAGCTGACCTGGGGGGAAGAGGAACTGAGAAGTATCTCTAAAGGAGCCCCAACAAGGTGAGACGTGACCCGGCTACTAGCGCAGTCCATCCATGAACCTCTTTTTACCTGTCGCGTCAAGTTCTCCAACAAGCCATTCCATATCCTGTCTCAAATTGTTTCGAAGCCATTTCAACCAGGGTCACCCTGAACCTCTTGTTACCTCACAATTACAAACTTAATCTGCTCTCCCAGCCATGACACACCAGTACCACGCTTGGCTCGTAATCCACGTAACCAATCACTCCATTAGCCCTCATCAGCAAGTCACGTGATTTCAATCAATCAACTCGGATTTGTAGAGCACAGCTAATCACCCGTGAGGGTATCCAGGCGGAAGGTTCTTGCTGGGGTCAACCAAAAAGCCAGGTCTTGAGTCCCTTCCTCAATTCTGGGAGAGAGGATGATGTTCAGAGGTGAAGGGGGAAGGCCAAATTTACCCCTCAAGACATCATTTCTATTGGTCTCCTAAACCAATTAGCCCCTTCAGCCGCTCACTTGTTACCCGATCAGTCATTCTAGATAGTCATCTGTCATCCCAGTAACACCTAAACTCTGTTTCACTCCACGTCTCCCTCCCCACCCCAACCAGTCACACGTTGCTCCTACAACTACTAAAAAAAACACCAATTGGTCACATGATCTGCCAGTCATTTCAGGGACCTATAATTCTATATTCCCGCCCCCTCCACCACCTATTACTATACCTCGTTTCCCATCCCTTTGCTATCACTGCCATAGATATTGCCTTGTGCTCCCAACAACAAGCTGGACCTAGAGAAAGTGCCTTTTAGTGCAGCGTTGAACACAAGGCAACACTTATGGTCATTGTTGCATCCACTTTAACCAAAGGACTGCCCCTCTCCATAGCTGCACTGAAACACACACAGCAGTTAGGGAACTTGCCTCCTCGGGGCAATGTTTTTTGTTGTTGTAATTATAGCATGTATGTCAGGCCTTCCTGCTTGTTCTAGACCTTTCTGAGCTCCAGGCCGATAGACAACAGTAGTGTTCACAACATGGGTGAACGAAAGAAGCCTAGACATGTATCCAAACACTCGCACATCTCATCCTTCTCTGTGCATGGTCAGGTGCTGAGACCTTTTTGTCAAGCTGTCTCACTAAATAGCCCATAGACTCTTTCTCCCTAGGAGACCTTGGAGATAGGGGTGCCTCCAAACGAGGTGCTGTCTCGAGCTTGCTGTTTACTCCCACATACGCATACCTCCAAAGAACCAGAGGTGCCGTATAAAGTTAGTGCATTCACCCCCCTCCATAGGTAGGCTTGCATCACAAGAACATTATAACTGCCCTAAGTTGCCCTTGCTCCAGCCTGCAGTGCGGGTACTACGTGAACATTCTGTGGCATGTCGGTCATTAAACAAAGGTGATCACCAAATATTCAGGGCACTTTGCACGCGTTTGTACTGAAAGGTATTCTTGACCAGGAAGTGCTGGAATGTTCCTGAAGCCTGCCCCTTTAAACTATTGCATCAGCCAGTTGATGGACCCATCATTGTCGACAGCGCAAAATCCATTGGTGTCATACTCGACAAAAAACTCAATCTACTCTACCACATCGATTCCATTGCAAAGTCTGCTCGATACCAACTGTGCCTTCATTGGGGGATACGTCGCTTCTTCCCGGAGCAAGACCTTAAAACCCTGGTCCAATCACTGGTTCTCTCCAGACTGGACTACTGCAATTCTCTTCTTATTGGCCTTCCCAAATCCCACCTGTCCCCCCTTAAATCTGTTCTCCATTCAGCAGCTCGTTTCATATATGGGGCCAAAAGAAGCGACCACATCACACCCATTTTATCCACCATCCGTTGGCTTCCCATCGAGGCAAGATCTATCTACAAGACTGCCTGTATCACCCACAAAGCCATGCACTCCTCCTCTCCTCGCTACCTGATGAATAAACTGAAACTCTCTGGAGGCTCCAGACCATCACGTAATGCGTAAAATTTATTGCTTGAACCTCCCACTTCCAAGAAGGAGAGATCGATGGCCCAATCCTTTTCAGGCAACGCAGTGAGAATCTGGAACTCACTTCCGCCTCAGCTCCAGACCACCACCTCTTCCCAGGTCTTCAAAACTGACCTCAAAGTTCTGCTTCTGCAAAGACACTTCCAAATTTAATTCACGCCCTCTCTATTATCTGAAGGAAGTCCTTCCATTATAGGAAATTCTGTTCTCCATGACTATAGAAGTGCCTTCCCAGTGTGTTCTTATGTTTTGAGTGTCTGCCATTTATTACAGTATTATACTTCTACATGTGTTTTGTACTCTTTTGTAACATGCACACATCACTTTTCCTCTTGTAACGTATCGTTTGTTACCTCTTGTATTTTGTTTGCTTTTGATACATGCACAATTGCCAACATTGCCTCATGTAACGTAACATTTGTTCTCGTGTTTTGAGTGTCTGCCATTTATTGCAGTATTATACCTCTACTTGTACTTTGTAGGCTTTTGTAACATGCACACATGTCACCTTTTCCTCTTGTAACGTATCATTTGCTACCTCTTGTATTCTGTTTGCTCTTGATCCATGCACAATTGTCCCTATTGCCTCAATGTAACGTTTGCTTTTGTAACATGCTCACTTGTCATTTTCTCCTCCTGTATCATTACTGTTCCTATTGTGAAGCGCTCTGACACCTTCGGGTAAAGTCTGCGCTATAAAAAAACGCATAAAATAAATAAATAAATAAAATGGAGCTGAGGACTGTCTGTATCACCCATGCACCAAAGGCAGACCAGAGGCACAACATTCCTATCCAAACCTGCTAAAGTTACATTGTTCAAGTCATTCATGGCCACCACTTAGAAGGTGAGAAGGGTGTAGGCAGTGATCCTGGCTATGGTAACCCACTCGCTCCATCTGGTTATAGCTTTAATCGATAACACCGCAGAAAATGACAGTCTACCCAGGCGGACAACCTCCACTGCTGCCCTACCCTCCTCCCTTTCAGGGAGTTGCAAGCCCAGTGCGGGCTCCTATTCAAAGAGCTGTTTGCAAGCATCTTAGCACCACATACATGTGTTCTAGGCATACCAATACAAATATGGCATGTCACTCAAACATGACTGTATCCACAAACATCTGCCCACTGGAAAACATCACTGAAGTGACACAGAATGATCCTGGGTGCCCATTGTTTCATCAGATTCATAGGACATGACTACAAGGAAGGGGAGATGAGTTGAGAACATCGGTGACATTGAGTCAAAAACAAGCACCACCACTGTCTCCATAGCGGAGGCTGATGATAAGGGCCTCTTGGGTATAGGCTAAAGGAAGGATGGTACAAGGGGGTGCAAAAGTCAGAACTCAGGAAAAGTGCTCTGATATGATCCATGGTACATGGTGGGAGGACCAACCCTCGCCTCACTCTAACCAGATAATGTCGGAAATGAATCGGGCCACCCACGACACAGCCCAGACTTGCCCTCGATGACAAAGCAATCCAACCAGATATTCACACCCTACACAGATGAGGCTGGACAGAGGGAACCACACAAAGAGCACATGAAGGGCAGGCAAGGAAGACAAAGAGGGGGCAGAGGAGAAACATGTATGTGTGTAATTGCAATAATATTACCCATTTATGTTGGTGTTGGTCAAACTGATTGTTTCAGGGCTTGGTTGTTTTTATAACTACTCAACCAAACCAATTTTGATAGTTTTAGAAGAATAAAAGACTGATGAAAATCCTGCAGGCTCTAGTTTATGCCTTGATTGTGATACACAAATGTCTGCAGTAGGTGCATCACTCACTGAGCTATTTTACTATTATTGTAACTTGTGTCCCACATGTTAATCAAAGATCCCTGTAACAAAAACAGTGAGCAACTGACCTACTGTAGTTACAATACAAATCTAACAACCAACATTACATGTGCTCTGGTGCAGGCACATCAACCCTCTAAGGATTCATGAGGATTGAAACTATTACCATAGATTGACCTGCACAGTATTCTCACCCGAAGTCAGGAATAACAATTGAAATATAAAGAGGCTTTCCTGTTTTCAGTTTCTATTTTAGGTAAATTCTGGTGGGGTAATTCAGTGTTTTCAAGTGATTTCCGTGCCTTAAAAAAACAGTGGTTATCAGTGGTTACACATTTTTGCGCCATTAAAAACAACAGAAACAGTGCTTTTCCGGTGTTTATGTAACGTTTTGCTTTTATTATTGCTTGCATTCTACACTGATAATGCATGGTATATATATGGTGTACGTACAGTCTATATGAGGTCCAAATACATTTTTGCAAAGCACAAGTTTCTTACCTTCGGTAACGATATATCTGTAAGAAACAATAGTAGTGATAGATTCCTTACCTTACAATTACCCCAGGCGTCAGACTGGATCCGGAATGTTTTTGTCAGCAGTACCCCTGCGCGTCAGTAGGCATCGTCGTGCGGCTCCGCGTGCGTCGTTAGCGCTGGAATGATGTCCCTGGAGCTATTTAGATGCGCCCACGCACACTGACATCAGTTCTGTACACGACTTTCCGCGCCAGGAACGCAGAGCCACGCAAGAAACTGACCACTGGTGCCATGAAACTAGGGCCCTAAAAGGGATGACCTTAACCCTAGAAATCAGTTAGTATAATAGGGAAGTTGGGTGGGGCGGTAAGGAATCTATCACTACTAATGTTTCTTACAGATATATCATTACCGAAGGTAAGTAACTTGTGCATCTGAAAGAAACACGTAGTGATAGATTCCTTACCTTAGAATAGATACCCCAGCAATAGCAACCCTGGTGGTGGGTCTGCGAACCAAGATCACACCAGAAAGTCCTGGAGAACAGAACGGACAAAGAAGCCGTCTCTCCGGACTTGGCTGTCCAGGCAGTAGTGCTTGGTAAACGTGTGCAGCGAGGCCCACGTAGCTGCCTGACAGATGTGATGCAAGGGAACACCCCGTCCCAAAGCAGTAGTGGCTGCCGCCGCCCTGGTAGAATGGGCGAGCAGCCCCACCAGAAGCCCTTTTTTAGCCAAAGAAAAGCAAGCCTTTATGCACAGAACGACCCACCAAGAGATGGACCGCTTGTGCACAGCCTGACCTTTCTTGGCGCCCACGTAGCCAACAAAGAGCTGGTCATCCACCCAGAACAGTTGTGTGCGGTTTAAATAGAATGAGAGCGCATGCTTTGGGTACAGACGGTGGAGCCTCTCTTCCTCTTTCGAGGGATGCGGAGGCGGAAAGAAGGTAGGCAAAGTGATGGTCTGCCCGATGTGAAAGGCAGTGACAACCTTCGGCAGAAAAGATGGACGAGTCCTTAGAACCACTTTGTCCGGATGGACAGAGAGAAAAGGAGGTTTAGAAGAAAGAGCCTGGAGCTCACTTACTCTTCTGGCAGAGGTGATGGTCACCAGGAAAGCTGTCTTTAAAGTGAAAAGACGAAGAGGACAGTTGTGAAGTGGCTCAAAGGGAGCACACATCAGATATGTCAGAACCAGGTTCAAGTCCCACTGAGGCATTATGAAAGGAACATGAGGGAAAAGATGAGTAATGCCTTTTAAGAATCTATTTACAACAAGGGACTTGAAAAGGGAAGGCTGATCTGGAAGCCGTAAAAAGGCTGAAATGGCCGAGAGATAGCCCTTGATAGTGCCCAGAGCAGAGCCCTGCTGGGCCAAAGAAAGCAGGAATAGAAGACCTCTGAAAGAGGGGCAGAAAGGGGATCCACAGCCTTTGCTGTGCACCATGCCACAAACTTTTTCCAACAGCAGACGTAGACGTCTTAGTGGAGGGATGCCTGGCTGCCAAGATTACGTGACAAACTTCGGGAGGCAGGTCAAAAGACGTCAACTGCCGCCGCTCAATCTCCACGCAAGGAGGTGGAGGCTGGACAGGTTCGGGTGGAAGACCGTCGCCTGTTGCTGTGACAGAAGATCCTCCGAAGAGGCAGTCGGATCGGGGAATCGATAGCCATGCTGAGTAGCTCGGGATACCATACTCTTCGAGCCCAGTCCGGAGCCACAAGAATGACTTGGGCCCGGTCGTGCTTGATCTTCTTCAGCACTCTGGGCAGAAGTGGTATAGGCGGAAAGGCGTATAGTAGACCGCAGCTCCACTCGTGACGAAAAGCGTTGCCTAGCTAGTGCCGCCTTGGAAATTCCAACGCGCAGAACTGATGACATCTCTTCGGTGGCGAATAGATCTAACCAAGGCTCTCCCCACTGATGAAAGAGACCTTGCGCCACGTCCGAGTGCAGACGCCATTCATGATCCATCATGCACCGGCGGCTGAGTTCGTCCGCCCTAGCGTTCAGAGAACCTTGAACCACCAGGAAAATGCCCTGATGTTCTAGCCATGTCCAGAGGTGCAGAGCCTCCTGACATAGGGTCCATGACCCCACCCTGCCCTGTTTGTTGCAGTACCACATGGCGGTGGTGTTGTCCGTGAACACCTGCACTACTTTCCCCTTGACAGAGGGAAGGAATGCCTTCAGTGCAAGTTAGATCACCCGAAGCTCCAGAAGGTTAATATGGAGCCGGGACTCCGCCGGAGAACAGAGTCCTCTGATCTCCACCTCTCCCATGTGGCCGCCCCAGCGCAGAAGAGACGCATCCGTCCCAACTGCGAGCCACCACTGCAATTTTTTGTGCAGTGCCCTCCGAGATCTGGACGTGATCGGACAGGTTGCCCTGATGTTGTGCCCACTGGAACTTCAGGTCCCACTGCAGAGCCCGCATATGCCATCTGTCATGATCCACCAACAGGATGCAGGAGGCCATCAGGCCCAGTAGCCGGAGAGTCATCCTGACCGAAACCCGGGATAAAGGCTGAAAGATGGGAATCATAGCCTGAAGATGCCGGACACGCTCCTCAGGAGGATAAAACCGGCACTGCACTGAATCCAGAACCGCTCCAATGAAGAGGAGCTTCTGATAGGGGATCAGGTGAGACTTCAGCACGTTGATGGAGAACCCCAGCAAATGCAGGAGGTCGGCCGTAGTCTGGAGGTGGGAGATGACTGCCTGGGGCGAGCCCGCCTTCAACAACCAGTCGTCGAGATGGGGAAGACTGGGACCCCTGATCTGCGCATATGAGCTGCGACCACCGCCATCACTTTCGTGAGCACCTGAGGGGCGCTGGTAAGGCCAAAAGGGAGCACGGTGGACTGAAAATGCTCGTGGCCTACCGTGAACCGCAGGTAACGCCGGTGGGCTGGCAGGACGGGAGTATGAAAGTAAGCGTCCTGCAAGTCCAACGCTACCATCCAATCTTGCGGGTCTAGGGCAGACAAGACCTGAGCAAGTGTTAGCATCTTGAACTTCTCCTTTCGGTGGAAGCGATTGACGTTCCGAAGGTCTAAGATAGGACGCAGACCCTTGTCCTTCTTGGGGACCAGAAAGTAGTGGGAATAACAACCACAACCTACTTCTGGCCCAGGAACGCGCTCGATGGCCCCCTTGGCCAAGAGGGCTGTGACTTCCTGCTGAAGAAGCGCAAGATGGTCCCCCGACATGCGGTGGTATTGAGGTGGCATGGCTGGAAGGGAAGTCTCGAAGGGGAGGGAGAAGCCCCTTTGGACAATTTGCTGCACCCACTTGTCCAAAGTGATGTTGCGCCAGTGGGGGAGATGATGGCGAATTCTGCCGCCCACTGTGGTTTGATGGGCCAGAAAGGTCGGACTAGGAAGGCTTTGCAGTGGATGCTGCGGGAGTGGAGGTGGACTGACCCGCCCGCTGTCCCCCTGAACCGCCTCGACGGTTCCCACGTCCATGGCTGCGCTGTTGTTGCTGCTGCATTGCGAACGTTGTGGGCACCCCTTCCGTGGCTACGAAAGGCAGAAGGCGGAGGAGGCCGAGTGGCCAACAGACCCAAGGACTTGGCCGTTGGCCATGACTCCTTAAAGCGCTCCAGGGCACTACCTGCCTTATTGCCAAAAAGGCAAATGCCATCAAAGGGCACGTCCATCAGATTGTTCTGGACATCCCCAGAGAAGCCAGATGTTCTCGGCCAGGCGTGGGGCCTAAGCGCCACCGTCATGGAAATCGCCCTGCCCAGTGAGTTGGCAGTGTCAAGCCCACAACGGATAGTGAACTTAGCTGCGTCTCTCCCAGCAGCAATAGCTTGGCCGAGTACTGTCTGGGCCTCCTCCGGACAGCTAGGAAAACGCGTCCCACACAGAGAGGGAATAATGGCCCAAGAGGCATGTGGTGTTCACCGACCGCAGGACTAAGCTGGCAGATGAAAACAGCAGCTTCTTGGATTCCCTATCCGGAGGTGCAGAAGGGAAAGAGCTCTGGGATGCAGAGGCTTGGACAACCAAGCTCTCAGGAGTGGGGTATTGGGAGAGGAAGAGGGGGTTGCCTGGAGCCGGGCGATGGTGTCGGGCCACGTTCCCGTCCACAGGAGCCCCTGCATTGGGCCTGGACCAGGTGCCCAAAAGAACGTCAGACAGTGCTTCATTAAAGGGCAGCATGGGCTCCAAAGAGGTCGCTGCCGGATGGAGCACTTCTGTCAGGAGGTTAGTCCTGATGGCCACTGTAGGGAGTTTGAGCTGGAGGGCCTCGGCCACCCTACGCAACAACACTACGTAACTGGCTCCCTCCTCCGTGGCCACGGTAGGAGAAAACAGCAGGCCAAGTTCAGGTGAGGTGTCAAGACCACTGGCATCCCCCAAATGCTCTGCCCAGTCTGGGTCATAAGCACAGTCTTGTGCGAGAGGGTCCTCAGACCCCTCCCAGTCCTCCCCTTCCTCCGAAGTCTGTGGAACAGGCTGAAAATACGGAGAACGGACGTAGGAAAAAATGGCCCCATCGGCGTCGGAATCGGCGCCAAGCGGCGCCGATCCAGCACCGTGTCCGATTCAGGGCTGAAACTTGGGACGACGTCGTCCCGAGGAGCGGGCGACGTCGGAGGTGGTGCCGGTGGGGGTGAGGTGGAGGTGTTATAAGGTCAACCAGCGTCGACCGGGGTCCGATTCCGGATCCCAGGGGGTCCTGCGGTGCCGGAGCTACCGGTGACGCCTGGGCAGAGTCGCCGGCGATGGAAGGACAGGACCCCCATTCAGGCCTGTGGGGCCCAAAGGCGCACCGGCGGGGCCAGACGGCCCAAAGAGTCAGGCCATGGCAGCAAGAAACTCTTGCACCTGGGCAGGCGTCGCCGACAGACCCGGGAAGGGTGGTTAGACCAGCGGCGATGTCGCAGGCTCCGCCGGAGCTGCGTGGGTGGCACCACCTGCACCCTCAGCCACGTCGCGCGACGGGCGAGGGGAAGTCGAGGAGCGATTATGCTTCTTCGACTTCTTTTTGGAATGTTTCGACTTACCCGACCCGAGTGCGAAGACTTAGCTCCAGAAGAATGGTGGTGACGGCTCCGCGACCGGTCCCTCGACCTCCCACGGGACCGGGACCTTGAGCGGCGCAGAGCCGACTGCCGGAATTCCAGCAACTTTCTGGACCGCTCCCGCAAAGTCTTCCGCGCCATGGCCTGGCAGTCGGGGCACGACTTGGAGTCGTGGTCGCGCCCCAGGTAGTAGAGAGACACGCGGTGTGGGACCATCACCGACATCATGCGGTGACAGTCCCCACAGTTCTTAAACCCGGGCACCCCTACGACACCAGGAGTCGATCGACTCGAGAAAAAAAGAGACAAAAGGCCTAAAAAAACTCAGTCAAAAAATGACTGGAGGTACCAGCTCTTCCCGGATCTGCGCTTACTGGAACAGAAAAGAAAGAACTGACGTCAGCGCATGTGGGCACGTCTAAGTAGCTCCAGCGACATCATCCTGGCACCAACGACGCCAACAACGCATGCGGAGCCGCACGACGGTGCCTACCGACGCGCAGGGGTACTGCTGATGAAAACTTTCCAGATCCAGTCTGACACCTGGGGGTAAGGTAAGGAATCTATCGCTACGTGTTTCTTTCAGTGTAGTCCACCATACAATAATTCTTCAGTGAGTCTTTGGTAATTTGAGCTCGCTTTTTCCTTCCCATGTAAACTTTTTTCTGTGAAAAGGCCCTCTCAACATTGGCACTTGAGACAGGCAACACCAAAACAGCCAGTACACAATTTGCTAACTCTGGCCACTGACCTAGCTTTCCATGCCAGTACTGGTGCACTTGAAGATTGCGATTCTCTGGGCAGGTTCTGCAACATTTGTGTTGAACTGAGCGCTTATTAAGGGTGGGCGACAAATTCAGTTCTGCTCACGTAAATTGCGAAATTTTGCCATTTTCGTGTTCCGTGCGGAACGCAAAAATTTCAAAACTTCCTGATCCGCGGGGGAACGGAAATATGCAGGGCAGGATTCATTCTGGCACGATACTCCTGTCATTTTAAACCTCAACAGGAAGCACAAACAGATTTAAAGCAGGTGCCCGAGTTGAAGGTCACTTTCAGTAACGCATTAATCAGCACAAAAGATTCGTGAGCACGGTGGAGGCTAGGCAGGTGTGCTTTCTCCCCATATCTACCGTCAACAATTTGCTGTAATCCTTGATGGAGGTCTGTGCATCCATGAGTTTCTCGCGCGCAATCCCCGTGTAGTTCCTGACACCAGGAGGTTCTGTCTCCTCATCTGCTGCTCTGGTCGGTCTCTGACCCTTTATAAACAAGAGACATGTTAACTGCATAGAAGCCCCGCCGTTTGGCCCCAGCCCACACACCAGTGGTGTGCAACGCCTTCCCGCCCTTTCCCCACTATGATGGACCGCTCACTCGAGGGACCCCGGCGCCCATCGGCGCGGTGGCAAAAGTTACAGACACACATGGTCGCTGGAGACAACTCTTCTGGCCCTTTACGCAGCTGTAGTGTAGGAAAAGCACTATACATTTCATTACCCACCGACGTAGCACTTACTGATTAGCCAGTAGAAAGTACTCCAGTTGAGTATTGCACAAAACTGTGGCATCTTCTTGTATGCAGGGCAGGATTCCTAGTGGCACGATGCTCCTGTCACAAAAATTAAACCTCAACAGGAAACACTTACAGATATAAATAAAGCAGGTGCCCGAGTTGAAGGTCAAATTCAGTAACGCATTAATCAGCACAAAATCTCTGCGATCACGTGAAATTTTGGGTGATCGCGGAGATTTTTTTGCAGTTTCGCGATATTTTACGAAAGGCACTTTCGCAAATTCCGCCCACCCTTAGCGCTTATACCCTCAGAGTTATTGAAGCAGTCAAAAATGAAGCAGCACTTTTACAACTGTAAAAGCTTTCTAGAAAGCATAGGAGAAGCACTGAGCCCCCTGGCTACGCGCTTCTCTAATTTCACTGTACTAGGAGATATCAATATCCATCTTGATTCACCTATGGATTCCTCAGCACTCACCTTTAGGGATACCATGGACGTATTGGGCCTGACTACATGCGTCACACAGCCCACTCATGAGGCGGGGCACACGATTGACTGCATATCAACTAACCTGCAAGACATTCAAATCAAATCCCATAAAATCCTAACCTGGACAGATCATACATTAATACCATTTGTACTACCATTTAAAATACTTAGAAATAATAAACTCGCAGGGAAAACTGTACACAGCAGTCAATTAGAATGGAAAGACGCCATGAAACATCCAAAACTGCTTAACATAGCAAAAGAACACGAACCTTCATGGTCAAGACAGCCTGAAGATGATAATAACAACTTCAGGAAATGGATGTCAGTCTTGAAAGCAACAGCAGCCCCGACCAGCCGTAAACCTAGACCTACGGCTAAAAAACAATCAGCACCATGGTTTAACCCCATGTTAAAAATAAAACAAGGAGAGGTTCGTAGAGCCGAACGCAGATGGAGAACTAACTACTGCATTGAAGACAGGAATAACTACAAATCCACCAGAAGCGCATATCATGCTCTGATTAAACAAGCCAAAACCAACTTTTACACCTCGGAAGTAGAAAATGCCAGAAACAAACAAAAAACTATTTTTAAAATTGTCAATAGTTTTAATAAACCTAAAATATTAGAACAAGAAATACCGCCTTCAGAACAATTATGCAATACCATCGCAGACTACTTTGAAAACAAGGTATTAGCACTCACCAAGGATTTCATCACCGCTGAAGTTAGGGTTAATGAGGAAAACGTGGAAAGGGACAGACTGGAAACTTTCCTGCCCATTAGCCTGGACGAGACCCATAAGGCTATCTTAGCGGCCAAGTCAGGTTCCCCGTTTGACCCATGTCCTCCCGCACTGCTACATATGATGGTGGAGGTAGCTAACCCTGTGATTAACAGCATTGTGAACTCCTCTTTGACCACAGCAACAGTCCCAGCTGAATGGAAGCTAGCGGCAGTCAAACCATTGCAAAAAAAGCCACTCCCTGATCCTACCACCTTATCCAACTTAAGACCAATTTCCCTTCTCCCTATGCTGTGTAAAATCACTGAAGCCTGTGTAAATAAACAGATTACCAAATTCCTGGAAGGAAATGAAGCCTGGCATCCCAATCAATCGGGTTTCAGGGCTCAACACTCCACGGAAACTGCCCTCCTGCTCACCTCAGATACCATCCGCATGGCCCTGGACCAGGGTAAGAAGGCTGTCCTGATTTTATTGGACCTGTCGGCGGCCTTCGACACTGTGTCACACGCCATTCTGATTAACAGACTTGAAACCTCTGGCATTTCCGGCACAGTGTTGGAATGGATCAAAAACTTCCTGAGTGACAGGAGACAAGTAGTTACTCTCGGAGAATTTCGCTCCAAGGAAAAACTGATAAAGATGGGCGTTCCACAGGGCTCAAGCCTCAGCCCAACGCTGTTTAATGTCTACACCGCCCCTTTAATTAAACTAATATCGTCATTTGGAATTGATGTAGTCGCCTATGCTGACGATACTCAATTGATATTGGTTCTGGACAAAGACACACAGGAATGGGAAGAAAAACTTAAAAACTGCCTCACGGCAACCTTTGATTGGATGAAAGTCAATCATCTAAAATGCAACACAGGCAAGACAGAAATCGTGCCAATGGGCCCAAATAACAACTTCACGCCCAAAACCTGGTGGCCAGAAAAGGCAGAAATCCCACCGAACACAACCCAATCGGCACGAAACCTAGGGATTACATTTGACAGCAATCTCTCGTTCAAGCAGCAAGCCTTGAAAGTGGCAGGTAACTGCTTTGCCATTATTAAAGGACTCAGGAAGTTTTTCGACCTCCTTCCTCTTGAGGCTAGGAAGACGGTAACAGTTGCTTTGGTGACGTCGCGGATAGACTATTGTAATAGCCTATATGCAGGTACTACAAAAACCACCACACATAAACTTCAAATGGTGCAGAATGCCGCAGCTAGGTTAGTCCTTAAATGGCCGAAGAAATCTTCTGCATCATCTGCACTAAATACTCTACATTGGCTCCCAATTAACAAGAGAGTCCTCTTCAAAATACTGATTATCACCTTTAGAGCCACCCATGCTCTGGGACCAAAATACCTACAGCAGAGATTCGCCAGATACCATCCCTCTCGCAATCTCCGTTCATCTAGCTCTAATCTCCTGTCAGTACCTAGGTTCAATCTCAGCACAAGAGGTGGCAAATCCCTTCCAGTACTTGGGGCAAAAGCATGGAACACTCTTCCCCCCGACCTTCGTGCCCTAGACAAGGAAAAAGATTTCAGAAAGGGACTGAAAACCTGGATCTTCAAGCTACAGGACTCCCGCGTTAGAGCACTAGTGTAACAGTTGGGTGAGTTCCATCCACTCCCTACCTGTTTCCTTCATCACTAAATCAGTATCTGGCGCCTTGATGCTCCCTGGAGTGACTGCAGCGCGGTACAAATGCTATTTTACATTACATTACATTACATTACATTACAACTGCAGAGAAAAATCTCCTTTACCGAAGGGATCTAGAATTTGTACAGAGTACAACACTGAGGGTTCATTGACTTCAAATGCCGTGGTTGGTGAAGGGCATTTCTATGCATCATTGCAAGCCATTTCTCATACATTGTAAAATAAAAGTTCCTGAATTGCTCTTCAACATTGCTTTGTTTATCAAGTGGCAAGCACTCTAACATAGAACATGTTGCAGTGCCAAAGTCACTAAAGGTGACACAGAGCCTACTCTAAAGGAATTATGTTTTCCTGTAAAATTCTAAAAATCTAAGATGCAGTAGAGTGTACTTTGTTTCACACCACTATCAATATGTGATCAAAGATCCTCACATTTCTTGCCATTGGCATCATCACTCAGCAAACACTCTGTAAACGGTTGCCGCATGGATAATATTGCATCCACAGCCCCTTGGAATGAGAACCATCAGCTAAGTGACACAGTTGGGATGACTCTTTCTTTGATGCAACACAAAGCACAAAATGCAAAAATGGTGCGTTTTAGTTCCCGCGCACAACAAAACAGTTCACCAGAATTGACTAAAAAGCCATTAACATTCTTCATTCACTCTGAAGATTTTAAAGATCCTTTCAGCAGACCATCTAACAAGTGGTGAGGATCTCTTACAGGGAGGCACTTCAGCTCAGGTATCGATTTTGATAGGTCATCACACAACTTTTTCATATTCGTAGTTGAATCACTGCAGATACAAACAATTTCACTCCAATCTTTGTTGACATTGGAAAGAACTTTTTTACAGCAGCATTCCAAGTGACACTGCCTTCCATGTTCCATCCTGTCATGTTTTTACCAGTATCCCAGGTGATTGGTGATAGCACTCTTTTCATATATACTTGTCACTATACCTTGCATTGAAAGTTTACATCCTGAGGTGATGGCAATTCACCTACTATCAATACTGACTCACTAGAAACTGGGAGCTGATATATCAAGGTTTTTTACCCATTCTCTGTGGGTAAATGTGATGGCACATATTGGGAACAATACTTATGAAACCAGCCATTTTACCTATCAGTGAAAAAATCAAATGCAGCCAAAATATCAAATATGATTTTGATATTTCCTGATCCTCTGAAGATTATAAAATGATTTAAACAATACCTAAAACATGCTTCTAAACCCTGTATCTTTAGACCAATGTCCACAAAACTGAAAAAAGCAAAATGAAGAAAAAACAATATTTTAGTGACATCCAACAAAACTCAAGCAGAATAATTTTAGCCCAGTCTTTCTTGCTGCTAGCTCGTATAACAAAGTTAGATTGTATTGGCCACTTCAGGAAGAAAAAAAATGACTCTTTCCCTCTCCTTTTCCTTTCTTTGAATGCCATTTTGTTTGTGGTTATGTAGGTGTTTTTTCAGTGTTTATATGTTTACACTGGTGAGGGCTATTTTCCTTTCGGTGGAGTTTTGTCAGTTGTTATAGGTTTAAACCTAAAACCAGCCAACCTAAATATAAACTTAAAGCAGAAACTGCAAAATGAAAATATGCCAAAGGTATTTTAGAGCTGATGATTTTAAATGATTTAATAAAGGCACACTGCTATATTAAAAGCTACTAATGAGATTAATACAAACATTGGTTTTTATGCCCAAACCATGCACAAATATCCTGTCTTTTTCTATGAGAAGTGGCATAAGTCCAGTCCTGCAGATCTTCCAAGAGTATGGGGACCTTAACTGGATGCTCACACGAAAGGTCGCCTACATAGAACTAATACCCCTTGGATACCAACAGGCTGTTACACCATGGCATGTGTGCCTAATGGTTCTGAGACAATAGAACAGCAGTTGCAAGTTTTCCTACCCCGTATAATTGGTACAGCACACAATCAGCAGTGTAAGCATCCCTCATATAACAGGTGCAGCTGGACAGCAGCTGTGCAAGTGTCCCTCCCTTAGGAGCAGGTACAGCATAGTAACAGCAGTACAGGCATTCCTCGCTGACAGAAAAGATCTAGCACTACATCAGCAAGACAAGCTTCCTGAATATAGCAGGCACAGCAGAGTTTGCCGCAACAGTGCAAATACCCATACCTATTTGAAGGGCATGCTTCAGTATGATTGTGTGGATCGGAAAGTGTATGGATGGCTGAGGTGGTGACTGGTTAAATATGGATGGGTAAGTGGGAAGTGAATGGCTGAATCAGTGTGGGAGTGGATAGAAGAATGGGTGGTAGGATGGTACGGTAAGTTGGTGGGCAGTTGGGTGAATGGGAAGCTTGATGGCCCATGAAGTTATGTTTGGATGATTGCTGAATTTGTGTGGATGGATGAGTAGATGTCTGTGGATGGAGAATGTGGGTGAAAAGATAAAGTCTGTGGTTTGAGGATTATTTGTGCAAAGGTGAGCAACGGTCAGTTTGTGTGTCTATGGAGGGAATAATGGGCACTTTGTCTATGAGGTTTATGGGTATTCTTTTGGTATGTGGGTGGATGTAAATGTGGAGTGATTATTTGTAGGTGAGCAGGTGCTGATGGATCCTTGCACCTTCATGCTTCTGCATCTGGAGCTACGCTTCTTGGCACATCATGAATAGTGATCTTGTAGGGCACTGACAGTTGCATGCCGAGCAACAAAGCTCGGTGTTTCACTGTAATGGGACAGCAGCACCACCTACTACCATTAGCTATCCTGATACTAGGACTGGGGTCCTGGCTTTTGTGCACTTATGTGTCATATACCACTGTTAGAAGATTCTGAAAGCATGCTGGTAAAAATTATCTCATCTGTGTCTCTGACAATGCTGGCTGTAAGATAGGGACAATACAAAAAAGCTTATAACTTAAAAAATAGATGAAAACCTTCTCAGAATGAGATATAACACACGGTAGCACTTAAATAAAGCTTTGACATGTACATTCTAAAACATGAGCCATCTATGGACGAGGTGTAACAAGCGGCAGCACTGAAATAAAGGACTGACATGCACATTCCAAAAAGCGAACCACTTCAGAATAAGATATAACATGCGGTAGAACTGATAACAAAGTGGATGGCATGCATATTCCCATAAGTGAGCCATCTTATAATGAGGTGTAACGTGGTAGCACTGAAATAAGGGTTGGCATCCATGGTTCAGACAGTAAGCCATCCCAGAACGAGGTACAACATGCAGTAGTACTGAAAATAAAGGGGTGAGATGCACATTCCAAGAAGTCAGCTATCCGAAAATGAGGTATAACATGCAGTTGTATTGAAAAGAAAGGAGTAACATGCATATTCCGAGAAGTGAGCCATCCCAGAATAAAGTATAACATGCAGTGGTGCCGACATGCATGTTCCAATTCTATGATCACATACACACAGCTGTGGCTCCAATAAGCGTGTTAACAAACTTGCATGTTATCAGAGCGCTCTTTATTTACAATGCTTAGGACTAACATTGCACAAAGCAGCAATAAGAAGTAATATTCTGTATGCTAAGGAACTGTGAGCACCTGTACATGTTTGCATTCTGATTTTCACCCTAGTACATTATACTTCAGAGAACTGAAGAACCAGCTTTCGCTGCTGAAGCACTGTGCCCTAAGCACCACACCCAAGGCCCGACAGGGGCACAAATCTCTGACACTGTTGGGGATTGACTCATCATCCAGGACAGTACACAGAAGTGGAGTGTCTTCATCTAACATGTATGATCCCAATCAGAAGGTCCCAACTGGCCCTGCCAAGCATGACCCAACTAGGAAAATATTCAAGGGTGTTGCCTCCCAGGTACAAACCTGAAACCACACCCATGGCCTTTCTCTTTATCTATGTTAATAGTAGGTTGGACGAACAACGTTTTATAACGACAATGAGAACTGGCTATATCTGTATGAAGTGATCCTGGGAGAGACAGGCTTATTGGGCACTGGAATCCTTGTATCAGTCTGGGAAAAGACCCACAGTATTGTCTAATAGTATACTTAAAATAGAAGATAACCTACTGACCGCTCCTTCTCCTTCCTCGCGGCCAGAGCCTGGAACGCCCTTCCGCTCCACCTCAGACAGACAACATCGCTCCCCATCTTTGCAAAAAACCTCAATACCTGGCTCTTCGACAGACCCCCTCTTTGATGGACTGGAACCTGCACCCCCCCACCCCCAGCGCCTTGAGACTCTTACGGGTGAGTAGTCGAGCTCAACAAACGCCTGATTGATTGATTGATTGATTGACCCAACATGACCCCAACAACACTAAACCCTAACATAACCTCTTTTGGAACACAAAGAGCATAGTGGAGACACGCCATTTATTTGGGCACCAACATGTTTCCAACAGCCCTTTCTGCTAAAAAATAATATACATTGACTTCTAAATCAATATATGAGACAGAACAGACAGCTCACACATATCCAACAATGCACATATTTACTGCTTATCGCCTGATCGCACTGGCCCAATAAAATGCAAAAAGTGCCAGACTATTGAAACCATGCATAAATTGTGCTTAACCCGTTCCGTGCTCGCGTCGGCCAAAGGCCATCACGAGCACTACCTCGCTAGTGCTGTGCACGTCCGTTGGCCGACGCGGCCCGCTCACTCATTAGAACTCCCGCACCGCGGCGGTATGTGCGCCGCGGTTAAGGAGTTAAATCTTCATTCTAGAAGTTGGAGAGAGGAATCAGGTGAAAATGGTGCACCCAGTAATTACTGCACTCTACTACGGTGGCACTTAATGGGTTGCAATTGTATTTATAACTACTTAGGCAACTGTTGAAAATATGGGCAAACAAAAAGAAGAACAAAAACCCAGATCAATCTCTGTAAGAAACAATTTAATAGTATCAAAAAGGCTAAGTATACAAAAAACATGATCAATATACATTAAATTATTAAATGATCCAAAATAAATTTTTCGTTATTTTAAATATTTTAAAAGAACAATGTGTTCTTCCATCTGAAAAGTGATGGAGCAAGCCTGTGTATTCAATCACACTTCCACATTCATCCTTCTAGAATGGACACAATGGATTTATTATTTTTTATAGAAAACAAACATAAGGAGTGTGCATATACAGCTACATTCTTTAGTAAATATTTAGTACAAATTGCATTTCTGATGAATTGTATTTTAATGGCCCAATTAAGATCACATTTATTTCATTTGACATCGTCCTACTTATCTTGCAGTGGACAGCACTAATCACCTGCATTATCGAGCGTAGGAGCTTTCCCATTAGGCCAGCACAGCGCGTGGAATTAGCAGCGCGTTTTTTAACCGAGTGCCCGTTTTTTCTTAAAATATATTGCTTATTTAATTAATTGTTGTACCTTTGTTTAGAAAATAATTTTGAGATTAGCACTTACTTGCATTTTAAATTGGGCCCCTCACTGCGCTTTTCGCAGGTCTTTAGTCTGGTAAATTGCAGTGCCGCCATCTTGGGGGTAGTTTAGGGACTCTGTAGAGGCGCCACTTCTGCGAGCGCTCTAGTTGGAGACACAGGAGGCGAGGCCCCTACTTAAAGCTACCATGAAGACGCGCAGCGGTGACGCGCAGCGGAAGCGCCGTCTCAGCGCCGGAGTCACGCCAGAGTCCAGCCCGTCTGTGCCCGTCCGGGCCCAGACGGGCGTAGGGCCCGATACTTCGTCGAAACCTAATCCCGTGAGGCGCTCTTACGAGCGCGACGAACTCATGGCTCTTCGGCACTCATTATCTGATAGCGATGATCCTTCTATGCAATGCCCATCTCCCCCTTTAGTTGGGGGGGGTAAGGAGGAATCTTTGTGCTATTAAAGGCAAGAATGACCTGGCTATAGGTCTGCTTAATTGCAGATCCCTCCCACATCATGCGACAGAAGTCAATCTACTCATCCAAGACTCTGCTCTAGATTTTTTGTTTCTAACGGAAACTTGGTTAACTCCTAGTTCCGATGCGGACATTGTGGAGGCCCTTCCGCCGGGCTACCTTATCTGTCAGGTGGATAGACCTGAGGGGCGAGGGGGCGGCCTTGCCATTGTATACAGGAGCCTGTTTGTCTGCAGGGCACAGAATGGCCAACTCTCGGACTGTGAGAGCTGCCACTTCGCTCTCAGGATATCCCCGACAGTGTCTATATCAGGTTTGTTGATCTATCGACCCCCGGGCGCATTGGGTAATTTTGTGAGTTCCCTTGTTGAATCAGTGACGATCCTGGCCGCGTCTACGGCTAATTTTACGGTGTTGGGTGATCTCAATCTTCACTTCAACGAGCCCACTGACCAAACGGCTCTGGACCTCCAGAGCGTTTTAAAAGAGTGTGAGTTGGACCTAATTAACTCCGGGCCCACTCACGAAAAGGGACACCTACTCGACCCGATGTTTTCGAACATTCCCCGCTTTACAGCTAAGCCTGCCCTTCCCCTTCCATGGTCAGACCATTTTTTGGTTTCAGCTCTCTGGCAAATTGACCCACCACCTACAAGTACCATACAGGCCTTCCTAGTGGATAGAGCCTGGTCCAGATTATCGGTTGATAACTGGACCTCTAAACTGGAAGACACGCCCCCTCTTTCTGAGT
Source organism: Triturus cristatus (assembly GCF_964204655.1). Taxonomy (NCBI): domain Eukaryota; kingdom Metazoa; phylum Chordata; class Amphibia; order Caudata; family Salamandridae; genus Triturus; species Triturus cristatus. Next base: position 66,599,499 of record NC_140579.1, on the reverse strand, counting down.
CGGACCCAGTTAAGGCCGATGCCAACATTAACAACTGGTTATCCGCTTCCTTGGACGCTCTGATTCCTAAAAAGAGAGTTCAAAAGAGGGAGAAACGAGTTGGCTCGGCTCCGTGGTGCTCTGTAGAACTTCGCACCCTCAGGAAGGGATGTAAAAGGATGGAGAGGTTATGGAGGAAGAACTGGGAAGTTTCTAGGAGAGAAGAATATCGTGCTGCAATGAGGGGCTATAAGTCCGCTCTGCGACTTGCGAAAGCCCTATTCTTTGAAGACCGCATCAAATCTGCCTCTAGTTCTTCCAGGGAGAGTTTCAAAGTGCTTAAAGAACTGCTTAAAGTTCCGGAGCCGGCTGTTACGCATGACAAACAAAAAAGCACGGAACTAGCGGAGTTCTTCCACACAAAAATCGAGAAGATCTTAAACTCCCTGCCCCAGCCCAGGCTATTTCAGGACAATGGCAAGCAGATCGTGGGAACTCAGGCCAGAGAGACCGCTCTCGATCTCGACACCTTCGGCCCAGTATCAGTGAGCGATGTCGCCAAAACCCTATCTTCGATTAAAAGTGGTTCCCCCATGGACCCGGTTCCCATGAAGTTCCTCAAACAGGTAACAGCGGCCATTGCAGCTCCCGTGACAGATCTAATGAACGCCTCTTTTATCCAGGGTTTGGTGCCACCCACTTGGAAAATGGCTGTTGTTAAGGCTCTTTTAAAAAAAAACAATCTGGACCCCACCGTCCTGTCGAACTTTAGGCCCATCTCGTTGCTGCCGGGCCTCGGCAAAATTGCTGAACGGTTGGTCAACAAGCAGCTGTCAGCCTTTTTGGAGTCGAATGGACTCCTTCGGCCATCACAAACTGGATTCCGCCCAGGTCAGGGCACCGACACGGCCCTCTTGGCGGTCGTGGATGAAGCCAGACGTATTCTGGACTCAGGAGGATCAGTGTCAGTGATCTTCCTGGACCTCAGCGCGGCGTTTGACACCGTGAGCCATCAGTTGTTGATTCGACGGCTGGCTGAGGTAGGGGTGTCTGGGGTGGCCCTGCAGTGGCTGAGATCTTTTCTCTTGGATCGAACTTACCAGGTTTGGGATGGCTCTGAGAGATCCAAATCAATTCCCCTCCAGTGTGGAGTGCCACAGGGCTCTTCGTTGAGCCCTACATTATTTAATGTTTATATGGCCCCCCTGGAGGACGTAGTATCCCCATATGACATCAAAATCGTCAGCTATGCTGACGATACGCAGCTAGTGGTTTCCCTATCCCATCTGGCCGACAATCTGGACACCTTGAACTCCTGCCTGGTGGATGTTCATACTTGGATGGGAGAATCCTCCCTCAAGTTAAACGGCTCAAAGACGGAAATACTGCTGCTGGGGAGTAAAACTACCCTTTTCCCTTCGCTCAGCTGGCCGGGTTGTATGGGTGATCCCCCGGCCCCCAAAGAAGCGATTAAGAGCCTTGGAGTCTGGCTAGAACCAGACTTGTCATTTCGCACTCAAGCCAAGAAAACAGCAGGAGTGTGCTATGCCTTGCTTAGGTCGGCTCGGAAAATCTTCCCTCTCCTTCCGTTAACATCGAGGAAGTTGTTGATTCAGGGTCTTATAACATCTAGACTCGATTATAGCAACGCCATTTTTTTGGGCGCCCCTGAATCGACCTTCAAGACCCTTCAACAGGTCCAAAATGCAGCGGCAAGGCTGCTTATGGACATTCCGAGGACGCAATCAGCGAAACCGGCATTGAAGGCGCTGCATTGGCTCCCTGTGCGGGAGAGAGTGACTTTTAAGGCACTTTGTACTGCCCATAAAATCCTCTCAGGTAAAGGCCCCCTCATTTTAAAAAACCTAGTGACTCCATACAAAGCAAGTAGAACGCTGCGATCAGAGAGGAAACATCTCTTGCTAGTTCCTAGAGTTAAAAAGGCCCGCACGGGCGGGAGAAGATTCTCATTTAATACGGCAAAGCTGTGGAACTTGCTTCCTCTAAAACTACGCGCTGAGCCCTGCACACTGCGTTTCCGCAAAGGTCTTAAAACCTTTTTGTTTCCTGTATAATGCGTCAATTCTGTCCCCCATTACCATTGGATGTTTGTCTGGAAGCGCCGGGATGCCCAAGGGTAGCTGCGCGCTATATAAGATTTTAAATAATAATAAATAATAATAATAATAATAATAATAATAATTATATATCACAGCATCTTCAAGGGACAGACATTCTAGTTCTTCATGGCTTGCAACAGTCAGGTGGAATATATCCGATTCAACTCGACTGGCTAGGTTGAGGCATGTGCAAATACAACATGGCTAATAGATTCTGGCTGATAGAGACCATGTTGTATTTGTACATGCCTCAACCTGACCTAAACCCATTGTATCCATTCTAGAAGGATGAATGTGGAAGTGTGATTGAATACACAGGCTTGTTCCATCACTTCAGATGGAAGAACACATTGCTCTTTTAAAATATTTAAAATAACGCAAAAATATATTTTGGATCATGTAATCATTTAATGTATATTGATCATGATTTGGCCTTTATGATGCTATTAAATTGATGTTTTTTATTGCGATTGAGCTGGGTTTTTGTTCTTCTATTTGTTTGCCCATATTTTCAACACTTGCCTAAGTAGTGATATCTACAATTGAGGTTTATTCCCTGACTTAGGAACATATCTATTGACAGGGGTACCCCCTTTTTTGTACACATAATGGGTTGCATCCATGATTCATAGCCCCCTAGTCTCAATACAGCATTTAGTCATACAATCAAGACTATAGTATACAGGTAAAAAAAAACAACACTTGCAATACCAACCCAGCTCAATCAAGATGGATATTAGGACCCACTTAATATGTTCAGTTAGTTTACACACATATAGACCAGCTGGGCAATGTGGAAGTGAAGTAACCTGGGCCGGCTTTAGGGTGGTGCGACTGGTGCAGCTGCATTGGGTGCTGACCTGGAGGGGCGGGGGGGGGCTCTGTGTTTAGCAATAACTTGAGATTTAAAAGCACCTGCTGCAGAGTTCCTTGTGCGTCCAACTTTCAAGCAGCAAATAAAATGGCAAGATAACTCATGGTGGATGTTCCTGCTAGAGAGAGATTGAAGGTTTGTCTAGTGGCAGTTTTGACTCACCATAAAGTAGCGCAGGGGATTAATATGCCGGGATGCAAAGGACAGACCTGTATTTTATGTGGTAGCTGAGTGGATTAGTAAAGCCAGCGCTTTAAAACTATAGAAATGTATGTGAGAGAAGGGCTATCGAGAGATGAGGGGCACTTTTGCAGGGTGGTAGTGAGGGAATACGAGGAGGTGATCATAGGAGGGGCGCCAAAAAAGATTGTCGCATCGGGCGCCACCAGCGCTAAAGCCGGCCCTGGAAGTAACTCAGTTAACTTCTAAGTAAGATAATGTTTACTCTAATTCTCCTGTTTTTCATTCTTTTATCAACCTATGGCTGCTTTCGGCTCATTCCATCCTCTCCCTATTTTAATGATCTTTTCCCCTCCCTCACTCTCTGATCTATGGTGTCTCCCTCGTTCTTATTCCTTTTTAATCCCTCTTTAGTCTCTCCTTATTCTTTCCATGTACTTATGCATCTTAATCTCTTACCACCATTTTTAGATCTGAATTAGAGACAGGTGTCACTGTATCTCCAGTCTCCTATAAACAATAAAAATCATAAATAATAAATACATTTATATTTGCAAGGAGGGGCTTTGTGTCACTCCTCTTCATCCCTTGTTCTAGTTGACTCTCTTGCCCATTTTGCGTCCATATACTGAAGTGTAAAGCCAGCATGAAAAATGGGTCAGCCCACATGAGCCATTGACTCTATTGCACTGTGAATGACTGCATTCACCCTAATCACATGCATGTCATGCATACTCCTAGTGAGAAGAATACTTCAGTGCTAGCTCTGGTGTGCCAGTGCTTTACTTTGCCAATATTCTTTTCCATTCTTTAGCCTTCTACATTGCTTTTTAGTCAAAGGCAGTAGTGCCATTTCCTTGAGCCAATGAGAATTATATTTTCCCATGATAGGCATTAAAACTAACAAGCATTGGAAAAGCCAATAGGTCTCGTCTATGCAAGAGCTATTGGCTTTGCCAATGTGTTTTCGCCATGTTGTACACCAGCGTAGCTGCTGTTTCACATGATTAAAAGTTAGTGGCGTAGAGGAAGGTAGTGTGGAGTGTGATAGAGTGGAAGGGCAAGGAGTGGAATGGCAAACAGTGGAGTAGAGTGTCATAAAGTGGAGTGCCACAGAGTGTCTTGTACTGGAGTGGCATACAGTGGAGTTCTGTAGAGTGGCATGCACTGGAGTGGCATAGAGTAAAGGGAGTGTGTAGAGTGCATTGGTGTTGAGTGTTGCTGAGTAGGGTGTTGTAGAGTGCAGCAGCATAGAATTCAGAGGCGTACTATGCATAGAATGCAGTGGCATAGATAAGTGCGTTGCATCGCAGAGTGCAGAGCCGTAGAGTGCAGTGGCATGTAGTGGTACAGAGTTAAGTGTAGTGGCATAGAGTACAGTGGCATAGTGTGAAAGATATGGCAGTGTAGAATGCATTGGTGGAGAGTACAGTGGTGAAGAGTAGAGTGGCATGGAGTGCAGTGGCATAGAGTGGTGCAGAGTAGAGTGGAGTAGCATAGTGCAGAGTAGAGTATAGTATAGTGCCCTAGAGTGCATTGGTATAGAGTGAAGTGGTGTAGAGTGGAGTGCTGAAGAGTGAAATGGCATGGAGTGAAACAGAGTAGAATGGCATTGAGTGCATTAACATAGAATGCAGTAGCACAGAGTAGAGTGGCATAGAATGCAGTGCTGCAGAGTAGAGTGTTGCAGAGTTCAGCGGAGTAAAGTGCAGTGGCATACAGTGCAGTGGCCTAGAGTGGAGTAAAATGAAGTGGCATTGAGTAGATTGGCATGGAATGCAGTGGCATAAAGTAGAGTGGTGCAGAGTACAGTAGAGTGCAGGGGTGTGGATTGGTTTAGAGTAGGGTTGACTGGTAAAGAGTGCATACGCCTTGACTGTTGCAGAGTATAGTGGTGTAGAATGCAGTGGCATAGAGTGCAGTGACGTATAATGCAGCTTCGTAGAGTGCAGTGGCGTAGATTAGAGTGCAGTGGTGCAGTGTAGAGTGGCAAAGAGTGCAGTGGCATAGAGTACAATGACATAGAGTGTAGTTGTGCAGAGTCGAGTGGCAGAGAGCGCAGTAGAGTAGAGTGGTATGGAGTGAACTGGTGCAGTGGTGCAGAGTGAAATATTGCAGAGTAGACTGGTGTAGAGTTCAGTGGCATAGAGTGGAGTGGCAAAGAGTGGAGTAGAGTGGCATAGAGTGCAGTGACTACTTGTTTCACAGTACAGTGAAGTGCCGTGGAGTGGACTGGTGCAAGGTAGAGTGCCGTGGTGTAAAGCAGAGGGGTGTAGAGTGTAATGGAAAAGAGCAAAGTGGGGTAGAGTCCAGAGGTATAGAGTGCAGTTGTGCAGAGTAGATTAGCGTGGTGTACAATGGATTGGCGTAAAGTGCAGAGGCGTGCAGTGGAGTGGTACAGAGTAGAGTGCATTGGCATAGAGTGCAGTGTTGCCAAGTGGCATAGAGTGGAGTGGCACAAAGTGGAGCTGTGCAGAGTAGAGAGGAGTGGTCTAGACTGCAGTGGTGTAGTGTGCAGTGGGGAAGAGTGCAATGGTGTATAGTAGAGTGGTGAAGAGTGCATTGTCATAGAGTAGAGTGGTGCAGAGTACAGTAGAGAGGCTGAGAGTGCAGTGGCACAGAGTGGGGTGGTGCAGAGTGAAGTATGGTGCAGTCACGATTTTTTTGTTTTTATATTTTACTTTACATTAAAGAAAAACCTTAGAAATTAACTGAAAAAACAAAGGTTAAAGTTGCGTTTTACATCAGTTTTGGGTTTTATCGGAAAGCCAAAGACATCAGTAGTAAAAGACTAACATTGTTGTAGTATGAGCCCAATCGCCCTGTTTACCCCCGGGCTACCCAAAAAATCCAATTACGAAAAGCATTTACATTAAATTTATTGGCCTGAAAAAATAATGTATATTGTTCCACACCAAAAAACACATGCTCAAAAGATTTTATCGACTCATAATTCACAATTCCCCTGCCTGCACCCTACACACTGCATATCTCCGCATTCTTGGGCAATGTTTTCACTAATCTCTCGATTATTTACATGCACCCTTTATAGACTTTCCGTTCCAGGTAGGCTAGGTTCCCTCGCATAAGGACATTCAAAGTTGCATCAGGGAGCCTCGCAGAGCAGTGGACACCGCTTCAGGAGGATGTATCTGAGCAACTTGGCCAGAATCTGGCCTTCTCACATAACCATCTTCCCCCACATTGAAGATGGTACACCCTGTGAAGGGCCTTGCCTGTCCATAGGAGCAACCTGCGACATTCTTCAGGTAGCCTTCCCAGCCCTGATTATGCAGCTCTTCACATAGTGAATGTACATCCTTGCAAAAAGAATGGTGCAATCCACACATGCTCAAAAACAGACCTTATTTACTCAAATGCACAAGGTACCCCTAGTTGACTATCTTTAGATAGGGTGATGCTTCCATAAGGAGAGGTGAGGCGACAGACATAAGACACCACCACTAAGAGTCCCAAAATAACAAGGCCGGAAAACACAAAAATTGTGCTTTGTGGAAGAGGAACACTCCCGACTTTACAGATTAGTCTTCTAAAACATGACACCCATGTATGACATGTATGCAACAAGGTACCCAGCTTAGAGATAGGAATATGAGAGATTATGCAAATATGCAACAGTGTATGTAGTACTATGCATGTTTTATTGTTGGGCATGTTGACCTAATGTGTTTAGGCGTAGATATTATCTATGTTTTTGTCAAAAAATTTTTTGGGAGAGTTCATACAAGTTACAAATCCATAGAATTGTCAAGTAGAATACATATTATAAACAGGTAAAAAAAAAAAGAACATTAAATTACATTGTCAATAGATGATGTATAAAGAAAACTGCGACATTACACAACAAAGATAAATACCATATAAAGTGCAGGTGCTAGATCTTTAAATTAAATATATCTCTTCCAACTTTTTCAAAACTGTAAAGTTATCGGATAAAGTGCATAGTGCTCGCAGCTCCCTATTGCAGAGAATAGAAATCATTTAAAGTGCAGATGCTCAACATTTAGGTGTAACTCTAACCTAACAGTTTTAACCGTTTTCCCCCTAGAAAAAATATCATTTAAAGTGCAGGTGCTAAACATTTAGGTATAACTCTAACCTAACAGTTTTAACCGTTTTCCCCCTAGAAAAAATATAATTTAAAGTGCAGGTGCCAAACATTTAAGTGTGATTCTAACCTAACAGATTTAACAATTTTTCCCCTAACACTTGGTTATAGCCCTAATAGACTCCAGCGTTTCTCAAACTTTTTAGTTGTGTCCGATTTTAGTGCATATTTTTTTCCAATTCTTTGATTTTATTTAGTTTCGCTCTCTATGCCTGAAAAGAGGGAACTATATCAGATCGCCAGCATTATAAAATTAAGGATCTAGCCACCAATGCTGCGATGTATAGGCTTTCGTTTTTTAAAGTACTAGCGGGGGAACAGCCCAGAACTGCAATCGATGCATCAATGGATATGGAAGGGTCTAAGGTGGATCTGAGATAGAGTTCAATTCCCTCCCACAGACCATTGATTTTTGGACATTCCCAAACAATATGTGACCATGTGCCCCTTCCCTCTTTTGCGCAGCGGAAACACCTATCCTCTATTTGGGAATATAACTTGTGAAGGAAAGAAGGAGTCCTATAGATCAGCCATTTTGAGTAGAATTCCATACGCTTAAAATTTGCGCCTCTAAGTGTTGATGCATTAAAGATGTTAATTCTGTTCCATGTTGATAATGAGAGCTGCATTCCCTCCCTTTTCCAACATCTTTCACATATTTTATCATATGGCAAAAGAGTTTTATCTTCCCCAAAGATTTTCACCCAGGCACTGATCCTCCATTGGATCGGGGAGTCAAAGGCTTCACTAATATTTACTCTTACGGTAGTATTTTTTATATCGAATTTTTCCAACAAGGGTTTTATTCTGATAAATGACCACTTTAATATTGTTTTAGAATGCAGAAGCCGCAATTTGATCTCTGGCCATTGCTTCCAAGAGCCACTTATAATAAAATCCTGGATTTGTACATACCCGTTTTCTTCCCATTTTTTCAAAATACTAGTCTCTATAAAACATCTTTCCCCCGTAAAAAAATGGGACAGCATGGTTGAGCTAGTAAATCTTGGAATACAAAAAAATTTTAGAAACTGGGATTTTTGCTTGAGTAATCATTGAAGAGTCTTTCTTAGGGTACTTAGGGCCTGATTTGGATGGCGGGTGGACTCTTGTCTGCCCGCCACCCGAACGGAGATGGGACCGCCCGCCATATGTGCGGCAGTCGAGTGGTGATGATTATGATGCGCCCGCCACACTGGCAGGCACATCCCGCATTTTTAACATTGCGGCGGGCGGTGCTTTCAGCAACACCCGCCGCAATGGCAAAAATGCATGTTGTGCATTTGCATACACAACATGGCAGGCACTGCGTGGTGCCTGCCATGTTGTGCATGCAAATGCAGGGGGGTACCATAGGTACCCCCCATGTGCACCCTCCACCCCCCCAATACCCTGGGGGCCCGCAACGGGCCCCCAGAAGAAAACTCCACATGCTTTTCCGTAGCGGCAACGCCGCCGCGGAAAGTCATGTCACCGCATGCATAGTAATATGGATGGCGGTGTCTAACAGACACCGCCACCATATTCAAACCTTTTCCGCCTGGTCGACTCATCGACCGGGCGGAAAAGCGGCGGATGGACTTCCTGTCCGCTGCGGTACCCCCGCCAATATAATCAGGCAGGGGGTGAATTCATAGTGAGCTGTGAATAATTGCGGGCAGATCGCCACCGCCATACGGGTGGTGTCGATCCAACCGCAATTATATTAGACCCCTTAGTTATTCTTGTAGGATCAGTAATATTGTATTCCTTTAAGATCTTTTCGATAAAGAAATTGTCTGCTCTGTCTTTGAATGCACAGCAAATGTGACAAGATAAGAACAAAATTTACAGGTGTCCTTACAGAAAGGAGCACTCGTATACGAAGAGAAAAGGCTTTAGTAATTGGCACATCAACATTGACAATGATGTGGCACAATCCGCAAAACATCCACAACAGAACAAGGGACACAACTGGTGCCGCTTGTGTGCAGAAACTGGCCAATCACATATGGCATCGCAGGGAAATGTGAGTTGACAACGTACAAGTACAAACACACATCCGTTATGTTTCGAAATGTCCACTGTCCCGCATCATATAGGCAGATCCCAACAACCAGTCACAGTGTACACTGTCGTTCAGTCTGCATGTAAATATGAACAATTCGTCAAAATACATTTGCAAACAATGTTAAACTGCAGTTCCCCTTTACATTGCAGAGGGAAATTCAACACCTCCTGCAGAACAGTCCCAACCTCTCTTCTCTGATGACGAAGAGGACCACCACACCTTCGACTTCGACGCCCTCCAACTTCTCATGGAGAGCTTCTGCACCCCACTTCCAGTAGCAGGGCAGCCCAGCTGCTACGAGGAGAAACCACCCTCTGCACAATACACACAGCAGGCAACACCCACCACCATGGCTGCCTCCCAGGACCCCCACGACGAACACATGGCCTTCCAACTCAGTGTGTTGGGGTGCCAAGAGAAGCTGGCTGAATAGGTGCAGGTGGGGTTCGACCGCATGGCAGACAAACTAGACGCCATACGTGGGTGTCTGAGTCCACACCGGATTGTGAAATATTAGCCTTCCGGATATTACTCAATAACAACCACTCACTAAAAGGACATCTTATATATCATCCACCGAAAGCCCGGACACCGCTGATGGACAATATTAGTCCCTTCTTGGAGTCCAGTATAAATTGTTCAGATTACACTGTGTTAGGAGATTTTAACTATCACTTAGAAAAGGAAGAAGACCACAGCACCATTGCGCTTATTGACGCTATGGCAAGTTTTTCCTTGGGACAGATAGTCAGGCAAGAGACACATGTCGCAGGACATACCCTGGATGGATTTTTCACTTCTAATCCAAGGGTAACATTTTTGGAAGTTATTCCAGTCCCCTGGTCGGAACACAAAGCTATAATTTTCACGCTACCGAATAACGGGCAGCAAACACCACCCACACTGCAGTCGCATATCACGACTGGGAAAAAATCAACATCCCAAATCTACAAGACCTTCTATGCGCATCAAAACCAAGCTTAGACTCGGACATTAATGATGGGGTTAATAAAGTAACCGCTTGGGTTAAAACAGTGCTAGACATGGCAGCCCCTAAAAAAAAAGAACTTTTTGCCGAAAAGGAAAAAACCTGCTGAGCCTTGGTTTTCAGAAAAACTTAGAGCGCAAAAAAAAAGTATGTAGAAGGTCCTAAAGAAAGTGGAGAGCCAATTATCATAAGGCGAGAAAAATTGAATATGCATACACCCTGTCAGAATACAAGAAACTGATTATCGAGGAAAAAAGAAAATATTTTACTAAGAAAATTTTGGAGGCCAAGAACTCCAGCAGAGAGCTGTTCGATACAGTAAAAAAAACTAGCCAATCTCCCAACGAACTCTCAGAAGATAAATAGCCCGGAATTCTGTAACACTCTAGGCAAATTCTTTATAAACAAAGTTGAGACAGTGTACAAAACTTTTTCAGATAGCAAAGATTCCTCTTCTGAGAGAACTAAGCCAGGGCCAGATACACAAGCACCCGGCAAGGGTTTCTTCTTTTCCTCGCCCACGGTGGAACAGATTACACAAGTGGTAAAGACTACCAAGTCAGGAGTCCCGTCTGACCCTTGCCCTCCTAAAGTTTTTCATCTGTTCCCAGAACTGCTCAGTGAGCAACTTTGAGCAGTATTCTTGGAAATAATACAATCAGGTCTGTTCCCAGAGGGGTGGAAGACAGCCTCAGTCCAACCTCTACAAAAAAAATCTAACCTCGACCCTAGTGAACCTAGTAGTTACCGGCCGATCTCCAGGATCCCTTTCCCATCCAAGGTGTTGGAGAAACTACTCAACATGCAGATTACAACTTTCATCTCCGCCGGAGACCTCCTGGACCACTCACAATATGGGTTTAGAGAGGGCCACGGGACAGAGACTGCCTTGGTCATGGCAGCAGAGGAACTCAGAAGAACACTGGATGCAGGAAAGAAGGCCGCCTTGATCCTGTTGGGTCTATCGGTGGCCTTTGACACTGTCAACCATGGGATCTTAATCGGTAGACTAGAGGAGTTGGGATTCAAAGACAATGCCATTACTCTACTGTCTTCCTATCTAATGGACAGAACTTTTGTAATAGAAGTTGATGGATTTGCATCTAAACCTTTCAAACTGCCATGTGGGGTGCCTCAGGGCTCCTCCTTGAGCCCCACACGTTTTAATATCTATGTGGCCCCTCTGGCAGCGATCATCAGGCAATGCGGTTTCTCGGTGGTGTCATATGCCGATAACACCCAGGTGGTGGTGTCAGTCTCAAATAACATCGAAGAGACAGCCGATCGCTTTAACACCTGCATGTAGCAGATAAATACATGGATGCAGACTAACTGCCTTAAATTGAACGGCGAAAAAACTGAGGTTCTGCTACTAGGGTCAAATACTTCCTTTTGGTCTCCAAGATGGTGGCTGGCTGATATGGGTAAATGCCCAACTCCGGTCCCAAAGGTCAGAAACCTAGGGGTGGTATTTGACGAAAGATTGACATTTGAATGTCAAATTAATAAGCTTGCCTCCACCTTTTGGGGCATTTTAAAAATGATTAGGAAAATCTGTCTTTTTATTCCCCCTGATGCATTAAAAACGCTGGTCACAGCCTTGGCCCTTTCCAGACTGCATTACGGTAACGCACTATACGTGGGATTACAGTCTCAGTTCTTATTAAAGCTTCAGCAAATGCAGAATGCAGCAGCGAGATTAATTCTGGACATTCCCAAATATGAACCGATTTCCCATCGAGAGACCTACACTGGCTTCCAGTGGAAAAAAGAATCAAATTTAAGTCACAATGCCTAGCATATAAGGCCCTACAGGGTAAAGGACCACTGTCTCTGAGGACACACCTCAGAAGATATATGCCAACCAGAAATCTAAGGTCAGGTCATTCACAACTCCTGTCAATTCCCAGGTATAAGCAGGCTCGTCGGAGGAGGAATCGCCATCGTCCACAAGAACAGCATCAGTGTCTCGACTAGCACCGACGATGCGTTCAGCACTGCCGAACACATGCACTTCCAGATCTACACAGACCCTAACTCCACCCTCAGAGGCACCCTCGTCTACCGACCCCCGGACCCTCTCCCCAGTTCAGCGACTCAATCGCCGACCTCATCAGCACATACGTCCTGATCTCCACCGACAACATCCTCCTCGGAGACCTGAACTTTCACCTTGAGAACAACAACGACAACAACTCCACAACCCTGATCGCTAATCTGAGCAACCTCGGACTGAAGCAACTCGTCACAACGCCCACCCACTCCGCCGGCCACACGCTCGACCCCGTCTTCTCCTCAAGCCCACCCGTCTCCATCAACCACACCACCGAACTCCTTTGGACCGACCACCACTGCATCCACTTCGCCTTCCAGAAACCCACCACACCCCACCGCACCCAACAGATCCCCCGCCGCTGCTGGAGCAAAATCACCAAAGACCAACTACATGCAAACCTCGCTCTCAGCCCACCCACCAAACCCTCCAACACTGACGACGCTGCCCACAGCCTCAAACGCTGGATTGAGGACTGCGCCAACACCCTCGCCCCACTGAAGAAACCCCCCCAAGAGAGACACCAGCAAGAGAGCCAGCTGGTTCACCCCAGAACTCCTTGCCTCCAAGCAAGCCTGCCGGAAACTAGAGAAGGAATGGCACAGGGAACAAACTCCGGACAGCCACGCAGCACACAAGGACGCCATCCGCAACCACTACCACCTCATCAGGGTGGCCAAGAGGACCTCCTTCAAAGACCGCCTCGACAACAATTCACACAATAGCAAGGAGCTCTTCAACATCGTGATGTAACTCTCCAACCCCAGCTCCAACACTAACGACATCCTGCCGTCGCAAGCCCTGTGCGACTCCCTCGCCACCTTCTTCCACCGCACGACAGCTTCAACACCCAGACAGCCCCAATAGACAGCAACACCACAGACCCTCTGCACACCATCGACCACGACCCCCTGCTAGCCTGGGCCAGCGTGAGCGTCGATGACAGCATCAAGACCATGAGCACAATCTACTCCGCATCTCCGTCAGACCCATTCCAGCACCACGTCTTCAACACAGCAAGCAGCTCCATCGCACCCCACCTGCGCAATGTCATCAATCTCTCCCTCGAGACCGCGACCTTCCCAGAGAGCTGGAAACATGCCAAGATAGACGCCCTACTCAAAAAACATAAGGCAGACCCAAGAGACCTCAAGAACTTCCGGCCCATCTCTCTGCTCTCCTTCCCGGCAAACGTCATCGAGATAATCGTCAATAGACAGGTAACCCGATACCTCGAAGAAAACAGAATCCTGGACGCTTCCTAGTCAGGGTTCCGCAGCAACCACAGCACCGAGACTGCCCTCATCACCGCCACCGACAACATCAGGACCCTGATGGACAAAGGTGAGACTACTGCACTCATCCTCCTAGACCTCTCCGCCGCCTTCGACACCGTCTGCCACCGCACACTACGCGCACGCCTCCACGCCGCAGGGATCCGAGACAAGGCTCTGGAATGGACCACCTCCTTCCTCTCCGGCAGAACACAGAGCGTCCGCCTCCCCCATTCCGTTCCAAAGCCTCCGAGATCATCTGCGGCATACCCCAGGGATCCTCCCTCAGCCTGACACAGTTCAACATTTGCATGGCCCCCTCATACACGTCGCCCAACAGCACGACCTCAACATAATCTCCTACGCCGACGACACTCAACTGATCCTCTCCCTCACCAAGGACCCCATCACTGCCAAAGCCAACCTCCACGAAGGAATGAAGGCTGTCGCCGACTGGATGAAGAACAGCCGTCTGAAGCTGAACTCGGGCAAGACGGAGGTCCTCATCCTTGGCTCCAACCCTTCAGCCTGGGACGACTCCTGGTGGCCTCCGGCACTGGGGGTAGCCCCGACACCCACCGACCACGTACGCAACCTGGAAATCATCCTCGACTCAACGCTCTCAATGACCAAGCAAGTCAACGCCGTCTCCTCCTCCTGCTTCAACACCCTCCGCATGCTCCGCAAGATCTACAGACGGATCCCGACAGATACAAGAAAGACAGTCACCCAGGCCCTTGTCAGCAGCAGACTCGACTACTGAAATGCTTTCTACGCGGTAGCCCCAACCAAGCTCATCAAACAACTACAACGCATCTAAAACGCCTCGGCACGACTGATCCTCGACGTACCACGACACGGCCACAACACCCCCCACTTGAGAAACCTGCACTGGCTCCCCGTCAACAAGAGGATATCCTTCAAGCTCCTCATCCACGCACACAATGCACTCCACAAGACCGGACCAGCCTACCTCAACAGACAGCTCTCCTTCTTCATCCCCAACCGCCAGCTCCGCTCCGCCGACCTCTCACTCGCTACCGTCCCGCGCATCCAAAGAACAACCACCGGCGGGAGATCCTTCTCCCACCTCGCCGACAAGACATGGAACACCCTCCCACTGAGCCTACGACAGACCCAAGACCTGCTGACCTTCAGGAGGATACTCAAGACCTGGCTGTTCGATCAGTAGCGGCCCACCCAGCGCCTTGAGACCCTCGCGGATATGTAGTGCGCTTTACAAATGATTGATTGAGAAGCTTCCTATTAAGGACAACGAAGACCTGGAACAGTCTACCGATTCAGATAAAGAACAGCACATCGCTCATCTCATTTAGAAGACTGCTGAAAACATGGTTATTCGCCAACTGAAATGTCATGACTACCAGGGCCTGCCAAACATCAACACTCCTGCCAATTCCAGCGCCAAGACGCTCTTGGGCATACGTGCGCTTTACAAGTCTATCAAATCAATCAAATCAAATCATCAGGGACCACTCACAGTCCCTAACGGACACCCACAGTCCGCTCCATGCCCTCCAACAAACCATGGCTGACATCACCTTAGTCCGGACTCAGAGACAAGAACGATTGTCCAGTCAGAGTGGCTCCAGCGAGCCCGCCCGGGAGTTGGGACTCATGCGAAGGCTCATGGAGGACAGGGAGCGAAAGCGTGCAGAAACAGCAGCTGCCACGACTGCACACCAGCGAGAGGTAGCTGGGTCCCTCAACGCCCTAAAGACCATCCTCATGGCATTACTGCCACAAGGCATGGCGCTGATGCATGCCGCTGCTACCACCCCATCCACATCTCCGGCCCCTGATGTCAGTGCCACACAGTGCGGCGGACATTCCACCTCCGGCCCCTGAGATGTCTCTGCCACACAGTTCTGGAAACAGAACACCAACACCCACATGTGAGGGAGAGGACGAAGATGCGGATGAATCTGCACTCGTGGTCAGAAGGAAGGGGTAGCATTCATGTACGCCATATGGACTGTTTCTGCTTGGTTCTGCCCCTGCATCATCCCCTTCCACTGTCCCCGATGCACTCTGCGACACTCACCTCGTACCTCTACATGGACTGACATATTCTGTTTGGTCACCAATGACACAGCTATCTGACTGCGGACTGAACTCCTCTTCTTCTGATGTACCTTTCATTACCTGAAAGACTCTGGCTGGCCCTCCACGGGCCAAAGCTGCAAGGTGGGGTTTGCATGACCCTGTACTGCTCCAACTACAACACTCCATTGAATGTGCATTAAACATTCATTGTCACACCGATGTGTCATGTTTATGATCTTGCAAGTGTGGAGGTATGGATGAATGTAGGGATAATGATTCCCCAGTACGTCCATGTTGCTTATGTTGTGGTACTTAGGTCACAGGGCGACAAATTGCCAATTGCGTTCCCGGTGGCGCTCTCTTTCTCTCTCCCTCTATCTTCCTTTCTTTCTCTCTTTCTCTCTCCCTTGCTCTCTCTTCCTCTATCTCCCTCTCCCTCTATCTCCCTTTCTCTCTCCCTCTCTCTCTCCCTCACTCTTTCTCTCTCCCTCTCTTCCTCCCTCCCTCTCTCTTTCTCCCTTTCTCTCTCTCTCTCCCTCTCTCTTTCTCTCTCCCTCTCTTTCTCTATCCCTCTCTTTCTCTCTCCCCTCTCCCCCACTCTCTCTCTCTCTCTCTCTCTCTCTCATTCTCTGTCTCTGTCCTTTGATGGGCACATGACACCTTCTTATCTGTATTTCTGTCTTCCAGGTTGTGACTTACGTAATGTGATATGAATGTGTGTTTCCATTTTTCTGGCCACACCTGTATGTTAGGTGTTGTGATTGCGCGACTTCAGGCGCTTTGTTTGGTTCATGGTTCCATAAAGTTGATGTGCATTCTCTTTGTCCAAAGTGAGGGGGAGGGAGGTCCGGGGGAGTGGTGGTGTGTGTTGTTGCCCTATTGGTGCTCCGGGCTGCATGTTCAGTTGCTCGGAGCATCTGTTGTTGATCATGTTTGGCTATGGGCTGTGCTCCCTTGGCTGCTGCCAGTTGTCGTTCCACTTTACACCAGGTCAGAAGAGGTGTTAGTTTCTTGCTGCTAACATGCCTTATCACCTTTTTTGAGTTCTTATCACAGATCTGGCTGGTCGTTGAGAATGTTGTGATGTGGTGTTGTCACGGCTTTTTGCTCGGGAACGCCTACTCTGCATCTCATTAGCGAGAGTTGCCAGGGTAATCCATGGCGATGTTTTTTGAGGATGCTATTGCCGTAAATCTGGTGATATAGGCTGATTGCACCAGCTTGTGAATGGGGCGGTAATTGTATCATGACTTTGGCTGCAATAAAGTGCCGATAACTCGGCGATAGCTCCTTGAAAATATGCCCCTACTTTTTTTTAATAGAGTTTTAAATAGCGCAAACTAGAGCCGAAGATATCAGGTATCAGAGCGCTTTACATGAGCACCAGTTTCATTTCAGTTGGATACATTCATATTTGTTCGAAGCTGGTTCCTCAGCTTCGAGGTCGACCGCTCTAGCCGTAAGGCTACATCCTCTCCTCAACTTAGAATCAAATGTCACCACTGCCCCCTCATGCACCACCCTATGGGAAGCACTTAAACCCACAATTCGAGGGATTGATATTAGTTATCGCACAAGGGATAAGCATCGCCGGCGTACATAAATGGTGGACTTAGAGAACCACCAGCGAGACTTAAAAACCAAGGTAAGGGAGGGCAGAGACCCCGAAGCAAAACGCTGCCTTCTTCTCGCCCAACAACTGTATCAGTTTCTGACTGATGAAGCCCTCGACATCTGGTTGGTGACCCAATGCAGACTTTATCAATGGGGAGACAAATCGAGTAAGATGCTTCACCACTTTTGTTAGGTGGCATGGTCACCTACCCCGGTGCCCGTGCTGCGGAATGCAGAGGGTACTCTGTGTTCTACCCCGGCACCGTCGCTCAGGCATCTGCAGTTTCTTATTCGTCCCTCTACGCCAAAAAGGAGACCATTTCAACAGACCAGATAGGAGAATTTCTAAGGGATATTCCACCCAAAGCCCTACCCGACCATGTACGAGACCAGCTTGATGCACCAGTCACTCTAGAAGAGCTCGGTACGGTCCTATCGGGCATACATTCAGGCCGCGTGTCGGGTCCCAACGGGTTCCCAAGTGAATTCCTATGATCTCATATGTTCCTCCTGGGCCCACACATCATAAATGTACTTTAGGAAGCCCTGCAACAATAGATTTTCCCCCCGTACTGGCGCCATGCAGAAATTGTGGTGTTCCACATACCGGGGCACCCTCCTGAGGAGCCCTCCTCATACCGACCCATTTCTCGTCTAAACTTCAAAGCTAAACTGTTGGGCAAATTACTTGCAGATTGCCTCTGTACGCATATCCATGAGCTGGTCCATCCCAATCAGGCGGGCTTTATGCCTTGCAGATCCACCAGACACAGTGTAAGGAGTTTCCATAACACCATTGCGAAGGCCCCGGAACTTGGTCGCCCTGCATTCCTTCTGTTGGCCAATATTGACAAGGCGTTTGATTCCCTGAGTTGGGACTATCTCTGCCAGCTTTTCCGAGCTCTCAGCTTCGGGCAGCGCTTTCTCTCATATATACAACTTCTCTATACTAATCTCACAGCCTCCGGGCATAAGGTCGGGCGCTTCCCAATTCGCTGGGGAACAAGGCAGGGCTGCTCACTTTCACCACTGCTATTCGCCTTGGCAATAGAACCCCTGGCCACATGGGTGAGGCGTTACCCCCTGGTGTGGGGATTTGACCGGCCAATTGAAGCATCATACAGAATTGCACTATATGCAGATGATGTGCTGTTTTTCCTTACAGACCCAGGATTCTCTGGCCCAAGAATCCTATAAATTCTCCATGTGTTCGGGGAAACAGAGGAACATGGGCCACTCAACTATTCCACGCCACAGAGGGTTTCCAATACCTTGGCGTATTTATCTCACCAGGTCCACTAATATTATGGTCTCACAATATTCACCCATTGCTCTCCCGTATTCGAGATGAAACAAAGGGTTGGTCCCCCCATCCCTATCCCTGTATGGACGGTCTGCCATTTTTAAAATGGTTTCCCTACCATGCATACTATACTGGATTCAGAACTATCCCTATGAGATCCCACAGTTGTGGTTCTGACAGGTAAATTGCACTCCTTAACCACTTTCTATGGGAGGGCAGGCGGTTAGGGTTGCACTACGAACCTGCACGCAATCGAGGTACTGCGGTGGCATTGCTGCTGCTGATATTTATGCGTACTATTCTGCCTCCCATTTCCTACACATAATCGAGTGGTGGTCCAGCTCGTAAATGGACCCGGCATTCACAGTAGAGAGACGCGCAATGGGTATTGATTCTCTCCTGGGTCTCCTTTATAGTCAGTCAAACTTAGATCACCTACCCACAGCATGCTTAGTGGTCATACAAATCTGGTGTCAAGCGGTGAGAAGGATGGGCTGGAGAGAACACCTGACGCAGACGACTCCATTATGGCATGGAACCTACCTCCTGTTAGTTGCCACACTGCCTGGTTTCCATGTATGGGATCTAAATGGGAATCTCGACACTGGATGACATAATGCAGGTAACAGTCCTTAAGACCTTCCTACAGCTACAAACGGTGTATCACCTCCACCGCAACCAATTCTACAGATGTTTAGAGCTTAGGCATGCGCTGACCCCAATGATCCGTTCTCTGAAAGGGTTGTCGGAGTTCCATCCAGTGGAAGGGCACCTACCGATGGGGGACTTGGGGCACACAAATTCCAGCAGATCTATCAAACCATAGTCTCACATTACCATACAGCATTACACACAATGTGCAGGGCGTGGGAGATGGACACTCTGGACCTCACAGATGACGACTGGACGGTGGTTCTAGCAAGTCCTCGGGCACTGCTATCGTGACACAATGCCA
Organism: Triturus cristatus; assembly: GCF_964204655.1. NCBI lineage: Eukaryota > Metazoa > Chordata > Amphibia > Caudata > Salamandridae > Triturus > Triturus cristatus. The sequence continues at coordinate 66,579,913 of NC_140579.1, read as the reverse complement.
GTTTATTCAATTAAAATATGTGCAAAGGATTTACTATACACGTTCCCCGCTCTGGCGCATGGGAGTTATACCGTCCCCTACTTGTCTCAGATGTGACAATGAGGAGGGGACTTTCTTTCACACAGTATGGAGCTGCAGGGCTCTCCAGCCATATTGATGAAAGGTTTCCGCTTGCCTTACGAAGGTCTTATCCTGGCATCTCACCCCTGAGCCCAATCTATTTTTACTACACAGTACAGAGGGGATTGGAGGGAACCACTTCAAACAGCACCTCTTGTTCCTGGGTCTCACACTGGCCAAGAGGGACTTTTTTTTTTACTTGAAGGAGCAACAGGGCTGCGATAATAGAGACAGCAGACACAGGTTATGGAGTTATACCCAGACACAAAGCAGGTGGGCCCGTTGCTGATACTAAAAGCCTATTTCTCTACCTGTTCTATAAAGAATCAGACAGGAGACACACCTCTGGTTATCCAAACATACCGGCCTTGTTAGCACCTTCACCTAATGGTTGATTTAGGACCCATCGTATTCTTATTGTGAAACACGAACCTGTCTCTCAGAACCAAGGACAGCAATTTTCCATCTCGGTGGCAATAAGAAGGATGTAGTATCTGTTACATCAATTATTTGATGTTATTGGCAAACACATGACTAATTGTGATTTGATGTATTTATAGTTTCGCTAAAAGGGAGGTACTTATCCTTGATACACCTTGTTTTGTCCTGAGGAAGGTGGGGCTTATAGTTCCAAGACCACCGAAACGTGTTGACGCTGATAACTCACTGAATCCAACTATGAGAAAAGATTATTGCAAAAAATAACAATTGACAGCAATAAAGATATGAACTCTACGTAAAAAATTGGATCAGGTCTTGCAACAGTAGCCTTTCTTTTGCTGTGCAATAGGGTCTCCCTGTTAGGTTCTGGTATACTTTCCTTTGATATATATTTTTGTGTAAAATGTTTTCTCACTAAAATTGATACATTTGTTTTTATGGTGCACATGTTCATCATAACTAAAACTTTAAAGAGTTGATTTTAAATGCATATTAGATTTATGGTGTCTAGTATGAACTGTTTTTAATGCACATCAGATGGATTGTGTGGTTTACGTTTGTAAAATGTTCTAGGTTTTTAAATGAGAATAGTGATGCTTAAAATATAAGTCTAATCTTTTTATATGTATGAATAAAGCCTCTGACGCTACACTCTCGGGTCTGGTATTTTAGCTGAGTGATTCCAGTATATGTGTAATCTCCGTACGTTGGAGTTGATGAGTTTGATTGAAGTTATATCTGTGAGAGTGTGAGTTTCTTATCCTCTCCAAGGGATATACTTTCTTTTCACTATTAAGTAAGGCCCTGTTCCCTTTGGTCAGTGGGGCCTCCTCTCTCTTTTACTCATGACACACAAGAGGGACATTGCCCAACTTTGGTAGGGGACTGCGCCGCCATCATTCTGGGCTTGGAAGCGTGGCATGGACACATGCATGGGGCAGAAATAGCCGTGTTGAAGGCACGAGGCTGCCTGCAGAAACATAAGAAGGTCTGGTCCCGCTGGGCACCATACAGAGGTATTGACCTACCCCCTACACAACCGATAGACCCATCATAAACCGGTGGATATACAGCAGTTACTGACACCCTCTTGTGTTACAGACTCGGCCCTATAAGAGAACGTTTACATATTTCCCCGAGGTCGGGGACAAATGTGTACTGCCTGTGCCACAGTTCTAGTTTTGTTTGCCTGTTTCTTTCACTGGCTCATGTTGACGCATGCTAAACTGGTACCTTGTTGAAACAGATTTCTACTTGCCTCTATGTAATCGACTCCAGCTGCTGTGTACCACATAAAAAAATTGAGGTTCAAGTGTGTACCAGTTTATGGGGCAGATTTACAAGCCCCTTGCGTGACATTTGCGCTGCAGTTGCGTCACTTTTTTGACGCAACAGCAGTGCAAACAATGCGGCCTATTTACAACGTGACGCATCTAGGGAGATGCGTCACGTTGTAAAGCCCTGCGTCACATTATACCTGCGTCAGGTATAATGTATGCAGGGTGGGCGTTCCCACGCAGGAAGGCCTCGTAAAAGTGACTCAGCGAAATCTACAAGATTTCACTGCACCACTTTTAGGACGCCACTGCGTCAAAACCTTACGCCTGCTTCAAGCAAGCGTAAGTAGTGACACAGTGTAGTGGGAATAGGCCTCAATACGCATTGCTGGAGTTGCGTCGTGCTTGCGACACGACTCCAGCAAATGCGTGACTTTTCCGCCAACAGATACGTCAGAATTTCTGACGCATCTGTCAATCCTTGTGCCATAGTGCGCCGTATTGTAAATACGGCGCATCTATGGTGGCGCAAGGGTTTCTAAGGGTGGCGCAGGGAAAGTGACGTATCTATACAGATGTGCCACTTTCTTGTAAATCTGCCCATATGAGTTTTACTTGAATATGGCCACTAATTCCGTTGCATGTACACTTTATACATTTTTTTTATTAAATATGTTGCCTTTGGCTTCTTTTACTTCCTCCTGGATTAAAAAAAAGGGAGACATATCAAACCAGTGTCCGATTGGTGGCCTTGCAGTTGAGAATACAAGTTTTTTACAAAAAAAGTTCAAATAGGATTATTCATCTTTGCAGACTCCTTGGTTTTAGGGAACGTCACACAGATCTAAGGGGACGAAAAACCAATAATAGAGACTGTATTGTGTTCTCAATTGATAGTTACCTGTCGGCAATATGGCATATCAGGTTGAATGCACTTAAAAAGAAGTACTGATTTTTGTGCGCATTTTTCACTTTGTGAAGTTCAAAGTTACCTTGCTAGGCCTTGGGATTCAGCTTCTTTGTTCCTCAATTTTTAAATCTTTTTATAAGTTTTTAGTTCGTCTTATTTGGAAGACTTGTTTATTAGGTATAGGACTTTTTAAAAACCGTTTTTTATAAATTGGAATTATGGAAAGGTTTACATTGCTGGACTGCAATCTTCAACATTAAATTGCATTTTTTAGGATATATATATATACACCATAACACCACTCTTTGGCAATGAATCTGTTTGTTTTTATTGTACTCTTGCTTGAGTGTTTTATTTTGAACCTTCTATGGCTCAATGGAAACGAAATAAAGGAATATGAGGGGGATGATGATGATGACCTGCTCCTGCCATTAGATTGAGCAATCACCCTACGGCCAGTCTTCACCGTTCTCAATAAATAGTTAATACCTTTGATTTATTTTATCTGTGTCCGAGTGTTCGTCAATCATAGAAGCAAAACACCATTTTGCATCACTAGAGTGGAAAGAGCTGCCACATCTAGAATAGCCTTTGGACTTGAATGACTTTTGTGGGTTAGGATTAAGCTTTTTGCTAAACATTTTGCTGGGGTCTTCCTTCTTCCCGGTGGCTGCAACGGCTCCATCAGGATTCTCCACCTTGCCTATCTCTTTCATGCATCATTCAGACTCCTCAACGACTTTCGCAATGGTAATGGCGTCCTTCAAGGAAGGATTCTTGGCTGCCCACAGATGTTCCTGAGTCTTTTTACTGTGACAATGAACTATGAGTCGGTCCCTTATCAGTTCATCAGTCATCTGCCTGAACGTGTACTTAATTGACAGCTCCCTTAGTACTGAAATAAATTCATCAAGAGTTTCTCCCTGTTTTTGAGGCCCAGTGTAGAACGGGACATGACTAAATTTTCCTCTCTGGCAAATCTCTTCTCCAAACGAAGTTTGGTGCCTGCCATGTTGTGCATGCAAATGCAGGGGGGTACCATAGGTACCCCCCATGTGCACCCTCCACCCCCCCAATACCCTGGGGGCCCGCAACGGGCCCCCAGAAGAAAACTCCACATGCTTTTCCGTAGCGGCAACGCCGCCGCGGAAAGTCATGCCACCGCATGCACAGTAATATGGATGGCGGTGTCTAACAGACACCGCCACCATATTCAAACCTTTTCCGCCTGGTCGACTCATCGACCGGGCGGAAAAGCGGCGGATGGACTTCCTGTCCGCTGCGGTACCCCCGCCAATATAATCAGGCAGGGGGTGAATTCATAGTGAGCTGTGAATAATTGCGGGCGGATCGCCACCGCCATACGGGTGGTGTCGATCCAACCGCAATTATAATAGACCCCTTAGTTATTCTTGTAGGATCAGTAATATTGTATTCCTTTAAGATCTTTTCGATAAAGAAATTGTCTGCTCTGTCTTTGAATGCACAGCAAATGTGACAAGATAAGAACAAGATTTACAGGTTTCCTTACAGAAAGGAGCACTCATATACGAAGAGAAAAGGCTTTAGTAATTGGCACATCAACATTGACAATGATGTGGCACAATCCGCAAAACATCCACAACAGAACAAGGGACACAACTGGTGCCGCTTGTGTGCAGAAACTGGCCAATCACATATGGCATCGCAGGGAAATGTGAGTTGACAACGTACAAGTACAAACACACATCCGTTATGTTTCGAAATGTCCACTGTCCCGTATCATATAGGCAGCTCGCAACAACCAGTCACAGTGTACACTGTCGTTCAGTCTGCATGTAAATATGTACAATGCGTCAAAATACATTTGCAAACAATGTTAAACTGCAGTTCCCCTTTACATTGCAGAGGGAAATTCAACACTTCCTGCGGAACAGTCCCAACCTCTCTTCTCTGATGACGAAGAGGACCACCACACCTTCGACTTCGACGCCCTCCAACATCTCATGGAGAGCTTCTGCACCCCACTTCCAGTAGCAGGGCAGCCCAGCTGCTACGAGGAGAAACCACCCTCTGCACAATACACACAGCAGGCAACACCCACAACCATGGCTGCCTCCCAGGACCCCCATGACGAACACATGGCCTTCCAACTCAGTGTGTTGGGGTGCCAAGAGAAGCTGGCTGAATAGGTGCAGGTGGGGTTCGACCGCATGGCAGACAAACTAGACGCCATACGTGGGTGTCTGAGTCCACACCGGATTGTGAAATATTAGCCTTCCGGATATTACTCAATAACAACCACTCACTAAAAGGACATCTTATATATCATCCACCGAAAGCCCGGACACCGCTGATGGACAATATTGGTCCCTTCTTGGAGTCCAGTATAAATTGTTCAGATTACACTGTGTTAGGAGATTTTAACTATCACTTAGAAAAGGAAGAAGACCACAGCACCATTGCGCTTATTGACGCTATGGCAAGTTTTTCCTTGGGACAGATAATCAGGCAAGAGACACATGTCGCAGGACATACCCTGGATGGATTTTTCACTTCTAATCCAAGGGTAACATTTTTGGAAGTTATTCCAGTCCCCTGGTCGGAACACAAAGCTATAATTTTGCGCTACCGAATAACGGGCAGCAAACACCACCCACACTGCAGTCGCATATCACGACTGGGAAAAAATCAACATCCCAAATCTACAAGACCTTCTATGCGCATCAAAACCAAGCTTAGACTCGAACATTAATGATGGGGTTAATAAAGTAACCGCTTGGGTTAAAACAGTGCTAGACATGGCAGCCCCTAAAAAAAAAAGAACTTTTTGCCGAAAAGGAAAAAACCTGCTGAGCCTTGGTTTTCAGAAAAACTTAGAGCGCAAAAAAAAGTATGTAGAAGGTCCTAAAGAACGTGGAGAGCCAATTATCATAAGGCGAGAAAAATTGAATATGCATACACCCTGTCAGAATACAAGAAACTGATAATCGAGGAAAAAAGAAAATATTTTACTAAGAAAATTTTGGAGGCCAAGAACTCCAGCAGAGAGCTGTTCGATACAGTAAAAAAAACTAGCCAATCTCCCAACGAACTCTCAGAAGATAAATAGCCCGGAATTCTGTAACACTCTAGGCAAATTCTTTATAAACAAAGTTGAGACAGTGTACAAAACTTTTTCAGATAGCAAAGATTCCTCTTCTGAGAGAACTAAGCCAGGGCCAGATACACAAGCACCCGGCAAGGGTTTCTTCTTTTCCTCGCCCACAGTGGAACAGATTACACAAGTGGTAAAGACTACCAAGTCAGGAGTCCCGTCTGACCCTTGCCCTCCTAAAGTTTTTCATCTGTTCCCAGAACTGCTCAGTGAGCAACTTTGAGCAGTATTCTTGGAAATAATACAATCAGGTCTGTTCCCAGAGGGGTGGAAGACAGCCTCAGTCCAGCCTCTACAAAAAAAATCTAACCTCGACCCTAGTGAACCTAGTAGCTACCGGCCGATCTCCAGGATCCCTTTCCCATCCAAGGTGTTGGATAAACTACTCAACATGCAGATTACAACTTTCATCTCCGCCGGAGACCTCCTGGACCACTCACAATATGGGTTTAGAGAGGGCCACGGGACAGAGACTGCCTTGGTCATGGCAGCAGAGGAACTCAGAAGAACACTGGATGCAGGAAAGAAGGCCGCCTTGATCCTGTTGGGTCTATCGATGGCCTTTGACACTGTCAACCATGGGATCTTAATCGGTAGACTAGAGGAGTTGGGATTCAAAGACAATGCCATTACTCTACTGTCTTCCTATCTAATGGACAGAACTTTTGTAATAGAAGTTGATGGATTTGCATCTAAACCTTTCAAACTGCCATGTGGGGTGCCTCAGGGCTCCTCCTTGAGCCCCACACGTTTTAATATCTATGTGGCCCCTCTGGCAGCGATCATCAGGCAATGCGGTTTCTCGGTGGCGTCATATGCCGATAACACCCAGGTGGTGGTGTCAGTCTCAAATAACATCGAAGAGACAGCCGATCGCTTTAACACCTGCATGTAGCAGATAAATACATGGATGCAGACTAACTGCCTTAAATTGAACGGCGAAAAAACTGAGGTTCTGCTACTAGGGTCAAATACTTCCTTTTGGTCTCCAAGATGGTGGCTGGCTGATATGGGTAAATGCCCAACTCCGGTCCCAAAGGTCAGAAACCTAGGGGTGGTATTTGACGAAAGATTGACATTTGAATGTCAAATTAATAAGCTTGCCTCCACCTTTTGGGGCATTTTAAAAATGATTAGGAAAATCCGTCTTTTTATTCCCCCTGATGCATTAAAAACGCTGGTCACAGCCTTGGCCCTTTCCAGACTGCATTACGGTAACGCACTATACGTGGGATTACAGTCTCAGTTCTTATTAAAGCTTCAGCAAATGCAGAATGCAGCTGCGAGATTAATTCTGGACATTCCCAAATATGAACCGATTTCCCATCGAGAGACCGACACTGGCTTCCAGTGGAAAAAAGAATCAAATTTAAGTCACAATGCCTAGCATATAAGGCCCTACAGGGTAAAGGACCACTGTCTCTGAGGACACACCTCAGAAGATATATGCCAACCAGAAATCTAAGGTCAGGTCATTCACAACTCCTGTCAATTCCCAGGTATAAGCAGGCTCGTCAGAGGAGGAATCGCCATCGTCCACAAGAACAGCATCAGGGTCTCGACTAGCACCGACGACGCGTTCAGCACTGCCGAACACATGCACTTCCAGATATACACAGACCCTAACTCCACCCTCAGAGGCACCCTCGTCTACCGACCCCCCGGACCCTCTCCCCAGTTCAGCGACTCCATCGCCGACCTCATCAGCACATACGTCCTGATCTCCACCGACAACATCCTCCTCGGAGACCTGAACTTTCACCTTGAGAACAACAACGACAACAACTCCACAACCCTGATCGCTAATCTCAGCAACCTCGGACTGAAGCAACTCGTCACAACGCCCACCCACTCCGCCGGCCACATGCTCGACCCCGTCTTCTCCTCAAGCCCACACGTCTCCATCAACCACACCACCGAACTCCTTTGGACCGACCACCGCTGCATCCACTTCGCCTTCCAGAAACCCACCACACCCCACCGCACCCAACAGATCCCCCGCCGCTGCTGGAGCAAAATCACCAAAGACCAACTACATGCAAACCTCGCTCTCAGCCCACCCACCGAACCCTCCAACACTGACGACGCTGCCCACAGCCTCAAACGCTGGATTGAGGACTGCGCCAACACCTTCGCCCCACTGAAGAAACCCCCCCAGAGAGACAGCAGCAAGAGGGCCAGCTGGTTCACCCCAGAACTCCTTGCCTCCAAGCAAGCCTGCCGGAAACTAGAGAAGGAATGACACAGGGAACAAACTCCGGACAGCCACGCAGCACACAAGGACGCCATCCGCAACCACTACCACCTCATCAGGGTGGCCAAGAGGACCTCCTTCAAAGACCGCCTCGACAACAATTCACACAATAGCAAGGAGCTCTTCAACATCGTGATGTAACTCTCCAACCCCAGCTCCAACACTAACGACATCCTGCCGTCGCAAGCCCTGTGCGACTCCCTCGCCACCTTCTTCCACCGCAAAATAGCAGACATCCACGACAGCTTCAACACCCAGACAGCCCCAATAGACAGCAACACCACAGACCCTCTGCACACCATCGACCACGACCCCCTGCTAGCCTGGGCCAGCGTGAGCGTCGATAACAGCATCAAGACCATGAGCACAATCTACTCCGCATCTCCGTCAGACCCATTCCAGCACCACGTCTTCAACACAGCAAGCAGCTCCATCGCACCCCACCTGCGCAATGTCATCAATCTCTCCCTCGAGACCGCGACCTTCCCAGAGAACTGGAAACATGCCAAGATAGACGCCCTACTCAAAAAACATAAGGCAGACCCAAGAGACCTCAAGAACTTCCGGCCCATCTCTCTGCTCTCCTTCCCGGCAAACGTCATCGAGATAATCGTCAATAGACAGGTAACCCGATACCTCGAAGAAAACAGAATCCTGGACGCTTCCTAGTCAGGGTTCCGCAGCAACCACAGCACGAGACTGCCCTCATCACCGCCACCGACAACATCAGGACCCTGATGGACAAAGGTGAGACTACTGCACTCATCCTCCTAGACCTCTCCGCCGCCTTCGACACCGTCTGCCACCGCACACTACGCGCACGCCTCCACGCCGCAGGGATCCGAGACAAGGCTCTGGAATGGACCACCTCCTTCCTCTCCGGCAGAACACAGAGCGTCCGCCTCCCCCATTCCGTTCCAAAGCCTCCGAGATCATCTGCGGCATACCCCAGGGATCCTCCCTCAGCCTGACACAGTTCAACATTTGCATGGCCCCCTCATACACGTCACCCAACAGCATGACCTCAACATAATCTCCTACGCCGACGACACTCAACTGATCCTCTCCCTCACCAAGGACCCCATCACTGCCAAAGCCAACCTCCACGAAGGAATGAAGGCCGTCGCCGACTGGATGAAGAACAGCCATCTGAAGCTGAACTCGGGCAAGACGGAGGTCCTCATCCTTGGCTCCAACCCTTCAGCCTGGGACGACTCCTGGTGGCCGCCGGCACTGGGGGTAGCCCCGACACCCACCGACCACGTACGCAACCTGGGAATCATCCTCGACTCAACGCTCTCAATGACCAAGCAAGTCAACGCCGTCTCCTCCTCCTGCTTCAACACCCTCCGCATGCTCCGCAAGATCTACAGACGGATCCCGACAGATACAAGAAAGACAGTCACCCAGGCCCTTGTCAGCAGCAGACTCGACTACGGAAATGCCCTCTACGCGGTAGCCCCAACCAAGCTCATCAAACAACTACAACGCATCTAAAACGCCTCGGCACGACTGATCCTCGACGTACCACGACACGGCCACAACACCCCCCACTTGAGAAACCTGCACTGGCTCCCCGTCAACAAGAGGATATCCTTCAAGCTCCTCATCCACGCACACAATGCACTCCACAAGACCGGACCAGCCTACCTCAACAGACGGCTCTCCTTCTACATCCCCAACCGCCAGCTACGCTCCGCCGACCTCTCACTCGCTACCGTCCCGCGCATCCAAAGAACAACCACCGGCAGGAGATCCTTCTCCCACCTCGCCGACAAGACATGGAACACCCTCCCACTGAGCCTACGACAGACCCAAGATCTGCTGACCTTCAGGAGGATACTCAAGACCTGGCTGTTCGATCAGTAGCGGCCCACCCAGCGACTTGAGACCCTCGCGGATATGTAGTGCGCTTTACAAATGATTGATTGAGAAGCTTCCTATTAAGGACAACGAAGACCTGGAACAGTCTACCGATTCAGATAAAGAACAGCACATCGCTCATCTCATTTAGAAGACTGCTGAAAACATGGTTATTCGCCAACTGAAATGTCATGACTACCAGGGCCTGCCAAACATCAACACTCCTGCCAATTCCAGCGCCAAGACGCTCTTGGGCATACGTGCGCTTTACAAGTCTATCAAATCAATCAAATCAAATTATCAGGGACCACTCACAGTCCCTAACGGACACCCACAGTCTGCTCCATGCCCTCCAACAAACCATGGCTGACATCACCTGAGTCCGGACTCAGAGACAAGAACGATTGTCCAGTCAGAGTGGCTCCAGCGAGCCCGCCTGGGAGTTGGGACTCATGCGGAGGCTCATGGAGGACAGGGAGCGAAAGCGTGCAGAAACATCAGCTGCCACGACTGCACACCAGCGAGAGGTAGCTGGGTCCCTCAACGCCCTAAAGACCATCCTCATGGCATTACTGCCACAAGGCATGGCGCTGATGCATGCTACTGCTACCACCCCATACACATCTCCGGCCCCTGATGTCAGTGCCACACAGTGCGGCGGACATTCCACCTCCGGCCCCTGAGGTGTCTCTGCCACACAGTTCTGGAGACAGAACACCAACACCCACATGTGAGGGAGAGGACGAAGATGCGGATGAATCTGCACTCGTGGTCAGAAGGAAGCGGTAGCATTCATGTACGCCATATGGACTGTTTCTGCTTGGTTCTGCCCCTGCATCATCCCCTTCCACTGTCCCCGATGCACTCTGCGACACTCACCTCGTACCTCTACATAGACTGACATATTCTGTTTGGTCACCAATGACACAGCTATCTGACTGCGGACTGAACTCCTCTTCTTCTGATGTACCTTTCATTACCTGAAAGACTCTGGCTAGCCCTCCACGGGCCAAAGCTGCAAGGTGGGGTTTGCATGACCCTGTACTGCTCCAGCTACAACACTCCATTGAATGTGCATTAAACATTCATTGTCACACCGATGTGTCATGTTTATGATCTTGCAAGTGTGGAGGTATGGATGAATGTAGGGATAATGATTCCCCAGTACGTCCGTGTTGCTCATGTTGTGGTACTTAGGTCACAGGGCGACAAATTGCCAATTGCGTTCCCGGTGGCGCTCTTTCTCTCTCCCTCTATCTCCCTCTCTTTCTCTCTTTCTCTCTCCCTTGCTCTCTCTTCCTCTATCTCCCTCTCCCTCTATCTCCCTTTCTCTCTCCCTCTCTCTTTCTCTCTCCCTCACTCTTTCTCTCTCCCTCTCTCTTTCTCTTTCTCTCTCCCTCTCTTCCTCCCTCCCTCTCTCTTTCTCCCTTTCTCTCTCTCTCTCTCCCTCTCTCTTTCTCTCTCCCTCTCTTTCTCTATCCCTCTCTTTCTCTCTCCCCTCTCCCCCACTCTCTCTCTCTCTCTCTGTCCTTTGATGGGCACATGACACCTTCTTATCTGTATTTCTGTCTTCCAGGCTGTGACTTACGTAATGTGATATGAATGTGTGTTTCCATTTTTCTGGCCACACCTGTATGTTAGGTGTTGTGATTGCGCGACTTCAGGCGCTTTGTTTGGTTCATGGTTTCATAAAGTTGATGTGCATTCTCTTTGTCCAAAGTGAGGGGGAGGGAGGTCCGGGGGAGTGGTGGTGTGTGTTGTTGCCCGATTGGTGCTCCGGGCTGCATGTTCAGTTGCTCGGAGCATCTGTTGTTGATCATGTTTGGCTATGGGCTGTGCTCCGTTGGCTGCTGCCGGTTGTCGTTCCACTTTACACCAGGTCAGAAGAGGTGTTAGTTTCTTGCTGCTAACATGCCTTATCGCCTTTTTTGAGTTCTTATCACAGATCTGGCTGGTCGTTGAGAATGTTGTGATGTGGTGTTGTCACGGCTTTTTGCTCGGGAACGCCTACTCTGCATCTCATTAGCGAGAGTTGCCGGGATAATCCATGGCGATGTTTTTTGAGGATGCTATTGCCGTAAATCTGGTGATATAGGCTGATTGCACCAGCTTGTGAATGGGGCGGTAATTGTATCACGACTTTGGCTGCAATAAAGTGCCGATAACTCGGCGATAGCTCCTTGAAAATATGCCCCTACTTTTTTTTAATAGAGTTTTAAATAGCGCAAACTAGAGCCGAAGATATCAGGTATCAGAGCGCTCTACATGAGCACCAGTTTCATTTCAGTTGGATACATTCATATTTGTTCGAAGCTGGTTCCTCAGCTTCGAGGTCGACCGCTCTAGCCGTAAGGCTACATCCTCTCCTCAACTTAGAATCAAATGTCACCACTGCCCCCTCATGCACCACCCTATGGGAAGCACTTAAACCCACAATTCGAGGGATTGATATTAGTTATCGCACAAGGGATAAGCATCGCCGGCGTACATAAATGGTGGACTTAGAGAACCACCAGCGAGACTTAAAAACCAAGGTAAGGGAGGGCAGAGACCCCGAAGCAAAACGCTGCCTTCTTCTCGCCCAACAACTGTATCAGTTTCTGACTGATGAAGCCCTCGACATCTGGTTGGTGACCCAATCCAGACTTTATCAATGGGGAGACAAATCGAGTAAGATGCTTCACCACTTTTGTTAGGTGGCATGGTCACCTACCCCGGTGCCCGTGCTGCGGAATGCAGAGGGTACTCTGTGTTCTACCCCGGCACCGTCGCTCAGGCATCTGCAGTTTCTTATTCGTCCCTCTACGCCAAAAAGGAGACCATTTCAACAGACCAGATAGGAGAATTTCTAAGGGATATTCCACCCAAAGCCCTACCCGACCATGTACGAGACCAGCTTGATGCACCAGTCACTCTAGAAGAGCTCGGTACGGTCCTATCGGGCATACATTCAGGCCGCGTGTCGGGTCCCAACGGGTTCCCAAGTGAATTCCTATGATCTCATATGTTCCTCCTGGGCCCACACATCATAAATGTACTTTAGGAAGCCCTGCAACAATAGATTTTCCCCCCGGACTGGCGCCATGCAGAAATTGTGGTGTTCCACATACCGGGGCACCCTCCTGAGGAGCCCTCCTCATACCGACCCATTTCTCGTCTAAACTTCAAAGCTAAACTGTTGGGCAAATTACTTGCAGATTGCCTCTGTACGCATATCCATGAGCTGGTCCATCCCAATCAGGCGGGCTTTATGCCTTGCAGATCCACCAGACACAGTGTAAGGAGTTTCCATAACACCATTGCGAAGGCCCCGGAACTTGGTCGCCCTGCATTCCTTCTGCTGGCCAATATTGACAAGGCGTTTGATTCCCTGAGTTGGGACTATCTCTGCCAGCTTTTCCGAGCTCTCAACTTCGGGCAGCACTTTCTCTCATATATACAACTTCTCTATACTAATCTCACAGCCTCCGGGCATATGGTCGGGCGCTTCCCAATTCGCTGGGGAACAAGGCAGGGCTGCTCAATTTCACCGCTGCTATTCGCCTTGGCAATAGAACCCCTGGCCACATGGGTGAGGCGTTACCCCCTGGTGTGGGGATTTGACCGGCCAATTGAAGCATCATACAGAATTGCACTATATGCAGATGATGTGCTGTTTTTCCTTACAGACCCAGGATTCTCTGGCTCAAGAATCCTATAAATTCTCCATGTGTTCGGGGAAACAGAGGAACATGGGCCACTCAACTATTCCACGCCACAGAGGGTTTCCAATACCTTGGCGTATTTATCTCACCAGGTCCACTAATATTATGGTCTCACAATATTCACCCATTGCTCTCCCGTATTCGAGATGAAACAAAGGGTTGGTCCCCCCATCCCTATATGGACGGTCTGCCATTTTTAAAATGGTTTCCCTACCATGCATACTATACTGGATTCAGAACTATCCCTATGAGATCCCACAGTTGTGGTTCTGACAGGTAAATTGCACTCCTTAACCACTTTCTATGGGAGGGCGGGCGGTTAGGGTTGCACTACGAACCTGCACGCAATCGAGGTACTGCGGTGGCATTGCTGCTGCTGATATTTATGCGTACTATTCTGCCTCCCATTTCCTACACATAATCGAGTGGTGGTCCAGCTCGTAAATGGACCCGGCATTCACAGTAGAGAGACGCGCAATGGGTATTGATTCTCTCCTGGGTCTCCTTTATAGTCAGTCAAACTTAGATCACCTACCCACAGCATGCTTAGTGGTCATACAAATCTGGTGTCAAGCGGTGAGAAGGATGGGCTGGAGAGAACACCTGACGCAGACGACTCCATTATGGCATGGAACCTACCTCCTGTTAGTTGCCACACTGCCTGGTTTCCATGTATGGGATCTAAATGGGAATCTCGACACTGGATGACATAATGCAGGTAACAGTCCTTAAGACCTTCCTACAGCTACAAACGGTGTATCACCTCCACTGCAACCAATTCTACAGATGTTTAGAGCTTAGGCATGCGCTGACCCCAATGATCCGTTCTCTGAAAGGGTTGTCGGAGTTCCATCCAGTGGAAGGGCACCTACCGATGGGGGACTTGGGGCACACAAATTCCAGCAGATCTATCAAACCATAGTCTCACATTACCATACAGCATTACACACAATGTGCAGGGCGTGGGAGATGGACACTCTGGACCTCACAGATGACGACTGGACGGTGGTTCTAGCAAGTCCTCGGGCACTGCTATCGTGACACAATGCCAGTTGATTCAATTAAAATATGTGCAAAGGATTTACTATACACGTTCCCCGCTCTGGCGCATGGGAGTTATACCGTCCCCTACTTGTCTCAGATGTGACAATGAGGAGGGGACTTTCTTTCACACAGTATGGAGCTGCAGGGCTCTCCAGCCATATTGATGAAAGGTTTCCGCTTGCCTTACGAAGGTCTTATCCTGGCATCTCACCCCTGAGCCCAATCTATTTTTACTACACAGTACAGAGGGGATTGGAGGGAACCACTTCAAACAGCACCTCTTGTTCCTGGGTCTCACACTGGCCAAGAGGGACTTTTTTTTTTACTTGAAGGAGCAACAGGGCTGCGATAATAGAGACAGCAGACACAGGTTATAGAGTTATACCCAGACACAAAGCAGGTGGGCCCGTTGCTGATACTAAAAGCCTATTTCTCTACCTGTTCTATAAAGAATCAGACAGGAGACACACCTCTGGTTATCCAAACATACCGGCCTTGTTAGCACCTTCACCTAATGGTTGATTTAGGACCCATCGTATTCTTATTGTGAAACACGAACCTGTCTCTCAGAACCAAGGACAGCAATTTTCCATCTCGGTGGCAATAAGAAGGATGTAGTATCTGTTACATCAATTATTTGATGTTATTGGCAAACACATGACTAATTGTGATTTGATGTATTTATAGTTTCGCTAAAAGGGAGGTACTTATCCTTGATACACCTTGTTTTGTCCTGAGGAAGGTGGGGCTTATAGTTCCAAGACCACCGAAACGTGTTGACGCTGATAACTCACTGAATCCAACTATGAGAAAAGATTATTGCAAAAAATAACAATTGACAGCAATAAAGATATGAACTCTACGTAAAAAGTTGGATCAGGTCTTGCAACAGTAGCCTTTCTTTTGCTGTGCAATAGGGTCTCCCAGTAAGGTTCTGGTATACTTTCCTTTGATATATATTTTTGTGTAAAATGTTTTCTCACTAAAATTGATACATTTGTTTTTATGGTGCACATGGTCATCATAACTAAAACTTTAAAGAGTTGATTTTAAATGCATATTAGATTTATGGTGTCTAGTATGAACTATTTTAATGCACATCAGACGGATTGTGTTGTTTACATTTGTAAAATGTTCTAGGTTTTTAAATGAGAATAGTGATGCTTAAAATATAAGTCTAATCTTTTTATATCTATGAATAAAGCCTCTGACGCTACACTCTCGGGTCTGGTATTGTAGCTGAGTGATTCCAGTATATGTGTAATCTCCGTACGTTGGAGTTGATGAGTTTGATTGAAGTTATATCTGTGAGAGTGTGAGTTTCTTATCCTCTCCAAGGGATATACTTTCTTTTCACTATTAAGTAAGGCCCTGTTCCCTTTGGTCGAGGGGGGCCTCCTCTCTCTTTTACTCATGACACACAAGAGGGACATTGCCCAACTTTGGTAGGGGACTGCGCCGCCATCATTCTGCGCTTGGAAGCATGGCATGGACACATGCATGGGGCAGAAATAGCCGTGTTGAAGGCACGAGGCTGCCTGCAGAAACATAAGAAGGTCTGGTCCCGCTGGGCACCATACAGAGGTATTGACCTACCCCCTACACAACCGATAGGCCCATCATAAACCGGTGGATATACAGCAGTTACTGACACCCTCTTGTGTTACAGACTCGGCCCTATAAGAGAACGTTTACAAATTTCCCCGAGGTCGGGGACAAAGGTGTACTGCCTGTGCCACAGTTCTAGTTTTGTTTGCCTGTTTCTTTCACTGGCTCATGTTGACGCATGCTAAACTGGTACCTTGTTGAAACAGATTTCTACTTGCCTCTATGTAATCTAGTCCAGCTGCTGTGTACCACATAAAAAAATTGAGGTTCAAGTGTGTACCAGATTATGAGTTTTACTTGAATTTGGTCACTAATTCCGTTGCATGTGCACTTTACACATTTTTTTATTTAATATGTTGCCTTTGGCTTCTTTTACTTCCTCCTGGATTAAAAAAAAGGGAGACATATCAAACCAGTGTCCGATTGGTGGCCATGCAGTTGAGAATACAAGTTTTTTACAAAAAAAGTTCAAATAGGATTATTCATCTTTGCAGACTCCTTGGTTTTAGGGAACGTCACACAGATCTAAGGGTATGAAAAACCAATAATAGAGACTGAATTGTGTTCTCAATTGATAGTTACCTGTCTGCAATATGGCATATCAGGTTGAATGCACTTAAAAAGCAGTACTGATCATTTTTGTGCGCATTTTTTACTTTGTGAAGTTCAAAGTTACCTTGCTAGGCCTTGGGATTCAGCTTCTTTGTTACTCAATTTTTAAATCTTTTTATACGTTTTTAGTTCGTCTTATTTGGAAGACTTTTTTTTAGGTATAGGACTTTTTTTTGTGTTTGAAAAGCTTTATTCAAGAAAATGTCAATACAGAGATATCAGCTGAAGCTTAAGAAATAAGTAAATAGAAATTAAATTACATTAAACAAGCTAATATCATATAAAAACGAGCAAAAGCATTTTATACAGTTTTAAGGAAAAATGGGAAAAAGGGAAGGGAAAGGAAGGAGATGAAGAAATAAAAAGGGAAGAAAGGGAAAAGGTGATAACATATTATGAAATTATAAAATTATGCATTAAAGAGTGGGTGCTGTAGGCAAAACAACAATCAAAATGCAACTTAGAAGAACAAGTAGAACAATAAATAAATCCTGTACTATTAATATAGGAGAAGAAGGAGTAATTCACTCAAGGCGGATCAAAATTTTCCGAAGTGATACATGATACATTCTTCCGAACCATCTGATCTAAGTATGAGGTAAGAGGTAACCAGAAGAGATCCCTATTTTGTGTAGGATTACAGGAGGAGGCAAAAGCAGTATTAAGCCTGTGAAAGTGAGAAAGAGAATTCCACCAGTGACGGACGGAGAGTTTTGTAAGGGATTTCCAGTTAGAGGAGATGTGTTGAAAGGCTAGAGCAAGCATGAGGTCAAAAAGACCACGAGAATAAAGAGGAAGATCTAAAGAATCGGATAAACTGCCTAGAAAAAGGGTAGAAATTGAATATTGAGAGGAGAGTGTGAAAATACGAGAGATGTATAGCCAAACAGTATTCCAGAATTGAGAAACAGAGGGACATAAGAATAAAAGATGAAAGAGATTAGCGTTAGGGGCAGAACATGTCCAACAATTAGACTCAGAGGAGGAAGAAAAACAGGCTAGAGAAAGTGGAGAGAGATATAGTCTATGATATAAGTAGAATAAAGACTGAGTGATGGAGGCAGAACGAGAAATTTTCAAAGATCTGGACCAAAGCTTATCCCATAGGGCAACGGACCAAACACAACCCAAGTCCGCCTCCCAAGAGAGTTCGAGTTTAGATTTAAGGCGATCTGGATTAGGAGATGAAAAGAATTTATAAATGAGAGAGGCTTTGGGAAGGGTTGAAAGAATTTTAAGAAGAGGAGCTTGGGAAACAGAGGAAGAGAGTAAAAAATATCAAGGATAAGTGTCATCAGAGTAACAAACTTTTGCAAAAAGGAACGAGGACAGTGAATGGACATCTGAAATTGGGGAAAGGAACAAGGAGACGCTCCATCAAAAAACTGGTTCACCCATATGATGCCCTGAGACCTCCAAGATTTCCAGAAGATGGGCCTATTATTTATAAGGATGAGCGAATTATACCAAACAGTGGAATCCAGAAAAGATTCCCGAGTATTAGGCGTAGGATTGAAAAGAGGCTTTAAAAGAGAAAAGGTATGTATAAACAAAGGAAATGACGTGTGACAGAGAAGCGTATGACCTCTCCAAAAGAAAAGGGCAACAACAATGTTTGCTCGATGTGAAGCCAAAGAGGAGCGAGAGTAGAAGGAACTGAAGCAAGCCATCTGGACGCCTGACGAAAAGAAAATGATTTATGGTAGAGACGAAAGTCTGGGAAATCGACAGCACCATTGGATTTGGATTTACGAAGCCGCGCTAAAGAGATTCTAGATCTCTTTTTGTTCCAAAGAAAACTGGACAAACAAGAATCAATCCGTTTAAAATAAATTGCGGGGATGTGAACGGGTAACATAGATAAAATGTAAATTAAAATGGGGGCTATCATCATCTTGATTGAGTCCAATCGCCCACACCAAGAAAGAAAGAGGGGATTCCAGGAGGAAAATAATCGTTCAATACGATACAAAACCGCAGACATTTTTAGGGTAATTGAAGAGGAAATGGAATTGAAAAACCATACTCCTAAATATTTAATTTTGGAGCTATTCCAAGCAAAACCAGTAGGGGAGAAGACATGAGGGGTGCAACATTTTGTAAGGGGAAGAATTTCAGTTTTATCCAAACTGATTTTATATCCCGAGATCTGAGAGAAAGAGTCGAACTCAGACAGTAGAGGGGGAATAGAAGTTTCTGGTGCAGAAATGAAGAGAAGAATATCATCCGCATACGCAGAGAGTTTCAATTGATTATCACCATAAGGAAAACCTGAAATGGAATCATTGTTACGGATAGAAGACAAAAAGGGTTCAAGGGCGAGAACAAAAAGCAAGGGAGATAAGGGGCAACCTTAACGAAGAGGAAAATATGAAGAAACTTGACCATTGACCAGAACCGAAGCTTTAGGAGAAGAATACAACAAAGAAAATAAGAGAGATGAAATGAGGACCGAAACCATTCCAATGCAATGAAGCAAATAGGAAAGACCAGTCAACTCTATCAAAGAAATAGCCGCTAAGGGAATAGAAAGAGATGAAACCTTATTTAAAACATTAAGGAAGAGGCGAGAATTATCAGTGGTAAGCCGACCTTTAACAAAACCACAAAACCACATTGCTCCTGGGGCATTAGGGGATCTAAGCGTAAAGCCAGTACTTTAGCAAACAGTTTATAGTCCACATTTACTAAATAGATTGGGCGATAGTTCTTACAGAATTTGGGATCGTGACCGTCCTTAGGAATAAGACAAATGGTGGCTTCTTGAAATGTACCCACTGCCTTACCCAACAAATAAAACGATTGAAAGAGAGAAAGGAGTTTGGGAAGTAAAAGGTCAGAAAAGTGTAAATAAAATTCAACTGAAAAACCATCAGGACCTGGAGTTTTACCCTTGGTGAGAATATTCAAAGCCGTAGAGAGCTCATGTAAAGAGAGATCAACTTCCAGGTCTGGGAAAGTAAGATGAGAAGTCGAGGGTTTAGGATGTTTGTTAAGATAAGCTTGAACAAGAGAGGGAGAGGGAGAGGGAGAAGATTCGGGTGTATAAAGAGTACGATAAAATAACTGAAACTGGTCAAGAATATCCTGAGCTTTATGCAATAAATTGTTATCAGAAGAGTAAATAGAATCAATAAAGGAGCGTTCCTTGCGTGACTTAAGATAATTAGCTAAAAGCTTCCCTGCTCTATTGCGCCCACCGTAGTATCGGGCACTACTACGAAGAAGCATCGACGAAGCATTATCAGTAGTAGATTTATTGAATTCTAGCTTGGCACGAATAAGATCCGGAGAGACGGAATTATTAGGGGAAGAATAGAACTTATGCTCCAAAGATTTAATATGGGCTAGTATAGTTTTCTGCTTCTGAAGAAAACGTTTCTTTTTCTTGGCAACAAAGTCAATAACAAACCCGCGAGCCGTGGCTTTAAAGGAGTCCCAGAGAAGATGGGGGGAGATGTTAGAGACATCGTTTAACTGGAAGAAATCAGTAGCAAAAGAGCGAAAAGAAGAGGAGAAAAAGGGATCAGTAAGAAGAGAATTGTTAAATCGCCAACGAGAGGGCTTGGGATGCGGGGGAAGGAGGTCAAGATCCGTTACAATAGGAGCATGATCCGAGATGAGTATGGGTTCGATAGAAGAAGATAGCAGGTTTTGCGATAAGGAGAGAGAAAGAAAAATATAATCAAGGCGAGAGAAAGATGAATGAGGAGGAGAGAAAAAGGAAAAGCCAAGGGTGTCAGGGTGTGAGAGTCTCCAAGAGTCAGTGAGATGTGCTTGAGAAATAGTGTCTAGAAATTGTTTGTGAGGTTTGTGAGGTATGAATCGGACCGTTGACTTATGATCAAGAAAGGGATCCACAATCTGGTTACAGTCGGCACCTAGAATGAAGAGGTCATCTTTATATTGAATACATTTGTTCGTAATTGAGGGCCAGAAAAGTAAATCGGGTTGTGTAGGGCCATAAACATTAAACACATTCAGAGGAATAGAATTAATTGATAATTTAGCTAATATCCACCTACCATCAGAATCTGTTTCTTGTGATAAAACTTTACATGCTAACTTTTTATGACACAAAATAACAACACCATTCTTCTTATTGGTAGAAGGAGAGAATAAAACCGTACCCACCCATCCACGCTTTAATTTGAGAGATTCCGCCTCAGAGAGGTGAGTCTCTTGTAAGAGAACTAAGTCAGGGTTATAAGAAGCAAGGTGGGAAAGAATCCTTTGACGTTTAATAGGATTAATAAAACCTTTTACATTCCAGGAAATTACTCTGAATTTAAACACTGGATAACATTAACAGAAACAATACCTACAGCAACAGATAAAAAGAGAGAAAATTGCAAAAAGTAGAAGAGAATAGAAGCAAGATAAGAAGGCTGAATTAAGGTAAAGGAAAAGAAAAATAAAGAGTGCAAAACTAAGACAAAAGGAATAAAAAGATAGGATAATGAGATAAACAGAGGAAGATTGGAAGCAAATAAAAAGAGGAGCGAAGGCAAAAGGAAAAGAGGGGGAGGGTAACAAGAGAAAAATACAACAAGAGAGAAAACAAATCCAAAAAGGACGACTGAAAATAACGTACCTGAAGGGAACATGAAGAGGATATCGGGACAATGGAGAGACGCAACAAGAATGACCTCCCGGAACCAGGAGACCAGACCGGACCGCACCAGGACGGAAGATGAAGAGTACGAACCACAAAAGGGAAGAGGGGAACACAGCCATCGATCTGGGTAAGAAAAATAAATATAAGAAACGCTAATGATGAAAGAGACACATAGAGAAATGCAAAAGAATAGTAATGCAAACCATCAAACAATTAAAAGCGACAGTAAGGGAGGAGCTTAGCGCGTGATCAAGATGGCCGCGTGAGCCTAGAGCTCCCGAGACCCTCGCTCCCTCCGGCATCTATCCTGTCTCTTATCCTGTACTTGATGCCCGGACTATTGGAGAGGATCTGCTGCTGAGGCGGGAACCGTTGTCCGGGTCGAAATCGCCCATCGGAGACCGAAGTTATACTGCCTGGAAGTTTTGGGCCTAATCCCCGCACGGTGCCCGGGACTTGCGTTGGCACAGTGCCCGTGCCCTAATTGAACAACAGCGGCCTGGTCGGGGAGGAGTCGTCGGCGGTGGAGGGGATTTCACTTTCACTTTCGATTTCGCCTTCCAGTCTCCAGGGCGCCCGGGACGGGGCGTGCGCGGCGCCAGCCACTGGTTGCATGCCCATTTACCCCGTACGGGCCAGGAGATTGTCTACACGGCAGATTGAGATGTCGACCAGGTCGGACGCCGAAAAGCAGAAGCCCAAGAACACCAGGCGGGGCACCTCCACCCAGACTAATACCATGGACCGCTATGCCCATCAGAGGGGGTCCCCGGGCGAATCGGGCCCGACGTCGGAAGCCTCGAGGGACGCGGCGTCCCCCTCCACAGAATTAACCCTGCAGGACATCATGGGGGCCATCGAAGGGATGAAGTCCTCGATTGGGCAGCAATTTGAGACCCTGGCACAAAAAGTAGATGCCATATCGATAGATGTCAACCTGGTTCGGGCCGACCTCGGCAAAACTAATGAGCGGGTTCAGTCCTTGGACCTCAAGACTGCCGGCCTCCTGGGCGATGTCTCCGACCTCCAGCAGGAAGTCCGTACTCTCCGGGCAGCAAATGATCACTTCGCCCGCCGGTTGGAGGACTTCGAAGGCCGTGCTAGGCGCAACAACGTCCGCATCATTGGGGTCCCGGAAAATTCGGAGGAGCAGTCGGTGGACCTGTTCGTGGAGGACCTGGTGGTGAACCATCTGGCACCCAAAGGCCTTAGCAAGTTCTTTACCGTCGAACGGGCCCATAGAGTTCCTGGCGGGAGGCCCAAGGTGGGGGCCCCACCAAGGCCGATTGTCGCCCGGATCTTTAATTTCAGGGATCGAGATGCCATACTACAAGCATCGCGGATGGCCGGCCCGCTGCCATTCCAGAACACTACTGTAAGCTTTTATCCGGACTTCACTCAGATGGTGCAAAAGCAGCGGCAAGGCTTCATGGCGGTCAAGAGAAGACTCCGTGAGATGGGACTAAAATATGCCATGCTCTTTCCTGCAAGGTTGCGGGTGGTGTTCGAAGAGCGAACTTTCTTTTTTGAGGCACCCGACATGGTCGGAGACTGGTTGGACGCTCTGCCCCAAGGGCGGCCTGGCGTGGAATGCTCTGGTGGCGCAGATGGTGCCGGTGACGAACATTGAACCGGGACTTAAGTACCACGACTCCGATCCCTCCGGGAGGTTGATAGTCCGGGGGGTGGCGGGGGCAGTAGGGGAGCTTTTCCTCCTCTGGGGTTCTTTCCGTAGACTAGTTTTATAAGGGGCGACAGGCACACTGCAAGTTGGGGGGCACTTTAGTGCTTACGCAGGGGTGCAGGGTGGGGGGTGGGTGGGGTTTGTTGCTGGGGTTGTTGTTGTTTTTGGTTCTGCAAGGCGTCATGATGCAAGCTCCTGTGGTTCGGGTCGGGTTCCACGTGGGTGGTGGTGGTCTCCTTACATGCTGGGATGGGGGGTAGGGGCCTCAAAATACTCAGTTGGAATGTGAATGGCCTGGGGGATCGTATTAAGCGTGGGATTGTACTGCAATTTCTGAAGAGATGTGCCCCTGATATTGTCCTCTTGCAAGAGACGCACTTGATTGGCAACACGTGCCATGCACTCAATCGTAAAGGCTATAAGTTTGTTGCGCATTCCGGGTTCACCTCGGGTTCCAGAGGGGCGGGAATACTAGTCAGGTCCTCTCTCCCATTTGAGGTTGACTCTACTACTGTAGACGATAGGGGGCGCTTCGCGGCAGTAGCGGGACGGTGGGAGGGCAGGACGCTGGTCCTGGTGTCGGTTTATGTCCCCCCTGCATTGCAGCCCACTACCCTAGCGGACTTAGAGAGGACATTACTGGGTCTCCCAGAGGGCGTGTTGGTGGTGGGTGGTGACTTTAATGCGGTCGGCTCAGGCCTGCTTGACAGGCACCCGCAGAGGATTTCGGGGGGGGCTCAGAAGTGGCTTCCTGATTTCATAGATACCCTAGGGCTGGTTGATTGTTGGAGACTGTTGCATCCCACACAACGGCAGTACACTTTCCACTCAGGTGCGCATGGCAGTCTCTCCAGAATTGATTATGTCCTTACTTTGGCTGCACACGCTTCTAGTGTCTCCGAGGCCAGGCACATGGCACGAGGTATCTCTGACCATTCTCCGGTGTGGATCTGTATGGATGTTGCCAGAGGAGTGGGTGGTAGGGTGGCCCCAATTAACCCGTGGCATCTTAGAGACCCTGTGACTCGTAGTGCGGTACTTAAGGTGATCGACCGTTATTTTCGAGAAAACCTCGGTTCGGTCACGTCGGCGGTGTCCTTGTGGGAAGCATTCAAAACCGTGATCCGGGGTGAGGCCCTCTCCTTGATTACAGCGGCCAAGCGTCGGAGGGACGCGGAGGTCGCCCAGCTTGAGGCGGAGATCACAGACCTAGGGCTGGCCCTGGAGGGTGAGGTCACGGAGGGGGCGCTGCACGAATTGAGCCTTAAGCAATCGGAGTACAGGGCCCTCGTGACTGACGCAGCCAAGGCTCTGAGTAGGGAACAGCGGGGCCGTCTGTACGACGTCGGGGACAAGGCCGGGAAATTGATCGCGTGGCTGGACAAGAAGGAGAGGGTCAATCGAGTGGTGCCGGACCTAGTGACGGAGGCTGGCGTCCTGGTCACGGAGCCGGAGGACATAGTCCAGTGCTTTGCGGATTACTTCCGCACGGTTTATACATCCGTGTCGGACAGGCCTGTGGAGGACTCATGTGCACTCCTGCGCGATCTCGCCCTGCCTTGCCTCTCCGACGTGGACAGGGACGACCTTGATGGCGACATCACGGTAGATGAGATTGCGGGGGCGATCCGTTCTTTGCGTCCGGGCAAGGCCTCGGGTCCGAATGGCCTGCCCAATGAGCTCTACAAACTCCAGCCGGACAAGATCGCTCCGCATCTACGAGCCATGTTTGTTGAGGCGCGGGCGACGGGTTCCCTCCCGCTTGACCAGCGCCTGGCAACGATCGTGGTCATCCATAAAGATGGCAAGCCTAGAGACAGGTGCAGTTCATACCGGCCGATCTCGCTCCTTAACGCTGAGCCTAAGATCCTTGCTAAAATCCTCGCAAACCGGCTAGTCAGGGTGATCGGTGACCTGATCCACCCCGACCAATCTGGATTCATCCCACATCGGAATACTGCGTTGAATCTTAGGCGCATTCATGGTGTGATCGCAAGGGTCGGGACGATGCGGGAACCGGCAGTGGTGGCGGCGCTCGACGCAACGATGGCATTCGACACGGTTGAGTGGGCATATTTGTGGGCCGCGCTCGCGAAGTTCGGCTTCGGGCCCGGATTTGTGGGCTGGGTGAGGCTCTTATACGAAGGACCTCTCGCCAAAGTTGCGGTTAACGGGAGGGCCTCCAATCCCTTCGATTTGGGAAGGGGTACCAGGCAGGGTTGTCCCCTCTCGCCGCTGTTGTTCGCTCTCGCCCTTGAGCCGCTAGCGGCATGGATACGGTGGCACCCAGACGTGAAGGGGATTCGCTGGTCCCCCGACCATGAGGACCGCATTTCCCTCTATGCCGACGACATTCTGCTCTATCTTACCTCACCCCGGAAGTCCCTTATAGTTGTCTGCGACATCTTGACTTCCTTCGGGAGGAACTCGGGGCTCACCATCAACTGGGGTAAGTCATATCTGTACGCCCTGTGTGGAGACGCTCCGGTTCCCCCGCGGAATTGCCCGATCCAGATCGCCCGGGAGGGCTTTCAGTATCTTGGGATCTATATTTCAGCCGACCCCACGGTACGGTATGAGCGAAACCTGCTCCCTCCGTTGGCGCGCCTGCGGCGGGACGTGGCAGGCTGGAGGCGGCTGCCGCTTTCCCTCCTCGGTCGTGCGGCGCTCTTTAAAATGATGTCGCTTCCCCGCTTTCTCTACGCCCTGCAGAACACCCAGGAGCTGGTCCCGGCCAGTTACTTTCGGGAGGTTGAGAGTCTACAGCGTTCGCTGCTGTGGGACGGCCGCCCGCGTATATCGATAGCAAAACTAACTCTCCCTTGGTATGACGGTGGTATCGCGCTCCCCGACATCCGGAGATACTATTGGGCCTCCCAGCTGAGCGCAGTCAACCACGGAGTCTACGGTCCTGCGCTTAGCCCCGGCTTCGCTATGGACCGGTGGTTGTTGCGGGGTGGTGGCTACTATAGAGCACTTTATTCAAGGGCCCCGGCTGGATCCCTCACGGGGCCGACCGGGGTGGCGGTGCACGTGTGGAAGGCAGTCACGAACTCCCTGGGGTGGAAGGATAGACTCACACTGGCCACTCCGCTGTTTGACTCGGAGATGCTGGGGAAACTCTGGAACTCTAAGGGTTTCGACAAATGGGACCTGATTGGTATCTCCAGGGTGGGGGACATGCTGGCCAAGGGGCGGATTAAGTCGTTTACAGAGCTGCAGACGGAATATGCGCTAGAGGGCACGGAATACTTCCGGTACGCGCAGGTACGTCATGCGCTGCGGTCGGTCCTCGTCGAGGGGGAGAAGGTGCCTGAATCCTCTCCGTTGGAGGACCGGATCTTGGACGGCCATGTGCCGGAGAGCACAATCTCTCTCATTTACAAGAAGCTGGTGAACGTCCGTACCGATCTCCTCCTGGGGGTGCGGGACCAGTGGACTAGAGACGGTCTTGAGCTGGACGATGAGGACTGGCAGTGCGCTGTCTCCTCCCCGAAAGAGGTTGCCATCCCCGCCAGGCTGCGGCTGGTCCAGCTTAAGATACTCCACAGAGTCTATGTCACTGGTCCCCGGTTGGTCCACATGGGTTTCTCCGAGGACGGGCTGTGTAAGAGGGGCTGCGGGATGGTGGGCACCTTTCTGCACATTATATGGGAGTGTGGTGTGATTGCGGAATTGTGGAAGCAGATTCATGTTGTGATGCAGGAGGTCACGGGTATTATGTTGCACTCAGAGGCGCGGCGCTGTCTCTTGAACGTGTGGGGCCCTACAGACTACGATGCTGCGCAGACTCAATGGGTGACCCTTGGTAATATGGTGGCCAAGCGGGATATTGCACGATTGTGGGGATCCCCTAGCCCGCCCACCCTGGATGCATGGAAGGATAACATGGACTGGTGCATGTTTCGGGAGAAAACAGTGTATTGTGCACGGGGGAGGCCCAAGAAATGGCACAAGGTGTGGGGGGGGTGGAACCAGTATAGGGGGTACATCTGCCTGCCTCCTGCCACTGACCCACCAGAAGAGCACCTTTCCCCCTAGCCCCACTTCCGACTTGAGTTTTGCGGATGAAATCTGATAGAAAGTTAGTGCCTCTGCCTCTCCCTCCCCTCCACACTTGAGGGCTGATCTGATGGTGGATATGGGGCCGCCTCATCGGTGGGATCTGGCGCGAACACATGATGTATATTGCCTTGCTTGTTATGTTTTTCTTTAAAAATTGAAACCTTTTTTCTCTCCTTATGACAGCTGTAGAAGACTACATATGTTGATTGACGAGCTGCCGAACCTCCGGGTTGTCGGCTGAATAGCTGTGTATCTGAAATATCCGAATAAAGGTTTTTTAAAAAAAAAAAAAAAAAAAAAAAAAGCGACAGTAAGAATGGGATAGAAAAGGGATGTTAAAAGAAAGAGAACCAGCAGACTGAGCAACAGAGAATGAAAAACATCATATAGAAATTCTTAAGAATGAATCAAAAGGCGAGCCAACAATATAATAAACAAAGGCAAAGTATAAACATTATCAGAGAAAACCTGCAAGAAAAAGGAGAGTTAAACATTCAACCACAAGCGGAAGTGGAAGTATCCATGCCAGCATTGGATTGAATGTGAATAAACTTTTTAAGTTCCGCAGGATCTTGAAAAGTCCAAGTTTGATTCTGATGAGTAACTTTGAAGGTGCAGGGGTGGAATAAACTGTATCTGGCACCAAGAGAGCATAGAGGGGCGCGAAGGCTCAACAATTCTTTCCTTCTTGCTGCAGTAGCATTGGAAACATCCTGAGTAAGAAAAACCCTCTGGCCCAACCAGGAAACTTGACGCTTGGATCTAGCCGCAGAGAGGACTAGAAGTAGATCTGTAAATTTCAGAAAAAGAATGATGACTCCTCGAGGCTTAGCTGAAGTTGATAAACGAGGACCAAGTCTGTGAGCCCTTTGGATACTAAGAGAGGTGGTAGGAGGCATATCCAAAAGTTTCAGGAGGAAGGAGGAGAAAAACGAGACGGGGTCATCACCTTCCAAAGCCTCAGGAAGACCATAAATGCGCAGGTTATTTCTCCTATTTCTATTTTCTAAATCCTCAGTATGTTGCTGGAGGGCAAGAACGGATTTTTCCAGTGAGGCAATACGTTGAGAGTGAACTTGGATCTCTGAGACCTGCTGCTCCACCGAAGACACTCTGTTTTCCATAGTTGACCATCTCTCTTCAAAAGGCTGCATTTTATTATTGGTCTCCTCGACAAACGGACGTAAAGCACGTATCTCCTCCAGAAGAAGTTCCATGGAGATAGGAGATGACGATTTATCGGGAGGGGGAGAGTCTTGTTTCAAGCGTTTAGATGACGTGGCGGGAGGAGAGGACTTACTTGAAGTTGGCTGTGACGAGGAGGGACAGTTGGGGACTGCTGCCGCCATTTGATCTGTGGTAGAGAAAGAGTCAGCTGTTGAGGAAGAGGAAGATGGTGCTGTAGAAGAACTCTTTGAGGGCACAAAAACGAACTTCGGGTTGCGAAATTTGCCCATAGGTACCTTTTGTAGTGAGTTGACAGCCAATGTTAACTGAGGAAAGGCACAGCAGGGAACCAAGAACCGCCAAAAAGATCGATGATGAAGCGCAGAAATTAGCGGAAGCACCAAAAAATCCGTGCAGGCGGAATGAAGCACAGGATTCAGGTAGTCCTCATAACCAGCGTCAAAGACACGCAGCTGGTAATGCGACTCAAAATACATCTGACGTATTTGTTAGTTCCACACAATTTCTACTGTGTAAGTTCGAAAAATTAGTATATCTACGAAAATCTTAATGGCCTCCAACCGAGGCCATAAAGAGCTGCCAGGTACACTATATTCGCCGCTATCGCAGTCGTCACAAAGGCACCCAGCGCTTCAACAGGGAACAAAAACCTTCAAAGGAGCTAATTCCAGCATAACGTATGGCGCCCAATAACATATTCCACTGATGCAGCTACCAGAAACAGTTCAGTCAGAGTAGATGATGAAACAACATTGCCCAATAGCTCCATTTACGACCTACTTGCAGGATGAAACAAATTATGTGTTGCCTCAGCGACGCTACGCAGATGTTACAGCAAAAGAGCTCCTGCTACCGAATCCATCTCTTGTGCCTTCATTATCAAAAAAAAAGAAAAAAAAAACTCATCACATTCACCTCTTTAAAATCATTGAGGTAGTTGGGGAAGAATTTGAGAAACCACCATAAGCAACAGTGAAAGGACTCCGTTTCGACGCGCTGGCATCGTACGAGCGCTACGGAGCAAACAAAATGGCGGCCGCGCTGAGGCGCTCACAAAAAGCAATAAAAGTGAGGCATCTCCTTGAAAATAAACGCTCTTGTAAACCTCACCCGGCGCACCTCACGTTCCGACATCAGGAACTGCCAGCGAGTTCGACAGAGGAGCAGAAAAAACCTCTGTAGTTCATGGAAGTCCGTCCCGGTGCATCGGAGCTCCGGGCTCAGGCGGCCATCCCAGTCGGCGTCCAAGCCACGCCCCCAGGTATAGGACTTTTTAAAAAACCCTTTTTTATGAATTGGAATTATGGAAAGGTTTACATTGCTGGACTGCAATCTTCAACATTAAATTGCATTTTTTAGGATATATATATATATACACCATAACACCACTCTTTGGCAATGAATCTGTTTGTTTTTATTGTACTCTTGCTTGAGTGTTTTATTTTGAACCTTCTATGGCTCAATGGAAACGAAATAAAGGAATATGAGGGGGATGATGATGATGACCTGCTCCTGCCATTAGATTGAGCAATCACCCTACGGCCAGTCTTCACCGTTCTCAATAAATAGTTAAATACCTTTGATTTATTTTATCTGTGTCCGAGTGTTCGTCAATCATAGAAGCAAAACACCATTTTGCATCACTAGAGTGGAAAGAGCTGCCACATCTAGAATAGCCTTTGGACTTGAATGACTTTTGTGGGTTAGGATTAAGCTTTTTGCTAAACATTTTGCTGGGGTCTTCCTTCTTCCCGATGGCTGCAACGGCTCCATCAGGATTCTCCACCTTGATCATCTCTTTCATGCATCATTCAGACTCCTCAACGACTTTCGCAATGGTAATGGCGTCCTTCAAGGAAGGATTCTTGGCTGCCCAAAGATGTTCCTGAGTCTTTTTACTGTGACAATGAACTATGAGTCGGTCCCTTATCAGTTCATCAGTCATCTGCCTGAACGTGTACTTAATTGACAGCTCCCTTAGTACTGAAATAAATTCATCAAGAGTTTCTCCCTGTTTTTGAGGCCCAGTGTAGAACGGGACATGACTATATTTTCCTCTCTGGCAAATCTCTTCTCCAAACAAAGTTTGGCTTCTGTTAAAACATCCTCAATGGGGTTATTATCATTACCTTGCATTTGAGGTGTGTACTTGAAGATACGATGGGCTTCTTTGCCAATAGTGCCTAACAACAAACCTTTCTTCCTTTCAGATGAGAATTCAAGGTCATCCAAAGCTATGATGTGGTTATCAAATAAATCAATCGATTCTTCCCAAAGCATTGATGGTTGACCAGGTTGGGAACGAAAGGGTGGTGGAGTAACAATAGCAGACACAGCCATGTTGGCACCAAAGAGATTTTTTAAAAACTTGAATAAAATGCTTTGAGTTAAAATAAAAAAGGAGAAGCCACTGTATGTACATATGTTGCAAATTCAAACAAGGCCAGCAGGGGGCGAGCAACCCAAAATCAACTTAGCAGTGAGAGGAACTTTCCTCTAACGATAATGAATGAGTGAGATTTGCTCTCAGTAAGGGAACAAGACTCGCTCACAGTGAATAAGAAAGGCTCGCTGCCAGAGACTGAGCCTTACCCCCGCGGAAACCCACCCTTCTTGAACAGGACCTGTAATAAGAGCGTATTCCCGTCGATGCTCTCTTCTAGTGATGACCACTCCCTGTGAGTGTCACTCACTCTAAAGGAGTGAGGCCTCCTTAAAATGAGTCAGACTTTCTCTTGTTGAGAGTATTTCCTCAGTGGGATTAGCACCTAGTTAGAGTGACTGTGGGTGAGGGAAAGCAGAGTGGGTGCTATTAAAGTATAGATGGAGTGACGAGGGGCTTTGGATAAGTAAGACCCTTCCTCATAAGTGATTAAAGTCACTAATAATGAAAGCATGAATTATTCCTAGTGAGTAGAGAAAATGTTCGCACCCTGAATGGCTGGGAGTCATTTCCAGTGAGGCAGCAAGACTTATTCCAAGTGAGTTATCCAGACCTGTTACCAGTAGGTGAGTAAGACTCGGTGAATAAGTGAGACTCACTGTTGGTGAGTGAGGAAGGCTCACTCCCATTGAGAATCTCTCTGATTAGTTAATGAGACATCCAGTGGGGGAGGCTAACTTTGAGACTCGCTCTCAGTAAGATTCACTACATGGATGAAACTTACCGCTAGTAATCATATTGACCTCGTGAGTGACTGACTGAGATTCCTTTTCAGAAACCGAACAATGCTTCTGTGAATGAACGAACAACATTTTCATCCAGTGAGTCTGGCTCTTTGTAACTCTGCAGGCTCGAGGCCTGGCCGCTAGGTGTCACTGTCTGCTTCAGCTCTTTCACTCACGCTGGTCTCGTGCGGGGAGACCTCGTGGTGGAAGTTGGACTATCAATATTTGAACCCGTTGGCAGGTGCTGCAATGTTTGTCTGCTGTCATGGCCCAGATGTATCCGGTTTAGCAACAATCATGTCGCCAGATGGTCCGGTGGCCTCTGAGGCGTGGCGATTGACTGCATGCCTCTCTGACTCGCTGCCATGAAGGCGCTTATTTCAGGAAACAACAAGAGGAAGTGGTCTAAAGCTTCAATTTATTCTCTTCTGCCCTGATGTCAGTTGCTCCGCCCCTCCAAAGAAAGTAGAGGTTGGGGGATCCTTTCTACAAGCCATCCTTTCTATTAATTGTAACAGTCGACAGAATTAAATTAAGGTGACTCCAGGTTGAGTTATGCAGCTCTTAGAGCACATTCCTACCACCCGTATAGTCTGTAATGCATTTGAATTCTCTGCACGCAGTACGGCGTGTAGTGAAAGGGTTATACATACTGACATGCTTTGATTGGGGTGGATGTTTGCTTAGGGAGACGCTGTTGCCTTGGGCGTCTATTCACTAAAATGCCTGGGGTAGTGGAAGTGACACCACATACCCTTTCAGCATGATGATATCACAACGAAGTTACATCATATGACCATTGACCCTGATTTGTTTTCTGAAAGGCATATCACATGACCCTAGCATCACAACAATTGATTTAGTTGAAGTTCCTTAATAACTGTATGAGAAGTAAAAAAGTCTAACACAGACAAATGTCTATTTAAGATACCACCTCCATTATTGTGCTGACTTGATCTTTGAAAGTGCGGGGGCTTAATGCTCAGCCTGAATTGTAGTGAGCGAGCAAAGGGAGTAGCCCAGACCTCTTCAAGGTTTTTTCCCCTCCGATAAAAATTTAAAAAGAGTGGTGTGAAATTGTACATTTTAAAGGACAATTTTTTTCACATGAATTTGCTAAAATGAAGTAGGCGCTGAAGTATAATTGACACAAACTCAAGTCCTTTCATGGTGTGCCAAGCCAAGGAAACCTGATATTCCACAAGAGGTGAACCTATTTTTTTTAATGTTGTATAGATGACCCATCTGCCACAACTCAGCTCCATTGTGCCGAACCAGCATATTGTAATGGGGGACCCTCTTATATCAAATACAGCATACAATATACCAGTGCTAGAATTTTGGGTGTGTGCAGCATGTGATTGGACCCCCCCTCCCCCCGACAGGTGCTGGGTGCTCACACGGCTGACTATGTGATGTAACAATACAAAGAACCCAAAATATAAAAAGTGGACCAGTTGGAATTATCAAGAAGTCAGTAAATCAACATATATAAAGCATTCCTATTGTCTTTGTCAAAAAGTCACAAATAATTAAAATCAAATGTATATTTTTTAAATTCACAGATTGCAATGTTTAATGAGAATGATTGTCATAAAATATTTTAAATAAGGCCTTACTAAAAAAACAACATGTCTTTGAGTCTTTTTAAAATACTTTTCAGACCAAAAAATTCAGCCATTAAACTACTAACCATGAGGGGTCCCTGCACTCCAGCTAAAGAGCGTACACCTTCACCTCGGAGTGCTTTAAAAAAATGTGGTAAGCTCTCCTGCGGTCATGGATTCAGTGACCCAGGAGACGGACTGTGATTTTTATGCTGCTGTGACCACAAAACCTCATCCCTACTGAAATATCTCGCCACCATCAGACTCAAACAACTGGTCACAATGCCAACCCACTTAGAAGGACACACGCTCGACCCAATCTTCTCCGCAAGCAACAACATTCTCATCAACCATTCTTCCGAGCCACTCTGGACCGACCACCATTGAGTCCACTTCTCCTTCACCAAACCCACATTACACCACCACGCCCAGTACAATCCTTTCAGAAGCTGGAACAAAGTCCCAAAAGAACAGCTCAACACCTCCGACAGCAAGACGCCACCTCAGACATACACGGACGCCAACACCTCAACACACAACCTCCACCGCTGGATCTCCGACTGCGCCAACACACTGGCCTCCCTCAGAAAACCCTCAGACAAGCTGACCTCCAAGAAAAGCCAATTGGTTCTCGCCCACCCTCCAAGAGTCGAGGTGCGCCTGCAGACGGCTGGAGAAAAGACAGAGGAGCAGCAAGATCATGGCAGACCATGCAGCCTTCGAGTCAGCCGTCACCACCACCTCATCAGAACAACAAAGAATGCAGCCATCGAGGAATGCATCAACGCCAGTGCACACAACAGCAAAGAACTCTTCACCATGGTCATAGAATTTGCTAAAACCACCACAGAGACAGCAGACATCCCCCTGTCTCAAGCCCTCTGTTGCAACCTCGCCATCTTCTTCCACTGAAAGATCAAGAAGATCTGCAACAGCTTTGCAAACCAAGACTCACCCACCCCACCTGCAGCCACCACACCCAATGGCTCCAGCCCCGAGCAGACTTTGACCAACTGGACTACCTACATCTCTGACAACACCTTCAAGATCATGGAGAGGATCCACTCCGAAGCCCCCTTGGATCCGTGCCCTCACCACATCTTCAACAGAGCCAGCACTTCCATCGCACCTGAACTGCAACCTTTCTGGAAGAGTGGAACCACGCAGAGATCAACCCCCCCCCCCGCTGATGAAACCTTCGGATGACCCAACGAACCTGAAGAACTTCAGACCCATCCCTCTGCTCCCCTTTCTTAGCCAATGCCCAACTCTCCGAGTTCATCAACATGAACAACATCCTGGACCACTCCTAATCTGGATTCAGAAGCAACCACAGTACAGAGACCAATCTCCTCACTGCCATAGACGACATCCGCATCCTCCTCAACAGAGGTGAGACCGCAGCCCTCATCCTCCTGGACTTCTCAGATGCTTTCAACACCATCTCCCACCACACCCTCTGCCCAAGACTCCACAATGTCGACATCTGTGACAAAGCCCTGAAATAGATTTGCTCTTTCCTCACCAGCCGAACGTAGAGAGCCAGACTTCTACCGTTCTACTCAGAACCCACAAAGCTCAGCTGTGCAGTGCGTCAATCCTCCCTGAGCCTCACCCTCTTCAACATCTAAATGGCCCAACTTGCAGCTATTGTCAGAAGCCACAGACTCAGCATCGTTCCCTATGCCGACGACACCTAGCTGATTCTCTCCCTCACAGACCAACCAACAGCCACTAAGAGCAACTTCCATGACGGGAGGAAAGCAGTAGCCACCTGGATGGAGGACAGCTGCCTCATGCTTAACTCAGACAAGGCTGAAGACCTCATGCTGGGCTCTGCCCCCTCTGCCTGGGATGACACTTGGTGGCCTGCAGTGCTCGGACCACCCCACACCCACACCCATGGACCACATACAAAACCTTTGTATCATACTGGATTTCTTGAGCTCAATGAACTGACAGTCAACGCCGTTTCGTCCTCTTGCTTTCACATGCTCTGCCTCCTTTGTAAGATATTCAAATGGATCCCCACTGAATCCAGGAAAACGGCCACCCTTGCTCTTGTCAGCAGCAGACTCGACTGCAGCAACGCACTCTATGCCGGTACCACCCAGAAGCTCCCAAAAAAACTACAGACAGTCCAGAATGCCTCTGGCAAATTCATTCTGAATATCCCACATCGCAACCACATCACCGGCCACCTGAGGGACCGGAATTGGCTACCTATCAACAAAAGAATCACCTTCAAGCTTCTCATGCATGCCTAAAAAGCCCTCCACAATGCCAGACTTGCATATCTCAACCCCCGCCTCTCCTTCTACGCTCCCACCAGACATCTCCGCTCCGCCTAACTGGCCCTGGGCACCATCCCACGTGTCCACAAGACCACCGCTGGAGGGAGATCCTTTTCCTACCTTGCTGCGAAGACCTGGAACTCCCTTCCTCTGCACCCCAGGCAATCACCATCGCTTTCACTATTCAGGAAGGACCTCAAGATCTGGCACTTTGAAGTGCAGCCCCCCACTTAGCGCCTTGAGACCCACACAGGTGAATAGTTCACGCTCTATAAGATTACTGATTGATTGATCCAATTTTCAAATCCACCTTCCCATCTCCAGCCTAAGATCTGAGTGTCATAGCGTATCAGATGCACCAGGGGCTCAGAAGCTAGGGTGAATAGAAGTGGGGATAGGGGGCCTCACTGCCACTACCTCCATGGAATGTAAATGGGGGAGAGGGAGCTCCAATGACACAGACTCAGAACGATGGAACAAGCCAAGCTCTCTGGAGCACAGCATCGAGAAAAGACGAGTAAACCATGTTGAATGCCTTCCGGAAATCTATAAGGAGAAAGCCTAGGTTACAATCCAGGCGGTGTGTTTGGGAGAGGGCCAACTGCACTCGACGAATATAGTAGCGGGTACTTCTACCCAGCATGAAACCACATTGGTGTGGCTGAATGAGGTGGGACAGTGTTCAACTCAGTCTGATTGCTAGAACGTTATAGCTCATACCTTGATGTCAGTATTAATAAGGGACGTTGGTTGGTAGGAGGAGCATCGGTCTGCGGGAAGTCCTGCTTTATGTATGACAATGATGGTGGCACAGTCGAGGTCTGGTGAAAACGATCCCTGGTGTGACGCTTCTGTATAAAGGGCCAGCAAGTGCGGTGTCAGAATAGTACAGTATCTTTTGTAATATTCGATAGGGAAGCCATCTGAGGATTTCCCCGATTAAAGTTCGGATAAAGTCCTGGTCTTCCTCTTTTGCTGACAGAGGTCAATCCAGCTTATGAGCTAAGGAACCAGGGATCGAGGGTAGAGGTATGTCTCAGATAAAGTGTTTCTCAGCTTCACTTATTCACATCTCATAGAGGTTTCAATAAAAGGCAGTAAAAACCTGAGCAATTGTGGGCAGGTCCTTATGGAGGTTATCAGCTGAATCTCTGATGACAGGTACGGTCCTATTGGGTCGCTAGCCAGTATAGCAGCTTGCTAGAATTATCTTCCAATTCACATTCCCATTGGGTCAATGCCCTCCTGTTTTGTCTCCTCCAGGGAAACCGGTGTCAATTTGGATCATGCTGTCGCCAGTAGGCAATTGGCTTCGACTATGTTAGAGCCACTGACCCAGTGCTCCAGGGTGAAGATTTGGGCCGATAAGTCTGCTGCTTGTGCCAGCTGCACGGCACCTGGCTGGACACTCAACGTAAGAAGGAGGGAGGCATGATTGGATATCCCTTGTGGAAGGATCCGAACGGACCGTAGCAACAAAATTTCGGCAGTCAGCAACAATACTTGGTTCTGTGTTGCGGGCTGTGAACTGGTGTTTGTACGACTGTTGTGAAGGGTCCCACAAATGCCACATGTTGCAGAGACCTATGGAATCCATCCATGAGGCCAAATATGCCTACTGGGGTGTGGGGTGTCGGAGGTGCCTTTCATGGGATTGAGAACCGCATTAAAGTCCCCACCAATTAGGGTGGTCCCGGGGGAAAGGGCTGTTATTAGGGATCGGAGTATTTGTAAGGTTGGTTGCAGGAGCTGTGGAGGGACATAACAGTAGAGAAAAGTTTAAGGTCCTTCAATCCCCACATATGTCCTCTGGTGATCCTCATGCATCTTGGTTACTGTTAGCGGAAGGGTTTTATGTAAGAGGATTGTGACTCCTCCTCAGCCTCTGGCAAAGCCTGAGTGGAAGATTCTATCATACTCAAGTTGACACCGAAAGGGGCATTTAGACCCTAAGACTACGTCTGGTCTATATCACTTGATCTAGCGCAGCACCACAGAGCTCTTCATATGGTCCAGGAGACCGTTTACATTCCAGGAGATGGTTTTAATCATCTAGGAGGGTGGTGGGGTGTAAGTGTGGTGGATGGGGACCAGCCAATGATGGGGGACGGTCTGTGCATGGCAATCCAGACCGTAACCCAGGAAACAGAAAAAGGCACACTGGAGAGCTCGCATAGTAAATACCTGAAAAGAAACAAAACACAACCCAACAGCAATACCATTGGAAATACCCTGACCCTCCAACTCCCCCACCCCATACTTTTTGTCCTGAAGCATCTGGCACCGGTAAGCAGAACATGACGTACGAAAACTTGGGGGAAATTTGAATGGCAGTTTAAGCCACCCGTTAGTCGTATCTCGACAGCAATAATTCAAAGTGAAGGCCAACATTTAAGAACCATTTATGTAGCCATTAAAACAATACCATACCAAAGCATTCAAATTTGTATGTAACCCCCTCCTCCCACTCCTACAAAGCCAGAGAGTCGAGCATTAAGATATATGATACCACTCTGGGTCCCCGAGTACAAGTTTTGCTCCATCGCAGGTGGCAATCCCCATTCAGTCAAAGCAGTAGAAGGAGGCTAAGCCAGAGAATTTGGTACACTGTCCGCGGAGCCGAACAGTTGCAGTGTAGCTGTGAGGGCTCATCAGGCTCCATTTTCGGTGGATTCTCCTCCACAAGGGGGTGGGCTCGCTGAGATCTGTCTCCCCCATTGTACAGTCCCGCTTTCCGGGACCTGGAGTGCTTCCTCCGGGACTCTCAAGCGGGGAGTGGCGGAGGGTGGTCCCGTGGCCCTTGACCCACTCAATCTTCTGGTTCCATGGCATGCAGCAACCGCTGTTCCGCTGCCCATTTCCAGGCCTGCGCAAGGGTGTGAAAGAAGCAGGTAGAGAACTCAAAAATTAATTTGTGGTGGGCCGGTAATACAAGCATATAGCGGATGCCAAGAGCACAAAGCTTCTTTTTAACTTCCTTGAAGGAGCACCGTTTCTGTTGGACAGGCTTGGTGTAATCTGCGAAAATCATGACCTTAGAGTTCAAATGTCAGAGGTCTGATTGGTTTTGAGCTTCACGTAGGATGGTGTCTAGGTCTCAGAAGTTAAGAATTCGCAGTATCACTGAGCAAGAACAGGACTCCGGTGTAGGGGCCTCTTGGTCAGAGCTCGATGTGCCCTCTCAATGACAAAATAGCCAGATAGTTTGTCTATTGGGATCTAGGATTTGAAGCAACCCTCCAGAAGTACATTCAGTCCCAGGCCTTCTACTTCCTCTGGAAGCCCAACGAAGTGTTAATGTAGCTACTGTGGACGTCAGTTTAGAAACTTGAGGGCATATTATCAAGAAAGGGCGTTTAAATTATCGCTGCTCTAGCGGCAGAAAACTGCCGCGAAAGTGGCGATAATGGGCTTGACAATATGCCCTTGAGAAATCCAATAGAAGCCCATGTTCTGGTGTCAACATGGGCTTCTATCGGACTTCTCTGGTGCATATTATCAAGCCCATTATCGCCGTTATAGCGGCAGTTTTCTGCCGCTAAAACGGCGATAATTTTAACGCCGTGCTTAAGTGGTACTATGTCATCTTCAGTCAAGGAGATCCGTGTTTCAGTCACCCTCTCTTCAACTTTGCGTAAGTCATGGTACAAAAGCGAAATGTCAATATGGACACCATCAACCTTGGTTTCCACCCCCCCTCCCTTGAGTCTTAGATTGTGTTGAGGATACTACCCAAGTCTGTAGCAGACTGAGTTGGAGCAGCGGAATGGGGGGCCAGGTGGCTTGTTTGTTTTCTGCTGCTGGAAAACAATATTGGTACACATTTTGATCTGAGCTGCCTCCGGCAGAAGGAGTTATGAGTCAACGTCCCTTCGTCCGGTATGTCTCGACCAATGATGGTGGAAAGTAAGGTCACTGAGAATGGGCCTGCTTGCTCTGGGTGGCATGAGCAGCCTGTACCATCAAGGTCGAGGTCCCCGGAGGAATTTCATGGCGACAAACAGGTCGGGGAGCGGAGGGAGTTTACAGCCAGGACTGGTAAGAGAATCTAGTAGCACTGGGCCACTTGCCTCAGGGCAGCATGAGCAGTTGGTGATAATCAGTCAGGACCACCCAGAAAAGGAGCTGCATGACCTCCAAGGGAGGCAGGAGCCAAGTGGTGGATGATTGGCCCAAGTCGCTGACAATCTCACACCTCCACGGGTGCTCCCCAGCCTCTGCAAGGCAGTGATGTCTGAGTTGCAAAGTCTCAGGAGTGTGCCACTGTGGGAATCAGCGAGTAGGAGGCAAAGCGAGGACTCCACACCGTCGAGGTAGTAGAGTGCCGGCTCAGGGCTCAAAAGCAAAAGACACTCATAGGCCAACTACATGAACTTTTTCGGTAGCGCACCTTTTCCAGGGGTGGGAACGACCCAGGGATGGGGGCTGGTGCGGTGCCTGTGTGCTCTTGGGTGTGCATTTCAATACGGTTTCCCCGTAAGTGGTCCATACAGCAGTGGGGTCCACCCCCACTCTTTACAGCTTTCTGGAGAAACTTCATATAAGGGATCTCATGCAGTTTCGGGTGCCTACTACCTCTCTCCCTGAGTGGGGCTATCAGTCATTATTGACGTGCCTCAGGTCTAGTTGTCATAGTTCCCCATACGGCATCAGTCCGTGTACCAAGGTCTAGTCTACCTCTCTCCCTCAGAGCCATGGCCAGGTGGGGAGATCCTAAATCACCACAGTTTCTCCAAGGGCAAGAGGACTTAGGAAGGCAATCTCAGCTAGTACGGGCCTCGGATGATCAGGATACTGAGTAAGTGTGCCGATTCCACTGTAATTGTGTAGGGAAGTTATGTGCGCCTAAGGAGTAGGTGCTTGGGTCACCATAGTGGTTGGTTTACCCTCTTTCATGAGACCGGGCCTGCCAGTTGACCACAGTTGCTCCCCAGGGCCTGAGCTTAGCGCCACCGCCTGCAGCCGGTCTGTATAGGAGCCGACTGCTATTACACCAAGGCAAAACTTCGAAAGGCATATCATCAAGGACCAGCAATAATTATCGCTAAGCGCACTTAGCGCTAGGATAATTATCGCCAGCTAACGTGGATTTTTATCGCTGAGATAGCGTGCTATTAGCAACGCTTATCTCAAAAGGGATAAAAATCCTAGCGCTAACTGCCAAACGTGAGATTATCGCTGGAAACCCAGCGATAATCTCACCAAGTGTGGCGTTAGCTTGATGATAGGACAAGGCAAACTTAGCCATGACATCCACCTTCCATAGGATATCATGGCTAAGTCAGTCCTGAAGCAGGCGTAAGGAAAGTAGCGATAACAGGGGTTATCGCTACTTTTCTTGCCGCTATGCTTCATAGCGTGGGGCTTGATGATAGGAGAAATATCGCTTAGCTGCATTTCTCCAGTCATGTCAGGGCAGGAATGCCCACTTTGCATCTCATTGGAGATGCAAACCTGGGTGTTCAGAATTCAGGCGCTGGTGCAAGGTTTCACGCGATAGCGTGACCTTGCTGATTAGGCGATACAATTATTGACGTTTTTCACCCGTAAACTGATGCAAAAGCGGCGATAATTTTTTATCGCCTCGTTGCTGATATGCCCCCTAATTGGGTCCCCAGGGAACCCACCACAGCCATATTTCCCCTCCGTGGAATCCTCTATCGTGGGGGGTCCTTGCACCCCTACTGATACCATGGGATGTGTGGGGGACTGCAGACCCCCAGTCGGATAATGCTGTATTTACTAGCTGCCCTGGGCTCGACTGCAGAGCTCTGAGGTGTGGCTTTGGTGCTCAAAGTGGGAGCATGTAATCACAACAGCAGGCTCCGTGCAGGCTGCCTTCCTCCAATTAACGATACGGGGGAAAGGTCATCAACAGTCTCCCTCAACCCGTGTGTGCAGCAGAGTCGCTGGTCCCTGTCTGTCTGGGAGGGATTCAATTGTACGGGCCAGCCCAGGCTCGCGGCACAAGTCCAGTAGTCACTGTAGGTTGGGGCAAGTTCTGGGTGGCTCTCGCTAGGGAATCCAGTGGGTGTCCACCACGTTGGGCCTGCTACCAAGGAGGAGGCACACTCACCTCCTCAGTGGCCAGACGGTGCAGGCGGCTGCAGGATCAAAGGTGCACAGGGCCACACTCACAATTATTATTATTAATAATTACATTTATATAGCGCAAACTGTCACTCTGCTGGTATCCTGGCTCCAATAGCATAAGAGAAAAATCACACCTGCTACCAGACCTTCAAACAAAGTGCTATCCATGATAGTTTCTTCAGAAAGAGACAGGTCTTTAAGGCCTTTCTAAACTTCAGATCTGTAACTGATATACGAGATGGAAGTAGCTTGTTTCACAGCTGGGCAACCTGAACTGTGAAAATACAACCCCCCCTGTCATTTATTGTGAAATATATTCACACAAACCAGGTTTGCTGACATTGAACAAAGGCGTCTCCCCGTGGCATAAACTTTAATCCAAACACAAGGAGATGATGGAGGGAGCGCTGAAACTTTTCAGATGCCCCCCCCAGTCACAGATCTGGGCTGAATCCATCATCGTCCTTTATCTCACTTCACCATCCCAGTTCAGACCCAGCCATATGCAAATCGGTCTGGACCAGAAACAAGCATCCTTCATTGCAGCAGCCCCAGACCTTTGCCATGTATAGCATTATGCACAATACACATGGCTTTAAACGTAACTCTCTGCCTGATTGGCAGCCAGTGCAATTCTCTCAAGCACTCGATGTCGAGGATATGCAAGGTCTTTTTAAAGTAAGTTTAGCAGCTACCACTTGAACTCTGTGTAGTCTGTTAATCAAATACTCCGGTCCTCCCAGAATTAGAGCATTGCAGTTATCCAATCTACTGAGTATAAGACTACGTTCGATGAGCGATTTGGCTTGGGCAGGTAGTAAGGGGAGCACTTTCCTGAGACCCTATAGCAGTGCAAAGCCAGTGCCAGACACTTTTATAACTGGTTCTCCTGGGATAACTTGTCGTCAAAAATTACCCCAGGATTATGGACAGCATCCGCTCGACTAATCTTCTCCTCTTTAGGAAAAGGCCAAAGGCTTGGGGGAAGATCCATAGGAATTATTGAAGCTGAACAGCACAAGAATTCAGTTTTGTCTCAATTTAGCTTAAGGGAGTTCAAGTTCATCCAGTTAATAATGTCTACCATACACTTCTGAAAGGCCTCAACATCATCATGTTGACCACCCTTAATAGACAAGATCAACTGGATGTCGTCTGCATAGTTGACCAGATTGACATCATACACCTTTCTCATAGAGATTAGTTGACAAAAGTAAACATTGAATAAGACAGGATCGAGCTC
Source organism: Triturus cristatus (assembly GCF_964204655.1). Classification (NCBI taxonomy): domain Eukaryota; kingdom Metazoa; phylum Chordata; class Amphibia; order Caudata; family Salamandridae; genus Triturus; species Triturus cristatus. The sequence goes on along the minus strand of NC_140579.1, from coordinate 66,536,984 downwards.
TGAGGAACTCCATGACCCAAGCTTTTAAATTCGGAGTGATAAGGGGACAATGCTACTGCCTGACACCTGTCAGTCAGGTAGGATTCCAGCCACTTCAGTACGATACCCTTCACTCCAATTGTGGCTTGTCTGGTTAGTAGGATCTTATGGTTGACCATGTCAAAGGCCGCCGACAAGTCAAGCCAATCAAGACGCGAGACGCATCCCACGACAGCCTCCATTAAGCTGTGCAGGTTTCATGCAGCCTCAGCCGAGTGCAGCAGTGCTCTTTGGGTGGTGCAAGAGGCGGCCACAAAAAAAGGGGTGTCAACCAGAGTGGGGAGGGTAGTTAGGGGGCACTGGAGGGAGACAATGCAGCACTGACAGGCAAGATAAAGGAGGATTAAAGTCAGACGACGGGAGCACTGCTAAAACTCGGCCGACATGTTGGCCTTCTTGGCCACACCCCCAGCATTCTGCCAAATTCAGGTGTAATTCCATTCACAAGTTTTTGCGGTATCGCTGTTCAATTATCCTATTGGAAAATGCATTTGAGATGCTCTTTTTCTTTGCCCCCACTAGATGGATCACCCTAAACTTTCCAGGGAAGAGCTGACGTGAGTGAGGCTTTTTGGGGAAAGTTTTGTGAAGATTCATAAGAAGGGGCCAAAGTTACTATCAAACCCAAAAAATCCATTATATTCGCTGAAAATAATAAATGTTAAAATTACTTTATAGTTAGGTGAAAATTTCAGTGAAAACTGAAAGTTTTAAACTAAAAGGAAAACTCTGAAATTCACCAGGTATAGTTATATCAAGTAACTATAACTTGTGCCCTAATGTAACTATAACTTGTACCCCCATTATGCACAGGTTTGCCATCAATGATATCATTACAAATGCTGGAGTGATATTATCAATTTTGGTATAGAATAGGTTTTGAATTATATAACATGTGACATAGCTGTGCATGACACGGGTGTGAGTTATGAAAATGCTGCCCTAACTATAACTACCCAGGAGCAGTCGCCACTGGGTAGTTATAGTTAGGGCAGCGTTTCCATAACTCGCCCTGGTCATGCACAGCTAATTATGCCACATAGGCTGCGTGCCCTCTCCGCTTAATATAAATATGCCTAGGAATGTGGTCTCCGGGGCCTTCAAAGACTTGGGCAGGCATGCATCCCTCCACCCTTCAATAAAAAAAAGTACGGCCTGAGGGATGGGCTCCCTGGGGCCTGCAAAGGTGAGGGAGGGTAACCGTGGGTCTGCCTGAGAGTGGCAGTGTGGCCAGGACCTGCAAGATCAGCTACAATCTGAACAGGCCAGAATACCATGCATGGCATGGGGTTAGCTGTTCGCAATGGGTTGGACACAGGGCCTAGCCACAGTCCAGGCCCTGTAGTCAGCCCCATGCAGCACATTGTCAAAGTTAACATAAAATAGGGGGCGTGGCCGAGCCGAGCTGCAAGATGGCCGCCGTGTAACGGGGCTCTGCCGGCCGAACAAACAATCCGTTAGCCCATCCGTTCTCTGCCTGACTTTTCGAGCAGTGGAGCTGCGGCGGGAGGCGCCCTGTCGCCGAGGATCCCGGCGGTGCTTCTGTGACAGAAATCGGCTGTGGAAATCCGGAGTTACGGGCCCTCGTGACTCCGGCTGCTGGGGCGTTCCGCGCTGGGCGGCGCCGTCTGCTGCGCGAGGCCCTGGTCGGAGGCCGCGGCTCGTGTGGCGAGGTTGGGACCGACGTAGACGCCCGCGGAGTGCTGGATACCCGACGACTGCCACCATAGACGCAGTTGCGGACCCCTGCTGGCCTGAATGCGGCCCTCGCGGCGGCTCCAGGGCACGCGGTGTGCGGGCCTGACGATCTGGCTGACTGGCCAGCGGAGACGTGGCCTGGCGCTGCTGGCGGGGCCGGTAAACCTCCTGAGAGACGAGAGGCGTGAAGCCTGATCCATGCCTGCGATGTGACGACCCCAGCGTGCGGGCCTATGCTGATCCGTGCCCAGGCCTCTGACTGACATACGGCACTGCGAGTTGGTGGCAAGTGGAACGTGGCGATGGAGCGACTGGGTGCCCGTTGGGATTGCTACCTGACCGCGGTGCCCCCCCAATAGATGAGTAGCTGCTGCTGACCCGCTGCCTGGGCGAGACGAAGGCTGGCCGGGCCTAGCCTGCCCGGGGACACGTGTTGGCCCTTGCGGTCTAGTGCTGGCTGGGGCCCGGGGCCCACGAGGTGCCGACTGCCCCATTTTTCCCCGGTGCCGGGGTGTGTAGGGCCCAAAGGGCGGCATGGGGAAATCCGACGCCAAGCAGCGGAAGCTCTACTTTGAGAAACAGGCTTCCCGCGGCGCTGTGGCGGCTCCGCCATCGCCACCGGTGGTCCCTGAAACGCAGCTAGACCCACCACCGGAGGACGATGTCAGAAGTATGTTTCGAGACCTTAAAGGGTGCCTCAAGGAAATCGATGGAAAGCTAGACTCCATGGCCCAGCGGCTTGATGGCATATCTCATAAAGTCGACCAGCACGAGGAGAAGATCGCTGCGGCGGAGGCGCGAATTGACGACTGCGAGGAGAGCATTGGAGACACCCAGGAGCGGCTCCTTCGCATGGATAAGGTCCTGGAGGTGATTAGAGGGCGCAATGAGGATTTGGAGGCCCGCTCCCGAAGGAACAATGTGCGCATTATTGGAATTGCAGAATCCACCAATACTGGTAACATGGAACAATTTATTGAAGGAATGTTCCGCGAACTGTTTGGTGCGGACCTGTCGGCCATGTTCCTGGTCGAGCGGGCGCACCGCACATTGGGGCCGCGGCCCGTGCCTGGGGCGCCACCGAGGCCGATCCTGGCACGTGTTCTGAACTACCGGGACAGGGACACCATCCTGCGGTTGGCGCGTGAAAAAGGTGAGCTCCGATTCCAAAATATGGTCATCTCCTTATTTCCGGATTTTACACAGGCGGTGCAGGCCGCAAGGCGAGAATTTATACCGGCTAAAAAAATATTCCAGAAGGTGGGGACTAAATATGCCATGCTATACCCGGCCAAGCTGCGGATACACCACAAAGGGAAGCCTATGTTCTTTACGACCGTGGCGGATGCCCTCAGGTTTGCCAGGCAGGCGGAGCGCTCGCACCGTGGGCGAGAGGATGACCAGGGCACTTCTCCGCGTGGCCAGTTGAGTGACACAGAGTGAAATAGCGTGTTATCCCTCTGAGAAGTGAAGAGATGCTGGATAACGTAACTGTAAGATACGTGGCCTGTAGCCGAGTATGGTAATCCAGGGGGCCCTTGAGGGCCGCGGGATGTGTCCCGAACCTATGCGCACTGGCTTGACTTGTCGAGGCCCGCACCGCTCAGGCACTATGGACCGCTGCTGGGGGAGGTCTGTCGGGCCGCCGTACGCTGTGGCTCATTGTACTGTATTTATCTAAGGCAGCACTGTTCGGCCACCCTGTCGTCTTTTCGACAGGGGTGTGAGCCGGCGACCCCACGCCCTGTGGGATGATTCCCGAGACATTGCTATATGAAAGTTCTTGTTGGGTGGGGAGGTGGGGGGGGGTTATTTCTCAACCTGTTTGGGGGGTTGGAGTGGGTGGGGGAGGGTTTTGGTTCTTGTTGGTTGTTGCTTTCTCACTGCGATTTCTTAGAGCACCACGAAATGGCGTCGCACCCGCACAGCAGGCTGATTGTATGATATCGCTCCTCCCGGGGACTGGGTGGCGGGGGGATCCCCGAGGGCCCCTGGTCTGTGGGACGCTGATATCCTTGCCACCGTATGGGACACGCACATATAAACCTCCCTGACCGAGTTAAGATGCCTTACATGGAATATCCGCGGTCTTAACGACCACCGCAAGATACGCCTGGCGCAGGCGTATCTGACACGCCATCTCGTTGACATATGTTTCCTGCAGGAAACTCATTTGCCTCGGAGCGCTGGAGACAGGCTGCGAGGCGCTAGATGGGGCGAGGTGCACACTTCAGGCTGCTCCAGCTATTCCCGGGGAGTGGCAATTCTTATCCGTAGAGGCCTTCCCTGGCAAACGTTTAAGGTAAATGCTGACACAGATGGGCGCTACATAATACTGAGTGGGAAACTCTTTCACACGCCGCTGACGCTAGTTAACACGTATGGGCCCAACTCGGATGACCCTGGGTTCTTCCGCCACGTCTGGCACTTGACACAATCACTGGGTGGCGGAGATTGCTTATGGGGAGGGGATTTCAACGCCGTTCTGTCGCTAGACCTGGATAGGGAAGGGGCAGCCCGCACACATCACCCACAAGCTGCTGGCCTTATACGAGGCCTAATGGCTGATTATAATTTGCTGGATTCGTGGAGGGTATTGTATCCCGCGGTTAGGGAGGGCACCTGCTTCACCCCGCACAAAGGAGCCTGGTCCCGCCTAGACTTCTGGCTCTTGACCCCACAGGCACATGCATGGGTGTCTTCAGTTGCTCACAAGGCGCGCACCCTCTCAGACCATTCCCCTGTCGAGCTGACTTTGAAAGTCCCCAAGCCATACATCACGCCCTTCACGTGGCGCTTACCGCCACAGGCCCTGTCGGACCCGGTGTTTCGGGAGGTAATTCACCAACACATACTAGACTACTTTGAACACAATGAGGGCTCCGTGACATCGCTAGGCACCCTGTGGGACGCATTTAAGGTGGTGATAAGGGGCCACTGCATTGCGGGACAGGCAGCAGTCCTAAAGACCTTAAGGGCTACGCTCGGTAAATTAGAAGAACGTCTGCACTCATTGGAGGTGCAGTACTGCTCGGACCCCTCGGCTGCTACGTTGGCAGCAACTCGCACCACGCTCACTGAATATCAAGCGGAGGCTGACAGAGAGCTCAAATTCCTGACGAAATATGCGACGGCCCGCCGATATGGGGAGGGAGATCGCCCTGGTAAGACGCTGGCCCTCCTGCTGCGCTCGCAGCGGCCCTCGACATTTGTCCCCGCTATGATGACTGGGGGAGGTGAAACCGTATATAGCCCTCCGGAAATACTAGATGCCTTCCGGACTTTCTACAAAGATCTGTACAGATCTAGGGCGGCCCACACTCAGGCGGAGCTGTCTGAATACTTCGATTCCATACAGCTTATATGGTTTAATGCACACCAGAAAGGTTATTTCGATCGCCCATTTGAGGCAGAGGATGTGCGGGAGGCCATAGGGTCATTGGCTGCTGGTAAGGCGCCGGGGCCGGACGGCCTCCCGGCGCAGTTCTACAAGGAATATGCGGATCTCCTGGCCCCCCGCCTGCTGGCGGTATATGCGGAAGCGGTTGAGAAGGGTGTGCTTCCGGACTCCATGAGGGAGGCTGTCATCATCACCCTCCTGAAACCAGATAAAGATGCCCAGCAGTGCGACTCTTATAGGCCGCTCTCATTAATCAACACAGACGCCAAGATCTTTGCGAAAATGCTTGCAACTCGCCTGCAGCCGGTGTTACCCCTGATGATCCGCCCGGACCAGTCGGGCTTTATACCGGGCCGCTCAACGTCCCATAACCTCCACACCCTCTTCGGAGTACTGCACTATTTGGCCCCGCATGTTAAGGCAGCGGCTGTGCTACTGGACGCCACCAAAGCGTTTGACTCCCTGGAATGGGGATTCTTGTTCCCTCTGCTGCAGCGCATGGGGGTAAGCGAGGCCTTTATCGGTTACATACGACTACTTTATACAGACATTACTGCAAGGGTAAGGGTCAATGGGTTGATCTCTGAGCCTTTTGCCATTCGGAGAGGCACGAGACAGGGCTGCCCCCTGTCACCTCTGCTGTTTGCCATTGCCACGGAACCTCTGGCTGCCCGTATTAGACAACATCATGCGGCCAGGGGCATTGGCTTCTCGTCAAGGGCGCTGACCATATCGCTATATGCTGATGATGTTACACTGTATGTTTCTGACCCTCAGGTCAACCTCTCCCCTCTGACACAAGAACTACTGGACTATGGACGGCTGTCAGGTGTCACTATCAATTGGGAGAAATCAGTCATTCTGCCCTTGACCACCGGGACTCCCCGCTTTACCCCAGATTGCCCGCTGAAATGGGCGACTGGGCCGGTGCGATACCTGGGGATCTGGGTGAGCACAGATATGCAGCAGATCTGGACAGAAAACTATGGGCGGGTGACCGGCTGGGTGGAGGAGAGAGTTGGCCGCTGGAAGCATTTGCCCCTCTCGCTGGCTGGCCGGATTGCGGTGGCAAAAATGGTGATCCTGCCTAAACTCCTTTACTTATTTGCGAATATCCCGCTGCCCCTTACCGCACACTTTCTGCGACGACTGCGATCATTGATGGTGGAGTTGGCGTGGGGGGGAAGCAGCCGAGGGTGTCCTGGGAGACCCTCACTCTCCCACAAAGACAGGGTGGCCTGGCTGCGCCAGACTTCTCCTTATATGCATACTGTGCACAGGCACAGTTCTTGCATTACTGGGCGCACCCCACACCGTTCCAACCGCACGTGGCGATCGAGACCGACAGGGCAGCACCGCTGCCGCTGGCAGTTGCCCTATACGCGCCGCACGTTCGACGGTGCACAGAAATCGACCCGGTTCACGCGCTCAAGTGGGCCTGGAATGGTTTGCTTTATACCCGCTCGGTGCCCCTGCGTGGGAACCCGATGTGGCCGTCGCTGCGGGCTATGCGAACCGGGGGGCGAGCCGCGGAGCTGGGCCTCCACACTGGAGGCGATCTATTTCCGAGCGATGCCTTCCTAACGATGGAGCAGATGTGTGGATCGGAGGCACCGACGCTACTAGACACGCTTCTGTATTACCAGCTCCGCAACTCAAGTCGTAGGTTGTTCCCCACTTTCCCGGCGCCGCCGCCGGATCTGCTTGCTTTGGAGAATGTGTTGTCTGTGGATTCTGGCCGCAAGCTGGTCTCCAGACTGTATGTGCAAATGCAGGCTAACCACCCAGTGATGCTTCCGGCGGCGCGGGGCGTGTGGGAGGCGGAATTGGGAGCTGAAATCTCTGATGTGCACTGGGATCTGAGCTGTCGGCAGCTTGAGCTTCTATCCCCCAACTACAGGCTGCGCCTGATCCACTTCAAGTACATACACATGCTTTACCGCACACCAAGACGGTTGCACCGCATGGGTCTAAGGGATACCGATGAATGCTGGCGCTGTCATGCACCGGGGGCCACCTTCATGCATATGGCGTGGGGCTGTACTGCAATAGCGTTGTTCTGGACAAGGGTGCTGGAGATAATATGCACTATCACGGGCCTACTGATCCCCTGCACTCCCCAGGTTGCACTACTGGGGATTTTACACATGATTGAGCCCAAACACCGTAAACTGCCAGCAATGCTATTATTATTGGCCAAGAGACAGGTTGCTATACACTGGGGGGCGGGCACATCACCTCACATTAAGGTTTGGATTCAAAGCGTTGCTTACTGCCAAACCCAGTTAGCCCTGTACTGGGAGCTTATGCCGGCGCGGTCCAGACCCAGAGACATCTGGGAGCCCTTCATACACTGGCTGGAGCAAACCCCGCTACAAATGCTGTAACACGCTGCTCTCCCTTCGGATGGGGGGGAAACGTTAATATTTGCTGCTACTCGTGGGGCGGGTTGGTGGCTGTCGAGGTGGGATACCCAGATGGGCAGATGAGGCTTATAGCCGGTTGGTTTGAAGCGTAGATTGTCATGTAAGACTGCCAGGATATCCTGTACATTCCGCACCCTGTGCCTTGTTGGGGGGGGGGGGGCCTGTCGCCATTGTCTGCGATGCGTACATAGCAGTGTGAAGCAATGTTTTAAGTTTGTTATTGAAAATGTCAATAAAAAGAATTAAAAAAAAAAAGTTAACATAAAATAATATTTTATTACCATGTGTAAAGCCAACCCCCCACTGCATGCTACCACGGCCTTCGGCCAACCCCTTGCAAGGTTTTGCTTATGCTTAGTTGGTGCATTGAAAGTTTTGGGGTGATTTGTCAAGTGGGAGTTGAAAGAAAAGGTGTTTCTCAAAAGACAAAATCCCCATGCACTTTCCATAGACCTTTTCAGACAACGCTACTTCAGAAACTTACACCAAATTTGACATAAAGCTAGATCTTGGTCCAGAAAGCATGCTTTATGTGATTTGGTGTAAATCTGGTCAGTAGTTTTTGAGAAACTCAGGATAAAAACATCAGTTTATCTGGACTGTTGGGTACAAAGGACTCTCACAAGAGTCCCTTGAAACTACGTTTTTAAAAAAAAGAACCTTCTGATTGGCCCCGTGGACTCTATCCCCATGCCCCAATGCATTAATTAAGTGTTCATGGGACCCCCAGAGCCTTGTTAGGCCCTGGTGAGTCCATGCACCTGGGGACAAAATCAGAAAAAAGGGGAGGGAGGACACACAGCCCCCCGCCTCGAGCCTTTAAAGGCCCAAGACACCCCATTCCCTGTGGCTGTAAAATAACTTGAAAATAACTTTAAAATGGAGTGGAAAATGCGCCCCCTCACCCAGAGGCTTTACATGCCCCATGCCCCGGGGCCAACTCAAATGCCCACCCCCAGGACAGTGCAGTTACCCTGCCCACACTTATGCAGGCAGGGAAACACATGTTTTCCTGCCTGGTAGGAGCATTTTTAAATCTCCCACCAGATAGGAGAAAGCATGCCTTTCCTGCCTGCCGGAGTGCAGACTTCTGCTTCCCTGCCCACATTCCTACTGGCAGGAGTCATGCCAGCACCTGCACTTTGTGCGGAGCCAGCTGAGGCGGTGGGGGGCTTAGGGGCTCCCCACGCAGCCCCCAACTTGAGGTTTGTGGGTACCCATGGGTAGGCACAGTGGAACCCACCTTTGGCTCTGGGGGATGGAGTCCCCCTGGGGGGCCTGGGAAGCCTAAGGGAGGGGGGATGCATGCCCCCTCCCCTTAATAATGCAATTTGGCCCCAGGGGATTGGATACCTAGGGTCTAATAAGGTTTGGGGAGGAGGGATGTGCTGACCTCCCTCCCCTTTTGTATTGCATTTGGCCCCAGAGTATGAGGTTCCCGGAGTCTAATAAGGCCCTGGGAGGGAGGCACATACTTCCCTCTTCTTAATAATAGAATTTGGCCCCATGGGATAGAGTCCATGATGTCTATAAAGGCTCAGGGAGGGTGGCTGCATGGCCCCCTCCTCTTAATATTAGAATTAGGAACGGGGATGGGCTCCACGGGGCCTAATAAGGAGGGGCCCACACGCCCTCCCCTAATGGTAATGTATTTAGCCCGGTGGATGGATTTCCCTGGCCCTTTTAAGGCTCGAGGACGAGAACCATGCATCCCCCTCCTCTAATAATATATTGTTTGACCATGGGGATGAGATCCCGGGGGCCATTAGTGGCTTTGGCAGGAGAACTGGGTGCACCTCTTACCCTTTTTAAAAAGAAAGGGCCCGGAGTCCCAGGGTCCAAAAGTGGCTTGGGAAGAGGGTTCTGCACCCCCCCTCCTCTGGCGGAGGGATAGCTGCTTGCGGGGGGGAGGTTGGATGCAGAGCCAAAGGCCATGCACAGCAGGGGTTGGCTTTATATATGGTAATAAAACATTAGTTTACGTTTAAACAATCCTAGAAATTCAAAGAAAAAAAACAAACGTTAAAGTGAATATTATAGTCCGGTGAAAATGTCAGTGCCAACAAAGCGTTTTGAACTAAAAGAAAAAACAGAAACTCACCAGCTATAGCTAGCAGAGATAACTTTAACTTGCACCCCCACCATGCACTGCTTGTGATCTTGCATATTACATCACTCATGAAATGTTCTATAACATCACTGATTATCTGTCTCTCCCTCCTCAAGCTCACTCTATCAGTGTGGAGGTTGAGAAGTCCAATTTTTTAACAAGAGGCCTTTTTCTCTTCCTTTGTGGAAGTTATTCAGAATTTCAGAAGATCTTCCACCCTAAAGTCTTGCTCAAAGTATTGGAAATCTTTTGACACGTGGTCTTCTTCTTGTGACTTTTCTGCTCCTTCTTGTGAAATTTCAACAGTTTTCATTGTCTTCTATATGGTTTCCATCCTAATTTTTGCCTTACTACCTTGATGTGTAAATGATTCACCATTAAAGCCTTCAGAGAGTTTTCTGCTCCATAAGGGAAGATAGAATGTTTTCTAGACTGTCCAACAGTTTTGCAGTCTCTAGACCTCCTTCACCTTCTCTATTGCCTGCTTGGGAACTTCCTCCAGTGTTGAAGGTAATACAATGTCACCCCTTCGAACCTTAGGAGAAGGTGATTTAAAGTTTCTGTCTATTATTATTTAATATTATTTATTTATTTAAGAGTTTTATATAGCGCTAGCCAGACCCGAAGGTATCGGAGCGCTTTACAACATTTATAGTGAAGAAATCAAACACACACTATACCAATAATAAACACATTGATTAGTGACAAATCCAGTTCAGGGAAGGGGACAAAGGAGCAAGTTTAGAGGTAGGTGATGTAGAAGCCTTCTTATCAAAGTGACTATATGCTGCAATGGGCAAGATTCTACGTTAGGCTGCAGCTATCCATTCGGAAGAGTTCGGTTGAGGAAGAGGTCTTTGAGCTGGCTTTTGGATTTTAAGGAGGGGATAGTCCTGATATGGACTGGGATGGAGTTCCAGAATTTGGGTGCATTTCCAGAGAAGGAATGTGATAAGGTTTTTGGTTTGTGAGTTTTCGGAGGAATGAGAAGTACAGTGTTAGTATTTCTGAGGTTCTTTGTTTGACCGGCCTTATTGAGTTTGGAGGCCAGGTAGGCAGGTTTCCCAGTGTGCAGAGCTTTGTGTGTGAGACAGGCAGTACTGAAGTTGGCATGCATTTCAATTGGGAGCCACTTTAGCTCTCTGAGAGCGGAGGAGATGTGTTTGTATTTCTTTACTCCGGTGACCATCCTGGCTGCTGCATTTAGAGTTAATCTGAGGGCAGCTAGGTGAGATTTTGCTGTGCCTGTGAGGCTTGCGTTCCCTTAATCCAATCTGGACAGCACCAGGGATTGAGTATCCTGTTTGAGGTTGTTGCGAGGGATGAAGGTTTTATTTTGTTGAGTTGTTTTAGGTTGAAGAAAGCGCTGATTGCGGTGTGCTTGATGTGTTTGACCATGTCCAAGTTTGGGTCCAGAGTGATTCCCAGTGATTTTACAGAATCGGCTGGGGTGAGATTGCAGTTGAGAGCAACAATAGTTTTTAGCCATTCTGTGATTTGGGGGGTCTGCTCCCTGTTGGAAATGAGAAAGATTTCCGTCTTCTCTTGGTTGAGTTTCAGGTGGTTGAGGGATAGCCAGTATGTACTTCTCTTAGAGTGTCGTTTAGTCTCTGAATGTCACCAATGGAGGAAGTTTCTATATAGATCTGGGTATTGTCTGTATAGAGGTGGAAGGGGATGTTGGCTGTTTTGAGTATGTTGGTGAGGGGCTCCATGTAGATGTTGAATAGTTGTTGGGAGAGAACTGCACCTTGAGGGACACCCCTGCTTATGGGGAGTAGGTCAGATGTGAAGTTTTTAATTTTTATTCTGTGGGTGCAGTTCTGTAGAAAGGAGGTAAACCCCTGCAAGACCACCTCTTCAACTCCGACCCTTTCTTGAAGTACATTGATGAGCAGTTTGTGGTCAACCATGTTGAAGGCTGCCGATAGGTCCAGGAGTATGAGTAGACAGCGTTGGTCCGTATCGAGTGAATTGTGGACGTCGTATATGACATTCAGGATCGCTGTCTCTGTGCTGTAACCTTTTCTGAAGACCGATTGGTGAGGGTCTAGTAGGTTGTTACTGTCAATGTGTTGAGTAAGTTAAAGGAGAACACATCTTTCCAGGATTTTGGCTAGGAATGGGAGATTGGAGACGGGCCTGAAGTTATTGAGATAGTTTGGGTCAGAGCCCATTTTTTTTTTTGTAATGGTGTGACTTGGCCGATTTTGAGACAATCTTGCATGACTCCGGTTCTCAGGGAGCTGTTTATAATCTTGGTCCAGAGCGGGGCTAGGGTGAGTTTGAGCTTTTTAGCCAGTTGGGCAGGAATAGAGTCCGAAATGTGTGATGAGGGTTTGGAACTGGTAATCACTTCGATGATCTCTGCTTCGGAGTTGGGGTTGAAAGATTTCCAGTTATTAGGGGGGTGCCTAGGTGGGTTGTTATCTTCTTTGCCGGGGAGCGGACTTCCGTTGGGAGGTCGGCGGTGGTCATCCAGGGAGAGCTCAATCTTGGTGATTTTATCATTAAAGAAATTTGGAAAAGTTATCACATAGGTCTTTGGAAGCCTGCACTGAGGATGAGGGGGGCTTGGATGTTTGTTGTCTAACGAGATTGAAGAGTTCTTTGGGCCGATTTTTGGCATTGTCTAGTTCATCACAAAAGAAGGAAGTTTTTTCATACTTAATGTGTTTTTTATATTTCCTGCGTTCAGACTTGAGTTGATCAAAGTGGATTGTGGATGGGTTGTTCCGCCAGAGTCTTTCTGCAGCTCTTAGTTGTCTTCTTTCAGAGTTTAGGTCTGTGTTGAACCAAGATCTAAATGGAATGTTCCTGACTCTTTTTTGTTTCAAGGGAGCTATTTGGTCAAGTATGGAAGTCATTGTTGCATTGTAGTGCGAGGTGAGTTCAGTTGTGGAAAGGTCGCATGTGGTGGTGGGAAGGAGTGAGCTTACCCTTTCTTCCAGGTCAGCAAGGGGAATCCGGCGTAGATTTCTCACCCAATGGGGGGATTCCTGTGTACGAGGTAGGCATTGGATCGTTTGGTTGATGTGGAATAGAATGATGTGGTGGTCAGACCAGTCAACAGGAAGGATGTGGTCAATAGTGACTGTATCTTTTTGAGCTATAATGGCATCCAGGATTGAGCCTCTGTTATGGGTTTGCTCTGTGCAGTGTTGGATAAGGTTGTTGTTGCATAGAAGTTCATTCACGGTTTGGATCAGAGAGTTATTTTCCTCATTCCAATGTAGGTTGAGGTCACCTAGTTATGTTGTTGGAGTCCAAGAGTGAGTAGTTTATTATCTAGTCAGAAAGGTGTTTTCAGAATGAGGTGGTGTTGCCTGGCGGGTGGTAGAAGAGATGGCAGTATAGCGTTTTGTTGTCAATTATCTTAATGGTGGAGGTTAGATATTCAAATGTGTTATATTTGAAGGAGTCCCTTTCCGTTCTGGAGATGTTGCTTTTGTGGATGATTGCAATACCCCCGCCTCAATGGTTTTTTCTGTCTTTATTGATGATTGAAACCCGGGGGCACAAGTATGTCAATGATTGGGGAAGAGGACTCATTCAGTCAAGTTTTAGTGATGAACGTGATGTCTATGTCATGGGTGAGGATGGTTTCTGCCAGTTCTGTTGCATGTTTGGTAGCCGATCTGCAATTTATGAGCATGCAGTTGGTCGTCCCCTTGTTGTTGAGTTTCTTCGTTAGGGGAGCCATAGGGATATTAGTGAGGTGGGGTGTGGTCTCTTCCAAATCCAGTGATAATCTGGATTTTGGAGCTGGGGATGACAGTAGAAGAGTGTCATAAGACTTGGCAAGATCAATCGCCTCTCTCATGGACATTGTGGCACTTGTTCTTTTGGGTCTCTGAGGCTGGTTCAAGAAGGGGGTTGTGGTCCAGCTGTGCCATTGAGCCTTGGGAGGCCTTGTGTATTGCGTGTTAGTAACTGTGGGTATAGGGTGTGGGCGTTGGGTAGGCTCAAGAGGTGTGGTAAGCTTTGATATGATTTTGTTGATACCCTGTATTACAATCTCTAGCTTTTCCAGCAGAGCAAGTCTCTGAGTCGTACTCATAGACGAGAGGGTAGGGGAGTCTAGGTTCAGGATGTCCTGAGCTGGGCAGTCTAGGGAAGGAGAGAGCTTGTCCTCCAAGGTCATCTTCTTGGTTGCTATTACTTCGTCCAGTAGATAAAATGAATTAGGGGCTTCAGGATATAATCCTCCTTTTATCAGGTTCATGGGCAATGGAGTTGTTCCTAGACTTTGCCCTACCTTTATTCCAAAGGTTAATTCTATCTTTCCCAGATCTCAAGAATTATATCTTACTTCTTTCTTTCTTTCCTACTCCAATCATGAAGTTTTATTGATTACAGTAGTAATGAGGGATACCTCCTACATCAAGTAAAAAGTGAAAGGTGTCCCAACTCGAAAGTGACATCACTACATTACTGAGACTTTCGGGCCTCTAGGTGCCATCCCTGGCAGTGACATCACTTCCGGGTGGAGATGGGAGGGGGGGGGGGTCAGGTGACCATGTTGGGTCGCATATGTTGTCACATCACCCTGGTCACATGCTAGTCTCATGCTGAAGCTCCTAAAACATGGTTAGGATGCTGTCATAACATGTACGGGTTCCATTGTCCTGTGTCTAGGGCTTTGTCACAGACAAAATTGCAATACTCTTGGGTGCACAGTATGTGAGTCTCTAACAAAGTGGGCCCGGGCATGTTCAGATAGACGAAGTTGTGAATCCTAGATGAGACAGATGGAGGGCTCCTCAACGAGAAGCTTGGGAAATACTCAGACGGAACCCCCAGCCCCACAGTCTCCTTAAGCCATCTGTCTTATCTTGGACAGTGAATATTTGACTTAAAAAGATTTTTTGTGAGAAATGTCTTGATAAATTCATAATTGAATCAAAACTGCTATGAAATGGAGCCCAAACGCAGAGGCTGCTCTTCACTCTCCCCACATTTGGCCCGTTGCACAGTTAGCAAGCTCTGCTAAGTATAAAACCCCACCCCAAGCCACATAGACAATCAGAAACAACCATGTGCTATGAATTGGAACCCAAATGCAGATGGCTGTTACCCCTACCCAAAGTGGGCCCATGGCATAGTTAGCAAGCTCTAGTATGTATAAAATGTTGTCCCAAGGCTACACACACAATCAGAAGCAGTTATCTGCTATCAAATGAAACCCAAACGCAGATGGCTGCTCCCCCTCCCCAAAGTGGGCCCATGTATAAATAGTAAGCTCTACTAAGTATAAAATGCTACCCCAAGACCATGCACAATCCGAAGTAGCTGAAAAATGCTTATTTTAAGTCTGTGGACAAAGAGGCCCGGGCAAGATGGAGAAAAGCTTCGAGCTGAATTGCGGAAAGCAGCTGAGTGACACAGGACAACTTCTGTTGCAGTTAAAAACGATGATAGCTTATATCATTTAAATTATTTTTTGCCATGTAATGTGTTGCATAGTAAAGCCCAGTTTCTTATTTTCATGGGGTGAAAATGTCTGCTTTTATTTATGGTTTGAAAAAACATGTGTTAGCTTGTAGTTGGTAGGTGTGAAAATGCCAAAGTGTTACAGTGTCCCTCCAAAGTTACCCGATGCAATTCAGAATAAAAGTAGGGGTGGGTGGTAAACTCAGCTCTGTCGGCAGAGTTCAGAAAGTTTTGTCAACTCTGCGCTCCACTTGGAGCATGGAGTTTAGCAAAAACTCTGCCAGCTGCCATGTAGTAGAGTTTACTGATGCCCACCCCTTCTAATCTTCATTGGAGAGCAATGTTGCACAATTTGAGTGAGCTTTGGGCTGTGCATGCTGGTAATGACATGAGTGAAACAAATTTCTCTGCACAGGAAGTGCGCTGGTGTCCTTTAGTGTTAATACAGTAGTATTCTTCAGCAACTGCCGCCTGAGCAGAGCGCTTCAGGAGGAACTCCGTGGGGGAAGGTGGTAATTCTGTCCAATATCAAACGCGAGCCTGTCGTAGTGTCAGTCAGCGAGGTAAACCCCACTGTCCAGAGCTCCTGCATGTTTGCCAGCAGCTTCTCTGAAGCTACAGTAAGTACTGTTTTTAGGTCTCGCTGAGCCCAGCGCATGCGCTGGCTCGGAGAGACATTTTGTAGTTGGGATTTTTAAATTGCTGCCTGTGGCCTAAAGCTTGAGTGCACGTGAGCGTGCACGCGCGCAGCCGCCAATCACTGCTGCGCGCGCACCACTCACGTGCTTGCCACACAGCGCTCCCCTCCAAGCGATCGCGATCACTTTCGCTTTGATCGAGATCGCTATTTACTTTCGTTTTCACGGCCACGCGGCCGTTAGTTTTACGGCCACGCGGCCGAATGCTTGTTATGTATATTTTTGGTTTCTAGTCTCCAAGAGAGGCCCTGCTAAAGGCAATTTCTGAGTTTGGAAGATGTGGAATCAACTGTAAGTTTCCATCTCAAGAAATGCCTTCATATGACACCAACAGGATCATGTTGGCTATATTCCTCCAGCCCTGCTGGGTGCCCATTTTTATATATGACAATTGACGGCTACTATTTCTATCTCTACACTCAACCACTACCATCCCGTAGTCCCGATCAGTCCAACCTGACCACCAGATATGTGTGTACTTTGACAGTTATGCACTGCGCACGTTCAGCGGCCGTGTCCCCATTTGGCTCCTGACTCGGGGGAGCCAGCGCGCATGCGCGCATGGTTTCTCTGCCTCGGAGTGCTAGCGGGCAGCGGGTCACTTGGCAATATACGAGATGTTTATCACGTAACCTCCGCATTAGTTATTTGTTTAGCTGCTGGCTGTAAGTCAGCCGCTCCCCACGCTCCTCTGTACCTATGATTAGATATGTTTAGTTACACGCCGTTTTGTTTCTGCTGGGGGTGTAAATAGAGGAGTCCGCATACAACAGCTGGTTTAAGCCTTGGCTGTGTGTGTGTGTGTAATGCTATACTAATTACAAAAGACTTTTGCACTAAGCATAGCCACAATACTTCCTTGTGAATGTTGCCAGGCTGCCTACTAATGGAGTCATCATCCGGGAATCGAGCTCTGTGGGGTCAGTGCAGGGTGAGATCACTGTGAGCACAGCTGTGCACAACATTTGGAGTGAAGGCTGTTTTTGTGAGTGTCCGGCCTCAAGGCTTAGTGCAAGCCCAGCGCGAGTTACAACAAGTTCGAGCTCACGGTTGACGAGGCTTCGTCTCCTCCCAAATTTGAACCCGGTTTATCGTCCTTTAAACCCAGAACGCAGCAGTTGTTTTTCCAAATACAAATGACAACACATGGTCAGCGGTAGTTCATTCTGCATGAGCGCTGTACTGGGCCACCCGCCCTGGCAACCTGCCGGAAGTAAACACTGCTGCGTCTGACCTATTGTTCAACAGGTGAAATGAGGATAGCTCACTGTCTTCGTCGCAGTGACTTCGGAGCGCTGTTCGGAGTACGATCATAGGGGCTCTGGTGGGAAGCAAACTAGGTTTGGCATTTGTGGACTCGCGCCCACACTCCTCAGCGACCTGGGAGGCTTACTCATTGTTGCTGTAAGGATATGTGCTGCATAACTAAATACTTATAAGGTCCCAAAGGCGAGACCTATTGGCTATGCCAATGCTTGTTAGTGTTTACTTCCAGGTCTGTCTTGTCCCCAAAGGGGGAGGGGGCCTGGGCGGCACTGCTGCGCGTCTTATAGGCTCGAGGGCTCTGCCGTGTGCCACGACTCAGGTCAGGAAGCAGATGTGCAGAGGTGGGCGGTGGGTGCTGACTGGTACAAGAGTCCTGTGCCCCCTGGCAGACCCTGTTCCATCTGAGAATGATTCCTCATCAGGCAGACAGTGGGCAAGTAACTGGCAGTTTCGTAGCGCTGTAAACAAGCATTGTTTAAGTCAGCATGCCTGGATTCTTGCTGGGGAAAGCGCTTAGTGTAATATGTGTCAGACTTTGGTTGTGGACTGTTGCCCCCAGTAGTCCTAAAATAAATCCCAGTATTGGCTATACAAATATGGAAGCTGAAATAGGAAGTCTGCCGATATTTGCTACTGGAACTTTCTTTTTAGGTCTCGCCTAGGCAGCGCTTGCGCTGTCTCGTTGAGACATGCAGTATATACTTTAGTGAGGGTCTGACTGCCTCTTTTTAAATAGTTGTTCTCATTCGTTCTTCAATGTGCCTGTCAAACTGTTACTACTTGGTATTGGTTACAAGTGTTTGAAGTCCCTCCTTTTGAGCTGTTAGCCACGCCTACGGCTATTGGCCCCTTTACTTGTATTAGGGGCGTTGCTTTGGTTGTTGGACTTTGTTTTATTTCCTGCACATGATGCTGACCACGTGATGCTGATGGAATGCTCTCTAGGCAGAAACACATCGTAAAAGCACTTGATTTAGGCAGAAACACATCGTTAAAGCACGTGACGTTAATGGAGTGCCTCCCAGGCACGGACTTTTTTTATCTGCACGTGATGCTGATGGAATGCTCCCTAGGCACACACATATGGTGCCCTTGTTTACGTTGTTTGTTTTTTTTACTTCGTTCAAGCCCGTTAATGGAGTGCCTGGATGTTTTATAGTCTTTTTTGTACAAATACAGAAAGACGAGTGCCTTACAAACCTTGAAGCAGACACTCATTGTGTAACGTGTTCAGAGCGGCTGCTGCTTACAGCTGCGTGTGTCCACGTACATATAAACATCTTTTTGTTATTGCAAAGTTTTGTTATGACTTTAAGATTTGTTTTGGGAGTCGCATGTTAACAAGTTTTATCGGTAGGTATGTGACTTTCTTTTCTCCCGGCGCGCCAAGATCCCTGTGTTTATTTATTATTGGAAGATCGAAATTTGCAATTACTTAACAAATGTTGAGCCATGCCGAGACTCGAACACTGGCCCCCAGGTCTCAAGTCGGCAGTTCTAACCGCTAAACCACAGCCTCTCCAGCAAATGGGACAACTGATTACATGCTGTATATTTCTTCCCTGCTTACATACTTTTGTTACAATGGTGCCGCCATTACAACAAAAGGAAATAAATAAAAGGAAAAAAACGTCTGCCCGCCATTTTTTCCCTATTTGGTTTACTTTGATTTCAATTGCTGTACCCGTGCTCTAGCTTGAAACATCTGAAGCTAAAGCACGAGTGCCGGGATTACTTCAGAAGTAAAGAAATAGAAAAAAATGCGCATTTTCCTTTTCCTTACTTTTGAAGCAATGCCGGCGTGCTGCCATCAGCATTAGGATAGTGGGATGCCACGTGATGCTTGTTTTATCTTTCTTTTCTTCCGGGGGCAGCGAGATCCCTGTTTATTTATTATTACAAAATCGTAATTTGCAAATAATTAATAAATGTTGAGCCGATGCCGAGGCTCGAACCCTGGCCCCCAGCACTTGAGTGGGCAGCTCTAACCGCTAAACCACAGCCTCTCCAGCTATAGACAGCGTTTTAGAAATGGGGGAACTGATTACATGCATTATTTTTCTTCCCTGTTGACTTACTTTTGTCACAATGGGACACCCGCGCGGGTGCCACCATTACAACAAAAGTAAATAAATAAAAGGATAGAAACGTCTGGTGGCCATTTTTTCCCTATTTGTTTACTGTGGTTTCAATTGCTGTACCCGTGCTCTAGCTTGAAACATCTGAAGCTAAAGCACGAGTGCCGGGATTATTTCAGAAGTAAAGAAATAGAAAAAAATGCACAGTTTCTTTTTCCTTACTTTTGAAGCAATCCCGGCACACGCGCTTAAGCTTCAGATGTTTAAAGCCAACGCCATCAGCATTAGGATAGTGGGGGGCTGCGCAATTCTTTTTTGGTTTTAGAGCTATGGAAAAAACGTTCTTATTCGCAAGCTTTTCTGGGTGCAGTGTACTTGGTATCTCTACCGCGCGAGCTCAACCACTTTCATTAAGAGATCCCTAAATACTCTTCGCTGCAGAGTGGAGAGAGACACGGGGTCCTGGGGCGAGAAAGGGCTCGATGGGCTCGGCTAGGTGAGTATAGAAGTGCATGAAAGTGAAGGGATGAATGAGTTAACATTTGAAGAGTGCTCTTTTCGATCGAGAGTTCTTCTAGGCGCTGTAAATGGGTAATTTCAATGAGAAGATGAAAGGAATCGTTTTATTTTCTTTTTCATGTATTTCTATTATATAAACAAGCTGCACTGGGGACTGGGCTCCGTTTTGGGAACTGAAGATTACAGAAGACAGGGTCAGGGATGGCGCGGTCAACGCGGTCATGTTCTTTTGTAAATATACATTTTGTGATGCGCTAACGAATACTAGGGGTTCGCCTGTTTGTAACCGCCCCCAAAAGTGGCAGGTAATGTAATTGTAGGACAGCAGAAGGAGATCACTTGATTTGCCCAGGATCACACAGTGTACAAGTAAGTATGCGTTGAAGTCAGTCTCTGAGTTCACTTTGGATAAACAATCCACCACACGGGACTCGTCTTCCACCGCGGGACTGGTTACTGGACAAGGGGGGGTCGGAAGTGACTAGTCCCTTCCGTGGATTCACTTTGTTGCTCCTTTGAGCTTTTTTTTTAGCTTTTATATATCAGGTTACACCATTGACACAACAGCGGAAAACACACTGGAGCAATCACTTCTTGATGCATCACAGATTACCCGGTTCACTCAAATTACAGGGGAACAAACATAACTGGCCCAACATGCAAGAGCCCTAATTAATCAGATTTTGCCAGACTGCATCGCTGTTACCCGTCCTGCTCTGGTTAATTAGCTTTTTTTTCTTAAATGACAATAGGCCATGGCATAAGCATTTTGTGGCGATCGGCCCGGAGTAATATACTATTTTTTTACTAGAGATGAGAGAGTATTTGTATTTATTTGTATTTGTATTTAGTTTTTGTATCGCGCAGCTATCACCCTACGGGTATCTTGGCGCTAGGACTATTATGGAACAGTACTTTTTAAACCAACCAGAAAGAGCATCAACCGAGACAGATAGAAGGTGAGAGATAAATGAGTGGAAGCCAAGCAAGAGATAGAGAAGTTAGAGGGCCATAGGCCCCTCCCTAGGGAAGAGCCAGGTTTTCAGATTTCGCCTAAACTCCATTAAGGAGTTAGCCTGTCTGATATTCAGAGGGAGTTCATTCCAGTATCGTGGGGCCACAATACTGAAGGCCCTACCTCCCATTCTGGCCTTCTTGATCCTGCCAGTGTTTAGCAAAAAGGCATTCGAGGACCGAAGAATCCTTGGAGGTTTGTACCAAGAAATCTTCTCCTGTAGGGAGATTGGGCCAGTGCCATGTGCTGCTTTATGGACAATGCACAGGGACTTAAATTTGACCCTTTCCCTCATAGGAAGCCAGTGAAGCTCTTGGAGCGCCAGCGTGGTTGAGGAGCCACGAGTCCTAGTCAGTGCCAGTTTGGCTGCCATAGACTGGACTCTCTGCAATCTCTGAAAGATGTAAAGAGGGGCTCCTAGATACAGAGAATTGCAGTAGTCCAGCCTACTCAGGATGATACTGCGAACTACCAGAGGTCTTTTCTCCACCGGCAGAAAAGGTAGAATCTGCCGTAGGGCTTTCATAAGGGCAAAACACACCCCCACAGTTTTTTTAACTTGTGAGGCCATTTGCAGATCATTATCGAACATGACCCCCAGATTCCGCACCGTAGTCACAGGGACAATGGGCTCCATTTCTGGGGCCAGTCGTAGGTCAAAGGCATATCCCTTACTTTCGCTGGGGAGCAGTAAATCACCTCAGTCTTGCCTCCGTTAAATTGCAGGGAGTTAGCCCTGAGCCAGTCCGAAGTCTGACTCATGCAATTCTGGAATTCATCCATAGTTATGGCATCCCTTCCCTCTAGTGAGAACACCAGTTGGGTATCATCCGCGTAGTTGACAATGTCAACCCTGTGCGCCTTGATGATGGGAATTAATGGCTGCAAATAGATATTGAAAAGAATGGGGCTGATGGCGGATCCCTGGGGGACCCCATGTTCCACCAAGGTTTTGCTGGAGGTAAAAGGGGGAAAGGAAACCATTTGTTGTCTCCCTGTGAGATAAGATCGTATCCATCTCAGGGCACAGCCCTTAACTCCCAAATGCTCCAATCTGTTCAGCAAGATTTGGTGGTTTACCGTATCAAATGCGGCTGACATGTCTAAAAGGACCATTACCGATGAAAGGCCTCTGTCAGCCCGCATCCGAAGGTTATCCAGCACCGTGACCAGAGCTGTCTCCGTTCCATGACTTGGCCTAAAGCCAAACTGGCTCTTATCCAGGAGATGGAACTCCTCCAAATATCCAGAGAGAGAACGGCTCACTACCTTTTCAAGAATTTTTATAGGAAAAGGTAGCAGGGAGATGGGCCTAAAACTAGTTGGGTCCCCTGGATCCAGAGATGGTTTTTTTAATAGTGGAGTAACCACAGCCAGCTTCCAAGTTTCAGGCACCATCCCTTCCTCCAAGGATTGGCAGCATATCCGCCATAGCCGAGTGAGTAAAGCTGAAGCATGATCTTTCCAGATCCTATTCGGTATAGGGTCCAATGGAGACCCTGACCTCACATTCTGTGCACATTTATTAAACAGCTCAGTGGTAAGTGATATAAAGTGCTCCAGTGAGGATACTTCCGCTAGCTCTTCCAGGGGTGACTGTCCAATAACATTTGACGGAAAGGTGTCACACATAGTGAGCCCCCCTATAATCTTAGCGATTTTCTCCTCAAAATGGGAGGCAATTTTATCGCATAGCATCTGTGATGCTACCACCTTATTTCCCACACTAGTGGGGTTAGAGAGGTCTCTGATGATCTTGAAAAGAGCTCTGGCGCTATTTGGTGCTGATACGATAGAGTTGAGGAAGAAGTCCACTTTGGCCTTAGCCAGCAATTCTTTATACTGAGCTTGTAGTTTTTTAAAGGCCACTTTATCATGCTCAGCATGGTGCCGGCGCCAATTCCTCTCTGCCTGCAGAGAGGCTTTTCGTATGATACTCAGCTCTTCAGTAAACCAAGGCACAGAGTGTTTTATTCTGGCCTTCAGGCGTTTCAGAGGTATGAGCTGGTCTAATACCTCAACAATATAGTTCTGGTACAACCGATAGTTTAGGTCCACTGACTCATGAGGATCAAAAGGGGGCAAATTATAAAAAGGTGATTCAGCCCTGCTCCTCATGAGTTTTGCCCAATCTCTCCCCATATGATGTATAGCCGGGGGCAGTCTGCTTGTTTTACCACTAGGTATACAAATCCGGAACTGGATCAACGAGTGATCTGTCCAGGTCTGAGGTAGAATGTTAACCATCTTAGTTTCATTAGGGTCAGCAAACAGAAGGTCCAGGATGTGCCCCCCTTGATGGGTAGGTTGCTGGACCAGCTGATGCAGGTTAAGACTCTCACAAGTTTCCAGCAAGTCTCTTAAGGGCACCATTCTCCCACAAATTGAAGTCACCCAATAGTAGCATTCTAGAGTGGGTCAATGACTGGGCCGCAACAACATCCAGGAGCGCCTGGACCTGAGTAATAGAGCTTGGGGGTCTATAGCAGATCATCCCTGTAAGGAGCCTCCCTCTCTGTTCTTGTAGGGAGAATCCTAATAGCTCAATACCCACCACCTCATCAACCTTAAATGGGGCGAGGTCCCAGGTGTCCTTATACATCACCCCGACCCCTCCACCCCATCCAGTTGCCCTGGGCTTATGGAAGATCTTATATCCCTCTGGGCACGCAAGCCCTAACTCCACCAGAGAGTCCTCACTACACCATGTTTCCGTGAGGAATAGCACATCCAAGTGTAGGTCTTCCACCAGATTAAAAACATCCTGATAATGTTTTGTCAGAGATCGACAATTGATCAGGCCACACTAAAGGACCAGGCTGGGCTTTGGCGCCGCAGAGTCTTTCTCCCCCCTACTAACCTTGTTCCTTATATCTAATAGTTGTTCCCTAGAGTATTTCACTCGTCTTACATTACTTCTAACAGCACAGCCAGGGCTAGGTGCGTCCGAGGCGTGGACGGGCTTGCCTCTGGCACGCCTCCGGCGCGCCATCGGCGCGCCCACTGCGCGCGCGCGCTACACGCTTGCATGGCCCCTCCTAAATAGAGGATTGGCTGCGTTGGTTGAGCCACTAGACCGTCAACAAAAATGGCGGCACTGCAGCGGCAACCGGAAGGGAACCGGAAAAGAAGAAAGAGTCTATCCCTCGCAAGCGCGAGAGTGAGTCAGTCAAGTTTTACGTGCGGGTAAGTGAAATATTTAAAAGTTGAAAGAACTTAAAAATCCTGTTACAGTTTTACTACAATTCACCAGACTAACTCGCTTCTAGTGCGATTTCTAACGTCTCCCCCACCTCAATACAGGCCCCACATACAGAGTAGGTAGCAAAGAATCGCGCATTCAGTCACTCACAGCAGTCCGTTACAAGCACAATACAGGTTTAATGTTAAAAAGCAATCGTCAGACTGCGCGCTTGCATGGCCCCTCCTAAATAGAGGATCGGCTGCGTTGGTTGAGCCACTAGACCGTCAACAAAAATGGCGGCACTGCAGCGGCAACCGGAAGGGAACCGGAAAAGAAGAGAGAGTCTATCCCTCGCAAGCGCGAGAGTGAGTCAGTCAAGTTTTACGTGCGGGTAAGTGAAATATTTAAAAGTTGAAAGAACTTAAAAATTTTGTTACAGTTTTACTACAATTCACCAGACTAACTCGCTTCTAGTGCGATTTCTAACGTCTCCCCCACCTCAATACAGGCCCCACATACAGAGTAGGTATTAAAGAATCGCGCATTCAGTCACTCACAGCAGTCCGTTACAAGCACAATACAGGTTTAATGTTAAAAAGCATTCGTCAGACTGCGCGCTAGCATGGCCCCTCCTAAATAGAGGATCGGCTGCGTTGGTTGAGCCACTAGACCGTCAACAAAAATGGCGGCACTGCAGTGGCAACCGGAAGGGAACCGGAAAAGAAGAGAGAGTCTATCCCTCGCAAGCGCGAGAGTGAGTCAGTCAAGTTTTAAGTGCGGGTAAGTGAAATATTTAAAAGTTGAAAGAACTTAAAAATTCTGTTACAGTTTTACTACAATTCACCAGACTAACTCGCTTCTAGTACGATTTCTAACGTCTCCCCCACCTCAATACAGGCCCCACATACAGAGTAGGTAGCAAAGAATCGCGCATTCAGTCACTCACAGCAGTCCGTTACAAGCACAATACAGGTTTAATGTTAAAAAGCAATCGTCAGAGTGTCATGATCCACTCAAAGCCTTCCATGAGCCAAGGCCTTCCCTACACCCATGGTAAGAAGTAGCACGATTTCGGGCACATCTGCATACGTAACATATAGTACTCTTTATTGATATTAATTACATTGTGGTACCTTTCCGTGATCTATTTCTGATACGCCCAAGGCAGCACAAGAACTATTCAATGAGTAAACCACAATAAATATAAAATATGTAGGTAGAGGTTATACATTTTACAACGTGATTTTGTGACATTCTGCAGCTGGTTTCGGGAGTTTACGCTGGCGGGGGGTACTGGGTGGATGAGAAGTGGGGCCCTGCTTTCGATCTGCACAGTCTTCTGTATTCTCTTTACAGAGGCTTGAATAGCACTGATTTAACACGCATAGATCTTCCACCAAGTTGTTAAAAATAGAGTTTCATGTTTGCCATCGTTGACTGGAGCGCGAGCTATAAATGCTGCACATCTGCTATAGGGGAAGAAAGGGTGGGTGAAAAGGGAGGATGCTGCTACCGACACTTCACATGAACCCCCTGACAGCTGGTGTGACCTTGGCTGATACGTTAAAGGCCCAGTGCAGTCAAATGCTTTATTTAGATACATTCTTTGTATGTAAAGTTCCCTCTCTCTTTGCTGAGGTTGTTTTAAAGGTGTATCTACCCCGTTTCGTTTTAAACATTCTTTAAATTACAGGCACTGCTATTTTCGGCATGAAAATGCCTTATATTTCCCTTACACTTTAATGGATGAAATCTGACTACTATGTCTTTAACCAATAATAATTATAATCCTAACCGTGATGTTAATAACCATGATAATAAATGTTATAAAGCCCTCATGTACCCACAGAGATAAGCAATGACTTAGAAGGAGGCAAGATGTTCAATTTACTTCAGGAAACTAAACTTTATTCTTGCCCTACCTGAATTGCTTTCTGCTAGTCAATATTATGTTAATATTAATATTCATATATTTTTATATGTAAAGCTTTGTACCTACAGATTATCATTTTATGGCACTGTGAATGACAGACGTTTATTTCACTCAACCCATTGCTGCTCGTTCAATTGACCTCGGAAGAATGAAAGGCTGAGTCGGTCCTGCTGAGATTCAAGCATGTGATGTGCCCTTAGGTGATTTCACACATTGGGTGCGACATGGCAATCTTAAAGCATCTATAACGTAGTTTCAGGCTCCTGACACTGGACCAGAATGTCCTTGATGACACTGGATTTTCTGCTAACATAATGAAAGGGACGGAAACAAACTAGGTTCGCTTCAAGCTAAGGTTTACTCCCGGGAATTAAAGGTAAACCGAGTTCACACCATCACTGCTGTGTTTACTTAGCAAGCAATTTAGTCATAGAAAGAGGATGAGATGATGTTTTTTTTTCTTTCGTTGAAGTCCGTGATGTTAATGGAGTGTCCCACACGCTTTTAAACAGTAAGCAAACACTCGTTGCACAGCGCATGCAGCGCGCCTGCCACTTAGGATGAGATGTTGTTTTAAAGTGTGGCATTTAGCCTTCTAAAAATGGGGGTCCCGCACGCCTTTCAACCCGTAAGCAGAGGAGGGCTCCATATGCTTTGTACCCTGTGAGCCATGTATTTAGCTTGCCTGTTGCTTCTGATCTGGCGTTGTTTTAAGGAAAATATGCTTTTAAAATATGCTTTTAAATGTGTGACACCCTTTGGATATAACTAGAGCTGATGCTAATTTATAAAATTTGACGATGCAGCGCTGTGTTTTTTTTGTTTTTTTTCGTTCAAGCCCGTGATGTTAATGGAGTGCCTGGATGTTTCAGCAATTCAATGTATTTTTGTCAAATGCTCTGCCGCACATAATATTATGGCGCACACTATATGCACACAGTCTATATTTATTCATTAAGTTTATGAGCCTGCCCCCGATTTATTTCTTTATAATTTGCCTATGTAGCTCTGACTCGCAGCTGCTTAGGGACATGAATGTGATCTCAGGTTCTATCTTTTGACGTGCTGTGTGACTAGTCTGGGAAAGCTGTGGCAGAATCGCTCGGTGTTAAAGCCGCACCCAAGTACTTCACAGCTCTTCTTGAAATCGTATGCTTCAGGGGCACAACGAAACCAAATAACTTCAAAGTAGCTGCATAGCTTGACGTCTGTCTTGTTGGAGCCACAAGTAACTACTTCACAAGTGTTTGCAAATAGCCTGCATATGTGTAAAAAACTCTATTGTTACTGTGAATTATCAGGCTTCCATGAAAAGTAGCTTGGACAGCATATTGAAACAGTGCCCGCTTATTAAATTGCAAGTTTTATTCTTTGACGATTCGACCCGTAGATATAGCTGCGCTTTTTATCAGCACTATTTACATTACCCAAACACATTCGCTTTGTTAGCACAAGGGGATTGATTTTATGTACTGTGTATAATGTGCACGGATACAAAGCTAGGCACATAGAGGTGAATGGAACTGGATTTGATATCGCTGCGTGCAAATCCCTATTGATTTTGCATAAATGTAGTTTAGACCGAGGCCATGCCATTGAGGAACCGTTTCTGCTGTCTGGGAACACGGGCCTCCATTGATGCTGCACACCGTTTGCTTACGTAAACTACAGTGTTTTCACCTCCTGCCCTTATGTTTTGAAATGTTTCGCATCCGGGCAGCATATGTCCACACCCTGTAGTATAACATACATTTTAAGTACAGCTAAAGTTATGCATGGCGAACACGCCGATGTGAGTTGATAGTTTTTGCAGCAGAGACAGATGATTTACGTAAAAGAGTCTTTCATATTTACAAGTGAAATCGCTAGTACTGTAAGCGGAGCGCTATGCCATAGGGCTCTTTAGTTTTAAATAAGCAGTCACTCTGCGTGATAATTAATCAAAAGCAAAACATATAAATATAAGAAAACAAGTGTATGCTAGAAATGGTGTACTCCTTTGCCCTGTGCGTATTGCACATGTGATACTTTATGTAAAGTAGCTTGCATGGCATGCTTTCTTGAGTACAGACGCACATCTTTATTGTGGTTCCCAGAGATAAGCACAAGTTTTATTGGAACCTTTTGGTCCACCATATAATTCCTTGTGTTCTCTTTAGAAGTGAAGCGGGGGCGTGGGTTTTATCACTTTTCACTCGACGTTTCTTTACAAACCTTTTTAAGAGGTTAGCTGCTTCTGGTGCTGTGTTATAAATGTTGTGTTGAAGATTTCTTGTATGATAAATGTAGGCCTCGTTTTCCTATGTCTTTTAATAATGATCTCTGCTTGATATGTAGTATTATATATCTATTTATGGTTTAACTGTAAGAATAAAAATACTGTGACAACGTAAACAAAATATTGCACAAATTATGAGGGCTTTTTAAAAGCGTGCAATTTATCCAAACAAATCGTGAGCCCCACTCATCTTTAAACCTGTACGCAAACACTCTATGTACAGCGCATCCAGCACGCCTGCCACTTGGTATTGGGTGCTGTTTTAAAACCGTGGAATTTAGCCTTAAAAAAACAGGGGCCCCACACGCCTTTAAACCCGTCAGCAGACACTTGTCGTCGAGCGCATGCAGCGCCCCTGCTAATGTTGCTATTTTATTTGCCGCAATAGCCCCGGCTTCCACATATGAACACATATTACTATACTAGCATGCCCCTTTAAATGTCACCAATGTAGTTGTTGCTGGTTTATAAAGATTGGCGAGGCTGCGCTGTTACCAGCAAAGTAGCAAAGTGCTCGCCATCATTTTTAATGCGCAGCGCTACTCCGTGTGACATTATTTGAGAGAGGGAACGCATCCAAAGCTACGGGCAGAGAGATGGACAGAACTGCATTTTGTGTCACTGCAGCCGACTTCCTTCTTATTTAGCATAAACGCGATTTAAAGCTCAGCAATGGCACTAAGGGATTGGTTCGGGTGTTTGGGATGAAAAGTAGTTTGGACATCATATTGATTTAGGCAGAAACTACAATAATGTTTACCAATTAAGCAGCGCTATACATTTATGTGAGAGGTGAATGGGTACGACATATACGGAGCTAATTAACAAACAGCCGCCGCCTATTAAATTGCTAGCCATGATTTCTTATCGATCCGCACTCTAATATGTTCGCTACTACCCGTGTAACAGTGTATGTGTGTTTTTGCACTTTCTCTTGCTTTAATGACACCCGCAGGTATGGACGCGCTTTTTATGAACACTGGTTACATTATACAAGAACACGTTTGTTTTGGTATGCATGGGGAATTTGATTGTGTTTAGTATGTGAGATTCTAATGGATATGGCCATAACATATATATGTGTATTATTGTTATAGATTAACCCTGGTATGACTTCCACTGACTGCCTTATCATTTAGTATAGATGTGATTCAGACCTCGGTAATGCAACTAAGGAACCGGTTTTGCTTTCTGGGAAACGCTGGGAAATGCGGGCTTCACAGGTGTTCTTGAAGTCATGTGCTTTATATGCACCAAAAAAAAATAACTTCAAAGTTGATCCGTGGCTTCAAGTCCGTGTTCATGGAGCCGCAGCTAATTACTTCACACAGAGCCCGAAGATAGTTGTTAGTTCTGTGTCCCTGAGCGATTTTAGTAAACGCTCAAAATGTATTTGAGTAAATGGGAAACTGGGGACATCACAATGCGCAAATTAAACTCGGTAGCATAAAAATGTAAGTAAGCCGGCTCCATTTATTTACTTCTGGAATAAACATGCAAGTTAGCTCGCTACATATATTTTAGACTGGAATAAAAATGTGCCTATGCGGGCTCCAATTTTACACAACTTTACCCTTTTCATACCATTCCATATTAACTACCACTAGAACTCATAATAGAACTACTGCAGAGCAGTTGGGAAAGCAAAAAGGAGCAAGGTAAAAAGTACTTGTCTCCTACATTAAACCAAAAGAAATTCACTTAATAAATACATAAACCAAATTACA
The DNA here is from genome assembly GCF_964204655.1 of Triturus cristatus. Taxonomy (NCBI): domain Eukaryota; kingdom Metazoa; phylum Chordata; class Amphibia; order Caudata; family Salamandridae; genus Triturus; species Triturus cristatus. Next base: position 66,507,180 of record NC_140579.1, on the reverse strand, counting down.
GTGCACGCCTGTAATGCAGCAATGGAATGCAACACGCGCAATAAATTATTCTAATTATTTAATTATTCTATGCACTTTATTTTCTTTAATGCTAAATAATAATAGCCCACAACCTAACGCTCTACCCACAAATCAGCACTGCAGCAAATTCACACAAAAAAGCAATATCAACTGAATACCACTTTCATTTACTTACAAAGTTACAAACATGTTTGCTATCACTACATCATAAAAACAATATTTTTTTATTGTATATAAGTCTAAAATAACAAACTGCAAACTTTTTGTATAAGTTAACAATTATTAGTTGGATTTACTGTATTAGTTACTGCTTTGATGGTTTCAAATGTTTGCTATGTGGCTTTTGTGTGTATAACAAGTTCTGTTTGGAAGCAATTTCACTCTTGAGGCCCTATAGCTCAGCTAAAATATGCTTGACAATATATTACAAGGTTACAAACATGGATGCTATCACTCCATCATAAACAATTATTTTTCCATATTGTATATAAGTTTAAATTAACAAAATGCTAACTTTTAATAATGTACCAATTATTAGTTGGATTTACTGTATTACTTACTGTTTTCATGCTTTCAAATGTTTAGATGAAAATAAAAATTTCTACAAAGAAACTAAGTGATCCCATAGCTTTTATTACACACAATTATACCATATAAAAATACTATCACACATTATTTCTAAAAAAAACGCAAACCTCATCAATATGGCGAGACCGATTGGCATTGCCAATGCTTGTTTCTGATAAGGTTTTGCTACTGTTGTGCTTGGTTACTGCTGTATGACCTCTTCATTACGGCCTAGTAATGTTAGTATTTGCTGCCATGGGCAAATTTACACAGCCCCAAGCAGTACGCGGAGACAATCAATAAAACACCAGCACTGATGTTCCCATGCAGCAGGTCAACAAAGGGGCCAAGCAGGTCTGTTACTCACCTTCTGGTTTTAGAAGAGTGAACAGAAAGCAGCGTCAAATGTGATTGTATGTAACAGTGTCACTGTGCCTCTGCAGTCTGCACATGCCTGCAATCTGTGGCAAAACCATGTGATTTAATCAATTACAAAAATAAAATGTAAGACGATTCGTTCATCTCTGTTCAGTTATTTTTGTGACACAGGGACCTTTACTTTCAGTGTTTTTATGAGCATTCCAAGCAAATGAGCCCAGCTCTGGTTGGAATCATTCAGTCGCGCTGGTGGGGAGCGGCACGCGGCGGAGCTCTGCCAGTGGCCGGAACTCCATGGAATCTGATGGAGTTTTTATGCAGCTTTGTGGAATTCCAGAGCACAACTCCACGAGCTCCACTGACCCCCTAAATAAAAGCTAATGTGTGCAATCTGTGCTGCTTACAGCAGTTTATTTCCAATATGTAGAGAGGGTCTGTACCGGTTTTATGTAAAACTGTACATGTCGAAAAGGCAGCCCTTGTAATATCCAGTAATTAATAAAATGTGTGTGTAAAATAGGTGTGTCAGAGAGACAGCTGTTTCTTTTAACTGCGAGGACTCAACGAACTCTGTTGCGATTTAGGGAACGGTAGCTGAAGCATGCTGTTTGTTTCATTGTCTCGCATTTACTTCGTAGGCTGCATGCCATGTGGAAATCTGCATTTACAAAATGTGTAAAATAAAATCTGTTGTTTAAACCACGGCTTGTCAGGGGTTAAAGGTTGGCAGCAGGCTTTGGAACATGTTTTTAAAGCCGTGAGTGACAGGCCAGACAGGAGGGGCTGTGGGGGGGGGGGGGGGGGGAGAAAGGATTTAGCGCCATAGAGGGCATGGCAGAGAGGGAGGGATAAGCAGGTTCTATAGTCAGGGTTGGAGTGAATATGGTTTAAGAAACAGAACCATGCATACACCACCCCCAGCACGTGGCAACTGTAAGGACCCCCCCCCCCGAAAAGCAGGTTGAATATTTACTTGTACATTTTTAACGGTCTGTGTAATAGCACAAATTGTATAAGCTAAAATATGTATATTCACGCTTTGCTAAACTGAGATCAGTTTTTTTAATAGGCTTTGGCACAATTCTGTAAGACGGTTCAAGATCTAGTGCATTCCGCAGGCCATAGCGCTGTTTCAAAACCCTTCTTTTAGTTTGCCCTGCCGGCTACGCTACTTGTTAAGAATGCCTGCTCCAACAACTGTAAATTATGTTATTATGTTGTGAACAAAACTTTTTTTTTTAAATGACTCAATCAACTATGATGTGTGCTGTTTATTAGAGCTGTTTTTAAAATAAATCTGTCTTCTCTGCCCACCGGATCTCCCAGAAATAAAATGGGGCCATGAAAAAAGGGTTGAATTGCAGCAAGGTACAGATATTTTGAGTGCTATACTTCCGAGGCCTTTGCTAACCTTATTGTCGCAGCAGCCGGCTTTTTATTTAAAAATGTATTCTTGTGTGCATGTTTTTACAGGTTATGAGGCAGAAGTGTAGCTATCTGTTGAACAGTTAAAACAAATGTTAGAGTCTAAAGACGCATCAGACAGGGTCCAGCATAATCCTGCTATTGCAGGTGAATAAAGGAATGGCCTTGTTGTATGAAGGATGTGCAATGATTAGCCCATACAGCCCCAAAACCCCCAAGATTCCATTATGCCCTCAGACAGTGTACAGAATCAGTGTAATCTATTGGAAATGTGATTCCTTTTCTTCACAATTCTACTGCAAGTACACATTTACACCAAACCTCAGCAAAAGGTGGACCCCAGAGCAAAAGGAGTAGCTGGAACCTCAGCGAGTCCTGGAAGGTTCGCCACCTTGTTAAAAAAAAGGAAGTCTGTAGGGCCTATACTTGGAACGGCTACAAAGAAAGGGGATCCACAAAGGGCAAAAGCAGGTGTGAATTACGAAAAAACCCTAATATATTTTTGTCTCCATCATCATGTTCCTCCAGCATCTAGTAAGGGCTCTACAAAATGGAAAGCAATAGTTAGACAAGTGGTTACACTCCTTAGGTTGCAAAGAGCCATTCAGGTTTTTTTGTTGCTAATGTGTATTTTTTTTATTTCCATCGTAGAACCAAAACAAATGACCGCCACCGGATTACCACAAAAGGGTAAGTGAACATCAACGCCGCTAAAGGACACCACACAGACCCGTCAAAAAGATCCTACACCAGCAAATGGTGAGAGATGCCCAGTGCATCATAATGTGTGGCCTCTGCAGATGCAGGCCTTAGAGACACTCGTTGCTCTAAACCCTACACTGCTTTTCCAGCAAAATCCACAACCAGTACAGCAAACATGAAGTTCATTTTTGGCCTTAGGGTGTAGACTACAAAGGGTGCACACTTCCAGCTGTAGACACACAAAAGCCAGCATCATGTAAAAACCAGGAGATAGCTAAAGAAACCAAAATCAAGCCGCCTTTCCTTAAAGAAGAAGAAACAACCCGTGGTACCGGACCTACAAACCGTCCATTTAGATCTATCCTTCAAAAACACGTGCAGACATTTCCCCATAATCTTCATGCAGGTAAATGTTCACCGTATGAGAGGATGAATGTCGATGTGCTCCCCAGAGGATCCCCAAAACCAACTATAAATATCTTGCATACCCTTTGGGACAAAGAGCTTGAAAATGATCATCCAAAAGCAGACACACCTAAAAAATCACATATACTCTATTTGACAAAGGGCTTGAAAATGATCATCCAGACTAGGAACGGTATTCTGCATTTATAGGGCTTCTCATGGGGCTAAACAGAGAGCCACAACCGCATATAAAAATCTCATGAACTCTAGTTGATAAAGGGCTTGAAAATGATCATTCACAAATGGACATATCTTATGTGGGTACAGGGTTGCTCAAGGGCCAAGCGGGGTGCCATCGAGTTCTGTAACATCAGCCGGCACTGGGTGATAGACGCCCCACCCCTACTGTCACAGGTAATGCCCCGTAATATGGTTTTTGAGCTCAAAAAGCTGTACTAGGGCATATGTGAAAGACATGCACCAGGTTGTCAGAAAATTAAAATCCAATATGAACTCTAAGGCCATAAAACTGTGAAAGACAGAAACCAAGAACCTACCCTTGAGGGATGTACAAAGGGAGATAATCCAGAGGGTACAAAGGTGTAGAGGAGAGGTGTTGTAATCTTGTGAATCAGCCATTGCAGACGTAGAGGTTATTGTATCTTGATGAGGTCTGTGGTGCTCCCTAAAGAGTGGTTGTTCCAGCTTTATGAATAACTCAGTCCAAAGTTCCAAATATAAAAAGAAGGTATAAGACATCCTTACTAAAGTGCAATGGTTCTTACGAGTCCGTACGGCCTAAAAAGTTATAACCCCACAGAGAGCGCCTAAAAGATCCATATACCATGACAGTGCATCCTAAAATGGCATGGATTAGACCCTAACCACAAATTTAGGAGAGGGTCACAGGCGCTCCTGGCATTTAAAGTGTTCATGGGGCAAAACTGAGAGACCCGGATACACTGAATACAAAGACATAAAGTAAAGGCTGTAGCTAGGGAATCGGGGAGGACATCTTCAGAAAATACTCCCAAGACCATTCAAACCGGCTCTTGGAGGCTGCCTAATAACTATTGGGCTGGTAAGAAACAAAAGTGGGCTAATAGTGCAAAGCAGCACAGGCTTTTAATCAGTAAATTAAAGAAAGCCAGAATTTGTGTTACAAGGAGGCTTATTAACAGCCCCTTGTTACCAGACAAATGACCCCGGAATGTGTTTGATGCTGGGTAATTTAAAAAAAAAAATTCTCCATAAACTTTTACAGAGTAAAGCAGAAATAGCAGCATTTGGGACCTTCAGAATAGTTGCTCTCATTGTTTGGGGCCGCAAGGGGGCGTGTCTGACCTTTAAAGTGTATCATTTACAGTAAAGTTCTTGAAAAAAAAGCAGTGGTTGCTCAGCTTTAACACCGGTGCGACCAATATGTGTCTGGTGGCTAGTATCGCTGGGCAACTAATGGATCACACAACTACCGATACAGTCATCCTGTCTAGAGTCGTTGAAGCTCCTGTTGTGCTTGAAATACCTCCTGACAGACTGGTAGGCTCTGGTGAACTGGCTTTTTTTTTTAGAACTATTTTGCCATCATAATAATAATTATTTTCCACAGTGGATCGTGGAAGTACTTCACATCTGGAGAGCCTGTGAAAAATAAGACAGTTTATATTCTCCATCATAAAAATCACTTTTATGTTATCTTGAACCTGAAGCGTTTTCTAGGAGCCAAGAATGTGTGAACCCATTGCGATCACATCTACAACACTTAGACAGCCCATCAGTGTCCTGTCCTTTTAAACCCGGGCTTGGATCAAAGTCTTCATCTCCCGGGACCCGGTGGACAGGGCAGGTCTACATTCGAGCACTACGCGCCTTAACTGTAAGTAAAAACGCGGATTATGCCGCTCCGACATCCCTCCTGTATTGTGCTAAATTTTCCAGAGTAAATCTCTCTTTCGGTCGGTATTCCGATCCGAGGGAACTACACCCGCTTACTCATAGTCAGCGCGCAAGCCGACTGCTCGTATTCACGGGGCATTTACGTGTAGCGGGGCCTATCAATGTTTATGCACCATGCCTTAAGATGACAGAATAGTGTTCGATCTTCTCTCCTCCCTCCCCCCCCCCTTAACACTACATTTAAACCACACTGAATCCAGGCCCTTGCGCCTATCTTGATACAATAATCCATGGCTCATGAGAAGGAGATATAAACCCTTCCGTGTCTCTGACACTAGCGGCCAGATCATTCACGCTTTGTTCGGTAAACCGTGTGTCCCCTGTAGATTTGTTGCCACGGGAGACTCACCTCCTAATCTCTGACTTTGACGGTCAGATCACCTACAGATTGTAAACATTAGTGAGACCGATCACATGGGTGATGTCCCGACCTGCTCACTCTTTGCCAACTATCCAATCACGGATCATATTCACTGGCAATCCGCATAAACAAGAGCTAATACTACGCTCTATTCCCCCTTCCCTCTCATACCAATTCCGTTACTAAACCTTGCGTCCCTTACCTTACTGTCTCACTAGTTCCTCAGGTTGGCACATGGAACTCAATTAGACTTTAATGATACGGGAAATACTAAGTAAGAGAGACCTTCTATTTATCACTCAATTACAGCTACTTCCATCCTTAATATATGAATTGTCTCTATGGTTAGTCCTACAACTTTTAGGAATCGAGCGCAATGCATATCCCACCGGGTACTGTTGATGCCTGGGGATCATACTGACTAGGGTGAGTACCCTTATACGTTTCTGCTGCACTACGGTATTCCATAGGGGCGTATAATCACACTAGCTCACTATGGAGACTCACCACCAGTTTTTAATCATTTTAGTCCTCTAAACGTAATAACGTTCACCTCCCAAGATATTCATTAGAAGTCAGAGTCACCGATAGACAGTGCTTATGCTTATATTGTACCACCTCAACCTGATTGTTGTCTATATGTCTTTGTCTCCCTCAACAGGTAGATCCAGGTACTATAACCACTAGACACTTCCATTGTGAGTAAAAAAGATACCACACAGCTTAGGTGTAGATAATTAGTATTATTTAGGTCCTGAAGAATCGCGAGGATATTGATCCAAGAGCGAGAAACAAGTTGACCCACACTGAATAAAATAAGGAATTACTTTACACGAGACATTATACTCGGGGTAGTGCCTTGTTTTTTGTTTTTACTTAGGGTAGGAGACCCCCAGAATAAATACTTACTTGCTTCAGCACTCCCAATCCTATTTTAATTCTACTATAGCTACACAACACTGTCCCCATACCCACACTTCACCATACGGCATTCGGATAAAAAGATCTCCGGTAAAGTGCCCCTAATATAGGGAGCCCGTCGGGTATTGCACTGCCGACCTGACGAGGAGCAGCCCAGATGATAAAGCATGACACCTGCAAAGGTGTGTGAGGGCATTACTATCTGACTTAGGAATTCCCCACACTGACCCCAAGCCTTCGGGCAGCAGGGATTCCTTCTTCTCTGACTCTGTACTCGCTCCTTTTTTATTCTTGAGAAACGGCATAACCTGCATTTTGTAAAAGATTCAATTGGGCCCACTGTTTATGCTGGACCTACCACTCTTACGCGAGTGGACAAAGGCCCCCCACGTCCCCCCTTTTTTGGTTACTGTTGCATCATAGTCACGGATAAGAAGGTGAGATGTCCTAGATGCAATCTATTCTGTCACTCGCAAAACTGCTTGAGCATACACACTGGGGTTATTCAGTTCATCTCTAAAACAGACTGTGTGGGGTGGGGGCTACATAGCTGCCGATCACGAATGCAAAGGTATGAAATGCCCGTTGTGTAAGGCATCTTTTCCTCCAGGAACAGAACACATGTGCTACATGATTAAAGGTCAGCCCCAGGTCAAAACAGAAGGCTACATAGTGTTCTTTATAGAGTGTACCCAGGAGACCGAAGTGCACCAGCCTAACTAGGCCCTTCTTGCTTGAATGAATTCCTTAGCACATTTGTGCAGACAAAATTCAAAGAGTATGCCCTGATGGCCCATTACTTCTAAGCATATGACTCGTTCTTTACTTTGCAAAATATGATTTGTGAAAAAATGCCTGTAGAACTCATCACCCAAGGCTCCAAACTGAGGCTGCTAATGGTGGAACCTTTACATATACGGTTAATAGATACTTTGAATTTTTTGTCCATGAATTTGAGCAAGTTGCCAAAAGCCTTTGGTTTTCCAGGTTGTATAGGTTAGTTCGCTCACTTTTTTAACACCTGGGTGAATCAGAATTATGATGGTCCCATATCTCTGCCTGACAGCTATGGTGTTGAGTATATGATGTTGAAGGACAAAGCGAGTTTTCTACAGGGGTATGGTGAAAGCCTCAATCAGAAGTTTTACTGTCAAGCAGATGTAATGATCTCGAGAAAAGCTTGCAATCTGTTCAGAGATATTGTTGTAGAGATGACTAAACCGAAAAAGGTTCTGAAACCCAATGCCACCAAGATAACAAAATCCATAGTGCACATCCATAAAGTACATCTACGTCACGCCGGCTTCCATGTGTATATCTATCCACAAGTACATGTTTTTACAACCTGAAAGCATAGCTGTAGTGCCGCCCAACTTCTGTAATGATAAACAGACAAGGAAAACATCTTCATCCAACATGTCTTGCAGGGTGGTAAATACAGTGTGGGCCCTTATTTCCTAGATGGGTATGCTGTAATTAATACTGTGCCAACGGCCTTTGAATAAAACAGTTGCTTTTACCACAGTTGTCCCCACCGCTAGAAACCCCACAAGTTTAATAGGCTGTTGGGTATCAAAATATTACACTTGCACAGGAGCGCTCTAAAAAAAGGCGCATTTTGTTGAAAACTGTGGTTTTGTTCTGAGATACCTCTGGGAGCATGAGTGACTAGATATGTTAACATCAGATGCAGAATTCTGCTCCTTCAATAAGAGCAATGAGTTACCCGAAACTTTGGAGCCCCACAACGTCTTATTTTGGGGTCGTACAAATGCTAGATAGTTGTAGAGGGCTGTGGGAGAGGGTGAGAAAATACATTACTACAATTTCACGAGTCTGAATCTATTTGTGAACAAGATGAAGTTATATCCCTTAGGTTACCCCAGAATCATATATAGGGATTTTAAAGCCATAGACAAATACTTTAGGTTAGTTACATTTCAAGTCTACCCACCCCGGAGGCTTTACTTTCTTATACTACCATACAGAGTCGATGGTAAGCTAATGTTCCCCCTGGGTCAAACATGCATTGAAAATAAAGAGACTAGTGAGTGCAGACACACTGATGAGCAAAGGGTGCTCACCGAGACGTAGTGAAACACTGAGGTACAGGTCGCCCTAGAGAAAGGATACTGACTTGGAAGAATACACAAAATTTGGCACTTTGAGAGGACTACAGACTAACCCTTTTCTGAGTATATTACCTTATTTCTCAGAGACAAACATGAGGCATCGGGGTTTCCAGAATTGTGCATTAATGAGGCCTCAAAGCAAAAACACATTGATTACTACGCTCACAAGGGCATATGTTTGAGACCCAAGTTCATCAAAGTCAACTCTGCCAGACGACAGCTAGCCAAGCTGTGCCTCAATTCCTTATGGGGAAAATTTGCAAGGGAATGTCCCTACATCAGAGCACCAGTTCTATGTTTTTAAGAAGAAGCGCCATCTTATCAGGAAGCTCAGTAATAAAAGTGCTTCTCTCATTTCTAAGAAGGAACTGGTGAAGCAGCCTGGAGGCTTGAGAGGATCTTTGTTGGGCATTCCCATACCGCTAATTACCAGACTCCTAACTGTAAACTGATGGATCAAGCCCAAAAGATGTGCTTGATACCACAGCAGCAGCTGGAACAGCTGGGACATCTACGGGCGACACCTGGGATATCTTGAAAAATTAGACACAGTGCCTGAATGCAGGGATTAAAGCATTTCTAACAGTACTGAATTAAAACCTTATTACAAAGCAGGGCTTTACTCCAGAACTCTTCTAAACTTTTCATAATATTACAGCTCGGGGAATGCTGAAAAAACACAGGTTGGCTCTATATGCCCCTGACTCTGAACAGCCTACTCCACCCCCTTCAATGCCTCAGGAAGCTCCACCATCCTCAGATATAATTGTTTTAAGAAGTTTTAAAAAATGACAAAGGTACAGAGGAGCCACACAAATGTTGCTAAGCAAAATATCAGCTTTCAAATAACTCACCTCGTGGAATGAGAGGGCGAGTTAATCTACAAAGGTCAACCGGTTGTTGGATCCTACATGTACAACCTAGTCAAAGGTCTTACACACTATAAAACACTATCGCTCCAAAAAGCTCCTGGAGGTTGGGAACAGTTTCTGTGAGCCTCTACGAAAATCAACATTCCTTCAACAATCGTCAGTAATGCTGAACACAGGCTGCTGCTTGAAAGTTTGAAAGATCCAACTTATAGTGTCCAAGTACTCCAACACCTGTTAGTTTTAACCCCCTCCCTAAGAGGCTAGCATCCCCTTTCTTTTCAGGCTATCTCCCTCTTGGAGCACCAAGGTTCTACCTCTGGACCTAAAAGAAAGACATTGTCCAAAATGAACACGTGGACCACAATGTTTCCACAGCACCTCCAACTGTGCATACAGCGTAAGCAGCTTTCAGATTTCCTTCATTGTCTCTCAAAGAGGATCCATCAACAAACAACACTTGATCAGATTCAGTCATTGGTTCGTCCAAATATCAGGATGTGGTTTGGTACATAGTTCAGTCACATCCAAACAATAATGTTCCACTTCATCGATCATGTTCTCATTTCCAGGCAATGGCATTAGGGTAGCTGGGTTCAAAATCATGCTTATTTTTTAGCATCACAAGCAATATCTATTCATGCTTAGTCACACAGCTATTTGCCACATACTCTGTACCAGTAAGTGTCAACAGTATTTTCACTGAATGAGGTACAAATATAGTCCACGTATGTCCCATGACTATACTTTTTCAGTGTTCAAAATTCACACATGCCGATGCAACCGCTTTCCAGCATCCAGCAATAGGGTCAAGATTCGGCGGAAAATGGATGATCGATCTGCGAGTGCTTCCATGCATCTGTGTCAACACTAAAAGTGCTCAGCCTTCTCTTTCAGTGCAAAACAACACAAATCATTTATTGTCAGCCTGGGTGGTGAACTCTGTTACGTTTGCTCCGTTTTTTGCACTCTGCGCTCAGCAGAGCTCGTAGAGTTCTGAAAGAACTCTGCTCCGCGTAGCGGAGTTTTTTCCCCGCTTGCGTTTGCCAACAGTAAGTTGGCGAGCATTGGTGAAGAAAATCCAACGCTAGACCACTTCCCTGTGCGATTTCTCAACACGAGCAGTCACGAATGGCTGCAATCACTCGAATTGAGAAACCTTCCGTTCGCGTTGAGGAAGCTGCCGCTTGAGTAGAACTTCAACTCGAGTGGCAGAAAGAAGCAGCGCCCTCTTGTACTATCTGAGATGACGTTTGCACTAATGTTACAGCAGGGCAAAACCCCCGGCACTAAAAATCAGTGCGTACGGCACTAGGTAACCCACTCCCCTGCTCGCAGAACTGTGCGTAGCTTGGCGGAGTTTTTTTGTCACACCTTGGAGTTCCGTGTAGCAGAACTCTGAAAACTCCGCCCAGGTTTAATTTATTGTAATCTGGCATTCCCAATGGGTGCCCTACAAACTTATTCTTGAAGCATGGTGAAAGCTGTCATACAACTGCCATCCTAACGTACCGGATCATACACTTCTTTATGCATCAACCACTGAAGAGGGTTTGTTGGCAATGAAAAATTCAGAATTCACTGCCGACAGTAGCCCACCATTCCTAAGAACATGGGGACTGCCTTTTGGGTAGTCGGGGGATTCATGCAAGCACAGCAATACTTTCCTGTGACAGCTTTCTCGCTCCTTTCTCAATGTGATGTCCAAAGTACAAGACTTCTGCTTTGGAAAACTGGAACTTGGTTGGGGATACTTTGGGGCAGATTTATGTTGCACTTGCGCCACTTTCGCGCCGCCGTTGCGTCACTTTTGTGACGCAGCAGCGGCGCAAATCCTGCGCCATGGTGCGGGGTATCTACAACGTGACACATCTGGGGTAGATGCGTCACGTTGTAAAGCCCTGCGCCACATGTAGGCGTTCCAGGGCAGGTGGGGGCGTTCCGGCGCAAGAACGCCTCCTAAAAGTGGCTGAGTGAAATCTACAAGATTTCACTCAGTCACTTTTAGGCCCATGCTGCGTCAAAACCCTGCGCCTGCTTGAAGCATGCGTAAGGATTGATGCAGCATTGTACAGATAGGGCCCCCCAGAGCATTGCTGGAGCTGCGTCGCGCTTGCGACGCAACTCCAGCAATGCGCCACTTTTACGGCACAGATGCGTCACGCATCTGTGCCGTTTTTGCTCCATGGTGCGCCGCATTATAAATGCGGCGCATCCATGGTGGCGCAGCTATGGCGCATAATAACTGGCGCATCCCTGCTGATATGCAGGGATGCGCCAGTTATCATAAATCTGCCCCTTTATGTCCATTCACTGCCAAGGGGATCGAAAGTTCCATAGTATCAATCCTGCAAGCTTCTTTTGTATTTCATGCCACCAGTCGGCCATCAATGTACTGCACCAGCACTGAATGTTTGGCATTACCAGACACTCAAGATTTTTTTTAAGTTTCTGGTTAAAGATTGAGGGGCTCTCCGTATACCCTTGTGGGACTCTGCACCATGCTAAAACATGACTGCTAATATGGAGAGCAAAAAGATACTGGCTATCCTCATGCAATGGAATTGAAAAAAAAATGCCTGACATTGGTCAATAATGGAAAACCATTCGGCTTAACATGGAATTTGGAACAATATCACAGCTGGATTAGTTACCACACGAAAAATGGAACAACAATAAAATTCACCCACACCAAATCTTGCATGTTACAATACTTGCCATTTGGCCTCTGTAAGCCCATATTAGGAGAATTACATTGACTTACCATTTTTCCCTTTAAGAGTAATTCCGGCAGTTATATCTGGAGTCAAATGGTATTGTGGGATTCTTGGAAATTCTGTATTTGGTTTAACTGTGATTCAGACTGGTTCAACACCTTTGGTTGCCTCCCTATTAATTCTCACACTCCTTCACTGCTACACGTTGACTTCATCACGAAGAATTCTCTGTCAGCACTCCATCAATGTTTCTCTTTGCCAAACAAACATTTTGGGCTCTTTGCACTTTGACAATGATTTCCCTGTCTTTTTCAATATCCTAAAACCTCACTTCTCTAGGCAGAACCATAGCTCTACTACCAAACATTTGATCCAACGTAAGATTTATAAATATTTTTAGGTTTATCTTTCAATTCACTACTTACTCATCTGCCCCTCTAACTGTAATGGGCCCCCTACAGATAGGAGAATCACAGCATTACCTTTACCACGGAGGAGAATGGTCCTCTGATGGCTCTTTTTCCGCCAGTAGGAGGGGTGGAAAATTAGGATGTCCAAAATACCTTGTTAGCCACCCAACGAGGACCATTAATTGGTGCCTAGCTCACAAATTTGAAATACGATTCAAATACACTACTCTCAGGCCCATACTGTAAGAATAAAGTATCGCAATGGGGAGACCCAGGCTCCTAAAGAAGTGGAGTCTAACTAGAATAATACACACTAGAAGCTCTGCTACTGCGACACAGAATAGAAGAAACAGAACTTGATAATCTCTAAAGATTTACTGATTCTTCCTGCAACACATTTAGATTAAAAAAAATTAGCCTAGATTCAAATAAAGAACAACAGGATAGAATATTAAACTCAGGCTATTTAGGTAGGTAGGTATTGTATTAATGTTCCACAATCGACACAGATAAGCAATGTCTTCAGCATCTCAGTCAAGAATTTTAAGATGTAGTATTAGACTCACATTTAGCCAGAGGTTCAAATCCAAAAAGGATGGTTTAAGACAAACAACAGATATGAGGTTACAGAGTCCTACCACCATTCAAGACAGACAGGTGGCTCAATTCTCTTTAACAGCATCTACAAATTTAAAGCAAAGGGGTAAAGGAATCAATTTTAAAGTTCTCTAAGGGCAGGTAATGAGCATGGGTGAACAGGAATTAAAGCAAAAATCAATTCATTCGGCAAATAGACATTTCAAATTAACTGCATAAAAGAAGCAGCATCAGCAGAAAGGGAGTCCAAGATAGATATTTGAAGGATGATCACAAAATCCTAGAAAATGAGTTCCGTTCTTTCCTAAGGAAAGGAAAGAAATAAAGCGATGCGTGTTGTCCCTCCTTTGGGGTTTCTTCTTTTACAGTCCTTATGACACCTTGATGATGGGTTTTCACTCCACTAGTCAGTCCATCGTATGATTAGGTTATGTATGAAGTCACCAAATATATTTAGTTACTAGTGTATTCTTTCCCAAGCACTTCGACTGAACGACTTGGCTTTCCGAGCATCACAGTTTTTCAACGTTAAAAAGTATACAATGTAACAGACTATGGCGAAGCCTTAGGATTGATTTTCTCACTGAGTCATCTCACAGTGAACTTCAAAGAATGTCCTTTGTATGTAAGATGAAAATATGCACAGAACAAATAATTCAACATTTGCTAATGTAATATTTTGCTTGCTAAGGGAAAATTGATTGCAGCTCAAGAAAGAATACATTTTAAAACTTAAAATGCATACATCAGCTTTAAATGAATTACTATAGAAGAGCAGTTAAAGCAGCAATAAATCTATGGGACCAGGCAAGATGGGTGGAGCTTAAAGAAGCATGCGTGTCACGAAATCCTAAAGTATTTTGGGATACGTTTAAGTGGGATAGGGGGGTGATCCCGGACCCCCCGCAGAATTATGTTGCCCACCATCTATGGGTGGAATATTTTAAACCCCAGTACGCTTCCTTGGAGGATGATCAGACTATGGGTCCGATGGAACTAACTTTTTTCTCTGGCGAGGTGTTCACGTTGGTGGAAGTAGATAGGGGTTTAGATACTATTATCCCTAGCCGTGCCCCCGGAATGGATAATATCCCTGGAGATGTGTTTTTAAGTCATAAATCCTCATGGCGCCTGTATATCAGATATTTAGCAAATGCTATTGCCTGCGAGGCTCCAATCCCGGCCTCCTGGAAAGGGGCCGAGATAATACCGTTTTTTAAAAAGGGGGACAAATCTGTTGCAGCTAGCTATAGACCAATAAGTCTTATAGACTCCATCCAAAAGATCATGGGTAGACTGATTCTACAAAAGCTGCAGTCTTGGATGGATGATGAACAAATCCTTACCCCACTGCAGGCGGGTTTTCGTCCCCTTACAAGCACTATCGACCAGGTCTTCCGTTTTATTAACATCTATTGGAAGACAGTCGTATTGGGGAAAGGGGCCCTGTACGCAGTATTTGTGGATCTGAAAGCAGCCTTCGACTTGGTGCCACGACATAGGCTGTGGCGCGTCTTAAGTGAGATGGCGATGTCTGCTGAACTGTTATCTTTGATCGTCCGCTTACATGAGGATAATCATGCGCGGGTCAAGTGGGGGGCCAGGGGTGAGGTCACCGAGTCATTTCCCGTTAACAGGGGAGTGCGCCAGGGTTGTGTGCTTGCGCCTACCCTGTTTTCGCTCTTCGTTAACGGGGTGGCCGATTTCCTCTTGGAAACCCCCACCAACGCCCCTGTGCTGGCGAAAGAACATATACCTATCCTCATGTTCGCGGACGATACTCTGATAATTTCTAAGACCCCCAGCGGCTTGCAAAAAGCCCTAAGTAGGTTTGAGGACTTTTGCACAACTCGGGGCCTTGTAATCAACACAGAAAAGACAAAATGTATGTCATTTAATGAGCATAAATCCTTCCGGGGCAAGGTATACATGAATAATGTACCTCTTGATAAAGTTGACGCCTTTACTTATCTGGGGGTCACGCTACAGTCAGACATGAGTTGGTCTAACCAAATTAATGTAGCTACCCTAAAGCACAAACAACAGGCTGGGATTCTTGCCGCCGATTTTAAAACCTCTTTCTCCAAACCAATTAGCCCATTGATGGAGATTTATGGCATGAAAGTCCTAAGCTCCACTCTGTATGGAGCGGAGCTTTGGGGGTTTGCGAATGTATCTACCACAACTGCTGCTGAAAATTCCTTCTTGTGTAATGTCACCAATGTCCCAATAAGTACATCCATGTGTCCATTATTGCTTGACTTGGGAAGGAAAGCAGTAAGGGATTTGGCGAAACTTCGCCCTCTTTTATATTGGCGAAGATTATGGTGCACGGCTGAACTTTCGCATTATGCAAGAGGGATCAAAGATGTAATAGACACAGATTGTTTCCATAGGATTAAATGGCTAGGGGAGATAAGGTTGTTGAACCTAGGTCTGAGAGAACTTTGGGATGATCCCCAAAATGCTCCTTTTCCATCAAAGAAGATATTGAAGGAGAAGTATTGGGACATGGTAATGGTGTCAGCACGAGCGAAGGGTGCAGTAAAACATCTCACAGGCCGGTTCCTTGAATTGAAGATAAAACCTGTATTAGAACACTATTGGGACTCTATCGAGAAACCTTTAGATAGGAAGTTATACTTCCAATTGAGGGTTGGTACCCTACCTGTTAAGTCATTTACTGGCAACTGGGTTGGAGTTATGATGAAAGCCTGTCCAAAATGCTTAGATAAAGAAGAAACGGTTAGTCACCTGTTGTTCTTCTGCCCACTGTATAAAAAACCTCGGGCTATGTGGGTTATACCTATTTGCAAAGTTCTAGGCTTCAGAAAACATGACGAGGCCCTAAGAATCCTTATAACGGACCCATTGCTGCCAATAGCAATCGCAATGGCTAAGTTTTTAGGCTGGGCCTGGTCCATCCGATCCAGGTTGTTGCTCCAGGCTAATTGACTTAAACGCCCTCATTTCCAAAGATAGGCTGTATCATAGTATGAATTGCCTGGGATTAATTGAGTATGTATGTATTTTATTTCCAGAATTAATTTATTCGGCAGCATTCCTTGCTTAATCCGTTCTTAATTGTTTTAGATTCAGAATATTTATTATCTTAATATACATGTTGTAACGTATGTGTACTGCTTTTATGACAAATCTGTTGAATAAAGCTATATTTTTGATGATGAAGAAAAGCCACGCAGGGTGGATTTTTGTGGCCTTGTAGATATGACTCAGCCCTGTGTGCCACCGGAACGTCGCAAAAAGTAACATTCCAGCAGCACACAGACCTTGTAAACATGCCCCTTTAGGACATATTTACAAGGAATTGGAATAGGGCATCATCGCAAATCATTTTCACAAGATACAGCGCATTCCTGTCCTTTCAGACAGCGCCAGCACACATTTTGCAGCCTTGCACCAATACAGGCACCATTGGACCGTGATGCAAGGGTGTCTGTGTTGATGGCACTATTGTTTTTTTGCAGGAAGAGGTGCTGCAGCGTGGAATGTCAAATCCTCCCTTCGTCACAGACCAAATATCGCAATAACACATTAACTCAAATACATTCATTGGTGGGGCCCATAACACCAACACTCACACTTCATTGATCTGCTTTCCCGGGAGGGATAAGTTTCCATACGCTGACATGAAAGGAATATCTTTTCACCTAAACCCTAATATGCATTAAATACCTTATTAGCTTCAAACCTCATGATATTCTCCTCATTTGGCGATTAATCAGTTAGTTGGTTTTGTAATTTGGTAAATCAATTATTTTAGTTATGCTCTTCTCTTAATCTAATTTCTTTAAAAAAAGAACTCAACACATTTGTCTATTAATCAAAGCATCGTTTATCTACTTAAATTACAAATTTTAGACAATCATCGTCCAAACCACAGAACATCATATTTACCTAATCTGGCTATTGGTCGTCCTCTATGACTTAGAGGACGACTAATAGCCAGATTAGGTAAATATGATGTTCTGTGGTTCAAGTCGTGGAAAAATCTTTAAATTCATCAAAGTCAGGCCGCAATTCAGTCTCTCAAAGATTCAGGATAACAACAGTGTCGCCGTCGTCTCCGTCAGCATAACGTCAGGAAATTTGCAGCAAGACAAATTGAACGACGACCATCAAGCAAGCCCCGAACTCACTATTCTACAGACTTTTATAATGATTTTAATGTCAAAATGTATCAAGAATGAGCTTTAGACAGTCCTGATTGGTGGATTTGGGGTAGTCCGGTGAAGTTCTCACATAGTCTTTTCGATTAAGTCATCACACTTGCTGGTTCCGGTTTTAAAGACAGTCCTTTGTTTTGTGGTCCTGGCAACTCTCCCAGTACGACCTTGGTTGGTACATCTTTCCTGGGGTCAGGACGAGACCATTGTTGCTGGCGGTGGCGCACTTCACTCAAAACCTCGTGGGACTGTAGCAGTCACGTCGTGTGTCTCAGTCAGCCATCTTTACGAAGGCCCAAATGGTCAACTTAAGTAAAACAAACACAAAACGTAATTAAAACATTGAATTGGCTAATAAAATGTTAAACCCCCACTAATTCCCCTATGTGTCAGTAATTATCTAGCATAATAGCAACATTCAAAGCGTTTATATTCACCCAGTGATGTCATCTGGTGCAACTTACAATTACATCAGAAAAGCAACATATATCATGCAATATTCTAATTTTTTCTACCATTAGTATGCGTACATATATTAGTATACAATTAGTTTAGCCATGCAAAATGCAAATCCCACGTGTAATTCTTTTGTTAATATAATTGGTGAGTTATCACTTCAAACAGATTAATAATATTACAATTAATAGATTTTTCGGATTAATATAAACATGCAGAATGGGGGGTATACAAAATGTTGTACTACCCACTCCAGCAGAGGCACATTCCTGCACAAAAACAATCACTAGAAGTGTTTTCCTGCAGAATGCAGCACAGGTGGAAAGAGGAATAAATTTGCAGAAATGTGAGCATTTGTCCTCATTACGCCTGCTCTAGGGAGGTACAAGGTTTTGGCACTGCCCCAGGTTTACCTGATGTTTTAAATCTGGGTTATAAATGTAATAAATTCTATGGGTGTTACATGCGAACACCCACCGCAATACCCATGGAACACCTGTTTCACGTAGAATAAGGCAAGGCAGTGACTTGCTCTTCCTTACCTTACTCCACATCTACAAGGTCATGAAGAGTCATGTAGGGTGGCTTTACATGGCCTTGTAGATATGACTAAGCCTTGTGTGCCACCGGAACGTCACAAAAAGTGACGTTCTGGTGGCGCACAAGGGGGTTAGTTGTAAATATGCCCTTTGGTGTTTACCTTTATTATGTCTTATTTTTTCAATGGCTGTTCTCAGTAATTTATGCCCATGTATGATCTATGGTCCCAACAAGGACGATTGTCTGGCATACACAAAACCGCTTCATAGCAAGATTTCCGCAAAATTAAAGGACATTTTATCAGCAATTAGCATATCTAGCTCCGTACCGTTTCTTTGTTGGTTCACTAACTAGACCCTCTGAGGGGGGTCTTTTCTGGAGAGAGAAAAATGAGTACAGTCTGCACACTCATTCACCATTGCCCTCTCAATGGAGGCATCTTTTACTGTATGTTTGCAAATAACTGACGGATTAGAGCTGTGCCAGTCCATGGCCTTTCTTTAGGAAGTTGGTGGTGAATTATTTTATTGTCCCGCTAGATTGACTAGTGAGATGAATGCTTCCAATAGACCCCGCCTTCACCCAAAGCAAGAAAAGCCACTAATAGGTTGTCCCAGGAGAAAGTTCATAGGCGCATTTGGTACTGTTTGAGTGGGAGGGATCACACCTCAGAGACTCTTCTGCCACACATTACATCTCTCCTGTTCTACTCTCCTCCAAGACAGGTGACTTTACAGCAACCTATCAGAAATTAACAGTCTGGGTTAGCACAATTTCTCAGAGCCCTGTGTTCATCTGAATATACCTTATTACATTACAACAATGGCCTATGTAACCCTCTGCAGACTGGTCGCTGGGTTGTGAGTGGAAACAGGAACTATATAGGGATACTTTTTCACTACAGTCTTCTTTAATTTGAACTACAGTTTCAGTAGATTGGCCCTCTGTGCAAGTTTTTGGTCTATGAGACCAAATTCTAATCTAATCTGTGACTCCCTGATGGAGTTTGGAACCCAAAAGATTTGACAGAAAAGCCTTGATCGCTACTGATTTAAGCACCCCCAAATTTATCTGGGAAAGCTTCCAGTCCACATGTTAGCAAGGGCAAAAACATAGCTTTTATGACTTGCAACAATGAGGGGTCTGTAAGGGTGGATGCTACTTTGCTTAACCTGCTGCTATGCCTACGGCTCTTTTTTGCAGAGTTTCCATATGAAGGCTTGAGCCAACCGAGGCATGGAGCTCGATGCCAAGATATTTGTAGGAATTAGTCTTGTCGATGGTGTGATCCACTAGATTCCATGACTAGGAATGCCTATTGCAGGTCCTTGTGAAAGTGATGATGTTGTTATTTTCTCGGTTGATTTCCAGCCCGTTGGTGTTACAGTAAGCGGCCAGGTTGTTGAGTGAGAATTGCAACCCAATGGCTGAAAAATCAAACAATACTGTGTAGTCAGCATATTGCATATTATGCAGTGGTTGGTTATTAGACCTTGAGAGGCATGATTTTGAATTGTCCTGGGTGGGTTCTATGCCAGCAGTGAATATGCTGGAAAGAATGGCGGCCAGGATGGAACCCTACTTTAGCCCTTCATTGAGAGATGCTCTATTCGGTAGAGTACCATCCACACTAAGTTTAACTTGAACCCAATTATTAGTGTAAAGAGCAATGATGGCATTTAGTATTTTTGTCAGAAGGCCCTGATTGCTTAGTTTCTGACATCGTCTGTACCCATCAATGCTGCCAAAGGCTTCTTTATAGTCAATAAAGCGTGCACGCAGGGATCGTTTGTTGGCCAATGTTGTATGGATTAGGTGAGCTAGTGCCATGACATTATCAACAGTGATTAATTTGCGCAGGAGGTCTCCGGTGCTCGACACCCACACTTAATTATCAACACTGGCACTATTGACTATCTGCCACATGGTGGCTCTGTTTGTCTAATATAGAGACGAGCTAAACAACAGTTGTTTATTCATTTAATGTACCTTAAAAATGGGTAATACCTACCGTCCAAGACATTCTTATTGCTTTGGGGCTCAAGGATAGTCTGGATAATCACACTTGGAGGAGTGTGATGCTTAATAGTTGTGTTGGCACTGGCATTGGCAGGGGTGGCAGAGGCAACGGGCTAGTGCAAGATGCAGTGGCCTCCTGACGAGGGCCCTGGCACTCACTTTTTCACAAATTAAGCACAGATTATCTGTGGTCTCGGTTTTTTGTGATATCCAGTCTGGAACCAAGGAATTATGATGGCCTGCGAGGTCCAGTCTTGCAAGTTTCGAAGAACTAACAAAGCAAAGAATTTAGCATCCACGTAAAGCAGTGTCATCAGTCGATAGTTCAGTGGATAATAATAATAATTCATATTTGTAAAGCTCGAATATATCACCTCCTTAAGGGTTGCAAGGAGCTGGGGGCCGTCGGGTGATTAAGTAAACTATTGCCCAGAGTCACATGATGCTGAGCTGCCACCAAGGATCGAACCGTGAGCCCCATGTTTTGGATTCAGCCTGCCTCACTGCTGCGCCTCACCTCTCCCTAGTAGCATCCCTGCTCCCTTTTTAGGTCTCGGCTGCGAAAGGCTGCGCTTGCGCAGTCTCGCTTCGAGATTTAATGAGTTTGAGTGACTTTGAGAAGAGAGGCTTGCACCCGCCCCTCTTCTCTCCTGTTCTCCATTGGCTGGCCTCTTAAATGCTGGCCAGCCACTGGAGAAGAGGTCCAGTCACTCCGTTGAAGCCCCGTCCTTTTCGGATCGGGGGGCGTGTTTTTTGCGAGAAGTCTCAGGGAGGAGACAACAGCAAAACACGCCCCCCAATCCGAAAAGGACACTCCCTTTCTCCGAGGCATTTTCTGCTGTGCCTCGGAGAAAGGCGGTGGTGCCCCGGCGTTGCTCCCGCGCACCAAGAACTCCAGTTTTCAGAACAAAGTAACTATCTTGAAATAAAAAAAACATTTCTCGAAACTACCCGATGTGCTCAGATTGAACAACTTTTTAAACAATTCTACTGCAGGATGATACATTTTAAAAGCTTTGTTTTTCAGAACTACTTAGAGTGGTCAAGATGCGTGTGCGTTTACAAGCAGCTTGCTTCTAGAACGGCATTAAAAGCTGGGTTTTCCAGTCTATTACTGCATATAATATTGCTTTTCCAACATGGCTGCCGAATTTTCAAACCAACACTTACCTTTCATCATGTGTTTTGCTCACCCGAGGTATTGTTTGCAACGCTGGTCTGCAGGCAGCTAACTGCGCGTGCACCTCTCCCCTGCAGATACAGCGGTGTTTTCTCATGGGTAGCGCGCCCTGTTGGTTCCGTGTCCGTGCACTACGAAGCGCTTCTAATTTTGTTGTTTAAGATAAATTCGACGCCTGTATTTGGAGTTCCGTCAAGGATCACACGTTTTGCAGGGCACAGAAGCCTGGTTTAGAAACCTAGTGTATGTTCCGTATGCTCAAACCAATGTATGCGACCTTTATGAAAAAGTACAAGGTGCCTAAGCAGGTTGGACGAGTCTATTGTAAGTTACTGATATGACTTTTTGTATTTTTAGTATCTAAACTTATTGAAATGCATATAACCGTTAACGCCAGTTGATCCGTTGCAACCACAGTGGGGTGGGCGAGGCCATCGGGCCATCCAATGCTTTCTCCGTCACAACCATCTCTTCTGAGGGCGCCACAGCAGGGTTGTTTGCATGGGGGCAGGTTTCCCTTTCGAGCTTTTGGAGGGATGCTTCCTCGGTGGCAGTCTTAGTTAGTACGTCAGGGTTCGGTGGGCCCCGCAGGCCAGTGGTGGGACAATAGCCCGGGGGCGGGGGGCTTACAGCTCCTGAGTCCGGAGCGTGGAAGCTCCCCATTGTACACTATGCGGGGGGCATGCCAGCCAAGCCTACAGAGTGCGTCTACAGTAGATGGCATCGTTGGTTGTTAGAGGAAAGCATGCTGCTAAGGTAGCGTAAATAAACTAAAGGGCTGCGACAGACTGCTACTAATCACCGTTGCAAAACACCCCAAAACGTGATTGAAGAACTTTGATAGGAAAAACAATGGCCTTGCTCTCTTTATTAATTCAAAACTCCTAGTTAATGTATTGAAAACTACTTTTTACGTATAGTGTAGTTTCTTTAAAATGTAGTGTGATAGCTGCAGTGGTATACGTAAATGCAATTCCATACCCCGTGTAAGGGCGGAAGGAATCGTGGTGACTTGATAGAATAACCTATGCAGTAAATCCGTGGCCAGTGCTTTACCAAAATACCCTAGGTTTCAAATCTGTATAGTATTTATCCTAACCCCTGAATTTTGTTAACGAAATATTAGTTGATGATGCACTTACCAACGTGAAAATTACCAGGTAATTTAAATGATCGAATTTGTTATCAGCACCCTAAGGCCCTTTACAAATTGTCTCACCCGGAGCAGACTTATTTGGGGACATTTGATGATGTAGCCGGTTTTGGCTTGATGTGTCCAGTTTGTTGTGGGCGGCATCAGCCAAGTCACTGTTGGCTGCACATCCAAGAAACCAATCACTAAAGCAGCATATGCTTTATGGGGGTTGTTTTATTGCAGGCCAGGGCGGTGGTGTTTTATGGTTTTGTCTTCTTACACTAACGTCAGTGGTGGGAACGTGCCCCGCAGCACGCGCCCATCAAACTGCAGCTTCTTACAGTCCTCCCCCTGCCTCCTTATCTCTCAGCCTGAAACCTGATCGACAACAGTAGTCGAGGGGGGAGGGGGCGGGGCAGCAAGGCCCAAATGTTTCCCTTGTGGCTTTTATGGTTGTCATGTTAGGCTTCCTACACATGGAGTTAATTTGTCGTTTATCTTTCTCGACCTATGTGCCTGAATGCGAGGACTGACCAGGTCTGACCGGATACTATGTTTTAGGAAATGGGGAGAATTGTATGTTTTTTTCTAAGATCGCAAAACATCAATATTAACTCTGTTCATGTTATAGAGCCCCTGTAAAGTGCGCACTCCTCGCTCGCCTTAATGTTCGCCTCATGTGGAACCATGCCCGAAATTATTGTGAGCTTTTTAACTACATTTCACAACTTTGGATAGAAAACCGTGCCTGCATTTATTTGTTTAGTGGGTGTCTGTGGCACCTCCTTCATCCCCACCTGCCTGCGCCCTTGGTGGTAGATTATTTTGGGTGAATAGTCGTCTAGTCAATATCCATGGTATTAGTTAGGCCACGGTTTAAACAGACACAATTTTGTGCAAATGTAAGCATTTGAGTAGCAAAGGAATGGGGGTTTCTGCGGCATGGCCGCCAGCAGTGATTTAGTCTTGTATTGGCCAGATACTGCCATAACAGGTCTTGATTTTTTTCCCCCTCTTTTCTTCCTTCGGGGCCAGGCAAGCTCGACTGTATTGGTTAACCGCAGCCAAAGATACACGAACCCACCGAGCTATCTTAGTATTGCATTCGTCTGCTCTGTGAGCATGCCCACGGTGTGCTCCATTTGTGTAATTAACAAAATGCACAATAGGTTTGCCAACTGCCTTAAAATTTCGCTCCCGGCTGGAAAGCAAACCCTCGACCGTGACACTGCCATAAATCCGCACAATTTCCAGCCGTAATCATTACCCTGCTCCGTCCCGCAGTGAAGTGCATATGGCAAAGCACCGTATACCCTTCCTGAGGGGCCCGTCCTGAGGAATGGGGCGTGTGCGATATCGGCTGGCTTAGAATGTAGGGAATTCCTGGCCGGGGTCCAGACTGCTACAAATCCCCCGGGACCAGCCAACCAGCTGCAGATGTCGACATGCTCGAGTGCAGGCGGCGCATGGGGCTCCATGCTGCGTTCTGTCCGCCTGCTCTCTAGCCCCCCCCCCCCCCGAAATCCCAGATAAAATTCTCCCTGCTGTGGGAACGGAGAGATACGGGGACTGGAAAATACGGGGCACACTCCAGAGGTGATAGTCGCGAACAGCTCTGGGGGGGGCGTTGTTAAGTGAGGAGGCAGGCCCCTTCCCGCGGTTTGTCGTGGGGGTTTCGGCTTTAATGATCCGGTGTGAATGGTCAACTCTGGTTTGATGCATATATATTTTTTTTTTTACTTTCTTCAAGGACACGTTCGTGGGCGGTAGATGACAACTTTACCCGCCCATCCACGTACACTTGTTTCTAGGGCGCAGCGTGAGCGTCACTGGTTTGCCCCGACCTTTCGTGTCCCAGTGAGTTGCATTCTGGGTCTTGTTGTCTGGGTTCTCGTCGGTGAACAAACGAGACCGAAGTATCGGATAGAATGGGGTTGAGCATATCCGTGTGTTGATGACCCAGTTAATTAGCTGAACTTGGCGTTCTTGTAGTGCGGTGATTGCCCCAAGATTTTCCTTCAGTGTACGCAGAATAAATTGCATTTGGTGTCTGGCAAGAGGTGAGCGCTAATGCTATAAGGAAAACACAGTTGGCGTGCCACACAGCACCGGCTGCGTGTGTGCCCTGTTGCCAGTTCACTGACGTGCATGGATGGCTGCCGGTTGGCATGACGCTTTACCGCTTTAGCTATGCTGATCGTGCTTTCCAGTTGCACTTTTACGCCTTCGCCGTGCATTTGTGGTATACATCCAATGTCAAACTCTCTGGGTAGCGTGTAAGTGACGTGGTTAAATTGTTACCTGGTTTGCTATGTACTCCGGGTTTTTTTTTGCTGACTGTTCATTGCCTGACTCCAAAAGTGAACTTGATAGAGCGCGCCTTCGGTCCTGACGGAACCCCCGGGTCCCTTCACAGGGAGCCGTGAGGGTTGACGCTGGTGCAGGGTGCAGACCGTTTCTGGAAGGCCGCGGCAAAGGCTTCACGGGGGCATCTGGCAACACTGGCCGCGGTTCTATGACGGGGCTCCTCTCTTGTAATCCACGAGTCTGGTGGCGTGTGGCAGTTGTAAGCATTTACAATGCAATGGTCTCGGCATTGGTAAAGTTAGAGCTATTGGCATTGCTCATGACATTATATTTGTTTATGTTTTTGTTTTTAAAACATTTAAAGAAACTGCATTGTCATGAGAAATGCCAATAGCTCTAACTTTAACAATGCCGAGACCGTTGCATTGTAAATGCTTGTTTAAACAAAGTGAGCTCTGCTCATAACCGGTGTGTTAAGTAGCTGCTGTTACGATGCAGACAATGGAGGAGTCCTGCCCGATACCGGGTTTAAGCAGCGCTCTTAGAACCGAGGGGGAGGAGGAAGACCTCAGGGTATCCTGGCCGGAAGTCACCCTCATGTACTGGCGACTGGTACCAGAAGTAACAGAACTCGGGACAAACTTACAATAAAGCAGTAACATCCACAGCAGTGATCAGCTACCATAACCACAAGGAAAGCTCCGCTGCCGACTTATAAACGTCATTTGGGAGGCCGGTGGGATTCGCCAAGTGGCTGGTGCTGTTGTGAGCTACAGTGCGGTAACGCACACGGCCTATTTGTTAATGGTGTGAACTGACTCCTGTCAGCTAACTTTACACTGAGACAAATCCCGCTGTCCCACTAGCGCTTAGTGAATGACAACACTTAGCACTATTTGCACTTCACGCGGAAATAATCGCCAAACGCAACGCGACTTGCAGTGAAAATATTGACGAAAAGTAAAGCATTTCGCAGCAAAATAAAACATGAGTTGTAAAGAATAACTAGTACCGTCAAGGAATAAACAGAAACGCTGCAAACCCTCCGTTAAATTATGTTTTTATGGTTTCTTTTCAGGCCTGTGAACACTTAACATAGAAATAATTGGGGTGGCATTTCATGCCAGAGTCAGCCCGTAATGACACTAATTAGGCTCAGAAAAATGGCACATTTGCCCCTCAAAAAAAGTGTTAACTAAAAAAACACAGAAGCTAAATTTACAAGAGCCAAACATTATAAAAACGGACGCATATGCTCGTCTTCAACCCGCAAACGGCTACTTACTTCCCACACAGAATGAAAACCACAGAGAAGCCGGCCTCAGGACATGTACTCAACAGCGGGAAATATTGTTAAAAGCCGCACCTGGAACATAGAGCGATTCACTTCTAACACGGCAGGTCAGCAGGAGTAACAAGCACCAGCTGCACGGATCTGCTTGTAAATAGAAAATCACAAATTCAAATCCTGGCATTGCCTTTCATCCTACCGAGGTCGAAAACACAAGTGCCACCGACTTGGCTAATACCAACGCCCGAGGCAGCAAGCACTATGTAACAAGGCGCTATTTGGAAAGGAGGAGATTGCGCACGCATGTTAATGCGCACTATTTAAAAAAAAAAAAAACAATTACGCTGTGTAAGGACACTGAAGTTGGGCTGTGCTGCTTCCGGAATACACGGAAGTGACGCATCGGAAGCACAGCCAGTAATACCCACAGCTAACAAAAGAAATGCCTAGTTAATAAATGTCAAGTGGCAAGACAAAATCCGCGGAAATCGGCGGAGTTGCACCCATGATATAGATTACTTTTTGTCTCGAAGAGACAGCGCATGCGCGCTGCCTAGCCGAGACCTAAAAAAAAGAGCATCGGACAACAGAGGCCCTACCTCAAGTCTCACTCATTAAGAGTGAGATTTACGCATAGGAAGATTGATACAATCTCTCATTTACAGCATGATAAATGTCACGCCTGGTCATACCCTGAACTATAAATGTGACACCATTCAGATCTCTGCTGTGTGATGAGAATCATTTAGGCTAATCCACCACAAGGAGGCGCTCCTATTGATCAGTGAATGCGAGGAGCAGGTTTGGACCCCGAATAACTGCTCAAACACTTATCTGAGCCAAATGACTACTTTAGAGTACCTCGCTTATTACTTTTTAATTTGATTTGGATTTATACATTTTTTTTACCATTTCGAAAATGTCACTTTAGTCTCCGGAACGAGAAAGGTGCTGCAGAAAGTCCATAGAAGTCCTGTAACACTCGCCATGAACACGATAAGGTATACTCCAGAGCACACATCTTGCAGCCGTGACCTCTAGTTGTCACACATCTTAGGGTCTCTGGGCAAAGCTGGACCTACCTCCCCTAAGTCATTTCACAGGACCATACATGCCACCTTTTTAGGACCAATGAGGGGGACATTTGCTCAACGCTGAGAACACCCTCGATGGGTCGCAGGCGTGCGAGGGGTGACCTCACTGGGGAAATTGTGCAACAGAGGTGGGTTTTAAACAAGATTGCCAATGGGGGTATATCCAGTCTTCCTTTAATGATCGTTATCAACCGTGCAAGCCGATTTCTTTGTAAAAGCAAAACACAACTGCAAATAGAAGAACGCACTGGGGGGCATATTATCAAGCACGGCGTTAAAATTATCGCCGCTTTAGCCAGGGGCGTAACACAGGCCCCCGCAGCCCACGCGGTGCGGGGGGGCCCCTCACTCTCAGCGAGGGAGACCACTCTTCTAAAAGTAAATAGTGCTCCTGCGCGCACGGCCTCCCCAAGTCCCCATAAATTAAACTGTGCACACACGCCACGGTGACGGCCTCTAGGCCTCCGAGTCTTCCCTCTCTTTGTCTCGCTCCTCAGCTACTGAAAACCGAGACTTCAAGAAGCAGGTATTACCCTCTCTTTCCTCCTTTCGTTTTGCTCCCCTGTGAAATGGATCTAAAAAAGAAAAACATTTTTGCTGGAAACGTTGTCTTTTTCTGACACAAGTGCAGCCTCAGGGTGGAGAGAAATAAAACATTCCAATTGTGAAAAATAAATAACTAATTAAAGCAAGACAGAGTGGTTTCAAGGTGGCCAGATTGATTTACACCTAAACACATTAGCGCCACTTTACAGTGTTGGCCAGTGAAGAGATACTTTTGTTTTCTCCTCCCTTTGAACAACATTGTTTTTCCTGTGTGGGAAAGTGCACCTTGCCTGGAGGTACTGAAATATCTGCTCGATGGGGGAATTGGAAAACAAAGGGGCATATTAGCAACGCTTTGCGATAAATATCGCAAAGCGCGGTAGCGTCATTTTGTTTACCGCTGGCTATCGCTGGTTTTTATCACGGAGATAGCGCATTATTAGCAACACGTAGGCGATAAAAAAAACAGCAATAGCGGCGAAATGACTGATCATCGCTGGACATCCAGTGATGAAATTCCTGCGATAGTGAAATCCTTGGTAATAAGCTAAGGTGGTCTCAGCCTGACAATCCACCTCCCATTGAAAAGATGTCTAAGTCAGGTTTCAATCAGGCATTAGGAACCAGCGATAATCGCGGTTAAAGCGACTTTTTTATCGCAACGCGGGCATTGATAATAGGGGGCAGTTGTGATTACGACTGTTTCCATTTAGTTTTAGTGAGGAACACCTACTTTGCATGTGATTAGTGATAAATATGGCTGACAAGAAAAGTTGCAAAAAAAACGGACGCTATTGCCAGTAAACTGTCGCTAACAGCTGTTAGCGACAGCTTGCTAATAGGGTGATAAAAATATCGCGGCTTTAGCAGCAAAAAGTGCCGCTAAAGCGACAATATTGCCCTTGATAATATGCCCCAAAATGTGTACAGTGACTGTGTGTTACCGAATGTGGCCTTTTTAAACCATACTGCTTATGTTTTGAAAAGATATAAGCAATGGGCACTGAAACAGGTCCCTTCCGGGCCCTGTAGTCATGGCCTTACCTTTTCATGCAAAAGCACTCACTAATTCCAGAATAATTGAGTGTAAAAGGAAAAAGGTAACCATGTTGTTCCTGCTTACATTTCACATGCTTTACTTAATCTTGCATTCCCTAGGAGTGTTTGCTTTTTCTAGGATGTTTAGGCAGCATATTGCTCTTGTCTAGTGCGTAATTAGAATTGAGTCACATCCAGGTGTTTATAGCGGGTCAGTGCAGTGCAAGTTTCTCTAAGTGGGGCAGTATGGTGTTCAGTGGGGGAGAGGATGTGGCGCTATGGTCAGAGCTGCTGAAGTGGAACTGGTGAACCAGGTTCAGCCTTAATGACCGGCTCCCAGACCACTCTCCTGAGGGAGCACATTCCCATGCTAGACCTTAGAAGGCGCCGCAAGATCTTAAAAGCCCTGGTGTCTTAGCACCAGCAGGTGGGCCCTATCGGTGCCAAGTGTGGATTAACCTTGAAGGCCTGTCCACCACTATCCATGAAGTTCACCTCCAGTCTTGGGGACAGACCTATGAAGCAGCACACCATAGAGTGGCAGTGACTCTGTCACTGAGGTCACAGGACCCTTGAGCAGGGTGGCTCTAGGGCAGTGCGACTGCACCGGGCGCTAACTGCAGGTGGGAGCATCCTGTTTGTAAGTATAATATGGTTTTAAAAGCACTTGCTGCCTCCTTCCTGGCCTCCAACATTTTTGGGCAACAATAAAAATGTCTTGATAACTCCAGTGATTAATGTTCTTAGTAGAGAGAGATGGTGTTTTGTCTAGTGGAAGGTTTGACTCATGAAAAGGAATGGCAGAGGTGTAATGTGCATGCTGCTAAGAACATGTGCCATGCAATCACATAGGGCACATAATGTGAATAGGTCAGTGGGTCACTGCTTTTGTCAGAAAGACCCTATTGTTAAATGCAGTTAATAAGTTAAAATCCTAACATAGAACAGTGAGCTATTAACTGTCATTTAAGAGCTGCATGCAGGGGCGGCCTTAGGCATGTACAAGCTGTGCACCTGCACAGGGCCGCCAAAGCCCAGGGGCCGCCAGGAGGAATCGGATACAATACATATTCGTGGCGGCCCCTCGGAGGCGCAAGGGAATGAGCCCGACGACCGTCTGCAGCCTTAATCGACCTGTCCCCGGGGCCTGATGGAGCATTCTTAATAATGCTGCGGGTGATAATGAACGTGGCTGCTCGTCTCGCCTGCTGGGAGCAGACAAACCAGAAGCGCCTAAATACACCCAGAACAGCTTCGAACGGCAAAGCAGCTGGTTGTGGTTTTTATTCATTTCAGAAGCCAGACAATGGGAGGTGTGAGATTGGGAGCTCGTTTGTAGGGGATGGTAAATGAGGCCGGAAACATTAAGCATTGGAAAGCAGTTTGTAGCACCTGGCGGAGAGATAGGTAGCTATTACAGAGGGAGGGGCGAGAGAGCGGAGAATGGGGGGGAAGAGGGGTATGAGATACAAAACGGAGAGGTGAGGAGAGAATGGAGCGAGAGACACAAGAAAGAGAAACAGAGAAAGGGGGTGAGATACAGAGCGGGCTGGGGAGGGGAGAGGGGAAGAGGAGAAAGTGAGGAGCAGATGAGATACAAAACGGGAGAGAGGGGTAGTGAGGGAAAAGAGTTTGGAGGGAGAGAGAGAGGAAAGAGAAGCAGAGGGAGAGCGAGGGGGTGTGAATGAGAGAAGGGAGGGGGAGGAGGAGTGAGGGGAAGAAGGGGAATTGAGAAGAAAAAGAGAGAGGGTAAGAGATACAGAACTAGGGAGGAGGGGAGAGAAAGAGGAAAGAGAATAAGAGAGAGAGAGGGAGGAAAAAGAAACAGAGAGCGATTGGGTGCAACATACGGAGGGCGGGGTGAGGAGAAAGAGGGGTGGAGAGAGGAAAGAGAATCAGAGAGCGAGAGAGTGATGTGAGAAAGAGAAGGGGGTTAGAGGTGAATGGGGAGAAAGCCAGGAGAGAGAGAGCAAGCGAGAGAAAGGGCAGTGAGAAAGAGAGCGGTGAGAGTGAGAAGGAGAGAGGTCAGTGAGGGACAGAGTAAGGCAAAAGGGAAAAGAGAAAAAAGCTGTGGGAGAGAAAGAGAGAGAGAATTGGGAAAGAGAGGGAGAGAGGTGGGGGAGCAGCGAGAGAGAAGCAAGAGAGAAGTACTTCCTTGGTGCAGGGAAGGCATCGGAAGGAAAGAGCATAATGAGGAGAGAGGAGTTGGAAAAGTGGGCGAGAGAAGAAGCAAAGGGAGGGGTTGGGTGATAGAGAGGGGACATGAAGGACAGAGAGGTGGTCGAGAGAGGGGGAGAGTGTGGAGAGAGTGGAGAAAGGGGGGGATAAGAAAGAGATTGAGGAAAGCGAAAGAGGGAGACAGAGAAAGAGGTATGGGAGAGAGAATGGACAGAGAGGAAAGGGAGAAACAGGAAGAGAGCGGTCGGAGATGAGGGAGTGAGGAAACAGAAGGGGAAGAGGGCACGAAAGAGGGAAGAAAGGAGAGAGATGGTAGAAGGTGTGTGTGTGTGTGTGCGTGTGTACATGCGCACGCACGTGTGTGTGTGTGCGCGCGCGCTGTTTGGATGGTGTAACAGAAGTTTCCATGGAGAAGTCATAAGCATTGACAATTACTCTGAGTGCACTGGGCTCCTTCTCTTTTTGCTTTTCATTTATTTACATTTTTGTCTAATGCCATTGAAATGCTAGAGTGATTTGTATATGTATTGGATTGCGATTGTATTAATATAGTGCCTACTCCCCCTGACGAGACGCTGAAGTGCTTTGCAGTGTGTTGCACACTCCTCCAGAACCCAGGGTCAGTGGTTAATCCAGTGGTTATTGGGCTCGTAATGCACTTTCGAGACAACAGCCCTTCCGTGCGTTCACTCCGGAGGGCTGTAAAATAAAATCCACTTGTCCCTTTTGGTTCCAGTAATGTGACACATTGCTCCAGCTTTATTATTATGTAGACTTTAAATATGTCATCTCTGATTTTATCAGGGCTTTGATCAGGGTTTGAAAGATAAGCTCTGATTTTGCTATCACCAATTTACACACAAGGATTGAAGCAGGATGGTGTAGTTCCAGGGTTGGAATACCTTTATAAGTGTGTACATCCACAAACTTACATATTTAAGGGTATTCTCCAACACTCTCCAATCTCTCTCCATACTGGAAAAGGTTGGAAATGACTCCTGTCAAGGGCAGGAATAAAACATTTTCCATGGTGGGAAAAAGGGAGTGTAGGGAAATTGAATGAGTCAGAAAGAGTCAGAAAAAGCTTTATTCGGTAAGATATTCACAAACCATAAAAGCGTATACATTTTACATTGAGCATTAACACTGTACATTTACAATAAGTTAAGAAAAAGACATGAAATTTTTTTCCTGAAAGGCATTTTTGCCGGCGAAGTAAAAAGTCTGTGCAAAAAATAGCAATCTTAAGTGCATAGATATTTGATTGTTTATCGGTTTTCTTTACGTAAAATGGATTACGATCTAAAGATTTGCTCTATGGTGTACACAAAATTTCAGAAACTTGATCATATTTCTCACCAACAGTTCTGTGTATCACATTTGAAGGGCCATAAGGGCAGGTCGGCATTGTTTTAGACCCATCAATTTCAGCAGAGGGATCAGGTACAACTTTCTTGGTTCAAAGTAAAATTTACAAAACATAATTACGTGCAAAGTGGACTGAACTGAGGAATCATCGCACGGACAGTGAGCCAGTTGATTTGACCAATCGTTTATCACCGGAAATGTGATTAAACGGTGGAAAATGTTGAATCGGAATCTTGTTAGTAAAAACTTGTCATAACTACTCGAGTTCAGGGTCAAATATGGTTCGATCTTGTCTGTTGTTTGGATAAGTAAAGAATGCTGTACAGAGGTTTTGTTTATTTCTAGAGCCACGCATAGATCAGCCAGATGGGTTAAGCACTCATTTCGTAGTTTCTTTCTGGGGATAGAATTTAATTCATGCGGGTTAAGATAGATGTGCTCGTATCCCAGGTCAGAAAGGATTTTTTTATGTATGATAGCCAAGTAATTTTAAGCCCATGATCTAGATTCATACAGTCGGTAATGAGTGCCTGTGTAAATTTTAGCTCTATTGTGGTCCAGATGCGGTGCCTGAGAAGGATTGGCTGTATCCTAATCATGTCTGTGATGTATGGAAGACCCAGTTCGCTGTGAATGTTATATGTAGGGGTAGACGGTGGAATGGCCAGTAAAAATTTCAGAAAATTGTTCTCTGCTATTTGGATCGAGTCCACTTGTACGTCTCCCCAAATCCCTGCCCCATAGATAGCCGTACTGAGACATCTTGAGTGGTAGATATCGAGCAA
Source organism: Triturus cristatus (assembly GCF_964204655.1). Classification (NCBI taxonomy): domain Eukaryota; kingdom Metazoa; phylum Chordata; class Amphibia; order Caudata; family Salamandridae; genus Triturus; species Triturus cristatus. The sequence continues at coordinate 66,473,595 of NC_140579.1, read as the reverse complement.
TTCTTTTGGTGGTCTCTTTCCAAGTCTCCGCACGAAAGCAACCAGTGCCATAGTTGTGTTTTGGAATTGGAGCTTTCTCGTCTCGATTGCCCTTTTCCAGGTACCTTTATGATCTACTATGACTTCCAGGTATGGATAGGTGGATATATTTTCTACTCTGGTTTTATTTAGGTATATACCTTTTCCTTTAGATATTTGTTTCCCTGATGTCATTATGAATATCTTTTTTACGTTAATATTTAAGTCCAATTGGGTCATAAACTTGTTATATCTGTCTAAAGAACGTTGTAGTTCAAGGGGGGTACGGGCGATTATAACTGCGTCGTCCGCATAAAGGAGAGCGGGGATTGGGCGTTCTAGGATTTGAGGTAGGTCCTGGCATCCCTTCAGCATAGCTAATTCTAGGCCATTAGTGTATAAAGGGGGCGAGGACACAACCTTGCCTGACTCCCCGCTCTACCCCAAATGATGATGTTAACTGCCCCCCTGAACCGTATCTTACCTTTGCAGTTGCGTTAGAATAGATTTCCCTGACATAATTGACCAATTTGGTGTCTGCTCCCATGTCAATCAGTATGCTCCACAGTTTGTTGTGTGCCACACAGTCAAAGGCTGCGGAGAGGTCTACGTATGCCATGCAAAGGCTGCCACCCTTTGCTTGGACATACTTTCCTCTCAGCAATGTAAGGTTTAAGACCTGTTCAATGGTGCCTTTTCCCTCCCTGAAACCGTACTGGAGGTCGGATATTATGTTGTTAGTTTCCGCCCAGCCTTGTAGACGTTCCAGGAGGATTCTTCCTACTATCTGGCCTAGGGAATCCAGTAGGGATATGGGTCGGTAGCACGTTGGGTTATTTCTGTTGCCCTTTTTAAAAATAGAGACTAGGATAGAATCGGACCAAGAGTCGGGTAGTCCCACCTTTCCCATTGCGTCTAAGACCTTGAGTAATATAGGGGCCCAGAGGTCAATGTTCGATTTATAGAGGTCCATAGGGACCCCGTCGTGGCCCGGGGCCTTTCCAGATCTACTTGAATTCAGAGCTGATTTGACCTCGAGAAGATTGAAATCTAGGTCTAGTGGGTTAGTCGAATCGATTGGATAAATGTATTTCTATCGGCTTGTCCCTACGGGAATAGAGAATATTTCTGAGAAATGTGTAATCCATTCATATTCTGTAATGGTTGTTTCTATTTGGCCATGGTCTTTTGGGCCTGAAAGGAAAGAGGAGTTGACAATCTCCCAGAAAGCGGCGGGATCGTTATTTTTGCAGCTGTCATGTAGGGCGACCCAGTGTGCCTCTTTTAGTTCTTTCTTCCGGCAAGTTAAAATCTTATTGTATGATTTCCTTGCTTGTGAGACCTCTAGTAGATCTCTTGGGGATTTTTTTTAGACTTTTTTGAGGGTTTTATGTGCTGCTGTACATGCTGAGTTAAACCACCCAAACTTAGGTTTATTTTTTAGGGATTTCGCCCCTTTAGAAATCGCTGTCAAGGCTTTCTTAACTTCAGATTTTATTATGTTGTAGTTTACTACGATCTCGTAAGGAGATGAGGTCTCTGTTAGACACACTAAGAAAGCTGGATATGCCCCTCTAAGTATGGTCTCTAAGGTGGCAGTGGGATCGATGTGGGACCATTTTAAAGCATAGCCGTTTGGTCTGGGCATCGATAAGTTATCATCGTGATATAACGTTTGTGACTTTTTTTGTGGGGCAGTGATTTGGATAGTAATGGATAATGGGAAGTGATCGCTGAAAGCGCAGTCATGTGTGATAAACAAAGTGATCGCTTCTGTGGGGGTATTTCCCGCTAAAATAAAATCAATGCAAGATGACAGACCTCTACCGTTGAACGGTGGAGCAAAGGCGACAACAGGCTCGAGTAATTTGTTGGCAAAGGCTAGTTGGAGAAGGGTCATATTCTCGTTCATGAGTGACCCTTTTTGAGAGTGTGGGAAGTGTGTAATGTTATTGTTTTGGTGGTCTACGTGCCACATATATCGTTTTGGGTGTGCTTACACAGTGTCAGATTGAAATCGCCTCCCCATATAATTATTTGCTCTTTCCCTCAGGTGATATTGTTTTGGTCTAATAAAAAAAGGCGTATTTCTTTTAGGGTCTCCATAAACTTGGTATCTGTAAGATTGTTATATATGTTAACTATCAAGATTGGTGGTGATTTTGTGATAGTTATTCCTATTATCTGGTATTGAGTCTCGTTTTTCAGGGCTTGAGCCTCTAGAGTTGGAATTAAGTTTGAGACATAACACACTAAGCCGCCCTTTGCTCTGCCTGATGTTGGTGCTAGTGCTGGACTAAAGAATGTTTTGAAGCCATTTAAATGAATGGGGGTGGTTGCCCGTGTCTCCTGTAAACAAACTATGTTGTTTTCTTTTATGAATGACAACCACCCATCGTTGTTAACCTTTGAGCAGAGTCCCGAGACGTTTCAAAAGAGTATTTTTAAGTGTGAATCCATCAGGGAATTACTGTCTATACTGTTAGGGACAGATTGAGCGATAAGTTTAGTTACGGAAGGATCCTTGAGAGGAGGAATACTGCCAGATTTATATGGTCTATCTGTAGTGAGAAGTGTGATTTCATGCGCACCGCTGAGGTTTGGGGTTGAAAGATGCTGGGGTTGGACTGTAAGGAAAGTGTGGTAAGGAGTGGATTGTGCCATGCTTTTTCCTTGACTGTGATTTAAATCGTGCGGGTTTTTTACTCCGCTGTCTGTCCAAGGTACGTTTTTGAGGGTAACATTTTCTAACGATTTTTGTTGTCAGTCCACCCCCTCTAGAGTTGTAAGCTGTTTGAACCTGTTTTGTGAAATGGTGCAGCCATTCCGTCTGTTATTGGGATTTGGTTCTGTAATGTAAAAGAAGTCAAGCGGTACCAGGTTAATTGCTGTTTTTGAATTTGTTTTTTGCCTTTTGGCCGTGAGTAGAGATCGCACCAGTCTCGGTGATTTAAAATTCACTACAATACAGTCTCCAGTGATGCTTTTGTGGGAATTGCCGATCCAGCCTACTCTCCTGACCATCAAGATCTGATTAATATGGTTTGGGTGAAAATATTTGTATTTGGTGAGCCAATCAGTGACCTTATTTCTAAGTGAGGTCCATGTCTCAGTTGATCCTTCGTTTAAGGGAGGTACACCTGTTAAAACTAGGGCATAAGGGCTGGCAGCAGGTGGCAGATTTAGAAAGTCTCGGTTTGGTTGGGGGAAAGAATTAAGCGGGCTCGTTTTATCCTTTTGGGGTCCTTCATCGGTTCTTGTTAGTTGTTCCGCTGATCTGGATGGTCTAGTGTCTCCTTTTGTTCCCTGATTGTTACCTGGTATTACTATAGAAGGGAAAGTGTGGGTGTTTATTATAGGATTGTTAGGGCGTTCCTTGGCAGATGGTGGGGGATGTATCTCTTGGGGGATGAGTTGGTTATTGTCAGCTTGAGGTCTGAGTAAGTTAGGTCGTGTTTTACTGTCAGTTACTAGTTTTTCTAATCGGACAAATTTATCTTCAAAATCTGAGGAGAGTATAGAAATCATTTCACCCAGTTTTTCTTCCAATGCTCGGTTCACTAATGTTAGTAGTGAATTTTCATCGTGTTTGGAGATCAGCTCTGTCATTGCAGTGTGCGTTTCTAAATGTGCAAGAGAGTTTTGATGGTTCTCCTCTGTCTGCGTTCCTGTATTACATAAGACTGGGTAAGATGGGATCTTCCCCTCTTTTTTTTGGGAGCGCCTTTTTGTAGTTGCCCCCCTCCCTCCGGTCAATTTTTGTTTATTTTTCCCCCGTGTTAAGGGTCCTTTCGGTTGTGGAGGAATGATTTTTGGGGGTACTTCTATGATCTCAGGAGAATTTTGAGGGAAGGCAGCCAGGGGATCGGGTGAAAATATCAAAGTTGGTGTTTTATTTAACAGGGAGGAACTGATGGTATCAGGACCTCTGTTTACTCTGTTTGATGGATCTAACGAGAGCCTCCTCTCAGTGGATACAATTTCCTGATCTATTATTGATTCGGCTCTCAGTAAATAGGAATCTAGGGTGCCCACCGTACATTTACGTTTTTCCATACTTTGAAGGGGAGGTTATGTCAAATATTTAATACAAAGTCCCGCTTCAACCAGTAAGCCGCTGTGTGTCCTGTGGGAGGGCTGATGGAGACCAGTCCGAGTGTGTTACTCTCTGCACAAACGTAGCGCTTTCGTGTGAAACGTACCTCTTCTTTTCAGTGTCTTCCTTGCGGAGCTAAGGGGGGTGGCCCGGCCCTGCCTCTGTCTGCCCCTGACGGCCACAGACGGCCCGCCCTTTGCCCGGGCTTGGCCCGGCGCGACCCGCGCGCGATCCCGCGACGCGGGGGCTGGGCTTCTCTTTAATCCGCCTCCGGGCACGGAAACAGCGTTGGCGGCTTTCCTGGCGCTAGGGAGCCGGGGATAGGTAGTCCCCACCTCCACTCCGCGGCCGCAATGGCTGGAACTGCGGCGGCGGGAGGCGGGAACAGGCTGGAGGTGTAGCGGCAAGGAAGCAGGTAAGGTTCTCTGCTTGAGTGTTCTCCCCCAAGTGTTTGCCTCGCACCCGCTCTGCCGGGGCTGGGCTTCTCTTTAATGCGCCTCCGGGCGCGGAAACAGCGTTGGCGGCTTTCCTGGCGCTAGGGAGCCTGGGATAGGTAGTCACCACCTCCACTCCGCGGCCGCGATGGCTGGAACTGCGGCGGCGGGAGGCGGGAACAGGCTGGAGGTGTAGCGGCAAGGAAGCAGGTAAGGTTCTCTGCTCGAGTGTTCTCCCCCAAGTGTTTGCCTAGCACCCGCTCTGCCGGGGCTGAGCTTCTCTTTAATGCGCCTCCGAGCGCGGAAACAGCGTTGGCGGCTTTCCTGGCGCTAGGGAGCCTGGGATAGGTAGTCCCCACCTCCACTCCGCGGCCACGATGGCTGGAACTGCGGCGGCGGGAGGCGGGAACAGGCTGGAGGTGTAGCGGCAAGGAAGCAGGTAAGGTTCTCTGCTCGAGTGTTCTCCCACAAGTGTTTGCCTCGCACCCGCTCTGCCGGGGCTGGGCTTCTCTTTAATGCGCCTCCGGGCGCGGAAACAGCGTTAGCGGCTTTCCTGGCGCTAGGGAGCCTGGGATAGGTAGTCCCCACCTCCACTCCGCGGCCGCGATGGCTGGAACTGCGGCGGCGGGAGGCGGGAACAGGCTGGAGGTGTAGCGGCAAGGAAGCAGGTAAGGTTCTCTGCTCGAGTGTTCTCCCCCAAGTGTTTGCCTCGCACCCGCTCTGCCGGGGCTGGGCTTCTCTTTAATGCGCCACCGGGCGCGGAAACAGCGTTGGCAGCTTTCCTGGTGCTAGGGAGCCTAGGATAGGTAGTCCCCACCTCCACTACGCGGCCGCGATGGCTGGAACTGCGGCGGTGGGAGGCGGGAACAGGCTGGAGGTGTAGCGGCAAGGAAGCAGGTAAGGTTCTCTGCTCGAGTGTTCTCCCCCAAGTGTTTGCCTCGCACCCGCTCTGCCAGAAATTGAATGAGCAATCACTCAGCAGATGTTTACATAAGCAAATAAATGTTTGTATATTCGCTTATTCAAAAATGAAATTCACAAAAGTTTGTTGAGAGTACTGTTTCCAGGCTTGGCTCTGTAGACTCTTGTGATTTCCTAAAAGTTGTAAAGCTGCACCAATGCAAGGACGTGTAGCTTTGTGTGCACATTTGTGATTATTATTTTTTTTTAAGTAAAAAAAAAAAAAATCAAGCCCCTACTTTCGTTTCTTTTTTCCATAAGGTACCTACATGAGTTTTACACCGAATCTCTATTATTCATCTTTTTTTTTTAAATTGGCATGCGTCAAACATGTTTTAGTAAATAGTCTCTCAGACAAGTTATATTTAAAGTTGCACAATATTTACACAAAATAATTTTATCATGGTGCATATTTTTTGAGTACGTTTTAGTTTGACAACAACCAATCTTGCTTTTATGCTCCTGAATGTATTTTGCATAGAGTTAGGGATCATTCTAGCAGCATTATAATTTATAAATCTTCTCAATTTTTACATCGTGCACACAAGTGTTCAGATTTTTATACCGGAACCACTGTCATTAAGGTAATCTGAGCTCACAGCATTTTCTTAGTGTGCTTGTGCTTATAGCAAAGGTTTTAATATTCATGAATCATTTCTACAAGTTTGACCAACTTGCACATATAGATTAAAATCTCGTTTTTAGTGGCTGGCAGACAGCCATGTTACACCAATCCATACTGTGCTACTGTACACTTGCAGCTGAAGTGTTTATGCTGCAAGGGGTTAGGCATATTATCCAGTGGAAAACTTAAAGATAAAAACTTGATGTCGTTGACCCAAAATAATATGTTATGGGCATCGGGCTACAGGAATTCCACATGCCTACACACTGTCTTTTTTTTGCTGAGAAACTCTTCTCAGATGCTGATTATCCACCACACTTTCGATTGACCCTATCAGCAAGTTGTGTGTGAGAGCTCTGCAGTAGAATTAAAAAAAGAAAAGTGACCGTGTTTCGCTTGGTGTCCCATTTTGGTTATGCTTTTGTTGGTACTTGAGGATTAAAAGGGACATTTATGTGACTTCTCAGAATGTTGCGCATTTTTTGCTAATTTTGATATGGTGTGACTAGCGTCAGGGCTATACTAGCCTCAATGTGAAATAGCAAAGTCTCTGCTCAGTGAGGTGTAATCCTCTTCGTAAGCAACACAAAAAGATGATGGGTGGAATGCTGAGGATTGTCAAACATTCACTCCCAGTCACAGATCTGGGTTAAATCCATAATTTTTTTGCTCACCAAGTCACCCCAGTTTGGGCCCAGCCATTTGCAAATCAGTCTTGACCCTGCTCCCCATGGGAACAGTCCAACCCGAACTTCCAGGCCACGCCCTCCCAAGAACGGACAACAAGCATTCTGGGACTGGTTACTGGGTATCCCCCCCTCAGCAGCCAGGCTAACTTGAATCCAGAGGCACAGTGAGCATTGGACCCTCGTCTGGGCATACCTTTCCCTCTTAGGGTGACTATAGCAACACAAAAAGATGATGGACGAAATGAGGAACATTATCAAACATTCACCCCTCAGCCACAGATGTGGGTTACACCCATTGTTTTTTTGCTCACCATGATACCCCAGTTTGGATCCAGCCATGTGCAAATCAGTCTTGACCCCGCCCTTCATGGGAACCCTGCTCTTCATGGGAACAGTCCAGCTCAAACTGCTAGGCAAGGTCCTCTGTGGACCAGGCAAGAAGCATCCTGGGACTGGTTTCGGGGTATCACCCTTCATCAGTCAGGCTAACTTAAATCCAGTGGCATAGCAAGCACAGGACCCATGTCTGGTCATACCCGTCCCACTTAGGACGCCAAATGCGAAAAGAGCAAACAATGGACGAAATGCTGAACGATGTCAAACACTCTGATACTCCGAAACAGGTTTCCATGGTTGATTCATTATTCCAAAGAGCTCAAAGGAAGGAACCCTTATTATATATACTATTACTGTGAGCACAGCTGTAGTTTCTGCTCCTTATAAATGGTAATCTATTTCATATACTTTTTTTTTTTCTAGCTTTTCACTGATCTCGTGGAAAGAGAAGACTTGACTTTCGTGGGATCGAAAACTCATTTTTTGTTCTTATATCTGTACCGTTGATCCAAAAATATATTTCAGATTTCTCAATTATAGGGATTCATTTGTAATTTTACATTTTAAGTAGTCAAATTAGTCAATGAGAAAGCCATTTAAGTGTCAGCTTTTAGAGCACCACAAGGTTGTTCCCTTTCGCACCAATCCGATGCTTTTCCTCTGTGTTGATAGTTGTATAACTTTCCTGACTCTTACTTGTCATTCTCATGGTACACAATGCAGGCACATCCAGCATGCATACATCTGGTGCCCTATTTAAATTCTCAAACGTCTCCTTCCTTGCATTAGCCTGTATAATGGAACTAACATTGCAGTAGTTGAATTCTTGTAGCCTCTCATGCTTTTTCTATTTCCATAGTCCTCTTTCCAAGCTTGTTCTTGCCACCCTGCAATGGCCTCTAGTTTCAGCTTGGTATTTCAGATCCGCTCCATCTTCTGTTGCAGCCTGTGCTCTTGGTCCGTGGTTTCCAGTTTACTCGAAAGGGGGTGTAGGAGAGTAGGGTCTGCTATCCTATGGTCACCCCAAATTTTTGCTTTTTGCTTCACTGGTTTTTGACATATTGAGGCTGTGGGCCTGCCAATCAGACCCCCAGCCTGCTGTTCTCTCTACTAAACTAAAACTATGCACCCTAGGTGCATAACCAATTGGAAGTGGATCACCCTGTCAGCCCCTGTACCAGTGTACACTAGGTACCCAGGGCATTGGTGTACCCAAGGCCTGCCAAGGGCTGCAGCATGTATTATGCCACCCCAGGCTTGGCCTAACGATTTGACACAACTGGCTGATCACTCAGCTGGGGTAAGTTGGTGTAATCACCTCTTACTTAGGTGTAGTATACCTATACCTAACCTTAAATGGGACACCTGGTAACCTATAAGTCACTCCTATAGCAGGCCTTAACAATCCTGAAGGCAGAGTGCTTGGTTCCATGTGAGATGGTGCTCTGGCATGAGCTGAGCCTGTCTACAGTGGTCGGAACAACTTCCTTCTACTGTTTCCAGATATCGTCATACCATATACTCTTAAGTGCATTATGAACCTCGCGGTTAAATGCTATCTTTGGTTTGGCTTTATCAAAACATGTCGAGTAAGGTGTCATACGAATTGGAATACTAACCCCTCGCCAATTCTGGCGACGGGGTTAGCATTCCACCCTTCTAGAGGGACACGACATGTACAGTACCTGAAACCCGGGTAAAATCAGACATAGCCTCAGCTCCACAAAATGGATGCTGCCACCACAGACACAAGTCTGCCCTCCTGCTGCTGGGAGTCCTTCCAGCTTGGGAGGTGTGGACAAAGGGTTTCCTGCCAGGGGAGGTGCGTGCACCACCCCAGACAGGATTTTGTGTATTGGTCAGGTAGGGCTTGAAAGAAACCAGACATGCCTGTGGCTCACAAGGAGCCTCGGTGCATATGCCAGTTCAAACCGGTCCTGGGGCACACCAGTCCCGGGCCTGGGGCGAGCTGGACAAAGGATTGGGGGTGTAACCACCCCCCTTCCTGGTCCCACCCTTAGGGAGGGACCTAGCAGGTAGTCCGGCCCCTAGAATCCGCTTAAAGGTAGGAGCTGTGTCCTAAGACTTCAGACATCCTGGAATCAACTTGAAACTAAGAAGAAGACGGGAACTTCGACATTCTGCTGCACAGAAGACTGAAGAAAATCTCCCCTGTGGTCAGGGAGTGACCACCTTGCTAACGCAAGCACCATCCAGCGAATCACCGTCTGCTTTGCCGCCGCCTCCCGCCGGAGCCCGAGCCCAGAGACTGACGAGACCTGGACCTCCAGACCTCTCACCGCCCGATCCACAGTCCCTGCAAAGAGGAGACCCGTGGAGGCACCGAGACACGTGGAGCCAGCCATCTTGGAACGACTACGACAAGCTGACCAGTGCAACAACCGAGGCTCCCTCCAAGTTGTGCTTTGGGTCCTGAGAAGCCCAACCCTCGAGCAGCATCTGCACCAAAGGTGAGCCCTCCAGCATCTCCACGATCTGCGTGGGGCCCTTCTGCATTTTGCCACTCGACGCGCCTAACCGGTTGCTGGCCCGCTGGCTAGTGGCCATCTTGGCGACGAAATCTACGACAAACACCGCTGGTCTGGTTGCTCCAGACTGGCCCTTGCTCCCCTCCAAAGGAGCAATCCCTCTGACCTTGCTGGTCAGAACCAACAGCTGATTTCCGAATCCTCCTGCAATTGCTTTTGCCAAGGCTTGTTTGCTTCGATCAAGTCGCCGACACCGCCGACAGCGAGAGCCTGCGTGGGACAGCTCGTGAGCCGACTCCTGGACGTCGTCGACCTTCAGGGACCACGTGGCTGCGGAGACAAGCTACCCCTCATCACCTGTTTGCACCCGACATCGCCTGGTACCCACCTGGTGCCACGCTGGTCACTGGCTAGTGACTGTGAACACTGTCCCCTCTGCTTACAGGTCTTCAACATCTCCGATCCACTCTTGGATCCACTGCATCTCTTCCCGACCGACCGCCTGCAGCACTTTTGTCTACAGGCCCCACGGAACAGATAGAAGAAACCCGACGCACTTCGAGGCCTATGCACCCGCTTCCTGTGGGTGAGGTAAAGCTGGCACACCTGTGCCCAAGTGTAGTATTACATCTCTAGTGCCTGTGTTCCAAATCTTAAGTTCCTAGGTCATCCGGAAGATTCCTTTTGCAGTAACTTTGTACTTTTTACGCACCCATTGAAACCTATGGGAGCACGCGTGTGACTATTTGCTCTGCACACGCCACCCGTGGACCTCCTGGTCACTAACTGACGTTAGCTCCTTGTAGGCCCAGCGATTCTAGAGGCCCTAGGCCTTTTCCCTTTTCTGTTCGTGGTACTTATACCACTATTTTAGTATATGGTTCGAGTGGCCACCAGGGCCTATCCATATAAAGTGCAACTTCTGTGTATTCTGTGATAATCTTGTTTGACGATTTGTGCTCCTGTGCTCATAAAGAGACTAGGGGTTACTTTGAGAAATAAATACATATATATTTTGAATATATATCTGTGTGGTGTCCTTTCATTGGTATAAAAGGGGGTTACTATTGGTAAAACAGCTTGCTTAACACGCTTCACGAGTTTAGCCTCAAAGACTGCTTAGCCTACGCTACCACTAGGGCAGCTAGTCCAAAAAGGTTGACTTACAACCACACCATAAGGGTTGCTTGGCATGGTACAAGGTGGTCACTAGAACTAGTGAACAGCATATACCAGGCCAACTTCTCACATTGGTGAGCAGCGGTTGGATTTGAGCTTGCTGTGTTTTACCATTGTAATCTCTTGGTTACCAATTGAAAGATCACATAGGTACCTGTAGGTACATATAAAACAAGATTAGATATACATAAGTTCTACTGAACTTAGTTGTGGTAGAGCAAAGGGAGTAGCACACCCTGACTACAACTACTAGATAGGTTTAGTAGGTAAACCCAAGTGTAGGTAGATTGCAACACATCCACCCACACTTAAGAGCAATGGCTGGGGCAGAGGGGTCCACTGTACCCATCTCTGTTGAGAGTGACCCCCCGAGGGCACCATCCATCTATGCTACCCTTAATCAGAATGAGCTCAGGCATTTGGCAACTCTTAGAGGCCTTAAACAGCCCAAGAACCCAAACTCTGCTGAGCTCAGAGAGCTCTTACAGAATGATGAGAATCAGAGAGCACTCAAGAAAGCTTCCCAGTTAGCCCCCTTAGGGACAGGAACAGGAGGCCCCCCTTCTAAAGATGCCACTGAAGTACCCCTTCCCAATAGTCACCCCTTAGATGGGATGCCTACCACAGAGGATGAGAGTGAAAAGGATACTGACAGTAGTGAGGATGAAGGGAGAACTAGCCCAGTGCCAAGTATTATACTTGGCCCAGCTAAACCAAGGCTATTGGGGACTGACAGTGGGTTCAACCCACTGGATCTCCCCAGTGGACTTAACACAGGGCTTGGAAGGCAAAGGAATCGCTCAGGTGACTCCAATGCTTCCCATGGCTCTAGAGGCTCTCAAGGTCACTCCAGGAGAAGGATGACCACCCCTCAGAGGAGGGAACATGAGGCCAAGATGCAAGAGGCCCAGCTGAGGATCAGGAAGCAGGAGCTAGAAGTAGCCCTGATGGAAGAGAAACTTAGCAAGGCTAGACAGCATAAAGAGAGTGGGTCTATACCCACTGGTGGCAGCATTGTCCCTAAGGACAAAGATAGGGTTTTCGACAATAGAAACCTGTCTAAGGTTGTGCCCCCCTACAAAAGTGGGGATGACATCCACAAGTGGATAACTGCTCTTGAGAGAGCCTGCAAAGTACAGCAGGTTCCTGAAGATCAGTGGGCAGCAATCCTCTGGCTCTCCTTTGAAGGAAGAGGCAGAGACAGACTCCTCACTGTTAGAGAAGAGGATGTCAGAAACTACAGAGTCCTGAAGAGTGTTCTAGTTGATGGGTTAGGCTTAACCACTGAGCAGTACAGGTTAATGTTCAGAGACACCCAAAAGACACAGACTCAGGACTGGTCTGAATACATTGAATGTGCCACTAAGGCTTTGGAGGGTTGGTTGCTGGGAAGTAAGGTATCTGATTTTACAGGATTGTATAATTTGATGATGAGAGAACAGATTTTAAATAACTGTCAAAACCAGCAACTGCATCAACACTTGGTTGACTCTGATCTGACCTCTCCCCAAGAATTGGGAAAGAAGGCAGACAAATGGGTCAGAACCAGGGTTAAGCAAAAGAACCAGAACCAGGGCCAAGGGGGTGATCAGAAGAAAACAGACCAAAAGGGTGGAGATCAGAAACCTAAAGACCAGAAGTCTTCAACAGGGCCCCAAACTACTGCTAAGGAGGGTGGGTCCCAACAGTCCAAGAAGAAGAAAGAAGGTCAGAAGAAACCCTGGTGCAATCATTGTAAAAATACAACTCACTGGACTAGTGATTGCAAAAAGGGTGGAGCCCCCAACACTGTTGCCCCTAAGGCACCTGCTCCCAGTACTACTGTTAGCAGTGTTGGTCCCCAGACAAAGGGTGTAGTGGGAATCACTATGGGAACTGAAGGAGATTCTGACTTAGACAGAACCCTGACACAGGCAGTCTTGATCTGTGATGGGGACATTGATTTGTCCCTGACTGTGAGCCCCAGTAACCTGGGCAAGTACAGACAGACTCCTTTAATTAATGACAAAGTGGCTCAAGCCTACAGGGACACATGTGCCAGTGTCACTATGGTGACACCAGGCTTTGTGGATCCTGGACAGTACATACCAGGTGAGAACTACCTGGTGACCAATGCCAGCAATGCCACTACTTCACATAGTGTGGCAGTTGTTAACTTCTCATGGGGAGGGGTAACTGGCCTCAAAAGGGTTGTGGTTAGTGCAGACCTCCCAGTAGAATGTTTGTTGGGCAATGACCTAGAGAGTTCTCTATGGTCAGAAGTGGAGTACAGGACTCATGCAGAGATGTTAGGTATATCATCACATGTCCTTGCCGTGACCAGGTCACAGGCCAAAAAGTGCCTCACTGAACCTCAGGTCTTGGATCCTGGAACAATGGACCAAGCACCTACCAAGAAGAAGAACAGGAGGGTCAAGGCTGTGCCTTCCCCCCTGCCTCAGAGTGATGATCAGCCTTCCCAGGAAGCTGATCTAGAGGACCCTGAAGGAACTGTCCCTGAAGAGCTTGAACCTGATCAGGTTGAGTTTCTGGGGACAGGGGGACCTTCAAGGGCTGACTTGAGGCAGGCTCAGTTATCCTGTCCCTCTCTTGAACCCCTCAGACAGCTGGCTGCTGCTGAGGCTGCTGGGAATGCTCAAGGTACCCATAAAGTGTATTGGGATGAAGGGCTCCTTTATTCAGAGGCTAGAGACCCCAAGCCTGGTGCAACCAGGAGGTTGGTTATACCTCTGCAATTTAGGGGCTTCCTTCTTACCTTGGCCCATGATATTCCTTTAGCAGGACACCTAGGCCAGAACAAGACCTGGGACAGACTTGTCCCTCACTTTCACTGGCCTCATATGAATGAAGATACAAAGGAGTTTTGTCGCTCCTGTGTTACCTGCCAAGCCAGTGGCAAATCAGGTGGCACAACAAAGGCCCCCCTGATACCACTACCTGTGGTGGGGGTTCCCTTTGAAAGAGTGGGAATAGACATAGTGGGTCCCATGGATCCTCCCACTGCATCTGGGCACAGATTTATACTGGTGGTAGTGGATCATGCCACCAGGTATCCAGAGGCAATTCCCCTTAGGACCACTACAGCACCTGTTGTGGCCAGGGCCCTGCTGGGAGTATTCTCCAGAGTGGGGTTTCCTAAGGAGGTAGTATCTGACAGAGGTACCAACTTTATGTCAGGATACTTGACAGCTATGTGGAAGGAATGTGGTGTCAACTACAAGTTCACCACCCCTTATCACCCACAATGCAATGGGCTTGTTGAGAGATTCAACAAGACCCTAAAGGGTATGATCAAAGGATTACCTGAAAAGCTCAGGCGAAGATGGGATATCCTTCTACCCTGCCTTCTGTTTGCTTACAGAGAGGTCCCACAAAAAGGAGTTGGCTACAGCCCCTTTGAATTGTTGTTTGGGCACCCTGTGAGAGGCCCACTGTGTTTGGTGAAGGAAGGCTGGGAGTTACCTCTCAAAAAGCCTAAGCTAGACATAGTGGACTATGTACTTGGTCTCCGCTCCAGGATGGCTGAGTATATGGAGAAGGCATCTAAAAACCTTGAGGCAAGCCAGGCCTTACAGAAAGCTTGGCATGACCAAAAGGCTGTCTTGGTTGAGTATCAGCCAGGACAGAAGGTATGGGTGTTGGAGCCAGTGGCCCCAGCAGCACTCCAAGACAAATGGTCTGGACCCCATACAATCCTGGAAAAGAAGGGAGAGGTCACCTACTTGGTGGACCTAGGAACTCCCAGGAGTCCCCACAGGGTACTCCATGTTAACAGGCTTAAAGCATATGTTGACAGGGCAGACATGGGCTTGCTCATGGCTACAGATGAGGGACAGGAGGAAGAGAGTGACCCTCTCCCAGACCTGTTGTCTCAGAACCCTGAAGATGGCTCAGTTGAAGGAGTGACCCTTGGAGGCAACCTCACTGCCCATCAGCAGACTGAATGTAGACAGGTTCTACAATCATTTTCACATATGTTTTCCTTGATACCTAGTCAAACTGACTGGTGTACCCATGTTGTGGACACTGGTGACAGTCTGCCTGTAAAGAACAAACTTTACAGACAACCTGACCACGTCAGGGACTGTATAAAGGCTGAGGTACATAAAATGCTGGAATTAGGTGTCATTGAACCCTCAGAGAGCCCCTGGGCTAGCCCAGTGGTTCTGGTCCCCAAACCTCACACCAAAGATGGCAAGAGAGAGATGAGGTTCTGTGTGGACTACAGAGGACTCAATGCTGTCACCAGGACAGATGCACACCCTATTCCAAGGGCAGATGAGCTCATAGACAAACTAGCTTCTGCAAAGTTTTTGAGCACATTTGACTTGACAGCTGGCTATTGGCAAATCAGATTAGCTGAGGAGTCTAAGGCCAAAACAGCATTCTCAACCCCAGGCGGGCATTATCAGTTTGTGGTGATGCCCTTTGGTCTGAAGAATGCACCTGCCACCTTCCAAAGGCTGGTGAACCAAGTCCTTACTGGGTTGGATGACTTTTGCGCAGCATATCTTGATGACATTGCTGTCTTTAGTTCCACCTGGGAGGATCACCTGATCCACCTGAAGAAGGCTCTTGAGGCTCTGCAAAGGGCAGGCCTCACTATCAAGGCTACTAAGTGCCAGATAGGGCAGAGTAAGGTTGTATATTTGGGCCACCTTGTAGGTGGAGGCCAAGTTCAACCACTGGAGAGTAAGATACAATCCATCAAGGACTGGTCCCCTCCAACCACCCAGACTCAAGTTCGAGCTTTCTTGGGCTTGACTGGGTATTACAGGAAGTTTGTTAAGAACTATGGGTCCATTGTGACTCCTCTTAATGATCTGACATCCAAGAAGATGCCCAAAAAGGTTCAGTGGACAGTAAGCTGTCAAAAGGCATTTGATGACCTGAAGGAGGCCATGTGCTCTGCACCTATCCTGAAAAGTCCTGACTACTCCAAAGAGTTTATTGTCCAAGCAGATGCTTCTGAGTTGGGTGTGGGAGCTGTGCTGTCACAACTTAATGTAGATGGTCAAGACCAACCCATTGCTTTTATTAGCAGAAGGTTGACCCCCAGAGAGAAGAATTGGTCAGCTATTGAGAGGGAGGCCTTTGCTGTGGTGTGGGCCCTGAAGAAGCTGAGGCCATACTTGTTTGGCACTCACTTCAAGATTCAGACCGACCATAAGCCCCTCTTGTGGCTAAATCAGATGAAGGGTGAAAACCCCAAACTGCTTAGGTGGTCCATTTCCCTACAGGGGATGGACTTTACAGTGGAGCACCGGCCAGGTACTGACCATGGGAATGCAGATGGTCTCTCCAGGTACTTCCACTTAGGACATGAAGACGAGACTGGTCAAGGCTAGTTTAATGTCCCAGCGTTTGGGGGGGGGTTGTGTAGGAGAGTAGGGTCTGCTATCCTATGGTCACCCCAAATTTTTGCTTTTTGCTTCACTGGTTTTTGACATATTGAGGCTGTGGGCCTGCCAATCAGACCCCCAGCCTGCTGTTCTCTCTACTAAACTAAAACTATGCACCCTAGGTGCATAACCAATTGGAAGTGGATCACCCTGTCAGCCCCTGTACCAGTGTACACTAGGTACCCAGGGCATTGGTGTACCCAAGGCCTGCCAAGGGCTGCAGCATGTATTATGCCACCCCAGGCTTGGCCTAACGATTTGACACAACTGGCTGATCACTCAGCTGGGGTAAGTTGGTGTAATCACCTCTTACTTAGGTGTAGTATACCTATACCTAACCTTAAATGGGACACCTGGTAACCTATAAGTCACTCCTATAGCAGGCCTTAACAATCCTGAAGGCAGAGTGCTTGGTTCCATGTGAGATGGTGCTCTGGCATGAGCTGAGCCTGTCTACAGTGGTCGGAACAACTTCCTTCTACTGTTTCCAGATATCGTCATACCATATACTCTTAAGTGCATTATGAACCTCGCGGTTAAATGCTATCTTTGGTTTGGCTTTATCAAAACATGTCGAGTAAGGTGTCATACGAATTGGAATACTAACCCCTCGCCAATTCTGGCGACGGGGTTAGCATTCCACCCTTCTAGAGGGACACGACATGTACAGTACCTGAAACCCGGGTAAAATCAGACATAGCCTCAGCTCCACAAAATGGATGCTGCCACCACAGACACAAGTCTGCCCTCCTGCTGCTGGGAGTCCTTCCAGCTTGGGAGGTGTGGACAAAGGGTTTCCTGCCAGGGGAGGTGCGTGCACCACCCCAGACAGGATTTTGTGTATTGGTCAGGTAGGGCTTGAAAGAAACCAGACATGCCTGTGG
Organism: Triturus cristatus; assembly: GCF_964204655.1. NCBI lineage: Eukaryota > Metazoa > Chordata > Amphibia > Caudata > Salamandridae > Triturus > Triturus cristatus. Next base: position 66,456,483 of record NC_140579.1, on the reverse strand, counting down.
CTCACAAGGAGCCTCGGTGCATATGCCAGTTCAAACCGGTCCTGGGGCACACCAGTCCCGGGCCTGGGGCGAGCTGGACAAAGGATTGGGGGTGTAACCACCCCCCTTCCTGGTCCCACCCTTAGGGAGGGACCTAGCAGGTAGTCCGGCCCCTAGAATCCGCTTAAAGGTAGGAGCTGTGTCCTAAGACTTCAGACATCCTGGAATCAACTTGAAACTAAGAAGAAGACGGGAACTTCGACATTCTGCTGCACAGAAGACTGAAGAAAATCTCCCCTGTGGTCAGGGAGTGACCACCTTGCTAACGCAAGCACCATCCAGCGAATCACCGTCTGCTTTGCCGCCGCCTCCCGCCGGAGCCCGAGCCCAGAGACTGACGAGACCTGGACCTCCAGACCTCTCACCGCCCGATCCACAGTCCCTGCAAAGAGGAGACCCGTGGAGGCACCGAGACACGTGGAGCCAGCCATCTTGGAACGACTACGACAAGCTGACCAGTGCAACAACCGAGGCTCCCTCCAAGTTGTGCTTTGGGTCCTGAGAAGCCCAACCCTCGAGCAGCATCTGCACCAAAGGTGAGCCCTCCAGCATCTCCACGATCTGCGTGGGGCCCTTCTGCATTTTGCCACTCGACGCGCCTAACCGGTTGCTGGCCCGCTGGCTAGTGGCCATCTTGGCGACGAAATCTACGACAAACACCGCTGGTCTGGTTGCTCCAGACTGGCCCTTGCTCCCCTCCAAAGGAGCAATCCCTCTGACCTTGCTGGTCAGAACCAACAGCTGATTTCCGAATCCTCCTGCAATTGCTTTTGCCAAGGCTTGTTTGCTTCGATCAAGTCGCCGACACCGCCGACAGCGAGAGCCTGCGTGGGACAGCTCGTGAGCCGACTCCTGGACGTCGTCGACCTTCAGGGACCACGTGGCTGCGGAGACAAGCTACCCCTCATCACCTGTTTGCACCCGACATCGCCTGGTACCCACCTGGTGCCACGCTGGTCACTGGCTAGTGACTGTGAACACTGTCCCCTCTGCTTACAGGTCTTCAACATCTCCGATCCACTCTTGGATCCACTGCATCTCTTCCCGACCGACCGCCTGCAGCACTTTTGTCTACAGGCCCCACGGAACAGATAGAAGAAACCCGACGCACTTCGAGGCCTATGCACCCGCTTCCTGTGGGTGAGGTAAAGCTGGCACACCTGTGCCCAAGTGTAGTATTACATCTCTAGTGCCTGTGTTCCAAATCTTAAGTTCCTAGGTCATCCGGAAGATTCCTTTTGCAGTAACTTTGTACTTTTTACGCACCCATTGAAACCTATGGGAGCACGCGTGTGACTATTTGCTCTGCACACGCCACCCGTGGACCTCCTGGTCACTAACTGACGTTAGCTCCTTGTAGGCCCAGCGATTCTAGAGGCCCTAGGCCTTTTCCCTTTTCTGTTCGTGGTACTTATACCACTATTTTAGTATATGGTTCGAGTGGCCACCAGGGCCTATCCATATAAAGTGCAACTTCTGTGTATTCTGTGATAATCTTGTTTGACGATTTGTGCTCCTGTGCTCATAAAGAGACTAGGGGTTACTTTGAGAAATAAATACATATATATTTTGAATATATATCTGTGTGGTGTCCTTTCATTGGTATAAAAGGGGGTTACTATTGGTAAAACAGCTTGCTTAACACGCTTCACGAGTTTAGCCTCAAAGACTGCTTAGCCTACGCTACCACTAGGGCAGCTAGTCCAAAAAGGTTGACTTACAACCACACCATAAGGGTTGCTTGGCATGGTACAAGGTGGTCACTAGAACTAGTGAACAGCATATACCAGGCCAACTTCTCACAGGGGGAAACAGCGAAAGCTGGCAAAACGCAGCGGCAAATTTTGGCAAAATTTAAACGCTTGTGTCACGAGGCGGCTATGCAGTGTCTGCAACGGACATGGTCATGCGTAAGACACCATATTCGATATGGTATCGATATTACTGTTTCCAGGCAAAGAGCCACAGATTCTTTCTCTGTGGGGGGCTGTGGGTCCGGGGCCCCCCTGTCATGGCCCTGCAGCCGTCTGTGCCAGTCCCTCACGTCGTGTGTCACAATGCCCTCCTCCTCCTAAATGTTATCGTTCTGAGATGAATTGGGAAGGGTAGGAGCAGCCGCAGGTACTGGTCATCTAACGCCTTTTCTGGACGTTTTATTAACCCCTTCCCCGCTCATGACGGAACCGTTCCGTCATGAGCCACGGTTGCCGTGTGCTCATGACGGAACGGTTCCGTCATGACACGCCCGTTGGCGGCCGCTCCGCCTACGCGGCGCTGTTTCCCCGCCTGTGCGGGGGGACAACGCAAATGGGCGGAGTCATGACGGAACCGTTCCGTCATGAGCACAGCTCAACTGTGGCTCATGACGGAGCGGCTCCGTCATGAGCACAGGCCCACCGCGCTGCCCCCCTGCCCCCCCCAGCGCTGCAGCGGAATGTCCGCAGCAGCGAAGGGGTTAAAACACCTTCCTGAGCTCCGCCCCGCCCGGACCCCCTCTTCCGGGGCCCCCTACCTACGCTCCCTGCACAGGGCCACCATGAGCCTAGAGCCGCCCCTGCCATCAACAACTGTTCGTGACCTCCAACGTGTCATTGGGCACCTGGAATGCAATATGGCGGGACATCGTGGACAAGGTGAATGTCGTCGGAGGGCACAAGAGGTCAATGGACGAGGTCAAGAGGCAATGGAATGACATCAAGCGAAAGAGAAAGGAGAAACTCGCATCCAACCAGAAGGCAGCAATGCAGACTGGAGGTGGGAGCTCAGCGCCACAGCTGGAGCTGTATGACATGGAGGAGCTGTTGTCGACAGTCATCAGTGTGGATACTGTGGCCGGATTTGGGGACCAGACACTACTCGACAGGACACAACACAACCGCAACAGGGTGAGTGACCACCAGGTACTGGGGGGATGGGTGGAGATGGCCACGATGGCACACATGCACAATCAAGCAGAGCACAGTGCACACCCACAATGACTCCGGGTCATGCCCCTGATCTGCAGACTGTCACAATGTACAATGCCATGCTTTCTAAATGTCAACAGGTACCATGCAGCTACATACATGTGGACACATTGTAATACCCCATCTCTCCTTCACATTGCAGGAACCATCGGTAACACCTTCTGCAGAGCAGTCCCAGCCAGTCTTCACTGATGACGAGGAGGAGACCCCCAGCATCGACGCCCAAGCCCTCCTAGACATCATTGACATCATCCGCAACTCACCTCCAGGTACAGGGCAGCCCAGCTGCATCGAGGAGACCCCACTCACCACTCAATCCACCCAGCAGGAGGCACCCACAGCCCCAGCAGTCCCCCAAGACCCCCAGGAACAACACACGGTCTTCCAACGCTGTGTGCTGGAGGGCCAGAAGGAGATGGCTGAGCAGGTGTGGGTGGGGTTCGACCTCATGGCTACCAAACTGGACGCCATCCTTGGGTGTCTAGACCTGATCCATGGTCTCCAACGAGCCCTGACTGACATCGTTGGAGTCATGACGCGGAGAGAAGAACACCTGTCTGCTCAGGGTGGCTCCAGCGATACCAGCCGTGAGCTGGCACACATGCGGAGGCTCATGGAGGACATGGTGTGGATGGAGGCGGAAAGGATGGCAGCCACCGCTGCACATCAGTGAAATGTAGCTGGGATCTACCATGCCCTGCAGATCTTCATGGCACTGCTGCAACAAGGTGTGGCGCTGTTGAATGCTGCTGCCCCCACACCCTTCACATCTCCGCCCCCTGGTGTGTCAGTGCCTCACAGTGCGGCTGGCGTATCCACTCCGGCACCTGATGTGTCACTGCCACACAGTGCAATCGACAATCCTCCACCGGCCCCTGATATGTCAGTGGCACACAGTGCCACAGCCGGTATTGTAACAGCCACAGGTGGGGCAGAGCACACAGCCGAGGATGGGGACGTGGATGGGATTGTGGTCAGAAGGATTAGGCACTAGCATTCATTTCCGCCACCTGGCCTGTTTCTGCTTGGTGACACACATGGCCCCATGACCTTCCACTGACCCCCGATACACTCCGCTGCAATCACCTTGGACCGCGACATGGACTGCCATAACCTGTTTGATGACCAATGACACGGCGACCAGACTGCAGACTGTACCCTTCCTCTCCCGCAGTACTTGTCATCCCCGGATGGACTCTGGATGGCCCTCCAGGGGGCCATGTTGTGTAGTGTGCTTGGCATTGCCCTGTACCGCTCCAGCTGCAACACCCCACTGGATATGCAATAAACATCCAGTAACGCACTGCTGTGTTATGTCTTTCATCATTCATGTTTGAATGTGTGGATGAATGTAGGGACAGGGATTTCCCTTGCGTCAATGATGCTCATCTAGTGGGATGCCGGTCACAGTGTGTCACATTGGCTATTGTGTTCCGCGTGCCGTGGGCACTACAACAGGGACACACGCATCAGTCACTTCCTTGTCCAGACATGGACTCAACCACGCCCAGAGCCCCCGAGTCATTGTTGCAAGCCCTGCGCTGCTCCGGCGTACACCAGGCCAGACCAATCCGCTTACGCTCCGAGGGGGGGCCCTCATTGTTACCCGTAGCAGGCGTAATCGCTGGTGGTGTGCAGGTCACTGGTCTAGTTGTCAGCATGTCACAGCCACTCCCTGAGGGCAGGGTTTGCACACACACCACACCCGTCCAGCACATGCGTCACAGGCCATGTGACCCCACCAACATAAGGGGCCGACAACGTCACATACCCCTCTTCTGGTGGTGCCTGTATGACGGACGCTCCACGGTTCTCAATCATAAAGGGCCCATGAGTTGTTGCGCACAGGCTTAGTGGCACCCGAAGCCTTGAGGCCGTCACGGGCCTACCACTACGTGGCGCTGACTGGGGTTGCACAGGGTTAGTGACACCCGAAGCCTTGCTGGCACACCGCAACGGGACAGTGACTTTGGGTGCACTGAGATAGGGGCACCTTAAGTGCTGAGCGGGTGTGCAGCCTGCGATGATGCCCCGTCCCGGCGGTCCGGACAGTTCAGGTTTTGTGTGCCCTGCTGGATCGCAGTGTAGGCCAGAGCCAGTGGCCATCACGGGCCTACTGCCAGGTGGCGTCGCATCCGGGATCACAGAGTTAGTGGCACCTCAAGGGCTGAGCAGGTGTGCAGCCTGCGATGATGCCCTGTGCACTGGTATGTCCTCGGCAATGGCGTAATCAAGACCCAGCATCAAATGTGTGACCTAGTGGCCTGCGGAGCCGGGCTGCATGATGCGGAGGGTGCCATGTCCACGGGCTTGTGGCTTGCAGCGGCATGGGGTGGGACCCCTTTCCACACACCGGTGACGGAAGGTGAGCAGTGAGGCCTGGGTGTGCAGGTGCGGGCATGCTATGTTGGGCGGCGGGAGGGGCTGGGGTGCCTCTAGCTGGGTGCGCAGTGACAGGCAGGCGATAATGTCTTGTGCAATTGTATGTACTGTGCCATTCATGTATCTGGACTCTGTTTCAGATGATGGGTCTGTCTCAGATGTGTGACCTGGTGAACTGCACTACATACCGGCACGTGGTTGGAGACACACCGGTGGCAGCAGGTGAGCAGTGTGGCCTGGGTGCGCAGGGGCGGCACTCTCTCTCTCTCTCTCTTCCCCCTCTCTTCTTCTCTCTCTCTCTCTCCCACTCTCTTCTTCTCTCTCTCGCTCTCCCTCTCTCTGTCCATCTATCTCTCTCCCTCTCTTCCTCTCTCTCTCCTTTGCCATCTCTCTGTCCCTTGATGTGCGCAGGACACACCTTCTCATCGTGATTTTTTTTCTTTCAGGCTGTGGCCTACACATTGTCGTGAGATGAGCCGCCATGTGTCTTCATTTCTGTTCAGTTTTTATATCAATACATTTTCATTTGTTGCTTCGAAACTGAATGTGTGATGCTCATTTTTGTGACGAGGCATGCATGTTACCAGATGTGATAGTGCGACATCAGGCAGATTTTTTGGTACATGTTTAAGTGTAGTTGATGTGGCATGTCTTTGTTCGGGGGGTGCTGGGGAGGGGGGTCCTGGGGATGGTGGCGGTGGATGTTGTGGCCCTCTTGGGGCTATGAACTGGATGATTAGTAGCTCCAGGTTCTTCAGGTGTGGCTCTGGGCTGTGCTCCATTTCATGGTGCTGGTTGTCGTCTGACTTTACACCAGGTCAGGGCAGGTGTTAAATCCCTGCTGCTAACGCACCTTATCGCATGTTTTGTGTTCTTATCACCGATGTGGCTGGTCGTTGTGAAGGTTGAGGAGTGGTGTTGTCGCAGCATTTGGCACGGGAACGCCTACTCTGCATCTCGTTAGCGATAGTTGCCGTGGTCATCTGTGGCGATGATTTTGCGGCTGCTATCGCAAGTAATCTGGTGCTATGGGCTGTTTACACCAGCGTGAGCATGGGGCTATAGGTTTATCGCAACTTTGGCTGCGCTAAAGTGCCGTTAACTCGGCGATAGCTCCTTATGAATATACCCCTTAGATTTTTATAATGATAGATCAATGGAAGCGACCATTACTATGCAGTGTGAGAGACTGATACGGAATGTAATTTCCATACTAGAATGCTGTTCTCCACTGAATGTATCCTGGGGGGACTCCCAGTTACAATCTAAATCTGAGTTTCTCAAAATGGGGGTCGTGTCTTACTGTTGGGTCGTAATCTGATGTTTGGTGGGTCATGACAGTGCAATAAATATGCCTTTAAATTCTGTATTTATCTAGTCATTTTTGCTGCACTTCGAAGACAGAAGCCAAATGCCAGGCTTTGTCTTCTGACAAATTGCCGCTTATTTTGTAACCTGGGGTTTGGTGTTTACAAACTCCTCTCACTTTCCATTCAGAGAAAAGAAAAGTAAAGTGCATTATGTGACAGTCTTGCTGGGGTACAGTGAGTGTGAAAGGTAAGGCTGTAGGATGTCATTTTTGTAACACACAACAAATATAAATGAACTGTACACATTGAGAAGTTGGGAAATCAAAAAGGAAGCACATTTTATTTTGAATTCTGATGTAAACAAAGACTTTAAGAGCATCAAAACAAACCAAGACACCTTTCTGGGTGATGCACAATTGATAAATATTCACTGAAACCCGATTTCCACACATTATTATTTGTGTGCAATATAGTTGTATCAGTAAATTGGAAGTTTGGAAATTCAGTGGCCATTTCAATATAAAATATGCCATCTCTAAATTAGAGTGCGCTAGCACACAGTGCTTTGGTTTCATAAAATGAAAACACCTTCCGCATATCCACTAAAGCTAGGTGGGTCACGAACGTTTTTCGTTCAAAAAAGAGGGCCCTAGTTCTAAAACTTTGGGGACCTTTAATCTAAATATTAACTACCCCTTTGGTATTACATTATCTATCCAGGCCCCTGGAGCCACTTTCTAGAATGTTTCATGGTAAATTACACAAATTACTGATTCGTTTCTGATAGGAGGATTAAAAAGTGTGACTATCGTTACTCGAGTAACAGAAAGATTATCAAGGGGGTGACCATTTCCTAACATTCAGCATTATGATTGTGTGTTTTGTTTCTGTGGTTTACTCTGTATCTCAGGATGAAAAGTAACAGTTTTCAATTTAGGACATACTTTGGTAAAAACTATTTTTATTTTACACTCATTGCTCCAAAGATCCACGGTATTCAAAATGTATCTTGACAGTAATAAAATTAACAACATCCATTACTCAAAAATCCGTATTTTTATACTTGTTCGCCCAAAACACGCAAGCGTTCCCTTTTGGCATACTCAGGAAATTTCCTGTTTGTCCTTAAGTAAACCTTGAATTGATTGACTTGAGATAGCGAGGGACATCATCATGACATAACCAACATGGTCCTGAAAACATCTCAACCAAGTGAGAAGTGAGTTTGATTTAACCAATGACCGTTTGAACCGTATGTGAAACCTGTACTGTTTCTAAACACCGAAAACATTAGAAATGTATTGTAGTATCCTGCATCTGTTTGGTTATGTAGTTTACTCCTCCTATCCTGGATATATTTATATCCCAGCATATTGGTAATGTTATCCAATGTACACTTCCTGCTCAGCCAGTGTATTTGTGCTGAGGGCTGCTTAGAGTGTTGGTGATTGATGATACACCTCAGAATGTTGGGAGCTGGTGTGCCGTGGAGTGACAGTTGAGAATGGGCTGAGCAGCAGACAGATTGCTCCTGGTGGGGGGGGGGGGGCTTCTTGAAAGATCTTATCTACATGATGTTATCTACAATAAAGACTTCTTGAATTACATTCTTTCTGCGTGGACTTTCATCACTACATGTATATGTAAAGTACTGTTTCTAAACCCACTACAAAGACTATTGGGAATTAGCAACGATGGAAAAGAGTTTTTGCTGCTGTGGCTCCCCATCATCTGATATAGGAAGAGGATTTCACAGCATTATTGATGGTTACAAAATAGAACTATGATTTTTGACAGGAAATTCTGGGGGATTTCTGCTGGAGCGAGTTACTGAGTACCAAGCAATCAAATAACTGTATTTAGTTTATTTGAAATTAAGCAATAAATGTACAATATAATACAATATAATACAATATAATACAAAAATATCAAGAGATGTTAAACAGTGCAAATAGTTAGAATTATTGCAATTTATAACAACATAATGCTTTGGCATCTCCAGATGTCAGCAGTTGTCATAATTATAAATAGTTTAATAATATTCAAAAGTGCGAATTCAAGGCCTTCTAACACAGGTAGACACATTGAACAAGCGCAAAGAGAGGAGAGCAAAAACCTCAAATACATGGATCCTCTATGTGCTCCTACTAGTGCAAATAGTAAAGAAAATACCTCAACGTAACACTCCAAATCAAAATAAACCCAGACATATCACTTAGTCATGCTCATAAGTCTTCCTGATCTTAATCACAAGTCTGAGGTAGGTATAAACTGTTGCTATTGTTTCATTGGATGCTAAATGTTGATGGAAATAAAGTGCCTGTGTGCAGTGTCTTCTTAAGTGTTTATTCAACCAGACTTTAATAGTGCAGGGTCTGGGTTTTGAATAAAAACTACAGAAGAGCATTATATGTGAAGTGCTTTGGGGGGGGGAAACCTGATCTCAAGGGCCCAATTCAAGATTATGCTCCCAGTTGTTGCAGTGGGGAAAGGCAGCTAACCTATGAAATAGGTTTGATCTACACCTTAAAAGAATGAATTGCTGCAAGTGTGGTGCATTAAGTAGCAGAAAGGGCTGGGGACCATCAATAGAGGCCAACGATAGGTAGGAAATAACAGTTGGCAATGTTGTGACTTTGACCCACCTCGCAGCCCCATGTAGTTTGTAACACATATCACTCATTACCCTTTTGCAGAAGGAAGATAAAGTTGTAGGGTCTTCAAACAAGTCCGGTCTTTACAGGGCCATGGCTGTGTCCCTGACTTCCCCAAGCGAAGGGATCTCAAGACCGCTGTGAAGGAAAGTGCTACTTTTTGGCATGGTCACCCCCACTTTCTGCCTGGTATCAGATGATATATTGACATAAAATTCACTGGGTTCCTGCTATCCAAGTCACCGGTGTCAGATCTCTTCTGCTAAATGGTACAATTGTTCCCCCCAATTGGCAATACATCTAGCACCCTCTGTAAGTCTATAGTAAATGGTACATAGGGCAAAGAGGCTAAAGAGGGCCCCTAAGGGCTTCAGCATGTATTGTGCCTCCCTAAGGGACCCCTCAGCACAAACATGGAAACTATCATTGCAGGCAGCATGCCATGGTGCACAGAAAAGTGAAAACATGACATGGCACACATCCCTGTGTGCATTGCCTACAGACACTGCATGCAATATAGGTAAGCTACCCCTACAGCAGGCCTTATAGCTCTAAGGCAGGATGCACTGTACTACAAGTGTGGACATACCTCCCTGAGCAGATCTGACCCTGTAATGTCTAAGTCAATTCTTAGATATCACAAGTGAACAGGGAAGCCATTTTAAGCACATGTGCTGGACACTAGTAAAAATGAGTTCAACAGCTACACGATGGTTTCACTAAAATCTATGGTGTCTGGTACCAAACACCTTATAATAATAATGCCCATACTGACTCCAGTGGTGGAGTTATTAATACATGCACCCAGAGGGCACCTTACAGGTGCCCCTTGAAAACTTACCAACCTCTGGTGTAGGCAAGCCTGCCACCACAGACAGATTTCTGACACCCTGCAGGCGAAAGACTACACTCTGAGGGCAGAAACAGTGCTTGTTCTGGCCAGAGGTGTTGCCACCTCCTCCAAGCAGGATGGCTAAGTAATCAGCATGTCAAGGCAGGAGGCTTCAAAGGCCTCTGCCTCCTTTGATATGTGATCATGGCTTCCCCAGACAGGGGAAATGCCAACCCCCTGCAATGCAAAAAAGCACACAAATGATGGACTGAATACAGAACAAATCAAACATTCATCCTCAGTCACAGATCTGGGTTAAATTCATAGTTGTTTTGCTCACCACGCCACCCCAGTTTGGACCCAACCTTGTGCAAATCAGTCTCAACCCTGCTCCTCATAGGAACAGTCCAGCCCAAACTCTCAGGCAAGGTCTTCCCTGGTCCGGAAAACAAGCATCCTGTGACGGGTTTCGGAGAATCAGCCCTCATACACCAGGCTAGCTTGAATCCAGTTGTAAAATGAGCACAGGACCCATTTCTGGGCATACCCTTCCCACTTAGAGTGACAAAGCAAAACACACAATGATGAACAGAATGCAGGACATCTCAAACATTCACCACAGTCACAGATCTGGGTTAAATCCATTGTTATTTTGCTCACCATGCCACCCCAGTTTGGACCCTGCCATATGCAAAGAAGTCTCAACCCATGGGAACAGTCCAGCCCAAACTACCAGGTCAGGTCTTCCCTGGACCAGAAAACAAACATCATGGGACCTGTTTCAGGATATCACCACTCAGCTAGGCTAGCTTGATTCCAGTAGTATAGTGAGCACGGAACCCAAGTCTGGGCATACCATTCTCTCTTATGGCGACAATGCAAAAAAAACCACAAATGATGGACGGAATCAAGAAGAAGTCAAACATTCACCCCCAGTCACAGATCTGAGTTAAATCCATCCTTTTTTTGCTCACCGAGCCACCACATTTTGGTCACAGCCATATGCAAATCAGTCTTGAATCTTGATTCTGCTCCACATAGGAACAGTCCTGACCGAACTGCCAAGCCGAGCCTGACTGGACGTAGCAGGCACCGGGCGCTTCCTGGTGGGGCGCCAGGGCGGGGGCCTTTTTCGGCCCCTGGGGGGCGATTTTTGTTACCGGGGGCCTGCAATATCGGCCCCCGGTAACAAAATCTGCCAAAACCAGCCCTGGCAAACAGTTCGGCCGCACCCCCCACACCCACCCCCAAGGGCTGGCCGAGCTGTTTTCCAGGGTCGGTTTTGGTTCCTTCCAGGACTGGAAAGCAAGCATCCTGGACTGGTTTCGGGGTATCACGCCTCATCAGCCAGGCTAGCTTGAATACAGTGGTATAGTGAGCAAGGGACCTATTCCCACGTAGGGCAAGAAAGCAAAAAAACACAATTGATGGATGGAATGCAGAAGAAATCAAACATTCACCCCAGTCACATGTCTGGTTTAAATCCATTGTTGTTTTGCTCACCACGCACTTCAAGTTCACCCTCCGATCTCTGTAATGGGGCAGAATGTTTGACATTGTTCAGTATTGATCACCGCGACAGTATCCCTACTGAAACAACGCTATTGGTGGCCAGGCTTAAACAAAACAGACAAAGGTATTTGTCCTTAAGTGCGACATCTGTCAGCAGAAGAAGGGTTCCACCGTAGCACGTCCAGCGCACAAACCACTACTAATATCAGACAGACCTCTTGCTTGTGTCTATTTTACAATCTGACTGGGCTTACCAGTACATCTTGGTGGCAGTGGATTCATGCGCTAGATTCCTGTGGATTTGGCCTCAGCGCTTGGCTGACGCCCGAACTGTTATAAATGATTTGCGAGTCTTCATAGGGACATATGCAGTTGGCACATTACAGTCAGATCATGGCCCTGCGTTTAGCTCTCGGGCTTACAAGGAAGTCATGCGAAGTTTGGGTGTTGCATTGCTGTACTTCTCTCTGTATCATCCCGAGGGAAATTCTGTTGTGTAAGAGAAGATCCGAAACTTAAAGCAATCCTTAACAGCAAGGGTATTAGGCTTGGGTGGTTGTTGGGTCAATCATCTATATGGGGTTCAGAGGGCACTTAATAACATGCTAAGAAGTTCCCTAGGAGGCATCATCCCTTACAAAGTCCTATTTGGTACGAGAATGGCGGTACCTGGCCTCGATTGTGGCAGTACAGTGGCGGATGAAAAACCATTTGTAAAACGCACCGCTACTGGGGAAGTAAAATCAGTAACGGCAAGACCTGCCTAGATCCCAAAGGTCGGGGATCTGGTCAGAGAAAAGATTGTGGACAAGAAAGAATTTGGGCTATCATACAAAACACCTGTACCAGTCCTGGCTGTTGAAGGAACAAGAACAGTACTTCTTCTGCCTCTTGCTGGCAAGAAAGAAAAGTGATTTGTCTCAATTGATCTGATCAAACCACACTATGTGGCTGATACTGAATAGCAGGCCACGTTGACTCCTAGGTAGCCGCAGCTCTCCTCTCGCTACCATACAGGAGGTTCAAACAGAAAGACTGATAACATTTGAAGAGTCTTCTATACGTAGTAATGAGGTTACCAACAATGAAATGGAACCCGTTCCGATTGAAATTGAACATCATAAAAATACAAATGAAACACAGATATCAATTCGGCCTACCACCGCCATTTACATCAATATGCTTCTGCAGGAGACATTTGCAAGTTCAAAAAAACCTGCTGAGCTACCAAAGATAGATCGAACTGCACCTGGCTACTTCTTCGATTTTGAAAAATGTTCTCTTGATCCAAGTAAACCTGAGTCACCGCCAGCTCCAGTTTCCCGCAATAAACAACTTCATGATTTTTACACTTTTTTGAAAAAGACATACCTATTCTCACTATGGCTACAGCTCTGTATAATAACTGGAATACTGTTCCTACTATTCTGGATAGGTTTAGTGACTGTCTTTTTCTTGCTCGTGATTGTACACTATCTTCCAGAATGCTCCGCAGTATCACATGTGAACTTGGTACTGAAACCTCATACGTCATCTCATCGTGAACAGAGAGACCTGTCCTATGTCAACATTACAGCAGTTCCAGTTCCTGATGGAATAGTTTGGGATAGAGTTTCATATGATATATTTGGTCCCACTGAACTTTTAAAAATACTGCATGTATTTAAATTTCTTTAAATCATATAATCACCTCCAGTACATACTCTGACGATTGGAATTTTGAAACTGTAATAGTTTGTTGTCTGATTTAGAACTGTCTGCAGCATTTACGAAAGATGAAATGTTTGACGACTCGTCTGATTTTGATACCATGTACTGTTACCAACCTTATGGTCATCACTTTCTGCATAGAACAAGTGCACCACGTAATGTTTTCACATACCACCAATGGGAACATTGCCCGATACCACCGAAAGGTAGTTCACAAATGTTTGCACAAAATTATGCTTATTTTTCTGGGGTTAATACATCAGATCTGCAGAGAAAAGTATGCTCACTAACACGAAAGTGATTTACTCTGCATCCTTACCTGCCCAACAGTCTGAACAGGGTTTCGACTTATGGAACAACACTATAGACATGAAATCAGTCTGGGGTATTAAGGTATGGCAGGTTCAGGGAACTGGGGCACTGCTTCATACCACAACAGATTATTTTCCTGAACAACACTGTGCAACAGACTTCCTGTCTTGGGTTAGCAAGGATTAAGTTCTTAAACACACCTCGAATTCCTTCACTTTCACACTTGGAGGGATGGCAGAACTGTACCGAAAATGGTGAGGATACACTAGAGAACATCATGCATGGCGTTTCGTACTATACGAAGTTTCGTTTCATACTATACGAAGGGTATAGTACACCTATTTAAGACCATCGGTTCTGGACTGTTAAGCACCTTTCAGACAGTCTTCGGAGTGATTGCAGCTTTTATACACTTTTGGAAGAATTTTTGGAGGGCAGCCGCTGATCCTTCTACTGATAGTTGGTATCCTGATGTTTATTCTTCTGCTACGCAATGGACGTCCCAGTCACCAAGCAAATGGAAAAAGCGCTCTTCAAATGACGTTACTGTGATCGCATGGTACTCCATCTTGGCACACCTCGACTTCGGGAGCTAAGCAAGTCTTGGTTCCTAGCATTTTGACCAGTCTAGATTGACTGCGCTGTGCCTGCTACTTGTTCTGATGGAAATGAATGCGTGTTGAACCTCTGTCTAACACTTCCATCTGTTGCGCCACCGGATGTGGATGCATTGCTGGACCCAAAAAGGCATAGTAGTGCTGTGTCCTCAGCGTATTCCCATGTTGATGCCAGCATTCTTGGAGCCACCATAGGACGCTTCAGCTCCTGTTGTATAGGATACCGGCTCCACTACAGGCACACAGGCTTTGGTTGTTTCAAATGCTTCCCCAGCATCGGCTGTGGGAACTGCGGATATCATCTTTGCTTGATTGACCTGATCTGTGAGGTGTTACAGGAACCGTCGTCTGCAAAGGCAAGCAACAGTGATGTTGCGTCTCCCACACAGGACACATAAATATTTGGCTCTCCGTGTGCTGGGAAGAATTTGGCCTTTTCCAAAACAACCGAAATTGAAATTTTAAACACAATTTTGTTTTTCCTCTCTTATTTATTCTTGCTGAGCACCATGGCTTTAAGACATACTCAGTTGCTCAGAGTATATATATGAACATATTTTAAGGTTTAGAGTTTATATTCTAGAGATTTGTAAGAGTTTTTAGAAATTTTTAAACGTCACTTTAAAAATGCTTACTGCTTTTTTAAATCTTTTTATTATGTTTATTGGTTTTCGAAGCAGAGATACATCCTCAATAGCATCCAAAAACAGTACAGACATCAAACATCTAACGAACAGCATGTGGTTGGCTTACTCCCCAGATCATCACCTGTTTAGACACTCATGATATGGACTGACAACAACATTGCAAGGAACCTGCATACATAAGGTTATCAGACGTTGCTTGGTGATGCTGTCCGGTCTTGTGCCTGTAGATATTGTCTTAAGGGTTCCCAGATGTCTTTAAGTCTTGAGGAGGATTGCAACTCCTCTACATAAAATTCAAGGTTTTCCTTACAGTAGACCAGAACCTTTAGCCAGTGCTCTGGTCACAGGGTCTGAACGCACTCCCAGGTTATTGCCACCCACCGTTTTGCAAGTAATAGCGCAATTCTGACAAAATTGCCTATTGCTCCCTTTAGCTGTGGAATGCAACTCAATAAGCAGATTTTTGGTGTGCATTGTACAGGGACCCTTGACATATCTTGAATACGCTGCACTATCTCCACCCAGTACTCAGACACCCGGTTGCAATCCCACGCCATGTGCCACAAATCTGCATCCGACTGCCCACATCTTTCACACCTGCTGTTATCTCGTAGCTCACATTTATGTAGTCATAGCGGTGTGTGGTAAACCTGATGGATGTATTTGAAATGAATGATTCGCAAATTACCATTGGGGGTGAGGGCACTAGTGAATTTACAGCAGTGTTCCCATACCATGGGCGTTAGCGGCGGAGTGAGTCTATCATTCCATCGAGCAAAGCTTTTATCGTCTTTGTGTACTTTTTCTGCTCTCACTGACCTGTACAATTTAGTTATTAGTTTGTGACGGGTGGATGTGACACGGAGCAACTGCAATGTTTGCAGGGTAGGCGTCTCAGCATGAAATGTATCATAGTGCGCCTGTAACACCAGCGTTAGTCTGTTTAGTATGAACCTAAAAAGCGGTGACGGGTTGTGAACATATTGCACCTCCCCTGCTGTGAGAAAGCTACCATTCAGTAACACATCTTGCATTGTGTCTATACCTGCCTGTCGCAAGGAATGCATCACACCACTTTCCTGCGTCACCGAGAGTGCAGCATGATGAGCCAGGGGGAGCACTTGAGCATAAAGGGGAAGTTTCGCCGCCAGCCTGCCGATAGAGTGCCAAGCAGCAATGGTGGTGTCTATCAAATTTATTTTGTGTTTGGACGTGCCTCTATGTGTGTGTGTTAATATGTACTTTAAAGGAATCGGATGTGCATCCCCATCTTCCACCGCAACATGTGAAATGAAATTGTGATGACTGTACCAGTAGTAGGCATACTGCGCCTGTGCACAGAGATATTACAAGTGCATATCTGGCACACAGAAGCCACCCTTATCGTAATCCAGCATAAGTATGTCCCAACTCACCCGAGCCTGTTCCCCCCCCGATAAAATGCACCAGTAGTGACTGCAATGTAATGAAAAACTGCTGAGTTAATTTTATTCGGATGTTACAGAACAGGTAGTTAAAATGAGGTAACACAATCATTTTAATGATGGCAATCCGATCCGTCAAAGATAGCGGTAATACTACCCATCTATCCACTTGCTGCTCAAGCAGAATGCACACTCTCCCATAATTTTCTTTAATCACTATCTCAGGATCCCAGTGCACCCATATACCCAGGTATTTGATGGGATCGGTAGACCACACTAGCGGAAACGCCAAAGGAGGTGACTTTGTGTGCTGTGTTAGTGGCAATATCACTGATTTGTCCCAGTTAATAGTCAGACCCGAAAAGAGACCAAATCTTATATATTCACGTAGCACCGGCGCTAGGTATCTGTGCGGCTCTCTGATGAGCAAGACGATGTTATCAGCATAGAGAGATATGATATGCCCACAGGCTGGTGTGCGAACCTGATAGCTGAGTTGTTGCGGGAATTCTGCTCATGCACAGAACTATTCACAGGAAACCAGGACCTCAGTGAATTGTGGTGTACCAAAAAACTCACCTCAGTACCTAGAACCCCTATCCAACTAGCATCAGTGTCTCATTCGTTCTCCGTACTACATCGAAGCTACCAATGATTAGACAACCCAGAACAAGCATCTTAGGTTACTCTCCGGAATGGTGGGAATCAAGAACACCTTTTCGTTGTTATTCTCATATCAGTCCACAACGTGAGTAATCAGAGACACGAAAAAGTTAAAAAAAGGTTTATTTTTAACTACGTGCTCTAAGATGCAGTATTTTGGCTAACATAAGCAAACAAATGATTAGAAATAAAACCATCAGCATTGTTACAATTCCATAAAAAAGAAAGGGAGAAATCATATTATAATGATAGTGGAAATAGTTTCCTATAATACCTTGTGTACCACCCTCCCCTGCCTAATAAGCTAGTTTTAAAATCAAAATAGAAGGTCTCTGGGTTTGAATGGGGAACCCCATACCTCCAAGATCAGCTTAGGTGAATCACATCACAGGATCAGCACTGCTCTCTGTATCTGGAAAGATTTTCTCCAAGAGTGCCAGCATCATGCATGCAATGCAATATTAAAGGCACCCGAGTTTCAGATATTTGCAGCTGTGTGCTTGTTGTGTCTAGAGCGTGGGCCGATCAACCTGAATTCAACAGCAGGCATTGTTATTTGACCTTGACGTTTTCTGCACACAGTGTTCAGACTAAGGTCGCGGTGCAAGTCTAGGGATGTGAAAAACAGACCGTTCTCATGTGAAGAAAAAGCAAGCAAGCAGTTTTATCTATAATAACAGCTACCTGTAGTGTGGTGTGCAAAAGCAGCAAAGTGGCAAGATGGCGTTAACATCTAAAACGCTTATGCTAACATAGCAATGTGTGCAGGCAAAACCCTGTCTCCTCTACACCCTCCCTTGATCGGACCACAAACAAAATAGGGAAGTAATGTAGGAACGCAGAGTTCAAGTTCGAGTGAGACAGAACCAAGTTCATACATTGCCAATCCGTACAGGCCACCAAGGCGGATAACAAGAAGCGTTTGGAGTGGGTGAGGGCCAGGGAGATGATAGTACAAGCTCTGCAAGACCACCGGCTGGAGCGTACGGAGCACGAACGTTCGGAGAGCGGGGTTCCTTGAGGCTGGGGAGACTACATGCCAACCCCGATGACTGGCACGCATTAGCGTTAGAGACCACTGGTGTGGCCCACATCAGCAGCAGTTGGGGGGGGGGGGTTACTGGGGTATTGTTGTAGTGTTAAGACGAGTGCCGGCAGGAAGGATCCATGATTGCTGACCACCGGGGAACAGGGCGCATGGGCAGATCTCCTTGGGCACCTAGAAGGTGATGACTGATAGGCCTTAGGCACTGCTAACATGGGAGGGCGCCGATGGGGACGGAGGCTGTGGACACGGACAATACTAGTGTCAACCACTTCGAGGGGTTGCTTCTGGCTGGCGGTATTTTGTTTTGGGGAGGGAGTTTGATGGGAATAAATGCAGATACTATAATAGGTTGTGGACCGGGCTTCGCTATGAGGTGATCGTCATAATACTATGAATCACTGTCTTAACACGCCGCCCGGCCCCCGGGATGTGGGCTGAATGGCTGTGTGCATTGTTATAACGCTGGGTGTGATTTGAGACTATAAGCGTGTACCGGTTGACTTAATGGATGTTTTGTTCATAATGCTGCAATAAAAACATTCTAGAGTAAAAAATAAAAAGTAAAGAAATTTGAGCTAGTACGTGCGGAAGATGGATAACTGCCAATTCAATCCATCAACGTATAGGCACAGTATGTCGCAACAGCCTCTAAGAGGAAGTCATTGTAATCTTCAGTAAATGATTCAGCCATCCAATCTAATAATGTAAACGAACATACATGTTCTTCGATTACCGGAGCCTCTAGCACCATCAGAGGACAACTTGCGTGTTCTTCGAGATAACTTCGCGCCGGGAAGTCATGGGCTGCTGCATATATATCCCAATTTCCTAGGATTCAATGCGCAGCTGCACAGGCCATAATCCCGATACCAGAACAGTCCAACTCATGAGCCACTAAGGGACTCATCAGTCGATCATAATCCGGGGCAGGAGACTCCGTGTTTGACAGTCACAAATCCAACACCCATTCAAATGAACAATTTAAGCAATGGAAAACAGGTTGCATACAAGTAAAGTATGAGAATCGGAAGGACAATCCATAGGCTACGCTCAAAGTGGCCTGTGGTAGTGTTCCATAGTATTCAAGCATCCGGTTACGAAGTTGGAGCAGCCAGGGCAGGCTGTCGTGTGATACAGATCGTGCAGCCATTGAGGAGCAAACAAACCAACAGCAGCACACCAGCAGTCAATGCGAGGATTAACGGAAGCCCGCCGAAGACGCTGGAAAAAATAGAATGAAAAAATGCCGGTATCACACCAAATATTGTTTGGAATGAGGTCACAAGGCCGGAGCCCACAACTCTGAAAAAATGCGCCAAGCCTGTTGTTGATGAGGCATTGAATATAGTGTGAATTAGAGCACCGAAATGAAGTGGGAGATCGGTATTTAAAAGAGCATGCACCTCGGTGCAGGTGTTAGTTACGTGAAGGACAAACGTTTCATGAGAGGAAGTTAGGGCAACTTCTTTTTGAGACAATAGAGCCCTTATTCTGCTCATCTTGTTGAACTCTGCTTTCAAGGTTGGTATGGAAGGCCAGATGGATACATCGAGTCTCCGATGAGGGGATGGGAAAAGCACATTCTTACAACAGACTACTCATTGGGAGACAGTTACAATGTACGGAATCCCTGCCAGCATCCCGCAACAAGCCTCATTATTAAAAAGCAAATAGCTACCATTAGCTAATAATGTGAAAGTTGGTGTAATTGCTGGCTCAGGAATCCCCTTCAAAATGCAAGGTAAATTTGTTGCATGAACTGTGTAAGCGCCATGCAGTTGGATGTTCCTACAAACTACTGAGTGATCAGGTGTGGAAGTGCACTCCTTTCCTTTTAAATAAACCTCTTTACCCTCTCTCAGGCACCTGTATGTAAATGGGAGTGACCAAACTTCAAGGAGAAAAGCGGTACCTAACGGTTCATATCTGCCTAAGGCATAGTGTTTCATACATGAACTGAACTTAAACTATGGAAAAGGTAGTATGATTAACCCATGGATAAGCCACACAGCTGAGTTTGATTCGGCCACAGAGAATGGTAAAGGTTCCAACTTTTCAATATGCAATAGTGAAGATGTCACATCCTTCATGGACATGAACTGTTGTTTATCAGTCAGATTAAAAGGCAAGAATAAAGATGATGTATTCATTTAGTCCCAGGGGACTTTCCCAGCCTTTAATGTTTCTAAAGTCCATGCAAACTGCATTATAGAACGCAATTGATTCTGACCATGGTATAAAACAGACATGTCATCCTGTACAATATCCACAACAGATGAAACAATATTAAATTCTGGAAGAAAGAGTGTTAATGCTATTATCAATGACAGCAAGCACTTTTTCCAAATGTGCTTGATCAATAGCTCTCAATCTAGAAGCAGCTTCAATTTGAGATAGTTTCCAAACTTCATTGTAAATAGCATATACCCATCTTTTCGACCTGCCACCCACAGGGCCCTTAACAAAATAATTTAAATCTACATCGTCAGTTAATTTGTACAAATGAAGTTTAACTGACGCCAAGGTGGAATGTTTAAGCCAGTTTTGACATAATTTTCCTACTGAATAGGTAGTAACAGAATGGGAGGTTTCAAACCGGGGATCAACCCTAACCTATGTGTAGCCTGATCTCAGCCCCAGAAAACGATGTTGCCATATCAACCACCCGTGGGGATCTAAGTTGGAAATATTGAAGGATGTATTAGTAATTAGTGACTGCAATTCATCAAGGGACACATCTGTGTGATTGTCCCAGGAAGGATAAGCACCCAGATCAGGAATCGTAGGGGCATTCATCTTTTTAGAAGTAGCCAATCCAAAGCAGGTGGTCTGAAAAATACTAGAATTTGAAAATAACGTATGGTTCAGGATAAGGCATACTTTAGAACCCTAACCAGATTGTTGTTGATGGTATCTTCCCACAGCTCATAGCCCCCTATAGCTAATTCATCCATAAAGGACTTCGAATACAGTAATTTAGTGTGTGTCAGTCTAACTTTTGAAGCCGACTTAGCAGACATTTTAAAATAAAAGGCTTCAGGTTTAGATACATTGAAATCGGTAAAATATGTAAATTTTTTCACTAGAGTTTTGGAACTGCCTTCAATGGGAGCAGGACAATGTTCCCATTGTGTATAATTAACGACATTTCTAAATGTATTCGCTTTATGCAGGAAATGATTGCCATAGTGTTGGTAGCAAAATAACTCTTCATAATTCGCTGAGTCTAAATACAAATCTTCAGCATCAAAAGTGGCATAATATTTCAAATCAGAAAAAAGAGCCTCAATGGCTTGGACATCCTAATCATCACAGCGTATGTTTTGTTTCACAACATCCCCCATAGAAACACGAAGTACATTGGGGACATTAATCACCTCTGTAGGGCCATGAATTAGAAATTTTACAGCATCCCATACAATCCCATTTAACACAGGCCAGGCAGTAATATTAACAAAAGTCTGGTCCCTCTTCATGATGTGTGATGAGGAGTGGGGTGCCAAAGTTCCATCAATTAATCAAATTGCAGATCTTTCGGTTAGATAATGTCCATTCACTAGATGAAAAAAGACAACCACAAATCCAATCGACATGAACAAAAAAAATGATATGAGCACCAGCCAAATATAAGTCCAAGGGAGAATTAAAAAATGTCTTTTAAACCAAACAGCAAAAATAGAAATTTTCGATTGGGCACTCGATGTTGTAGAGTCAGTGTCAAAAGAATAACGTGACTGGTCAACTGCACTTGTTTGCACACAAGGCAACGACACATCTGTGGGATAGGTATACTCAGTATCTTCATGGGGACCACCAGCCGGTGGAGTCAATAAAGGATTAGTAACTGAATGCATCTCGATGACAATGTCAGGCCTGTTCGTATTTGCTGGAGCCAAAACAGAATTTCTCAGCATTGCTGGACAAGAGACCGTTGGACTCATACTATGAAGAATCGGCCACTCGTTGTAGTTTGACATTGTCAATGGAGATGTACATGTTATCCTTGTAACCAGGAAGTGGAGGTAAAATGACTGTTCTTGTACCCTGCACGGCAAGCACTGGAACAGGTGCATGATAAGAGGGGCTGAACTCCTTCTTGTTCTCCACCTTCTCACGAACCTGGTTACCAACTCGAGGTAGCCAGCCAACTACCAGAATCTGGAGTGCAGCATCAGTTGTGGAGGGCAAGTGTTCCTTTGCAACACTGTCTCGAGCCTCTTGTAGATTTTGTAACATAGTAGAATGATCATCTACGTCAAAGGGTGCGGCCGACACCGCCATGTCTAGACCATCAAAGTCCGGGCCAAACATTTTTATGCCAAAGAGCATTTCGTATGGGGTCCACCCACCCAGAGACCTTCTAGGGAGATTATTAAGTGCACGTTGAACGCTATACAAATGGGCCAACCAGTTCCTGCCAGTACCTAAAACCCTATGTCAAGGATTGCTTTAAGTCACGGTTCATTCGCTCCACAACAGAATTGCCCTCAGGCCGATATGGAGTCGAAAATTTGACTTGGACCCCCCAAAGATCTTATGACATCCTTGTACGCCTTAGAGGCGAACGCCGGACCCTGGTCCGAATGGAGGGTACCACATGCAAAAAGTACCACAAAGACATGCAAATCCCTGATGACAGTTCGAGCATCAACACTCCTTTGTGGCCAGACCCATAGAAAACGTGTGCACGAATCCACTGCAACTAAGATGTACTTATACGCAGGATGAGAGGAGAAAGGACCGCAGTGATCCAAATAAACACACCCAAGTGGTTTATTAGATATGTACAATTGTGTTTGAGGTGGACACGCAGCAGTCGAAGGTTTAATCTGCTTGCAAATGTCACAAGTAAGGACATAATCACAAGTCTGTTTATACAATCCGCGCCACCCGTACCGTTGTTGTAAGATAGTGACAGTTGCCGAGACGCCTGCATGGGCTGAGGCCATACATTCGTGAGCGGCTGTTATCAAGGCAAGTCTGCGGTCCGCGTTGGGAATCAACCTGTCACCAACGTCGTTAATTCTTACATAGGGAACTTTATCAGGACTTAAATGATAAGAATATTTAGAAGGGAAACCTTTAGGGTAATTATCACTCTTCTCTGTTGCAGTAATGGCTGCCAAGATGTCATCATCAATCTTACTTTTGGATCTTGTAACTGCTGCTACCAGATATGTTGCCACTGCTGTTTTCGCTGCTTCATCAGCTAAACTGTTGCCAACAGCATGTACCCCGTACGCGCTGGTGACCAAGAGTATGAATTACATTCACGAGCAGCAGACGTTGTTTAAGTTCTGCGACTCAAACCCAAAGCATTTTATGTTTGATTGTGCTACCTTTGGAATCACGATATTCATTTTGAGACCAAAAGAATAAATTGTCGTTGAAAGACTGAACACAGTAGTATGAGTCACTTACAATAAGAGTAGTCACTCGAGGATCAGCAAACTCTTTAGTGCAAGCACCAGAGCACGTAGCTCTGCCAACTGGACGGTACAATCACCCACTGTCTGCGTATGCATGACATCAGACTTGAATTCTCCATTCACAATTGTACCAGCCACTATTGCGCAGGCCGCGGAATAAGCATGCTTCGATTCCGTCGCCGGTTGCGCAGAACCGTCAGTGTAAATGATACAATGGTAATCCTCAAGCGGGCGCAAAGACAGAGGAGCTGGATGAACAAATTCATACTGCAAATACTCTTGAGTCTGCAATGAGGCATCAAAGATGAATGTGACATTCGGAGACGTCAAAGAAGTGGCCCACTGTATCCAACGTGGATGCATGTCACTACAACGCATGTCATTACAACGCATGTCACTACAACGCAGGAATTACATCGCAAGTCATTACAACGCATACCATTACAACGCATAGTACCCTTACACTATCCAACACTTACCCTACTGTTGCACTCACTGGAGTTAGAATAGTAATTTTTACCCCTACACTATCCAACACTTACCCTAATGTTGCACTCAATGGAGTTAGAATAGTAATTATTACCCCTATACTATCCAACACTTACCTTAAATGCGATGTAATGGTATGCATTGTAATGGAATGTCGCAGCGAAAATGCCTCTGGTAGCCTCCCTGTAGCTTTGTGTCAAGTTGCCACCGGTTATTGAGCATGGATGGTGTCTAGGGAGCAGGATAAATGAAAGATTGGAAAGTCGGCAAGCGGAGCTGCACTACAGAGCAGCCATCTTGCCGTGCGCCCTCTAGCACACCCCACAAATTCATACTGCTTGATTAGAAGGACAGTCCCTTTTTTTAGGTCGAGCCTAAAGTCAGCGCGCAAGCGCTGCTCTAGGGAAGATCTGTGGTAGTTCAGTACGGGAGAGAAGCCCCGCCCACTACCCGCCAATATTTTTCATTGGCTTTTGTCTTTGTCCTTCGTGAATGCTTGCTTCCGGTTCCTAAATAGGCTTGTTAGTCCCTCCTTAGTATGACTGTGTTGTCAATTGTAACCTTCCATGGCTACTGGCCCATTTACTTGGTCGTATTTGTACTTTTTTTTTGGGCGAGCCTTAGCCAGCGCGCAAGCGCTGCTCTATTTAGTTTCCTGTTCCCGCCCCCCTCCAATTGTCCACGTTCCTTTTGTTCCCACCCCCCTCCCGCTGTCCGTTGTCTCAAAGCTCGTGGGCCATGGTCGTGCTTTTGGTGACTGCCGGTCACAGCCCTCCCTGCTCTGCAACAGATTGCAGTGCCTCCTGCAGCGCCATGATGGGATGCTCCCGCGCCTCCAGGTGCACTCACCCAGCCCCCTCCAGCGCTGCAGTGTAAGCCCCACCAGCTCACCTGGCCCTGACGAGGTCACCATGTCCTGCCCCGGTGGGCTCCTGCCCTCTCCCCTGCCCTACTCAGGTATCCCGGCCCCCGGAGCCCACATCCACGCAGATCTCACAGTGCAGGCGGCTGCATGGCTCTGGAGCGCTTTCCTCGGCTGCCTCTGGTGACTCTGGTGAGAGGGAGGAGGGAGGCCACCGCTGGGCTGGTGTTCTCTTCTTGTGTTTATCCCGGGCGCCACGCTTTGCTTAAGCACGGCGCCCGCATTTGTAGGTATAACACACTACATGCTTCAGCCCAAAAGCTCCATCTTTAGGGTGCCCTCCCTCCCACCACTTAGAACAGTCTGCCTAGTTAATGCACCCTCCTCCCCCGCTGCCAGATTAAGGAGATAACATATTGCGACAGTGATAAAAAGAAGTCGCGGGATTGCAAATGGGGACTGCACCAGGGGATTTCCATACTACAGATGCAAACTGCTTGCTGATGGAGAGCACTGGTGGTCCAGAGGCACGTGCCTCGAAACCTGAGCCAGCACCTCTCCTTTCGTTGTCACCCAGCAAGGGAAATTTCAGTGAGCATCACATGCTGCTGATGCAGGCAAACGAGACATCGCCCCACAGGCACTGCACTCTCAAGCAGGGTTGAATTGGGATCAAAAATCGGCCCGGGCACACCAAGAAAACAGTGGCCGCATTTGCATATTGCCTTTCCGCAAAACAAAGCGAAGTTTTATGAAAAGAAGGGGGTGGGGGCATGTTTTATTAACTGCACTTAGAAAGAAAATGCACAGATGAGTTCACACTGCTGAGCCACACATGAATGCAAGTGAGACCACTTCTGCTCAGGAATCTAGATTCTGGCAATTTTTGTTCACTGTGGTCATCTTGACATGTTGTGACACTGTTGGATTAGGGATGAATGGAATGTTCGATGTAGTTTTAAGTGGTGGTTGCTATTGGTTCATTCGGGTGAAAAATAAGGTATCTAATCTTCAGTGTACCTAGTTTACGAGTGTGTATACCACAGAACGCTGCACTTTATTTGTTTGCACAAGTTTAAAGGTTGTTGATTTAACTCCCCAAAGGTTTAATAATGGCATGATGTCTATCTATCTAGTTTTTTAATGTACTTTTAGCCTTGGGCAATTGACAAAACAGTATGCAATTTTATTCAGCTAATATGTTTTCCCCTTCTCCCACTTTGTTCTGCAAAATATGCTCTTCTAGACAGGACACGTAATCTATTCTGTTTTTGCTCTAGATTATTAGGTGAGTTTGTCTGTCTGCCTACGTTTAGAAGGGGCACATATGCATTCAGCCAGCACCATAAGTGCACTCTGAGGATTGCTTACATATTAATACTGCTGCTTAAAATATACAACTTAAGAAATAGGTAATTAACCAGGGTTTCCTTTTCCAGATGCCACTAGCTTGCAGAAGCCTTCTGTCATTGCTTGAGGTGATTTACGGCCAGATCCATCGCTCCCCTTTCAGAATGATAACTAGATAAAGAGACAGACACCCTACAGACTGTGTTATTGGATTCTAGAAGGAAGCAGGCTGTAATCAATCTTTGAAAGAGATGGCCTGGCCTCAGCACTGTGTGCTTAACATTTGGATATGTTCGGCCTCATGGGTGACAAAAGAAAGATCAATTGTTCTCTCTGTTTGACGGGCTTACAACAAAATGACAATATGAAAAACACGCATATACACTGGTTAATGTGAACTGAGCAAAAATGTGATAGGTGGAATCCTTATATTACTCTCAGCTACTGGCAATTACTCTAAGACACATTCCAGTCCACCAATTGTGCCCACTAGGCCACTCCAGACAGAGACCAACCATGTGGAAATCAGAGATGGTCCTACGGCCACCTTTCTTTTCTATTTATATACTGTTGACCAGTCGTGGCACGCCGTGCTTTAGCTTTAAGCATGTGAAGTTTAAGCATGGCGTACCATAAATGCTATAAAAGTAATTAAATGAAAACAAAGGCGGGCGGCCAGCTGCACATAACATTCTGCATGGCTGAAATACTTATAAAGCCCCAAAGGCGAGACCAATTGCATTGCAAATGCCTGCTTAGTATTTTATCCAGTGGGATGAGGAGTGGGTGTTATGTTTCATAGAGTATCCCAATATGGCTTGAGTAGTCACCTGACCCTTCACCTACATTTACCGTACCATTGTATTGTACTACATAAAGGTTTTTGGTATTGACCTTTAACCTAGTTAAGCGGTGTGTGGTTTTCCCCGAGAACTAGTCTCATTTATTATGCATGAGGATTCTCAGAATCACAGCAGGATTACCATCTTCTGCATAATAACTATGTATAAGGGTCATTCGTTCCGTCATCCTTGGCCGACATGACACAGCAAGGTAGAATCCCCTGAGGGTACCATTTGGGTATATATACACCATATTTTTGCAGGGGTAAGCATAGGAGAAAGACTTTCCATGCTGACACACTGATGTGAGACGCTGAGGTTCCTGCATGCAGACACTCCATCACTCAGTGATCTGACATCCCTTGTGGTGTGTGTATCTAGAGACAAAGACGGGGTCCTTCATTCTCTCGCACCAGGTAATGGGGTTGGCCTCATCCTAGGGCGATTCTTGGCCATACACCTACATACATGCTAGGTACACTTAGGTACATCTAGTTAGGGTTGCATCGTAGGTGTCCGCATTATTACTGTCATGTATTTATATGCTTGCTTATATTCATTGTTTTAGCACTATGGTAGAAATCTTCCATCCATTTACTCTGTTGGTGCTTATAGGTTTATGTCTGTTTTTTGTCTTATGGTTGTTTCAGCTCACCTATTTTACACTAGAATGACGCTGGTTCAATAAATGCTTATTGGAAAGGTCCCCACCGTTTATTCTGTGTATCTCTCTGAGACAAAGTGAGCATGAGTGACTGAGCGAAAAGTACTGTACTGTTTCCACGATCCCTGATGAGACAGGGTTGTCATGTCCGATAGTTGCCAAGAACTATTCTCTCCTTGGTTAGAGGAGTTTTCAGTGGCACTGTGAGCTAGCTGGTATACAGGCGAACATATTCGGTGGGGTGTCTGGAATCAGTCTGGGCACCAATCCTACAGTTTATGTTGTCTAAACGCGCAGATCCTGTATAGATTTTTTTTTTTTAAGCATTTTATTGTCATTATAATACACATCGAATAGAGTAGTTCACAATCATGACCGTTTCAGAGAGTAATCGACATATTGTAACACGCAGTAATTCCGTACACAATAAAGAGACATATAGATACAGGTGTGCCCACCCCACCTCCATACATTTACCAAAATCCTTTGCCTCACATTGGGGATTTCTCATGGCATGTCCGTTTTCGGGTTCTCAGTCACTCAGGCCCGAATCTGAGTCCTCGGGTGGAGGAGCACATATGTTTCCCTGAAAATTGTTCCATTTCCCCCACACTCGTGTCCATTTGCGGGGGCATCCTCTATTAATAAAGACTGCCTTTTCTGCCACCATGGCGCTATCCAGATCACGACACCACTGCTGGTGGGAGGGTATTTCTTGGGCTCCCCAATGTCTTGCGATGTTCCTTTTGGCTAGGGTGATGCTGAGTGTTGCCCAATCCTGTGCTGCATGATTTATATCTGTGGGCTCCCACACATTAAGCAAACACTTCCGAGGTTCAAGGGGGACCTTGTAGTGACTGAGCCACTTTTGTGGTCTGACACCCTATGATGACCCTCAACCACCACCATTTTACCTGATTTTAGTGTGTTATATTACCCTGGCCTTAACGTAGGATGGCCTTGCATATGTCTGCTTTTCTTCTGTCCTGTAATCTTGGTGTCTTTCAGTAGAATAGTCTTGCTAAGAATAGAAGGTATGGGATGTCAAGGTGCAGTGTTGTGGGTAGTGGTGCACACATCTGCTCAATGTTGTATACTGAGGGATAAAGTCTATAATGTTATTTGGGTTATGTGAATTATGTTTTGAACTATTGCCTTTGACATGGCTTCATGTCATTCTGATTTCTGACTTTACCTTGCTTTATGGCAGTGCTGACTATTGCCTTTGACAAGGTTTCATGTCATCCTTGCTTTTCTGATTCCATCTTGCTTTTGGCCTTTGTGTGCATGGCTTAACTAATTCCATTTTCATGACTGAAGCTATTTTCTGTGCCTGCACGAAGCTGCAGAGGTGGGGAGGGCATGTTTTGCTCTTCTCCTGTTTTTCGCACTTTACTGACTAGAGAGAACTGGTTCTTATCAGAGGAATGTACTTGGTCTGTCTCGGAGCCATAGCAAAGGCCTGATCAACCGATGCAGTGGCCTTGGAGCAGGCTGGTACGGGCTCTCATGAGAACGAGGGGGCGAAGGCTTGCTAGAAGCTTCGTTGTGTTTGAATTTGTATTAAAAAGGGGAGCCTACACTGGCCTGGTGGAAGTTCAAGCTATGGAGCAGACGTGTTGTCAAGGAAGATTGGGAACTGGTGTCACCTCTGAGCTTTCGCCCGGTTCAAGCAATGGACTCCCCTTGAGCGAAGTGGGGTGAAATGATGAAGCAGTAGGTGAGGTGTCTCTGATTCTTTACTGATTCTTTCCTTTCCTTCTTATTTTCTGATTCTTAGATCCATACATATATATTTCTACATATATATTTGCTTTGATTGTGTATTTCAATCGGTTATTTGATATGTGAGAGTCCGCCATAATCAATATATATATTTGGCCTGCCTGTGATTGAAGTATTGTGTTAATAAATTTATACATTCCATATGTTTGAATTCGTCTTTTCCTTGTCGTAGGAGGTGATGAGTGTGCCCTCCTGGCAGGTGATGTGCAAAGTATATCTCGCTCTAGAGAAGTGTTGTGTGTGTTACCTTGGTCTAGAGGAGACTCATGTGATATTGTTTTCTTGCCTTGCCTTTGGGGGAGTGTTGAAAGTTTGCCCACCTTAGGAAGTGCTGTGTATAGATTATATTCCATAAATTTGGAACTGATATTCTCGCCCTGGGAAAGTGACGGTACATACCTTGGTCCAGGGGAGATCTAAGACCTTTCATTACAGACCTCAAACCCACACACCTGGGTGATCGTCGCCATAACCGCCCTCCAGTATTGTGTAATGTGGGCGTAGTCCCATATTGTGTGATAGAAAGAACCAGTGAGCCCACAACCCCTCAGGCAAAGTGGCGTGTCTGCCCTCCCTATTTTAAGTAGTGTCGACCGTGTGTAATATGTTCTGTGCAGTATTTTAAGTTGCACAAGTTTGAATCTGGAAGGGGTCGCCACCTTCCACGGGGACGCTAGCGCCTCCTGCTATTCCTGTTCATCCAGCTTCCCCACCTCTGCCCGCCATCTCTCCTTTAGAGTCTGTGTGGGATCCTTCTGATTATTAATCAACTTTCGATATGTTAATGAAATTGCCTTTTTGGATAGTGTGTGTTAGCAAACGGTCCTCGAGTGGAGAGGACTCGGGCAGATCGGCTCCCTGAGGTATGGCCTTCGTAAGGGCGTGCCTAATTTGAGTATAGCGGTATTGTTCCCTTCCTGCCATCTGACACGTTGCCTGAAGCTGTGCGAATGGAACCACCTCACCTTTTTTCCATAGGTCGCCAACTCTGGAAATGCCTATAAGGTCCCACCTTGTAAAACCTTTGCTCATGCGCAGCCTGCCAAACCTGGGGGAGTCCAACAGTGGTGTGTGCTGAGTTATCACCCCCTCCCATCCTAGTGCGCGCTGAGCCGTGTACCATACTTGCACAGTGTGGGCCGTGGGTCCTATTAGCATGTTTCTCTTTTGATTATTGTATAGGGCAACCAGGGGACCATTCGCACCTAAAAGGAGCCTGTCCATGCATAGAGCTGGTTCGTTCTGTGGGGCGTGCAGCCATTGATTAATCACTATGAGCTGGGATGCCCAATAGTATAGCTGAACGTAGGGCAGGGCAATACCGCCGCCATACCAGCTCCGAGTTAATTTACTCATAGCTATTCGGTGAGGTTTTCCCTCCCACAAGAGATGGCCCACCTCCGCCTCAATGGCTTTAAAATATGAGTTGGGAACAGGCATGGGCGTATTTTGTAGTGCATACAGGAACCTAGGGAGAGCCATCATTTTGAACAACGCAGCCCTCCCCAGCAGTGTCAGTGGGAGTGATTGCCAGCTTTTGACATCATTCTTCAGCCTCCGCAGAGCAGATTACGCTCCATAAATTGCTCGTGGTGGGGCGTAATATTTATACCTAGATATTTAAAATTTAAAACCGGTCTGTGTTATCTGCATCTCAGCTCCCCGGGGCAGGCGTGGGGGAGGGCCCTTAAGTAAATATAGCACCGACTTGGCCCAGTTGATGGAATAACCGGAGACCATGCCGTAGGACGCACAAATGTCGAGTAAGCAATTGAGGGACCGTCTGGGGTGTGTCAAGTATAATAAAATGTTGTTGGCATAAAGGGAGATACGGTCCTCCTATCCCTCCGCCCACCTCATTCCCTGAATCACTGGGTCCCTTCGTATTCATGCCGCGAGCGGCTCCAATACCAGGGCGAACAGAAGCGGGGAGAGGGGACAGCCCTGTCTAGTTCCTCGCCCCAACGGAAACTCCTCTGACAAGCACCCATTTACCGCCACCTGCACCAGTGGCTGTGCGTAGAGCAGTTGTATCCAGGCGCAAAATTTGGGTCCAAAGCCAAAATGTCGCAGCACAGCAAACAAGAAAGGCCACTCCACCCGGTCAAAAGCCATAATGGCATCTAGTGAGAGAATTACCGCCTCCTCTTGGATATAAGGCTCTCGAGCCAGAACACCATGTAACCGTCGCAGGTTCATTGCCATGTTCTGCCCGGCATAAAGCCAGATTGGTCTGGATGTATGAGTGCCGCGAGATGGGGCTGCAGCCTGGTCGCTAGCGCCTTAGCTAGTATTTTCGCCTCCGCGTTAAGGAGTGAAATCGGTCGATAGGAGTTACACTCCTGAGGAGGTTTGCCGTGCCTAATATTGTGATAAGTGTCGCCACCCTCTGATCACGAGGAAGCGAACCCGTCACTAGGTTGGCCTGGTACATTGTCAGCAGGTGCGGCACAACAGTGTCCACCGCCCTCTTAAACAGTTCCACTGGGACACCGTTGGGCCCTAGTGCTTTCCCCGGCTGAAGTCCTTAAATAGCTGCAGCGATTTCCTCTCTTGTGAGGTCCGCTTCTAGTAGTTGTACATCTTGCGATGTTAGTTTTGGGAGAAGTATATCTGTTAGGAAATCTAAGTTTTCCTCAACCGTTGCCGTGGCCACAGGTGTATAAACCGTTTCATAGTGGCGTGCAAATGTTTTAACGATGTCATCAGGGTCTTTTATCATCTCCCCGTTAGGTAATTGAAGTTGTGCTACCCACCGGCTGGCTCTTTCCTTTTTATCTAACCACGTCAGCAATTTTCCAGCTTTGTCCCCCACTTCATATATCTTGTGCTGCGTCTTCGTAATGCGCGCCCTGGCCTGCTCCCATATGTGGTCCCTGTAGGCTTGTTTAGAGAGAGTAAGAGCATGGGCCGTGTCGTCGTTAGGATCTGTAGCGTGCGAGCCTTCTGTCTGGTCCACCGCTTGTTCTAGTCCCAATACCTGTTGAGTCATGTCACGTTTGTGGGCAGAGGTCACAGAGATGGCCTGCCTGCGCACGACAGCCTTGTACGCCTCCCAGAGTACGACTGGGGAGGTCACTGAGTGCATGTTATCTTGGAAGTATTGGATCACGGTCTTATGCATGGCCTTACGTATGGTTGGCAGCTTGAGATACCCGGGGTGAATGGGGAAAATACGTCTCTGACCCGTGAGTTGTAATGTATATGATAATAGTATCGGAGAGTGGTCCGAGATGCCTCTAGGGAGGTGTGTGATGTCTCGTATGGTTTCCAAACCCGTTGGTGTTGTGAGGAATAGGTCTATCTGGGAAAGACTATTATGCGCATCTGAGTGGTGCGTATACTGATGTTCTGGTGGGTTTCGCATGCGCCAAACATCCACCAAACCCATTGCATCAGTGAAGTCCCGCAGGGTCGATGTGTACGCTCCCCGCCCCCTCGGTGGGCATCTGTCCCTTGCATCATCCATTGTGGCGTTGAAATCGCCCCCCTATTACAAGTTCCCCGGGGGGCAGATCAAGCAGGAACCTACCCAGGGCTGGGAAAGCGAGTGTGTGTAGTACCGGAGGTATGTACACTGAGACAAAGTTGTATACCTTCCCCTCCCACTGACAGGAGGCCGCTGCAAAGCCCCCCTGGTCATCCGTCCATGACCCAGTCACCATCACAGGGTAGCTCTTTCTGATCAGGATCCCGACCCCTCTAGAACCAGATGTAAATTCAGAGTGGGTCACCATCTTAAACCCCTATCTGTCCAGAGCTTTAACGGCTGTGCCCACCAGGTGGGTTTCCTGTATAAGGCAGACTGATGGGCCATGTCTCTTACGATACTGTAAAACTAGACCCCGTTTTATCTGATTGCCGAGCCCATTCACATTCCAGGATATCATGGTCAAGGGCAAGCCCTGCGCATGTGCGTTATCTAACCGTAAGCTTGTGGCCTCAGATGTGATAGTCTAGGAAATTGTGTGATCACTGCACAACAGTGGGTTTTTATCAGTGGAATACTAAGCGTGTGGAGCAACGGTCGTGTGACTAACTCTATCTGTTGTACTTGAGCTTGTGTGTGTATCGAAAAAGAAACAATCATAGACAAAGAACAAACCCTCCCCTCCACCCCCCCCGCCAGACGGATTCACAACTACTCGCCACCCCAACAGTGCAGAGTGCTTCCATCCCATTAAACGATACTTGCGTGCGGGGGGAAGTCCGGGAGGCGCCTCAGTCATCCCCCTACTCGAAGACAAACATTAAACTACACCTTATGGCTTGTCAGAGCAGTTCCAGAGTCCTGTTGTGCAGCTTCAGGTTGGTGTCCTGGAAGACCAGTTTGGCCGGGTCGTCCGACTCCATCTGAATAAACACCCCCCGTTGCGGCACCAGCAGCATGTGTGCCTTCATGTTGGGGCCAGACCCAACAATGTGTTGCCGCCTAAGTTTCACACTCCAGCCCCCGTCTGCGAGGAAGCCTCCTCCTCGCCCTCGTGTCTCTGGTCCCGAGCGTCGTCTTCCACTCCGAGTCGCTGTCGAAATCTCTCTGTACGGCGTGGACTTCCCATCCATCTCCAGCCCTCGAGCCAGTCCTGGGCCTCCTCCGGAGTGTTAAAAAAAACATGTTTTTCCGTTCGCCACCACTCGTAGTTTTGCTGAAAACAACATGGAATAGGGTAGCTCTCTGCTTCTCCTTTTTTACCTCGAGGAAGCTTTGTAACTGCTGCCGTGTAATCCGGAAAGAATGAGACCACAGAGTTCTGGATACGTAGTGGAGGAGCCACCCGTGCCGTTTGCAGTATGACGTCTCTATCATGGAAATTAAAGATGCGGGCCAAGATGGGCCTGGGGGGGCCCCGGGCTTTGGCCTGACCCCGGGTACCCTGTGTGCTCTCTCCACTGAGAAAAAGGTTGAGAGACCCCTGGGCTGAAGCCTAGATTTTATGAGGTCTTCAATATAGAGATCCATTGCCGGGTCACCTTCGCTCTCCGGAACACCAGTAATTCTTACGTTGTTGCACCGGGAGCGCCCCTCCTGATCGTCAAGCTTGGCCGCCATGAGCTTGTTTTCGGCTTCCAGTTGACTGACCTTCTTCAGCAGGGTGGTAGTGTCCTTAGTGAGGGACGTCGTCACTTTCTCAACCTCCGTGACCCTGGTGGCCATTTTTTGAAAGTCTGCCCTCAGGAAGGAAACATCCGAAGAAATTGACCCCACCGTTGTTTGAACCTTGTTAAGGGCTGACATAATATCCTCCAGTGTGATCTTGGCCGGTCCCTCCGGTGGTGGGGCTTCTTCAGATGGGGCCTGCCGTTCTGGTAGAGCTGGAAAGTCTTTAGAGTAGGCATATTTATCAAGCTTAACATGGGGGGTCGTGCGTGGACCTCTGCCCCCCCCATCTGTGGCTGATAGTCGGGGCACTAGCCGATACTCACCGCCGCCTGCCGCGTGTCCTTGCGCCACGTGCGGCCTGTCGGCTTTCCCGCCGTGCCATATGTTTGTGGTGGGTAGTAGAAAATGGAGGTGAGCTGTGCCTCATATAAGCAGGCCAAATGTGGGGAGACACAGGCGCTGATGTTGCCAATATATTTCCACGATAACTTCTGTGAGCCTCCGGGCCAATGTCTATGGGGCTGTCGTCTCCTTACTGCACGTCGTGTGATCGTCTGGGTGCACCGCAGCTGCAACCGCCCGTGATTGGGCCCGCAGGACAAGGGTAGCGCTGCCCCTTACCTGCCCCCAAGTTGCAGGAAAATTATGGTGCCTGGTGTTCTTAGATCTGCTGCCCAGCTTAATTCGTCACCAGTGGCTCTTCTAGGCTCCAGACCCTCACGGGGCTCCGCAATGCTGTCCCGCAATGTCGGCCCTCCACCACCTACAGGGGCTGCTTGGGCGGGGTGATCTCTGGCTCTGCACGGTATCTTAGGCTGCCGGCCTTCCAGCCTCGGTGCCGCTGAGCGTCGCTCTACCCGGTCGGGTCTCTGCATCAATTGAGGCCCCAGCTTCAGCTGTGTGTCTGGGCCGCCGTCGTCGTCACAGCCACCGAGTCTTGGGGAGTGCAGTGTGGAATCAGCATCAGGGTCGGAGGCTGCCTCGCGTGTTTAGAGCGTCCTCCAGGCTAGATTGATGGGCCTGACACTGCAGAGCCGCGCACGCCCCAGTCGGGCCTCCACAGCAAGCGAGGCCCAGGCTTCAGTCGCCCGTCTAGGCCGTCACCGTCACCTAGGCCCAGCAATCTCGGGGAATGTTGTTTGCGGCTGGAATCAGGATCGGAGGGCACCCCGCGTGCTCTGATTCCCGTGCGTGTCTTCGAGACAGGATATGTGGACAGATTGGTGCTTGTAATCACATTTATACTGTCGAAATTGTCTGTTAAGCCGCATGCCACAAGGAAGGGTTTGGATGACATTGCATCTGCGTGCCGGGCTTGGTGGCATTTGGCGGTGCTGTGGGACCTTGATACTCCATTTGTTCCACTAATTCCCTTACTGAATAATCTACTGCTTCCCCCAATGTGTGAACTGTATATAAAATCCTTATTGAAGAAAGCTAATTTGCATGTGTTGGATGACCATTTTGATAATGGTGCTTTTTTAGGTCTCGCCTATTCTATCCCGCAGGGATGGATAGGCGAGATTATAGTAAGCAGTCCGAAAAGTCTACCTAGCTGCGGATCGCGTACAGTTCATGTGAACACAATCACGCGCATTGTCAACAACTGCCACAACCACACGCATTCTTTACAGCTTCCATTTTCTACCAGACACTTCGTGTGCGTGCGCCGTGCTCTCCCTCTGTTGCCACACGCATTCAGCTCACCAGGCTGCACACCCCCTCACTCTCCATATGGTCGCACGCCTTTTCTTTGATCTCCACCGCGCGTTCTCACAGGCTCCTCTCTGCTGTTTTGGGCTTTGTGTGACTGACTACTTGACCTCGTGCCTATGAGTTTTGCATGCGTCTATTATATTTATTTACTTTGAATGTTTATTTTCTTTTTTACCGCCCACGCGTCTCTCCTCTTCCATGTAGTTCCCCTCCGCCTTTTCTTTCTCGCATCTTTTTCTGATTTTTGGCTTTGTGCGACTGACTATTTGACCTCGTGCCTATGAGTTTTGCATGCGTCTATTATATTTATTTAGTTTGAATGTTTTTTTTTATTTAACTTTACGCACCCAAAGTTTGTTTTTTAGTTAATTTTACGCACCCAAACACGTTCATTGTTTCCTTTCTTCTTACATTCTTATGCGAATGCCACACGCATTCAGCTCACCAGGCTGCACACCCCCTCACTCTCCATATGGTCGCAAACCTTTTCTTTGATCTCCGCAGCGCGTTCTCACAGGCTCCTCTCCGCCCATGCATCTCTCCCCTTCCGTGTAGTTCCGTCCCACCTTCTCTTTCTCGCAACTTTTCCGGAATCTCGGCTCAGTGTGACTTACTACTTGACCTCCTGCCTCTGTGCTTTGCATTCATCTATTATATTTATTTACTTTAGAATGTGTGTTTCATTATTTTACTTTACGCACCCCATTCTGATGAAGTTCACTCTCTCCACTAACAGCACTTTTATTCTGTTGCGCCTCGCTGTGTCTTAAGGTCTGCCCTCGCAAGTCGCCTGCGACTGGTCCTTCACATACACTGGCCCCTCGCACACAGACCACATACACTGCCCCACTCCCACAGACCACACATACTGCCCCCCTCTCACACAGACCACACACACACTCTGCACCCCCTCACACTCTGCAACCTCTCACACTCTGCACCCCCTCACACTATGCACACCCCCCACACTCTGCACCCCCTCACACTCTGCACCCCCCTCACACTCTGCACCCCCTCACACTCTGCACCCCCTCACACTGCCCCACTGCCCCTATACACTCTGCACCCTCACACATTACCCACTTACACTACTTTAGGCCACACACACTGCACCCTTACATCCCGCACACACACACAGCCCGCACCCTTACACACTCACACTTTGCCCTCATACAATGCCCCCTCACACACTGCCTCCTATTTTGTACGATGTCAGTAGGTGCATTTTCACTTTTTAAAAAAAAGTCATAAACGTTACAGGAACAAAACGTTTCCAAAACGCATTTTAAGCATTTTTTTTTTGTTTTCGGGCAATGTTTGTCGGTGCAATGTATTTAGTGCAAAAGTTAAAACTATTGGAATTGTAAATGACAAAGCTATTAATTTAGCTATTTTCAAAACCAACACATAAATACAAAATTTGGCATTTACAATACCAATAGCTCAAACTTTCCTAATGCGAGACCTATTGCATTGCAAATGCTTGTTTACATTGGCCTGCTTTTTGACCAGTCCCCCCTTACAATTCTTGCCTACCACAGGCTTCGCTCAGTGGCCAAGGCTGGCTTCCCAACCTTCCCCACAGAGCCTGTTGAGATGGTGCTCCCCACCGCGTACCTACAGCGAGATGATAAGGTCTGTTCCATTTCTTTTCTGTACTCCTCTGTTATGGCGTCTCGGGCTGACCCACATGTTGAGGTCCGGCAGCGATGGGAGACAGCTCAGGGATGCACGCTAGTTCCTAGAATATGGGCATACTCCTGTGCACCGGCTAGGGACACAACATTTAACTATAGACATAAACTGATACATTTTAAGTTTCTTCACCAATATTATTATACACCTGCGTTGGTCACTAGATTTGGAGAGACAGATCAAGTTGCGTGTAAAAGATGTGGGTTGGAGCGGGCTGCATTTTTATATCTTCCTTGAGTTGTTTGAAGGTTTTTCAATATTGGCACGAAGTATTCCGAGTGCTATGTGATATGACTGAGGTTGCAGTTGAACCTTCTCCCCAGATGGCACTATTGGGTGACACCAGCATTCAGGCTCCTAGCATCTGTATTGCTGGTCTTGGCCAAGAGATGTATGGCCATGGTCTGGATACATACTGGATGGTGCACTATCGCTCAATGGCTCCAATATGTCGTGTCTGTGGGGATATGGCAGAGCAATAGGCAGAGAAGCTGCCCCTTGCATCACACCCTAGAGATATCTGGGAGCCTTACAGAACATAGTTTTTTGCTCCAGCTCTAATTCACCTACAGTCAGTACCCTGGACGGCGAGTAGGTGATTTGCACTGCACCCCTGCCACTCCATTTTGAGTTGTCTTCCCCTATGCGCTCTATGCCTGTTGATTGACTGCTGGTTTCTTAAGGGTACCTGTCAATTGTATTGATTTATAGTATATGGGCCGTATATCTGTGGAAATTGTTGGACTTCTGTACGTAAGTATTAAAACTGATAAGTAAAATGTTTAAAAAAAACTGATAATTGCACCAAGTCATTTTCTCCCAGGTGTAACACCAGCATATCTAGGCAACCCCTAGTAACCCCTAACTCAGTCAATAAAGGTGATAAGCTCCCCCAACGCATGCCACTCTTCCCTCGCCAAAGTACTTCATGCCGGTTGCTGGGGAGACCAAGGGAGCGTCCGCATCTGTTGCTCTGTATATTTTGATGCCCATCTCACCAGCAAATGTCCAACAATACACATGA
Organism: Triturus cristatus; assembly: GCF_964204655.1. Lineage (NCBI taxonomy): Eukaryota > Metazoa > Chordata > Amphibia > Caudata > Salamandridae > Triturus > Triturus cristatus. Next base: position 66,417,410 of record NC_140579.1, on the reverse strand, counting down.
CCATTTTATTCGCACAAGGGCCCTAAATACAACCTGAAGTAAATAGAAAAAACATTTTCAACTACACATCATCATAGAACAAGACAACCTATCCCATATACAAAAACACCACGTATAACCTATATCTTTTATTTCTGGATATGTTAGTCACAACATTGGGACCTCCATCTGCCTGTTTTACGTATCTCCCGCATATTCATCCCCAACCTTGCTGCTTCCGCCGCAGCATTGATTCTGAATAGGTGAGTCCAATATTTCTTATTTTCCAAACCCAGCTGTTTCAACACCATACACAGTACAGCTATCAAAGTGGATGTTGTTAATCTGGACCCATCCTTATATGTGGAGAAGTGTGGATCAATGGTTAGAGCGGCAGACCGTGATGCAGAGGTCTGGCCCGGAGCAGGATTCAATTCCCGCCTCGGCGGGTCTTGGGCTCAATTTCCCTGGACCTGATAATTCTCGCCTCGGTGCCTATTCTAATCATGGGTCACACTCTGCAACTCTGGGCAATAGCTTGCTTAATCTCCACAACGGCCCCAACAGTGCTAGGATGCCTGGCTTCACCTTGGGGGTGCCCAGGAGTGGGCACTTCACAGGGACAGGCCAGGAAGGGTTCCACAGCGGTATGTGCACAGCGCCTGAGAGACACTTTCGGGGGTGTGCGGAGCGCTATATAAATGCACTACATTTACATTTATATGTAAAAATGTTATCCATTTGCTTTCCAGGCCAATTTAGAAACCTTTCCCACAATCTCACCAGGCACATTTCACTGTTACCACACTGTTAAACCATATCCATTTACCTCTCCCCATTTGGTCAGTTTTAGAAACCTTCAACCAAATTGTCAGTCTCCTCCCATTAGTGAAAACGTCATCATGCCGTAGTCCTGCTCTTCCATGTAATCCAAACAATTCTGATGCCCTAATATCTCCAAAGAACATCCAAATCATACTTAATCTAAGGAGCCTTACTCCAAACTCATCATAACAACAATTATGTAACAGAAGCACCAAGTGCTTCAACAAAACTACAGTCACTGGCTGTCACAAATAAGTTCTCTCACCTCTTTTTCTGCACCGTCCTCTCATCACTTTCCTAACTCACTCACCAGCTGCAGGAACAGATCCCCAATGTTACTTTACATAAAAAGATATTCCTGCTAACCTGCTTGCAAATGTAGTGGGAGATAAACCTTCACCTATTAAAGAAATCACAAAAGTCAACAAATCCTGTCCTCTTTTTTTCTTCTCTTGGATTGTCACCTATTTGTCTCATGTTCCTCATCTCCAGAAATTCCTGCCATGCTTGAACATAAACTTTTCTAGTTGAAGTCAAAACAGATTGGTCTACAAGTTCCACTATCCTCATTCCCCTAGAGCCAAAGTGCTCTATGGCAATTCTGTCTTCTGCTCCTGGTGTCAGCTCGTGCTACCTTTGCCAATGAGAATGAGATAACGCATCAGCTGTGTTATTGTTCGTTCCTGGCATGTGTCTTGCTCTAAAAACTATATTCAATTTCAAGCGCTGCAACATAAATTGCCTCAATAGGCTTTAGACCCTCAAATCCCTGACCTTTTGTTTATTCACTAACTCAACAACTGTCATATTGTCCACATTAAACAAGACTGTCCTGTCTGCCATCTTTTCACTGCACACCTGCAAAGTCACCAGTAGAGGGAACAACTACAAGAAAGCTATGCTCATTCCTTGCTGTAACCAATGCTCTGGCCATTGTTCAGCATACCACATGCCATCCCAGAAAACTCCAAATCCTTTTACCTCAGCTGCATCAGAAAATATCTGTACTTGCCAAACTGTGTCCTCTTCTACAAATTAAATGGACACGTCATTAAAATCTTCTAAAAACGACATCCAGATGTCATCCGCCCTTACCGCTACTGTATTTCTCAAACTGAGGTGCGATAATTTAGCTCTTGACATTGTCAGTTCCAGCCTCCTGCAAAAAGCCCTTCCCGCTCTAACCACTCTACACACAATGTTCAAGAAACCCAACAGCTTTTGTACTTTCCTTAACTCCAAGATCCTCTCTGCCCTATCACTTCTTTAAGAAATGTCTGAATTTCTAAAACTTTAGCCTGGGGTAATTTCGCCATCATGTCCTCTGTATACACCTCAATTCCCAAAAGGCTCAATTTCTTGCTGGCCCTTTCTGTCTTTGCTAATGGTACACCCAGGTCTTGCGTTATCCTTTCAAAACATCACAACCTGTACCCCCCCCTTCCATCTTCTTGGCAATGAGGCCACTCACAAAAAAAGTCCTGCTATCCTCCACGCTTTTAGTTCTTTTACCAACTTTACTGCCACTACATTCCTTAATTGTTTTGCAGATTTCAAATTGTCTGCCTATCTCTGAATCATGGGACCTTGGTAACCCACCCTAAAACCCCATCCCAATGTAACTGCTGCTTCTCTATTGAGGTAATGCTGCAGCACTTCAATCAACTCGTCTACCTTAACCGGTGTATGCGCATTTTGGCATAGGCTGCGTTTGCTGTACTCTCCCCCTTATTGGCCTCCATTGTTCCCTACAAATTGCTGCAAAGTATTGTGTGAATGGGTGTCGTCCACCATATGTGGACCATTCTTGTTTATATCTGCAAAATTGCAGAGGGAAAAACCATTTGTTGTTTCTCCAACAAGCATCCTTGACCAACCCTTACCCTCTACCACTGCCCATGTCCCATACTGGACGGGACAGTACAGAAAAGACTTGTATGTCCCCAGCAAACCACTAGCTGTATGTGTGGTTGCTGGAGGATTAGCAGACAGCATCCATTGTAACCACAATTCAGACTCTACATCTCCCCAAGTGTTGTCAGTATTCAAGCTAAGCCTTGACCTGAATTCTTCATATATGAATCGGGCACAGCCTCCAAAATGCATTTGGGCTTTTCTAATTATGCCCATGTGCTTATTAATTGCCACAGCCCAGTCTGAGTGTTTTTTGCAGTAGATAGCGGTATAAATTCAAAAAGCAAAGTCCAGTTGAAGACATCATCCTCATCCATATAACCCAAACCACTCACAGCAGGCATCTCACCATCACCCACTACCCCAAAATACTTTTGGAAATCATTCAAAGACAAATTCTGTGTAGGCATGGTACACTCCCTCATTGCAGGTGAGGCTGCCGAAGGCATACCCATGACTTCAGGGCATTGTCCTGGTGCTGCTCCCTACTTCATTGGCATCAGCACCTCTGTGCTGATCTCAATCATAAGCAGTTAACTTGCTTGTTTCCCTAGGCTGCTCCGACCTGAAGGTCCCGGTAATGATGAGCTTGAGATATGTAGACTATGCTATGGGGAAATGTTCATGTGAAGAGCCATTACATATGCACATTCTATGGGTTTGAAAAAGGCAGTTTCGTTGCTGGCTGTGCCTTGGGTCACCTCTGATGAAATAAACTTCCCATCAGGAATTCTTGTGAGCAATCTTTAGTTACCCTACAAAAAGTTTGGCGACGAGGACCTGGTTGTATTGGAAAAGGCTTGTCCAAATTCAGGTCCAAAGAGTGAACAGATCAAGGAAACCTCCTTCCTATATGGGAGATTATGTTTTGGGATGGTGTGGGTGGAATTTATCCTTAGTTGGGATTTTAAGTGTTTTTTAAAGTTATCTCGGGGTTGTAGTTATCACTTGTGTGCAGTTTTTCAGTATGTTTGTTTGTTTATTTCTTTGTTTTATTTTGTTGTTTATACATTCATGTATGGGTCTTGTATTTTGCTGTGAAGGGAGGGGCATGTGTTATGATGAGCTTGAGATATGTACCCTATTTCATGTGGGGGAATGTTCATGTGAAGAGACATGGGGAGAGGATGTAGCCTTACGGCTAAAGCGGTCGACCTCGAAGCTGGGGAACCGGGTTCGAGTCTCAGCAACGAAGCTAAACATCCTGTGATTCTGGGCAAATCACTTAATCTCCCTGTGCCTAACAAAAATGAATGTGTCCTCATGTAACAAAACTGGTGCTCATGTAAAGCGCTCTGATACCCGATGTCTCGGGTCTAGTTCTTGCTATATAAAACTCTAAAAGAAAAAAAAAAATACATATGCACATTCTATGTGTTTAAATAGGCCAGTTTGGTTGCTGACTGTGCCTGGTGCTGGTCTTGGGTCACCTCTGATGAAATAAACGTCACATCAGGAATTTGTGTGCGCAATATTTATTTACCCTCCAATAGTCCCCCTTCACCAGTGGCCCCAAACCCACTCCAACTTGTAACTGTCCCTCGTCTATCTCTTCTGCCCATTCCTATAATCCTTTCCCCAATGTGGAACATGGCTGTATATGGCCTGACAAAGTGTTATATTCACCAAGGTTTTCCTGTATCTTATCCCCAACTTGCTGTCTGGAATCCCTTCTTTCCCTTTCTGAGAATTGTCCTTCGCACATCTTTTTCCATTTTTACATAGCGAGTGTAGTGACAACCTGTTGTCTCATATCCTGCTTTTCACTGCACTGGCGTGATCAAATGCAGCCAATCAATCAGGGATTTATAGAGTGCGCTACTCACCCATGAGGGTCTCAAGGCGCGGGGGGGTGGGGTAAGCAGCTCCGGATCAGTCGAAGAGCCATGTCTTGATGCACTTCCTGAAGGTGTGCAAGAGTAGGGGAGCGTCTGATGTTGACTGGGAGCTCGTTCAAAAGCTTTGCTGCAATGTAGGAGAAAGCGGTACAAAAGGGGGTGGTGATGGACGGAGCATCAGAACCATTCAAACACTCACACCCAGTCAACAGATCTGGGTTTGAACCATCACCGTTCTTTAGCCCACTCTGCCACCCCAGTTCAGACATGGCCATATGCAAATCAGTCTGACCCTGTGCCTCATGGGAACAGTCCAGCCCGAACTGCCAAGCCATCACCACCCCCTTTTGTACCACTTTGTTCGCCATAAGTTGGCTGGGTATGCTCAGACGTGAGTCCCTTGCTCACTTTGCCACTGGATTCAAGCAAGCCTGGCTGATGACGGCTGAAATGCCAGAAACCGGTCCCAGGAAGCTTGTTTCCGGTCCAGGGAAGGCATGGCTTGGCAGTTCGGGCTGGACTGTTCCCATGAGGCACAGGGTCAGACTGATTTGCTTATGGCCATGTCTGAACTGGGGTGGCAGAGTGGGCTAAAGAACGGTGATGGTTCAAACCCAGATCTGTTGACTGGGTGTGAGTGTTTGATTGGTTCTGATGCTCCGTCCATCACCACCCCCTTTTGTACCACTTTGTTCGCCATAAGTTGGCTGGGTATGCTCAGACGTGAGTCCCTTGCTCACTTTGCCACTGGATTCAAGCAAGCCTGGCTGAAGACAGCTGAAATGCCAGAAACCGGTCCTAGGAAGCTTGTTTCCGTTCCAGGGAAGGCATGGCTTGGCAGTTCGGGCTGGACTGTTCCCATGAGGCACAGGGTCAGACTGATTTGCTTATGGCCATGTCTGAACTGGGGTGGCAGAGTGGGCTAAAGAACGGTGATGGATCAAACCCAGATCTCTTGACTGGGTGTGAGTGTTTGATTGGTCCTGATGCTCCGTCCATCACCACCCCCTTTTGTACCGCAATGTAGGAGAAGGCTCTTCCGCCTGCTCTGGTTCTGCGGATGCGTGGGGTCTCTGCCAGGGCGAGGTCGGCGGAGCGGAGGTTACTTTTGGGTATGTGGAAGGATCCTCTCTCATTGAGGTATTTGGGTCTGATGTTGTGGAGTGATTTGAAGGCGTGGGTGAGTAGCTTGAAGGTTACTCTCTTCTCAACGGGGAACCAGTGGAGGTCTCGAAGGTGCTGGGTCATGTGCTCATGTTGTGGGGTTCCGAGGACGAGTCTGGCTGCGGTGTTCTGGATGGTTTGGAGCTTGTGTAGCAGGGTTATGTTGATCCCGGTGTAGAGGGCATTGTCGTAGTCTAGTCTGCTTGTTATGAGTGTGTGGGTGACGGTCTTTCTGCATTCGGGAAGATCCACTTGAAGGTCTTGCGGAGGATGCAGAGGGCGTTGAAGCAGGTGGAGGCAACGGCGTTCATCTGGCGAGTCATAGAGAGAGAGATGAGTCTAGGATGATGCTGAGGTTTCGGGCATGGTCTGTTGGAGTGGGAGGGTTTCTGAGGGCGGAAGGCCACCAGGTGTTGGCGGTGGAGAAGGGTCCCAGGATGAGGACCCCTTTCTTCTCTGAGTTGAGCTACAGGCAGCTGTCGTTCATCCAGGCTGCGACGTCCTTCATTCCTTCCTGGAAGCAGAGTCTGGTGTCTTCGGGATTTTTTGTGAGGGAGAGGATGAGCTGGGTGTCGTGGCGTAGGATACTATGCTGAGCCCATGTTGTCTGACGATGGCGGCGAGCGGGGCCATGTAGATGTTGAAAAGCGTGGGGCTGAGCGAGGATACTTGGGGTACTCTGCAGTTGATTTCTGTGGGTTCGGAGAGGAATGGTGGGAGTCTGATCCTTTGGGTCCTGCCGGTGAGAAAGGAGCGGATCCAGTTGAGAGTGGTTCTTCGTATACTGGCATCGTGGAGTTTGGGTGCGAGCGTGCGGTGTGAGACTGTGTCAAAGGCTGCGGAGAGGTCTAGTAGGATGAGGGCCGCAGTCTGGCCCTGGTCGAGTAGCATGCGGATGTCATGCGGCGAGGAAGGCGGTCTCGGTGCTGTGGTTGCTGTGAAATCCGGACTGAGAGGAGTCAAGGATGGCATTCCCTTCGATGAAGGTGGTCAGCTGGGCGTTGATGAATCTCTCGGTGACTTTGGTTGTGAAGGGAAGGAGAGAGAAGGGCCGGTAGTTTTTCAGGTCCGTCGGGTCCGCCAAGGGTTTCTTGAGGAGGGGCTTGACCTCTGCCCGCTTCCAGTCGTGTGGGAAGATGCTGGATTTGAGGAAAGTGTTAATGGTCCGGCCTAGTTCAGGTACTATGGCGGCGACGGCGACTGTGGTAGGGGGTGGTGGCTCTGTGGTAGCCAAATTATCTTCCTCTCATACATGCCAACCCTCCTGATTCAAGCCGTTGGCTACTGATTTCAAAGCTGGTCTCCCACCTCCTGATTCCTACAGGCAAAAACCTGATTCCTTGGCAGGCATCCCCTGACAGAGACTGCTCTTGTGTGACTTAGAATATGCACTGCAGTAACCTGCTCCTGCAGACCAGTGCATAACATGTTTGTGAAGCTCTCTCAGCTTGCCACAGTGTTTTCTCTGTGCTCCTGACAGGTAGAGAAAAAACATATTTGCATTTCTGATATTGTTGCAGGGATTCTGCACATACACAGAACTATGCGCAGGAAACCAGGACCTCAGTGTGTAGTGGTGTACCAAAATACCCACCTCGGTGCCCAGAACCCCTATCCGACTAGCTATAGTGTCTCATTCGTTCTCCGTGCTACAGGGAAGCTACCAATGATTAGACATCCAGAACATGCTACTCCGTCCCTCTCAGGATACGTGGGAACAAGAACACTCTTTCGTTCAAACTCTCGTACTAGTCCACAACATGAGTAAATAGGGTCAAAGTATAGTTTAAAATGTTTATTTCAACTAACGTGCTGTATAATGCAGTACACAAGCCAATACTAGCAGCAAAATGCATAGGATCAAGCAAATCAGCATTGTTACAATTCCATAAAGAACAAAAGGGGAAATCATATTATAATGATAGTGGAAACAGAACTATAGCGCCTTGCCACCCTCCCCGTGCCAGAAGCTATTTTAATATAATTATAGAAGACCTCCAGGCTTTGTCAAGGGGACCCCATACCTCCGAGTTCAGATGCAGGAATTTACATCTCTGGATGAGCACAGCTCTTCTATCCTCGAAAGCGTTTCTTCAAGTCCCTTAACATGCATGCAAGGCAATATTAAAAGCACCAGATTTTCAGAGTTGCAGCTGTGTTCTATGTTATGGCTATGTAGGTGAGACTGACCAAAGCAATTCAACAGAGCTCATTGTTTTTCGACCTTGAACACGTTGTGCAGACTAAGAGCATAGTGCGTAGATAGATATGTGAAAAGTAGACAGTTCTCATGTGAAAGCGAGCAAGCAAAGGGTTTGCAAGAAATTTGCCATGTAGTAACGTGGGCAAAAGCGGCAAAATGGCTGCCAAGTATATACTAACTTATGCTTACTTAGCAATGTCCGCAGGTTTGCCCCTATCCTCACTACAATATCTGATCCTGCAGCAGAAAACTTGCAAGTCCCACACATGCCAATAGACCCGGTCCAGCCTCCACAGAAGTCAATGGGAGAAATAGATTCTCATAATTTTTGCTTTAATCTGCCACTTTCCTCTTCTAAAATGTCAGCATGCATAATGAGCATCCCTTGTGACACCTCTTTTAAACCAAGTTGCAAGTACTGAGAGGGCATGGAGCTTACCTGCCAAAGAGGCTGTCCCTCGAGGCTAGACTCCATAAGGGGTAGAGAGTGGGCTGCATTCATAGGGAGCAAAGCAGAGCTATTATTAACAAATGGCAGTGTGCGGGTGAAGTTTGTGAGGGGAAAGAAGAATTAAAAGTAAGCACACTTGGCAGGTGGTGAAAGTGCGGGCAACGTGGCTGCGCTGGCTCCTCCGGTGAGCACAAGTGAAATGCCAATTGCTGGCTGCCAGGGAGTGTTATCACGGAAGCACAAGGTGGCCCATAGGCATGATGGGAAATTTAGTATTGTTTGCACGCGACACTAGCAAAACTTCTCAGCAGGTCAACGAGGACATACATGCCAACATTTTAGGACAGGGAAGTGGAAGATTTTGAAACAGAAATTGGGAGAATGTAATTTCCCCATTGACTTCTATTGAAGAAAATGCAATTTCAGATGGCAGACAGTTAAAAGAAAGCCATTTTCTGCTTGAAAAATCAGGAGTCTACCACCTGAATCAGGTCTATTGGCATGTATGCCTCTCTCACATGCATTTCATTTACTTTATAACGCTAATGATACCAGTGTAGGGTGTCAGAGCACATCACGCACAATACATTATATGTGTGAATCAGTCTATAGCAAATGTTACATAAAACAAGGAGGATTACAAACTGTGGGAGTCACATGTAATTCATACTAGTAGGCAGTATATTTTAAGAGTTTTTGGTCAGCAGAAGCACAAACTCAGGATTTAAAATATAACACAATGGTAGGGGTTGGCTTTATTAATAAGAACCAATTTCTACCCAAATTAACCCTTTTAAATCACATTAGGATAATAGGTAAAAATTTGCCTTGCAGTTTGCATGCCATTCTTTGATGACAGGTCATAGGTCACTCACTGTGCTATATTAGGATCTGACTTATGAATTTCAAGTAACAAAAGTATCTTTGTGACAAAAGCAGGAACGCACAGAGCTATCCACATGAATACAGTTCTGTCATCTGCATGGTACACATTCTTTACAGCCGGCATATTAACCCTCTGTGCTACTTTATGATGAGTAAGAACTGCCACTGGACAAAACTCGTTCTCTCGAGTAGGAACATTAATCACCTATATTATATTGACATTTTTGTTGTTGCCTTAAAACTGTCTTATACACAGGGAACTCTGCGGTGGGTGCTTTTAAACCCATAAGTGATTTCTTAACACAGTACTCCTCACTCCCTTTCCAGGTCCGGCTGCACTGGTTACACCGCCCTAAAGCAGGCTCTCTAGTAAACTATTTAGTTGGAAGCAAACTTTAAATGGATTCTCCTCTGTCCAGAATGGTTTCAATTAATGGTCAAATATTAGGACCAACGAACTTCCAGGTTAAAAACTTGCTGAGCCAAACTAGGCCACACAGCCACACGGAATGTGGATTTAAACAGAAAAGTTATCCATGAAGCGACACAAACCCTGAAGGGCTGGGGCGTGGTTTAGGCGCCGTAAGGAATGGCCGCCTTCCTACGATGCTCCGGGAGCCCGTGAAGTGACGTGACTTCTCCGGGCGTTTATGCTGCTTCTCCGGACACGACGCTGCACACGAGCGCGTCGGAAATGCTCCTCCACATGCTGTTGGTGAAGCGGAGGCGCGGGGTGAGCTAATCTGCATACTTTCGGCATTTTTCCTTCAAACGCGGCTCGTTATTGAGTAGCGGCCGCCATTTTGAGAGCCTGCAGTCCCGCGTTTGCATTACCTTCGTCTGCCACTTCGCTCTAAAATGAAATGGAGCTTAAATAAAGACTACATCTTTAATATTTCTCTCAGATATTACATTTCCTGCACCGTTTTGAGGCATTAAATATTTTTTGGCTTTATGGAGACTTTTTTGTATATCTCCTCAGCATAGACATTAATGGACTCCATTTTAGCTTCGCAGCTTCTATTTCTTCACTGTTATGTTTGCCCTAGGTTGCACTTTCACCAGCATTATTGTTAACTCTAGGATTATAACTTTGAGCAAGGATTTTGTCTTGGTGCACGCCAACTGAATTTCTTTTTTCTCCTCACCTTTGAGACGTCATTTTGGAACCTTGTGCCTGCCTGCTAATATCCTCCTTACTCACGACTGTGGTAATGATGGCTCGCTCTAACCGCAGCAATTCTCATCATATTAATGATAATTGTGTACCGCCAGAAGACATCAACCCTTTTAGTGTATTGCAGGATAATATGGACGACACAGTTACTGACTCTATTGAGTAAAAAATTCTTCTCCTAGTTCTTCTCGCTCAAACACTAAATCTAATTCCAAAATACCTTCCACATCAGGAAAGCGAGTAAAGGCGAATCCTCCATCTCCCACTAATACCTCTTCGTCCGTATCCATGGAACTCCTCCTTGATGAGATACGTTCACTTAAACCTTATATGGCCGAAACGAATGCTCGTCTTCAACGTCTGGAGGATAGCTGGTCTCATACTGAACAACAAGTTGCGGATCTTGAGGGGAAAGTGACTGCTATGCAAATAATCTCTGACCAGGTGCCAGGAATACACAGAGAAATACAATCTCTTAAACAACAGGTTGAGAATTTGGAAAACCGAAATAGATGGGACAACCTGCGTATTTATGGCCTGGCGGAAGGCCTTGAAGGTTCCGATCCTACGCTTCTCGGTCTCCCGAGTTCTCCTCCCTTGAATATCCAACGAGCTCATCGCTTAGATCAGCTTTCTCGTTCTGCCAACTTCTCTTCGACGAAACCTAGAGGTGTCATTTTGTACTTCCTAGAGTATACGGACTTGCTCAAAGTTATCCTAGCTGCCAAACAAAAAGGGAAAATCACACGGCATGGCTCTAATCTCTTTTTTGCTCAGGATTACGCTAAAGTCACTGCTGATCGTCGCAAACATTTTTGGGACATGAGACCTGCTCTTCGTTCCTTGAATGCGCGATATGGACTGTTTCACCCTTGTCTCTTTAAAGTGACTTATAACAACAAAACAACAAACTATGAAGATCCTACGATCCTTCAGCAATTTCTCACCTCTTGCAGAGAGGAATCTATGGACACTCCACGATCATAACTTGAATTAATTGTCTCATGATGTTTTGTTTAATTTTTGTTATATGTATTTTTCGTTTTTGCTGTAGTTGTGACATTCTGAATTTCCCTCCTAATGTTTTTCCTTTTCTTGTTATCAGGTGCAGTCTGGTGACCCTTTCTGGTGTTTGCCCTTGTGGTCTATTGCCCAGCGGATGTGCCTCCTTTGTCGCGCCCTTTTGGAGTTTCTCGTTTGGTGCGCCATTTCCCTTATGTGGTTCCTCCATCCCCATCCTCATGGTTCTTTTGTGGTATGTCTTTTTGACATTTGTATGCTTTTTCACATACTGTTTGATCTGTTTTGTTTTCCTACTCTATGTTTTCTTTCCTTCTTTTTGTCTTCCCCCACATTCTCTCTTCCTTCTTATCTCTCCTTTCTCTTTTCTTTGTTTTTCTTTATGCTTATTTTTGATGATGACCTCTTTTTTCTAACCTCTTACTTATTTTTATCCTGGATTTCTTATTCTCCCTTATGTTGTTCTAATGTCTATTATTTTTTTGACATTACAGTTACTTTTCTCAGTATTCATATGTTAATGCTTCGTTTTAATGCCCTTCAAGTGCATATTTGTCCTTATTTTCAACGATTCTTTAGCAAATTTTTTTGCTTTTTTAATGTCTGCATTCCAATGTTCTAATCAAGTTTTGCTGGTTTAATTTAGAGTTGTTACATGGAACGTTAAGGGAATAAATAATCCTATAAAAAGACAACGTATATAAACCCATTTGGCTAAATTAAATGCGGATATAGCTTTGATTCAAGAAACACACTTATCTGACGCTGAGGCTTCTAAACTGAAGAGAGGTTGGGTTGGTAATGTTTTTTCTTCTCAAGCCCTAGGCAAGAAAAATGGAGTGTCTATTTTATGTCATAAAAAATATCAGTTATCAATTATCCATCAAGAATGTGATCTAGAAGGTCGCTGGATAATAGTTAAGTTATGCATTAATCAAATACCCTTAGTCCTTTTTAATACCTATGCACCAGTCACACTTGACAATAACTTTTGGCCCCATATTTCCGAGAATAACTTTTGGCCCCATATTTCCGAGAAACTCCTTTTGTTGGATGATGATTATATTATCTTTGGGGGTGATTGCAACTAAGTTTTTGACCCCATTTTGGACAGACATTCTTCCGTTAGATTTTCCAACACCAAAATGCACTCCCAATTTACTTCCACTATACGACGCAAGGCCTTGGTTGATATTTGGAGACTTTGTAATCCTGATACCCAAGAATATAGCTTTGATTCCCCCTCACATCACTCGCAATCTCGCATAGATTACCTTTTTCTCAGTAAGTCCCTATCCCAACAAGTTTCCCATTCCGAAATTGGTTCCATTTTAATTTCAGATCATGCTCCGGTTTTCGTTGATTTTGATTTGTTGCCCTCTGCTCCACATTCTCGCAGATGGCGTTTTAACAATATTTTACTGTCTGACCCCAGCTTTACAAGTCAATTCAATTCCTTTGCTTCTGAATTCTTCTCTCTTAATTCTGTCCCTACTTCTTCTCCTGTCAGAACCAGAACTTCTCAAATGTTAGTAGAAATTAAAAAACTTGAATATATTTATTATCATTCGAATTCAGATTCTTCTTTAACAAAACTTATCGATGCAAAAATCAAGTTTAATAAATCTTCTACTGAAGCCGCATCTACCTATCTTTTAAAGAGTAGTGCTCGTTATTATGGTGGTCAAAATAAAATGGGGAAATTACTGGCAAATTATTTGAAAATACGAAGAGACCGGACTAAAATAGAATCCATTCAGAACAATGCTGGCATTTCTTTATTCAAAGATTCCAATATTTTAAAGGAGTTTGTTTCTTTTGATCAAACTTTATACTCTCCTGAACAACAACCGTCCTTAGCCAATCTTTCCACTTATTTTCGGAATCTTCCTCCCCCTTTATCTCACAATATTGACTTTTCCTCTTTAGAGGGGACTATCACTCTGTCAGAAATCACACATGCAATTTCAGTATTAAAACGGGGGAAGGCCCCGGGCCCTGATGGCTTTACTTTTGAATTTTATGCTCACTTTGCTAATATACTTCTTCCTCACCTTCTATTACTTTTCAACTCTTTTATCACTAACGGCACTTCTTCTGGCACCTTCCAGGAGGCCATGATTTGTTTAATTCCCAAAGACAATAAAGACCCCTCTTTCTGTAAAAATTATTGTCCCATCTCCTTAGTTAATCTTGATTATAAATGTTTTGCGAAAATTCTTGCTCTTCGTATTGACCCCATCTTACCTCTTTTATTTGGATCAGAACAATCAGGCTTTGAAAAAGGTCGTTTATCCACTGATAATTCTAGAGTCTTTTTTAATATTCTTAGTAAAGCCTCCTCTCTCCCTTATCCCATAGCCCCCATTGCGTTAGACGCTGAGAAAGCATTTGACAGGATTGGTTGGGATTTTATGTTCCAAGCACTTAAGTGGATAGGGTTCCCCCCAAAATTAATTTCTCTTATTTCATTATTGTATTCAGGTCCTAAAGCTTCTATTTTTGTTAATGGTAGTGTCTCAGATTATTTCCCCCTTCTGAGAGGAGTACGTCAAGGATGTCCGCTTTTTCCTTTTTTATTTATAATTGCTTTAGAACCTTTTTGAACTAAACTTAGGCAGGATCCTCAAATTACCGGTTGTCAGTTCGGTACTTCCCATGTTAAATTATCTGTATATGCGGATGACATTCTCCTATATTTCTCTAATCCTTCTACACCCATTCCGGCCTTTCTGAAACAAGTTGATTCCTTTTCTCAATTATCTGGCTATCGTCTTAATTCTGATAAGTGCGAAGTACTTCACCTGAACGTGTTATGCCTTAAACAGGATTTCATCTCTACCGGTTTTTCTTGGCAAACTTCCAAGATAAAATATTTAGGCTTGGGGTTTTCTTCAAACATTCCAGAAACACTTAAACTTAAATTTGACCATGTAATTAAAACTTTATCTGACTCCATTGATCGCTGGCACCCGCTTTTCCTGTCTTGGTGGGGTCGACTTGATTCCATTAAGATGATGCTCTCTCCCATAATTTTGTATATTATTTCTATGATCCCTGTACGTATTCCTGCACTCTATTTCAAAAAAATGGATACTTTATTAATGAAATTTCTTTGGAAAAATAAAATACCCCGAATAGCCTTATCCTCTCTAAAGAAGGACAAATATTCTGGCGGTCTCAAGTTTCCTGATTTCAAACAATATCATCATGCGTTTTCATTAAAACAATCCTCTCGCTGGCTATCTCCCGTGTGGTTGACTATTGAAAGACATTTTTTATCACCCTTTAATTTTAATGAATCTCTTGCCTTTACTAAAAATATTTCTCTACTACGGACTCCAGTCATCTCTCACACTTGTAAAATTCTTGCTCCATTGCTACCCTCCTCTTTTCCTTCCTTTTCTTCACTGGATCAGCAGCCCCTTTGGCACAATAGTCTTTTACGTATCAATAATCGTTCCCCTTACTGGAGAGTTTGGAGAAACAAAGGTTTGCTTTGGATGTCACAATTAGTATTAAATAACACTCCTTTGTCCTTTTCAGAGCTTCAAACACAATTTTTCTTACCTTCTTCTTGTAAAGTTCAATATGATCATTTATATCCTGTGCTCTGCCAATATCTTCTTTCCTTACCAATGACTTCCACCCCGTCATCCAAATGCTCCTTGCTTTACCCCTTATTATCTGGCTCTTCCTCTGCCTCATCTCTCTATAAAGGTTTGTCTTCTTCCTCTGACAGGAACAAATCAAAGGCTGAATTGGCTTGGGAAAGGGAGTTTTTGGTTTGTTGGACAATCCCTTTCTGGGATAAATTGTGGCTCAAAATTCATAAAACGTCCAGAGCTGCTAATACTTCTCAATCCCTTTTCTTTGTGTATCAGCGTATTTTATACACTCCCGCAAAATTATCCTCCTTTATTGCGGATGTCACTCCTACCTGTTGGTCCTGCCCTTGTACAAATGCTGATTTATTTCATATGCTTTTTAACTGCTCTCCTGTAAAATGTTTTTGGCAATTAGTTTGGTCCCAAATCAACAACATTTTTAAAACAAATGTCCCTTTTTCCCCCTCTAATATTTTTCTAGGCTCTCTATCACCACATTGCTCTCAATCACCCTCTCACTTTAAATTGGTTGATTTATTATTAGCAATAGCTTTTCATTTAATCACTTCTAACTGGAAACAAGCTGATAAAATCACCTTTAGGGCTTGGTGGAATGCAGTTTGCTTTCATCATCGACTCGATACCAATTTTGTCACTCCTGTCTCTGTCTCCATCAAAAGAGATCTTTTATGGCTCCCTATATCCTCTTACTTAACTTCTATTGTTCCACCCAAGACTCCGCTCGTCCAAACTGCTGATGAAGTTCGGAAGCCTCCATGATGCATTTTGTTGTCTTTCATTTATTTTAGATTATATTTTCGATAATTTCCCTGTTATGCTTTTTTACTACTTATTCGCTTTAATAACATTGTCTTTTCTACATGCAGACATTGATAATATGTACTGTTATTCCTTGAATATTATGATATTGTTATGGTCATATTAGTTTTTTTCCATCCATTGTTTCTCTCATCCCCCGTTCCTCCCCCTCTTTCCTTCTCCCCCCCCCATGAAATACTTTCTTGACCTTTATTATTATTCATATGCATTATGTTTCTTAGTATTTTGCTGTTTTTCTTCCTTTTTTGTATTATATTAATTTTCTGCTAAATACATTTCTACATTTAAACTAAAAAAAAAAAAGAAAAAAAAAAAAACTGTAGTATTTAGTATGCTATTCAAACCCTGAAGGGCTAGGGCATTAAATAGCAAAGCAAAGTATCTTACAACTTACCAGCTCACATCTCTAACAGCGGACCTAGTTTATGATTCACAGTTTACTTTGGTTATTTCGCTCAAGTTTATTAGTTTTGTTTTGCATCAATTCTGCTCCTTGCATATTAGTGAGGTCCCTTAGCAAGATCAATGGGCCGGGTTGGACAAAAGCACCAAATTGTGTGTTGAATTTTGTTTGGTCGTATGCTAGTAATTTTTTGTTGGATCCACACAATCAGTACTCATGGGTCCTGTCAGGTGACACGTTTAAAAAAAATCGGGCGGTGAAAGAGGAACATCTTAAACTTATTTAATTCTACTGTGTAAAATAAACTTTAAAATAATTAAGATTAGCACTTTAAAATCTGCAAATGTGTTTTGTGTTTAATAAACTTTCCTAAAAAAATCCTTTTGTGAGCTCAGTTTCTGATGCAATTGCACTTGCAAAGTTCAGTGCAGGTACACAGTGTCTTCTTGCAAGCACACTTGCCTGTGCAGCCAGCTGCAGCTTTGCAGCCACACTTGACAAGTACACCACATGCCTTAGTTGCCACTGGTAGTGCTGTCCACACTGGGATCCAGCACTGACTGTCACTGTCCATTTTCCACCCCCTTTCCTCTGGAGAGGATAGCTCTCTGCTTGGTAAATAGCTCACCTTGTATGTTCAGGAAGAGCAGACTGTGTTGGTGAGATGGCTTCCATGGTCTTGTTTTGCTGACAAAACATTTCTCTGCAGCCTTCATTCACTGACTCCAGTTGGCTTGTTCTCTAGTACGGTGAAGCGTTCAAGAATTCGGAAGCTGTCACTCTGGCTGCCCGCTCCTATGAATGGATTCCTGGCAATGTTAGCAAAGGCTCCTGTAACTTCCAGATAAGACTTCAAGGCCATCCATGCCGATTTCTTTCCTTCTCCAAGGAATGCCTAGATAGTGTACCAGCCAGTGAAGCTGTGAAACACCGGCTACGCTGTGGAATTCTCCTTTCCAGAGGTTTGAGCAATAATATTAATGTGGATGTAGTAAAAGTTCCTCCCCGCACTGAATGCTATCCAGATATTGGCCTTGGGACACAAGTCTTGTAGCTGGTGAAACTTTCCTGTCAGAATCACTATGACATCGGTGTCCACAGTGTAGAAAAAACAAGACACATAGCCTTGCTGCAGGGCAGTTGTACATACCAGTATTGTGGTTACAGACTGGCATCAATAGGTTATTGCCTCTGACCAGAATGTCGTCTCCATATGTTGGCACTACTTTGTTGCCAGGGGGGAATTCACTGCTCTTCTCGGCAAAAGAACGTGAACAACTCCTGTTTGTTGTCTGCATCACACAAGACATTTTGCCACTGTCTTGGAATCTTATTTTAACTTGCAATCTTTCTTTGCGTTCCTTTCCCTCTTTTCTCCCTGAGAAAGTATTTGATGTTGCCTTTTTACATACCGGTCCCAGACAATGTACACCCTTAACGAGCTATTAAGCTGCTGCACTATGTATGGTATGAAAACATGAATGGCATAGTCTTCAAAAGTCCAAAAGGTTCTCCATGTTGCGTATATAGCTAGGGAACCAGTGGGCATAATTCTGATTGTCTAAGGCAAAGAACCTTGAGACCAGGGCTTTTAGTGATGGTAGATACAAAACAAAGTCAGCTTCTAAATGAGCTCTGACAAGGAGGCAGCTAAGGAGTTCAAGCCTTAAGATGGTATCCCAGTGCTGGAATGTTGGTCTCTTTGTGACCACTTCCTGCCTCCATGCTTCTTCTGTTTCCTCAGTGTCTGGGGACTGTGGTGTAAGAAATGAATCTCTCTGAAGTTTCTTCAGAACAGCAGCACATACCTGGTGTGCATATTTCGCCCTGTTGATATGTGAGCAACTGAGACAGAATCGGCTGTTCCTGACAAGGCAAGCCCTGCTTGTGTTTAAATCAAAAAGAAGAAGGTGTTTGGCATTAAAGTCAATCATGCCACGTATATCGAGGAATCTGACTCTGAATGGGGAGTGGGCTTTGATCATGCTAGGCAGCGTGGCAGAAGTCATAATAGTTTGCCGGAATCCTATTAAATGTCTGGCGGCAATAACAATGAGTGCCTATGTCTAGATGGAAACATAGGACAGAAGACTCAGTGTCCGGAGTCAGTTATATGAATTGCAACTCCAGATTAAGGAAGATATACCACGCACTATCAGTGTTCTCTTCTGGAAGAACTTGTCATTCTGCTATGACAATCTAAAAATGATTGGCCACCAGATCTTGTTATGGATTGACCATGGGGAGAAACAGTAATTTTATCTTCTGTTTCCAACCTTATTTCAGAATCAGAATCATTCAGAATCAGTAAAATACACAAACGCCAAAGAGTGCAGCGCTCCGGCATTATATCAAAACCACATGGATTGGGATAATGGGTCCCCTTACCACATTATACCTGTGAGGTCCAGCCCACAACCACAAAGACAATACCCAAGCCCCATTAAACATGAGGCCAAAAAACAAGTTAGAAATGGGGTCTCTAGTCAGCAGTCGGTATGCACCCTGGCTAAGTAGGGACCCTCACTTTAGTTAGGGTAAGTAAACTATACACTAAAAGTTTGCCTGTGTTCACCCTCCAGTAGCTAGGCACAGAGCAGTCAGGATAAACTACAGAGGCAATGCGTAAAGTATTTGTCCACACGCTGTAACAGTGAAAACACCACAGAAAGACTTCACATTAGTTTAGCAAACTAGCTAATATTTATCTGATTAAAACATGACCAAAACAATTAAAATCCAACATACACAACTAAAGATATGAATTTTGCAAGAATAACTTAAAAATACAGTTCGTTCCTTGAAATCGTTAGTGCCACCCGAGGCTATCACAGCATCGTGACCAAAAAATCCATCAGTTCAGTGCGACTGCGATTGAGTCGTGGGTCGGATAAGGCTTCGGGGATGACCCTCAAACACTTCCTTGGAAGTTAAAAAGGCAATGGGGACTTGTGATGAAATGCGGAGGTGAGGCATCGGGATATGTCGGTTCCTAAAGTCTTTGCAGAAGTCGTCGAGTTCTTGAAGTCACATGCGTTTCAGATCGATCTCCATGATATCGGGGTCAGGAGAACTCGCGTTGGCAGGGCCAGGGCTGCAAAGTCTTCACAGTCAATGAGTCATGCTCTTCACGAGCTATGACCATGGCTTTGGGGCAGGCAGCGACGGGGCATCTGTGCTGAAGCACTGCCGTCAGCAGGCCTGGGGCTGCGATGTCGTCAAGGCGATGAATCGTGTTCTCTTACGGGTGGTGCTCTCGGCTTTGGTATGGGCAGCGGTATCAATGACGGGTCGAAGTGATGTCATCAGTGAGACCGGGACTATGATGTTGTTGTGGTTGATGCGTCATGCTACTCATGAGCGGTGACCACAGCTTTGGTGCAGGCAGCGGCTTCGATGACTGCGTCAGGATTGCTTTTCTTGGTGTTTCAGCACAATCACACAGTTCCAAGGGCTCAGAACTGGTTTGGGCGTCTCTTGGCAACTCAGGACTTATAGCAGAAGAGTCCAAGTGCTGGAAACAAGATGTGGATGAAGTCTTTGATATACCTGAGACTTTCAACATGAGGCATACTCAACTCAAGCCCTTAGAGAAACTTGGAAAGCAGGACGTAGAAAGCAAAGTGCAGTCCTTTCACTGCCAAAGACAGAAGCAGGCCAACACAGCAAAGTGACCGTTCCTCCTGACAGCAATCCAGCTCTTCTTCTTGGCAGAATATCCTCAGTCCAGAAGTATTCCAAGTTATGGTATCGGAGGTACAGTATTTATACCCATTTTGCCCTTTGAAGTAGGCAAACTTCAAAGGAAAGTATTTGTAGTTCACAAGACCCTCCCTTACCCTGGCTCCAGATTCACTTCCTGGGGGCAGGAAATCCTTTGTGTGAGGACAGGTACAGCCCTATTCAAGTGCAGGTATCAGCTCCTCCCATCACTCTAGCTCATGAAGGCTCATCAGGATATACGGAGCACACCTCAGCTCCTGTTTGGTGCGACTGTCTAGAGTGAATTCACAAAGCCCAACTGTCATCCAACCCAGACATGTATTCTAGAGACAGGCAGAGGCACAGAATGGTTAAGCAATAAAATGCACACTTTCTAAAAGTAGCATTTGCAGACTTGCAATTTAAAAAACAACTTCACTAAAAGGTGACACCAAAATAATTCCTATCAGCTCCCAAAGGGATTTTACACTTGAGATATTTCAAGGCAAACCCTATGTTAACCTATAGGGGAGATAGGCCATGCCGTAGTGAAATAAGAATGTAAGAGTTTTTCACTACCAGGACATGTAAAACTTAAATGTACATGTCTTACCTTTTAGGTACACTGCACCATGTCCTTGGGGCTACGTAAGGCCTACCTTAGGGGTGACTTACATGTAACTAAAGGGAAGGTTTTTGCATGGCGAGTAGTTTAACTTGCCAGGTTGAAATAGCAATTTAGAACTGCACAGACAGACTCTGCAATGGCAGCCTTGAGCCATGATCAAGGGGCTACTGAGTGAGTGGCACAATCAGTGCTGCAGGTCCACTAGTAGCATTTAATGTACAGGCCCTTGGCACATATAGTACACTGTTCTAGGGACTTACTGGTAAATTAAATGTGCCAGTCATTAAGGAACCAATTGTGAGTACATTTTAGACAGAGAGAACTTGAAAGTTATCACTGTCTAGCAGTGGTAAAGTGCCTAGACTCCCCATCTTCCCCTCCCACCTCTGCACAAAGCATATTCTCTGCCCAGGGGCAACCAACATAGGTAGATTCAGAGCACTTCCTGAACATCAGTGGAATATATACACTGAATGACTGTGGCAGCCAACTCTGTCACTTCGAAGGTCCCACCTTTCATGGCCTACTTCTCAAGAGCAGCAATGTTTGCTGCAGCAGGAAGCCTCTGGCCCTTCACCATCAGAAGACTAGAACCAAAGGTTAGAGAAAGTAATATTAGCCCAGAACACCAACCATTGAGCCTCAGAGCCACACTCCTCTTTGAGCTTTTTATTCAAGCACATGTCTGGAGTGAAAAAAACACGTCTGTGATACGAGGACTGTACAACAAACCAAGGAAAGTGCGAGAGCAGGAAGAACCAATGGTAAACTTAGAGCAAAAGTTTAAGTTTAGATTAAAGTCTAACTTTCCTAGTAGTAAAGTGCGAGTAGTGCGGAAACAGGGTTATCAGAAATTTGCATCTTCACACATACCTGCCTTATACAGTGTGTACTACCATAATACTTAAGATTAAATATCAACCTGCACTTATGTCAACTCCACTTTATGAACTACCAACATATCGTTAAAGCCGCAGATGTGCCTCTCTTGACTATATGTTGGTTATTGTGAAATCCATATACACGACCTTGATATTTTAACAAACAACACTATATAATGGTAATCTAGCTGTAAAAGAAATGTGAGTGCTTTACAAGAGTCATGAGCAGTACAACTAGGTAGGGATCAGAGACAGAAGAGGGGACCGGTGAGAGAAAACCCAGCGCTAGGAGTGGTGGAGGAGAAGTAGTGTAGAATAAAGGAGTGGCACCGGAGAACTGTGGGGAGAAAACTGATGTAAAGGCAATCACAGGTGAGAGAAGAAAGGAAACACATAACATAAGAAAGTAAAGGAAGATAAATTACAGCGAGATGTACAGGTAGTGAAACCAAGTCAGTGAGAGACAAAATGTAACCTTTCATATTTATTTTAATCAGTTTTTATTAAATGTTGCATATACATTGCAGAAGTGCCATAATCATCTTCATAAGCAGTGGAATGCAATACAAATGCAGTATGTCTACTTGACAAATGTTACGGGTGTAGTCGAGCAGAGTACAATAGTTGGATCCCTTTCTGCTAGGGGAGGCCAAGCAGGAAGGATTACAATCAAGATCATAGCATCGTGGCTGCTCATAAGTAATAAAAGTCTTTCTGCAGTGAAATATCCGATGAATAGGCAAAAGAATAGAAAAAAAGGAAAAACAGATTTAACGCTTGAACCTTTGAACGTGCCCGCACCTTTCCTATCGTGCAAGTAAGTGACTGTCTACTACGGGTCAAAATGTAACCTTTCATGTTGTCATTTCTAGGGGGGTCATGCCCTGCAAAAATATACTCCTGACAACAAGCCTAATTTTAGCAAATGATGGGAGTAAATTCACTACTGAAAAGTTGATCATCCAACATTTCGAACATGTTAATTTTTCCATATGCAACCTCTACATGATATCAATACCAGCTGACAATTAAGTTTTTTGATACAATAATATTAAAACTGATAATAGAAAACAAAGGTATAACTGGCATCCATTCTACTGAGTTGTTGTAATTAGTATCCAGAAAATTTTCTAATCAAAAAACACAAATATAATAGGGGTAAAAATTTCGCTTTTTAGTTCTCCCTGTTACTGGACAGGATCATGGAGGGAGGGATTCAATGACCAAGGCTCCTGCCACGTGTGGGCAGCATCCTCGCTCACAGCCATGTCCCTGGTCGGGGAGGGATGCACATTCCACTGCACTTGCTGGCCAGTGCTCAGCCACACGCAAGTACAAAGGGGATACACTTATCCATGCACGGCCATGCTTCTGAAACAAATTCCTTTGCTCCTCTTCAGCATAGTGGAGGATTGAGATGCAAACAGAGGTGGATACAGAAACTACGCTTCTGTTCTAATGTGAATATCTAGCAGCTTAAACAGTGCGTAGAAACTAATGGCTGTATGTGGTGGGGGCATTGGATGCAAGTGCGCTGATTACAATTGGGAATTTGTAGTGAGTGCCAAAATACATTTTTACCTGGCGCTGTTGAGAGCTACTCTCACTCTGGTGTCACCGGCAGGATCCGCAGCACCTCCGCATTCCTCCCTTCCCTGACTGAAGAAGGGCCGCAGAGTGGGGGGAAAGGAGGCCCCGGAGAAGGTGAAGAGTAGAGACCGGTGATCCACATGGTACACCGAGAGCCTGCCCGCCTCATAGTCCAGGAAGAGACCCACAGCCCTGAGGGGCGCACGTGGGGTCAGGAGGGTGGAGGGGTCAGTGAGAGCTTTGTATTCACCATCTCTGAGAGACACTGTCCAGTATCCATTTTCAGGTGATGGTTCGAGTTCCCCCACCCTGCTCACAGCCTCGTCACACACCCCCAGGGTCAAGTTAGTCTTGTCCTCTCCTTCCACCTCCCAGTAATGCCTCCCGGAGCTCAGCCTCTGTGTCCCTAGGACATCAGAAAATGTTGTAAATCTCTGAGGGGAGAAGGGCACAATCTCTTCTATGTCTCTGTGTCTCACGCTCCTGCGGTCCTGAGACAGGACGAGGCTCCGATGAGCGGTGTCCGGATCCAGGGTCACCGCAGCTGCAGGAGAGAGAGAAGAGATGAGAGCTCAGAGAGCACCCGTCCACAATAAACACATCACTCATACTCAGCCGGTCGCTGCAGCAAGAGAGCTTCATTCAATCCTCGCTCGAGTGGCATCATTTCCATATCAGCAGCACCCCGTTCAATCACAGTAATCATAACAATGTATCACCAATGTCACAGTTTTATTCCAAGACGCACTTCGTAGTGCAGTACTGTAGTCTGTAAGTAACAGGTTATTATGCTTCTGTTCACAACTGAATCAAGAGGGGAGTGTGGACCCCTGAGCTGGAAGGTTTGGGAACAGGAGCTCTGAGCTACTGGCTTTCATCAAATGTTTAACACTTGAAGCAGAAAACCATCTGACTGATAACATTCTGCTGCGGGGATCCCTGCAGGGCTCAGTGGTGCTCATTTTAACCCATAAAAATGTCCTGTGCTCTACTTACTGGGCAGCTCAGCTCCTGATAATTACCAACTGGCTCTTTGGCAACTGACTTGACCCAGCTCATCACCTGGAATTAGATGAATTCAGGGAGAAGAGGGCACACCACTACCTATGCACTACCAGGCTGATAGCAAGCCTTCCGGAAGTGACGCTTGGGCCTAGCGAGACGCAGCGACAAACTAGAAGTTATGTAACACCCACACAGGAGAAGCCACTTTGTTTGGGACACTGGTTTGAGAGGTGGGGTGGGGGGAGATCCCTGAGCAGGGCCTGAGATTTCATAAAATGGGACATTATAAGGAGATCCAAGCCGGATAATGTATGGGTGGGATCCCATATGCAATCTCAGGGGAGTATACGAGTTGCCGATTCCCAGTTTTATAGTTTTTTGCGAAGCATGCTGGCCCCACTAAGTGGCCGCGTGGACCCCTCCCTGAATTTAGCCCACTCGAGGCCCGAATGGTGTTCGAAACCACTCATGAAAAGGGGACCCCTGAAGTTATATGTAGGTAGAGAGGCAGGGGAAAGACTGCCAATAAAGCACAAATAGAATACTCTACCTATATCATTTAGAATATGCTATGTGTCATCTATTTAGAGGTTTAGAGATATACATAGAGGAAACATATTCAACAGCGCCAACGCGCTTTTCGATGAAACATCCTTTCTTTGGGTATCACCTTCTTCACGGCATATGGTGCATATAGACAGAGAAGGCAATGGGACCTGTCAAGAGCAAAATATGATTTATACAAATTAATCGCTACACATATATGGTTATTATTAGTGCAGTAAGTATAGCTTTGATTCAGTGAATACAATAAATACGTTTCATACTCTCTAGGAAGCAATGGTCAGTAGCACAGAGGGTCAAAATCTATGACAATATAAATTCAAAAAATATAACAAAAATCAAGAAGAACAACTGTACACTAGGATAGGGACAGAATAAAAAAGAAATCAAAGTAAAAATGCAAAGAGAAATAAAGATGAAGACAGAAGCATTCAAATCGAAGCGAGTTGATGGGCCATATCAATAACCCAAAAACGTTTATACATCCAAATATCCTCCCAAAGGATGTGACTACCCAAGTTTGAATCACGGTAGCCCAAAAGTACATCAGAACAATTATCCCAGCGTTGACATAGGGGTGCAGAAGTTCTCGGCAAGGAACGGGTATACACGTTCCTGGGAGAAAAGTCTAATATCTTTTCTGAGTTTCTCAGTCTTTCTTTTGAGTAAATACTCACAGAAGGAATCCAATTCAAGTGAGATTTCCTCCAATTTCTTTTTACCCTCTTCTACACTATTGGACTGCTTAAGGTTCCCCTCTAATTCCTGGATTTCTTTGTTAAGTAACTGGACAACCTCTCTGGCTGTCTCAATAATGAGGATCATCCAGTCCCTGGAACATCTATTGGAAATGAGTGCCCATTTTTCCAGGAACTGTCTGATTTCCACAAATAGGCCAGGAATATTTTTCACTCTGAGGCCGATAGGGAAAGTGCCGGATTTTAAATACTCGAGCATGAAGTTGGTATGAGACTCGGTACGTTTTGTTTTTTTCTTTAAAGTAAACAGCTTAGTCCATTCCTCGTTGAGGCCTTTGGATAAAGTGAACGGCCTATCGCCATCGGAAGACTGACCTAATAAGCGAGCAAATTCTTCCTCAGTGAAACCAAAGGTTTTTATACTATCCATGGGAAGATACAGATTCAAAATTTCAGAATGACAAAATAAGAACGAAGAAAGATAGAAAAAAAATTGAAAAACAGTAACACGTATGCAGAAGTCTCATAAAGGAGACCAATAGGTCACATGACAACCCAACAGCTCAAGGGCTGTGAAAGTACAACCACTCATGAAAAGGGTACCCCTGAAGTTACATGTAGGTAGAGAGGCAGGGGAAAGACAGCCAATAAAGCACAAATAGAATACTCTACCTATACCATTTAGAATATGCTATGCGTCATCTATTTAGTTGACCACTCTGGCTAGACTACAAACTCAATTATTCACATCATCTAGGATAATCTGAACATTGCTTTATTTCTTATTTTTAGTCTTTTTCAATACAAATATATTAATATATTCACAAATAAATATCCTATCTAAAAGGTTGCAGAAACATTAGATCTCATTGCAAAACCTTCCACTTGTAACATGCATACAATTTCATGCTCAAACATCCTCGCACAGACCACAGATACATACATGACATTTATGTCAAGAAGCATAATATGCACCAAGTCCCTCAATGTATATACCAATAATGTACAAGCAACTTTACCAACTCAGATTTTCATGACATCACAGTACATAGATAGATAGGATATTTATTTGTGAATAGTCCACGATGGAGAGGTAGCCAAGCCATGTTTGGAAAGGGGAGAGAAGTAAGTATACACTTGTTTGTAGGTTTAGTTTGAGATGATTGAGAGCCCTCTAATGCTGAATTTTCTGAAATGCTGCATAGGGAGGAGATCTTTACATATAATTCTGTCATTGACAAATTAGTGGTATGATCTGCCTGTAGGGTAATGTCAAAACTAAAACCCTGAGGACCAATTTGTATGAGAAACATGGCCAAGAAAGAGGCTAACTTTTAGGTGCTGTGAGTGATTTATCCAAGAAGAGGAAAACAAACTCAAGATGGTACTATGTAGACATATGAAATCTTTTAGTGTCCAAGTAGAGACTTATAATTGACCATACTAATGCTGCAACATTTCTATGAAGACCAATAAACATGGGCCACCATTAAAATATAGAGAAGAAATAGTTTCTTTACTGCAACCTGGTCATAAGTCAGATGGAAACGTATCCAGCCGGTTATTTTCCAATAGGATAAAATTACTTGAGTCGTCAAGAAACTCTCCCGGGCTTCGGAAAGAATTTACGCCCTGACACTGTATAACTTCTTTGTTTTAGATACTCTGGGTTTTCAGTTATTTTTTAATAGAGCATCAAATAGCCTGCTTTATAGAAGTCAGGAATTGGTCGAGTAAGGGTCCAGATAATTACTTATGTATTTTAAAAGTATATCAGGAAAGGGATCAGCTGATGGTTTGACAGTTTGAGATGGTGTTAGTGTTAATCCATTTAAAGACAACCAGTTGGATGAGGATGTTCTGTGAAACAGCGTATGTAGATGTTTGTGACAGGGTATATGTAGTGACAATTTTCTGGTGAAAAAAATTGAGCAAATTCTTTACATTTCACCTCTAGTTCGTATGGGAGAAGGAGGAGTAATGGTAGGTTGTAATCAATTTGACGAAAGTCCAAGAGAAAAATCCCATTTTGGAACAACAGAGTTTCTATCCACACATTCACAGCTCTACCCAATCTCTCACCAGGATAAGGCACCGAAAATCATCCCCAAACCAAACTTCAGTGTATTTTATTAAAATTCATAAGTCATATGGCTTCACACAGTCAGAAGTTCATAAAACACAAAAATTAAAACAGTTAAAAATCTCCAAAAAGATACCAATACAATAAATGTACACATAAAACAATACACACACAACAATGCAAGACAACGGGAGATTCAGTAAGAAAAATTATTGTTTTCTTATCAGCAGGAAAAAGGAGACATATGATCAAGATCAGCTATTTTCCTAGTTGGTAATGTCAACATTCCATAATTCGGAAAACAGGTGTCGGTACAATCTATATTCTCCCTCCTATGTATGCGTCGACGCGTTTCGGTGGGAATCAGGAAATAAACGACCACCTTCTTCAGGACAAATATTCTATTCTCCCATACAGTCAATATACAATCTTATATATAGGACGTGTTTGAATGATGGCTACTAAAGGGATCTCAGCCTCCTCCTCATGCCTCATCAAAGTCACTCAGTAGAGTCGCATACCAGTTGGTTGACCCATCAATCTGTCATCCTGTGTATTGATAGTTCACTAGGTACAGGTATTGGTGGTAAAGTAATCTTTCATGACTCGATGAATTGATTAGTTATTATTCCTTGAGCAGAGACGTAGTATGTGGGAGACTCTTTTCTTCCCTCACAGATAAAAGCACGATAGTCCAATTCCTAAATGCTTTCAACAGCGCGTATGCGTCGTATACCATCTCCGGGTCCCAACGTGTCGACCAAATCAATTATCAATTTGAGACTTGATAAAACAGCATATATTGTTTTTATGTTAAGACATAATTTTTGCAGGACAAACTGATGTGTTTTGTTTCCATATCCTTTTCGTAACTCTAAAGGATTCTTTTTCTTCAGTCAAATGGACAGTGAAAAATTATGTGGAAACTATGCCATTCAGTCTTTTTGCCTTAGGAGAGGCTAAACCATTCTATCATTGGAGTGCAAATTTGATGATATGATATAAAAAAAAAAAACTATAAAGCGCACATATACCTGAATGCGTCTTGGCGCTGCAACTATTCAATTAAATACTCAGGGCCCAAACTGTGTAACTCTTTGTAGGTGATGCACAGGGCCTTGAAGGTAATACACTGCTTGATAGGTAGCCATTGTAACCTTCTTAAGGGTTAGCAAGTCAATTTATAAAATAGCACCCTATTCAATGCAAATATGGCAAATATATAGAAAGATTTTTAGTCCTTAAGCATTCCTTTCAAAATCAAGAGTCCAAAAATCATTTGGCGTGTTAAGTAGCTTGTTTAACTTCGTCTTGATACAGTTAAACATTCAGTACAGTTGTACTGAAAAATTGCAGATGTTTCCACTGGTAAGTAGTTTTTTCACTTCTTCTTGATACAGTCAAATATTCAGTACATTTGGTCCGGTACTGAAAAATTACAGATGATTCAGCCGACACATGTTTTGTCCAACCTTTGGACTTTTTCAAGGCTATATCTAAAATAATTTATTTTCCCGGAGGTATAATAGTGAAAAGTGGGAGGCAAAATGCTTCCGGTTATTAGGCCAAATATAGCTGGAACAGAACGAGCTGTTGTCAATGTGATTTTTCAGAATTAGAAAAAGGTGTATTCGCTAAACATAACAGTTCATCCTTAAATACGGTCTGATGGGGGGAGCCAGAGAGCCCACGGCAAGATGGCCGCACATTAGCGCAGTTCCGCGGGC
The DNA here is from genome assembly GCF_964204655.1 of Triturus cristatus. NCBI lineage: Eukaryota > Metazoa > Chordata > Amphibia > Caudata > Salamandridae > Triturus > Triturus cristatus. Next base: position 66,388,225 of record NC_140579.1, on the reverse strand, counting down.
TGGGTTCTCACTATCTGGAACAAATCCGCGTCAACACCAGTGACCATTAAGAAAAACTATGCGCAGGAAAACAGGACCTCAGTGAATAGGGGTGTACCAACCCACCACATTAGTACCCAAAATCCCAAACCGACTAGCTATAGTGTCTCATACGTTCTCCAATTATCATGAAGCTACAAATCATTTTTTTAATCAATATTACCATTATTGCTTATTGAAATAGAACTGTCTCCGTAATAACAAAGTCATTCCAAACGAGTTATTATGAAGGAGGTGGTAAGTTCATCAAGGTGTGTGATCTGAGGAATGCAATTCCCTCTAACAGATCATCCCTATCATTGGTAGAAAAAGGGGATGCCATCCAATTAATTAAGTCGAAGGAACAAACATGCTCCTAATAATCTGATGCCTCTAAAAGCAGAAGTGGGCAACTTGCGTGATATTCGATGAAACTCCGTTGCAGGACGTTCTGCGCAACCGCACAGACATTCCATTCAGCCAATACTCCAAGTGCAGCCGCACGCGCCATACGGCCATCCCCAGAACAAGCCTGGTCATGAGTCTCTGAGGAACATATCAACTGGTTAAAATCAAGGACTGGACATGATGTGTTGGAGAGGCGTATATCCATTGCCCAACAGAAGGGCATCGCTTACAGTAAAACACTGGTTGCATGCAAGTAAAATAGGCAAAGCGAAAAGTTAATCCATAACTGACGCCCAGCGTGGCTAATGGCAAGCATCCAAAAACTTGTTGAATGCGATCACGGTACAGTTGCAGTTGGCCTGGTCTGTGCAGTACCACAAGATGAGCAGCCATTACGCAACAGGAACAGGAGAAGCAGGATTCCAGCACCTAATACCAATACTAAGGGGAACCCTCCGAAGACACTGGAAAAAATAGAATGAATAAAAGCCGTTATTACTCCAAATATCGTCTGAAAAGAAGTCACAAGGCCAGATCCCACACGTTTAAAAAAATGTAGAAGGCCTTTAGTGTCAGACGCATTAAATATTTGGTGTATAAACTCTCCAAAATGCAGTGGGAGGTTAGTGTTCAGAAGGGACTGTATCTCACTAGAAGTCCTAGCCACCTGTAACTCGAAGGTCTCTCAGGCCGAAGTGAGAGCCACCTCTTGTTGGAATAATAGCGCTTTGAGCCTGCTCAGCTTGTTGAAATCAGTTTTCAAATTAGGAATGGAATGCTAAATTGAACTATCTAGACTACCATGTGAGGGTGGAAAAAGCACATTGCTACAACAAGTTACGTACTGGGAAACTGTTACTAAATACAGAACTCCTGCTCGAAATCACAGCAGTCTTGGTTGTTTAAAATAAGATAGCTGGCATTCATAAGCAGGTAAAAGCGGGAATTATTGACGGTACTGGGGTCCCTTTTATAAAACAATCAAGATTGGGCACCGAAACGTTACAAGCCCCGTGCAACTTAACATGTTTGCAAACCAGTCCTCCCCTGTAAGAAAAACTTCCTTACCCTCCCTCTGACAACTGTAAGTGAAAGGTAGGGACCACAATTCATGTAGAAATGCATTACCCAGTGGTTCAAAACGGCCAATCGAAAAATGTTGCATGCATGATTTAAACTGAAACAGCAAAAAAGGGAGAGAGATAACCCTATGAATTAACCAAACAACAGGGTCCACTTACACTACCCAGAACGGCAAGGGCTCCAATTGTTCAATATGCAAAAGTGTATATGCAGCATCTTTCATGTACATAAATCATTGTTTATCAGTCAGATTAAATGGCAAACAAAAAGCAGTGGCATTCAATTAATCCCAAGGTATTTTTCCCATTTTAAGAGTTTGCAATGTCCATGCAAATTGCATAACAGATCTTAACTGATTTTGACCATGATATAACACAGAGACATCACTTTGAACAGTATCAATAACAGATAAAACAATATTATCCAACGTATAAATGTGTGAGGAAAGTGTGTTGATGATGTTGTCTACTACGACAAAAACCTTTTAAAAATTGGCTTGATCAATTTGGCACAGACGAAAAGCAGCTTCAATCTACGAAAGCTTCCATATTTCATTGTAGGTGGCATAAAGAAATCGCTTAGCTCTAGGGTTCCTAGGTCCTAAGATGAAATCAGACAGAATGATGTCATGCGACAACAGAGAAAGATGTTGTTTTACAGATGCCAGCGTGGAATGTTCCAACCATTGTTGGCATAATTTACCCACCGAATATGCAGTGACCGAATGTGTAAGGGTATATAGAGGATCAGGTCTAGTCTGAATGAAACCAGGCGTAACATTATTAAAACGCAATTGGCATGCATTTGTATTAGTTTGCCACACCAACCACCCGGTAGAATCAATTTCAGAGACATTGAAAGTGTCATTTCGCAACAAAGCCTACAATGCCTTAATAGTATAATTTGTCTGAGAGCGCCAATCGTCATACTCCGCTAGGGACGGAATGGATGGAGTATTTACATTTTTGACAGTTGGTAGGCCAAAACAAGTGGTTTGGTACACTGTATCATTTAAAAATAACATTTGAGCTGGGATCAGGCAGGCACGACGTAAAGCTTCAGTTCCCTGAACCTGCCAAGGCATCGTGCCCCAGATTGATTTTAACTCAACGGTCTCTTTTCAATGATCGCAGCCCTGTGTAGCCAATTTAGTTCTAAACAACTTAGCGTAAATCAATCAATCATGTCACTTGTAAAGAGCACTACTTAACTGTGAGGGTCTCAAGGCGCCGGGGGACGGGTGGTGCTGCTACTGCTCGAAGAGCCTGGTCTTGAGGAGTCTTCTGAAGGCCAGCAGGTCTTGGGTCTGCCGTAGGTGGGTTGGGAGGGTGTTCCAGGTCTTGGCGGCGAGGTGGGAGAAGGATCTGCCACCGGCAGTTGTTCTTTGGATGCAGAGGACTGCGGCGCGGGTGAGGCTGGCGGAGCTGGCGGGTGGGGGTGTAGAAGCTGAGTCGTCTGTTGAGGTATGCTGGTCCGGTGTTGTGGAGTGCTTTGTGTGCGTGGATGAGGAGCTTGAAGGTTATCCTCTTGTTGACGGGGAGCCAGTGCAGGCCTCTCAGGTGGGATGTGATGTGGCTGCGGCGAGGGATGTCGAGCATCAGACGTGCAGAGGCGTTCTGGATGCGTTGAAGCCGTCTCAGGAGTTTGGCCGAGGTTCCTGCGCAGAGGGAGTTTCCGTAGTCCAACCTGCTGGTGACGAGGGCCTGGGTGACTGTTATTCTCGTTTCGGTGGGGATCCACCTGTAGATCCTGCAGAGCATGCGGAGGGTGTTGAAGCAGGAGGAGGAGACGGCGTTGACTGTAGGAGAGTAGGATCTGCTTCACATGGGTACCCCCACTTTTTGCTGGTGTTTCACTGTTTTTCGACCTTAGTCTGGCTGTGGCCCTGCTAATCAGGACCACAGCCTAGCTGCTTCCTCTCCAAAATGGTTTCCATGTACATTAGGTACATATCTAATTGGATTCTGGAGTGCCTTGGCATTCCTTCATCTATAAACCATGTCACTATTATTAAGGGAAATCCCTCCCTAATTATCTTTTCTTTAAAGGGCTATACCACTATTTACAAGTTAACATTTCCTATATACCATGTCTGACTCTGACTCAGACGAGGCTTCTGCCCCTACTCCTAACATAGACAACGAAGCCCTGCAAAAAATATCCTTCATAAGGAAATGAGGTCCTGCATGTTTGAGACCTTAAGTCAGATCATGTCCTCTAAAAGGTCACTCCTCGATGAGGATTGAATCACAGAAATTCCAAACCCCTACTCTGACAACATCACTGAATTAAGGGGTAAAAGACTTAAGAAAACTAAAAACATTGATAATAGCAATATAGGAGGTCCTAGCACCTCATCAATTCAGGGAGGTCTTAGCACCTCAACTACTAATGGAGGTCCTCGCACCTCGAACTCCCAAGGTGTCCCTAGCAGCACAATTTATCTGGGTGTCCTTAGCGGCACAAAACATCTGGGTGTCCCTAGCGGCACAAAATATCATAATGCTCTTTACAATATGGGAGATAACAAATCTAATGATATAGAATCCTCAGACACACCTGATGAGTATGTCCTTGATCTTGATGAAGATGATCAAGAATTTTACAATCAAAAAGAGGAACTCCCATCATCCTCTAAAGACATTATATAACATTATATATAAGAAATGTTTCCCCCATTAAATCTGAAACACCCAAGAAGTTCTGAGTGGTTCCCTCAGGACCACGTCGCAAAATTAATTTAAAATGGTTAAGAAACCTCTTAGAAAGGGACACTCGTAACATCCTTAGAGCTGAATGCTCTAGACCTTCTATCGAGGATAAAACCTGCTATACCCCCAACTTGGACCCTGAACTCATTAAATTCCTATTCAAACTTGGACGTGATCCAAGAAAAGGGATGGAAAGATCCCTGAAAGGGTGCCAAGATCGTCTTCTTGACGTACTGGGACCATTAGCTAGAATCCTAGATTCCGCAGAAGACAGCCACATCAATGGCACCCCTCTTTTAAATGTAGTTCCAAGCAGATAAGTTCATTTTCCTTCATTACCATTATTCATTAGGTCTCGCCTGACCCAGCGCATGCGCTGGTCTGGCGAGACTTTTTGAGAGGGCTCCAAAAAGTGCTACCAGGTCAGCCTAGAGCTACAGTGCATGTGAGCGGGCGCACGCGCCACGCTTTTCCGAGATTACTTTCACTTTCGCAGCCGCATTGTTATCTCACTTCTCCCCAAACTGATACTTCTTCTGCCTTCTCTGCTATTTTTCAGCTCTCTACCTCCAGTTCCCCTCTCCCTGTTACACTTTAGCACTTCTCCCCAACACTCATTCACTTACTGCAAATCTATTATGAGCTTGTTCTCTCTGCCACTCACAATTCTTTACATTCTTTCTCACTGTCCCCCTACCCTTCCACTTATTTGTTCTCGCCACCCCTTGCCCTTCCACTGTGTCCCCTTTCTCACATTCTTATGTCATTCTCTCCCGGCCTTTCCTAAAATAATTTACCAAGTTCTCTTTCACCCATATTGTTTATTTCACCACTGATTTCTCTCTTTATGTCTCACCCCCCTGGCATAGCCGCATCACTCTCTTGCTTGCCCCCACTCATTTGAAATCTTAGACCTGCATCCCACCTGCCTAAACACCTCTCGGGCTCACTCCATAGTCAGTATCTCAAATGCTATGCATGTCATTCTCACCTTCAGGCTGTCTTTGTCTGCCTTTCCCTGAAATGCTCTTTTCAGTCATTGCTTCACTATTCTTTATTTCTCCGCATATATCTCTTCTCTGTATTTCTCTGCCTGTGTCTTTGATTCTCATCTTCCCGTTTTTAGGGTTCCCATCTCTTTTTATATATCACCCTCTTATTTTACTTCTGCTTCTCTCTTTTCCTTTGCTCTCCTACCTTTTCCCCTTCTGCTCAGAATTGGTAAGAGTACTTAGCTCAAAATTCTAGAATTCTCTTTCATACCAAAGATGCCTCGCACTATGGGTGCAGAACCCACTTTCTTTGAGAATTTCTGGTGTACTGCAATGCCATGAAGGCTCAGATAGAGAGTACGCAGCCTGAAATCAGAATTATTCAAAGGCCCATTAGGCAACAAAAATCTTAAGTGGAACAGACAAAAATTGGGAGGAATAGGAAAATGATCTACGTCAGATTCATAAGGAATTCTGATAGCATCTCCAGGGATAGGAGAAAAACAAACTAAATAAATGAATAGTGTCTCTAATAGATCAGGAAAAGTTTCTCAACAATTGGACAGAGACCTGTGAGGAAAATGAAAAGTCTCTGCCTCACTTCCAAAACCAAGGGTTTTCATACACATTTTACACACGGGTAATAAGCTGAAACTACAAATATAGCATGACATGACTAATGATAATAGATATTGAGCAAATCAGAATGATGATCGTCACAACAAGAACTGCTCACCCATTTCTAAGTCAGATGAATTCTTCCATTAGCTTACACAGCAACAGCACACTCGAGAGATTTACAACACAATGTAAAACATTTTCAAACAAAGACTCATACACCAGCGTACGAACGAGTGTCCTGCACAATGTTACATTAGGTACATCAAGAACGGCTCATTCACAACACATGCTCTCTGAAGAAAATAGCCAATTTCATCACTGCGTTTCTGTGCTTTGTGAAAATAGGGGGGAGACAAGACATGAAGGGGGACATTAATTGGGAGGGGCAATGAGCAGGAGGACGATGAACAGAACACCAAACACCATCCATTTGAATAAAATAGTGCTTCTGTAGAAATTTGGCATAACTAAACTATATTAATATACACACTTCTAAACCGCTACGTAAAATTGTTTCACGTGCACAATTAATAATTCATTGTGTACAACTATATTAATTATAGAAATCATTATTAGTCAAAAATAATTTGTCACCCAAATTTGCACATTTAAAAAGAGCTTTAAAACTCCCATCTAGTGATACTCCTCTTGATACATCCTTCCCATCATGAGATCTCATCTATCCTATTTTTCCAAGCCCATCATGCCCTCCTCTCCTGATCTATCCTGTTATGCGGTCTGCCATGCTTGGATCTGCCCAGACCATTCTCAGCTATCACATGTTCTTTTGTCACTCTATTGTTTTGCATCTTCTTTGGCCTCTAATACCTACTTGTTCCAATTCTCACTCCATTCTTTTCTTTTCCACGATGTGTGTTCTCCCTACTTCTGTGCCCTCTTTAGTCCCATACTTCACCATTCCATGCTCTCTGATTCAGAAATCCTATGTCCTACTTCTCCCCACCCTGTGCTCCCCCATCGTGCATTCTCCTATCCTGTGCTGTCCCTTCTAGTGCTATATCCCTCATGTGCCATTCACATTCAATGCTCTATATGTGTGTGTTTTTCTATCCTATGGTTTGCCCAACTTATGCTTTTCCTAGCACTGTGATACTCCATCATGCATTTTCCGTTTCTATACTCCCTATTTCAATTCCCTGCATACTGCCCCTTCTATCCTGTGCCAACATAATGTACCCTCTCTTTCTGTGCTCTGTGATCCTATGTTCTCCATAATGTGCTCTTTGTGGTCTGTTGCATCCTGTGCTCCCGCATTCTATGCACCCAATCCTGTGACTTTCCAATGTGTTCTCTTACTTGATGTGGTTCAACCATTCTGCGCTCTTTTCCGTCTAGCCCTCTTCCATGTAGTGCTCCATCATCCTTTACTCTCTCATCCTCAGCTCAATTTTCACATGCCCTGAACTGTCCTGTCCTCTATCTCATTTTTTCTCTCCTTAATCCATCTCACTTTCATCCTGTGCTATCTTATAACTTGCTCTTTCTTATCCACTGTTCTCATCCATCCTCTGTACTCTCACCCTGTGCTTCATCACCCTAAGCTCTCTCATTCAATGGCTGCATTTTTGCATTTTATGCTACCAACAATGTGATGTTCGTCTGTGTGCTCCCCTTCCCCGTGTCATATTGTTCCTGTTTTTATTCATCTTGTTTACCGCCCATGCCACATGTGCTTGCTTGTATTCCCATTCTCCTATTATTGCATCCTATGCTGTCACTATTTTTAGTTGTGAGGTCCCTCATTCCATGCTCTCTCTTCTCTGTTTTGGTAGATTTCTGCTTGCCCATCCTGTCCTCTCTGATCACTGCATGAACACTCCCGTAATATACTATTTCTCATCATCCAAATCCAGGCCCTATGCACGCACCCTTCTGTGCCATTTCCCAACTTATATTCTCTTACATCTTTCTCTCTCCAAACTACAACTTTTGTTCTCTCCCATTCTCTGCTTCTCTCTTCCTATGCTCACCTATTTGGTCTTTTTCCCATCCTGCACTCTTTGGTTTTTCACTCAAGCAATATATGTTTTTGCTCTAGCATTGTGTTTTTTTTGTCTACAAAGTCTCTTTCCTATACTGTTCTTGCCATATTGTATGTGTGTAGAGAAGAGTCACGCAGGTGAAGAAGTTAAACTCTTTATTCAGTTACAACATAACAGCATCCTCAGCTTGTAGGTCATGCAGGCAAGTCAAAGTACAATCCCAGCACCGTCATCAACATTCTAAGGTGGCCTTCCTCCCAACATTCCACGACTGTACCAATGTCCTAATGGGGTGGGGGTGCATGGCCTATACCAAGTGGGAGAAACTACAACACATCTTCCCCCCCATGCAAACGAGCACCGCAAGGTCAGATTAACCTGGGGGAGGAAGAAAACAACACAAACTTACTGAGTGCACCTGGCCCCAATGATACTCCGTGAGGAGGAGAGGAAAAGTCTACTACCCCATGCTATAGTGCTGCTGCCAGCTGGGAGCGTTCTTTTGCCGGCCCCCTCTCCTCGGTTGTGTCACTTCCACCCTCTCTTCATTACCTTGTCCCCTGGGGCACTCTCCATTGGGCCTTTCCCTCTCGCCCCCTGCCACCCTGTCCATGCTCCATTTCTTCCCATCCTCCATGACCACCACGTTTCTCTTGACCTCCTTAATTCTTCCCTGGGGGTAATACTTTCCCCCCTTTCCCCTCATGATCTCTGGTTTCTTGATGTGCACCATTTGCCCTGGAAGAAAGGACCTCTCCTTGACACCCCACTTCCTGTCATACCACTCCTGATATTTACCCTGTCGGGCTACCGTACGGTTCCAAAATTCCTCCTTGTCGATTTCCCCCCTCTCTTTTGGGCACAACCAATTAGGGGACAATTTAGATCCTGCCTTCCTTCCCCTCAACAGTTCAAAGGGGGTATGACCTGTTGAGAGACTGGGTGTAGTGTGGTATGCCCAGAGCATGTTTCTAATGGCAGGTTCAATGGCCAACCCTGAATTGTTCGCCAGTTGTATGCATTCTTTTAGCATTCTGTTCGCTCTCTCTACCTTCCCATTGGCTTTAGGGCAATAAAGAGGCGTGCGCACATGTGTTATGGACATGTCCTCAAGGAACTCTCTCATCTCTTCCGACACAAACTGTACACCATTATCTGTGACGAGGGATGAGGGAATCCCTTCTTTAGAGAATAATTCGCTCATGAACTCCATCAGTGTCTTGGTGTTGATGGTGTTCACGAATTTACAGGTTATCCAGTTCGAATAGTAGTCAATGATTACCAAGAGGTACCACTCCTGAGGTCCTTTGGCCCGAATAGGCCCCGTAATGTCAAATCCGAGCTTGTCCCATGGTACCATTGGGATTTCCACAGGAACGAGTGGAGCATGTCTTATGCTTCTTGACTTGTCACTCATACTACACGCGAAACAATCTTTCACCTTGTCCTCCATTAACTGATCCATTCCTGGGAACCAGAAATCCGCTCTCAGACGAGCCTTGCACAAGCTCCTGCCCATATGTCCCTCATGGGTGAGATCAATTATTTTAGACCTTAGACCCTCAGGAGGTACAATTTTCCCTGCCTTGAGCAGTTGTCTCCCCTCAATGGACAAGTCATTCCTTACGTTCCAGAACGGTTGAATGTTTTCTGGCAGGTCCCTGCACCTGTTGGGCCACCCTTTCGTCACCAGACCCCTCACCTCACCTAGGATCATGTCTAGGTCCATTTGCTGATCCCATTCCTCTCTTGCCACCGCAGGGATCTTCACCTCCATCACCATCTCCTTTTCCACACTTTCTTTTATAGGTGATCTTGAGAGAAAATCTGCCACTTTATTTTGTTGTCCTGGGACAAATCCTACTTTGTAGTTAAATACTTGCAATCCCAGGAACCATTTTGCAATCCTTGGCGTTACGTTCTCCAAATTTTTTTTCCCAAACAAGCCCACAAGCGGTTTGTGGTCCGTGTATACTTCAAACGGCATACCCCACACATAGAAATTTAAGTGCTTGATCGACCAGTAAACCGCCAATGCTTCCTTCTCAATAGTTGAATAATTGGACTCTGCCGCTGTCAAGGATCTTGAAGCAAAAGCCACCACCTTCACACCCTCCTCTGTACTTTGTGACAGCATTGCCCCTATTCCTTTGCTGCTTGCATCCATGGTAATCATAGTGTCCTTCTTTACATCAAAATTTCCAATGTACGGCGCGGTGGCTATGGCTTCCTTTATGTTTTTTACTGCCTCATCCTGTTCCTTCGCCCACGTGAACTCACACTTTTTTTTAAGCATTTCTCTCAAGGGTTGGGCCATCATGGCAAAATTCTTGATGAACTTTGCCATATATTCCGCCAGACCGAGGAATGAAAGCACTTCCTCCTTGTTCGTCGGTGTTGGCGCGCTTCTCACTGCTTCCACCAAACTATGCTTGGGTTTGATTCCTTCCTCCGATATTATGTGTCCCAAATATTCTACTGATGTGACCCCCACCTTGCACTTGCTCTCCTTCGTAGTAAATCCAACCTCCTTCAATCTTCTTAGGACCCTTTCGTCATTCATCTTGTGCTCCGCCTCACTTGTGCCATAAATCAATATATCGTCCTGGAAGCACATGCACTTCTGGCAATCCTTTAGTACATGCTGCATGGCTCTTTGGAACGCCGAAGCTGCAGATGCCAGACCAAACGGCATTCTTAAGAACTTGAAGTTACCAAAGGGAGTCGTGAACGCCGTCAACGGCTGTGATTCTGGGTGCAATCTTATTTGATAGTAAGCGTGTTGAAATGTGGATTTTCCTGATCAGTTATGTCCCCTATCTTGGACCCCAACGGTTCTATGTGCATGTCACAAGTACATGTATGTTCCCTCCAGTTCCAGTTTCCAAACGCAAACATATGTGCGTCCACCGTCAACATGTTCTCTGTCAGATCCGCCATCAATGGGCTGGATATTCGATTCCTAAGTATGAAAGGCCACCGACTTTATATGGCTAAGTTACTCCATTTTTACAGTTCAGGCAAGTAGGCCCGATTCTGTCCTCAAAGCCTTCCCTGCTCTCTGTCTCTGACAGCTTCAGCTTGAGCTCGCATCTGTATCCATGAACTTTGTCCTACTCCCTGTGCAGCTAACGGTGCCTGCCTCGGCCAGTTTTGCCTGCCTGCCAAGAAGCTGTATTTCACCTTCGAATTATCTACTTTGCTCTTCAGCCGATGCATTCCTGTCTAGTGATTTAGGTAAACATTTCCTTTAGCCCACAAGCAAAGGACTCGGCCTTTCCGTCCTCCTGCAAGTAATTCATAGCCCTGTTGCCATGGAAAGTTTTCTGCCCCTCGCATCTCATATAGACACTTAGACGCTTGTACACGCACACACAGTCAGTATAGAATAGATTCTGTCCGAGAGTCTTTTCTTGTGGATAACATAGTTCTCTAAACATAGGATGTTAGATATGATTTGGGATTAGGTTGACTTGACCCCCCAGACTTCTCGTCTCCACATGTAGAGCTAAATGTCAAGTCCCCTTCACCCCCTAGTTGCACGTCAATCACACGTCATGCTGCTGCGCGCGCATCTATGTTAAGTATTATCTTATAGATCCACCTATGCATGATAATCAGAGCCAATCATGTTTCTTTCTGCTCCTTATTACGCCTAGTTTCGATTACGTACCACTATGTCATTTCTCTTATCAATTGTTACGCCTTTTGCATTCGTTTCATTGTAATGTATGACCTATAAAAGTTACTTCTTGTCAATAAAGTATTGTACTTCACTTCCTGAACCCTCGTGGTGACGGAACCTGAAGGCCGCCACTCGAGTCGGCCATTTTGGAATAAAGCCCATTCAGAAAATCTCTTATACCACGGATTCTGCCTCTTGTTATTCTGAGCTATTTTACTTTATTTTAGATTCCGCATGAAATTCAGTCAAGGTAAAAAGAATGTTTACCACATAATGGCGCCCGAACAGGGACACTTTCTCATCTCACGCGCCGGCGGTGCGTTGCAGGCCCGGTCTCCTGCCACAGCTGGACGGACCATAAACGCGTACCAGCAGGATTTCCTGTAAGCTCCCTCCGGTCAAACGGGGGCGACTGAGGCTGCGATCAACCCAGACGAGGCGGTGAGAAGTGCGAAGTATCCCGACCAGAGCCTAGCTGAGAGAGCAAGATCCGAGGTATACAGAGGCCCACCAGGTTTTCGAAATCCCGATGTCCAGAGGGTCCGCTGTCCGCAGTCATCGAGTCCCGTTCTTTCTCTGAGGCCTTCCGTTTCAAGGAGCTACTCGGTGAGTACCATCGCCGGGGAGGCGTGTTGACAGCACATAGGTTGTGCCGGTCAAGACGGATTTGGGTACACAAATCCGGTCTGCACTGTTTAGCAGTGTATATGTACTGTTTAGCAGTATATCAAGTATTCCGAAGTATCTAGTTTTGTCAAGAATTCTGCTTGGTGATTAGTTATGCAGACTGTCATCATCGTCGGTCATTTTTAAATGTTTAATGTTTAATGTTTAAAGTGTTCAAATGTCTTGCATATTGTGGTATGAATGATTGTTCATTGTTCACCGTTCATTATTGTGTTTTTAGTATTAAGTGAATTCAAGAGTAAGTATCAGATCAGTTGTCAAGATGCCGCTCTTCTCGAAGTTAAGACAGATTACTACCAGAAAAGGGGTGCTTGAAGAAGCAGTTCCTATTCCTCCTAGGGACACCCCAGGGCATTTTATGTATCACAAGCATGGCTTAGATGCCATATTGTTTCTTGATTTATGGGTAGATTATACCAAGGGATTGCCGGAAAGTCAAAGGTGGCCCGCAGCGGGAACCTGGGATGCAGAGTGCATCATGAAAGTGGAGGAAGAGTTATGGAAAAGAAAGGTCAGACAGTCACAGAAAGACGCTGTTGAGTTATGGCGTAAAGAATCTCATAGACGTACAGAAAAAGCACGTAGACAAGAAGAGAGGAGTAAAGAGAGTTCAAAGGAAGTTCAAGAAAATATATTAATTGAGGAAGGTATCCGAGTGAAATCAGAACAAGTAGATAGACAAAGAAACGCTCTTATGAGTGGTATGTATCCCCTCCTAGCCGAAGGACTACCTAAGGCTGTTCCAGAGATGCCAAAAGACTTGCCACCCCCATTATTTCCAATTAAGGTACATCCAAAAGGGCATCCCAGAACCGCAGAAGATGTTTTTCTTTCCTCATATCTAGATGACGCAGCTCCCGAGTATGCTAACCCCACACCACATAGACCGTCTGGCGGAGGGGTTCAACGTCAGGATCAGGTATCTGTCCCCGTGCAACAGCAAGTCCCGACACGAGCTCCGGCAAGCACATCTGTTTCCGCATCTGTCCCCGCAATCGATTCTACAGTGGTATCGACACCTGTAGTTGCTGTATCACGTTCGACGAATCCATTCACACCCGACGCCCCTGAAGGGGCCACGGGAGGTGCAAGCAATACTTTTACGCCACCTAGAATAAATAAACTTGTTTTTCAAGAATCAGCGCATTCACGTACACCCAAATTCGTAAGTGAACGTACGCTTAAGGAACTCCTTATAGATTGTAGATATGACCCGGTGGTCGGTAAAGAGGACGAAATGGTCCTGGCATCATTACGTATCAGACGAGCCGCAGAGTATTTAGCGAGGTTACCAGGAATGATTACGCATCTAGATAAAATATATCATTTTGTCCAAACAGGGCGAGACCCAGAATGTATTAACAGAGCTATGGAATTCCAGAAAGTAGAGATACAGGGGGAACTGTTACGTTTCCTCATAAACTGTGTGATCAGAAATCAAGACCGTCCGGGGGTAGACCCGAATACAATGCTTACTCTTATAAGATGGAGCCAGAATATATCAGAAGGGAGACACGATAAAAAAAACTGTATAATAGCCATGTGCCGAAAAATCCGTAGAGAAATAGAACGTATTCATGAAGAAAGATTGGAAACAGACGAGTTCGAGCAAGATGAAGTGTCCGAATCAGGGAATTCCGCAAGACAGTCAGAGACCATAGCCTACGTAGGCAGAGGAAGATCCTGTGATAATACTAGATGCTTTTCTGATCCCATACACTCAGAATGTCCAAATAATAGCAGAACGTATCCGACGCCTGTAATAAATTTAAAGTCTCCTGAACATTTGTTTCAAGCCGCAGATAAAATACTACGAGAACGAAGGGGTTACCACCTCCTCGATTCCATGGATGAGCAAGAATTAGCCAGATCAGCCGTTCACTGGATTGACAGTTCTGAAAAATACGGTGATGAGACCGTAGCACACACGTTTTTTAACCTTAGTGCAGATGAACAACGTTTAGCTGGAATCTATATGATTCAGCAACTCCTTATACTATATAAGAGCCAACATGCTGACCCTGGTCCTTTACCTGATATATTAACGGAACTACTCACGAACAGATGGAGAGGTTCTAGTAACAAGTTAATTAAGGAAATATTAGTGTCACGTAAACAGTATGTCCTTTTTGTAAAGCCGGATTCTTTCCCGCTGCCCCGCAGAGAAAGAACGCCGTATTGTATGGATAGACAAAATCCCTTACGAGAAGTGCACCCAACAAAAGGCGAAGACAATGAGTTTCACCGTGTATTTGTATACACACCCATATCAAAAATTGAATTGTTAGAAATGAAGAAAGTAGTACCAAGTCATGACAAAGACCCAGCGGGTTTCCACCGAGAAATTAAGGACATGTTGCTGATGGGAGAGTATACCTATCCTGATATTATGACGATATTAAAGGTGCTCTTACCTGCTGGCATTTATGAAAAACTGAAAGAAAAAGAGTGGGAAGTGGGAGACCAAAAGATAGATTGGACAGCATTAGAAACGGAAGAAAAGGCCCGAGCTGCAGGTTCAGGGCTCGGGGATAAAGTCAAAGCATTACCAGGTTTACTAGTACAAGTACTGCCACGTTTATTAACTACGAAAAAGGAAGATTGGGGTGCAATTACGGCCTGTAAACAAAAGCATGATGAAGACACAAGTGACTATTATGCCCGATTTGAAAAATGTTTTGGAATAAATAGTGGTATAAAAACAAGTAGTGAGTCGTATCCACATTTATTTGTGACAAAATTAGTAGAAAATGCTTTACCTCCAGTAAAGAATAGAATATTGAAATTCGAGAGTACCTGGCAAAGTAACACTCCGTCACAAATGCTACAAATGTTACAGTATCATCACAATAGAATTAGAGATGAACAAGAACACGAACAAAGACGTATGAAAGATACAAAAATGAAAATGCTAGTGTCTCAGACAGTACCGGCTGAAGGACATAAAAAGGGTATGACACAGTCCGATTCAGCAGGACCGGTAAAAGGGACATGCAATTATTGCAAAAAGCCAGGTCATTACGTACACGATTGTCCAGTTTTAAAACATAATATCGCCATAGGTAAAACACAAGAAAGATCACGGCCACTCAGACAAGATCAGAATGTACAAGGAGCTATGCCGCATTCCCAGGCCATGCCAGCCGCACAACAGCCAATACAGTTTGTGCCAGCTGCACCACCGTTGCCTGTTACTGCCACACAAACCACAACACGACAAATGTATCAGACTGCACAGTATGAATATCCTGAGTATCAGCGTTACGCATGAACCGGCCTAGAGAGGGAAGTTGACTTACCCCTTATCGAGATTCCTGTAGATCAAGAAGGACCTTATTTACATAGTGAATTATTAGGTCAAGATAGAAAATTCTTACTCGATACAGGGGCAAGTCGAACAACTATAAAACGTAGTGAAGTTCCAGGGGCACCCCTCTCAGGCTCTCAAAATGTTTCCCTTGGTTTTTCAGGAAAACCTATTGTTAATGAAGTATCACAGCCTCTTCCACTTACGATAGGACCTTTGACACGAACTACAGATTTATTGCTTACTAAATCATGCCCAGAAAATCTGTTAGGAATTAAAACTCTGAAAGCCCTAGGAGCCATAATATGTTGTTCTCCGGAAGGAGTAAGGTTGTTTTTACGTGATTTTAAAGGTCACTATGTGTCTAGAGACATGGATCCCCGACTACAGACTTTACCAGCGCATCTATGGGCACAAGGCCCTACTGATGTTGGTTACATGAACATTACACCATACCGAGTTACACTCAAGGCAGGAGTGGTATTACCACGAATGCGACAATACAGGTTACCGCAAGATGCTGTAGTGGCTTTGTTGAAAATCATTGATGAGCTAATTGCCCAAGGAGTAGTTGTAGAAACAGACTCCAATGTATGTAATTCACCGATAATTCCGATTCTTAAACGAAATGACCCTACTGCTCCGCCAGTATACCGATTGGTTATTGATTTGCGTGAACTAAACAAGTGCATTGTGCCACAGTTTCCTGTGGTCCCCGATATATCATCATTATTGACAGCAATTGATTCCGAAGCAACATTCTTTACTGTAATTGATCTCAAGAATGCCTTTTTCAGCGTCCCAATAGATCCGGAAAGCCAATATTTGTTCGGATTCAGTTTAAATGGGCGCAGCTTTAAATTCTCACGCGCTCCCCAAGGATTCACAGAAAGCCCCAGCATCTACAGCCAAGCACTGAAACGAGAACTTGACAGTATCCACATGCCAGTCAACACTGCACTGCTTCAATATGTCGATGATCTGCTGATCACCGCGAGAAGCGAACCCGAATGTGAAAAGGCTTCTCTGACAGTTTTACATTTTCTAGCCGACAAGGGGCACAAGGTGTCTCCTTCTAAGCTGCAATTCTGTGTCCAGCGAGTTATTTATCTTGGTCACTCGCTGTCCAAGGAGGGAAGGCAGCTTACACCAGATCGCATCCAGTTAATTGCTAACATGTCAATACCCCAGACACAAAAGGAGGTGCGGGCTTTCATAGGCCTCACTTCATATTGTAGGCAGTGGATCCCTCAGTACGCATTTCTAGCAAAACCACTCATTCAGTTAACCACACAGGAGGCAGCCACATCGACTATTCTCCCTTGGACTCAGGAACATACACAAGCTTTTGAAAGCTTAAAGAAAGCTTTATGTCAAGCACCTGTTTTAGCAACACCATGTTATAGCAAACATTTTACACTCTTTGTTACAGAACGCGAAGGTACTGCTTTGTCAGTACTCACTCAGGATCAAGCAGGATCACGCAAGCCATGTGCTTATTTTTCCAGTACATTAGATCCCGTAGCTCAGGCTTTGCCCGCGTGCCTGAAATCAGTGGCAGCAACAGCTTTAGCAATCAGACAAAGCGATGCCATAGTGTTAGGACATCCATTGACAGTACAAGTACCACATGCAGTAGAAGTTCTTGTGAACCGAACACAAACACAACACTTGACCATAGCAAGACTTACCGGTTATGAACTGACATTGTTTCAACCACACATAGAGATCCGACGGTGTAATACATTGAATCCTGCTACACTTTTACCTGTAATTGGAACAGACCCACTAGCTCATGATTGTGTTGAAATTATTGAAATAAAGACGAAACCTAGACAAGACTTGACAGACGTTCCATTGTTAGATCCAGACCTGACGTTGTATGTAGACGGATCGTGCATGAGAACAAGTACAGGAGATTTAGTGGCCGCGTATGCAGTCACAACAGACACTGAAGTTATTGAGACAAATTGTATAGATACTTTGTCAGCCCAAGCAGCAGAACTTATTGCTCTAACACAAGCCTGTATTCAAGCCACAAATAAGAAAGTTAATGTATACACTGACTCACGTTATGCATTCGGAGTTGTACACGACTTCGGCGTGCTGTGGCGAGAGAGAGGTTATTTAACCTCCCATGGTGCCCACATTCAGCACGGAACCCTCATTCATGCCTTGTTAGACGCAATACATCTACCAACTGCCATATCGATTATGAAATGTAAAGCACACACGAAGGTTACTGATATCATTTCTCAAGGCAATGATTTAGCTGACAGAACAGCTAAACAGACTGCTCAGAATCGCACATTAGACATGACAAAGCCAATAGTTCAGACACCAACACAGTGTATGACAATTAAGGATCCCGCACTTGACGTAATTGACATACAGACACATGCTACTGCAGAAGAATTAAAGAAATGGACTGAACTAGGAGGGATCCAGACAGATCAGGGATGGATGACGAAGGAGAAATCTGTATGGTTTCTTCCTGACTCTATGGTCCAAGCCATTATAGCTACAATTCACAGCCCAGCGCATTTAGGAGAGAAAGCTATGCTAGATAGCATTCAACACATTTGGTTCAACAAACATTTACGAGCAGCAGCTAAACAAAAAGTCCGTACCTGTATGATATGTTGTCAGTTCAACCCAGGAAAAAGTGTTCCCGTAGAACAGGGTGGATTCCAGACTCCTGATCATCCTTTTGAAGTGCTCCAAATGGATTATATCCAGATGGAACGATGTCGAGGATTCAAATATGTTCTGGTAGTTGTCTGCGCTCTCTCCCGATGGACTGAGGCGTACCCAGTATCAGATTACACGGCCCCGACTACTGCCAAACAGTTAGTCCGAGAATTCTTCCCACGGTACGGTTTACCACGTGTTGTATATTCAGATAACGGCCAGCCTTTCTCATCCGAATTAATGAAACATGTCTCACTTTTGTTGGGATATCAGTGGAAATTCCACTGTGTCCGACACCCCGAGGCAGCAGGTCTCGTGGAACGACATAATCAAATTTTGAAAATCAGATTGTCTAAAATATGTAAGGAGAAAGGTGTTGACTGGATAGTAGCATTACCAGTTGCACTATTTTACATAAGAATGGTAGCACACTCTCGAACAGGGCTATCCCCGTATGAGGTGATCTTCGGAAGGCCACCAAATATGTGGGGGACGCCTATACCACGTAAAATAACTGATGTTAATTGTAATATGCTGACAGATTACTTGGCTTCCTTGATGTCTGCACTACAATCTTGTCGTTCACAGGTAGCTGCAGCTTTTCCTGACAACACTGAGGTGAAACCCCATGACGTTGCTCCGGGGGATCTGGTGTTTGTGAGAAATTTTGATCGGAAGACCCAGTTGGAGCCCAGGTGGAAAGCACCGAAGCTAGTCCTGCTGACCACAAGAACAGCCGTGAAAGTTGAGGGCCGCAAGGGTTGGATACACTCCAGCCACATTAAGAAATTTCATGGACTATCCTCGGATATAGACACTGTGCCCTGCACTCCCTCACAGACTGATTCAAAACTTCCTTTTGTTGAACAGAATGACTCTCAGTGCTATAAATTAAAGCTTAGGCCCAAACAGTCGAGCAATTTGATTGTTTAAGTCCTCTCCAAGGTGAAGCGGTTGAATTGTCTCCGACATGTACCCCTTGGACCTGAGTAGAGAAAATACCCGAGAAATGTTGAAACGACAGGCGTATTGTAAATCACTGCGTAGCTACTGTATGAGGACATTATTAATTTTGTTTTTATTGAGTGTTTTAATAATTATTACGAGTGTGATTTTGCACATATATCATCCTATTTCTAGACATGTTTATAATGTTGCTGCTGAACATTCTTTTAGTGACCTACCGCCACATGAATTATCTTATAGACTCGCGCTGCGCAATAACACCTTCATTAGTATGTTACATCATTCCCATCAGACTAGTAATGCCACCAATTGTTGGGTGTGTGGCCGACTCCCTCCCTATCAGAATAACAAAGGAGTTCTGCCTTTCTTTCCACATCCGTTCACACACAATGGCTCCTGTGGAGCATGGTTTAGTTTACTAAATTCCATAGACCCAGACACAGCCGTTTATCAACAACATTGGATATGGGGAAATCTGAATCTAGTTTTATTCAAAGTCTGTCATCCTAATAAGGAGGGTCACCCGAGTAGGACAGGAACTGATCTAGAAAATGAAGTGTATAAATTAGGTAATTTTACACCTAATCTTATGATTCTGAAAGTCAAATCCGAAGTTGAACTAATTCTGCCCACTATGTCAGTATTTCCAGTTAAGGGTGAATTATGTGTAAGAAAAGTTGGTTCCATACATATGGGCCATAGCCAATGCGTTACTACAGTAGAATATAGTGATCAAGGTAAATCGTCATTTAGAGCTTCTCGCCATTCCTACTTTATATGTGGTCAGACGGCATATATGCGTCTGCCTCTAGATTGGGATGGTACCTGTTACATAGCATTCCTTCTGCCACCTGTTTTCCTAGCTCCCCCTGATTATTATCGAAATGTTCATTTAGTACACAATAGAGAGCGAAGAGATCTCCCAGTTGTCGATTATACTGAGACGGCATGGGACAAGTATGTAGATTTCAATAAAGGTATCTTTCCCTATATAGGTACAATATCAAATAGTAAGCTGATACGTAGACTAACCAAGACTCTTGAAGCTGTAGTAAACGAGACTATAGCCGCCCTAGGCAATCTGACAGAGGAACAATCAGTGATGAGAATTGTTGTTCTCCAGAATCGTCTTGTCCTTGACGTCATCCTGGCCGATAGGGGCGGAGCTTGCAGGGTCATCGGATCCAGCTGCTGCATATTCATACCAGAAAATTCGCCATCTGTATATAAAGCTATAACACGCCTTCATAAGATTGTGAGCCAGATACACGAGAATCCAGGCACTTGGACGTGGTCCGGGTGGTTTTGGAGTGTGATATCAGCCTGGGGATGGAGAGTTCTATCCTTCCTAGGTATTGGCCTTCTTATGCTCTTCAGTTGTTGTCTATGCCTGCAATGTGGACCAGCGATTTGTGGTCTGTGTGCCACATTATGCATTCCATATCAAAGTTCTCGTTCAGAATGCCGGAAGAAGAAGGAAGAAGAAATGATGCTCCATGAGCAAATCGATGGAATGATGAAGATTGATATCTCTTGAAGGGCAAGTAGGGGACAAGGAGGGAATGTGGAAATGTGGATTTTCCTGATCAGTTATGTCCCCTATCTTGGACCCCAACGGTTCTATGTGCATGTCACAAGTACATGTATGTTCCCTCCAGTTCCAGTTTCCAAACGCAAACATATGTGCGTCCACCGTCAACATGTTCTCTGTCAGATCCGCCATCAATGGGCTGGATATTCGATTCCTAAGTATGAAAGGCCACCGACTTTATATGGCTAAGTTACTCCATTTTTACAGTTCAGGCAAGTAGGCCCGATTCTGTCCTCAAAGCCTTCCCTGCTCTCTGTCTCTGACAGCTTCAGCTTGAGCTCGCATCTGTATCCATGAACTTTGTCCTACTCCCTGTGCAGCTAACGGTGCCTGCCTCGGCCAGTTTTGCCTGCCTGCCAAGAAGCTGTATTTCACCTTCGAATTATCTACTTTGCTCTTCAGCCGATGCATTCCTGTCTAGTGATTTAGGTAAACATTTCCTTTAGCCCACAAGCAAAGGACTCGGCCTTTCCGTCCTCCTGCAAGTAATTCATAGCCCTGTTGCCATGGAAAGTTTTCTGCCCCTCGCATCTCATATAGACACTTAGACGCTTGTACACGCACACACAGTCAGTATAGAATAGATTCTGTCCGAGAGTCTTTTCTTGTGGATAACATAGTTCTCTAAACATAGGATGTTAGATATGATTTGGGATTAGGTTGACTTGACCCCCCAGACTTCTCGTCTCCACATGTAGAGCTAAATGTCAAGTCCCCTTCACCCCCTAGTTGCACGTCAATCACACGTCATGCTGCTGCGCGCGCATCTATGTTAAGTATTATCTTATAGATCCACCTATGCATGATAATCAGAGCCAATCATGTTTCTTTCTGCTCCTTATTACGCCTAGTTTCGATTACGTACCACTATGTCATTTCTCTTATCAATTGTTACGCCTTTTGCATTCGTTTCATTGTAATGTATGACCTATAAAAGTTACTTCTTGTCAATAAAGTATTGTACTTCACTTCCTGAACCCTCGTGGTGACGGAACCTGAAGGCCGCCACTCGAGTCGGCCATTTTGGAATAAAGCCCATTCAGAAAATCTCTTATACCACGGATTCTGCCTCTTGTTATTCTGAGCTATTTTACTTTATTTTAGATTCCGCATGAAATTCAGTCAAGGTAAAAAGAATGTTTACCACAAGCGGATGATAGATCCAGGACACTAAACACTTTCGCTCCCTGCAAAGTGCTTAACATTTCATGGATTCTAGGCAAGGGGTGTCTGTCCACCACTATGCTGCCATTAAGAGCTCTTAAGTCCACACAGAGCCTAATGCTCTTACCGCTGTCCTTAGTCGTGATGACAATGGGCGCCAACCATGCTGAGCTCTCAATCTCCTTGATGACCCCTTGTCTCACCAACTTCTCCAACTCCAACCTTAACGGTTCTCTCATTAACAAAGGGACTGACCTCGTTCTGTGAACCACAGGCATAGCTCCTCCTTTCAGTATTATCTTATGCATATAGTTCTTGAGCAACCCCAGCTCCTCACAGAAAACTTCAGGATAGTTCTTGATAAGTCCTGCACTATCTGCAGGTGTTTCCATGAGTAATACCTGTTCCCTATTGTTGGGATCTAGCTTAATTCCTAGCTCTTTCTGGTGTTTCCAACCCAGCAGGCTTGACCCCTCCTTCGCAATGTAAACCTTCCCCACTGTGTGCCTGTCTTTGAATGAGATCCTCATTCTCACCATGCCTTCTAGGGGTATAGGAATCTTGTTGTAACCTGAAGGGGAGATGTCTGGTCTTTCTAACTTCATGTCGTAATCCCCAAACTTTTCGTCAAACACTTTTTTTTCAACTAGTGTAAATGGAGAGCAAGAATCCGCATAAACCTTGACCCCCACATCATCCAGCCTGATCTCACATGTGGGATACACAGTATTATTTTCTATACACTCCCCCTCAATTTGGAAAATATAACTCTTATCTGTGACATCACTCATCACATTGCTTTCGACCATATGCACTTTGGGTGTAAACACATTACAAACTTTTGAAAAATGCCCTCTCTTGTTGCATTTCCTACATACAATATTTCTTGCAGGACACTTCCAGTTGTTCGCCAAATGATTATGGCTACCACATCTAAAGCATTGTAAGCTATTTGTCTTCTTATTTACCTCCTCTTTATGTTTATGCTCCACCACACACACAGCTTCGGTGACCGACGCCTCATTGTGCTCTGTTTTTTCCTTCCCTGCCTCTCCAATTTTCATCTCTTTCATGCACTGTGCAGTGTGTTCTAACCCCTTAGCTATGCTAATGGCTTCTTCCAGATCGGGGTTTCTAGTGAGCAGCTCCTCTTGCACTTTCCCATCATTGGTACACCTCACTAATTGATCCCTTATAAGTGAATCAGTAAGAGCCCCAAACTCACATGTGGCTGACATGCCTCTTAACACAGCTATGTACGATGAGACTTTTTCATCCTTCTTCTGACTACGTTTGAAAAATGTATGTCTCTCTAAGACCACATTAATTTTTACTTTGAAGTGCTCACCCAATTTCCTTAAAGTGTACTCGTACACATCCACCCCTTCATCCTCCTCCAAGGGTTCATCCTCAACCAATCTCCCTGTGACATCCTCGTACACTTTCCTTCCATGCACTCCTAAGTTGTGTAATAAAATATGCTGCTTTCGTATATTAGAAAAGTTCCCTCCGCCAATGGCGATTAAATAGGACTTGAAAATTCCTACCCATCTCCTCCAAGGTATGTCAGGCTCCCCTAACTCATTCAGGAATGGGGGTGGTTGACTCATTCCTGCTCCTGCCATGGTCTAATATGTGTGGAACGCTACTGCAGTATAGTACAAAGGTTTGAAAGGCACCCAAAAAATGATTAAGTAAATGCCTCCCCTATTCAACGACTACAGTAAGGACCAGGTCAGCGCCCTAGAAGTGGTAGGGTACACTCTTCCCCTCCCAAAACCAGAAGCTAAACGCTAACCATGAGCCTCCCCAAGCTACTAACCGAGCACCTCACTACACGGGAAAGCATAGGGCTACCTCACTAACCTTAAAGTGTGAGACCTAAACGCCCCTTTAAGAGTACACAATGTATATAGAAACCGGACTCCACTACACACTGGCCGGTTAAAAATTTGCTCACAGTCCCCTTTCTCTGCCGTTGAAAGTTATTCAGGCCCCGCCTACATCAGGAACAGGAGCCGTCTGACGGAAAGCTGCGAGGAAGGCGTCTGATGGAAAGCTGACAGGATTTTCCCTCTACGTCGCTGCCGCTGCCAGAAGACACCCCAGCGCTGCTCGAGGAAACGTAAGAGCTCCCAGCCTGAAGATAACCTCACCGTCCTACATACAGTCCGTTCCTCTTCGTGGCCAGTGAAACGTGAGTAATTCCTCCACACTTCCCTCACGAACGTCGCAAATCCACTCATAAAGTGTAACGCGCCACCCGGCTGAAACACCACACAGTCCGCTGCCTTCCCGTGAGTGCCGACACACTACTCACTTCAGCTTATCCTCCGAACCCTCCGCTGTAAGTCCGACACTGAGCCGCCCATGCCTCAAATTCTCCGTCTTACTTCGGGTCCACTTCAGCCCTCGATGTAGTACTTATAATGACCCACATCAAAGATTCGAGAAGAGTATGGCGTACACAGCTCCTTAAGAGGCGCCCTTCTGTCGAAAATCTTGAACTGCTGCAGGGCACTCTCCAGCTGACAGGCAGGGCAATGATGTCCAAAGCGGAGATAGGGCCTCTGCAATTCGTCTCACATCCGCTGACACCGCCAGAGTAAAATATTAGAATGAAGGTTACAAGCTCAAAGTCCACAGGGGAGAATGCTGCACCGTCCCTGTCACGGTTTCCCTTGACACTCGTCGCCAAATCTGTAGTGAAGAGTCACGCAGGTGAAGAAGTTAAACTCTTTATTCAGTTACAACATAACAGCATCCTCAGCTTGTAGGTCATGCAGGCAAGTCAAAGTACAATCCCAGCACCGTCATCAACATTCTAAGGTGGCCTTCCTCCCAACATTCCACGACTGTACCAATGTCCTAATGGGGTGGGGGTGCATGGCCTATACCAAGTGAGAGAAACTACAACAATGTGTTTCTCCACTCTGTGCCACATGTCATTCTGTGTCCTCTTCCATGTTGTTCTCTCATACTCTGTGTGTTGCTATCGTCTTTACTCTTCATTCCTTTTACCAGTGCCCTGGCCAAGGCCAGACCAATTGGTTTTATCAATGGTTGTTTTAACTGTTTTTGCTGCATGCCCCACAACTGGCAGGTGGCCATCTACAAAATGTTTAGTGACCATTCCATGATGGGCACCTGCATGCGCATTGGCGCACTCATTCACAGCAAGTATCTCCAATTGGGTTGGTTTTATTTTAACAAATCCCTGTCTAAGAGGGCAACCAAGGATGCACGCTTCCATGGTGCACATCTCCTAATGTTCTATTAAAAAAACATAAAAAAATGGCCAGTAAACGTATGTAGCCTGACGCTTGATCCCCCAATATTAGGCCTCACTGGTATATTTCTACATAAGTACAATACCGGGAGGTTTATGGAGGCTTTCTATTTGTTAACACAGTCAGGATAATTGGACAATAATTAGGTGATTTCAATCCATGGTCATAAATCCATGTGATCCAGTCGAATGACCAGCTATCCGCAGTTAGTGCCTTCTGTTTTTGGCAACATTTTCATTTAAAACGTAAAAACATTATATCTCTGGTTCCCCTTATTGGAATGTTGTTGTTTTGGTAGCATTTAGTGTAATAAAAGTTATCCTAATTTTTAGGTTGAGCCTTGAGTCAGCGTGCATGCGCAACTCTGCGAGACTAGTTGTTGTGGAGTAGGGAATGGAAGTACCGCCCACTCTCCGCCCATATTTACCATTGGCTTGTGTCATTGTCCTTCCTAAATGCTGACTTCTGATTCGTAAATAGGCGAGTTAGTCCCTCCTTAATACCGCCTGGTCTTTATTTGTCAACACCCATGGCTACTGGCCCTTTTACTTCAGTTGCTACTCTGTACCTGTTATTTATTCGCATGTATGCGAGTTTGAGCTATTGGCATTGTAAATGACAATGCCTTTAATTTTAGTTTTGGCTTTTAAAACATAATTAAAGTACATTGTCATTTACAATGCCAATAGCTTAAACTTGTTTTTTATGTGTGCATGTGGCTTAACGGCTAGAGCGGCCGATTTTGAAGCTGGGGAACCAGGTTCGAGTCCGGTGGGAGGCCCAAACATCCTGTGATTCTGTCCAAATTACTTTATCTCCCCCTGCCGAAAAAAAATAATACGTGTATGTGTCAGGCTGCAATGCAACTAGTGCTCGTGTAAAAGCGCTTTAATACCTTCTGGTCGAGTTCGTGCTATATAAAACTGCAAAAAAAATAAATAGCTCAATGGCCATCTTTCCAAATTGGGGAATGATCGAAATTAGCACAAATCCTCCACCAAAATGAGCTGCTACTATGGATCCGTGTTCTTGTGCCTCAGAGGCAGCACTCCTCTTAGAAAAGGGCACAAACGCAGAATGAAGATAGGAAAGGTTAGAACCTGCAGCAATTCACTGGGGAGAATTTTACAGTTTTTGAGGTAGTATAAGCATTTTTGTCATGCACTCACTATCTACCAAGTATTGTGTTATTTTCCACATTTACATTTTTCTTTACGAGACCTAGTATTTTAATAAGCACTTCATTATCTTTCATTTACATCTTATTGCTAAACGATATCCTAGTTCTCACCAGAAGAGCACACTGAAATGTGCAAAAAGCTACAGCCCACCTTGGAGTGCCAAACCCTATGCAGCCCGGCTATGCTGCAATTCAAATATGATGTACAGCATTGCTCATTTATTTGTGTTGCATATGCTTCTTACAGTTTCAGGCGCTAAAGTATATTTTAAAATTCTCTCAGTAGGGGAGTCTGATGCTGGCTAACGAGAGGCCCAGGGATGCCACATTTCTAGGATTCCCACTATGTGAATCATTCTGTTTTAGTATTCACTGTAAATGTATCTCATGTGAATAGCCTGACACTCCAGCGTGGCTCCGCCTTCTGCGGACCAACGGTGGACAGTCCCGGTGAGGGCGTGCACCTTCTCTTTATCATGTTTTTATAACTTCCAAGAGTGAGGCTTTTCGATCATGAAAACCTTGGAAAAGTGACTGCAGATTATTTTTAGAACCCATCCTAGAGAGTCTAAATTGAAACTGTTGAAGCGGAAGCTTCTTAATGTGTGTGAAGCATGTCCTACATTGGATGAGACCTCCCCTGAGTGCACACTCTGAGATTATGACCGCTCGCTGCACTCAGCACAGCGAGGGGCACTTGGGCACACTGAAATAACAATCTGGGCATTATCCATCACGCTTAATCTAGCTGAAATCAGGATTAGGAAAAATACATGAGACATCACAATAATCTAAATGCTTCAATCAGGAGAGCTGGCAGTCTCCCTCACTATAAAGGTTAAAAAGCATTGGCATAGCCAATAGGTCTCGCTTTTGGGACCTTATAAGTATTTAGTTATGCAGCACAATATCCTTGGTGCAACAACATCAACTGTTGCATGGCTAAACACTTATAAGGTCCCAAAGGCGAGACCTATTGGCTATGCCAACGCTTGTTTTTTATCTCTATTTAGAAGTTCCCTTGTGTGTGGCTTAACCCCACCACCCTTCCTACTGCCTCTATACCGATCTCCAATTTACGGAGATCTCCCTACACCCCTTTCCCTAGTTTGAATATATTTAAAGATTTTTAGATGTTTAATCGACCCTTAATATTTTGATGTTTGTTTGAACAATTATTCTTCAATTTCATGCTTGTTCTACCTCCTCATGCCATAATGAGCTTATCTAATGTCGCCGTTTAACTCCCGTTTTTCACCTGTCTTCGCTACTTTTATTATTTCGGTTTTTCATGCCTATGCGCCCCCGATGCAGGCCGCGCTCTGCATCTCTCATTGGATTAGAGGAACGCACGTTAGCAATGGTGACGCTTCGGCCACCTGTTGCTAAGTGCCTTTCCTCATAACCCTGTCTCCTGGCCTCCAGCTGATCGTTCACGATCGCGCTCGAGGCTTGATTTCATCATAGCAACAGCAGCTGATGGCAAGAGTGTCAGTTACTCGGCGCTAACGCGATCAGCTGCTGCTCTTCGCATCACCGCAAGTAGTCATTGTTTTACAACCGTAAATATATATATAAATAAATAAATGGGTTTTAGCAGGAAATCCTCATTTAACTGGCCTTTTCAACATTCTATAACAAAATAATAATAATAAGAGGAAATATTCTCTTGGCATTCCTTCATCTATAAACCATGTCACTATTATGAAGGGAAATCCCTCCCTAATTATCTATACTATATACCTAGGGCATAGGTACCTCAGAGGCCTTCCAGGGACTGCAGCATGTATTATGGCACCCCTGGGAAGCACTCCAAAATGACACCACAGGTCTGCTACTGCAGCCTGGGTAAGGGTGTGCTTGCACCCCTTACTGTGGTATAGGCTACCTATATCACTACCTTATACAGACACATACAAACCTATAAGCCACTCCTATGGCAGGCCTTGACAATCCTGAAGGCAGAGTGCTTGGTTTTATGTGAGAGGGTGCCCAAGCATGAGCTGAGCCCCTCTGCAGCTTTCGGAAATACTTCCTTATGGCTGTTCTGTGATACAGCCATACCATATACTCTTAAGTGCATTATAACCTCGCA
The DNA here is from genome assembly GCF_964204655.1 of Triturus cristatus. Lineage (NCBI taxonomy): Eukaryota > Metazoa > Chordata > Amphibia > Caudata > Salamandridae > Triturus > Triturus cristatus. Next base: position 66,359,733 of record NC_140579.1, on the reverse strand, counting down.
GTAAATGCTAACTTTGGGATGGCTGCATCAAAACATGTCGTGTTTGGTGTCAACCGCTTTGGAATACTACCCCCCCCCCCCTCGCCAGTCCTGGCAGCGGGGGTAGCATTCCACCCTTCTAGAGGGAGAGACATGTTCACACTGGCTAAACCCGGTTAAAACTTTCCAAAGCTCTGGCATCACAATATGGATGCCACTGCCACAGACACGGGTCTGGCCTCCTGCTGCTGAGTGAAACTCCGGCAGGGGAGGTCTGGACAATAGGTTTCCTGTCACAGGGATGTGTAACCACCTCCCCAGACAGGCAGATGTGTATTGGGGCAGGGTGGGTGCATACAGAGAATGCTTTTGAGACACTGCCTGGGGCACACAAGTTGTCCCTGTGCATAGCCCAGTTCAAACCAGTTGCAGGGGCACTCAGCCCCTGCTCTGGCGCGAAACTGGACAAAGGAGAAGGGGTGTAACCACCCCCACCCCAGGTCCACCCATAGGTGGGGCCTTGGAGTTAGTCCATCCCCTAAACTTAGTATAAGTATAGGAATCCAGTCCCTAGGACTTTAGATTACCCTGGACGAACCTCTGCAACATATATCCTGGACCTTCGACTTTCTATCACGACTAGAAGACGGAAGAAATCTCCCTTGGGGTCAAGGAGTGACTCCCCTGCTTGGCAGGCACCAAAGAAGCAACTGACCGGTCTGCAATTCTGAAGCTCCCACTGGACGCCGGAGTCTCTGCACCCCCATAGGTGGATTTCCAGACTTCAACGAGGCTACCCTGAGTGCACAGCAAAGCTGAGGCCCGTGACTATCGTGGGTGACGTGGAACCGTGACCACTGGACAACGTGAACTTTTGCAGCAACACTATCTTCCTGGTCCTCCCCGAAGTTGTGCTTTGGGCTCCGAGTAGCCCCAGCCGTGAGCACCTCCTGCACCGAAGATTGTTGGCCTCCACTCCACAAGTGACCCATGGGCCAGCTTCAAGTGCGACCGCTCGAGGCTCCTTCGCGATCACTAGCCCGTTGGCTAGGAGGTCCCCACGAAGGAGACTCCTTTTCTGTTTGGGCTTACCTGGTTGCTCCAGACGTGCCCCGACTTACCCTTGCTGGGTGAGTCCCTCAGACCTTGCTGGTCTGCACTGCAGTCCTTTCTCTGATTTCCAATGACGTGCCGTTGCCAAGGCTTGTTGGGTCCATTCTGGTCGCCGACACCGCAGCACTTGACAGACTTCATGGGACAGCTCGAATCCAGCTCGTGGACTTCATCGACGCCTCCTGGACCTCGTGGCTGAAGAGTCAAGACACCCATCAACTCACCTGAAGCACCCGACATCTGTGGGCATTGGTCCATCCTGCCCTAGGTCACTGGCAAGTGACCCAGACTCTGTCCCCTCTGCTTTCAAGTTCATTACATCCTAGATCCAGGCTTGGATCTCTCCGGACACTTCTCCCCTTCACGGCAGCAGCAGTTCTTTGCAGGCTTCCATTGAAATCGATGACGCGACCCGACACCAAAAGACACCTATGCACCCGGCTTCCCTTGGTGAGGTAACTTGAGTACTCTGGTGCTCTCGTGGGTGCTAGCCCTAGAACTACCTAAGTCCAAAGGGGTTTGGTCCTGACTCGATTAGAAGTGTCCCTAATCTTTAAAATTCCAACCACGACATTGCCCATAGAAGTTAATAGGATCCTGCGGTTGTGTTTCCACACTGCATACAGCTCCCGTGAGTCCCCTGTGCACTACCTTAGGTGGTTCCTTGGGGTCCCACCGATTCTACAGGCTCTAGGCCTAGTGCCTATTCCAGTCCTGGTTCTTATACCACTTTTGTAGTATATGGTTTGGTATGCTCCTAGGGACCAAACGTGTATTTGTGCTTTTACTGATGCTTGATCACTTGTAACTTTAGTACTTTGAACTCCAGTCTCATAAAGAGACTAGAGGGGTGTGTTTAACCTTAAATACATATATTTTGAATATATACCTGGTGCGGTTGTCTTTTCATTTGATCATTCAAGAGATTATAGACTGGTAAAACAAGCTGCTTTACATTCCTTCAAGACTTAGCCTGAAGGCTGCTCTCCATAGCTACCACTAGGATAGCTTTCATATAAGGTTGTCTTTAACCATTCACCATAAGGGGTTGTTTGGACTGATACAAGGTGCCCACTAGAACTAGTGGACAGCATATATCAGGCCACCTTCTCACATTGACCTGCTTAGTCATGGAGAGGGTGGAATCGAGGATGACCCCTAGGTTGCGTGCATGGTCGGTGGGTGTCGGAGCTGTTCCCAGTGTGGTCAGCCACCAGGAGTCGTCCCAGGCTGATGGGGTGGATCCGAGGATGAGGACCTTCGTCTTGTCTGAGTTCAGCTTCAGTCGGCTGTTCCTCATTCATTCGGCGACGGCCTTCATTCCTTCGTGGAGGTTGGCCATGGCGTGTGGGGGTCTTTGGTGAGGGAGAGGATCAGCTGGGTGTCATCGACGTATGAGATAATGTTGAGGTTGTGCTATCGGGCGACGTGGGCGAGGGGTGCCATGTAGATGTTGAACAGCGTCGGGCTGAGGGATAAGCCCTGGGGTACGCCGCAGATGATCTCGGTGGCATTGGAGCAGAAGGGGGGGAGACGGACACTCTGTGTTCTGCCAGAGAGGAAGGATGTGGTCCAGTCCAGGGCCTTCTCTTGGATCCCGGCATCGTGTAGGCGTGTTTGTAGCATGCGGTGGCAGACCGTGTCGAAGGTGGCGGACAGATCCAGGAGGATGAGGCCTGCTGTTTCTCCGTTGTCTAGTAGGGTCCTGATGTCATCGGTGGCGGCGATGAGGGTGGTTTCGGTGCTATGGTTGCTGTGGAATCCGGACAGAGATGGGTCCAGGATGCTGTTCTCCTCGAGGTAGCGGGTCAGTTGTTTGTTGACGGTTTTCTCGATGACCTTCGCCGGGAACCGGAGCAGGGAGATGGGCCGGAAGTTCTTGGGGTCCGCCTTGGGCTTCTTGAGTAAGGCGTTGATCTCGGCGTGCTTCCAGCTTTCCGGGAAGGTTGCTGTCTCAAAGGAGATGTTGATTACTTTCCGGAGATGGGGTGCGATGGCTGTGCTGGCTTTGTTGAAGATGTGGTGTGGGCATGGGTCTAATGGTGATACGGAGTGGATGGTGTTCAAGATCTTGCTGGTGTCTTCGTCGTTGATGCAGGTCCAGGAGAGCAGGCGGTTGGTGCGGGTGGTGGTCGTGGGAGCGGAGGTCTCAGTGGTTGTCGGGGCGGTTGTCGTGGTGTTGAAGCTGTTGTGGATGTCGGTGATCTTGCGGTGGAAGAAGGTGGCCAGCGAGTCACACCCCTCTACGGGAGTACGGCAATGTTCCCAATGTGTATAATTAAAAACAGGTCTTAACGTGGTTTTTTCGTGCAAAAGATAACAAAATAGATCGCCATAATTGGCAGAATTTAAATACAAATCTTCAGCATCAAAAGCAGCATATTATTTTAAATCTGAAAACAATGCATGTACTGCTGGTACATCCCAATCATCAGAATGTATGTACCGTGTTACCACATCTCCTAATGAGACGCAAAACAAGCATGGTAGCCTGAGGACCTTGGTCGGACCATGGATTTTCGTAGGCTACCTTATCTCAAACGATGCCATCTGCAACCGGGAATGCTGAAATGAAACAAGGGTCTGATCACGTTTCATGATATGGGATGATGTGTGAGGGGCCAGAATTCCATCGACCAAGTTTACAGCAGAGCGTTCTAGCAAGTAATGACCACTGATGAGCAAAAAGAACAAATCCAATTGACATGAAAAGGAAAATGAGTATAAGTACCAACCAAATGTAGGTCCATGGAGGGACCAGGTAAGTCTTTTTGAACCAAGTGAAGAAGATACTTAATTTAGTTGGTGGGTTTGCCAAACTTGATGTCGAGGAGGACGAGCCGGAAGAGGGGCTGGCATGCTTTCCATAGTAGCCACTCGCAGGTCAATTAATCAGAGGTGGAAGTGCCAGGTCTGCTTGATTTTCTTGAGAACTGGTTGGCACCTCACTCACGGACTCATCAGGATGATATGTATATGTTGGAAGGCGACCTCAGAGGAGCCCGGAGGGGGGCCCCGACTATCCTGAGACCAACCCTCGAGGTATCGTAGCCGGGCACTGGCGGGGGACTCCTCAGGGGAGGAATCTCGTACCTAGGATCGTACACTCGGCACCACACGACAAAGAGACACCACACCGGGAGTTCTTAAGAATAAATCTTTATCAGATCGGAGTTGTAGGATCTTTATGATCAGCACGGCAAATATATACAAGTGGAGCGCGGGCTCACAGAGTCTTGGAGGGGGGTAGGAGGTAGCGGGACAGTCTTTGGGGATATGGATCAAATGCAGGAGCGTACCAGTCGCACAGCTCACAATCCTCGAGCTGGGGGATGCGCTTGTCGTCGTTGGGGTCCGGCGGGACCAAGAGAGTCTGTGGGAGCCGCGAGTCACTCAGCAGGGCTCAAGTACAAGTTTGGAGGTCTTACGATCTTTAGGGAGCCGCAAGTCACTCAGCAGGGCTCAAGCACGAGTTCGGAGGTCTTACGATCTTCAGGGAGCCGCGAGTCACTCAGCAGGGCTCAAGCACAAGTTCGGAGGTCTTACGATCTTCAGGGAGCCGCGAGTCACTCAGCCGGGCTCAAGCACAAGTTCGTAGGTCTTACGATCTTCAGGGAGCCGCGAGTCACTCAGCAGGGCTCAGGTGTTCCAAAGGCGAATCTGCCGGACAGTCCCATAGCACCCCTTGTTATAGGACGACTCCTCTTTGATGTCCGGAGTCGGTGCAGGCAGGGGTCTTGTCACCTGGGGGTCGCTTGTCGGGGTTTCCTGCCATTGTCTTTTGATCCTTTCAGGGCCGGGTCGGGAGGAGTCCCAGACACCCAGCAGGCGTGGAGCCAGCCCTCGGGGAGGCCGGCAGGCCGATCGAAACCCACCTTCCCAGGGAAGCTCAGAGGTGCGATGGAAACTGCTCCTCCCTCTCTCATCCCAATGGGAGCGCGATGTCCCCCAGCCGGAGTGGCGCCTCTAGGCCAGGGTCGCGCTGGGGCCGGGCGGCCATCATGGTGCATGAAGTGGGCATGCGGGCCCGGTGTGGCCGAAAGGAGGAAGGCCACGGACGGGGAAGTCCGGGTCGGGTGTGTGTGTTCTGGTGGGAAGGATCGGCTAGGCCGTGGGCTCGGGGGCTGTGTGAGGTGCAGGGGTCAGGTTATGGGGTGCGGGGACAGGGATGGCTATGTTACGAGGGCCGGGTCTAACAGAATACTTGACATCCATAGTGAAAGATAGAGGTTGGACGGGTGAAAGATCAATGATAGTGTCCATCACTTTCTTAGCCACACGAGGACCAGTGGAAGGTGATGAAGTCAGTGGATCCAATGAAATTGTGTTGCACGAAACTGCAGGCGTGACAGTATTCAGAAATCGGCCACACGGTGTAACTTGACATTGTCCAATGAAATGCATCTGTTGTCTTTGCGACCAGGTAAAGGTGGTAAAATGACTGTACGAGTACCTTTCAGTCCAAGCACTAGAACCGGTGCACGATAAGAGGGAACAAATTATTTTTTGTTCTCCAGCTTTTCTCGTACCAGATCTCCGATTTTTGGAAGCCAACCGGAAACTGGAATCAGCAGTGCTGCATCAGTGGAAGAGGGTAGATGTTCAATCGCATAGCTGTACCGTGTCTTTTGCAGATCCTGTAACACAGTAGAATGATTACCTATGTCAAAGGTTGCGGCAACCGCCACAACGTCTAGACCATCAAGGTCTGGCACAAACATTTTAATGCCAAAGAGCATTTCGTATTATTCATCAGTGATGCACATGATTCAATCACTCCTTGATACTCACACTGTGTCATAATATCACAAAGGGAAGCTTTTGCCTCACGCCTGATTGGATATTGCGGTTGTGGCTGTGGCATAGAGCATAAAGGTATTTCATGAGCCGGTTGAATCAACATCCCAACCCACCTGATTATGATACACCGCCGGGCAAGGGCCAAAGCCCAATCAGCTGCGAATGCCAGTGTATGTTCCTCAGGGACGTAACGCGAAAAACTCGGAAGCATCACGTCTTCCCCTCTAGAAGCAGCTAACACAAAAAGTGGAGGCCAATCTGCCTCCGCTAACAAAATGTCATATGAGAAGGTTAGATTCTTCCACAAAACCAGCTTGATTGGACGAGGTATATCCAGGGGGGCAAGTATCTGCAGTTTCTACTGTAATGAATGTTTCAGTTGCTGTCGCCTCCAGACAGACGCAGAGCCTCCCGCACTATGGTAACCTCCGCTGCGCTGTCGAGCAGAGTCACTGCCCATGTCCAATCCAGGAGTCGTGTTCTCACCGTCTGAGGCATATCTCGCTGTTAAAGCTTTTTTCTTCTGAAACGGGGGTCGAAAACAAGGAGATCCTCTTGTTTTCGTTTGAGTTCAAACTGTCGAGGCTGATCTCGTCCCTGTGGCGAAGGTTGACTTTTGCCACGATCTTGGCGTACCCCTACACAGACTGGAGAGCCTGATGTGTCCTGTGAAGAACGAGGAGAACGCTGATCAGGGACTTGAAACCTATCAGAAGTCTTAATTTTTGCGCGGTCGCGCAAGTCCTAACTACGCTCAGAAGACTCAGGTGTTGGTGAACCAGCACGCAAACCTTGCTGCAGCTGTTGCTGCCCCTGTTTTTTATTCTTCCAGTTCTTTTTAGGAAAGAACGGATACCCATCTTTATTAGTCTGGGCTTTTTGTTGAGTTTGAGATTGTGTTTGCATTTAAGTAAAAGGCTTAACTCCCAGACTATTGCGACCATTGGTCTTATAAGCTTTTGCAAACATCTTTGGTAATTCGCGTAGCTTCTCCGCATCAGGGACAGCCTCTAAGCGGTTTGCCACTTGAAAGCTTACCGCATCACCCTTGACATTGGCAAGGATCATATCAGCAACCACGTCGAACACCCCCACCAGTCCCATCCACAACTCTACAGCCGCTTCAGCCCCGTGTTCATCCTGAACATGTTTAATCACAGAGGGGACCACGGTCATGGAGGGAGTGCCGAAACACTTCCTATATGCCGCTGCATATAGGAAGTGTTACAATCAGCTAACCCGGGAAGTAAGTCTTTAGGCAAACTAATAGTCAATATCCTGTGTTTCTCCACAGGAGAGGTATTAGGAAAAACAGCCTCCAGTTGTCCAAAAGCTTGAAAGAACCTATAAAATATCAATATAGGAGGTTACACCGTCACAGCTGTCTCCAGAAACAGAAGTGAGGGCTTTGTGGACAAGCACAAGCACTACTCAAGCGTCTCGCAGATAAGAACCAGACCAAAAGTTGGCGGTGCCATGTTGCAGGGATTCTGCACATACACAGATCTATGCGCAGGAAAACTGTACCTCAGTGTATAGGGGTGTACCAACCTACCACATTAGTACACAAAATCCCAAACTGACTAGCTATAGTGTCTCATTTGTTCTCCTCCAAATATCACAAAGCTACAAATGATTATACAACCCAGAACACAACACTCCCTACTTTCTCAGGAATAGCGGGAGCAAGACATACTCTTTCGCTTACTCACTCGTACTTGACCACAATGAGAATAGGCAGAGTCACTGAAATAGTTCAAAATGTTTATTTTAACTATCATGCTCTACAATACAGTTAAGAGCCACTACCAGCAGCAAAATGCATAAACTCAGCACAGTTAGCATTGTTACAATACCATGGAATACAAAGGGAGAAGTCATTATATAAAGACTGTGGAAAAAGGGCAACTAGGACTAATTACCCTCCCCTTGACTCGAAGAAGTATATTTTATATAAAGGAAGATCTCTGGGCTTTGACAGCAGACCCCATACCTTAAAGCGTGGATGTAAGGTTTACATCACAGGAACAGCATAGATCTTCTCCATGGAACGGCTTTCTGCAAGTGTGTTTAAACAACATGCAACAACGTAATATCAAAGCACGAGTCTTCAGTACTGCAGCTGTGTGTAGCATGTTATGTCTAGGTGCTAGGGACTGACCGGAACAGAATAACAAGGGGCATTGTTTATCGACCTTGCACATCGTGTTCAGACTAAATTCCAGGAAAGGCAGAGAACGCGAAAGGCAGCCTGTTCTCATGTGAAAGGCACAAACAGATACTTGCAAAAACAAAGTCATGTAGTAACGTGCGCAAAAGCAGCCTCATAGCAGCGAAGCTCATGCTAACTTAGCAATGTCAACAATGTTTCTAAGGGCTAAGGGTGAGGAGAAATAAGGAGAGAGAAATGACACAGAAAGCCTGAGAAAAGCCACTAACTGGCTTAGTTTGGGGGTTATGGCTGGGCATGTCAGGCATACACATAAGTGGACAGATTATTATTTGTGCAACTCAGGGAGGCATCCAAAGTTGAGTAAGAGGTAGACAGCAGCGCAGAGCCATATTAATAAAAAATGGGCTGCTGCTGCTCGCTACCCCATGTTAGGGAACAACCTGTGCACCATGGTGTAGAGAGGTTGCATGTGCTGTCAAGCATACTCTTTCAGTATAAAATCATATGCCTAGGCAAATTCTTAAACATTCCCCACACTGTATATGAGCTGTAGAGTGCAGCACACATGCAATATGTAGATTGTTTGCAGAAAATAAAAAAATTCTCCAATTCTCCATATTAGAGTCTGCTTCAAGACGGCATGATTTTTTTATGCATAGGCTGGGATGGCTAGGTTTAGTATATCAGGTATGCATCCATATCACCATTCTGGATTTTATGAACCTCCTTCACCTCGCAGAATGCTCCTTTGCTAACCTTAAGCCCCTGCTGAACTCCACCCCCCGCATATCACCGAGTTCTCCAAACACCCGCTGCCTCTTTCCGTGAGACACCTTAGCTCCCGCAAGCATCCATGCCACCACTGGGAGGAAGAAACCCTAGCTCTCGTCCTCTCCTACAATGCTACCCCTGTGACCCCTTGTCCGCTTGACCTCACTGAAATGGAAATCCTTGCCATCCTCTGGGACTACAACTCTGCCACAGCTACCCCCTGCCTACCTGGACAAACCATCGGCACGGTCTCTATCAACCCGAACAGATCAGCGACCCTCCGAAACAGAAGTGTGGTCAAAAGCAATCTAACGACTATTCACCTGGCTGCCCCGACTCCAGACACTCCCTCCGACCCCTCTCTGTCTGGTCTCTTAACTGCCGATTAGCAGCTAAGCACGCCGCCGATATTGCTGATCTCATCCTGAACAAAAATATCAACTTAGCAATCCTAACAGAATCATGGCTCAACGAATCCTCATCTCCATGACTGGACCTCCTAGTCCCTCCTAATTATAACATCGCAAGACTGGACAGGCAATCTAGCAAGAAAGGTGGAGGCATCGCCTGTATCTACCGCTCTAACCTTCTTGTCACTGAACTTCGGACGGATACCACCCTCTCCATTTGCAGCAACTCCACCCAACTGTGCAATCTGCACATATATTACCACCCCGAGGCATGAACGACTACTTCACTGACCACATCATGGAAATCATCACAGCTACCATTTCCTCCAACGCTAAAAACATTTTCCTTGGTGATTTCAACCTACACTAGAACGATCCCAAGGATCCCCATGTCAACGCCATCAAAGACCTCATGGCCGATCAAGCCCTGACACAAGCCTGTTCACTCCCAACACACTCGAAAGGGGCCACTCTAGTATGGATCATCTCTAAGGAATCAACAGTAAAGCTTATCTCTATAGACCCATGTGACTGGTCTGACCACCACGCCATTGCCTTCCTACTACCTGGCACCCACAAGACTAGGGCACCTCAACCGGTTATTCCTAAATGCTAGGTCAGAGACACCAAGAACCTGGACCATAGGGAGCTGGAGGCTCGCTGGAAATCTGACCACCCCCCTCCTGAATCATAACACAACGGTCAGTGACCTCAACGAGCACTATTCTGCGACCATAACGAACATTCTAGATGAACGAGCTCCACTAAAACTGAAAAGAACCCAACTCAAAGACAGAAACCCCTGGTTCACTGGATCCCTTAACAATGAGAGGAGATCCCTCCGGCAATCTGAAAGAACCTGGAGACAGCACCCCTCTGCCGCACATCTAAAACTTCTACGGCAGGCAAGAAATACCTACAAAAGAAACATCCTCAACTCAAAAAAGGAATTCTTCAGAGCTGAACTGGGGAACGCCAAGAACAGACCCCGCAAGCTCTTCGAACTGGTCAAGCACCAATCTAATAAACTGGACAAAACACCGAAAGCCCCAAAGTCTCCAATATAATCCGAGGAATTCTCCTCTTTCTTTGCGGACAAAATCACAGCCTTAGGAAACGATCTCAGTTCCGCCATATACTCTCAACCTGCTTGACCTGCCTCCTCCTTCCGTGCTGCCCCCACTGGATTCACCTAAAAATCATGCTCACTGGACCGACTTCAAATTCTATGATGAAGCCTCTGTCTCTAAAATACTATCCACCCTAAACCCGAATAGCCATTTTAATGACCCGCTCCCCTCCAACTGCCTTGCTGCTGTCGTCCATTCTATTATTCCTAGCTGGACTGCAATAATTAATGCCTCTCTTCAGCAGAGAGCGATTCCCGACTCTCTGAAAGCCGGTGAAGTAGTCCCAATTCTGAAAACCATTGCTTGATTCAGCTTCCCCAGACAACTTCAGACCTATCTCCAACATCCCTCTGTTAGCCAAAGTGCTGGAGAAGTGTGTGCATCAACGCTAAGTCAACACATCAACAACTTCCACCTACTCGACGACATCCAATCCAGATTCAGACCTGGGCACAGCACTGAAACCACCATGCTCCACATCGTTGACGATGCCCTCCAAGCCCTTGACCAAGGCAAAACCTGTCTTCTAATCCTCCTAGACCTATCCTCGGCCTTCGACACGGTCAACCATGAAAAATTACTCGAACGCCTCAAACTCAGGATGGGATTGGATGGCCCAGTTCTTGAATGGTTCAGGTCCTTCCTCCAAAACCGTTCACAGAGATTCCTAATTAATGGCAATCTATCTGCTCCCTCTCCGGTCACGGTAGGAGTCCCTCAAGGATCAACCCTGTCCCCCACCCTCTTCAACCTTTACCTAGAACCACTGGCCGAAGTTCTACGCACTGCGAATATCTCCTACCATATGTATGCTGACGATACTCAGATCTACATAAAAACTTAATCCCTCGAGGAGATTCTCTCCCTGAACGAGGCCTTCAAATTGTCCGTCCAATGGCTCGCCTCCAATCAACTCAAACTCAACGCAAAAAAACTGAATTTCTCCTAATTTCCCCTCCAAAAACCAACCTTGAGATTCAAATATGGATTAAGACTATCACAGCCTTAAATTGCCCACCAACCATCGTGGCCAAATCCCTGGGAATTACCCTTGACAGTAACTTGAACATGCGCGACCACATCAACTCGATGGCCAAATCAGCCAGATTCCATCTCAGCTACCTACGGAAACTGAAACCCTTACTCGAGGCTCCTGACCTAAAAATGGCAGTCCAAGCTCTAGTCATCTCCAGACTGGAATATGGCTGTTCTACCCTCTCGGGTTTACCCAAGATCTCCCTGGCTCCTTTAAAGGCCTGCCTCAACGCGGCAGCCAGACTTCTTACCGGCAGAAGGAAATTCGACCACATTTCTCCACACCTGAAAGCTTTGAACTGGCTTCCCCTTGAGACAAGAATACAGCTTAAACTAGCATGCATCACACATAAGGCTCTATACTCGAATTCGCCTGCATATCTTGCTGAGAAACTTGTGGTTTCCGGAGGAACCAGAAACTCCCAGTCCGCCAAAGACCTCTTGCTCCAACCTGCACGTTTTCGAAAACAAAAAACCTACAACCGGGCTTTCTCTGGGGTAGCACCAAGAATATGGAACTCTCTCCCGCCAGCCATCAGAAGAATCCCTTCTCTGGCATGCTTCAAAAAGGATGCCAAAACCTTCCTTATGGGTAAATTCCTCGTTTAAACTCTGCCTTCAACCACCACTGATACCTTAGTCTACCTTCGACCATTGCCGCCCCTCTAAGAAACTTGGGGTCTTGTCTGGAGTATTTGTAAATGCAAATCGTACTTACTATCCCTTATGTACCCCGCACGGGGATCCTATTGTGAGTATTTGTAAATGTAAACTGTACATACATGTTCCTTCCATCCCCCATGTATCCAGCACCCGCCCTCTCCTAATCGACTGTATAGTCCTTTGTTTCCCAGCCTTTTGTAAATTTCCTTGATTCCTATAAAGCGATCTGATATCCTAACAGGTCAAGGTCTCGCTCTATAAAACACAAAATAAAAAATAAAAATAAATTAAACAAATCTATGGGTATTTGCGTTAATCCACTCAGGTAATGTTCCCATGACGGAAAGTGGGCAAAGCAGAGCAAAGCCCTGTTTGCGCTGAGAAAAGGGCACCTTCCCAGTGCAAAAGAACTTTGTTTTGGAATGTAAAAGCCCTTGCACTGCTAATGTGTTGCTTTTCTTCCCTCTGCGTGACTTTTCATTCGCGCAAATCCTTGGTAAATGTGGGCATACATTTCTGTTAAGCATGCTCGAATATGAAATTAAAAATACAACTATTGTCAATGAAAAATATTACTGTAGCTGGAATTTATATTTTCCATCTACTTTAATCGGGGGCCCCAAGGAAGGTGGGGGCCCTGGGCAGTTGCAAACTTTGCCCATGCCTTAAAACGTCTGTCTCCCCTCAAACACTGACAGAGCAAATACAGATAGCATTTGTTTTGTGACTACAGAGCAGGCCCAATATAAACATCAACAGTACAGGTAAACCACAGAACAGCAGCAGTGAAAACAACCTTCCCACATTTATAGCAACTCAAACCTCCTCCTCACACACAGGGCAGCTCAAACCACCTCCTCACACAGGGCATCTCCAACCTTCTCGCCATACACACAAAGCAGCTCAAACACCCTCCTCAAACACACAGGGCAGCTAAAACCTCATCCTCACACACAGGACATCTCCAACCACCTCCTCATACACACAGGGCAGCTTAAACGTCCTTCTCATACACACAGGTCCGCCTCAAACATCCTCCTCATGCACACAAGGCAGCTCAAACCTGATCCTCACACACAGGACATATCCAACCTCCTCCTCCTACACACAGGGAAGCTCAAACATCCTCCTCATACACACAGGCGCGCCTCAAACATCCTCCTCATGCACACAAGGCATTCAAACCTGCTCCTTACACACAGGACATATCCAACCTCTTCCTACACACAGGGAAGCTCAAACATTCTCCTCATAAACACAGGCGCGCCTCAAACATCCTCCTCATGCACACAGTGCAGTTTAAACATCCTCCTCGCACACAGGACATATCCAACCTCCTCCTCCTACACACGGAAGCTCAAACATCCTCCTCATACACACAGGTGCGCCTCAAACATTCTCATGCACACAAGACAGATCAAACCTGCTCCTCACACACAGGACATATCCAGCCTCCTACACACAGGGAAGCTCAAACATCCTCCTCGCGCACACAGGGCAGCTCAAACATCCTCTTCACGCAGGGCAGCTCAAACATCCTCCTCACATAGGGCATCTCAAACATCCTCCTCACACACAGGTCAGCTCAAACATCCTCCTCACACAGGGAAGCTCAAACATCCACCTCACACACAGGGCAGCTCAAACATCCTCCTCACACAGGGCAGCTCAAACATCCTCCTCACATACAGGGCAGCTCAAACATCCTCCTCACACACAGGGCAGCTCAAACCTCCTCTCACACACAGGGCAGATCAATCATCCTCCTCACACATAGGGCAGCTCAAACATCCTCTTTACACAGGGCAGCTCAAACATCCTCCTCACACACAATATTCCTGATTAACACCTATGGAATTGCAACCACCTCATACACAGATGACACCCAGTTGATCCTTTCATAAGAAAAGGGTTGTACTGGTCCTGAATTCAGTTTTCACAAGTGTCTTTCCAATGTAGTCTCATGGATGCATAATAACCATTTCAAGTGCAATTCAAAGAAAACCAAGATTCTGCTTTTTGGAAAGGAATATGCTACTTACCAGTATGCATCTGTTCTTGGCATGTAGAGCTGCAGATCTACACACTTTTGCATAGATCGCCATCTGGTGTTGGGCCCGGATGTTTGCAGTTTGTTTTTCCTCTTGGAAAGTCTTTGGAAGTCACAAGGTCGGTGACTCCTCCTTTGGATCGTATTGCGCATGGGCTTCGGCTCCATCCTCAGATTGTTTTTCGCCAACAGGGAAATATGGAGCGTAGTAATAACAGTGAAGAAACCCATGTGTGTTGTATCCAAACAAGATAGACTGGAACAGATACAGGTAGCCGGGGAGGCGGGTGGGCGTGTGTAGATCTGCAGCTCTACATGCCAAGAACAGATGCATACTGGTAAGTAGCATATTCCGTTCGAGGCATATGAGCTGCAGATTACACACTTTTGCATAGACTATATAGCAGTTCCCAACCTTAGCGGCGACCACCGTTATCTGTTGCAGTAGTTTGAAATAGTGTTTTTAGTACAGCCTGGCCCACACTAGCTTGTTGCTTGGTTTGCACATCTACACAGTAATGTTTAGAGAAAGTGTGCAGTGTTGACCATGTAGCTGCTTTGCAGATATCATCTAATGGGATGTTCCCTAGAAAAGCCATAGAAGCCCCTATCTTTCGTGTAGAATGGGCTTTAGGGGGAACGGATAGCGTTCGTTTTGCTTTGTGGTAGCAAATCTGGATGCATTTTACAATCCACCTAGCTATCCCTGATTTTGAGATGGGGTTGCCCTTGTGTGGTGGAGAGAAAGAGACAAACAGTTGTTTGGTCTTTCTGAAAGGTTGTGTTCTTTGGATATAGTAAAGTAAGGCTCGTTTGACATCTAGCGTGTGTAGAGCCCTTTCTGCAACAGTTTGAGGTTGTGAGAAAAAAAACGGCAATTCTACCGATTGGTTGAGGTGAAAAGGGGAAATGACTTTAGGAAGGAATTTTGGGTTGGTACGGAGAACAACCTTGTTTTGGTGCATTTGAAGAAAAGGTTCTTGTATGGTAAGTGCTTGTATCTCACTGACCCTTCTAAGGGAAGTGATGGCTACAAGAAAATCTGTTTTCCATGTGAGAAATTGCAGTTCACATTTATGCAAAGGTTCGAAGGGCGGGCCCATTAGCCTTGTGAGAACGATATTTAAGTTCCACACAGGTGAGGGTGGCACTCTGGGGGGAATTATTCGTTTTAGGCCTTCCATGAAGGCTTTAATGGCAGGCACTCTGAAAAGTGATGGGTGCTGTCTGTTCTGTAGGTAAGCGGCAATTTCTGCGAGGTGTAGCCGAATGGATGTATATGCTAGGTTACACCTTTGTAGATGGAGTAAGTAGCATATGATGTGCTGTATAGATACGTCTAGAGGGTTGATTGTGTTGTTATGGCAATAAACAACAAATCTTTTCCACTTGGCAGCGTAGCAGGCTCTAGTGGTAGGGCGTCTAGCTTCTCTGATGACGTTCATACAGTCAGGGGGAAGGTTTAGGTATCCGAATTCTAGGATTTCAGGAGCCAGATCGCAAGGTTGAGCTGAGCTGGGTCCGGGTGCCTGATCTCTCCATGGTTCTGGGTTAGGAGGCATGGTGAGAGGTGTAGCTTTTGGTGTGGTACTACCGAGAGTTCCAGCAGCGTGGTGTACCACGGTTGTCTGGCCCATGTTGGAGCTACTAGGATCAGTGTGAGGGAATGCTGTTGTAGCTTTCGCACCTCTAATGGAATTAGTGGGAGAGGTGGAAAAGCGTACGCAAATTTGTCTGACCAGTTCATCCATATCGCATTGCCTTTGGACCATGGGTGTGGGTATCTGGCGGCGAAGCTTGGGCATTTTTTGTTTTAGTGGGTGGCGAAGAGGTCTATCTGCGGATGCCCCTACATTTGAAAGAACGGGTGAAGAACCTGCGGGTGAAGTTCCCACTCGTGGATCTGCTGCGTCTGTCTGCTGAGCAGATCTGCCATGGTGTTTTGGACTCCTGGTACATGCTGGGCTAGGAGAAAGATTTTGTGTGGAATTGCCCATCTCCATATGCTCTGTGCTAGTTGAGAGAGTTGTGGAGAGTGTGTGCCGCCTTGTTTTTTAATGTAATACATGGCCGTCATGTTGTCTGTGCGAATGAGGACTGCCTTGCCTAAAATCTGTCTTTGAAAGGATTTTAGGGCTAGAAAGATTGCTAGTAACTCCAGATGGTTGATATGGAGTAACTTTTGTTGCGGCGTCCATGTGCCCTGCACTGTGAGGTGAGCCGGAGAGCGATGCGTCTGTTGTTAGTATTATTTGTAGAACCGGGTCCAGGAACGGTCGACCTTTGGAAAGGTTTGTAGTGTTCCACCACTGCAAAGAACGATGGGTGCGACCGTCTACCAACACCAGATCTGTCAGTTGTCCCTGGGCCTGGCTCCATTGGCGCGCTAAGCACTTATGGAGTGGACGCATCTGGAGTCTTGCGTGGGGCACTATGAAAATGCAAGAGGCCATCATCCCTATCAGTTGCATAATCACTCTTGCTGGAGTGTTGAAGTATGAATCTTTGACGCAAAGCCTGAATGCTTGCAATCCTGGCCGGATTGGGGTAGGCTATGGCTTTTAAGGTGTCTATAGTGGCACCAAGGTATTGCTTTATGTGGGATGGTGTTAGCTGGGACTTTTGGTGGTTGACCGTGAAGCCTAGTTGGTGAAGTAGTTGGATTGTAGTGGCGGTGTGGTGTACACATTGGTTGTAGGACGTGGCTTTTATCAGCCAGTCGTCCAAATATGGGAAAACGTGAATGTGCTGTCTTCTGAGGTGTGCCGCCACTACTGCTAGGCACTTGGTGAATACCCTTGGTGCTGTTGTGACCCCGAATGGGAGCACCTTGAACTGGTAGTGTTGCCCGTCCACTACAAATCTGAGGTACTTTCTGTGAGCATGGTGTACCGGAATGTGAAAGTATGCGTCTTTCAAGTCCAGTGTGGTGAGGAAGTCGTTCTGGGAGAGGAGCGGAAGCACCTGCTGAAGCGTTACCATGTGAAAATGGTCTGAATGTATGCATGTGTTTAAGGACCGGAGATCTAGAATAGGTCGCAGAGTCTCGTCCCTTTTTGGTATTAGAAAATATAGGGAGTAGACCCCTAAATTTTGCTGAATAGCGGGAACTTGTTCTATTGCCTGTTTTTGTAGGAGGGAGATTACTGTAGGAGAGTAGGGTCTGCTTTCTATGTTCACCCCCACTTTTTGCTTTTGCTTTACTGGTTTTCGACTTAGATGTGGCTGTGGGCCTGCTAATCAGACCCACAGCCCTGCTGTTCTCTCTCTAAATTAATACTATGTACTTTAGGTGCATAACCCAATTGGTAGGGACCACCTTATTAGACCCTGTATAGTGTACCTTAGGTACCCAGGGCATAGGGGTACCCTAGGCCTACCAGGGGCTGCAGCATGTATTATGCCACCCCTGGCCTGGCCTTCCATTATGACACAACTGGCTGATCACTCAGCTGGGGCAAGGTCGTGTAAACACCCCTTGCTTAGGTGTAGTATTCCTATACCTACCTTATATATAGACACATGTGTACCTATCAGCCACTCCTATGGCAGGCCTTAACAATCCTGGAGGCAGAGTGCTTGGTAACATGTGAGATGGTGCTCTAGCATGAGCTGAGCCTGTCTGCAGCTTTCGGAACCATGTCCTTATAGCTGTTCTATGATATAGCCTTATATACTCTTAAAGTGCCTTATAATCTTAAACGGTTATGGTAACTATGGTTTGGCTTTATCGAAACATGTCGTGTAAGGTGTCTAACACTATGGAATAATACCCCCATACCATTTCTGGCCATGAGGATATTATTCCTCCCTTCTAGAGGGAGAAGACATGTTGAAACCTACTTACCCGGTTAAAGTTAACCAGAGCCCCAGCATCACAAAATGGATGCTGCTGCCGCGACACAAGTCTGACCTCCTGCTGCTGGGAGTGATCCCGGCAAGGGAGGCTTGGACAATAGGTTTCCTGCCTTGGGAGGTGCTAGCACCACCCCAGACAGGCCTTAGTGTATTGGGGCAGGGAGGGATGAAAGAAACTAGACACTGCCTGGGGCACACAAGGTGTCCCATGCATAGTCCAGTTCAAACCGGTGCTGGGGCACTCCAACCCCAGTCCTGGCGCGAAACTGGACAAAGGGAAGGGGGTGTAACCACCCCCCTCCCAGGTCCCACCCATAAGGCGTGACCTAGCAGGCAACCCAGCCCCCCAGATTAGTATAAGAGTGGTAGCTGGGAACCAGGAGATTAGATTATCCTGAACCTGCAACTTGAACAGAAACTCTGGACCTTCGACTTTCGACCTCAGGAAGAAGACTGAAGAATCTCCCTTGTGGCCAAGGAGTGACCACCCTGGGCAACCAGGCACCATCCAGTGACTGCTGCTTGCTTTGCGACTGATCCTACGAGGGACGACTGCAGAGACTGACCAGCGCCGAGACTTCCAGACACCTCTGAACCAGATCCACATCTACAGCAAAGCTGAGACCCGTGGAGTCGACGAGTGACGTGGGACCGGCGACTTGGGAAAAGTGGCTAGTAGCTGACTAGCGCGACTTCCGAGGCTCCCTCGAGGCTGTGCTTGGGGAATTGAGAAGCCCCCTTCCCGAGCACCATCTGCAAAGAAGACCAGCTCCCCACACTTCACGTGTTCTGCGTGGGGCCCTTCTGCACCTGACCTGCTCGACGTGTTGTCCGGTTGCTGGCCCGCTGGCTAGTGACCCTTTTGACGACGAACCTTGAATTTCATCTTGCTGGTTTGGCTCCTCCAGACTGGCACCCGCTCCTCTGCAAAAGAGAAGCACCCCAGACCTTCCTGGTCTGCACCAGAAGCAAGTCCTCCATCCTGCGTGGGTTCCGCTTGCCAAGGCTTGGTGAGTCCTAGCTCGACTTCGACGCCGCCGACAGCAAGAGCCTTCGTGGGACAGCTCGCCTCCTGGTCGTCCTTGACGCCTCCTTGTACCCGTGGCTGCTGCGACAAGCTTCACCTCTTCACCTGCATCTTCACGACATCGGCTGGTTCCTTCCTGGTTCCTTCCCGGCTCCTGGCTGGGGACCTAGACTCTGTCCCTTCTGCTTGCAGGTTCCTTCCTTATTGATCCCCTCCTTGGGATCCACCGGACACTCTTCACTGACTGCCTGTCAGCAACTTTCCTTCAGGCATCCATAGGAGTCGACGACGAAACCCGACGCAAGTTCACAATATGCACCCGCAGCCCGTGGGCTAGGTAACTGGAGCATTTCGGTGCTCACAAGGGTATTGACTATCCAAGGGTCTAGTTTCCGAGTCTCGACTTCCTAGCTATACCAGAAGTGTCCTAAAACTGCTAATTTCTAATACCTTGCATTTCTATCGATTATACGCATTACGCGTGAGTGTTTCCACTCTGCACCTGAATCCCGTGGGCCTCCCACTTCCTAACCTTGGGTAGTATAGTGTAGCCCCAGCGATTCCCTAGGCCTAGGCCTATCCTGTGTTCGTGACAGTGGTCCTTATACCACTTACTTAGTATATGGTTTGCGTGGCCCCTAGGGCCTAACTGTATTACTTACCTGTGTGACTTAATGTATGCTTAAATAAGACTGTGTTGTACTTACCTCGAATCTCATAAAGAGTGCTGAGGGTTTGACTAGAATAAATACATTCTATTTTTATATATATCTGTTGTGGTGTCCTTTCATTTGGTATTCAAGGGATTACAAATGGTATAACAGCTGGCTTCACATGCCATACAGAGTTTAGCCTAAGACTGCTCTTGTCCATGCTACCACTAGGATAGCTGGTCTATAAGGTTGACTTTACAACCAATCACCATAAGGGTTGTTTGGACTGATATAGGGTGTACACTAGAACTAGTGACATCATACATCAGGCCAACTTCTCACATTGGTGAGCAGCGGTTGGGATCTGAGCTTGCTGTTGTAATACCATTGTAATCTTGAGATACTAAATTGAAAGATCACACAGATATTGTTAGGTACATATAACATAGATTATAAATACTTCGGTCCTACTGGACTTAGTTGTTGTAGGTTGAAGGGCATAGCACACCCTGACTACAACTACTAGAGAGGTTTAGTAGATACAACTAGTGTAGGTAGGTGCACACACCACACCCTCACTAGATCATGTCTCTGAGAGGAGATCAAGATGATTCTCTCTCAGGAGAGGTAAATCCTAGAAGGATACCCTCTAGATATGATACCCTAACTTTTCAGGAGATGAGACAATTGTGTACCTCCAGAAAGTTAAAACAGGGTTCAAACCCTACCCTCATCCAACTAGTGGAGATCTTAGAAGAGTATGATACTCAGAGAGCCTCCCAAGATAGTACCCTAGGTACAGGTGAGGGCCTACCCGCTACAGATGAGTCAGATGGGACTTCAGAAGATGAGGTAGACAGCCAGGTCCAAGTTGGGAGACTTAGCCAGGCTAACTTAAGCCTACATGGGAGTCTAAATGGGGTCCCCCCATTCAGACCCCCAAGTGGACTTAACCAGAGAAGCAGGAGAGGAAGATCCCCTTCAGGGGAGTCTATCCACTCCCATGTCTCTAACAGCTCCCATGGCTCTTTTCATAGGGGAATGACTTCTCCACAGAGAAAAGAGCACCAGGCCAGAATGAGAGAAGCCAATCTGAGGATTGAGAGGGAAGAACTTGCCCTTGCCAAAGAGAAGCTTGCTCTGGCCAGAGAGCAAAAGTTAAGTGGGTTAGAACCCACTGGTGGCAGCAATACCCCTAGAGATAGAGACAGGGCCTATGACAATAGAAACCTGAGCAAGATTGTCCCTCCCTACAAGTGTGGGGATGACATCCACAAATGGATAACTGCTTTGGAGAGAGCCTGCAAAGTACAGCAGGTACCCCAAAGTCAGTGGGCAACTATCTTGTGGCTCTCCTTCTCTGAGAAAGGTAGAGACAAGCTCCTCACAGTTAGTGATGAGGATGCTGACAATTACACTGTCCTGAAGAGTGCTCTAATTGATGGGTTTGGCCTAACCACTGAACAATACAGGTTGTTGTTCAGGGATACCCAGAAGATACAGACTCCGGACTGGACTGACTTTGTAGATTGTGCCACTAAGGCTTTGGAAGGCTGGCTATTGGGAAGTAAGGTTAAGGACTATACAGGATTGTATAATTTGATCATGAGAGAGCAAATCCTTAACAACTGTCAAAACCAGCTACTGCATCAACAACTGATTGATTCTGATCTGACTTCTCCCCAAGAATTGGGAAAGAAGGCAGATAGATGGGTCAGGACTAGAGTTAAGCAGAAAAACCAGAACCAGGGCGGTGATCAGAAAAAGGCAGACCAGAAGGGTAATGATCAGAAACAAAAAGACCAGAAGTCTTCACCAGGCCCCCAAAAGGCTCAGGGGGAGGGTGGTCCCAAAAAGGATAAGAAGAAAGATGGCCAAAAGAAACCCTGGTGCAACTATTGTAAATCAAACTCACATTGGTTTAGTGAGTGCACCAAAAAGGATAAGCCCCCAGCCACCATTGCCCCTAAGGCAACTGTACCCCCTAGTCCAGCTGTAAGTGGTGGTTCCCAGCAAAAGGGTGTAGTAGGGTTAACCCTGGGAACTGAGGAGGATTCTGGCCTAGTCAGGATACCTACTCAGGCTGTTCTGATCTGTGATGGGGACATAGCTTTGTCCTCTACTATAGGTCCCAGTAACCTGGGCAAGTACAGACAGACTCCTTTTATCAACCAAAGAATGGCTCAGGCCTACAGGGACACTGGGGCTAGTGTCACAATGGTGACACCTGCCTTTGTGGACCCTGGACAGATCATGCTAGGTGAGAATTACCTAGCGACCAACGCTAGCAATGCCACTACTTCCCATAGTGTGGCAATTGTTAACTTCTCCTGGGGAGGGGTAACTGGCCTCAAGAAAGTTGTTGTTAGTTCAGACCTTCCTGTAGAGTGTTTGTTGGGCAATGATCTTGAAACTTCAGTTTGGTCTGAAGTGGAGTATAGGACCCATGCAGAAATGCTGGGGATAGATGCACATGTCCTTGCTGTGACCAGGTCACAGGCCAAATAGTGCAACACTGAACAGGTGCTGGATCCTGGGACAATGGACCAGACACAACCCAAGAGAAAGAGCAGTAAGGTAAAGGCTGTGCCTTCCCCCCTGCCTCAGTTGGTGGATCAGCCCTCACAGGAGGATGATCCTGAGAGCCCTGAAGGAACTGTCCTAGAAGAACTGGAACCTGATCAGGTTGAGTTTCTTGGGACAGGGGGACCTTCAAGGGCAGATCTGAGGCAGGCACAATTAGACTGTCCTTCTCTTGAACACCTCAGACAGCAGGCTGCTGCTGAGGCTGCAGGGAATTCTCAAGGTACCCATAGAGTGTATTGGGATGAAGGGCTGCTGTACTCAGAGGCTAGAGACCCCAAGCCTGGTGCATCCAGGAGGTTGGTCTTACCACTGAGTTTCAGAGGCTTCCTCCTTACCTTGGCCCATGATATTCCCCTTGCAGGACACTTAGGCCAGAACAAGACTTGGGACCGACTTGTCCCTCACTTTCACTGGCCTCATATGTCAGAAGATACAAAGGAGTTTTGTCGCTCCTGTGTCACCTGCCAAGCCAGTGGCAAATCAGGTGGCACCACAAAGGCCCCCCTCATACCACTACCTGTGGTGGGGGTTCCCTTTGAGAGAGTGGGCATAGACATTGTAGGACCAATGGACCCACAAACAGCATCTGGGCACAGATTTATACTTGTGATAGTGGACCATGCCACCAGGTATCCATAAGCTATACCCCTAAGGACCACAACAGCTCCTGTTGTGGCAAGGGCCCTACTTGGAGTATTCTCCAGAGTGGGCTTTCCAAAGGAGGTCATTTCTGACTGAGGTGCCAACTTCATGTCAGGATATTTGACTGCAATGTGGAAGGAGTGTGGTGTAAACTACAAATTCACTACCCCCTATCACCCACAGTGCAATGGGCTTGTGGAGAGATTCAACAAGACCCTAAAGGGAATGATAAAAGGTTTACCAGACAAGCTTAGGCGAAGATGGGACATCCTTTTACCCTGCCTTCTGTTTGCTTACAGAGAGGTCCCACAAAAGGGGGTTGGCTACAGCCCTTTTGAGCTTTTCTTTGGGTATCCTGTAAGGGGACCCCTGTGTTTAGTAAGGGAAGGATGGGAGAGACCGCTCAGACAACCCAAACTGGACATAGTGGATTATGTACTTGGCCTCCGCTCCAGGATGGCAGAGTATATGAAGAAGGCTTCTAAAAACCTTGAGGCAAGCCAAGAACTTCAAAAAGCTTGGCATGACCAAAAGGCTGTGCTGACTGTGTACCAGCCAGGGCAGAAAGTGTGGGTGTTGGAGCCAGTGGCCCCAGCAGCCCTCCAAGACAAATGGTCTGGACCCCACACTATTGTTGAGAAAAAGGGAGAAGTCACCTACTTGGTAGACCTTGGGACTCCCAGAAGCCCCCACAGGGTGCTTCATGTCATCAGATTGAAGGCATATGTTGACAGGGCAGACATGGGCTTACTCATGGCTACAGATGAGGGGCAGGAGGAAGAGAGTGACCCTCTCCCAGACCTGTTGACTCAGAACCCTGATGATGGCTCAGTTGATGGTGTGGTCTTTTCTGACAGCCTCACTGATTATCAGCAACAGGACTGCAGAAAAATGTTCTGCAATCCTACAGACATATGTTCTCTCTGACCCCAAGTCAGACAAACTGGTGCACCCATGAGGTGGACACTGGTGACAGTCTGCCTGTGAAGAGTAAAATCTACAGGCAACCTGACCATGTCAGGGACTGCATAAAAGTTGAGGTACAAAAGATGTTGGAGCTGGGAGTCATTGAACCTTCAGAGAGCCCTTGGGCTAGTCCTGTAGTCCTTGTGCCAAAACCTCACACCCAAGATGGTAAGAGAGAGATGAGGTTTTGCGTGGATTACAGAGGTCTCAATGCTGTCACTAGGACAGATGCCCACCCAATACCTAGGGCAGATGAGCTCATTGACAGATTGGCAGCTGGCAAGTTTTTGAGTACATTTGACCTCACAGCTGGCTACTGGCAAATCAGACTAGCTGAAAGTGCAAAAGCCAAAACTGCTTTCTCGACCCCAGGAGAACATTATCAATTTGTGGTAATGCCCTTTGGTTTGAAGAATGCACCTGCCACTTTCCAAAGGTTGGTGAATCAAGTCCTTACTGGGCTGGATGACTACTGTGCAGCTTATCTTGATGATATTGCGGTCTTTAGCTCCACCTGGGAGGATCACCTGGTCCACCTGAGGAATGTTTTAGAGGCCCTGCAAAAGGCAGGCCTCACTATCAAGGCCACTAAGTGCCAGATAGGGCAGAGCAAGGTTGTGTACCTGGGCAACCTAGTTGGTGGGGGTCAGGTTCAACCACTGGAGAGCAAGATCCAGACCATAAAGGACTGGACTCCTCCAACTACTCAGACTCAGGTCAGAGCTTTCTTTGGCCTGACTGGGTACTACAGAAAGTTTGTTAAGAACTATGGGTCCATTGTGACACCACTTAATGACTTGACCTCCAAGAAAATGCCAAAGAAAGTTCAGTGGACAGTAAGCTGTCAAAAAGCATTTGATGACCTGAAGCAGGCCATGTGCAGTGCACCTATTCTGAAAAGTCCAGACTACTCCAAAGAGTTTATTGTCCAGAAAGATGCTTCTGAGTTGGGTGTGGGAGCTGTTCTTTCACAACTGAATGTAGGTGGTCAAGACCAGCCCATTGCTTTTATAAGTAGAAGGCTGACCCCTAGAGAGAAACGTTGGTCAGCTATTGAGAGGGAGGCCTTTGCTGTGGTTTGGGCCCTGAAGAAGCTGAGGCCATACTTGTTTGGCACTCACTTCAAGATTCAGACAGACCATAAGCCCATCTTGTGGCTAAATCAGATGAAGGGTGAAAATCCCAAACTTCTTAGGTGGTCCATTTCCCTACAGGGGATGGACTTCACAGTGGAACATAGACCTGGGACTGACCATGCCAATGCAGATGGACTCTCCAGATATTTCCACTTAGAACATGAAGACTCAACTGGTCAAGGTTAGTTTAATGTCCCTAAGTTTGGGGGGGGGGGGTTGTGTAGGAGAGTAGGGTCTGCTTTCTATGTTCACCCCCACTTTTTGCTTTTGCTTTACTGGTTTTCGACTTAGATGTGGCTGTGGGCCTGCTAATCAGACCCACAGCCCTGCTGTTCTCTCTCTAAATTAATACTATGTACTTTAGGTGCATGACCCAATTGGTAGGGACCACCTTATTAGACCCTGTATAGTGTACCTTAGGTACCCAGGGCATAGGGGTACCCTAGGCCTACCAGGGGCTGCAGCATGTATTATGCCACCCCTGGCCTGGCCTTCCATTATGACACAACTGGCTGATCACTCAGCTGGGGCAAGGTCGTGTAAACACCCCTTGCTTAGGTGTAGTATTCCTATACCTACCTTATATATAGACACATGTGTACCTATCAGCCACTCCTATGGCAGGCCTAAACAATCCTGGAGGCAGAGTGCTTGGTAAAGTGAGATGGTGCTCTAGCATGAGCTGAGCCGGTCTGCAGCTTTCGGAACCATGTCCTTATAGCTGTTCTATGATATAGCCTACCATATACTCTTAAAGTGCCTTATAATCTTAAACAGTTATGGTAACTATGGTTTGGCTTTATCGAAACATGTCGTGTAAGGTGTCTAACACTGTGGAATAATACCCCCATCCCATTTCTGGCCATGAGGATATTATTCCTCCCTTCTAGAGGGAGAAGACATGTTGAAACCTACTTACCCGGTTAAAGTTAACCAGAGCCCCAGCATCACAAAATGGATACTGCTGCCGCGACACAAGTCTGACCTCCTGCTGCTGGGAGTGATCCAGGCAAAGGAGGCTTGGACAATAGGTTTCCTGCCTTGGGAGGTGCTAGCACCACCCCAGACAGGCCTTAGTGTATTGGGGCAGGGAGGGATGAAAGAAACTAGACACTGCCTGGGGCACACAAGGTGTCCCATGCATAGTCCAGTTCAAACCGGTGCTGGGGCACTCCAGCCCCAGTCCTGGCGCGAAACTGGACAAAGGGAAGGGGGTGTAACCACCCCCCTCCCAGGTCCCACCCATAAGGCGTGACCTAGCAGGCAACCCAGCCCCTCAGATTAGTATAAGAGTGGTAGCTGGGAACCAGGAGATTAGATTATCCTGAACCTGCAACTTGAACAGAAACTCTGGACCTTCGACTTTCGACCTCAGGAAGAAGACTGAAGAATCTCCCTTGTGGCCAAGGAGTGACCACCCTGGGCAACCAGGCACCATCCAGTGACTGCTGCTTGCTTTGCGACTGATCCTACGAGAGACGACTGCAGAGACTGACCAGCACCGAGACTTCCAGACACCTCTGAACCAGATCCACATCTACAGCAAAGCGGAGACCCGTGGAGGCGACGAGGGACGTGGGACCGGCGACTTGGGAAAAGTGGCTAGTAGCTGACTAGCGCGACTTCTGAGGCTCCCTCGAGGCTATGCTTGGGGAATTGAGAAGCCCCCTTCCCGAGCACCATCTGCAAAGAAGACCAGCTCCCCACACTTAACGTGTTCTGCGTGGGGCCCTTCTGCACCTGACCTGCTCGACATGTTGTCCGGTTGCTGGCCCGTTGGCTAGTGACCCTTCTGACGACGAACCTTGAATTTCATCTTGCTGGTTTGGCTCCTCCAGACTGGCACCCGCTCCTCTGCAAAAAAGAAGCACCCCAGACCTTCCTGGTCTGCACCAGAAGCAAGTCCTCATCCTGCGTGGGTTCCACTTGCCAAGGCTTGGTGAGTCCTAGCTCGACTTCGACGCCGCCGACAGCAAGAGCCTTCGTGGGACAGCTTGCCTCCTGGTCCTGGTCGTCCTCGACGTCTCCTTGTACCCGTGGCTGCTGCGACAAGCTTCACCTCTTCACCTGCATCTTCACGACATCGCCTGGTTCCTTCCTGGTTCCTTCCCGGCTCCTGGCTGGGGACCTAGACTCTGTCCCTTCTGCTTGCAGGTTCCTTCCTTCTTGATCCCCTCCTTGGGATCCACCGGACACTCTTCACTGACTGCCTGTCAGCAACTTTCCTTCAGGCATACATAGGAGTCGAAGACGAAACCCGACGCAAGTTCACACCTATGCACCCGCAGCCCGTGTGCTAGGTAACTGGAGCATTGACTATCCAAGGGTCTAGTTTCCGAGTCTCGACTTCCTAGCTATACCAGAAGTGTCCTAAAACTGCTAATTTCTAATAACTTGCATTTCTATCGATTATACGCATTACGCGTGAGTGTTTCCACTCTGCACCTGAATCCCGTGGGCCTCCCACTTCCTAACCTTGGGTAGTATAGTGTAGCCCCAGCGATTCCCTAGGCCTAGGCCTATCCTGTGTTCGTGACAGTGGTCCTTATACCACTTACTTAGTATATGGTTTGCGTGGCCCCTAGCGCCTAACTGTATTACTTACCTGTGTGACTTAATGTATGCTTAAATAAGACT
Organism: Triturus cristatus; assembly: GCF_964204655.1. Taxonomy (NCBI): domain Eukaryota; kingdom Metazoa; phylum Chordata; class Amphibia; order Caudata; family Salamandridae; genus Triturus; species Triturus cristatus. Next base: position 66,332,104 of record NC_140579.1, on the reverse strand, counting down.
GTGTTGTACTTACCTCGAATCTCATAAAGAGTGCTGAGGGTTTGACTAGAATAAATACACTTTATTTTATATATATATCTGTTGTGGTGTCCTTTCATTTGGTATTCAAGGGATTACAAATAGTATAACAGTTGGCTTCAAATGCCATACAGAGTTTAGCCTAAGACTGCTCTTGTCCATGCTACCACTAGGATAGCTGGTCTATAAGGTTGACTTTACAACCAATCACCATAAGGGTTGTTTGGACTGATATAGGGTGTACACTAGAACTAGTGACATCATACATCAGGCCAACTTCTCACAATTACCTCCTGTTTTAGTAATGTGGAATGTTCTTGTGACATTGGGCGTTGCCTGGGTGGTATGTTTGGGGGGGTAGATGTTAATTCTAGGCAGTACCCTGACCGAATAATTTGGGTCACCCATTTGTCTGAGGTGATGGTCTCCCAGACCTGAAGGAAATTTTGTAGTCTGCCCCCGACCGAAGTGGGATGGTCTGGAGGGAGCGGGGGGAAGTCATTGGGTAGGCTGTGTGGCAGAGCGGGCGGTATTTGTCTTGCCTCTGCCTTTATTGTTATTGCCCCTATAGCCGCCTCTTTGATAACCCCTTGTGAAGGTGGACTGAGTGGGGGATTTGTAGGAAGTGGACGCGCTGAGGAGTAGCCTCTAGACGTACTCCGAAAGGAGGGTGTGACTGCAGGGCTCCCATAGATTTCGCCGTATCAGTGTCCTTCTTCATTTTTTCGAGGGCCTCATCTACCTTTGGGCCGAATAGGTGTTCTTGGTCAAAGGGATGATTTAGGATGGAGGCCTGTACCTCAGGTTTGAAACCTGATATTCTCAGCCAAGCATGGCTACGGAGGAGGACGCTAGTATTAATGGCCCTGGAAGCTGTGTCTGCTGCATCTAAGGCACAGCGTATGGAGGTGTTAGTTATTGTCTTACCCTCTTGAATTAATTCATTGGCCCTATTTTTTTATCTATCTCTAGGGTGTGCCATTGTAGCTTCCACCCCCCTCCCGAGACCCATGGTGTAGATCCTGACTACACCCCATGTGAGACCCTATTTTCTTTTGTGTCTTCAGTGCCCAAACACTGTGTCTTTCTACCGCGCATAGTGCTTTACCACATAGGATCTTGGTTAATGCTAATGACCGTCCTGGGCTCTCCATATCCTTTAATTGTTTTGCGTCTAGAGATCGCATTTGTAGTGTGGTAGTGTGGTATGCACTTCTTCTGTCCTCACAACAGCACTGACGGCCAGCGTTATCGAATAAGTGCACCACGCTGAGCACAATTATTTGTTTGTCCTACGATGACAAACGCATATGACTATGTCTAATCATTACTTGTTTGTCTCTCTCTTTGTTTGTCTGTGTACTTAATGTTACTACCCAGAATAAACTCGGTTCCTCTCCAATGTGGGAGTCACCTTAATAATATTAATTTTTTAAGAATGTTTATATATATAAAAAAAAATTATATATTCTTTTCACACTTATATCCTCAGGTTAGGGTGGGCCTTAGCGCGCCCATACCGCCGAGGTTCTCACGCCTTTTTTGGTCCGGACGAATGCCGGTTTATAAATAACACATAGGCAGAAACATGTTGACCATATCCTAAGGGACCTGGCTGAACAATCTATTCAGCTTTCACGTCCCACACCTTGTTTTTATACATGTCTGTTTGGCTTCTAATATAGTTTATTTTTTGACACAAACCAAACATTTTTAACAATCACTTCCACTACCAACCACATACACAACCAGCTCCGCAGTAATTCTGGAGTCAAAGCACACCGGGGTGGCACTCGGCCTCTCCCGGTGGGGCCCAATGATGAAGCATGTCACCAACCAGGTTGGTGAGTGAGGGCTTTATTAAGAAACCTAGTTGGATTCTACAGTTGTGCTCTATCAATAATTCCTAGGCACACTCTTTCGTTGTTTTGATTATATTGACTTTGGGGGACTAAGAGTGGCCCATTTTTTGTCTTTCCCTCACTCTCTCGTTGTTTTCAGTACACTTTATATTCTCCTACTCGCAAGTCTTCTTCTAGAATAGATTATATATTTTTGAGTCCCCATCTCCTTCCTAACCTAATTCATGCCGATATTGGGTCCAATCTTATTTCCGATCATGCCCCAGTTTTGATTAGTCTGGATCTCCCCTCTGAACCCTCCTAGTCACGCAGATGGCGCTTCAATAATTATTTACTCAAGGATCATACGTTTCTGGAGTGTTTTAAAGAGTTCTTGCCAGAGTTCTTCCTTAGAAACGCTTCTCCGGATATTCCTTTTCCCACTATATGGGATGCCTTCAAGCAACAGCCAGAGGATTCATCACTGACTACATTGCTGCGAAAAAGAAACAGTGTAGGAATGATTCTGCTTCTCTGCTAGCCTCTATTAAACATCTCGAACACGCCTACTTTACTTCCAATAATGAGGATACTTTAAAAAAGTTAATTCAAGCTAAGTTGTCTTTTAATAAGAAATCGACTGAGGAGGCTTCTGGCACCCTACTCAAAGTTAACTTTAAATTCTATGGGGGTCGCAATAGAGCTGGCAAACTATTGGCTAATTATTTAAAGGTGAAATCCCAACGCTCTAAGGTAGTCAAAATGACTGCTAATGGTGGTGTTGAACATTTCAAAGACGATGAAATATTAAATTGTTTCACGGATTTTTACAAGACGCTGTACACTTCAGAATCCTCTCCTTCTGAAGAGGCATTGGATTCTTTGTTTAAGCACTCCCTCCACGTCCCTCTTCGCTTACTGATGGCTCCGTATTAGAAGGGGATCTTTCCCTCTCTGAACTTAAGTTCGCCCTAGCCCCATTACCAAAGGATAAATCCCCTGGTCCGGACGGCTTCACTGCCTGAACCCTAAAAACTCTTCACCACCTCAGCTGCTACCCATAATTGAACCTTAAAATCTCTCACCAGCCCTGAAACCCGCCCATCCATGAGCCCTAAAACCCCTCAACACCCTTACACTACACCAAGCCCTGAAACATAAAAACACCTCATACATCTAAACACCACCAATTATGCTTGAGCCTAAAAAACCTGCATCACCCTACACTCCACCCATCCCTGAACCCTAAAAACCCCTTTCTATGGTGGAACTCCAAGTATTGCTTATCCATAAAACCCTACATCATTCTAAACGGGACCTCGCACCCAGTCCACATCTACCATTGCCGAGCTCGCCGCACCCCATGCCATCACCTCCACGGACTACATTCTACTCGGGGACCTGAACTTCCACCTCGACAACTACAGCGACCCCGACTCCACCACTCTCCTCGACTACCTCGCCAACCTCTGACTGAAGCAGCTTTTCAACTCGCCCACTCACGGAGCTGGACACACCCATGATCCTATCTTCGCAGGAGGGACAAATGTCCGTTTCAGCCACACCACCCAGGCCCTCTGGACGGGCCACTACTGCGTCCATTTCATGTTCAACACCACCACCACACCCTGTGCCTGCCACGAAGGAACTGGAACAAGGTCACAGAGGAACACCTCAACACCACCCTCCTCCAAGACCCCCCCCCAGCACCACAACCGACACCAACTCCGCAGCAATTGAACTTTACCGCTGGGTCTCCCGCTGCATCTGCAAGCTTGCACCCCTCCGCCAAACAACGCCCTCGAAAGGCAGCCTGGTCACCACTGGACTGCAAGAAGTCAGACGCTTCTGCAGACGCCTAGAGAAAACCTGGCGAAACCAGAAAATCAAGGTAGCATGGGAAAACCACAGGAGCGCACTGTAGGAATACCACCAGTGCATAAGAGACACCAAACGGACCTTCATAAGAGACAAAGTCCAAACCAACGCGACCAACACCAAGGAACTGTTCAAAGTCATACAGCAGTTCACAAAACCCCCCAGGGAAGCCATGGACATCACACCTTCCCAGGAACTCTGCGACAAACTCAGCTCCTACTTCCATCTGAAGATTAACGTCCTCTACGACAACTTCAGCGAACAGACGCCAGACACCATCGCGCCCCTCCAACAAGCCAACCATCATGACCTGGAATCCCGCCACCTTTGAACACATTACCGCGATCATGAAGAAAACCCACTCAGGAACCCAAACAGACCCAAGCCCAGCACACATATTCCACAGGGCCGCCGCCACCATCGCACCCAAACTAGGACGGATCATCAACGCCTCCTTCATGTCCGGCATTTTCCCAGATGACTGGAAACGGGCGGAGGTTAAACCCCTCCTCAAGAAACCAACGGCCGACCCAACAGACCTGAAAAACTACTGGTCCATCTCTCTCCTCCCCTTCGCGACTAAAGTCACAGAGAGACTCGTAAACGCACAGCTGACCGCCTTCATCGAAGAGAACTCCATCCTAGGCGCCTTCCAGTCCGGATTCCGCAGCAACCACAGCACCGAGACCGCCCTTCTCGCAGCCACTGATGACATCCGCATGCTGCTCGACCAGGGACACACTGCGGCCCTCATCCTTCTAGACCTCTCCGCAGCCTTCAACACCGTCTCACATCGCACGCTCGCAGCCAGACTTCACGACGCGGAGCTACGAGAAACTGCCCTCACCTGGATCCAATCCTTCCTCTCGGGCAGAACCCAGAAGATCAGACTCCCTCCCTTCCTCTCCGAACCCACCAATATCAACTGCGGAGTACCCCAAGGATCATCACTCAACCCCACGCTCTTCAACGTCTACATGGCCCCCCTCGCCGCCATCGTCAGACAACATGGGCTCAGCATTGTATCCTACGCCGACGATACCCAGCTTATTCTCTTACTCACAAAGAAACCCAAAGACACCAGACTCTGCTTCTAGGAAGGAATGAAGAACGTGGCAGCCTGGATGAGAGACAGCTGTTTGAAGCTCAACTCAGAGAAGACCAAGGTCCTCATCCTCGGACCATGCACCTCCGCCTGGGACAACATCTGGTGGCCCTCCGCCCTCAAAAATGCACCCACCCCTACAGACCATGCACGGAACCTCGGCATCATTCTCAACTCCTCACTCTCCATGAAACGCCAGATCAACGCCATCGCTACCACTAGTTTCAACTGCCTGTGCATCCTCCGCAAAATCTTCAAATGGATCCCCCCCGACTGCAGAAGGACCGTCACCCACGCGCTCATTACCAGCAGACTTGACTACGGCAATGCCGGAATCAACAGAACCCTTCTACACAAACACCAAACTATCCAGAATGCCGCAGCCAGTCTCGTCCTTGGGATACTGCATCACAAACACATGACCCAACACCTACAAGACCTTCACTGGCTCCCAGCCACACTTACAAATCCCTCAACAACATCGGATCCAAATACCTAAACAAAAGAGTATCCTTCCACGTACCCAAAAGGAACCTCCGCTTCACCGACCTCGCCCTGGCAGTGGTCCCCCGCATCCGCAGAATCAGAACAGGCGGCAAAGCCTTCTCCTACATCGCAGCCAGGACCTGGAACGAGCTCCCGGTGAACATCAGACGCTCCCTGACCCTGCACAAGTTCAGGAAGGACCTCAAGACCTGGCTTTTCAACTCGTCTGGAGCTGCCCCCTCCTAGCGCCTTGAGACCCTCACGGGTGAGTAGCGTGCTTTACAAGCCCTTGATTAATTGATTGAAACATTACTAATCACTGAACACCAAAATCCCACACTAGTCCTAAATTCCACCCAAGGTTAATATAATTTTGGAATTTTCCTCAAGATTTTCTATTTGTTTGTATTTCCTTAAAATTCCTTTTCCATGATTTGGTTTCCAACAATATGGTTTCTCAGTTTTTGTTCTCCATTAATTCGCACACATAGGTAATTATGTACGGTAGGCCTGCATAGCTGACGATATGCATATCTCACATTACTCTGAGGGCTCATCGTCCTGTGTGTTCCACTGACATAGGCGAATACTGTTGAAATGGGCACTGCTATCCAGGATTGTTCCACTTTTGTATGTTCAGATTTGTTTAGGGAGCACTTGAAACAATTCTGCAATTCTGGTCTTTCTCTCTCTAGTTTTGTGAAGACCATGAGGGCAGCATTATGTAAAGGGTGCATTGGTCCTGCTTGCGCCTTGATGCATCCTTAACAAGGTGCACTGACGGCAAACATGGACAGTATGTCTGTTAGCCAACTGCCATGTTGTCCTGACAAGTGCACCCACTTGCCAGGCCTTACCCTTCCCTTTCCATGCACACCAGACACCCCTATAGTAGGCCCAAGGTACCCTCCTGGGTAGGGTGCAGTGTCTGTGAAAGGTAGGACATGTACTGAGGTGTGTACCATGTCCCGACAGTGAAATACTCTCCATTTCGTTTTTCACTGCTGCAAGGCCAACTTGCCCATAGGACAGAATGGGGCTGTGTAATATGTTTCCAGCCTATCTTCCCATAGGCTTAAGATGGAGAGGTGAAGTTTAGTGTGCCTGAACTCACAATTTAATAACACATCTTTTTGTGAAGGTGTTTTTTTAATTGTGTGTTTAGAAACCACGCTTTTAGAAGTGGCTGTTTTTTTTTGTTCCAACAATTCTGTGTGTCTGGTTGTGGATTGACTGTCTGGATTTGAATTTGATAGGATCTGGGAAGTGTCTTGACCCAGGGGAGGAGTAGGTGAGACAGCAACAGGCTGACCTGCATCTGAGTGTAGGGGGAGGAGTAGCCCCCTGGATGTGAAGAGGCCTGGGCTGCTGCCATAAAAGAATGGCTCCACCTCCTGCTGAGTGTTTGAGGAACCAGACCCCCACTATCAAATGAAGAAGGTGTCACTGGCAGGAAGACACCCAGAACTCGTTTGGCCAGGGGTCAGTGCCCCATGATCACAAAGACTTCAAAGACATTTAGGGGTATAACTATAAGAGCTGAAACCCCTGAACTTCAGACAGCTCAAGACTGAAAAGGATTGAAACTACTTTGTGGTCAAGAGGAACCTTTGCCAAGGAAGAACAGCTGAAGAGACTGACTGACCCTTGCTGTGTGTTCTGGGGCTGGCCTGCTATTTGCTGATTTAACTAAGCAGAGGCTAAGGGACTTTGCTGTGTGCCCCTGCTTGAAAGGACTTTGCTGTGGGCTGTGTCACGAAGTAATTTGTCTCCAAGGGCCCGAAACTCAGAAACATCAAAGTTTCCAAGTGTGTCTCAGAGTCGCTGTGTGCGTGTGCTTTTTGCAGCCTGAGACCTTCGAAAGCATTGCCCCGGGACTGTGTGGCCCGAAGCCCAACCGAGTCTCAGCTACGCTTTGTGAGTGTGTGTGTGCAGCCTGAGACTGTTGTGGGGCCCATGGTCCTTGTTGGAAAGTGCCCCCTGACTGCAGTGCCCCCGCAGGACGAATCATCATCCACGCTGCTGTGTAGCTGTTTGTGGCCCGAGTCGTCATCGTAACGGACGCTGCGGATCAAGATCACCGCCGCAGGCCCAAGCCGCAACATGCTAAAGGATTTCTTAAAGCTAAGGAAGTCGTGAGGTAATCGTGATTGTTGTTCGCAAGAGGAATCTGCCCAAGATAGACAGCAACGGAGAAGGCAGTGCCGTAACCTGTACGGCTTCAGCGTCGCCTTGCATCGGAGCTGCGTCGTCATCGGGAGTGCCCAGCAGGACGTCCGACGAGCAAGGAGAGAGAGCGAGGTAGCGCATCCCCCAGGTAAGGCTTGGACTCCGGTCGGGAGCCGCAATCATGTGTGGCCTGGGGAGGTGTGCAGGAGAAGTACAGGAGTGCTCCCGTCTCTCCTCCGATGCATCGCGTTAGACGCGCTGAGTCCTCGAGCAGCACAGACCTGCCCGGCAGTACCGGGCCGCCCTCGGAAGTTCAGGACTGTTGTCTGTGGTTGGGGCCTGGTGGTGCCCGCGCCAATCGCGTCGATTAGCCTGGTATTATTTCTGCCTTATGAACTGCCTTATTACTTGCATTAGGGATTGTATTATTCCTGCATTACGAACTGCCTTATAACTTGCATTAAGGAGTGCGTTATACTTGCATTACGAACTGCATAATTACGTGCATTGAGGATTGCATTATTCTTGCATTAACAACTGCCTGATTACTTGCATTGAGGATTGCATTATTTTTGCATTACGTTCTGCATTAGTCTGACAATACGAACTGCATTACGAACTGAATAGCATTGCATTAGGACTGCATTTGAACATTGTGAACTGCTCATTAATACCGCAAGAACGTACAAGTGTTTGTTGGCCTAATAACCGGCAAAGCGAAATATTACAAATACGCTTATGTTGGATTTTTATCGCTTGGTCTTACCGTATTTTTCTTCTTGATAAAGATACCACTATTTTCATTCATCAGTGTGGTGTCCATTTGTGGTGTTCTCACTGTGTCACTGGGAGTGTGGTTGCAAATACTTCACAAATTGCCTTGAAGATAAGCCTGACTGCTCGTGCCAAGCTACCAGGGGGTGAGCAGGGGTTATCAAAGAGGGTGTCCCTCCTTTCCCTTACTAGAAGCAAGGGTCCCTATTTGGACTAAGGTAACGGCCTCAGCCAACTAGAGACCCCCAGTTCTAACACACACCACATTAGTTAGGTCACCTCTCTATGATAGTGTACCTTCAAATGAGACTTAAAAATTCCTTGCAAACCTCTTTGAGCCCAGATGATGTATATGCTCTCCTATGGCTTTGTGTCCCTTGTCTGCATTGTCATTGGCATTCAGTTGGCTCTCAATTTCTGGAAGCCTCCATTCAGGGTTTAGAGTGTGTGACTGTCAATAGGAAAGATTTTTACTCACTTGCCCAAGTTTTAATGTACGTCCTTTCTGAAAGTAAGAAGAAAATAGAGGAAATGTAAAATCAAATCCAACAACGAGAAGTAGGTTACACTAAACATTTATTACTATTTATGAAACTCACCCCGTTCTGTAGGAAAAGTGGCTGTATTAAAAAATAGAATTGATATATTAGATCTCAAATCAAATCAGTCCATTCTTACTTGTTTTTGTATTAATTGAAATAAACTTTTATTCCCGCCTAATCCCATCCTTCCCTCCGCCTATTACCACTCATCCTACTATTCTATGTACCCCTCATTTCCACCTTTCCGTACCTCTAGCTGACCAGTGAGCATCCGGGGCGATGTACCAGATGATTTCCAGAGGGAAGGCGCATCCCGGACGCTATTGCTACTCCAAACCTCACAGTACAGGGTGAGAAGTAGGGACCACAGTTATCAGATACTATATTCTGGAACTGAACACTGTATTTGGGGAGCAGGTGGGTCAATATTCATCTATGCTATTCATTTGTAAAGGATGTGATTTCTGTATTTTTTCTTGCCGGTGACTAATGCTACTGTCTCTCGTTGTTACTTGATTATATTCCATGCTAGGCTATCAGTTTCTCTCCTCTTGTTACTGATCAGATAACTTGATAGAAGTTTGTCTCATACTAACAGTTCAGATTCATTGCTACACTTTAAGAAGACAAATTATCTAAAATGTAGGCCACTGGAGTCTTTTCTGGCCATCCTCATTGCCTAATTTCAAAATAGATTGTAATCTCTTCAATTGCTTTATAATCCAAGCTCCTCTTCATCCTTTTCTCTGACATTCATTCCTCCACATATTTTCTAATGTTCCCCACAACACTGTTCTAGATCATCTCCTTGAGTTGTGACAAGGAAAAATAAGAACTAACCCAAAAGCATAACTTCTTCAGCTAAGCGGATGCATCTGTTTATTTATCTGACAATAGTTATCTATGTGGTGGTAGCTTTGAAACTTTCAATTTGAGTTTGTTATTATTGCCACATTTCCTTTTTTGTTCTTTGAAGATGTATTATTTCATCTGCTAATGCTAAATTAACCCTTTTAATTAATAAAGCTCCCAGTTTTAAGGCAGTTATGTTTTGGCATTCCTTCTGTATTTATCCATATTTTTTTCCCATTGGATGTACTTGCATGTATGCATTTCTGAGAAAAAGGACGTTTCAACCACAATTTTTCTATACTTCTACAAAAAAAATGATCATTCATCTTTGCTAATAATAGAAATTAGTGTGAATGGTCATACACAGCGCAACCTAAAAGTTTATTAAGCTTTTACTGAAAACAAACTGATGTTTACAAAATTTCTACTATTCAATAGCACTTACCGGTGAAGGTATCAAACACTGCAAAATACATTAAATGTAATGCAAACAGAAGTCCTGGCGTGGCAGTAATTGCTTTAAAAATCTTAGTAATCAAAGTAAAAATAAATGTTTTCCTCTGTACTTGTAAAAAGGGAAAAAAGGGGAAAAGGGAAAAAAGGGAGTTTCGTGGGGTTATAGGTGGGAGCTTTTTAGCATTTAGAAGATCCCCACTGTGTGGTTGGGTTGGTGGTAGCACAACCTCCATTTAATCACTCGCCATACTGAAGGGTATAAAGTTCATGTACATTTTTTTCCATGCCAGGGAAGCATGGAAGTGATTGCAGGTCAGCATGTAGCCTTGCCATGTGGGCACTCTTACCCTCTACAAAAAAATCCCAAAGAGGGTGTGTAATGAAATGGGGTGTATTATATGGTGTGATTGTGCAATCTAACCATGTAATACGCTTAAAAACCCCTTTTGGACCCCAAGTGTTAGTCTGTTAAACCCACAGCTCAACTCTGGATAGCTGTGGAACTGAGCAGCAAGTGTAAAGCAATCAAACAGCACCAAAATAATTGAAGAATAAATTAACACGACATTCAAGAAATCCAAAACCAATTTATAAAAAATACTTTGTTTTTAAGATAATTTAGACACTAGTAACAACAAAAAAAGACCCATCAAAGGGTTCCATAGATATGGATTTTACAAGAAATTATAAATCAAAGTATTTTCACTCAACTGCAAACAAGCGTAGGCAAATTCAATGTATCTGACACTTAGAAGCTTTATCCGAGAAAACTTGGGCAAGTGTCTATGTGGTCAGGTAGAAGTACTCAGGACAACCAACTCCTGCACGGAGCTAGTCAGGATTACCAGCAAGGTCCTTAGAAACAGGTACCTACACAGAAGAAGCAGTCCTTGAGCAGTTCCAGGCACTTTATTCACCTTGCAATGGATTCCTATAGAGTGGCGCTTATGCAAGGAATGAAGCATGCTGAAGATGCTCGAAGGATGCTGTGCACACGACCCCATAGGCAGAGATCTTCCTGCAGGGATTTCCTCACTCCTCAAAGATGGTGAGGGAGTTACAGGGTTGGTGTCCCACGAGGTCCTTTCTGGTCTGGTCGAAGTCTGGTTGCCTGGTGCTACAGTCACAGGCCAATCCTTCCTGGGTTGATAACTCGTCTTCTGAGGGCCCTAGTAACTCTCTGCCAGGTCTTTGTCCTCAGTGCTGCACAGCGGTGGTGGTAGCAACCTGAAGACTTTGGGCTACCAACTGACCCCAGTAGGTTCCTTCAGTTGTTGTGTCACTGTCCTGCGAACAGGAAGCCAGTCAGCTGGCCCCTGGAGTTCTCTTGGCTTGACTGGGCTCTGGAGACAGCGTCTCATTGAGCAGGTCACAGCAGGCACAGGCCCTCACTTCGCTAGGCACCAGGTGCAGCCTCTCTTTCAGTGGCAGCTGGTGAACTTTGAAAGTGGTGAGGCTAAATACTAAAACCCCTCATACTCATGGACACTGGTGCCACTGCACCTGTTACACCAGTGATAGCTTTGTCAATCTATCATGCATGAACTCCCCTCCAGACATGCCCCGCTGCTGTTCCGTTATTGTTTAACATTTTGGGGTGCTCATTTTCCATGTGAAACCAGGCTTTAAGTGACCCCCTTTTACCTTACCTACTCTCTAATCCCCACAGTGCTCGCTACTCTCTCCTATCCTTGTATTGCCCCCTTTCCAACCCTTATAGACCCTTCCACTCCCTATCTCCCTCACATACCCTTTCTCTCTCTCCCTCCTGAAAGTCCATATTGTTCCATCTTCCACATACTCACTATGTCACCACAGTCCACATCACTAATCCTCTCCTATCCTTACAGACTATCTTTGGGAATTTCTTCTGCACAGATTCTTTCACACTCTCCCATTCCAAAGGCCTGTAAAAGTATGTCCTATGTACGCATATGCCCTTCCATTTCACTCATGATCTTACCTTTCTCCCAGTTCACATTCACCCGCATCCCGTTCTCCATTTACAGTTACTATCTGTACCCCTTGCTTTGGAAGGAAAAGAGGTGCAATGGGGGAAATTGTAAGCTTGAGTTATCACGGATGGCTGACAAGAGTTTGGCATGGGTGTCTCTTTAGCCCTCTTACTACCTCAGATACTGAAAGAAAGCTCAAGAAAAAAACAAATGCAGCACTGCCTCTAGGAAGCCTAATTAATTCAGTGCTCCATTTACTAAATGTGGCCCTGGCAAAGAAACTTTCAGAGCTAATTCTCCCAGCTATACTTTGCACTGGTGCTGATCGTGGCCTGGGGTGGCAGATTCAGGCTTGGGAGTATAGACGCTGACTGGGTCATGGAGGCACAGTGTTGTTGGATTACAGCACACAGGCACAGTGTCTCTTAGGCACTGCACATAGTAATGCTATGTAAAGATGTTAGACCTTGCCTGGTTTCTTTTTGTACGCTGCTGGTTGCTTTTCTGTGCACTGCTGATTTCTCTTTATGCCTGCTATGCCGCCACGTCTTCTACTTATCCTGCAGTTTTCTCCTTCTATTTCTCACTGCTTTTTGCCTCATTTCAGTCTTCCCCCCTCTACATACCTTGCGGGTCCGCCTCTTCTCAATACCCAGGGGCAGATTTACAAGGCCCTTGCGCCATTTTTGCGTCACTTTTAACATGGGAAACGTGACGCAAAAGTAGCGCAAGGGGCTTGTAAATCTGCCCCCTACCCCGGTGTCATTCATCATCTGCTTTCTCCCTCTGCTTCCCACAGTGAACTTTCTTCCTTCCACCAAATGATTCTTCTCTTTTGTTTGGCCACAGTTCTCGTTCTTTGCCCTTACTGAGCATAGGATAATAACACAGTCCTCAGTCGATGCTGCCACAGGACCCTCCTCTAACCCACATGATGGTCCTCACCTGCAGGGGTGATTGAGAAATAAACATTTGAGATGTACAAAATGAAAGTGTGCAGCCACCTTCCAAATGGCAAAATGTCTTCACTCACCTGGGCACTGGCCTAGGAGATCAGAACGTAATCAAGCTTGATAGGGATTCAAGAACTATTCCAAAGGTGGTTCAGGACAGGCGAGTGGCAACGGGTGACAACTATCTGACCACGCCTAGGAAGGTATGGCTACAAGTGGACTGGCCTGTACTGTATCAAAGTAAGAGTTACTTACCTTCGGTAACGATGTATCTGGTAGAGACGATTCTAGCCGCAGATTCCTTCACGTAGAATTATCCCCAGGCGTGAGACTGGACCCGGAAAACTTTCATTCCCAGCATCCCTGCGCGCCGGGGGGAGGGTATCACGCAACTCCGCCCAGGCGTCGTCCGCGCACGTGACATCATCGAGGTCACATAAGTCTCACCCCGGTGCGCCTACGTCAGTTTTCTTCTGAGAACTTTTCCGCGCTACAACTTGGAGCCAGCAGACAAAATTCTGAGAGTATAGGAACAGTGCGTGAAAGAGCAGAAAAAGGAATGGTGAGGAACGACACCATAAAGAGCAGTGCCCGGCACTGCTGTACCCAAAGGCAGGGAAAGAATAAAGAACAGAGCAGCAACCCTGCCAGTACAGAGACAGCCCTCCGGAGACAAGGGACATATGTAAAAATGTCACAATAACATGCAACAGGACTACAACCCCAACCAAAGACAAGGAAGGGGAACCAGTCGGGGACACACAGGGAACGACAAAACTGCAAGACATCCCCATCACAGAGTGTGACAACCCCCATCAGGAACAAGGGCAGAGACACAGCCAAAAGACGCCAACCTCAAGGAACGCAAAGAGTCAGAAGTACCAACAAACCTATCCTCCCATGTGACAACGGGGAGGAAAAAGGGACTGCCTGACAGAAAGAGGGAAAGAATGTACTCATAGAAGACACAGCCACCCACAGGGAAGCGAGTGCAAAAGACCAAATCACAAGCCCTCGCAGAACGGGGAGGAAGGGCAGGCCGTGAAGAAATCTGTGGCTAGAATCGTCTCTACCAGATACATCGTTACCGAAGGTAAGTAACTCGTACATCTGATAGAGACTACTAGCCGCAGATTCCTTCACGTAGAATAGATACCCTAGCCATACCCAAGGGGAAGGAGGGTCTGCGAGAGGATCCCACCCACCGGGGCACAACAGAGGGCCGTACCGGGGCAGAGTCCGAAAACAGGACAAGGAGCCCCAACCCCCAAGCAAAGGGAAATCCCGCCAGCAGGAGGCCACCAACCCTGAGGGGTGGGGGGCAGGGGGGGGGAGCAGGGGTGCGGGAAAAGAAGATAGCCTGTCCTCACTCATCAGAGGAAACAAGGCAAGGCGCAAAGAGGCCAAACACCCTATGCCCATGTAAGGCAACAAAACCTCCGCCCAAGGCCAAGGCAAGGAAGGAGCACCCAAGGAGAAGAGCAACCTAGAGACTCCAAGGAGAAGAGGCAGAGCAAAGGCAATCCCACACAGGACGGCGCCAGCAGCAAGAAGCAGGCGGAAGCCGAAAAGGGGAATTCAAGGTCACCCAGAAGAATCGTCCAACGCCTCGCATGGACAAACTGCGCCCGCAAGAGGGTCCGGAAGTCAGGGACCATCCCCCCCACAGGGAGAAGAGGTAGAACCGAGTGCAAGGCCCACTGGAAGCAGCGGAGAAGGCAGGATGACAGTCCCACTAAAGCCCCAAGAAGGCACAACGGTGCAGAAAGAACAAGAGGGCGGCACTGACAAGCTCCGCCAGACGCCAGGGACACCACAGGGCGAAACACTCAAAGCAAAAAGGCGAAGAAGAAGGTTGCATCCGCAACATACCACAATGCCACGAAGAGCAGAAGCCCGCAGGCGACCACAACTCCCCAGCACATACCAGGGCTATATAACAGCCAACCCTGCCCCACATAGGGCATGTCATATCCCAAGCAATGGGAACCTCTTAGGAAGAAACTTCCGCAGCAGAGGACAACAAAAAAGACCTGGGGCAAAAAGCCCCGCAGGAGGCCTATCAAACAGCCAGAGGGGAAATGCAGAAGACCCAATCTCAGGCCCAGCATGGTGTAAAAAACACAAAGGAAAAATACACAGTCAAATAGGGCTGGCCAGCAGCCAACAGAACCACAGCCTCAGCAAGGAGGACTTGAGTGGCCATGAAGCACACAGAACAGACAACCGGGGCGACCCGCCCCAACGGAAGAACAGCTCCAAGAACCAGATCAACACGCAGGTCACTGAGGAGGAGAAGAAGGAGGGGGAGGAGGACGATGAAGCCCCGCCAAGAACCTCTGGATGGCTGAGTCCGCAGGTGCATGGAACAAAAGAGCACCATCGAAGGGAAGGTCCACCAGCCGTTCTCGAACATTCTCCGGGAACACACTGTCCTGAAGCCAGGCATGGTGACGATGGGCAACTGAAGAGGCCATGGCAAGACCCAGCACCTCCGAGATGTTCAGAGCGGAACGAAGGATAAACGCCTCCAGCTCCCGACCATCCAAGACATGGTGTCTCAAATCCACACAGGCACCCTCCTGAGAAGCGGCAGACATAAGGGACTCCGCTGAGTCCCACAAGCAAGAAGTGGCCCTAGCCAAAACACACAGTGTGTTAAGGGCCCGCAGAGCCGCACTGGTTGAGGCAAACATATTGCGCCCCCATGAGTCCAGCCAGCGGGCCTCCCGTGACGGGGAAGGAGACAGCCGCGGCAAAGCAGGAAAGGCAGACTGAAAAAGGGGGCCTCTGGTCGAAGGGTGAAGAGAAAGGCATACCGGATCACGTGGTGCCGGATGGTGGCGGTGCAGAAGGTGCTGGGGCACCGGGTCCCCAGTGGCGGGACAGCCCCAAGTCCCCAAGAGAGAAGAGTGGAGTGAACCCTCGAAGGGTAGCAACAGTTCCCTACCACCAGAGCCCTGATGGAGAACCTCCAGAAGATGACCTGCGGGGAGATGGGAAGCCGGATCACCCATGCGCAAAATTCCCACAGCCGTGGAAACAGCGCGGATGAAAGCCGCACCCGCCTCCGTAGGGCCCCGTAGAGGGAAAAGCAGCTCCTCGGTGATGGCTGCAAGCCAAGGCGACCATCCCCCAAGCCAACCGGAGGAAGGAAGGGCCAAGGCTGGAAGGAAGGAAGAGGGACCGAGGAGTGGGGGACCTGTGGCTCCTCCGGCGAAGACCGCGGTCGTGGAGACGGCGAGGAGCCGCCTTTAGACGACGTCGGGGAAAAAGCCACGACACGGCAGCCCGTCTCCGGCGAGGATGACACCAGCAACCACCGAACCTCTGGAGAAGAAGAGGCGTCCGAAGACGAGTCTACGACCCAACGTCGGCCCAACGCCGTAGAGTCCGCAACCTGAGGTAGGACACCGATGTTGACCGGCGCCGGAGGAGACGCCAGGGCGACCTCCGACACTGCACACGGTGCAGGAGAACGGAGCTGTGCTGGAGCCGTGGTGGCGAAGGGGCGGCGCCGGAGCGGCGCTGACCAGACCTCCGAAGAGGTAGCCGCCCGGGGAGGGACGAGGAGTCCCCCGCCAGCCGCGACTCATGACTGGGCGAGATAGGCCCTCCGCCGAACCCTGTGACACCGCCAGGGCCAGCAGCCGCCGGCGCCGTAGCGGCGTCACATCGGCCTCGGACAAAGCCGCCGCCTGTTCCGAGGACCGAGAGGGGCTTGGGGGTGCGAACTGAGCCCCGGCGACCTCCCGCAACACCACAGGGACTCCCACGGGAGTTTGCGGCGAAGCAGAGGCGCCGTGGTCTGAAAGAGGGACCCCCGAAGGGCCGCACCCCAACAGCACCACATCCTCCAAGCCTGGATCCGAACCAGTCGGCGTCGGAGCCGCCGGCGACGCCACAGAGGGCCCCGCTGACGTCCCAGGAGGGGAAGGAGGAGGAGGGGAAGCTAGCGAGGCCTGCAAAGCCGCCGCATATGTCTCCATTTGAGCTCTGGTCGCCCCCACGCCGGGAAGCGGTAGATAAGGGGACGACACGCGGGGCTGCACCACCCGCGGAGAGCCCACACCCCCGACAGGTCGGAACCCGACCCTCGGGGACAAACTGCGACACTTACCAATAGGTGAGCGGCGCTCTTGCGACCTGGGAGAAGATCGAAGTCGGCGAGGGAAGCCACGGGTCCGAGAACCCTCCGCAGGGGCCGGGCGAGATGACGACGCCAACCTGGTCACATGAGCCAAAAGAAGTTTCATCCGTGGCACCCGCCGGGACTTCGGCTTCATCTGCTGGCACGCCTCACAATCAGTGGAGTCGTGGTGCTCTCCCAAACACCACATACAGATGGGGTGAGGATCCGTCGCCAACATGAGGCGGCCACACGACGAGCAAGTTTTAAAGCCCGAAGGCAATCGCACACTGTTCCCACACACGCAGCAATAGCATAAGGGAAAGGCCTAAACAGGCCCAGAGCACAAACCGGATTCGCGTTGCACGGGGAAAGGGGAAAAGGAAAAAACTGACGTAGGCGCACTGGGATGGGGCTTATGTGACTTCGCTGACGTCACGTGTGCGGAAGACGCCTGGGAGGAGTCACGTGATGCCGTCCCCCCGGCGCGCAGGGATGCTGGGCAAGAAAGTTTTCCGGGTCCAGTCTCACGTCTGGGGATAATTCTACGTGAAGGAATCTACGGCTAGTAGTCTCTATCAGATACCCTGCACACTGAGCAACTACACATTTCTCTCTCATCGCAATGCATACGTACAACTCTCAGGCCCGACTCACACAGTACGCAGCTATCAACTCAGCAACTATTCTTGATAAGAGTGGATCCGCTTTTTTTAATATAAATGGAAGGAAGCAGACGTGACAGCTCTGATGGTGGAATGAACCTGCATTGCCTAAGACGGCTCTTCCAGTGAAAAAAAGCACAACGTTTCTAATGCAATACTGCTGGGAAACTGTGCATGATGGGGGTAATCACATGGAATGGTTAGAATTGCGCACGGACTCTTACAAGTGCCTCTAAATACCCACTACTGGACCCCCCTCTAGTTCCACCCCCACAGAAGTGAAAACACTTAGCTGGTAACTACTCGAGAGAGAGAGAGGAAATGGTGAATAAATTGACATCTGTACTGTGGGTACAGGACAGGCTGGACTGCCTTTCCATCTGGGCCACAGTACCACTGCCTCTGCTGCAGTAATCATAGATATTCTGCTGAGACAGGGACAAGTTAAAGTAGAATCAAGGAGACAACAAAGGTATTGGGTGGCACTGGTACCACGTACAGCGCTCATGCTGAATCAGCAGAGAGTGCGCTTCCAGTTTGCCTTACGCGAAATACATGAACTTTTCTGCAGTGACTGGTCTGGCTGTCCTTGCATGTTATGGCCATGCCGTGGTATTACAGATGAAGACTGACTGCAAACACTCCAGCAATAACGCACTACCTTATAAAAGTGACTCAACCTAACCGCTCGGATACACACAGCACAAACCTCAGGGATGTGCATCTCCTGCCTCTAACCCCACCCTTGCCCAACTCGTCCTATGACGAGTTGTGAAAGGGTGGGTTGGCTGAACCTCCAGTCCCTGATTGACATAAAGAGCAGAGTGCTACAGGGATGAAGCTTGAAGCGCCCTGGTCGAATTTTACCTGCACATCATAAGGGGGCGTTCTCAGTGCAGGAAACTATTGCACTGCCCGACTGATGACCTCACAGACGTAAGGGCTGTGAAATTGTCAGCCCAGTATGCCTTATTTGGGTGACTCATGCGCACGAGACCCAGCCTACAATTGCTCATTTTGCTGAAGCAATTTTGACATCAATTAGTAGTCTTTTTTTCACCCAATGTTAACAAAAGAAGCAGGAAATCAATCAATCAATCAATCAATCAATCGGGGAGCGACCTTTGACCCTGTTCACCAGGCAGGTCGCTCCCCTAACCGCCACGCAGCCCCCTGTGTGACGCTTGCCGCTGCCCAAGACCTGACTGCCTGCCGAGTGCCAGTGTCCCCCTTCCATTCTGTTCCCGTGTGAGTGCCTGCCTGCCTGCCTTCAATTGTGACTCTTTTGCCTCCTTTGTGCCTCCTTGTGCCCTACATTTGTGACTTGTTTCTGCCTCCTTGTGCCCCCGCTTGTACCTGTATTTTTGCCCAGTGGTGCTCCCTTCGTCCGTTCCCGTCCCTCGCTGCCCGCTTCCCGCCGCCACGTCCTGTAGCTCCGTCCCCTTGCACCCTATTGGCCGCAGCGTCCCGTAGCTCCGCCCCCCTCGCACCCTATTGGCCGCCCCGCTCCCACCTCCCAGCTGCTCCTCCCTCCCTCTCCCACTCATATGGAGGCCGCGCAGCGGCCGCGCCGAAGGCGCGCCTAAGGCAAGCCCGTCTGTGCCCGTCCGCGCCTGGCCCGCGCCCAGCGCCAGACTCCCTGGCCCCCGCAGATGCCAGCCCACCCGCAAGATCTAAAACGCCGCCACTCTCATCGCACTCAACACCGGCCGGAGCCCCGGCTGCTGCAGAGCCACCCCAAGACGCACCCACGGACCCTTCACCTGCCAATCCTGCAAGTTCTCCTGCATCCGGACCCGTACCGCACCCACCAAGCCAAGCACCAACAGCAACCACCTGAAGCACCTGAAGTGCATCCTGCTCAACACCCGCTCCGTCCACAGACACGCAGTGGAACTCTGGAACCTGCTCGATGCCACATGCCCAGACGTCGCCTTCCTCACGGAAACCTGGATGAACGCCTCCTCAGCACCCGACATCGCCATCGCCATCCCGGACGGATACAAGATCACCCGGAGGGACTGCGCCAACCAGAATGGAGGAGGCATCGCCATCGTCCACAAGAACACCATCCGCATCACGACCAACTCCGAAGACACCCTCACAGCCGCCGAACACCTGCACTTCCAGATCCACACCGACCCCAAGACCACCCTCAGAGGCACCCTCATCTACAGACCCCCGGGACCTCGCACACAATTCAGCGAAGACATCGCCGACTTCATCAGCCCGCACGCCCTCCCCTCCGCTGACTACATCCTCCTCGGGGACCTCAACTTCCACCTGGAGAACAACAATGACCGCAACACCACCACCCTGCTGGACAACCTCGCCAACCTCGGACTCAAGCAACTGGTGACCACCCCCACCCACTACGCCGGCCACACGCTCGACCCCGTCTTCTCCTCCAGCAAGGACATCACCTTCAGCCTTGCCACCGGACTCCACTGAACAGACCACAGCTGCGTCCACTTCAGCTTCATAAGGACCACGACTCACCACCACCCGCAACTGGTCCCCCACAGAAGCTGGAACAAGATCACTGCCGACCAGCTCACCACATCCCTGAGCCAGAACCCCCCCACCAGATCAGCGAACCCCAACCAAGCCGCCAACAACCTCATGAAATGGATCAGCAACTGCGCAGACGACCTCGCTCCACTGAAGACCCCCCCGCCAGACCCGGCACCAAGAAAGCATCTTGGTTTACCGACGAACTCAAGAGCTCCAAGAAGAACTGCCGGGTCCTCGAGAAAGCCTGGCGCAGAAACCCAACTACAGACAACATGACCACCCTCCAGCTCGCCACTCGAAGACATCACCAGCTGATCCACGCCACCAAGAAATCCGCATTCAAGGAACGACTGGACAACAACGCCCGCAACAGCAAGGAACTCTTCAACATCGTCAAAGAGCTCTCGAACCCCAGCGCCGGAAACAACGACATCACGCCCTCGCAAGACCTCTGCAACTCGCTCGCCTCGTTCTTCCACAGCAAGATCGCAGACATACACAACAGTTTCAGCACACAGCCATCACACCCTACGACCGGAACAACGCCCCCCACCACCACCCTCCGCGCCTGGACCCCAGTCAACACCGAAGACACCATCCGCACGATGAACTCCATCCACTCAGGATCTCCAACCGACCCCTGCCCTCACCACGTCTTCAACAAGGCCGACTCCGTCATCGCACCCCACCTGCGGGACATCATCAACGCCTCCTTCGACACCGCCACCTTCCCAGAGAGCTGGGAGCACGTCGAACTCAGCGCCCTACTGAAGAAACCATCAGCGGACCCCACCGACCTCAAAAACTACCGCCCCATCTCGCTCCTTCCTTTTCCGGCCAAAGTCATCGAGAAAACCGTCAACAGACAACTGGCCGCCTTCCTCGAGACGAACGGATCCCTCGACCACTCGCAGTCCGGCTTCCGGGCCAATCACAGCACCGAGACTGCCCTCATCGCAGCCACCGACGACATCCGAGCTTTGCTCGACAACGGGGAAACAACGGCCCTCATCCTCCTGGACCTCTCCGCGGCGTTCGACACGGTCTGCCACCGCACCCTAGTGCAGCGCCTCAACAACATCGGTATCCAGGAGAAGGCACTGGAATGGATCATCTCCTTCCTCGCCGGAAGAACACAGAGTCCGCCTACCCCCGTTCAGATCCGAGGCCACCGAAGTCATCTGCGGCGTACCACAAGGATCATCACTCAGTCCCACCCTCTTCAACGTCTACATGAGCCCCCTCACAGCCATCGCACGCCAACACAACCTCAACATCATCTCCTACGCCGATGACACCCAGCTGATCCTCTCCCTCACCAACGACCCCGCCACCGCCAGAACCAACCTACACGAAGGGATGAAAGACGTAGCCGAGTGGATGACGAACAGCCGCCTGAAACTGAACTCAGATAAGACGGAAGTCCTCATCCTGGGATCATCACCCTCCGCCTGGGACGACTCCTGGTGGCCCCCTGCCCTTGGCAGCGCTCCCAAACCAACAGACCACGCACGCAACCTGGGCTTCGTCCTGGACTCCTCCCTCTCCATGACCAGACAAGTCAACGCCGTCTCCGCATCATGCTTCAACATCCTACGCATGCTACGTAAGATCTTCCGGTGGATCCCCACCGAAACCAGGAAGACGGTCACCCAGGCCCTCGTCACCAGCCGACTGGACTACGGCAACTCCCTCTACGCCGGAACCACAGCCAAACTCCAGAAACGACTCCAGCGCATCCAGAACGCCTCAGCACGCCTCATCCTGGACATTCCCCGACACAGCCACATCTCCGTACACCTGAGAAACCTGCACTGGCTCCCCGTCAGCAAGAGAATCACGTTCCGACTCCTCACCCACGCACACAAAGCTCTCCACAACCAAGGCCCAAGATACCTCAACGACCGCTTGACCTTCTACACTCCCACCCGCCAGCTTCGATCAACCAGCCACGCCCTCGCCGCCGTCCCCCGCATCCGAAGAGCCACAACAGGAGGAAGATCCTTCTCCTACCTGGCTGCCAAGATGTGGAACTCCCTCCCCATCCACCTCCGCCTGACCCAAGACCACCTCTCCTTCAGGAAGCAACTCAAGACCTGGCTGTTCGAGCAATAGCGGACCCCCCTCCCCCAAGCGCCTTGAGACCCTCCGGGTGAGTAGCGCGCTATACAAATGCTTGATTGATTGATTGATTGATTGATTTCTGCTGAGAAAGTGTCCTCAGGGCAGGATGAGGTTGGTAGCCAATGGATTACCAGTTTCCCTCCCACTTGGTGACTAAATCCTGCTGAGTGTGGCATCTGACTATCGCAGGATGCACCATTCTGCTCACTCTAGCCCACCCCTGGGGTGTGGCTACCTCTGGCTATATGCCCCTGGGAAAACAGGCTTGGCAACTGGTTCCCCCTCTTAGCTTGCCTTGCCAGCCTGTCTGCCTAAACAATGGGGCAGCCCTCTTTCCTAGTGCGATATATCTGGCCTTCAAAGTTAACTTCCCCTTTGAAGCTAACACCTAAGAGGCATCCTGCAGGAAGGAAGTAAACCGCTCCCTGACCTGCAATCCCTTATTGTTCTGCTTCCTGAGAATCGTTTGCATCTCTGTCCAGGAGGGCAGAAAGCTGTCTCGTGGAATGGGTCCATGCGTGCCCAGGAAGGTACAGGAGTTTTAAAGGCAACACTGGGGCACTTTGCTAAAGCTGCACACTGCAACAAGTTATATTAATTTCGACTTGAGATTATTATTGAATATTAATGTAAGGAGTTGTTTGATACTTTGGAATGCCCACTTTGGCCACAACGTTCAGGAGTTAGCACCCTGACGAGTCAGTATGTAACCCTGTACTCGCCAATAGGGTGACCAAGTCTATCCACAATGTTCGATTTGGGGGTCTCTAGTTGGCAGAGGTAGGTACCTTCGACCAAATAGGGACCCTTGCGTCTAGTCAGGGCAAGGGGCTACATTCCTAAAATAACCCCTTCTCACCCCATTGATAGCTTGGCACGAGCAGGCAGGCTTATCTCAGAGGCAGTGTGTAAAGAATTTGTGAACACATACAGTAATACAGTGACAACACTACAGAGGGACACCAAACAGGTTGTATTATAAAAATAAGTATTTTTATATAGACTTATCACAAGACCAAACGACAAAAAATCTACAATACTGTACTCAAAAATAGACTTTAAAATAGTGGAAAATAGTTCAGTTCTCTCAAGTTGTAAATGCGACACTTTACTCTCAAAGTACCTTGATTGAGTAACGCAACGCCAACAAAAGGGTCGCAGGGAAGGTGAGGCGTCGGTTCCTTACACTCAGGGGAGTGGATGTGTCGGTTCCTTATTGCTGCGCAGGGGAGTTGATGCTCGCGTCCTTACCGTGTGGGGAGGTGATGAGTCGGTCTCTTACTGCTCTTCAGTACGATGTGACAAAATGGCGCCTCGACGCGATACTCTTCTCCGGTGCGATGCAACAAAATGGCGTCTTGCTCACAATGTGACAACGTTGAGGCGATGCGTGCACGCCCGACGGCCGTGCGGCGACTCGATGATCTTCTGAGCCACGACAGGCCCTGAGACACACTTCTCCGGTGATGCGACGGCGACCTCTGCGGCGGCGGTACGCTTCTCCGGGGAAGCGCCGTGCTTCGGCAATGCGATGGCAACAGCGGCGGCACGCTTCCTTGGCGATGCGACGGCAACTGCTGCGGCGGCGACACGCTTCTCGTCGTTGAGTCGCACTACCAGCTCCCAGCGACACGCAGTCTCTCAGAAGGCCCAGAACAACAGCAGGCACTTCAATTCCCAGGAAGGGAATTCAGGGGGGGAGCTGGTTGGTGAAGTCTTGTATCCTGGAGGCTTCAGGCAGAAGGCAAGCTCAAGTTCAAGCCCTTGGAGATCTTCTGCAAGTTGATGAAAATCACACTCTGTTCTTTTCTCCTTTCTTTGGCAATGAAGCATCCACTGCAGGCCAACCCCCAAACACACAGCACTGGGGTAGTCTCCTCCTTCAGCTTCCTGGTTCTTCTCCTCAGCAAAGGTTCGTCTTGATTCCCAGAAGTGATCTAAAGGTCTGGGGTCTGTGTCCCCCCTTTAATACACCAAAATCCTTGGTCTCTGAAGGCAGAGAGTGTCTGTACCTAGTCCAAACCAGTTCTGTGCAGTCTTGGAGCACTTTGTTTACAGGACTTCTTCTTTCCTTTGACAGTGTGGGCCAGGGTCATCAGATGCACCACAGGAGGTGGAGCCAGCATTGTGGAAGGCAGGCACAGCCCTATTCAGGCCCAGGTGCTACTCTTCCCACCACTCCTCGTGCAGATAGGTCTATTCAGGTCTATTCAGCCTTGACCCAGTCTCCTGGAGCCCCCCACCCCCTGTCACTCAGAAACCAGACATGAAATACACAACCTAGCAGAGGCAGGCATGGATAGTTAGGCAAGAAATGGTTTAAGAGATGAGCTCCCCAGCCGGTGAGCGATGGGTCCGCTGTTAGCACTTTTTGTGGAACTGGGTCCAAGAACGGCCGCCCTTTGGAAAGATTTTGTGTGTTCCACCATTGCAGAGAGCGATATGTGTGGCTGTCTACCAACACCAGATCTGTAAGTTGACCTTCAGCTTGGTTCCATTGTTGTGCTAGACATTCCTGTAATGGACGCATCTGGAGTCTTGCGTAAGGGACAATTAAGATGCAAGAGGCCATCATCCCTATTAACTGCATGAACACTCGAGCTGGTAGTGAGTGTTGCAGCTGAAATTTTGTTATGAGAGCTTGCATACTGGCTATCCTGGCTGGATTGGGGTATGCAAGGGCTTTGGTAGTATCTATTGTTGCACCTAGATACTGTTGGGTGTGGGACGGTTGGAGATGTGACTTGGTGAGGTTTATTGCGAATCCTAAGTTGTGTAGCAGCTGGATTGTGTTGTGTGTTTGTTGTACACAATCGCTGCATGACTTGGCTTTTATGAGCCAGTCATCTAGGTAAGGAAACACATGAATGTGTTGTCTTCTTAAGTGGGTTGCTACCAGCGCAAGACATTTTGTGAAGACTCTGGGTGCTGTTGTGACTCCAAATGGAAGTACTTTGAACTGGTAATGTTGCCCGTTCACTACGAACCATAGGTATTTCCTGTGAGCAGTGTGAATAGGGATGTGGAAGTAGGCGTCCTTGAGATCTAGAGTGGCACGGAAGTCGACTTGTTGGAGCAGTGGGAGGACCTGTTGTAGAGTGACCATGTGGAAGTGGTCGGATTGTATGTACAGGTTTAACAGTCTGAGGTCTAAGATTAGCCTGAGAGTGACGTCCTTTTTTGGAATGAGGAAACAAAAGGAGTAAACCCCTGTACTTTGTTGATGTAGGGGAATTGGTTCTATTGCATGCTTTTGCAAGAGAGAGAGAACCTCCTGCTTGAGAAGCGTGAGATGTTCTATGGACATTGGGCGTTGTCTGCGGCGGGGGAGTTGCGGGTGTTAGAACCACGTCCTCTCCGTCTGTTATTGCCTCTGTAAGTCCCTCTAAAACATCCTCTGTTAGGGGAAGTTTGAGTGGGGCTTTTATTAGTGGAAGAGGTGTTTTCTGTGCCAATGGCTTTGGAGGCGCCCCTATAAGAGGAACGACGAAAGGAACCTCTAGTAGTTGTTGCCTGTAGAGCCCCCATAGATTTGGCTGTTTCTGTGTCCTTTTTCATCTTTTCTAAAGATGTGTCCACAGTAGGTTCAAACAAGTGTTCTTGATCTAAAGGTTGATTGAGGATGGTAGACTGCATCTCTTGCTAAAATCCAGATATGCGTAACCACGCATGTCTGCGTAGTAACACACTTGTATTAATTGTGCGAGATGCTGGATCTGCTGCATCCAGGGCACATTTAATAGAGGTATTTGTGATTAACTTTCCCTCTTGTATGAGATTGTTTGAGTTGGTCTTATATTGATCTGGGAGATGATGCATGAGCTTTTCAAGCTAATCATAGTGAGCCCTGTCATACCTTGCTAGTAAGGCTTGTGAGTTAGCAATATGCCAAATTGTTGCTGCCTGTGACGCAACCCTTTTACCGGATGCGTCCAATAGTTTAGATTCTTTGTCTGGCGGAGGGGCATCACCTGTGGTTTGGGAATTTGCCGGTTTACGGGCATTTGCCACTACTAGTGAATCCAGGGGGAGCTGACCCTTAATGTAAGCTGAATCGCTTGGAACTGCTTTATATTTTTTGTCAATTCTAGGATTGAGCACTCTAGCCATGACAGGATCTTTAAAAACCTCAGGGGCATGTTTAATCATCCCTTTCAGCATAGGGAGAGTATTTGTTGATTTTTGAAGCTGCAAGAAGGTCTCTAATAAAAAATCTTCCTCCAAAGGGTCTGAGTGGAGTTGGACCCCATGGTATTGTGCAGCTCTATTTATTAGTTGTGCAAACCCTATGTTGTTGTCTGGAGGGGATGCTCTAGATGGATATACATCTGGCTCAGGTACATCTGGGACATTATAATCATCCCAAGAGTCATGAGGTGGGATACTGTGGGTGTCATCGTCAGTATCATCATTATCTATGTCCTCATCCCCACCCCCTATATCCTCATCATTGTCTTGTGGTGCAGGTGAGAGAGGAGGCACTGGAGAGTGTGCTGGAGAGAGTATTATGTTTGGAAGCTGTGGAGGTGGAGAGAAAGGCCTTATAGGTGAAGTGGCTGAGTCTTTTTTCTTTAAGGGTATCTCAGGTGTGTCTGAGGTGTCTAATTTCCTCTTCTTAGGAGGTATAGAGGTGACCTGACCGGTAATGGGGTCGATATGGAGTGTTTTTTGCTTAGGATCTGGTGGATCTGGATGAAAAAGTTGTTTTCACCCACTGTCTTTTTCGGCGCCGAGGACTTAGGCTCCGAGTGGTGTCTTGGCTTGTCGTCTTTAGATTTAGGAGGGGTTTTAGTCTCCTTTTGCTTAGGTGGAGTTTTCGACTCTGTAGATTTCAAATGTTTTTCCAGATCGGAAGCCTTGGGTTGAGTCTGTTTCGGTGCCGAAGAGTCAAGAGTCGACAGTACCTTGGTTTTTTGTTTCGGTACTGAAGACTCTGGTGTCGACGGTACCTTGGGTTTGTGTTTTGGTGGTGAAGATGAATTCCCGGTACTGTGGTGTGGCTGGCTCGATCCCAAGCTGCCTGAAGGCTTTGTAGACTTCGGAGCAGGGCCCGGAGGCGGGCTTCTGAAGTATTATCACGTGTCGACCCAGACCCGAAGGTGAAGGTGTTACCGGAGTCTTGTCTTTTTTCGGGGCAGGGGCGTCGATGTCAGTACTCACGTTCCGTTGACCTGGAGTAATCATCTGGTCTTCTGAGTCCGATTCATCGGCTTCAGAGATGCGGGCTTGTTCATCTCCTGTCTCTGGTTCTGGATCGTCGGGGCCTGTATCGAAGATGTTGTCTGGCGCTAAAACAGTTGATCTAGACATTTCGTGACGTCGAGCCTGGCGATAATGTATAGTTTTCTTGCACCTGAAAGAATCACAGGCCTGACAGTGTTGACTCTCGTGTTCTGGAGAGAGACAAAGGTTGCAGACCTCGTGGAGATCTGTGTGTGGGAATTTAGACCTACACTTGCATTTTTTAAATGGAGTCCTTCCCATATGCTGGTTGATGGCATCGACGACCGGACTCAAAGAGTTTGTTGGTTTTTGGATACGCTTCGAGGGAGATCGCGATCGAAACAATACCACAATACCGTCGAACGGTGAGAGCTTTGCACGTCGAAGGGGGATCGAATTCTACAACGACCCGGAGCGCAGCAAATCACATCCGAACCCGACGGCGGAAAAAAACAATCTGGAGATGGAGTTGATGCCAATGCGCACTACTAACCAAAGGAGGAGTCACCTATCTCGTGACTACAAATACTTCTACAATAACAAAGTGCAAACATCCGAACCCAACACCAGATGGGGATCTATGCACAAGTATACGATCTTCAGCTCATATGCTTCGAACACTGTAGTCTTGCGAGTTTAACTGTCAGGACGTGTAAAGTACATGTCCTGCCTGTGTCATATATGGTACTCTGCCTTTAGGACTCAGTAGGCCTGCCAGAGGGGCGAGTTACACAAATGTATGAGGGGAAGTGGTGGCTTTGCCATTGTTTTAATAGCAAAGTCGGGCTAGCAGTGCGGGACTGCCCTATAAGACTGCAGTGACTGGCTCATTTTAATTGGAGGACCTCCAGGGTGGCACAAACGGTCCTGCAAGTCTTGGGCTACCCCTCTAACTTTCATGACCAAAGTACCAGGGTGCCATTTACTAGGGACTTACAGGTAAGTTAGCCATTCCAAATGGGGTACAGCCCATTCGACATACACTTTAGGGTCAGAGCACCGGCATTGAGGTCTGGTTAGAAAACCTCAGTGCACTCTCATATTCGAAAAACTTTGCGGTGAACACACAAAAAGAGGCATATTCCTCACAGAGTGAATTTTCTGAAACCTTCTCTTAGGATGTGGCTTGTACCCTTCACTGCCAAATCATCAGTCTTTGTCATGGACTCATGGACTCTGCAGACACACCTTCCTGGTGAAGGTTGTCTAAGCTTGGCCAAGCCATGGAGTGTGAAGGACATAGTGTGCTGTTACCAAATAGTGGAGGATTATACTAACAAAGATGCTCAAAGCTCTTTCTCATACGGTTAGCTGTTGTCATTGTTTTTTTTTTAAACATCTTTTTTCATGGCTGTGGTCATTGTGACTGTGAGAACAATATTCATTTATTAGATATATTTTTATTACACTTTTGTCTGAGCTTCAGAATAAACATAAGTCTATTACTGGAGACTGCTGACTGATCTGTCAATCCTAACATCCCAAATCATATTTCTTTAATTACGTAATCTTCAGGACAGGTCTGTTTGGCTATATGAGGTCCTGTAACCAATCTCTACTCTTTTTTTTCCTTTTCTTATACCAACCTGCAATGGTTTTAATCTAACGTTTAATTCAGATTTGATGACAAAGTTATCCATTTACCAAACCGGGTGTCAATTATTTTCCAATATTATCATTTTGTGAATTCCCTGACAGGTAAAATTAAAAGTTATATTTGAAACAAACACAGCTGCATTGCCTTTGGTAGCTCATCGACAACAAGATCCAAATTAAGATACTATTGAAGAGACAACATCGAACCTTAGGCCAGATAACTAAAATAATTATGCAGAAAGCATGTGACTTCATTAACCCCAACTATTGGAAAACAGAAAATAGTCCTAAAGCACAAAGTCATAAGTGCTCAATAAATATAGGTAATACCAGCACCTAACGCCTTTGAAGCCCCATTTGGTTCTGAAACCCTTGGCTTCACAAGTGTTACAGCATCTCCCAGTACATGGATATTACTCACATTCACCAGGTTGGATGTATTTGCTCTCTAAAAGTAAGAACATAACAGATGATATGTGAATTAGACAACATAAAGAGTAAATCGAATACTTTAAAAACATTTCATATCCTTTATTAAACTTACCCAGTTCTGCTGGAAACGTTTCTGTATAATAAAAGACACAAAATGCTAGATTAGATCCCAAATTATCATTAACTTTTTAATATAGCTTATACCTTCTGAGGTAAGGTTTCTTATAATTTATGTGTTCAGATGCTCATTTTGTTCATTTCCCTAGAAAAGATGCAACTGAACAAGTTACAGATCTTAATGCTCTTTCTGGTGGATACTATCTAACCACAGATTCTTCACCTTTACAATATTGCCCAGGCCCCAGACTGGATCTGGAAATCTTTCTTAGCAATTCTCTAAAGGTGCTCTAATTTACTCTAAATGTGCTTTCCTGATGGATACTTCTAACCACATATTTCACACCTGTAGAATAGATACCAAAGTAGTACCTCCTGGAGTAAGAGAGTCTGTGGAGTGGACTCAAATCAAAAAGTCATGCATGACCGAACCTGCGTACTGGCCTTTCTGTTAGTCTTGATTGTCAAGGCAGCATTGTGTTGTGAATGTGTGCACCGAAGCACACAGCCTGGCAGATGCCAATGACGCATGTCAATGCAGTGGAAGAACCTTATCCCTGGTGAAATGGCCCTCATTTCCAACAGAGGCTGCTTTTTAGCCAGTGTGTACCAGCTCTTGAAGCAAAGGGCTATTCACCTTAGCAAAGTCCTTTTCTGTACAGCCAATCATTTGTTTGACCCAAGAAACCCAACAAAAGCTGAATGTCCACCCTCTAGTACTTGGTACGATTGATGTTTTAGGGTCCAACTAATAGAATCACTCCTCCTCTCCAAGAAAGGAGGAGGGCAAAGGGCGCTGGGAGAATGATGGATTGCTCAACGTGGAAAGGACTCATGACTTTTGGCAAGAAGGCCACCAAGTCCTAAGCACCAGATTGTCTGGAGAAAATCTGTTGTAGGGCAGTTGCACTGACAGTGCCTGACGTTCACTCATGCTATGAGCTGAAGTGATTCCAATTAGGAGTACAGTTTTTGGAGTCAGAAGATGAAGCAAGCAGCTGTGCATGAGCTACATGGGTGGACACATGAGAACCGTCAAGACCAAGTTAAGGCCCCTTTGTGGCATCACAAAACATTTGGGAGGGAGCAAGTTTGTCATACCTTTAATAAACCTCAGAACATCAGTTGGTGTAAACAAGGACGGTTTGTCCGGCAAATGCAAAAAGGCCAAATGGGCTGCAAAATAACCTTTAATAGTGACCACTTGCTGAGCCAAAGGAAAAACAAACAATAAAACATCCAACAGTTAGGCTTGTAAAGGATTTGCCTTGCAGAGCTTCACCCCAGACAACAAATTTGTCCTCTCACCTGGTGTAAAAGGATGTCTGACAGCCAGGGTGACCTCCACAACCTCGGGTGGCAGAAGCATCGAGGTGTAGATTGGCCCGGTTCCGGAGAAGGAGCCTGCCCTGCTGATGCGATACAAGACCATCCCAAAGTGGTAGCCTGAACAAAGGGCAGATGCTCAAGCCCAGATGTTTCTGGTACCAGGGTCTCTTGGCCCAATCCAGAGCACAAGCATGACTTGTGCCTGGCCTTTCCTGATCTTTTTTGGAACTTAGGTCCCAAGAAGTAGGGGTGGAAAGGCCAGAATGAATATCATAGCGACTCTCTTTGTAGAAAGTCTAACTAGCAAAAGCAAAACTATTGGCACTATGCCACCTTGGGCTTGTCTGCCCTGGCATTCAAATGGTGTTTCAAGACCAGGGAATTCCCCAATGCTCCAGCCAACTCTATAGGTGCAAGGGCCTCTTGGCATTGGACCCAGGGCCACACACTGCCCTGCTTGTTGCAGTACCGCAAGGTGTTGTTGTTGTCCTTGCTAACCTGCACCGGCATTCCTTTGATAGAGTGCAGGAAGGCCTTTAACACAAACTGAATGGCGCACAAGACCAACATATTGATATGGAGCCAGGTTTATGCACAGACCAGGGTCCTCTGATCTCTGTCTCCCCCAGCTGGCTACCCCAACCCAGCAGTAGGCCTCAGTCACCACCCTCAGCTGTGGGTGGAGAAGGGAGAGGAGTCTGCCGGTGGTCCAACTGGGCTGGATCAGTCAATACTACAGATAATGTGCAATCTCCTCTGAAATCAGAATGGCATCAAACAGTTTTCCTTGGTGCTGAGCCCATTAGAATTTGAGATTCCGTTACAAAGCCCGCATATGCAATCTGGCGTTGTGGACAAGAAGACTTAGATCTGCTCACACAGATATAAAAGATGGAAGCTGAAACATCAGGATCATAGCCTGAATGCCCCAGTCTCGTTGCAACAGAGAATAATAACTGAACTGTATATAAGACAGTTCCTATGAAAGGAAACCTCTGAGAAAGAGTCAGATGCGATGAAAAGGAGTCAGGTGCGACCTAGGCTCATTGAGTAAGAACCCCAACAATGTCAGGAGGTTCACCGTCGTGTGGATGTGTTCTACGACTGACTGTGGCAAACCTAGCTTCAGCAGCCAGTCATTTAGGTAGGGAAAAATTGGCATTTCTAACCTCCAAAGTAGCTACCATCTCTATCCTTTAGTGAACACCCATGGGTACTAGGGAGACCTGGGGCAGCACTACAAATTGAAAAATGCCGTTGGCTGCCCTCGAACAGCAAGTAATGTCTGTGGGGCTGCAGGGTGAATAAATAATAATACGCATCCTGCGGGTCAACTGATTCCATCCAGTCGCTCAGGTGTATGGCAGAGAGAATCATCCCCATTTCTCTTTTATCATTGCAGGTTAAAATCCAAGATAAACACATTAATAGAGAAATATGAGAGTATCTGGAATCCACAATCGCCTGCACTTGTCTCATTTGGATTCCTGGCTGAACCACAGTACAGACTCTGTGCTCGGAGGCAGGTCGCTCCCCACACTGCTGTTCTGCCTCGGTTTGTACTGGTGTCTCTTTTGCTGCACTGCCTTGTCTGCCTGACTGTATTTTGTCATAACCTGCCGTTTTCATTTTCTCCTCCCCTGTGGTAACCTGTCTTTTTTCCTCCCTTGTCTTGCTGTAAACTTGCCTTTTCTCCCTTCTTGTTCCCCCCTTGCCAGCTCTGTGCCCGACTTGCTTTCTGTCCCCCCCCACTGTCCATCACCCGTTCGGTTCCCGCTCTTCCCGCCACTGCGTCCCTGCGGCCCCGCCCCCCTACTCACTCATTCGCCACCCCGCTCCCACCTCCCAGCTGCTCCTCCCACACAACTCCCCTTATATGGAGGCCGCGCAGCGGTGAAAGAAGCGACCTCTGACCCTGCTCGCAGGCAGGTTGCTCCCCATGCCGCTGTACTGCCTCGGTTTGTACTGATGTCTCTTTTGCTGCCCTGTCTTGTCTGCCTGACTGCATTTTGTCATAACGTGCCGTTTTCTTTTTCTCCTCCCATGTGGTAACCTGTCTTTTTTCCTCCCTTGTCTTGCTGTAAACTTGCCTTTTCTCCCTCCCTGTTCCCCCCTGCCAGCTCTGTGCCAGATTTGCCTTCTGTTCCCCCCCTGCTGTTCGTCACCCGTTCTGTTCCTGCTCTTCCCGCCGCCTGCGTCCCCGCCCCCCCTCACTCATTCACCACCCCGCTCCCGCCTCCCAGCTGCTCCTCCCTCCCAACGCCCCTTATATGGAGGCCGCGCAGCGGTGAAAGGAGCGACCTTTGACCCTGCTCACAGGCAGGTCGCTCCCCACGCCGCAGTACTGCCT
Organism: Triturus cristatus; assembly: GCF_964204655.1. NCBI lineage: Eukaryota > Metazoa > Chordata > Amphibia > Caudata > Salamandridae > Triturus > Triturus cristatus. The sequence continues at coordinate 66,298,596 of NC_140579.1, read as the reverse complement.
TGGTTTGTACTGGTGTCTCTTTTGCTGCACTGCCTTGTCTGCCTGACTGTATTTTGTCACAACCTTCCATTTTCCTTTTCCCCTCCCCTGTGGTAACCTGTCTTTTTTCCTCCCTTGTCTTGCTGTAAACTTGTCTTTTCTCCCTACCTGTTCCCCGCCTGCCAGCTCTGTGCCCGACTTGCCTTCTGTCCCCCCCCGCCGTCCATCACCCGTTCGGTTCCCGCTCTTCCCGCCACTGCGTCCCTGCGGTCCCGCCCCCCTACTCACTCATTCGCCACCCCGCTCCCACCTCCCAGCTGCTCCTCCCACACAACTCCCCTTATATGGAGGCCGCGCAGCGGTGAAAGGAGCGACCTCTGATCCTGCTCGCAGGCAGGTCGCTCCCCACGCTGCTGTACTGCCTCGGTTTGTACTCAATCAATCAATCAATCAAAGCATTTATATAGCGCACTACTCACCCAGAGGGTCTCAAGGCGCTAGGGGAGGGGGGTCCGCTACTGCTCGAACAGCCAGGTCTTGAGTTGCTTCCTGAAGGCGAGGTGGTCCTGGGTCAGGCGGAGGTGGGTCGGGAGGGAGTTCCACGTCCTGGCGGCGAGCAAGGAGAAGGACCGTCCCCCTGTGGTGGCTCTTCGGATGCGGGAAACGGTGGCGAGGGCTTGGCCGGTCGATCGAAGCTGGCGTTTGGGAGCGTAGAAGTTGAGGCGGCTGTTGAGGTATCCCTTTAGCTGTCTCTTTAGCTGCACTGCCTTGTCTGCCTGACTGTATTTTGTCATAACCTGCCATTTTCTTTTTCTCCTCCCCTGTGGTAACCTGTCTTTTTTTCCTCCCTTGTCTTGCTGTAAACTTGCCTTTTCTCCCTCCCTGTTCCCCCCCTGCCAGCTCTGTGCCCGACTTGCCTTCTGTTCCCCCCCGTCGTCCGTCACCCGTTCAGTTCCCGCTCTTCCCGTTGCTGCATTCCTGCGTCCCCGCCCCCCCACTCACTCATTCGCCACCCCGCTACCATCTCCCAGCTGCTCCTCCCTCCCAACTCCCCTTATATGGAGGCCACACAGCGGACGCACAGTGGACGCGCGCAGCAGGCGCGCCATAGGTGCGTCTAAGGCAAGCCTGTCTGCGCCAGTCCATGCGTGGACCGTGCCCAGCGCCAGAACCCCTGGCCCCCGCGAACGACATGACACCCGACTCCTCTACGATGCTAGCACCCTCCACGCACTCAACACCGGACGACCCCGCACCTGCTGCCTGACCGACCCGAAGTGCACCCAAGGACCCTTCTCCTGCCGGAACTGCAGCTTCACCAGCATCCGGCCTGCCAACACACCTACCAAATTACCCAATCACCTCAGATGCATCCTCCTCAAAATCCACTTCGCACGCAAACACGCCGTCGAACTCTGGGACCTACTCGACTCCAACACCCCATACGTTGCTTTCCTGACGGAGACCTGGCTGTACCCCTCTTCGGCAGCCGACATTGCCATAGCCATCCCGGAAGGTTATAAGATTTCACGCAAAGACCGCACCAATGGAGTAGGAGGAGGAATCGCCATCGTCCACAGGAACACTCTCAAAGTCTCGAAAAACACAGACGGCACCCTCAGCACCGCCAAACACCTGCACTTCCAGATCTACTCCGACCCCAACACCACCCTCAGAGGAACCCTCGTCTACAGACCCCCCTCCCGGATCCCGACCACAGTTCAGCGACTCCATCGCCGACCTCATCAGCTTACACGCCCTCGCCTCCACAGACTACATCCTCCTCGGGGACCTGAACTTCCACCTCGAGAACAACAACGACACCAACTCCACCACCCTGATCAACATCCTCGGACTCAGACAACTCGTCACAACACCCACCCACTCTGCCGGCCTCACGCTTGACCCCATCTTCTCCGCGAGCTCCCACGTCTCCTTCAACCACACCACCGAGCTCCACTGGACCGACCACCGCTGCATCCACTTCACCTGCCGGAAACCCACCACACACCACCGCAACCAACAGTTGCCACGCCGCTGCTGGAGCAAAGTCACCAAAGACCAGCAATCCACCACCCTCGCCCAGAGCCCACCCGCTGACCCGACCGACCCCGACGTTGCCGCTTGCAACCCCAGACGGTGGATCAAAGACTGCACCGACACACTCGCCCCGCTCAAGAAGTGCCCCAACAGCCACACCAGCAAGAAAGCCAGCTGGTTCACCGAAGACCTCCAGGCCTCCAAGCAAACCCACCGTAAGCTGGAAAAGAACTGGATCCGTGAGCGAACACTGGAAAGCTACACAGCCCACAAGAACGCCACCCGCAGACACCACCACCTCATCAGATCTGCCAAAAGGGCCTCCTTCATAGACCGTCTAGACAACAACGCACACAACAGCAAAGAGTTCTTCAACATCGTGAAGGAACTCTCCAACCCCAGCTCCAGCACCAACGACATCCCACCTTCGCAAGACCTATGCGACTCACTGGCCACCTTCTTCCACCGCAAGATCACAGACATCCACGACAGCTTCAAGGCCACGACCGCCTCGGCAACCACTGAGTCCCCCGCCTCCACGACCACCATCCACACCAACTGCCTGCCCTCCTGGACCAACATCAACGACACCATCAAGATCATGAACACCGGCCAATCTGGATCCCCGTCAGACCCTTGCCCACACCACATCTTCAACAAAGCCAGCACCACCATCGCACCCCATCTCTGGAAAGCCATCAACGTCTCCTTCGAGACAGCGACCTTCCCAGAGAGCTGGAAGCACGCATAGTTCAATGCCTTACTCAAGAAACCCAAGGCGGACTCCAAGGACCTCAAAAACTTCCGACCCATCTCCCTGCTCCCATTCCCGGCGAAGGTCATCGAGAAGGCCGTCAACAAACAACTGACCAGCTTCCTTGAGGAGAACAGCATCCTAGACCCTTCCCAGTCCGGGTTCCACAGCAACCACAGCACCGAAACTGCCCTCATCGCCGCCACTGATGACATCAGGACCCTGCTAGACAACGGAGAAACCGCAGCCCTCATCCTCCTGGACCTGTCAGCCGCCTTCGACACGATCTGCCACCGCACACTACGAACACGCCTCTACGACGCTGGAATCCAAGAGAAGGCCCTGAACTGGATCACCTCCTTCCTCTCCGGCAGAACACAGAGCGTCCGCCTCCCCCCCTTCTGCTCCGAACCCACCGAGATCATCTGCGGCGTACCCCAGGGCTCATCCCTCAGCCCAACGCTGTTCAACATCTACATGGCACCGCTTGCCCACGTCGCCCGAATGCACGACCTCATCATCTCCTACGCCAATGACACCCAGCTGATCCTCTCCCTCACCAACGACCCCCACACCGCAAAACCCAACCTCCAAGAAGGAATGAAGGATGTTTCCGAATGGATGAGGAACAGCCGACTGAAGCTGAACTCGGACAAAACGGAGGTCCTCATCCTCGGATCCACCCCCTTGGCCTGGGACGACTCCAGGTGGCCGACTGCAGTAGGAACAGCCCCAACGCCCACCGACCACGCGCACAACCTAGGGGTCATCCTCGACTCCACCCTCTCCATGACGAAGCAGGTCAACGCAGTCTCTTCCTCCTGCTTCACCACCCTCCGCATGCTCCGCTGGATCTACAAGTGGATCTCCACCGAAACAAGGACGGTCACCCAGGCCCTCGTCAGCAGCAGACTGGACTACGGAAACGCACTCTACGCAGGAGCCTCAGCCAAACTCCGGAAACGGCTCCAACACATCCAGAACGCCTTGCACGCCTGATCCTCGACATCTCTCGCCGCAGCCACATCGCATCCCACCTGAGACACCGGCACTGGCTCCCCGTCAACAAGAGGATAACCTTCAAGCTCCTCACCCACGCACACAAGGCACTCCACAACACCGGACCAGCGTACCTCAACAGCCGACTCAGCTTTTACACCCCCACCTGCCAGCTCCGCTCCGCAGACTGCGCCCTCGCCTCTGTCTCCCGCATCCGAAGAGAGACCGCCGGTGGCAGATCATTCTCCCACCTCGCCGCCAGTACATGGAACACCCTCCCCATCCACCTACGGCAGACCCAAGAACTACTGATGTTCAGAAGACTCCTCAAGACCTGGCTCTTCGAACAGTAGCAGCATTTTCCCCCCTTAGCGCCTTGAGACCCTCATGGGTATGTAGTGCGCTTTACAAATGCTATGATTGATTGATTGTGCGGCTCTGGGTCTTGGAAAACCTGAAAGAGACATTTGACAGGGGTGGGATTACAGCACTCATCCTCTTGGATCCAAGTGCTGCTTTTGACAAGGTATTGCACACTGCTCTTCTCAGGAAACTCTAAAACGGGAGGATTACTGGTAAGGCCCATCACTGGCTCACTTCCTTCTTTGATCCTCAATATTTTCAGGTTGTATCTAAACCTTATGCATTCATAACACACTCTATAATTTGTGGAGAGCCAAGGGCTCTTTTCTGATGCTTTTTAATGTCTATGTCCACCCTTTAGTGGGCAAAGTGGAATATTAACTTTTCCATAATCTCTAATGCAGACGATACTCGTAGAGTGTTTTCCTTGACTCGGGGCTCAGATAAATCCCTCACAACTCAAACTCTGTTTGTAAGCCGTTGCCTATCAGATAGGGCTGAATTGCGTTAAACTCAATGGCAGTAAAACTGTGATTTTGGTAGTTGGGAACCAACCAGGCCAGTGGGGTTTCCCTTGGTGACCGGAGGTATTAGGGCTCTTGCTGGAGGTCAAGTAGGTGGTGAAGAATTTGGGAATATGGTTGGATAAGGAATTGAGATTTGTCCATCAGATTAACGCTGTGACAGGCTGTTGCTTTGGTATGTTGAGGTGCCTGAGGCTAATACTCTGGCACCTGTCTGAATTGAATTGAAACAGCATTTCTAAAGCGTGTGGTTACCCAATGGCATCCCAGCGCTACCAGCAGTGCGAGCAAAGACTACGAACTGTATTTAGGGAAAGATAAAGGTTTTAATTTGTTTCCGAAAGATCAGATAGTTAGGTTCCAGACGGATCTGCAGGGGAAGGCGATTCCATAGCTTGGAAACATTATATGAGAAAAGGCTCCCACCACTTCTCCATCTTCTAATTTTTGGTACTACCACCAGATGCTTGTTGTCCGACCTCAAGGCCCTATTAGAATGGTAGGGCAAAATAGTAGAACGGATGAAGGGTGGTCCCTTGCCTGAAAGTGCTTTGTGTGCCATGCACAATGCCTTAAACTGGGTCCTCTCCTGAATAGGAAGCCAGTGAAGAACCACAAGTGCAGGTTTAGCTGAAAGACGGTTGGGAATGTTCAAGAGCAAACGTGCTGCGCAGTTTTGCACAATGTGCACTTTTTTTGTAGTACAGCAAGGGGATCCTAAATAAAGGGCATTGGCATAGTCAAGCTGGGAAAGGATCAATACTTGCACCAGCAGTCTTCTGGCAAAAAAGGTAGCAGAGGGAGGATTTTACGTATCATCCTTAGGATCCCATAGCAGCTGGTTGCAACCTTCCGTGCTTGCACTTTGAGATCAAGGTTCCGGTCAAGCCAAACGCCCAAACTCTTAATCTGGCCTTTGGGGGAAGGGGCTGGGCCAAGGCAGCTGGGCCAGAATGTTCCTATATCAAGGGGGGCAGAGTTGCCAAAGAACATCTACTCCGTTAAGTTTCAAATAAGAACATTCCATCCATATTGAAACCTTTTCAAGGCACCTTGTTGGACCATGTCCAGTGCTGTTCCGCTGATTGAAAGAGACCACCAACTGGGTGTCATCGGCATAAGTGAAAATCTGAATTCCGCAAGATAGAACCACCTCAGCCAGGGACCTCATATAGATCTTGAATAGTGTGGGGCTTAGGGAAGATCCCTGAGGAACCCCACACCTAAGAGGCATCCGTCCTGAGGAGATTTCATCCTCGAAGACTTCAAAAGATCTATCCTCCAGAAAAGACTGCAACCATTTCAGAGCTGTCCCGACCACTCCCACATCATTAAGTCTCTGGATCAGCAACTGGTGGTTGACCATGTCGAAGGCTGCACTGAGGTCTAAGAGAATAATAGCAGCGCAGCCTCAGTCATATAGGATTTTTCTGGATTCCTCCACTACTGCCAGGAGAGCGGTCTCGGTACCTCGTTGAGATCTAAATCCCATCTGCGAGGGGTGGAGACAGTTATTATTTTCAAAAAAAGCAGAAAGGGCAGAGTTGAGGTGCTTCTCTGCAATTTTGCTAATTCCTGGCAGCAATGAAATGGAACGGTAATTCCCCCACACTTCAGGATTCAGATTGAGTTTTTTAACAATGCTTTGACCATTGCCAACTTCCAAGAGGGGGGACAAGTTCCATCAGGAATGAGGCATTAATCAAATTAAGAATAACAGGGGCCACGGTCTCTGCGACTAGATTGAGTATGGTGGGGGGGGGGGCAGGGGGGCAGGGGAGGGGGAAGAATCCATGGGCGAGACAGATTTTAATTGGTTGAGTATTCTTCAAAGAATGGGCAGACCTGGGGGGTAATTTCAGCAAATAAGCATTCTGTATCTTGGGGCGTAATGTCCATGGATGTAACATTTTGTTGGATTATCGCCTGAGGGAAAAGCAGAATATATATCCTGTATTTTATTGAAAAAGAATTCTGCCATTTGATTCCAGTGATATAAGGTATCCTCGGGTACAATTGGGGGGCGGGGGATTGGAGAAGTGATTTCGCGATGCAGAAGATTTTGCGTGGGGAGTTGGAGGCTGATGTAATTTTCTCTTCAAATTAGAGAGCCTGAGACGATTTTATTTCAGCTTTATAGATTCTAATAGCCTCTCTATATTTATCTTTGTTGAGTACTGAGAAATCCTTTCTCCGTCTTCTTTCGAACTTTTTACAAGATTGCTTGAGCTCACCTGTCTGCGTCCATCCAAAAGGACCACTGTCCAGGCACTGATCATATCACACATACATTATGACAATTTTTTTTGTCTGGGAGCTTCGAAGATCTCAACAAAAGCGTCCAAAGAACCCAGAATGCAGCCGTGCGTATCCTTGGCCACAGTCTGGAACTGGCTCAACTCAGTTGAGAGACCTCTGGCGAAGCGCATCCAATTCAAAACACTTTGAATTTGTCTATAGAGCACTTTCACAATCAGGACCTCATTATCTGAGGCACTTTATGACTCCTTACTTTCTTTCTAGATCCTTGCCCTCTGTTAATCTTAGTCTGGCTCAGGTACTGCGAATTTGCTGTACCAGACAGGGAGGATGTTCCTTTCAGTATTTGGCACCAATACTATGGAATACCCTTCCCCCTCCACCTCCACCTCCACCTCCACCTCAATCCGACAGACACTACTCTGCAAACATCTGAAGACTTGTCTGTTTTAAAGGGCAGCGTTTGCTGATAATGGCTGAAGTCCTATTTGGGTAGGCATGCGTTTTATAAAAATCTACAATAGTAATACAAATCTGGGCATACGTGAGCATTTGAAATCTGCCTTGCTGCAGGAAAGGTAGTCAGCAGGCAGAGATCTATGATTAAAGGACTTCATCCATCTTCGGCATGAGGATATAGCAACAGTAGCAACTCTTCCCTGTTTCTGAGTCGGGATCCCTCTTGATGGCTCCTTGCTTAAGAATGGATAGGTGCTCCTCTGAGAGCTGTTTCAATGTGGGAGGAAGGTGTGGTGGGGAGAAAGAACCATAGGGCAAAGGTGCCGAATGATTTGGATGACCCATTTGTCTAGCGTGATGGCTCACCACCATGGGAGAAAGTGCTGGATCCTGCCTCCCTGGGTGTTATTGCGCTACTAAGGGTAAGCTAAAGCAGCTTGGCGGCTGTTGCAGCAGGGGAAGTGGACTGGGAGGACTGATGCCCTTGGTGATCTGTGAGCTGTCTGCGAAATCCATGATCAGATCTTAAAGAACTTGCGGGACTGCCGTAGGGGCTGGGGAGACTGTCAGTGTCTATACGTCATTGCCCTGGAGTAGAATTGGAATTTTCTAAATTCTTGCAGGAAACGGTTTGGCAGGGGCCAAATATCCCAGTGTGTGCGCTGTGGCCCTACTTTCCTTGAAACGTTCCAAGGCAGAAATTGCCTTTTCGCTTAACAGGTGCGACACATCAAGAGGCATATACATGAGAGAAGCCTGTACGTCTCCCAAAAACTCTGTGGAGTGCATCCATGCATAGTGGCGAGCTGCGCTTAAAAAAGTGCCAGGGCCCTCATCAGGAGGGCACCACAGTTTGTACAGCCCATTGCCACTGCCAGCGTTGCCAATGACATTTCCTACACAACTATTAACCATCGCACTGCTAAAGTGTGACAATTCAGATTGTTCGAGGCTCCCAAAGATATAAGAATGGCTTGGGCGGCAGGAATTAGCTGTTTTTAATGTATATTGCATTTATAAACAACTGTTGTTCTGCTCATCTCTAAATTACATAACTGTGGCAGCTGCCATAAGTGCTGGTGTTGAAAATGAAATGCAGGTGCCAAGCACCGGAAACCTCTGGCTCAAATTCACCACTGGTGGCGAAGCACCTCACTGGTGCCAACAGGCCTTCTCAGACAATCAATAGTATCAAGGCCAGCAAGAATCACGTATTCGGCTGCATCTTGCCCATTTGAATTAACTGAGTTATTTGTTTTAATGCGTTTATAAACAACCGGTCACAATGCTGATCTAAATACCCCTGTTAGGTGTCACTACAGACGACAATGCATACCGTTCTATTCTGTAAGTTGAATAGTGAACAGAGAAAGTGCTGGACTCTCCCGATATTGAGGTACTGTGCTTTTAGACTGTCGACCTGCTCTTATATTTTTAATGGCCTTACCCACTGTTTATATATGCTACATTATGATGAGGTTTTTAAAGATTGTGATTAGATGTAGAAAGTCCCTCATAATTTGAATATTCTATTGTGTTGTAAAAGTGCCTCTAGTTTTTATCTATGACATATATACTGATTTTAACTTTTTAACAATATGTTTTGTGTTAAAATGAAGAAAGGTGCGCAAGCATGTCTTGTAAGTAAAGGTAGTAGATTTATTCCTTAAGTTACATCACAGGTTCTAGGTTACAGGAAGATGTTCTGATCCATAAAAGTGCCCCACCAGGAGCAGCCTCCTCGCTGCTCAGCCCTTCCACACCAACTGACTCTCACTTAAATCCAAACCCACTGAACATTCTATATGACCTCATCATAGGCTGAGCAGCAAGGCAGAGAACCACTGTAGGGAGAGTGCATTGGGTAATTAGTACATCACAACACATCTCCCCCCATATAATGACCGAAAATATTCAAAATGTGTTAAGGTGATAAAACACACATCTCAGCAAAGGAGGATGCATTAACAACAACATAATTATACATCACCCCCCCGCTATAATGATGATAGACAACAAAGAATGCAAGATAAAGAGATACATTCCTAAAAACAGAGGATGCTATCCTCCATAACTCACACAACAAACAGCGGGTGCAATACCACCACACCACACGGAGTACCCACTGCACCACAAACTAAAGCACAAGACTGCAGCAGAACAAGGATCTACAACCTTCAACTGCACAAACCAACGGCAGGACAGGTCTACCTCAAAGAAGAGGAATAAGACACCACCCATACCAAAACATGGAAATTGTGACCCCAAGACGCTCTAAAAACAAATATGGGTATCTATAAACCCAAAGTAAATCCAGGGTATCTTTAAACCCAAAGTAAATCCAGGGTAACTTTAAACCCAAAACACACTCAAGACACTCTATGAGTATTTTTTTTAGACCCAAGACAAATCCAGGGTTTCTTTTAAACCCAAGCAAATCCAGAGTTTCTTAAACCGGAAGCAAATCCAGGGTTTCTTAAACCCAAACAAATCCAGGGTATTCTTAACCCAAAAACACTCTCGAACACTCTATGGGTGTTTTTAAATCCAGGGTATCTTTAAATCCAAAGTAAATCCAGGGTATCTTTAACCCAAACAAATCCAGGGTTTCTTTTAAACCCAAGCAAATCCAGAGTTTCTTAAACCCAAAGCAAATCCAGGGTTTCTTAAACCCAAACAAATCCAGGGTTTCTTAAAGCCAAACAAATCCAGGGCATTCTTAACCCAAAAACACTCTCGAACAATCTATGGGTATTTTTAAACCCAAAACAAAGCAAAATCCAGGGTAACCAAAAAACAGTGAATTACAGCCAACACCCACAGGCCACAGCCTCCACACAACAGAGAACACACCTCCTAACAAACCCAAAACTGGGGTACTCACCGCCCCAAACCCTGCACTCACCACACCACACCCTACACATAGAAAGGACACAAGAACTCCCTAAAAACAAAAGTCACTACTCTGCAACCACCCCCACAAAACAGTATTACAGTACTAAAATGAACACAAAAAGAAAGTCTCTTACTCCGGTGAGCGATCACTCACCCGAAATTTCCCAGTCATGAAGTCGTTGTTAATGGCACACCATCTGCTAGCAAAGTCCAGTGTCCAGGTTTTGCAGCAACGAAGACACGAACTCCACACCATACGTTGAAACAGACCACTGCTGTGCTTATATGTAAAGTATTGCAGCAAAAATCACGAGAGGAACGATAATGATGAGGCGTCGTTCGCGGTCCACCAGAACTTGAAATAACTTTATTGAGAACTGCAGTGCGAGACTTCCCTGACGTTCTGGCACACCATATGGCTGCATCCTCCAACCAAAAGATGGCGGTACGGCAGTGATGCTGAGCCGGATGGCTCACAGCATCAGCGTGCTTCCAAACATACCAGGCAGCAATACGCTTCAAGGATGAGAAAACGTCACAGAGGAGGAGGCATCGCCGGACGACTGAATGTAGGTAAGTCAGCACAGTTTAAGTATTCGGAGGTATCAGATCTCTTCTTATTTCAGGCATAGAATATCGCGTTGTCCCCTGAGTCCATCTAGTTTTTTTTCCCGATCTTTATTGCGATGCTAAACAGCGTGGTTGGCGGCAAACAAACAGGAACCACCAGAGAGAAGGAAGATGTGGCCGCCCACCATAAGATGGCGGCACGCAGCGCCCGTCGTGCCGGAAGGTTCACGGCACATCAGTGCATGCGGCATTCAAAGGCAGGCAAAGACTGTGAAAAGTCCATGACGACAAAGAGGGTCCCACAAAGGAACTTCAGGTAAGGTTACGCGCGCTCAGTATGTGACTTGCGACTCCGTGTTTTGAACCATAACACGGCAGTTGACCATCGCCATAGTATGGATGTACAGGTCCTTAGTACATAATACACGCCTAGATTGGCACCAGGATACAACTGCTGATTGTTACCTCATTAAAGACACTAGTGCACTCCAACTGTTACTGCTGTGAAAGTTCAGCCAAACACTCCTCGTGGTTCGACCCACGCCCCCGACTGCTGAATACCTTCCAGTCAAGATCACGCACTGTCAACACCACGGCAAAAGTTCATAACATCTTTGTATGGCAAGCTTTAAAAACACACGCTGACGGTACACTGCACATCCACATTAAAGTCAAAGCTATTCAATGTTTCAGGATGACTTCAGATCGTTGTCACGCAGGTCAAACATCAGGTGATACTCTATATCTTCTACTCTAGAAGCATGTGGACTCACCTGAGTCAAGCAGATTTCAAACAAATAGAGTCCAACAAGAACAGATTATCCAAGGCAGGGTAACAGCAGGCTCCACAGAAATAACAGCTGACGGTTCACAGGTGGTGAGGAATATCAGGGACTTACGTTAGTCTAGTTACTCTTATGGGGAACACTCACCCAAGTTCAGCAAGCACTGGCTCATCCACGATGGGGCTGACTGATCTTTTGGTCACTGGTGGGGCTTCTGGACTGCCAGCTTGCTTCTTTTAACTGCGCTTCTTCAGCTTCTTAGGTATACAAGTCCATTAAAGTTAGCTCACGTAGGTTCTTTAAAATCATCGCCAGTGTTAAAACGAAGAAAGGTGCGCAAGCATGTCTTGTAAGTAAAGGTAGTAGATTTATTCCTTAAGTTACATCACAGGTTCTAGGTTACAGGAAGATGTTCTGATCCATAAAAGTGCCACACCAGGAGCAGCCTCCTCGCTGCTCAGCCCTTCCACACCAACTGATTCTCCCTTCAAACCAAACCCACTGAACATTCTATATGACCTCATCATAGGCTGAGCAGCAAGGCAGAGAACCACTGTAGGGAGGGTGCATTGGGTAATTAGTACATCACAACATTTTGTACATGCTTTTATGGTTTTCTATGAAGAAATTGATTAAGCTCATTTTGACCCTTGACTGAGCGGTGATGTCCTCGGGTCTTCTGGGGCCGCAGGTGAGATCTTGCTGTCCATGTCCCAAAGGGCAGGAGTATATTGACCCCGCTGTAACTTTAGGAAGGGGTAACAATTCTCTTGAACACTGGATTTTGTTTCAGTAGCAGAGCTCCGAAACTACATTCAAAGGCGTGGAAAGAAGGGAAATGACGTCAGCGTAAACTGGTGGCATTTATATGCACATATGCTCACTTTCGGGGCGGTACAGAGCCAGCACTGAGCCATGTGACAAAATGCAACAACAAGCAGCTGTTCCACACGGCAGCACAGCATAAGTATGTATCTCGATTTTTCCTGCTCTTTCCTATATCAAACTACTATTTCTTTAAGCTTTGATGTGACCAACTTAATCTCCAGTGGCCACCACAAGCATGTTAATTCAATAACCACACCACGTTATTTCACGAATAATAGCTGAATAGGTGTAAAAATTCTTTGCCACGCACTATTAGTTATTCAATTTGAGTAAATACAAAAAGTAATAGAAATTGACTAGTAACAAAAAAAAATATCCCAATTCAGGTCAAAGACCTTCTAAAACAGTACTGATGGAAAACGGGGGACTTTATTGCGCGCCAGCTGAATGATTCTGGAAAAACAGCAAAACTAAAGCTAAAGGACCATGATGAAGTGGAGTCTTCAACAAGTTTAAATAGTTAGCATAACTGCTACAAAAGATCATTTGGAATCTACAGAACTCAGAGACCAGAGCCAATCTCTACTCGTCCTCTTTACCAAGTCCTGATATCTTTTTAGAAGAATCGAAAATATGCAATGAAATAGGATGGCAGATTGAGACTATACTGGTCAGTCACAGTAACTTCTTCACGGATACACATACTACTGATCTGTGACATTGACCTACTGGCACTGGACCTCACTTAAGAGCTCTCTCTGTACTCTCTGCTCGGTTATTATTTCATGCCATTTATCAGACCTTCTCATACAGTTTAGCAGAGTTCTCAATGGTATCTTATATTTTCTGAGATCAAGCTAATACATTTCAGCTCTCTGTACAGTTCTATTCTAGTTTGTTTTCCCTTACATTTACGAGACAAACATACATTTTGAATACCTGCAACCCAGCCAGTGCTTGTAATGAGCTGTGAAAACTGCTTTCAGAGCTGAAACAATGACTGGCTGAGGGGGCTGTTTGTTTCCCCTTGCAGGAAGACCAGCTTAGGTAGACCTAGGAACTTCATTAACTTGTAAAGCGTCTGTTTCCGTGAGGCTCTGTGAAGACGTTTTTTATCCCCCGCACCCTGTTTCTCTCTCCTGCAAACAGACGTTGTATGCAGCCAATAATGGCCCCTCAAGGATCGTATTCCCCTCCCCTCCCGCCTACTCTCCCCTTGGATAAGCTGGGTAGTCACACACACTTGGTTGCATTGTTTAAGCCATTAAATGTTATAATGTATTGTGTTTTACCACTTATGATTGTGAATGCAAGCACAATAGTTTAAATGCAGAAACAATAATAGACAAAGATTGAAATGTTTAACACTGGCACTAATGTACCGTTGGAGTTATAAGTTTATACTAGTATTGACCGATACCACATTTGCAATATTTGTTACTGAACCTGCTGTGGCTCATTATACTAATAAAGATTTATTGCACACTAAAAAATGTAAGGTAAGACTCAGGGAAGGCAAACTTTGTTCACCCACCCAGGCAGGCTATAAATCCAGTGGGAGAAAGGCTACCTCCAATACCAGTTTTGAGTAACTACAAAGAAGGGGGAACATCCTTATTTCTCTGGGCCTATCTCTGGGCAGGCCACAGGCTCTGTACAAGGGAGAAAGTGTTTCCCTATCTTGGATTTTAGGAATAAGGTGTATGTGTGGGATTGTTTGCAGTAGGGCAAAAAAGTGGAAAGGCTTGCACCTGGTAACATGTACCCCACTAACTAGTGCCAATAATAAATGCAGCACCCAAAGGAATCCTCTCCAGAACTCTGGACCTGTGACAGAACACATGTTGTTTGAGACATGCGAGGAGACCTGAAGGGCTGAACCTACTCCCACTTGTACTCAGGACAAAGAAGTGGATGCCACGGTCAGCTGGCCCTCTTGCGTGGCTACAGGGACACAACAAGCCACAAGGGGCCTTTTTCCTGGAATGACCAGTTGTTACTGGAAGAGGACTGGACCCTGCTAATGGGCTTTGCTGGTGTAAGTTATAACCCCTAGGTGCTGTCCAGGATGTCCTTCGACCTTTGTCTATAACTATCCAGACCTCCAGAGGACCGGAACCAAGCACCCAAGTCAATCTGCCCAAAGCACAACCTCACGGCTTTACCCGCTGGAGGATTCTGAGTTCCAAAAGACCAAGTATGAACTTTCCTGGGTGCCAAATTTGAACTTTCTAGTATACTGTTTGCAACCATGCCCAACTGAAGTATTTGGACTTTCATTTCAGAGACTAAGGCATCAAGTAAAAGATTTGACCGAGATGAACCTTCCAGGTGTATCTGACAAGCGAACCTGCAAACAGTGATTAATGATTGACTTTGTTAACTCTTTATCTCATTAATCTTTACAAACTCATATCTGTGGGTCCCCTGTTTTATTTGTTGTTATTTTGATGTCATTTTCTTGTGTTTTTGACTTTCCCTACTTTTTTGCTACTTCTAAATGCTTTTCGCATTTCAGCTAAACTTGTCCGCTGTGTGTCATAGCATTCACGGGTTAAGCTCAGATTTAAATTACTGACACCTTTGCCTGGGCTGCACAAGTTAATGACTTAATTTGTTTTAGTGGACCACTATCCACTCCAATTAACAATTCACTTTGTTGGGGCATGGCCAGCAACATGTCCGGCTGGTTGCATCTGCCGGAGCTCCGGCGGCCCAAATGATATCCTGATAAGAATCCTGCCCTTCCGCACGCCACAAAGGTGAAATTGGGGACGGCAGCGAAGGGTGGTGATGTGTGCTAGTGGTCCGTACGGTGTTGTGGGGCATCCAACGACAAAAAGAAGGTGAAGAAACGGAGGTGTGGGGAGTCTTGCTCAAGATGGCGGACGGAGCGCACTGAGTTAGAGGCGCAGGTCCGCTAAAGAAGTACACGGCAACAGCCAGGCGCGCAACACCCATTGGGCTCACCGGGCTTCAGCCCCCCCCCCCGTCATGGCGTCCGTCTAATTGCAGCCGCACCCGAGTACTTCACGGGTCTTTAAAAGACCATTTACTCGTTAATGAGGCTTTTGTTGTGTTTTCACCCCTTCTTACAGCCATTCTGCCTATGGCTGGAAGACTTAGCCCCCCCCGAAATCTTTTTCAGCCCCCCCCGAAATTTGGCTCTAGTTGCCTGCCTGGCAACAGCTGACCTCCTGTTCCCCGACCGGAGCCCGAGAGACCCCAAGACTTGCTCCGAAGGTGGCCAGAGAGAAAGAGCGTGGGTCCACGCTCTAGACAGGGGAGCGAAAGGAGAAGGCCTGAACTCGTGCGCAGATGTGAGGGACTGCGCACGGAAGTGCAAGAGAGAGTGAGGCAGCGCAGTTTGGGCCCAGCATGGGTTTTCCCTCACTGGGGGATGTGGACCACGCATGGGCCAACACGGGGATTCTGCGAGGGCATTAGTGGCTGTGGCCGACCTCTAGAACTGTCCCCGGGGCCGAGAGCAGAGCCTGGTGGAAGACGTGAGGAGGAGGGGCGCCGCAGAGACTGTGCCTCGATGCTTGGACTGCTCCATTCTCCTGCCTCAGACCCCTGAGAGAGGTGGGGTGCCTACGCCTGTGGAGGGGGGCCCAACAACATCGTGTGCCCCTGTCTGTAAGAGCGGGCCGCAGTGTGTTTTTAGGTCAGCTTTCTAGTTGTTGCACATAGGGGATAAAAGGCCCGCTGGCACGCCTGGGCAGCGTGAGAGTTACAAGGGCTGATTGTTTTCAAACTAAGATCCAAACGATCTATGATGACCTTCGGAATAACAGGCAGGTAAATGACAAGGGTCAAACTACCTTAATAGAGGACGAGACGCAGCATTGTCAGTTCAACACGTTCAGGATACTGTCACCCACTGAAGTAAATAAACTCCTGCTATCTACTAAGTCAGGATCTCCGAGGGATCCGTGTCCACCTACTGTCATGCATATGGTGTCTGGCGCTATTAGCAGACACTTAACTCCCATCTTAAATCAAGTGATAGATTCAGGGATTTATCCGCCAGTCTGGAAAAAAGCCTGCATCAGACCAATTCTCAAAAAGCCCCAGCTTGATCCACAGGAGGCTAACAATTATCGACCTATTTCTTGTCTGTCAATTGCAGCCAAAATCCTTGAGAGGTCAATAAATCAGGAGCTGTCGACCTATTTAGACATTAAAAACCTGCTGGATCCAAGTCAGCATGGATTTCGGTCAGGTCATTCGACCGAGACTGCGTTAGTCATGGCAACAGAAGATATTCGGAGACAGGTGGATGGGGGGGGGGGTAGAGCAATCCTCATCCTCCTTGACCCCATCTTAAATCAAGTGATAGATTCAGGGATTTATCCGCCAGTCTGGAAAAAAGCCTGCATCAGACCAATTCTCAAAAAGCCCCAGCTTGAGCCACAGGAGGCTAAGAATTATCGAGCTATTTCTTGTCTGCCGATTGCAGCCAAAATCCTTGAGAGGTCAATAAATCAGGAGCTGTCGACCTATTTAGACATTAACAACCTGCTGGATCCAAGTCAGCATGGATTTCGGTCAGGTCATTCGACCGAGACTGCATTAGTCATGGCAACAGAAGATATTCGGAGACAGGTGGATGGGGGGGGGGGTGAGGGGTGGGGGGGGAGAAGGATCCTCATCCTCCTTGACATATCGGCAGCATTTGACACTGTGAATCACACGGTGTTAGTGCCGCGGCTGAAGGCGGTGGGGAATGGGGAGGCGGCTCTGTCCCTCCTATCATCTTTTTTAGAGGACAGGGAACAGACTTTGTACTGGGAAAATGTACAGTCTGAAACATTCCTTCTGCCTTGCGGAGTCCCACAGGGATCAGCACTGTCTCCTACTCTGTTCAACATCTATGTCACCCCTCTCGCCAGTCTAATTAGACAGCATGGGTTCTTATTTGTGTCTTACGCAGACGACACACAGATTATCATCTCTGTATCACATCAGGCGGCGTCTGCTGCTGCGAGTTTCCATGCATGTCTGACTCACATCATGAGCTGGATGAGCAACAATTATCTGAAAATAAACACGGATAAGACGGAGGTGATGGGAGTTTGGGGGCGGTCCGTCCCTGTGGGACCCCACCTGGTGGCCGATAGAGGCTGGCATATGTCCAACACCATCCTCTAAAGTCAAGAACTTTCGGGATCATAGTTGATGAGCAACTGGACTTTTCGGCCCAGATTAATCGTGTAACCTTCACTTGTTTTTATATTCTGAAGTTACTCAGGAAGGTGTTTCCTTTTATTCCACAGGAGTTAAGGAAAACTGTGGTAGTGGCCTTAGTCTTATCCCGTCTAGACTACTGTAATGCTCTATATATAGGTATTGCCAAGGCACAGAAGACTAAATTACAGTCCATACAAAATGCTACTGCGCGGCTACTATTGAACATTCCTAAAGGTCACTTCACACCTGATGCCATTAAGTCACTGCATTGGCTTCCAATACAGCAACGTCTAGAATTCAAGGCCTTATGTCTGGTTCATAAGACACTTTATGGCGGAGGGGCTGCTGACCTTCGAAACAATTTCCACTGGTACATTCCCACTAGAATTCTTAGATCAGCTAATTCCGGTCTCATCTGTGCCAAGGAAGTTCGTAAAGCCAGATGGGGTGGTAAGAGTTTATCTCACTGTGTGGTTAGGTTGTGGAACCAACTAGCTATCACAGTGAGACTCCAATCCAACAGGACACTGTGTAGGAAGCTAATAAAAACATGGCTGATCCCCAGGGCTTAAGGTGTCGGTTCTGCGGACACTGGTCCTCTCACTCTTTCCCCCTAGCGCCAAGACGCCTCGGCATTCGTGCGCTCTACAAATGTCAATCCTATCCTATCCTATTCCTATCCAATAGAAAGTTTTTGATGCGGCGATTCCGTGGACGAAAATCAATATACCACCTTCTTCGAGACTCTTAGTTATTGACAACAATCATCTATAAGAAATGTACATAAAACATAACTACAAATCACATGTATCTCAATGACATATTTACATATACAGAGTTCAGTGAACTACGTCACCACTCTCACAAGTGTATGAAATAGGATCGGAGGTATCCCACGACGCGGAAAACAGGGCGCGAAGAAACAACCTGCGCTTTATTGGGTTCCTGGAAGGAGCGGAGGGCACAGATCCAGTGACCTTCCTGATGTCGTGGCTGCGTGATTCTCTACCCAAGGGGGGATTCTCGTCCTGCTTCTCAATTGAACGAGCCCACAGGATGCCTGGCATGCGACCACCCCTCGGGGCCCCCACGCGACCACTGATTGCGAGGTTTCTAAACTATCAAGACAGATACGTAATTCTGAGAGACTCGCGACGAATTGGGAAACATAAGCATGCAAACAGCAAGATAATGATCTTCCCCGACTACTCAAGAGAGGTTCAAAAGATGCAGAGGGCATTTGACTCAGTGAAGGTGAAATTGAGAGCCATGCAGGTCCAGGACATGCTGCTTTTTCCCACCAAGCTGAAGGTCATCTTTCAGGGCACCTACCAGTTCTTCCAAACCCTGGAGGAAGTGTGGGCCTGGATAGAGGAGCGCCCCATGCCGAGACGTACGACGACAGCCAGTGGCTCACAGGCCAGGGATGCACTGTCAAGGTCAGACCCAAAACCGCCAACACTAAAAAAGAGGTGCCTGCATTCAAAAGGACGCAGAAGCCCTACAGAGACCCCACTGAGAAGAGTCCCAGTGGGGTTGAAGCAGCAGATGGAATCAGACTCTGATGAAGAGACAGTCCACACTAGGAAAACGCCTCCCAAGGAACAAGAAAGCGCTAACACGGAGCCCTCGAACAAAGAGTACCAAACAGACACGGAAAGTGATCACCCGCTGCTAAGGAACATTAATAGTATGGAAAATCAAGACACCGAGACAAGACAACCGGAATACACACTTCAGCAACAAGAAGAGAATGGCAAGGAAGGCTGAAATACGGGCCAGAGGGAAGCCGGATGGCGGAACTGCGACAAAACTTCACGCAGGAATCCCAGAGCTTAGTATCACTGAGCGAAACTAACTACTACTAGATTATATCCTTTGTTAAACTGAACATTGTTGGGAGGGTATAGGGAAGGGGTGGGGCTACAGACCTCTCAAGCTGAACTTACGCCGAGCTGTCATGTTGACTATTGAGGAGAGGCGTAGGGAGTGGGAGAGAGTGGGGGAGAAAGGGGTCAAAAACGTCATAGTTTAAGTGTTAGACAGATTTCACGCATAGCCAGGTACAGAGGTGTAGATTTTTTATTTAATTTTTTTTGCAGAGTTTTATGTAGCGTGAACTTGACCCGAATCCAGTCAGGTATCAGAGCGCTTTACATAGCACTAGTTACGTTACATGAGGACACACATTCATTTTTTGTTAGGCACGGGGAGATTAAGTGATTTTGCCCAGAATCACAGGATGTTCAGCGTCATTACAGAGACTCGAACCCAGTTCCCCAGGTCCGAGGTCGAGCGCCCAAGCCGTTAGGCCAACTCCTCTCCCCAGCAGGGGAAACCATACAGAGGGAGATAGACAGCTGGGCCTACCCAAGATTATCAGGATAGACAAGACAATATGCATGCAAACCGAGGCACTACATACACTGCGCTGACAAGGAACGTCAAAGTACTGGAAAATAAGATTAAGAGAGGACTAGTTGCAAAACACATTAATAAGTTAAAGGCGGACATTGTTTTCCTACAAGAAACCCACTGTGCTTTCATAGGGAAGGGGACGTACACAACGCTAGCTCATGCAGGATTTTCACAAGGGGCGTGAGGAGTTGCCATACTCATTAGGAAAACCCCTTCATTCCACACATCAAAAAACTCACACTAATTAGTGTCTATGCCCCGCCGCAACTACAACCTCAAACTCTAGAAGCACCCTAGACGCACTCGCCAGGATCCTCCTGGAATCTGGCTCATCCACACTAATTGTTGGAGGGGGCTTCAATGATGTGATGGACCCATACCTCGATTGGACACGAGTGGCGGCGGGGACCCGGGTTCCTACTCCACTGGCAGATTTTGCAAAATCAATGGACTCACAGATCTTTGGCGGCAGCAGCATCCTACAGATCGCACGTTCACTTACTGTTCAGGGGCGCATAGGGTCTTCTCGAGACTAGATTATTTTCTCGTGCCAGCGGGTGACATACAAAGAGTGGACAGAGTGGAATACCTTGCAAGGGGGATCTTAGACCATTCACCGCTGTGGCTGGCGGTGGGAGGTAAAGAGGACAGACAGCGAGCTGACTGGAGACTAGATGCCTGGGGACTCCGGGATACAAATACAAAAAGAACTGTGAGTCTGTCGGGCTAGGTGACCTTTATACAGCTACACCATCATTACTAAACGAAGAATGTGTTTCTACCAAAATATCTCTCTGGATATGTGCATGCATTTAAGATCTGAGAATGCATCAAAGGTTCCCATCACCCACATACAGTGGCTTGCTTCATCATTTGGGAGACCAGGGACTTATCTGAGGACCGGATGCCGCCAAGTTGTCATGGGGCAGGGTTCCGAGTTCGTCCCGGATGCACCTATGGCGAGGTTATTCCAATGAGAAGACCACTCTAGAGATTTGTGTGGGATGATGTATGCAGTGCAATTGGGGTGAATGTGATATAATAAAATTGGGAACAAGGCACAAAAATCATTTATTAAAGTGCTACCTTGGTACCAAATTAAAACAGTGCTTTTGGCAGTTTTAACAAATAACTGCGATGGAAGTGGTCGACATGTTTCAGCCCTGGGTGGATGTACCCTAGCTTTCGTCAGGACCGTTATAAGCTACTGCATAATGATTGTGAAAAAAAGGTAAATCATACGACCTGCACCTGGGATAGGTGTGGAAGAAATTACCTATACAGGTAGAAATAAACATAATAAGACTTAGTGTATCAGAGGTGAAAACCTTGTACATAATAGATCACACAATGCATAAAGTTTGTTATTCAATTTAGCCAAATACATATTAGTAAGAACACCCCTTCAAAACAATAGAGGTGCTGCAAATTTCCACTTACCCAAATGAATCTGGGTATTCGCCTCGCCTCACCTGGCACTTGCTCAGGCGTCGGGAGGCACCGCTCTAAGGCTACAAAGACGTTTCTGTGACAACATGTTAATAAAGTGTACATAAACGAAAACCTTTGCTGTGTGTTTGATTTGCTAGTATCTGGGCACATGTCTTTTTATGCAGTCTTTGGCTTGTAGCCTGTTACTTCACAACAAAAACACCCTGTAGATTAAACCAGGGAGGCAGGACAATGTTCCCACACACCCTCCTTGACAAGTTCTCGCTTATGTGTTTCTGATGTGGTTATATTCAGACACGGTTTTGCATCCAACTCAGGGAATGGCTTCTTTAGCTTCCTCTGGAGTTATTTCTTGGCTGTAGAGGTCTGCAAATAACGCTGGGAACCAGTAATGGGACCCTCCTGGTGCTTGCAAATCCAACCAGGCCAGGCCTTCCTTCAGTAAATGTTCCTGTCGGAAGAGGGAAAGAGATATTTAGCGTCTGAAAACCGAGGGCACCTATGAAAACACCTAGGACTTAAACATGTTTGAACTGTAACAAGCGCACCTGTGTGAACATATTTTCTTTATTTGCTTTTTATTGTTTATTTTAAAGCTATAGTGGGATTGCCACTGTGCCCAGTGGCTTTTAAGCTATGTCGCACACAGCCATCCAGATTGAGTTAAATGCTCACTGCTAATTTCTGCAGTAATCTTAAAGTCAGAAGTTCGTCATTATGCATTTTGGAACTCCTTGCGATACATACCAACACGTGATTGGCTCTTTCAGTTTCCCACTTTAAACTGGTTTTTATTTCATTGACTGTTACGAATCCTTTTTTCTGAAATTTAAATAGAAAAATTTAACTAGTCAATGACATACAATTTACTTGCTTCAATTAAAAATTGATGTGCATCTGTATAATCTTGCCAGATGCCAATGAATCAGATAAACAGTTCTTGCAGTGTAATTTTGAAGGATTCACTTGAGGTTACTAGAATGGAAATCTAGTGATGATTAAGAACAACAGATCTAATTTGAATCCAGGCCTTTATACCTGTTCGCTCGGGGCAGGGGAGAAATACTTACTGGCCTTTCCTGTTTTTAAAGGTAATGCTAGTTCTCGAGCTAGTCCTTACCTCCATCCATGTGGGACATGAATGAAGCCTGCATGTTTACACCTCATGTATGAAGTAAAGTGAGTATGTGTGTTGTGCTTGATTTATATGGGGACCGGAATCAATCTTGAAACCACTGTGTGTGATTGGCTGATAAAAAGAAGACTGAAGGTGGCCTAGTCAGATTTAGTCTGGAGGTGGGCCCTGGAACACACTGAGGACTCTTGGAAGTGAGCCATGCTGTAGTGATTTGAGGACGAATGTTCTTTAGAAGCTGAGGCGGTGCTCCTAACGTCGCCCCTACCCTGGAGTGCTTCAGACTTTTTTGTGTAGCAGTTAGGCATGAAAGACCTCCTTTTGTGCCACTGTTTTCTATCTTACCTGCCAAATATTCATAATAAATGGCTGTGCCTTGGCAGCCCCTTTTAAACATACTATCTTCCCTGAAACACCCAAAAACACAGCAAGGCCATAGAATTCACATTTATGTCTGCTAGTCAGGGACAAAAACAGGATTGAATCCCCAGATCATTGTGCTAGCATAGCATACTATGTACCAGGAAGGGAAGCCCACAAAAGCGTGACCGAGTAATTTTCAAGCTACAGGGATGGATTATTGAACTCCCCGTCCAAGATGGGGAAAGACTGGGGGAATCCCGAGATCTGCAAAATGAGCAGCTGGACCCGGTCCGTGAGAGAAGCAAACTTTTTGGGAAAGATGGTGCCCAGAGGAGCACAGTCTAAAAATGGCAGCCCACAGCTAAGCAACCTGCAGTAAAGAAGTTGTTGTGAAGAGGGATTAAAACTGACCATGGCATTAACATTATGAGGCATGGGGATGATGAGCACTAAGAGGAACTATGGTGTGCTCCCAGTTCCTGAAGCCCAATGTGCGTGCGCCCCTGACTGCCCACTTAAATGGAGCTAGAGCCATCTGCTTAGCTTGGGAGAGTTGCCAGTAGCTTTAGTTTTGCTGCCCTACAAACTTTGTCCAATTAAAGCTTGGCCTGTGGAGCATCCCAAATGTCGTTTGTGTGCAGTTAACTGCAACCCCTTGGATTCTGTGGGAGGCCAGAATGCTTAACCACCACATCCAGCAGGTACTGTGCCCCAAAGAATGTGGCACCAGGAGAACCATGTAAAGGTGCCCGGCCTCAAGTAACGATATGTTTGTAGCATTTGTTGATGTAGATACGCATGCTCTTCATACTCCTGCTATTCTGTGTTGGGCACGGACTTTGCAACTTGTTTTTATCTGAAGACATTTTAAGTCACAAGATTTGGTGTGATTCCTCCCTTAGTCCACAATGTACCTGGACGTTTCCACCTTAGATGGTTTTGTTCCACCATCAGGTTCGGATAGTCAAGTGCCAGCTCAAAGACCGACATGTTCTAACTCTGATTCTTTGGGAACAGCCTTAAGAGTTCTCCTATCCCAGTGACATCAAAAACAATTCCTGCTCATTCTATGCCTGGAGGACTATTCAGACACACAAGTGCCTTATGTTAACTCCTTGTGGAATTCCTATCGCCTTAGGAGAACAAATGTTCATGTCTAATATGCCCACTTGACACGTAAGCCCAAGACGCTGCAGCACTTTGTGAAAAGACTGGCTGCCTCTAAAGGTGAGAACGTTTTGTAAAATTTGTTCAAACGTAAATATATCATTAATACTAAAACTTGTAATAGTTGAGCGTGCACTGTAAGTTTGAGCTCAGCTTGAATAACTGCTAGTGGTTCCAGAATAAAAATGTATACTCAGGTTGCCTAAATGTAATAATGTGAAGCTATTTATTGTGCGCCCATAATGCTCCTTAATTATATGCAACAAAAAAAAAGGTCAGGAAAGCGTACCTACTAGTACATTTCTTTGCGTTGATGCAGATTTACGACTCCAAGGTAATCACAAGTATACAGAAGCAGGCCTGGAAATCATACACCTAACATACTTTGTTGCATTCAATAATTTTAACGATTGCCCGAGCGAAAACCTGCTGAGCAATTGCAAATCCACTTTTCCTAAAACTTTTTTTTTTTTACCCAGCACAGTAAATTGTTTACTCCTGCCGTTGTCAAAAACTCTGACGTTTTCCAGTGTGAGAACGTGTTACAGAGGAGCTGGTGAATGCTTCTAAGCATGTTAGTTTGTGTAGACGTGCACATACTAGAAAGTATTCCAACTCAAACTACTGTTTCCCACCGACTTACAATGTATGCATGTCAATTTGCAGAAAGGTGCCAAAATCAAAGCACAGCTAGAATCCAAAGCCTGATAAGAGCCATAACATAATCAGGCTAGTTGTAGAGCTCTGACATAAGAGTGCTGCTCCAATTTGTCACTTAACTTCATGGCACCAAAAGTGACCTGTAGATTTATGAAGCATACTGTCCCTAGGACAACCAAATATTTTATAAAATTCCACACCACTGCAAAATAAATTCCCCCCCCCCCCCGCACCCCCCCCCCCAAAGGAAGATTCCTGCTAAGCTCTCTTGCACTTGAGCCCAACATACACCCTTCTGCTTCTCCCAAGAAATGGAAATCAGCCTTCTACACCACAAGGGGTAAGGGACTCTGCTACAAGCCCCCCTCCACCTCCCACTGCTCCTAGGCATTCATCTTCACCGCTCCCCCCCTTGCATCTCCCTCAGGACTTGTAGTATGAACCCTTAGTGTCCAGGAAAGGGTATGACCTGTGGAAGCGCTTTAATGTGAATCCTATACATGAACCTGACATAGACCCGTACTCCACCAAATCCTCTCCACGTGATGACACCAGCGCTTCTTGTGACAATTAAAGGGCCACCCGCCACCAGAAAGTGAAAATGCAGGTTTCTAGGATGAGGATAACTGCCTTGTGGAGATTCTTCAAAACAGAAATCGGTGCAGTACTTCCCCATGCTCTAGAGCGAATACAATCCTGAAACAAATTCCAGGAGCTAGTTAAAAACAGGAAAAGGGTGATGGGGGGGGGGGGGCTGTCTGACAATGAGAGCAAAAGGACAGGTGATGTTGGCATACATGTGGCAGTGGGGGCTGCCACACAGTAGCACATTGCAATTTCCATTAGCATGGTCTTCCTCTGAGTGGCATCGCTGGGAGAAAATGCAAGACCCCAACAAACCCCTCCTCAAGACATACAGAGAGCTGGAGAGCAAAACTATATCCAATCTGCAGATGTGCCCTGGATGCTGCAGACACCACCTCCATAGATGTTAACACCAGCATTCTCCTATGATATCATGCCTGCCTACAGATCTCTGTTTCCGTCGTGAAGTACAACTGTACCTTTTTTATGTAGTGCTTTCCTTTTTTAATTTTTTTATTTTTTATTGATCATTTCTCAACAAAAAGAAACAAACATCACAAGGCAATACAGTACATGGCATACATGTCGGTATCTATACAGTACACAATGATAAGAAATCCATTGGGGGCAGGCCCGGACTACACATACAATCATAGAAATGGCATTTCATTCGGAATACAAGGGAAATGTATAAGGACAAAAGAGCACAGTGCAACACAGTCATACAGTATACATATCCATCACATTACCCGACAGAACAGGAGATTAGATAGTAGGCACAGACAGCAAGTAGGCCGTGAGGGGTGACCAAATGTCCCGGGCCTCGATGGTGCGGGCAACTCTTCAGCATAACAGACCAGCTGATCTCGACAGTAGGTTAAGTCCTGCAACCATAATTTGGTAGTGGGGGCCAGTCTACTCTCCCAACACATAGAGACTCTCCGCTTGGCCATCAGCAACGCAATAGCCACAAACCTTCTGCAGGAGGCCCTGACACTGGCGACCAGACCTAGGAGACATAGTTGAGGGGTACAGTCCAAAGGAAGCCCAACCATCAGGCGCATAATCTTTACTACAGCTTCCCAATAGGAGAACACCTTGGGGAAAACCCATGCCAAGTGATAAAAATCAGCGTCAGGGGCCCCACAGCGTCTACAGGCAGCAGAGTCTCGCAGACCATATTTGTACAATTGGGCAGGTGTATAATATAGCTGGTGTACATATTTAAATTGTAATTGTAACTGGGTTTTGTATCGCGCCAACTCACCGACAGGTCTCAAAGCGCTACTGACCAAGTACAGAACAAAGATGGAATGAGGATATATGGGTATCAGGTCTAGCAACCGACTATTGAAGCGGGAATGCGTCTTTGAAGAGTAAGGTCTTCAAGGACTTCCGAAAGTGGAGAAGGTTGGGCTCTCTACGAAGCACCTCCGGTAGCTTATTCCAAATGATAGGAGCCTGCACTGAGAAGGATCTGCCTCCTTTAGTTGTTAACTTAAAGCGTGGTCGAGACAGTAAAAAAGATCCGGACGATCGCAAGGCGCGTTTAGGTTCGTGAAGTTCCAGCCTTTCTTTTATATAAGCTGGCGCCTGTCCGTGGATTGCTTTGTGGCAGATACACATACTTTTAAACTCCACTCTCTGCACCATGGGCAGCCAATGTAGTCGGTGGAGCAGGGGGGAAGCATGGGTCCTCCTCGGCACTCCAAAGATCAGGCGTGCTGCGTCGTTTAGAATGACCTGAAGACGGTTGATGGAGTTCTTTGGAAGGCCGAGATACAGAGCATTTCCATAGTCTATTCTAGACACTATTGTGGCTGAAACAATGGTTTGCAGCATATTCCTCGAGAGCAGGGGGGCGAGTTTACGTAGTTGCCTGATCAGATTGGTACAGCAGCTAAATACAGCGGATACTTGGTTGGCCATTGAGAGTTCCTGATCGATTTTCATCCCAAGACTCTTGACATTGGGGCATGGTTTTGGAGTAGGTCCTAGTTCTTGTGGCCAGAACAAGTCGCTCCAGGGGGAAACAGAAGTTGAAATGACAAGGACTTCCGTTTTATCCGGATTGATTTTCAGCAAATTGGATGACATCCAATTCACTGTAAATCGTAGGATGTCTTGAGCCACTGATTGTGCCGATGATGTGTTATCGATACTCAGCAATAGCTGAGTGTCGTCGGCATAGTTAAAAACTTTACACTTCATGTTTGCCAGTGACTCTATCAGAGGTTGTAAGTAGAGGTTGAATAGGAGCGGCGAGAGCGCTGACCCCTGCGGGACCCCACAGACTAACATGCCCACCTCTGACACCTGGTCTGCCAACTGGATCTTCTGCGTCCTTCTTGTTAAGAAGGCTGTGAGCCATTTAAGAGCCTGCCCTCCCATCCCAAACCCAGCCAATCTGTCCAAGAGCAGTGCATGGCTGACAGTATCAAACGCCGCTGAAAGATCTAATATCAGCGCGCTTGGCTTTTTACTGTCAGCCATGCATCTTAGCTCATCCAGTACCGACAGCATTACTAGTTCTGTGCTATGGTGGGCACGAAAACCAGCTTGCCGCTCCTGGAGAAGATGGTGAGATTCCAGAAGGGCTGACAGGGACTTAAGTACGTGCTGTTCCAGTACCTTTGACAGGAATGGCAGCTGGGAGATTGGCCTATAGTTCTTCAGGCTAGTTGGATCAGCTCCAGGCTTTTTTATCAAAGGTCTGACACATGCCTCTTTGAAGGTAGATGGTAAAGATCCAGTGGCTAATGAGATGTTTAAAAGGTCTAGGATCTGGTCTTCTAGAAACGGTATTGCCATCCGAAAGGTGTCAGGCGGACAGGGGTCAGCGGGGGAACCAGATTTGGTAGACGCTACGAGTTTTCTCAGAGTACTAGAGTCAATGTGGGGAAAGCTGGTGAAAGTTGGAGTTAGAGAGTCTGGGAGGGGCAATTGTTCGATGTAAGGGGCTGGGTTGTTCTTCTTGATATCAGACAGGATAGTCGCTACCTTTCCCAGGAAGTATCCTTGAAAGGTATCGCAATCGATCGTGATATCTGTCTTTTCCTCTTTCTTACTTAACTCTTTCAAAATTTGGAAAGTCTCTCTCTGGATGTTTGTGGCGTTATTGATACGCGTCTCGTAGTACTCCTTCTTGGCTGATGTAATAAGCTTTTTATATTCTTGGAACGACGTTCGATATGATTCCCTATCGGTATCCTTTTTAGATTTCCTCCAGCATCTTTCGAGGTAGCGAAGCTTTCTCTTTTGTTCGCGTAGACCTTCAGTAAACCAGGGGGCTCCTTTCTCTACACCTTTTATTTTTTGTGCCTTTTCAGGAGCTAACTCATCAATAGATTGCCTAAGGATGGTTGTTATCGTATTGTACTTTGAGCCTAGATCGGTACTATCAGCAGGGAATATAGAGTTCTGTATGTACTTGGGCATGGTTTTGGCTAGGGTCTCAACATTCACCTTTTTCCATTGGCGCACTTTTTTAGTTTTTAACGGTAGTTTGACCTGGCAGATGTCTTGCGATAAGTCATATGAGATAAGATGGTGGTCTGACCAGAGACAAGGTGAGATACTTGTAATGACCGCTTTTGGTGTCGAAGACCAAATAAGATCTAAAATATGGCCTTTTATGTGGGTTGGAACTTCCACAAGTTGTGTCAGTCCGAGGGTGGTCATGATGGTCTGTAGTTTCTGGGCTGACGGGTCTTGATTACTTTTATCCCAATGGACATTAAAATCGCCAGTTACCAGGATGTTTTTATAACGTGTGCATAGATCTGATATAATTGGATGGAAGAGATCATTAAACACAGGAGTACTTTGGGGTGGGCAGTATACTGTTAAAATAATGAGACAGGAGTTGTTCATGGTAATTTTTATCCCCAGTAGGTCGACAGTATTTGTAGTCTCAGCTAGGATCTTTGTTACCATAAATTGCTTTTTAAAGATCGTTGCTACCCCGCCACCTCGAGTCCCCTCTGGCCGATTGTGCCAGACCATATCATACCCACTGGGAAGGGCGGCGATGATATCCGGGGAAGAGGCGTCGCTCAACCATGTTTCGGTGAGTGTCAGGATATCAATGGTCTCATCCTGTAGCAGGGTGAAGATCTCTAAATGATGTTTCTGCAGTGACTTGGTGTTAAGGGTAGCTAGCTTCAAAGGGGTTAAGTGGCTTTGGTACTTACAGCTAGAGATGTGCAGGATGTTATATTCCTTGAGTGTAGCACATATACTCGGGGATAAGATATACCTGTCAGAGTTCAGTCCTAGGAGGTCCGCTGAGGTATAGCAGGAGCGTGTGCCAGAGTCCCTGAGCCCTGCGCCCGGTCGGGCGCAGACGGGAGCAGACGGGCAGGACTCTAGCACGACTCCGGCGCAGATCCGGCGCGTCCGCTGATCGCGTCCGCTGCGCGGAGCCATCCTTGTCCGTTTTTATAGCGCTGACGATGTCCTCACTCACCCAGCCCGACCCAAGATGGCCGCCAAACTCGACGCCCAGCGCTCTCGGCGTCGATACTCAGCCGAGAGCGGGCCTGGAGCTGGAGGGAGGGGGTAGGGGTGGATTCTAGGCGCTGCTAAGCGCTGAGGAGTTACAGCACACCAAATGCAATCAGGGTATAAAATTCAAGAGAGACAAAAAAAAATAAAAAAAAAATAAATAAAATATCAAAGGTAAACTGTTAAAATGCGATTTGCGAACAAGAAAAGACAGGAGACCTCCCGGCTTCCGCCTCAGGAGGGAAAGGTGCGTACAGTGTCAAAGTGAACTATTCGCAAATTTCCATTAGCTGTTAAGTGCCCTGTCAGGCGGCAACAGTCCGCCCACTCGTCCTCAGTCAGAGCGCGCGGTAAAACTGCATTCCATTTATTCAACGCCGCTACACCGGAGGCGGCTACCTCCTTCTGTGATATCCGATATAATCTGGTGATCAGCTTTACCCTAGAAGGGGTAGTGTATTAACAATCATGGCCTTGAGGGGTATGGGGTGCACCGCTCCAGCCTCAACTGCCACATGGGGAATGTAAGCAGGGTCATGTTGCCCATGGTACGCAAAGTGGGCTTGTGCGCATAAATAGTATAACTGGAAATCGGGTGCTGCAAAACCACCCTGCTCGTAAGGGAGCATAAGTGTTTCCCACTTGAGATAAGGCTTTTTACCCCCCCATGCTAACGTAATCAAAAGTGATCGAAGTAAGTTAAACAAGCATTTACAATGCAATGGTCTCGGCAATATTATAGGTAGAGCTATTGGTATTGCTCATTATTTTTTTATTATTTTTGTATCCCTAAATAAATGGCATTGTCATTTCTATTGGCATTAGCTTTTTTTTTGCATATGTGATACCTATTGCATTAGCAGAGAGAGAGAGAGCCAAATTGTGTCTGCATTGCTTCCTTCACCACTTTCATGCCTGTCAATTTCCTGCATCCCACTACAGCGTGAACCTTCTACGGATCGTATTCCATTAAATGGTGTCATCACATACCAACACAGCAGGAAGCGCGTCAGACACACAGACAGCAATGCCACACTAAGCACAGGACGTGAAATCTCAATAGGACCGGGCTGTTTTATGACAACTCTAGCCCTTCACACTGGAGCAATCAGGGAGTTAGCTTAAATCCAACTCTTCCAGCTCCTCTCTTACTTCCCCCTGGCGGCACTTAGGTAGTGCACATCTTTAGGAGGTGCCTGGTTGCCCAGAAAGCAGATCGCCATACTGGATGCTATTTGGCATCCCTCGACCAATAATACACAGACGAATACTGTAGCAGTATTTCTAAGCTTCCCTTCCACTTCCGGGAGGCATGGACAGACGGGAGTTAAGACGGTTAGAAAACATTACACTGTTAGAAAAGGAGGCACTATTCTTGTAGGCATTTCCAAACTAATTTATAAACTTAAAACGACTATCCTATGGAACGAGCTATAGTCATCGCATCCAATATCGTTTCTGAAAAGTTCACGTTTAGGAAGTGGGACCTCATCTTTAAAACATAATAATGGAATGTTATGCAAACTTTATTTTGGCAATGTTTAGCAGCACCTAGGCAGCGTTGGTATTTTTATCGTAATACCGCTTCATGTGCATCCTGCAAGAAGTGGGTAGTCGCCTTTCTTCTATTTCCATGCCGAGGTAGCCGGGCTCGGGATCTACCCGTTTACTCTCCGTGCTTATAGCGGAGTCCGGGGCGCCCGAAATGGCGACGGAAAGGGCGGTGCTTATTTGCGTCCATCCCTTGCAACGAGAGAAATAAGGGGAAAAAGTCACCCTGTGGAAAAATAATTTTAAAACTCGGTCTACCTCCTCTTGTGAAAAATACATACTTTCGTAGCAAACAAGCAAGCTATAAAATATTACTTTGCACCCCAGTCGATTGAAGCGTTTCAAGCAGCCCTAGGAAAACACCGTGAAATAATAATAAACAAAAGTAAACAATGGCGCAGAGGTGTTGGGCGATAGGGTGCTTGCTATATAAATCATTTGCTCTGGCGTTTTCCCTTGCCCCAGTGAGAGAAGCAATAAAATAACAAAATACTAGAAATTTTGCATAATTAAAAGAAAGACATAGGCGGTGGCAGTTGTGTGGAAGTTTCTACCACGATGTACAACGTATCTTTTAAAATTGGAGTGCATATATGTATATGAATACTGCAATAAAATACTGCAGCTCATTATTTACGAATGTGTATAATTGCACGATGCCGGGTAAGGCATATATGCTGCGCCTCGACAACGATATCCAGATTTCGGGGTTGCTTGGTCTCGATTCTGATCTCTTCTGGTATAAAGTTGCGTGCAGTTTCTCTCTCTTAATCCTCCCCCTTGGCGGCAGCCCCCTCTCCCCACATCCCCCAATGCTCTCAAGGGGTTCACTTCAGTGACCAAAGCTACGAGTTATTTTTAGTTACCTTATTTCTCCTCTTGCCTTTTTCCTTCGCTTTAACTCGCAATTCGTGTGGAGATTTTTTTGTTATTCAAGGAGGATGAAACCAGCGTCAGGGCTCTGGTGCGCAGGAGCGGAGAGAGAAGGGGAGGGAGGAAAGGGTAGAGCGGGGATCACATGGGGGAAAGAAACGCAGCGGCGGTTTTCAGATTCGGGGGCGTGGGTAAAAAGTGGAAAGAACACCAAAAAACACGCCCCCGAATCTGAAAAAGACGGAGCCTATTTGGAGGGACGGCTCTCTCCTCCAATGGCTGGCCTCCGTTTAGGAAGCCAGCCAATGGAGGAGACGCAAAAAGAGAGGCGGGCTAAATAGCCACTCTAGAAAACATTAAATCTCAAACTTCCGGTTCTGCCTTCGGCAGACCAGTAGTCCTCGACCTAAAAAGTGACGTGACAAATGTATCGGGATATTTAAGAATAGATACAGAAAGCGGGGGAGTATTACCATTTTCATTAATGCTATACGGTCAGCAAAGGAGAAGGGCAGCTTAATCCAGCGGGTGACCTGCTCCTCGAGGCGCGCAAGGGCTGTTCCATAGTTGGCTCGCAGTACCTCCTGGGGGTCACGGTGTAACCACACCCCCAAATATTTCACTGTATCAGTACACCACACCAAGGGAAATTCTAGCTCAATGGGAGACGTACAATCCGTAAGGGGCAATATCATAGATTTAGACCAATTGATTCCTAGCCCAGAGAACCATTCAAATCGAACGTGTTCCCGAAGGAGGGGAGGCAGATGGAGGGCAGGCTCACGCACATACAGCACCATATCGTCTGCATACATGGAGACTGCCAGAGGGCGCTGGAAGAACCGCAATGCAGCCCGAGAGTAACGCTGGCGCAAGATACAGGCCAGAGGTTCGAGAATAAGCGTAAATAGTAATGGGGAAAGCGGGCACCCCTGTTGCGTGCCTCGATGAATAGGGATTAATTTAGATAAAGCACCATTGACCATCACTCGCGCCGTAGGGCAAGTGTAGAGCAGTTTTATCCAATTGGTGAAGACAAAGGGCACCCCCATACGATGTAAAATCGCGAGCATGTAGGACCAGGAGACAGAATCAAAAGCCTTAGCGGCGTCAAGGAGCACTGCCACCGCCGGCAACGTAGGTTCCAGGACGTGCATAACCGCAAATAACGTCCGCAGATTATGAGAGGTGGAACGAGTGGGCACAAAACCAGACTGATCCGGCAGGATCATGACCGGAAGAAGCAGCTGTAGTCTGGTCGCCAGGGCTTTAGCTAAAATGTTAACATCTGTATTAATTAAGGACAGCGGTCGGTAGGAGTCACATATGTCAGACGGCTTGCCCGGCTTGAGAAGCGCGACCACCAATGCTTCGCGTAACGTTGGAGGTAGGCATTGAGTCTCGTAGGCCTCCTCATAGACCTGGAGTAAGCAAGGGGCAAGATTGTCGGCATAGGTTTTATAAAACTCCGCTGGCAGACCATCAGTACCAGCTGATTTACCATTAGGGAGAGCTGCAATAGCGTCTTGTATTTCACCCAGGGTGAGAGGGTGCATTAGAAATTCCTGTTGCCCCCGAGAGAGCCACACTAGCGCGATATCATCCAAATACTGCTGCAGCTCAGCTTCAGCCACAGCCGGGCGATGAGCATACATATCTTCATAAAAATCGGTAAATGCTTGTAAGATAGCAGAGGTGTTGTGATGTGTAACATCGTCAACTGTGATCGAACTAACCATGTATGCCCCACCCCCGGGTTCCATAAGACGGGCCGCTAGTGCTCTGCCAGGTCTGCCACCCTCCCCATAGTATCTGGCCTTGCTTCTCCGAGACATGTGAAGTATCTCTTTGTCTGCCACTTCGTTATATTCTGCGACTTTCTCTTTAATGAGTGCAAGGACAGAAGGGTCGGGTGCGCTTTCATGTCGCTGTTCCAGCCCCTTCAACTCAAGCTCCAGTGTAGACATGGTGCCCCTGAGTGACCGAAGAACCCCCGCCTGGAGACCAATGCAGACACCACGGATGGTCACCTTAAAGGCCTCCCATAGTGTCCCCATTGTTTCAATTGAGCCATTATTATGTGTAAAGTAGTCCGCAATAGCCTCCCGAATACCCGCACAAAATACCAGGTCTAACAAGACGGAGGGCTGGAGCTGCCACTGGAAAAGGGGGGGGGAGTGTGAGCCGGCAGGGCCAGACGAAGATGCACAGGGGAATTATCCGATAGTGTTCTAGGCAAATGTTCAACATGCACTATCCAGTCATTTGCATCCCGGGTCAGTAACCAGAAATCTATACGGGACCAGGCAGGACGGGCATAGGAGTGACAGGTACCCTCCATTTTACAAGGATGACGCAGACGCCAGACATCCACAAGCCCCAGTGTCAGCATACCATCCCTCAGCGCAGATGCTGCCTTCTTAGGAGGCCAGTCAGTTGTAGACACTCTGTCCATAGTGGGGTCCAGTGTCACATTAAAATCGCCCCCACATATAACAGTAGAAGGGGGCAGTTTGCCCCATAGGTTGTCATAGAAGGCAGGATCGTCAATGTTGGGACCATATACATTAACTAACACCAGAGACTTACCATACAATGTACCCTGTACTATTATGTATCTCCCACCATCATCCTCATCTACGGAGAGTGGTACAAAGGGGGTGCCTTTTTTAATCAGAATCATTACCGCCCCCCCCCCCGAGCATAGGAGGAGGAGGCAGCAAGCCGTACCCCAGCCCATCTGGTAGCAACAGCAGACACCGCCTGCTTGGTAAGATGTGTCTCCTGTAGGAGAGCGATTCGGATATGGTGACGGTCAAAATAGGAAAGCACCTGGCGCACTTTTCGCGGATTATTGAGCCCCCTTACATTCCAACTAAGCCAAGATATCGTCCTGTCGTTAGAGTCAGTCATGTCCTACCCGTGAAATGCAGATTCCTGTCATAATGTCCATAATAGGTCTTCAGCATTACCATACCGCAACCCCAGTGTACTGCCAATGTACAATTCAAAACATAGCGATCCCCAACAGCCCATCCCACCCACTCCAACAGCGTAAGCCTGCCATGACACCCCCAAAAGCAACATAGAAGAAAGAACCCCAGAACAAGTTGCATAGTTGACAAGGCGTACAAGACAGATCTCCTATCAAAAGGTAATGCAACCAAGACACAAAAACGTGTCAAAACAGAAAAAACAACTTTGTGGGGATTTCCCATGCAGAGAAGCGCTAGAAGCCACTGGCACCCCGTGAAGTACAGGGTGGGTCGAGACTAAAGGATTGGGCCATCCAAAGCAGGTCTCAAGTGCAGCCAGGTGGCCCCTTACATTGTAACAACAAAAAATGTCCTCAAACTACCGGCAATGATCTCAACAGTTGTTTCATTCCAAGCGGCAGAGGCAAAGTAGATTGAGAAAAACAAAGCAGTCATTATAGGACACAGTGATATATATAAAATCGCACCCTAAAGCAACAGAGGTGAGCTAAGCTAGCACGTGGAGACAGCCACACCAATAACATGCAAGGCAAGTGTATAGTGGACAATGCAAAAGGATACCAGGCCCATCCACTCAACCATCAGAATCAGAGTCCCCCACTTTTTCTCGTTGCGGTGAACGACGCTCCAGCTGCCGAAGGTATTGAAGTGCCTCCTTAGGTGTCACGAAGATGCGGGCCTTCCCATTGTGCTGAATGCGTAGGCGTTCAGGGTAAAGCATTTGCATATTGGATGTTCAGAGATTGCAGTTTTTTCTTCACAGCATGGAATTCCCTGCGTGCCTGCTGTACCGCCACTGTAAAATCAGGAAACAGCTCCACCTTCATTCCCTGATAATTCAGACTGCCTTTCTCCCGATCGCGGTAATTTAGCAGTCGGGCTATAATAGGCCGAGGCGACGCTCCCGGGATAGGCCGAGCAGCGATGAGCCCTTTCAACAATGAGAACTTTCAAAAAATGTTCCGTCCCTAACAGAGAGGTAAGAAGCGTCTCCACATACAGCTCCATGGGCCCAGTGTTGGTCGACTCCGAAATACCAGTGATTCGCAGATTGTTCCTTCGAGATCGGGCCTCAATAGCTTCATTTTTAGCTCTGATGACCTCCAGGAACTTTTCCATACTTGCACATGAAGTACTGACTGCCTCAACCCGATCCTCAACGGTGGAGATGCGTTGCTCAGCCTCGGCCAGCTGCGCGCCATGTTTGTCCAATTTGGACGCCATTATGTCCATACGCAGATTCAGGTTATCGATTTTTGCGTCAATTGTGTGGAGGCTCTGCTGCATGGACATCATCAAGCGCTCCAGCTTAGCCCCTGAGCCCTGTTCAAGATCAATTTCGGTGTCCGACGCATTAGGCGTGTGAGACTTAGGGTTTTTCTTGGCTTCAAAATTAAGCTTGCTTTGCTGCTTGTCCGTTCGCCCCATGGCTGGTCAGGGGAACTGCCAGGCGTATTCGGGAGGAACTAGTAGCGTCAAATAGTGCCAACAGGAGACAGCCAACGCTGCAAAATGTCCCAATCAAAACCCTGTATTTATATAGTAGGATACCGGGGGATTAAATAAGCTGGCGAACTGCGCAATGGCGCCAACACCCGAAGCCACAGGATGTAAGCCACAACACAGTACTGCCAGGCATCCACAATGAGGGCCTCCCGGAGTCTCAACTGCTCACCAAAATCCACAACACAATGCGGGCGTCAGGGGAACACACACTGTAGGAGCAAAAGAGTGGTGGCGCTATGTTAGGCCCAGCCACCGCAATCATCCACACCGCACTGTCGAAAATCGCGGTGTCAGGCAAGCCAACGTTCAACATGCACGCTCAGCGCCAATGCCTGCGACCCCCACACAGTAGGTCCCAAGCCTCAGTCACCCAGTGGAGCGCACAGAGAAGCACGAGCAGGCAGCAGCAGAGTCCCGATATGCGCCGGCCCCAAACAGAAGACAAGATGCAGGCAAACCTGTGAGGTACAGTGCGAAGGCCCAGGCGCAGCAACCCTGGCGGTAACAGCGTAGGCCGATCTGGTCCCAGGGGGAAACATCCACCTCACCTCTGCGCTGGACGGGAAGACAGGAGCGGCCACCGCAGCCAGTAGGGGGGAGACTCAGCCGCCAAGGCCACGCAGCAGCCGCCGAGAACAGCAGAGGAGGGTCCCCCGTACTCTGTCTCCGCCCCTCCGCTCTCAGCCGGGAATCACAGCCGCACACCAGGGGCCAGTCAGGAGCAGGGCGAGGAGCCCGCCTCCACACCGCAGGGCCGCAGCCCCAGCGACTCACAGCACCGCAGGGCAGCAGTCTCCGGAGCCGGCCGAGCACAGCCCCGCAGCGCCACAGGGGACACCCCGTCTCACAGCCGGAAAAGTGCCGCACTTGTTACCAGGGCCGCAGCAGTTCAATTAGCAGGCCGTCTGGGAGTGCGAAGCGACGCCGCCATTTCGCGCTGGAACCAGATGAGGGGCAAAAATACAGTTGCGAGGCAGCTATGTCCAGCAGAAATACATCGAAGTGATCCACCGGCGGTAAGGGGAGCGAAGCTGTGTAGTAGAGCCTTGGATGGCACTGATTAGGCAGGATAATAGGCGGATTGAAGAACCAGAGTTCTAGCTGCAGCCACGATACAGGACTCATGCCTGTAATCCCCGGTCAAGTGCTACAAGAATTTACAGCCGATTGCCAAGATTACCTCTACCTGGGTCATCATTCACCGTGCCACCAGGTCTCGTCCCAGGATTAACTCTGGTTCTTCAGGGCTGCCCTTCAATCCCCCCCCACCCGTCCCGTCCTGATGGAGACCCACCCTTGACCACCTAAGGGAGCTGTATTGGGTTGAAACGTCGACAAGTATACTAGGCCCGGATCATCCAAAGGCGTTGCCCAAAGAAAGAATCATTATTTGGCAGGCCTATTGTATTTCCTGTAACATCTGGCCCCCCTTTTCACTTGTAAATTTTTTTTCACCACCTTGTATATATTGCACACCACCTAACACTGAGCACTAATGTCACCTCCACCTATTGTGTAATTTTGACTGTATTGGCAGCCATTAATTAATATATGTGTAAAGAATGTAAAGACTTCTATTTAGATAAAAAACTTACACACTAAACAGCAATTTGAGTCATGTGCCCTATTGTTTGTAAATTAATTATCCATATCTAGGTATCTTGAGATACGTTTGTGACATGTTAATGCACCATTTGTAATTAATCTGAAACCCGACAGAACCACTTTTTGACTACTATGATATACCCAGGTTCTGAGGGACACAGGGTCGCCCCATTTTTTGTATAATTTTCATATTAACCAATCAGTTGAGTTACCGGTGTTTTTTCAAAACCCAGACTCCGTAGCAGAGAGAGCTCTTCACACACTAGATGTCAAAAGAGCACTACTTTATTACATTGACAGGACTAACCCCTTTCGAAAAACAAAACAACTGTTTGTAGCCTTCTCCCCACCACATAAAGGTAACCCCATCTCCAAAGCTGGGATTGCGAGGGGGATAGTAAAATGCATTCAAATATGCTACCAAAAGGCTAAACGCACATTAACAATTCCCCCTAGAGCGCATTCAACACGCAAAATAGGGGCTTCCATGGCATTCTTAGGGAACATCCCCTTAGATGACATATGTAAAGCAGCAACATGGTCTACACCACACAACTTCACCAAACACTATTGTGTTGACGTGCAGGCTAAGCAACAGGCTTCTGTAGGCCAAGCTGTTCAAAACACTTTTTCAAACTACTGCAACCGATACATGTGACCACCGTTAGGGGATACACTGCTGTACATTCTATGCACAGTGTACGATCTGCAGCTCATATGCCTCAAACGGAAAATGCTGCTTACCAGAATGCATCTGTTCTTGGCATGTAGAGCTGCAGATCCGTACACGCCCACCCACCTCCCCGGAACCTGTATCTGTTCCAGTATCATCTTAATTAGATACATTCACATGGACATCTCTTCTATTTCTTACTGACTCCATCATTTCCCATCATGACGAAAGACAAAGGATGGAGCCGATGCCCATGCGCACTATCGTCCAAGGGAGGAGTCACCTATCTCGTGACTACAAAAGACTTCTTCCAAGACAACAACAAGGTGCAATCATCCGAGCCCAACACCAGATGGCGATCTATGCACAGTGTACGGATCTGCAGCTCTACATGCCAAGAACAGATGCATACTGGTAAGTAGCATTTTCCTTCTTTGTCTCCTCCCCCCCTCCCCTGTGGGAGGCGATTCCCCCAGACAGATGGGTACTGCCTAGAGTTCCACACCATGCCACCAAACAGTCTGCCTCAATGCCATGTCCTTAGCCCAGACAGTCTTCAGCTGCTGAAGGAAGGGGTACAGGCACTCCTACCCAAACGGGCCATCGATATGGTGCCCACACAACAGCATGGCAAAGAAGTGTACTGCCTCGACCAAGAAGGTCATGTCCCTCTAGCTTATCCTCAACCACTACATCCTGCTGCACTTTTACATAACCACTCAGCAGGATATCATTCCCTCTGCTCCGACTTCATTGCGGCGCTAGACTTTAGATGCCTAATTCCACCTCCCCATTCACCCAGCCCACTAGTGGTACCTCTGCTTCGTGGTAAGTGGCCAACACTACCAGTTCAAGGTTCAACACTTAGGGGGTCACTAGAGTTCCAAGGGTATGTACAGAGTTTCTAGTTAGCCCACAGATCAGCACAGAAACATCATCCACGTGTTTCTGTATCTAGATGGCTGACTCATCAAGAACAGCCTAGCACACGATCAAACAGGTGTCCCTACTCCATAGGTTAAGATTCACCACAATGCCAAAATGACCGACATCCTTCCTATGGCTTGTCCTGAAGTCTGCACCAGGACAGCATACCCCAACCAAGAAAGGGTGATAGTATACCAAAAGCTACTTCCTCTTCTTCAGACAAGACGTCCTCTTCTGTAAGAACAGTAAAGAAGTTGTTTATGATGATGGCTCTTCGCATTGCCACAGTGCAGCATGCCAGACTGTATATATAAATTAAGAGCACCTCATGAGACAATGGTCAAAAGCAGAGGGTCAATTGGTGGATCCAGTGTTGGTAAATCCAAAACCCAGTGCGCTCACCTATGGTTGAACAGGAACAATTAGTTGCCCGAAGGGCCTTTGCTTAACCCTCTTCCGCAGGTGACCATTACCATAAATGCCGCACTCAGGGTGGGGAACTCACCTCCACCACATGCCAGTTCATGGCACCTTGCCCTCACAATACAAAGGCAGTCACATCAACTACCTCGGGCTCTTGGCCATTCCTTTAGCCCCAATGGCTTTACTTAAGCTCATCCAGGGCAAAATCAGTACTCAAAGATGGACAACATAACAGCCATGTACTATACGCAAGGGCCACCCACTCCCTTCAGCTGTCTGCACTGGCACAGGAGATTTGGAATTGGGCAGTTCACAACACACATCTGTTGGCACACACAGATTTTGTGGACATGCTAAGCAGGATGCATCAAAAAGTCGGCAAATAGAAACTGAACTCTCAAGTTCACACCAACATGGAGCGGTTAGCCACTCCTGAAAACACAAAAGGCCAAAGCTTCGCCTCTAGATACTCATATTGTCCATGAGCAATGCACTCCGAATGAGCTGGTTTAAACTATTTGCTTATGCCTTTCCTCCTCTCCCTCTCATTCCAAAAGTTGCCAGGAAAAATGACCCATCCTAGTGGTGCCAAACTAGGCCACACAAACTTGGTTATCCATGCTCCGAGAGATATGTATGTTAATCCACATATAAGAAGCTGGATCTTTATGTGATATTTCAAAAGGTTGATATACTGTTTAAAGAGTACAGGGTTCCTTTTTTGAGTGGAGAGGGGCTTGCTATGCAATCCAAACTCCTCTATTGGGGGTAGTGTGGGCAAGCAGCCTTAGGCTTAACACGGGATTGCAAGACATTTGCAGATACACACAATGGTTAATAAATGACACACACACACGACTCGAGGAGAACCACACCAATTTATAAAAATATCAAGTACCTCTATATATGATTTGGCATCAGAGAAAAATCGTTCAGGTAAGTCAGTTTTTAAATATAAATTCTTTTCACTTTAAAAAGTGGACAGTGCAATTTCAGAGTTTTTTTTAATGTTATCCTATAGAAGAAAGAACATGTTCTGAAAGCAGATACAGTACATCGACCTACCAGACCAATGTCCAGGAGTTAAGCTGAGTGGTGGGCAAGATCCAAGGCAGCACCAACAGTACACCACCACCAGCCAGGTGCAAATCAGCACTGTGAGCCCAATGCATTTCAATGGGGACCAGTCGCTGTAAAAAGAGGCTGCAGGATCTGGCTGGGAAGCCAGATGGGCTAAACCAGCAAGTGGACTCAGACCATGTGATGCTTGGGGTCAGGGGAACACCTTTGGTCCTCTTCTCCAAGGTCCAGGGGCGATGTGGGCAGAGGTGTCCCTTGGTGATGGGTTTTTTCTTATCGGAGCAGTCCCGGTTGAGGGGTCCTGCGTGCAGAGACTGCAAGCACATCGGGGAGTCCAGGAGGGGTGAAAACACATTGGACTCAAACTCTGGAGGGTTGGGGAACCTTGTTGGAACCAGTGGCTCACTTCAACTTGGGCTAGAGGAAACGGGTGGAGTGGTGGCTTCAGGTGTTGGGTTTTGGCAGTCGCAGAGGCCTTTGAGTCTTCTCTTTTGGATTTTTTTCAGAACAGGTTCGCTGTTCACGGGAAATCTTGAGTCTTTTTCTAAGGCAGGCTGTCCTCTCAAGTTTTTGGAGTCACAGCTGGAGGAGGAGTTGACTTAAGTGCCATTTTGGACAAGGGATGCAGACAGGCCGGCAGGGTTGGTACTAGGTCAGCTGCTTCTCTCTTCCCTGCTTTTGCAGCTCTTCAGTGTTCTCTCGCTCTCTAAGTCGCCAGGATCTGTTTCTCAGGTGATCCCCTAAATACTGAATTTAGGGGAGTGTAAAATGTAAATGTAAATTGTAAATTTGATACTTGTATAGCGCACTACTCACCCGCAAGGGTCTCAAGGCGCTTTTACGAATACCGCTGTGGAACCCATCCTGGCTTTCCCTGTGAGGCGTCCACTCCTGGGCACCCCCAAGGTGGAGGCCAGGCATCCTTAGCGTTGTGGGGGCCGTTGTGGAGATTAAGCAAGCTATTGCCCAGAGTTGCAGAGTGGGACTCCATGATTGGAATAGGCACCGAGGCGAGAATTATCAGGGTAGTAGCTAATGGGTTACTGACCCAAGGGGGTCACTATGCCCCCTATATGACAAAGATAGCTACTTCTGAAAAATTGTGTCACTATAGCCCACCTTAGGGGTGGCACGCTTACCTGACAAGCTAATTGTCCCCGCCAGTCCAGGTGCCAAGACAGCTCTGGACAGGAAGGGTGGCTTCCTCTCGTTTGAGGGGAGCCAGATTCGCATTCCATAGGAGGTAGCTTTTTTAAAGCTCACCGGCCAAAAAGGGCTGATCAGCAGGTCATCCTGTGGGAGTGTTACACCCTCCTCCTGGACATGCTTTTGTTCTGGGTCTCCTATGAGCAAAAGCTCTCACCCTAGGAGGTCAGAACAGTGCCCCTTTTTAACATGGCGACTCCCACTTTTTGATTGGTAAATAATGCAATTTTGACAGAAATGCAATGGGTTTCTCTGTCCGGGTCCCGATTGCCGGATCGCTTTCCCTAAAACTGTACAATTATTCCCACATTTGGCAAGGTAGTCAACAACCCTGTAAGTCCCTCGTAAATGGAACCCCTAGTACTTAAGGCATGGATGCTAAAGAGGGCCGCTAAGGGCTGCAGTATGTATTGTGCCACCCTAAGGGACCACCCCTCACCACACATGCAAACTGCCATTGCAGGCTGCGTGCCATGGTGCAGACAAAAGTGAAGACCAGACATAGCACAACTTCTGTGTGCCATGCCTCCAGACACTGCATTCAATATATGTAAGTCATTCGTACCGAAGGCCTTACAGTCCTAAGGCAGGGTGCATCATATTAGATGTGAGGACATATCTGCATGAGTACATATGCTTCTATGATGTCCAAGTCGATTCTTGGACATTGCCAGTGAACAGGGAAGCCATCTTGCCTATATGTACTGGGCACTGATGATTACAAGCTCCCCAGCTCCTTGATTGCTTCACTGAAACCAAAGATGTTTGGTATCAAACATCTTGTATTAATAAACCCACACTAATTCCAGTGATGGTTTTATTAATACATGCACCCAGAGAGAACATTAGAGGTACCCCATGAAAACCTACCAACATCTAGTGTGCTGGCTGACTGGTGTAGATCAGCTCAGCCTGCTACCACAGACAGGTTTCTGATCCCTGAAGACGAGAGCAGAATCAATGCCTGCTCTGGCCAGGGGTGTTGTCACCTCCTCAAAGTAGGTTGGCTAATAATCAGCATATCAAGGCAGGAGGCTTTGAAGGCCTCTGCTGCTTTTGATATGCACCCAGGCATTGCCTAGACAGGGGAAATGCCACCCGTCACCCAAGGCCCATTTGGCACCAGGACCGACGGAAAAATGAGCTAATCAGGAGGCGGGTTCACTATCAGGTGAGTTTCACACCTAAGGGGGGGAT
The DNA here is from genome assembly GCF_964204655.1 of Triturus cristatus. NCBI lineage: Eukaryota > Metazoa > Chordata > Amphibia > Caudata > Salamandridae > Triturus > Triturus cristatus. Next base: position 66,254,625 of record NC_140579.1, on the reverse strand, counting down.
GCCTGATGTGAACACAAAAACTAGAATTCCACCATCTTGGGTTTTGGTGGAATTTGGTTCACTGGGTCAGGGTTATGCCCACTTCCCACAGGAAGGGGTCAAATAGGGGGTGTAGTCACCCTAAAGGTGAGTAGTCCATTGGCTTTTACCAGTCATTCCTTTGCCCCTAGATTAAGATCCTCATTTAGAAAGGCCCCTTGCCCCACCGGTGCATCACTTTTTGTGATGCTTCTGTGGCGCAGGAGCCTGCTCCATATTAGGCAGCACTAAGCTACGTTTTTTGGCTTAATGCTTCTGGTGAACATCGTTCCCTTTAACACAGTTTTCTGCATTAAAGGAGCATGCAATGGGTGTTGCTGGGGACGTTGCCAGCAACATCCATGGCTTTTTGACACTGCCCCAGATTTACGAGAAATCATTAATAACTGAGGCAGTGCCAAAAACTTACGCCTCCCCAGGGGAGGCACAACAAAGAGAAATAGGTTTACTTCTCCCAATTTTTCCTTTTTCTGTGTGCTGTATCCTGCAGCACAAATAGGAAGAGGAAAAAGCGTCTTGTAATTGTCTTCCTTTCCTGCACAAAAAATAATCATCCCTGCAACCCAGACACCCTTGCACCACGGCGCAAAAGGTGTCTGCGTTTGCTCACAGCAGCCCATTGTGCGCCAGCGCAGGGGAAAAGGACAGTAATGCCGCGTATTTCATTGATAGGGCACATTCCTGCCCTTTTCTTTTGCTGTAGGGCAGCAAAGCAGGAAGACTTCATAAATGAGGCCCTAAGTATTTAGGTGGAACTCCTGATGTCAGGAACTCAGATTTGATGGACCCAGAAGAGAACAAAGAACTGAAGACTTGCTGTGGACTTTTTGGCACCAAACCCTGCCTGCACCAGTAACAACAATTGTGAAGAAACCACTTCGTCCTGCAGCCGAGTCTCTACCAAGAGACCCGGTACACTGCCAACCCTTTACATTTTGCCAGCCATCTCCCTGGGAGTAGAGGAGCTCACCGGCAGTCCACAGGCACCAAAGCAGCAAACTCCCCTCCCCTCCTCCCACCCCCACCCGCCTGTAGGTAGCCCTCCCCTCTCTCCCTTGGTGTAGCGTGTAAGGCTACCAACATGACCAGCACCTGCACCCGGACGCCCCAAGGCAGGTAAACTCTACTACCTGCTGGTGGTACTTTGAACCTCTCCCTCTCCCCCCCCCCCCCATCTTAAGTCCTGAAGGGGATCCCACAAAAACCTCCTGCAAGTACCTGTAAGCCATATATGTCTTTTGCTCCTAAAGAAAAGCATTACGCGTAAAGACACATTTAAGTGAATATTTTACTTACCTGTGAAAGGCGATATTTTAAAAAGTACTTGCTTGCAAAGTTCTTTGTATCAAAATGTATTAAAAAAAAATCTGAGTTCTTTTTCTATATTGGTCTTGGATTTATTCTTTGAGTGTGTGTCTCATATATTGCCTCGGTGAGTACAACAAACGCTTAGCACTACCCTCTGATAAGCCTAAACTGTTCACCCAAGCTACCACAAAAGAGAGCATTTAGTGTTATAATTTTTGCCCCTGTAAACCAATAAGGGTTGCCTGAACTCTCTGTACCTCGTTTTGGTGCACTATATAGAGAGACCGCTTCCGACATCCGGCAATCTGGGTTAGAGATGCCCTCTCCTCCCACACCTTCCGCAGGACTCGCTGCAGCAGACTGTGAGCCAATATTTACCTTGTGGCACAACTGGTGCTGCAATCCACGAGTGACACTCCAACTCACTAGGTACCCCTGACACCATATACTCGGGACTTACAAGTAAGTGGGGATATATCAATTGGGGACAAGCCAATTAAACAGATACAATTTTAAGGGTCAAAGCACATGCACTGCGTCCTGGTTAGCAGAGCTGAGGGCATTTAAGAGCCATTACACCAGTGCTTAGTAGTCAAAATACGGGCAAAAAGTGGGAGTGAAACTTGTAAAAGGCCTGTTTCACCGTTCTCTTTGAACCATTTTTACATTTTTCAATACCTTTTGTTTCCTCACGTCATATCTCATCGACATATTATGCATATCTGTACATCTGCTATCTCTGCTTTTTTAATGTTGGTTCCGATTCATACATACATTCAGATAACCCCCCCCAACTCTCCCCGCACTGCTGTTACCCAGTGTATTATGATGAGTCCAGCTTATTGAATCTTCCGTCTGGTATTATGTAACTCCATGTCTTTCAGGTGTTTCCTCCAGGTCCTGCCTCATCCCCTTTGCTTTTAGGGGCCGCCCTCTCCTTGTACTCGCTCTATTTCCCCTACCTGTTCCTGCCTCAGGGGACTACCCTGTCGTGAGGGCCCTTTAGGTGTGGTTGATTCGGATCCCCGGTCATTACTTATTTCCTTCACTAGTACCTCCCCTGCCTGAGCACTCTCAATCTTACCCAGGCCCCTCCTCGCATTTCTGAGCAAGATTCTTCCCTCGCAGCTCGCCCACTTCTCCAGCTCCCGTTTCCATCTATCTATGCTGGAGCCATTCAGCACCTTCCATTTACTAGTGATTTCATGCTTTGCCAGTATGAAGGCAAGGTCCTGGAATTTGTCTGTGACTTTAGTCTTAGCTGTGTGAGGGAACAGGTTAAGTAGGACAAGCTCTGGGGTACATGGTACTATCCGCTCCGTTATTCGAGCCGTCTCACTCGTCACCTCTTGTCAGTAATGCATCAGGGACTGACTGCTCCACATCATATAGATGAAATTCGCCCCCTTTTCTCTACATCACGGGCATTGTGTCTCATCCCTGTGGGAGAACCGGTTGATTCATTCTGGGTTGATGTACGCCCGATGCAGCATGTAGAAGCTAATCAGGCTAAAGCGTGAGTTTTGGGAAACCTTAGCTGTTCTTTGTAATATATTCTCCCAATCCTTATCCTCTAGAAGTCTGCCTAAATCCTCAACCCACCCCTCGCCAGACCTATGTATTCGCAGGTGGCATGTCGCGGCGGCTCGGTGGTACCCACTCCCCAGTGTCGTCCCATTGCCCCCGTGGCTGCCCTATAAAGCAGGAAGTGTCCCTGTGGGATATCCCAAACTGTACTGAATTCTTCAAAGTTGAGTAACTCCCCATCTTTGAATAGGTCTCCCACTCTTGTGGCCCCTGCCTGTTCCCATTCCTCAATTCCCCTCCACTGCCTTCCATGGGGAAATGCCATAAGAATTATCAGCGGCAATTCCGGCGACTATGGATGCCTTGTACTAGTCTTCTGCAGGCACCTGCCCCAACACCGCCAAATCACCTTATGTTCGTTGGTGCGGACGTGCTGTGTCTTCACAGTCCCCAGAAGGGGACCAAACACTTCTTTCCTATCCGGTGTCAGACTCCCTGCCACCCATTACGTGAATCTCTGCAGGTGCCTCGCTAAGTAATATGCTTCCATTTCAGGTACTGCTAGTCCCCCTTCCGACTGTGCCCTTTTTAGCATAGTAAGGGTTAACCTCCTTCTTACCGCCCGCCCCCCCATATAAAGGCTGAGATGCAGGAGTCCAATTCCTGAATCCATGCCTTCGGTATCCACACAGGTAATGTGGTAAAATAGCAGTCTGGGGAAAACCACCATCTTTAACAGGGAAATCCTTCCCGCTACCGACAGAAAGGAGCCTTCCCCACAAAGCCTTGTTGTCCTTCAGTGATTTTAATGCTTCCCCCCCACATTCCCCTCCTGCACATCTAGTGTAGAGTGAAAAATCTTTACTCCGAAATACCGAAAGCCCCGGGGTTCCCACTGCAACTCCCCCAGCCCTTCTGGTGCTGGTGCACCCACCACTACTGGGAACAATCTGGATTTCTGCCAATTAACCTGAAGCCCCGAAAGAGCACCAAACTCCTCCATCATGTTCCTAGCCCCTCTCAATTCCCCCTCTGTCTCTTTTAGGAACAGTAGGAGGTTGTCAGCGTACAGTCCTATGTGATGTATTTGTCCTCCCAGCTGCAGGCCCCTATACCCCCCCTGCCGGTCCACGCCCTGCATGCCAATGGCTCCACGGCCAGAGCGAACAACAAGGGGGAGAGGGGGCAACCCCGGCACGTGCCCCTCTCCACCTGATACTATTCCAATATCGTGCGGCCCGTATGCACCCTGGCCACCGGATCAGCATACAGCAGTCTTACCCACCGTATGAATCCCTATCTTTGCTAGGACGGTGTAAAGGAACCCCCACTCCAGGCTGTCAAATGCCTTCTCTATATCTATTGCGAATATCGCACCATCCAGTTCCTCTTCTTTACCCAGCTCTAGTATGGAGATAAGGCGTCTTATGTTCAAAGTCGTGTTTCTGCCCGGTATAAACCCGCCTGGTCCTGGTGTACCAGGGAAGTCAAGTGTGGGAGCAACCTCATTGCCAGTAGTTTGCTTAGAATTTTAAAGTTGAGGTTCAGCATCGACAGGGGTCTGTATGCCGTACATTCAAGAGGGGACTTATCTGGTTTGAGCAAGCGGAATTACCGCTGCTTCCCGGATGGTCTTCGGTAGTATTCCTCTCTACCTGGTCTCTGCATACAACTCCGCTAGTCCAGGGGCTAACTCCTCCACATAGGCTGCGTAGAACTCCTTAGGGAGTCAGTTCGTGCCTGGGGTCTTCCCTCTTGCCAATTCTTTAATAGCCACTCTAATTTTATGTTCCGAGATTTCCGCTCCTAACTGGTCTGCGTCCTCTGCTGATAGTGTGTGAAGAGGTAGCTCTGTCAGGTATACCTCTATCTCGCACTCCCCCTGGGTCCGGAGCTCTTAGAAAGCTGTACATAGTAGCTGTGGAATCTGTTGTTTATTTCGTCTTGCCTATACAGTGAGTGCCCTGTCTGACCCGCTATCTCAATTATGACATTCCCCCTGTGGGCCGGGTTGGCAAGCCATGCCAGCAGACTGCCCGCCTTATCTCGCTCTGCTTGGGTCAGATCTGTGTATGTTTCAAAGCATCTCAGCCGTTACTCCTGCACAGCTACCTCTTCCTTTGCATCTATGGATGCATTAGTCCACTGAGCCCGGTCTAGTGGCTCAGTGGACTAATGCATCCACTGCAGTGGCCTGTGTTCGACCTCATGGTCACAGGTTCAAATTCCGGGGGGCCACTCAGCCTTTCATCCATCTGAGGTCGATAAAATGAGTACCAATTGAGTTGGGTAACAATAAACATCTGTTATTCAGCGCCAAGAGACCTATTGGTGAACGTGCGCTTTACAAATACACATATTATGTTATAGTAACTTATGTCATATCTCTGGGTGTTAAGGATGCCTTACTTCAATCTACCTTAACGCCTGGTCTGCCCTTTCCACATCTGTGACCAATGTCCTCCGTATCCCAATAGATGTTGCCATGCACCGTCCCCTAATCACTGCTTTAAAGGCCTGCCATTCCGTCACCCCGGAGTCAGTGGAGTGGGCGTTATCAGTAAAATATGCTGTGATAGGTCCCCTGATCTCTTGTAAAAACACCTGGTCCTCCAGTGCCTCCGAATTGAGGCGCCAAGTAGGGATGGGCTGCTGCTGTGTTCCCCATTGTAGCCTTGCCAGTATCAGGTTGTGGCCTGATACAGTGCGTGTCAGGTACTCCGTTCCCTGTAACAATGCATGCATGTCAGGTGAGCATAGAAAAGTATCCAGTCGTACATGTAGTTCATGGACATGTGAGAGGTGAGAGTATTCTTTGTCCAGTGGGTGAGCACGCCTCCACGTGTCTACTAACACCCAGCGGGCCTGCCATTCCCTAAAAGCCCTGGCTGTTCTGTGGACAGGGGAGTCTCAGAGAGGTGGGTGGGACCAATCTAATTCCGGGTCCGCTATGCAGTTAAAGTCTCCCCCTACGACTGTCGAGCCAATCATGTAGGGCGCCAAGACACCAGACATCTGCTCTAGAAAGGCCCCCTGGTCGACTTTCGGTCTATATACATTGATCAGTGTTACGTCCTGACCATCTAGCATCACTACTACTATCACATAGCAGCCCTCTGGGTCTACCTTGGGTCCTGTGTGCTGGAAAGGAATCCCCACCTGTATCCAAATTAGTAATTCAGAACACCCACCATCCACAGACACCAGCACCTGCTCCCACAAAGAAACTGGACCAGAATCACTGACGACCAGCTAACCTCATCACTCAGCAACTCCACCCCAACCATCGCGGAAAACGACAACGCCAACACCGCAGCCCAAACCCTGCACAGATGGCTCTCCGACAGCGCCAACACCATAGCCCCCCTCAAGAAAAACAACACCCACACCAAGAAAGCTGGATGGTTCACCACCGAACTTTGAGAGTCCAGACGGCCTTGCCGCCGCCTCGAAAAGGCCTGGAGGAACACCAAATCCACAGAAGCCCACAACAACTTCAGAGCCGCCACCAACGCCCACCACCAACTCATCAGAAAAACTAGGAAAAAAGTGATTGAAGACAGAATCTCCACTCATGCACACAACAGCAAAGAACTCTTCAACATCATCAAGGAGTTCGCCCAAGCCACTAGTGAGTCCACTGACATCCCTCCCTCACAAGACCTCTGCGACACACTCAGCACCTTTTTCCACCAGAAAATCAAGAGCATCTACGACAACTTCGACGAAGACAACCAACACACTGAACCCTCAGCAACCACCCCGACACCCTGAAGCCAGCGATCGACAACTGGACAGCCCTCACCACCAAAGACACACTGAAGACGATGAAGTCAATCCACTCCGGGGCCCCCACCGACCCCTGCCCCCACCACATTTTCAACAGAGCCGCCGACACCATCGCACCCATGCTCTGCCACACCATGAACCGCTCCCTGGCAACCGCCTCATTCCCTGACGACTGGAAACATGCTGAGATCAACCCCCTCCTGAAGAAACCCTCGGCAGACCCCACCGACCTCAAAAACTACAGACCCATCTCCCTGCTCCCGTTCCAAGCGAAAGTCATTGAGAAAGCCATCAACAGCCAACTCACCACATTCATCGAAGAGCACAACATCCTCGACTCCTCCCAATCCGGCTTCAGAAAACAACAGAGTACGGAAACCGCCCTCCTCGCCGCAACAGACGACATCCGTACCTTACTGAACAAAGGAGAAACAGCAGCCCTCATCCTCCTCGACCTCTCAGCGGCGTTCGACAGAGTCTCTCACCGCACCCTAATACGCAGACTCCACGACGCAGGGATCCAAAACAAGGCCCTTGACTGGATCCGATCCTTCCTCTCCGGCAGAGCGCAGCGGGTCAGACTCCCCCCTTTCCTCTCAGACCCTACACCTACCACCTGCGGAGTCCCCCAGGGGTCCTCCCTCAGCCCTACACTCTTCAACATCTACATGGCTCCGCTCGCCCCCATCGTCAGAACCTACGGACTCAACATTGTGTCATACGCAGACGACACCCAACTCATCCTCTCCCTATCCAACGAACCCAACAACGCCAGACACAACTTTCGAGAAGGCATGGAAGCCGTCGCCAAATGGATGAAAAACAGCTGCCTACAACTAAACACCAGCAAAACTGAAGTACTCATCATGGGCCCAAACCCAGATGCCTGGAATGACAACTGGTGGCCCCCCTGCCCTTGGAAGCCCGCCTACCCCCACGGACCACGCACGCAACCTCAGATTCATCCTGGATTCAGAGCTCAAAATGGACCGCCAGATCAACTCCGTCTCGTCCTCCTGCTTCCACACCCTCCGCCTCGTACGTAAGACCTTCAAATGGATCCCCCTCGAACACAGAAAGACCGTCACTCACTCCCTGGTCACCAGCAGGCTCGACTACGGCAATGCACTCTATGCCGGAATACACAAAAACCTCACCCGCAAGCTACAGAACATCCAAAATGCCGCCGCAAGACTGGTCCTCAACCTGACAAGACACTGCCTCATCTCCCAGCACCTGCAAACACTCCACTGGCTCCCCATCGAAGCTAGAGTCACCTTCAAGATGCTAACCCACGCTCACAAGGCCCTCCACGACAACGGACCAGCATACCTGAACAGCCGACTCAAATTCCACGCACCCCAAAGGACCCTACGATCAGCCCAGCTCTCCTACGCAGTGGTCCCCCGCACCAGAAAGACCAGATCGGGAGACCGCTCATTCTCCTTCCTCGCGGCCAGAGCCTGGAACGACCTTCCGCTCCACCTCAGACAGATAACATCGCTCCCCATCTTCGCAAGAAACCTCAAAACCTGGCTCTTCAATATTTTATATCGCTTGTGCATGGAGTGCATACCCCGGACGTTCCAGGCGAACCGGTTATATGTCATCTTTTTGTCATTGTTGCTTATCTCTCCCCCTTCTCTCTGTCTGCCGCCCGTGCTACGGACCTCCAATGGTTGACACAGATCTAGGCGACCCATGCTAACTAAAATGAATGAATGATGACTGAATGATGACATTTATAAAGCGCTGGCTTTTACTCCAATGGAGCATTTTGGTGCTGGGAACGGGTAGACTGTCAGGGAGTGTGGTCTCTAATGTCAGATAAGGGATAGGGCTAAACTATCTGGAACTGTGAAGATCCAAATTTTCAGTTTTTTCTTGAACATGGACTCCATCTGTGTAAGTCTCAGTTGGGTGGGTAAATAGTTCCAGGCTTTTGTCCCCAGTACAGCGATAGATTTTCCTCCTCTGGTCTTCAAACGGAAATGGGGGGCACTAGTAGATTTTCCTTGGAGGAGCTCATATTACGTGCAGATACATAGGCTTTCAATCAAGTCCTGAGGTATTTGGGGCCACTTTGTTTTACAGCTCTGAAGGTTATCACAAGGATTTTGAAGAGAATTCTCTTGTGTATTGGTAGCCAGTGAAGGATTTGGAGGGCCTCAGAGGCAGATGACCCCTTTGGTAAATTCAGTACCATTCGGGCTGCTGCATTTTGTACAGTCTGCAACTTTTTCAGAGTACTTTTCTTCACTCCTGCATAGAGACTGTTACAATAATCTAGTCGTGATAGGATCAAAGCCACTGCCACAGACTTGCGAGCTATGGCTGGAAGGAGGTCAAAGAATTTCTTCAGAGTTTTTATCCGATAAAAAAAAGTTCTTGCTACCGACAGATCCTGCAGATGAAAGGAGAGGGAGGTGTCAAATCGGACTCCTAGATTTTTGGCAGTCTCCACTGTATTAGGGGGTGGGGCTGCGTCTGTTGGCCACCACATTTTGGGTGAGAAGGTATTACATTTTCCGAGCAACAGAATCTCAGTCTTTTGGCTGTTACTCTTAAGGTGATTGGTCTTCATCCATTCGAAGACAGCAGATAGACATTGTTGGAAATTTTTTCTGCTGCTGTGGAATCTTTATCCAGGGTAAGGATGAGCTGTGTATCATCAGAGTAAAACACAGTCTCAATGTCATAAGATGATTGTAGGTCTAGCAGGGGCACCATATATATGTTAAAAGCACACCCAAGAGCAGCTGCTTCTTTGTTGAAGTATAATTGCCGAGTGTTACGGATTGTCTTCTGTTTCCCAGGAATGATGTTAGCCAAGCCAATGCTTTCTGTGAAATCCCTGCTCTTCTTAGCTGTTTACCCAGAACAACATGGGAAACAGCGTCAAATGCGTCTGAGAGGTCCAACAGAATCAGCACCGCCATCTTTCCTTGATCTAGTGTGAATTTTAGCGTCTCTGCAGTGTGTAGCAGTGCTGACTGCGTTGAATACCCGGACCTGAAACCTGATTGCCTGGGGTGTAACACGTTGTTTAAAAGGAGAAAGTCATTTAATTGCTTATTTACAAGTTTCTCCGTTATCTTGCTTAAGCAGGGCAGTAGGGAGATGGTTCTAAGATTGGTCAGGGTAGTTGGATCTGGGAGATGTTTCTTTTGAAGTGGTTTAACCGAGGCAGTTTTCCAACTGTCTGGTACTACAGCCTGTCTAAGTGAAGAGTTGATAATCTGATTAATAATGGGATTAATAGTATCAATCAGTGCATGTAGAATTTTAGGGGGGCAAGGATCGCCTGGAGAGCCTGATTTGCATGTCAAGATAGCCTGTCTGGACTGTTCAAGGGTGATTTCATTAAAATGATTTAACATCGGTCTATTATCTAGATTCTGATTTGAACCTTCTCTAGATGGTGTATCTGTTAATTTAAAATCCTTTCTAAGGTCACTGACGTTTTCATCGAAGTAGTCTTCTATCTGGTCACATAGCTCTAGTGACAGGGGAATTTCCTGATTGAACATCTTAGGGTGGGTAAAAGATTCTACAATTTTAAAAATCATTTTTTGATCAGACGCTGCCTGCTGAATAAGGTTAGTGTAGTGAACTTTCTTTTCATGTTTGATCTTCCTATGATATTCTTTCAGCACTGCTCTGAAGATAATGAGATCATTGTTGTTATATTGCACCCCCCATTTTCGCTCGAGCTTCCTGCATTTGCCTTGTAGCTCTTTGAGCTGAGGGGTAAACCAAGGGGCTGAGGTTTTCCCCAGGGAGGTTCTACCAAGTGTGGCCACCGGTGCCATTTTGTTGGCTAACACGGTCAGCCAATCATTGAAAATATTCGTGTCAAGTACAGGGTCCCCTGTTGGTGTGGGTTTACTTAATTCTGCCAACATGTGCAAATTAGGATATGTTAAAATTTTGTTCCATTTCCTCTTGATAATTTTGCAGTTGATAAGAATTTTGTTTGGCTGCATATGTAGTAGTGTCTGCAATCCCGAAAGGGATAAACTTATGGTCAGACCAAGTTAGTGTGGCTGGAGTATCTACTGTAAGTTTGTTGGAATTCGTACAGATTCCATCTAGGGTATGTCCAGCCTCATGTGTAGGGTCAGTTATCAGCTGTTTTAGTCCTAGCGTTTCTAGCCCTCCCCCTCTCCATACAGGTCTGTACTTGTGCCCTTTTTAGGCTGACAGCAGTGCCCCCAACTCCCCCTCCCCAGGACAAGTGAGAATTTCCCCCTCATCCAAACTACACACTTGTGTGCAATTAGAACAGATGTCCAAAGTTTGGGTAGTGACGAGGCTAGTGCCCACTTGGAGAAGAGCTGTACCCCCCAGCCCCCCTTGGTCGCCCCCCATCCAGTGCTTATTGCATACTAATCTCAGGCCTTGGTTCCGGTCCCCCCTCCACTCATGTGAGAGTGGGCCCGTATCCCAGTCTCTATGGTCCACTCCTGTGCTATGTTCCTTCTTGTACTTGCATGACCTATGACCTTCAAATAATGTCATCCGCCATTCTGGGAGTCATCTCAGGAAGGCTCTGTCTGGTCCTCCCCATTATGCTAGAGCTGGTATCTGAATCAGACTCTCTAGGATCCTCCCAGACAGTGAGGAGGTGCCTTGTGTCCCTTGCACGCTTTTTCCCTGTCTCGCCGTGTTTCCGCCGCTGTGGGTAGACTCGTGGGTTTTCCTCCCTTCCCTGTGAACCGTGCAGTGTCTCGCTCTGGCTTCTCCAGTCTCCTCTTTCTTGCGGGGCATGCTCATTGATCCAATCCCACGCTTCCTGTGGAGTGCTGTAGAATTTCGCCCCCTCTGGTGAGATCATCATAAACTTGGCTGGGAACACCATGGAGTATTGTATTCCCTTCTGTCTTAGTTTTCTTTTTACTACGACATAGGATGCTCTCTGCTTTTGCACCTCTCTGGAAAAGTCCGGGAAAATTCTAACAATGCTATTGCCTACTTTGAGGTGTCCTTTAATCTGAGCCTGACCCAGCACATGATATCTGTCCTTATAAAATAGTAGCCGTGCTACCACTACTCTCGGCGGCGCCGTCCAGGTGGGAGTGTTCTGGCAGGGACTCTGTGCGCTCGCTCCAAAGCCAAGTATGGAGACAGGCCTTCCAGCGCCACCTCAGTGCGAATCCAATTCTCCAAGTAGGCGACCAAGTTATTCCCTTCAACGTTCTCCGGTAGGCCTACTCACTCTGAGTTCTAGCATGTGTACCCTCTTTTCTTTTTCTGTGAGCCTTTGGGTAGCCGTGGTCACCTGGGGCTGCAGGTCTCGGACATCCCCCTCTGTAGCCGTAACTCAGTCTGTTAGTTTCCTATGATCTGCCCTCAGCAGATCTTCTCTAAGTGTGTCGATTTTGGTTTCTACTGCCGTTCTCAAAGTTTCAATGGCCTGTAGGTTGTCAGAGAGAGAGGGGTCTTCCTAGGCCTCTCTCCTGTCGGTGTGGGTCCCTGCCCTAGAGTGTGTGTCTTCAGGGTCTTCTCCTGTCTGCTCTTGCACGCTCTGTTTCCCGCCTTTTGGATACTTTCCCCATAATGGAGGTCGCCTGCTGGCAAGGACTCCCTCTCAGGACTGTTTGTCTTTCAACCCTCCAACTCCTTTTCCCGGATTGTCAGGTTCTGTTAGCCTTCTCCGCGCTCCGCACCGATCCTCTCTTTTGTGCCTCCTGCCTGATAGGGCTCTTTGCGCTCCAGTCCATGGCCCTGCGCAAGTTTCCCCTCAGCCTTTCTCTCTGTTTTAGCCCATTATTTTCCTAGTCTTTCTGGGCCCTCTCCCAGCAGACTTTCGCTCCTTGTCCTCTTTCCAGTAGCTCTTCTGGGTACGCGGGTCCAGGCGCAGGTCTCTCCCTGCCTATTTGCTTGCTGCGGCTCCTTATGTCTTCTTAGTGGTCCTCTTCCTAGTCGTCTTGGCTGTGCTACCCTCGATCTGCGCTCCAGGCCCCGCTGATGCTGGTTTGCCACTATCTCTCGCTCTCTGCCCACTCAGTCCCGGTAAGGGAAAGCTCTATTCTTATATTCTGCTTTTACTGGCTTATCCTCCCAGCTTCGCTTTGGATCAGCCGTTCCTGTGCACGCTATTGCCTACTGCGCCCTCGGATTCTGGTCCCGCTGTTGAGGCCTCGTCGGGGAGTTTCCGCTCCCTCGCTAGAGCTGGATAGCGCTGAGGTTCCTGATTCCCCTGCGCGCCTCTCCCCCTTTGCTTCTTCAGCCGTTTCAAAGCCACTTGCGCACTACTAGCCTGGCACTCAGGGCCGCCGTCAGGCTCTCTCACCAGTCTCCCTGGCTCTCCTGTCAGGGCTTCCCTTGATTTGCACTCCTTACTTTCAGTTGGGCGGCTCAGGCTCCACAGAGTCCGGTCATTCTGAGCTCTTTCCTCTCACGTAGCCCAGACAGGGGAGAGCTCTAGTCTTAAACCCCGATTTGCTTGCGTCTCCTCCCAGTCCCACTTTGGGACAGCCACTCCTGTGAGCGTTGCTGCCTTCAGCGCCCCTTAGCTTCTGGTGCCGCCGTCTAGGCCACGTCCAGGGGTTCCCGCTCCTCCACCAGTACCGGATGCGGCTGGGGCTCCTGTTTTCCCTGCTCGCCTCTTCCGCTAGCGCTTCTTCAGCCGTGCTCGGCTGTTCGCGTACAGCGCTCGGGGCTCTCTGCACTGCCGTCCCCTGCCGGTCCCAGTGACTTCCCTGCCAGGGCCTCCCTCGATTCACTCTCCTTACTTTTGTTGGCCACCTCAGTCTCCAAGCCCCCGTCTTCCAGAGCCAGCAGTGTGTTTCGCCTGCTGTCCTCGGATCTTTGCTGTTCCCGAGGCTCGCCTCCGATCAGGCCGGTACCGCGGGCGCCATCTTGGCTGCCCCTGCGGGCTCGCAGTCAATCCTTTTTTCTCTGTGGTTCTACTCCGTTTTGCCCCTCTTTCTCGGGCTTCGCAGTTGCCCCACACTTCAGGGGTTGGGAGGAATGTTTTATGCACAGTGGGCCCCCCTATATCGGGCAGATGGCACTGGATGGGGGATCACCGACAGGAGCTCAGACCTAGGCTCCCTGCTCCATCGGCGTCCGGCCACGCCCCACCCCACCCTCTTAGGAAGAACTAGTATGATCAACCTGCACTGCTAATAGGGGCCAATCTGTATGTTGATAGTTTTATATGTGTAGTATTAGCTTACAGTACTTCTATTTTAAGTGAAAATAATGGTTGGACGCTGATTTATTAAGTATTATAACATTGCCCTAAATCTCTAGCCAATACCACCTCCTAAGAAAGCCTTGGACTGCATTAGTTCATTAGCCTGAAATTCAGTGCTAAAATGGTGTGCTTGGCACTCTTTTAGGCACAATCCTAGGGTTGCCCAAGGTGTCGCCAATTAAAACACAGTAGCGCTAATTACCATCTAACCCCACTCCTCTCAACCACTTTCCACAAGCATATTATGGGTGATCCATGAATATTTTGTACAGAGTTGTTCATGAGGAAGCAAATTGAGGAGCTAGGGATTTAAAAGTCCTTTCTCTGAGAAAAGGTTTGGGGTAACATCTAGTCAGAGTAATGCCATATTTGGTTCAGGTCTACATTCCTTTGTGTTCTTTCCAAACAGTGTAAATCTGTTTAGCAGGTGTTGATACTAGTAAACATATGTTTCAGTCAAGTGGCAAAGGGTCAATTTTATGACCGTCTGCTCATAAGGTTAAAAAAACAAGAAGGCCGAAATCAAATTGGCTGTTCATAGCTGGACATTATACTCTCTGTCATACTTTAACTGCTGTGAAGTCCATGGGCATCTCTATAGGAAAATGTTTTTATGGTCAAAGAAGGAAGGTGTGCACATCAAGAGGGGTAAGGGGACATGGTTTGCCTGCTCTCAATGGTGGTCAACCGAGCGGAGCTCTCAGACTTTAATCCAAATCTCCCTTGGTCTGGCAGGGCTTCCTGCTCTGCTTCCTCCCGGCAGACGTCTAACAGACTCGAAGGACCCACTCCACCCACAAGAGAGACGTCTGAGAGGTGAGGAGTTTGGGAGCACCTGGCCCACCCTCGGATGTGCTGAGGGACTGATTCTGAATCTCGCTTTCAAAAAGAGGAGCCTGACTTTAGGTGGGGCTGCTGGAAACAGGGAAGAAGGTCCCCCAACCTGCTGGCCCTATTGACTTTCCCTTCCTTTAAAAGGCTCTGGTGTCTCTGCCTCCTGCCCTAGGATTCGGGAGGGGCCCATGCCCTGTGAGAGGTTGACATATGTCAGCTGTTTTTAGGCATTACCAGTTGAGACCAGAGTAGATCGCACTTTGCGCCTGCGGGATGGGAACCCAGCAGGAGTACATTCTTTCTACCCCAGCTCCCCAGTGGTTGCACGTAGGGGATTCAACGTGCGCTGCCTCATTGAGCTTCTTTCACGCTTCGGTGGTGGCAGGGTTCCCACACAACTCCCCACCTATTGATTGGCAACCCTTACCATCGCCCATCACAGGAGCTTCTCATAATAGGGGAACTAGACATCTAGACCAACACCCGCATGGAAATAGATACCCCTCAACTGCCACCTTTGTCTAACGCCCCCGTCTCGGACCAAGACAAGCATGACACCATCTTGAAGGCCATAGAGACTTCTTGCATCTCCTTAAAAGGTAGACGCTGTGAATGTTATTACTACATTTTGATCACCGAAAATTGTTGGACTGGGTCACCCAATCCAAAAAAACTCTGGCTGACCTGCAGCCCCAAACAGCCGATCTCCCAAGCTAGGGGGACGACCGGAGAGAGAGTTCGGTTCTTGGAAGGGCAGAAGGCCTCTCCCGTCGCAGCAATAGTCCCAGCATCTAACTGGATTGTAGGTCTCCCAGAGGGCTGTGAAGGTGGGAACATGGAAGACTCTCTCGAAGCCTGGCTTAAAGAATTGGTTACTTCCCCATCCCCCTCAGGATCTTACACCCTGCGTCTCTGTGGAAAGACCTCACCATGTACCCTTGCGCCACACCAGACAGTGGCAAAGATTCTCCACTACAAAGATCACAACACTATCCTTAAACAAACCAGACAATCTTGTCCCATCCACAAGGATAACCACTGCATTTTTATCTTCCTGGATATTATATGTAAGAAAGTGCCCTCTTTTTGCATGGTTGCCCTCACTTTTTGCCAAACTGATGATGTACTTTGAGTGTGCCCTGGGTTCCTGCCAACCAGGTACCCAGGGCCTATGTTCTTTCCCTAAAATGCATTGATACAAAACCCAATTGGCACTTTTTGGCTACATGTCAATCCATTGTAAATGGTACCTTAGGTACCAAGGGCACTGTGGCCAGGGAAGGCCTCTAAGGGCTGCATCACTTATTGTGCCTCCCTTAGAGGCCCTGTACCATTACACACACACTCTGCCATTGCAAGCTGCGTGTTTTGGTGCAGAACAAAGTGAAGAGTTGACATGGCACCCATCCCTGGGTGCCATGCCTACAACACACTGCCCTGGCATAGGTCAGCCACCCCTCTAGCTGGGTGCACTATACCAGTGGTGAGGGTACAGGTGCATGAGCCCTGTAGCCCTGCAGCGACTAAACCAATTCCTAAACATTGTAAATGCAGTAATGCCATTAAGAGTATATGGTACTGGGAGTTTATCATTACAAACTCCACAGCACCATAATGGCTTTACTGAGAAGTTTGGTATCAAACTTCTCCTCAGCACATTAAACCCATCCTGGGACGAGGTGCCAAGCCTCCTCCTCCAGGATGGGCAGGGTCCACGAAGAGGAAGCTTCAAAGGTGTGCTGCCTTTGTGAGCTACCCCAGCCCTTTGCTGCTTGCAGCAACTGGCCCCCACCGGTTCTGACCCCTTCTTTGGGCGGGAGAATCGGCAGGAAAAGCAAGTGAGGAAGGGAGGTGTGCCCACCTTTGCCAACCCCACCCCTCAGGTGGAGGAGGCAAGGTGAAGCACAACTCTCAGTCCCCATCATCTTGCAGATGGAGGGACCCAGCCAACGAAAGAGGCATATGCACCCCTCCCACTGGAGAGTGGTATAATAGGGGGTGTACAAGGAAGGGACCCATTGGTCCTGACCCTTACCTACCTGTAATGCCCTTAAATCTAATATTTAGGGGCAACCCCGAACCTTGCCTCCTCAGACAAGAACCGACCAGAAGAAGAAGGACCGAAGAAGCCGTGCTGATCTAAGTAGAGGAGGATGCCCACTAACTTGGCCCCAGCCGCACTGGCATGTCTTCACCTCGAACCTGCTCCAGTGAAATTCTAGTGTGTCCTGCAGCCAGCAGCCCCCAAGAACCCAGAGGACCTGCCATGCCTTCCCAAACCAAGACTTTGTCTCCTGTGAGCACCGGATTTGCTCACCCTCAGACTAAGGCCAAATCCGCGATGCCTGCGGCCCAAGTTAGAGTGGCCCTACACCACGAGGAGGTCTTCCCTGTGATCCTGACCTGAGATCTGGTGATCTCTGACCTGCCTCGAATCTGCAATCAACACCTGCACCCCTTTTCTGGAGGATCCTGCCCGAACGCGACCGGAGATGGTAAGAAAACCAGACGCTTAAAGACACCCCTGCACCCGACGTCCCACGGACTCGGATGGCCCAAACGACTGTGTCCCAGCATCCCCAGGCATCCCAACCTACCTCTCCAACAGGTGGTCACCTCCAGAAGATCTTCGTCCCCGAGCCTGCAGTGTTTGTTGCAACCGGAGAATCCCCATTGAAATCAACAGGGCACCAGACGCCAAAACAGCACCCTGCACCCAGCTGCCCCAGTGCTGCTGCTGGTGCACATTGTGTGCTAAACCAGATCCCCCTTTGCCCTGAGCCCAACACCAAGAGATTTGCTTCCACAACCTTGTGGCCTGCTCGTGAGCACCCACCAACCAGTGGGCCCCCTTTCCCGCATTGGATAACATTAGGGCTCAGCACTTTGCACCCGGCCGCCCTAGTGCCGCTGAGGGTGCTTGAAGAGTGCATCCTTGACCCTGGGGGAAAAAGAATACCAACTTTACACAACAAAGTACTTGCCTGTAAACCGATAACTTAATTTCCTCCCATAGGATTGCATTGACTGCTTTTATTTGAAAATTCTTTTGTGTGGAGTTGGTTTGTATGAAACCTTGAAAAACTGTAAATAAACAAAAACTGTATTACTTACCTTTTGTCTAGGAGATGTCCCAGTTTGATATCTAGGCATATCACACTGGTTAGCAAAAGTAACTTAAAAGGTTATCTAAGTAACGTGCACAGTAATCTGTAAAGCTTGCAAAGTATTATTTCACTTACCTGCACCAGGCTTAGCTTAGTTCTAGAAATAAAATACCTAAATAATATTTTTGATAGCAACAAATTGGTCTGAGTTCAGTCTTTGAGTGTGTGAACTCATTTACTGACTGAGTGTGTACAACAAATGCTTAACACTACTCTCTGATAAAGCCGTACTGCTTGCTCACACTACCACAAATTAAGAGTAAAGTGCTATCTACTTTTACCGCTGCCTGCCTTTGGGGTTCCACTGGGCTCTGTGCACACTATACCTCATTTTAGTATAGTATATACAGAGCCAGCTCCGTACATTATACTCTCAGAAGATGGTAGAGGGTGCACCTCATCACGCGGAGGTGGTCTGGAGACCCCCCCCCCCCATACCTGCCTAGACGCTGCTCCTCCTGTGATGGAACAGATAAAGTCCCATCCCCCTCTACAGCTCCATACATGGAACAGGTTCAGAGTCGCAGATGTTCTCCGCTGGAGGCTGCTTCCACCTTCCAGGTCCCTGTGGAGGACTAGAATGGCTCCTCGGATGGGGATGCCTCTTCTGCCCTTCATGAGTCTGGGGCCTTGCCCTTGTGTGACACCGTGGACAGCAGATGACCTCCTTTGACTTCCACTTTTTGGTCACCCCTCCACTCCTGCTTGGGGTCTTGCCATGCGCGACCACCCTTCTGCCCTGGACATGGGGATCCTCCTCTGGGATCGAACAACGACCACCCCTATCTCTGCTGAGGACTGTGGGGCGATATTTCTAGAGTGCTGGACCGTCCTCCAATGTCCTGGTTTCACCAGGTGATGAACCCTGACTGACTCGCTCACTCCAAGACTCCTCTGTTCCCTGTAGAGCCCTTGGTCTCCCACCTTATATAGATCCCTTACTAATGGGGGTCCCTGCCACATGGTTGTCTCGCTATGTCACATAGCCATCGCTATTGCCCTAATGAGGGCGTTCTTGACTGGTTTGGACAGCATGTGCCTGGCTCGCTGTGTGGTGAATTGGTTTTGAATTTAGAACTGATAGTTGTTCCCCTTGTTTTTATTACTCTTACACTAAGATATTTAACCTATGCTAGAGGGATCCTTATTTGGGTAAGCAGGGGCCGCCGCACCCCTTCTTCCACGAGATAGACCCTGACAGACAGTTTATATTCCTTGAAACTAGACCGGACGGACAGCCCATATTGCTAGATAGTATATGTGTCCCCAACTCTGGCCACCTGCCTTCCTTTATCGCCTTTCCTCTTACCTGGCAAAATGTGGGTTATCGGGGCAATTTCAACTGCATCATGGAGATCTCCCTAGATCGTTCACGCCCCCCACTTCCGTCTGCTCCTACTATGCATAATGCCCGTAATCTGGTGTCATGGCTCTAACAATGGTTCCTCCAATTCGTCTGCAGACACCTCAACCCGGGGGCCAAGCTCTATTACTTTTATTCTACAGTTTATGACATGTATGTATGCCAGGATAGAACTGTATGGTCGACGGCGCTCTGTCCTTCCATCTCCTCCCCAGACTACATGGGCCGGGACCCGACAGTAAAGATATACAGGTGAACCACCTGATTGTAGTGTGCACTGTTCCGAGTGAACAGAATGTTCAATTAATTAATCATCAATAAACACGAGTTATACAAACACATGAATAAACAAAAACGTTTTTTGGGCATATAGTAATTATTAAACATGAAATTACCATCATATATGCAATCACAATGTTGTTAACAATGACAATACCTTTTGCATAGTAGTACAATCATGAACTGAAATCATAATTTTGTATTCACCATGTAAAAACAATAATATATTATAATACACATATAATAAAGCACATTGCTTCGTTTAACAATACTCAAAAAGCGTTGCTAGATGGACTTTGCAAGCTTGTTTAAATAGCCCAATGCATTTCGGGACTCTTGGGTCCCTTCTTCAGGAGCGAAATTCTGTGAATATGAGAGTAAGAATAATTACTTAAGAGCGTATGCTATTATGGTGGATGTTAGTATTAACGCATAAGTATAGTGGAATCCGTGTCCAGAAAATATTCAGCATGCTCGAGACCCTCGAGAGAAACAATTGAAAATAGCCATTGAAGATATGAAGGGTTGCAAACCCGTGTTGGTCACCATGGATAGAGCATGCAGAGAGAAAAAAGAGACAAAGGACGATGTAATAATGGGTGAGTTGTAAAGGAAAAAAGATATCCGCGCTGTTGGAATCTTTGTTTGTAGTGTTGGATCTTTAGGGTCGTTGTTTCCGGTTCAGAGCAAATGCGTTTAATTCTGAGAAATTGAGAGTACGGTAGATTGGAAATAAGACCCCTCGGATGAAAACTCGTAAATTGAAAATTTCTGTGATTAATTTCTGCTTCCTATAATCCTTTCTGATTAAGACATCCAAAAAATTCACTTGTTGATTACTGATGTTGTGTGTAAATTGGATTCTGGGATTCCTTGTGTTGAGTTGGTCAATTAATATCTCAAGTTTTGTGAGGGGATGTGACCATATTAAAAAAATATCATCTATGTATCTGTTGTATTGTATCAAACCATCAGTCCAGTTCTCGTCAGTGAGTATGAAGTCGTTTTCGAATTTGGACATGAAGATATTGGCATATGTGGGTGCCCCAGAAAAACCCATGGATGTTCCAGTGAGTTGTCCAAAAAAATTGTTGTCTTTCCATGAAAAATAGCTATTGCAGAGGCAGAATGACAAAAGCTTGAGTAAAAATACACAAAAATCTTGTGGCAGATCCATTTGTAATAAAGCCCATTCTGTAGCTTCCAAGCCTTCAGTGTGAGCTATGGAAGTATAAAGGGCAGTTACATCGATTGTGCACAGTACCCAATCCTCGCGAAAGAAAGGAGAAATATTCTCAAGTTTGTTTAAAAAATCTGTGGTATCTTTAGTGTAGGAACACCATGCTTGTACAAACTTTTGGAAGTAGTGATCAAGAAACCTTCCTATGGGGTCGAAAATCGACCCACAGCCAGAAACGATAGGGCGAAAAGGAGGATCTGTCGGATGTTTGTGTATCTTGGGTAACATGTACATTTTTGGCCTCCTTGGATTAGGTGTGATGAAATAAGATTTAAGTTGTGTGTCAATTATGCCTGATTCCTCAGCTTGATCCAAAATGGTTTGTAACATCTTTTGTAGGACTGTTGTTGGATCGTTGTCCAGTGGAAGGTATGTTGAGGTATCTTGTACATGGTCATCAACTTTTTTGGTATAGTAGGCGGTATCCATGACTACCAAAGCTCCACCCTTGTCAGCTGGTTTTAATGTTAATGATGCATTGTTAGCTATTGATTTAATGATACGTTTTTCATGTTCAGTTAAGTTGTTAGTTCTGGATTTTCCAAATTGTAACTGGGCGCAATCGCGTTTCACAACATTTTCAAATGTATCTAGTATTTTGTGCGAAACCGGAGCCTGAAAGTTAGCCATGGGTCTAAATTGAACTATATTATGGTTCTCATTGTCAGATGTTTGCACAATGTTGGAGAAATAATGCCGTAAACGTAATTTTCTCATGAATTTGAAAATAGAAATATCCGTGTCCAATCTTGTGGTAGTAGTGGTAGGTACGAAGGACATACCTTTTATTGAGAGTACTCGTTTGTTGACTAGATAAAGTTGTGGATGAAATATTAATAATCAAGCTACACTCTTGCCGCTTTGCAAGGTTTTGCCCACCTTGTCCTCTCCTGATCTTGGAACGAGTTCTCCTGATGTGGTTGAACTCTGTAACGGAGGTTGTCCTTGGTCTGGAATTTGCGACAAAAAAGAAACCCTGGATGTTGCAGCGATTTGTACGTCCCCAGATGTAGTTGGTGTGATAGACGGTCCTGATGTACTTGGAAGAACATTTGAAACTGGTGGGCGATGTATGGATGTGTCCTGGTCTGATACATCGCTTCCTCTCCATGCAGAGCTTTGTGAACCACACAAAGTCATTTAAATGGTATACTTCACTTTCCCAGAAGCCAGTACAATTTTCGGCTGGCTTCCATAATGTGTTCAAGCTTATGTATTCCAGACGTTTCCACATCAGCCACAGTCTCACAATTGCCAAATTAATCCCATCCAATTGCCAACTTAATCCCATCCACCGACCTGACAAACACTACCGAATGCGCGCAGCTCTTACTGGAGTTATGCATCCGTATTTGTTTGGCCCTGTACCAAAATGAAATCGTTGAAGTTTATATTAATTAAGGTAATGCCCGAAAAGGTTCCTTGTGTCCCAGTGATTACCCCCAAGATATTGAATTCATGTACCTGTTTCAGTCGTATTTATTGCATGGAATGCTAGAGGTGAAGTCACTCTTTGGGTTGAAACTTAGCAATACCTGTATTCGCTGTATACGGTTTTATATAAAGGTGTATACTTGTGATATAACTGCACAGTGCAACACTGCCAACAATATGTTACATTGATATGTCAGGTAAAAAAGAAAAAAACAAGCAATGGCATCGCCAATAGGTCTCGCCTTTGGCACCTTATAAGTGTTTAGTCATCCAGCACAATATCCTTGGTGCAACAACATCAACTGTTGCATGGCTAAACACTTAAAAGGTCCCAAAGGCGAGACCTATTGGCTATGCCAATGCTTGTTTAAATAAACTCCTTCTTTTGCAGAACCCTCGCATCATGTGCTTTAAAGTTATGCATTAATGCCAATTATCTTAAGATACAAACAGTCCACCATACTCTCAACTTCAGAAGACTGAAAAACAACAATTCATCCCACCAAAAGGTGGTCTGAAAACTGTTGAATTAAATAGTAGCAATAAACACAGATAGGTCAGGTGTCCCCATTTTGACTTCTCTCACTGACAGCGCATTAACTACTCCTAGATCGGCCTGTCCGTCCATTTTCTCTCTTCTGATGTCAAGCAGACTCTTTGGTTTGAGAGTATTCAATCCATATCCAGCACCATCCCAATCCACTGAATACATCCACAGAAAAGTGTGTGCAGCAGTTGCGCAAGGTGAAGTGTGAGACAACTGGTGTTTCTTCATATGTTGGATTTGAGATGCAACTGTATCTACCAGGATGTGTCAATTTAACACCCCCAGTCACTTCGCTTAGTAAAAAGAAAATGGCGAACCTGGTAGCAGCTGAATGCACCATTTCAATCATTCCCTAATTCTCTGTGTGATTTCTGCAAAACACGAAGCTGCTGAACCTTCGCTGCAAAACCCAGCTCAGCATACGCACAAGTCCCAAAAAGTAATTTAAAAACTTGAAATCTCCCAGGTACATGATCCTCCTCACTTGAAAAACAACCACTATGGAATTCATCTCAGGCAGCACTCTCACAGGGCACCCATACCAATAGCGAAGTAATGAATTACTCGTCTGTGCTAAGCCATAATCACTGCACCCGAAGATCTTAGAACCTGTCGTTGTCTGAGGCAATATGTTCATGTAACCTTCTCCCTTGTGTCAGAACAAGATAGCGGGTTGTGCTGCGGGCAAGGAGCAGCAGAAAATGTGTTGGAATGAGGTAAATGAAAAGCAATATGCATCCAGGATGGGGAAAGAGGAGGTCGACATTATGTGCAGGTATACCCTCTCTACTGAACCAGACTCCTAAAGTCAAGTGGAGGAGGGGCTGAGCCACAATCCATCTGTTTGGATTGTACATCCGTGAGGTCATACTTCCACTACGTCCCTTCACCAGGCACAGTTCATATTATTTAGCAGGCATACTGTGCATGCCTCAGGAGGCACAGCATATCTCTGAAAATGAGACTGTCAGGGTGCTCATCAGTGCACTTCTTTGTCCAACCAGAATTCACACAGAGCCTCAGGGGTGAGACCCTTAGACTGGTCCCAGCATCTGATAGGACCGGAGGACCAGCCTTGACATAAGCTGGGACATGGCACGTCGTAAGTCTTAATGTACATCCTGTCCCCTCTGCCCTGTTCCTCGTTTGCAGTGTGGTAATCATGTGTTGATTGCTACTATGTCCAGATACAGATTCCTACTCCACTGTTGCCATGGAAGAGTCGCCATCAGAGGCATCAAGATAGGTAAAAAAAAAAATCCAATTTTGTTGCTCTGGACATGTGAGTGAGTGAGTGCATAAAAGTGTGTGTGTGTGTGTGTGTGTGTGCGCGTGTGTGTGCGTGTGTGTGTGTGTGACAACATGTGTGTGTGATTGGGTATGAGTGGAAATCAGTGAGGGAAGGAGTGTGTCTGAGTGTGATTGTGTGCATTAGAATGAGAGTCTGAGTGAGCGTGTGCAACAGTGAGAGCGAGTGAAAGTGAGTATGAGTGAGACTGAGTGAAAAAGGATTGCGAAAGCAAGAGTGAGTGAAACCGTGAGTATGACTGAAGTAGTGTGACTTAGAATGAATGGCCATGAGCGTGAGTGTGTGTTTGTGAGTGAGAGTGTGTAGGTAGGTTTATATGAATGAGAGGCCATGAGCATGAGTGAGAGGCGGAGTGTGAATGTGAGCGAGTTAGAATGAGTAAGTGTGAGTGAGTGAGTGAGTGAGTGAGTGTGTGTGTTATGCCTGAAAGTCTGCCACTGGTTTTGGCCTACTCAAGGGAATACTTGCCTTACTTAGGACCCCAGCAATATGCTGGCCCTGGCATGCTACAGTCGATTCTTGGCATAATGGAGGGCACGCATGGTAATATGTTGCCCTTGGCATACAGAAAACGATTTTTGGAAATTGGGGGCACCACTGTTTGCAATGTCAAACCAGAGTTCATTCTCAACTTACAGGGTACCACATAGCAATTCTGACAAAAATAGGGTCCCCTCTTGGGACGCCTCGTAGGCTTGGCACATCATGAAAGTACTGGGATGTTTCACGAGTGCCTATTCAGAGCTTTTAGCAGATGTATGTGAAAATTACGCTCTAAAATGCATTTTTTTACGCCTTTTTCTTTCAAATGTTCTAGGGGGAAGAGAGTCATTTTCCCGCCCCCAACAAGCTAAGCTCGGTGGAAGTTATTAGGCTCCAGGTGACGCAGTTTGTAAATGGGGCAGGCTGATATTGTGACAATGGCCTCAGCTTGTGTGAAATGTCCCGTGGCTCCAAACTGCTTTATGATACAGTGAGAATGAAGGGCTCTTTGGGATGCAAATTATTCAAATATTCTTACGTTGGTTTCTGTAAAGTCTACCAATTAGGCTTTGTGTGAAAGGTGACGTGTATTGCGCGTTCGTAAAGTGCTTTTGCAACGCATTTTTGAAGGAGGGCAATTTACCCTTGTGTCTGTGGAGGACTTTGCGGCACCGTTCCGTAGCTGGCTCTGTGAAAATCCTCCTCTTCTGATAATGTGCCATTTTCCAGACGGTAAGCGTTGGTTTCAAGGGAAGCTATTGACTTGCAGCTGCGTCTCCATTCTGAAATATTAATAGACGCTTTCCATAAACTTGCAGAATGGGCCGGAAACCCATCAGTTTTAATCCTAGCAGTCTGAGGACGACTACTCTCCACGGTCGCTCGGAATCGGAGCGAGCAGAAGTTTTTTGGAAGACAGTACAGCTGAATTAACTTGTCAAATGCATTCACATTTCGGAAGCTTTTATAGCTTACATATTACAATTAGTGCCCCGGGGTGACTGGGTGCCGCGTGAGTTGCAAAGGAATTAAAGAACCAAAGTTCCAGAGTCTGGAAAAACAAGTTTGGTTTCAAGTTCCTGCGCTTTTAATGACGGCGAGTCTGAACACGGCCGGCCTGGGGCGTCGATTTAAGGGGACATCATCCAAACCAAAACAATGAAAATGAAAAAAATACTAGGGGCGGCGGTGGCGCTAATTGCATGCTTTATCTAGGACTGCAGATGCGGACAGCTACTCAAGGCCACCCCTGGGAATGAATGTACTTATTGTAGCGCATGGTCCTGTCCTTGCTCTAGCCCGGGTAAATAAATGGCCGATGCCTTCATAGGATCCCCAATTCCTTGTGTTTCCAAAAACACTCATGGCGTCCTAGCAAATGACAGAAAAGGGAATATTATGCCACTCTTCATCAAAACGAGTACAGCAGATAAGTAGGCTGGATAAATTTAAGTCAGCGAGAAATTGTGGTGCATGCTGCCGGTGGAGGCGGATGATATCTTGCAGCGGCAGCTGAGCCGCCCTACACAAGCTGAGACTTGTTTTACCCTCCGCAGCCACCTTTGAAAATCTCCCACATTCCCAATATATTTATTCCTGTTGTAGGGCCCACCCTACACCGATTTCCTGTGTTAGACATGAAGATGAGAATCACTTTGAATTGTATTGGCTACTGGACATTATTAATCGACATTATGGAACACATGGCGGGGCGGGAGAGAGAGAGTGAAAGGGAAAGAGTGATAAAGAGAGAGAGGGGGGGAGAGAGAGGGGGGGAGAGAGAGAGGGCGAGAGAGGAGAGAAAGAGAGAAGAGAGGGATAGAGCGAGCGAGAGTCCGGGAGTGGTGGGTGCGTGAGCAGTCTGCTCTTTTTGGAAGCACTGCACATGTGCTTGAGGCGCGCCACTGCACACTCCCGCAAGCTGGATGCCGCCACAAGCACGAGTGTGTGCTTCCAAAAAGAGCAGAGCGACGGCTAAAGGTCCTTCAATGCAACGCATGTGCGCTGCGTAGGCGAGACCTAAAAAGCTTACGTATTCCAAAGGCCAACCTCTCAGCGGTGTGAGGAAAAGGGGTGTATTATATGGCATGGTTATGTTATCTATTCTTGGAAAGCGCACATATCACTATCAGAGGAGTCTCCCGGCGCGGAGACTGCAGTCTCAGAGAAAGACAGCAAATGTAACTTAAAAGGAGCCAGGTTTTCAGCAGTTTTTTAAACCTTTTAAAATTTAGGCAGGAGCGAGTTTGATGAGGTAGTCTGTTCTAATGAAAGGGGGCTAAATATGAAATCGAACGACATCCATATTCAGTTGTATGTATGTGCCGTGGGGTTAGCAGTACCTTGTCCACAGACCTCCAGTTTCTACCCAGGAGGTACCATGGGAGCCCCGTGCGAAGGTATGCAGGGCCATTCCCAAATAATGCTCTGTGAGTCAGACACACAAGTATGAACAGATTGCGCTTCCTCAAGGTTAGCCAATGCAGGGCTCTTAAAGTGGGTTCAGAAGGAGAGCCAGGAGGGAGTTTACAGACCAAGCGGGTGTTTGTATCACCTGTAGTTCAGACAGGAGAGTCTCGTTCACCACTACAAGAAGTGTGTTACTGTAGTCCAGGTGACCCATTAGGAGTGCCTGGACCATCATTTTCCTAGAACTAATTGGGAGCCAGGGGAAAACTCGAGGAGTCGTAAGATGGTGAAACAGGTATCGCAAGTGTAAGTTGCCTTTTCCATCACTGTGAGCTTATTGTCAACCAAAAAACCTAAATGTATTTACCACTTCCTTTGGACAAGGGCAAGTACAAAACTCTTTTGGCCACCAGTTCTCTGACCATAATTCCTGCACCTTCCCAAACAGAAGGATTTCGGTCTTCCCTCCGTTGAGATGTAAGTAGGTCAAATTGGGGAGAAGAGTTGGCCTAACGGCTAGGGTGGTCGACCTCGAATCTGGGGAACCGGGTTCGAGTGTCAGCAATGACGCTGAACATCCTGTGATTCTGAGCAAATCATCTAATCTCCCCCTGCCTAAAAAAAAATGAATGTGTCCTCATGTAACGCAACTGGTGCTATGTAAAGCGCTCTGATACCCGATACCGGGTCAAGTTTGCGCTATATAAAACGCCGTAAAAAAATAATATTCATCTAAGCAGCCACTTTCCACATACAGTCAATAAATCTGGCTTTGGAGGCTCCTGGGTCTTGCCCTATTGAAATCACCAGTTGGGTATCATCCACTTAGGATATTATTACGAACCTGCAGGATTTTACAATGTTCGCAAGCAGGCCACATAAATATTAAAAAGGGTGGGACCAAGGGAAGACCCTTGAGGTACCCCAGGTATTTGTGACTGTCCTAGATTTGAAAAGATGGATCCGAACCACATGGGTTCTCATCTTCCAGGAAGTACCTGAACCACACTAGAGCTTCCACATACCTCTCTGAAAGAGGATGGGAGACCATATCAAAGGCAGCCGACAAATCTAATAATACCAGCGTTGCCGGGCAGTCTTGGTCCAACATGATCATAATAGAGACGGTAACTGCCATAAGTACTGTCTCCATGCTGTGTGCTGTTCTAAAACCAGACTTAGAGAACAACGAAAGACTGGATTCTTTACAGTCAGGCTTTAGAACAGCTGTGTTGCATTCAGAAAGCAGTTTATTTACTAAGCTCTCCAAAACCTTCCTGAGAAAATGGAGAACCGAAATCGGCGGATAGTTAGTGCAGTTGTTTGGGTCAACATTAGCTTTTTTAATTTTTTTTTTTTAATAGGGGAAACAAATGCCAACTTCCAGGCTTTTGGGATCTTGGCTTGTCCAAAGATAGGTTAAATAAATTTGTAATGTGCGATATCAGCAAGGATAATGTTAAGACAGCGCCTTCAGGAAAAGACGACCTCACTTTAGCACTCAAATGGCGGAATTCCGCTTAAGGAAGAGGTACAAAACTTGTATATAGTTGTATATGGAAGCTTTTAATTCATCTGTCGTGACGTATGATAATTCTCATACTCAAAAGAGAATTTCCATGTAGGTTAACAACACTGTTGGATATTTCACAGTTTTTTAAGTAGTCTTTTCAGATATCCCCGATGCATTTCGGGACTCGCCCTTTGTCAGGGGGGTGTATTTCTACAAGAAAAAATGAGGAAATTGGCAAGGGTCCAGGACATAAGAAAAATGTATTAAGTAGAGTGAATGAACCCGGGTGTCGAGTTACGAAGGTAAATATGAAGTGATAGGTAATAGCAATGGTGAGTATTAGTCAACCGAGATGTGGACCGTAGGCAAACAAAAAACAAGAAAAGTGAAACACGGTATCCATTGTGATAGCGTCGGAAAGGTGAAAAAATGAATAAACAGCGGAAAGTATGGAGTGAACCGGGTAGCGCGGTGATAAGTTCCCAATACAAATCGTAAACCACAGCATAGAAGTATACCAGTGCAAGGTAAGCAGTGGAGAGAGGAAAGAACATGCGAAGAGTCAATGGTGAAGTACCTGAAAAAAACCATCGAAGTTTCTGGGATGAAGTTTCATCAAGAGGTGATAGAAATCCAAGTAGGGACAGCGGAATAAATGTGCTGTTAACCCGGAAATGATACCGACGTAACGTACGTGAGGTGACGTGTGACTAAAAGAGAGTGAAGAAAGACTTAGTGCGTGCAGTAGTCATAGTAGCTGCGGGTGAATGCTATGATATAGGGAAAAGTGGATGAGAGTTATATCAAAGACATAAACTAAAAGCTGAACAGACTGGGAGTAAACATTGGTAAAAGCGACCTAAAAAAATAATAATAAAAAAGTACACAGTCGTAAAAAACAAGAAGATACAATAAAGCACGAGATGGTACAATAAAGCACGAGAAGGTACAATAAAGCATGATTGCTAAAACATGAAAACAAATAAGTGATACAGTGTCCAGGAGTCGTATTACAAATAGCAACTGTATTCAACACGTTCATTCATTCCAGAAGGATAAACTGAATTAAGTTTGTTGATCCAAAACATTTCACGTTGTAATAGGAAAGCATTATTGTCTCTTCCTCTTAGTAATGGAACTTGTTCCAAAATTAGAAATCTCAATTGGCTGCAATTATGTCTGTTCTCAAGAAAATGTTTTGCAACAGTTGACTTGGTGTTGTGAGTTCTTATGTTGCTTTTGTGTTCAATTAGTCGAGTTTTCATTTTTCTTTCGGTTTTGCCTACATACGGGAGTCCACATGGGCATTTGAGAAGGTAAATTAAGTTGCTGGAATCGCATGTCGCACTTACTCTGAGATTGATGGGGGTTCCTTTAGAGGGATGCATGACATTGGTTCCCTTAATGATGTTATTGCAGCCACCACAATTGTGACATGGGATAGTTCCTTTATAAGTCTTGTCAGAATCGGAGGAGGTCTTGTTCAAAAGTTGTTGTAAGTTGGGTGTTCTCTGATAAGCGAAGATGGGCAATTGGTGGAAAATGCCTTTGAAATCTGTTTCAGACTGTAATAGTGGCCAATATTTTTTTATCGTGTTTTTGATTCTGTAGCTTTGTTTAGAAAACTTGGACACAAATACCAGTCTTTCATTGGAAGTCTTGTGGGTACATTTTTGTAGGAGATCAGCTCTGTCTTTGATTTCGGCTCTATTTATGGCATCCTGGAGAATTGGTGCAGGGTATGCTCTCTTTTTAAATTTGTCAATGAGGATATCACTTTGTTTCTTGAAGATCTCTTCATTGGACGAGATTCGTTTGATTCTCAATAGCTGTGAGTAAGGAAGGTGTTTTTTCAAGGATTTTTGATGGAAACTAGAGAAATGTAAAAGATTATTACGATCAGTTATTTTGGTGAACACTGAGGTAATGATCTCGTTGTTTTGTATTGTGATGTCTACATCCAAGAATGTGATATGTTCCCGATCAATTTCATGCGTAAATTGGATGCGGTCATTGATGGTATTCAGGTAGGTAATCTCAGTCAATAGTTCCATTTGTGTACCTTTCCAAATCAGGAAGATATCGTCGATATACCTGTAAAATATTAGTACGTTTTTTGACCATCTTTCCCGTGACAAAATGTGATCAAGCGATGCATGAACAGATTGGCGTAGGCAGGTGCGGCACAATTGCCCATTGAAGTTCCGGACAATTGCATGTAGTAATTGTCATTCCAAATAAAATAGCTGTGGTATAATGAGAAGTGCATGAGTTCAAGTACAAAAACTTTCAAATCTTCATCCATGTTATCCTTGACGAGAAATGATTCAATCGCTTGTATGCCCAAGTCATGTGGGATGGAGGTGTACAGGGATTTAACGTCGATGGTACACAAAAGCAATTGATCCTGGTGTGTCATTTCGATTTGACTGAGTTTGATGAGAAAGTCTGTGGTATCCTTGAGATATGTGGACATAGCTTGAACAATAGGTTGTAGGTGTTTGTCAATATATTTACCGACAGGTTCATGAATTGTATTTCTGGTGCTCACGATTGGTCTGAATGGAGGCTTCTCCAGGTTCTTATGAATTTTGGGTATCATATATAAATATGGTACCTAGGGATGGTCTGTAATAAGAAAACGTTTGTCTCTGTCGTTGATGGTGCCTTGTTCAAGAGCTTTGTTGATGATCTGAAGTAAGACTTCAGATCATCAACAAAGCTCTTGAACAAGGCACCATCAACGACAGAGACAAACGTTTTCTTATTACAGACCATCCCTAGGTACCATATTTATATATGATACCCAAAATTCATAAGAACCTGGAGAAGCCTCCATTCAGACCAATCGTGAGCACCAGAAATACAATTCATGAACCTGTCGGTAAATATATTGACAAACACCTACAACCTATTGTTCAAGCTATGTCCACATATCTCAAGGATACCACAGACTTTCTCATCAAACTCAGTCAAATCGAAATGACACACCAGAATCAATTGCTTTTGTGTACCATCGACGTTAAATCCCTGAACACCTCCATCCCACATGACTTGGGCATACAAGCGATTGAATCATTTCTCGTCAAGGATAACATGGATGAAGATTTGAAAGTTTTTGTACTTGAACTCATGCACTTCTCATTATACCACAGCTATTTTATTTGGAATGACAATTACTACATGCAATTGTCCGGAACTTCAATGGGCAATTGTGCCGCACCTGCCTACGCCAATCTGTTCATGCATCGCTTCGAGCTTGATCACATTTTGTCATGGGAAAGATGGTCAAAAAACTTACTAATATTTTACAGGTATATCGACGATATCTTCCTGATTTGGAAAGGTACACAAATGGAACTATTGACTGAGATTACCTACCTGAATACCATCAATGACCGCATCCAATTTACGCATGAAATTGATCGGGAACATATCACATTCTTGGATGTAGACATCACAATACAAAACAACGAGATCATTACCTCAGTGTTCACCAAAATAACTGATCGTAATAATCTTTTACATTTCTCTAGTTTCCATCAAAAATCCTTGAAAAGGAGGAGCCAAGATGGCGACCGGGACGGCAGCGTAGACTCCCGGCTCCGTGAACCTCCGCATCCCGCACGGATATCCTGCATGAGATCCTCAGCCTGCGCTACGCGCTCGTATTCGTGAATGAGAGTGGCAACCGACCGTGTGACTCCGAAGTTTCTGGCGGCTGCACCGCCGGAGAAATGTGCCTTTGAAATTTGCGGCCCGTGCGGCCCTGGAGCCAGGACCTCGAGTGGACGCCTTGGCCGGGTGGCAGTTCAATAACAACGGCCTGTGGTGACTGGGTGGAGTCGGACCGCCGGAGCGGTGCACACCTCGGCCTACATTTCGCCGTGGTCGTTCTTACCGCTAAGCGTAGCGGACCGAGTGCATGCCCGGGGTGGCAATTCTGAGATTCTCCAGTGATTGCCCCTGCCCTTGACGGTGAGCTGCCCGGACGCCGCCCGTCACTCGCCCTGATTCTTGCGGGCTGCTCCCGGATTTTCGCGGGCGCTGGTCCGTGGTGGGGACGACGGTTGCCCGTGACCACACAACGGATAATTTTTGCCTGCCCCCGGAACCCTGTTTCCAGCGACGTGGACCTTGAGGCGCTTGTCCCTGGGTCCCGGTCCCAATACGGGTCGGGCCTACCCGGCGGCCATCTTGTTATGATGAAGCCTACTATCCTGTCCACCGGGTCACAGCAGGATTGGGAGTGTGTGTCTTTTGGGAGTGTGGCGGAGCGATCGCAGAGAGCTGTGCTGGGGTACGGCGACCTCCTCGAGGCTCTCGGTGCCCTTCATTCCACCTTGGTTCATGGCATCGGGGTCTTGGGGAGTAAGCTCGATGGTGTGGCATCAGCGTCGGGACAGTGGCGGCCTGCCTGTCCTCAGGTACACAGGGACTTCCCACACTGCACACAGGAGGACAATGCCGCGGCCACCCCTGAGATTAGTGAACAGCTGGAAACTCCGGACAGTATGCTTCCGTGTGATCGGCTGGTTGTGGGTCTGATCTGTTCCGGAGGTAGTGGACCTGAGTGGGAGGTGGTGGCCTCGTCTCGTGCACGGCCTCTGGCGACCCAGGGAAAATTCAAGCAACAGTTGTCTACTTTGGCTGATTCCGACTTCCTGGACCTTGTGTGCAGTGCAGATCCTGGGGCAACACTGGGGAAGACGTCCCTCCATGATGCGGACTGTGTTGGTACTCAGAGACTTCCACCCCACCTGTGTGCGTCGCTTCCCGGTCGTTTTTGGACACTCCTTTACCTTGTACCATTGGACATGGCGCTGGGTCGAGGGGTATGCATGGGCAGATTTGCAAAGAGCGGTCAAGGATAAGGCTGATCCTTCAGGGGTGGTCATCTAGTAGACGGGCGGTCTCAGGGGTTGAGTGCTCTCATGGCATAGCTATTGGTATAATTGGTGCATAATGCTCCCCATTTTTCTTTGGTATGGTCGATTTGGTGCTGCTTACTGTTTGCCTTGGGGAAAACTTACCGTGCGGGAGGGGGAAGCCGGGGGCATGTTTTGAAGGCCCTCCTCCAGTTTATTAATACTCTCTCTACCCCCCCGTCTGGTGGGGTTCTTTTCTTACTTCCTTTTCTCTGTTCTTCTATATTTCGGGTCTGGTTCCAGGGCGACAGGCACACTGCTGGGGGGGGGGGGCCGTACTCATCTGCAGAGGTGCAGGGTGGGGGGTTGGGGAAGGGGATTCTTTAGTCTTTACCCTTTTTTTCCATGGCCTCCTTTTTCTTCTCTGATTCTTCTTTGTTTTTCTTTTCTGGGATCAGTGTGGTACAATTCCTTTGTTGTGAATCACTGCTTTTTCATGTGTGCCACAATTTCCGGGGTGTTTTCTGGGCTTCAGGGCATGGGACTGCAGGCGCAACTGGTCATGATACTTCTCTACATCCTGCACTTCCTGTTTTAGCGCCATTGACTCGATAGATTGCCGTTTATTGCTTGCGTTTGTTATTCTGCCTGCCATTTATCGCTGCTGGGAAATTGTTTGGCACCTGATCCTTTTGTCTTTCCCTATTATAAAATGAAAGCCTTCTTAATCCTGGGGTCCTACTTGCGCCATTCACTGGCCGAGAATATATTAGCATGGAGATTCTGCTCCCCGAGGTTCTGCCTGTGTCAATATTGGATCTCTGTTGCTTTGATTGCTTAGCGGCCGGCCCCGGGGGGTTGTAGGCCCATACTTGTTATTGGTTGAAATGCTAATAAAGGTTTTTCAAAAAAAAAAAAAGAAAAAAAAAAAAATCCTTGAAAAAACACCTTCCTTACTCACAGCTATTGAGAATCAAACGAATCTCGTCCAATGAAGAGATCTTCAAGAAACAAAGTGATATCCTCATTGACAAATTTAAAAAGAGAGCATACCCTGCACCAATTCTCCAGGATGCCATAAATCGATGCCGAAATCAAAGACAGAGCTGATCTCCTACAAAAATTTACCCACAAGACTTCCAATGAAAGACTGGTATTTGTGTCCAAGTTTTCTAAACAAAGCTACAGAATCAAAAACACGATAAAAAAATATTGGCCACTATTACAGTCTGAAACAGATTTCAAAGGCATTTTCAACCAATTGCCCATCTTCGCTTATCAGAGAACACCCAACTTACAACAACTTTTGAACAAGACCTCCTCCGATTCTGACAAGACTTATAAAGGAACTATCCCATGTCACAATTGTGGTGGCTGCAATAACATCATTAAGGGAACCAATGTCATGCATCCCTCTAAAGGAACCGCCATCAATCTCAGAGTAACTGCGACATGCGATTCCAGCAACTTAATTTACCTTCTCAAATGCCCATGTGGACTCCCGTATGTAGGCAAAACCGAAAGAAAAATGAAAACTCGACTAATTGAACACAAAAGCAACATAAGAACTCACAACACCAAGTCAACTGTTGCAAAACATTTTCTTGAGAACAGACATAATTGCAGCCAATTGAGATTTCTAATTTTGGAACAAGTTCCATTACTAAGAGGAAGAGACAATAATGCTTTCCTATTACAACGTGAAATGTTTTGGATCAACAAACTTAATTCAGTTTATCCTTCTGGAATGAATGAACGTGTTGAATACAGTTGCTATTTGTAATATGACTCCTGGACACTGTATCACTTATTTGTTTTCATGTTTTAGCAATCATGCTTTATTGTACCTTCTCGTGCTTTATTGTACCATCTCGTGCTTTATTGTATCTTCTTGTTTTTTACGACTGTGTACTTTTTTATTATTATTTTTTTAGGTCGCTTTTACCAATGTTTACTCCCAGTCTGTTCAGCTTTTAGTTTATGTCTTTGATATAACTCTCATCCACTTTTCCCTATATCATAGCATTCACCCGCAGCTACTATGACTACTGCACGCACTAAGTCTTTCTTCACTCTCTTTTAGTCACACGTCACCTCACGTACGTTACGTCGGTATCATTTCCGGGTTAACAGCACATTTATTCCGCTGTCCCTACTTGGATTTCTATCACCTCTTGATGAAACTTCATCCCAGAAACTTCGATGGTTTTTTTCAGGTACTTCACCATTGACTCTTCGCATGTTCTTTCCTCTCTCCACTGCTTACCTTGCACTGGTATACTTCTATGCTGTGGTTTACGATTTGTATTGGGAACTTATCACCGCGCTACCCGGTTCACTCCATACTTTCCGCTGTTTATTCATTTTTTCACCTTTCCGACGCTATCACAATGGATACCGTGTTTCACTTTTCTTGTTTTTTGTTTGCCTACGGTCCACATCTCGGTTGACTAATACTCACCATTGCTATTACCTATCACTTCATATTTACCTTCGTAACTCGACACCCGGGTTCATTCACTCTACTTAATACATTTTTCTTATGTCCTGGACCCGTGCCAATTTCCTCATTTTTTCTTGTAGAAATACACCCCCCTGACAAAGGGCGAGTCCCGAAATGCATCGGGGATATCTGAAAAGACTACTTAAAAAACTGTGAAATATCCAACAGTGTTGTTAACCTACATGGAAATTCTCTTTTGAGTATGAGAATTATCATACGTCACGACAGATGAATTAAAAGCTTCCATATACAACTATATACAAGTTTTGTACCTCTTCCTTAAGCGGAATTCCGCCATTTGAGTGCTAAAGTGAGGTCGTCTTTTCCTGAAGGCGCTGTCTTAACATTATTTCGCTCACACCTCTAAGGTTAGGAGGTGGACTCACCAGCACCAAAGTTTTCCTACCAGGATTAATCATTGAATTTTCTTCTTACAATTGAGTGCAACCGTACATCTTATTCAATTACTTATATCAGCAAGGATGACTTAGAGGTCAGTATATGCACAGGGTAAGGGTTTCCCAGTGAGCCAGATTTTACTTTCACCAGAGTATCTATCCTGGGTGATAACATCAAACCTTCCCAGATGGCTCGGAGCTTTTGAAGGTGGTATCTTTTAGTTTACTATTTTATCTGACCTTTTTGCATGAGGTGAAAATACTTTATATATTGTATTGATCTTGTCTTTAAAGTAACTTGCAAGCGACTCACATACGTCTTGAGAGGCAGGTGGGGCCTCTGGCTTAGCAAATTCACTTTGAATAACTCCCTCATTGAATTGCCTGATTTTTCAATTCTAGAAATAGTATGGCTTCTGCGCGCCTCCTTGATCGGGTGATGGTAATTTCATATTCCCCTCTATCCTGAGGGAATTTAGGCCTGTACCACTTCCTTTCCAGTATTTTACAGTGCTTTTTTTCACTACTAAGCTCCTCTGAGTACCAGGCTGCTTGCTGTTTAGCCTGTCTGATCTTACAGACTATAGGAAGAGCCACTAAGTCAAAGGCCTTGATAAGGAAGTCATGAAAGCGAGAGACTGCCTCGTTGATATAATCAGTCTTCTGAATGTGTGGAAGTTGGAGGCTAGACTGAGAGTTCATTGAATTTACCTTCCTCCACGGTCTAACCAAGCCTATAACCCACAGTGTGGGTCGGTAATAACTCAAAGCCAATGGAATAACAGTCGGTCCATACTAAAGGCATGGGACTGTCAATTTTCAGATTAATGGAGCTAGTAAAACGTTAATCTAGGGTGTTGGGCCACCCACCTTCTGCTGCAGGCCTACCACTTCCAGGTCTGCCTGCAATTGGTTCATCTCATTGTTGGATGTATACTCTCTATAATAATGAAAAATCCCCATTGGCAAAATGTTATTTTGAAAAATGCCACCCTCTAATAATACTAATACATTTTTTTTGCTTTCATACTTATCCTAATTGGAAAAGATCTGAGACGCTTTGCCTCTGCTTACCTCTGACTTCTGTCTTAGCATATGGCTAACGACCCAGCCAAGGAGAGGGTGTCAGGTGGCCCATAGGGACATTGTCATTTTCACCAAGTTACCATGAGCACGCTGTAGCTGCCTGCTGTTTTATACATTTTACTAAACGTCTTAATTTTTTGCAATCATTTCTATGGCTGCTTTCATGAGAACTCATCGCTGTGTTCACTCTCTACATGTTCCATGGATTTTGACTGAACATTATGTGCAAGGTCTAACAACAATGCCCCTTGTTATTTTGTTCTGGCCAGACCATAGCCCTTAGACAAAACATACAAATGCAGCTGTTTGGACAACGTACCTGGGATACATGAATAGGTAGCACACACTTGGAGAGGGACTTTTCCAGGGAGAAGAACGAGACAGCACCTATGATATAGATCTACCACCTAGAGGCTAAGGTATGGGGTCAACTGACAAATCCCAGAGATCTCCTATTATATAATAATACTTCTTAGCAAGGGGAGGGATGTTAGGCACTATAGTCTTTTCTCCATCGTCTTTTTATGATATCCCCCTTCATGATATATGGACTAGCTGCTATGCTGACTGTATTGTTACTGTGCATTTTCCAGCTTGTTGTGGCACGTATACTGCATAATAGGGCACGTTAGTTAAAATAAATATTTTAAACTATTCTGTGTCTCTGTCAGATCTCACTGTGGACAAGAGTGAGAGAGAAAGGGTGTGTCTTATTACCGCGATTCCTGAGAGAAATGGGAGTGTTGTGTTCTGAGGTGTCTAATCATTTGTTTCTCTGTAAGTGAGTAAGAGAGCAAGTTAGGCATGATAGATAGTCGGTCCTGGGCTCATGGGTACTAAGGTGGTAGGAAGACTCAGTCCCTATACACCGAGGTCCCATAATCCTGCACATAGTCCTGTGTTTGTGCAGAATCCCTGCAACACCACCTGACTTGTCACTGGCTTGGCAAGTGACACAGGAGCGACAACACTCCTTGGTGTCTTCAAACATATGGGGCCAGTGAAAATGAGGAACAATGCTGTCCCAGGCCTTGCTTTGCCCACGATGTCCTGCATGGGGAATGTCATGTGCCAGGGAGAGAAGAAAATCTCTGAACTTCAGGGATATTACCAACCTCCTGGTAGCACCTGGCTTGGGGTCTCTACCTTCAGAAAACAGGAGCCCATCCTCCCAATAGTTCCTATGGGACCCACTGACATTTCTTGCTTCGTCAGCAGCAGCTTGCAGTCTGAGCTGTTCAAGAGAGGGGCAGGATTGCTGCTCCAAACTCAAGTCTGCCCTGGAAATGTCCTCAAGAACTCTGCCTATTCAGGCCCAACTTCCTCTGGAACAGTTCCTTCACAGGGACTGGGATCATCTTCCTCAGGGGACTGATCCTCACTGGAAGTTTGGGAGGAGGTTAAGTCCTTACTCTTCCTGCTCTTTCTCTTAGGAGCAATCTGGTCCATTTTTCCGGGATCCAGTTCACTCTCAGTGCTGCGCGGTTTGGCATGAGCCCTGGTGTTAGACCTGGCACCATTGGCGTGGGTCTCCCTTCCATTTTTCGCTGTTGTCTCCTCTGTTTTGACTGGTAATAGATGCTCTGGGCGCTGTGCCACTGCCATTCAATGCCACAGCGCGAATGCTCCCTGTGTAAAGATGACATGTGAATTGGTATATCCCTGATTGGCTTATTTGGTTTGCCTGTTAGTCCCTAGTAGCGTGGCCTGTGTGTGCCCAGGGCTGGTAAACCAAATGCTGCTGGTGGGCCTGCAGCGCTGGTTTGCGCCACCCACAGAAGCAGCTTGTAAAGTGTGTCTCAGACCTACCACTGCAGTGTCTGCGTGCAGTCTAGAACTGCCATCTTGGGTGAGAAGTGCACCCACTTCCCAGCCCCTGAACCTTCCCTTGGCATCATGTAAGCCACCCCTATGGTAGGGTGCATTGTATGTGTAAGGTAGGACATGCTCTGATGTGTGTAGCATGTCCTGGTAGTGAATTACACCCAATTTCGTTTTTCACTACTGTAAGGCTACCTGTTCTCCAGAGGCCAGAAAGAGAGGTTTGGCTATTACATTCTATAGTCCTAACTGACCGACAGAACATGGTAGAAAAACAAATTTAGTATGCCTGAGCTCAGAATATTAAAATACATCTTTTAGTGAAGTTTATTTTTATATTCTGTGTTTTAGAAAGTAGGTATTTTCTTGCCTAAGCCTTCCAGTGTGCTCTGCTATTATGTGTATTGGCTGTCTGGTTTTGGAGGGACAGGGCAGGCTGAGTCAGACCTGGGTTGAATAGAGAGATCTGCATTGGAGTATGGTGAGGGGTAGCTCCTGGACCTGAATAGGGCTGTGCCTGGCAAGGTGAATGCTGGCTCCACCTCCCACTGTGCGTCTGATGGCAGAGCCCCTCTTTCTGAAAGGAAGGACGCAGCCTGGTAAACAAGGTGCTCCAGGGCTCGGCAGAACTGGTTCTGGCTGGGTTCAGTGACTTGTAGCTTCTGAGAACAAAGACTTTTGGGGTATAAATATCTGTGCTGAAACCCCTACAAGGGGTATTGCTCCTGGACAACAAGAGGAACCTCTGTCCGTGTAACTGAAGGAATCTGCAGGAGAGGACTGTCCGTGTGCGCTGTTTCTTGGACTGGCCTGCAGTGATTACTAATGGACTTGGAAGAAGAGGAAA
The DNA here is from genome assembly GCF_964204655.1 of Triturus cristatus. Lineage (NCBI taxonomy): Eukaryota > Metazoa > Chordata > Amphibia > Caudata > Salamandridae > Triturus > Triturus cristatus. Next base: position 66,214,657 of record NC_140579.1, on the reverse strand, counting down.
AGGACTTTGAATGAACTTTTATTTTATCTTGATACAGCAATCACCCAAGGGCTAGAAGAGAGCTAGCCTCCTGCAGGAGTCTCGGGCACATCAGACTCCACCACCAGCCTCCTGTTTCCTCCCAGCGAGGATTTCTATCTGCAGGTGAGGCCCCTGTGAGTTCCAGGGCCTCTAGTTCTACTGTGGAGAAGAGAGTTAGCGAGCCGCCGCAGCTGAAGAGCGTAAGGAAAATCATCGCGCTGCTGCCGCCAAGTGCTCGCTACCGGAGAGCATCCCATCACACGTTTGCGGGCTGCCAAATGCTCGCTATCCCGAAGATTATCGCATTGCATGTTTGCGGGCCTCCAAGTGCTCGCTAACCAAAGATCATCGCAGCGAGTTCATCGCTTCACGACATCGCAGCGCGGACGCCGAGCGTTCGCCATTTTCATCGCATCAGGATTGTCGCACCCTCGCGGGGCGCCATTTCTTTTCATCGCAACAAGATCGCACACGCAACAGGCTCGGCGCATCATCCTCCCTTCGCGGCAAGGATTCAACGCATCGGTGGTCACGCATGAGGTAAATCATCCCTACAACTCCTTAGCGACATTTTGGTTGCTTTGCTACAGAATCCAGGTAGTTTGAGAGTAAAAGGGTCGCAGAGACCACTGCCTTGAAGTGAAATCCCTCTTTGCACACTTTGAACTATTTTTGCAGCATTTTAAGAGTAATCCTATTTTCCTAGTATTGTGGATTTTTACTGTTATTGGTCTTGTGTTAAGTCTATATATAAATATACTTATTTTTTATAACTACTTGTGTGGTGTCCCTTTGTAGTGTCCTTCACTGTGTTGCTGTGTATGGTCATAAATGCTTCACACCCTGCCTCTGAGATAGGCCTAGCTGCTCGTGCTATGTTACCACAGGGTTGAGCAGGGGTTATCAAAGGGTGTAGCCCGCTTACTCTGACTTAGGAAGAAGGGTTCCTACTTGGACAGTGGCCAGCCATTGCCAACTAGAGACCCCCATTTCTAACACCTGGTGACAGCAAATGCACTGGCACAGATACCCATAATCTCTGCATGAGTCCTGAACTCTACTATGCCCAACAGACAATCTACAGGTAGATCTGGAGACACCACAACTCCTGTAGTGCCAGTTACCCCTCCCCAGCTGGGACTCACACCTGCCAAGGAATGATCAGTCCTGACATTGTATGTGTGTGTGTGTTCTTATATAGCGCTCGACTTACCCTTGGGCATCTCGGCGCTTGCATTGGGAACCCGTCCTGGCTTTTCCCTGTGAGATAACCCATACTGGGCATCCCCAAGGTGAAAGCCAGGCATCCCGCCGCGGGGGGGGGGGGGGCCGTAGTGGAGATTAAGCAAGCTATTGCCCAGAGTTGCAGAGTGTGAACCCATGATTCGAGTAGGCACCGAAGTGAGAATTATCGAGTCCGTGGACACTTGGGCTCAGACCCTGCCTCGTCGGGAATTGAACCCTGGTCCCGGATCTGACCTCTGCTTCAGGGTATGCCTGCTCTAACCAGTGAGCCACACTTCTCCACATTGCTGGCGTTGATTACTTGGTACATCTGTCCAAGTATAATCTGTTCAGGGGACATAAGTTTTTCTGTCACCATTGTGACTCTGGACCCTGTGTCCCTGTAAGCCATAGCTTCCTTTACATTGATTAAAGGCTGTTGTCTGTACTTGCCCAAGTTACTGGGACTTCCCAGTAAGGTGGCAAGATGTATGCCACCATCACAGACTAGAACAGCCTAAGTTGGAGTTCTGACTTGGCCAGAACCCACCTCAGAACCAAAGGTTAACCCTACTAATCCCTTGGTTGCTGTACTACCACTTGAACTGGTGCTAGGGGGAGCAGTTGCCTTAGGGTCAGTGGTAGTAGGTTCCTTGGCCTTTGCACTAGCCGCATCTTTTGTCCAATGGGACTTTACCTTACAAAAGTAACACCAAGGTTTCTTTTTACCCTTCTTGGAGTTTTGGGACTCACCCCCAGATGCAGGTTTTTGGGGACCTTGAAGAGACTACTTTTTGTCTTTGACCTCTCCCCACCGTTCTCCTGTGGCTTAGAAGAATCTTGCTTCTTCTGGTCACCTCCACCACCAGGGTTTTTCTGCTTAACCCTGGTGAGGACTCATTTGTCTCCCTTTCCAAGGAGTCTTCCCTCTTGCTAGAGATGGAGGTCCCTATGGAATGATCTGAAGCATTGGACTTGGCAGAGGGGGAACTAGACCTCCTCTGCCTACTCAAACCTCCCAGGAGGAAAAAGGGGCCACCCTCTGTGCCATTGGCACTATTCCCTGGGGACTCAGAGTTTGCGAGTGTGGAGTCCCCAGACTCCTCTTGGCCATACTCTAAATTAAGGTCAGTAGGGGGGAGCCCTCCTGGCTTCTTTTCTGGAGCCTCCCCACCCACATTTTCCTGCTCCTCGGTCCCACCAGGATTCTGGTCATACTGGTGAAGTAGCTCTAAGAGGTACTTTGTAGTTACCTGCTGTAGGAGAGTAGGATCTGCACTTATGTTGCCCCCACTTTTTTTCTGATGTTAACACTGGTTTCTGGCTATAGTCTGGCTGGGTCCCTGCTAATCAGGGCCCCAGTCTCTCTGTTCTCCCTAAACAACTTGGTGTGCATATTAGATGCACTAGTGATTGGATACTGTGGTGCCTTATGAGCCCCTAGTATATGGTACCTTAGGTACCAAGGGCATAGGTACTTCACAGGCCTACCAGGGGCTGAAGCATGTATTATGCCACCCCTAGGAAGCAGACTAAATCTGACACCACAGGCCAGCTACTGCAGCCTGGGTGAGGTAGTGTTAGCACTCCTCACTGAGGTATGGGTTCCCTATATCTCACCATACACTCACATATAAACCTATCAGTCACCCCTAAGGCAGGCCCTGTCAATCCTGAGGGCAGGGTGCTTGGTTTACAATGTGAGGGGGTGCCTCTGCATGAGCAGGGCCCCTCTGCAGCTGGCAGAGTCTATTCTCTGTGGCTGTTTGTGGATGAGGTTAAACCATATACTCTTAAGTGCATTATAACCTGCCGGTAAATGCTAACTTTGGAATGACTGCATCAAAACATGTCATGTTTGGTGTCAAACAACTTGGATTCATACCCCCACACCAGTAACTGGTGTGGGAGTATGATCCCACCCTTCTAGAGGGGAAGACATGTACCTACTGTGGAAACACGGTAGAAATCTCAAAGAGCCTGGCATCACAAAATGGATGCCACCAGCACAGACGCTGGGCTGCCCTCCTGCTGCTGACTAAAATTTGCAGTGGAGTAGGCCCAACAATAGGCATCCTGTCATAGGGAGGTGTAACCACCTTCCAGGCAGGATTTAGTGTATTGGGGCTGGGTGGGTGCACTCCTAGAGTGCTTTGAAGTCCTGCACTGGGGGGGCAGTAGGCTCCTCTGTGCATATGCCAGCTCAAACCGGTTCAGGGGCTACCTGCCCCAGCTCTGGCGCGAAACTGGACAAAGGGAAGTGGGTGTAACCACCCACTCCCCTGACCCTCCCATAGGAGTGGTCACAGAGCTAGTCCCTCCCTTTCCTTTAGTATAAGATAGGGAAACCTTGCCATTGCAAATTAGATATCCCTGGACGACGCTCTACAAGAAGAATCCTGGCCCTTCGACGTTCCACTACCTTTGGAAGACAGAAGAATCTCCCTTGGAGTCAAGGAGTGACTCCCCTGCTTGGCAGGCACCAAAAACTTGAATCAACGGTCGCAAACTTTCCCGCTCCCGCTGGAGTCCAAAGTCCCTGCAGCCCCGGAAGTGGATTTCCTGACTTCTTGACGGCCATTGTGAGTCCCCAGCAAAGCTGAGGCGAGTGGAGCCCACGAGTGACGAGGAACAGCAATACCCGGGTACCGTGCACTATTGTCGAGTGCAACCCCTTCACGACGTTCTACGAACTTGTGCATTGGACCACGTGTGGTCCAAGCCTCCAGCAGGATTTCCCTCGAAAATCAGAGGCCTACCTCGTCCCGAGTGACCGTGGGCTCCTGTGAAGCGAATCCTCACGAGGCGTCTTCGTGATTCCTTGCCCGTTGGCTTGTGGGTCCTCTGAAGACTTTCTCATAGACCAAAGGGCTCCCCTGGTTGCTCCAGGCCTGCCCTGACTTACCCTCGCTGGGTGAGTCCCTCAGACCTTGCTGGTCTGCACCGCTGATTTTCTTCACTTTCCACGAGACTTGCTGTTGCCAAGGCTTCTTGGCTCCAATCCGGTTGCCAACACCTCAGTAAGCTGCAGACTTCGTGGGACACTCTGAATCCAGCTCCTGGTCATCATCGACGCCTCCTGGACCTCGTGGCAGAAGAGTCAAAACACCCTTGATCGCCTGAAATCACCCGACTTCCGTGGACATCCATCTTCCTGGCCCCGGGTCACTGGCAAGTGACTGTGAAAACTGTCCCTTCTGCTTTCAGGTCTTCTTCATCCTGAATCCAACCTTGGATTCCACCGGACACTTCTCCAGACTTCACAAGCAGCAAAACTTCTTCGGCTTCCATTGAAAATGACGACGCGACCCGACACCTATGCACCTGGCTTCCCTGGGTGAGGTAACTCATGCACTCCGGTGCTCCTGTGGGTGTTGGCCCTCAAACTACTTACCTTGTAAGTGGCTTGCTTGTAGACTCTCTAGAAGTATCTTTAAACTTTAAAAATCCAACTGCGACTTGCTCCATTGAAATCAATAGGAAACCCGCGGCTGTGTTCTCACACTGCACACGTCTCCCGTGGGTCCTTTACTTACCTGCCTTGGTTGGATTAGTGAAACCCCAGCGATTCTACAGGCCCTAGGCCTTGTCCCCTTGCAAGTCGACATTCCTAAACCTCTTTTTTAGTATATGGTCTGGTACGCCCCTCGGGCCCCAGCCATATTTGTGCTTAACTTATTGTGAAACGTTGATATTTGCATATGTTCCTGACTTCTAATCTCATAAAGAGATTAGTAGAGTGTATCTAGTAATAAATACATATATATTTGATATATATATATACCTGTGTGGTGTCCTTTCATTTGGTAATTCAAGAGATTATAAGGTAAAACAAGCTGCTTTACATTCCTCTGAGACTTAGCCTGAAGGCTGCTCTCCACAGCTACCACTAAGATAGCTTTCTTGAAAAAGTTGTCTTAAACCTATCTACCATAAGAGTCGAATTGGACTGGTGCAAGGTGGCCACTATAACTAGTGACCTGCATATGCCAGGCCAACTTCTCACACCTGCCTTTATTCTTCTAAGGCTACACAGGGTCCTTAGTTCCTGGCACTTCAGACCACTGTACTTAGCAGACTGGAGTACACTGAGATCCCCAACTAAAGACATGGTGACTAGGTGTAGTGCATTGTTGCACCTACCTACCCTAGGGGAAACTAAACTTTTTAAGATTTGAGAAACGGTTGTGCTAGACCCTTAACAACCAATCTAAAAGTTCAGTAGAACTTATTTTGTCTATAAAATATTTTATGTGCCTAATGCTAGTGATGGTTTTTCAATTAATTAACATCTAGATTAGGTGGTAAAACAATGCAGGCTTGAATCCCAACCGCTGCACACCAATGTAGGAGGCTGGCTTAGTATATGGTGCTCACTTATGTAAGTGTAGCACCCTGCATTAATCCGAACAACCCTTATGATGATTTTAGTGGTCTTAGACAACCGTAGAAAGCTCTTTAAGTGGTAGCTGTGAAGAGCAGCTTTCAGGTTTAGTCCAGAAGGAGTGTAAAGCAGCTTGTTTTACCAGTACTTAATCTTATAGTATAGGTTAAGTGAAAAAGAACCACACAGTGTAGTTATAAAAATATATATTTATTATAAACACTCACCAACACATTGCAATATCTCCTACCCGGAGAAATAACCACAATACACACAATACTTTAATAACAGAACACGCAAGTAGCACAAATACACAGTGCTGTCCAGGGGGAGACCAAATCATATACCAAAATAGTGGAATGTGAACCAGGACCTAAGATGAGACTGGACCCAGAAGCCGTAGAAGTGCGGGGGACCCAAGGAACCACCCAAGGTAAGTACCCAGGAACCCCACTGAGGCAGAGTGGGAACACAACCGTGTGCTCAATACAAGTCAATGGGTAAGTCGCGGTTGCAGTTTTTTCGGAACGGCCCTTCCCAGAGGACACTGAAGAAACCCAGTGCAAGATGGAAGGTTGGAGAGTAACCCCACCCGTGGATACCCCGGGAACCAAGATACCTACACCAGGGAAGCCGGGTGCATCAATCAATCAATTAATCAATCAGGGGTTTATAAAGCGTGCTACTCCCCCGTGAAGGTCTCAAGGTGCTGGGGGGGGGGGGGGCAGGAGCAGCTTCGGATCAGTCGAAGAGCCAGGTCTTGAGGTCCTTCCTGAACGTGTGCAGAGTCGGGGAGCGTCTGAGGTTCACAGGGAGCTCGTTCCAGGTTTTGGCTGCGATGTAGGAGAAGGCTCTCCTGCCTGTTCTGCTTCTGCGGATGCGGGAGATCTCTGCCAGGGCGAAGTCGGTGGAGCAGAGGTTCCTCGTGGAAGGATACTCTCTCGTTGAGGTATTTGGGTCTGATGTTGTTGAGGATTTGTAGGCGTGGGTGAGGAGTTTGAAAGTGACCCTCTTCTCGACGGGGAGCCAGTGGAGGTCTCGTAGGTGTTGGATCATGTGTTCGTGACGGGGTGTCCCGAGGACGAGTCTGGATGTGGCGTTCTGGATGGTTTGGAGTTCGTGTAGAAGTGTTCTGTTGATTCCGGCGTACAGGGCATTGCCGTAGTCCAGTCTGCTGGTTATGAGCGCGTGGGTGACCTGCAGTTGGGGGGGATCCATTTGAAGGTCTTGCGGAGGATGCGCAGGCAGTTGAAACTGGTGGAAGTAACGGCATTGATCTGGCAGTTCATGGAGAGGGAGGAGTTGAGGATGATGCCGAGGTTTTGTGCGTGATCTGTAGGGGTGGGTGGATTCCCGAGTGCGGAGGGCCACCAGGTGTTGTCCCAGGCGGAGGTGCAGGGTCCGAGGATGAGGACCTCGATCTTCCCTGAGTTGAGCTTCAAACAGCTGTCTTTCATCCAGGCTGCCACGTTCTTCATTCCTTCCTGAAAGCAGAGTCTGGTGTCTTGGGGATTCTTGGTGAGGATGAGCTGGGCGTCGTCTGCTTAGGATACAATGCTGAGCCCATGCTGTCTGATGATGGCGGCAAGGGGGGCCATGTAGATGCTGAAGAGCGTGGGGCTGAGCGATGATCCATGGGGTACTCCGCAGTTGATATCGGTGGGTTCGCAGAGGAAGGGAGGGAGTCTGATCCTCTGGGTTCTTCCTGAGAGGAAGGATTGGATCCAGTTGGGGGCGGCTCCTTGTATCCCCGCGTCGTGAAGTCTGGTTGCGAGTGTGCGAAGTGAGACGGTGTCGAAGGCTGCGCAGAGGTCTACAAGGATGAGGGCCGCAGTGTGTCCCTGGTCGAGTGGCATGCGGATGTCATCAGTGGCGGCGAGGAGGGTGCTCTCGGTGCTGTGGTTGCTGCGGAATCCCGACTGGGAGGCGTCCAGGATAGCGTTCTCTTTGATGAAGAAGGTCTGCTGGGCATTTACGAGTCTCTCTGTGACTTTAGCCACGATGGGGAGGAGAAAGATGGGCCTGTAGTTTTTCAGGTCTGTTGAGTCGGCCGTTGGTTTCTTGAGGAGGGGTTTAACCTCCGCCCGTTTCCAGTTGTCTGGGAAGATGCCAGACATAAACGAGGCATTGATGGTCCATCCCAGTTCGGGTGCAATGGCGGCCCTGTGGAATATGTGTGGTGGGCAGGGGTCCGTTGGGGCTCCTGAGTGGGTTTTCTTCATGGTCGCGGTGATGTGTTCGACGGTGGCAGGATTGATGGTTGGTTTATCGGCTGCGTTGGGGGATAGGGGGGGGGGGGGGGGGGGTTGCCGGCATCTGTTCGCTGAAGTTGTCGTAGAGGACCTTGATCTTCAGATGGAAGTAGGAGCTGAGCTTGTCGCAGAGTTCCTGGGAAGGTGTGACGTCCGTGGATTCGCTGGGGGGTTTTGTGAACTGCTGTATGACGTTGAACAGTTCCTTGGCGTTGGTCTGGACTTTGTCTCTTATGAAAGCCCGTTTGGTGTCTCTTATGCGTATTCCTTCAGGGAGCTCTAGTGGTTGTTCTGTGCTTCCGTGGTTTTCTGGTTTCGGCAGGTTTTCTCTAGGCATCTGCAGGAGCGTCTGGTTCTTGCAGTTCCGTGGTTTAACCAGACGGCCTTCAGAGGGTGTTGTTTGGCGGGGTGGCGGAGGGGTGCGAGCTTGTCGGCGCAGTGGGATATCCAGCGGTGAAATCCATGGCTGCGGAGTTGGTGTCGGTCGTGGCGCTGGGGTGGTCTTGGAGGAGGGTGGTGTTGAGGGGTTCCTCTGTGACCTTGCTCCAGTTCCTTCGTGGCGGGCGAGGGGCGGGCTTGGATGCGGAGGCAGTGTTGAAGGTGAAGTGGACGCAGCGGTGGTCCGTCCAAAGGGGCTGGGTTGTGTGGCTGAAGTGGACGTTTGTCTCTCCCGCGAAGATTGGGTTGAGGGTGTGTTCTGCTCTGTGAGTGGGCGTATTGACCAGCTGCTTAGTCCGAGGTTGTCGAGGAGATTGGTGCAGTCAGGGTCGTTGCAGTTGTCGAGGTGGAAGTTCAGGTCCCCGAGTAGAATGTAGTCCATGGAGGTGATGGCGTGGGGTGCGGTGAGCTCGGCGATGGTAGTAGCGGACTGGGTGCGAGGTCCCGGTGGTCTGTCGATGGGGTGCCACGTAGCGTGGTCCTGGGGCCGGTCTGGAAGTGGAGGTGTTCTGTATTGGAGGGGGAGTCACTCGTGCTGGATGTGGCGAGTCGGAGGTGGGTCTTGTGTGCGATGGCGAGTAATCCTCCTGGGCGGTGAGGTCGGTCCTTTCTCTGGATCTTGTAGCTGTCAGGGCTGGCAGTGGCGATGTCAGGGCCGGAGGTGGTATTGGTCCAGGTTTCCGTGAAGAAGGAGACATCGGACGAGTGAGTGTCGATCAGGTCCCAGATCTCTACAGCGTGTCGGTGCAAGGAGCGCACGTCGAGGAAGAAGCATGTCAGGGTTTCAGCGGTGCGTGCATCAGGCGGGCCTTCGGTGGTTGTGAGGGCTTTGTCGATGGCGAAGGATCTGAGGCAGGATCTGCAAGAGAACTGTCCATGGATGGTGTTCGGTGAGGAACTTTCGCAGTCAGTGTGTCTTCCGGGATTGAGTGTGTGGAGGATAGTGGTATCGTAGCGGTAGGGTCTAGGAGAGACAGGGTTTCTGGTGCTGGTCACGGACGGGCGCAGATGGGCTTGCCTTAGGCGCGCCTTCGGCATGCCAGCCGGGCGACCACACAGTGGCCGCCATTAAGTAGGGGAGGGAGGCGGGACTGGAGGTGGGGAGGCAGGAGCGGGGGCTGTGTTGGTGGGAGGGGCCGCAGGGGCAGCAGCGGCGGGAAAAAGGCTACCTGAAAATAGACTGTGGAGTAAAAGAAATACACTTTAAATGAAGTACAAGAATAACTTTAAATTACTAAAACGAGTCTCCCAGCAAAAGTCCTGAGAAGGCCAGGAGGAGAAAAGTACACTGAGCGGAGGAGGCGGGCTGCCGATTCGAACCCAGAAGGCGGGAAGGCTCTGGAGCAGAGGCGAGTGTTGCTGCAAGCGGAGCTGCTGGGGAGAGTGCTGGCTTGGACCGGAGGTCTAGGTATCACACACGCTCCCCCGCAGCGGCCGCCATTAAGTAGGGGAGGGGGTCGGGACTGGAGGTGGGAGCGGGGACTGTGTTGGTGGGAGGGACCGCAGGGGCAGCAGCGGCGGGAAAAAGGCTACCTGAAAATAGACAGTGGAGTAAAAGAAATGCACTTTAAATTAAGTTCAAGAATAACTTTAAAATTACTAAAATGAGTCTCCCAGCAAAAGTCCTGAGAAGACCAGGAGAGAAAAGTACACTGAGCAGAGGCGGCGGGCTGCCGATTCGAACCCAGAAGGCGGGAGGGCTCTGGAACAGAGGCGAGTGTTGCTGCAATCGGAGCTGCTGGGGAGAGGGCTGGCCTGGACCGGAGGAGCGAAGTGACGTCGGAGACCTCCGTAGACCACAATGGAGGACTTTAGTGAATATGCCGCTGGCGAAGAAGGCGAAAGAGTCCGGTGTAACCCAAAGGTGGATTTAAGTTGAGAGGTACCTGCAAGCAGAGGGGACATAGTCTATGCCACTCAGGAGTGAACAGGAGGCACAGAAGACGAATGCCCACTGATGTCAGACATGCAGGAGAGTTGACAGTGCCCTTGCAGTTGCAGCTGTGCGGACCAGGCAACGCTGTGGAAGACCAGGAGCCGTTCAAGAGCTGTCCCACGTCGGATGCCAAGAGCCAGGGGGTCAGTGTCCTGCAGGGGTACCAACAAGCCTTGGCAATACAACAAACGTAGCAGTCGAAAAAGGTGCAATGTCGGGACAAGAATGTGCAAGGGACTCACCACAAGCAGGTAAGTCAGAGCTGGCCCAGAGCAAGCAGGGGAGCCCACTGGAGCCAAAGAAGACTCTCAAGAGGACCCACAGGCCAAAGGCACAGGAGTGGCAAGAGGACCTCGAGCAACTCACCAAAGAATGTAGGCCCACGGTGCAGAGGTTGCGGTGCGGACGAAGATCTTGGTTGCAAGAGATGCTTAAGGTTGGAGCGCGAAGATCTCTGGTGAAGACAGTCAACAAGCCTTGGCAACGGCAAGTCGACACATGCACAGGGGTACTGCTCCAGCGGTTCGGACGAGGGATACAGGCTTCAACCTTGCTGTGAAGACAGTGCAGGCCTCGAGGGAGTTGCAGAGCCACCACCTGTGTTGCTGAACCTTTCGGAGTCTGTAGGAGCTCAGGAACAGTAGACCAGCCAGCTTCATTGCGATGCCTGCAGATGCAGGGATGCGACTCCTTCACTTCAAGGGAGATTCCTTCGGGTGTCTAGGATGTCCATAGGCCTGTAGAAGAACCTGTATGAAGCACAGGCGCAGAACGCAGAAGACTGGCAGGACTACAAGATCAGGACCAGCACTAGTCTTCCCAGGTGCAGTCTCTGTTCCAAAAGGGAAGTCCAGCGAAGTCCAAAATGCCAAGACGGTTGAAGATAAAGTGGTTTTGGATCTAAATCTTGTCCCACGACGAATCTAAGGAACCACCCACAGGTAAGCCCTTAAGTACCCTAAGGAAAGGGTAGGGATGATTCCAGGGTTACTCCCACAGGATGGGCTGTCCTTTGTCCAGTTTCACGCCAGAGCTGGAGCTAACGGCTCCTTGAAATGGTTCCAACGGGAGTATACAAGGAGGTTACGCAATGTGCCCTTCAAATCAGTCTAGTGGCGCTGGCAAGTGCCCCCACCCTGTCCCAATACACTAAGTCCTGCCTGGGAGGTGGCCACAACTCCCTGTGACAGGAAACCTATTGTCCTGCCTTCCCCTGCTCGAGCTTGGCTGAGCAGCAGGGGGGCAAATGGGGTCTCTGGTCAGCAGTATAGGAAGCTGGCTCTGTATATACTACACCAAAATGAGGTATAAAGTGCAGAGTCCAGTGGAACCTCCAAAGGTAGGCAGAGGTAAAAGTAGATAACACCTTACTCTCTATTTGTGGTAGTGTGGGCGAGCAGCAAGGTTTTATCAGAGGGCAGTGTTAAGCATTTGTGGTACACAGCAAATGATGTTACACACTCAAAAACAAATATTATTTAATTATTTTATTTCTAGAACCAAGCCTGGTGCAGGTAAGTGAAATAATACTTTGCAAAATCTTATGCAGTTATTTACAGTTGAATGCAGGCTCAAATGCAATTGGTTGAATTACAGTTAAGTCAACAGTTCGAAATTACTTTCCAGTTACTTTACAGATTACTGTGCACATTACTTTTTAAGTTACTTTTGCTAATCAGTGTGATATCCCTAGATATCACACTGCACTCTGAGACATCTCCTGGACAAAAGGTAAGTAATTCACTTTTAGTACATTTGTAGTTGTTCACGTTTTCATACAAACCAACTTAGAACAATTTTCAAGAAAGGCAGTCAATGCAATCCAATGGGAGGAAATGGAGTTATCGGTTTACAGGGAAGTATTTGGTTATGGGAGTTGGATTCCTGGGATTAGAACCAGGGTTCCCCCCAGGTTCGAGGATGCACTCTCAGAACACCGTCAGCGGCACTAGGGCGGCCAGGTGTAGAGTGCTAAGGCCCAATGTTATCCAATGTGGGATAGGGGGCTGCCAGTTGGTGGCTGCTCACGAGCAGGCCACAAGGTTGTAGGAGCAAAGCTCCAGGTGTTAGGCTCAGGGCAAAGGGGGATCCGAGTCAGCACCCAAAGTAGACCACAGCCGCACAGGGGTGGCGGGTGCAGGGTGCTGTTTTGGCATTGGGTGCCCTGTTGATTTCAATGGGGATTCTCCGGTTGCAACTAACACTGCAGACTTGGGGACGAAGATCTTCTGGAGGTGACTACCGGTTGAAGACGAAAGTTGGGATGCCTGAAGATGTCGTCAGTTGGGCCACCCCGTAGGATGTCGGGTGCAGGGGTGTCTTTAGCTGTCGGATTTTCTTACCAGCTCCGGTCGCGATCAGGGGGACCCTCCAGAAAGGGGATGCAGGCGTCGATTGGAGATTCGAGGCAGGTCAGAGATCAGCAGATCTCAGGTCAGGATCCCCGGGGAGACCTCCTTGTGGTGATGGGCCACTTGAACTCAGGCCGTGGTGGTCGGGTGCAGACGCGCTGATTTGGCCGGAGCCAGAGTTGTGGGTGAGCAAATCCGGTGCTCACGGGGAGACAAAGTCTTGGTTTGGGAAAGTAGGGCAGATCCTCCAGGTTCTTGGGGGCTGCAGGACACATCGGGATTTCACTGGAGCAGGTTCGAGGTGCAGACAGGCCAATAGGGCTGGGGCCAAGTCAGTGGGTGTTCTCCTTTTCTTAGTTCAGCCTGGCTTCTTTGGTCCTTCTTCTTTTCTTCTTGGTGAGTTCTTGTCTGAGGAGGAAGGGTTCGGGGGTTGCCCCTAAATACTAGATATAGGGGCGTTACAGGTAGGTAAAGGTCACGACCAGTGGGTCCCTTCCTTGGGATGGGTACACCCCCTATTATGCCACCCTCCAGTGGAAGGGGGCATAGGCCTCTCTCTGGTTGGCTGGGTTCCCCCATTTGCAAGATGGCAGGGACAGAGTTGTGCTTCACCTCGCCTCCCCCACCTGAGTGGTGGGGTTGGCAAAGGTGGGCATTTCTTCCTTCCTCACTTGGTTTTCCCGCCAATTCTCCCGCCCAAAGTGGGGTTCAGAACCGGTGGGGGCCAGTTACTGGAAGCAGCAAATGGCTGGGGTAGCTCACAAAGGCGGCAAGCCTTTGAAGCTTCCCCTTCGTGGACCCTGCCCAACCTGGGGGAGGAGGCTTGGCACCTCGTCCCAGGATGTGCATTGTTCCAGACCCCCGACAGCGGCAGGCTCTCGAACCAGGGGTCCAGAAACCTGTCTGGTGGTGGCAGCCTGCGAGCAGCCACTCAGCCAGGACACTAGACTTACGTTGTTTTTCAGGGGGCATCTCTAGATGCCCACTGTGTGCATTTTTCATTAAATCCCACACTGGCATCATTGTGAGTTTAATGTGCTGAGAAGTTTGATACTTCCCAGTTTTCAGTAAAGCCATTATGGTGCTGCAGAGTTCGTAATGATAAACTCCCAGTACCATATACTCCTAAAGGCATTACTGCATTTACAATGTCTAAGAATTGGTTTAGACACTGTAGGGGTACAGGGCTCATGCACCTGTACCCTCACCACTGGTATAGTGCACCCAGCTAGAGAAGTGGCTGACCTATGACAGGGCAGTGCGTTGTAGGCATGGCACACAGGGATGTGCCATGTCGACTCTTCACTTTGTTCTGCACCAAAAAATGTAGCCTGCAATTGGTGTGTGTGTGTGTGTGTGTGTGTGTGTGTAAAGGTACAGGGCTTCTAAGGGTGGCACAATGAGTGCTGCAGCCCTTAGAGGCCTTCCCTGGCTAAAGTGCCCTTGGTACCTATGGTACCATTTACAAGGGACTGACATGTGGCCAAAGAATGCCAACTGCGTTTTGTTTTAAAGCAGTTTAGGGAAAGAACATAGGCCCTGGGTACCTGGTTGGCAGGAACCCAGGGCACACTCAGGCAAAGTACATCAACAGTTTGGCAAAAAGTAGGGGTGACCATGCAAAACGAGGGCACTTTCTTATAAGCAGCAGCCATAGTTTGCTGTCCGGTTCTGGAAGACTGGTACCAGGAGGACTGAGGGCCTCCTGAGGAGTTTTACAGTGCATTGAATCAGCATTTACGGTGTTGGGGGTATGATTTCAATATGTTTGATACCAAACACAACAGGGTTCATTACAGCCAGTTTAGAGTTAGTCATCGCGTAATAACGCATGGCTTCTTCAGCTGTTGTGTCCCTGTGTACAAACAGGAGGCCAGTCAGCTGGCCCTTGGAGTCCCTTGACTTTGGTTGGGCTCTGGAGACAACTTCTTCTTGCCCTTCCCAGTTTTTTGTATGAATGCGCAATGAGAAGACCGGTTACGCGGCCGGATCCCAAATAAGACGCGTCAGAGTAAGGACCAGACAGACTCTGGGGAATACAGCTCACAACTGAAGAGACTGCTCGGAAAGCAGTCTAAAACTACTGGCACTAATCCAATAACACAGCAGGGTAAGAACATTACATTTCAACTAATAATTTTTTTCCATTTTGGCCATTAGACACTCGACTCACATTGAGTTGTTTCAATCCATAGCAAATAGCCATCTGCTTAGTTTAATTTCTATTTTTTTAAAAATCTTCCCCTTTTTGGACAGCTGATACTCGACCCCCACAGAGCGTTCTTCATTTATGTATAGTAGTCTGCGTAACCTAACCAAAAAATCATTTTCACTCTGGACATCCGACATTCGACTCCAACCATATTGTTTTGTAGCATATAGCCATGTAGCCATTCACGAGAGTGAGTTGCTGACTACATATGCTAATCATCACTCGTACGAAAGATTTCTCAGGGTGAGCGTCAATTAATTTTATGACAATCTCTAAAGATGTGACTTAATTGTACACATAAAAAGTCAATATAGACTAGCATCAACATAATTTGAACACCCAAACTAGAACCCACTACGGGACACCTGCGTAACTGCATATAACCACAAACAATCAATAGGTATGGTAGGAATCTATTCATGCCACGTAGGGGAGTGGTGCAAGAAATCTATGCTTTAACATGTTTTTCAATTCTTCAACACCCATGTCAACATTTCCAGGTCACTTGTTCTCTTGTCTATTAGAGACTGTATGCGTCCTTGGATTGTACCCACTCCTATACCCTTTGGTTAGACCTGGTATCTTTTAATTATTGATCAATCATCTTCCTTTCACCTCTTTTTCTGTCTTGGAGCACTCAAATATATCGGCTCCATGTGACATACATATGTCTATGGATCCATATCTCTATGAACACTATGACACAAAAGGTGGCACAGCATGAACTTAGAGTGCAAATGACTATTAATAAGTATGCTATGTTGTTTACAGATACAGGACTTGTTGGGCTAATGTGTGGCTTCCTTATGAAGGCTTCCAGCCGAAACGCGCGTAGAGGAATGAATTATATAACCTATGATTGACAAATCCGTCTGACTAAGGAGGAAGACAATACTCCCTAGTGATTGTTTAAATTTTAGAACACAAGGCCCGTGATCTAAATTAATTTCTATGAACATTACATTATCAAGCTTTTGAGAGTTCATAAAGATAAGCATGTTAAAACTATGCAAGTCTATGACTATATACTGTATGGAAGGATGATTGTTTGTACGACTAATTATTATTAAAAATAATCAGGATGATTTTTTAGATGATATTTAAATCGCTGTTATACATTTAAAGTTATATAAAAACATAATTTTGATAAATAAATGCATGAAATGTGAGTCAAGCTGTTTCTCTGATCATTTCAATCGATGCCCCAATAGTGCGAAAATGGAGTTAAATCCATGTTAAAACATATAGTTGCCTAGGATCTTTTGTAAACAATTTGACAACTTCTTTTAAGCAGGATACAGCAGACACAGTCCCTCTCCTCTGCTTGCTAGCAGGTGCTGTCCGCGACAGTGCAGTAGGGCAGTCCTTCTTCCAGTTGACATCTGAGTTTGGGATGCCCTACTTCTGCTCAGAAAATCTCAGGGCAGGATGCTGTTGGTGGCCAGTGGCTACCAGGTTCCCTCCCACCTGATGATCATGCACCATTTTGCCCACTTCCAATATGGCAGGGACCATTCTCCCAGCTCGTGGAGCTCCCTAGCCCAGCCAAGAGGG
The DNA here is from genome assembly GCF_964204655.1 of Triturus cristatus. Taxonomy (NCBI): domain Eukaryota; kingdom Metazoa; phylum Chordata; class Amphibia; order Caudata; family Salamandridae; genus Triturus; species Triturus cristatus. Next base: position 66,198,285 of record NC_140579.1, on the reverse strand, counting down.
GTGGCTACCAAGGGAGCTACATGCCCCTGGAAAACCAGTTTGGCAACTGGCTTCCCCTTTCCTTTCCCTAGTGCCAGTCCGTCTGCCTGAACAATGGGCAGCCGCTCTCCTAAGTCTTACCATTTGCCCGTCAAAGGTAGTTTCTCCTTTAAAGCTTGCCTTTTGGGCCGACACCTGTGTGGCTTCCTGCAGGTGGGAGGTGAAATCTCCTTTCATAGCAGGCTCCCATTGTATCCTTCTTGTCGTTAGCATGTCTCCCCACGAGGGCAGAAAGCTGTCTCAGCGACAGGACCCAGTGAGCAACCACTATGGGCACAGGGGACTAAAGGCAACAAAGTGGCAACTTTGCTAAAGTTGCACAATGCAACGTGTTACATTAATTTCGACCTGAGAATCAAGTCTGGCTTAATGTAACAAATTGTTTGATAACTTGGATTACTCACCGTCGCACCGTTCCAGAGTTTGCGTAGCTGAGGGGTCAGGGTGTAATTCTATACTCACCAATTAGGCGACCAAGCTTTTCCACAGTAAAAACAACAGTTTTATGTTTTTACTATCACAACATGTGAAATTACACATTCTGCCCGTTGCATATGTTGCACACTGCCTGAGGACTCAATAGGCCTGCCATAGGGGTGACGTACACATGTACAAGGGGGATGTCTGACTTTGCCATTACTTTAAACAGCAAAGTGGGCTAGCAGGTTAAACTGCTCTTCCAGCCTGAGAATGGCGGGCTAGGAGTCTTGTTTTACTAAGATCACACAACCAGTGCTGTATTAACTTGCATGCCCTGGGTGCCATTTACTCAGGATTTACAAGTAAGTTAGCTTAGCCATTTGGGTAAGAGCTAATTACATACCAGTTAAAGGATAAGGGTGCAGGCTCTAAGGTCTGGTTAACAGGCCTCAGTGTACTCTGAGTCAATAAACCAGCAGAATCAGTCCAAAAACTTGGGGGTGACCACACAAAACGAGGCATTTTCTTTCAAGCGGTATTCTGGATACATTGTAGTTGATTGAGTAGCTTAGAAGGTTAGCCGATCTAGTAGGTGTTGTCATAGTCAATCCTTGAGGATTGATGCTGTAGGCCTGTGTTTAAGAGACATTACTTTCAAGCATTTCCTCAATAATTTAAGCTGATACAATAGGATATCATTGAATTGAACTGCTCTTCATGTGATAGTTATTTATCTAGCTTAAAGCTCAGACAATTAAGCACCTACAAGGGTTCAGGGGGGAAGGAAAGCCAAGATTATCAGGCCAGAAGTTAGCCATTCAAGAAGATACACTAACACAATCAAAAGATCAGTCTTCTGGGTTCAGTTTGAGCTTATTATGTCTCATGCATAACTGAACGGCAGAGAAACAGGGGTTAAAATGATTGAGTTTCTTTCACAGGATGATTAAGCTAAAACACAGCTGTGTCATCTGCATAAGACATCAAGACACATACAAACTAAGCCAAAAGGAACGAATCAAGAAATTTAAAGGAAGTGCATAATATTAAACAAAATAGGAGACAATGATGAGCCCTGCTCTCTGGAACCCCATGAGTGACCTTTCTCTTCTTGGATACTCAACGGAGGAGACATTCCTTCTGCACACTACACAACAGCTCCCTGTCTAGTGTTTTTGAAGCCTGTATGTACCTGAAGAATTGCAAATGTATAATAATCCTGACTTATAAAGTGCATACATGTTTCAAGGTGCTGGGGGCCATCTGGATGATTAAGTGAGCTACTGCCCGGAGTCGCATGATGCTGAGCTGCAGCCGGCGATCAAACTGTGATCCCCGCACTCCGGAGTCAGTCGCTGTGGCCGCTGTGCCACACCTCTACCTATGTGCATGGTTAAACTCCCCCTTCAAATCTGAGAATGTTTTGATGCCAGCTGACCATCTCCCACATATACCAAATGCGATATACCTATAGTATCCCATCTTTTAAATCATTATAGTTGCTGCAGGTTGCGGTGTAAAACCGAGCCCCATAATGACATTTCTAACATTAGGACATTCTGTCGATCTGTTCGCTTAAATGCCACATTCACCACTTCTCTGGTGCCGCCTGGCATAGTTGTCAGAATACTTACATCCTTTAAATGAAGCACTGAGATCAATTAATCAATCAATCAAATAATTTGTAAAGCGCACTACATACCCGCAAGGGTTTCAAGGCGCTGAGGGTGCTGTTGCTACTGGTCGAACAGCCAGGTCTTGAGTTGTCTCCTGAAGGTTAGAAGGTCTTCGGTTTGTCTTAGGATGAGGGGGAGGGTGTTCCAGGTCTTGGCGGCGCGGTGGGAGAAGGATCTGCCACCGGCTGTGGTTCTACGGATGCATGGGACGGTAGCCAGGGAGAGATCTGCGGAGCGGAGTTTCCTATTGGGTACGTAGAAGGAGAGTCGACTGTTGAGATAAGCTGGGCCGGTCTTGTGGAGTGCCTTGTGTGCGTGGATCAGGAGCTTGAAGGAGATTCTTTTGTCGACAGGGAGCCAGTGCAGGTTCCTCAGGTGGGGGGTGATGTGGTCGCGGCGCGGGAAGTCGAGGATCAGGCGTGCAGAGGCATTCTGGATTCTTTGCAGTCTGTTGATGAGCTTGGTCGGGGCTCCGGCGTAGAGGGCATTTCCGTAGTCGAGTCTGCTGCTGACAAGGGAATGGGTGAATGTTTTCCTTGTGTCTGTCGGGATCCATCTGTAGATCTTGCGGAGCATACGGAGGGTGTTGAAGCAGGTGGAGGAGACAGCGTTGACTTGTTTGGTCATGGTGAGTTTCGAGTCGAGGATGACTCCCAGGTTGCGTGCGTGATGATGGGTGCGGGGGGTGTCCCCAGCAACGCGGGCCACCAGGAGTCGTCCCATGCTGAGGGGTTGGGCCCGAGGATGAGGATCTCCGTCTTGTCTGAGTTCAGCTTGAGGCGGCTATTCTCCATCCAGTCGGCGACGGCCTTCATTCCCTGGTGGAGGTTGGATTTGGTGGTGAGGGGTCCTTGGTGAGGGAGAGGATCAGTTGCATGTCGTCGGCGTAGGAGATTATGTTGAGGTCGTGATGTCGGGCGATGCGTGCGAGAGGCGCCATGTAGCCGTTGAACAGCGTTGGGCTGAGGGAGCATCCCTGCGGGACGCTGCAGATGATCTCGGAGGCTTCGGAACGGGGGAGGCAGACTCTCTGGGTTCTGCCGGAGAGGAAGGAGGAGGTCCAGTCCAGGGCCTTGTCTCAGATCCCTGCGTCGTGGAGTCGTGTGCGTAGTGTGCGGTGGCAGACGGTGTCGAAGGCGGCGGAGAGGTCCAGAAGGATGAGGGCCACCGTCTCGCCGTTGTCCAGTAGGATCCTGATGTCGTCTGTGGCGGCGATGAGGGCGGTCTCGGTGCTGTGTTTGCTGCGGAATCCTGACTGGGAGGGGTCCAGGATGCTGTCGTCTTCGAGGTAGCGGGTGAGCTGGATGTTGACTATCTTCTCGATGACCTTAGCTGGGAACGGAAGCAGGGAGATGGGCCGGAAGTTTTTGAGTTCGCTCGGGTCCGCCTTGGGTTTCTTCAGTAGGGCGTTGATCTCGGATTATTTCCAGCTCTCAGGGAAGGTCGCGGTCTCGAAGGAGAGGTTGATCATGTTGCGCAGGTAGGGTGCGATGGCGCTGCCTACTTTATTGAAGATGTGGTGTGGAACAGGGTCAGACGACGAGCCGGAGTGGATTGTGCCCATGGTCTTGATTGTGTCTTCGATGCTCACGTTGGCCCAGGTTGTTAGGGGGTCGTGGTCGGTGGGGTGTGGTGGGTCCGGCGTGTTGGGGCCTGTTAGGGTCGTCCGGGGGTTGAAGCTGCCGTGGATTTCGGCGATCTTGCGGTGGAAGAAGGTGGCGAGGGAGTCGCACAGGGCTTGCGACGGCAGGAGGGCGTTGGAGGAGCTGGGGTTGGAGAGTTCCTTCACGACATTGAAGAGCTCCTTGCTGTTGTGTGCGTTGTTGTCGAGGCGGTCTTTGAAGGAGGTCCTCTTGGCGGTTCTGATGAGGAGGTGGTGGTGGTGGTTGCGGATGGCGTCTTTGTGGGCTGCGCGGCTGCCCGGCGACTTCTCGCTGTGCCATATGTTCTCCAACTTCCGGCATGTGCGCTTTGACGCTAGTTGGCTCTTTTGCTGGTGACTCTGAGGGTTTGTTTTTTCAGCGGGGCTAAGGTGTTGGCGCAGTCGTCCATCCATCGTCTGAGGGTGCGCACACCATCGTCGGGGTTGGAGGGGTTGATCGGTGGGTTGAGTGCGAGGTTTGTCTGTAGTTGTACTTCGTGATTTTGCCCCAGCAGCAGCGGGGGATCTGTAGGGTGCGGTGATGTGCGACGGGTTTCCGGAAGGTGAAGTGGATGCAGTGGTGGTCGGTCAAGGTGGGTTCGGAGATGTGGCTGAAGGAGACGTGGGGGCTTGAGGAGAAGATGGCATTGACGTCGTGACGAACTGTTCCAGTCCGAGGTTGGCGAGGTTGTCTATCAGGGTGGAGGAGTTGCTGTCATTGTTCTCCAGATGGAAGTTCAGGTCTCCGAGGAGGATGTAGTCGGTGGAGGTCAGTGCGTGCGTGCTGATGAAGTCGGCGATGGCGTCGCAGAATTGTGGTCGGGGTCCGGGTGGTCTGTTGACGAGGGTGCCTCTTAGGGTGGTCTTGGGGTCCATGTGGATCTGGAAGTGCATGTGTTCGGCGGTGCTGAGAGTGTCGTCGGTGTTTGTTGAGACCCTGATGGTCTTCTTGTGGACGATGGCGATTCATCCTCCGACACCGTTGGTGTGGTCTCTGCTGGAGATCTTGTATCCATCGGGGATGACTATGGCGATGTCTGGAGAGGAGGCTTCGTTCATCCAGGTCTCGGTCAGGAAGGCGTCGTCTGGTGATGCGGTGTCGAGTAGGTCCCAGAGCTCGACGCCGTGTTTGCGTATGGAGCGAGTGTTGATCAGGATGCATCGGAGCTGGTTGTGTTCTGTCGTGGCGGGTGTCTCTGCGTCTTCGATGCAGGAGAAGCTGCAGTTCTGGCAGGCGAATGGACCGTGGGTGCGCTTCGGGGTGGCCCTGCAGCAGGTGAGGGTCCGTCCTGGGTTGAGAGCGATGAAGGTGCTGGTGTCGTATTGGAGGCGGTCTTCATGGCTGGTGCGGGGGCCAGGGGTTCTGGTGCTGGGCGCGGTCCAGGCGCGGACGGGCGCAGACGAGCTTGTCTTAGGCGCGCCAGTGGCCGCCATTTTAAGGGGAGGTGGGAGGGAGGAGCAGCTGGGAGGCGGGTGGCAGGGGAGAGCGAATGGGCGTGGGGCTGCAGGGGATGCAGCGGTGGGAACGGGAGCAGCGAGGGGGGCGAGCAGGCACAACAGGGGCCACAGAAGGCAAAATGGGCAGCGGGGCACAGAGGGAACAAGGGCACACCAGAGAACGGGGAACTAAAGGCAAAATGGGCAGCGGGGCACAGAGGGAACAAGGGCACACTGTGAGAAAGTGCCATCTTTCTTGCATGGTATGCCCCCACTTTTTGCTAAATTGCTGAATGTACTTTGACTGAGTGTACCATGGACTCCTGCCAATCAGGTGCCCAGGGCCTATGTTCCTTCCCTAAAAACACATAACCCAAATAGGCAATCCCTGGCCACATGTCAGCCCCTGGTAAATGGTACCCTCGGTACCCAGGGCCTTGTGACCAGGGAAGGCCTCTAAGGGCTGCCGCACTCATTGTGCCACCCTTAGAGGCCCTGTACCCTTACACACACACACTGCCTTTGCAGGCTGAGTGTCTGGGTGCAAGACAAAGCAAAGAGTCGACATGGCACACATCCCTATGTGCCATGCCCATCACCTACACTGCATGGCATACATCAGCCACCCCTCTAGCTGGGTGCCCTATGCCAATGGTGTGGGAGCAGGAGCCCTGTGCCCCTACAGTACCCAGGTCCATTCCTGGGCTTTGTAAGTGCAGTGCTGCCCTTTAAGAGTACATGGTGCTGGGAGCTCGTCAAACACGAACTCCACAGCACCATAAAGGCAGCACTGAAGACTGAGAAGTTTGGTATCAAACTTCTCAGCACATTAAACCCACACTGATGCCAGTGTGGGATTTAATGTGCCAAGCACCCTAGAGGGCATCTTCGAGATGCCCCCTAAAACCTAACCTACAATCCACGTCTGTGCTGAGGCTGCCTAGGCTGCCACACACCAGACATGTTGCTGGACCCCTGGGTAGGAGAGCCCCTGCTCTCCTGGGCCTGCAACAATGCACATCCTGGGCGAGGTGCTAAATCTCCTCCCCCCCGGATGGGCAGGGGGAAGCTTCAAAGGCATGCCGCCTCTGTGAGTTTCCCCAGGCCACTGCAACCCCCCACTCTGGCGGGAAGCTTGGCCGGAAACCCCAAATAAGGACAAGGAATGTGCCAGCCTGCCAACCCCACCCCTCAGGTGGGGGAGGCGAGGTGAAGCACATCCCCGGGCTCTCGCCATCTTGAAGATGGGAAGCCCTACCCAATCAGGATTAGGCTACTGCCCCCCTCCCACAGGAGAGAGGCAGGATAGGGGGTGTACCCACCCCAGGACAGGGACCCATTGGTCCCTGCCCTTCACCTACCTGTAACGCCCCTAAATCTAGTATTTAGGGGCACCCTGAACCTTCCTTCCCCAGATTCCAGATTCAAAATTACAAGAAGAGCAAGAAGAAAGAAGACCTGCCCTGCAGCTGCTGAAAAGAGGAAGACACCAACTGCTTTGGCCCCAGCCCTACCGGCCTGTCGACCCTCGAACCTGCTCCTGCTCCAACCCGGCATCTCTTGTGGCCAGCAACCTCACAAACCTCGGAGGACCTGGCTACCTTTTGGCTCTAAGCCCCTGGGACTCCCATGAGTAGGGGCTCTACTCAAAACCTGTTTCTAATCCCTGGCAGCAGCCCGGAACCGCGAACCCAGCACACTCTGCACCAGCCAAGCCTGGCCAGTGCCGGAGTGAACAAAGACCACGAGGACGACCCCACGGCGACTGTGACCTCGAGTCCGGCACCCAAGGACCTCCCTCGACCCTCCTGAAGAAGCCTGCAGCCTCAGAACAAGGTGCCCCCCCTACCGCGATCAACAGACAAGTCAATTGCATATTGCAAAAGTATTTATACAAAGCATCTCATTCTGAGAAAGTATATTTTAATACCTATTGTTGGTTCTAAAATAAAACAAGCATATATTTTTTATATATAAACCATTGGCCTAGAGTTCAGTTATTGAGTGTGTGAGACTATTAGCTGACTGAGTGTGTACAACAAAGGCTTTACACTGTCCTCTGATGTTGCCTTACTGCTCGACCAAGCTACCACTTTAGAGAGTAAGGTTATATCTAACTTTAGCCTCTGCCAAACCCTTGGGGACTGTGGACTCTGTACACCCTGTACCTATTAAGGAACAGTATATACAGAGCCACTTTCTCACACACACAAGAGAACGGGGGACAAAAGGCAAAATGGGCAGCGGGGCACAGAGGGAACAAGGGCACACACGAGAACGGGGGACAAAAGGCAAAATGGGCGGCGGGGCGCAAAAGGAGCAAAAGGGCACTCAGAGAGCGCAGGTGGAGCTGCAGCGGGGGGAGCAACCTACCTGGCAAGGTGAAGGGTCGCTCTCCTCACCGCGCAGCGGCCGCCATTTTAAGGGGAGGTGAAAGGGAGGAGCAGCTGGGAGGCGGGCGGCAGGGAGCAGCGAATGGGCGCGGGGGTGGGGCCGCAGGGGATGCAGCGGTGGGAGCGGGAGCAGCGAGGGGGGCGAGCAGGCACAACAGGGGGCACAGAAGGCAAACATGGGCAGCGGGGCACAGAGGGAACAAGGGCACACAAGAGAACGGGGAACAAAAGGCAAAATGGGCAGCGGGGCACAGAGGGAATAAGGGCATACAAGAGAACAGGGGACAAAATGCAAAATGGGCAGCGGGGCACAGAAGGAGCAAAAGGAGCAAAAGGGCTCTCAGAGAGCGCAGGTGGAGCTGCAGCGGGGGGGGGGGTGACCTACCTGGCAAGGTCAAGGGTCGCTCTCTGGCTCAAAGCTTGTTGATCAGTGTTCAAGTGTGGTAAATAAAATCTTCTTTACCGGACTGAATTTCATACGGAATCTTAAAATAAAGTAAAATAGCTCAAAATAACAAGAGGCAGAATCCGTGGTATAAGAGGTTTTCTAAATGGGCTTTATTCCATCAAAAATGGCCGACTCGAGTCGCGGCCTTCAGGTTCCGTCACCACGAGGGTTCAGGAAGTGAAGTACAATACTTTATTGACAGACATGCATTTTTATAATAAGTACATTACAATGAAACGAATGTAGAAGGCGTAACATTTGATAAGAAAAGTGACATAACAGGTACGTAATCGAAACTAGGCGTAATAAGGAATAAAAGAAACATGATTGGTTAGGATTATCAGACATAGGTGGATCTATAAGATAATACTTGGTATAGATGCGCGCGCAGCAGCATGACGTGTGAGTGACGTGCAACTAGGGGGTGAAGGGACTTGACATTTAGCTCTACATGTGGAGACGAGAAGTCTGGGGGGTCAAGTCAACCTAATCCCAAATCATATCTAACATCCTATGTTTAGAGAACTATGTTATCCACAAGGAAGGACTCTCGGACAGAATCTATTCTATACTAACTGTGTGTGCGTGTACAAGCGTCTAAGTGTCTATATGAGATGCGAGGGGCAGAAAACTTTCCATGGCAGCAGGGCTATGAATCACTTGCAGGAGGACGGAAAGGCTGAGTCCTTTGCTTGTGAGCTAAAGGAAATGTTTACCTAAATCACTAGACAGGAATGCATCGGCAGAAGAGCAAAATAGATAATTCGAAGGTGAAATACAGCTTCTTGGCAGGCAGGTGAAAACTGGCCGAGGCAGGCACCGTTAGCTGCACAGGGAGTAGGACAAAGTTCATGGATACAGATGCGAGCTCAAGCTGAAGCTGTCAGAGACAGAGAGCAGGGAAAGGCTTTGAGGACAGAATCGGGCCTACTTGCCTGAACTGTAAAAATGGAGTAACTTAGCCATATAAAGTCGGTGGCCTTTCATACTTAGGAATCGAATATCCAGCCCATCGATGGCGGATCTGACAGAGAACATGTCGACGGTAGACACACATATGTTTGCGTCTTAGAAACTGGAACTGGAGGGAACATACATGTACTTGTAACATGCATATAGAACCGTTGGGGTCCAAGATAGGGGACATAACTGATCAGGAAAATCCACATTTCCACATTCCCTCCTTGTCCCCTACTTGCCCTTCAAGAGATATCAATCTTCATCATTCCATCGATTTGCTCATGGAGCATCATTTCTTCTTCCTTCTTCTTCCAGCATTTTGAACGAGAACTGTGATATGGAATGCATGATGTGGCACACAGACCACAAATCGCTGGTCCACATTGCAGGCATAAACAACAACTGAAGAGCATAAGAAGGCCAATACCTAGGAAGGATAGAACTCTCCATCCCCAGGCTGATATCACACTCCAAAACCACCCGGACCACGTCCAAGTGCCTGGATTTTCGTGTATCTGGCTTACAATCTTATGAAGGCGTGTTATAGCTTTATATACAGATGGCGAATTTTCTGGTATGAATATGCAGCAGCTGGATCCGATGACCCTGCAAGCTCCGCCCCTATCGGCCAGGATGACGTCAAGGACAAGACGATTCTGGAGAACAACAATTCTCATCACTGATTGTTCTTCTGTCAGATTGCCTAGGGCGGCTATAGTCTCGTTTACTACAGCTTCAAGAGTCTTGGTTAGTCTGCGTATCAGCTTACTATTTGATATTGTACCTATATAGGGAAAGATACCTTTATTGAAATCTACATACTTGTCCCATGCCGTCTCAGTATAATCGACAACTGGGAGATCTCTTCGCTCTCTATTGTGTACTAAATGAACATTTCGATAATAATCAGGGGGGACTAGGAAAACAGGTGGCAAAAGGAATGCTATGTAACAGGTACCATCCCAATCTAGAGGCAGACGCATATATGCAGTCTGACCACATATAAAGTAAGAATGGCGAGAAGCTCTAAATGAAGATTTACCTTGATCACTATATTCTACTGTAGTAACGCATTGGCTATGGCCCATATGTATGGAACCAACTTTTCTTACACATAATTCACCCTTAACTGGAAATACTGACATAGTGGGCAGAATTAGTTCAACTTCGGATTTGACATTCAAAATCATAAGATTAGGCGTAAAATTACCTAATTTATACACTTCATTTTCTAAATCAGTTCCTGTTCTACTGGGGTGACCCTCCTTATTGGGGTGACAGACTTTGAATAAAACTAGATTCAGATTTCCCCATATCCAATGTTGTTGATAAACTGCTGTGTCTGGGTCTATGGAATTTAATAAACTAAACCATGCTCCACAGGAGCCATTGTGTGTGAACGGATGTGGAAAGAAAGGCATAACTCCTTTGTTATTCTGATAGGGAGGGAGTCGGCCACACACCCAACAATTGGTGGCATTACTAGTCTGATGGGAATGATGTAACATACTAATGAATGTGTTATTGCGCAGCGCAAGTCTATAGGACAACTCATGTGGGGGTAGGTCACTAAAAGAATGTTCATCAGTTATATTGAAAGCACGTTTAGAAACAGGATAATACACATGCAACAATATACTTGCAGTAACTATTAAAAAACTCAAGGAAAACAAAATTAATAAAGTCACAATACAGTGGCTACGCAGTAATTTACAATAAGCATGTCGTTTCATTATGATTCTGGACTCTACATCATTCAGACCTAAGGGATACATGTCGGGACAGATTCAACCGCTTCACCTTGGAGAGGACTTAAACAATCAAATCGTCCGACAGTTTGGATCTGGACCTGAGTTTCTGCTTATAGAGTTCGGTGCTACTGGCCTCAGCCAAGGGTAGCTTTGAGTCAATGGGGGAAGACACACGGGGAGTACTGTTTGTGTCAGGAGGAAGTCCATGAAATTTCTTGATATGGCTGGAATGCACCCAGCCTTTTCTCCCTTCGATCTTCACAGCTGTTCTGGTCGTCAGCAGGACCAACTTAGGAAGCCTCCACCTTGGCTCCAGTTGGGTTTTCCGATCGAAATTCCTGACGAGAACATAATCGCCGGGAATTACATCATGAGGTTTCACCTCGGTGTTGTCGGGAAAAGCTGCGACTACCTGTGAACGACAAGATTGTAGTGCAGACATCAAGGAAGCCAGGTAATCTGTCAGCATATTACAGTCAACATCAGTTATTTTACGGGGTATAGGCGTCCCCCACATATTCGGTGGTCTACCAAAGATCACCTCATAAGGGGATAGCCCTGTTCGAGAGTGTGCTACCATCCTCATGTAAAATAGCGCAACTGGTAAAGCTACTATCCAGTCCACACCTTTTTCCTGACATATTTTAGACAGTCTGATTTTTAAAAGTTGATTATGTCGTTCCACGAGACCTGCTGCCTCGGGGTGTCGGACACAGTGGAATTTCCACTGATATCCCAACAAAAGTGAGACATGTTTCATTAATTCGGATGAGAAAGGCTGACCGTTATCTGAATATACAACACGTGGTAAACCGTACCGTGGGAAGAATTCTCGAACTAGCTGCTTGGCAGTAGTCGGGGCAGTGTAATCTGATACGGGATACGCCTCTGTCCAACGGGAGAGAGCGCAGACAACTACGAGAACATATTTGAATCCTCGACAACGTTCCATCTGAATATAATCCATCTGGAGGACTTCAAAAGGATGGTCAGGAGGCTGAAATCCACCCTGCTCTACGGGAACACTCTTTCCTGGATTAAACTGACAACATATCATACAGGTACGAACTTTTTGTTTAGCTGCTGCTCGTAAATGTTTGTTGAACCAAATGTGCTGAATGCTGTCTAGCATAGCCTTCTCTCCTAAATGTGCTGGACTGTGAACTGTAGCTATAATGGCTTGAACCATGGAATCAGGGAGAAACCATACAGATTTCTCCTTCGTCATCCATCCTTGATCTGTCTGGATCCCTCCTAGTTCAGTCCACTTCTTTATTTCTTCTGCTGTGGCATGTGTCTGTATGTCAATTACGTCAAGTGCGGGATCCTTAATTGTCATACACTGTGTTGGTGTCTGAACTATTGGCTTTGTCATGTCTAATGTGCGATTCTGAGCAGTCTGTTTAGCTGTTCTGTCAGCTAAATCATTGCCTTGAGAAATGGTATCAGTAACCTTCGTGTGTGCTTTACATTTCATAATCGATATAGCAGTGGGTAGATGTATTGCGTCTAACAAAGCATGAATGAGGGGTCCGTGCTGAATGTGGGCACCATGGGAAGTTAAATAACCTCTCTCTCGCCACAGCACGCCGAAGTCGTGTACAACTCCGAATGCATAACATGAGTCAGTGTATACATTAACTTTCTTATTTGTGGCTTGAATACAGGCTTGTGTTAGAGCAATAAGTTCTGCTGCTTGGGCTGACAAAGTATCTATACAATTTGTCTCAATAACTTTAGTGTCTGTTGTGACTGCATACGCGGCCACTAAATCTCCTGTACTTGTTCTCATGCACGATCCGTCTACATACAACGTCAGGTCTGGATCTAACAATGGAACGTCTGTCAAGTCTTGTCTAGGTTTCGTCTTTATTTCAATGATTTCAACACAATCATGAGCTAGTGGGTCTGTTCCAATTACAGGTAATAGTGTAGCAGGATTCAATGTATTACACCGTCGGATCTCTATGTGTGGTTGAAACAATGTCAGTTCATAACCGGTAAGTCTTGCTATGGTCAAGTGTTGTGTTTGTGTTCGGTTCACAAGAACCTCTACTGCATGTGGTACTTGTACTGTCAATGGATGTCCTAACACTATGGCATCGCTTTGTCTGATTGCTAAAGCTGTCGCTGCCACTGATTTCAGGCATGCAGGCAAAGCCTGAGCTACGGGATCTAATGTACTGGAAAAATAAGCACATGGCTTGCGTGATCCTGCTTGATCCTGAGTGAGTACTGACAAGGCAGTACCTTCGCGTTCTGTAACAAAGAGTGTAAAATGTTTGCTATAACATGGTGTTGCTAAAACCGGTGCTTGACATAAAGCTTTCTTTAAGCTTTCAAAAGCTTGTGTATGTTCCTGAGTCCAAGGGAGAACAGTCGATGTGGCTGCCTCCTGTGTGGTTAACTGAATGAGTGGTTTTGCTAGAAATGCGTACTGAGGGATCCACTGCCTACAATATGAAGTGAGGCCTATGAAAGCCCGCACCTCCTTTTGTGTCTGGGGTATTGACATGTTAGCAATTAACTGGATGCGATCTGGTGTAAGCTGCCTTCCCTCCTTGGACAGCGAGTGACCAAGATAAATAACTCGCTGGACACAGAATTGCAGCTTAGAAGGAGACACCTTGTGCCCCTTGTCGGCTAGAAAATGTAAAACTGTCAGAGAAGCCTTTTCACATTCAGGTCCGCTTCTCGCGGTGATCAGCAGATCATCGACATATTGAAGCAGTGCAGTATTGACTGGCATGTGGATACTGTCAAGTTCTCGTTTCAGTGCTTGGCTGTAGATGCTGGGGCTTTCTGTGAATCCTTGGGGAGCGCGTGAGAATTTAAAACTGCGCCCATTTAAACTGAATCCGAACAAGTATTGGCTTTCCGGATCTATTGGGACGCTGAAAAAGGCATTCTTGAGATCAATTACAGTAAAGAATGTTGCTTCGGAATCAATTGCTGTCAACAATGATGATATATCAGGGACCACAGGGAATTGTGGTACAATGCACTTGTTTAGTTCACGCAAATCAATAACCAATCGGTACACTGGTGGGGCAGTAGGATCAGTTCGTTTAAGAATCGGAATTATCGGTGAATTACATACATTGGAGTCTGTTTCTACAACTACTCCCTGGACAATCAGCTCATCAATGATTTTCAGCAAAGCCACTACAGCATCATGCGGTAACTTGTATTGTCGCATTCGTGGTAGTACCACTCCTGCTTTCAGTGTGACTCGATAGGGTGTAATGTTCATGCAGCCAACATCCGTAGGGCCTTGTGCCCATAGATGTACTGGTAAAGTCTGTAGTCGGGGATCCATGTCTCTAGACACATAGTGACCTTTAAAATCACGTAAAAACAACCTTACTCCTTCCGGAGAACAACATATTATGGCTCCTAGTGCTTTCAGAGTTTTAATTCCTAACAGATTTTCTGGGCATGATTTAGTAAGCAATAAATCTGTAGTTCGTGTCAAAGGTCCTATCGTAAGTGGTAGAGGCTGTGATACTTCATTAACAATAGGTTTTCCTGAAAAACCAAGGGAAACATTTTGAGAGCCTGAGAGGGGTGCCCCTGGAACTTCACTACGTTTTATGGTTGTTCGACTTGCCCCTGTATCGAGTAAGAATTTTCTATCTTGACCTAATAATTCACTATGTACATAAGGTCCTTCTTGATCTACAGGGATCTCGATAAGCGGTAAGTCAACTTCCCTCTCTAGGCTGGTTCATGCGTAACGCTGATACTCAGGGTATTCATACTGTGCAGTCTGATACATTTGTCGTGTTGTGGTTTGTGTGGCAGTAGCAGGCAACGGTGGTGCAGCTGGCACAAACTGTATGGGTTGCTGTGAGGCTGGCATGGACTGTCCATGCTGCATAGCTCCTTGTTCATTCTGATCTTGTCTAACTAATCGTGGTCTCTCCTTTGCAATACCTGTAGCTATATTACGTTTCAGGACTGGACAATCGTGTACATAATGGCCTAGTTGTTTACAGTAATTGCAGGTTCCCTTTACAGGAACTGCAGAATCACCAGAATGTGTCACACCCTTTTTGTGACCATCTGCTGGTACTGTCTGAGAAACTAGCATTTTCATTTTTGTATCCTTCATGCGTCTATGCTCGTGTTCTTGTTCATCCCTAATTCTATTGTGATGATACTGTAACATTTGTAGCATTTGCGACGGAGTGTTACTTTGCCAGGTACTCTCGAATTTCAATATTCTATTCTTTACTGGAGGCAATGCATTTTCCACTAATTTTGTCACAAATAAATGTGGATATGAGTCACTACTTGCTTTTATACCACTATTTATACCAAAACATTTTTCAAATCGAGCATAATAATCGCTTGTGTCTTCATCTTGCTTTTGTTTGCAGGCTGTGATTGCACCCCAATCTTCCTTTTTTGTAGTTAATAAACGTGGCAGTACCTGTACTAGTAAACCTGGTAACAGTTTAACTTTATCCCCGAGCCCTGAACCTGCAGTTCGGCCCCTTTCTTCCTCTGCTAATGCTGTCCAGTCTATCTTTTGGTCTCCCACTTCCCACTCTTTTTCTTTCAATTTTTCATAAATGCCAGCAGGCAAAAGCACCTTTAATATCGTCATAATATCAGGAAAGGTGTACTCTCCCATCAGTAACATGTCTTTAATTTCTCGGTGGAAACCCGCTGGGTCTTTATCATGACTAGGTACTACTTTCTTCATTTCTAATAATTCCATTTTTGATATGGGTGTGTAAACAAATACACGGTGAAACTCATTGTCTTCGCCTTTTATTGGGTGCACTTCTCGTAAGGGATTTTGTCTATCCATATAGTACGGCGCTCTTTCCCTGCGGGGCAGCGAGAGAGAATCCGGACTTACAAAAAGGACATACTGTTTACGTGACACTAATATCTCTTTAATTAGCTTGTTACTAGAACCTCTCCATCTGTTCGTGAGTAGTTCCGTTAATATATCAGGTAAAGGACCAGGGTCAGCATGTTGGCTCTTATATAATATGAGGAGTTGCTGAATCATATAGATTCCAGCTAAACGTTGTTCATCTGTACTGAGATTAAAAAACGTGTGTGCTACGGTCTCATCACCGTATTTTTCAGGACTGTCAATCCAGTGAACGGCTGATCTGGCTAATTCTTGCTCATCCATGGAATCGAGGAGGTGGTAACCCCTTCGTTCTCGTAGTAGTTTATCTGCAGCTTGAAACGAATGTTCAGGAGACTTCAGATTTATTACAGGCGTCGGATACGTTCTGCTATTATTTGGACATACAGAGTGTATGGGATCAGAAAAACATCTAGTATTTTCACAGGATCTTCCTCTGCCTACATAGGCTATGGTCTCTGACTGTCTTGCGGAATTCCCTGATTCGGACACTTCATCTTGCTCAAAATCGTCTGTTCCCAATCTCTCTTCATGAATACGCTCTATTTCTTTACGGATTTTTCGGCACATGGCTATTATACAATTTTGCTTATCGTGTCTCCCTTCTGATATATTCTGACTCCATTTTGTAAGAATAAGCATTGCATTCGGGTCTACCCCCGGACGGTCTTGATTTCTGATCACACAGTTTATGAGGAAACGTAACAGTTCCCCCTGTATCTCTACTTTCTGGAATTCCATAGCTCTGTTAATACATCCTGGATCTCGTCCTGTTTGAACAAAATGATATATGTTATCTAGATGCGTAATCATCCCTGGTAACCTCGCTAAATACTCTGCGGCTCGCCTGATACGTAATGATGCCAGGACCATTTCATCCTCTTTACCAACCACCGGGTCATATCTACAATTTACAAGGAGTTCTTTAAGCGTACGTTCACTTACGAATTTAGGTGTACGTGAATGTGCTGACTCTTGAAAGACAAGTTTATTTATTCTGGGTGGTGTAAAGGTACTGCTAGCACCTCCCGTGGCCCCATCTGGGGCGTCGGGTGTGAATGGGTTCGTTGAACGTGACACAGCAACTATGGGTGTCGATACCTCTGTAGAGTCGACTGCGGAGACAGATGCGGAAACAGATGTGCTTGCCGAAGCTTGTGTCGGGACTTGCTGTTGCACGGGGACAGATACCTGATCCTGACGTTGAACCCCTACACCAGACGGTCTATGTGGTGCGGCGTTAGCATACTCGGGAGCTGCGTCGTCTAGATATGAGGAAAGAAAAACATCTTCTGCGGTTCTGGGATGCCCTTTTGGATGTACCTTAATTGGAAATAATGGGGGTGGCAAGTCTTTTGGCATCTCTGGAGCAGCCTTAGGTAGTCCTTCGGCTAGAAGGGGATACATACCATTCATAAGAGCATTTCTTTGTCTATTTACTTGTTCTGATTTCACTCGGATACCTTCCTCAATTAATAGATTTTCTTGAGCTTTATTTGAACTTTCTTTACTCCTCTCTTCTTGTCTACGTGCTTTTTCTGTTCGTCTATGAGATTCTTTACGCCATAACTCAACAGCGTCTTTCTGTGACTGTCTGACCTTTCTTTTCCATAACTCTTCCTCCACTTTCATGATGCACTCTGCATCCCAGGTTCCCGCTACGGGCCACCTTTGACTTTCCGGCAATCCCTTGGTATAATCTACCCATAGATCAAGAAACAATATGGCATCTAAGCCATGCTTATGGTACATGAAATGCCCTGGAGTGTCCCTAGGAGGAATAGGAACCGCTTCTTCAAGCACCCCTTTTCTGGTAGTAATCTGTCTTAACTTCGAGAAAAGCGGCATATTGACAACTGATCTGATACTTACTCTTGAATTTACTTAATACGAAAAACACAATAATGAACAGTGAACAATGAACAATCATTCATACCACAATATGCAAGACATTTAAACACTTTAAATATTGAACATTAAATATTTTAACAATGACCGACAATGATGACAGTCTGCCTAACTAATCACCACGCTGAATTCTTGACAATAACTGCATACTTCGGAATACTTGATATACTGCTAAACAGTACATATACACTGCTAAACAGTGCAGACCGGATTTGTGTACCCAAATCCGTCTTGACCGGCACAACCTATGTGCGCGTCAACACGCCTCCCCGGCGATGGTACTCACCGAGTAGCTCCTTGAAACGGAAGGCCTCAGAGAATGGACAGGACTCGATGACTGCGGACAGCGGACCCTCTGGACATCGGGATTACGAGAAACCTGGTGGGCCTCTGTATACCTCGGATCTTGCTCTCTCAGCTAGGCTCTGGTCGGGATACTTCGCACTTCTCACCGCCTCGTCTGGGTTGATCGCAGCCTCAGTCGCCCCCGCTTGACCGGAGGGAGCTTACAGGAAATCCTGCTGGTACGCGTTTATGGTCCGTCCAGCTGTGGCAGGAGACCGGGCCTGCAACGCACCGCCGGCGCGTGAGATGAGAAAGTGTCCCTATTCGGGCGCCATTATGTGGTAAATAAAATCTTCTTTACCGGACTGAATTTCATACGGAATCTTAAAATAAAGTAAAATAGCTCAAAATAACAAGAGGCAGAATCCGTGGTATAAGAGGTTTTCTAAATGGGCTTTATTCCATCAAAAATGGCCGACTCGAGTCGCGGCCTTCAGGTTCCGTCACCACGAGGGTTCAGGAAGTGAAGTACAATACTTTATTGACAGACATGCATTTTTATAATAAGTACATTACAATGAAACGAATGTAGAAGGCGTAACATTTGATAAGAAAAGTGACATAACAGGTACGTAATCGAAACTAGGCGTAATAAGGAATAAAAGAAACATGATTGGTTAGGATTATCAGACATAGGTGGATCTATAAGATAATACTTGGTATAGATGCGCGCGCAGCAGCATGACGTGTGAGTGACGTGCAACTAGGGGGTGAAGGGACTTGACATTTAGCTCTACATGTGGAGACGAGAAGTCTGGGGGGTCAAGTCAACCTAATCCCAAATCATATCTAACATCCTATGTTTAGAGAACTATGTTATCCACAAGGAAGGACTCTCGGACAGAATCTATTCTATACTAACTGTGTGTGCGTGTACAAGCGTCTAAGTGTCTATATGAGATGCGAGGGGCAGAAAACTTTCCATGGCAGCAGGGCTATGAATCACTTGCAGGAGGACGGAAAGGCTGAGTCCTTTGCTTGTGAGCTAAAGGAAATGTTTACCTAAATCACTAGACAGGAATGCATCGGCAGAAGAGCAAAATAGATAATTCGAAGGTGAAATACAGCTTCTTGGCAGGCAGGTGAAAACTGGCCGAGGCAGGCACCGTTAGCTGCACAGGGAGTAGGACAAAGTTCATGGATACAGATGCGAGCTCAAGCTGAAGCTGTCAGAGACAGAGAGCAGGGAAAGGCTTTGAGGACAGAATCGGGCCTACTTGCCTGAACTGTAAAAATGGAGTAACTTAGCCATATAAAGTCGGTGGCCTTTCATACTTAGGAATCGAATATCCAGCCCATCGATGGCGGATCTGACAGAGAACATGTCGACGGTAGACACACATATGTTTGCGTCTTAGAAACTGGAACTGGAGGGAACATACATGTACTTGTAACATGCATATAGAACCGTTGGGGTCCAAGATAGGGGACATAACTGATCAGGAAAATCCACATTTCCACACAAGGATTACTCCTACTGGACGGCAAACAGCCAGCCATTAACTACAACTAGCTGGGAGGCCTGGTAATATCTACGTATAAACAGCAAAGCAATGTGAGCTACCCAAAAATAACTGAATTATGCCGCTAACAATATATCTGTTCCACATGCTTGCTGAAATCAAATGCAGGTCTTGTTTCTAAATGTATCAATTAGAATGCAGGTTAAAACTGGGAGTAAATTCTCCTCACTGCAGTCAATATTCAACGTCAGAAGCCTTTGTTTTACATTTATTTGTTGCAAAGTCGAATTAATTATAGTAGTACTCTAGCTTTATGACTTCATGCAAATGTCCAGCCCTGCTTTCCAAGTGCTTCAAAGCACCCCTCTAAGAACTGTTTTCATGGAGAAAAAGAATAAATATGGGGACAGGCAGACTTAATAGGCATACCCTATTCCACATGCTAAAGGCTGCATCCGTCTCACTGATGTCTACAATTGTTTCTACAATTTTCAGTGAAATAACCCATGACGGGTTTAGAGTTTCTAAGTGCTCTATGGCTTCTGATGTTTCAACAATCCTAGTTCTCTACATAATGCATGAGTTTTTACAGGTGCCAGCAACCTCATAATGGACAGGGTGGATTCAAAGGATTGGTCCATGTTGGTGCATTTAAGTCCCACTCACCTTCACAGTCCAGGTCTCTAAAAACATTTCCAGGGCCCTTTAAAATCAATTGTCCCAATGGATCTACATGACCTGTTCTAGACAGAAATCTGAGCACATAAATATGTAGAATGTATAGACATGCAGAGACCACTTCACATACCAGGTGGCAGGAGGGCAGAATAAAAACTACTTATCCTACGCCACACATTTTTAAATTGGTCTAACTGTGAAACTGCAACTAGTAGAAGAGTTCCATTCATCTGTCCTCACACAGGAACGGTGGTTGAGGTGATAGAGAGAAACTCATCCATAAAACAAAAAAGCAGATGGATTACCCACATAAGAATGGTTTTCATAAGGAACATGTACGGGTTGTTTCCCCAAGTGTTTGATCGAGATTTTTATATTGTAGCTTCAACAGTACGTGGGTGATAAAGAGGATGCATAACTCTACATATGGGCTTTTGCAAAATTAACTGGGGTTAATAAACTCTGGCGATGCAAACCTCCTACAGGCTGACACGCTCTTATGTTCACAGAGTATCTCACCTCTGCCAACTGGAGTACGACCGTGTGATCCATGTTGAGTTCTGCTGGCACAGACTGGATCAGGTATGTTCCGCCTACTGGAATAATTCCAAATCCATTTCCTAGAACTTTCAGCTTTTTAATTGCCCGGATGAGATCATCTCTGAACAAGGACAGAAGGGTGGAGAAAAAAATGGATAACCAAAGTGTGGGTTGCAGGTCCTGCATACGTCAAATGAAGATGCAGGAAATCAAGCCAAGAGCAGACATCAATAAACTAATATGATACTCACTGGCTAACGTCCTGAGCAAACTTTCCTCGGCCTTTCAACACCTGCTGATGGAGCTCCTGTAGAGTTATGAGACCTGTGCGAGTAAGAAAATAATGTAAGAATAAAAGAAAAATTTGTGAAGAAAGAGTAATCAAACTTGGTTTTTTTAAGTGAAATGATCATCACAATGTCACTTTTTCTGTACAACCATTTTAATTCATAAGAGCAACCCTTGTTGCTAGTTGGTTACGGAATATGGAAATGTAACTCCAAACCTCTCCACATATTGGCATTGGAGGCTGCACTGCTTGTACTGTACCGTTAATATAATCTCAGGCACATCTTGCAAAAGACTTGCCAGAGCAAGGTTCAGCGTAATAGGAAAGTAACAGTATGCACAGAAATAAGCAAATGTATCAGATGTGTAAGCGATGGTGTGGCACTTGTTTACATGCTGCACTTTAATTTTTGAGCAGGGAGCAGGTCTGTAATTTGAAACAAAATTAGCCTTAAAGAATGATAACTTTGTGAAGTTTTATTTTTCAAATTCAGAATGTGAATATCAGTTTTAGCACCCCCTATAAGGTTCTTTTTTGACACCGCAGGGAACAAAACGTGTCCATGTCACAAAGTCAACAGAGTTGCGGATGGATGGGGGTTTGAGAGGAGTTAGGCATGAGAGGTTTATTACTGTTAGAGGTGCTTCTGAATGCCTTTGTCTTCACAAATATGCACAGTCATACACCTGAAGGCCTCTGTATCCAGAGGAGATGCTCACAAACTGAGCATGGGGGGGATAGGGGGGATAGTAGATACTAAGAAATGGATACACTTGTAGTGTTAAAAAAAACTGCTGTTGACTATGCATTGGTCTATCTTTACATGAACCCTACTGGTGGACAAGTTAAGACTGAGAATGCATTGTAACCTTAAACAATGCTTCTATTTGAGAAATGATGGTCTGCAACACCTAGGCAGGCAAAAGTAAGTAGTTAACAAGCGTTGCGTTGTGATTGTTCCAAAAAATAAATAAAAAGTAAAGCTTTCTCGAGAGACTGTTAGAAGGGAACCCCTTCCAATCCTTCTAACTCAAACAAATATTTAATCGCGAGAAATACCTAAAATGCCACACTGCTCACAGTCTTAACGTTTCCTTCAGTAGATTTACCATTTAATATAAAATCTCCAGACATCAGACAATTGGGAAAATATTCATGTCAAAAATAGGATGTGCCGTAATAGCTAAGCTCAGGAAGCTATCAGGTGCTACTGGATGTGTTCACATGTCCTCCCTCCCACACTTCAGACACTCCACCATTCCAGATGGGGCTCGCGCACAACTGTGAAGACTGCAGTACACACCATTTGAAGCATAAAGATAGCACAAATGGCTTTGGACATAAACATCGCTCAAATTCAGTTGAGAAATAGGTTCTTTCCACCACTCAACCATCTTCCCCAACTCTAATTAAAGAAGTGCCACTACATGGAACACCTCCAGGAACATATATAATCAACCAGGTTTATTCCTTCCCATCAGGTTCTAAACCTAAAGAAAGAGCCTCTTGAAGAGGCAATGGCCAGGTTTTTGCCTACATAGCCCAACCACCGCTGGTTTCCAACACTCCTTGCAAGAACACAGGTTTTTAGCACATATCTGCACTGGTCCCCCTGGCTTTCGCTTCGCTTCAGCCTCGAGTAAACCAAGGCTTCCCAAACCATAGGCGCTTCTCTCTATTCTTTGCTTGCACGTTCTTTGATTCATTTACTCTCTCTAAACACATGACACTCTATTGGTAGCAACGTTAAGCAGGAAACTCATATTGAATAGGAGAGTAAGACACAGAAAATAAACTATGCCAACCCTGAGCTATACATTCTAAGCTGAAAATCTTGTCATTTAAATATTGGTTAACCAGCACAGGTAATTCTAATGGATACTTCTAACTGCATAGTGCACCTCAATGCACCCTAAGGCAATCCAGGACTGCAAGGCTAGCTGTATATCATGAGCATCGAAGGAAGTCGCGCAAGGACACGTAATAATTACTGCTCCCAAGGTCCATCTGTTACATGTTGTAGTCACACTCCACATCTTTGGGTAGGTCTAAATCCCAAAAGAAATACAAGAAGTCCAAGCAGGGGAGCGTGGCTGCACGGCGAAGAGAGATGGCTGCCGCTTAGCGAAGCTCCGTGACTCCCATCTCTCCCCCGCATATCCGGCACATCCATCCGCTACCCTGAAAGGAAATTTAGCTATCGGAAGACGCCCGGTACATTCTCCTGTGACAGCGAACTCTGTCGATCGCCCCGGGGCCTAGATAAGGGGGGACCCAGGGGGTGCAGGGCGCGAGCCAGGTCTCCCCCTGGGTGGCTTCGCACAATGGAGCGGCCACCCAGGTGTAGGCAAAGGGGGCAATCAGGGAGGCGCGCGAGGGAAGGTAATATATAGGGGGAAGAAGGGTGGGAAATCAGTGTGCCCGGGGAGCGGGGAGGAAGGGTTGCATTTGAATTTTGTCCGCTTTTGCCTACCGTAGGTCTGCGTAGGAGTTATGTCTTCCCAGGAGGCAGTGCGGGAGGCGGTCCGGGTGCTCTGCGAGGCCGGCAGAAGCGACCTCCTGAAGCCTGGTGTTGCCAGGAATGCGCACCACGGAAAGTCAGGAGTGGTGTCGCGAAGGCGGTGGCGGCCTGTTTGTCCCCGGGGCCTGCAACAGCTGAGGAGGTCGCGCTTGAGCCGGAGGTGGGGCTCGAACCGGCCCGGTTCGCGGGAGAAGAGGCGCAGGCCGGCCCTTCAGAGGAGGCGGCAGCCGAGGTGCAGGTACGTGCGCCCGCCCGCATTGTGCTGGCCGGGAGGTGCGCGAAGGTGGGAGGAAGGAGGGGGCGGTCCCTAGCGCCAGCCGGGCCTCGTGGGAGGAGCGCTGGAGGCAGGGCCGGCTCACAGACTGCAAATGTTAGGAGAGGAGGGCGGGCCCGGAGTTTTGATGGGCTGGATTGCCCCGGGCCGGTTCCTAAGCAAGCTACCCCCCCCCGGTTTCAGGTCCTGCGGGTTTTTTTTATGGCAGAGCAACCCTCAATTGGTGCAGGTTAACGGGCAAAATTTCATTTTGAGCCCAGCACCGTCATTGCCCGGTATATTTTCTCATGAAGAGAGCATAGAGAACCCCTATGGGGGAAAGCCAGTGGTAGTGCCATTTAAGGGTGTGGTGGGGGCCCAGGGCACAGTTGGGTCAGGGGCAGGCCAAGCAGGCGGAGGCACAATGGGGCAGAGGAGTGCACAGGGAGGGGTGGGTTACAAGCAGTTGCCTGACAGATCCCCTCAAGTAGTTGGCGCATGCCCCCTTGATTCGCATGCAGATTTCAGCGGACAGGCAGCGGAGCAGGGCGCAGACTCAGAGCCAGGGCAAGAGCCACACGTGCACCATTTGGCAGGGCTTTCCCCAAAGGGGGCACAGGATTCCCGGGAGGGACAGTGGGTATGGGTGGGTAGGGAGGGTGCTCCGGGCACTAGTAGGAGTGGAAGTTTTGAGCACAGAGGGTTTGCAGCGGGAGAGAAGGAACAACATGGTTGGAGCGGCTTTCAGGAAGATATGCCGGTTTTAGCCACGCGGTTTGCGGCCGGCCAGCGCTCAAGACGGATGGAGCACGCTGCGGCTCTGTCTGGGGGGCCTACTGAGGGAGGGCAATCTGGAGCGGATTTCCTTTCCCAGCTGGGTCACCCCTCCGATATAAGGGCTGAACAGTGGCATTTGGGTTCTGGAAGAGGGGGTCTTTTGGATAAGATGGGGGACTGTGGGGCACCTTCTGGTGGTTTTGGTGATTTGGGGCGTCTGGATTTGGACAGTGATGAATTGGAGGAAGGCGAATTGAGAGACG
Organism: Triturus cristatus; assembly: GCF_964204655.1. NCBI lineage: Eukaryota > Metazoa > Chordata > Amphibia > Caudata > Salamandridae > Triturus > Triturus cristatus. Next base: position 66,173,591 of record NC_140579.1, on the reverse strand, counting down.
GGGATGGTGACACGGGGGAAAAAGTGGGGAAATCTGTGAAGGGTAAGAGGGGTTTTTTGGGGCAACAAAATGTGCTTAGTTTTTTGCAGACGTCAAGTGCGGACAATGCAAAGGCACAGGATCCTGCAACTGTCAGTCACCCACAAGGAGACCGGCCATTCATCAACCCAAGAACAGCTCCTTTGCCTAAAGGTACGACGGGGTGGTGGTCGGTGTGGCAGCAAGGGGGTCACACGCCCAAAGCAACCAGGTCTATTGGCATTGGGAGTGATACAGTGGGGGACAAGGTATCGTCAGAGATGGGACAACATGGTGCATCACTGGGCGGGGGGAGGGATGGGGCTGCCCTCGTCCCTGCGTCACAGTCCTTTTCGGATCCGGGTAAGGGGCCCACGGATGCAGTGGAAGAGGATAAAAATATACACAAATGGCCTTACATGGGGATTGCGATGCCGTTGGGCTCGCATTTATCAGAAAAGACAAAAAGCAGGATTTGGCGTCATGAGTTTGTGGATGTTTTCAAATTGTTGCACCGTGACATTCAGGCAAAAGAGGGATCTAAAGAGGAAGAATGGGAGCTGGCTAGGCGTCCCAGAGTCCCTAAGACTATTGAGAATTGGTCTTCCGCATTTTTGATATACGCAAGTGTATATTGTGAAAAATATCCTGATAGGGCGGTAGCGATCTTCAAATACATGGATATTATTCGAAAGGCTCAGAGTTATTTTGGGGGTTTTGCATGGCTGTCATATGACGAAGAGTTTAGAGCTCTGTGGAAATATGGATTTTTATGGTCGGTTATGTCCCCTATCTTGGACCCCAACGGTTTCATGTATAAGTCACAAGTACATGTATGTTCCCTCCAGTTCCAGTTATGAAGACGCAAACACATGTGCGTCCACCGTCAACATGTCCTCTTTCAGATCCGCCATGAATGGGCCGGATATTCTATTCCTAAGTATGAAAGGCCACCGGCTTTATATGGTTCATTTATCCCATTTTACAGTCCAGGCGAGTAGGCCCTGATTCTGCCATTAAGCCTTTTCCTGCCTTCTGCCTCTGAAAGCTCCAGTCTGAGCTCGCATCTGTATCCATGAACTTTGTCCTACTCCCTGCGCGGCTAACGGTGCCTGACTCGGCCTGTCTGCCTGCCAAAAACTGTATTTCACCTTCAAGATTATCTGCTCTGCTCCGCTCCTCATCCAATGCATTCCTGTCTAGTAGCTTAAGTAAACATTCTTCCAGCTACCGAGCAAAGGGCCCGGCTTCTCTGTCTTTATGCAAGTAATTCATAGCCCTGTTACCATGGAATATTCCTACCCCCTCGCATCTAGTGTAGACACTTAGACGCTTGTACACGCACTAACAGTCAGTATAGTCAGTATAGAATAAGATTCTATCCTAAGAGACCTCTCTTTTTGGATAACACAGTTCTTTAAACATAGGATATTAGATATGATTTGGGATTAGGTTGACATAACCCCAGACTTCTGTCTCCACATGTAGAGCTAAATGTCAAGTCCCATTCTCCCCCTAGTTGCACGTCAAATCACACGTCATGCTGCTGCGCGCGCATCTCTGCCAAGTATTTTTGCTGACATTGCGAAATTCTTTCATGGAACCACCCATTTGTGACATCATACCTAATGACGTTCTTTAGTTACGCCTAGTTACACCCATTTTAGTTACGCATGTATGTCTTTATCTCTGTTATCAACTGTTACGCCTCCTGCATCTGTTTCACTGTAATGCCTCTTCTATAAAAATGATTACCTGTCAATAAAGTATTGTCCTTCACTTCCTGAACCTCCGTGGTGATGGAATATGAAGCCCACAATTCGAATTGTTATTGGAATAAAGCCCGTTCCGAATCTCTAATACCACGGATTCTGCCTCTTATTTTACTGAGCTATTCTTATTAATTTTCCGCATCAAATTAAGTACCGGTAATTAAATTATTTACCACATATATGGCGCCCGAACAGGGACACTTTCTCATCTCACGCGCCGGAGGTGCGTTGCAGGCCCGGTCTCCTGCTACAGCTGGACGGACAACAACGCGTACCCACAGGATTTCCTGTATCTCCCTCCTGCCGAGCGGGGGTAACTGAGGCTGCGATCAACACCCAGACGAGGCGGTGAGAAGTGCGAAGTATCCCGACCAGAGCCTAGCTGAGAGAGCAAGATCCGAGGTATACAGAGGCCCACCAGGTTCCGAAGTTCCGAAGTTTCGAGTCGAGTCCAGTCCGGTCCAAGTCCAGTTCAGTTCAGTTCCGAGGCCTTCCGTTCCGAGCTACCCGGTGAGTACCATTGCCGGGGAGGCGTTCTGACGTGCACATAGGTTGTGCCGGTCAAGACGGGTTTGGGTACACAAATCCGGTCTGCACTGTTTCAGCAGTGTATCTGTACTGTTTAGCAGTATATCTAGTATGTCTAGTATATAATTCAGAATTACCTAGTTAGTGCCGAGTATTATGCTTAGTGACTAGTTCCCTAAATGGCCATCATTGTTGTTCATTAAATGTTAAATGTTAAATGTTTTAAATACGTTCTGCATATTGTGGTGTGAATGACTGTTCATTATTGTGTTTTGTTGTATTAAACGTGTTCAAAATTAGGTATCAGATCAGTTCTCAATATGCCGCTCTTTTCGAAATTAAGACAGATCAAAACTAGAAAAGGGGTACTCGAAGAAGCTGTTCCCATTCCTCCTAGGGACACTCCAGGGTACTTCATGTATCATAAACATGGCCTAGACGCCATATTATTTCTTGATTTATGGGTAGACTACACCAAGGAATTACCAGAAAGTCAGAGGTGGCCCGCAGCTGGGACCTGGGATGCAGATTGCATCATGAAAGTAGAGGAAGAATTATGGAAAAAGAAAGCTAGACAATCACAGAAAGATGCCATTGAATTATGGCGTAAAGAATCATATAGACGTACAGAAAAAGCACTCAGACAGGAAGAGAAAAGTAAGGAGAATTCAAATAAAGTCCGAGAAAATCTATTAATTGAAGAAGGTACCCGAGTAAAATCAGAACAAGTAGACAGACAAAGAAATGCCCTTATGAATGGTATGTATCCTCTTCTGGCCGAAGGGTTACCTAAGGCTACTCCGGAGATACCAAAAGACTTGCCACCTCCATTGTTTCCGATAAAAGCACATCCCAAAGGGCATCCCAGAACCGCAGAAGATGTTTTCCTTTCCTCTTATTTAGACGACGCAGCTCCCGAGTATGCTAATACTGCACCACATAGACCGCCTGCCGAGGGGGTTCAACGCCAAGACCCTCCGTCTGTACCTCCGCAACAACAAACTCCGACACAAGTTCCGGCAAGCACATCTGTTTCTACAGCTGTACCCACACCTATGGTTGCTATATCACGTTCAACGAATCCTTTCACATCCAGCACCCCAGGCGGTGCTACAGGAGGTACAACAAACATTTTTTCCACGCCACCCAGAGTAAATAAACTTTCCTTTCAAGAATTAGCCCACCAACGTACGCCCAAACTAGTAACTCCCGACATGCTTAAGGAACTTCTAGTAGATTGTAGATATGATCCTGTGCCCGGCAAAGAGGACGAAATGCTGCTGGCATCATTACGTATCCGACGAGCTGCAATATATTTAGGGAGGCTACCAGGAATGACTACACATTTAGAAAATATATATCACTTTGTCCAGTCAGGGCGAGATTCTGAAAGTATTAATAGAGCCATGGAGTACCAGAAAGTGGAGATACAGGGGGAACTGTTACGTTTCCTCATAAATTGTGTGATCAGAAATCAAGACCGACCAGGGGTAAATCCGGAAGAAATGCGAATTCTTACCACATGGAGTCGGAATATATCAGAGGGGAGACATGATAGACTATTAAGTATAGTAGCTATGTGCCGAAAGATCCGCAAAGAAGTAGAACGAATACACGAAGAAAGATTGGCGGTAGACCAGCTTGAACAAAACGAGGAGGAGGAAGAATTAGAACTGCCCACAGGACAGTTAGAAACCATGGCCTATGTAGGTAGAGGAAGATCTTGTAATAATACTAGATGCTTTACTGATCCGATACGTCCGATACGTCCAGATAATAACAGAAATTTCCAAACCCCTATAATAAATATAAGGTCCCCCGAACATTCGTTCCAAGCCGCTGACAAATTACTCCGAGAACGAAGGGGTTATCATATACTCGATTCTATGGACGAACAAGAATTAGCCAGGTCAGCCGTTCACTGGGTTGACAGTCCCGGAAAATATAGTGATGATACACTAGCGCACACGTTTTTGAACCTCACCCCAGATGAACAGCGTTTAGCCGGTATCTATATGATTCAACAACTCCTTATATTATATAAAAGCCAACACTCCGATCCTGGTCCCTTACCTGATATATTGACTGAATTACTCACGAATAAATGGAGAGGTTCAGGTACTGAGTTAATTAGAGAAATACTAGAATCCAGAAAGCAGTACATTCTTTTTGTATGCCCCGAACATGTCTCACTGCCCATCAAGGAAAGAACGACGTATTATATGGATAGACAGAATCCCTTACGCGAAGTCCACCCGATAAAAGGTGATGAAAATCAGTTTAAACGTGTGTTTGTATACACACCCATATCCAAAATGGAACTATTAGAAATGAAGAAAGTGGTACCCAGTCATGACAAAGACCCAGCGGGTTTCCACCGTGAAATTAAAGACATGTTGCTCATGGGAGAGTATACCTATCCCGACATTATGAAAATATTAAAGGTATTAATGCCTGCGGGCATTTACGAAAAACTCAAAGAAAAGGATTGGGAGGTGGGAGACCAAAAGATAGATTGGACAGCATTAGAAAACGAAGAAACAGCTCGAGGTCCAGGTTTAGGGCTTGGGGAAAAGACCAAAATATTACCAGGTTTATTAGTACAGGTACTGCCACGTTTATTAACTACGAAAAAGGAAGACTGGGGTGCAATCTCAGCCTGTAAACAAAAGCAAGATGAAGACACTAGTGATTTTTATGCCCGATTCGAAAAATGTTTTGGTATAAATAGTGGAATAAAAGCAAGTAACGAATCGTATCCACATCTGTTTGTGACAAAATTAGTTGAAAATGCCTTGCCCCAAGTTAAGAATAGAGTATTGAAATTCGAGAGTACCTGGCAAGGTAACACTCCGTCACAAATGTTACAAATGCTACAGTACCATCACAATAGAATTAGAGAGGAACAAGAACATGAACAAAGACGCATGAAAGACACGAAAATGAAAATGCTAGTTTCCCAGACAGTTCCAGCTGACGGTCATAAAAAGGGTATGACACAGTCCAGTGTTTCAGCAGGTTCTGTAAAAGGGACATGCAACTATTGTAAACAGCCAGGTCATTATGTACACGATTGTCCAGTTTTAAAACATAATATCGCCATAGGTAATACAAAAGAAAGACCACGGCCACTTAGACAGGATCAGAACCAACAAGGAGCCCCGCAGCATGCACAGTCCATGCCAGCTCTGCAACAGTCAATGCCCGCTCCACCACCGCAGCCTATTGCTGCCACACAAACAACGACACGACAGATGTACCAGACCGCACAGTATGACTATCCTGATTATCAACGATACTCATGAAACAGCCTAGAGAGGGAAGTTGGCTTACCCCTTATCGAGGTCCCTGTAGATCAAGAAGGACCTTATGTACACAGTGAACTATTAGGCCAAGATAGAAAATTTTTACTTGATACAGGGGCAAGCCGAACAACCATAAAACGTAGTGAAGTTCCAGGGGCACCCCTCTCAGGCTCACAGAATATTTCCCTTGGTTTTTCAGGAAAACCTATCATTAACGAAGTATCACAGCCTCTTCCACTTACGATTGGTCCCTTGACACGAACTACAGATTTATTGCTTACTAAATCATGTCCAGAAAACCTGTTAGGTATAAAAACATTGAAAGCTCTAGGAGCTATAATATGTTGTTCTCCGGAAGGAGTAAGATTGTTTTTACGTGATTTCAAAGGGCACTATGTGTCCCGAGACATGGATCACCGACTGCAGACTTTACCCACACATTTATGGGCACAAGGCCCTACAGATGTTGGTTGCATGAACATTACACCATATCGAGTCACACTAAAGACAGGAGTGGTACTACCACGAATGCGACAATACAAGTTACCCCCAGATGCTGTAGTGGCTTTACTGCAAATCGTTGACGAGCTTATTACCCAAGGAGTGGTTGTGGAAACCGACTCCAATGTATGTAATTCCCCGATAATTCCGATTCTTAAACGAACTGATCCAAAAGCCCCGCCAGTATATCGATTGGTTATTGATCTGCGCGAATTAAACAAATGTATTGTACCACAATACCCCGTAGTCCCAGACATTTCTTCATTACTGACAGCCATTGATTCCGAAGCAACATTCTTTACTGTAATTGATCTCAAGAATGCCTTTTTCAGCGTCCCAATAGATCCGGAAAGCCAATACTTGTTCGGATTTAGTTTAAATGGACGAAGCTTTAAATTCACACGCGCACCTCAAGGATTCACAGAAAGCCCCAGCATCTATAGCCAAGCACTGAAACGAGAACTTGACAGTATCCACATGCCAGTCAACACTGCCCTGCTTCAATATGTCGATGATCTGCTGATCACCGCTAGAAGCGAACCTGAATGTGAAAAAGCCTCACTGACGGTTTTACAATTTTTGGCCGAAAAGGGGCACAAGGTGTCCCCTTCTAAGCTGCAATTCTGTGTCCAGCGAGTTGTTTACCTTGGGCACTCGCTGTCCAAGGAGGGAAGGCAGCTTACGTCAGATCGCATCCAGTTAATTGCTAACATGCCAATACCCAAGACACAAAAGGAGGTACGGGCTTTTATAGGCCTCACTTCATATTGTAGGCAGTGGATCCCTCAGTATGCATTTCTAGCAAAACCACTCATTCAGTTGACAACACAGGAGGCGGCCACATCGACTGTCCTCCCTTGGACTCAGGAACATACACAAGCTTTTGAAAACCTAAAGAAAGCTTTATGTCAACACCATGTTACAATAAACATTTTACGCTCTTTGTTACAGAACGCGAAGGTACTGCTTTGTCAGTACTCACTCAGGAACAAGCAGGATCACACAAACCATGTGCTTATTTTTCTAGTACATTAGATCCCGTAGCTCAGGCTCTGCCTGCGTGCCTGAAATCAGTGGCAGCGACAGCTTTAGCAATCAGACAAAGCGATGCCATAGTGTTAGGACATCCATTGACAGTACAAGTACCACACGCAGTAGAGGTTCTTGTGAACCGAACGCAAACACAACACTTGACGATAGCAAGACTTACCGGTTATGAATTAACATTGTTTCAGCCACACATAGAAATCAGACGTTGTAGTACATTGAATCCTGCCACACTTTTGCCAGTAAACGGAACAGACCCACTAGCACATGATTGTATTGAAGTTATTACTATCACGACGAAACCCAGACAAGACTTGACAGACGTCCCATTGTCAGATCCAGACCTGACGTTGTATGTAGATGGTTCATGTATGAGAACAAGTACAGGAGAGCTAGTGGCCGCGTATGCAGTCACAACAGACACTGAAGTCATTGAAACATATTGCATAAATACCTTGTCAGCTCAAGCAGCAGAGCTCATCGCTCTGACACAAGCCTGTATTCAAGCCACAAATAAGAAAGTCAACATATACACCGATTCACGTTATGCATTCGGAGTCGTCCATGACTTCGGCGTACTGTGGCGAGAGAGAGGTTATTTAACTTCTCACGGTGCCCACATTCAGCACGGACCCCTCATTCATGCCTTATTAGATGCAATACATCTACCCACTGCAATATCAATTATGAAATGTAAAGCTCATACGAAAGTTACTGATATCATTTCCCAAGGCAATGACCTAGCTGACAGAACAGCTAAACAGACTGCTCAGAATCAAACTCACACATCTGACATGACAAAGACAATAGTTCTGACACCAACACATTGCATGACGGTTAAGGATCCCGCTCTTGACGTAATTGACATACAGACACATGCTACACCAGATGAAATAAAGAAATGGACTGAATTAGGAGGGATCCAAACGGATCAAGGATGGATGACGAAGGAAAAATCTGTATGGTTCCTTCCTGACTCTATGGTTCAAGTTATCATTAATACAATACATAGTCCAGCGCACCTAGGAGATAAAGCTATGCTAGACAGCATTCAACACATTTGGTTCAACAAACATTTACGAGCAGCAGCTAAACAAAAAGTTCGTACCTGTATGATCTGTTGTCAGTTTAACCCAGGTAAAAGCATTCCCGTAGAACAGGGTGGATTTCAGCCTCCTGATCACCCTTTTGAAGTCCTCCAGATGGATTATATCCAGATGGAACGATGTCGAGGATTCAAATATGTTCTTGTAGTTGTCTGTGCTCTTTCCCGTTGGACAGAGGCATACCCGGTCTCAGATTACACTGCCCCGACTACTGCCAAACAGTTAGTTCGAGAATTCTTCCCACGGTACGGTTTACCACGTGTTGTCTACTCAGATAACGGCCAGCCGTTCTCATCCGAACTAATGAAACACGTTTCACTTTTGTTAGGCTATCAATGGAAATTTCACTGTGTCCGACACCCCGAGGCAGCAGGTCTCGTGGAACGACATAATCAAACTCTGAAAATTAGATTGTCCAAAATATGTAGAGAGAAAGGTGTTGATTGGGTAGTAGCCTTACCAGTTGCACTCTTTTACATGAGAATGGTAGCGCACTCTCGAACAGGGCTATCCCCTTATGAGGTGATCTTTGGCAGACCACCAAATATGTGGGGGACGCCTATACCACGCAAAATAACTGATGTTGACTGTAATATGCTGACAGATTACCTGGCTTCCTTGATGTCTGCACTACAATCTTGTCGTTCACAGGTAGCTGCAGCCTTTCCCGACAACACCGAGGTGAAACCCCATGACGTAGTTCCCGGGGACCTGGTGTTAGTGCGGAATTTTGACCGGAAGACTCAGCTGGATCCTAGGTGGAAATCGCCTCAACTTGTACTACTCACCACGAGGACAGCCGTGAAGATCGAAGGTCGCAAAGGATGGTTACATTCAAGTCATATCAAGAAATTTCATGGACTACCGTCTGATGTAAACGTTACACCTCGCGTGTCTTCACCGATTGACTCAAAGCTTCCTTTGGTTGAACAAAGCGATAAGGAACTATACAAATTAAAATTACGGTCTAATAAGTCAGACAATTTGATTGTTTAAGTCCTCTCCAAGGTGAATCGGTCGAATTTGTCTCTGACATGTATCCCCTAGACCTGACTAGAGAAAGAAACCGAAAGATGCAGTTGAAAAAGCATGCGTACTGTAAATCACTGCGTAGTCATTGCACAGTGACGTTATTAATTTTGTTTTTCTTAAGTCTTTTAATAATCACTGCAAGTATATTGTTGCACATATATTATCCTATTTCTAAACATGTTTACAATGTTACTGCTGAACATTCTTTTAGTGAATTACCCCCGCATGAGTTGTCCTATAGATTTGCGCTGCGCAATAACACTTTTATTAGTATGTTACATCATTCCCATCAGACTAGCAATGCTACAAATTGTTGGATATGTGGCCGACTCCCTCCCTATCAGAACTATAAGGGAGTTTTGCCCCTCTTTCCATATCCGTTCACACACAATGGCTCCTGTGGAGCATGGTTTAGTTTAATTAATTCCTTAGATTCAAACTCAGTAGCTTATCAAGACAATTGGGTATGGGGAAACCTGAACCTAGTTTTGCTTAAAGTCTGCTACCCTAACAAGGAGGGACTTCCCAAAAGAACAGGAACTGATCTAGAAAATGAAGTATATGGATTAGGTAATTTTACGCTTAACCTCATGATCCTGAACGTTGAATCTGAAACTACACCAATCTTGCCCGCCATGTCCGTATTCCCAGTAAAAGGGGAACTATGTATAAGAAAGAATGGCTCCATACACATGGGCCATAGTAAATGCACCACTGTGATAAAATTCAGTGATCAAGGCAAGTCTACATTTAGAGCTTCTCGTCATTCCTACTTTATATGTGGTCAGACTGCATATATACGTTTGCCTCTAGATTGGGATGGTACCTGTTACATCGGATTCCTTTTGCCACCTGTTTTCCTAGCTCCTCCTGATTATCATAGAAATACTCATTTAGTACACAATAGACAGCAGAGAGATCTCCCAATCGTCGATTACACTGAAACAGCATGGGAAAAATACACAGATTTCAATAAAGGTTTCTTCCCCTATATAGGTACAGTCACTAATAGTAAGTTGATACGTAGATTAACCAGAACCCTTGAAGCAGTAGTGAACGAAACTATTTCCGCCTTAGGCAATTTAACAGAAGAGCAGTCTGCTATGCGGATTGTTGTGCTTCAAAATCGTCTTGTCCTTGACGTCATCCTGGCCGATAGGGGCGGAGCTTGTAGGGTCATCGGATCAAGTTGTTGCATTTTCATACCAGAAAATTCGCCGTCAGTATATAAAGCCATAACCCGCCTTCATAAGATTGTAAGCCAGATACACCAGAGTCCAGGCACCTGGACTTGGTCCGGTTGGTTCTGGGGCGTGTTGTCAGCCTGGGGATGGAGAATGCTCTCCTTCCTAGGTATTGGCTTTCTCATACTATTCAGTTGCTGCTTATGTCTACAATGTGGGCCAGCGATTTGTGGTCTGTGTGCCACCTCGTGTATCCCACATCCAAGTTTTCGTGCGAGATCCCGGAAGAAAAAAGAAGAACAAATGATGTTATATGAACAGATCGATGGATTGATGAAGATTGATATCTCCTAAGGGCCAGTAGGGGACAAGGAGGGAATGTGGAAATATGGATTTTTATGGTCGGTTATGTCCCCTATCTTGGACCCCAACGGTTTCATGTATAAGTCACAAGTACATGTATGTTCCCTCCAGTTCCAGTTATGAAGACGCAAACACATGTGCGTCCACCGTCAACATGTCCTCTTTCAGATCCGCCATGAATGGGCCGGATATTCTATTCCTAAGTATGAAAGGCCACCGGCTTTATATGGTTCATTTATCCCATTTTACAGTCCAGGCGAGTAGGCCCTGATTCTGCCATTAAGCCTTTTCCTGTCTTCTGCCTCTGAAAGCTCCAGTCTGAGCTCGCATCTGTATCCATGAACTTTGTCCTACTCCCTGCGCGGCTAACGGTGCCTGACTCGGCCTGTCTGCCTGCCAAAAACTGTATTTCACCTTCAAGATTATCTGCTCTGCTCCGCTCCTCATCCAATGCATTCCTGTCTAGTAGCTTAAGTAAACATTCTTCCAGCTACCGAGCAAAGGGCCCGGCTTCTCTGTCTTTATGCAAGTAATTCATAGCCCTGTTACCATGGAATATTCCTACCCCCTCGCATCTAGTGTAGACACTTAGACGCTTGTACACGCACTAACAGTCAGTATAGTCAGTATAGAATAAGATTCTATCCTAAGAGACCTCTCTTTTTGGATAACACAGTTCTTTAAACATAGGATATTAGATATGATTTGGGATTAGGTTGACATAACCCCAGACTTCTGTCTCCACATGTAGAGCTAAATGTCAAGTCCCATTCTCCCCCTAGTTGCACGTCAAATCACACGTCATGCTGCTGCGCGCGCATCTCTGCCAAGTATTTTTGCTGACATTGCGAAATTCTTTCATGGAACCACCCATTTGTGACATCATACCTAATGACGTTCTTTAGTTACGCCTAGTTACACCCATTTTAGTTACGCATGTATGTCTTTATCTCTGTTATCAACTGTTACGCCTCCTGCATCTGTTTCACTGTAATGCCTCTTCTATAAAAATGATTACCTGTCAATAAAGTATTGTCCTTCACTTCCTGAACCTCCGTGGTGATGGAATATGAAGCCCACAATTCGAATTGTTATTGGAATAAAGCCCGTTCCGAATCTCTAATACCACGGATTCTGCCTCTTATTTTACTGAGCTATTCTTATTAATTTTCCGCATCAAATTAAGTACCGGTAATTAAATTATTTACCACAGCTCGGCTGAGCGTGTCTCCTGACAGACCCTGGGGAGATGTGGATTCTGAGTTGTGGCTACAATGGATGGCGTCTTCTCAGCCGCCTGCTACTACGCACACGGCTAGTGGGTTGCCAATAGCTTATCGGCCCTTTCAATCTCGTCCCGCCCAGCCTGGGGCGGGGTTTGGAGGCAGAGGTCAGTCAATCAATTTTGGGGCCTGTTGGAATTTCAACAGGGGTTTCTGCAATAGGCAGTTTTGCCGATATAAACATGAGTGTTCCCAATGTGGCGGCAAACATCCCCTCACACAATGCTTCGCTGGCCAGAGGTTTGGTGATCAGGGCAGGGGGCAGCGGGGAAGAGGCAATGTTTTCCAGTTTGCAGGAAAAGGGTCCTACCCCAGTTAATTTTGAGGTATTGGCGAGATGGCTGGAGGAGTATCCAGATGCTGAGGCTGCCAGCAGACTCTTTTGGGGCTTCAGGGACGGTTTCAAAATAGGTTACCAAGGTCCGAGACAGAGTAGGTGGTCTGATAACTTGAAGTCTTCTAAAGAGTTTCCACAGGTGGTTCAGCAGAAGTTGCGGGAGGAAGTAGAGGCAGGTAGAGTCGCTGGTCCTTTTGTTGGCTGTCCTATGCCAAATTTGATTGTTTCTCCGCTGGGGGTGGTACCCAAAAAGAAAGCAGTGGAGTACCGTTTGATACACCACCTGTCATGGCCTGAGGGTTCTTCCATTAATGATTTCATATCTCCCGTAGATTCATGCGTGGCATACACGTCAGTGGATGATGCTCTGCGCTTGATTAGATCGGCAGGGAGAGCGGCGCAATTGGCCAAGAGCGATATCCAGTCTGCTTTTAGGTTGCTACCCATTCATCCTTCCGATTTTGGACTCTTGGGTATGCAGGTACAAGGGGCTTTTTATGTAGATAAAATGCTCCCTATGGGCTGTTCTATCTCTTGTGCCCTGTTTGAAACGTTCAGCACGTTCTTGCAATGGCGTTTCACGCATGTTACTGGTCATGCCCTCATTTGTCATTATTTGGACGATTTTCTTTTCATTGGCGTTCAGGACACAGGTCAGTGTCAGGGTGCTCTGCATTCTTTGCAGATGATGGCACAAGAGCTGGGAGTGCCATTGGCCCCGGATAAGACAGAGGGGCCGAGTACAACAATGGTGTTCTTGGGTATTGAAATAGACACAGTGGCCATGGTCGCAAGGTTGCCAGCGGTAAAAGTTCAGGAGATCTCTGAATTTTTGACATCCGTGATTGAAGAGCGCAAGTTGGAACTCAGGAAGGTGCAGAAACTTTTGGGCTATCTCAATTTTGCGTGCAAGGTGGTTCGGGCTGGGAGAACGTTTTGCAGGAGGTTGGGAATGTCCATGTCTGGGGCTTTTCTTCCTCATCACAGGGTGCGTATCTCAGCAGCTACTAGGGCTGATTTGGCGATATGGCTGACCTTCTTGGCAGACTTTAATGGTGTGACTTTGTTTTTTTTTTTTTTTTTTTTTTTATTGAAACCGTTTATTACAGAATCCAAAAAATATACAAAGATGGGCCTACAACCTTCAGGCCGGCCGCTAGCAAACAGAAGGAGCATGTGATACAGACAATAGCACGCATGCTGCGGCAGAGGGAAATTCACAGGAGTTGGAAGAAGCGTTGGCAGCCACACCATCCGGACCCCACATAACGGTTTCTTTTTTATATAAATAACAACAAAAAAACGAATCCACAAGGCAACCCACAATCGGAAACAGCAGCATGTGCTCCCCTAAGAGGGGGACCCCACCAATCCATAGGAGTATCGAGGGGGGGAAAAGGTCAGGACGGGGACTAAGTAGACTCATTGCCCAGAACCGGGAAGACAAACTGGCGACGGGGCCGGTGACGGATCGGGCAATAACGGCGGGGTACAGATTCCCCCACGGTAGGCGTTCCAGGGGCCCCATACTTTCACCCATGTCCCAGGCTTACCTCTCGCAACATACACCACCTTTTCCCGAAACATGCACCAATCCATGTTATCCTTCCACGCCGAGACGGTCGGCGACCTCTGGGAGCCCCACAGTTGAGCAATGTCACGTTTGGCCACCATATATCCCAGAGTCACCCACCACGTCTGCGGCACCGAATAGTCGGTTGGCTCCCACACATTCAGAAGACATCTCCTCGCCTCGGGCAGCAGCGGCACACGCGTGACTACCTGCAAAACCTCATGCACACCACGCCAGAATCGCGCCACATCCGGGCATTCCCACAAAATATGGAGAAAGGTCCCCAAAGAACCACACCCACGCTTACACAACCCGTCCACAGCATAGCCCATACGCATCAGCCTCGGCCCCGTAACATAGACCCTATGGAGTATCTTGAGCTGGACGAAGCGAAGGCGGGCCGGTATTGCCACCTCTTTCGGGGAGGCCACCGCAGACACCCAGTCCTCGTCATCCAGCTCCAATCCATCGGCAACCCATGCCTCCCGAAGGCTAGTCAGCAGTCCCGAACGGTCATTAATAAGTTTTTTATAAATTAACGAAATCGTGCCGTCCGGTACATGCCCATCCAGCACTCTATCTTCCAGAGGGGAGTACTCCGGGATGGAGGCGACGTCCGGAAAGACGGAGCACAACGCATGACGAATCTGCAGAATATCGAAAATACTCCCTGTCCTGCAGCTGGAATTCTGTCTGCAGCACATCGAACGTCTTGAATCCCCCCCTCGTCCAGAGATCGCCCACCCTGCTAATGCCTATCATGTCCCACTTCTCAAAGCCCTTCGAGGTCCACAGGGAGCCCAGCCGCTCAGATGCGTATAGTGGCGTCGCCCGGGTCAAGCGGTCCCTCCACCCCATCGCCGCATTAGCCGCGTGCCACACTCGTACCATGACCCGCGTGGGGCCCGTCAGACGCGCATCGAGCGAGCTAGAGTAAAGCGCCCGATTATAATCACCACCGGGCAGTAACATCTTATCCATTTCAAAGGCAGGGTTTAGAGCGGGCCCGTACAGGCCGTGATTGATCGCAGCCAGCTGGGAGGCCCAATAATATCGCTTGATATCCGGGAGGGCAACCCCCCCATCGTACCAAGGGAGCGTCAGCTTCGCCAGGGCGATACGCGGTCTACCCTCCCAAAACAGTCGGCGCTGCAGACTCTCCACCTCGCGAAAGTAGCGCGCCGGGACGACGTCCATTGTGTTCTGTAAAGCGTACAGGAAACGTGGCAGCGACATCATCTTAAACAATGCCGCCCGGCCGAGCGGCGAGAGCGGCAAGCGCCTCCAACGCGCGACGTCCTCCTTCAGGCGATGGAGGGGGGGAAGCAAATTCTGACTATATCGGGCCTCCGCGTCCAGAGTAATGAAGACACCCAGGTACCTAAATCCCCGCGGGGCAATCTGGATAGGACAACCCCGCGGAAGGATAGGATCCTCCCCAGAGAGAACATACACACACGATTTAGCCCAGTTGATGACAAGGCCGGAGTTGAGGCCAAATGAGTGCAATACATCAACCAGTACTATCAGTGATTTACGTGGGGAAGCCAGGTACAGAAGTATGTCATCAGCGTATAGAGATACGCGGTCCTCATACTCAGGGGTCCAGCGGAGACCACGGATAGAAGGATGCCACCGCAGCCACTCCGCCAGGGGCTCCAAGGCAAGCGCAAAAAGGAGCGGTGATAACGGGCAGCCGTGCCGCGTGCCCCATGGTGTGTCTTTGTTTTTTGCGGATGAAGACATGATTTGGCAAGTGCAGATCTACTCTGATGCGTCTGGTGCGAAAGGCTTTGGTGTCTTTTGGGAAGGGCGTTGGTGCGCGGAAAGTTGGCCACGTCATTGGATGTTGCAAGGTCGTAGTATCGCTTTTCTAGAGTTTTTTCCCCTTTTGGTTGCATTGTATGTTTGGGGTGATGAGTTTCAGAATCGTTCAGTACTGTTTCACGTTGACAATCTGACGGTGGTTGAGTTGGTTAATAAACAGAAAGCCAGGGACTTGAGAGTGTTGCGCTTGCTGCGTGCTTTTATGCTAAAATGTTTACAGCTCAATGTTGTTTTTAAGGCGCGGCATATCCCGGGAGTGCATAACGGTATAGCAGACTCTCTGTCTCGTTTACAGTGGGCGAGATTTCGTAGAATGGCCCCTGGGGCGGAACACAGCAAGACTCCAATCCCGCAGTGTGTCTGGGAGTGGGGGGACTGAGACTGGTTGCCTTCGTAGAGAACTCAATAGCGGCTTCTACAAGACGGAGCTATCAGCAAGCATGGAGCGAGTTCTTGCGCTATGGTAAACTGTGTGCTAAGAATAGGTGGAGGATGGACGATGCTCAGTTGGTTCTCAGTTTTGTTTTGCACATGATAGACAAGGGTCTGGCCCATACCACCATTTCTAGCAAGTTGGCGGGGATTTCTTTTTATGGGCAGTTGTGGTGGGGGAGGGATCTGGTAAAGGGAGTTTTGGTGAAGAGGGTCCTCAGAGGTTTAAGTAGGGTGCAGGCGGGGACGAAACAGTTACGCAGGGCAGTGACTTATGATCTGCTGCGGAAAATGTTGTTGCAACTACCACTTTTATGTTACAATGAGTCTGAGTGTAGGCTGTTTAGGCTTTGTTTTCTATGGTTGTTTTTTGGGGCTTTCAGAGCTTCGGAACTTCTTGGGCTGCGTCATAGGCCAGGTATTCACAGTGAAGAGGTTTTTCTGGAGGAGCACAGATTGCGCCTTTGGTTGCGTTTTTCCAAGACTGATCAGCTGGGCAGGGGAAAATGGGTTTTCTTAAGCAGAAGTGAGGAGGGTTTCTTTTGTCCTGTGGGGGAATGGGAGATTTTCAAGGCCTCTAGTAGTTTTGCTACTGGGCACATATTTTGCCATGCCTCGGGACAACCGATTTCCGTGGCCCAGTTGCTGGCGGTGATGAGAAAGGTACTCCTTAGCCTGGGGGAAAACCCTTTCGGTTTTGGAACGCACTCTTTTCGCATTGGGGCAGCCACAGAGGCGGCCAGGTTGGGGTGGTCATGGGCAGACATACGCCGTATTGGGAGATGGAAGTCTAAATGTTGTGAAAAATATGTTAGAAAATTCTCTGTTTAGATCCTTGTTTTCTTTGGTTAATCATTGTTTTTCTATCTAGGTAAGGCGCCGGGGCCTGTAAGTTTGAAAAAGTCAACATGGATAGTAGGACACTCCTTCGTAAAATGGGCTGCAGTTTATGCTGAGCAACAGATTTGCGGGCGTTCCCTTGGACTGCAAAGTGCTAGCCACGAGGTGGTATGGAAAGGAGTAGGGGGAATGCGTTGGGAGGGGTTGTTTCCTGTGTTGGCCACAATGTGTTATGGAGGGGGACCACCGAATTGGCTCATTATTCATTTGGGGGAAAATGACCTGGTCAGCTTATCTGGGCTGACGCTAATAAAATTAATGAAACATGATTTGGAGGCCCTCCAGTCTACTTGGGAGGGCACTCAGTTGATTTGGACAGAGTTCATTACGAGGTTGCACTGGAGAGGAGCACGTCATCATGCAGCTATGGAGAAGGCGAGAAGGAAGGTCAACCGAACTATGAGACTTTTCTGTGAAGAACATGGGGTGCGGGTACTCGCTCACGCCAACATTAAAAGCACGGAAGGGTATCTGTTTCGGGAAGATGGGGTACATTTATCTACAATGGGGCAGGCGTACTACCTTTTGGAGCTAAGGGATTTGATTGCGCAAGTCTGGAATGAACATATATGGTGCTCTTGAGATGGGGTTTTTTTCTTTGCAAACAAACCATTTTTCTCTCTGGTGGGGCAGGAAAACTCTGTTGGTTTTCCTGGTTGGCGGGGTTTTTTGCTGGGGGGGTGGGCAGCCTTGAGCGGGATTGCCCATCCTCCAACGGGGGAGGGGGGGGAGCAGTCACGTGATCAGGAAATGAGATTTATGAGAACATACACACAGGGGGCAGTGTTCTGGTTAGGTGGGGGTTTTACATTGAGGGTAGGCTTTGGGGAAAAAGTGAAGACAAACTTGGGGAAGTTTATTTCATTGCAGAAATTTATAATTGGCGCCTGTCTTAATAAAGTGGCCTTTTTTGCTACACAAGTAAGTAGTGGTTCGTGAGTTATTGTGCGAGGGGGGACCCAGGGGGTGCAGGGCACGAGCCAGGTCTCCCCCTGGGTGGCTTCGCACAATGGAGCGGCCACCCAGGTGTAGGCAAAGGGGGCAATCAGGGAGGCGCGCGAGGGAAGGTAATATATAGGGGGAAGAAGGGCAGGAAATCAGTGTGCCCGGGGAGCGGGGAGGAAGGGTTGCATTTGAATTTTGTCCCACCCACCACTCACCCACCCCCTTTTTTACTATCTATTCTGTACCCACACCTCTCCTTTTTCTGAGGAGCCATTATGTTTTATTCCGCTTTAGGTGGGCATTAAGCCTTCATTTAGTTTTTCTCCTTGCCACGCTAAGACAGGTTTTATTTATTTTCAGGCCAGTCAGCGTACTGGGTAGGCGGGGTTTTTTGCTGGGGGGGTGGGCAGCCTTGAGCGGGATTGCCCATCCTCCAACGGGGGAGGGGGGGGAGCAGTCACGTGATCAGGAAATGAGATTTATGAGAACATACACACAGGGGGCAGTGTTCTGGTTAGGTGGGGGTTTTACATTGAGGGTAGGCTTTGGGGAAAAAGTGAAGACAAACTTGGGGAAGTTTATTTCATTGCAGAAATTTATAATTGGCGCCTGTCTTAATAAAGTGGCCTTTTTTGCTAAACAAGTAAGTAGTGGTTCGTGAGTTATTGTGCGAAGCCCCTTTGGAGTGCGGCCTGCTGTGGGTGCGCGCGCCGACCTCGCGTGAGAGCTGAGGCTGCGTGCGTGCTCACGTAATCAGGCTGGCTGAGCCACTGGTCCTGGGTCTGCTGCGCCGCCCTGCCCCCGGAGACACTCGAGCGAGGATCATCGGCTGAGGCGAGGTCTGGAGCGCAGAAGCCGCGCGATTACACGGCGGGGGCGGTGGCGCCCGCTCCGCTCGGCATCGCAAGGCACAGTGAGATAGAATGACGCAGTAAACCAAAACCCCAGACCTATCACAAACCCAAGCGCGGTGCGAGACCCAAACTGCCAGAACTATCCCATAGAGAAGCATCTTCAAGCAACACTCACGTGCTGCTGGGTGGTGAGCAGCCCTTGACTAACCGGATCGCCCGAATTATGACCTCTTTAGAACTTAAGGGAAGGCGATCATATCCCCGTGGAACGACACATTATCACGGTGCTTCGGGTCTTCTTGTCGACAACCCATACCGCGGAGCAGGGAGGTGCGTGAGGCACAGGGCCCTGGTACAGATGCCTCAACTGAGATCGTGGCATGGCGGGGGGGCCCCTGTCTGCCAGTTATCTCTCCTGGGGAAGTGCTTGACTCCCGTGGCAACATCTGCGGCCCAGTCCAGTGTGGAGCCGTAGTGGCCTACGCCCAGGGTGAGTGCAGTGATCTGGCCCTGCCACATCCTTTTCACTAATGACGTGACTGAGACAACTGGAGAGAGGCGCAATGTCATCCACAAGAGGCAGCAAACCTGTACAGCAGAACAGACTAGACTGGTACACTCCCCCTAAGACGTCCCAGCCAGACCCCATACCCATTGAAAAAAGCGCAGACACACAGGGAACAGTGGACCCAAAGCCCACCCTTAACGACGTCATGGAGGGAATAGCAGGGATCAAGACCTCGTTGGAACAAAAGATGGACTCTATCACAGTAGAAGTCAACCTGCTACGAGCGGACCTTAATAAGAATAGTAGACGAGTTAAGCAGGTGGAAATCACTGCCACAAGCCTAGTGGAAGATACATCCCAGCTGCAAACAGACGTGAAAGACTTGCAAACCTTTCAGAAGTTCGCCGAAGCTAAACTGGATGACTATGAAGGATGTCTACGGTGCAACAACGTGCGCATTTTGGGTGTTCCGGAAAAATCAGAGGGCCAGGCGACTGATCTTTTCGTTGAGGACCTCATCCTAAAGCACCTCCAACCCAAGGGGCTAGGGAAGTTCTTTGTCATTGAGAGGGCCCACAGAGTTCCCGGAGGTCACCCAAAACCAGAGGGCCCTCCTCGTCCAATCCTGGCCAGAGTCCTCAACTTCCGAGACCGGGATGTAATACTCCAACATGCCAGCACGGGACCCCCGCTCCGATATGACAACGCAGACATAAGATTTTTCCCTGATTTCACCCAAGTGGTCCAGAAGCAACGACGATCCTTCCTGGGAATCAAGAAGACACTGAGAGACAAGGGATACAAGTATGCTATGTTGTTCCCGGCCAGACTCCGGGTGGAGGCCGATGGTAGGGCCTGGTTCTTCGACCACCCGGATTCAGCAGCAGACTGGTTGGAGAACTGCGGAACCGCAGAACATGCTACAGGTGGGGTGAACTTTAATTGGACTGGGCGGGTGATGGCCGAAAGACGAAGGTAATGGGCCAGACCTGCATGTAACCTAAGCTTGGCCGTGGTGGGAGGGTGGGGCGGGCGCCAGAGAGCACCGTTGGACTTATACGTACGACAATAGTTTCCCAAACGCAAAAGGCTTGAGCAAATTCTGGCTTTCACATAAGGGATCGTATTATAGTAATGCCTGAGGGGGAGAGGGGAGGCGTAGGATCCCGCACCCCACTTTTCTACATTTAGTTAACGTGTTGGGCGACAGGCACTCTGCAAGTTGAATCATGGGCAGTTTGAAGCCCACAGTGCAGGGAAGCAGGGAGGGGGGGGGGGGGGGGTGGGAAGGGGTATTAGTATTGTTAGAAGTTAAGTTTAATGTAACAATCGTTATATCGACAGCACCAGAATGTAATGCAGCACAGGAGCAGTACACAAACGTAGATTTAGATGGGTACGCAGTGGGAAACGGGGATTAAGATCCTCAGCTCGAACGTCAATGGGCTTGGCGATAAAGTGAAACGTAGTGTGGTTCACCAGTACGAAAAGAGACAAGCCCCAGACGTTATCCTATTACAAGAAACACTCCTAGTGGGAAACACCTGTAAGGCGATGAACAGGGGGGGTACAAACTGTTGGCGCATACTGGTTTTACAACCGGTTCACGAGGGGTAGGCATAATGGTCAAGAACTCGTTCCCTTTCGCCATTCAATCCACATGATCAGATGACCGGGGCAGATATATAGGAATCTCAGGTCTCTGGGAGGGTAAAGCTGCGACATTCGTTTCGGTCTATATACCCCCGGGTTTCCAGGGTGATACACTCAAAGATCTGGGCGCAATCCTATTATCACTCCCAGAAGGCCTACTCATGGTGGGGGGGGCGGACTTTAATGCAGATGGATCGGCACCCCCCACGAGACATTAGACCTGCACATAGGTGGCTGCCCAATTTTCTTGGGGCTATGGGATTGGTGGATGGGTGGAGAACACATAACCCAGATAGGATCCAATACACCTAATCCAGTCCACTGACCATTACTTTCAAGAGAATGAGGGAATGGTGGATTTCGCCCAAACATTGTGGGAGGCCTACAAATCAGTGATCCGTGGGCAGGCCCTGTCCCTGATAGCCGGCAAAAAGATAGATAGACAAAAGGAAGAGGACGAGGTCCATAGATTGGAAGAAGAACTAGACGTGGCAGTAACCCCTGAGAAACAGCACTAACTGCAGACTGAAACTGCAGACTGCAAGACAAATTCAAGGCCTTAGCAACAGACAGAGCCAGGGTTCAGAGGAGAGAAACACAAAGTAGAATAAATGAGCATCGCGATAAGGCGGGGAAGTTGATAGCATGGCTGGACAGGAAGGAATGGGCCAACCGTCTGGTACCTGAGCTGAGGGAGAGGATACTGATCCTATTACTGACCCACAAGAAATTTCTAACCGGTTTGCCGATCACTATCTGACAGTGTACTGCAAATTCATAACATTACACTTCCTACCCTGACGGACAAAAAACGTAAATATCTCGAAGCTGACTTATCGGATGATGAAACAGCTTAAGCGATACGGTCTCTGCACTCGGGGAAGGCCTCGGGTCCCAATAGCATACCCATCAAGCTTTACAAGCTCAGACCTGACAAGATAGCCCCATACCTCTGCTCGATGTTTATAGATAGCAGAGAAAGGGGAGGCTCACGACTGATCAAAGAGTAGAGAACATTGTTGTTATTCACAAAGAAGGTAAACCCAAAACCAGCTGTGCCTCGTATAGGCCGATATCCCTCCTTAACGCGGAACCCAAGATCCTCGCAAAACTTCTGGCGATTCGTTTAGTGAAAGTAATAGACAGCTTAGCACATCCCGATCAGTCAGGCTTTATGCCACATCAGAACACAGTCTTAAACCTGCGCAGAGTGCACAGGGTGTTGGGAAGAGCAGCCACTATCCAGGAGCCTGCCATACTGGTTTCCTTGGATGCCACCATGGCATTCGACATGGTGGAATGGTCATACCTTTTTGCAGTACTCGACAAAATGGGAATTGGGCCCAATTTTATGGGCTAGGTCAGACTACTGTACTCGAAACCAATGATACCGGTAGTGGTGAACAATAGGAAATGGGGGGTATTTCAATTAAGCTGTGGAACACGCCATGGATGTCCCTTGTCCCTGCTCCTGTTTGCTCTAGCTCTGGAGCCCCTAGCCGCATGGATTCGCAAGGATCCGGTCATTCGCAGTCTGTGCTGGTCCCTGGACTGGGATTATAGGATACCTCTATATGCGGATGATATTCTACTTAATCTGGCCTCCCGAAAGCTTCTTTGGTGTGCACATTGGATATACTGGCAGTATTTGGCAGGTATTCAGGATTCATAATAAACTGGACCAAATCCGTCATTTACGTCCTTCGGGGGGGAGCCGCCTGTCCTGCAGAGGAACTGCCCGATTCAGACAACAACAGAGGGCTTTAGATACCTTGGCATTTTCATCTCGCTGAATCCCACGCTCCGTTTCACCCAGAACCTCCTGCCTCCTATACAAAGATTGAAACGAGACATAGGAAGCTGGAAGTCTTTGCCGCTCTCATTGCTGGGCAAAGCCGCCCTCTTTAAAATGATGGCTCTACCCCGCTTCCTGTATGCCCTCCAGAACTCGTTAGATACGGTCCCCAAATCATATTTTCAAGAAATCGAGAACCTCCAGAGAGACCTATTGTGGGACGGTGTAGGAGAATAGGATCTGCACTTATGTTGCCCCCACTTTTTTTCTGATGCTTACACTGGTTTCTGGCTATAGTCTGGCTGGGTCCCTGCTAATCAGGGCCCCAGCCTCTCTGTTCTCTCTAAACAACTTGGTGTGCATATTAGATGCACTAGTGATTGGATACTGTGGTACCTTATGAGCCCCTAGTATATGGTACCTTAGGTACCAATGGCATAGGTACTTCACAGGCCTACCAGGGGCTGAAGCATGTATTATGCCACCCCTGGGAAGCAAACTAAATCTGACACCATAGGCCTGCTACTGCAGCCTGGGTGAGGTAGTGTTAGCACTCCTCACTGAGGTATAGGTTCCCTATATCTCACCTTACACACACATATAAATCTATCAGTCACCCCTAAGGCAGGCCCTATCAATCCAGAGGGCAGGGTGCTTGGTTTCCATGTGAGGGGGTGCCTCTGCCTGAGCAGGGCCCCTCTGCAGCTGGCAGAGTCTATTCTCTGTGGCTGTTTGTGGATGCGGTTAAACCATATACTCTTAAGCGCATTATAACCTAGCGATAAATGCTAACTTTGGGATGGCTGCATCAAAACATGTCGTGTTTGGTGTCAAACGCCTTGGAATCATACCCCCACACCAGTAACTAGTGTGGGAGTATGATCCCACCCTTCTAGAGGGATAGACATGTACCTACTGTGGAAACACGGTAGAATCCTGAAGAGCCCTGGCATGACAAAATGGATGCCACCAGCACAGACACTGGGCTGCCCTCCTGCTGCTGACCGAAACTCGCAGTGGAGGTGGCCCAACAATAGGCATCCTGTCACAGGGAGGTGTAACCACCTCCCAGACAGGATTTAGTGTATTGGGGCTGGGTGGGTGCACTCCTAGAGTGCTTTGAAGTCCTGCACTGGGGGAGCAGTAGGCTCCTCTGTGCATATGCCAGCTCAAACCGGTTCAGGGGCTACCAGCCCCTGCTCTGGCACAAAACTGGACAAAGGGAAGTGGGTGTAACCACCCACTCCCCTGACCCTCCCATAGGAGTGGTCATAGAGCTAGTCCCTCCCTTTCCTTTAGTATATGATAGGGAAACCTTGCCATTGCAAACTAGATATCCCTGGACGACGCTCTGAAGAAGAATCCTGGACCTTCGACGTTCCACTACCTCTGGAAGACTGAAGAATCTCCCTTGGAGTCAAGGAGTGACTCCCCTGCTTGGCAGGCACCAAAACTTTGCATCAACGGTCGCAAACTTTCCCGCTCCTGCCGGAGTCCGAAGTCCCTGCAGCCCCGGAAGTGGATTTCCTGACTTCTCGACGGCCATTGTGAGTCCCCAGCAAAACTGAGGAGAGTGGACCCCACGAGTGACGAGGAACAGCAATACCCGGGTACCGTGCACTATTGTCGAGTGCAACCCCTTCACGACGTTCTACAAACGTGTGCATTGGACCACGTTTGTTCCACGCCTCCAGCAGGATTTCCACTGAAAATCAGAGGCCTACCTCGTCCAGAGTGACCGTGGGCTCCTGTGAAGTGAATCCTCCCGAGGCGTCTTTGCGATCCCTTGACGGTTGGCTTGTGGGTCCCCTGAAGACTTTTTCATCGAACCAAAGGGCTCCCCTGGTTGCTCCAGGCCCTGACTTACCTTTGCTGGTTGAGTCCCTCAGACCTTGCTGGTCTGCACCGCTGACTTTCTTCACTTTCCACGAGACTTGCTGTTGCCAAGGCTTGTTGGCTCCAATCCGGATGCCGACACCTCAGTAAGCTGCAGACTTCGTGGGACACTTCGAATCCAGCTCCTGGTCGTCGTCGACGCCTCCTGGACCTCGTGGCTGAAGAGTCAAGACACCCGTGATCACCTGAAAACACCCGACTTCTGTGGGCATCCAGCTTCCTGGCCCCGGGTCACTGGCAAGTGACTTCGAGCACTGTCTCCACTGCTTTCAGGTCTTCTATCTTCAGAATCCAGCCTTGGATTCCACTGGACACTTCTCCTGTCTTCACAAGCACCAAATCTTCTTTGGCTCCCATTGAAAACGACGCCGCGACCCGACACCAAAAGACACCTATGCACCCGGCTTCCCTGGGTGAGGTAACTCGAGTACTCCGGTGCTCCTGTGTGTTTTGGCTTACCCTGTAAGTGACTTGCTTGTAAACTCTCCCAAAGTATCCTAAAACTTTAAAATGCCAACCGTGACTTGCTCCATTGAAGTCTATTGGGATCCACGGCTGTGTTCTCACACTGCATGCGTCTCCCGTGGGTCCTTTACTTACCTGCCTCGGGGGGATTAGTGAGGCCCCAGCGCTTCTGAAGACCTTAGGCCTTCTCAAGTCGTTCTTCTTATACCTCTTTTTTAGTATATGGTCTGGTACGGCCCTAGGGCCCCAGCCATATAAGTGCTTAATTTGTCGTGAAATATTGATTTGTGCATATGTTCCTGACTTCTAATCTCATAAAGAGATTAGTAGAGTGTGTCTAGAAATAAATACATATATATTTTAAATATATACCTGTGTGGTGTCCTTTCATTTGGTAATTCAAGAGATTATAAGGTAAAACAAGCTGCTTTACATTCCTCAGAGACTTAGCCTGAAGGCTGTTCTCCACACTTTTTTTCTGATGCTTACACTGGTTTCTGGCTATAGTCTGGCTGGGTCCCTGCTAATCAGGGCCCCAGCCTCTCTGTTCTCTCTAAACAACTTGGTGTGCATATTAGATGCACTAGTGATTGGATACTGTGGTACCTTATGAGCCCCTAGTATATGGTACCTTAGGTACCAATGGCATAGGTACTTCACAGGCCTACCAGGGGCTGAAGCATGTATTATGCCACCCCTGGGAAGCAAACTAAATCTGACACCATAGGCCTGCTACTGCAGCCTGGGTGAGGTAGTGTTAGCACTCCTCACTGAGGTATAGGTTCCCTATATCTCACCTTACACACACATATAAACCTATCAGTCACCCCTAAGGCAGGCCCTATCAATCCAGAGGGCAGGGTGCTTGGTTTCCATGTGAGGGGGTGCCTCTGCCTGAGCAGGGCCCCTCTGCAGCTGGCAGAGTCTATTCTCTGTGGCTGTTTGTGGATGCGGTTAAACCATATACTCTTAAGCGCATTATAACCTAGCGATAAATGCTAACTTTGGGATGGCTGCATCAAAACATGTCGTGTTTGGTGTCAAACGCCTTGGAATCATACCCCCACACCAGTAACTAGTGTGGGAGTATGATCCCACCCTTCTAGAGGGATAGACATGTACCTACTGTGGAAACACGGTAGAATCCTGAAGAGCCCTGGCATGACAAAATGGATGCCACCAGCACAGACACTGGGCTGCCCTCCTGCTGCTGACCGAAACTCGCAGTGGAGGTGGCCCAACAATAGGCATCCTGTCACAGGGAGGTGTAACCACCTCCCAGACAGGATTTAGTGTATTGGGGCTGGGTGGGTGCACTCCTAGAGTGCTTTGAAGTCCTGCACTGGGGGAGCAGTAGGCTCCTCTGTGCATATGCCAGCTCAAACCGGTTCAGGGGCTACCAGCCCCTGCTCTGGCACAAAACTGGACAAAGGGAAGTGGGTGTAACCACCCACTCCCCTGACCCTCCCATAGGAGTGGTCATAGAGCTAGTCCCTCCCTTTCCTTTAGTATATGATAGGGAAACCTTGCCATTGCAAACTAGATATCCCTGGACGACGCTCTGAAGAAGAATCCTGGACCTTCGACGTTCCACTACCTCTGGAAGACTGAAGAATCTCCCTTGGAGTCAAGGAGTGACTCCCCTGCTTGGCAGGCACCAAAACTTTGCATCAACGGTCGCAAACTTTCCCGCTCCTGCCGGAGTCCGAAGTCCCTGCAGCCCCGGAAGTGGATTTCCTGACTTCTCGACGGCCATTGTGAGTCCCCAGCAAAACTGAGGAGAGTGGACCCCACGAGTGACGAGGAACAGCAATACCCGGGTACCGTGCACTATTGTCGAGTGCAACCCCTTCACGACGTTCTACAAACTTGTGCATTGGACCACGTTTGGTCCACGCCTCCAGCAGGATTTCCACTGAAAATCAGAGGCCTACCTCGTCCAGAGTGACCGTGGGCTCCTGTGAAGTGAATCCTCCCGAGGTGTCTTTGCGATCCCTTGACGGTTGGCTTGTGGGTCCCCTGAAGACTTTTTCATCGAACCAAAGGGCTCCCCTGGTTGCTCCAGGCCCTGACTTACCTTTGCTGGTTGAGTCCCTCAGACCTTGCTGGTCTGCACCGCTGACTTTCTTCACTTTCCACGAGACTTGCTGTTGCCAAGGCTTGTTGGCTCCAATCCGGATGCCGACACCTCAGTAAGCTGCAGACTTCGTGGGACACTTCGAATCCAGCTCCTGGTCGTCGTCGACGCCTCCTGGACCTCGTGGCTGAAGAGTCAAGACACCCGTGATCACCTGAAAACACCCGACTTCTGTGGGCATCCAGCTTCCTGGCCCCGGGTCACTGGCAAGTGACTTCGAGCACTGTCTCCACTGCTTTCAGGTCTTCTATCTTCAGAATCCAGCCTTGGATTCCACTGGACACTTCTCCTGTCTTCACAAGCACCAAATCTTCTTTGGCTCCCATTGAAAACGACGCCGCGACCCGACACCAAAAGACACCTATGCACCCGGCTTCCCTGGGTGAGGTAACTCGAGTACTCCGGTGCTCCTGTGTGTTTTGGCTTACCCTGTAAGTGACTTGCTTGTAAACTCTCCCAAAGTATCCTAAAACTTTAAAATGCCAACCGTGACTTGCTCCATTGAAGTCTATTGGGATACACGGCTGTGTTCTCACACTGCATGCGTCTCCCGTGGGTCCTTTACTTACCTGCCTCGGGGGGATTAGTGAGGCCCCAGCGCTTCTGAAGACCTTAGGCCTTCTCAAGTCGTTCTTCTTATACCTCTTTTTTAGTATATGGTCTGGTACGGCCCTAGGGCCCCAGCCATATAAGTGCTTAATTTGTCGTGAAATATTGATTTGTGCATATGTTCCTGACTTCTAATCTCATAAAGAGATTAGTAGAGTGTGTCTAGAAATAAATACATATATATTTTAAATATATACCTGTGTGGTGTCCTTTCATTTGGTAATTCAAGAGATTATAAGGTAAAACAAGCTGCTTTACATTCCTCAGAGACTTAGCCTGAAGGCTGTTCTCCACAGCTACCACTAGGATAGCTTTCTTAAAAGGGTTGTCTTAAACCTATCTACCATAAGAGTCGAATTGTACTGGTGCAAGGTGGCCACTTTAACTAGTGACCAGCATATACCAGGCCAACTTCTCACAGACGGAAAACCCAGAATCGCCCTGTCTAAACTCACCCTCAATTGGTACGACGGAGGCATTAGGCTCCCGGATATCAACAAATATTACTGGGCGACTCAGCTAGCAGCCATAAACCAGGGGTCCTTTGGCCGTCTCGACGACCCGGGATACGCCATGGATAGATGGCTCTTGCCGGGAGGGAACAACAGTAGAGCGCTTTACTCTAGACCTCGTAAATATTCCTTAACAGGTCCAACCTCCCACTCGGTCCATAAATGGCATACCGTAAACAAGCATCTGGGCTGGGACCGCAAGCTCACACTGGCAACCCCCTTGTGGGATTCCGAAGAACTGGGGAACCTGTGGCGAACCCGGGGATTTGATAAGTGGGATCTTATCGGAATCTCCCAGATCAAAGATCTTTGGGTCAAAGATGAAATCGTACCGTTTGCCTCCCTCCAACAGCAGAATAGTTTAGTAGACACTGAACGCTTTAGATATCTCCAGATCCGTCATGCCCTCCAAACCCATCTCATTAGGGGGACTTCCCTCCCGGATGCCTCTCCCTTAGAGGATAGAATATTAGACGGCCATCTGCCTGAAAAAGGCCATCTCCCTGATTTATAAAAAACTAATTAATAACATGGAGGACCCAGTTCAGTCCCTTAAAGAGAAATGGATAAGAGATGGACTTGAGCTTGACGAGGAAGATAGGCGGGAGGCGGTTTCTTCCCCGAGGGAGGTGGCGATTTAGGCTAGACTGCGATTAGTGCAACTCAAGATTCTCCACAGAATCTACATAACGGGACCGTGTCTGGTGCGTATGGGTAGAGCAGAAAGTGGGGAGTGTAGACGTAAATGTGGGAAGGATGGCACCTTCATACATATCATATGGGAATGTGACCAAATTTAAACATACTGGCGCGCAATTCACCGCATCCTCAGTGAGGTGCTCGCAATTGAATTGCTTCCGGAGGCGCGCAGGTGCCTCCTGAACATATGGGAACCAACAGACCTCACCTCCTACACAAAGCTCTGGGCTACACTGGCTGTAATGATCGCGAAGAGAAACATCGCACGACATTGGAGAGCCCTTCCACCACCTGGGGTAGAATCATGGAAGGAAGACCTAGACTGGTGCATGTTCAGAGAAAAGTCAGTCTACATAGCCAAAGGGTGTCCCAGGAAATGGAACAGGGTCTGCGGGCCCTGGAACTCCTACCGAGGAAATATTTGTACCCCACCGGCACACTTGATTGCAGACGATAGCCTCACACCCCCCTAATTGAATCTATGCAATCCAGAAACTAAATTGCTTGAAATGTACCGTCTCCTCAGCATGTTAAGAATGGTATGATATGTCGATGATACTTTAATAAAAAGAATTATATTTAAAGAAAAAGAAAAAAAAAGTTCAAGCAGGCCTCGTCCCAGCTTTACCACTCTCTGTTTGAGAAGTCACAAGGATATCATGGTGCCCCACGGTCTCGCTTACGGTACCCGACTGAAAAGCAGATTCTGCAGTTGATTCCGATGCACCCCAAATTTTCGGGTTAATCTGGTTGGATTCCCACGGCGGGTCTATGCTTGGTGCAGTCTATGCCTCCTGGTCCTGCTTTGGGTTCAGATCGGACTCCACGCCTGGCACCAGGATCTATTCTGAAGGATGACTTCAATCCCATAGTTTTATTTGACTCTGAGCCAAATCTGTCTCTACTTCGTCTGAAGCCATGCTTGAGCTCATTTCCTATGCACCCGGCCCCTATATATTCTGAATCTGCTAAGACAGTGCCTTTGACACCTCCTAGTGTTCTAGCAACTTTTCAGATCGAACTCGGACCAGAGCCACCTAGCTTTGTGTGGTGATGGTGAGGACGAATTCTCCTGACAATATGATGACACTTTTTATATGACCCACAAGAGGGTAGTGGGCTGGACGCTTCCTGTGACACAAGAGTGGTCTCCTACCTCCCTCCCTCCAGCCTTTCCACGGAAGAGTAGGCTTCCTTTGCCATGGTTCTTAGATGGGGAGCCTGTGTCTTGGATTTCCTATTTCCTTCCTTGGAGCTAAAAAATCTAAAAAACAATGTCCTCAGAAAGTGTTACAACCTGAACAATCCTCATATGAAAACCTAGAGCCTTCAACAAAGCACTGACTCACACCCACATGGTCACTTGAACCAAACCCTGCTCTTGCCCACCTGTAAATGAGGCATTTGGAAATTGTCTGTTTTCTTCCACTAGCCTCGCTCTGAGATCAGTCAAAGCCAGCTGCCTGCTTGGAAGCTACTCCCTCGCATTGTGGAACTCAGTCTCTGAAATATTACCTGCAGTCCCAGAAGAATTTTGCGCCAATTTGGCACAGACCATTCAAGATGGCCAAGATGTGGATAAGTACTTCATTTGGTTAGGCCTGGACACAGATTACTTAGGCAGAGCAGTTAGCACAAGCGTTGTACTTCAGCCCCACATATGGATGAGATCCATGGGCTTCTCATGCGATATCCAGGCATCACTCATGACTATGACTATTGAGGTGTCTTGCCTTTTTAGCTAGATGGCGGACTCCAAACTCGAGAACTTTAAAGAGATGAGAACTACTATGCACTCCCACTGTCTTTTTAAAATGCCGCACATTTCAAGGTATCAATAGGGATTTCGCCTTCCGCCAGCATCAAGGCCCACCTCCCCTACAACAGAAACTGCAGATTGTCTAGGGTCGCGGTAGGGGACAACGTCTAGGTCAGCAGGGTCAGCGAACATTCATGTCACCGGTCCCTCCAGCAGCAGCATCTAAAGGCACTTTAGTTGGTCCTTAGCTGTGCATAACCACACCGTAGACAGCAGGACTACTCATTTTATTGGCAAGTTGTAACATCCAACAGGAGGGTCTTGCAGACAATACAACAGGGTTACACCCTGCCTTTCTTTTCTGCCACACCACCTCTTCCACCTACATCAGAGCGGCTTTCAGAGGGCCACTTTTCGAAAACAGCCTGAACTTTTTGCAGCAAAATGCACAAATGTGCTAGACAGAGGATCCCGGTCTTCAGAGATGAGACCTGGGTGTGATTCCCGTTATTTCCTAGAGCCAAAAAAAGGCTGGAGGCCTTCTCCTTATTTTAGCTCTATGACCCACAACTTCTTCCTGCAGAAGGACAAATTCAAGATACTCATGCTGGCCCAGGTTCTCTCTGCCCTGCATCCAGAAGATTGTATGGTGGCGCTGGACCTGCAGGACACTTATTTCCATATCCCCATCTTGCAGGCCCACAGGAGTTACCTGCAGTTCAAGGTGGGTTATGAGCACTTTTACGTGCTCCCTTCTGACCCACCCGTGTCACAGGAGTGCTCACGACGCTGATGGCCGTGGTCACAGAGTACCTTTGGAGTACCAGTCTTCCCCTACCTCAACCGGCAGTTAAATGCATGCTCACCACAGTTAGTTGTGGACCACCTCCAGAAGACAGTGAACCTCCTTACATCGTTGGGGTTTACAATCAATCGGCTGAAGTCACAGTTAGTCCTTCGCTGACACTCCCTTTCATTGGAGCCATCCTGGATACAGTTCACTTTTGGGCCTTTCATCCAGAACGAGATCAGGACATTTAGGAAACGATCCAGCTGTTTCC
Source organism: Triturus cristatus (assembly GCF_964204655.1). Taxonomy (NCBI): domain Eukaryota; kingdom Metazoa; phylum Chordata; class Amphibia; order Caudata; family Salamandridae; genus Triturus; species Triturus cristatus. Next base: position 66,141,490 of record NC_140579.1, on the reverse strand, counting down.
AGAGATCCAAGCCTCAGTCTTGGATCTTTTTCTCTTTTTGGCCTCCTCCATCCTGCTCATCCACATGCTAGGTGGCATATGCGGGTTCTGCAAAGGGATCTGAAGTCTCAGTGGGTCCAGCACTATCGGAACCTGTCGACTCCATGCAGGTTTCAGAGGAGACTGCAAAAGAACTGCAGTTGGACCAGCAGCAGACCCCTATCCCTATTCCACCTAGAGCGGACGATGGTGAAAGACGTGTCACCGCTGGGCTAAGGAGTTCATTTGGGGAAGTTGGAGATCAGAGGACTCTGATCTCCGGTGGAGGCCTGCCTCCACATCAACCTCCTAGAGCTGCAGGCCATTTGCGAGACATTGAAAGCCTTACTGCCGTCCATCAAGGGGAAGAGGTCCTCACCGAGAACACTACAGCCACATTGTATTGCAAAATCAGGATGGGGCGAGTTCCTGGGCTCTGTGCCAAGAGGCCAGGGGACACACATATGTAATTTCAAGTTCCTAATAGCGAATGTTTGCGATTCGCTATTAGGAAATCGCAAACAACTATGTACAAATGTGCCCTCGACACATTTAGTGATTCCTAATGGGGTCTGAATTGACCTACCTCATTATTATTTATGAGGTAAGTCGCAATGTCACTGGGACCTCTGCCTGCTCTTAAAAAAATATTTCACATGTATTCACATAGGGGAAGGGGTATCCTGCGGACTCCTTCCCATTTGCCTAATTGAAGTAGGCAGTAAAATGCAAATGTGTTGTGATAGCATTTCGGTTGCAAAACATTCGTACATATCTTGTGAGTCGCTATTAGGAACAGACGCCCTTAACACCCCCCTTCGGTAATAGGTCACCGAATCTCAAAAATAGGTTCTGCTCATACAAAAAGGATTTTTGGCAGTCTCAAACGGCTCGATTCTGTGAATCGGGTCGTTTGCAAGAAACAAAAAGGTTACATACATGTGGCCCCGGGCACCTCTGGACTTGGCTGAATCATCAGGGCATCTCCCTGATCGTATACCACCTGGCAGGATTTTTAAATTCCAGGGAGGACGACCTACGCCTAGCAGATCACTAATGGCAGCTATACCTGGAGGTGGCTCGATCTCTTCCCCACCAAGGACTATGCATGTTGGAGTTCCCAAAAAAGGCTCTATCTCTCAGAGTCAGTCAGTCTAGAGTGAAGTATGGGACTCCTGTACACTTCCCCAAGGCTACCTCTCCTACCCAGAGTTCTGCAGCCGATCGTGAACGGGACGATTTTCTGTCAGGCACCGTCTTGCACCCAGGCCTGCACAATCTACACCTCCATGCATGGAGATTGAGAGGTGGCAGTTGACTGCAACCCAACTACCTCCCGCGGAAGAGGAGGTCATCCTGCCAGCCAGGTATTCAACAAAATCAGGCTTGGTGTGCACCCATTAGAAGCATCCCTTGCAAGCTAAACTGCCACACGTTTGTTTTGTCTTTGGTACATCAAGGATTTGCACTGGGCTCTGTTAAAGGTAGCTTTCACTCTTTTTTGCATCTATTGGACCAGCTGTCCTTGTTCAAATCACCTGTAATGTTACGTTTTCTCAAAGGTTGGTCCACATGTCTCCTCCCAAACATTTTGTGATGCCACAGTGGGACCTTAATTTAGTCCGAATTCTCCTTGTGGGTAATCCTGCTTGTAGGAAAGTGGGTGCTTGTTGCAGTAACCCCCCCACTTTTTGCCAGATAACTGAAGCACTTTTACTTGGTGTGCCCTGGGTCCCTGCCAATCAGGTTCCCAGGGCCTGTGTTCTTTCCCCAAAACTAAACCCAATTGGCATCTCTGGCAACAGGTCAGCCCCTGGAAAATGGTACCACAGGTACCCAGGGCACTGTGACCAGAGAAGACCTCTAAGGGCTGCAGCACTTATTGTGCCACCCTTAGAGGTCCTGTGCCACTACACTCACACACTGCCTTTGCAGGCTGCGTGTTTTGGTGCAGAGTTGACATGGCACACATCCCTGTGTGCCATGCCTACAAACCACTGCCCTGGCATAGATCAGTCACTCCTCTAGTTGGGTGCACTATAACAGTGGTGAGGGTACAGGTGCATGAGCCCTGTACCCCTACAGTGCCTAAGTCCATTCTTAGACATTGTAAGTTCAGTGCTGCCATTTAGAGTATTTGGTGCTGGGAGTTCGTCATTACAAACTCCACAGCACCATAATGGCTACACTAAAAACTGAGAAGTTTGGTATCAAACTTCTCAGCACAATAAACCCACACTGATGCCAGTGTGTGATTTTATGAAAAATGCACACAGAGGGCATCTCGGAGATGCCCCCTGAAAACGAACCCACTTCTAGTGTCCTGACTGAGTGGCTGCTTAGGCTGCCATCAACAGACAAGTTTCTGGACCCCAGGGTCGAGAGCCTGCTGCTCTCGGGGCCCTGAAACAATGCACATCCTGGGACGAGGTGCCAAGTCTCCTCCCCCAGGATGGGCAGGGTTCACGAAGGGGAAGCTTCAAAGGCATGCCGCCTTTGTAAGCTTCCCCAGAGCACTTGCTGCTTTCAGCAACTGGTCCCCACTGGTTCTGCCCCCCATTTTGGGCGGGAGAAAGGGCGGGAAAAACAAGTGAGGAAGAGAGGTGTGCCCACCTCTGCCAACTCCACCCCTTAGGCGGGGAAAGCGAGGTGAAGCACAACTCCGAGCCCTCTACCTACCTGTATCTAGTATTTAGGGGGTACCCCGAACCTTGCTTCCTCAGATCCAGAAACGACAAGAAGAAAAGAACAAGAAGGACCGAACAGCCGTGCAGTCAGCTAACAAGAGGAAGATGCCCACTGACTTGGCCCCAGCCCTATAGGCCTGTCTCCCCTCAAACCAGCTCCTGCGAAATCCCGGTGTGTCCTGCAGCCAGCAACCTCAAAAACCCTGGAGGACCTGCCTGCCTTCACTTACAAAGACTGCTTCTCCCGTGAACACCGGATTTATTAAACTGCAACCTCTGGCAGCAGCAGAGACGGCGAATCCAGCCCACTCTGCACCCGCCGAACCTGGCCCGAGCTCGAGTGGAAAAAGACCATGAGGAGGTCACCTCGGCGATCCTGACCCGAGATTCGGCGTCCCCTGACCTGCTTCAAGCCTCCAGCCGACGCCTGCAGCCTAAATCCAGAAGGTCCCCCTAACCGCGACCCGGAGCTGGTAAGAAGATCCGACCCCTAAAGGCACCCCTGCACCCGACGCCCCACTGCCTGGTGTGCCCAAACCGACGGTGCCTAACCAACCCCTAACTTCCCAACTTACCTCTCGAAGTGGTGGTCGCAACCCAGAAGTCCTTCGTCCCCCTGTCTGCAGTGCTTTTGTAAACCGGAGGATCTCCATTGAAAACAACAGGGCACCCGACCTCGAAACCGCACCCTGCACCCAGCCCCAGTGCCGCTGAGGGTGCACCTTTTGAGCTAATTTGTTTCCCCATTTGCCCTGACCTAAACCCTAGGAGCTTTGCTTCCACAACCCAGTGGCCTGCTTACCAGCAGCCACCAACCGGAGGTCCCCTATCCCCCATTGGATAACATTGGGCTCAACACTCTGCCCTCGGCCGCCCTAGTGCTGCTGAGGGTGTAACAAGAGTGCATCACTGACCCTGGGGGACCCCCGAGTCTAACCCCAGAACCTTAACTCCCACAGTCAATAACTTACCTTTGAACCGATAACCTACTTTTCCTGCATAGGATAACATTGACAATTTTCTTCCAAAAAGTTTTCAAGTATGGAGTTTTTAAATCTAAAATATTCTTTAAAAACCGTACGCATAACCAAAACGTATTTACTTACCTGTTTGCAGGAAATGTCCCAGTGCTGAATCTAGGTATCCAGCACCGAGTTAGAAAAGTAACGTAAAAAGTAACTTAGCTGTAATTTACTGAAAAAGCCTATTCATTTCAATGTACTGTATTTGCTAAGTGTTGCAACCGACTGCATCCCCTGTAAATCAAACAAAGTACATGTTCTATTGCATTTTCAAACTGTTCTACATTCAGCAACTTATTGCTGTAAAGTATTTAATGCTTACCTGTGCCAGGCTTGCTTGGTTCTAAAATAAAACAAAAGTATTTTTTTTTTACAAAAACAATTGGCCTAGAGTTCAGTTCTTGAGTGTGTGAATTCATTTGCTGACTGAGTGTGTACATCAAATGCTTAACACTGTCCTCTGATACTGCCTTACTGCTCGAACACTCTACCACAAATAGAGCGTAAGGTTCTATCTAACTTTAACCTCTGCCTACCTCTGGGGTCACCTGGACTCTATACACACTATACCTCATTTTGGTGTAGTATATATCGAGCCAGTTTCCTACACTGCTAACCTGCTCCACAGCTTTTTCCTACGTCTCCTGATCTTTAAGACTGTCTTTCTCATCACAACAACCTCAGTATGTCTTATGAGTGAACTTCTCTCTACTCGGTCAGTCCAGCTGCCCAATACCTCCTTTTTTCTTGACAACCTGGTGCCGAGGACACCAGCGCAGCCTTTCTCTTAAAAGACGTGGCATTCTTTCTTACCAGACAATCTTACTTTCTGATGTTCTTTGCCCTACCTCACCTCTCAAAAGAGGAGGAGACATACCAACATTTGGATTCCAAAACAGCGTTCAGCTTTTACATTGATTGCACCAAAGACCATCAGGTGGACGATCATCTCCTTGTGGTATTTTCCTGGGAAAAAGATAGGCAAAGCAGTGCAGAAACTAAAACTGTCCAGAAAGATAGACTTCTGCATTAATATCAGGTGCGAGATTGCCAAAAAGCAGCCTCCAGAAGAGTTGAGGGCCCCTTCCATCAGGACCAAGGCTGCTAGCATTGCGTTAGCATGAGGAGTGCCTGTCCTGGATATTTGTCAGGTTGTAATGCGGACATCAGTGCACACCTTCACAAAGCACTACTGCCTTGACAGCTGGGTCTGACGGGAAGGTCAGAGTCATTCCACACACCAACCACCTGGGGAGGTACTTGTAGGAGAGTAGGATCTGCACCTTATATTGCACCCACTTTTTTTTTCTGATGTTAACACTGGTTTCTGGATATAGTCTGGCTGGGACCCTGCTAATCAGGGCCCCAGCCTCTCTGTTCTCTCTAAATAACTTGGAGTGCATATTAGATGCGCTAGTGATTGGATACTGTGGTACCTTATGAGCCCCTAGTATATGGTACCAGGGCATTGGTACTCCACAGGCCTACCAGGGGCTGAAGCATGTATTATGCCACCCCTGGGAAGCATTCTCAATCTGACTGTGGTACTGAAAATTCTGGACCCTGTTATAAACATCGTCGTATCATGACGATTTTCGTATCAGCAGACCGAGAATGATTAGAATACTATGCACAAGCATTTTCGTCATATTCGGGTGACTAAATCACCTTAAAATCACTGTTTCTGTCCTGAACCCTCGGGTTCCATTTAAACGGCTGCCATTTTGTGATTGCCCTTACACAGGCCAATGACTAAGCCCAAAAACGAGTCTGAAGGACACGTGCACCTTTGCTGACTCCTCTGTGACCTGGGCAAGCTGACTCCACTGCCTGAAGCCAAACCTGTTCGGCCAGTTCCTTTCCCAGTGGCCGAATGAGATTAGTATCAAGGCACAACATATCATAAAACCTTTCATCACACACAAACCATGCCTAATCTTACACACACCTGTCTCGGTTTCTTTCTTTATGACTTGCTTTACGAGGAGGAGGTGCCCGTTTTTATTGAGGGTCCGTCGATATCTGATGAAAGTACTGAGCCTTGCCGGGTAATTGATTGAGGGCTGGACAGACTGAAATATGGGCTTGTCATCATGACTGCTTTTTCTTTGTAGTGAAAATATGTGAATGGTCAACTTTAAAATAAGGAATGATTGCCTAAAGCATAATATTTTGTATAAAAGGAGAAGACTGGCTTTGTAAAGGGGAGCAGTCTCCTGAGAATATACACCGTGTTGTACTTCTAGGATACCTGTTACTGGCTGCAGCCAATAAACAAGATCTTTAACTTCACCAAGAAGACTCTGTGTTTCTGTAGTCTGAAACAGGAAGGACTCGAAGTCTTAGGGTGTGTTCCCTGGCACCGCTGGGTTCTGAAAAACCCAGTACTTCAGTTGGCGCCCAACGTTGGGCGATTTCAGCGGTACCGGTCCAAGCCAGAGGTTCGTGAGGAGCTTTGTGTGAAAATTCTGGAGGAAGGCCGCCACTTCATCGACCCCTGTATGTCGACGTGGTCCGAAAGTCTTTGCTGCGAGGTTCCCCGCTTCCCGACGGCTACGAAGGACTGCTGCCCTGACTATCGCCCTGTTTTGGACCCTTGATGATTGGTAGAGCGAAACGATAAACGAGTCTTCTGGTGACATCATCGGTACCTCAGTTAAGTATAAGTGGAGCGTCTCCCAGTCCTTAGTTTGGTTCTTAGTTTGGTATCCCCTTGGGATCTTTGATTTGGAACTTGCAAGTACCAAAGCCGAGGGATTCGTGTATTCACGAGACTATCGTATTCGATAATCCTTTGAAGTTTGAAGCTAGACTAGAGAGCGAAGATGCCTGGTCTTAGCAGACTTGGAAATTTGTTTTGTCTTGGTTGTAATAGGGATTCCCGATTGGAGGACTCGTGTCCGGTTCCTCCGATTGGAACTCCAACGTATGAACTATATGTGAAACATGGCATAGGCCCCCTCACTTATAATGCAGTATGGGTCCGATACACGAGAAAAGATTGTGTTTTAAAATGGCCCCAATATGGTAGTTTTGACACAGAGATTCTGGATAATCTGGAGGCTAAACTTTTTAAGAAGAAAGCCCGGCCGGCGATGTTTGACTCTTTCCGCCTATGGCGTAAGGAAGCCAAACAGAAGGAAATTAAATTAGCAAAGAGAAATAAGAGAGAAAAGGGTATCTCGATAATGCAAGCTGCTATACAGTTTAAAGATAATGAAGAAGAACAGATGAGTGAGCAGTTGCACAGGCAACGTAAAATGGTGATTGATAAATGTTATCCAGTTTTGCCGCTTCTTCAGCAAGATGCAGCAAAAGAACTTGAGAAAGATCCTTTAATGTCACACTTGTTGAGTTCGCCACCCCCTTATGCGCAGAATGCTACAGCACCTCCGCAACCTTTAGTTGTGCAACATCCGGTTATTGTGCCTCAGGTTCTTCCACAGCCGCCAGCTCCTCTTCAGTTGGCTCCTACTCCTATGGCGCAGCCCCCTCAAGGGCCACCGACTTTGCTACCTGCTCCAACTGTACTTCCTACGACTTTGTCTACTACATCGACTGCCTCTTCTGGTGTTCTTCCTGATACTGCCTCTGCGTCTGCATATGCGTCTGCCTTGCCTCCCTCTGTTTTTCCTCCTGTTCTTTTGTCAACTTCTCCTTCTGTCGGAAAGAGAATGACAAATACTGTTGCTAGCCTTATATTTCCTCTCTTTGGGTCATCTGGTGTGACCCCTAATTCGGAGCGTAAGCAGTCGCGTAGTCAACTGCCTGATTATCAAGAGAGAGAAATGTTTGACCGTATGGCGCGTAAATGGGTTGCTTACCCTTCAAAATATGATGTGGAATCTGTTATGGATGTCTTCCGTCAATGGGAAGCACCGAAACAAAGATACGTTTTTGAGAAAATGTGTGCTTTCCTTTGTGAGGAATTGGAGGATAATGATTTGGAAACAAATCCGCCTGATTTGTGCCGTGTACGGTTTGAGTTTGAAAAGGGCACGATTGTGGGTTCTGATGTTGAGAAAGCAGTTGCGACGGTGTTGTCCTTTAGGAATATGGATCCTTCTCAGTCACTGTTTGAACATGACTCCTCTGTTAAAAAGAAAGTGCGACAGTACCCAATGAGAGAAGTCCCTCCGGTATGGAAGGACGCCGTTGCGGCTGATGCCGCTAATCAAATTGATGCTGTTCCAGCTCATTTTCAGCGTGTTTGGGGACATGTTCCTTGGAAGTGAGCTGAAGTTTTAGCTCTTAAGCAGACTTTGCCTGACCCCCTTAAAAACCCTGCAGGGTATTATAAGAAATTATCACAGACTGCAGACTCATGCATTATGAATTTAGCCGACATAGACATGTTATTTGGGAATGTTGTTCCACAGCCTTTGTGGGGATTGATTCGCCATACAGATCATGCGCAAGAGTTAGGTGACTCATGGGCTAATATTAGTGCTGCAAATGATAGACAAGTTGGTGGTGCCAAGCCTGAGCCTTTGGTAGCAGAACTCCCTGCTAGGATCATTACTTACATGAAGACTTTAATGCCTGCGATGCGTGTGAATTGGGATAAATTGTCTTCGTGTAAGCAGAAGAAAGATGAAACAGTGTCTGATTTCTTCACCAGGTTTGAGGAAACGTTTATCGACCACAGTGGTCAAGATATGAGTACAGAAGGTGGTCAACGGTTGTTTGTTGACAAGTTTGTGCACAATTTGCTTCCCGAGCTGTGTAAGAAATTGAAAGATTCAGAGTTCTTGGGCCGTTTCCTCTTCAGCACAAATATTGGCCACTGCACAGTACTACGAAAATAGGGATAAAGATGAGAAGGATAGAGCAGACAAGAGAACTAAAGAATTAAAGACGAAGGTTCTTTTACAACAGGCGTATCCGCCACGTGGTGGTCAGAGTAACTATCAGCAACCTCAACAGTTTCAGAGAAACTTGCAAAGGTTCGAGTTTTCTCAACCACGTGTTCCTGTAGGCCCCAATCAGTGTTCATATTGTAAAGAAGAGGGTCATTTCAAGTATAGTTGTCCTATTTTGTTACAGCGTACGAATGGTGCTTCTGGCGCAAGAGGTCGAGGTGTTCAACAAGCCCCTAGAGGTAGAGGACGTGGAAGTCTCCCCCAGAACGCGCGTTCGCTTCCGTCTCAAAATTCAATGAATAGTTTTGACCAGCAAAATAACGCGTCTGGTAGGACGGCTCAGTACTATGCTGACGACTACTATGCAGAAGATGAGAATATGGAAGGTAATAATTGCTAGGACAGCCATAGACAAAGAGAGGGAGTTGTTTCAGTTCCAGTAGATCAGTGTGGACCTTATGTTAAGGTGATTACATCAGGTGTGTCAGAGCCTTTTCTGGTGGATACTGGTGCTACAAAGAGTTCTATTATGCACTCAAAACTCCCTGGCGCACCTTTGTCTGGCGAGATGAATGTTTCAGTAGGTTTTTCTGGCGCCCCGGTTAGGAACCCGATTTCTATTCCTATGTCCCTTTCTGTTGGACCTTGTGAATTGAAAGCACCCCTTATTCTGACGACAGGTTGTGGTGAAAACTTGTTAGGATTGGATTTGTTGAAAAGATTGTATGCGACATTATATTGTTCTCCTTCAGGAGTACAACTTACACTGGGTAGAAAAGTGATCTCTCCAATGTATTTGTCGAAGGATAAACTTCCGACCGAATTGTCGTTTCTTCCTGATATCCTTTGGGCTACTGGTCCTAATGATGTGGGTCTTTTGGAAATACCGCCATATGTTGTAACATTGAAAGCCAATGTTAAATTGCCACGCATTCCGCAATACAAGATTTCTAGTGAAGGCGAGAAGGCGTTGCTAGCGATCATTTATGATTTGATCAAAAAAGATGTAATTGAAGAGACAAGAGGCAACGTTTGTAATAGTCCTGTTCTGCCTGTTTTGAAACGTACTGACTCTTCTCAGCCACCTGTTTACCGGTTCGTGATTGATCTTAGAGAGGTCAATAAAATAGTTGTGCCACAATTTCCAGTTGTTCCTGATATCACTGCCCTATTGACTATGATTCCAGCTTCCGCCACCTGGTTCTCGGTGATTGACTTGAAGAATGCTTTCTTCAGCATCCGATTGCCGAGGAGAGCAGGGATATTTTTGGCTTCAGTTTAGGAGGCCGAAGCTTCCGCTTCAAACGCGCTCCTCAAGGCTACTGTGAAAGTCCATCAATATATAGTCAGGCTTTAAAAACACAGCTTGATACAATTGTTTTACCTGATGGCGCTACCCTTATTCAGTACGTAGATGATTTATTAATCGCTGCAGATACTGAAGAAATTTGTAAAGAAGCCACCTTGTCGTTGTTGCGTCATTTGTCTGATTTACATCACAAAGTGTCCCTTTCAAAACTGCAATATTGTCGACAAGAAGTGACCTACTTAGGTCATCTCTTATCGAAGGAGGGAAGGAAACTGACCCCAGACAGAATTCAGGCCATTGCAAAATTGAGTGTGCCAAGGACACAGAGAGAAGTACGTGCTTTCTTGGGCATTACATCATACTGCAGACAGTGGATACCGAATTTTTCTTTGCTGGCCAAACCTTTGATAGCATTGACCTGTAAAGATACACCAAACCCCGTTCCATGGTCTGAAAATTGTCAGAAAAGTTTTTCCGAATTGCGTAATGCATTGTGTTCGGCTCCTGTGTTGGGTACCCCCGACTACAGTAAGCCCTTTACACTGTATGTCCATGAGAAAGAGGGTTTTGCATTGTCAGTGCTGACACAGTCTTTTGGAGACAAGCAGCATCCATGCGCGTATTTTTCGTCGACTTTAGATCCGGTAGCTAAAGCATTGCCGAGTTGCTTGAGAGCCACAGCGGCAGCAGCTGTTTCTATTCGACAATCTGCTGGTTTAGTGATGAATAATACGTTGATTGTGATGGTTCCACATGCAGTGGACACGTTGTTAAACAGGACCAAGACACAGCACTTAACTAGTGCTCGATTGTCAGGTTACGAGTTGACACTGTTAGCAAGTCATGTGCACATAAAGAGGTGCAATACGTTGAATCCAGCCACGTTATTGCCGATTTCAGTAGAGACAGAGGATGTTGAACAGCATGATTGTTTTCTCAGGACAGAAGAAGAAACTAAAGGGAGAGTAGATCTTAAAGATAATCCTCTTGTAAAGTGTGATGGTACCTTATGGGTGGATGGTTCATGCTTCAAGCTTCCGAATGGTGATTCGACTGCAGCATATGCTGTCACGACTTTGCATACGATTGTTGAAGCTGCACGTATACCACATAATTCAGCTCAAGCAGCAGAATTGATTGCACTTACAAGAGCGTGTGTGTTATCGAAAGGAATGAAAGTGACCATATATACCGACAGCCAGTATGCGTTTGGTGTGGCTCATAGTTTTGGACGATTGTGGAAAGAACGTGGGTTCCTGACTTCGCATGGAGCTAAAATTCAGCATGGTCAGTTGGTGAATGAGCTTCTTGAGTCACTGACCTTGCCGTTACAAGTTGCAATTGTGAAATGCAGTGCACACAAGAAGGTTACTGACGATGTTGGTCGTGGCAATGCATTTGCTGACGAAATCGCAAAAGAAACAGCAAAAGATGTGATGAATCGAATGTATGTTGCAGGCCCTGCAAGATGGGTTGGTGACGTTGGAATGTGTGAAGATACGATAGAGAGTGTGAAGTCTCTTCAAGCTGAAGCTTCAGAGAAAGAGTTGAATGTGTGGAAAGAAAGTACGGGTAAATTGGATGAAAATGGTTGTTGGGTTGACTTGTCAGAACATCAGCGATGGTTGTTACCCGATGCGTATGTGCTTGCAGTGGTGACAATGGCTCATGGAATGGCCCATATCAGTGTGAAAGGGATTTGTAAGTTGTTGGCTCCAGTATGGAAAAATGCTGGAATTCCTAAATGTGCAGAGAATGTGGTCAAGAATTGCATGGTGTGTCTGAAATACAATCCTGGTAGGGGAACCCCAACTCCAGCTGGTTATTTTGCGCCTCCAACGTATCCGTTCGAGGTTTTGCAGCTAGATTTCATCCACATGGAAAGGTGCAACAATTTGATATATGTACTCGTTGTTGTTTGTGCCTTTTCAAGATGGGTAGAAGCATATCCTTTAAAAGACAACACTGCCTTATCCACAGCTAAAGCCCTTGCCAAAGAATTCTTCCCTAGGTTTGGAATGCCGAGAATGGTCTGGAGTGATAATGGGAGTGAATTTGTGGGTCAAGTGATGAAAAAAGTATGTGAGGGGCTAGGTATCCAGCAAAAATTCCACGCTGCAAATCACCCCCAATCAGCTGGACTAGTAGAGTGCTATAATGGCACGTTAAAACTGAAGTTGGCAAAGATACAAGCGAGCTCTGGTTTTAAATGGCCCGACGCTCTGCCTTTAGCACTCCTATCAACAAGAATGACTGTGCATTCGCGAGTGGGACGTAGTCCCTATGAAATCGTGTTCGGCCGCCCAGCCAACATATGGGGAGTGCCAAGGCCGACAAAATTCAGTGAGATTGAACACCCTGTACTGCTTGATTATTTGTATGAATTGACGGCTAAATTGCGTGTTCTACACCAACAGGTTCACGATACTCTGCCTCAGGTCTCTGAAGCTCCAGGACATCTTATCGATCCTGGATCATGGGTGCTGGTCAAAAACTTCCAGCGGACAAAGAATGATCAGCCCCATTGGACCGGCCCCCTCCTCGTCCTTCTCTCAACGAGATCAGCTGTTCGAGTGGAAGGGAAAAAGAACTGGATCCACGGCATACACTGCAAGAGGGTCCCTTTACCTCTACTGTACGACCGGTGGGTCCAGGAGGGGATTGCTGACTCTGAGACGGAGACTGTGCCTCGTTTTCTGCCATTTAGCGATGCACGTGTAAAAGGAACAATTTCTGAACGAGAAAGTGACAATATTTTGCAAGAAGCTGTGCCACCGTCAATTCGATTGAACACTACAGAGCCTGAACTCTTGTTCCAGAACCAGACAGTACCTGGAAAAAGCCGTTATAATTTGAGGCCGAGAACTATGGACAAATAAAAAGGAATATGCTACTTACCAGTATGCATCTGTTCTTGGCATGTAGAGCTGCAGAGTTGTACACTTTGCATAGATCGGCATCTGGTGTTGGGCCCGGATGTTTGCAGTTTGTTTTTGTTCTTTGGACAGTCTTTGGAAGTCACGAGTTGGGTGACTCCTCCTTCGGTCCGTACTGCGCATGGGCTTCGGCTCCATCCTCAGATTGTTTTTCGCCAACAGGGAAATGATGGAGCGTAGTAATAACAGTGAGAAACCCATGTGTGTTGTACCTAAATAAGATAGACTGGAACGGATACTGGCAGCCGGGGAGGCGGGTGGGCGTGTACAACTCTGCAGCTCTACATGCCAAGAACAGATGCATACTGGTAAGTAGCATATTCCATTCGAGGCATATGAGCTGCAGATTGTACACTTTGCATAGATTACATAGCAGTACCCCACCTTAGCGGCGACCACCGGTATCCGTTGCAGCGGTTTGAAATAGTGTCTTTAGTACAGCCTGGCCCACACTAGCTTGTTGCTTGGAGTGCACGTCTACACAGTAATGTTTTGTGAAGGTGTGCGGTGTTGACCATGTGGCTGCTTTGCAGATGTCATCTAAGGGTATGTTCCCTAGAAAAGCCATAGAAGCCCCTAACTTTCTTGTAGAGTGGGCTTTAGGTGGAACAGATAATGTTCTTTTTGCCTTTTGATAGCAAATTTGTATGCACTTTACAATCCACCTAGCTATCCCTGATTTAGAGATGGGGTTGCCTTTATGCGGTGGAGAGAAGGAGACGAACAATTGTTTAGTCTTCCTGAAAGGTTGCGTTCTTTGTATGTAGTACAGTAAAGCCCTCTTAACATCAAGTGTATGCAGAGCCCTTTCCGCAACAGATTGAGGTTGCGAGAAAAAAACAGGTAATTCCACCGATTGATTGAGATGGAAGGGGGAAATGACCTTGGGCAGAAATTTTGGATTGGTACGAAGTATCACTTTGCTGTGATATATTTGTAAGAAGGGTTCCTGTATAGTGAACGCTTGTATTTCACTAACCCTTCTAAGGGAAGTGATAGCTACTAGAAAGGCTGTTTTCCAGGTGAGGAACTGTAGCTCACATTTATGCAGTGGTTCGAAGGGCGGACCCATAAGCCTTGTAAGAACTATGTTTAGATTCCATACAGGAGAAGGTGGTGCCCTGGGTGGAATTATGCGTTTAAGGCCTTCCATAAAGGCTTTAATAGCGGGCACCCTGAACAGTGATAAATGCTGTCTGTTTTGCAGGTACGCAGCAATCGCTGCTAGGTGTAGGCGTATGGAAGAATATGCCAGGTTACACCTTTGAAGATGAAGTAGATAGCATATAATGTTTTGAATGGATGCATCTAAAGGGTTGATCGTATTGTTACGGCAGTAAACAACAAATCTCTTCCACTTAGCGGCATAGCATGCTCGAGTGGTAGGACGTCTGGCTTCCCTGATAATGTTTATGCAATCAGGGGGAAGATTAAGGTATCCAAATTCTAAGATTTCAGGAGCCAGATCGCAAGGTTGAGCTGCGCTGGGTCCGGGTGTCTGATTTCTCCATGGTTCTGAGTTAGGAGGGATGGGGACAGGTGCAGTTTTTGGTGTGGCACCACTGAGAGCTGCAGTAGTGTGGTGTACCACGGCTGCCTGGCCCATGTTGGGGCTACTAGAATGAGCGTGAGGGAGTGCTGTTGCAGTTTCCTGACCACCAATGGAATTAGTGGGAGAGGTGGAAAGGCGTATGCAAATCTGCCTGACCAGTTCATCCATATCGCATTGCCTTTGGACAATGGGTGTGGGTATCTGGCGGCGAAGCTTGGGCATTTTTTGTTTGCGTGGGTGGCGAAGAGGTCTATCTGAGGATGCCCCCACTTGTGGAAGAATGGGAGAAGAACTTGTGGATGCAGTTCCCATTCGTGTATTTGTTGCGTTTGTCTGCTGAGCAGATCTGCCATGGTGTTTTGTATGCCTGGGACGTGCTGTGCCAGGAGAAAGATGTTTTGTGGAATTGCCCATCTCCATATGCTCTGGGCTAAGCGGGAGAGCTGGGGAGAGTGTGTCCCCCCCTGTTTTTGAATATAGTACATTGCAGTCATATTGTCTGTGCGAATAAGGACTGCTTTGGCTGAAATCTGTTTTTGAAAAGATTTTAGGGCTAGAAAGATCGCCAAGAGCTCCAGATGGTTGATGTGGAGCGATTTTTGTTGTGGCGTCCATAGACCTTGCATTGTGAGGTGTAGGAGGTGCGCTCCCCAGCCGGAGAGCGATGCATCCGCTGTTAGAACCACCTGAGGAACCGGGTCCAGGAACGGTCGCCCTTTGGAAAGGTTTGTGGTGTTCCACCACTGCAGAGAGTGATGAGTGCGGCCGTCTACCAACACCAGATCCGTCAGCTGTCCCTGGGCCTGGTTCCACTGTTTTGCTAGGCACTCTTGGAGTGGACGGATGTGGAGTCTTGCATGGGGCACTATGAAAATGCAAGATGCCATCATCCCTAGTAGTCATGAATACTCTGGCTGGGAGAGAGGGCTGAGCAAGGAACGTTTGGCGCAAGGCCTGTATGCTTGCGATCCTGGCTGAGTTGGGATAGGCTATACCTTTGGAGGTGTCTATAGTGGCCCCGAGATATTGCTTTATGTGAGATGGTACGAGGTGAGACTTTTGGTAGTTCACCGTGAAGCCTAGCTGGTGGAGCAGTTGGATGGTGCTGTTTGTATGTTGCACACATTGGTGGTAGGACGCGGCTTTTATGAGCCAGTCGTCTAAGTAAGGGAAGACGTGAATATGTTGACGTCTGAGGTGTGCTGCTACTACAGCTAGGCATTTGGTAAACACCCGTGGTGCGGTGGTGACCCCGAAGGGGAGAACCGTGAACTGGTAATGCTGACCGTCCACCACAAACCTGAGGTACTTCCTGTGAGAAGGGTGTATTGGAATATGAAAGTATGCGTCTTTCAGATCCAGGGTAGCGAGAAAGTCTCCCTGACATAGGAGTGGGAGGACTTGTTGTAAGGTGACCATGTGGAAATGGTCTGAACGTATGTATGCATTTAGAGGCCGGAGGTCCAAAATGGGCCGCAGGGTCCCATCTTTTTTCGGTATTAGAAAATAGAGAGAGTAGACCCCTAAATTTTGCTGATTGACGGGGACCTGCTCTATAGCGTGTTTTTGGAGGAGGGAGATCACCTCCTGTTTGAGCATTGTGGAATGTTCCTGTGACATTGGACGGTGCCTTGGTGGGATACCTCACACGATCAGGGCATCCCCGCGCAGCTGATCTGAGCGCTGCTACGGGCTTCGAACTTGCCGCCATCTCGGCAGACCAGGCGACGCCCACTGCATCTGGCCACGCCCCCCGCCGACGTTATTTAGAGCGCTGACTGCTAGCGCGTACTAGATAGTGGACACCAGAACTCCTGAGGCACAGCCGGGAGCACGTTTGCATTTTGTTTAATTGCTTTTAATTTTTTAACTATACTGTTGTGATTTGCGGATTGTAATCCCCCTCTTTGCGCCCCTTACCTCACACGATCAGGGCATCCCCGCGCAGCTGATCTGAGCGCTGCTACGGGCTTCGAACTTGCCGCCATCTCGGCAGACCAGGCGACGCCCACTGCATCTGGCCACGCCCCCTCGCCTCCTCTCCTGATATAACATGTGCATCTCTCGGCCGCGCAGCGGACGAGCGCAGCGGGCGCGCCGTCAGCGCGCCGAAGGCGCGCCTAAGGCAAGCCCATCTCATCACTGCCAGCGTCTCGAATTGGCCAATCAGCCATATTCTCTTCCTTATACCTGTCCTAGTTGCTACTTTGTCATTAACAACTATCGTCGCCTATCAACAAGCACCACTCGTAAGAATAAGATATTGCCTAAATCATGTGCGGCAGCATTAATAAACGTACGTTCCCTGCCCAAGCACAAATACGAAATTTCTCTTTTTATTACAGACAACAATCTTGATCTCCTGTTCATTACTGAAACTTGGGGCGATCCTTCTTGTGGATCTGACTTTGCCACTGCAACCCCTGAAGGATTTTCGAATATTAGATTAGATAGACCACACCCAAAAAAAGGAGGTGGACTAGCCATTATATATCGTAGTAATCTAATAGTACGAATGGAGGCCGTTCCTATCACAAGCTGTGAAGCCATCTCCTTCACAATTTCCATTCCTCACGCCCCCCCTTTCAAAGGTACACTTATTTATCGCCCTCCGGGACCTCGCAATTTATTTCTTGCTAATTTACCTATTCTATTAGAACCACTGGCAGGTGAAAACCAGTATACCATTCTGGGTGATTTCAACTTTCACCTTGAACTGCTGGATAATCCTGACACTGTAGCTCTTCTACTTGAACTGGACTCAATAGGACTCCCTCAATTAGTCACCGGCTCCACGCATACTGCGGGCCACCTTTTGGATGGTCTCTTTTCTAATAATACATCACTTAAGATGAAGGATGTTCTCCCCCTTACTTGGACCGATCACTCGGCCATTATTTTTGATTTTCTTTTAAAATCTTCTTCCCCTCTGGCTAAAAATGCCCCACTCACTAATCATTTTAGAGCGTGGAAAAGTATTGATACTTCTGCTTCTCAGTCTTTACTTCTAACGTCTTTGCCACCTACTGTGACTGACCCTGAATTAGGAGCTAATAATTACACAAATTGGATACAAAACACAGTTAATATGACAGTTCCTTTAAAGAAACAATCTATCAACAGGGTTTCTAAATCTGCACCTTGGTATAATGACGCTCTCAGACAAGAAAAGCAAAAATGTAGACGTCAGGAACGTAGATGGAGACGAGACTATGACCCTCAGCAAAAATCTTGTTACAAAGCCATGATCCTTAATTACAAGCAACTTATCATCATGGAAAAAAGCAAATTCTATAGTACCCAAATCAATCTTGCACACGACTCCACTAAACAACTGTTTCAGGTAGTAACCCGTCTCTCTGGTCAAGCGACAACTGCCCCCATCATAGCTACGCAACAGCTCTGTGATTCCTTGGCGAATCACTTTAAAAAAAAAGTGACGGACATCTTTACTCAATTCAAGGCTCAAACAACTAGCGTTGAACTCTCGTCTCCCACCCCTAATGATTATAAGTCCCTTGCTCAGACATGCTCCGATTTGCCCCACTCTGTTCCCCTTCGCTCCTTCCAAGAATTTACTCAGGTTGTGCCTGAAACGGTATCTCATCTTATCCTTACCACGAACTCTGGTTCACCGGGAGATCCATGCCCTCCTCCTATTCTCAAAAAGTTTCCACATATCATAGCTCCAAAACTTACAGAAATTTTTAACGCCATGTTCTCATCTCATGTCTTCCCATCCATCTGGAAAAAAGCGACTATCAAACCTCTCATTAAGAAGAGTTCCTTAGACCCTGCATTAGTCGCTAATTACCGCCCTATAGATTGCCTCCCCTTCCCCGCCAAAATTGTGGAAAAGATTATGAACACCCAAATCTCAGATTTCATAGAACAGAACAACTGTCTGGATAACTCACAATTTGGTTTTCGGAAGGGACATGGAACAGAAACTGCACTTATTAAGGCTACGGATGAAATCAGGATGACTCTTGATGGTGGAGGATCTGCAGTGCTCATTTTGCTGGACCTGTCGGCGGCTTTTGACACGGTCGATCATTCTATTTTGATCGACCGTGTCACAGCAGCAGGGATCACGGATGGTGCCAGGGACCTTATTTCCTCTTTTCTTACTGCTCGAGTACAATCAGTTGCCTTTGGCAGTTACAGTTCACCTCCCTTCATTCTCCCTTGTGGTGTCCCCCAGGGATCCTCGCTAAGTCCGACACTATTTAACATCTATGTGTCGGACTTGGCGAGGGTCAAAAAATTCAACCACCTGGCGGTGACATCCTATGCTGACGACACCCAGATTGTCTTGGCCATTAATAAAAATGGAGACGAAGTGGCCTCCAATTTTAATCAGGGAATGCTAGCAATAAGTGACTGGATGTCTACAAATTGCTTGAGGCTTAACTCTGACAAAACAGAGGTGATGGTGTTTGGCAATCTTTCCCCAGCCTGGTCACCCACTTGGTGGCCTGTCGTCCTGGGACCTCCCCCTTCTCCAGTGACCAAGGCAAGAAATTTGGGAGTTTTACTGGATACTAAGCTTACTTTTACTCACCATGTTAATGCAGTAGTGTCATCATCATTCTATACTATGAGAATGATTAAAAAACTCCTACCCTATCTTCCCATGAACATGGCCAGAATCCTGGTCAGTGCATTAATTATATCTCGCATAGACTACTGTAATGCGCTTTTTGTCAATGCTCAGGAAGGAGTTTTAAAAAAGCTACAGCTGGTGCAGAATGCTGCGGCCAGACTGATTACGGCCACCCCTAAGTACACTTCTATCTCTGGCACCATTGAACAGCTTCACTGGTTGCCAGTGAAGAAAAGAACTAAATTTAAAGCTCTTTGCATCGCGTATAAGGCAATTCACCTCCAAGGTCCTGCCTTTTTAAAGGATGCTTTTTGCCCTTACAACCCAGTCAGATCCCTTCGATCTTCTACTGCTGGTCTTATGCAGATCCCTAGGACTAAGAAGGTCTTATGGGGCGACAGGTCCTTTATAGTGACCACTACTAAACTATGGAACAGTCTTCCACGCTGCATCAAAACTTCTACCTCCCTTCTCTCTTTCCGCAAACAGATAAAAACTTGGCTGTTCAAACAATAACTACTCATGGACATCTTTAGTGAACACTCAGCGCCAAGACACTCTTGGGTATTCGTGCGCTTAACAAATTTTCTAAAATAAATAAAAATAAATAAATATTGGGTAGGGTAGAAGTTAGCTCGAGACAGTACCCTGACCGAATAATTTGGGTCACCCATTTGTCCGATGTTATGGACTCCCAGGCGTGAATAAAGTGTTGCAGTCTGCCCCCGACCGGAGTGAGATGGTCTGGGGGGAGCGAGGGGAAGTCATTGTGCGGGCGGTGTGTCAGAACGGGTGGTGTTGGTTTTGCCCCTGCCCTTATTGTTGTTGCCCCTGTATCCACCCCTTCCCTTTGAGAAGGTATTTTGAGGAGGGGACTTGTAGGAGGTAGAGGCGCTATCGGTGGAGTAGCCTCTGCCTGTGCCACAAAAGGACGAACGCCGAAAAGAGCGTTTAGGGGTCTGGGATTGCAATGCCCCCATAGACTTTGCTGTGTCCGTGTCCTTTTTCATTTTTTCTAATGCTTCGTCCACCTTTGGCCCAAAGAGGTGTTGTTGGTCAAAGGGGTGATTTAGTATGGATGCCTGGACTTCTGGCTTGAACCCAGAGATCCTGAGCCAGGCATGACGGCGAAGCAGGACACTAGTATTTATGGCTCTAGAAGCAGTGTCCGCTGCATCGAGGGCACATTTAATGGAGGTGTTAGTAATGAGCTTTCCCTCCTGTATTAGGTCATGAGCCTTACGTTTGTGTTTCTCCGGGAGGTGCTGCATAAGAGCCTCAAGCTCATCGTAGTGTGCTCTGTCATAACGCGCAAGCAGCGCTTGTGTATTCGCAATGCGCCAGATGTTTGCGGCTTGGGAGGTAGTGCGTTTACCAGACGCATCTAAGAGTTTCGATTCCTTATCTGGCGGTGGAGCATCGCCTGAGGACTGGGAGTTAGACCGCTTTCTAGCTGTGGACACAACTAGGGAATCTAAAGGAGCAGGGCCCTTAATGTATGTAGGGTCTGTGGGTGCTGCTTTGTACTTTTTTTCTATTCTGGGGTTTAAGACCCTGGCCCGGACAGGGTCTTTAAACACCTCTGCAGCATGTTTGGTAACGCCCTTGAGCATGGGCAAGATGGCTGTAGACTTATCTTGAATATCAAATGCATCCAGTAAGAAGTCGTCTTCCACTGGTTCGCTATGTAGTTCCACCCCATGATAGTGTGCTGCTCTCTGCACTAAGTGGTGAAACCCTAGTGAGTCCTCTGGAGGAGATGGCCTGGATGGGTAGAGGTCATCTTGAGGTACATCTGGTATGTCAGGGTTTTGGTAATCCTCCCATGGGTCTGGGGTCCCCGGTGGTGTGGGGTCCATTGGGGTGTCCGCTGGATCATAATCTGGATCCCCGTAATCCGGTTCTGGGGACGGGGTCGGGGAGTGATGAGGCAAGGGTGGCGGAGACCCGGGAGGTGGAGGAGGTGGAGGTGGAGGAGGAGGAGGAGGAGGAGGAGGAGGTGGAGGAGGTGGAGGAGGTGGTGGGGAGGGCACTCTGAGAGGAGATGTGGCAGAGTCCTTGCGCTTGGGCGGTGGAGGAGGAGCTGGTGTGTCAAGACGTCTTTTCTTGACAGTCAAAATCAATAACCCAGTCTTTGGATCCTTTGACAAGGTTTTTTGACAAGGATCAGGTGTAAAAAGGTCCATTGGCGCCGAATGTTCCGCTGGGGCCGATGTTTTCGGAGCCGAGGATGTGGGCGTTTTCTGTGCGCCATGCTTTTTTGGAACCTCGGTGTTTTCGGCGTCGAGGCCGGCTTCGACGCCGGAACGTCGGTGCCGAGGGATTTATGTTTGTGTTGGGTCGGCACCGAGAGTCCAGGCTTCGACACCGGTGGCTTCGGAGTGGAGCTGGGCGTCACTTTCTTCGGTGCCGAACGGTGTGTATCGGCACCAGGAGTGGGCTGGCTCGAGCCCGAGCCGCCGTGAGACTTGTGAGTCTTCGACACCGGGCCCGAAGGTGGGGTGATAGAAGCTGCGTATTTGGTTCTCCCTAGGCTCGAAGGCGAAGGTGTAACCTGAGTCTCTTTGGATATGGGCACGGGGGTGGGAGGGGGTAGAGTACTCATGACCCTCTGCGCCGGTGTGATGTCCTCCAGGTCGGAGTCGTCGGCCTCAGAAGCGCTGACGATGTCGTCCTCCTGCTCGGTGTGTTGCTGCCCCGAAGCTCCGGCGCCGTCTCCGAAGATGTCCGGTGGAGCCGCGGTCGATGAGTGCGCCATGGTGCGTCGAGCTCTTCGATCCCGGATGGTCTTCTTTGATCGAAAAGACTTACAGGCGGGGCAGTCTCTGGAGAGAGGCAAAGGTTACACACCTGATGGAGGTCGGTGTGGGGAAATTTAGACCCACATTTTGGGCACTTTTTGAACGGAGTCCTTTCCATCGGCCGGGACCGGAGTCGAGGAGGGCCCGAAGGCCGGTGCCGATGGTGGAATCGGGAAAAGTGCTTCTACGAGTAGATGAAGAAGATGAAGAAACTCGATGAACGAGGATTTTCCGTCGAGGCTGGAACCGTAAAAGTTCGAAGCCGGAGCACGAAGTATCACATCCGAGCCCGATGGCGGAAAAAAACAATCTGAGGATGGAGCCGAAGCCCATGCGCAGTACGGACCGAAGGAGGAGTCACCCAACTCGTGACTTCCAAAGACTGTCCAAAGAACAAAAACAAACTGCAAACATCCGGGCCCAACACCAGATGGCGATCTATGCAAAGTGTACAATCTGCAGCTCATATGCCTCGAACATTCTTTTTCTTTGCTATTTTTGAAAGTGCAGCTCTCTCATCTGAGAAACTTTCTTATTTTTGTTTTTTCGAACCGCCATCCGGGTTCAGCTGTAGGGTCGTGGTTGCCCAAGTCTTTGGAGTGCAGCTGAAGACGTTAGGTCGACAGTTCTGGTCAGTCTAAGGGAGTTGCCCTGGACTGACAGAAGCACTCTTTAGCATAGAACACCCTACCACCACGAGCAGCAATCAGAGAGGATGGAGTTTTTCGAGAATGAGAGACCTGCCAAACAGATGGACTTTAAAGCCAGAATGTGTATAATGATGACAATGAAACGATTTTTGATATTATATATTTTCATGTTGCTTAGTGTAATGACGTTTTTAATAGGATATGTTTTATTCTCTTTTCAAGTGGCATTTGCACCCAATACACAGCCCATACCTCCTTCTACTGTTCCCTCGCATTCTTTTCACCCTCTGCCTGAACACGAGTCCGCTAGAAGATTAGAATTTGTCAATAATTCATTCATTCAGCTTCTACACCAACACCAATTAGTAGTGAACACAACTAACTGTTGGGTGTGTGGTCTTATGCCTCATACTACTGATAAAGGTATCCCTTATCTGGTCCTGCCTTTCAGCCATAATGGTTCTGTGTGGGCATATAGAACGGTGTTCATATACGCTCATGAAGCCAACCCCCTACGTTCTGTGAAAGATAATCCTAAGAATAGTGCTCTAGTTAAGGATATAGTAGATATGATTAGGGAAGATATTTCCTATGAGACTATCCCGAGAGATGAGACACTAGCATATATTGGATGGAACATAACAGGATATGGAGTTACTCTGAGTGAGAACCAGCGAGCAAAGAGATCTTCCCCGATTTGGATTGTACCCCATCAGGGTCACCTATGTCTGCAAGGTAATGGCAAAAATCCCAGAGCTCAGTTGGGGAGAAGTATCTGCACTAAAACATATGTTTTTGCGTCTCAGACTTCCCCTTCGTTCTTAGCAGCTAAGGGTACCTATTTCATCTGTGTGGGAGGGCAGGCTTGATAAACAGGCGAGGAGGCTGGATATATTTGCCTAAAGAAAGAGTTTTATTTTGTTTCTGAGACAAGAGAGTTCTGGAGGTTGTTGTGTCTTCTGGTTTCCCTCCTGCGAGTATTTCCGCCGAGTCCGATGGGTCTGTAGAGCTTGAGCTTGACGTGCCAGGGGGGTCTTCGTCCGTGCGGCGGTCGTCTTCCCGGAGGCTCATAGGAGGGAAAAAAGGGAGCCGTCAGTTATGTATTGACTGGTAGGTTGCATTTAAGAAGCACCGTCACCACATCAGGAGTGTTTCTTCGGGGTCTATCGGCTGTAGGATCGTGCAGGAATAGGGTAGTGAAGGGAATAGGGTAGTTACAAAAAGGACCTGAAAACCCTCTTCTAAGTACTTATTCGTTCAAGTTTTTTAACGTGCACTACGTAAGAACAAGGTTCGCGGGATGAGGAGTCAGCGAGGTTTGGGTTGCAAAGACGTATAGCTAGGTCCGACTTTAACAAAGCAGGCATAGGGCAATATAGCGTCCCAAGCTCAACCTTCCTTGGTCTCTCCCGCCTCCCCCTCAGTGCGTTCCCTCCCGTCTTCCACTAGAGCCCGTCAAACCCTCGGTTCTTAAACCCCTGTGACGCTTTCACTCACCGGCCCCGCCGCAACTCTCCAGAGCTGCGGCCGCTCCCCAGCATCCTCCGGAGGGCACCACCAATCTTGGCACCACCGGTCCTCCGACTCCGCGTCTTCCTGGTCTTCCTTCCGACTGTCCTCGTTTGCGTCCGCTCTTCCCGCTGTTCTTACTCCACCTTCGTCTTCTTCCTGCTGTTCGTTCCGCGTCCCGTCCTCTCTCTCTCCTTTGGTCCGTGACGTCGGTGTCCCTTCTCCTTTGCCTTTCATTGGGTGTTGATTTGCAGTTCCGGGGTTAACCCCGCCCTCTTCCGGTTCCTTGCTTCCTGTCTGTGGATCGCCTCCTGTCTGTGGATAAACAGGAGAGGAATATGGGTATCGTGGTTCAGGGCAGTCCATCATTCTCTTACGGGGGACTTTGTGTGGTAAGTGTTGACCAGAGCCCTTCCATGGCGTCATATTCGTGAGATCGTCCCGCAATCCCTCACAATCTGCCATAATAGAGCCAATACATGGTTGCCCCCTGACTTCTCAGGCACATGTTTTGTTTCGTTCCTGTTGCCTCCCACCTACACGGCCGCGGCAGATTACCATAAGACAAGGATAATTAGAGGTGTCATCAGTAAAGAAGACACTACAGGACACGAACTTGGAGATTTCGTAAAGGGTTTTCTGCCGTTTTGGGGCCCTATGGTTAACAGCAGGAACATAAGGCAATTGACAAGGGTGGTTGAATCCACGGTAGTTGAAACAGCCGGTGCCCTTAGTAATTTGACTGCTGAGCTCCAGTCGGACCGCCTTATGACTCTTCAGAACAGGGTCGCATTAGACGTCATACTTGCAGACCGAGGTGGGGTATGTAAAGTGATCCAATCAAGTTGCTGTGTTTTCATTCCAGATAACACTCCGACAGTCTACCAGGCCATTTCCAAACTACACAAGATCTCCGAATCTATTCACGTGGATAAAGGAGATTGGTCATTGATGGGGTGGTTCTGGGAACTGATATTAGCCTGGGGATGGAAGATTCTGATAGTCATTGGGATGATCTTAGCCATTCTTTTCCTGTTCTGTCTGTGTGTACAGTGTGCTCCTGCAATATGTGGCCTCTGTGCTACATCGTGTGTAAGGAAACCTGTATCAAAAGGCGAGCTAAGTAATAGGATGATGCTACAGCAACATCTCAACGACTTTATGGATACAGACCTGGACTCAGATTAACGTGAGTATAGGTAATTGCCTATGTAAGGGCAAAAGGAGGGTCTGTGGTACGGAAAATTCTGGACCCTGTTATAAACATCGTCTTATCATGACGATTTTGGTATCAGCAGACCGAGAATGATTAGAATACTATGCACAAGCATTTTCGTCATATTCGGGTGACGAAATCACCTTAAAATCACTGTTTCTGTCCTGAACCCTCGGGTTCCATTTAAACGGCAGCCATTTTGTGATTGCCCTTACATAGGCCAATGACTAAGGCCAAAAACGAGTCTGAAGGACACGTGCACCTTTGCTGACTCCTCTGTGACCTGGGCAAGCTGACTCCACTGCCTGAAGCCAAACCTGTTCGGCCAGTTCCTTTCCCAGTGGCCGAATGAGATTAGTATCAAGGCACAACATATCATAAAACCTTTCATCACACACAAACCATGCATAATCTTACACACACCTGTCCCTGTTTCTTTCTTTATGACTTGCTTTACGAGGAGGAGGTGCCCGTTTTTATTGAGGGTCCGTCGATATCTGATGAAAGTACTGAGCATTGCCGGGTAATTGATTGAGGGCTGGACAGACTGAAATATGGGCTTATCATCATGACTCTGCTTTTTCTTTGTAGTGAAAATATGTGAATGGTCAACTGTAAAATAAGGAATGATTGCCTAAAGCATAATATTTTGTATAAAAGGAGAAGACTGGCTTTGTAAAGGGGAGCAGTCTCCTGAGAATATACACCGTGTTGTACTTCTAGGATACCTGTTACTGGCTGCAGCCAATAAACAAGATCTTTGACTTCACCAAGAAGACTCTGTGTTTCTGTAGTCTGAAACAGGAAGGAGTCGAAGTCTTAGGGTGTGTTCCCTGGCACCGCTGGGTTCTGAAAAACCCAGTACTTCATGACACCACAGGCCTGCTACTGCAGCCTGGGTGAGGTAGTGTTAGCACTCCTCACTGAGATATAGGTACACTATATCCCTACCTGCACACACATATAAACCTATCAGTCACCCCTAAGGCATGCCCTATCAATCCTGAGGGCAGGGTGCTTGGTTTCCATGTGAGGGGGTGCCTCTGCCTGAGCAGGGCCCCTCTGCAGCTCTCAGAGTCCATTATCTGTGGCTGTTTGTGGATGCGGTTAAACCATATACTCTTAAGTGCATTATAACCTAGCGGTAAATGCTAACTTTGGAATGGCTGCATCAAAACATGTTGTGTTTGGTGTCAAACGCTTTGGAATCATACCCCCACACCAGTAACTGGTGTGGGAGTATGATCCCACCCTTCTGGAGGGATAGACATGTACCCACTGTGGAAACACTGTAGAATCCTGAAGAGTCCTGGCATCACAAAATGGATGCCACCAGTCACAGACACTGGGCTGCCCTCCTGCTGCTGACCGAAACTCGCAGTGGAAGAGGCCCAACAATAGGCATCCTGTCACAGGGAGGTGTGGTCACCTCCCAGACAGGGTTTAGTGTATTGGGGCTGGATGGGTGCACTCCTAGAGTGCTTTGAAGTCCTGCACTGGGGGAGCAGTAGGCTCCTCTGTGCATATCCCAGCTCAAACCGGTTCAGGGGCTACCTGCCCCTGCTCTGGCGCGAAACTGGACAAAGGGAAGTGGGTGTAGCCACCCACTCCCCTGACCCTCGCATAGGAGGGGGTCATAGAGCTAGTCCCTCCCTTCTTTGTAGTATAAGTTAGGGAACCCTTGCCATTGCAAACTAGATATCCCTGGACGACGCTCTGAAGAAGAATCTTGGACCTTCGACGTTCCACTACCTCTGGAAGACTGAAGAATCTCCCTTGGAGTCAAGGAGTGACTCCCCTGCTTGGCAGGCACCAAAACTTTGAATCAACGGTCGCAAACGTTCCCGCTCCCGCCAGAGTCTGAAGTCCCTGCAGCCCCGGAAGTGGATTTCCTTACTTCTCCAAGGCCATCGTGAGTCCCCAGCGACGCTGAGGCAAGTGGACCCCATGAATGACGAGGAACCGCAATACCTGGGTACCGGGCACTATTTTGGAGTGCAACACCTTCACGTCGTTCTACGAACTTGTGCATTGGACCACGTGTGGTCCAAGCCTCAAGCAGGATTTCCTCCGAAGATCAGAGGCCTACCTCGACCCGAGTGACCGTGGGCTCCTGGTGATTGAATCCTCCCGAGGCGTCTTCGCGATCCCTTGCCGGCTGGCTTGTGGGTCCCCAGAAAACTTTTCTACGAAACCAAAGGGCTCCCCTGGTTGCTCCAGGCCTGCCCTGACTTACCCTCGCTGGGTGAGTCCCTCACACCTTGCTGGTCTGCACCGCTGACTTTTTACACTTTCCACAAGTCTTGCTGTTGCCAAGGCTTGTTGGCTCCAATCTGGTCGTCGAATCCAGCTCCTGGTCATCGTCGACACCTCCTGGACCTCGTGGCTGAAGAGTCAAGACACCCGTGATCACCTGAAATCACCCGACGACTGTGGGCATCCAGCTTCCTTGCCCCCGGTCACTGCCAAGTGACTTTGAACACTGTCTCCTCTGCTTTCAGGTCTTCTTTCTTCTGAATCCAGGCTTGGATTCCACCGGACACTTCTCCTGTCTTCACAAGCAGCAAGTCTTCTTTGGCTTCCCATTGAAAACGACGCCGCAACCCGACACCAAAAGACACCTATGCACCCGGCGTCCCTGGGTGAGGTAAATCCAGCACTACGGTGCTCCTGTGGGTGTTGACTCTAGAACTACTTACCCTGTAAGTGACTTGCTTGTAGACTCTCCCGAAGTATCCTAAAACTCTAAATTTCCAATCGCCACTTGCTCCATTGAAGTCAATTGAGATCCGCGACTGTGTTCTCACACTGCATGCGTCTCCCGTGGGTCCTTTACTTACCTGCATTGGGTGGATTAGTGAGGCCCCATCGCTTCTGAAAGCCCTAGGCCTTGTCCCTTCTCAAGTCTTTCTCTCTAAGTCTCTTTTTAGTATATGGTCTGGTACGCCCCTAGGGCCCCAGCCATATTTGTGCTTAACTTGTTGTGAAATGTTGATTTGTGCATATGTTCCTGACTTCTAATCTCATAAAGAGATTAGCAGAGAGTTGTTAGTAATAAATACATATATATTTTATATATATATATACTTGTGTGGTGTCCTTTCATTTAGTAATTCAAGAGATTATAAGGTAAAACAAGCTGCTTTACATTCCTCTAAATACTTAGCCTTAAGGCTGCTCTCCACAGCTACCACTAGGATAGCTTTCTTTAAAAGGTTGTCTTAAACCTACTACCATAAGAGTCGAATTGTACTGGTGCAAGATGGCCACTTTCACTAGTGACCAGCATATACCAGGCCAACTTCTCACATTGGTGGGCAGCATGTGGGATTACAGCTTGCCATTGTTTTACCAGAAAATCTCTATTTGAATTACTAACTGAAAACCATATAGGTACTCAAGGTACATATAAAGTCAAGCTTAGTATCAATAAGTTCTACTGAACTTAGAGCTGTGAGTAAAGGGATAGCACACCCTTTCTACAGCTCAAGCTAGGATCAGTAGGCCACAAACTAGAGTAGGTAGTACAACACTGCACAACACTAGAATGTCCTTCAGGGTTGGAACCAGTGCGTCCACCCAGACTCAGTATAAGGACATGACTTTCTTTGACTTGAAAGCCATGTGTGCTGCAAGGCACCTGAGGATAGGACAAAGTCCCTACACACTACACCTGATAGATCTGCTGACAGCAGATGATCTTAGATTAGCTCTACGAGCTAAGGGGTCTGAATCAGGGGGTGGGTCAATTACAGTATCTGGGTCAGATGATGAAAATCAAGATGACCTAGACTCTGTGGTTGAAGGGCCAGACCGACTAGGGTCTGAAAAGGACAGAGGAATTCTCCCTAAGAGTGGAGGACAGGCCTAGGTCCCTTTCTAGGGAATCTGACCACTCCTATCACTCTGGCAGGCAATCTGTCCAGCAGAGGAACTCCTACCTTCCTAGAAGGGAGACCTCCTCTGACAGAATGTACAAACTGCTGCAGTATGAGGAAGCAAGATTTGTCCTCAAGGCCAAAAGGTTGGCATTAGATAGAGAAGCCTTTGAGCTCCAGAGAGCTTCTAGAAGAGAGGGGTTAGAAACCCCTGGTGGCAGCAACAGTGTCCCTAGAGTTAGATAATATATTCCAGACCATAGGAACCTGTCCAAGGTTGTTCCTCCCAACCAGATTGGGGATGATATCCATAAATGGATAACTTCTATGGAGAGGGCCTGTAGAGTACAACAGGTCCCCCAAAAGCAGTGGGCAGCAATCTTGTGACTCTCCTTTTCAGATAAAGGTAGAGACAAGCTCATCACTGTTAGAGAAGAGAATGCTGATGATTATGAAGTCCTGAAGAGTGCACTGATAGATGGGTTTGGCTTAACCACTGAGCAGTACAGGTTGAAGTTCAGGGACACCCAGAAAGCACAGACTCAAGACTGGACTGACTTTGTAGATTGTGCAACCAAGGCTCTGGAGGGTTGGCTGGTTGGTAGTAGAGTTACTGATTTTAAGGGATTGTATAATCTTATGATGAGAGAACAGATCCCTAATAATTGCCAGAACCAGTTGTTGCATCAGTACCTGGTGGACTCTGATCTGACCTCTCCCCAAGAATTGAGAAAGAAGGCAGACAAATGGGTCAGAACCAGGGTGCGGCAGAAAACCCAGAACCAAGGGGGTGCCACTAAGAAGCAGGATTCTAAGGGCTCTGAGAAAGGTGGGGATAAGTCAAAAGACCAGAAGTCTTCACAAGGGCCCCAACAATCTGCATCTGGTGGGGATTCACAATCCAACAAAGGAAAAGGCAAAAAGAAGCCATGGTGCAAATTCTGTGAACAGAAAGGGCACTGGACTTCTGATTGTAACAAGTCCAAAGACCAAACCACCACCACTCCTGCCCCTAAGGCAACTGTTTCCCCTAGTGCAGCTACTGGTGGAGGTGGTACTCAGAATAAGGGTGTAGTAGGGTTGACCCTGGGTTCTGAAGTGGACTCTGGCCTAGTCAGAGTACCCACTCAGGCATTGCTGATTTGTGATGGAGACATTGATATGTCCTTCCTAGTGAGCCCCAGTAATCTGGGCAAATACAAACAGCAGCCAGTAATAAATGGCAAACAGGCTTTGGCATTCAGGGACACAGGTGCTAGTGTCACCATGGTGGCAGAGGATCTTGTGGACCCTGGGCAGATCATCCTGGGTGAAATGTACCAGGTTACCAATGCAAGCAATGTCAGGACCAACCATAGTTTGGCAGTTGTGAATTTCTCCTGGGGAGGGGTAACTGGCCTAAAGAAAGTAGTAGTCAGTGCAGACCTCCCTGTCGAATGTCTATTGCGCAATGATCTAGAGACTTCAGCCTGGTCTGAAGTAGAGTTATGGACTCATGCTGAGATGTTGGTCATCCCTGCAGAGGTATTTGCTGTGACCAGGTCACAGGCCAAAATGCATCAAACTGAACCAGCTCTGGATCCTGAAACTATGGACCAGGTACTACCCAAGAAGAGGAGCGTTGGGTTAAGGCAGTGCCTTCCCCTCCGTCTCAGAACACAGATTCACCTCTTGAGGGAGGAGAAGCAGATCCTGAAGAAGGAACTGCCCCAGAGGGACTTGAGCCTGATCAGGTTGAGTTCTTGGGGGCAGGGGGACCTTCCAGGGAAGATCTGAGTAAGGAGCAACAGTGCTGCCCCTCTCTTGAACCCCTCAGACAGCAGGCTGCTGCTGAGGCTGCTGGGAGTGCTAGTGGGTCCCATAAAGTTTATTGGGATGAGGGACTCCTATATTCTGAGGCTAGAGATCCAACCCCTGGAGCCACCAGGAGGTTGGTAATACCTCAGAGGTTTAGGGGGTTCCTCTTGACCCTAGCACATGACATCCCTTTAGCAGGACACTCGGGCCAAAACAAGACCTGGGACAGGCTTGTTCCACATTTTCATTGGCCACATATGTCAGAGGACACCAAGGAGTTTTGTCGCTCCTGTGTCACTTGCCAAGCCAGTGGCCAGTCAGGTGGCACAACAAAGGCCCCCCTGATACCACTACCTGTGGTGGGGGTACCCTTTGAAAGGGTAGGGATTGACATTGTTGGTCCCCTTGACCCTCCATCTGCATCTGGCCACAAAATTATCCTGGTGGTAGTGGATCATGCCACCAGCTATCCAGAGGCAATTCCCCTGAAGACCACCACAGCCCCTGTGGTGGCAAGAGCCCTCATTGGAGTTTTCTCCAGGGTGCGTTTCCCAAAGGAGGTTATATCTGACAGAGGTACCAACTTCATGTCAGGATATCTTAAAGCAATGTGGAAGGAGTGTGGTGTAACATAAATTCACTACTCCCTATCACCCACAATGCAATGGGTTAGATGAACGTTTCAACAAAACCCTAAAGGGAATAATTAAAGGCCTCCCAGAAAAGCTTAGGCGAAAATGGGACCTTCTCCTTCCCTGCCTTCTGTTTGCATACTGAGAGGTTCCACAGAAGGGGGTTGGTTACAGCCCATTTGAACTTCTGTTTGGGCATCCTGTAAGAGGTCCATTATGTCTGGTGAAGGAGGGCTGGGAGTTACCTCTCAAACCCCCTAAACGGGATGTGATGGACTATGTACTTGGTCTCCGCTCCAGGATGGCCGAATACATGAAGAAGGCAACTAAAAACCTGGAGCCCAGCCAAGAATGCAAAAACAACAGTTGATGGACAGAATGCAGAACAATGTCATACATTCACTCCAGTACAGAGATCTGGGCCTAAATCCATCATTTTTTTGCTCACCATGCCATTCCAGTTTGAACCCAGCAATATGCAAATCAGTCTTGACCCTGTTCCTCATGGGAACAGTCCAGCCCGAACTGCCAAGCCAGGTCCTCCCTGGACTGGAAACAAGCATCCTAGGACCGGATTCGGGGTTTCACCCCTCTTCAGCCAGGATAGCTTGATTCCAGTGGCATGGAGAGCATGGGACTCACGTCTGAGCATACCCGTCCCACTCGGGGTGACAAATGCAAAAACAACAGTTGATGGACAGAATGCAGAACAATGTCATACATTCACCCCAGTACAGAGATCTGGGCCTAAATCCATCGTTTTTTTGTTCACCATGCCATTCCAGTTTGAACCCAGCCATATGCAAATCAGTCTTGACCCTGTTCCTCATGGGAACAGTCCAGCCCGAACTGCCAAGCCAGCCAAGAATTACAAAAAACTTGGCATGACCAAAAGGTTGTGCTGACTGTGTACCAGCCAGGACAGAAAGTGTGGGTGTTGGAGCCTGTGGCCCCAGCAGCCCTCCAAGATAAATGGAGTGGCCCCCATACAATTGTTGAGCAAAAGGGAGAAGTCACCTACCTGGTGAATCTTGGAACTCCCAGGAGCCCCCTTAGGGTGCTCCATGTCAACAGATTGAAACCATATGTTAACAGGGCTGACATGGGCTTGCTCATGGCAACTGATGAGGAACAGGAGGAGGAGAGTGACCCTCTCTCTGACCTGCTCTCACAGAACCCTGATGACGGGTCAGTAGATGGTGCTGCTTTGGCAAGCAGCCTCACTGACCATCAGCAAACTGAATGCAGACAGGTTCTGCAGCAGTTCAGACATATGTTTAGCCTGACCCCTAGTCAGACTTCCTGGTGCACCCATGAGGTGGACACTGGAGCCAGTCTGCCTGTCAAGAGTAAAATCTACAGGCAACCTGACCATGTCAGGGACTGTATCAGGACTGAAGTCCAGAAAATGTTGGAGTTAGGTGTGATTGAGCCTTCAGATAGCCCTTGGGCTAGTCCTGTAGTCCTAGTATCCAAACCTCATACCCAGGGTGGTAAGAAAGAAATTAGGTTTTGTGTAGACTACAGAGGCCTCAATGCAGTCACCAGGACTGATGCCTATCCCATACCAAGGACAGATGAGCTGATTGATACTTTGGCCTCAGCCAAGTATCTTAGTACATTTGACCTAACAGCTGGCTACTGGCAGATCAGGTTCGCTGATGATGCAAAAGCCAAAACAGCATTTTCAACCCCTGGTGGGCACTACCACTTTGTGGTGATGCCCTTTGGATTGAAAAATGCACCTGCCACTTTTCAGAGGTTGGTGAACAAAGTTCTGGCAGGGATGGAAACTTATTGCTCAGCTTATCTAGATGATATTGCGGTCTTTAGTTCCTCATGGCAGAATCACCTGGTCCACCTCAGAAATGTTTTAGAGGCCCTGCAAAAAGCAGGCCTCACTATCAAGGCCACTAAGTGCCAGATAGGGCAGAGTCAGGTTCTGTACCTGGGCCACCTTGTAGGTGGAGGCCAGGTTCAGCCTTTACAGAGCAAAATCCAAACCATCATGGAATGGGTTGCTCCAACCACCCAGACACAGGTAAGAGCCTTCTTAGGCCTGACTGGGTACTATAGGAGGTTTGTTAAGGGATATGGATCTATAGTGACCCCCTTAAATGATCTTACCTCAAAGAAAATGCCAACAAAGGTTCAGTGGACAGCTAGCTGTCAGAAGGCATTTGAAGACATAAGCAGGCCATGTGCACTGCTCCCATCTTACAGAGTCCAGACTACACCAAAAAGTTCATTGTCCAAACAGATGCTTCTGAGCTGGGTGTGGGAGCTTTACTGTCTCAAATGAATGATGAAGGTTAAGACCAGCTAGTAGCTTTTATAAGCAGAAGGCTGACCCCTAGAGAGAGAAGCGTTGGTCAGCTATAGAGAGGGAGGCCTTTGTTGTGGTGTGGGCCCTGAAGAAGCTGAGGCCATACTTAAACAGATTAAAGGTGAAAACCTAAAACTTTTAAGGTGGTCCATTTCCCAACAGGGGATGGACTATACAGTGGAACATAGGCCTGGGACCGAACATGCCAATGCAGATGGACTCTCAAGGTATTTCCACTTAGAACACGAAGACTCAACTGGTCAAGGTTAGTTTAGTGTCCCTGCGTTGGGGGGGGGGGGGTTGTGTAGGAGAGTAGGATCTGCACCTTATGTTGCCCCCACTTTTTTTTCTGATGTTAACACTGGTTTCTGGCTATAGTCTGGCTGGGACCGTGCTAATCAAGGCCCCAGCCTCTCTGTTCTCTCTAAACAACTTGGAGTGCATATTAGATGCACTAGTGATTAGATACTGTGGTACCTTATGAGCCCCTAGTATATGGTACCTTAGGTACCAAGGGCATAGGTACTTCACAGGCCTACCAGGGGCTGAAGCATGTATTATGCCACCCCTGGGAAGCAGACTAAATCTGACACCACAGGCCTGCTACTGCAGCCTGGGTGAGGTAGTGTTAGCACTCCTCACTGAGATATAGGTACACTATATCCCTAACTGCACACACATATAAACCTATCAGTCACCCCTAAGGCAGGCCCTATCAATCCTGAGGGCAGGGTGCTTGGTTTCCATGTGAGGGGGAGCCTCTGCCTGAGCAGGGCCCCTCTGCAGCTCTCAGAGTCCATTCTCTGTGGCTGTTTGTGGATGCGGTCAAACCATATACTCTTAAGTGCATTATAACCTAGCGGTAAATGCTAACTTTGGAATGGCTGCATCAAAACATGTTGTTTTTGGTGTCAAACGCTTTGGAATCATACCCCCACACCAGTAACTGGTGTGGGAGTATGATCCCACCCTTCTAGAGGGATAGACATGTACCCACTGTGGAAACAACTGTAGAATCCTGAAGAGCCCTGGCATCACAAAATGGATGCCACCAGTCACAGACACTGGGATGCCCTCCTGCTGGTGACCGAAACTCGCAGTGGAGGAGGCCCAAGAATAGGCATCCTGTCACAGGGAGGTGTGGTCACCTCCCAGACAGGGATTAGTGTATTGGGGCTGGGTGGGTGCACTCCTAGAGTGCTTTGAAGTCCTGCACTGGGGGATCATTAGGCTCCTCTGTGCATATGCCAGCTCAAACCGGTTCAGGGGCTACCTGCCCCTGCTCTGGCGCGAAACTGGACAAAGGAAAGTGGGTGTAGCCACCCACTCCCCTGACCCTCCCATAGGAGGGGTCATAGAGCTAGTCCCTCCTTTCCTTGTAGTATAAGTTAGGGAACCCTTGCCATTGCAAACTAGATATCCCTGGACGACGCTCTGAAGAAGAATCCTGGACCTTCGACGTTCCACTACCTCTGGAAGACTGAAGAATCTCCCTTGGAGTCAAGGAGTGACTTCCCTGCTCTGCAGGCACCAAAACTTTGAATCAACGGTCGCAAACTTTCCCGCTCCCACCGGAATCCGAAGTCCCTGCAGCCCCTGAAATGGATTTCCTGACTTCTCCAAGGCCATCGTGAGTCCCCAGCGATGCTGAGGCAAGTGGACCCCACGAGTGACGAGGAACCGCAATACCTGGGTACCGGGCACTATTTTCGAGTGCAACCCCTTCACGACGTTCTACAAACGTGTGCATTGGACCACATGTGGTCCAAGCCTCCAGCAGGATTTCCTCCGAAGATCAGAGGCCTACCTCGTCCCGAGTGACCATGGGCTCCTGGTGAGTGAATCCTCCCAAGGCGTCTTCGCGATCCCTTGCCGGCTGGCTTGTGGGTCCCCAGAAGACTTTTCTACGAAACCAAAGGGCTCCCCTGGTTGCTCCAGGCCTGCCCTGACTTACACTCGCTGGGTGAGTCCCTCACACCTTACTGGTCTGCACCGTTGACTTTTTACACTTTCCACGAGACTTGCTGTTGTCAAGGCTTGTTGGCTCCAATCTGGTCGCCGACACCGCAGTAAGCTGCAGACTTCGTGGGACATGCCGAATCCAGCTCCTGGTCGTCATCGACGCCTCCTGGACCTCGTGGCTGAAGAGTCAAGACACCCGTGATCACCTGAAATCACCCGACGACTGTGGGCATCCAGCTTCCTTGCCCCGGGTCACTGCCAAGAGACTTTGAACACTGTCTCCTCTGCTTTCAGGTCTTCTTTCTTCTGAATCCAGGCTTGGATTCCACCGGACACTTCTCCTGTCTTCACAAGCAGCAAGTCTTCTTTGGCTCCCATTGAAAACGGCGCCGCGACCCGACACCAAAAGACACCTATGCACCCGGCTTCCCTGGGTGAGGTAAATCCAGCACTACGGTGCTCCTGTGGGTGTTGGCTCTAGAACTACTTACCCTGTAAGTGACTTGCATGTAGACTCTCCCAAAGTATCCTAAAACTCTAAATTTCCAATCGCGACTTGCTCCATTGAAGTCAATTGGGATCCGCTGCTGTGTTCTCACACTGCATGCGTCTCCCCTGGGTCCTTTACTTACCTGCCTTGGGTGGATTAGTGAGGCCCCAGCGCTTCTGAAGGTCCTAGGCCTTGTCCCTTCTCAAGTCGTTATCTCTAAGTCTCTTTTTTAGTATATGGTCTGGTA
The DNA here is from genome assembly GCF_964204655.1 of Triturus cristatus. Lineage (NCBI taxonomy): Eukaryota > Metazoa > Chordata > Amphibia > Caudata > Salamandridae > Triturus > Triturus cristatus. The sequence continues at coordinate 66,104,990 of NC_140579.1, read as the reverse complement.
CGCCCCTAGGGCCCCAGCCATATTTGTGCTTAACTTGTTGTGAAATGTTGAAACTGAATGCAACAGGATGTGGATCACTCAAGTGGCCAAGTAATGACTTGGCATATTTTGCAAAACACTTTCTGATCATCCTAAACATTGTGGTTATAAAAAAGACTTTCTATAATGGTCGATGTTGGGCACTTATAGAGGTCTAAGTGCAGCAGAGCATTTAAGAGAGAAGATCATTCGGCGAACAGAAAGCATGAAATGTTAAAATATGTTGATAGGACATTACTGATGAAGCTTAGCATAAGCTGGTATTGGCGCTATGAAACTAGGTTGAAACAGCTCAAGTTTAATGAGTGCATTTTGGGAGGCTTCTCTTGTATGAAGGAGCAAGAAAGTAAGTGATGTGTGACAGAGAGGAAATGTTTCAGTGTGGATGTGGGTATATAACTTGTGAAAAGGGAGTGCCTTCTTTGCACTCAGTTTCTGCTAGAGGTGTTGCGATGAACTACCTTGTATGTGATGTTGCTGTTTTTTAAGTTGGATTAAGTTCAAAGGGAAGCCATCTGACAGATGGGGAAACAGGTGTGAGGTAATAAAATCGTTTTGTGTTGAAAACCTTGCTACAGTGCAGTGAGCCCAGCAATGCTAGAAGAGCATGTCTATTTACGATGTTAATTTAATTTAAGCCCCAGAAGGAGCACATGACAGATGCATTACATTCCGACTGAGAAAAAAAGAAGCACAACGGGCGGTAATGGCAGCCCATGGCCACACACCAGAGCAGGCTTCTGATGTGGCAGCACTAGGTACGTTTTTGGGGTCAGTGTAGGGGAAAAAGTACCATTCGACTGGAGAAGGAAATAATCAGATATGTTTTACCATATAAAGGTCACAAAATGCCCTGGAGAGTTATTTATAAAACATGGGTTAAATCATTCAGTTGCACAAATAAATTATTTAAATATAGTGATAAACTTGAAGTGAGGTAAGAGCCAGCCGATAATTATTTAGGAACAAGGATGCACATGAGGCAGAAAACCCCTAGTGAGGATTTAAAACCAATTTAGATAATATGTGATTAAAAGCTTAAATCAAACATTTTACAGAAATGTCACCTTTGCTTGCAGTGCTTAATGAAAAGTTTTCCTTGATGTTATTAAAATACTGAGAAGGACAATCATTTGGTTCTGAGATGACACTTTTTTAACTTTAAAGTAGTGATGTATAATAATCTTAATGCCAAACATTTTATTGCCATCCTCTGTATCTTTGTCTCCATCAACCATATTTGATCATCCCTCTTTCTCAATATTTAAAATATACTTTTTATTTGCTTAAGAGCGCTGAGTCCGACTATTAAGAGATACAGTTTTCCTGGTCATATTTCCCTCAGGTGTGGGAATGCTGTAGGCTTCTAGGGTCTAAGCAAGAAGATATAACTAACTTGATTTCCTCATACCCCGGTTAGACGTATGCACAAAATAAGTGCAGATACTGGGGTGAGAAGAAATACTTGAAAAATAATGTTTTGCTGGACTGATTAAGTTTGTGCAGTAGATTGGTACAATATGCAATATTATGATTAAATTATAAGAAAACCTTGAACAGATTGTTTGTATGCCATACTATTTGAAGCCTAGATACTATGTTATATTGTTCCATTCCAGAATTTGCACTGTGACTAACACATTATGCTTCAGGATATTTATTAGGGCCAGTGCTCCTCTGGGTTTTATTGAATATGATTTGCATGTTTATTACTAACCAACACTAATTAAAGATCATTTCAGTACAGTGATAGGTGGTAACTGAATCTTTAAGTAAGTGACACCACAGTTTGCAGACAAAACAAAGAACACTGCACTATTATGAACTTGCCTCATGACAACAAATTGCATATTTGCACATCTATGTTGAATCCAGTGACTTGGAAATAAATCAAACTGTTCATGAAAATTTGATTTAAAACATGAAAACTGGGTACAGGAAGGTTTGAAGACTTGGGCAGTTGTGTGTGTCATTTTGTAATACATGGCCACAAAATACCTTAAGAAACCCATGTTCATCCTTACCTCCGTTTCTGTGCTTCATTGCCAAGCAGACTTCAATAATCTGTACCCCCAACTCATAGTAAAAATCTCCAACTCCTAACATCTCCGACCAAAAGCCTTTACCAGCTGGACAGAAAAAAAACAAATGTAAGGGAGAAAGCCGTAAACGCCACAGCAGACAATTGGTCCACAAGACGTCAACAATATGCTGAGGCATGATACACACCACAATGGATTATGTGAACCATTGCAAGTGTAACATATGACAGGGAGTCAGGTTTTACTGATGGTGCGTTAAATAGTAACATACAAGTTTACTGCCTGCAGTTTCTCTCTATCTGCAGGTCACAGGCATAGCGTCAGTTATCAGGGTCACACCATCTTCATTTAAATATTAGTACAGAGTTGGTCACTTTATCAGATCATGTTTTAACATAAAGAGCTAAATAACAAAATATTCAATTACGGGGAAGGGGGGCATGGAAAGAGAAATACTAGTTTCATGAAGGGGGCATCATCAGCTTAATGGTAAGATGGCTGCAGCATTTTGAATGTTAATAAACATTGATTTAATACATGATGCAAGCACCACAGGGTGGAAACCAGCTCATTGTGACATTACCATAAATATACCATGTCATTAGGTGTAGGACCAAGGAAAGAGAAGAGGGCAGGAACGAGAGCAGAGGCAGAACAAAGGAGAACAGTTCAGAATGTTGAAGGAAGAACAGAGTCGGTGAAAAGGCTTTTTCTGGTAAAAATGGCAGAGTGACGGGTGATGGAAGTCAACATTGTGATGGTAACACAAGTTCAAGGATCATTCTCCGGTCCTCCCTTTTCATTTTCAGTGTCAGTACAGTCATTCAAAAGGACACATATCTAACATACAGCCGCAGTGTGCTACATTTAGGTTTATAAAAAAAAAAGCACAAGTGTGTATGAAATACACAGCATAATGAGTACAATTTTTAATTTAACACGCTCTGAACGACAACAAACACATCTTGCAAGAAGATAGTTGTGTGGCCATGCTACTATCTACCAATTTTAATTACTCATAATTTGCAAAAGACTTGAGAAAAGTTAGGCAGGTGCACGATGAGCAAACAAAAATAAAAAAAATATTTTAGGACTGTGTCCACCCATGTAAGAAGGTAAACTCTGAACAACTTAATAGTAAGAGCTTCTAACAAATTATGCTTTGAAACAGAATGGTTTAAGGGAAAGAGGCACAATGTTGGCGCACAGATATCAGCAGCATGTTAGTGCTGCCACCACTGCACAGAAAGTCATGGCAAGTCAAAAAGCAGTTTTTAGTAGTAAAAGAAACACAGCAACTGAAATACAAGTTGCAAGCTAAATAAGGAAACAAAGTCCAACAGTCCACGTAAGAGGTTTCACCCAAATCCAGTCTCTGCCAGCGCTCAGCTTTAATCAGAACAAGCTAATGGAAAAACTATGCTTATTTCAGAAGTGAGGTAAGAAACTGAGAGCAGATGCCTTACAAGCCAATGGATCCACACCGATTGTTGCACACATATCTTGAAACTGCACCCTGAACTGAGAATTTTTCCGAATTTCTTGCTTGTGTTTGCTTGCAAATTCCTCAAGGTTAGTCTTAAATGTGTCCAGCTGCTTAGACATCTGTAAAAGAAAGAATATAAAAATTAAATTGCAAGGATTGCAATCAAAAGCTTGGACTATAGAGCGCATACGACTTACCAACCAATGCTGTGAAGCGCAGAGAGAAATTTAAAGTCTTCATTACTTACTAGTAATCATCACTATACCACTTCCTCTTTACCTTATCAGAGTACTTGCGAACTAAGGTAGTCAATACCTCATCTCAATATAATCTTAAACCATTATTTTACTGTTAAGACATTAAGTCCTCTTGCCTGGTAGAAAGATTATAAAATGGGAATCCACTCATTCCTCTTCTATACCATTGATAATATCTGTTGGCACCCCAGGTAGGAAGTACTGGGACGAGAAAGAGGATTTAATGAAATGAGGACTACTGCATTGGGTCTATGGATCTTCGAGGAAGAGGTAGACGTGAGGCATATGCTTGCACAAGAATCCAACTACAACTAGCACTGGCAAAGCCAATAGGTCTCGGCTTTCTGACCACTTAGCATTGCCAATGTTTGATGTGATGCAGCGTGGCTAAAGCTACACAGAAAAAAAGCCTTTGACGAGGTCCCTTGAGTCATTTTGCAGTTGCATGCACCACATATGCATGCGACATACAAAATGATGCAAGCATTTTTTTGATCTTTGTAATTACCGATCGAACTAATGTAAGACGGGGGAGGGGCTACATGGCAGGCGCGAGTGGGGGGAAAACACCACAGAGGGTGGTACGGAGGGCACAGGGAAGCAATGGGGAGGAGCATACGGGCATGCGCAACAGGGTGTGAGGCAGGCGACAGAGAGCAACCCGAGTGGAGAGAAATACAAGAGGGAGACAGCTTGAAAATACACACTGTCATTGAGTGCTCAACATGAAAGAAAAAGGTAGCGCTTGAAAATCAAGCAGTGGAAGTAGCGATGTCAGCCAATCACTGAGATTGTAAAGAGGCAATGCTCCATAGCAGAGGCAAACACCAAAATGACAAGCTGGGACACAAATAAGAAGTAGGCAAATGGGAATGACAAGGAAAGCCAACCAATAGTAAACAGCGGGTGGGCTCCAAGCCCATTTACATTGTTGATAAGCCGCTGTGTGCCTCTCAACAGACAGTGATGCACTGTCTAGCAGGCTTGAACTGAAAAGAACCACTGTAATATTCGCATTTAGAACCAGTGTCCCTATCACTTATCCTATGTGTTATATTTTCTTGCTTGAGGTTAACTGAACTATTGCTTAAGAGACCATCCAAAAGACAGACTGACACATTCCTGTCTCGAGTTCACTAAAGGTTAAACTCTATTGGAGGGGGGGGGTGTACTTCCCTCCAACCGAAGAGAAGACTAATCCATGCACTTTTTCTGAAGCAGCGGTACGACTTAAGTTCCTTAAAGCATACTGAAGGTATATGTAAGTAGGAGTTAAGATGTACCAACCTGCTTCAGTTATGTCAGAATACTTTCCCATGCACATAGTAATGCTGCACCCTTATATGGCCCCCTTGCGCAAATAAATGCTGCAGCTGACCTGCAGCAGTGACCATATGGCCATAGCTCCTTTGATTTTACGTAGTTTTCACAGTGCTATACACTGGAGACTAACGTTCACTGTATGAGCTGGAAACCCACTTTTTTTGAAACACTACAACCAGTTTTGATAAAACAAGCGAAAATCGTGTTCCTTTGAATAGGATGGAGACCACTTGGCGTAATTAAGCATCATTCGCTGTAAAAATTTAGTGCAATTGCGCTATTCGTGGTACGCACTGGAACAGTGCAAACGACAGAGCCCAGGTGGTGGTCATTTGTGGTTCTTTTGTTTTTTGTCACTTTTTGTAGCGCAAAATGCTTCCTTGAATATAGATGCATTTTGTGCTAAAATAAATCCCAAAATGCCAGTTCTGCATTTTATGTAATTATGCATAGGCAAATTATGCAAATTTCGTAGCAACTAGCTAGAAGTTTGTTTCTTTCCTGTATCATGAGGACTAGATAAGTGCAGGGAAATGAATCGTGGTGCAGAAGGACTAATTTGGCTGCTGCATGCAGGAAGATGAGGCAGCTGCTGCGGCAAGATGATGGTACTGAAGTTCAAAACAGAAACCTACCTATCACAACTGTGCAAATAACACTGATTGGCAGGAGCATGAAGGCAGCAGTAGAGAAAACGGATACGAGTTCTCAGCGACATACATGTAAAAACAATTCTAGAGGATGCTGGACTATGACTGCCATAAACATGCTGCCCTTAAAGAATTAAATTGTGTGGTCACATACCGTAAGGCCACCAACAAGCAGAAGCGTGGTGGCTATGGACACGACAAACAGCACCGATAAAACACATAAAAGGCAGCACAGCCATGGAAATGAAAAACGAAATTCCCAGTTTTTGATGCAAGACTTAGCCTGATTACCACACATGAACACCCCTCACCCCAGCATTACACGACTGCCTGCCACCCTGGAGGAGTTCCCTTTGCACCAGTGTGTTGCAGGACACTGAACTGGATTGCAAACTGTGTATCCTGAAATAGCCCTGTGTGTTCCGCAGAACCAGGCACCGTCAGCAGCACCAGTGACACATATCCGAGTAGACTTAGATGTCAATGTGAAATAAGAGGACACAATAACACGAGAAAGGGCAACTTGAGTCCATACAATCACGACCATGGTGCAAGAAACTGGCTCTATATATACTGCACCAAAGTGAGGTACAGTGTGTATAGAGTCCAAGGGTCTGCAGAGGTTTGGCAGAGGTTAAAGTTAGGTAGAACCTTACTCTCTAAAGTGGTAGCTTGGTCGAGCAGTAAGGCACTATCAGAGGACAGTGTTAAGCATGTGATGTACACACTCAGTCAGCAAATGAATTCACACACTCAAGAACTGAACTCTAGGCCAATTGTTTTGTATAAACAAGCATTGGCATAGCCAATAGGTCTCGCCTTTGGGACCTTATAAGTGTTTAGTTATCCAGCACAATATCCTTGGTGCAACAACATCATGTGTTGCATGGCTAAATACTTAAGGTCCCAAAGGCGAGATCTATGCCAATGCTTGTTTTGAGTGAGTGGCTCATGCAGGTATACCACTGTGAGGTAGAGAAGTTGAGAGTGCTTTTACAGGAGCCCCTGTGACATTGTGCCTCTTCAAAATGTATCTTGGGTCTGGTGTAATACTTCTAGTCCCTATTCCCGTCTTCTTGCACCCAATGCATACTTAAATGTCCCATGCACAGGTGGGGTTGACACTCCTATTACCTCTACCTTCCAGTGACACTTTACCCGTCACAGGTGGTGGTGGATGTGGTGGTGGTGGACGTGGTGGTGGACGTGGTGGTGGTGGATGTGTGGTGGTGGATGTGTGGTGGTGGATGTAGTGGTGGTGGATGTGTGGAGGTGGACGTGGTGGTGGTGGATGTGGTGGTGGTGGATGTGGTGGTGGTGGTGGATGTGGTGGATGTGGTGGTGGTGGTTGTGTGGTGGTGGTGGTGGATGTGGTGGTGGTGGATGTGGTGGTGGTGGACATGGTGGTGGTGGACATGGTGGTGGTGGACATGGTGGTGGTGGACATGGTGGTGGTGGACATGGTGGTGGTGGACATGGTGGTGGATGTGGTGGATGTGGTGGTGGTGGACGTGGTGGTGGACGTGGTGGATGTGGTGGTGGTGGTGGACGTGGTGGTGGTGGTGGACGTGGTGGTGGACATGGTGGTGGTGGATGTGGTGGTTGGACGTGGTGGTGGACGTGGTAGTAGTGGTGGTGGTGGACGTGGTGGTGGACGTGGTAGTAGTGGTGGTGGTGGACGTGGTGGTGGTGGATGTGTGGTGGTGGATGTGTGGTGGTGGTAGACATGGTGGTGGTGGACGTGGTGGTGGACATGGTGGATGTGGTGGTGGTGGACGTGGTGGATGTGGTGGTGGATTTGGTGGTGGAGTTGGTGGTGGTGGACATGGTATTGGTGGTGGTGGACATGGTGGTGGTGATGGACGTGGTGGTGGATGTGGTGGTGGTGGTGAACGTGGTGGTGGTGGTGGACATGTTGGTGATGGACATGGTGTTGGGGGTGGATGTGGTGATGGACGTGGTGGTGGATGTGGTGGACGTGGTGGTGGATGTGGTGGACATGGTGGTGGTGGACGTGGTGGTGGAGGACTTGGTGGTGGTGGTAATGTGATGGTGGTGGTGGTGGACATGGTGGTGGACGTGGTGGTGGACGTGGTGGTGGTGGTGGACATGGTGGTGGTGGACGTGGTGGTGGAAATGATGGTGGTGGACATGGTGGTGGTGTATGTGGTGGTGGTGGACCTGGTGGACGTGGTGGTGGATGTGGTGGTGGACGTGGTGGTGGACGTGGTGGTTGATGTGGTGGTGGACGGTGTGGACGGGGAGGTGGTGGACGGGGTGGTGGTGGACGGGGTGGTGGTGGATGTGGTGGTGGTGGACGTGGTGGTGGTGGTGGAGGTGGACATGGTGGTGGATGTGGTGGTGGTGGATGTGGTGGTGGTGGTGGACGTGTTGGTGGACGTGGTGGTGGTGGACGTGGTGGTGGTGGACGTGGTGTTGGAAGTGGTGGTGGTGGACGTGGTAGTGGTGGACGTGGTGGTGGTGGTAGACGTGGTGGTGGTGGACGTGGTGGTGGTGGACATGATGGTGGTGGATGTGATGGTGGTGGTGGACGTGGTGGACGTGGTGGTGGACCTGGTGGACATGGTGGTGGTGGACGTGGTGGTCGAAATGATGGTGGTGGATGTGGTGGTGGTGGTGTATGTGGTGGTGGTGGTGTATGTGGTGGTGGTGGACCTGGTGGACATTGTGGTGGTGGTGGACGTGGTGGTGGATGTGGTGGTGGATGTGGTAGTGGTGGTGGACGTGGTGGATGTGTTGGTGGTGGTGGTGGACGTGGTGGTGGACGTGTATGTGGTGGTGGTGGACGTGGTGGTGGACGTGTTGGTGGATGTGGTGGTGGATGTGGTGGTGGATGTGGTGGACGTGGTGGTGGATGTGGTGGATGTGGTAGTGGTCGTGGATGTGTTGGTGGTGGTGGACGTGGTGGTGGACGTGTATGTGGTGGTGGTGGACGTTGTGGTTGATGTGGTGGTGGATGTGGTGGTGGATGTGGTGGTGGATGTGGTGGTGGTGGACATGGTGGTGGATGTGGTGGACCTGGTGGTGGATGTGGTAGTGGACGTGGTGGTGGTGGTGGACATGGTGGTAGACATGGTGGTGGACATGGTGGTGGACGTGGTGGTGGACGTGGACATGGTGGTGGTGGACGTGGTGCAGGTGGACGTGGTGGTGGATGTGATGGTGGACGTGGTGGTGGTGGATGTGGTGGACGTGGTGGACGTGGTGGTGGACGTGGTGGTGGATGTGGTGGTGGACGTGGTGGTGGACGTGGTGGTGGACGTGGTGGTGGTGGACGTGGTGGTGGTGGATGTGGTGAGGGTGGTGGGGATGGTGGTGGTGGACATGGTGGTGGTGGACATGGTGGTGGTGGACGTGGTGGTGGTGGACGTGGTGGGGGTGGATGTGGTGGACGTGGTTAAAATCTTGAAAGATGTAGTTAAAGAAAGGTTAAAGACAGTGGGTAGAAGGGTGCAATGTACACATACAGGTTGTACACATACTGAAATCGTACAATCTTTATAGTCAATGTGCAAAAAAACAGGCAAAGAAATGTGCTTTTTTAAAGGTTGCTTGCCTCGCCTGGTGACGTACATATTTCCTTACTAGACTAGATTTAATAAAATTATGTGCAATGCTTAATTAATAGTTGATTTGGCAAACAGATGGAGTTAAAGCTCTGCACGTGGCAGACGCACTCAGAAGAAATTATTCCCCGTGTCCTTTTACAATGCACCACGTATGAGGGAGCACAAAATACGTTTTTTTGTGTCAATTATATAAAAACCTTTAATCAATCGCTTCACCCTTCGATTGGCTGCGATAACATCACTGATGTAATGCCAGTTACAATGCAGATATTTCTATAACCAATGCAAGTTTAATGTGAGGTAACAATAAAAAAAAGATTTTCATGTACATGTTTATTTTCAAAGTGATGTCCATCAAATGTGTTTGCTTTCCTAAGAAATAGTTATTTTTACAGTAAACTTGTTAGTCCTAGTAATACTTTCTCGGATGAAATACATCACAAATTGTCTTGTGATGCTTTATTTCGGTAATTGAGAATAACTGGCAATGATAACGAACACAATACACTTCCCACAATGGATGTCAGTGGTACATGAAGCGAGAAGAGTGCACCAGCAAGCTACGGTACTGATATCTTAAGGATGACATTGTGGCATTGGAAACATTATGCAATATGCAGGCCCCGCAGAAAAGCTGCATTTAATTAAATAAATGGCAGTTGGCTGTTTAGCTTGAACTAAGGACAAGAAACCTTCTTTCTGTCCGAGATGACGTAAATAAATTCAAGTATTCTGCCCTCGTCAGATATGTTTCGGCCACACAGCTGAAAAGCTATCGGTTTCAGCAATGTCCGCGGCCTCCCTGTGAATAACAACAAGCACGAGAAAAGAAAAAAAAAACAAGAAACTTTCTTTCTGTCCGAGATTACATAAATAAATTCAAGTATTCTGCGCTCGTCAGATCGATTTAAAAAACAGGACTCGACTATCAAAAGCAGGCTAAGAAAGAAAACAAGACGTGCGGCGAGTGGTGCACTTAATCACCCGTGAAAGACAGCTGGCGGCTGCGCGCGTGAACGCAAGCGCTAGGTTAGCCAAAGTGTGGGGTAGCACTTTGAAAACTCACCTACTAAATGTCTCAGAGCTGCGCATGCGCTTGCTCAGCGAGACCTAAAAAATATACTGTTGTTTTATTTCTAGAACCAAGCAAGCCTGGTACAGGTAAGCATATTAATACTTTGCAGTAGTAAATTACTTATATAACCACAGTTCAAAATTGCAGTATAACTTGTACTGGTTTTGGCTACAGTTTTAAGTAAGCAGTTTGCAACACATTGCAGGTATAGTACATTCAAATGAATGGGCTTTTTAAGTAAAATGCAGTTAATTACTTTTCAGATTACTTTTACTAACACAGGGTTGGATCATAGATTCAGCCCTGGGACATTTCCTGAAAACAGGTGAGTAAATGCGTTTTAGTTAGAGGTACGATTTTTAAAGAATATCATTGCATTTCAAAAGTTGACACTTCAAAACATTTTCACATTGAATCACCAATGTTATCCTATGGGAGGAAATTCACTTAGCAGGTAAATTATGTTAATGATACTTTTTCTTACTCAGTGCTGGATACCTAGATTCAGCACTGGGACATTTCCTGAAAACAGGTGAGAAAATGCATTTTGGTTATTCGGCTAATTTTTTAGGAATATTTGTAATTTTCAAAAGTCGACAATTAGAAACTTTTTGGGAGAAAAAGTGTCAATGTTATTCTATGAGGAAAAAGAGGTTATCGGTTTCCAGGTAGGTAATCTGTCTTTTGAGTTAGGGTTCTGGGGTTAGACTCAGGGGTATCCCAGTGTCAGTGATGCACTGTTGTTGCACCCCCAGTGGCACTAGGGCGGTCGGGTGCAGAGTGTTGAGGCCCAATGTTATCCTATGGAGGATAGGGGGGCACCGTTTGGTGGCTGCTGGCAAGCAGGCCACGGGGATGTGGGAGCCAAGCTCCTAGGGTCAAGCTCAGGGCAAGTTGGGGACCAGGTTAGCACATAAGGGGCACCCTCTGCGGCACTAGGGCGGCCGGGAGCAGGGTGCTGTTTTGAGGTCGGGTGCTCTGTTGATTTCAATGGAGATTCTCCAGGACAAAGAAACACTGCAGGCTCGGGGACGAGGATCTTCCAGGAGTGACCACCACTTCGAGGGGTAAGTTGGGATGTTGAGGGTTAGTTGGGTACCGCTGGGTTGGGCACACAAAGCCGTGGGGCGTCGGGTGCAGGGGTGCCTTGGGACGTTAGATTTTCTTACCAGCTCTGGTCGCGTTAGGGGGGTCCTCTGGATTGAGGCTGCAGGCATCGTCTGGAGGCTTGAGGCAGGTCAGGGGTCGCCGGATCTCGGGTCAGGATCGCCAGGGGGACCTCCTCGTGGTGTTTTACCACTCAAGCTCGGGCCTGGCTCAGCAGGTGCAGAGAGGGCTGGATTCGCGGTTTCTGGCTGGCACCAGAAGCTGCAGTTCAAACATGTCCGGTGTTCACGGGAGAAACAGCTTGGAGAGTGAATGCAGGCAGGTCCTCCGGGGTTTTTGAGGTTGCTGGCCGCTGGACACGCTGGAGTTTTGCAGGAGCAGGTTCGAGGGGAGACGTCAGTGGGCGTCGTTCTCTTGTTAGCTCTGCACGGCTTTTCGTCCTTCTTCTTCTCTTCTTTTATTGTGGTTGCTGGATCAGAGGAAGGAAGATTCCGGGTGCCCCTAAATACTAAATTTAGGGGCGTTACAGGTGGGTAAAGGGCAGGGACCAATGGGTCCCTTCCCTGGGGTGGGTACACCCCCTATTCTGCTACTCTCCAGTGGGAGGGGGGCAGGAGCCTGTCCCTGGTTGGCTGGGTCCCCCCATCCTCAAGATGGCGGGGACGCGAGGTTGTGCTTCACCTCACCTCCCCCACCTTAGGGGTGGAGTTGGCAGAGGTGGGCACACCTCTCTACCTCACTTATTTTTCCCGCCCAAAGTAGGGACCAGTTGCTGAAAGCAGCAAATGGTCTGGAGAGGCTCACAAAGGCGGCATGCCTTTGAAGCTTCTCCTTCGTGAACCCTGCCCATCCTGGGGGAGGAGGCTTGGCACCTCGTCCCAGGATGTGCATTGTTTCAGGCCCCCGAGAGCAGCAGGCTCTCAACCCAGGGGTCCAGAAACATGTCTGGTGGTGGCAGCCTGCACAGCCACTCAGTCAGGTCACTGGTAGTTGGTCGTTTTTCAGGGGGCATCTCTAAGATGCCCTCTGTGGGGCATTTTACATTAAATCCCACACTGGCATCAGTGTGGGTTTAACATGCTGAGAAGTTTGATACCAAACGTCCCATTCTTCAGTGTAGCCATTATGGTGCTGTGGAGTTCGTAATGACAACCTCCCAGGACCATATATTCTTAATGGCAGCACTGCACTTACAGGGCCCAGGAATAGACATGGGCACTGTAGGGTACAGGGCTCATGCACCTGTACCCTCACTACTGTCATAGGGCACCCAGGCTAGAGGGGTGACTGATGTATGCCAGGGCAGTGGTTTGTGGACATGGCACACAGGGATGTGTGCCATGTCGACTCTGTTTTGTTCTGCACCCAGACACTCAGCCTGCAAAGGCAGTGTGTTGGTGTCAGGGTACCGGGCATCTAAGGGTGGCACAATAAGTGCTGTAGTCCTTAGGGGCCTTCTCTGGTCACAGTGCCCTGGGTACCTATGGTACCATTTACCAGGGGCTGACATGTGGCCAGAGATGCCAATTGGGTTTAGGCTTCAATGCAGTTTTAGGGAAGGAACACAGGCCCTGGGTACCTGATTGGCAGGAGCACAGGGCACACTCAGTCAAAGCACATCAGCAATTCAGCAAAAAGTGGGGGCATACCATGCAAGAAAGAGGGCACATTCTCACACATGGTAAGTGAAGGGGGGGGCATTATTTCCATTTCGGCTATTTTTCTAAAAGCTCAGGGAGCAAAACTCTTGGCAACCACAATTCTACATAGGACCGAGCAGAATAGAAACTTGAGCCCACGTTCAATATAATTTTTCAATGCTGTACTTATTGCCTTCAGTCCATATATTGTGAAAAAGAGGTGGCAAAACAAAAGGCATACAACATATATGTGAGAATGGAATTCCTTTCAAAGGTTAAAGCATTCAAGTATAATTTGCTGATAAGTCCTGAGGTGCAATAAGTATACAAAACCGTGATGGATGGAATGCTTGAATTAATGAACAAGTTACTTACCTTCGGTAATGATATATCTGTTAGAAACATTAGTTAGTTATAGATTCCTTACCTTAGAATTACCCCCAGGCATCAGACTGGATCCGGAAAGTTTTTCGTCAGCAGTACCTCTGACCGTCGGAAGGTGGCGTCAGTCGGCTCTGCGTCCGTTGTTGGCGGCGTGTCGCTGGGATGACGTCGCGGCAGCTACTTAGTCGCCGCCCTCATGCGCTGACGTCAGTTCTGTACCTGACTTTCCGCGCCAGAAACGCCATGCAAGACACTGACCACTGGAGCACAAAACTAGGGCCCTGAAAGGATAACCTTAACCCTGGAAATCAGTTCACAGAACAGGGAGGGTGGGTGGGACGGTTAGGAATCTACAACTAACTAATGTTTCTTACAGATATATCGTTACCGAAGGTAAGTAACTTGTTCCACTGAAAGAAACACGTTAGTTATAGATTCCTTACCTTAGAAAAGGTACCCCAGCAATACCAACTCCGGAGGTGGGCCTGCGAACCAAGATCACACCAGAAAGTCCTGGAGAACAGAACGGCCAAAGAAGCTGTCTCTCCGGACTGGACTGTCCAGGCAGTAGTGCTTGGTGAACGTGTGCAACGATGCACATGTCGCAGCCTGACAGATGTCATTCAGAGGAACGCCCCGTCCCAGAGCAGTTGTGGCTGCCGACGCCCTGGTGGAATGGGCGCGCAGTCCCAATGAAGGCTCCTTCTTAGCAAGAGAATAGCATGTTTTGATACACAAGACGACCCATCGGGAGATAGTCCGCTTGTGTACGGCACGACCTTTCTTGGCACCCACGTATCCAACAAAGAGCTGGTCATCCACCCGGAACTTTAAAATGATGAAATAATGAATACTATTACAAAATGTGCCGCATTATGTCACATCATTTTCTTTTTCTTGCTGCATAATTTACTCAACCCTGCCACATAATTTTGTCCTCTCTTGCCGCATAACTCCAGTGGCCCTGACTATAGCTCAGGCATTCCAATATCCAACATTTTACTTAATTTACAACAATAACAGGCAAGTCTCTGAAAAGCTCTTCTTGTCCCTACTACCCCCTGCAAAAACTATTAAAGTTAAGGTTAATAACAGTGCTCCTGTGCTGTTTAGCAACTTACTGTTGTTTTAGGTAGCTCTTATTAAAATGAGTTTACCTTTAAGTGAGCACTACTAATCTTGTAAGATTAGGAAATGGAGGACCAGAAAAATAAAACACTTGCCAGGATCACACGATGTGGCTAGGTGGCGGTGAGCCTAGGTTAGAGGCTCAACACCCTCATTTGGAAGCTGATAAGCCACATTCCTACAAGAGCCTACAAGAGCCTGGTGCACTGCAAGGTAAGATAAGAAGGTAATATGTGGAATGGTTATCTCAAATGTAGCGGGAGGTGTAAATAAATAAAGGTGCACGTATAACTGGATAGTGTGTTTATTCGGTACATTGAAATGGGCTTCTTAACCCCTTCCATGCTCATGACGGAACGATTCCGTCATGAGCATCGGTTGAGCTGTGCTCATGACGGAACCGTTCCGTCATGGCCCCGCCCGCGCTCGAACCCTTCAGCACCGCGGGGGAATCCGCGCAGCGCTGAAGGGGTTAATAGTGTACAGAGTAAAGCGAACATAGTAATGTAAATATATTCAAATAAATCCTGCTTAGAGTAGATAGGTTGATGAGGCCCTCTGTTGCTCCACAACAGCAACGCTTGTGGCTTTCAGGCTGTAAATGCCTCTCTGGGCCTAGACGTCTGTCCTTTGTGTTGTGCTGATCTTCTCAACCCTACGCCCTGGATTCTATATTACAGCTACATCTTGCAAGGGAGCGGTGTTTGAAATGGCACCACAGAGATAAGGTCTGTACCCCGAGGCAGTGAGGAAGGATTTGCTGTTGGAAAATAATCACATGTAAAGCAGGTGAATACACTACATGTAGAAAGTCCTATAGAAGCTGCGAAACTCAGAAAGAGCTAATGTTACAAACCTCTCCGGATATGCAGCAGAACAAGTGAAATTGTTCTTATGCTGTATGCTTTATATCAGAAATCACAAAATGCTAACTACAGGGTAGTGCAGTACGGATTCAGGCTTAGTGATTTTTCCACATGCTCTAAAGGGCAGTTCATTCCCTAATAATGCTTCTAGGACTGCCTGTGTAATGGCGAAACCTCTACAGCATAGGCCTAAGAGAGCCCCCCCCCAACCCACTCCAAACTTGCCGTTATGTATCACAATGTCACAGATTGAGTCATCCAAATGAAAACCTTACACACTTTCAGAGATGATGCTTTGATCTAAGTGGGACTGAATCTGTTCATCATATTGATTTAGTGAAGAGGTAAGGCAAGTAGATTTCTTTGCAGGAAAAGTAGATTTCTAAAAAATGTTGTCCCTTAGACAAGTACATTTTTTAAACAATTCCACACCCCTGTAATGGTGCCGGAGGAAGCGGCGCCGGTGGAGGCGTAATGAGGTCAACCAGCGCCGATCCGGATCCCGGCCTGGATCCAAGGGGGGCCTGCGGCGCCAGGGCCGGAGCTGTCGGCGGTAAAGGCCTAGGCCCCCCCAACCGGTTCCGCAGGGCTCGAAGGCACGCCGACGGGTCTGGGCCACCCAAAGATGGCATGCATCGCCTCGTAGAACGTACGAAGCTGGGTGGGAGTCACTCCGGGTCCCGGAAAGGGAGAGAAATGCGGAGTCAACTCTTCGGGCTCCGCACGCGGAGCCGCGGGAGAGGCACCACCCGCATCCCTCGTCGGATCGGCAGACCGACGAGGAGAAGTCGAAGAGCGGCGATGCTTCTTTGACTTCTTCTTATGCTTTGACATACCCGACCACGAGTGCGAAGACTTCGATAACTTGGACAAATGGTGGTGGCTCCGCGACCGGTCCATCGACCTCCCTCGCAACCGGGACCTCGAACGGCATGGATCCGACTGCCGGTGCTCCAGCAGCTTTCAGGACTGCACCTGCAAAGCCTTCAGCGCCATCGACCGGCAGTCGGAGCACGACCTGGGGTCGTGGTCGCGCTCCAGGCAAATGAGGCACATGCAGTGCGGATCAGTCACCGTCATCAGTCGGTTACAGGAACAGCAGGCCTTGAAGCTGGGCATCCCTTGTGCACCAGAAGTCGAAGACTCAAAAAAGAAGTCGACGATAGTCGAGAAAATGTCAGTCAAAAAGTGACTGGAGGTACCGCTCTTCCCAGATCTGCACTGGCTGGCGCAGAAAAAGAAAAAACTGATGTCAGCACGCGAGAGCGGTGTCTAAGTAGCTGCCGCGACGTCATCCCGGCGACACGACGCCAACGACGGACGCGGAGCCGACCGATGCCACCTTCCAACGCGTAGAAGTACTGCTGCCAAAAAACTTTCAGGATCCAGTCTGACGCCTGGGGGTAATTCTAAGGTAAGGAATCTATAACTAACTAATGTTTCTTACAGATATATCATTACCGAAGGTATGTAACTTGTTCATTAATTCAAGCATTCCATCCATCACGGTTTTGTATACTTATTGCACCTCAAGACTTATCAGCAAATTATACTTGAATGCGATAACCTTTGAAAGGAATTCCATTCTCACATATATGTTGTATGCCTTTTGTTTTGCCACCTCTTTTTCACAATATATGGACTAAGGTAAGGAATCTATAACTAACGTGTTTCTTTCAGATCTCTGCTGCGGGGAATTACTATACTTTTACAAAAACAAGGGAACCCAGAAGGTAGATAAGGACCTTGGGTAACAGTTTAGTATTAGAACAGTGGTCCTTAAACGCAACAGTTGAGGAGATAGGATAATTATAGATTGGGGGGCGTGGCCTGAGGCGTCCAGATGGCGGTCGCACTCTAAGATTATTTCGGACCCCCTTCGTCATCCGCCTCGAATCCTACGGACATCGGCACCCATACGGGACCTCTACCTGTCCGGTGTTTCGGTGCCGGAGTGGGGTTTTTGCAGCCATCTGTGGCCCGCAGCCTGCTGCGGCCTGTCTGTCCCCGTGTGCGCGGCCCCTTGTCATCGGGGTCGAGGCGCCAGACGAGTGCTGGTGCTAGAAAGGGTCGTGTGGCTGGCGAGGCCTGCAGGGGCCGGGCTGCTCGTAAGTCGTGAGGGCCCTGCAGTCGAGGGGCGAGACCGGCCCGGAAGCATCTTGTGGCCTCCGGCGTCTGATCTGCCAGCACGTCGGCTGGCACCAGCGACGTGGAGGAGGTGGCGGCAAAGAAGGCCTACGGATCGCGAGGCTGGGCGGGCCTCTGGCCGTGGGCCTCACTGCGGTCCTTAACAGTGTGAGGGGGCCAGCTGTCGGCACGGGCAGCGGCGCGGGACACTCGCGCCCCCCCCCGCCTCTGCTTGCTGGGTGCCGTGGGGCGATCTGTCCCTCCATCTTGCACCGGGGCTGACTGTGGGGCCGGACCAGGGTGCCCGAAGCGGTGGGGCTTGCGGTGGGGCCCGCGGAGAAGGTGACACTGGGTCGAGCCCCCCGTTGCCTGGCTGATTCATTCGCCGAGTCCGGGGGAGTCTTCTCTCCATCTAATACCTGAGGCGGGGATCGTCTGCACCGTCGTGCAGCGGTGCGTGTGCCCCTGCATCTCCCTTGCTCTGGACCAGAGTTCCCGGTTTTTGTGGTGCATGAGTTCGTTGGGGCCTGGTCTGTGACGGGCGCATTCGGCCATCTTGCCGGGTGGCGGAGGGCGCTCCCTGTACGCAGGCCTCAGACAATTGATTTCCCATCAGCTGGGCCCTGGAGTGAGTTTGTGCCCCCGCCCGCTCTTGTTCCCTCGCGGCTGTCTGCGGACCTCAGACGCTGAGGAGGCTGGTCTGCACACGTTCCCTCGGCACTGGGCCCTGCCCTTGGGGAAGGGCGGTCTCGGCCATCACACCGGGTGACGGTGAAGAGTACAGTTGCGGGTGTCACCCGATTGATTGTTGGTGGGGGGCCTCCCGCGCCAGCTGGTCCCTCGCTGCTAGGGAGCCCCGCCTACAGAGGGGGTGACACCGGAGGTACCAGGGACTGATTGGGGGCACAGGATTGGGCCTGCTGGCTCCTGGGGTTCTATTGGCCTCCCGCCCCTCCCGCTCGGACCCGAGGTCAGCGCCGCTGCGTCCTTACGGTGGACAGTGTCCCCCTTCTATTTGCATCTGGAGTGGCCTCTGATTTGACTATAAACACTCCACACGTCTGCGGGGCCCTGGCCCTCACACCGACCTTCCGACCTGTTTGGTTTCCCTCCACCGCAGCGACACTGAGAACTACTCCTGGCCATGGGGAGGGACAAGGGTCCCAAATCTACACCGGCTCCCACGCAGACCAAAATGGACCGGTTTACCACATCTGAGCTAGAGCCTCCTGGGAGGGCTGTGGGGGGGGCCTCCCCCCCAGGACAGAGATCTTGACACCATCCTCCAGGCTATCAGTGCCTCGCAAGCATCTGTTGAAGGGAAAATTGGGGAAATCAAGATTGACGTGTCTCTCCTCAGACAGGACCTCCGCAACGCCACCGCGCGGCTGATAGAAGCCGAATCCCGCATATCCACGGCCGAGGACGACATCTCACAGCTCAAGGAACAGGTGGCCCACCTTACCACTCACACCAGGGAGCTCCATAGGCATGCCGAGGACACGGAAAATCGTGCACATCGCAACAACCTTCGCCTGGTGGGGTTTCCTGAGGGGGTGGAAGCAGGCCAGACGGCCACCTTCATTGAAGATTGGTTTAAGTCATGGATGCCTGAAGACGCTCTGTCGACGTGGTTCGTTGTAGAGAGAGCCCACAGGTCCCTGGCGCCCAAGCCTCCTCCTGGTGCCACGCCCCGCCCCATCATCCTAAAAGTTCTCAACTTCAAGGACCGTGATGCCATCCTGCAGGCGGCAGGACCTCTCAAGTTCCAAAATCACATCATTATGAAATTCCCAGACAACACCAGGGAAGACCAGGATCTCCGGCACTCCTACACGGATGTTAAGAAAAAGCTGCTCGCCCGGGGCTTACAATACCAGCTGCAATTCCCGGCACGCCTTTGGGTCATTTTTCAGGGCAAAACGCAATTCTTCGACTCGCCCCAGGTGACATGGACATGGCTAACGGAGGAGCGCCCCCTCCGACCACGGCGCGACACCTCATCGGAGCGCATGGGGTCACAACCCAAGGGGCCGAGGTCACCGGGACGCCAACGCTGACGTCGCACGAGGTCTCGTAAGGGGCGCCAGTCACAAGCAACAGTGTGCTCAGATCCTCCAGTGTGGCGGCTCCCGAACTTCGCGACTCCTCTAGCCAATACGGCTCTCCACCACGAAACAGGCATCACGCCACTAAGAACTTATTGGGCTCGTCCTTACCGCTGGCCCAGGTGGACTCGGACCTTTCCCGCACTCCTACTCTTTGTAGCCTTGTGGTCCGTTTCAAATGTAGGTCCACCACCGGGGCGGGGCACCTCATCGGGCGGGGGGAGGGTGGTCATCTGACATTGGTAGACTTCTATGTTCATTCAAATTGTTTAATGCCGATGCACTGATTATCCGTTCTTCTGGAGGGGTCCTCCACGCAACCAATCAGAGCATTTTAGTTTGGTCTAGTTAAATGGGAGGGGGTCGACAGATGTTTCTGTTTTCGAAGTGGAAGGTGGAGGGTGGAGGGAGAAAGGAGGGGAAAGGGTTGGGATTGGTTTTTCCCTCTGTTTTGTTTGTTTTGTTGTTTCAGCTTTCACGGACCGGAACATGCCTCTTCCTCAAGGGCTGTACTAGCTCTTAACACATGCGATCTGTCACATATATGTTGGCCACCACACGCACCCCCCTGGGAGGGCATGTCTTAGACCCAGATATCACCCGCCATGATTGACGACACCACAATCGGGGCTTCTCTCCACGTCCTGTCATGGAATGTTAATGGTCTCCTGGACAGACTGAAGTGCTCTGCCGTCCTGCGCAACGCCTCTACATTGACATCCTCCTCATCCAAGAAACACATCTCCTGGGTAACTGCTGCCCTTTCTTTGCCCAATATGGGTATGACAGAGTGTGGCACTCCAGCTTCTCCAGAGGCTCCCGCGGGGTGGCCATCCTCATAAGACGCAATCTGCCCTTCGTCCTGTCCCAGGTGAGACACGACCCTCAGGGCACATACGTGGCAGTTTGTGGCTCCCCTCTCAACCTCATGTCCATATACTCTCCCCCTTCAATGCTCACTCCCACACTGGCACAGACATCCGTCCTCCTGTCCACTCTCCCTCTGGACACCACGGTCGTGGGTGGCGGCTTCAATGCAGTCTCCCTCCCGACCTTAGATACAACGGTCCCTCCTTCCGCTGCCCGTACTGCGCAAGCAAAACAATTGAGGACTTGGTCCGAGTCGTTGGGCTCTGATGTGTGGCGCATGTGGCATCTACGCACCACCCACTTTACTCATACCTCTGCAGCCCACCGTACACAGGCACGCATAGACGCGATCTTTCTCCCTGCCACTGACTGTTCTACCATTGTGTACACTCGTATCCTACCTAGGGGAATCTCAGACCATTCTTCAGTGCTCCTCAGTACAGGGACTCCCCCTCCCTCGGCCCGCCAAACGTGGAGGATGAACGCTTGGTTCCTCCAAGACACAGAATTTAAGAAGGCGGTAGGGAAGGAACTCGAGCAATATTTTCTTACCAACGAGGGATCCGTATCCTCCCCGGGCACCCTGTGGGAGGCCGGGAAGGCAACCATACGGGGTATCGTGAAAGGGCAACTTAAGAAACAGAGGCAGGCGCAGCAACGGAAAATTACCCTGAGGGAAGTGCAGGCGCTTCGCTTGGAACAATCACTCTCCCTATCGGAGGATGCCGCCCAAAGCTGTCAGCTAGCCCATCTCCGGGCCCAGATCAAGCAGTTATCAGTAGATGCGGCCAAGCTCCTCTGGAGGACCTCAGTGGCGCGAATCTATGGCTGGGGAGACAAAAATGGTACGATTTTGCATAGGTTAGCTACTTTTCCTAGGGCGAATCGTATAATTCCAGAAGTAGTAGACAATCAAGGTACGATGCATGGTGCCCCTCTAGCGATGGCACGCACGTTCGCGGGTTACTATCGGTGGTTTTATGCAGCACAAACCCCCGACCTATCGCTTCACGTTCTCCTCGAAAGGGGCAATGTGAGTCTCCCCCGGTTGGAGACGGCCGCCCAGAAGGACCTAGACCACCCCATCTCTAGAAAAGAAATTGAGGAAGCAATTTCCCATACATCATCGGGTAAGAATTCAGGACCAGACGGCCTTCCCCAAGAATATTATACGTCATATCTTGACACTCTCGTGCCCCATCTAGCCGGCCTTTTTCGGGAAGCCCTTGATAAAGGGCTCTTTTCCGGCGGAAACTGATATTGCCACTATTGTGGTCCTCCTGATATTCCCAGCCTCCCTCCCATCACTGCGCGGACTACCGTCCCATATCTCTCCTAAATATAGAGATCAAACTCTACGCAACCATCCTGGCCCAGCGACTGAAGCCGTACTTGCCTTCGCTAGTCCATCCGGACCAATGCGGCTCTGTGTCCGAACGTGCGACCCGTCACTGCCTCTGCCCCATCGACACTTACTCACTCCTTACTTCGCTCTCCTCCTCATAGATTTCACAAAAGCTTTCGACTCAGTGGACTTGGCCTACCTCCAAGATGTGTTGGCAGAGATGGGATTCGGGCCCCAATTCCGGGTACTGGTCCCTGTACTCTACGCACAGCCGTGCACGTGAGTGTTGGTGAACGGTGTGCCGTCCGAAGCCTTTCCCATTACTAGGGGTACAAGGTAAGGATGTCCCCTCTCACCCTTGCTGTTCGCCCTGACGATGGAACCCCTGGGGTCCTTGGTGCGGGCTGACGACCGCATTACGGGTTAGGAGTAGCCAAATACCGAAACGGACAAGATCGCGCTATATGCAGATGATGTCTTGCTCTTTCTGGCCGAACCCGCCTCCTCGGGGCCACACTGTCTCCGGTTGCTGCAGGCATTTTGGCAGGCTTCGGGTCTTCGTCTGAACCCAGGGAAATCAGTATTGGTCCCACTTCACCTATCGAGGGATTGTTACGACTGGCAGTCCAATATACCGCTTCGGCGCAACTCCTTTAAGTATTTGGGGATATGGATTACCGTGCTTCCAGAGCTGGGCTGGTCCCTCAATGTCGCCCGACTGGTTAAAAAGGCCAAAGAGGACCTTCAAAAATGGAAGACACTACCCCTGAACCCTCTGGGTCGGGTTGCTTTATTTAAAATGTTGATCCTTCCCAGGTTCCTCTATGTACTCCAAGCCTCCTCCTGGTGCCACGCCCCGCCCCATCATCGGAGGGAGGGCGCGTTTGGCCCTGTCCACATGTCAGATCCCCTCCTTTGACCGAGGCATGGGAATGACGCATCTGTATCTGTATTTTTTAGTTGCATGTCTATTGGTGGTCCACGATTGGTTTAATGGGGGATGGTCTGATCCGGCCTACCGGCTGGAATTGAGAGAGTTGGGTTTATCTAAAGTCCAGGCAATGATGTACGGGGGCCCACCCCGTCCCAATTGCCAGACGTGACGTGGTCTGTATTGCTGGCCTGGCGGGCATCGCTGCGCCACACCGGTTGGTCGGGTAAATTGACCCAATGCATACCCATCTGGCATGGGGCTTGGCTCCGGGAAGTAAGTGGCCTGCGAGGGTTCAAAACCTGGAATCTCATCGGCATCACGCAACTTGGGGACGTTTGGGCTAGAGGCCATATGCTCTCCTTCCAAGACATGCAAACCCGCTATTCCCTACACCCCTCCCAATTTTATAAATATTTACAGTTATGACACGCCCCCAGGCACACATCACTGACGACACCCAGCTCCCAGAATACAGCCCCACGGAGGCCCAGACTCTGTTGGGTGATTTGGGTAGGGGGGGCATCTCCCGTATATACCGCACCCTAATCAACACCACTCCCACCTCATGGCACCCAAGACGGTCACCGCCTCCGCCAAACTGAGGCTAATCCAACTATACTATCTACACACCGCTTACCTCACTCCACTGCACCTCCACCGAGCGGGCTTACGCTCTGACCCGTCCTGCACAAGGTGCGGCCAGGCTCCAGCAGATTATTTTCATGTGGTCTGGTCCTGTCCTCGGCTGGTTAGATTCTGGGGGGCCATTGAGGAGGAGCTTAAAGAGGTCCTGTGTTGGGCGGTTCCCCACGACCCACGTCCATCGCTAGTAGGGATCATGGATGGGCTAGATGGGTCCCGAAATGGCAAGACCTTTTTTAACACAGCTATGATTGTAGCTAATCGCGACATAGCGGCGGCATGGAAATGTCCCGATCCTACAGACCTGGGAAAGTGGCGCAAGGGAGTGGACTGGTGCGCGAGCCAAGAAAAAGTCCTGTACACGGCACGAGGATGCCCTAAGAAATATCGGAGGGTGTGGGGTAAATGGCTGGGCACTGTGGAAGAAACTGAGTGATTTGCTAAATCTTCTTGCCAATATGCATTCCCTGGGGAGTGGAACTGTGGTTTGCATTGATTTTGAAGATGTAAATGATCATTTGCCATCCGTGATTTTTCTGATTTGTTTGTATGTTTTAAAGCTAATCGCGACATAGCGGCGGCATGGAAATGTCCCGATCCTCCAGACCTGGGAAAGTGGCGCAAGGGAGTGGACTGGTGCGCGAGCCAAGAAAAAGTCCTGTATACGGCACGAGGATGCCCTAAGAAATATCGGAGGGTGTGGGGTAAATGGCTGGGCACTGTGGAAGAAACTGAGTGATTTGCTAAATCTTCTTGCCAATATGCATTCCCTGGGGAGTGGAACTGTGGTTTGCATTGATTTTGAAGATGTAAATGATCATTTGCCATCCGTGATTTTTCTGATTTGTTTGTATGTTTTAAAGCTAATCGCGACATAGCGGCGGCATGGAAATGTCCCGATCCTCCAGACCTGGGAAAGAGGCGCAAGGGAGTGGACTGGTGCGCGAGCCAAGAAAAAGTCCTGTACACGGCACGAGGATGCCCTAAGAAATATCGGAGGGTGTGGGGTAAATGGCTGGGCACTGTGGAAGAAACTGAGTGATTTGCTAAATCTTCTTGCCAATATGCATTCCCTGGGGAGTGGAACTGTGGTTTGCATTGATTTTGAAGATGTAAATGATCATTTGCCATCCGTGATTTTTCTGATTTGTTTGTATGTTTCAAATCTAATAAAACTAGAGTATCAAAAAAAAAAAATGATGGACTTGAATCAGTACTATAATGCGAGTGTCCAGCCGGACAATCAATTTAATAAATCAAAAATGTCAAAGAACAAAATTACAAACGTAGCAATAACGTGGGACACAATCCTGCATCCTACATGAACACATAACAAATACATTTAGGACAAAAACATATCAGGCAAGACGGGTTAGCTTGTGGAATATTGAGCACAATTTCTAACAAGAGAAACAGTAACTGCACTTTTTTATCATGTGCGATTAACGTGTAGACTGTTTACATTAGTCGACGACGTTTCGATCACTTAAAAACAATAATAGGATCATCATCAGGACAGTTAAGGTGCAAGCCTGAATCAATGAAAATAGCCTGGATAGTACTTGCGGGAAAAGGATAGTCGTACGTGGACTCAGGAGGGGCTGGAGCCGCAGTAATGATGGTTCTGTGGATAAGGTGGTGAAGATATTCAGGCGTTTTTCAGCAATACGTGATAGTATATTCAATAGATTAGCATGTGGCGATGCACAGAATGATGTGAGACCCGCAGCGGATCTACTCAGTGTGATATGCCTAGATATCACACTGGGACATTTTCTAAAGAAAAGATAGGTAAATCAGTTTTTGTACAGTTGCAGTTTTTCAGGTTGTCATACAAATCAACTCCACACTTAAAACATTTTTCAAGAAAAAACAGTCGATGTATTCCTATGGAGAGAATTTAATTTATCGGTTAACAGGTAAATATTTTGTTGTGTGAGTTGGTATTCTGGAGTTAGATCCAGGGTTCCCCCAAGGTCAAGGATGCACCCTAGAAACACCCTCAGCGGCACTACGGCGGCCGGGCACAGAGTGCTGAGGCCCAATGTTATCCAATGGGGGACAGGGGCCTCCGGTTGGTGGACGCTCACGGGTAGGCCACAGGGTGTGGGAGCAAAGCTTGTGGTGTTAAGCTCAGAGCAAAGGGGGATCCGAGTTAGCACCCACCCAAAGTACACCCGCAGCGGCGGCTGGGTGCAGGGTACTGTTTTGGCGCCAGGTGCCCTGTTGTTTTCAATAGGGATTCTCCGGTTCGGGGACGAAGATCTTCTGGAGGTGACCACCGGCTGGAGAGGTAATTTGGGATGCCTGGAGATGCTGGGACACTGTCGGTTGGGCAACCCATGGCCGTGGGACGTCGGGTGCAGGTGTGTCTTTAGGTGTCGAGCTTTCTTACCAGCTCCGGTCGCGGTCGGGAAGATCCTCCAGAGAGAGGCTGCAGGCTTCGCTTGGAGATTCAAAGCAGGTCAGAGATCACCAGACCTCAGGTAAGGATTGCCAGGGAGACCTCCTCGGTGTGTTGGGCCACTCGAACTCGGGCCGTGGGTGTCGGGTGCAAAGTGGTGAAGACTCACGGATTTGGCCGGAGTCAGAGTCTGTGGGTGAGCAAATCCGGGGCTCACGGGAGACAAAGTCTTTCTTGTGGATGGCAGGGAAGGTCCTTCGGGTTCTTGTGGCTGCTGGCTGAAGGACACACCGGGATTTTGCTGGAGCAGATTTGAGGTGGGGACAGGCCGGTAGGGCTGGGACCAAGTCAGTGGGCATCCTCCTCCTCTTAGATTCAGCATGGCTTTTCGTTCCTTCTTCTTCTCTTCTTCTTGGTCGGTTCTTATCTGAGGAGGCAAGGTTTAGGGTTGACCCATTATACTAGATTTAGGGATGTCACAGGTAGGTAAAGGTAGGGACCAATGGTTCCCTTCCTTGGGGTGAGTACACCCCCTATTCTGCCACCCTCAAGTGAGAGGGGGGCATATGCCTCAATCTGATTGGCTGGGACTGAGAGTTGTGCTTCACCTCGCCTCCCCCACATGAGGGGTGGGGTTGGCAAAGGTCAGCACACCTCCCTTCCTCACTTGCTTTTGCACACTGATTTTCCCGCACAAAGTGGGGGTCAGAACCGGTGGGGGTCAGTTGCTGGAAGCAGCAAAAGGCCTGGGGAAGCTCAAAGGTGGCAAACCTTTGAAGCTTCCCCTTCGTGGCCCCTACCCATCCTGGAGGAGGAGGCTTGGCACCTCGTCCCAGGATGTGCATTGTTTCAGACCCCCGAGAGCAGCAGGCTCTCGACCCAGGGGTCCAGAAACATGGTGGCAGCTGGCGAGCAGCCACTCATCCTGGACACTAGTGTTAGGTCGTTTTTCAGGGGCATCTCTAAGATGCCCTCTGAGTGCATTTTTCATTAAATCCGACACTGGCATCAGTGGGTTTAATGTGCTGAGAAGATTAATACCAAACTTCCCAGTTTCCAGTAAAACCATATTGGTACTGTAGAGTTCGTAATGACAAACTCCCAGCACCATATACTCTTAATGGCATTACTTCATTTACAATGTCTAAGAATTGGCTTAGACACTGTAGGGGGTACAGGGCTCATGCACTTGGACCCTCACCACTGGAATGGTGCACCCAGATAGAGGGGTGGCTGATCTATGCCAGGGCAGTGGATTGTAGCCATGGCACAAAGGGATGTGTGCCATGTCGACTCTTCACTTTCTTCTGCACCAAAACATGCAGCCTGCAAAGGCAGTGTGTGTGTGTGTGTGTGTCAAGGTACAGGGCCTCTAAGGGTGGCACAATAAGTAATGCAGCCCCTAGAGGCCTTCCCTGGCTACAGTGCCCTTGGTGTCTGTGCTACAATTTACAAGGGACTGACCTGTAGCCAAAGAGTGCCAATTGGGTGTTGTCTTAATGCAGTCTTAGGGAAAGAACATAGGCCATGGGTACTTGTTTGGCAGGAACCCAGGGCACACTCAAAGTACATCAGCAGTTTAGCAAAAAGTGGGGGCAACCATGCAAAAAGAGGGCACTTTCTTACAAAGCTAGCCTCGCTGATGAGGGGTGAAACCCCAAAATGGGTCCCAGGATGCTTGTTGTCTAGTCCAGAGAGGACCTGGCCTGGCAGTTCGGGCTGGATTGTTTCTACAGGGACCATTGTCAAGACTGATTTGCATATGGCTGGGTCTAAACTGTGGTGGCGAAGTGAGCTAAAGAATGATGGATTAAACCCAGATCTGTGACTGGAGGTGAATGTTTGACAATATTCAGCATCCCGTCCATCAACTTTTTGTGTTGATATAGTAGCCCTTAGTGGGAAGGGTATCCCCAGATGTGGGTCCCATGTTCACTATGCCACTGGAATCAAGCTAGCCTGAGAAGCATTGAAGATAAAGGGGCCACTTCAGTGCATCGTGTGAAAGAATATGGAGACATATGCATTCCCTATTTCATGCGTTTTAAGCACACAGACTGACAAGGAATGCCAAGTAAAGCCTAAAATACGATTGACTTGTTTTTAAGGTTTAAATACACAACCTTCTAAAATGCCAATTCCTCTTAAAGGTATGCCTGATTGTATCCCGATTTTAAAACGTATCTGAACCATTTTTGATCACACAGACCCCCTTAAACAGTTGCAGGGTCGAAGGATCAATGCTATTTCAACCTTTATCCTTCCGGGAGCTCAAAATGCTACACAGCAAGTGCCCGCATTTAATTTCCTTGTAGGCAGAGTGCTGCCATTATTCTGGGAGGTGCCTGGCTCGCTCGAGACAACGGGCCATTGGAAAGGGGGATTCCCCTAGATTTCATTGATTTTATGTTTTAACTTCCTCGCAATTATTTTAATTTGTTTTATGTTACTAGTAGCTACCAGCTCGCAGGGGAGCCTACGGCTGGTTGTAGTAGTTGCTAGACCCTGTTTTTTCTCTTTTCGTTTCCCTGCTGTTTTTTCCAGCTGACGAGCTTTGTGCGCAAGCCGCGTCCCCCTTTTCATGGCAGGCTATATCTAGAACTATCCAGTATGTCTCTGCCACTGGCACACCAAAGTCAAGCCCAACTGCGCCCATCCGCGACTAGTGCCAGTCCCCCTGGCTGTTCCGGGAAAGCTCCAAAACCCCTTTATTACGCCAGGGACCAGCTGCTCACACTAAATCCAGGAAAGGGAGCTGACTGCCCATTTTGGATTACTCCTGCTTCATAGTTGAAATTCCACTAATTTACCAGAGCTGTGGAGATCAGCTAGCTTCAGGTGGGTTTACCTCTTCGACCTCTGACCTGGACGGAGGGACCTTGGAACAGCCCTCAACTCTTGAGAATTCTTACAGCAATGCGTTATTGCCTAGTGAAGTCATGCTTTGCGTGTTGATCAATGCCAGGTCATTGGTAAAACATAGCATTGATTACCACCTGTTTATGGAAACCCACTAGCTGTCTCTGGCTTTTATTACTTAAACGTGGGCCGATCCAGCTTGTAATTCCTATTTGTTATCTGCCCTTCCTGGCGGCTTTGTAATGTATAGAGCAGATTGGACACTAAAACAATAGTCCACAGGGCAGATCTCTCAGTAAACTATGGCCTTGCTGCCGCTTTGCAATGCGAAGCTTCCTCTTTTATGATAGGATTTTCCGCAACAGTCTTTCAACTGCACGATCATTTACAGACCTCCTGGACCCAGACGAGCTCTCTCTCAGGAAATCTTCAGCCTTCTAAGGCGAAACATCCTCACCACTGACTACCCAGTACTAGGCGATTTTAAGTTCCACTTAAAAGCCCATTTTGACACAGACACTAACATTCTTCTAGATACACTATCGAGTCTGGGTCTATCACAGATGGTAGATGCCACTATACACCTGGCAGGACAGACACTTGATGGAATTCTCTCTAGCAATTATTTTCTGGGCAACATTAAAACCCCTCCACTAGTTTAGTCTGACCACAGGGCCGTACTGTTCGACATCAGCATTAATAACCCTAACCTCCAAAATAATGCACGCCCACTTAGTTCTTCATCTCGGGACTGGCATATAATTCAATCAGATCTTCTCTCTTGCACCCTATCAACTCACTCTCGGAACTTTCAAACAATGTAGATACAGCTGTTTCCCAATACAATCAATGGCTAGACTCTACTATCGCCTTACTGGTGCCAGCAAAGCAAAACAAATACGATCAAAAATGTCGGCACCTTGGTTCTCCATAGATCTCAGAGGCAGAGCCCAAAAGCAACGCTGCAGGAAACAGGAGAAAAAATGGAGAGCCAACTTTGACACAATATAAACTCTGCCTAACAGAGTATAAGGCTTTAATTGCCAAGGAAAAGGCATCCTATTACAAAAAGAGAATAGAGGAAGCTAAAAACTCTACCAAAGAATTATTTAATATGGTTATCAAACTGACAACAGACATGAAACAGCATATTGAACCTACACAATCTTTACGTAACAGTTTGGCTAGCTTTTTCTTACAAAAAGTAGAAGGAGTGTATAATAAAATTGCTACAGCAACACCCCTCTCTTTTGGTGGCCTTACGGTATGTGTTTACACAATTGAACTCTTTATGGGCAGCATATTTATGGAAGTCATGGTCCAGCATCCGCTAGAATTGTTTTCACTTGTATGTCACTAAGAACTTGTATCCGTTTTCTCTACAGCGGCCTTCATGCTCCTGCCAATCAATCTTATTTGCACAATTGTGATAGGTAGGTTTCTGTTTTTAACTTCAGTACCAGCATCTTGCCGCCAGCAGCTGGGACATCTTCATGCATGCAGCAGAAAAATTAGTCCTTCTGCACCACGATTCATTTCCTTGCAGTTACCTAGTCCTCATAATACAGAAAAGAAACAAGCTTCTAGCTAGTTGCTTCCTAAGTATGTGCGGAATGTGCATAATTTGCTTGTGCATAATTACATAAAATGTAGAACTGGCATTTGGGGATGTATTTTTAGCTCAAAACGCGTCATTGCCTCACTACTAACATCTATCTTCCAACATATGTTCAACTGTGGCACTTTTCCTACTTCATGGAAAAAAGCCTCAATAATGCCTCTTCTAAAAAAATCCACACTTGACCTTAAAGACCAAACAACTACCTTCCTATCTCGCATCTTCCTCTTCCAGCCACAATTGAGGAAAAAATAATGAACTCGCAGCTCATGGAGTAAGTATATTCATTAAAATAATTTCAGAGCAGCCACATAACAGAGTCGGCTCTAATCAAGACCACCGAAGAGATCAGAATAGTTGTTGACTAGTGGAAAGGGGCAGCCCTAATCCTGCTTGATCTCTCGGCGGCCTTTGATACAGTAACCACACATTGTTGTTAGGCCATCATCGAAACCAATGGATTTCAGGTCAGGCCTGGACTCTCTTGAAATACTTCCTTTAGGATTGTGAACAGTCAGTCAGCTTGGGCCAATTCACTTCTCACTACTTTTCACTGCCATGCGGGGTTCCACAGGACTCTACGCTCAACCCAACTCTTTAATATTTATGTTACTTCTCTGGCCGGCCTCATAAAGAACTTTGGCTTCTCTCTAATTGTCAGATAGTCGCATCCGTAGCCAAAAACATTAACACACTAGGCTCCATATTCAGCTGGTCATGCTATCCATCAAATCCTGGATGGATAGTAATTGCTTAAAACTTAACACAGATAAGACTGAGGTCTTACTATTCGGAGCCTAGATCTCCTTTTGGACTGCTTGCTGTTGGCCACAGGAACTTGGCCCGCTACCAGTTCCTGTGAAGAAAATCCAGAACCTGGGGGTTCTGGTGGATGACAGACTTAAAGACCATCAAAGATTTTACCCTTCATCCCAACACACTTACAAAAAACTTGTTACCTCGCTGGTCATGGCTAAACTAGATTATTGCAATGGTCCATTTCTCACCACCCACCAATATCTTTTGAACAAACTACAAATTTTACAGAATGCAGCTGCTCGACTTCTCTTCAATATCCCCAAAAACCCTTCTGCTGCCAATGCCCTAAGAAAACTGCACTGGCTCCCGATAAGACATAGAATCAAATTCAAGGCACTTTGCTTTGCCTACAAAGCACTGAACGGCTTAGGCTCTCTTTTCCTCCAAAACAGCTTCACACCAACTAGGACTCTTCGGTCTGCCTCTTCCAAACTTGTAGTGCCTCCCAGGCTCAAGCGGGCTACTTGGGGTGGCAAAAGCTTTGTACTTAGAGCCACAAAAGCCTGGAACTCACTCCCGCTGCATATCAAGGTGGCCCCTAACCTATTAGCCTTCAGGAAATCTTTAAAAACCTGGTTATTCCATCTACCTTAGGCACATGTCATCCCAGCACAGTTAGTCATCTAAGCTAGCGCCAAGACGCCGCCGGGCATTC
Source organism: Triturus cristatus (assembly GCF_964204655.1). Taxonomy (NCBI): domain Eukaryota; kingdom Metazoa; phylum Chordata; class Amphibia; order Caudata; family Salamandridae; genus Triturus; species Triturus cristatus. The sequence goes on along the minus strand of NC_140579.1, from coordinate 66,073,022 downwards.
AAACGCTCTATAAAACCATGTAACATAACAGAGGGAGAGCCAGACCCTACCTACAGGCCACATGTGGTGATAATTCTCTGAAGTGCCCCAAGGGATCGACTTACGGATGTACCAAACACAGATATAAAATGGGTGTTCCGACTTGATGTCACGCTGGATGGGTATTGTAAGAAAACACGACTGTAAAGTAAGTTAATATAATCCGACACATGCTGCAATCTCAGTGTTACCCCCAAACTGCTCAAATTGTCAACTCACAGGCTGCAACTTTTTCTTAATGGCATCAGGCCTGATCCCACGGGGAAGTCGTCCATCACAGAATCCGTGAAGCATCAATAACAAAGCTAGGCTCGCGGACTGCCACCTTTCCAAGACAAACTATGTACATTTTTCTAGGCACCATTAGAGCATTCATAAACAAATTTAAAATAAAGAACACGATCAGGGAGGAGTTGCCAACCAAACATACCCACCTACACAAAAATGATGCCGGATTATATTAATCAAGTATAGAGGCTTGCCACTAGATTTTTACTATCTGGCACAGGGTAGCCTATTAGAACATGTGACAGAAACTCATAATTGGCGAGGTTCCAGAATGTCATTCAAGAAAAGTGCATAAAATGCCCTTTAAACCCCCCTCCTGTGCTACTTCAGAGTTCCCTTCCAACCAGAGGTGCGCAGAAATGCACACACATTCATCCTCAATGTTAGTTTGAAAGGCAGAGGAAAGAAGGAATATGCACGCCTACAAAAATGCCCCTCCATCACTGCATACACCATTGCAAGAGAGACAATGGGAAAAACACCCGGGAGAGCACTACAGAGAGGGTGCAGGCAACAAACAGCAATGCAGGGGGACAGAAGTACACAAGGGAGATGCTCTCAAACACCTGCAGGGCTAGACACAAAAGAAATCATTTACCTTACAGATCTGTGATGGACACAAAGATTGATAAAACCAGAACCACAAAAGCGTGCTTTTTAACAAAATAACTTAACTAGAGAGCAAAGCGGGTGGGAAACAGAAGCACAAGGGTGAGAGAAAGCAATACGGGCTGCGAGACAGCAATGTGAAAAGCAATGGTCCACTGCAGCATTGTGCAAGACAGCACACGGCGTGGCAGGGGTGAGAGAAGCAGATAAGAGAAAGAGAGCTCAAAACATGCACTTTCAAGGAGAGCTTCTCGAAAAAGGAAAGAAATAGTTCCCGGGAAGCAAGCGTTCCTGGAAAGATAGAAGCAGCCTATCAGGGATGTGGTAAAAATGCAGTGCTCTACGGGAGAGACAAAGAAAAGCAGGAGGGACAAATAAAGCCAACCAACAGAAAGCAAGGATATGTAAAAGGCAAAAGACAAAACCAATGGTTAGAAGTGGCAAGAATAGCGAGCTTTGGACCCTATTTTCGTAGAATGGTGGGAGTTCTTTACTCTAACCCTTCAGCGAGAGTCCTTATAAACGGGGCGTTGTCCGAGGCCTTCCCGATCATAAGAGGGTCCCGACAGGGATGTCCTCTTTCCCCTCTCCTCTACGCCCTTGCGAATGAAGCTCTAGCCTGTTATATCCGCATAGATGATCAGATACAGGGTTGGCAGAACTCCCAAGACTGAATCGCGCTATAAGCGGACGATGTCCTGTTGTACCTCGCTGATTCAGCCCGCTCCGGGCCAAGATGCTTACAGACCCTACATTAATTTGGGCGAGCATCTGGATTGCACCTCAACCCCCTCAAGTCCACGGTGGTCCCCCTCCATACCTCCAGGGAATGCTTCGACTGGCAGACAACCATGCCTATTCGACGATTATCCTTTAAATATTTGGGCATCTGGGTGGTACTTCTCCCGGAGTTGACCTGGTTCCTTAACGCTGGTTCACTCCTCCGACGAACTAAAGACGACCTACGTAGGTGGCACAAACTCCCTCTTAACCCTCTCGGAAGAGTGGCCCTCTTCAAAATGATGGCCCTCCCCCGACTCTTGTATGTCCTTCAGAACCTTCCGATCCATGAGTAATCTCTTTTTATATTATCTCCCCACTCGCCTCCTGATAATCCACGATTGGTTTAACGGGGAATGGTCGGATCCGGCGTATGGGCTTGAACTGAGAAGTCTCGGATTCACTCAGGCCCAAGCACTGCTATACGGAACCCCAATCCCTTAGGCCCTACCAGTAGTGACTCGTTCGGCTTTCCTGGCGTGGCGGTTGGCACTGAGACACATCCACTGGGACTAACTCCATTATGGCACAGCACCTGGTTCCGGGAGGTGGGGACTCTGATGGGTTTTCAGGTGTGGGACCTGATAGGCATTACCCACCTTGGGAACGTCTGGAAAGGAGACCATCTGTCCTCCTTCCAAGACTTACAACGCACATATTCGTTGCAGTCTACGCAATTCTTTAGATATCTCCAGCTATAGCACGCCCTTGCCATTCACATCCCTGACCCAGGGTCATTCCCCGAGATCAGCCCCTTGGAAGCCAAAATTCCCATGGGGGACCTGGGGAAGGGAGGCGTATCCCAAATCTACCGGTCCCTGATAAACAACACTCCGTCCACGCTGGACCCTCTTAAAAGTAGGTGGGAGGTTTGGGTGGACCCTCTTGAGGACGAGGATTGGAGAGACGCCCTTATGGCCCCAAGAAATCTCACGATCTCTGCTAGACTTCGCCTCATACAGATATACTATCTTCACTGCACATATCTTACACCGGCACGACTGCACAAAGCTGGACTCCTCCCAGCCCCACAATGGCCACGCTGTAGAGAGGAACCAGCTGACTTTTTTCAAATGGTCTGGTCCTGCGCAGTCATAGCTAAGTACTGGGCGGCAGTCACAACGGAACTTAGTGGAGTACTGGGATGGGAGGTGCCCCTTGCTCCACTGGGTCTTCTCCTCAGGATGATGGAAGGGATGGACAGCTCCCGAGCCGACAAGGCGTTCCTAGGTAAAGCCTTCCTGGTTGTTAAAAGAGATACTGCAGTGGCCTGAAAAGACTCCAAGCCACCTGCTATTTCGAGATGGCACAGGGGAGTGGATTGGTGTGCGATCCAAGAAAAAGCGGTTTATGAGGCAAGTGGGTGCCCAAATAAATATGAGCTAATATGGGGGAAATGAGTGGGCTTATTGGACTGATTGATCATGGCGCTAAGGGTAGACTCTTTCTTATGTAATCTTAAAAGTTATTACTCAGAAGATAATAAGAGGATATGCAATGAAATGTCGTTTATGTCACGGTGCTACAAATAATTCCAATAACGGTCTTGTTTTTGTTTATAAAATGCCAATAAAGTTGGTTATAAAAAAAAAGAAAAAAGGGAAGTGGCAGGAATGCATTCATAGGACACCTTCCAGGCTGTCCCCAAGAAGTCTGTCACAGCCAGACAGCTATGCTGTCTGGTAGACTTCGGCCTAAAAAGTAACCGCAATAAGCTGGTTGTCTAAATACTTGCTAAAAAAAATAACCGTATTTTAATAGACACACACAAAGTTATAGAGACAACACACTAAAAAATATCCACAGTCTATTAAGGTCAACATGCTAGCGTTGTCCTGGGTGGTATCCCTGAGTCAAGCAGTCCCTTGTAGTGGAGCTGGTTATTCCCCATTCGGTAATGGACGTGAATTTCAGATGTGGCCCATGCTAGTACCCACACAACAAAGTTTACCCTAATAATCAACTATACCAGCTCTATGCAATGGATTGTGCAAGGTTCCGGCAGGCAAAACAGCCTCGAACAGTCTTACACAACCTGATTGCAACCAGTAAGTGCAGGAGTACCAGGGTCCGTCTTTGCTGGCTCTGGTCTCCTATGCCGAGGGTCTGCGACCTATCGCAGTTTTTCCCTAATGACGCAGTCTTTGGGTGGATGGCCTGTGTCGGACATCCTTTCCTGGACTTCTTTGGCAATTGTTAAGTATTCTTCACAGCGGCTGCCTCCTGGCACATGAGGGTCACCGATTTCGCTTGCACAAGGCCGATTATCCTAGTTTCATGGTGGCCCCCTCCTGGCACACAGGGGTCACTGACTTCTAAAGAACAGGGAAGCTAGCCGCACTCTTGCAGGGGTCCCAACCGGGAGAATCACACTTTGCTCACTGGGATCTGCTGGGCCTCACTCCCTCCAGCCCTTTCCTCCTCACAGAGTCCGCTTGTCTGAAGAGACAAGGAGAAGGCTGGTGCTCCAGGTTCAGAGCAAGTGGTCTTGACTTCCTGGGTGATGGGCCCTCACCCAAAGGTAACTAGTCCTGGTTCAGAAATCCACATCTCTTGTCTGAGGATTGCAGACCTCACCTTCAAAAACCTTTCTAGGCCCTGGACTTTCAGAATGTAACTCGCAGGCCTTCACGGTATGTACCACTTACAGGACCACATACAACCCTGCACGAACACGCAAGTGTAATGCACTTCATGGTGCAACACACAGTCACTGTTTAGGTCAAAGGTGTGTTAAGTACACTGCAGCAGACCTGTACACAAGTGTGCCCATAGGCACCACTCCATGACATAGGTAAAAAGGTCCAATCACATAATTGATTCTTACTAACACTAAATGGGTATGGTGCCACCACTGCGCTCATGTCACTTGACTCCTGGGAAAGGCAGTGTAGTGAGGACTCCCTGAGTATGTACATACATAGTTAAGTTAGCATAACCACGTTAGAGGGTAGAAAGCCATCTTGCTGCTTTTGCGCACGACACTGCGTTTACATGTTATTTCTTAAACAAACTGCTGACTCGAGACTCGCCTCACACGGGAGCAATCTGTTGTTACCATCCCGAGCTCTGCGCAGCGACCTTGGTCTGTACATGGTGTGACAAACAGTCTGGGTTGTTAGACAATGCATGTTTTCCACTCTAGGTTGATCGACCCACTATTTAGCCATAACACACGAGCAGCTGCGAATACCTGAAAGTTGGTGCTTTTAATATCACAGACATCATGTTTATTATTCAGACCGAAGACGAGCCTTCCTGCGAGAAGACTCCTGATGCTCCTGTGATGTGATTTCACTAAGCTGATCTTTGAGGTATGGGGTCCCCTATTCAAGCCTAAGAGACCTTCTACTAGCCTAATAATAATATTAGCTTCTTAGTAAAGGGAAGGTGGTAGGGTCCACTGTCATTATAACATGATCAACCCTTTTATATTCTATGGTATTGTAACGATGCTGATGGTTTTGATTTTAATCATTTGTCTGCTTGTATTAGCCAAAGTACTGCATCTTAGGACACGTGGTCTATAAAAATAAACTCTTTTTATTTTCATCGTGTCTCTGTTGATTATTGTTGTGGACTGATGTGAGAATAATATACGAACAGGTATTTCCGATTCCCACCATTCCTGAGAGTATACTGAGTCTCTTGTTCTGGGTTGTCTTTTCATTGGGACCGCCGAGCTAAATCTCGGATAACGAATGGGACACTTATGCTAGCCGGATACTGGGTTCTGAGGTGAGTTTCTGGTACACCACAATTCACTGAGGTCCTGGGGTTCTACGCATAGTTCTGTGTATAAGCAGAATCCCTGCAACATGGCGCACCTAACGTTTGGTCTATGAGTTGAAACGCCTTAGTAGTGCTTATATTAGTCCACAGCACCCTCATTCTTGTTTCCGGATAACAAGTCTGACGGATTTAAACCTACCTAGTTCTATTGATATAGGTTCCTTCAAGCTTGATCATTAAAAAGGTTATTGAACCCTTGTGCTACAGATAGCTTCGAGTGTGGTTTGTCCTTATGGCGGTAGATATTGCGGCGCATAGCCGTGCAGCTCTGAAACGTCATTTGACGCAGTATGGGGTGCCGGACACTGGCATGGACGTCATCTTTGTGGTGGGAGCCGATGCGGCATATCCATATGAGTTGTTCTACTCTTGGGTGACGATTCCGGCGGTGAGTGCGGTTGATAATACCTTTCATTCTTACACTGCAACTGCCGTGCCAGCGAACTATGTACCGTATAGGACACAAGAAATACCAATATCTGCTTGGCAGCATCTTATTTGGTTTAATGGCGCCCTCCCCCATGTGGTTATACCGCCGAGAATGGGCCCTTTATCAATTGCAGGGGCCACATGGCCAGTACTAGCCGGATTTACGCCTCATCCCCGTTACCTCACAGTGACGGTGGCTGAGTTGCGTGTACTACACACTGCCCTTATAACAGTTTATAGGGCGTTGGTGCAGTATGTGTCGCGCACTGTGCAGGCGGGGGCGCCTGCTGGTGCGGGACAACCTAATGATCATCACGCGGTGGTCATTAGTCCTGTTATGGTTAATTCTGTTATGGGCAAGCGCCCCCAAACAAGGGATGATTTTCCCTTTTGGCTTGCTGAAAAGTTTGACCAAATATAAGCGGTATACCCGAATACAACTCCTGTGGAGAAACACAGGATCCTCACCATTAGTTTGCCTAAAGACTTAGTCCCCCACATAGATGATTGTGTTACCTGGGGTAAGGTTTTTGCAGCGACGTACGCGCAGTGCTTTGGCACTCCGTCTATGTTGCAGCTGCCCTCCGTTATTAAACGTGTTCAAGATAACCACGGTGCGGAGTCTGCAATAGAATTAGGGATGCGGCTCCTCGGAGAGTTTGACCTGGTGGCTACCATGATAATGGGTAACCTTAAGGGTGATGCTTTGCAGTTTCAGGTTCGTAATGAACTAAAGAAAGTTGCTGAAGAGGACAAGCCGCAGGAATTTGCGAAAATAATCTCCGGTGCATACAGAGATTTAGGTCGTAGCTCTTTAGGAGTTAAGCCTGTGATCAAAAATCCCGATTTTAAGCAGCAGGGTAAGGCAGAAGCCACTGGTAAGGATGACCGACCAAGCTTTCCAAAACAAAATTGGCGGTCTAAACAACAGGGAAAGCAGCAGCAGAAACAGGGCTCTCGGCCTGCCTCTCCCGTTCAGTCAAGTAGTGAACGCACTTATGATCTGCGAGATCGTGCTACTATTAAGTCTCCTGATAGATTTCAGGTTTCTGAACAACGTTCTCCTCGTTCTTCACAGGAAACATCGGCTTCACAGTCCGGTGGCGGAGGCGGTGGAAAAGGTCGGGGTGCACCACAAACACGTGAACAGCCCCGACTGACTGAGGGTAAAGGCAAGCAGGACGAATTTGCACGACAAAGACCCCCGTTTCAGAAGAAGAAAGTGGCGGCTCTGACGGCAAGGTATGCCTCAGATAGTGCGGACACAGCTTCGGAACCGGACATGGGCGCTGACGCTACTGGACAGCGCGGCGGAAATTACCATAGTCCGTCAAGCTCTGCGTCCATTTCTGGCGGTGACAGCAACTGATATATTGGTTACTGTTGAAATAGCTGACGCCAGAGTGGCTCCCCCTGACAGACTTTATGAAATAGTCTTATTAATTGAGGGTGACATACAACGTACTATAAAAGGGATCTTTTGGGATAATCTGACCACCACCTATGATATCCTCCTAGCGGAGGCAGATTGGCCCCCAGCCTTCATTTTGGAAGCTCCTAGAGGGGAGGAGGTAATCCTCCCGTCCTCTGCGCACACGGTGCCTAAGGACCAGGCTGAAGTGTACGCTGAGGAGTGGGCGCTGGCGCTTGCGCCAGCGGTGTATCGTACTCAGGTGGGATGGGACCGGTTGTCCCCCTGCCATGAGATTCCATTGCGGTCTATGCCCCAGCCTCAACCCCAATATCCCATGCGTCGTGAAGCTAGACCCCACGTCGCGGCGATCCTTGAACAATTGGAATATCAGGGTGTTATTGAAACTTGTGTGTCCCCTATGAATAACCCTTTATTCACTGTAACGAAGCCTGACGGCTCGTACCGTTTAGTTTTGGATTACCGGCACCTAAACTCCCATTGCCGGACCTGCGCGGTACAAAATACACATAGCTCGGCTCTTGTCGACAGTCTCGTGCGTAAAAGGTTTAAAACGACACTTGACATTTCCAATGGCTTTTTTAGCCACAACCTGTCCACACTGAGTAGCCAGTGGACAGCGTTTACTTTGGGCGGCAAACAAAAACAGTTTACAAGATTGGCCATGGGCTACAAAAATAGCCCTGGCGTCTTTTCCGCTCGCGTGGTTTCTCTCTTAGAAAGAATAGACCCCGACGCATACTCCTATGTTGACGATATCTACCTCACGGATGATGAGCTGATGCCGCATCTGTCTCGAGTCGACAATATTATAGTGAGTTTTGCTGACTATGGCTACAAATTCAATTTTGCGAAGTCTCACATCGCGGAATATACAGTGTTGTTTTTGGGCTACGAGCTCAATAATGAAGGTAAGGGGTTCGCTCCCCACTTTCTGGAGAAGTGCGCATGCTTAAGTGCTCCTACGACACTGAAGAAATTACAATCTCTGCTGGGCTTTCTGAATTTTGGCCGTACGTACATTCCTGACTATGCCCAGCGTATCAAGCCGCTTTACGCCTTGGTACAACCATCGTTTTCGAAGTCTAGCTGGCAGCTAGAACATTCTAAAATTTTACAGTCTTTACAGGCTGACCTTCTTGCTTCACAATATTTGCTGACACGTGATAACCGCACTAACCTGGTAATAAGAATAGTGCCAGGCGCCGTGGGTTTCACGTATTTGACGTTTAATGAGGGCGATACAGTCCCCATTGCGTACAAATCCCACTTGTACACCTCTGCTGAATTACGTTTTTCCACGGTCGAAAAAGTTCTGACTGCTGTGCAGATGGCGATCCTTAAGGAACGCGCACTGTCGCATGGGAAACAGATTCTGGTTGTAACACCATATCCTGCCTTAGAAGCAGTGACTAAAGCAAGTGTACCAAATTCTAAAGCTTTGCATCCACCGTGGATACAATGGGCCACAACACTGACGTCGCCAGATGTCACTTACATCTTTGATGCCTCATTACAGACTCAAGAGTACTTGCAGTATGAATTCGTTCATCCGGCACCTCTGTCTTTGCGCCCGCTCGAAGAATACCATTGTGTCATATACACTGACGGGTCTGCGCAGCCCGCAATTGGATCAAAGCACGCTTATTCAGCGGCTTGCGCAATTGTCGTAGGTACATTCGTAAATGGTGAATTCCAATCTGATGCAGTGCATATGCAGTCATTGGGTGATTGTACCGCGCAATTAGCGGAGCTTCGGGCTCTGGTGCTTGCACTGGAGTTTGCTGATCCCCGAGTCACTACTCTTATAGTGAGTGACTCCTTCTACTGTGTCCAGTCCTACAATGACAATTTACACTTCTGGTCTCAGAATGATTATCGAGACACGAAAGGTAGCACAATTAAGCATAAAACGCTTTGGGTTCGAGTGGCAGACTTTAAAGAACGTCTCCCTCTCGTGAATGTTATTCACACTCTTGGTCACCAACGACTTGGTGTCCATGCTGTCGGCAACAGCTTGGCTGACGAGGCAGCAAAAACAGCAGTGGCTACATACTTAGTGGCAGCAGTTACAAGATCCAAAAGTAAGATTGATGATGACATCTTGGCAGCTATTGCTGCTACAGAAAAGGGAAGTGATTACCCGAAGGGTTTTCCTTCTCGTTATTTTTATCATTTAAGTCCTGATAACGTCCCATTAGTGAGGATTAACGACGTTGGTGACAGGATTATTCCCAACGCGGACTGCAGACCAGCACTGATCCTAGCTGCGCACGAGGGGTTGGCGTCAGCCCACGCCGGTGTGTCAGCTACAATATCTCTGCTACAACAACGTTACTGGTGGTTTGGTTTATATAAACAAGCGCGCGCTTATGTTCTTGATTGTGACATTTGCCAACAGATTAAACCTTCTACTGTTGCGCGCCCACCACAAACACAGTTGTACATATCTAATAAACCATTTGGTTGTGTTTATTTGGATCACTGCGGTCCTTTTTCTTCTGATACTGCGTACAAGTACATCTTGGTTGCAGTGGATTCGTGCACACGTTTTCTATGGGTATGGCCACAAAGGAGTGCTGACTCGCGGACTGTCATCAGGGATTTGCGTGTCTTTGTGGGAACTTTTGCGTGTGGTACCTTCCATTCTGATCAGGGCCCTGCGTTCGCCTCTAAGGCTTACAAGGAGGCTATGAGAAATTTGGGGGTCCTAGTCAAATTTTCGTCCCCCTACCGACTTGAGGGTAATAGTGTGGTGGAGCGAATGAACCGTGACTTAAAGCAATCATTGACAGCACGTGTTTTAGGCACAGGCCGGAACTGGCTAGCCCATTTGTATAACGTCCAACGTGCACTTAATAATCTCCCTAGAAGGTCTCTGGGTGGGCGGACCCCGTACATGATGCTCTTCGGAATCAGAATGTTTGTCCCAGACCTTGATGGTCTAGACATGGCGGCGTCGACCGCACCCTTTGACGTAGATGATCACTGTGCTGTTTTGCAGACTCTACAAGAAGCCAGAGACACTCATTCGAAGGAACACTTGCCCTCCACATCTGAAGCTGAAGTTCAGATTCCGGTAGTCGGCTGGCTACCCCGAGTTGGAGACCTGGTCCGTGAGAAGGTGGAGAACAAGAAGGAGTTCGGCCCCTCTTATCGTGCACCAGTTCCAGTGCTTGGAGTGCAGGGTACAAGAACAGTCATTTTACCTCCACTTCCTGGTCGCAAAGAAAACAGGTACATCTCTATTGACAATGTCAAACTTCAGCGAGTGGCCGATACTTCTTAGTATGACTCCAGCAGTTTCATGCCAGACGATGCAAAGAAATTCAATGTTGGCTCCTGCTTCTCACACCTTGCCTGATGTTGCCATCGAGATGCAAACAGTTACTTATCCCTTGTTGACACCACCGGCTGGTGGTTTGCCCGACGAGACTGAGTATGCTTATCCTACACGTGGTTCCTCGCCTGTTTTACAATCTACAGCACTTGGCCAGTCCCGTTTCTCCTTAGACACTAACTCATTGCCCTCAACTCCCCCATCGAACATTGCTGTTTTTGTAAGCTGGTTTAAGAGACATTTTTTGATTGCCCCTTGGACATACATCTGGTTGCTGCTTTTCAGTATTTTTTTGTTTATGTCAATGGATTTGTGATAGTTTTTTTCCGTTTGGTGGATGGCCACTATCTCAAAGAGAGATCGACAATTAGACTTATCAATGGAACTTTGGCCCCCCACTCCTCGTCCCACATCATGAAAAGGGACCAGACTTTTGTGAATATTACTGCCTGGCCCGTCTTGGATGGAATCGCGTGGGATGCTGTTAAATTCCAAATTCATGGGCCTACAGAGGTCATTAATGTACCTAATGTATTTCGTGTTTCTATGGGTGATGTGGTTAGGCAGAACATACGTTCTGATGATTGGGATGTACACGCCATTGAGTCACTGTTTTCAGATTTGAAATATTATGCCGCTTTTGATGCTGAAGATTTATATGAAAATGCGGCTAATTATGCGGAACAGTATTGTTTTCAGCATTATGGCAATCACTTCCTGCATAAAGCGAATACATTTAGAAATTTTGTAAATTTTACCCAATGGGAACACTGTCCTACTCCCTCTTTCGGCAGTTCACATACACTAGTTGATAAGTATACTTATTTTACTGATTTCGGTGTTTCCAACCCGGCATCCTTTTATTTTAAGGTTATGCCTGAGTCTGCCGCAAAGGTTAGACTGACACACACCAAGTTACTTTATTCCAAGTCCTTTATGGACGAGTTGTCAATCAAAGGTTATGATCTATGGAAGGCTACAATTGATCTTAAGTCGGTTTGGGGATCCAAACCGTGGCAGGTTCAGGGAACTGAAGGTTTACATCGTGCCTGTCTTATACCAAATCATATACTGTTTTTAAATTCATCCATCTTCCAAACCACCTGTTTCGGATTGGCCACTTCCAAACAACTAAAGTCACCTTCTGTGCCGGATCTGGGCGCTTACCCCAATTGGGATAATCACACAGCTCTGTCGCTTCCTGCTTTGCAGTCATTGATTTCAAATTCATCTTTCAATATTTCGAAATTTAATAATGAGGGTTGGCTAATTTGGCAAAGCAGTTCTGATACCTGTCAACGTCGTTTTCTAGGGCTGAACCCAGGGTATACTCAGGAACGCGTAGACCCTCGGTTTGAGTCGACACATACAGTAACTACATACTCTGTAGGAAAGTTATGTCAATCCTGGCTGCGACATTCCACCTTGGCATCTGTCAAAGTTCATTTATCAAAGTTACATGACAAAATAGATTTGAATGATTTTGTTAAGGGTCCTGTGGGTGGCAGAACCAAAAGGTGGGCGTATGCTATTTACAACGAAGTGTGGAAGTTGTCGCAAATTGAGGCGGCTTCCAGATTGAGAGCTATTGACCAAGCAAACATGGAAAAGGTATTAGCCGTTATAGATAACAGCATTAACACTCTCTCTTCAAGAATTTATACATTAGAAAATATTGTTTCTTCAGTTGTTGATATTGTGCATGATGATATGTCTGTGTTATATCATGGTCAAAACGAGTTACGTTCTGTTATGCAGTTTGCATGGACATTGCAGACGTTAAAGGCAGGGAGGGTCCCTTGGGACTATTTGAACACTACAGCGTTATTCCTTCCCTTTAACCTGACAGATAAGCAGCGTTTCATGTCCATGAAGGATGCTACATATTCATTATTACATATTGAAAAATTGGAGCCGTTACCTTTTTCGGTGGCGGAAATCAATTCGGCCACGTGGCTTATCCACAGGTTGATAACTCTCCCGTTTGCACTTTTTAAGTTTACGTCTTGTATGAAACATTATGCTCTGGGTAGATATGAACAGCTGGGCACCGCTTTCATACATGAGGTTTGTCCCTCCCCTTTACGTATAGATGTACTAGAGACGGTACTGAGGTTTATCTGAAGGGTGAGGAATGTACCACGACACCAGATCATTCCTTGGTATGTAGGCACATTCAATTACACGGTGCATGCAATGTACAAGCCCCGAATTTGGCCTGCGTCCTCCGCGGTGTCCCGGTGCCTGTGATTTCGCCTTCTTTCACGCTGCTTGCAAACGGTAGTTATTTAATTTTGAATAATGAAGCTTGCTGCGGGATGTTAGTAGGAATCCCATATATAGTAACTGTATCGCGTAGGGTTGTCTGCTGCAATAATGTTCTCTTTCCGCCCCCGCACGGGCGGCTGGATGTTTCCATCTGGCCTTCGATTCCAACCTTGAAAGCAGAGTTCAACAAGTTGAGCAGAATAAGAGCTCTATTGTCCCAAAAAGAGGTGCCATTGACTTCCTCTCGTGAAACATTTATCCTTCACGTTGCAAATACGCGCACTGAGGTGCAGGCGCTGTTGAATACTGACCTCCCCCTACATTTTGGAGCTTTGATACAAACAATTTTCAATGCCTCGTCCACGACCGGCCTGGCTCATTTTTTTAAACTTGTAAGCTCAGGCCTCGTGACCTCTTTCCAAACTATTTTTGGTGTGATTCCGGCATTTTTTCATTCGATTTTCTCGAGCATCTTTGGAGGTGTCCCGCTGATTCTGGCGCTGGTGGCAGGTGTGCTGCTTTTACTTTTCATACTACGGAATGGCTGCTCTTTCTGTGCCACTCGAGCGCCTGTACCGTCTGCATCTTCTTCGTGATAGGATGCTTGACTTTTATGGTACTCTGCCATTGGCGACTTTGAGCCTGGCGTATGGATTATCCTTCAGGTATTCCTACTTCACCTGCGTGCAACCTGTTTTTCACTGCCTGGATTGTCCCTTTGAATGGCCTCTGGATTTGTGCTTGACCAACACGGTGTCTCCGGTGCCGGATTTCGATCGACTGATGAGGCCCTTAGTGTCTCACGAGTTTGCCTGTTCTGGTGTCCGGATTATGGCCTGTGGTGTGGCGCATGGTATCCTGGGTAATTGGGACATCGCAATGGCTGCCTACGACTTCTTAGCTATGAGCTACTTGGAGGAACAGTCCGGTTGCCCTCTGATTGTGCTAGAGGCTCCGATGGTTGAAGAACACGTATGTTCCTTTTCTTTGCTTAATTGGATGGCTGAGACTTTTTGTGGCCCTGCAAACGATTTCTTGTTGGAAGCAGTTGCCACGTATGCTGCCTATACGTTCATGGATTAACTGAACTGACGTCCTTTACAACTGTGCCTTTGGACAGCAACCTGGCACAGCAATTTTATTTTTTTATTTTCACTTCCTGATGGAAGTTTTGAGTTTTTTTTATTATTTTTATTTTTTAAACCCCTGTTTATTTTTTGTCTTTTCAGACTTTTGCACATTCTGAAGCTTTAGATTGGTTACGCCTTGTTCTGCTCTGTCGAAACTGAACTCTGCGTTCTCTGTTTTCTTGCCTACTAAATAGTGCTTCGATCAAGGGGGCATGTAGTGAGGACTCCCTGAGTATGTACATACATTGTTAAGTTAGCATAACCACGTTAGAGGGTAGAAAGCCATCTTGCTGCTTTTGCGCACGACACTGCGTTTACATGTTATTTCTTAAACAAACTGCTGACTCGAGACTCGCCTCACACGGGAGCAATCTGTTGTTACCATCCCGAGCTCTGCGCAGCGACCTTGGTCTGTACATGGTGTGACAAACAGTCTGGATTATTACACAATGCATGTTTTCCACTCTAGGTTGATCGACCCACTATTTAGCCATAACACACGAGCAGCTGCGAATACCTGAAAGTTGGTGCTTTTAATATCACAGACATCATGTTTATTATTCAGACCGAAGACGAGCCTTCCTGCGAGAAGACTCCTGATGCTCCTGTGATGTGATTTCACTAAGCTGATCTTTGAGGTATGGGGTCCCCTATTCAAGCCTAAGAGACCTTCTACTAGCCTAATAATAATATTAGCTTCTTAGTAAAGGGAAGGTGGTAGGGTCCACTGTCATTATAACATGATCAACCCTTTTATATTCTATGGTATTGTAACGATGCTGATGGTTTTGATTTTAATCATTTGTCTGCTTGTATTAGCCAAAGTACTGCATCTTAGGACACGTGGTCTATAAAAATAAACTCTTTTTATTTTCACCGTGTCTCTGTTGATTATTGTTGTGGACTGATGTGAGAATAATATACGAACAGGTATTTCCGATTCCCACCATTCCTGAGAGTATACTGAGTCGCTTGTTCTGGGTTGTCTTTTCATTGGGACCGCCGAGCTAAATCTCGGATAACGAATGGGACACTTATGCTAGCCGGATACTGGGTTCTGGGTTCTGAGGTGAGTTTCTGGTACACCACAATTCACTGAGGTCCTGGGGTTCTACGCATAGTTCTGTGTATAAGCAGAATCCCTGCAACAGCAGTAGCCCTCTACCACTATGAGAGTAGAGCTTGGAGCACCCGTTTTGTCTAACATGACCGCATCACCACGAGATATGTCTAGATAATTGCGTACACCCATTATCTGTGTTCTTCCATGACCAAAAATCAGTACCAGGGATCCAAATATTCACGCAGCTGGGGCACACAGGGCAGGGGTGCACGTCCGTCACCATGCAGGGGATTTGTGTGTCCCAACAAAACAAAATCAGAAAAAATTTCAGACTAGGCTTTCTACACAAAAAGGCGTCTAAATCAGCCCTACATGGCTAACTGATATAAGTGCCTCAAGAAAGGAAGTGTTAACGGAATAGGGTTTAACACTGAAAAAAATGCATGATAATTCCTCTTGGGGCTCGTCAAAATGTGTCAGCAGCGACCCACTCATCCCTGCAGGTCGATACCAGCAGACCTACCTGAAAACCCACAAAAACTGCAAATTAAGATGAGGATCACAAACTAAGTGGCCTTACACCATTTTGTGAAAACCATGATTGAAAGAAAAAAAAAGTGGAATGCAATCTCTTATGGAGGGGGGACATCTGAATTGAGAGTCATTGTGGGAAACCTCCCTTAAAAACCCACATTTTTACAAACCTCTAAACCGAGAGGTGAAGCTTTCAAACATCAGAGATTAGATGCAAGGTGACATGAAAGTACTGTATAAGAGGAGTTGCAACCACTTGTGACCAATTGGCATCCTCTTCACTATGGAAAACTAGGTCATTGACATCCAAAACTGGATGACAAAGATTACATATTTCCAAGATCAGCGCTCCATATTAATCATGTAGAAACACGTGTGTGTGTTTCCCGAACTAAGATCCGACGAGAAAAAGCGTCCTGGCGTCTGAAAATCCAACCGGAAGAGTCTGTGTATCTGTGTATGTGGTGTAACAGTCCATTTCGATCTTCCAGTGAGATCCATTCTCCGCCACTGCTTCTTAGAACAGAAATAGGAGGTAGAGATGGGCAGCAGCCTGTCCTTGATACTGCTCGGTTATGTGAGGATTGATGGTATATGAACCACGGCACAACGAGGAGGTAGTCTACTGTTGCTGCTGTCTGATCTGAATCAAGTCTTTATGATGAAAATACATCTTTATATATATGTTACATACCAGCTTAATAAAAATATATTTTTATGATCCGATAATACTTTTACGTGGAATGAGAGTTGCTTTTTACTTCCTGCAAAAATCACGTTACCCCATGACTTACTGCTCTCTCTCAAAATATTACCTGAATCCCTGCTCCTCGGATGCCTAAAAGTGTATTGCTTTCTTCTTCTCTGACATTGTTTGTAGCGTAGGTCGAACCTTAGCATCATCTGCAGTGAGATACCAGAATGTCCTATTTGTGTGTCTCTTTTATCGTAAGCACTATTAAGGGGCTCATTGAGCATGCGGCCAGCATCAAGTAATCCAGTGACTCATTCTCTGTCAGTTGCCGAAAGCAAGTGGTGTAAAGTACTGAAAGTAAATTGTGTCCCTATTTAACCACATTCAGGAGAGCCGATGTGCTCCATGTTGTACTCTGTACCAGAAATTACAAAAACATAGAGAACATTATATTTTGCCGGGAAAGCTATTACTGAATACACCACCTTTGTTTGTTAACTAAACTATTTTTCACCCGAGTATGGGCAGGGACTACATTTTCGTGTTTACGAAAATTCTTAAGTTCAGTGCCATAATACTTTCTTTTGCTTTTCCTTTGGTAATTGAATTTTTGAATCATAGGAGAACCAACCATTCAGCAGTCTGTGTGTGGTTAAGTTGTGTTGTGTTAGACGGCATGTTCACACAGGCTCTTGATCATAGATGAAGGAAAGCGTTAGTCGCCGCAGTAGATGGACAGAACAGCCCATTTGTAAAAATCTGCTGGTTTTCAGATGATTGGCGATTTCTTACAGATGCAGAAGCCTGGACTGAATATGCTCAGCCACCACAAATATGACGGCAGAAAATTACAAGGACAACCAAAACAGCAAGATGCCAACACCTCTTCTGAAAGGAAGTAAAGCTATTCTTCCAAAAGCCAATTTCAGATCAATAGTGCAAGCTCTGGCTCGTTGACCTGGATGGCAACACTGCTCACCCATTTACCAGGCAGCACCTTGGCACCCTTAAAAACATCACAAACTCAGTGGCTCGGCTTATGAAGGGCTTGAAGGTTACATCACTCCAAAGCCGAAGCAACTGCAGTGGCGTGCCTTCTAGGCGTATATCATTTTTAGAAATCTGTATCACATCCAAGTCCATCAAAATCAATACCTTCATATACCTGGGTAAAAAACGATATATCTCAGGTAAGTGGAAGTATGCCCCATTAAAATGTACATGATTGAAAAGTGGAGGCAACCTTGGTGAAAATTTCGAGTTCAGTCAGTACAAATACTTATGGATGCATGTCTCTGTAATTTCAGTGAGATTTGAGATCTTATTATGAGGGGGTGAAGGCTTTAAGACTCTACCCACGACTGAGCAGCAGATTCAGCAGCTCTGTGCATAGATATGGATGCTGTGAAAGACTCTTGTAAATGTAAATGTAAATGTACAGATATTTATATAGCGCAAATCACCAACCGGTCTCTAAGCGCTTGCTTAGGGAACCCGTCCTGGTATTCCCCTGTGAGATAACCCAGCAGGGCATCCACAAGGTGAAAGCCAGGCATCCCGCCACGAGGGGCCATTGTGGAGATTAAGCAAGCTATTGCCCAGAGTTGCAGAGTGTGAACCCATGAATCGAGTATGCACTGGAGCGAGAATTATCGAGTCCATGGACAATTTATGGACTCAAGACCCAGCTGAGCCGGGAATTGAACCCTGGTCCCGGGCTGACCTCTGCTTCCAGGTCTGCCTACTCTAACCAGTGAGCCACACTTCTCCACTCTTCCCAAGCCGGGGGAAACACCATCTCTGTCAGATGCCATATTTAGTTTCAGAACACGCACTTGTACACTCTCCCGAACAATCTGCTGAGTAAAGTCCTCTTTTCGTAGGTCTAATATTTGGACCAGAACCGTGAGCAGGTTGTGAAACATTTGCAGGGTACATGTTGACAATTTGCTTCTCTGCAGAATTTTCCTATACTGAGAAGTCAAGCATCCTTTGCGAATATGTAGCAAACGTTTCCGCAACAGTCAAGGAGCGAGATGGTCAGTAGATAAAACTGTAGGTTGTTGCATCAGGCAACTTGAAGGCATTAGAAAAAATATTGGGGTTCATTGCAGTATTATGAGACTGCTATATTATACTTATTCAGACTCTAACTGGTCGTTATGCCTTGGCTGAGCAATCCAGGCAGGCAGCGAGCCTCACAGGAAGAGTTATTGAGGAATTAGCCCATCACGTAAGTTTGCTGACAAAAAATAGGTGAAAGGATTTTACTCCATTTTGTTTCTATTACAAAAGTGGTTTGGTAGGTATCAGTCAGTGTTTAATCTCAAAAAAGAAAACAAGGACGCAAGTAACGTATGTATTGATACAATCACCTTGGTCTGCCATCTCCAGAATGGCAATATGAATGTTTTGATTCACCAGAGCTGTGAGGTATTTTTGGTTCACCATCTCAGATTAGCATTATCAGTTTCATGTAGTTCCATCTGTGCTCCAGTTGGTTACCAGGACTTTCACAAAGAACATAGTGGCAGTGATTTAGAGGTCCTGTACATCCTTCCCTACCTAGTAGACAGGCTTGATGATGCCCCCACCCGTAGTTGGGAATAGAGAACATGGTAGAGACCTGCAAGGTCCTCCTGTCCCTTTAGTAGCTGATAACATTAAAAAAAGACCAAATAATCACAGTTTCAGAATTTTGACTTCATCGAGGTCTCTTTTACTGGGTAGTGTTGCTTTCCAGAAAGAAAACAGGAAATTCAGGGTTCTGTCTCTCGACCTTTTTGTATTCTGGAAGAATGCATGTCTAAATCTTGTATTGCTGGATCCATCCGTATCTTCAGGCGTAACTTTGATGACTGGGAAGATCTTTCCCGTTCGTAACTGTACTGGCGTCATAGACCGTGATCAGTACTGATAACAGATTGTTGGTTATAATTTATAGCTCCAGTCTTTTGCTGCGACAAGGCTGGCAGTTGAAGCTTGTACTTACCATCTAGATTTATCGAATACATACAACTGATTGAGGTGGAATAATTTCTGTTTTTTTTGGATGTCACTGATTTTGGACACAGCGTTATAGCCCTGAAGAGTGAGAGATTCACGTTTGCTCTGATGAAACACGTGTCGACTGGCTGTTTGTTTGCTTTTCACACGATGACCTATTAAAGAACACAAAGACTTCTACGCTGGAGTGTTTCTATGTCAAGCTTAAGATACACTAATATTGTGTAATTTAATATTGTATGAGTGCACGGGATTGCTGTCAGTTGTTTATTATGTGTGGGGAGTTTCCCTCACAGATTGAGGGGTTTTAGGGTCTTCCCCTCCCTGTTAGCACCATACCCAATTGTTTACTTGTTTTTTGAATCACGTATATAGAAGTGGTGCGCCATTTTCTTCCTGTCTATGAAAAACCCCATCTTTGTACACATACAAAGAGAAGTCGGTGACTGGTGCCTATCACAGAAGTAAACATTTGTTCATTTGCTTGCAGTGTGGATTTTAACAGTTATGGACTGTGCCACCTACCATAGAGGGGTGGCAGTTATCTTGGTATAGATCATTAAGCCTATGATTTTTGTCATTATTAAATAGCCCCAAGCATAGCTTATCTAACAAACAGTTGGAGTTCACTCTAGAGACACTGAATCCTTTCAGAGGAAGAAATGATATACCTAAAATCATGTTTAAGTGATTTTTGTATAGAACTGTGCAATGTATTTTCTTGTTCAAATAATACCCAGAGGAACTTCTAGGCAGTGTGCGACCTCCTGAAAGTATGTGCGATGCTCCGCGTTATTCCGCTCAATGCCTGCCAGAATTCCTGTGATCACACCCTGACTAAAGTGATCTTTAGGTTTTCTACTGTCTTTGGACACCTTAAGAGTTAAATGCTATTGTAATGTTTAATGCAGCGTAACAGGAAGCATCTCTCAGACTAGCTATGCACACCAGTTTAAGAACTTCGAATTCTAACAAAAGACACACTGTAAAAAAAACTAGTTCTCACCTGAGCCAACTGGTCTTCGGCCAACACAGTTCCCCGTTCTTTATATTTAGCCTAAAAAATCAAACGTAAAAGAGAATGTGTTCAAAAGTAATTATCAATTAGAAAAATCTCTTTTAAACTGGTGTTGTTAGAGTGCAGGTACTGATGGTGCAGAAAGAAGCCGGTCTATTTCTTTTCTGAGCGCTCCTTCTAGTCAATTACCTGACCCTCCAGTCACAAACGGAGAGACAAATGTACGTCTTTAGGCACACACACTCCGACACATTATGACACGGAGATCTCCCTAGACTGAACTCATTTTATTTTACCGATTCCTCACCAAATTAGGTACAGGTTGGCTAAGAGGCAGACATGCTATGGGTTCGTGATTTTCTTCGTGTGCATCAATGGTGTCTGGTGACCTTTGTAAGTGTTGAGACAAAATACTACTTCATTTGAGCAATAGTAAGGAGTGAACGGCCGAGATTGGCACAGATGGGCCCTCAGAACAAGCTCTCAGCCGTGAGATAGACTTGGTAGCGCGTGGGCACTACCCATGTCACCTAGGAAGTCAGTGATAGGAGTTGCAAATGAGACATCGTGTTAACAGGCTCTCCGTTTGGTACATATCCGTTCACACCAGGTGTTCTGTTGGACAAGCACAGTGGTAAAATGTTCCGCTATAGAGGTCACACTTGGGACTCCGTGTTTGAGTAAGGTGCGGGATACATAGGGTATTAGTGGCACTCATGCCCCACAATGAGTCTCCACTAGAGACGGGAGCTGGAAAGGCACGTTGGTGTCCCTCCTCGGGTCATACAGTCAGTGGATGAGTCAGGAGCTGGACATGTAGAGTTGTGAGTGGGAGTCTGTGTCTTAGTCGGGCCCATGTAGTACAGCAAATGGACCTCCTCGGGCGGCGCTGGAAACACAGATTTGCTTCAGATCATACAAAGAATCAGTGGCTGCGTCAGGCACACATAGGAGGTAAGGGGGCTATATGCATGTATCAAGCAATCAGCGAGTAAGTCGAGAGTTGGACATGGATGGTAGTGAGTGGGCTCTCCTGAGGTACCCCAGTCAGCGGCTGAGTCGGTCATGCGTGAATGGTCTCACACACACACACACGCACGCGGTCTCACACACACACATACACGCACCCCCCCCCCCCCCCCCACAGTCAGAAGCTGGAACTATAATGGCGAGCTAGCTATCTCTTCAGGTCGAACAGGAAGTCAGTGCTCGAATTAGGTGTTGGATACAAGGGTGATAAATGGCCCTGCGCAGGCCAGAGAAAGAAAGTGTCAGTCTAAGAAGGTGTATATGCATGATGGTGCATTTGGTTCAGGGCAGTGCTTGAAGTGCATTTAAAAAGTATTGCGATCTGTGTTGATGGGGCGTGGTGAGTGAGCATGTGGGTGTGGCTAATAACAAAATATTTTGTAACTTTTTTCAGTCTTTCACCTTCTGGTAAGGTAACTACATATAAAATAACACACAGCTTAAATGAAAATTAATGTCAATCAGTGGGAAATGCACTTTCGTAGATTATGAAGCCTCTATTAGTTAATGCACTGCACCAAATCCTGGTTGGTGCAGTGGAGAATAGTGACTTGTGTATGTTTAGTGCTACATGGCCCCAGTCTGTGACAGAAAGCACTGTGAACACGCAAGTCAATACTTTAAACTTGCATTACACACAGTATAACATTGGCTGCTACAGAATGCACAAAAAAGTTTAGGATACAGTGTTTCCAAAAAGATAGTTTTTTTGCAGGCTGTAGTAGTGCCGTTTTTTAAAAAACAATCTTTTAAAAGAACACACTTCACAGCTTAGCTGGCAGCTCGCTACGTCACAGTAACCCGTAAAACGAAAGAATGAGTCATCAGGAAGCAATTTTTTGTAACTGTCTTTATAAAAGCACACACTGCTCAGCTTTGTTGATAGCTCCTTCACAATACCTCTCAAAAAGAATAAATGTGTGTCACCAGGAAGCTTCAATTAAAGACGAAACCGGCTTCCAGGGGTCCTTCACATTTGCCGATTGAACATCTGTGAACATTTACACTTCTTTCAGGCAAGCAGGCACCCTGGCAAGAAGGCTTTGTTAGCTGTTTGCCCCTCCTTCGGTTTCACAGCACAGGAGACTCCCTGAATGACACTGCAGCTTGATGCATTTCAAATGTCGGAATTAGCCGCTCTGGGGTGGTTGACTTTTGACAAAAGTAGGGGGACTGTTCTCCTAAAATAAAAATAAAGAGTATGGGCACGTCATACCCCTCAAATCCACTTCCACCCCGCCCCGACCCCTACTTCTACCACTGGTTCAGGGTGCAGAATCACTTGAATGCTGCCCCCTCTTATTTATGAGCAACAGCAACTGCTACCGCCCCAAATCTCAGAAACAATCTGCGCTGCCGATAGGCGCTGCCTCTGATGCTTTTCCCACTGTTTCTGAAGATAATGGCTATGAATGGAGAGATCCCGCACATGAAGGCCATGTGCTACCAGTAGACCCACATGCAAGTGTATTGCCTGGTGTGCTCTGCTCCTGTATCCCAACGCGAGGTCTCAGGGTTGTACTTCAGAGCACGTTCCAGCATGTTACCAAGGGTGAAGGCCAACCACAACATACACACATCGTTACACACGCACAGGCATGTACATACACACAGTGGCACATGCACACACTTTTCAACTCATTAGGTCTCGCCTGAGCGCTAGCGCATGCGCTACCTCAGGCGAGACCTTTAGTAAGCGGGTTTTCAAAGTGCTACCAGAGTGGCTTAAAGCCTGTGTGCATGTGAGCGTGAACATGCACAGGCCTCTCCTTTCGCGCGCACCACTCGCGTGTTTTTTTTTTTGCTCGCGCTTCTTGTTTTTTTTATTTATAAATCTCCGTTGTGATCTAAGGCCCATGCGCTGTTTTTTTTTTTTGCACGTGCGGATGCATTCGGTTATCGCTCCGACATATAGAATTACAAGCAGTTAATCAGGTCAGTCCACAGCTTTCCATACCAAAAAATGTAAACATTAAAAAAAACTCTGCCTGTGACTTTAGTTTTTAATTGTCAAAATCTACTAAATCAGTCTGCTTGCGGTAATACTAACCAGCCATCTCAGAAGCTGTGACGATCTGTTTTTTTTTTTATAGAAATGATCACAAAAATATATTAAGATTTCCCTATTCCTCCTCCTTTTGACTTCTGTACACTCTTTTCTTCCTGTACCCCTTCTTCGTGGGGTTCTTCATTGTCTGAATTCATCCTTCACACAGCACTGAAACCAGCACTATTGGCAATATCTGATGATATCAGAGCCATTATCGACCATGGTGGCCCAGCAATGGTGCTGTTGGATTTCTCTGCAGCTTTGGCATAGTCTCAAACTCTTTTCTCATCTCGCTCCTGTTTGAGAACAGAATTTGCATTCAGGCACTAAAACGGTTTTACTTTTTTCTCTCAGACTGCACTCGGGCTATGACTGTCCCCCCCTTTCCATCGCAAACTCTGTTAAGTTCAGTGTACTTAAAAGCTCCTCGTTGAGTCCTACTCCAAGATTTATGTCTCTTCTGTACCTCGTTCGTATCTTTGGCTGCGACATTGTATCCTACGCCGACAACGCCTAAATCATTGTATCCCAATCTGAGAACATTCATTAAACTCAGACAAGCATTGGCATAGCAAATAGGCCTCGCTTTTGGGACCTTATAAGTGTTTAGCCATGCAACAATTGATGTTGTCGCACCAAGGATATTGTGCTGGATAACTAAACACTTATAAGGTTCCAAAGGCGAGACCTATTGGCTATGCCAATGCTTGTTTTTAGGTTGCTCCTGGGCAGCGCATGCGCTGCTCTGCGAGGTATGCTGTATTCGGAGTATGGAGGTGAAGCTCCGCCCACTCTTCGCCCCTATTTTTTCTTGGGCTGTGTCATTGTCGTTGGTAAATGCTGGCTTCTGATTCATTTATAGGCTTGGTAGTCCCTGCTTAGTACCGCCTTGTCTTCATTTGTAACCTCCCGTCGCGACACCCCCCCTTACCTGTGTTGCTGCTTGGTAGGCTTGAATTACAGCCTCCAAGCACTATTTTGTTTAATGCTTTTCCCTGCCTGCTTGCGGGACACGCTCTTTCGTAGTCTGTGTGCTCGTTCGTGGGCTTAATTTATATTTTCATAGCACGCCACAGTGGCAGCAGCGCCTTAGGTTTATTTGTGGCGTCAAACGCGGCTGCATGTTTTTTTCCCTATTTTTTAAACTTTGTTTGTAAAAGCGCACCATGCTGCACTTTCAAGTTAATGGTGGCCACGACCCTTTCTTTACACGAGCCTTGTCTAAGGAAAGTGGCATGGCCGCCATTAATGTGACAGCGCTGCATGGGGCGCTTTTGCAAACAACCATTTGAAAATGCAATAGGTCTCACATTTAAGAGTTTAGAAAATGAGAGACCCATTGCATTGCAAATGCTTGTCTTCCATTCTGTTTTGTCCTGGTAGTTCGGTCTAGAAATCTGCTTCTTTCCTGTCATCGCCACCAAGTGAATTTTTAGCCCAATTTCGCTCCTCAGCGACCCAGAAGAAACAGTGGAATTCGCCCAAATAGCCCTTCGTTAAACCGTTTCGCTAAACCATGTCCAGTTATCCACTGTGACAGGGGTCTCTCTTGGGGGACTGGTGTCTGGGGGTGGTGGGGGAGCTTCTCCTACATTGCCTCACCCTCTCTGGGTTTCGCTAACTGGAAACATAATGGCCGGGTTTTCTGTTACTTTGAATTTTCATTTCTTCCATGTTCGCACAGGTTGCACCCCACATCTGCCAACACCCTCCGTGGTAGGTGATGACCAGTCTGCAGCGGGGAGCCAGTCACTTCACACACCTGTCGGCATCACAGGTGATCACACACTGTTCATATCACAAGTTGTGTTTATATAGCGCCCCCTCCAGTTTCCAGCTGCCCTTTGGCGCTTTTGGAGTTTGCGGGTGTATTGAGGGGCTGGGCACAGCAGAGGGGGCAGCTTTGAGGATTAGATCTTGTGCCCCACTGGTTTCTACACGACAATAACTTGATTTTTATACAGGATTTCACATCTCATTTCATTTCTAAGCACTGTAAATGACAGGGGTTAGTGGTGTGGTCCAGAATATTGTCACATCAATATTGTGTCCTAAATTATTAATTGAAAATAGAAAATTCACACTGAATGGGAAGATATTTTTGTACACGGTATCTAGAACACAATATGTATGTCATGCTATATTACTGTATAAAATATTCTGGAAAACAACTGCTTCTATACAGCGCTTACTACCAAGTGTCTGGTTGTATAATGCCTTCAGAGTCTGGGCACCCTCTACGGGTGGCCGGTTATTTTTATTTCGTGCCCCCTCCCTCCCCCACCCTCCTACGTCGCAGGGGCCTGAATTACGCCCCTGCCATGGACATAGGGTACCTTTTGGTGGGCCTCTCTCTGCCAGCAATATCAAATAAACTGTGTTGCTTTTCAGTTTCCTTTTGCTTGGGAAAGCAGCAAGGCTTTCTCTGGCGTTTAAATGTTTCTTATTCCATGACATTGCACGAGTTCTGCCAGGCATACAATGGGTTGGGTTAAGGAATGATGCCCCCCCCCCCCCACCACAACAAGAAACCATGTCCCTCACACACCCACACGACGGGGCTGCGGCGGCCTGCGTTATGTCCTGTGGTGGTGATGTCAGCTGTATGTTTCCCTCCTCCAGTCTGCCCTGTGGGTGTTGTCTGTTGCTGCTGACAGTGCTTAGCTTGTAAAACAATAACTGCCAGAGCCCTCGTCAGGAGGCCACCACAGCATGCACGGACCTCAGCCCCTTCCAGCGCAGCCCATCACAGAATCAACACAACTACTAACCATCACACTGCTTCAAGTCTGACAATTCAGACTGGTCAAGGCCCCCAAAGCTATAAGAGTAGCTTGGGCGGCAGGTATTAGCTGTTTTAAATGCATATTGAAATAATAATCAACAGTTGTTCTGTTCCTCTTTAAAATACACAATCAGCCCCACTATGTGGCAGCTGGCGTAAGTGCCGGTGTTGATAATTAAGTGCTGGTGCCAAGCACCGGAATCCACCGGCTTTAATTAAGCACTGGCAGCTGGGTGTCCGACTGTCCTTTCTTTCTTCAGTGGTACTCTTCGTTAGATCCCGAGATGTCAGCTGCATTTTTTCCTTCTCAAGGCAGCCTGTGTGTTATCTGTCTGTAGCTGCCGGGTCGAAGTCGGTCAGACTTTCATTTTCCTTGCTGGCACGCTCTTATGTGGTGTGGTGTTGACATCGGCTACATATTTTCCTCCTCAAGGCAGCCTATGGTCGGAGCTGTGACCTGGAAGTATTGGTGCACTGTGCTTTAGAAATCTTATGTTTTTAATATAAACTTGAAAGGGACTTACATCCTGCCTCCTCTCGTTCCAGCCTTCTCATTGTTTCCTGTGCGTGCCACTTACCTTTCCTCCATTTCTATTGGTTGCAACATATTTTCCTGCATTTATCAATGCTTGTTCCTCATCTGATTCTCTTATTTTCCCAACACCGAAATATAGTTAACATCCGCTTTGATATAACTATATTTTCATAAAGTTTTCCCTTTCACTCATGCAGCATATTTATATAAAAATGTATCCCCTGGAGAGAATAAGTGATTTGCAAAGAATCACAGGTTGTTGTGCGGCACCGCCGAGACTAGAACCAGGATCCCCAGCTCTGACCGCATCATCTCCACTCCTGTGTTATCTGTCAGGGAGCTCTTTCCTTCTCCCAGATGATAAAAACAGCTCTTTCTTCATGACATCGGCGAAATCAATGCTTGTCTAAATAATAGACCTGTCCACTTTGGAGCATTCTGGCTTTTTTTTAAGTCTCCTAGAATCTTTTAATTATACTGTGCAAAACTTTTTGGAGCGATTTTGTATTCACGGTTATTAATGTAGGCTTTACTTTTATGTTCCGTATGCATCAATAACATTATAGTGACCTCGCCCCAGCCCACCTCACATGTTTAATTTCTTTTTGGAGATCGCTTTGGTGTTACATTCATGCTAGCTAAACAGTGCAGGAGTGCAATATGCACTTTCAAACTTTACAACTTAAGACTTTAAAGTTTGGAGCATGGAAGGTTGAAAACTTTTCGGTGTTCATACTTATGACCAGCACACCACTTTACTGCGTGGACTTAAATATTTCACAAATACGCACAGGTTGTGTTATTTCCACTCCAGGCTACTACTGAGGGGTGACCTATCCCTATTAATTCCACTGCAGATTACTACTGCAGGGTGACCTCTCCCCAACTAAGCTAACCTATTTATACTCTGGGTCCCCAACAATCATATTGTACTGCAAGCTTCCTTTCCTCACCTTCGCCTACAGAATATTACAAGCGCACACCATAAGTGTCATCCAGCACAAAGTCAGCAAGAACACAGCTCCACCTCAGCACCAGAGCAGCCCCCACCTCGGCACCAGCACAACCTTACCTCAACAACAATTCAGCACCAATACAGCACCACATCAGCATCACCTCAACAAAACAACTCACTGCACACTCAACTACACCTAATCACCACCACCTCAGTATCACTCAGCATCATAGCTTTAAAAAATTGCCAAAGCCAATCGGTTGGCTAAACACTGATGAGGTCACACAGGCGAGACCTATTGGCTATGGCAATGCTGGTTTATATATGCTTGCCATCCACAGTGCTTCAATGTCTCTGGTGACTGCCACACAGCTTCCGCCCAGCCTTGCAAGACAGGGTTTTCTCCGATAAACCCTCATCATCAGAATCTCCTGCAAAACGCTGACCCAACTTCAAGAACTCTCATTCTACTAGGAGAGTTCCAGTATCAAAACGAGTACCGGTAAGTTGCTGTCATTTAAAGCACTGCACTCTTCTACTACACTGCTATAACCTTTAGTTGTTAGTTGGTGCATCTTCCTGATTACTGTTCTGTCCCTTGCTGCTCAGCCATGAGTGATGTCACTTGGAATGTTGAGTGTGTGGGACTGGAGGAGTTGGCAGTTGGATGAGCAGGGAGGCTGCTCCTGGTGGGGCTTTACAGGAGATCTACATGGGCTTTATACGAGCATTACATGGACTTTGTGACTAACCAATAAACCTGCAACTTGTTCTACGTGACCTGTCTACGAGACAATCTTCATTATTACACTGGCGACGATTTGGAAGGACTTACGCGTGTGTTACTTCAAAGGTTAATGGTTTCTGAAGCCTAAATGATTTACAAGTAAAACTTCAAAAGAACTTACAAGCTGGTATTTGAGGAACCTGTGTGTTGCTGATGGAAACTGTACTGGAACTAAGGATGTGAGTAAAAGAAATTTAAACTTATCAACTGGAACTAGCTGTACATTTGAGGAAGCTGACACTTCAGAGCCCCACCAGTGACCACTCCATCGGTCGCCCTAATAAGTGAGTGCCAGTTCCTTTTGAAACTTTCTATACAAGAATCTCTTGTTCTCTGCACGTTAATGAGAACCTACATGTTGAGGAGGGATGGTTGTGAATACCCTTTCACTTTCTATTACTAGTCAGCGAAAAGTTACTGTAGAAATCCAACTATTATGGAAGAGTTGCTTTGCCCCAGCTATCTGTTTTGAGAGTGGCGATAGACACCCTGGTCAGCTGTTTTGAAGTAAATACTGGTTGGGAATTGTTTGCTCCACGGCTCTCCAGAGGAAGCAGTGACGTATGCTGGTTAAAACTGACACCCCGGTGAGGAGTTACACAAGAGTGGTGCAGTGAGATGCTGTGAATGTGAGCCTTGGCGATCCAGAGTAAAAGGAGAGATGCGCTGTGGAGGAAATCTGCACTCCTGTGTAAAACTATTGGAGGGGTATTGTACACTATCTGTGAGTATTGTTGCTCTATATGAGTTGAAACGTGTTGTCTTTTGGGCCCCTGGGGGGCGAAGACAGGGTGGAAGGCTTCTATAAGAATCATCTTACCGTACTTGATTTGCTGTGCTCTGTTACCGCTGTGTCGGAGCCGTTGGTGCGAGGGATGTTCGTTGGTGCAAGAGATGTTCGTCCTTCGTTCCCATCCTGAGAGTGATGACGCAATGGAATCTTCTTCCTGACCAAGATCAAGCACGTAACACGATACACACGGTGCGCGCTGCACTGTTGATCTACTTTCGTCATCTACGAGATGATCTGCGAGACGTCAGCACGCTCACGCGTACTTTTGGCATCCATTTTGGATTGGGAGATTTCTGTGAGATCACTCACATTCTCGCTGTGTGTTCATGAAAGCGCATGTTTCGTTTTCATGCCAAATGCTCTGATCTTCACAAGTGAGCATTTGGGGTCAGTGACATGACATTACATGAATAGCATGTTTTAAGACATTATTGTACAAAGTTGCTGGAGGACAGTTATTTCAAATATTTTTTTTTCATGGTTATTCTTTGTGCGGGGGAGGTACACAGTGCACGGTTGAGCAGCTACATCAGCATGGAAGTACACAGTGCACATTTGAGGAGCAGTTCTTCACGTTGACTTATTGCTTTTGGCTCCTTTTCATTTTTTTTTTTTTTTTGTCGCATTTTTGCATTGGTACACTCAGAACTGTGACTTTGGATTTGTTTACATGGTTATGCATCCTGGTGACTTTGACTTCTGGCGTATGGGAGTCCCACTTAATCATCGGGTGAGAGGTCGCTCACCGGCGTGTGCGCAGTTTAAATGTTTTATAGTTATAGTATTAGTATCTCTATTTTAGTCCTAAATTCACTCTATTTTACATTTTATTTTATGGTCTTGCTTAGTTTCAAAGGGAGGTGTATTCCCCTATAGGGTGGTGTGTTTACCCTATTACAGTATTTTGAGTTTTGGAGTATCATAGGGAGGTGTATTTTCCCTATTACAGTCTTCGGTGAGTTTTTGGGAGGTGTTTTCCCCTATAGGGAGGTGTTTTCCCCTATTACAGTGTTCAGAGTTTCATAGGGAGGTGAGTTCCCCTATTACAATGTTCTATGTGTCTAAGGGAGGTGTGATTCCCCTATTACGTTGTTTTGAGTTTTGGAGTATCATAGGGAGGTGTATTTTCCCTATTACAATGTTCGGTGAGTCTTTGGGAGGTGTTTTCCCCTATAGGGAGTTGTTTTCCCCTATTACAGTGTTCAGAGTTTCATAGGGAGGTGAGTTCCCCTATTACAGTGTTCGGTGAGTCTTTGGGAGGTGTTTTCCCCTATAGGGAGGTGTTTTCCCCTATTACGTTGTTTTAGTTTCTAAGGGAGGTGTATTCCCCTATTGGGTGGTGTGTTTACCCTATTACTGTTAGTTTGTTGGTGGTGAGTACCCATCTTATTAGTTTCCCTAGGGAGGGGGATGGGGCTCATTCATTCTTTTGCTAAAGATATTTTCTTGTGAGTATTTTCTGATTTGATGCCGCTCGTAGGCTTTAATACTGTGAAATCTCCATCGGGGTTGCATTGGTGGCAAAGCAACAAGCTGCAGGAGGACACGAACATTTTAACTTTGTTTTAATCTTCACTTGAGTTCTGGGACTGCGAGGACCAGGGCGCCGTGCGAAGAGTTTACCGGACGCACCTGGGTCCTCTTCCTGACTCCTCCTCTCTTTCACTATTTAAATCATACCCACTCTCGCGTTAGCGGGACGCGTGCGGGGCTAAGTCCGGGGCGAAGCCCGGGCCATGGGCGGGCCCGTTTAAGCCCGTTCAAGCACGGTTAAGACCGGACCGGGCTTAGTCTCTTGGATTTGTATTTTGGTGTCTAATCTTGGAATAAGGCCACAATTACTATGGATACCCGAGGTAAATGTACAAGAGCACAACCGTTTGTAGCCGGCACTTTGGACAGTTTTATTATAAGGGCGAATTCTGTTGTAGAAGGTGAATTGAATATGTTAGTAAGGCGCCTATCTGATGGGATTAATAGTACTAGGAGGTCTTCGCTGGGCTTACTTGCTTCTGTTAGATCCCCATCGAACTTGGATGATTCACATACAGCACTCCTGGATTCTATCGATCAAACAATTGAATCAGTCATACATGACCTCAGGACCAGTACTTCCTCAGGCAGAGACAAACTCCAATCTATTCCGGAGTGTATACCCCCTCTTAGGCTCGAAGTATCATCTGATTTAAATTTTAGCAATACTCATGTGACACACCAGGGAGCAGTCCCTAAAAGAAAACGTGAGGGGAATTTGAAACAAGGGAAAAACCAAGACTGGACCGCTCTCATAGCAGTACCGTTAATACGACGTCAAACACCCCAATTAGGCTAGCTACAAATAACAGGGTGACATCCACTATACCTTCGGTGACAACCCTCCCCCATTCTGAATCCCTCGTATCTCCTGAAGACAGGGACGATGGTCCCGATCAGGGGAATGTCTGCTTTAATGATACCTTAAATAACATTCTTAAGGGATTTTTCACCCCAATGATGGCTAGGTTCGATGCTATTGAGGCAAGGCTTAAAGAAATTGAAAGGGTAATTCTAGACACAGCCAACTTACGTGGGAGTGGAGGTATAATCTCTAGTGTATCTGTGAACAATTTGAGAGATCCCCAACCCTCTTCCCTTCCCACATCTGTAGCCTCGAAAACCCCTTCCCGGACGGAATCTATTCTATCTGGTGCATCACCTTCCACATTCAATTCCCTCCCTTCCTCCATTGCCATTCCTTTACCTGCCCAAACTCAACCACCTACTATAACTAGAACTCCCTCTCGAGTTTCTAAATCAAACCACATAGATGAACCTGGAACTTCTAGAGATCTTGGTAATTGCACTTGTGAAGAGGTGCCTAGTCTAAGCTGGAAAAATGTGATAAACCTTCCTCCTGAAGCATCGCCCTATGTTTTTGTTCTAACTGGCGTCCCAGAACTTACTAACCCCGAACTAGAGACTTATGCTTCTCTTAAAAAATAAAGTGACTAGCTGGCTCAACACACACAGACCTCTCCCTCCTAATGTAACTTCTGAGGTTCTAATGGTGAGGAGGGTTTCTTGGTTGGGAATTACTACAAAGAAAATCAAGGGTGATTGCATTACGGTGAATTTTAGAAATCCCCAGATTGTTTCTTATATTTTTAATTGGTATGGTAATACTGGAGTTACTACTATTAAACCCTTACCATTGTCCTTCTTTTATCCGCCAACTACTACTTTTTCCCACCCTGAGATTGACGGAAACTGGACTAGGGTTGGACCCTCTCCTCTTAGAGGAAGACAGAGGCACATTCGTTTTGATGTGCCTACACGAGGCAATTACTTATGCAATAACAGATATGCTTGTCTTGAAGAGGTTGACTGACTAAGTCCAGAGGTTGTTATTCCCAATTCCCCTACTGTTTCGATGACGCCTTCTAAGCAACATTGTATCTCCACTCCCTCGTGTGTTACCTCTCCAACTGTTTCCTTGATTCCATACGAACCCTCCACGTGTAAAAAACCAGATCTTATTCTAGTTTCACTACCCACGCATAAAATTCTTTCGTGGAATATAGCCGGCCTAGCTAGCAAACTTGATTGCCCTTTGTGGGGCTCTTTTATAGATTCCTATCACATATGTTGTTTCCAAGAGACATGGGCGAGGCAAGAATGTCTTCGACTGGGCTTTGCATCTTTTTCTATTCCGGCTGTGTGAGGGGGTAGAGGCCGCCCTTCTGGCGGCCTATCCATCTGGGTTGCCACTCACTTGGGCTGTAGTGCTAAGACCCTGGAAACTGGGTCCGAGGATGTCCTTTGCTTGTTATTAGATTGGTCACAAGGCACAAAGTTGGCAGTGATTAATGTGTATTCCAGGCCCATGAATGTGTGTGCGGAATCTGGGGTGATTGATGTTGTATCTAATGTTCTAGCCAAGATCCCTGAGGGTACAATGTTCATTCTAGCTGGTGATTTAAATTGTCATTTTGAACCACTCCAGGGGCTGGTGGACCAAGCAAATCATGAGGAGGATGAAATATGGCATATTCCAAAGGTTGTGGGCCCAATGGCTCGGGCTTGGGCCCCTTTGGCCCTCCAAATCACCTCTTTGGTGATGACCCATTCTATTATGGCTTGTAATGGCCGAAAATTCGGATAATCTCTCTAGGCCTACGTTTAATAAACCTGGGCGGGAGGCCAGACTTGATTATATTTTTGTCCAATGCAAGGAGTGGCACAGAGTTGTTGATTTTAAGGTCCTCTCTAGGGGTGAGAGTGACCACAATCCATTGGTCCTGGAAGCATCTTTAGCGGGTGTGTGTCCTGTTGACTTATGCTCAGTACCTAAATCTCTAACACTGAGCAAAGCTACCCTGACAAACAATAAACGCAGAATCAAATGGGCGAAATTGGCTGCTAATCAAGGTGGACTCTCCCAAATCTATGCGAGGGTTGGTTGTGCACTGGATGATGTAATAGAAATTATGGACCAGTCTCACTCCCCTGATTTTTATTGTCGAAAATTGGCTGATGTCAACAAAGAACTATTTTCCACCTTAGCTGATACATTTAATCCACCTGCCCGCTGTACCAAAAGGATCTGTAGAGGGCCTAAATGGTATAATAGGGCTTGTAGATCGGCTAAAGTGGATTTGCTGGATGCAATAAAAAAGAGAGCCAACAGGAAGCATATACAACAAAAGAGACGTATCTATAAGATTTTAATTTACCATGCCAAACTTGAGTGGGCCTCAGAAACTTGGGACAAATTAACATCTGCACTTCAATGTAGAGACTCACGGAGATTTTGGTTGATTGTCTCTGCAGGTGCAACCGAATCCGTTCCAGCTGTGAACCCTAATATTGCTTCCGAAGTCTGGGAAGAACATTTTAGGGCTCTATATAGGGGGTTTTTTTCCCCACCCCTTCCTATTCAGCTTACTGATGTCCATGTTTATTTTACCCTGAGTGAGGTTCAACTCGCCATATCAATGCTCCCTCCGGGAAAAGCTCCCGGTTTGGACGGGGTTCCGGGCGACCTGTATAAACACGAACCAAGAGTCTGGGCACCATACCTTACTGCATTATTCAATGCTATTCTTGGGGGTATGCCAGTTCCCCATACTTGGCTTGGCGCTGAAGTCGTCCCTATTTTTAAAAAAGGGTCCCGTCTACTCCCTGGCAACTACAGGCCTATCAGTCTGATAGATGTTGCCCAAAAACTCTTTTCAAGGCTGATCCTAAATCATCTTTTGGACTGGATGGAGGAGTTTGAGATCCTGAGTCCCTATCAGGCAGGATTTAGAAAGAGCGTTTCAACAACTGATCAGATTTTTAGATTATGTATGCTCTTTTGGAAGACAGTTGGGGTGGAGGGGGGCTCGCTCTATACTGTCTTCGTTGATTTACGTGCGGCTTTTGATTTGGTTCCACGCACGAAACTTTGGGCAGTGCTGCGGGATTTGGGTCTTCCAGCATCCCTTTTGCAGATTATAGTGCGTCTCCACACTAATAATTTTGCAAGGGTCAGATGTGGGAGTGACGGAGGTTTATCAGCTAGTTTCCCCGTCGAAAGGGGGGTAAGGCAGGGTTGTGTTTTGGCACCAACCCTGTTTTGCCTCTATGTAAATGGACTCATCTCCCATCTGAATGAAGTACCAAATCGAGATGCCCCACGACTCGCTGGCATAGGTATCTCAGCTATTATGTTCGCCGATGATACCTTGCTACTCGCCAAGACTCCTATGGGTGTCCAGCGCGTTCTGGATGGCTTTGTCTCTTTCTGTACTGATCGGGGGCTAGAGATTAACACGGCCAAATCTAAATTCATGATCTTTAAACCTCCCAGGTCATCCCGTCCTAATCCTGTTATCCATGGTATCAGCTTAGAAAGAGTTCATACGTTTGAGTATCTTGGATTGACCCTGAATGAAAAGATGTCATGGTCCCACCATCAAATAAAATCAAATATAAAGTTAACCCAAAAGGTGGGGGGTATTTTGAATTTATGGAAAAGATCCATGACACATCCTATTGGTGCGCCATTAGAAATTTATAAATTGCAGGCCCGTGGGGCAGTAATATACGGTGGTGAACTGTGGGGGAACAATTGTGTCTCTGATCTTGTTGTAACGGAAAACAAGTTCCTTCGGAACTTGTCCGCTCTCCCACCGAGCACTCCCCTTTTACCACTTAGGCTTGATATGGGTCTAAGATCAATAAAGGAAGAACTTGGTGTGAAGCCCTTAACTTTCTGGAGGCGACTCTGGACGACACCCGAACTCCTGAGCTATCGTTGTGAATTCATGGAGCTATACCAACACGCAGCCCTACGCAAAATCCCTTGGCTCAAGTACATAAAGGATGAGTTATCGGTGCTGGGCCTACTGCCTCTATGGACAAATCCTCAAGAGGCATGTAGTACTATAACCCGTAAAAACTTGGTCGCCTTGTACTATGAGCGCAATTTAACCATGTCCGTAACATCTACTAAACTGGGGCCTATGTCTTCCACCTTCTTGACAGTGAAGGACTATTACAAGCTGGAGACAGTCTTGGACGACATAAACCCCATCGGTCTTAGGAAATTATTCCTCCAATGGAGACACAACGTACTACCTATTAGAGCCCTTACCAGTAGCTGGCACCCACCCAATCCCAAAAATTGTCCAGCTTGTATAAATGAGCTCGAAAATGATATTCAATTAATGTTTTTTTGTTCATCTTATTTGAAACCCAGGAAAAAGTGGATTCTTCCCATCTGCAGAAATTGGGGTTTTAGGAATCACGTGGATGCTTATCGTTTGCTGAAATCTGACCTATCCCCTCCTACTGTATTTGCTGTTAGCAAGTATTTAGCAGCTGTATGGAACATTAGAAGAGCTTCTTTGACGATTTGAAATCATAACTGTAATGTAAGAAGCTCTTGTTATATATCTGTGCAGATGATGTAACCCTTTTTCATTCTGGGCGTTGTTTATTGTGTATATTTGTTGTATATGTTTTGTTTCTCTTTTATGACTTTATAAAGTCGAAATAAAGATTTAAACGATTTGATTGCCTTATGTATATTCAATTGCTTGATGTATTTTCTTATTAATTCTTTCAGGATGTTTATTCTTGTCTATGCAAGCTAAGTTGTTTTGTGTTATCCTGACTTAATATATTTATATCTTTTTGCTTAGTTTTCCTAAGGAAGGGAGATGTGCTATAACCTTTAGTTAGTTGGTGCATCTTCCTGATTACTGTTCTGTCCCTTGCTGCTCAGCCATGAGTGATGTCACTTGGAATGTTGAGTGTGTGGGACTGGAGGAGTTGGCAGTTGGATGAGATGGGCTGAGCAGCAGGGAGGCTGCTCCTGGTGGGGCTTTACAGGAGATCTACATGGGCTTTATATGAGCTTTACATGGACTTTGTGACTAACCAATAAACCTACAACTTGTTCTACGGACCTGTCTACGAGACAATCTTCATTATTACATACACAAATTCACACAATCATATTAAAAACTAAAGAAAGTGTAAAATGTGTACCACCCAGGGACAACCAAATCCCATCACACATTTTGAATGACGGTTCCTTCAAACGCACAGAGGGTGATAGTGCTACGGAGCCACGATAATGGTTGAAAGTGCTATCCGAATGGAAATGACATAACAATGTAAAACACAATCTTTGTTGCCAGCTTGTCCTCTGCTTTTCGGTGTTTGTTGTTTTATCGGTCCTGGTGTCTGCAACAGTTGTTAGATTCTGACATGAGCTGTGCTTTGGCAAGCGCGACGAAATAATGAGGGTGACTGCAGACTGTACGGATTAGACAAGTTTACATTTACCGCTAAATGCCCCTTACTTCTGCCAGTTTCTTCTTGGCGATGGCGCCAGCCCCAACCCCACGTCGATGCATATTTCAGAGCACTCAGCCTTCAGCAGCTCAAGCAGGAAGTAAACTGCAATGTAAATCAAGGCGACGTAAGCAGACCGCGACATGCATGCGACGTCAGAAGAGAGACAGAGCCAATCAGAGAGTGCGGCTGAGGACTGTGCCATGGCATTAGAAAATGAATATTTTGAAAGATTGGACACGCCCACGAATAATTTTATTTAGGAGGAATAAGAGATCACGACGATGGAACGACTGCCCGCTTTATTGTAAACTTAGTTGGTACCTTAACGGAGAAGGCACTTTTTGTGTTCATACATGGTCAACCAGTTTAGAAAGTATTATTATTTATCGATTATTATTAGGGAGGAAGTGTGTTTTTAACGGGCGTTGGCGAATTTGAGACTTCCTTACAGATTACTCGAGCCATTCTCGCAATAGTCTGCAGAAAGGGAAAATGTTCGCCTTACTGGAATCACACCACGCACATTAAAGTTGTCAGCAGAGCCGAGGCAGCGGTCTTGCTTTCCCCCACGAACCAAAGCGCTAGCCGAGCCATCAAAAAATGTAAATCGGCCAACATGCGTCAGGACAAACTATAATAATAATCTCTAAAAATTGAACACATTTTTTTTGACGCGAGCCTTTCAATTGCGTACATGATTAAATTGAGTGAATAATGTTTTTTAACATGAAACATTCGAGAATACCTGTATACTTTGAAACCGTTACCACGAGTTACCCAGACATGGCAGTTTGTCATATTTTCTGTTTACAAGGCTCATACTGTTACTAATGTGAAGCAATATTATTGTATATTACCATTACCCATGTGCAAGTGAGGTTTTGTGTAGCTCAGACCCTGAACTGAATTATTTGAAGG
This sequence comes from Triturus cristatus, assembly GCF_964204655.1. NCBI lineage: Eukaryota > Metazoa > Chordata > Amphibia > Caudata > Salamandridae > Triturus > Triturus cristatus. The sequence continues at coordinate 66,034,921 of NC_140579.1, read as the reverse complement.
TGCTGTCAAATTGGTTGTTAAGGAAAATACATAAAGTGAATTAAAGCAATGTGCCAGGATCACACAATTTGGTCAAGTAGGTAAACTGGGATTTGAGATCAGGTTTAAAATCGTGCAATTCAGCCAATGTAGGTTTACATCCTTCTTTCTTCCGTTTAGCACCAATGGTCAATGCTCTGTTTTCAGTTATTTCACAAATCAGATTTAGTACATTGACCTCTATAATAATAATCGGGTTTTCTAAGAACACCGGGATTGCTAATTATTTAATTGTGCCATTTAGGTGTTTAGCCTTACTTGAAACATTTTTTTAGTTAAGTCAGGTGAACCAACAGTAACATTAATATATAAATACCATCCCCGTCTTCCTTTACACTTTTTTAGGTTTCGGCCTGACGAAAGCAGCGCATGCGCTGCCTCGTCATATGAGGCTTGTTGGAATCGGTACGATTCCAGAAGCTCGCTTTCTGCTCCGCCCGTGTTTTGCATTGGTGCGCGTCATTTTGCATCACCAATTATGCAAAACCGGGTGTTCTGATTGTCCAGGAGGGTTTTTAGTCTCTCCTGGTTACCACCCTGTCCCCTTTTGGCTCTGCCCACCGGGATTGCATCTTTTACTGGCGGAGGGAGACAGTGTCTCCTAATTAGCCTTCAGGCACTTTGTATCATTCGGCTTTGTCAAAAGCAGCTGCGTGTTTATTTTTGCATCACACTTTCACTAAAGAGAAAGCGCAATGCAATTATAAACATGCGGCTGCCTTTGACAAAGCTGAGAGCTTGTTACATTTGATCTTAACCAGCGATTTTTGCACAAACTTCCAGATGTTTTTTCCATACTTGCAATTTGCTTAAATATTAAAGTTTTACTTATGGGAGCGCAGGAAGTTAGGAGGGATATTGGCTGGGCGCCAATGACGTTTTGAAAGATTAATGACACATTGCTTTTAAGCATCCCTCCCTCAAAAAGTCTGTGATGCAATTTGCAACAACAAATTAAAAGTCGGAAATGTGTCAGTTTATCGAGAAACACAATTTAAAGAACAGTATCTTTGAGACTGAAAGGTGCGAGCTGTGATTATAATATTGTTTATTGTGGGGTTTGCTTAACCCTATCAGCTTCTAATTTGTTGGAGAGTCATTTATTTAAAAATAAAATTAAAAAAAAGCCCATGGCCGCGTGGAGTGGGCAGAGGAAACGCGGACGTCTCCGGGTCTTCTGGGGTGTTTTGTTTGTAAGGGGACACCTGATATGCCACCCTTGTTATTTTTTGCTTTTATTTTTTCCAGGTCGGTCTCAGGGCATAACAAGGGCCGGAAGGGGGGCGTTAGCAGAACAAACTTAGCCCCCCACCCGCGGGGGCAGCCGTGTCTGGCTGACACGTCCACCCTGGGCCTGTAATTGCGATCCGCAGACAGGAAGCGCCAAGTGGCTTTTCTTTAATGATTTTCCCGAGCACGCGCCAATTAGGGATAAATAACTAAAAACAACAGAAAAATGAACCCTCTCTGAAACCAAGGCTCCCACCAACGGTCAACCCTTTCCTGCCCCACATCAGGGGCTGGGATGGACTTGGCTCCAGGGCTCGGGGGAGGGGGGGTGCTGCGGTGAAATTTGCAACTTTCTCTGAGATGCAAAAAGGTACAGTTGAGACTAATTAACCGACCCCGGACCCTCTGAATCTGCTTCAGTGAACAACTCCCCCGGAAATTGTATGTTTTGATCTCTGTGCCATCTGGACAATGTCCTTGTCACCGATATTTTGTTTTCTTGCAAATGTTCTTTCTTTCTTTCTTTCTTTCTTTCTTTCTTTCTTTCTTTCTTTCTTTCTTTCTTTCTTTCTTTCTTTCTTTCTTTCTTCTCCCTTTCCATCTGTCCTTATAGTTACTCGCTCCATTTTCCTCTATCGATCTTTCCTTTTTTGCTTCCTTGTATATCTGCAAAGCTCCCTCTGTCCAGTTTATTTATTTATTTATTTATTTTTCACATTTATAGAGCGCACTGTTACCCGGGGGTGTCCTGGCGCTAGTTAAGAGAGTGTGCATAAGCAGAGGGTTACTGTGTGAACAGCCAGGTCTTTAAAGCTTTCCTAAAAGACAGGAGGTCCGGTAGTTGTCTGAGGTTTAGTGGTAGCGCATTCCATGCCTTAGCCGCCCCTAGAGAGAAGCTCCTGCCTCCCCAGCGGGCTTTCCTGACTCTGGGGATGACTACCAGACTCTGCTCGGCTGATCTCAGAGGTCTTGTTGGTCTATGCCACTGAAAGAGTTGGGAAATACAGTGGGGGCCTAGACCATGCAAGGCCTTAAAAGTTACGCAAAGTGATTTAAAAATAATTCTTTTGCGAACTGGAAGCCAATGTAGCTTGGCCAGGTCCCGGGAAACCGAGGCGAATTTAGAAGTGCCTGTGATTAGTCGGGCTGCAGCATTCTGCAAAATTTGGAGTTTGTTGAGGAGCCCCTGTTGGGCGTTCAACAGAAGGCTGTTACAATAGTCCAGCCTAGACAACACCAGTCCTGTAACCACGGTCTTCTTGTGCTCATCTGCAAGAAACGGCAAGACTTTCCGAATGGTTTTTAGAACAAAATGAGTTGCTGAGGAAAGTGCATTAATTTGGGGCTTAAAGGACAGAGAGTTGTCCATAAGTACACCCAGGTTTTTGACCTTAGGGAGCGGAGCTGGTGGGGTGCCCATTTCCTCGGGCCACCAACGTGGGGACCAGAAGTTATTGCTGGACCCGAACAGCAAGACTTCGGTTTTAGTAGAATTTAATTTGAGGCAATTATCAGCCATCCAGTTACTAACTTCCCGCATGCAGCCTCTGAATCTATCCGCTGAGCTGTCAGTTTCCCCGGGCAGCAGAGATACCACTATCTGAGTATCATCTGCGTAAGAGGTTAACTTAAAGCCGAAAGATCTGATGACTGGTGCAAGGGTGGAGACGTATATATTAAAAAGGGTGGGACTCAAGGAGGATCCCTGAGGGACTCCGCAGGGCAGCATGAAAGGGTCAGATTCGTAGTCCCCTAGGGCCACTTTCTGTGTCCTGTCCGACAAAAAGGCAAGCAGGAGTTTTAGCGCATTGCCCTGGATCCCAGTGGCCCTGAGCCGGTCCCCAAGTATCTTATGGTGGACCGTATCAAAGGCCGCGGACAAGTCCAACAGGATCAGGGCAGCTTTGCCTCCTGCGTCCATCACTGTTCTCACATCTTCAGTTGCTTTAATCAGGGCAGATTCGGTACTATGCCCTGCCCTGAATCCATGTTGGGAACCGTCCAGGCCCTGGCCTGCCCCTAGAAAAGCGCTTAGCTGAGTGTTTAGGATACCCTCCAGGATTTTCGTCGGAAGGGGTAGCCTGGCTATTGGCCGAAAGTTGTTCAGGTCAGTTACCGCTAAATTAGGCTTCTTCAACAGGGGTAAGATGGAGGCTTGTTTCCAACGTAAGGGAAATTCCCCCTTATCCAGCATGGCATTGAACAGTGGGGTGAGCCCTGCGGCGACGGCCGATGAGGCCAGTTTGGCCACGCTGGCAGGGCACGGGTCATTGGGGGAGCCTGAGTTTGTCCGTAGAAGTCTGCTCACCACCTCTTCCTCCCTAATGGGGGAGAAGTTGAGAAGCTTCGGAAGGTTGATGTCTGCCTCAGGGTTAAATTCAGGAGCGGGGGTATTGACACGCATGTCTAGCGGACGGAAGATAATATCTACCTTTTCTAAAAAGAAATTCGCCAGCTCTTGGCATAATTTGCGGCTAGGAGGTATCTCCACTGGTTTGATGGCCGCCAGGGATGAAACTGTGCGAAATAATTCCTTGGCGGAATTGCTGGCCTCCTTGATACGTTTGGTATAGAAGTCATGTTTTGCCTCTTGGATCGCCAATTTGTACCTTTTTATCTCTAGATAGAGAAGCTTTCTGTCCTCCTCTTTGTAATTTTTTCGCCAGATTCTTTCCTGCTTTTTACACAACATTTTATGGTCCCTGATATGTTCAGAGAACCAGGGCGCAGAGGGGCTGGATCGGGTGGAGTGAAACATTTTTGGAGGGGCAAGGTTGAGGCATGCTGCTTCCAGCCAGTTAGTGTATGAAGTGGCTGCATCTTCCACGTTAGCCATAAGGGGCTGCATGGAGGTTTTGAGCAGATTCTCTAGAGCCTCTCCATCTATGTTTTTCCACCTCCTGATCGTTCTAGGGGGGTTCATGACTTTACTAGGTCTAGAAGGCAGGGCCAGGCTGATTTCAAAGTGCACTACCGCATGGTCCGACCAGGAGACCGGGAGGATAGCCAAGATTTCAAGGTTGGGAAGATTGGAGAAAATCCCATCTAGAGTGTGCCCAGCCCTGTGGGTTGGGCCAATAACCCTTTGGTTGAGCTCAACCCCATGCATCAGATCTACAAGATTCCGCGTATCGGGTTCTGACTCACATTCCAGGTGGAAGTTAAAATCTCCCAGCGCAGTAAATGTTTTAGCGCAAAGTGCTTCTTCTAGCAAGCGACTAAGTGCAGGGAGGAACGGGGCTTTGGGTCCAGGTGGCCTGTAAATAAGGCCGCCCTTGAGAGATTGATGGTTAGAAAGGGTCAGGTTGAAGGTAAGGGCTTCAAAATAGTCGGTGGTACACGACTGGAATGAACCTCTGATAGAATTATGGTAGATAATAGCGAGACCTCCCCCCTTTTTAATTATTTAAGTTATTCCGTCTTGTATGAGAAGTAAATCACAGACCGACACCTCCAGTGCAGGTTCACTGTCCGTACGTTGGATCTTTCGTAGAGTGCTATGGAGGGTTTAAATCTCTTCCGAGATCCACTATTAAGAACCTGACACAGTTTCAAACTTTTATTGGTGCAGAAATTATTTAACTCCCCACAAATATTACAACATTTTTAGGTTTAATGGTCTTGACTCTATATTTATTGATCTGTCTATACATATGTACCTGTCTTGTACATTTATGGCTCTGTCGGAACGTATGTGTATCAGTCTTGCAGATTAACGTTGTGTGTGCGCGTGCCTGTGTGTGTGGTGTAGCTGTAAGTTTAAATATATGTACATCTGCCGGTCTGTGTATATATATATTATCTACTGGCGGTCGCCAGTAGATAGTTATAGTTAGGACCGTGTTTCCATAGGAAATCCGCAACATTCTATTTGGAATAACTTTGGTGCCGGTTGACGAATCCTCGCGAAATTTTCAAAACTAATGGGGCACTCCGCTCCGCTCCTACCCTGAAAGTCTCGGGGTGATTCGACAAGCGGGGGCCGAGAAAAAAGGGCGGTCCCAAAACACGTTTTCCCCATGCAATTTTCCATAGGGACCTTTAGTCGAAGGTACAGCCCGAATGGCTGAACAGAATTACTTGAAATTTGGCAAAGAGGTAGTCCTCAGGTCAGGGATGTGCCTTTTGCATATATGGAGTCAATCTGTTCAGTAGTTCCTGAGAAAATTGCAGTTAAACGTACATCAATATCTATAGCCGCGCACCGTACGCGCACCGTGCACGCACGGAAGCATGCGCGAGCATAATTCTGATTAGTGGTTACTTGACAGTCAACAATCCAATCGGTCGAAATCAGGAAGTGTCGGCTGCCATTTTGTGTGTCTCGCACTGAAAAACAAATGGTGGAGAACGTGAAAAGGGGGCAGGGTAGAGAGTTCCTCACCCCCTAGCCTTGTCAGGGGGTCCCTGAAGGACCCTGAAGGGTGAAAAAAACATTTTATTTTTTTTCAAAAATTCGCGGGGTGCGCGCACGGTGCGCGCACCCCAGCGGCCATTTTGAGTTATAGAGGCAGAAGAGAGTTAAAAACACAAGTGGAGAACGTGAAAAGGGGGTAGGGTAGAGAGTCCCTGACCCCCTAGGCCTTCTCAGGGGGACTATGAAAGACCCGTTAGGTCACACAAAAAAAAAAATTGAAAAATATCACGGGGGCGCGCACCGTGCGCGCACCGTGCGCGCACGGCTGAAAAAAATCATAAAAAAAATAGAATTAAAAATCAAATTTAAGTGTTTAGATGTTAGGTGGCTCTAAAAAGAGCCGTTGTGTTCATTGAGTGTTTTTTGGTACCTACAAGTAAGTACCGATGCAGAGTCTAAAGTTCAAGAGGAAGACTCTGTTGCCTTCATCAGTGAAATGTACACCGTCTCCTCTATAAATGCCTTGCATGTTGTAAAGCAGGTTGTTGTGGTATATAGAACCCATACCATAGTCTCTGAGGAAAGCAGAAACAGATTTATTGACGTGCTTTCTTGCTTTGTCAATCTGCGGACAAAATTGGTTGGACCAGTTCCACTTTTGCCTTTGGCATATATTAGAATATACAAAGGTAGTTTGTGGAAAAAGCGACATCAATTGCACAAAGGTGTCCTTAACAAGCATTTCCAGACCTACCCCAGTTAAAGTGCCTAGGTCATTTCCACCACAGTGCACTATTATGAGGTCAGGGTGTGGGAGATGTAGAAAGGATTTCACCAAAGGCATTAATTGGTGCCACTTTAACCCTCTCTGACCAATCCATTTAATGTCTACATTTGGCAAAGAAAGGTCTGTCACAATACCTCTTTTCTCTGCATATTTTTCACTCCAGAAGACATAGCTATGACCTACAATCCACACTGTGAACATCTTTCAAGGAGATCTGGATGCACTCAGAAGGTGTCTTTCAGTAGAATGGCAATATGAAAAGAAAGATAGTTGTAAAGTGGTGTCTTACATACTTTTTTTTAAATAAAATGAACTCATTGGCTGTTTTAAACCATTATAGACTAAAAACTAGGCTGTATGTTTACATTTTTACTAGCATGTTTTGTATTGGTTCAGAAAAATGTGTTCCCACAGAACATTACTTTGGATTTGCTGTTAGGTTTGAAAAGTCAAGCACTCTTGCTCTTTGGATTTGAAACTTTGTGTGCTGAACTTCTGACCTCTCTGCTCACACCAGTGTTCCATGACCTGTTGCTATGGTAGCAGGCAGAAGTCAAGTTGGGGGTAGGGATCATTTGGAAAGGGTTGAAATTTGCAACCAATAGAAATGTCTGTTTCCATTTGAAAAAATGTGGGAAGCACTGTGATTTGAAGTTAACATGTATATGTGTGAAAAAAGAGAGGGAAAGTTTGCCATTTACTGGTTCTGGTGAGAGGAGAGAGATGTACACCTAAGAGATTCTGGCTCTGATAATCTGCTGTTTGAGTGCCACATTTTTTTCTCAACTAACTACTTTTAAAGGTGAGCTATGGATTTGAGAGGGGATGTATGTGGTGCATTTTGATATAAATAATAGAAATGTGATTCTTCTTTTAAAGTTGTGTTTTACATTTTGTGTTTTGGAAGATATTTAACTGCCTTGAACTTGTAAGATATTATGGATTATGTCTTCACCATAAGTTAAGGTGTACTGGTATCACTCAGGAATACTGTTTTGTGCCTAGAATCACACCATGAGTCTGTGTGCACACAGGAATTGTTGTCAGAGATTTAATTTGTGTTACTCTGGTTCTTTTAGACTTGCATTCGTAGGAAAGGAGCAGCTTGTTTTCTTGAACTGTGATGGTTAGCATTCAGCCCAAATTAATATGTCATAAATGAGAGGCCAATGCTAACACATTTGAAATCAACATTGTAGATTTTCCTTCCACTCCTGCAATGGGTGAGGTAGTTCCTACATGTTCAAAACTCCTATTAACCCTTACCACACATGTACTCTTACATACATCTCTCCAGTGATCAGGCAGTTGTGCAAGCGTCCATGCAGATCTTGCTTGCACCTGACAATACACAGTCTCCAGAAGCACACTCTTAGCACACAGCCAGCTGCTTCTCCTGTACAGTCATGCTTACTATTCAGGACTGTGTGGTGTTTCAGATAGCAGTGAGTAACGCTAATACATTCAACATCACCAAGGCTCATTTCCTTTGCTGTAGTGTAGTCACTCACCCAGGTTACACATGCTTATGGTCTCAAGTAGCTGTTAGGACATGTGGTCTTTTCTGCTTCTCAAAACTATAAGGAAAATGTGTCAGGCTGTTACAGTAATTATCACTTGCAATATCACAGTAGTAAATGTGCTTTCAAATTGCCAATCAAATATAGTTTTCTGCCTAGAATCACACCATGAGTCTGTGTGCACACAGGAATTGTTGTCAGAGATTTAATTCGTGTTACTCTGGTTCTTTTACACCTGCAGTCGTAGGAAAGGGGCAGCTTGTTTTCTTGAACTGTGATGGTTAGCATTCAGCCCAAATTAATATGTCACAAATGAGAGGCCAATGCTAACACATTTGAAATCAACATGGTAGATTTTCCTTCCACTCCTGCAATGGGTGAGGTAGTTCCTACATGTTCAAAACTCCTATTAACCCTTACCACACATGTACTCTTACATACATCTCTCCAGTGATCAGGCAGTTGTGCAAGCGTCCATGCAGATCTCTCTTGCACCTGACAATACACAGTCTCCAGAAGCACACTCTTAGCACACAGCCAGCTGTTTCTCCTGTACAGTCCTGCTTACTATTCAGCACTGTGTGGTGTTTCAGATAGCAGTGAGTAACGCTAACACATTCAACATCACCAAGGCTCATTTCCTTTGCTGTAGTGTAGTCACTCACCCAGGTTACACATGCTTATGGTCTCAAGTAGCTGTTAGGACATGTGGTCTTTTCTGCTTCTCAAAACTATAAGGAAAATGTGTCAGGCTGTTACAGTAATTATCACTTGCAATATCACAGTAGTAAATGTGCTTTCAAATTGCCAATCAAATATCGTTTTCTGCCTAGAATCACACCATGAGTCTGTGTGCACACAGGAATTGTTGTCAGAGATTTAATTTGTGTTACTCTGGTCCTTTTAGACTTGCATTCGTAGGAAAGGGGCAGCTTGTTTTCTTGAACTGTGATGATTAGCATTCAGCCCAAATTAATATGTCACAAATGAGAGGCCAATGCTAACACATTTGAAATCAACATGGTAGATTTTCCTTCCACTCCTGCAATGGGTGAGGTATTTCCTACATGTTCAAAATTCCTATTAACCCTTACCACACATGTACTCTTACATACATCTCTCCAGTGTTCATGCAGTTGTGCAAGCGTCCATGCAGATCTCTCTTGCACCTGACAATACACAGTCTCCAGAAGCACACTCTTAGCACACAGCCAGCTGCTTCTCCTGTACAGTCATGCTTACTATTCAGGACTGTGTGGTGTTTCAGATAGCAGTGAGTAACGCTAATACATTCAACATCACCAAGGCTCATTTCCTTTGCTGTAGTGTAGTCACTCACCCAGGTTACACATGCTTATGGTCTCAAGTAGCTGTTAGGACATGTGGTCTTTTCTGCTTCTCAAAACTATAAGGAAAATGTGTCAGGCTGTTACAGTAATTATCACTTGCAATATCACAGTAGTAAATGTGCTTTCAAATTGCCAATCAAATATCGTTTTCTGCCTAGAATCACACCATGAGTCTGTGTGCACACAGGAATTGTTGTCAGAGATTTAATTCGTGTTACTCTGGTTCTTTTTCACCTGCAGTCGTAGGAAAGGGGCAGCTTGTTTTCTTGAACTGTGATGGTTAGCATTCAGCCCAAATTAATATGTCACAAATGAGAGGCCAATGCTAACACATTTGAAATCAACATGGTAGATTTTCCTTCCACTCCTGCAATGGGTGAGGTAGTTCCTACATGTTCAAAACTCCTATTAACCCTTACCACACATGTACTCTTACATACATCTCTCCAGTGTTTATGCAGTTGTGCAAGCGTCCATGCAGATCTCTCTTGCACCTGACAATACACAGTCTCCAGAAGCACACTCTTAGCAGAGAGCCAGCTGCTTCTCCTGTACAGTCATGCTTACTATTCAGCACTGTGTGGTGTTTCAGATAGCAGTGAGTAACGCTAAAACATTCAACATCACCAAGGCTCATTTCCTTTGCTGTAGTGTAGTCACTCACTCAGGTTACACATGCTTATGGTCTCAAGTAGCTGTTAGGACATGTGGTCTTTTCTGCTTCTCAAAACTATAAGGAAAATGTGTCAGGCTGTTACAGCAATTATCACTTGCAATATCACAGTAGTAAATGTGCTTTCAAATTGCCAATCAAATATCGTTTTCTGCCTAGAATCACACCATGAGTCTGTGTGCACACAGGAATTGTTGTCAGAGATTTAATTTGTGTTACTCTGGTTCTTTTAGACTTGCATTCGTAGGAAAGGGGCAGCTTGTTTTCTTGAACTGTGATGGTTAGCATTCAGCCCAAATTAATGTGTCACAAATGAGAGGCCAATGCTAACACATTTGAAATCAACATGGTAGATTTTCCTTCCACTCCTGCAATGGGTGAGGTATTTCCTACATGTTCAAAACTCCTATTAACCCTTACCACACATGTACTCTTACATACATCTCTCCAGTGTTTATGCAGTTGTGCAAGCGTCCATGCAGATCTCTCTTGCACCTGACAATACACAGTCGCCAGAAGCACACTCTTAGCACACAGCCAGCTGCTTCTCCTGTACAGTCATGCTTACTATTCAGGACTGTGTGGTGTTTCAGATAGCAGTGAGTAACGCTAATACATTCAACATCACCAAGGCTCATTTCCTTTGCTGTAGTGTAGTCACTCACCCAGGTTACAAATGCTTATGGTCTCAAGTAGCTGTTAGGACATGTGGTCTTTTCTGCTTCTCCAAACTATAAGGAAAATGTGTCAGGCTGTAACAGTAATTATCACTTGCAAAACCACAGTAGTAAATGTGCTTTCAAATTGCCAATCAAATATCGTTTTCTGCTTAGAATCACACCATGAGTCTGTTTGCACATAGGAATTGTTGTCAGAGATTTAATTTGTGTTGGTCTGCTTCTGTAAGAGTTGCATTCGTAGGAAAGGGGCAGTTAATATGATAGGATTTGAAAAGCTCAAAAAAAATATAGTAATATATTTAAATTACATAATGGTATTTTTTTTAGTTTCTTTCAGGTATTGCTGAACAACACTGAAATAAATTAAACATGCCTATAAAATCAAGAAAGAGAAAAGAACAGCAAAAACATCTATATTTGAAGACAACTGGACAACCCAAATTAGTTGAACCTCATGTTGGAAAAAAGAAAAAGTCTTCTGGTAAGCAGACTAAGGATTTAAAAAAAAAATATCTTCAAACAAAGAAAAAATATAAAAAATGTATCCACTGCAATAGTGTTTCAAGTAGAAAACAACCAGACAATAGTAAAAAAATACTAAATGCTAATGTACAATCAGAAGCAATAAAGAGTGACTTAAAAAGAAAAACAGAATTCAAAAACATTCGTAGAAAAATGTTTCAGAGAAGAGTGATGTCCAATTTGCTAAAGGATGTGAAAAAATATAAGAAGAAAGCGAACTTTTATAAGAGAAAGAAACATATTGAATCAATTGTTGCTAAGGCTTTGGAATTAAAAAGAAAACTATTCATTTTAATTTTGAACAGGATCCGTACATTAGATAAAATGGTCAATGTAATGAAGTCACAAAGCAAAAGGAAAAGAGTTGTGAAAAAAAATAACTTTTGTAAAGTGTTCTTAGGAAAATGGATGTATAGTTCAAGTACTGAACCATTTTTTAATGAAGAGAGTTATCTTCAAAGTAATAGTTTGCTGCATGCAGTTGACACCAGAGGTCGTGCATATGAAGTTAAAAATGGTTGTGTAATGGAAAAGGAGAAAATGGTTCCAAGAAATGAGGAAGAAGTGTTAGCTGATGAGCTTATGGGGAGACGTCCTAAAGCCCCAGTGTACACTTGGAATTGTAGTAGTATTTGTACTGTACGACAAGAATCTATTGATAAATTACGAGAGAATATACTAAAAAAAAGTGTTAAACAGAAGATTAAGTTGCTTCAAAGACTAGATCCATGCAGAGTGAGAGAGAATACTGGTTTGCAAGGACATTCTCTGGCTTGTCTTTCTAGGAAAGTTTGTCAAAGTGTTTTTCACCATTTTAGGATGCTGGCAGTACATCATACTGAAATGAGAAAGTTTGTGAGAAGATTGTATTTTGCTGAAAGTCCAGCACTAAAGTTAAATGAGCTGAATAGGGCTCTGTTCCGTTGATCTGTATCAGATGTAGAGAAGGTTACTGATGAAATTCAGTTTTGTTACTTTGGTCCAGAACCAGAAAGTGCAGGAAATGACACAGTTATTGAAGAAAATGTGGAAGAGAATGTAGAACCCACTGCTAGTAAAAATTTTGAAGATCAAATGACAAAATTTACTATCATTTCTAATGAAAGACCAAATATTACTTGTATTTGTTGCCGAAGAACCCATTATATAAGTCAAACAAGGAATGTTGATCTATATGAAAAAAGTGAAAAAGAAAATAATTATGAGTGGAAGGATTTTGCTACATATTTGTTTCTGTAAAATTGTTTTGATTTGGGTGAAGATCAGCGTATTTGTAAATATTGTTTTAACAAGTTAGAAGAAAATAAAATGCCAGCTAGAGCTGTACATAATAATTTAGAATTGGTCGATATTCCTGCAGAACTTAGTGATTTAAATACATATGAGTCTATACTCATTCAATGTGTCCATCCGTTTCAGACTATAGTTCGTATGGAGCCCAAAACTGGTAAATTACCTCCTCCAGATTTACAAAGAGGTTTAAAAGGAAGAGTTGTCTATTTGCCGTTAGATTTGAAAAAAAATATTGAAACAATTGATGCAGATAGTTTGGAAACTGAACCATTAGTTATTCTGGTTAATGGTGTACCTACAAAGAATAAGAAAATTTGGCAGGAGCTAGTAGATGTACGAAAAGTACAAAGAGCAAATTTATATTTGAAAAGAAACAATAAATGGGTATGAATCAATTTATATGGATGAAGATGAAGAAGTTTTACTAGCAGACACAGGAATACCAACTGGGCAAATTGAAAAAGTGGACAAGTCAACAGAAGAAGAAGAAATTTATGAACATTTCAGCATACATCCTCTTCATTCTAAAGAAGTTATGGCAAACACTATTGATCTGTTTCAGATGAAAAAAGCAAAAGGAACTCCAGTGAGTGTATGGGAGGAGAGTTTGGAAGCTCGATGTTTTCCCCAGCTGTTTCCTACAGGAAAAAGTGGACGATATGATGAACGTCCAGTACAGATTCCTGCTTCTGAGTATCGGACTACAAGATTATATGCAGAAGATCCAAGATTTCGTCAAAGTATTCCTTATTTGTTCCATCTTTTATTTGAAAGTGACTTGTCTTATGCAGTAAATCACATTTTAAAAAGTGGAGTACATCTACATAATGTGTCTGCAAAGGATTTTATGAACAAAGTGAAACAGCGAGATGATCATTTGGAATCACAATTGATGAATCTGATGGCTTGTCAGCATGGAACTAATGAATATTGGTACCGACGCCATGGAGAATTGAAATGTATGTTACGGAATTTAGAAACTCCTACATGGTTCCTTACCCTAAGCTGTGCTGAGTACGCTTGGGATGATTTACTGGATTTTCTTCGAGAGGCAAATTCAAATATTGAAAACATCCAATACAAGACAGCAGGAGAATTGTGCTCATTGGATCCGGTTAATGTTTGCAGATATTTCAATCATAGATTTGAGGCTATGATGTCCTTCATCTGCAATAAAAAAAATGCACCTCTTGGAGAAGTTGTGGATTTCTTTTGGAGAAAAGAGTACCGAGCAAGAGGTGCTCCTCATATTCATATGCTGTTGTGGATCAAGGATGCCCCAAAATTTGGAACAGATTCTGATGATGCAGTTTTAAGTTTCATTGAAGAATATGCAACATGTGCTATACCTAAAAGCACAGAAAAGTCATCGGTGTGGAAAATACTGTCGGCGAAAGTACAAGAGTAAAGATAAATTCTACACAAAATGTCGATTTAGATTTCCACGACCTGTTCTTTCAAAAGGAAGAGTAAACAGTTTTATGTCAGCTGTGCGACATACTATTACAAGAAAATCTCCAAAAAATACTTACAACCTAAGAAGAAAAGAAGAGTCAAAATTTATAAATGACTACAACCCAGTCATTTTATCCATGTGGAATGCTAACATGGATATTCAGTATGTAGCTGACAATTCTATTGCTGTTGCTCGGTATGTCACATCTTACATCACTAAATCTGAGAAAACGGAATTGAAAGAAATGTGGGAAGAGATTTCTCACGAGAAGACTGTCAGTAAGAAGCTATACAGTTTCAGTTTAAAGATGTTATCGCATCGAGAAATTGGATCATACGAATGCTCAGATAGATTATCATCTGCAAGTCTTTACTCCAAATCCAGAAGAATAATTTGGGTAAGTTTAGGCCTTGCAGGAATACGAAATCGGGTACTGAAATCTGTTCTAGAAATTGAATATTTAGCAGAGAACGAACCGGAAAGTACAGACATTTTTAAATCAAATATGTTGGACACATATTACCCAAAAAGAAGTCATCATCTTGAGAACGTGTCTCTATGAAGTGCTGCAGAACTACATTTTTACACGGAATGCCACAGAAGACATCAACAATGGAAAATATAAAGTCATTGGTGAGGAAGGATGTTTGGTGAAACAAACAAAAGGAAGTTTGATTAATCACAGGAAGCTGAGTTGCGACACTACTGAAAAAAAAGAATTTTACTACTTAGCACTTTTACAGATGTTTAAACCATGGCGTTCAGAGGATGAATTACTTGGAGATTTTCACAGCTATGAAGATTCCTTTAATGCATGTAAAGATGGCATAGAATGCAGTACTTTCACAAATTATGTACAAATGTTAAATGAAGAAATTGAACAGGAAGCTACAATTGCAGCTGAAGTAGCTAGAGACAGTTCTCAAGACAGTCAAAGTTCTGGAACGCTCCGTCAAGATCCCCTAGGACAACCAATCGTAGAAAATGAAGCTGCAATAGCCATGACTGAAGTGGAAACAGCTATGAATCAAGCTCAGGAAGGTTTAATAGACTTACCAAATTTGGAACAACAACTGAATGAAGAACAACAACAAATTTATGAAGAAGTCACAAAACAAATTGATCGTGGATTACTACATGAAAATAAAGAGTGCTCATGCACATCATTTGAACCAATCAGAATGTAAGTTAGTGGACAAGCTGGAACTGGAAAAAGTTTCTTAATTAAAGTAATTAGAAGCTACCTACAGAAAAAAACGGATTCAACTTTGTCTTGTGTTGTTACTGCTCGAACTGGGTTAGCAGCATATAACATAAAAGGAATTACCTTACATCGTTTGCTAATGTTACCAGTGGAGCATGAGAACAAAATAGAATATCACAAGCTAACAGGAGAAGCATGTTTTGAAGTTTCAAGAGTGTTGAAGAAAATGCAAGTTCTCATTATTGATGAGGTAAGCATGGTATCAAACTTAATGCTTGCCTTTGTGCATTTAAGAATGCAGCAAATTCTAAAGAGAGACTATGACGTGTTATTTGGTGGAAAACATGTTATAGTTTTTGGGGATCTACTCCAGCTCACTCCAGTTAAAGGACAACCAGTATTTAATACTGTTACACATGAAGACACGAAAAAGTCATTAGGAAGTATAGGTAATGTGAATATTTGGTCATTCTTTAAGTACAAAGAACTCATTACCAATATGCGGCAAGCAAATGATGAAGATTATGCAAGTATTCTGAAAGATATCAGAATTGGACTACTCACAGAAAATGGCAGAAAAGCTTTACAGAGTCGATTGCTATGTAATTTGTTTCCAACAGAACAAATAGTTCCAGAGAAAATATACAAGAAAATTGCAGGAAAAAGTACTGTAATCTGCTTAATCCCAACACTACATGAATGCGCTATATTCAATGAAGAACTTTTGAAATTGGAAAATGAAGAGATTATGAAAATGGAAGCAGTGGACAAAATACAGCATGAAGGAATAACTATTACATTGACAGGCAAATTGAAAAATAAATTGGATTCTCTAGAGAATTTTTTTTCGAAAACAGCTGGTTTAGAAAAGAATCTTTATGTATGTATGAACTGTCGAGCATTTTTAAGACGTAATTTGGATGTAGAAAAAGGTTTAGTGAATGGAGCTATGGGTAAAGTTGTGGGTTTTGTGAAATACCAGAAAAAAGATGGAATTGAATTTTTTAAAATAAAATTTGATCAGATTGAAGAGGTTAAAGACATTAGTCGTTGTTCAGTTCATTTTTTGCTTGTGAAAGACTTATATGTACGTAGGAAGCAGTTTCCGTTTTCTCTAGCATATGCTGTAACTATTCACAAATCTCAAGGATTAACTGTAGATAGTGCTTTTGTAAACATTGGATCTAGTGTGTTCAAAGAAGGTATGGCATATGTTGCTTTGTCACGAGTGAAAACATTATCTGGTTTATTCATGATAGACTTTGATGACTCGAAAGTTAGTGCTGATGCAAATTGTGTAAAGGAGTATAATAGATTAAGAAGAACCTATGCTCCTCATTTAGATCAGTATCCTGTGTTTGAAAAACGTGTTGTTTCTCGGAAAAGGAGAATTGAGAATATCTGTAATGAGGATGTACAGAAGAGAAAACAAAAGGAGAGTGATGTGATTGCAAGCAAAAAGAAAAAGGACAATGTTGAAGAGGTTGTTGGTTGTCATTTTGAAAATAGCTCTGGTGTCAACTGCTACGCTAATGTAGTGCTGAATGTTGTTTTTTATCTTGAAAGTTTGCAAGAGCAGATAATACTAAATCATGAAAAAAGATTTTGTTCTCTGCTGAGTTTCCTTTATGAGACCTTGAGTAATGATAAAACTAAAATAGAAACTGCTTCTGATGTTAGAAATCTTTTAGATGTATGTTCTGGATGTACACAGTTTACACAAAATGTCCAGCAAGATGCACAGGAATTCTTAATGTATATGCTTATGGTACTGGAAGATGAAGGGGTAGAAATAGAAAATATGTTTGGTCTGTCTTATAAATGGGAACATTGTTGTGAAAACTGTTTGAACACATGCAGCTCTAATGTTGATTCTGAAAGGTTCATATATTTAACATTACCAGAGAGTAAATCAGTGACTTTTAGTAAATTAGTTAAAGATGCAAATCACAACATGGAATGTTCTCAATGTAAATCAGACATGTTATCAACGTTATTTTTAAAGAAATATGGACAGTATATAATTTTAATGATGCAACGTTGTAGAGCTGATGGAACAAAATTGGACACTTTAATAAAGAAGTTTACAGGAAATCAATTATCAATATCAGGAAAGACTTTTGTTGCAGTTGCAATAATTTCCCATGATGGACCTTCTATAACTTCTGGTCATTACACAGTTTGTCTAAAATGTGAAAAAGGCTGGCCACTGTGTAATGATTCTCAATTGATTTTCAAGCAACGTTTGCCTGCAGAATTACCAAATTCTTACTTAATTTTTCTAAAACCAAAATTTTAGATAAAAATTGCATTATCTGAAGAAACCATTATTTTGATTTTATTGGATTACCATTGGATATTTCACCAAAAAAGAATTTTAAAATTACCATTTGGCCTCATGGAAAGGTAAATGTTTCTATTGTGGATTTCTTTGACAGATATTAATTTGGTGTATGTGCTTAAGCAACAAGATTTACAGACGTTATTTATTGTAAATAGTTATTGTTCTTAGAAGATATTTTTAAATTATATATTACATTTCTATCAAGGTATTTTTTACTGAGGATAGATTCGGGGTTTTTTTAAACAATCTTTCTGATTGTTTTTTTTTTCCCGCTGTTAAGTGATGAATGCAATTGATTTCACGATTTACAGTGAAATTCAATATATTCTGAAAACAGCAAAAAAAGGGCAAAAAATTACTTTTTTAAATATGAAAATATGTGTACTGTATTCTAAAATGTATTGATAAATATTACTACTTTTTTTCTTTTTTTTCAGATCGAGAAAGAAAACTTAGGAAATTGAACCCATTTGTTTCTAATTAGGATATTTTGTTGGTCAGGTAAGTTTAAAAAAATCTGTATTTTTCACCCCTTCACTTTCATGCTCCTTTTTCTTAATTTCTCCTCACTCTGCTTTTCTCATTCCCTTTCCCTCTCTTTCTTCTTCCTTTACTGCTCTTTCGTAACTCCCTTACTCCTTCTCTACTACTCCCCTAGGTTTACTACCTCCATCACTATTTTTTCAACCATGTTTCTCTCCCTGTCTCTATATGTCTGAGTTATTCTAACTGCCTTACTCCTTCCTATCTGTCTCTGTTTCTGTCTCTCTCCCTTTGTCTGTCTTACCCTTAATTTCCTTTACATCTCTGGGGCAGATTTACAAGCCCCCTGCGCCACCACTACGTCACTTTTCAAGACGTACTGGTGGCGCAGGGGCCTCCTCCATATTTACAAGGAGAGGAAAAGCCCCCTTGTGTGACTTTTCCTCTCCTCGTAAATATAGCCACTTCACACGCAGCACTGTGCGTTGAAGGGGCATTCAATGGATGTTGTTGTGGGTGTTCCCACGCAACACCCATAGAACCAGACACATCTCCAGATTTACGTGAAATCGTAACTCTGGAGATGCATGTGAATGCTACGCCATCGTAGAGGTAGAGTAGCGAGGCACAACGAGGAGAAAAGTTTTCATTTCTCCTATTTTTTTCCTCTTTCAGTGCGTGCTGCATGCTACAGCATGCATTGAAAGAGGAAAAAGCCTCTTGTGATTCTTTTTGTACAGGAAGGTGTCCCTTCCTGCAGAAGAACAATGTCCCCACCACGCAGGCATGCTTGCAGCATGGTGCAAGGGAGCCTGCGCCGGTGCATGGCTGCAGTTTGTACGCCAGCGCAGGGGAAGCATAGAGATGCGACATATTCGTGTAAATATGTTTCATCTTTATGCTTCGAAACTAACGCAGCACGGCGCAGCAAAATTACTTGCTGCACCGTGCTGCGTTAATTTGTTATAAATCTGCCCCTCTGTTTCTACCACTCCTCCTCTCTCTATCACTCATTTTCCATCTATGTTAATTTTTTAACCTTCTCCATCATTCTCCTTCCCTCACCTTCCCTAACTGTCACTATCCTTTACTTATAGTCACTCCTATTCTCCTACTTCACTTTCTCCTGTCTGTATCTCACACCCCTTCACCTTTTCGCATTCTTTCCTTCACTCTCCCTCACTCTCCTTTGCTCATTGAAATCCTGACTCCCTTTCTCTCACTGCAGTTTCCAAAATCCCTCCATCCCCGGCGCAGGGAATGTACACGTTACTGAATAAAGGACGGATGTTGAGAGATCTGGAGCATGGTGAATCTGCAGCCGCAGATGATGTGCTCGGCTGAGATGGTCCAGGTAGAGGGTTCTCCCTTAGGGCTCTTGTGCTTTCGCGAGCATACCGAATTGGATACACTTTTTTAAAGTGCCTGAGCATGCTATAAATACTGAAGGAGTATTTTTTGGTCGCATCCCCTCTAGACAAGAGAGTTCCGCAAATTGTGCAAGTGACCTTAGGAGCATTCACTTATTTTTGTCCCTCAGGGAAAGTGAAAAAATTCCAAATGAAAGAGTTCTTCTGTTTACTCTTTCTGGGTGGTTCTTGAAAGGTCCTCACTGTCTGAAGATGACTGGACTTCTGCCATTTTACTGGAGTAGCTCTTCAGCAACCTTCTCTCAGGAAGTAAGTAGAAATAGTGAGGGGAGTGGGAGTGGGTGTGGTTTTTGAACATTCTGGAACAGAAACTAATATGAACCAATAAAAAGTGTTGTTTTGTAATCACATGACTTACCGTGCACGCACGGTACGCTTACCGTGCGCGCACGGCGGGAAAAAGTCATTAAAAAAATAGAATTAAAAAAAAAACAGGTTTAGATGTTAGGTGGCTCTAAAAAGAGCCGTTGTGTTAATAGAGGGACAGAGGAAAAAAAGAATGGCAAAAATTATAGGGTGCCGCACGTGTGCTGCTGGATCTTGCTCTCTATTAGGGGTATGCTGGTCTCCCCTATACAGAGAAGAGCATTACACGTATTGCACCTTATAAGCACCCTCCTAAACAGAGGGTGTACATCAAGAGGAGCAGAAGAAGGTGAAGCTGCCGCCGCAGATGAAGTGCTCGGCTGAGCTGCCGATGATGTGCTCGGCTGAGCTGCTGCGGATGTGCTCGGCTGAGCTGCTGGAGGGTTTTCTCTAGCAGTTCGAGCATAAGCCACAGGATGTACATCCCTAACGTGCCTGATCATAGTGAAGATACTAAAAGAGTACTTCTTTTTAGGAACTCCTCTAGATAACACACGAGCACAAAGAGTGCAGGTGACTTTTGGAGCATTCACCTTCTTTTGCCCCTGCGGAAATGTAAAAAATTGCCAGATGAAAGAGTCTTTTTGTTTCCTCTGTCTCTGTGGCACAGGGGTCTCCTGCTCACTCCCAGAAGATGACTGCTGCTCTGCCATTGTATCACAAAAACAGTTCAGCTCCTTCTCCCATGGAATCAGAAGAAATAATGAGGGGAGTGGGTGTGGTGTTGGAAGTTTCTGGAACTGAAACTACTATAAACCAATGAAAAGTGTTGTTTCTTAATCACATGACCTGAAACTAGTATAAACCATTGAAAAGTGTTGTTTCTTAAATCACATGACTTGCCGTGCGCGCTCGGTGCGCGCACGGTACGCGTACGGAGCGCGCACGGAACACACGCGCGCATGCGCGTATGGAGCATGCGCGCATGCGCGTAAGGAGCACGCGCATGCGCGTACGGAGCATGCGCGTACGGAAAACGCACGCATGCGCATAGGGAGTACGCGTGCATGCGCGTACGCAGAACGTGCTCATGCGCGTATGGAGCACACGTGCATGCGCATCAGTAGCATGCGCGTACGAAGCACGTACGACATACTCATGCGAAAGTAGAGCATGCGCACACGGAGCACGTATGCATGCGCACATGGAGCACGTACGCATCGTACGGTGCACGCACCGTACGCGTACGGCATGCGTACGCGTACCGTTCGCGTACGGTGCGCGCACGGTAAAAAACCCTTAAAAAAAAAATAATAATAATTTAAGTGTTTATAAGTTTATAGAATATATTAACTATACTGTTCAACTTTATCTAAATTAAAAAAAAAAAGAGCACAGCCATTCCATATTACAGGATATAGTTAATTTTTAACTATATACATAGGTAGTTTATTTTAAAATAAATAAATAAAAAATATAATAATACATACATAAATTAGCATTAAAAAAACCTTGAAAATTCACTTAAAAAACCTTAGGATTCACACACGATATAGTTGGAAATTAGCATTTGAAAAACCTTGCAAATTCACTGAAAAAACCATAGGTTTCACACACGTTATAGTTAGGAATTGGCATTTAAAAAACTTGCAAATTCACTGAAAAAACCATAGGTTTCACACACGTTATAGTTAGGAATTGGCATTTAAAAAACCTTAGAAATTCACTGAAAAAACCATAGGTTTCACACATGTTATAGTTAGCTGGACATTTCACTCGTAAAAAACCATTGAAATTCCCCCGCAATCCACTGCTGATGACGTCACATATTACATCACTCATGACATGGTCAGTGACATCACTGATGACATCACTGATGACATCTCAAATGACATCACTGATGACATCACTGATGATGTCATCCATGTGAAAAATTAGTGCATCTTCTCACACCCTAATATAACCTTAGATACACCGACTCAAAATTTTCGACTGCCATTTTGAAAACCATAGATACTCCAATACCAATAACTACATACCGACTCATTGACTCTTAGGTCTACATACATCTCCACTCACTCACCTGTACAGTCACTCATACTTACAGTCACTCCGTACAGGACTAACATATGCATTTATAAACCTATATAGACAATCACACAACGCCAATCATCCATTGAGGTACTGACACACCTAGTCCTGTCATGCAAATAATTAATCACAGTCCAATTTACTCACCTATACAGTTATACACACTAAAGTTCACTTACTCATAAAAATACTATCAAATTGTGATGCTCTTATACAATTACTGATACAAGCACTCACTCATCTATACAGCCACTCCTGCAATCACACACTTTCACATATAGATAGTTATATACTGTTACACACATATACACTGCGTTTTAGATATATAGTTACTGACACTTGTCCAACTGAGATATACATTCAATCACTAACACACCCATACATACACTCACCCAACCATACAGACCATCACAGTTGCACTCTTAAAACCACACTCCCTACCCACACAAACACTCAGGCACCCATACATATACTCAGACAACCAATCAATAACCCATATAGACACTGATATAGCTATTCACAAAACCATGCAGCCAAATATACACCAACACACAGAAACATACAGACATTCACACAGTTTAGTCACTAGTCTGCAGTAAGATACATTTAATGACTCACTAATAGAGTCAGTTACACACCTAGAATATCATCCATTCACACACATGTACACCAACTCATTCTTCAACAGGCCTTTACCTAGATATATTAAACATATTACAACTTTACAGAAACACATACTCACTGGATGACGTCATCAGTGATTTCATCAGAGATGTCATCAGTGATGTCATCAGTGATGTCACTGACCATGTCATGAGTGATGTAATATGTGACGTCATCAGCAGTGGATTGCGGTCGCGCGAGTTATAGTTAGCTGAACTAACTATAACGGGGGAATTTCAATGGTTTTTTACGAGTGAAATGTCCAGCTAACTATAACATGCGTGAAACCTATGGTTTTTTCAGTGAATATATATATATATATATATATATATATATATATATATATATATATATATATATATATATATATATATTAAAGATATACATACCTGTAATGTCTATCTGTGTATTCAAGTATCTATACACGTGTATAGATCTGTACGCACATTTATCCATATATATATATATATAGATGTTTCTGTCGATATGTATATGTATCTCGCAGGGCACATATTTTTTTCTCCATGAAGACACAGACAGAACCACGGATCTGGGGGGTGGTCGGGGTGGGGGCTGGGGGAAGGGGGGCGTGGTGTTGTGTGTGTCTGCCAGACTTGTTATTTCCAAAACGTTTACTTCTCCTGAGATAGCTTTCTGATTCTGGGAGGTGGGGGTCACCAGATGGTTATGGGACTGTCTCTGTGGGATGGGGGCTGTGAGATCCAGTATCTTCTGGTGCCCCCCTCCCTTAGAATGCGTCTCGCCCTTTCGGGCGGGCTCCACCCCGGTGCGTGTCAGCTTGTGTTTCTGTTCAGATCTGAGTGTTGTGCAGTCGCTATTTGTTTACAAGCTGTTACTGATACCTGCCAAAAATATACTTTGGCTCACACACTAGTGAGCGGTGCACTAAATGACTAAATGATTGTGTGACTAACCCGTCCACAAGAAGCCTCATATGTTTTTGGTCTAACATGTATGCTTATGTGGTTTTAAGGTGTGTCACTGTGAAATTAATTCTAACCACAAACACATTAATGAAGGGTCGTGTTGCATTTCTCTAAAACTTGTTGCTCACATTATAATGGCGCTGAACTTGTGTGTGCGTGTGAGAGAGAGATGGGTGTTGTGTGGATGTTGCTATGTATTCTGCGTGTTATCTGTGTTTCTCTGTTTTACTATCTGCATTGCTGTGTGAATTGTTGTGTAGTGGTTTGCATGTGTGGTTCTGAGTGTTGCTGTGCATGTCCTGTGTTTGTGTGTGTGTATGTTGCTATCTGAGCTGCCATGTGGACTGTGTGCCTTGTGTGTGTGTTTTGGACAGGTGGGGGCCTGTAAAATGTCTTGCCCACAGCTGCCCCCTCTCCCAGCTGCTCTCCCTCAAGCCTTCTAGGCCCTACTCCTACACCCCCACTACACATCTCTAGAGGTCAGACTGCTATCACTACATGGAGGATGAGAGATGCCTTGCGCCCGGTATCAAGAAAGAAAAAGAAAAGAAAGTAAGAAGGAAAAAAAAGAGAAGAAAACGGAGGTGAAGAAAGAAAAGAAAGAGACAATGGAAAGAAGAAAGAAATAAAGAAACATCAAAGTAACAAAAGAATGAGGGAGAGTGGTGGTGAAAGGTGGGACTTAAGAGGGAGGAAGCAGGAAACAGAGTGACATTCGCAGCCATGGATAGAGTTGGCAACAAAGATCTCCTTTTCACGAGGGGTCTGTGAAATTCACGAAATTTGATTTCGCATAACTGCACGTAATTTTGGCAAAATGAACACAAAATTACTCCTCATCATGGGAAAGACAAGTTCGCCATTCCGAGCTATATTTTAGTGCGAAATGAACCCTCATGTAAAATTTTGGCACGAGGATGCATTTAACAAAAGCAGCCGTGAACTGCAGCCACTCGCGTTCAGTTGTTCCCATGCCTTCCCGGTCGGTTTTTACCACAAATGGCACGGAATTATGTGAAATGGCATGATGGAGTCATTTCAGGAATTCCACATAACAGTGTAAAGCATTTTTCTAGAAATTTCACAGCAGTAATTTACATTTCACCAAAGCCTACTTTTTACCCCCGTAGAAGGGATCACATTTAATAACATGGCACTACTATGGTTTGAATCTATCTAGTTCCCCAGTGTCTCTGTGTGGAGCCTCCCGTCAAACCAACCCCCATTTCTTATGGTGCACCCCAGGTACCAGTAGTGGTACCTCCACATGTCAATATGTATTTGGAACCCCTGGGGTCACCACTAGCAGAGTAAGAAAGTCTCTGTTACCTCTGTGAACATGAAACCCAGTTATTCCTTAAGGTGTCCGGAGCCTCTGCCCACCCAGTGCTGAACTGTCTACCCAAAAGAAAATGACTAAAAAAGTAAATATCTAAAACTGAGCAAACAGAAAAACAGAATATGTTTCTCTTATCCCCAAAACCTGACAGGCTTCTGAATAAAAATTGAATAAAAATAAGCAGGTCTGCTGGTTTTTAGCATCAAACTGTTTACTGATTCTTTGGAATCATGTTGGACCAGAAACGTAACCTAGAAGCCACTTTAATAAGCATTGAAAATGCAATAGGTCTCGCCTTTGATTAAGTTAAAGCCATTTGCTTTGCTATGCAATCCCATTAGCAAAGCAAATGGCTTTAACTTAATCAAAGGCGAGACCTATTGCATTTTCAATGCTTGTCTCTTTTAGTTTTATGTAGCGCAAACTCAATCCGAAGGTATCGGAGCGCTTTACATGAGCACCAGTTATGTTACAGACGGACACATTCATTTTAGGTACGAGAAGATTATGTGATTTACCCAGAATCAAAGGATGTTGAGCGTCCCTGCCGAGACTCGAACTTGGCTCCCCACCTTAGAAGTCGACCGCTCTAGCCGTTAGAGCTCATCCTCTCCCCTTTAACTTTATATTTGAAAAAAGTACCATTTTAATACAGGCTGCAACATTTAAGTATAAGGGAAGGCAGGAGATGTTATTTTAAAGTGAATGTTACTGTTGGCTCGCCACACTTCACTTAACAACCAGCGGATTTTAGGAGAGACTCAACACCTCAGTACCCACAATTAAATAATTTACAAAACTAAGAGGTGTTCAAGCCCCCCACAGAGTTTACGCCTCGGTTTAGTTTACAGATTTTCAAAGAGACTTAAGTGATGCACTGCATAGACAGTTGTTCTGCCACTGTTTATTCTCGATGTTTCCTTGCAGTCAATAATCTAGGGAGGGTATTGTCTCCTTCTCTCTTCTAGTCCAAATCGGGATGGGAAAAATCCAGCCTGCCCTTGGTTTTTACGCTCATGTTATCTGATATCTTAGAAATAATAAAATAAACCAACATGGCTCTATTTGTAATGTCCTGACTTCTGTTTGAGTTTGGCGTCAATTCCCGTCACAGATAGGGTGACCTGATGATTTCATATCACTGGGTCTTGCATGCACCACAGGGCGAAGCAAGTGGAGCAAAAGTAATTCCCACTGGAATACAACACAACACATCTTCCCGTTAACACAGAAAAACAAAACATAAACCCTGCAAAAATGTGTACGTAGATCACTCGTCAAGGCTTTAAGATGCCAAAAACCTATTTTACTCCTGTTACTCATGATTAAAATCTTCTCATTGTTTAGGTCTTACAATCCTCCTCCTAAATTTTCCTTGACTCAATCACCCCACTAAAGGTAATAGGTAAAGCACTTTCACCCGTTGCCGTTTGTACTCTCTCTTCTCCCCTTGTCTTCCCTCTCACTCCAAACTGCTACCCTTCCGCTCCTCATTCATCCATCCAATCTAGATTTCTGATATATCTATCAGACATAAGCTGTACTTCACCTCTCTGCTTCCATGTCTGACCTGGGGTGGCAGAGTGGGCTAAAGAACGGTGATGGATTAAACCCAGATCAGTTGACTGGGGGTGAGTGCTTGCAATGTTCAACACTCCGTCCATCATTTCCTTTGGTTTTGCTAGACTACTCACATGCCATACCGTCCTGTCACTCCAAAGAGCATTGCATAACAGTCATTTAACCTCCGTAGGCGATGCAAATCTGCTTTCAACCATCATTACGAAACCTTCCTTAACTCTGACCCAGTCTCCAATTTCCATACTTACTTCTTTGGCACCATTCTTAATATCATACATGGTTTTGTATGCCCACTGTCCACAGACAAATCTTTTTCTCACTTCCTCTAGAGACCACTCTACTCTTCTCGATTCTAGCATCCACCCTGGACTATGCCTATTACTCCTGATCCAGCGCAAGACTGGGAAATGGGGAGCAACATATACCGATATCCTCCCTGCGTCGCAGACCCGTCGTCACGCACACTCATTCATACACGCATTCATTGGTGGGGCCCATAACACCAACTCACACACGTCATCATTCACTAGTCTACACACACAGGAGGGATGAGTAATTCAAGCGCTGGACATGTGGGGGGAACACCTTATAACCTATAGGGAAAGAAAAGTTATTTTACAAAATATACATTAACATCCGTCGCCTATAGATACCTAATCCTAAACATCAAGGCACTCCACCCACTTGGTCGACGGACCAATTAGTTGGATTGGTTGATGGTGATTTAAAACCAGCTAAGACACATTTTAAGACTCAGAATCCTTATTTCCCTTAATGAAAAACCACAAACTCATATTTCTTGTTAATCAATATTTGTTTATCTAAATTTTCATAATAATCTATATTATCATTTGTTTCGTCAAAAGTTTAGAAATTTTAGATCAATTTGAATAAATCGCAGAACATCATATTTACCTAAACTGGCTATTTGGAGCCCTCTAATTCATTGGCTCTGCATAACCAAATTTGTCGTAAATTGTCCGACTAAAGCAGGCCAAAGCTCAAAGTCCAAAGTCCTCTGCTCAGCATGTTACAGTCCCCAATTTTATCAAAGGACCAGAAATCGTGCAAGCATCTATCATAGCCCGTGGATTTGGAAAAAGTTTGCAAACGGTCGGCAGCATCTGGACCATCAGGAAAGGCGTCACGAACTCGCAACGAACAAGCAACCCCCTCTCTATTTTCCCACCCTTTTTTATAATGATTTCAGGTTAAAGAAGATACATTTTTAGGCCAAGAACAGTGGTCATTGGCTGGTTGGGATCGTCCGATTCTTATTCCCAGATTCTCAATACAGTTCGAGGGGTGAGGTCACTTGTCAGCTAAAGTGTCGGCTAGTTCCGGTTTACTGTAAGGTTGATTGTTCCCCTATCTTGACTGACCACCAAATTCATATCCTTGACCGGGAACATGATGAGCAAAGGTCGCTAAGAGGTTCACGATACTGTTCGCACATGCGCAAATCACTCCACGCCTCACGAGACAGTGGCCACTTCTGCGTGCGATGTCAGCGGCCATATTGGATTAGGCCCAGATGTCAACTTAAGCAAAACAAACACAAAAGAATAATTAATACATAGAAATGGTGATTCTAATGTTAACCCCTTACTAATCCCTCTATGTGCTTGTATTTATCTAGCATATAGCGACATTTAAAGCCATTATATTCACCATTTTCGATCCTCCTCGATGATGCAACATTACAAAGCAACATATATTATGCAATTTTCTATTACCACATATACTATTCATTAATATGCGTACAGATTTTAGTTATTAGAGTTATTTAGCCATGCAAATAGCAAATCCCATGTGTAGTTTAAGTTTTAATAATGTTGATTAGTATACATGCAACACTCTTTTAATAATATTATTGTTAATAGATTATAAAATTAGTATTTTCATGCAAGAATAGAGGAGGTATACAAAATTTTGCACAACCTGCTCCATCAATCCCCCCTTTGGTGATTATATCAACACAATACCTTAAATTTTGTAAAGTTTATTATAAAAAGAAATGAATTCACATATTATTAGTTCACATTTCTGTTTCACCAATTTCTTCTCCTCTATACATACTATCTTTCATTTCTTCTAATTCTATTTCTTCAAATTCTCTTTCTCGTCTTTTATTCTCTCTGTTTTTCAATGTTTCTTTTTAAAAAATATCTGTATTTTCTTTCTTTTGCAAAATAAACATCCTAGTCTTAAAATTAATACTAGAAAAATCACACAGGTTAATGGAAATAGGATCTTACCTATAAATGTACTACCTAATTTTAATAGGAAATCTTTAATAGAAGATAATTTCTTTCTAATCTTTTCCCAAACACCTTCAACCTCCAGTGGTGCAATTTCCTCATGCAAATCTGTTATATTTTTAATGTATGTCTTTAGATCTTGACTTTCGTCAGGAATGTAAGTACAACAATGTTGAACTTTCAGCATTCCATAGACTCCACCCTCTTTTGCCAAAATTATATCAAGGGCAAGTCGATTTTGCATTACCATGGCACGCATGGCAACCATCTCTGTATTTACCAATAAAAATCCAGCGGTGCTTGTTGACAAGCGATCCACTACTGTTGATAATTTTCAAATTTTGTGTGCATTCAGAGATATTCCCACTGCTGGTATCAATGCTCCAAAAATGTCTCCCACAATTTCTGACCAAGTTTCTCTTTTTCTACGTGTTAGTTGACTACCTAACTCATGTACACCAACTCTTCCTCTTCCCACATGGAGTATTTTTGGCAAAACCAGGCCTACATAACATGTGCCAAACCAATGGTCTGGTAATCGATAATATGCTTTGTTCCCGCAGATAAAATATAATCCAGGAGAAACTGGATCATTTCCTCCTTTAAATCCCCATCCACCCATGATTCGATATGTATCATGGCAATCACTTGTGCCTACAAAATAATTATCATATGCAGTTTGATTCCTTCTAATGCACAACTTTCTTTTCTGGGGCCAATCTAAAGCCATTGTTGGACTAGCTTCTCCTTTCAAATGCTTTTCTCTTTCAACATCCCAAACTGTCTTTTCTTCTTTTCCTTCAGGTATTTTCCTTTGCATCTTTAATCTCCTTTCTTCAACCATATCTAAGAAAATCCTTTCCTACTTCTTTAAGCTACAAGTTAGATTATTTCTAAATATGGACTCTAATGTTAGTTCTTTAGTTTCTAAGAAAAATTCACCTAACACCTTTGCAGGCTTTATTCAATTTGTTAACTACAGGTACTTGTGAAAATATGTTATCTACATCCAAAAAATAATATTCTAATTTCCCTATTTTGTAAAACAAACTTGCTATTACACTACATGTTATTCCATATGTTACTGGGAGGTGATGATATGTCACTCCCTCAGACACAGATGCAGATAACTGCATGCAGACGTAGCAGTCCCTCACGTCCATCGTCTTTACATATTCGTATAGTAATTTTGAAAATGCATTGTTAGAGAAATCATTTATAGACCTATCTTTATGTAAATAATTTCTATCTATATTAGTCGGATATACTTTATGGATCTTTTCTACATTAGTTTTATTCTCACTATGTCCTTCTATTGTTTCTAGTGTAACTTTAAATGAAATCATTAAAGCCAACGCACTCCATAGAAGCATTAGTAATCCTGTACAACAACAACACATTGTAATCCATCTTCTAAGAAATACACATTTAGTTTTTCTACTTTCTGTGTTTGTCATTTCGAAAAATGATCAGTGTCTTTTGACTTAGCCTCTTCTACTTCACAACTAGTATTGTCTAACCCAAGGCTCTAAGCACCTACTTGGTTCTATCAGTTATGTCTTTTCCAGAAATTTATTGTCTTTCCATTAGAATCACTTTTGGTCTTTTCAGTTTGGCATTTGATCGTCTTTCACTTTTCTTTCATAATCTTGATACAGAACTTCCTGAACATCTGTTTCTTCGCCAATGTCGGACAAGATAACTCTCAGGATTTCCGATTCTTCGTCTTCCTCAACCACTTCTGGTACAGTCACCTCTGGATTTTCTTGGCTATCCGCCTCTTCTTTTATTTCAGGCAGCGCCACATATGACCATTCCGGCGACTTATACTTCTGGTTAGGTTTTCTCGTTCTCTTATTTTCCTCTGCTGTCGTTTTTCCCTCGTCTTTCAATTTTTCTTGACTAGATACTTCATTCACTTGTTCAGCTCTAGATGAATTCACTTGTGTCAATCGGTATCTCAATCTCTTTATTTTGTTTGGCCAAATTTCATCTCTTGCTGATCTTTTCAATTTATTTCCCTTATCATTTTTCTCAGCTCTCCATGCTCTCTTTCTCAGGACTCGACCTTCTGGTACTTCTTCATCACTGTCCTCTGATTCTGTTTCAACTTGACTTTTACTTTCAACTGTTTTTCTTTCTACCACTTCTTTTATTTTCCCTACTTCTGTCCCTCCTCGTGGTTCTTCCACACAATCTTCCTGCTGACTAACCGTCCCTTCCTCTAACTGGATGTTTGAATTCCCTACAACTCCTCGGGGGTCTTCCGCAAAAATCTTTCCCTCACTTTCTGTATCTGACACCTGACCATCTGCTTTTGTTACTTCAGGTGGAATTTCTCTCAACTTTTCATCAGGAACTTCCTTATCGAACATTTCTTTAATTGTCTCTTCACTGCTTCTCTCTTTTCCAGCATGTACCTGTGTTTGTTCAGTCTCTGAGTCTGAGCTGGTGTCAGAAATCTGCAACTTCCTCCTCAAGGGAATGTTCTCTGGGGCAACGATCAAATTTGGTTCTGACTCCCCCCTTTCAGGATTTTGTCTTGTTCTGGTGTCTTCAGTATCAGATTCAGAACTAGTTTCTGACTCCTCAAAGTACTCTCCTTCCTTGTTATCCACTGGGTTTGGAATTCGCAATGTATGACTAGCATGAATCCAGTTCTTTACTCTTGCACACTTCACAGCTGTTGTCGTAGTTAAAATCACTTGTCATGGTTTTCCCCAACGTGAGACCAAACAGTTCCTTCTTCTGTGCACTTTAATTCTCACCCAGTCACCTGGGCTTAGATCATGGGCTGGCTTCTTTTCAAGGGTGGTGGCATCCGATCCAACCTGATGAAACACAGAATGAACGGAGTCAGCCAACCCCTTACAGTAATACAACACCAAGTCATCAGAGATAGGCAACAACTTGTTGACTGGTATGAACACATGCCTCATTGCTCTCCCCATCACAATCTCTTGGGGACTCAAATCTGTGTTCCTATCTGGAATTGATCTAATAGTCATGAGTACCAGAGGCAAGACATCAGGCCATTTCAATCCTGTGGCTAAACACATCTTTCCTAATCTGTTTTTAATAGTGCCATTTACTTGTTCTACCACACCAGAAGCCTCTGGGCGATAGGCACAATGCAGTTTTTGTTGTACATTCAATGCCTCACAAATTAGCTTCATGATTTCATTATGGAAATGTTTTCCTCTATCTGACTCAATTGTGACTGGGAACCCGAATCTAGGGATAAACTCCCTCAAAAGTAGTTTTCCTACGGTAATTACATCACTTCTTCTTGTGGGATATGCTTCTACCCATCTAGAAAACATGCAGACCATCACTAAAACACACCTCAACCTGTTACAGGGGGGCATCTCAATGAAGTCGATTTGCATTCTGGTGAAAGGCCCTCCTTCTCGACCTAGCGTTCCTAGACTTACCACTGTTTTTCTTCCAGGATTGAACTGTTGACATATAAGGCATCTTTGACAAAGGCTCTCAGCTACAAGTCTGAATTTTGCATTATACCATGTCTGCTTAAACAATCTAAGCATTGCATCTCTCCCTACATGTGCTTGTCCATGATACATCCGTGCCATGGCGGACACCATGCTATCAGGCATAACTGGTCTTCCATCTCAATAAACCCACACATGATCTGTTTCCCTTGGTGCACATCCTGCTTTTCCCCACTGTCTCATTTCCTCATCTCCTGCTTCTTCCTGTAACTGTCTCACTTCTTCCCATGTATTCACAATGTTAGTAAACAGCAAGGGACATGAATTCATTTCCTTTTCTTTTGCCCGATTAACAGAATTCTGATTTCGTGCACAATATTGAGCCATATCATTTGCATACTGGTTCTCAGCTGCGATATAGTCTCCAGTCTTTGTATGTGCAGCACACTTCACAACAGCCAATTGCTTAGGCAGCTGTATCGCCTCAAGCAATTTCCCAACCACTTCAGCATTCCTTATAGGGGTTCCACTTGAAGTCAAAAACCCTCTTTGGGACCATATCTGACCAAAATCATGCACCACACCGAAGCCATATTGACTATCGGTTATCACAGTCACTCTTACATTCTTTCCCAACTTGCATGCTCTGGTTAACGCAAAAAGTTCAGCAACCTGGGCTGATTTTACTCCCTTTAGGTAAGATGCCTCCATTACCGCTGCTACTGTGCATACTGCATATGCTGCACTCCGAATTCCTTCGTCTGTTCTCAAGCATGACCCGTCCACAAACATCACATAGTCACTTTCTGTCAAAGGTACATCTTTTATATCAGGACGTGGTTTGGTACAGAAATCAAGCATATCCCAGCAGTCACGATCCACATCGTCTCTGACTTCCACATCCTCAGCATCAGGCAATAACGTTGAAGGATTCACATTCAGACATCTCACAAGGCTCACATTTGTTGCACCTAATATGACTTTCTCATATTTAGTCAGCCGACTATGCGTCATGAACTGAGTGCGGCTCCTTGTTAAAAGGATTGCCACATCATGAGGTACAAACACTCGCACAGGATATCCCATCACAATTCCTTCGCTCTGTTCTATGCTCTTACAGGTGGCTTCTACAGCTTTCAAACAGCCAGGCAATGCTACAGCTACAGGGTCGAGTATAGCTGAAAAATATGCAATTGGTCTTCTCAGTTTTCCATGTTTCTGTATTAATACAGAGAGTGCACATCCATTCCTTTTGCTGCAGTATAGTTCAAATTCCTTCTCATAATCAGGCATACCAAGTGCTGGTGCTTCAAACAAACTGCCTCTCAATTGTTTAAAGGCTGTTAATTCTTCCCTATTTAATTCAATGGGGTCTTTTACATCACGTCTTGTCAGGCGTACCAAAGGTTTTGCAATCAGGGAAAAGTTACTTATCCACTGACGACAATATCCGACCATTCCAAGAAACATTCTCGCTTCTCTTTGCATCATTGGGACTCTCATTCCTTTCATTATCTTGATTCTCTCTGCAGTTATTTTTCTAAGTCCTTTTTCAATTTTGTGGCCTAAATATTGTACTTCTTTCTGACAGAATTGCAATTTCGATGGGGATACTTTAAGTCCTCCATCTGCCAGATGATTTAGCAATGCTATTGTATCCACTACACAAGATTCTCGAGTTTTTGACGCCACAAGTAGGTCTTCAATGTATTGCACCAGTACTGAGCTTTCGGACATCTCTAGATCTTCTAAGGACTTTTTCAATATCTGGTTAAAAATTGAGGGTGTCTCTGTATACCCCTGTGGGATTCGGCACCATGCCAAAATACGTTCACCAAACCGGAACGCAAAAATCTGCTGACTGTCTTGATGCAATGGGATGGAAAAGAAAGCATGACACAGGTCAATTACTGTGTACCATTCCGCATCATGAGGAATCTGATACAAAATCACAGATGGATTTGGTACAATAGGACAACATGACACAACAATTTTGTTTATTTTTCTCAAGTCCTGCACTATTCTAAACGTTCCATTAGGCTATTTCAGGCCCATAATTCGTGAATTACATGGACTACTCATTATTTCTCTCAAAATACCTTGTTTAATCATTTACGAATTATGGGCCTGAAATAGCCTAATCGGGAGTGCAAAATATGGTGCAATTCATTTTGCACAGTAAATCTCTTCCTAACAAATTTATAGGCCTTGAATCGCACACTACAAAACGGTGCATTTCAGAAAATTTCCCTATGTTAACTTTTACTGGTTCAGTGAGATACGTTTTAATCTGTCTGTTGGATACTCCAACTACTTGGATTGTTTCGTCCGAGAGAGGAAGATTTTTAACATCAGCTGACCTGACAGTTGAACGAGTAGCACCAGTATCTACTAGGAAAGTAATATTTTCATCATTTACCTTTCCATCCACAAAAGGACCTGTCTGGTCTACTTCTAGAGTTGCGCCAAGTACGCACTCTTCTTCCTCCCCTCGGCACCGTCAATAACTTTCTTCTGACTCACTCTCATCGCGTTGTAGCCAATACTGAGAAACAGCACTAGCGCGCGGCAGCTTAGTTACCTGTTCTTCATTGTAGAATCCTGTCTCATTACTGTATTTCTGAGGATTTACGCTCTGTGGAAAAGGCGGTTTTGGCGCCTGATTCTGTTGGGCAACAACCTGCTGCTGTCGCTGTGGTTGACAACTCACCTCTTTCTGCACCTGCGAATTCAATGATGCATTATCACCATTAGTAGTCGTGGAAATTTACACTCGGATTTCCAGTGCCCTATTCTTCCGCAATTATGACATGGCCACTTCTTTTTGGCTTCTTCTATATTAAATTGTCCCTTTCCTTTTCCAACATTAAATTTGGGTTTCATACCTGCACCATTTGCCTGTTCAATCAATTGAGCTTCCTGTCTTTCTGCCACTTTTACCTGTGCCCATATAGCCTTTTCTTTTAACTTACGCTGTTTGGCTTCAATTTCATCACTAAAGTATTTTGCATGTCTCAGTACTTCATCTATTTTCTTATTTTGCCAGTCCACTGTATGCTGTTTAATCATTTCACTTATTTCTGGACGCAGTCCATATACAAATCGGTATACAAAGTGACTTAAATTTTGTTCACTCAAATTTTCATCACCACTAAACTGCTTAAAGGCGAGAATTAACCTCTCATAATAAGCATGTACCGATTCCTTAGCTTCCTGATGAGTTCGGTCAATTTTTACCCAATCAGTCTCCTTTGGAGGTACTTTGTTTTTCAGAAAAGCAATCACCTTTTCATATTTTTTCATCACTTCAGGATCAGGGGCACCCGTTTTTGGGTCTCTAGGATACTCTTGTGTAGGCCAGCTAATCACAATTTTGCATTCTGTCCATAAATCTGCTGGTACTATTATGTCAAAAAGACTATTTAAATCAATCCATAAAACTTTTGATAACTTTACAAACCTATCTACCTGCCTATACCACTCGTTTGGCTTTTCGCGTAGTCGAGGGAAATCATTGGTAAATGACAAAATATCTTGTCTAGTTCAAGGGACATGCATATATCCTCCTCCTGGAATTTCTCTCATGGGACATTTTGTTACTACCATTTCTTTTTCTCTTATGGGGAAGGCTGCAAATGTTTTGTCTGAGACATCATCCCGTTTTCGAAACCACCTACTTTACCATTAATCTACATCTCCCCATTTTCTTAACAAAATGATTATGTCTTTAATCTGAGTTGTTCTCCCTGCGATGTTCAGATTTTCAATATCCTTTTCAGAAAAATCTACTCGGTATGGTTTTTGTAAAGCCTTTACTCTTTCAAAGTCTATACCCATTTCATTTGCCACTTCTAGTCTCTCGTGAAGATTCCTTGCTCTCCAGGTTATACTTTTACATAAAAATAATAATTATTCATCCTGATAGGCTTTTAACTTCTCCGTGGGGATAGTCCCTACTATTAATTCTTCCAAAATAATCTTCAGCTTGGCCACATCTATAGATTGGGATTCTGTATCTTTCCGCTGTAAACTCCTCAGCCATTCACTTAATTCTTCTGAAGTAGGCCCTACACTATTTTTCTCATTATTTGGTTGTGCTAAACTCTTTGGTGATCCTGGAACTGATTCTGTTGTCATTATTATTCTAGCCACTAAACTTTGATTTACTGTCAAATTTTTAGGCGTACTTTGTTCTGAAATTCCTGCTGTTTGTCTCCATGGGTTCTCATCTGCAATTTTTTCTGGCCTCTCGGTCTGTTTATTACTGTTATAAGGAATCGTCAGACAATGCTCACTATCCTTCTGTTTATCAAAAATAGGCATTACAGGTCCTATAGTTACAGGAACGGTTACGGCTTCCACATTTTTGGTCAATTCCCTAATCTTTTCAGTTAACTCTAAAGTGGTTTTCGCTAGTTCAGCTGAATTCTCATTACCCATTTTACCATGTTGTGTAAATTTCTCAACACGGCCAGATTAAATGAACCATGTTCTGGGAACGCTAAGACACCATCATCCTTAGTATACTTAGCCCAGTTATCCAACCATATACAGGTATGATACCCATATTTCGCAACCATGAAGGATGCAGGAGTTCTCGTCGGAGGTAGCAATTCACCCTCTCTAGTTATTACATTTTTATCTTTGTCGAACCACCTCTTTATTTTACCGAACAAAGATTTTTTCTTCTTTTCCTCCGGTTGGTAATACATTTTAACGTTTACCAATATTCTCTAGTCCCTTCCGCAACTGTGCAAATTTTTGTCCAATAACAGCGCGACTCACACCAACGCACCAATCCTGGAGCGTCTACGTCACTCTGTACTCCTTCCAATCCCTGTGCGGCTCACACCAACGCACCAATCCTAGCGCGAGCACTGTTCTGAGCCACTATCCAATCACAGCGCGGTCTGAATGACGTCAGCAGTCGCTGCAGTTGCTTCTGCTCTGTCTCCTGTCACTCGTCTACCCCTCCTTTACAAAGCCTTTTCAGTAGACTTCGTTTCAGATTCTACAAAATCTATTAGTTACAACATATAAACATCTCCATTGTCTGCTTCGCTAACCACAGAATAGTAAAGAAATTCTTTCTCACAAGAATCCCGCTTCTCTCTAGAACAGCGCTTACCTCTGCTCCACCACGGAATAATCACTTTTGTTGACACAGTAGCACATCCCTCTACTCTGCCCTTCTAACATGCATCCATTAACTGCTTCCTCTAGGACTGCTCCAAAGAGTCTTACAATCAATTAAATGCTCATACACTCACGCACTTTCACACTAGAAAATATAGCACATACACACAGAATCCTGCCCTTCCCGAGAACAGCGAACAATCTGTCCCACCACAGAATTATAACACACGTTAACCAAGCAGCTTACCTCTGCCCAGTCCTTCAGACAAGCTCAGAGAATACCTATTACTCCTCCAGCGATAAGCTTTAACGGCAAACCTTACGGATCCCTGGGACTTAAGACCAGAGTTTCACAGATAACCTTCGCTACCATACACACTCCTTTTATACCGAAAATATATCCCTAATAGTAACACACGACGATGTCACTGATTCCGAACCCAGACAATGTGACGCGCGACTTCAATTGTCACACGTTTTTCCCCGCATACTTACAGGGCCAACAATCCCGTTTTCCCGAGAGCAGCACTCACTTCCCTCTGCCCTACTACGGAACTGTCACCAGCTCCCAAGTTCCAGAAGCCGTACACACTACATAGAACTCAACACGACGACCTCAACATATAGTATTAGTACATATACCAACATCAATCAATAATCAATAAATCAAAGCCTTTGTACAAGCAATCTATCAGATCAAGACAATAATCATAACCATCATACTGCTACCAGGAAACTGCTGCAGATCGGCACATATAAATTCTTCCTGCTTCCACGGACAGAGTAAATCCACAGTCACACGCGCAATCACACATCATACGCTAGGGCCCATATCACTAAATTCACACTATTACTCTATCCACACTGAATATAGGAGAGAAAACCTAAACCAATCTGCATCTACAAAGAGGTCAATGCGACCTTAATGACATTGCCTTGAGTCATGATTTTGAACATAAAAAATAACATTTGAAACTCAATAAATGACAAGGAATAAACACCCGACACTGGAATTCAAACAATGCTGCCGTCCTCAGCATAGGAAACGTCCAAACGCGATGAAAGAATGAACCAGCGAACGAACATGGACCCTCTCTAGTCTAACATACTTATAGGGTAAGTTGCAAATAAAAGTTACAAACAAATGTTAGATATCCGTTGAGCCACTGAGCAGAGCGAGCAGGAAAGGAAGTCTCTTGGTTACATTTAGAAAACCTACGCTCAGGAAAAATCACAAAAATAAAAAGACGGAAGAAGGAAACTCGAGTTTGCAAATGTTTCTTTCGTAAATGCTCTTCCTTGATATCTTAGCAGAGCCACCGCAGACTGGTCATTGTTCATTGTGGCTTTATCCCTGTCCAAGGACAGCTGGAATCGTTCCCGGAGCTGCTGTCCTCATGGAAAACTTTCTAACCAGGCAAAGGCTGTGGTCAGGTGACGCTCGACCATGTTCAGCAAGGCCTCTCATCAAAATTCAATCACTCGAGTGCAGGCTGTAAATGGCAGCCATCTTGTTTTAGGCCAAAACGGACCATCTTAATTAAAAGAAACACAAACAATGTTACCACATCATAATGATTGTACAGTGTTAAATCCCACTATTACCCTTATGTGTATGTACTTATCTAGCCTTCTGCAATGCAACAAAGCATTAGTACACGTTATTTTAAACGCACAAACACAAAACAAATAGCACTTTACAATACTTATTTAGTAGAACCGCACATTATTATTACGCAACATATATGCATCCCACGTGTAATTTCTCTCATTAGTAATGTTGGTTAATCCAAACAAAACCAAACTATTAATTAGTCGTTACAAATTAGTGGTTTTAAATCATAACATATAGACGAAACTGGAGCTTAAAACTCGATAAATTCTCAACAGAAAACTCTGCTCCAGCAGTAGTAAAGGTATTTATGGAGAAAGAGGTTATTAGTGTGGGGCCAAAAAAGACTTTCGCATCAGCGCTAAAGCCGGCCCTGTTATGGCCTTTCTGTTTTTGTTTATTTAATTAGCAGTCGGGTCATAAGGGCTACTGTGGAAAATACTTTAAAGTGCATGCTAATTATATTTACTGCTATATTCAATGTTTTAAGTTTGAAGGTGATTTTACTAATGTTTTTACCGGGAAAAAGCAAAGTGGAGACCGATGGGGCCTGATATGGGGCTGGGGGCCCAAGGTCAGCTGTGAGATAAGGTGCACTGGAGATAGGAGTAGTGGATAATCAAGCCTGTAAGGGAGAGCGTTGCCGAGTCCGGGGTCAGGTGGAGGTAGTAATGAAGAGGGATTCTCCCTGAAGGCTCGCACAGAGGGAGCCTGTAAGGGAGTGCGTTGCAGAGTCCGTGGTCAGGTGGAGGTAGTAATGAAGAGGGATCCTCCATGAAGGCTCGAACAGATGGAGCCTGAGTAGTATCACTTGACTGATACTCCCACCTCAGAAACCTCCTCTTCCCATCAAAGGAACATTACATGGAAAGTGATAATATTTAGAAAGAGATTTGGAAAAGAGTGAGTTTTACTGGTCCTATTTTTCTGGTTTCTTCTGAATATTCAAGGAGTGCCGCAGCGCCGGAACAGTTTGTCCCGGGTCTTGGATAGAGTTGAATAAGTTCCCATGGCCCCCACAACTGTGTTTAAGGATTGTGATCATAATGTGTCGCCCCTCCCTGCATTTTAGCTTTGGGCCCCCAGGCAGGCTGTGCACCATGTGTGTGCTGAGCCTGTTGTGAAGGAGAGATGCACTATTACAAGCTGGTTTTGGGTACCAAGAGCACATGTCTTTTCATTCCCAGGGAGTTGGTTGCTGCTGCTTGGAAGTAATGACAGGGAGCGACCCCTGGTTGTTGCCTTTGGGCCACCAGAGTGGGCTTTGTATCCGGTCTGTGTTGGCAAGGTGGAGCTGACTGACCCCTTTGTGCTGCGTTTAGTTTTAAGGGCACACACTGAGTCATTCCCTGTGAATAATACATTTGCTGTTTTTGAAAGATAAAGAATCACAGGCTTCGACACTGTTAAGTTGGTTTTGGGTCCACAGAGCACATCACGTTTGTGCAGGTCCCCACTGCTTTAATGGGGGGGGGGGGACCATGATGAATGGTCATTTAATGTCAGCTGTAGATGAAGGTTACATGAACAGTGTCATGAATGTGCATGTTTGCATTGTGTTGAGGGGATTACCAGGTAATTGTTCACGCAGCTCTCTGATGGATGTCACATGCAGTTTTTCTGAGTCCCCAGATAGATCATGCAGCCTGTGTGTTCTCTTTTGTACTGCCAGTCACTGGTGTTTTCAACTGTGTAGCCTTGGACCGTGTCATGTATGTGCATGCGGGCTTCTCCGCGGGCCTCGTGACACTGAGGGGCACTTCTTCCGGCCTCCGGGCCGCAGCGGTGAGCGCGCTTCGCCTCCACGCCACCGGGGGGGCTCAAATTAAGTAGGGGAGCTCCGCGCTCAGCGGAGCACACTGCCGGGGGTCCCAGGCCAGGTCAGGGAGCGCAGGGGTCACAGCGCTAATACCTGGTTGATCCCCAGCGATTCCTCAGTCTGCTTGGCATAGGATTTCAGGGTTCAGTCTGGACACGCAGTCTCAGCGCTTGGCATATGATTTCAGGGCTCAGTCTGGACACGCAGTCTCAGCATTCAGTGTCTGTACTCTATGAAGTCTTGATGGCGCAGATGTCGCCCTTGAGGGGTTCTGTTACAGGGGGGTAGGGATTGAGTTGGCGACTAGGTCCTTCCTAGACAGGCTGGGCAGAGGTTCCCTGGGTCCTCCTACTGCTGGGCAAGATCAGTGGGTTTCACAGGATCCCTCACTCACTTAAGAGGCAGCACCTAAATCCTGTCACTCTCAGAGGCATAAGTCCCTGGCTAGGCCCTACCGCCTCCACTCCGGCGTGGATTCTCCAGCTCTGCTTTACCCCACTGGCCAACCAACTACAAAAAGTTCCCTCCCTCACTTAAGTAGCCCTAGGTCAGGTGACCTCTAGCCAAGGCGGCAAAAATAAAACCACACCTCCCTTCTAGAAGGTTCCAGCACATTCCAGGAGCTTCCCCATTCTACCTATGGGACAAAAAGGCGGGCTGGTGTCGCAACATTGTTGTGGGGTTCCAGCCAGCTCCTGGCAGCTAGGGTGCTACTATGAAGACCACTCTGCAGTAGCAGGGGTCTGTGGCAGACATCTTGGGAGAAGGGAACATCTGCGCCTTAACACTGATTGGCAATGAAAAGGCGCCCGGAGACCTAAGTCCAACATCAAAAATAAGGGTGGAAAAAATGAGGCACGATCAAAAATAGATGGGGAGACCACCCTAGGGCTGACAGGTCCAATACGCGTCCCCCCCCAGCCGAAAGAGGGGAGCGCTACCCAACCTCTAGGGAGTTCTCATCGCTAAGGCGGAAAAACCTGGAGAGACCGTCAGCATTGGCGTGGTCAACTCCGGGCCGATGTTCCACCCGAAAGTCCATCCCCTGTAGGGAAATGGACCACCTCAACAACTTGGGGTTTTCGCCTCTCATCTGCATGAGCCAGCGAAGGGGGCGGTGGTCGGTCTGGATAAGGAAGTGAGTTCCAAAGAGGTATGGCCTCAACTTATTCAGAGCCCAGACCACCGCGAAGGCTTCTCTCTCAATGGTGCTCCATCGCCGTTCCCGAGGGATGAGTCTCCTGGATATGAAGGCCACTGGTTGGTCTTGGCCCTCGGTGTTGAGTTGCGAGAGCACCGCACCTATGCCGTGCTCTGAGGCGTCGGTCTGCACAATAAATTCCTTGCTGAAATCCGGTGTTGCTAGTACTGGAGCGGTACACATCGCATGTTTCAGCGTGTCAAAGGCTTCTTGGCAGGCAGCTGTCCATATGACCTTGCGAGGTTGCTTCTTCGAGGTCAATTCTGTCAAGGGGGTTACGATGGTACCATATCCCTTGACGAACCGGCGGTAATACCCAGTGAGGCTGAGGAAAGCTCGGACCTCTGTTTGGGTCTTGGGGGGCTCCCAAGCCAAGATGGTCTCTATTTTGGCCTGGAGGGGTTGCACCTTACCTCCGCCCACCAGGTGTCCCAGGTACACGACAGATCCCTGTCCAATCTGGCACTTGCTGGCTTTAATTGTTAGGCCTGCACATTGCAGCGCCTGCAATACCTCCTGGAGGTGTTGCAGATGGTCCTCCCAGGTGCCCCTGAAGACAGCTATGTCATCCAGGTAGGCCGCTGAGAAGGACTCCAGGCCAGATAGTACCTGATTCACTAACCGCTGGAATGTGGCCGGAGCATTTTTGAGCCCAAAGGGCATCACTCGGAACTGGTAGTGGCCCTCGAGGGTGGAGAATGCTGTTTTCTCCCTTGCTCCATCGGCCATGGCAATCTGCCAATATCCGGATGTCAGATCAATGGTGCTGAGGTACCGGGCTGCTCCCAGCCGGTCCACCAGCTCGTCTGCACGTGGGATGGGGTGAGCGTCTGTCTTCGTGAGAGAGTTCAACCCCCGGTAGTCCACACAGAACCGAAGCTCCGGTGTCGTACCCGGTGGGGCCGCTTTCGGCACCAACACCACTGGACTAGCCCACGGGCTGCTGGAAGGTTCTATCACCCCCAGCTCCAACATTTTGGCTACCTCACGCTGGATGCTATCCCTCACTCGGCCAGAGAGCCGGTAAGACTTGTTCTTCACCGGGGGGCTGTCCCCTGTGTCCACATCATGGGTACACAGATGAGTGATTCCAGGCGTGAGGGAGAACAACGAGGCGAACTGTCCCAGGACATGGCGGCCGCCCCTCTGTTGCTCTGGGGTCAAGGATGGGGAGAGGACTACACCTTCCACTGAACCATCCTTCTCTTGTACCGCTAGAAGGTCAGGAAGAGCCTCACTCTCTTCCTCTTCGCTCCCATCCGTCACCATAAGGAGAGCAAGCTCTGATCGCTCATGGTGCGG
The DNA here is from genome assembly GCF_964204655.1 of Triturus cristatus. Taxonomy (NCBI): domain Eukaryota; kingdom Metazoa; phylum Chordata; class Amphibia; order Caudata; family Salamandridae; genus Triturus; species Triturus cristatus. The sequence continues at coordinate 65,991,844 of NC_140579.1, read as the reverse complement.
CTTCAGGCGGTTGACGTGGAGCACCCTGAGGGGCTGACGGGGGTTTTTCAAGTCCACAACGTACGTGGTCTGGCCTCACCGCTCCACAATGTCGTACGGGCCAGTCCACCGGTCCTGGAGGGCACAAAGCTCCCCAGGTTCCATAACCCACACCTTCTGTCCAACGTCCAACTCGACCGTCCGAGCGTTGCGGTCATACCATTCCTTCATCACGGTCTGGCTAGCCTCTAGGTTTTCTGAGGCCGCCTTCCACAGCTTAGCCATCTGGCTGCGGAACGCCAGCATGTAGCTGACAATGTCACGGGGAAGCTTCTGCGAAGTCTTCTCCGACCCCTCTTTCACTAAACTGAGGGGACCCCTAACGGGATGGCCATAGAGCAACTCAAACGGGCTGAACCCGACTCCCTTCTGCGGTACCTCCCGGTAGGAGAATAACAAGCAGGGGAGGAGGACGTCCCATTTACGCCTCAAGCCCTCTGGCAGGCTTCGGATCATCCCCCTCAATGTCTTATTGAAGCGCTCTACAAGTCCGTTAGTCTGGGGGTGGTAAGGGGTGGAGAACCGGTAGGTCACTCCGCACTCCTTCCACATGGCCTGCATGTAGGCCGACATAAAATTCGTGCCCCTGTCCGACACCACGACCTTGGGGAATCCCACTCTGGTAAAAATCCCCAACAGTGCCCGCGCCACCACCGGTGCAGTGATGGTCCACAGAGGAATAGCCTTGGGTACCTTGTGGCGTGGTCCACCAAAACCAAGATGAACCGGTGTCCCGCTGCGGTCGGAGGGTCCAATGGCCCAACAATATCAATACCGACCCTCTCAAAAGGGGTCCCGACCACGGGGAGCGGTTGCAAAGGGACCTTCAATTTAGTCCCAGTCTTGCCACTTGCCTGACAAGACTTACAGGTCTTGCAAAAGGTGTCTGAGGCAATCCTCATCCTGGGCCAATAAAAATGGGGGACCAACCGTGCAAAGGTTTTGTCCTGACCCAGATGTCCGGCTAAGGGTATCTTGTGCGCTAACTCCAGCAGGAAGGCCCGGTAACATTGGGGGACCACTATGGCCCTCGAAGATCCATGTACCTGCACCCTGGGCTCACTGTATAGGAGACCATCCTCCCAATACACATGATAACCTCCCAACTCCTGACTGGCCACTTGGGCTTCGGCCTGTCGCCGCATGCCTTCAAGCGTGGGGCACGCCCTTTGTGCCTGACAAAATTCCTCCCGGGTAGGCCCTCCTCCCACATGCCAGTCAGCAAGGGTCGGCAAGTCCTCCACAGGAACAACATCTACCTCCGCGGACTCCGGGAGCACCTCTGCGGCCTCCCCATCCATCTCACAGGGCATGTCCTCTACCACCTTCTTCTTTCCATGTTTGGCTTTGGGTTGGGCCATGATTCCAGGCTCCAATCCAGGGTGAGTTCCATGCCGGGCAGCCATGGACCGCGTGACTACGCAAGTCCACCCTGGTAATCCCAGCATCTCGGTGTGAACTTGAAACTCTACATCTCTCCACTTGGTGTGCTCCAGGTTGTTCCCTAGCAAGCACCCCACAGGCAAGGCAGGGCTCACAGCAACTCTCAGTAGGCCTTCGACTCCTCCCCACTCGAATGGAACACGAGCCACTGGATAGTGAATCACACTGCCGTCAGCCAATACGGCCGGATGGAACTCCTCGGGGACTACTTGGTCTGGGGACACCAGCCGCCGCACTACAGTGGTCATGCTGGCCCCTGTGTCCCTCAGAGCCTCCACCTCCTCCCCATTAATTCTCACCCTCTTGTGGAAATATGGATTTTTCTGATCAGTTATGTCCCCTATCTTGGACCCCAACGGTTTCATGTATGAATCACAAGTACATGTATGTTCCCTCCAGTTCCAGTTATGAAGACGCAAACACATGTGCGTCCACCGTCGACATGTCCTCTTTCAGACCCGCCATGAATAGGCTGGATATTCCATTCCCAAGTATGAAAGGCCACCGGCTTTATATGGTTCACTTATGCCATTTTACAGTCCAGGCAAATAGGCCCTGATTCTGTCATCAAGCTTTTCTTGCCTTCTGCCTCTGAAAGCTCCAGTCTGAGCCTGCATCTGTGACCATGAACTTTGTCTCATTCTCTGCGCGGCTCACGATGCCTGACATCAGCCTGTTGCCTGCCAAAAACTGTATTTCACCTTCGAAATTATCTGCTCCGTTCCCTGCCCAATGCATTCCTGTCTAGTAGTTTAAGTAAACATTCTTCCAGCTACCGAGCAAAGGCCCGGCTTCTCTGTCTTTATGCAAGTAATTCATAGCCCTATTATTATGGAAGACTTCTGCCCTCGCATCTAGTGTAGACACTTAGACGCTTGTACACGCACTAACAGTCAGTATAGTCAGTATAGAATAAGATTCTACTCTAAGAGACCTCTCTTTTGGATAACATAGTTCTTTAAACATAGGATGTTAGATATGATTTGGGATTAGGTTGACTTGACCCTCCAGACATCTGTCGCCACATGTAGAGCTAAATGTCAAGTCCCCTTCACCCCCTAGTTGCACGTCAATCACACGTCATGCTGCTGTGCGCGCATTCCTGCCAAGTATTTCTGCTGACATTGCGAAATTCCTTCATGGAACCACCCCATTATGACGTCACACCTGATGACGTTCTTTAGTTACACCCAGTTACACCTACTTTTGCTACGCATGTATCTTTTATCTTCACTGTCAATTGTTACGCCTCCTGCATTTGCTTCACTGTAATGCCTATTGTATAAAAGTGTTTACTTATCGATAAAGTATGTACTTCACTTCCTGAACCTTCGTGGTGATGGAACTTGGAGTCACCGATTCGAATCGTCCATTGGAATAAAGCCCATTCCGAACCTCTAATACCACGGATTCTGCCTCTTATTTTACTGAGCTATTTTTATTATGTTTCCGTATCAAATTAAGTCCCGGTAATTAAATTATTTACCACATGAATGGCGCCCGAACAGGGACACTTTCTCATCTCACGCGCCGGCGGTGCGTTGCAGGCCCGGTCTCCTGCCACAGCTGGACGGACAACAACGCGTACCAGCAGGATTTCCTGTATCTCCCTCCGGTCAAGCGGGGGCGACTGAGGCTGCGATCAACACCCAGACGAGGCGGTGAGAAGTGCGAAGTATCCCGACCAGAGCCTAGCTGAGAGAGCAAGATCCGAGGTATACAGAGGCCCACCAGGTTCCTGATGTTCCGAAGTTTCCGAAGTTGTCGAGTCCAGTCCAGTCCAGTTCAGTTCCGTCCCGAGGCCTTCCGTTCCGAGCTACCCGGTGAGTACCATTACTGGGGAGGCGTTCTGACGTGCACATAAACTGTGCCGGTCAAGACGGGTTTGGGTACACAAATCCGGTCTGCACTGTTTTAGCAGTGTATCTGTACTGTTTAGCAGTATATCTAGTATATCAAGTATATAAAGTCCGAATATTTCAGTTAATGCCGAGTATTATGTTTAGTGATTAAGTTTCCTTAGATCGTCATCATCATTGTTGCTCATTTATATGTTAAATGTTAAATGTGTTAATAACGTCCTGCATATTGTGGTATGAATGACTGTTCATTATTGTGTTTATTGTATTAAGTTTGTTCAAAATCCAGTATCAGATCAGTTCTCATTAAGTTTTGTTCGAAATCCAGTATCAGATCAGTTCTCAATATGCCGCTCTTTTCGAGATTAAGACAGATCACAACTAGAAAAGGGGTACTCGAAGAAGCTGTTCCTATTTCTCCTAGGGACACTCCAGGGTACTTCATGTATCATAAACACGGCTTAGACGCTATATTATTTCTTGATTTATGGGTAGACTACACCAAGGAATTACCAGAAAGTCAGAGGTGGCCCGCAGCGGGGACCTGGGATGCAGAGTGCATCATGAAAGTAGAGGAAGAGTTATGGAAAAGGAAAGCTAGACAGTCACAGAAAGATGCCGTTGAGTTGTGGCGCAAAGAATCTCATAGACGTACAGAAAAAGCACTCCGACAGGAGGAGAAAAATAAGGAGAATTCAAATAAAGTCCGAGAAAATCTATTAATTGAAGAAGGTACACGAGTGAAATCAGAACAAGTAGACAGACAAAGAAATGCCCTTATGAATGGTATGTATCCCCTTCTGGCCGAAGGATTACCTAAGGCTACTCCAGAGATACCAAAAGACTTGCCAACCCCATTATTTCCAATAAAAGTGCATCCTAAGGGGCATCCTAGAACCGCAGAAGATGTTTTTCTTTCCTCATATTTAGATGACGCAGCTCCCGAGTATGCTAACACCGCCCCCCATAGACCGTCGGCCGGGGAAGTTCAACGCCAAGATCCTGTATCTGTATCTCTACAACAACAGATCCTGACACAAGTTCCGGCAAGCACATCTGTTTCCACCTCTGTTCCTACAGCTACTTCTACAGCTGTGTCCACACCTATAGTTGCTGTATCACGTTCAACGAATCCTTTCACGCCCGATACCCCAGACGGGGCTACCGGAGGTGCTATTAACACTTTTTCTACGCCACCCAGAATAAATAAACTTACTTTTCAAGAATCAGCGCATCCACGTACCCCCAAACTCATAAATTCCCGCACGCTTAAGGAACTTCTTGTAGATTGTAGATATGACCCTGTGCCCGGCAAAGAGGACGAAATGATCCTGGCATCATTACGTATCAGACGAGCTGCGGTGTATTTAGGGAAGTTACCAGGAATGACTATGCATCTAGATAATATATACCATTTTGTCCAAACAGGGCGAGATTCTGAATGTATTAACAGAGCTATGGAATACCAGAAAGTGGAGATACAGGGGGAACTGTTACGTTTCCTCATAAATTGTGTGATCAGAAATCAAGACCGACCGGGGGTAGATCCGGAAACAATGGAGACTCTTACCAGATGGAGCCAGAATATATCAGAAGGGAGACATGATAGGCAAAAATGTATAATAGCCATGTGTCGAAAGATCCGTAAAGAAATAGAACGCCTACACGAAGAGAGATTAGCGGTAGACCAGTTTGAACAAAACGAGGAGGAGGAAGGATCAGGACTGCCCACAGGACAGTCAGAAACCATAGCCTATGTAGGTAGAGGAAGATCCTGTAATAGTATTAGATGTTCTACTGACCCGATACGTCCGATATGTCCAGATAATAACAGGAATTTCCAAACACCTATAATAAATATAAGGTCACCCGAGCATTCGTTCCAAGCCGCTGACAAATTACTCCGAGAACGAAGGGGTTACCATTTACTCGATTCTATGGATGAACAAGAATTAGCCAGGTCAGCCGTTCATTGGGTTGACAGTCCCGGACAATATGGTGATGATACAGTAGCACACACATTTCTGAACCTCACCCCAGATGAACAGCGTTTAGCTGGGATTTATATGATTCAACAACTTCTTATACTATATAAAAGCCAACATTCGGATCCTGGTCCCTTACCTGATATATTGACTGAACTACTCACGAATAGATGGAGAGGTTCAGGTACTAAGTTAATTAGAGAAATACTAGAATTAAGAAAGCAGTATATTCTTTCTGTATGCCCAGAACATGTCTCACTGCCCATTAAGGAAAGAACGACGTATTACATGGACAGACAGAATCCCTTACGAGAAGTACACCCAATAAAGGGCGAGGACAATCAGTTTAAACGTGTATTTGTATATACACCCATATCAAAAATAGAATTGTTAGAAATGAAGAAAGTGGTACCCAGTCATGACAAAGACCCAGCGGGTTTTCACCGTGAAATTAAAGACATGTTACTCATGGGAGAGTATACCTATCCCGACATTATGACCATATTAAAGGTATTAATGCCTGCTGGCATTTATGAAAAGCTTAAGGAAAAAGAGTGGGAGGTGGGAGACCAAAAGATAGACTGGACAGCATTAGAAAACGAAGAAAAAGCTCGAGGTCCAGGTTCAGGGCTTGGGGATAAAACTAAAGCGCTACCAGGTTTATTAGTACAGGTATTGCCACGTTTATTAACTACGAAAAAGGAAGACTGGGGTGCAATCTCAGCCTGTAAACAAAAGCAAGATAAAGACACTAGTGATTTCTATGCCCGATTTGAAAAATGTTTTGGTATAAATAGTGGCATAAAGGCAAGTAGCGAATCGTATCCACATCTGTTTGTGACAAAATTAGTTGAAAATTCCTTGCCCCAAGTGAAGAATAGAGTATTAAAATTCGAGAGTACCTGGCAAGGTAACACCCCATCACAAATGTTACAAATGTTACAGTATCATCACAATAGAATTAGAGAGGAACAAGAACATGAACAAAGACGCATGAAAGACACAAAAATGAAAATGCTAGTCTCCCAGACAGTTCCAGCTGAAGGTCATAAAAAGGGTACGACACAGTCCAGTGATTCAGCAGGACCTGTAAAAGGGACCTGCAACTATTGTAAACAACCAGGTCATTACATACACGATTGCCCAGTCCTGAAGCGTAATATTGCCACAGGTAAAACACAGGAAAGACCACGGCCACCTAGACAGGATCAGAATGTACAAGGAGCCCCGCAGCATGCACAGTCCATGCCAGCTCCACAACAGTCTATACAGTTTGTGCCAGCTGCACCAGCGCTGCCGGTTGCTGCCACACAAACCACGACACGACAGCTGTACCAGACCGCACAGTACGACTATCCTGACTATCAACGATACGCATGAAGCAGCCTAGAGAGGGAAGTTGACTTACCCCTTATCGAGGTCCCTGTAGACCAAGAAGGACCTTATGTACATAGTGAATTATTAGGCCAAGATAGAAAATTTTTACTTGATACAGGGGCAAGTCGAACAACCATAAAACGTAGTGAAGTTCCAGGGGCACCCCTCTCAGGCTTACAGAATATTTCCCTTGGTTTTTCAGGAAAACCTATTGTTAATGAAGTATCACAGCCTCTTCTACTTACGATAGGACCCTTGACCAGAACTACAGATTTATTGCTTACCAAATCATGTCCAGAAAACTTGTTAGGTATAAAAACACTGAAAGCTCTAGGAGCTATAATATGTTGTTCTCCGGAAGGAGTAAGATTGTTTTTACGTGATTTCAAAGGTCACTATGTGTCTCGAGACATGGATTCCCGACTGCAGACTTTACCTACACATTTATGGGCACAAGGCCCTACTGATGTTGGTTGCATGAATATTACACCATATCGAGTTACGCTAAAGGCAGGAGTGGTACTACCACGAATGCGACAATACAAGTTACCACCAGATGCTGTAGTGGCTTTACTACAAATCATTGACGAGCTCATTGCCCAAGGAGTGGTTGTGGAAACAGACTCCAATGTATGTAATTCCCCGATAATTCCGATTCTTAAACGAACAGATCCAAAGGCCCCGCCTGTATATCGATTGGTTATTGATCTGCGCGAATTGAACAAATGCATTGTGCCACAATTCCCTGTGGTCCCAGATATCTCGTCATTAATGACAGCTATTGATTCCGAGGCAACATTCTTCACTGTAATTGATCTCAAGAATGCCTTCTTCAGCGTCCCTATAGATCCGGAAAGCCAATACTTGTTCGGATTTAGTTTAAATGAACGTAGCTTTAAATTCACACGCGCACCTCAAGGATTTACAGAAAGCCCCAGCATCTATAGCCAAGCACTGAAACGAGAACTCGACAGTATCCACATGCCAGTAAACACTGCCCTGCTTCAATATGTCGATGATCTGCTGATCACCGCTAGAAGCGAACCTGAATGTGAGAAAGCATCATTGACAGTTTTACAATTTTTAGCCGAAAAGGGGCACAAGGTGTCCCCTTCCAAGCTGCAATTCTGTGTCCAGCGAGTTGTTTATCTTGGACACTCGCTGTCCAAGGAGGGAAGGCAGCTTACACCCGACCTCATTCAGTTAATAGCTAATATGCCAATACCCAAGACACAGAAGGAGGTGCGGGCTTTCATAGGCCTCACTTCATATTGTAGGCAGTGGATCCCTCAGTATGCATTTCTAGCAAAACCACTCATTCAATTGACAACACAGGAGGCAGCCACATCGACTGTCCTCCCTTGGACTCAGGAACATGCACAAGCGTTTGAAAGCCTAAAGAAAGCCTTATGCCAAGCACCTGTTTTAGCAACACCATGTTACAATAAACAGTTTACACTCTTCGTTACAGAGCGCGAAGGTACTGCCTTGTCAGTACTCACACAGGAACAAGCAGGATCATACAAACCATGTGCTTATTTTTCTAGTACACTAGATCCCGTAGCTCAGGCTTTGCCTGCATGCCTAAAATCAGTGGCAGCGACAGCTTTAGCAATCAGACAAAGCGATGCCATAGTGTTAGGACATCCGTTGACAGTGCAAGTACCACATCCAGTAGAGGTTCTTGTGAATCGAACGCAAACAAAACACTTGACTATTGCACGACTCACGGGTTACGAATTAACATTGTTTCAGCCACATATAGAAATTAGACGTTGTAACACATTGAACCCTGCCACACTTTTACCTGTAAGCGGAACAGACCCACTAGCTCATAATTGTATTGAAGTTATTACAATCACGACGAAACCCAGACAAGACTTAACAGATGTCCCATTGTCAGACCCAGACCTGACGTTGTATGTAGATGGTTCATGTATGAGAACAAGTACGGGAGAGTTAGTGGCCGCTTACGCAGTCACAACAGACACTGAAATCATTGAAACAAATTGCATAAATACCTTGTCAGCTCAAGCTGCAGAGCTCGTCGCTCTGACACAAGCCTGTATTCAAGCCACAAATAAAAAAGTCAACATATACACTGATTCACGTTATGCATTCGGAGTTGTACATGACTTCGGCGTGCTGTGGCGAGAGAGAGGTTATTTAACTTCTCACGGTGCCCACATTCAGCACGGACCCCTCATTCATGCCTTATTAGATGCAATACACCTACCGACTGCAATATCAATTATGAAATGTAAAGCTCATACGAAAGTTACTGATATCATTTCTCAAGGCAATGATCTAGCTGACAGAACAGCTAAACAGACTGCTCAAACTCAAACATCCGACATGACAAAGACAATAGTCCCGACGCCAACACATTGTATGACGGTTAAAGATCCCGCTCTTGACGTAATTGACATACAGACACATGCTACACCAGACGAAATAGGGAAATGGACTGAATTAGGAGGGATCCAAACGGATCAAGGATGGATGACGAAGGAAAAATCTGTGTGGTTCCTCCCTGATTCAATGGTCCAAGTCATTATTAACACTGTACATAGTCCAGCGCATCTAGGAGAAAAAGCTATGCTAGACAGCATTCAACACATTTGGTTCAACAAACATTTACGAGCAGCAGCTAAACAAAAAGTTCGTACCTGTATGATCTGTTGTCAGTTTAACCCAGGAAAAAGCATTCCCGTAGAACAGGGTGGATTTCAGCCTCCTGATCACCCTTTTGAAGTCCTCCAGATGGATTATATCCAGATGGAACGATGTCGAGGATTCAAATATGTTCTCGTAGTTGTCTGTGCTCTTTCCCGTTGGACAGAGGCATACCCGGTTTCAGATTACACTGCCCCGACTACTGCCAAACAGTTGGTTCGAGAATTCTTCCCACGATACGGTTTACCACGTGTTGTCTACTCAGATAACGGCCAGCCGTTTTCATCCGAACTAATGAAACACGTTTCACTTTTGTTAGGCTATCAGTGGAAATTCCACTGTGTCCGACACCCCGAGGCAGCAGGTCTCGTGGAAAGACATAATCAGACCCTGAAAATTAGATTGTCCAAAATATGCAGGGAGAAAGGTGTCGACTGGGTAGTAGCGTTACCAGTTGCACTCTTTTACATGAGAATGGTAGCACACTCTCGAACCGGGCTATCCCCGTATGAGGTGATCTTTGGCAGACCACCAAATATGTGGGGGACGCCTATACCACGCAAAATAACTGATATTGACTGTAATATGCTGACAGATTACTTGGCTTCCTTGATGTCTGCACTACAATCTTGTCGTTCACAGGTAGCTGCAGCTTTTCCCGACAACACTGAGGTGAAACCCCATGACGTAGTTCCGGGGGACCTGGTCTTCGTGAGGAACTTTGATCGGAAGTCTCAGCTGGATCCTAGGTGGAGGTCGCCTCAGCTCGTACTGCTCACCACAAGGACAGCCGTGAAGATCGAAGGCAGGAAAGGCTGGGTGCATTCAAGTCATATCAAGAAATTTCATGGACTACCATCGGATGTAAATACCACACCTCGTGTGTTTTCACCCATTGACTCAAAACTTCCTTTGGTTGAATCAAGTAATCACGAACAATATAAACTAAAACTCAGGTCTAACCAGTCAGGCAATTTGATTGTTTAAGTCCTCTCCAAGGTGAAGCGGTTGAATTTGTCTCTGACATGTATCCCTTAGACCTGAATAGAGAAAAAACCCGAAAAATGTTGAAACGACATGCGTACTGTAAATCACTGCGTAGTCATTGCACAGTGACGTTATTAATTTTGTTTTTCTTAAGTCTTTTAATAATTACTGCAAGTATATTGTTGCACATATATTACCCTATTTCTAGACATGTTTATAATATTACTGCTGAACATTCTTTTAGTGAATTACCTCCGCATGAGTTGTCTTATAGATTTGCGCTGCGCAATAACACGTTTATTAGTATGTTACATCATTCCCATCAGGTTAACAATGCTACAAATTGTTGGATATGTGGCCGACTCCCTCCCTATCAGAATTATAAAGGAATTCTACCTCTCTTTCCATACCCGTTCACACACAACGGCTCCTGTGGAGCATGGTTTAGTTTAATAAATTCCCTAGATTCGAATTCTGCAGTTTATCAAGACAACGGGGTATGGGGAAATTTGAACTTAGTTTTACTTAAAGTCTGCTACCCTAACAAGGAGGGACTTCCCAAAAGAACAGGAACTGATCTAGAAAATGAAGTGTATGGATTGGGTAATTTTACACTTAATCTTATGATTCTAAATGTCGAATCCGAAGTTACTCCAATTTTGCCCGCTATGTCAATATTCCCAGTAAAAGGTGAATTATGTGTAAGGAAAAATGGTTCCATACATATGGGCCATAGTAGATGCACTACTGTAATAGAATTTAGTGATCAAGGCAAGTCTACATTTAGAGCTTCCCGCCATTCCTATTTCATATGTGGTCAGACGGCATATGTACGTTTGCCTCTAAATTGGGATGGTACCTGCTACATCGGATTCCTTTTGCCAGCTGTTTTCCTAGCTCCTCCTGATTATCATAGAAATACTCATTTAGTACACAATAGAGAAAGGAGAGATCTCCCAATAGTCGATTATACTGAAACAGCATGGGAAAAATATACAGATTTCAATAAAGGTCTTTTTCCCTATATAGGTACCGTTACTAATAGTAAGCTGATACGTAGATTAACTAGAACCCTTGAAGCAGTAGTGAACGAAACTATTTCCGCCTTAGGCAATTTAACAGAAGAGCAGTCTGCTATGCGGATTGTTGTGCTTCAAAATCGTCTTGTCCTTGACGTCATCCTGGCCGATAGGGGCGGAGCTTGTAGGGTCATCGGATCAAGTTGTTGCATTTTCATACCAGAAAATTCGCCATCTGTATATAAAGCCATAACTCGCCTTCACAAGATTGTAAGCCAGATACACCAGAATCCAGGCACCTGGACTTGGTCCGGTTGGTTTTGGAGTGTATTATCTACCTTTGGATGGAAGGTCCTATCCTTCCTAGGTATTGGCTTTCTCATACTATTCAGTTGCTGTCTATGTCTACAATGTGGACCAGCGATCTGTGGTCTGTGTGCCACATCGTGTATTCCACCACCAGGATTTCATTCATCCCAGAAGAAAAAAGAAGAACAAATGATGTTATATGAACAGATCAACGGATTGATGAAGATTGATATCTCTTAACGGGCAAGTAGGGGACAAGGAGGGAATGTGGAAATATGGATTTTTCTGATCAGTTATGTCCCCTATCTTGGACCCCAACGGTTTCATGTATGAATCACAAGTACATGTATGTTCCCTCCAGTTCCAGTTATGAAGACGCAAACACATGTGCGTCCACCGTCGACATGTCCTCTTTCAGACCCGCCATGAATAGGCTGGATATTCCATTCCCAAGTATGAAAGGCCACCGGCTTTATATGGTTCACTTATGCCATTTTACAGTCCAGGCAAATAGGCCCTGATTCTGTCATCAAGCTTTTCTTGCCTTCTGCCTCTGAAAGCTCCAGTCTGAGCCTGCATCTGTGACCATGAACTTTGTCTCATTCTCTGCGCGGCTCACGATGCCTGACATCAGCCTGTTGCCTGCCAAAAACTGTATTTCACCTTCGAAATTATCTGCTCCGTTCCCTGCCCAATGCATTCCTGTCTAGTAGTTTAAGTAAACATTCTTCCAGCTACCGAGCAAAGGCCCGGCTTCTCTGTCTTTATGCAAGTAATTCATAGCCCTATTATTATGGAAGACTTCTGCCCTCGCATCTAGTGTAGACACTTAGACGCTTGTACACGCACTAACAGTCAGTATAGTCAGTATAGAATAAGATTCTACTCTAAGAGACCTCTCTTTTGGATAACATAGTTCTTTAAACATAGGATGTTAGATATGATTTGGGATTAGGTTGACTTGACCCTCCAGACATCTGTCGCCACATGTAGAGCTAAATGTCAAGTCCCCTTCACCCCCTAGTTGCACGTCAATCACACGTCATGCTGCTGTGCGCGCATTCCTGCCAAGTATTTCTGCTGACATTGCGAAATTCCTTCATGGAACCACCCCATTATGACGTCACACCTGATGACGTTCTTTAGTTACACCCAGTTACACCTACTTTTGCTACGCATGTATCTTTTATCTTCACTGTCAATTGTTACGCCTCCTGCATTTGCTTCACTGTAATGCCTATTGTATAAAAGTGTTTACTTATCGATAAAGTATGTACTTCACTTCCTGAACCTTCGTGGTGATGGAACTTGGAGTCACCGATTCGAATCGTCCATTGGAATAAAGCCCATTCCGAACCTCTAATACCACGGATTCTGCCTCTTATTTTACTGAGCTATTTTTATTATGTTTCCGTATCAAATTAAGTCCCGGTAATTAAATTATTTACCACACTCTGCTGATATTTAGCAGTGTTCGGGGGCAGGGACACTACGGGGACCACCTCTCTATCCCCGAGTGAAACCAGCGTCAGGCCTGTCCACTCCCCTTCCATATCTAAGGGCAGCTCCACCCCAAGCGCTATACTACTCACACCGGGGCTTTTCCCTCCCGTTGGGGCTGGGGGTCGCTTGCGACACTTGGGATCTCCCTTGTAGTGTCCGTTCTCCCCACATTCGTAGCACCGCACAATCCTAGGCTGCTGACTCCTATCAGGGTAAGTGGGTCTTGTGGAATTGGATGGGGGTGGGGTTCCTACTCCCTTCCCAAACTTATTTTGGGGACCTTTCGAGAACTCCACCTTTTTATCTTCCCCCCTCTTTCTTCTGGGGGAAACCCTGTCCGCCTTTCGAGCAATCTCCCCCGGGGCCCTTGTGAGACACCCGGGTGCTCACCCAAATATCTGCCTCCTCCGCAAGCTCACGGGGATCCATCAACTTGCGGTCCACCAGATGTTGGCGCAGCTCCGGAAAGCTCTTATCCAAGAGGTGCTCCTTTAAAAAAAGATTGTACAACCCTTGGTAGTCCTGCACCTCGCTGCCACGCACCCAACCATCTAGTGCCTTTCTTGCATAATCAAAAAAATCCACCCACGTCTGTGTGGACAGCTTATGGCTGCCACGGAACTTCTGCCGGTACCTCTCGGGGTTAAGACCAAACTTTTTGAGCAAGGCCTCTTTCATGGGGGCATACCTGACCTGATCCGCCTTGGCCAAATATAGCAGGGTGTCCCTGACATTGAGAGGTATATACCGATATAAACCACCTCCCCAATTACTCTCGGGTACCCCATGGGCAGTCAAGGCTACCTCGTATGCCTCCAACCATTTAGTAATGTCGTCCCCCACTGTGTAATTGGCAATTACTTCCTTAGGTAGGTAGAATTTTGATTCGGGAGACTCTCTAGGTATGCTGCCACCATTGTCCTTATTGGACGCATTTGTCTGGAGGGCGCGCAGCTCCAACTCCTTCAGCTGAAGCTCGTGCGCCAGCTTCTTTTCTTCCATTGCCCATCTCTTGTTTTCTCTCTCTTGTTCCAATTTGGCCAACTCCCTTTCTCTCTCTTGTTCCAACTTGGCCAGCTCCCACTTTAACTGCCTCTCCTCCCTCCTGTCCTCGTACTCCTCTGGAGACGCGCTCCTGCTAGACCCTGTCCTACTACTGGCCCCAGAACGTCTCCCTGGGGGCACATTTTCAGACCCATCTACATTTAATATGTCTAGTACTTCCTGGGCGCTCTCCTCCTGAGGTGCATCTGGCGCCTCCTGTCCCTCATCCTCTCCCCCTTCTGGGTGGGCCACTACCCATGCCCTAATGGCGGTGCGGAGTTCCGGTCCTTTGGCCTTCCGCATCCCAGGCACCACCATCCCCTGCCCAAACTCTCTCAGTTGCTTTACAGTGTACCCCTCGAGGTCAGCTAACCGGAATTCCATACTGGCAGGTGGGGACCTAGATACTAAGGAGAGAATTCCTAGGATATGGGTGACAGTTACCAGCTAACCAGGATTCTTACACTCTCAGCCTGGACAGTGGAATTACCAATCGCAGCAATTAATGGGTTTTAGAGCTTTAGAACAAATAGGCGTTTAATTGTGGCGCCCTCCGCTTCACGGAAGGGTGCTGTATGGTCACAGGTCCTAAAATCCCACCGCTCGCCAACAATGTAGGAAACCGGGGTCTCCAGTCCCTATGGCGGTAACGTGACACGAGCGGCTGGGCACCCAAAGGCATGTGTGTAAAGCAACCATACAACACGCACCTCTCATGGAACGGGGAACACACACAATAAGGGACGCCACACTGTATATTTTATGCAAATACTCAAGTTTATCCAACAGTTCAAGATCAATGCCGTTCAGGCTTTGTACATGCAGTTCATGGGTTTCAAATGCAGTTTACGAATCGTACATGCAGTTTATGAGGCATATGCAGTTTAGGAATTGTACATGCAGTTTATGAGACATAGCGCTACTCGTGGTGAGGGCATAGGGAGCTCCGGTGAGCGGAGCCTATCTCCATAGCGGTACTCGTAATAAGGAAGCCTGTAACAATTCAACTCAGCGCCTGCAAGCAAAGCGTTCGTCGTAATCACCCACAACATATATCGTTCGGAGCAGAACCTGCAAATGTGGCCTTACTCGTAATCAGCAAAGCGTATAACATTTAGAGCAGAACCTGCAAGTATGGCATTACTCGTAATCGGCAAAGCATATAACATTCAGAGCGGAACCTGCAAATGCGGCATTACTCGTAATCAGCAACGCGTATAACATTCAAAGCGGAACCTGCAAATGCGGCATTACTCGTAATCACCAAAGCATATAACATTCAGAGCAGAGACGGTTTCGGTGCAGTTCGAGGGGGCCACGCTACTCGGAGCGAGCAAGCTTCCAGTGTTCCTTCGGTGCAGTTCGTGGCGCACCAAGCTTCCGAACAGTCTGGGGAAAAGGGGGGCAAATCCCTCGGAGGGGTGTCCACGTCGTGGTGAACGGGGGACTCCCACGGAGAGGGAAGCCAGGCCCAGGGTGCGGTGTGGCTCCCAGCCTGCAGGGGGCGCACCGGGGTCAATCCCAGCCTCCGGGCTTACCTTGCTCTCGACGTCGGAAGGCGTCTGCTCCGGCGGCGACGATGGAAATCGTCCACGGCCTCGCGCACCTTCTCGAATAGCTGCGACGGCAGCGACGGGGCCCCGGGCTTCTCCGCGGGCCTCATGACACTGAGGGGCACTTCTTCCGGCCTCACATCCACAGGTGCCTCACTAGCAAAGCAGCTGATGCACTTCTGTTTCCAGAGAAAGCTTCACATCCACAGGTGCCGCACTAGCAAAGCAGCTGATGCACTTCTGTTTCTAGAGAAAGTTTCACATCCACAGGCGCCGCACTAGCAATGCAGCTGATGCACTTCTGTTTCTAGAGAAAGCTTCACATCCACAGGCGCCACACTAGCAAAGCAGCTGATGCACTTCTGTTTCCAGAGAAAGCTTCACATCCACAGGCGCCGCACTAGCAAAGCAGCTGATGCACTTCTGTTTCCAGAGAAAGCTTCACATCCACAGGCGCCACACTAGCAAAGCAGCTGATGCACTTCTGTTTCTAGAGAAAGTTTCACAACTAGCAAAGCAGCTGATGCACTTCTGTTTCTAGTGAAAGCTTCACATCCACAGGTGCCTCACTAGCAAAGCAGCTGATGCACTTCTGTTTCAAGAGAAAGCTTCACATCCACAGGCACCGCACTAGCAAAGCAGCTGATGCACTTCTGTTTCCAGAGAAAGCTTCACATCCACAGGTGCCGCACTAGCAAAGCAGCTGATGCACTTCTGTTTCTAGAGAAAGTTTCACATCCACAGGCGCCGCACTAGCAAAGCAGCTGATGCACTTCTGTTTCTAGAGAAAGTTTGACATCCACAGGCGCCGCACTAGCAAAGCAGCTGATGCACTTCTGTTTCTAGTGAAAGCTTCACATCCACAGGTGCCTCACTAGCAAAGCAGCTGATGCACTTCTGTTTCAAGAGAAAGCTTCACATCCACAGGCACTGCACTAGCAAAGCAGCTGATGAACTTCTGTTTCTAGAGAAAGCTTGACATCCACAGGCGCTGCACTAGCAATGCAACTGATGCACTTCTGTTTCTAGAGAAAGCTTCACATCCACAGGTGCCGCACTAGCAATGCAGCTGATGCACTTCTGTTTCCAGAGAAAGCTTCACATCCACAGCCGCCGCACTAGCAAAGCAGCTGATGCACTTCTGTTTCTAGAGAAAGCTTCACATCCACAGGCGCTGCACTAGCAAAGAAGCTGATGCACTTCTGTTTCTAGATAAAGCTTCACATCCACAGGCGCCGCACTAGCATAGCAGCTGATGCACTTCTGTTTCAAGAGAAAGCTTCACATCCACAGGCGCCGCACTAGCAAAGCAGCTGATGCACTTCTGTTTCCAGAGAAAGCTTCTCATCCACAGACGCCACACTAGCAATGCAGCTGATGCACTTCTGTTTCTAGAGAAAGCTTCTCATCCACAGGCGCCGCACTAGCAAAGCAGCTGATGCACTTCTGGTACCAGAGAATGCTTCACATCCACAGGCGCCGCACTAGCAAAGCAGCGGATGCACTTCTGTTTCTAGAGAACGCTTCACACTCACAGGCGCCGCACTAGCAAAGCAGCTGATGCACTTCTGTTTCTAGAGAACGCTTCACACTCACAGGCGCCGCACTAACAAAGCAGCTGGTGCACTTCTGTTTCTAGAGAACGCTTCAAACCCACAGGCGCCGCACTAGCAAAGCAGCTGATGCACATCTGTTTCTAGAGAAAGCTTCACATCCACAGGCACCGCACTAGCAAAGCAGCTGATGCACTTCTGTTTCTAGAGAAAGCTTCACATCCACAGGCGCCGCACTAGCAAAGCAGCTTATGCACTTCTGTTTCTAGAGAAAGCTTCACATCCACAGGCGCCGCACTAGCAAAGCAGCTGATGCACTTCTGTTTCCAGAGAAAGCTTCACATCCACAGGTGCCGCACTAGCAAAGCAGCTGATGCACTTCTGTTTCTAGAGAACGCTTCACACTCACAGGCGCCGCACTAACAAAGCAGCTGGTGCACTTCTGTTTCTAGAGAACGCTTCACACCCACAGGCGCCGCACTAGCAAAGCAGCTGATGCACTTCTGTTTCTAGAGAAAGCTTCACATCCGCAGGCACTGCACTAGCAAAGAGAAAGCTTCACATCCACAGGTGCCGCACTAGCAAAGCAGCTGATGCACATCTGTTTCTAGAGAAAGCTTCACATCCACAGGCACCGCACTAGCAAAGCAGCTGATGCACTTCTGTTTCTAGAGAAAGCTTCACATCCACAGGCGCCGCACTAGCAAAGCAGCTGATGCACTTCTGTTTCTAGAGAAAGCTTCACATCCACAGGCATCGCACTAGCAAAGCAGCGGATGCACTTCTGTTTCTAGAGAAAGCTTCACATCCACAGGCACCGCACTAGCAAAGCAGCTGATGCACTTCTGTTTCTAGAGAACGCTTCACACTCACAGGCGCCGCACTAGCAAAGCAGCTGATGCACATCTGTTTCTAGAGAACGCTTCACACTCACAGGCGCCGCACTAGCAAAGCAGCTGATGCACTTCTGTTTCTAGAGAACGCTTCACACTCACAGGCGCCGCACTAGCAAAGCAGCTGATGAACTTCTGTTTCTAGAGAACGCTTCACACTCACAGGCGCCGCACTAGCAAAGCAGCTGATGCACATCTGTTTCTAGAGAAAGCTTCACATCCACAGGCGCTGCACTAGCAAAGCAGCTGATGCACTTCTGTTCCTAGAGTAAGCTTCACCTCCACAGGCGCCACACTAGCAAAGCAGCTGATGCACTTCTGTTTCCAGAGAAAGCTTCACATCCACCGGCGCCGCACTAGCAAATCAGCTGATGCACTTCTGGTACCAGAGAGAGCTTCCCATCCACAGGCGCCGCACTAGCAATACAGCTGATGCACTTCTGTTTCCTGAGAAAGCTTCACATCCACAGGCGCCGCACTAGCAAAGCAGCTGATGCACATCTGTTTCTAGAGAAAGCTTCACATACACAGGCGCCACACTAGCAAAGCAGCTGATGCACTTCTGGTACCAGAGAAAGCTTCACATCCACCGGCGCCGCACTAGCAAATCAGCTGATGCACTTCTGGTACCAGAGAAAGCTTCACATCCACAGGCGCCGCACTAGCAATACAGCTGATGCACTTCTGTTTCCTGAGAAAGCTTCACATCCACAGGCGCCGCACTAGCAAAGCAGCTGATGCACATCTGTTTCTAGAGAAAGCTTCACATCCACAGGCGCCGCACTAGCAAAGCAGCTGATGCACTTCTGGTACCAGAGAAAGCTTCACATCCACAGGCGCTGCACTAGCAAAGCAGCTGATGCACTTCTGTTTCTAGAGAAAGCTTCACATCCACAGGCGCTGCACTAGCAAAGCAGCTGGTGCACTTCTGTTTCTAGAGAAAGCTTCACATCCACAGGCACCGCACTAGCAAAGCAGCTGGTGCACTTCTCTTTCCAGAGAAAGCTTCACATCCACAGGCGCCGCACTAGCAAAGCAGCTGATGCACTTCTGTTTCCAGAGAAAGCTTCACATCCGCAGTCGCCGCACTAGCAAACCTACATTATTCAAGTGCTGTAGACAGAGCCGCTGCATGCAGGGGTTGGCAGAGGCAGTGCACACACATCCAAGAATGCGTATCCCGCCTTGTATATCAGCCAATGGGAAGCATCCAACGTGGACTGAAAGCACACCAGTCTCTGTCAGTGGGCAGTCTGACGTTACTCGCTCTGCTCCACCCCTCCCCAGCAAAGCTTAGTATCCAATGAGATCAGTTGGTGTGTGCAACAGCGGGCAAGAATGGATAAGAGGACAAAAAGGCCTAAAAATAAACAAAATTGCAATGACAGGATACAAAAGTGGGGTCAGGCTGCGAGCTACGGACAGGATGTCGGCGAGCTACCTTGTTGCAGACCCCTGCTTCAAATGTTTGTTGATTTTCTCCCCCATAATTCTAGATAGTAATTTCATTAACCATTAGCCAACATACGACCACAGGACGCTTGCTTATCATTAAACATTTATCATCCTGAAGTCCTACTGTAATGAACCAACATACGGCCACGGGACGCTTGTTTATTACTCTGAAATGTTACCATCCTGAACTCGTACTGTATTACCGTTTTAGTGCCGCTTGGCCTTCTCAGATCGTCTCCGAGGCTGCATGGTCCACTTAAATTATGAAGTCTACATTTTACCAATCAGAAAATGTATATTTTTGTGCCTCACTCATCTGGCTTCCTCTTGTTATTTTATTTTTCACTCCTCTTGTGTTTAGCTCTCTACACCCTGTAATTTCATGGCCCGTTTTTATGATTGTTTTTACCATATTCTGAACATCTTCTCAGGTATCTCTTATGTCTGTTTATCAGGTTAATTTTCTGTCTTGTAAAACATCTTAAGAAAACATTAATCCTGTAAAATAGTTTTTTACCAGAACTGTTACTTACTCGCAGCGCTTCTCACCCTCATCTTTGCTACTCCCTGGGCTGGGTATGATGATAAGGCGGTAACATTAGAGCGACTGAAGGGAAGGCAGCAAGGGATAGAAAATGACCCATCACTGGATGGCTTCATAATAAAGCCATACTCTGATTGGCCATGTCCTTCTGTAAAGCCAAACCTGCTGCCTCCAGGACTAGGCCTACTCTTCGCCTCTTGAGCCAATCAAGAAGCTGCTTCACAGCATAAGAGAAGCGTCGGGATTGGCTGTAGCAGGCAAAGTTAGCACTCCTTAGGAGACCGGGGAGGCTGCAGATGTGATCCCTGGCTCACTAAAATTGTGCGGGTAGGAGAGGCCTTATGTGCACATGTCAGGTTAGTCGTAGGAAGACACCCATTCACCCTGACATGCTCACTTGCACATCTTTAGACCCAGACACTCTTCCAGTGACGTCTATAATGATGCCCTGCCCCCCGCCCACTCATAAATTGAAAGTCTGCTCCTTGCAATGTGCAGCCGGCCCGCGGCTGTAATATAAGCACCGTGGCCAGTAATATAAACTTTATAAATGCATATTAGGGTCCAGGGGGGCAGCAAATACAGGGCGGCAATGCTCCCATAGATAAACCGCCGCTAGGCAGAATTACATCTAGTACATCAGGACTAGAATTGTGTGATTGTTGAGCTAGTGCCAGTATAGTTACCCCCTATGTCAACAATTGCCTGCCGTGTGCCAGTAGCAGTGGTTTTCACAGGTGCCTGTCCATGCTACCAATTGCCTCCAGTGTGCCAGTAGCAGTGGTTTTCAAAGGTGCCTGTCCATGCCGACAAGTGCCTCCAGTGTGCCAGTAGCAGTGGTTTTCACAGGTTCCTGCCCATGCTATCAATTGCCTCCAGTGTGCCAGTAGCAGTGTTTTTCACAGGTGCCTGTCCATGCCTACAATTGCCTCCAGTATTCCAGCAGTAGAAGTTTTCTATGGGTCCCTCTATAAGCCACAAATTACCTTCAGTGTGTAAGTGCCAATGGCAGACTAGCAAGCATTACATCACATTCTCACTCACATTTGCTCAACCACACTCAATCATTCATTCTCACTCAGTCTACCTCACTCTCACTCATTCTTACTCTGACTCCAACATACTTACTCATACTCACTTGCTCTAACTGTCATTCTCACACACTCTGTATCACTCATTCTCTCTCCTTCATTCCCACTCACTACAACTCCTGCTCACTCATACTTTTTCACTTGTGCCCTCACTCTTATTGTCACTCATTCTGACTCTCATGCTCACTGCCACTCATTCTCACTTATTATCACTCACTACCTTTTAGTGGCTCTCACACACTACCTGTCACTGACACTCACTTTTACTTACAAACACTCATGCTCACACGTACAAACAGACAACCACACTCCGATCCCCAATCACGTACCCTACATACATTTAAAAGCATTTTTTTATTTAAGACATCTGCTACAGAAGTTCTCATTCTAGATCCTCGTGCCCCATTTTTTACTACACTAACAGTGAATAATAATCTATTATTCACTATTAGTTTAAAATAAAATTGGTTGAAAACAAAGGCGGAGCACGAATCGCATAAAGGCGAGCTTCCACTGTGTTTTCGGTACTAGCAGTGCCAGGGGTAACAAGGGGCAAGACAGGAGTCACAGCTGCGACCCCTGGCAATCCCTAAATGATGCCCATGCATGTGACCCTGTTGAGAACATCATACAATGTGTCGGGTGACTCCATTCAGAATATCAGAATGTGCTGTGTTTTTGTGACTCCATTCAGAATTACACTGTGCTATGTCAGTACCATTCCGAAGATCAGTTTCTGTTATATCATTCTGTGCTTAGTCATGCGATACCCCAGAATGTGCTGTGTCATGTGACCCCATCACCTTTTTTTAACTATAGATGGAAGTGTGTCACTCCTAAAAATACCGCCATAACTTTAAGATCTCCTGTGGAAACTGATTTCACTGTGTTTCTTTCTCTGTTTTGTAGGATGTCAGAAGCACCCTAAGCAGGTAAGGCTGGTTTATTATCCTCCTGTCAGTGTGTAAGGAGCAGGTCTCACTGCTGCAGTGTGAATGTCACTGCTGAGCTCACACAAAGTGTTAGGACACTTTCAGACCCTCATTAATCACTCCACATTCTGAAAAATACCTTTAAGTCCTCAGACTCTCCTGAAAAGGAATATGCTACTTACCAGTATGCATCTGTTCTTGGCATGTAGAGCTGCAGATCTATACACTGTGCATAGCTCGCCATCTGGTGTTTCATCTGGTGTTGGGCCCGGATGTTTGCAGTTTGTTTTTCCTCTTGGAAAGTCTTTGGAAGTCACGAGTTCGGTGACTCCTCCCTTGGTTGGTATTGCGCATGGGCTTCGGCTCCATCCTCAGATTGTTTTTCGCCAGCAGGGAAAGATGGAGCGTCGTGGAAACAGTAAAGAAACCCATGTGTGTTGTATCTAAATAAGATAAGACTGGAACGGATACAGGTAGCCGGGGAGGCGGGTGGGCGTGTATAGATCTGCAGCTCTACCTGCCAAGAACAGATGCATACTGGTAAGTAGCATATTCCGTTCGAGGCATATGAGCTGCAGATTATACACTGTGCATAGATTATATAGCAGTACCCAACCCTAGCGGCGACCACCGGCATCCGTTGCAGTTGTTTGGAACAGTGTTTTTAGTACAGCCTGGCCCACACTAGCTTGTTGCTTGGTTTGCACATCTACACAGTAATGTTTTGTGAAAGTGTGCGGTGTTGACCATGTGGCTGCTTTGCATATGTCATCTAGTGGTATATTTCCTAGAAAAGCCATAGAAGCCCCTATCTTTCTTGTAGAGTGGGCTTTAGGGGGAACAGATAGCGTTCGTTTTGCTTTGTGGTAGCAAATCTGTATGCATTTTACAATCCACCTAGCTATCCCTGATTTAGAAATAGGGTTGCCTTTATGTGGTGGAGAGGAGACAAATAGCTGTTTGGTTTTCCCGAAAGGTTGTGTACATTGGATGTAGTAGAGTAGAGCTCTTTTAACATCCAGTGTGTGTAACGCTCTTTCTGCAATGGTTTGAGGTTGTGAGAAAAAGACTGGTAATTCTACCGACTGGTTTAAATGGAAGGGAGAAATGACTTTGGGTAGAATTTTTGGGTTGGTGCGGAGTACAACCTTGTTCTGATGCATTTGGAGAAAAGGTTCCTGTATAGTGAGTGCTTGTATTTCACTAACCCTTCTAAGGGAAGTGATGGCCACTAGAAATGCTGTTTTCCATGTGAGAAATTGCAGCTCACATTTATGTAATGGTTCGAAAGGGGGTCCCATTAACCGTGTGAGAACGATATTCAAATTCCAGACAGGTGAGGGTGGTACTCTGGGTGGAATTCTTCTTTTGAGGCCTTCCATGAAGGCTTTGATGGCAGGCACCCTGAAAAGTGATAGGTGCTGCCTGTTCTGTAAGTAAGCAGCAATGGCTGCGAGGTGTAACCTAATGGAAGTATATGCTAGGTTACACCTTTGTAGGTGGAGTAAATAACATATAATGTGCTGTATGGACACATTTAAAGGATTGATTGTGTTGTTGTGGCAGTAAACAACAAATCTTTTCCACTTTGCCACATAGCATGCCCTAGTAGTAGGGCGTCTAGCTTCCCTGATAATATTCATGCAATCAGGGGGAAGATTGAGGTATCCGAATTCTAGGACCTCAGGAGCCAGATCGCAAGGTTGAGCTGAGCTGGGTCCGGGTGCCTGATCTCTCCATCGTTCTGGGTTAGGAGGCATGGTGAGAGGTGTAGCTTTTGGTGTGGTACTACTGAGAGTTCCAGCAGCGTGGTGTACCACGGTTGTCTGGCCCATGTTGGAGCTACTAGGATCAGTGTTAGGGAATGCTGTTGTAGCTTTCGCACCACTAATGGAATTAGCGGTGGTAAGGCGTATGCAAATTTGTTTGACCAGTTCATCCATATCGCATTGCCTTTGGACAATGGGTGTGGATATCTGGCGGCGAAGCTTGGGCATTTTTTGTTTTCGTGGGTGGCATATAGGTCTATCTGTGGATGCCCCCCACTTCTGAAAGAACGGGTGAAGAACCTGTGGGTGAAGTTCCCACTCGTGGATCTGCTGTGTCTGCCTGCTCAGCAGATCTGCCATGGTGTTTTGTACTCCTGGGACGTGTTGGGCCAGGAGAAAGATTTTTTGTGGAATTGCCCATCTCCATATGCTCTGTGCTAGCTGAGAGAGCTGTGGAGAGTGTGTGCCCCCCTGTTTTTGAATGTAGTACATGGCAGTCATGTTGTCTGTGCGAATGAGGACTGCCTTGCCTGAAATCTGCGTCTGGAAGGATTTTAGGGCGAGGAAGATTGCCAGTAACTCCAGATGGTTGATGTGGAGTAACTTCTGTTGCGGAGTCCATGTGCCCTGTGCTGTGAGATGTAACAGATGAGCTCCCCAGCCGGAGAGCGATGCATCTGTTGTTAGGATTATTTGTGGGACCGGGTCCAGGAACGGTGGATCTTTGGAAAGGTTTGAGGTGGTCCACCACTGCAGAGAACGATGAGTGCGACCGTCTACCAACACCAGATCTGTCAGTTGCCCCTGGGCCTGGTTCTACTGGCGCGCTAAGCACTCCTGGAGTGGACACATTTGGAGTCTTGCATGGGGCACTATGAAGATGCAAGAGGCCATCATCCCCATTAGTTGCATAAACACTCTTGCTGGGAGAGAGTGTTGAGATATGAATTTTTGACGCAGAGCCTGTATCTTTGCAATCCTGGCAGGATTGGGATAGGCTATGGCTTTTGAGGTGTCTATGGTGGCACCGAGGTATTGTTTTGTGTGGGATGGTACCAGGTGGGATTTTTGATGGTTCACCGTGAAACCTAGCTGATGGAGTAGTTGGACTGTAGCGGCGGTGTGTTGCACACATTGATTGTAGGACGTGGCTTTTATTAGCCAGTCGTCCAGATAGGGAAAGACGTGAATGTGCTGTCTTCTGAGGTGTGCAGCCACTACCGCTAGGCACTTGGTGAAAACCCTTGGTGCTGTTGTTACCCCGAACGGGAGCACCTTGAACTGGTAATGTTGCCCGTCCACCACAAATCTGAGGTACTTTCTGTGAGACTGATGTACTGGGATATGAAAGTATGCGTCTTTCAAGTCCAGGGTGGTGAGAAAATCGTTCTGAGAAAGAAGTGGGAGAACCTGTTGAAGGGTTACCATGTGAAAATGGTCCGAATGTATGTAAGTGTTTAGAGGTCTGAGATCTAGGATAGGTCGTAGAGTCTCGTCTGTTTTTGGAATCAGAAAGTACAGGGAGTAGACCCCTACATTTTGCTGATTTATGGGGACCTGCTCTATGGCTCCTTTTTGCAGGAGGGAGATCACCTCCTGTTTTAGTAGTGCAGTATGTTCTTGAGACATAGGGCGGTGCCTGGGTGGAATGTTTGGGGGGGCAGATGTTAGTTCTAAGCAATACCCTGACTGAATAATTTGTGTCACCCATCTGTCTGAGGTGATGGTCTCCCAGACGTGAAGGAAATGTTGTATTCTGCCCCCGATCGGAGTGGAATGGTCTGAAGGGAGCGGGGGAAAGTCATTGGGTAGGTGGTGTGGCAGAGCGGGCGGTATTTGTCTTGCCTCTGCCCTTGTTATTATTGCCTCTGTATCCGCCTCTTTGATAACCCTTTGTGAAGGTAGATTGAGGAGGGGATTTGTAGGACGTGGATGCAGTATCCGAGGAGTAGCCTCTGTCCGTGCCTCAAAAGGAAGAGCGGCGAAAGGAGCGCCTCGAAGTGTGTGACTGTAGGGCTCCCATGGATTTCGCCGTGTCAGTATCTTTTTTTCATCTTTTCGAGGGCTTCGTCAACTTTTGGGCCAAATAGATGATCTTGGTCGAATGGGTGATTCAATATAGAGGCTTGTACCTCAGGTTTAAAACCTGAAACTCTGAGCCAGTCATGGCGACGTAGAAGGACACTGGTGTTTATGGCCCTGGAGGCTGTATCTGCTGCATCTAGGGCACAGCGAATAGAGGTATTAGTTGTTAGTTTTCCCTCTTGGATCAGTTCATTGGCCCTGTTCTTATATTTTTCAGGGAGATGGTGCATGATGGTCTCTAACTCATCGTAATGTGCCCTGTCGTATCTGGCCAATAGCGCTTGCGTGTTGGCGATACGCCATATGTTGGCGGCTTGTGACGCAGTGCGCTTCCCTGATGCGTCTAGGAGCTTGGACTCTTTGTCAGGCGGTGGTGCTTCGCCTGACGCCTGAGAATTGGAGCGTTTCCTAGCTGTAGATACTACTAGGGAATCCAAAGGTGCAGGGCCTTTAATATATGAAGGGTCTGTGGGGGCGGCTTTGTATTTCTTCTCTATACGGCGGTTTAGGACCCTGGCCCTGAGTGGGTCTTTAAAGACCTCCGGTGCATGTTTAACCACCCCTTTTAACAAAGGTAGGATGGCAGTAAACCTATGTGCGTCGTCAAAGGTGTCTAGGAGAAAGTCCTCCTCTACTGGGTCAGTGTGTAACTCCACCCCGTGGTAGTGTGCCGCCCTTTGTAATAAGTGGTGAAAACCCAAGGAATCTTCAGGTGGGGATGGCCTAGATGGGTAAAGGTCATCCTGTGGGACATCTGGGATGTCCGGATTATTGTAGTCGTCCCATGGGTCTGGAGATCCAGTAGGGGTGGGATCCTGTGGCACATTTGCTGGATCATAAAATGGGTCTCCTAAGTCATCTGGGACAGGAGACAAAGTTGGGGAACGATGTGGGGGTGGAGAGGGTGGGGAAGGTGGAGGTGGAGGAGGAGGGGAAGGCACTCTGAAAGGAGAGGTAGCAGTGTCTTTCCTCTTTTGGAGGTGGAGGTGGAGGTGGAGCTGGTTTGGCCAAGTGTCTCTTTTTTGTAGACAATGTCAAATGTCCCGTTTTTGGATCCTTGGTGAGAGTCTTTTGGAGAGGATCCGGTGTAAAAAGTTCTTGGGACACTGGTTGCTCGGCCGGCGCCGAAGTTTTCGGGGCCGACTGCTTTTTAGGCTTGTCCAAGCCGTGCTTCTTTGGGACCTCCGATTTTTGGTCGGCGCCGAAGAAGGCTTCGGCACGGGAGTGTCGGTGCCGAGGGCCTTGTGATGTTTGGTAGGCACCGGCAGGGCAGGTTTCGACACCGAAGGCTTTGGTACTGGGTTCGGTGTGGAGATGGAGGCCGATCTTTTCTTCGGTGCCGAAGGGTGTTTTTTGGCACCGATAGGAGGCTGGCTCGAGCCCGAGCTGCCGGAAGGCTTAATAGGCTTCTTTACCAGGCCCGAAGGTGGGGTGTGAGAAGCAGTATCCTTGGTCTTAACTAGTCCCGAAGGCAAAGGTGTGACCGAAGCCTTTGTGGGTATCGGCGTGGGAGGGGGTATTGTACTCACGACCCTCTGCGCCGGGGTGATGTCCTCCACATCGGAGTCGTCGGCCTCGGAAGCACTGACGAGGTCGTCGTCCTCTTCCTCGATGTTGTGCTGTCCCGGAGCTTCGACGTCGTCCCCGAAGAGGTCGACTGGAGCAGAGGTCGAGGAGTGCGCCATGTTGCGTCTAGCCCGTCGATCTCGAATAGTCTTTTTAGAGCGAAAAGACTTGCAGGCGGGACAGTATCGAGCCTCGTGTTCAGGGGAGAGGCATAGGTTGCACACCTCGTGGAGATCGGTGTGGGGAAACTTGGACCCACATCGAGGGCACTTCTTGAAAGGAGTTCTTTCCATCAGCCGAGACCGGAGCCGGAATAGGCCCGAAGGCCGCCGTTGACGACCGGAATCGAAGAAGTGCTGAAGAGAAGGTGATGAAGATGATTTATTATCTGAAGGATCTCGTTGAGCGAGGATTTAGCAGCGATCGTTGAACTGGAAAGTTCGGAACCGGAGCACGAATTATTACATCCGAGACCGATGGCGGAAAAAAACAATCTGAGGATGGAGCCGAAGCCCATACGCGATACCAACCAAGGGAGGAGTCACCGAACTCGTGACTTCCAAAGACTTTCCAAGAGGAAAAACAAACTGCAAACATCCGGGCCCAACACCAGATGGCGAGCTATGCACAGTGTATAATCTGCAGCTCATATGCCTCGAATCTTAATTTCTCAGTAAACTCCCCTGTGTCATCAGGAAACTCTTAAATTTTCATAAATCCCTGCGAGTTGTCAGAAGACTCCTGTGAGTCCGGAAATAATTGCAACAAAAATGAGTTGCTGTCCTCACAAAACCCATTTGTATCTTTAAAGCTTAACTGAAGTCCTAAGAAAAGTAACCTGAACACACAGAAAACGCACGCACATTCTGGAAAGATCTTTTTACGTTTTACTCAAATCAGAGTTGTGCAAAAACTAAGTCATAATTTCCTAACTATACTGACACAAATGGTGGCTATGCTCACAACTGCAGATCCAATTTTCAGCACTATTGTTAAGGATGTTAGATCATACACATATATCTTCATGTGGGGTAGAGGTGCTACCATGGTACGGCAGACACCCTGCCATCTAGGGTGTTCACCTGCTTAGGACAATATCCTTGGCAACATTTATACAAAATAATAAGTACTAGAGCACACATAGAAAGTCCATTTAATAAAGAAAGTAGCCCTAATATGAAGTCCATCAAATTGTTTGTTCTTTTTTGTGAAGTTATTTTATTCCATTTGTAGTTTCCACAATGTGTATGAGTATGTAGCATCCTGTCAAGTCCGCAACCCGGCCACTCAGCTGAAACAAGAGCCCAGAGCCACCCATATGGATACCTCTCTGGCATAGGATGAATAAGTGGATGAGTCCCCCTGTCCCCTCCATTTTTTGGGGATTTTCTGGGCTTCTGTCTCCAAAATATGTGTCTCTCTAATCCTTCTAAGATAGATGTGTGTTCTATACTGTTTCACGAAGGAGTTTAGACCCCTCACATTCCATGTGGCAAATTTAGAATTTCAGCCATCTCGTAACATCCCACCCCCCCTCGCTCTCCTCCTCCTCTTACACACCTCCCCACACCATTCCCAAACCCCCGTCACCCTCAGTCACACAACTGATGCTTCAACAACGATAATAACCCCAAACCATATGCGACTCCCATTATACCACCCGAGTAAACACCTTTCAACTTAGCTTGTGTCCTCCTACACATAATGCTACTCTTACCCACCCAAAAACAGTCTCAATTGAACTACAGTGTGTGTACAATCCCTCTATTGGGTATAAACTTGTATTATATCTTAGGGGCAGAAAACAGCCAGATCTCACCCCAGGGGGCGGCTCAATCAGCAGTTCCGCTCCCTAATACCCTGAGGTTTCTCACACTGGTAGTCGGGTAATCAGTCACACCACAGAAAAGTACAAACGGGAGAAGGTATGGGAGAAAAACAAGAAGTAAAGTATAATAGAGCCAGGGAAAAGGGGAGGGTTGCCCGCTTGGTGGGTGAAAGACCCGGGACCTGTATCAGTGCCACCACCTCGTCTTATCACACCTCACTTAAAGTCCGTACAACAATGACCGAGTGTCCTAGGGGAAGCCTCAACAAACAGACTAATCAGTCCCGTCGTACTACTGGGTGGCATTCCCCCTCCAGCCCTCCTCATACCTGTCACGCCAGGGGCAAGTGCAACATCATTCTACAGCACCTTCAGTGTGGTCCATAAATATGTGTCCTTATTCGACCATCTGCTCGCTCGGGTGTTCGTGAGTCCCCAACAGATCCGATTCTGTGCTTGAGGAAGCAGCAGAAGTAACTGCCTCAACTAAGGCCCTGGCTGCTTCTCACTCCTGTCATTGTTTTGCTAGGTCCAGAGTACCATCAGATTGCACCACCGTTCTCGCAGCAGATCTGGAACGGCGTCTACGTTGGCTTTGTCTCCTTGAAGTAGCCGAGGGGCCTTCTTTCTGCCACAGTGAATCCCGAGCCCGTCCCATAGATGTCAAAGGCTGACATTCAGCACTATGGACCTCCAGCCAGTCCCAAGTGTTCTCTGGCATTATGATAAAATAACGTCCATCCCGCAGCACCTTCAG
The DNA here is from genome assembly GCF_964204655.1 of Triturus cristatus. Classification (NCBI taxonomy): domain Eukaryota; kingdom Metazoa; phylum Chordata; class Amphibia; order Caudata; family Salamandridae; genus Triturus; species Triturus cristatus. The sequence continues at coordinate 65,961,577 of NC_140579.1, read as the reverse complement.
TTTGGCAGCATAAGGCAACATATACTTCAAGCTAATCATTCTTAGCTTTTGTTTGACACTACTAAAGGACTGCCATTGCAATTGGACAGCTCTTGTATAGTCTGGGAATATTCGTATACTGCTATTTACAAATATCGGGTCTCCATGGCTCCGAACCCCTCATAGTTCACTGTAGTTGAGAAATTTCCCTATTATGCTTCGGGGTCGAGCTCCTGGTTGCGGCGGTGGGACCAATGACTTGTGGGCCCTTTCCACCACAACAAATAGAGTGCCGTCTTGATCCAGTCTTCCATAAAGGTCTCTGGAACGTTACCCTCGGCGCCCTCGGGAAATCCCATAAATCATAGGCTACAACTGCGGGACCAGCCCTGTACATATTCCATCCGTGCCTCTGAGGACTCCATTGCAGGTTGTGTCGCCTCTTCAAGAGACTGTGATGCGGTGGTACCCGCTCCCTGTGTCGTGAACTGGTCAATCTTTGTCTGCTTGCTGCCCCTGCGCAGTTTGTCCTCATCCATGCCACCTTGAGGACCTGCATCTTTCCCTCCCTCAATATCTCCTGGATTTCTGGTGGAAGCACTGCAGTTGTGGTCGCTCCCCTCACCTTGTGTGTCTAGATTGAATGCCACTAGTGGTGCCAGTCCAATTCTGCACAGGTAAGCTGTGTGAGGGACTCCAGGAGTAGCAGCGCGGAGCAGCAGCACAGAGGATACAGAGTTCCCACCTCCTGGTGTCACCTACAGTTCTGATTCAAATCCAGGGTCCGGTGTTCAGATGCCTGTGCAGGGATCGCACCAGGCAGTCATGCGACTGTGGAGGCCACCAAGAGTGTGGGTTCACGTCCAGTCCAGTTCACCTCCACGCTGCCAAGGCTGACTGCTAGTCTTCTCTCGCTCCTCTGCACGACCCTCAATCCCGGGGTGGGGCGAATAAACAATTGCTGGTAGCCTCTCGCTTGTTTGTGCAGCCACTTTTATTATACCCTCCAGGCATACCCCTGCACAGCACCTGGGGTGGGAGGGAGTCCACAGAAAAGCTCCTCCTCAAGCACCATGAGTCCACCAGGGCCACCACCGGATCCGTCCCCAGCATCCTACCGAGGGCCCCTTGCATCAACCAGGGCGCACCATTGTCGCGGTTCATCTCCACGGCATGTAGGAGTGCCTGCAATGTCCAGGGGATCAGCGGTCACAGTCTCTCTCGCACTCGGCCTCAGGAGGGGGGTAAATCAATGCAGCCCCCATGTTGGGGGGGGCTCTCCGTCGCGAGGCAGTCACCAAGAGCGGAGGCGTGCCGGGGCTCCGTTACAGGCTGTAGGTTCTGTCAGCAGGCTGTTCCTACTGCTATCGAGGTATCGGCTATACCGCTCTACCACCCACACTCCGTTCACCTCCTTGCGGCAGCTCCCTAGGTCCTCCCCACAGCTTCGGCAGGCAAGGTGGTCTCCAGCAGAGAGGTAGTGACTCGTAGGCCTCTCCTCGGTTTGTGCATCAGCGCGTTGCAGACCGCTCCGGGGTGTCACTATTTCCATGCCCCCTGGCGCCACCCTATCCGGAGATCAGTTTCAAGATTTGCAGAGTCAAGGGGGCGGCAGGAGGATGTAGTATGCCTGTGTCTGGGCTGGAGCTCTCTTTTAGTGCTGCCTCCCGACCATCTTGTTGGCCACGCCCCCCAATCTTATCTATCATTAATAAAATTAATGGCCATGCCGATCCTATGGATCCCCCATAGGATAAATGAACAGCTAGATCCTATGGATGCCGGAGCCAAAGATGAAAAGAAGAATTCTAAGAAGTAACAGTGCCTAGAGGTTACAGCGTATAGTGACATGACCTCTCCTCTCTGCAGCGGTAGTATGCGGCACTAATCATCTACTGAGGCCGACTTGCGTTCCAAGTCCAGTCTACTGACATCTCTTACAGATCTGAGCCATTCTGAAATCTTTGGTGGGTCGGGAGTAATCGATTTCTTACAGATTTCCGTTCTTGCCAGCGATATCAGTGAGTCCTGATCCAAGTTTAACTCGTCCCAGTACGGGCACAAGTCCATCCCAAATCGGATCAGGCAGGGGCTTCCCTTAACTTCGCAGCCATTAATTTCTTAAAACACTTGACTTACAAACCCCCAGAAGAAGGCAAATAATGGGCAGTCCACGAACATGCGCATATCATCCACCTCTATGTCACCGCACTTCTAATATTTTAAAGGTTCCTATGTGATCTTAAAGGAGCAATAAGGTCTATGGAGAGTAAACAAATGACTTTTTAAGTGGTGCTGGTTTGATCAGAGTGTATAACAGATTTAAAGATACTCGCTGTAATTGCTCTTTAGCTAGCGCCAGAAGATCCTTTTCCCAGTGCAGGTATGGGACTCCCGTTTTCTCATCTGTTGCGGAAATGAATACCCAATACCACTGGGAAACCCCTTTATTAGGTTGTTACTTAGCCCTCACCCACTTGAGGAAATCCTCCTGCACTGACTCACTCACCTCTGACTACGTTTGGGATGACCACTAACAACAAAGCTGCAGGCATTTAAATTTGGAAAGTCCCGCGTCAAAAGTTCAGAGAACTCTTGTCATGTCACTCCAGGTGGAAAGGTTGCCATGCTGGAGAGGGTAACTAAGTTTATCTTTAAGTCGCTTGGGGGTTCCAGGAGAGCCCCAAATTGGTGCCAGGTCCGCATTGTAATCTATCCCGAGACTTTTCCTAAAGGATTCCCACACCCTCAGGATTGTTAAGAGTACCTTTAACCTACCTTGTTTAAAACCTTCAGGTCCCCAAACTTAAACAAAAAACGTTTTCAGGCTTAAATGCTTCAACATAGCTCCACACAATTGACCCATGTGAGAATTATCTAGCTCTCAAGACAAGATCCGGGAATTATTGAACTGGAAAGAATAATAATAGGCTTGAAAACCCGGAAGAGCGAGCCCCCCTTGCTTCAGTCTCATCCAGACCTTCTTTCATGAGATCCTGGCTCCCCTGGATGCCCATATGAAGCTACCGATCCTCCCTGGCTTCAGTCTCCTCGCTCTTTCATGATATCGTAGCTCCCCTGGATGCCCATATAAAGCTGCTGACCCTCCCTGGCTTCAGTCTCCTCCTTCTTTCATGAGATCCTGGCTCCCCTGGATGCCCATATAAAGCTGCCGACCCTCCCTTGCTTCAGTCTCCTCCGGAGCTTCTTTCATGAGATCCTGGCTCCTGTGGATGCCCATATAAAGCTGCCGACTCTCCCTTGCTTCAGTCTCCTCCAGAGCTTCTTTCATGAGATCCTGGCTCCCGTAGATACCCATATAAAGCTGCCGACCCTCCCTTGCTTCAGTCTCCTCCTTCTTTAATGAGATCCTGGCTCCCGTAGATGCCCTTATAAAGCAGCGGACCCTCCCTTGCTTCAGTCTCCGGAGCTTCTCTCATGAGATCCTGGCTCCCCTCAATGCCCATATAGAACTGCTGACCCTCTTTGGCTTCAGTCTCCTCCGGCGCTTCTTTCATGAGATCCTGGCTTGCTTGGATGTCCATATAAAGCTGCCGACCCTCCCTTGCTTCAGTCTCCTTTGGAGCTTCTTACATGAGATCCTGGCTCCCCTCAATGCCCATATAAACCTGCTGATCCTCCCTTGCTTCAGTCTCCTCCGGAGCTTCTTTAATGAGATCATGGCTCCCCTGGACGCCCATATAAAGCTCCTGACCCTCCCTTGCTTCAGTCTCCTCCTTCTTTAATGAGATCCTGTCTCCCCTCAATGCCCATATAAAGCTGCCGACCCTCCCTTGCTTCAGTCTCCTCCTTCTTTGATGAGATCCTGGCTCCCGTAGATGCCCATATAAAGCAGCGGACCCTCCCTTGCTTCAGTCTCCGGAGATTCTTTCATGAGATCCTGGCTCCCGTGGATGCCCAAATCAAGCTGCCGACCCTCCCTTGCTTCAGTCTCCCCCTTCTTTAATGAGATCCTGGCTCCCGTAGATGCCCATATAAAGCAGCGGACCCTCCCTTGCTTCAGTCTCCGGAGCTTCTTTCATGAGATCCTGGCTCCCCTGGACGCCCAAATAAAGCTGCTGACCCTCCCTTACTGCAGTCTCCTCCGGGGCTTCTTTCATGAGATCCGGGCTCCCCTGGATGCCCATATAAAGCTGCCGACCATCCCTTGCTTTATTCTCCTCCTTCTTTCATGAGATCCTGGCTCCTTGGATGCCCATATAAAGCTGCCGACCCTCCCTTGCTTTATTCTCCTCCTTCTTTCATGAGATCCTGGCTCCCCTGGACGCCCATATAAAGCTGCCGACCCTCCCTTGCTTCAGTCTCCTCCTTCTTTCATGAGATCCTGGCTCCCCTGGATGCCCAAATAAAGCTGCCGACCCTCCCTGGCTTTGGTCTCCTCCCATCTTTCATGAGATCCTGGCTCCCGTGGATGCCCATATAAAGCTGCTGACCCCCCCTTGCTTCAGTCTCCTCCGGCGCTTCTTTAATGAGATCCTGGCTCCCTTGGAAGCCCATATAAAGCTGCCGACCCTCCCTTGCTTCAGTCTCCTCCTTCTTTCATGAGCTCCTGGCTCCCCTGGATGCCCATATAAAGCTGCTGACCCTCCCTTGCTTCAGTCTCCTCCTTCTTTCATGAGATCCTGGCTCCCCTGGATGCCCATATAAAGCTGCCGACCCTCCCTGGCTTTGGTCTCCTCCCATCTTTCATGAGATCCTGGCTCCCGTGGATGCCCATATAAAGCTGCTGACCCCCCCCTTGCTTCAATCTCCTCCGGCGCTTCTTTCATCAGATCCTGACTCCCTTGGACGCCCATATAAAGCTGCTGACCCTCCCTTGTTCAGTCTCCTCCGGAGCTTCTTTCATGAGATGCTGGCTCCTTGGATGCCCATATAAAGTTGTTGACCCTCCCTTGCTTCAGTCTCCTCCTTCTTTCGTGCCATCCTGGCTCCCCTGGATGCTCATATAAAGCTGATGACCCTCCCTTGCTTCAGTCTCTTCCTTCTTTCGACGATCCTGGCTCCCCTGGATGCTCATATAAAGCTGATGACCCTCCCTTGCAATTTCTGCAAAAGCTTTTTGGGGAAAGGAAGTGGTTCACTGTTAAACAAGACAATCACCTTCGGAAGAACTAGCATCTTAATGGTGTTCACCCTCCCATAGATACCCAGGGGCAGATTTTCCCTCCATCTTGTAAGGCGAGCATCTATATCACGGTGTTGCTTGAACATGAAATACCTTTGAAAAACCTTTGGCAAAACAGGAACAGTTTCTTTAATTAAACATAGCGGCCGGGAGAACAGTTACAGGCACAGGGTCTGAGGAATGTCTCAAATTACAATCAATCTGTAGCGTTCTTATATACAATTCATTATAGGCAATAAAATGTTTCTGGAGATCCTTGTAGGGAGAGGAATGTAAGTTGCTCCCTCTAGAACCATAAATTAATTTTAATTGGTAATCCAGGTGGGCCTCGACCTTGCAAGGACAAAATGCGGCCAGTGGTTAAAGTGTCCAGATGTCTGGCACGGGGAGCACGTGATCACTGCGTGTTCTGTGATGTGATTTTCTCTATGTTCCCAACTTATGTGGCATCTGACTTTATGCTGTTTTTGGAGCGCGCGTAACCCCTCCAGCCATGCTCTCTTTATTGGGGTCAATCTCCCTTAACAATTGTAGTGTCTCTTCACTAATCTGTGGGATTGATCTCGGATTTCACGTCCATGCATTTGTCTGCCGGCTACGAGCCACCCCACCTGTGGCCTGTCAATCAGTAACCTTGGGCCTAGGTCTCAGGGCTTGCCAGGCTACGTATTTGCGAGTCGGGTTGATGTGGCGTTCACAACGGGTGAATTTGTAAATAAGGATCAATTTATTCCTAATTAACAGTGGGATACCTTAGTTAAGTTTACATCCGGTATTTCCTCCAAACTTTGAGTTACGATGCTCCCATGATTCCTAATCTGATTTCTGGTTTGAAGCCCTGCTTTCTCTCTAGCCCGGTCTTTACCTTATTGATTAGATACCCTGACAGACTACCAGAATCTCTGGCATGCGTCTCAAGCTGTGGAACAGAGAGCTCTGGCTTCGATGCATACAGAACTATGTCATCAGCGTGCAGTGCTAGTCTGGTTGGTAACCCTGCAGCTTCAAAGGGAAACATGGTCTAATCCTGCCGAATCATCTGGGAAAAGGGCTCAATATATACACGGAACAGAATTGGCGACACAGGACACCGCTGTCTAGTTCCCCTGGATATCTGAAATGAAGCTGTAAGTTTGCCATCCAAAATCTTAGCTGCCGGCACCTTATATAGCATTTGCACAACTTCAGTAACATTGCTGCTGAAACCATAATCCTGCAATACCTCCCAAAGATAGACCCAATTAACCCTATCAAATGCTTTAGCAGCATCAATTCTTGCGATTGTCAACAGGAGATTAGAAGCCTCGGCCATATCATTCGCACTAATGTCATTGGGTTAATTCATACAACTTCCTTCCAGGCACAAACCCCTTATGATCGAAATGGATCAACGTTTGAAGGACATCTGACAACCTCTTAGCCAAGATTCCTGGAATCATTTTGTAATCACAGTTCAATTAAGATATAGGTCTGTAGGAATCCACTAACCTAGCGTCTTTCCCGGCTTAAGGATCATAACTACAGGTGCCTCATATTAGGAAGGTGGAATTTAACAGCCTTCCAGAGGTATCTCATTAAAATAAGATACCCAGAAAGAGAACAAAGAGTTACATTTTTTTATAGAATTCAGTAGGGATCCCGCCTGGGCCTGCTGCTCTCCCTTTACTGAGCCTCCTAACCTGTTCCCTTATCACTCCCTCTGTGATCCCTGGGCCTGCTGCTCTCCCTTTACTGAGCCTCCTAACCTGTTCCCTTATCTCTCCCTCTGTGATCCCGCCTGGGCCTGCTGCTCTCCCTTTACTGAGCCTCCTAACCTGTTCCCTTATCACTCCCTCTGTGATCCCTGGGCCTGCTGCTCTCCCTTTACTGAGCCTCCTAACCTGTTCCCTTATCTCTCCCTCTGTGATCCCGTCTGGGCCTGCTGCTTTCCCTTCACTGAGCCTCCTAACCTGTCCCCTCATCTCTGCCTCTGTGATCCCCTCTGGGCCCTCTGCTTTCCCTTTACTGAGCCTGCTAACCTGTTCCCTTATCTCTCCCTCTGTGATCCCCTCTGGGCCTGCTGCTTTCCCTTTACTGAGCCTCCAAACCTGTTCCCTTATCTCTCCCTCTGTGATCCCGCCTGGGCCTGCTGCTTTCCCTTCACTGAGCCTCCGCACATGTTCTCTTATCTCTCCCTCTGTGATCCCGTCTGGACCTGCTGCTTTCCCTTCACTGAGCCTCCGCACATGTTCCCTTATCTCTCCCTCTGTGATCCCCTCTGGGACTGCTGCTTTCCCTTTACTGAGCCTGCTAACCTGTTCCCTTATCTCTCCCTCTGTGATCCCCTCTGGGCCTCCTGCTTTCCCTTTACTGAGCCTCCTAACCTGTTCCCTTATCTCTCCCTCTGTGATCCCCCCTGGGCCTGCTGCTTTCCATTTACTGAGCCTCCTAACCTGTCCCCTCATCTCTGCCTCTGTGATCCCCTCTGGGCCCGCTGCTTTCCCTTTACTGAGCCTCTGAACCTGTTCCCTTATCTCTCCCTCTGTGATCCCGCCTGGGCCTGCTGCTTTCCCTTTACTGAGCCTGCTAACCTGTTCCCTTATCTCTCCCTCTGTCATCCCCTCTGGGCCTGCTGCTTTCCCTTTACTGAGCCTCCTAACCTGTTCCCTTATCTCTCTCTCTGTGATCCCGTCTGCGCCTGCTGCTTTCACTTTACTGAGCCTCCGAACCTGTTCCCTTATCTCTCCCTCTCTGATCTCTGATGTGACAATGTTGTGTTGTGGGTGCTGTCTGGAATTCACGTGGACCTCAGGTAGGAAGGTATTTATTAAGTATATACACGAGACCCGACCAGGAACAGATGTAACCTGTTACTCAACCGCCCCCCCTCACTCAGCCAACGGCCGCTCCTAGAAGACCCATGCTGAGGCACTCCGTAGCATCACATGAAGCGCGCTGGTCTCACCGAGCTATCTGCCATAGAACACCTACATCCTGTCATAAGATGTTAAAGGTACTTTTGGATATCGTTAGAGGTTTGACTCTAGTGTATGAACAGTAACTCACACTGAGCTCTAGTCCGCAGGCGCTGCTCCTAATACTGAATCTTATTTCAAAAACAGGTCTTGTGTGATGTTCATCCTTTGTTCCTGTAGCTGTCATTGCACTTTAATACAAAGATGATGTTTGTTATTACAGGTGTAATAATGTGAAGATTCAGATCCCGGAGGTGGTGAAGAGTTATAAAGGTAAATATCATTGCGATGATTAGCTCTGAATATTACTGTTCATGAAAATGATATGGTGTGGTATGCTATGGTAAGGTGTGGTATGGTGTGGTGTGGTGTGGTAAGAAATGCTATGGTAAGGTGTGGTATGGTGGGATGTGGTGTGCTATGGTATGGTGTGGTATGGTGTGGTGTGGTGTGGTATGGTATGGTGTGGTGGGCTATGGTGGGGTGTGGTAGAATGTATGACATTACAACGCTTACATTTACAACGCATGCCTTTACAACACAGTTTTTACATCGCAACATCTTTTACAACGCATTCTTTTACATTGCATGCCTTTACATCGCATTATCAGAAACTACCTTTACAACGCATAACATTACATCGCATTATACCTTTACAATGCATACCATTACAATGCATACCATTACATCACATTTAAGGTAAGTGTTGGATAGTATAGGGGTAATAATTACTATTCTAACTGCAGTGAGTGCAACAGTAGGGTAAGTGTTGGATTGTGTAAGGGTACTATGCGTTGTAATGGTATGTATTGTAATGACTTGCGATGTAATGCCTGCATTGTAGTGACATGCGTTGTGATGATATGCGATGTAAAGGATGTTGCACTGTAATGACTGTGTTGTAAAGGATGTTTCCCAGTGTGGTTTGGTATACTATGGTATGGTGGGCTTTGGTATGGTGTGGTGTGGTATGCTATGGTATGGTGTGGTGTGCTACGAAATGGTATGGTATGTATGGGATGTTATGGTGGGGTGGGGTTGGATTGGATGGGATGGACTGGTATGGTATGGAATGTTATGATGGTATGTATGGGATGGTGTACTATAGGGTGAGATCATGGTATCATATGGGATGGTTTGGTATGGTGGTGATGGAATGGGATGGCGGTATGCTATGGTATTGTATGGCATTCAGTGGTAACGTGCACTCATGTCAGGGTACAGTTACTTGATTTGTCTCTAAATTTGGTCTTTTCCAGATTTTTCTAGATGTCTACTTATCTCTATTATGTACACACGCTGCCGCATTTGCTTCATTCTTCCCCTTGGACATTCATGCTAAGTTTATCGGAAATCCAGATGCGGTAATTTCACACCTCACATTTATTTATTTATGGGTTTTATATAGCGCCTGAATCACCCTCAAAGGGGTATCTTTGCGCTTTAGACCTTGCTGTTGGACAGGCTGACGAGCATTATCAGAACAGAGCAGTCTTAAGAAGCTTTCTAAATCGGAGATAGTCAGGACATCGTCTCAGGTGAATGGGAAGCTGATTCCAGTAAAGGGGAGCAAGGGAGGAGAAGGATTTCCCACCTAACCTTGATTTCCTGATCCGTGGGACCAAGAGAAGCGATTTGGTTCCTGACCGGAGGGTCCTAGAAGGGACATAATGATTACGTTTCTCGGCGATGTAGAGGGGCCGTTGTTATACAAGGCCTTGTGGACGGTGCAGCAGTATTGAATTTAACCCGCTTGCGCACTGGATGCCAATGAAGCTGTTGAAGGAGAGGAAGGGAGGCAGTTTTCGGGGGGGCGTTCTAGACAAGGCGCGCTGCTGTGTTCTAAACCACCTGCAATCTGCTCAGCGAGGACTCATTGGCCGAGACCGGGAAAGCGTTGCAGTAGTCTAAGCGGCTTACTACCATTGTCTGAATGAGGGATTTGCGAGTGGAATCTCGGAGGAAAAGAAATACTTGCCGTAACAAACCCAGCACGTAGAAGCAGGAGCCATCAGTATAAGCGGCATGCTCCTTCATGGTCAAGGCCCGGTCTAGACGAATGCCCAGGTTTTTAACAAGGGCCTGAGGGGTGCCAAGGGCTACTGGCCACCAGTCTGGTGTCCACAGCAAAGATGTCTCTCTGCAAAGCATAATCTCCGTCTTCCCTGAACAAAGGGGGTGGATTTATTAAATGAGAAGAGGAGCTGAGTGTCGTCAGCAATGCATATGAAATCGGCGTACAGCCACAGGTCCTGAGGAGGTCGGCTAAGGGAGCAACATAGATGTTGAATAAGGTGGGGTTTAAACATGAGCCCGGGGGAACTCCCTTGGTCAGTTCCATCGTCTTTGACCGAAAAGGGCCTAAATTGATGGTCTGAGAACGGGAGGACAGAGAAGCTCGTCATCCACTAAATGTCCTGAGTCCAATCTCCTGAGCAAGATCTGGTGGGAGACAGTGTCGAACGATGATACTGTTATGATACTGCCAGGCTTACTGCAGTATTCTGGGACTATTGAATGGGAAATTACCTCAGAATTTGGTATTTACCACATAACACATTGGGGTATATTCTCAAGAACGTGTAATAACCATCGCAAATTTAGCTTAACGCAACTTTGCATATCGCAGTCCATCGCGATAAAACACCGTCTTAGCGTCCAATTTCCAATCCAGCGGCACCATGCGATAGCAGCATGATAACGTGCCAAATGACAGCGTGAAAACCAATGCGACAAACAAAGCGCGATACCAAAATCAGAGAAAACCAGCGACAGGCCTGCAATTCCCATGCGTCATGTGGGAAAATGCACTATAAAAGCAAAAAATAAACCACCAAAACCTATTCAAACTGCGTAGCACCATGGATGCACCCAGACCGAGTGCAGAGGACAAGCCGAATCCCACAAGTCCTGTAGGAAGGTGGAATGTGACTATATGGTCGCCCGCACTTTTTGTCCTGGTGTTTTGCTGGTTTATGACTTAGTTGGACTGGGATCCTGCTATTCAGGGCCCCAGTCTATCTGCTTTCTCTGTAAAATGGTTTCCATGTACATTAGGTACATTTCTAATTGGATTCTGGAGTGCCTTATAAGCCCCTAGTATATGGTATACTATGTACCTAGGGCATAGGTACCTCAGAGGCCTACCAGGGGCTGCAGCATGTATTATGTCACCCCTGAGAGGCACTCCGCAATGACACCACAGGTCTGCTACTGCAGCCTGGGTAAGGGTGTGCTTGCACCCCTTACCTATATCACTACCTTATACAGACACATATAAGCCACTCCTATGGCAGGCCGTGACAATCCTGAAGGCAGAGTGCTTGGTTTTATGTGAGAGGGTGCCCAAGCATGAGCTGAGCCCCTCTGCAGCATTCGGAAATACTTCCTTATGGCTGTTTTGTGATACAGCCATACCATTTACTCTGTGCATTATAACCTCGCGGTAAATGCTAACTTTGGAATGGCTGCATCAAAACATGTCATGTTTGGTGTCAAACGCTTTGGAATACTACCCCCCCCCCCCCCCCCCACCCCCCCAAGAGGAATCACATTTCAATTTAAGGACCTACCACTGCTATTGGGAATAGCTATTTCCCAACCACCGGCAACCCGTCCAAATTTTAGCCAGGTCCTGAACCTCTTGAATTTCAATTAAAATCACCTGCAATACAGCCCTTCATAAACTCACACAAAGTATGACACCACAGTTCACAGAAAAGTCAAAAAGATTGAGACGTGAAAAGTGAAAGATGAGAAGGCACCTCATGTACGCAACACCAGGAAGGCTGCCAGCTGGTTCTCGCTGGTATGCCCACGTTTTGTCATCACTGGTTGCCAAATCATGGAAAACAGTGTCCAGTGAAGGAAAGGTGGATAGACAAAGAAAAAATAAATGATTTTTAAATGGAAACTTTGCTGTCCCCATAAACAAAGAAAGAAAATGAAAAACCCAGTGTATTGCCAAGAACAAGTGTTCCAAGCAATATTAAAATTGAGTTGAAAACTCACTCTAGGTCACCCTCTTTATTCACAACCAGTGAGTTCACTCAAATATAAAAGCACTGTATGTCGCTAACCTTTATAAGGAAGGCCAACATGTTTCATTGCCATTAATCTGTATTGTGGCAATTTCGTCAGGGCATGGTTTAGTCCATCCCCTAAACTTAGTATAAGTATAGGAATCCTGTCCCTAGGACTTTAGATTACCCTGGACGAGCCTCTGAAACATATATCCTGGTCCTTCGACTTTCTATCACGACTAGAAGACGGAAGAAATCTCCCTTGGGGTCAAGGAGTGACTCCCCTGTTTGGCAGGCACCAAAGAAGCAACTGACCGGTCTGCATCCCTGAAGCTCCCGCCGGACGCCAAAGTCTTTGCAACACCAGAGGTAGATTTCCAGACTTCCCCGTGGCTACCATAAGTCCACAGCAAAGCTGTGGTCCGTGGGTATCGTGGGTGACGTGGAACTGTGACTCCTGGACACCGTGAACTTTTGCAGCAACACTATCTTCCTGATCATCCTCGAAGTTGTGCTTTGGGCTCCGAGTAGCCCCAGCCTTGAGCACCTCCTGCACCGAAGATTGCTGACCTCCACTCCACGAGTGACGTGTGGGCCAGCTTCCAGTGCGACCGCTCGAGGCTCCTTCGCGACCACTAGCCCATTGGCTAGCAGGTCCCCACAAAGGCAACTCCATTTCTGCTGAGGCTTTTCTGGTTGCTCCAGACTTGCTCTTACTTACCCTCGCTGGGTGAGTCCATCAGACCTTGCTGGTCTGCACCGCAGTCCTTTCTCTGATTTCCTGTGACTTGCCGTTGCCAAGGCTTGTTGAGTCCTTTCTGGCCGCCGACACCACAGCACTCGACAGACTTCGTGGGACAGCTCGAATCCGGCTCGTAGACTTGGTCGACGCCTCCTGGACCTCGTGGCTGAAGAGTCAAGACACCCATCAACTCACCTGAAGCACCCAACATCTTTGGGCATTGGTCCATCCTGCCCTAGGTCACTGGCAAGTGACCCAGACTCTGTCCCCTCTGCTTTCAGGTTCCTTACATCCTAGATCCAGGCTTGGATCTCTCCGGACACTTCTCCTCTTCACGGCAGCAGCAGTTCTTGGCAGGCTTCCATTGAAATAGACAACGCGACCCGACACCAAAAGACACCTATGCACCCGGCTTCCCTGGGTGAGGTAACTCGAGTACTCCAGTACTGTCGTGGGTGCTAGCCCTAGAACTTCCTAAGTTCAAGAGGGTTTGGTCCTGACTCGATTAGAAGTGTCCCTAATCTTTAAAATTCCAACTGCGACATTCCCAATAGAAAGTAATAGGAACCCGCGGTTGTGTTTCCACACTGCATACAGTTCCCGTGGGTCCCCTGTGTTCCTACCTTGGGTGGTTCCTTGGGGTCCCAGCTATTCTAGAGGCAATAGGCCTAGTGCCTATTCCAGTCGTGGTTCTTATACCACTTTTTAGGTCTCGCCTGACCCAGCGCATGCGCTGGTCTGGCGAGATTTATTGAGAGGACTCCGAAAAGTGCTACCAGGCCAACCTAGAGCTACAGTGCATGTGCGCGGGCGCCCGCGCCGCGCTTTACCGCGATTACTTTCACTTTGGCGGCCACACGGCCGCTTTGATGTTTGATCGCGATCACTTTCACGGCCGCTTTGCATAGCCAATAGGTCTCGCTTTTGAGACCTTATAAGTATTTAGTTATGCAACTGTTGCATAGCTAAACACTTATAAGGTCCCAAAGGCGAGACCTATTGGCTATGCCAATGCTTGTTTAGTATATGGTTTGGTACGCCCCTAGGGCTCAAACGTGTATTTGTGCTTTTACTGATGCTTAATCACTTGTAACTTTAGTACTTCAAATTCCAGTCTCATAAAGAGACTAGAGGGGTGTGTTTAATCTTAAATACATATATTTTGAATATATACCTGGTGTGGTTGTCTTTTCATTTGATCATTCAAGAGATTATAGACTGGTAAAACAAGCTGCTTTACATTCCTTCAAGACTTAGCCTGAAGGCTGCTCTCCATAGCTACCACTAGGATAGCTTTCATATAAGGTTTTCTTTAACCATTCACCATAAGGGGTTGTTTGGACTGATACAAGGTGCCCACTAGAACTAGTGGACAGCATATATCAGGCCACCTTCTCAAGTCCCACGGAGGAACAGCCATCAACCCCGTGTTCGGGGAAGGGCAAGGAGAAGGAGAAGAGGAAGAGGAAGACTGGGTTCAGTGCTCAGGAAGACTGGATCATCCTCAAAGAGGTAATAGAACACCATCAACAACTGTTCGTTACCTCCACTGCGGTACTGGCAACCTAAACGGAAATAAGGCAGTCCATCGTCACCAACGTCAATGCAGTCGGAGTGTCGAGGAGGTCAGTGGAGGAGGTCAAGAGGCGCTGGCATAAAGTGCACAGCCAAACCAAGGAGAAGCTCGCCGCCAACAAGAAGGCAGCAACGGCGACTGGAGGTGGGCCTCCTGCACCACAGGAGCAGCTGGGTGAGCTGGAGCAAATGGTGGCCACAGTTATCAGTGTGCAGACGGTGGCAGGAGTTAGGGGCCTGGACACAGCTCAAAATGACCTGACCCAACAGCAACAGGGTGAGTAACCACCAGGGACTGGGAACGGGAGGAGATGGGCACAATGGCACACATGCAGAATTATGTGTAGCACACTGCACACCCACAATGACTGTGGAACATGTCCCTGATACCCTTGGCACACTGCAGCACACATAGGAACACCAAGTAGGCCCCCGTCCACTATGTACACATATTGGCCTCCTCGAAATAACCAACGACACAACCCAGCCATGCACATGTGATGAATACAGAAAAGCAGCGGCTGTGTGAGCCACACTGACTATGCAAGTGACACTGCATGGCCAATAGCATGGCTGCAGCCAATATACATGACATGGTGCTCGATTCGACATGGAGGTGGCCCAGTGCGGATCACATCCGTAAAGGAGCAGGTCACACTCTGACTTATCCACGTGCACCCACAACCCATGTCTTCCAATACACGCAGCAGACGAACAATGCACAAGGCCAAAAAATCTGTCCAAGAGCACATATGACCTAAGTCGCAAACATTTCCAACCCCGAAAAGCACACAATTCAAAGGCACACTGCCTCAAAGATACAAGGGTACACGAAATCAGAGCTGCAGGGGCAACTCCCCCACAATGCAGCACACACACATAGCAATCACAGAACATCAGCAATGACGGCAATGTGGTACAAAGTGCAACACCTACACCACAGGACAGAGGACACAACAGGTTCCACTTGTGCGTAGAAACTGGCCACTCACATCTGGCATTGCCTGACACTGTGTGATGATAATGTATGGGTACTACCACACATCCGTCATGTAGTCGAAAATCCCACTATCTGCCATCAAATAGCCAGCGCCACCAAAACAGTCACAATGTGCATTGTCATGCAGTCTGTATGTAAACATCTGCTAAGCGTCAACATACAGGGGAAACTCAGTTAATCTGCATCTCCCCTTAACATTGCAGAGGGACAATCAACACTTACTGCAGAGCAGACCACAAACCCCATCATTGATAATGTAGAGGACAACCTGCACATATGTCAAGACACACTCCAACGGATAATGGACAGCCTCCGCAGCCCACCCCCAGGAGCAGGGCAGGCCAGCTGCCTCGAGGTGACCCCACCACCTGCACACACCACACAGCAGGAAAAACACACAACCACAGCTGTCTCCCAGGACCCCCACGAACAATACATGAAATTTCAACGCTGTGTGTTGGGTTGCCAGGTGGAGTTGGCAGATCAGCTGCGGGTGGGTTTCGAGCTTGTGGGAGCCAAACTCAAGGCCATATATGGGTGTCTGAGTCTCATCAGGGACCACGTACAGTTCCTTACGGACACCCCCTGTCCGCACCATGCTCACTGACAATCCTTGGCTGACCTCGCTGGGGCCATTACTCGGATACAGGAACTGTCCAGTCAGACAGGCACCAGCGATGACAGCACAGAGTTGTCACAGTTGCGGAGGACAATGGAGACCATGAAGCAGATGCAGGCTGGAAGTATGGCTGTCACGGCTGAACACCAGCGAGATGTAGCTGGGATCTTCCATGCCCTGCAGTTCATCATCCTGCCATTGCTGCCACTGAGCCAGTCCCAGATAACTGCAGCGGGAACTTTGGCACACACATCTCCGACCCCTGATGTGTCAGTGGCACCCAGTGATGCAGCCCCATCACCTTCGCACCCTATTGTGTCAGTGGCACCCATTTATGCAGCCATTACACCGGCATACACACCGGACACAGGAGAAGGGTCAGAGGAGTAAGATGTGGATGGTAATTATTGTGTGAGGAAGGAGGTAGTAGCATCCATCACCGCCAGATGGCCTGTCCCTGCCTGGTTCAGCCCTATGCATCATGCCCTGGGACAACACCTCCCACTGTCCCCCGGAATTCTCTGGGACATCCACCCGGATCCGGACATGGGCTGCCACATCTTCACTGCTTGACAATTGCCCAGCAATCCTGCTGCGGACTGCACTCTCCCTCTTCCCAATCACTTTTCAATCCCCAAAGGTTTGCCCGCCACTGGGCTTCCATGTTATGTGGGCTTGGAAGACCATGTACAGGTCCAGCTCCATCAATCACCAGAATGTGAATAAAACATTCTAAATCACACAGATGTGTCTTCCCTATGTACACTCACGTATGGCTGGATGTAGGGACAATGTTTGTACATGAAGGTACACCCTGGTAACTGACATCTATGCGCATGTCTATCCCTGAGACACATGGCCAATTGGATGACTGGGAGGTGAGTACTAACTGTGTCCCCATTGCACATTAACAGCAATCTCACAACCCCCCAACGTAGGCACACGTCCATGTATTGAATACGGCTGTGTGTAGGAATGACTAAATCGGTAGCAGGTCACGAGTGGTGTCCTACATCACGTGACAACAGAACTTCATGTCGCATACCTACTCACACACATCTGTGTGGACACATTCTGTTATGATTTATGACATTGCTCCACATGGTCAGAGGTTGGACACCATACTCACATTGCTGAAGACACGTAAGTGCACAGGTCTGCCAGCAACTATCCCAAGACAATGTCTGGCTCACAGAGGTGGAGCTGTCAAAAGGGACCCACCCCCATTGTACATGCGTCAGTCAGACCCTCCCTGCGTAGGGACGATGCTCATTGTGGCACACGAGTCGTCAATCTAATCAACACTCATCACAGTTAGACACCAGTGAAGTTGCGTAGACTTTATTGGCATGTGCGTCTCAGTATGGACAAGGCTATGGCCACAATAGGCAGGGACATGCTTAAGACACTTGCACGCAGCATGGGAACCATTCGAGGTGCAGGAAATGGGGAGGTAGAGCTGAACACCAATCATTACAGATGGCAATGGTCTCAGCCCACCTTGCCTTGCTGGAGGAGTGATGTGTTGTTTGGCGTCTGCCCATTGCCCCGTGTGAGGGGCACGACATACAGCCCATGGGGTCTGCATAGTTCTCTGCCACCGGACTGCGCCGACTGTCTGCTCTGCTGACAGTGATCAGGTGAAAGGGTCTGACAAGGTCACATGTCGTGCTACATTGCCATGTGTGTGCTCTTCCCCCAGCAGTGTGTCTAAATTGGTAACGTTGTCAAACGACGCTGTGCTGCTCCGACCATGGAACTGCATCACCTTGCACAAGGTGTGTGTACACACGCGTAGTTCCACGCACATGCATTCAGAGTCCAGACGAAGGCAGACATGTCCTCTGTTGTGGTGGGATATGTGAGCATTCTCCACGATGCAACAAGGTTTTGGGATATGTGCTCTGGGTGACAATCCGATGTGGCTGCAGGAACGTAGTTACGCGTCCATGAATGCCAGTGCAGCCTCATGTGCAATGTGTTCCAATAGTACGTCGTTGTCGGGTTCAAGGAACACCAGGGTGAGCCAATCCATTAACTGGCCCTGGCAGATGTGCTTAGTCCACGCCGTTTCCCCAATCCGCAAAACAGCCCAATTGGGGAGCGCCTCGATGTGGTCACTGCACACGTGGAGTTGTGCAATCTCCCATGCACAACTGCCAGCACATACGCCAAAGATCAGTGCATCCCATGCATGGCTATCCCGGTCACACTCCTGTTTGTGGGCCAACAGGGGGCGCACTGTCAGGTCACAGTCCAAGTCAGCTACCGTTGCCTTGGATAGGCAGACCTCCATGGGCCACTCGAATGTGCATGATCGACAGTGGAACCAGGGCTGGAGGCAGGTGACGTTGGCAAGACGGAAACTCAGACGGAAACTGATTCGCAACACTGCCATTGGCAGGGATCCCAACAGATGCAGCATTCATGCACAGTACAGTCCCACGTGACAGGCGTTGTGCATGTGCCCGGGAGTGCCTGCCATTGCGTTTGTTCGGTGGCCGATATGCCACAGCTCTGGGCAATGAGTCGTATGTGTGTGCGACGTTTGGACACATGGGTAGTTTTTAACTTATGTGTCAAGGGCATCCTCTGTGCTACTTTAGCATCAGTGGAAACAGCCACTAAATACAACTTCCTTCTAGCTCCAGCAGGAACATTAATCGCCAGTTACCCGTACATTTTTATTGTTGCCTAAAAACCCACAGACACACAAGGACATGTTCTTTGCAGCAGGCATCTTAATCTTCTGCGCTACTTTAGCATGAGTGGAAACAGCCACTTGTTAATAATCCGATCTCTCTCCAGCAGGAAACTTAATCGCCAAAGTTACCTTTACATTTTTATTGTTGCCTGGAAACATCTGAACACACAAGGACATGTTCTTTGCAGCAGGCATCTTAATCCTCTGTGCTACTCTGTGGAACAGCCACTAGATAAAACTTCCATTTATCTCCAGCAGGAACTTTAATCGCCAAAGTTACCTTTACACTTTTTTATTGTTGCCCGAAAACCTCTGAACACACAAGGATATGTTCTTTGGAGTAGAAAACTTCATCCTCTGCGTCACTTTAACATGAGTCGAAACAGCCACTAGAGAAAACTCTAATCTCTCTCTACAGCAGGAACCTTTATTTATTTATGCTCTTGTATAGCGCTGGAAGTCAACCCCCGAAGGGGTATCTCCGCGCTTATGCTTAACCAAGAAGCCAAGATCTTAAGCTGAACAGAGAAATGAAAGGGGGAGAAGCCTAACAGGCAACAAATAAAAACGATTTCAGAGACTTCTTGAAGGATTGAAAATTGATAATATTTTTGAGAGCAGGGGGCAGTGAGTTCCAAAGGATGGGGCCTTTGTAGGACAGGGCTCGCCTTCCCTGCCTAACTTTTTTTATCCTAGGAACCTGAAGTTGTTGCTGACTGCTGGAGCGCAGGGTTCGACTGGGTTTATAGAGTTTAAATATTTCTTTTAAATATTTAGGTCCATTGCCAAACAAACATCTGTGAAGAGTGCAGCAGATTTTAAATTTCACACGCGGTCTAATTGGCAACCAGTGGAGTTTTGTCAAGAGGGGGAGTGATGGAGACCTTGGCTGGGCGTTGAGAACTAGTCTCGCAGCAGTGTTCTGGACCACCTGTAGTCTCTGTAGTTGTTCCTCGTTTGCCGAGACCAGCAGGCCATTACAGCAGTCCAGTCTACTTATAACCAAGGCCTGGACGAGAGTCTTCCTGTAAGGGTCTGATAGGAATGGGAAGACTCGTCGTAGCAGTCCAATGACATGGAAGCAGGAACCTGCTACTTGATTTGTGTGCTCTTTAAACAAAAGTGATTTGTCTAAGCGCACACCGAGATTTTTGACTGTCTGTTTGGGGCTTGGGGTTGCTCCTAAGTCCGGGGACCACCAATCCGGGGACCACAAAAGTGTGGCTTCCCCAAACAGCATTACCTCTGTCTTGCCTACATTACACTGGAGGCGATTAGTGGCCATCCAGTAAGAAATTGCCCTCATTCCGTCCGCAAAAGATTTTTGTATTGCGGGCGTCAGGGTTTTAAAGGGGAACAAAAGCTGAGTGTCGTCAGCGTACGACACAGGTGTGAACCCGTGAGATCTTACAATATCCGCCAAGGGGGCCACATACACGTTGAAGAGTGTAGGGCTTAGGCATGAGCCATGTGGCACTCCCTTGGTGAGCTCCCTTGAGATAGAATGGTGGGAGCCCAAACTTACCTCTTGTTGGCGGTCCGAAATAAAGCTTTCTAGCCAAGAAAGAGCCACACATTCTATTCCCCTCTCCCTCAGACGATCGAGAAGTATCTCATGAGACACAGTGTTGAAGGCAGCGGAAAGGTCTAACAGCACTAGAATCATCGAGTTTCCTCCATCCAGTGACATCTTGATGGTATCAGTCGCTGAGAGGAGGGCAGACTCTGTGCTGTGATTGGGCCTAAATCCAGATTGAGAGAAGTCTAGGCCCTCCGCTGCCTCGATGTACTTTGACAAGTGAGTGTTTACATGTCTCTCGGTCATCTTGCTGAGAAGGGGTAGGAGGGAAATGGGTCGGAGATTGGAAAGGTCGGTCCATGGAACTGTAGCGTTCTTTCGGATTGGGTTCACCACTGCTTTTTTCCATTCTGTGAGCACAGAGCCTTCCCTAAGAGAATGGTTAATCAGTGTTTGAATATGGGGCCTAAGCAGATTTTGCAGAGAGGCAGTTATTTTAGCTGATAAAAAATCGTCTGGAGATCCAGATTTTATATGGCTCATAAGGGAGGTGAGATCTGAGTCATTGACTGCTGGGAATATCGTAAGTGGGGTTTTACTCCGTGTGGGCAGGATGGAAAGGGAGAGAGAGTTATTACTATTTTGATTGGAGACCAATAAAATTTTGACGTAAATCAACTTAATTTTATTTTCAAAGAACAAGGAGATTTCATCGCATAATTGTTGGGAGAAGTCATCAGGGCTTTTGCATGCGGTAGGTTTTACAAACTCCTGAAGAATTTTAAATAATTCCTTAGATCGATTTCCCGCTTCTGCGAGTTGTTGAGAGAGGCTATTCCTCCGAGCAAGTTTGATGTTTTTGTAATATTTAGTCTGGGCCTCATAATGTGCTTTCTTGTTTTCTTCGGTTCGTGTTTTTCTCCACTTTTTTTCCAACCTCCTACATTTTTGTTTTTCTGTTCTAAGCTCCTCAGTATACCATGTTTCCTGTTTGGTGGCAGGGTATTGTTTGTGTAATTTTAGAGGTGCTATTTTGTCAATTGCTTCTTTGATGTAATTGTTGAATTTGGTTAAAACGGTCTCTATACTATCTGTCTCTGTGGGAATGGGCTGCTTCCATTCCTTTTGCAATTCCTCTACGGTGACTTTATGCCACTGTCGACGCCAGACAGGTGGTAGGGAGTTTTTATTGGAGGGCTTATCCGCCTTAGATATTGAGAATTCCACGATGAAGTGGTCGGACCAAATTATTTGAACCGGGGAAAGACATTGTACTTTGGGGAAATTGGTGAATACCAGGTCAAGAAGGTGACCACCTATATGGGTGGGCTCGTGGTTTTGCAGAGTCAGGCCGAGGGAAGATAATTCAGAAACCAGGGAGATTGTTTCAGGGAGTGCGGGATTTTCAACGTGGACATTAAAATCGCCAAGAAGGAGGAAATCTTCTTTTGCTTTAAAATATGGGGCCAAGAGTTCCAATAATGCTTTAAACTTTGGCACACCACAGGGTGTGAGAAGTTGGCCTGGTATATGCTGTCCACTAGTTATAGTACCAGTCCAAACAACCCTTATTGATGATAGGTTTAAAGACAACCTTTATTGAAAGCTATCCTAGTGGTAGCTATGGAGAGCAGCCTTCAGGCTAATGCTTGAAGGAGTGTAAAGTAGCTTGGTTTACCAGATTATAACCTTCTGAATAACTAGATGAAAGGAAAACCACACAAGGTTTATAAAAAATATATGTATTTATTTCTAAACACTCACTAATAATCTCTTTGTGAGATTAGAGTCCAAGATGCACAATATTTCGAGGCATGTGGGCTGCTGAATTCATCTGTGCATAGATCGCCGCCTAGTGTTGGGTCCGGATGTTTGCACATTGTTGTCCTGGAAGAGTCTTCGAAGTATCACGAGATAGGTGACTCCTCCCCTGGACCACAGTGCGCATGGGCATCCTCTCCATCCTTAGATTGTTTTTTTCCACCATTGGGTTCGGATGTGCTTATCTTAGCTCAAGTTAGGAAAATTCAGTTTAAGGCCAAAAGGCCTTTAGTTTTCGTTGGTACTGTTCCCGTTCGGTATCGACTACTTACTTTACTATTTTAGAACCTTCTTCCAGCCTTTCGGATCCGTTTGGTCCGAACATCGAAATTCCATCGACGATGGAATCGAGGACTCCATTCAAACGGTGTCCTTTATGCCACGCAAAATACCCACACATCGACGTCCACCCGGTATGCAACAAATGTCTCTCACCGGATCACGATGAGTCGAAATGTATGGCCTGTGCCCGATTCTGATCGAAGAAGACTCTCCGGAATCGACGGGCGGCGAGATTAGAAGCGCAGCAATCAGCGCCTGCCCCAGCCAACATCTTCAGCACCGAAGACGAGGACGCAGAGAGCGTGGAAGAAGTAAACTCCAGCCCCGCTTCCGAACACGATTCCCGATCGGAAGACGACGATGAAGTGCTTTTTCAAAGGGAAGAAGTCATCGACGAGGTAGGAGACTACGATGAGGCCTTTGGGGCCGAAGAAGATAGCTCTAGCGAGCAGCCAGGACCACCCGTCGATACGGAGGCCGTCAAAGTGCGTCATTCTAAGGCTCAGGTCGAGGGATCGCCTCCGGGCCTTACCCGAGATCAATCTCAAAGTTCTTCGGCCCCGCCTTCGGGCCCGGCCTCGAACATCCCGCACGAGCCATTATTAACGAAGACGACTGGATTCCCTTCAACTAAACCGAAACCAATCGTCGCACCAGTTCCACCGAAACCAAAAGTGAAACTGGCTGTAATCGGCTCGAAGGCCTCGAAGCCCTCCACTCCTTCGACGCCAGCAAAGGCCGTCGGCCCCGAACGCAGTAAAAGGGATTTCGGCGCTGAACTCACTGCAGCGGATATCGGTACCGACCCGAAGAAAAAGGCCCTCGGTCCCCCCAAAGCGCCTTGGCCTCTGGCACCGAAGCCGTCGGCCCCGACCACCAAAGTCAAAATGGCTGCTCCATCTGCGTCCACGTCGAAGACAGCGGCACACGCCAAGTCGTCGACTCCAACGACCGTCGATACCTGTCTTCGGATCGATGACCCCATGGCTCCAAAGCAGTCGACGCCTACCTCCACGGTGCCGACCGCCTCCAAAGAGCCTTCTGCGTTCTCAGTGCAACAAGTCGCGGCGTCGTTGCAACGCATCAGGGAATGGGCAGCCCTCCGATCCACGTCGGGCCCCGACACGCACAAGGCTCCAAAAGCACCCTCTGCGCCGACCAACATCACTTTTGGCTTGCCGCCGTCCACGGCGCCGAGGATGTTCGAGATCCGAACACGTGTCCACCAGACACAGTCCCCGTCTACTGGACACACAGATTCTGAGTCTTCACAGCCACAATTCATCGACGCCGACACTGGTAAACTGATGCTCCGCAAGCGGAAGATCACGCCAGAGAGGGGATTGGACTCCTACAGAATACCTCTCAAGCACAAATTGCCAGCGGGGTCGGAACCAGTTCTTTATGAACGCTTACAAACCTCCTTATCAGGATCCCCAGTCCTGTTCTCCTGCGCCTTCAGAGACGGACGCAGTAGAGGACTACATGGGAGATCATACCACCTACCCTGGGGATGTCGATCCTGATGAGCATCTGCAGGAGCCAGATCAGGCATGGGATGACCCTACAGACCAGGGTACCGTGCCAGATACCCAGGACACGCAGCTTTACAGCACCAAGACATCTCCCACAGAGGACACTGCTGCCTTCAATGCCCTCATAGAATGGGCTGCCGCCAATCATGGAGTAGAACTCCATTCTGACACTGTTGAAGAAGACTTCTTAGTGGACACTTTCGCCTCTTCCGAAAGAACTGTCAAAACTCTGCCCATGTTAAAAGGAGTTCTCAAGCCTGCAAAAGACATTTTCAAAGAAACAACCAGGGCACGGGTGCTCAACCCCAGGATTGAAAAAAAATACAAGCCTGCACCCGGAGACCCTATGTCCATTAGGGGTCAGTTACCTCTGGACTCCATGGTGGTTGCTAACGCTCGCAAACGAGCCCATTCGCAGACAACAGGTGATGCTCCTCCCCCAGACAAGGAGTCCAAAGTGCTGGACACATCAGGCAAAAGAATTGCAGCTCAAGCAGCAAACATCTGGCGCATTGCCAACACACAGGCCCTCCTGGCCCGTTATGATCGTTCACACTACGACACGCTAGAATCACTACTCCAGCATTTGCCAGATGAATACAAAGAGGCAGCGGAGCTCCTCATCAGAGAGGGACAACTCCTTACCAATGCATCCATCAAGTGCGCCCTGGATGCTGCCGACACAGCAGCCAGGGCAATCAACACCAGCGTCATGTTAAGACGACACGCATGGTTGAGAATCTCAGGATTCAAGCCGGAGATTCAAAACAACATCCTAAATCAGCCAGTCAACCCCGACTACTTATTCGGCCCTGAGGTTGACACTACCCTCGAAAAAATTAAAAAAGACACTGACACTGCGAAGTCAATGGGGGCCCTGCAGACGCAGCAATTTCGTAGTGGCTCCTTTCGTCGCCCCGGGAATAGAGGAGCAGCTAGAGGCCAGGGGTCACAGCAGCAATACACTAAAGGGGGCACACAGAGTACCTACGATAAAACCAACAGAGGTGGATATCGTGGCTCCAGCACCAAGGGCAGAGGACGTGGTTACGGCAACACCAGGTCCTCCCCCAAAAACAAACAGTGACGCCCTCTCCCTTCCCCCCGACCACATAACACCTGTCGGGGGGAGACTCCAGCGGTTCCTGTCCACGTGGAAAACCATCACCACAGACAGGTGGGTCAGGGACATTATCCAGCATGGTTACTGTCTCGAATTAACCTCCACTCCACCCAACATACCGCCAAAGCACCGTCCTATGTCCGTAGAGCACTTAGCATTATTGCAGCAGGAAGTGTTAAGTATCCTGCAAAAAGGTGCAATAGAGGTCGTGCCCGTCAACCAGCAGGGGACAGGGGTGTACTCTCTGTACTTCTTAATCCCAAAAAAGGACGGGTCACTCAGACCTATACTAGACCTGAGACCCCTCAACCACTACATTCTCTCAGAGCATTTCCATATGCTCACCCTACAGCAGGTTCTTCCGCTGCTCAGTCAGGGAGACTTCCTAGCCACACTAGACCTCAAAGATGCGTATTTCCACATACCAATACACCCATCACACAGGAAATATCTCAGGTTCACTATTCAGGAACAGCACTATCAGTTCAAAGTTCTCCCCTTCGGAGTGACAACAGCACCCAGGGTCTTTACCAAGTGCCTAGCAACAGTGGCGGCACATCTACGAAGACAACACATTCATGTCTTCCCTTACCTGGACGACTGGCTTGTTCAGGCAAAGTCAGCCCAGCAATGTGCCAGCCACATGTTCCTCACCATTCACCTTCTTCACAGTCTGGGATTCTCACTAAATTACCCAAAATCACATCTCCATCCCGCACACGTACGACAGTACCTGGGCGCGACCATAAACACTCTGGCAGCCACAGCTCAGCCAAATTTAGTGAGGATCAACAGCATGCAACTGCTGATCTCAAAGTTCAAACCTCAACACTCCCTTCCTGCGCGAGTGTTCATGCAGTTGATAGGCATGATGGCCTCCTGCATTTTCATAGTCCCGCACGCGAGACTACATATGCGCCCGCTTCAGGAGTGCTTGGCACGTCAATGGAATCAGGCTCACGGGCAATTAAAAGACCTAGTGTTGGTGAGCGGTCGGGCATACAACTCTCTGCATTGGTGGAATCCACACAACCTTTGCAAGGGCCGACCGTTCCAAGAGCCTGTTCCACAAATAATACTGACAGCGGACGCCTCTCTCCAGGGTTGGGGAGCTCATGTACTCACTTACACAGTGCAGGGACTATGGACAACGCACCAGAAGAAGATGCACATCAATGTTCTGGAACTGATGGCAATCTTCCTAGCCATGAAGGCATTAAAAGTACACTTGTGCAACAAAGTCGTGTTGATCCGAACGGACAACATGACTGCCATGTACTACATGCAGAAGCAGGGAGGAACACACTCTCCACAGTTGTCTCATCTGGCTCAGAGCATGTGGAAGTGGGTCATTCAGAGGAACATATTCCTCATGGCGGAA
Source organism: Triturus cristatus (assembly GCF_964204655.1). Lineage (NCBI taxonomy): Eukaryota > Metazoa > Chordata > Amphibia > Caudata > Salamandridae > Triturus > Triturus cristatus. The sequence continues at coordinate 65,935,175 of NC_140579.1, read as the reverse complement.
CACCTCCCCGGCAAGGACAACCAGATGGCGGATCTGCTCAGCAGACACAGCCACCAGCTGCACGAGTGGCAGCTACATCCGTCAGTTCTCCAACCGTACTTCCAACAGTGGGGTCATCCAGAGATAGACCTATTCGCCACAAACGAAAACGCAAAATGCCGAAGCTTTGCCGCCAGGTTCCCACATCCACAGTCGCAGGGCAATGCGATATGGATGAACTGGTCAGGCAGATTTGCGTACGCTTTTCCCCCAGCGCCATTAATACCGCTGGTGGCACGCAAACTGCGACAGCACTCACTGACACTCATCCTAGTTGCTCCCACATGGGCGCGCCAGCCATGGTACACCACCTTTCTAGAACTTTCCGTGGTGCCGCATCAAAGGCTGCGGATCAAACCCGCACTTTTAACGCAGAACCATGGCGTGATTCAGCACCCAGATCCGCAACAGCTGAACCTGGCAATCTGGCTCCTGAAGTCTTAGAGTTTGGCTACCTAAACCTGCCACCTGACTGTATGGAGATCATCAAGGAGGCCAGGAGACCCACTACCAGAGCTTGCTATGCGGCTAAATGGAAGAGGTTTGTCATTTACTGCAACAACAATGACATTAACCCGCTAGACGCATCCATTCAAAACATAATCTGTTACCTCTTACACCTATACCGATGCAATCTGGCATACACCTCAATCCATTTAACCGCAATAGCAGCCTATCTCCAAAACAGGCAGCACCTCTCTTTATTCAGAGTGCCTGCCATCAAAGCCTTCTTGGAGGGACTTAAACGAGTAATTCCCCCAAGACACCCACCAGTGTGAAACCTCAACTTGGTCCTCACCAGACTAATGGGTCCACCCTTCGAACCTCTCCACTCATGTGAGATTCAATTCCTCACCTGGAAAGTAGCTTTCCTAGTAGCAATCACTTTGTTAAGAAGAGTTAGTGAACTCCAGGCACTGACCATTCAAGAGCCATTCATACAGGTTCACGCAAACAGGGTCGTACTACGTACCAACCCCAAATTCATGCCTAAAGTAATATCGCAGTTCCACATGAATCAAACTATTGAACTGCCTGTTTTCTTTCAAAATCCACAAAATGTCGCTGAGAGAATGCTCCATACACTAGATGTAAAGAGGGCCCTCATGTACTATATAGACAGAACTGAGGACTTTAGGAAGACAAAACAACTTTTCGTTGCCTTTTCTCCACAACACAAGGGCAACGCCATTTCCAAAGCAGGTATAGCCAGATGGATCGTTAAATGTATTCAAATTTGCTATCAAAAAGCTAAACGCACATTAACGATTCCCCCACGAGCCCACTCAACACGAAAGTTAGGGGCGTCCATGGCTTTCCTGGGAAACATTCCTTTACAGGAAATATGTAGAGCAGCCACATGGTCCACTGTACATACATTTACCAAACACTACTGTGTAGATGTACACTCCAAACAGCAGGCAGCTGTAGGACAGGCTGTTCTCAAAACTCTTTTTCAGACTGCTGCAGCTGGCACTGGTAGCCGCCGCTAATAGGAGGTACTGCTATATATTCTATGCACAGATATGAATTCAGCAGCCCACATGCCTTGAACTGAATATGCTACTTACCAGTATGCATCTGTTCTTGGCATGTAGGGCTGCTGACATTCATATCGCCCACCCTCCTCCCCGGCGCCTGTAGCAGCTGCAGCTCTCAGAATTACTGTATAGCATGGTCATCTCTGACTGTATCTACTCCATCACTGCCACAATGGCGAAAAACAATCTAAGGATGGAGAGGATGCCCATGCGCACTGTGGTCCAGGGGAGGAGTCACCTATCTCGTGATACTTCGAAGACTCTTCCAGGACAACAACGTGCAAACATCCGGACCCAACACTAGGCGGCGATCTATGCACAGATATGAATGTCAGCAGCCCTACATGCCAAGAACAGATGCATACTGGTAAGTAGCATATTCAATACAGTTCCAAAACGACAGTAAATAGCACAATATACAAGGGGCTCCAGAGGGGGACCAAAACATATACTAAGAAAGTGGCATAAGAATCACGACTTGACTAGACACAGTGCCTAGAGCTCGTAGAATCACTGGGACCCCAAGAAACCACCCAAGGTGGAGACCCGCGGGGGACGTCGCAGTGTGAGAACACAGCTGCGAGCCCCGTACTATTCTATGAGAAAGTCGCGGTTGGAATTTTAAAGTTTAAGGACCCTTAGGAGAGGACTTTGAGCAAAACCCTTTAGACTTAGGGGGTTCTAGGGACAACAGCCACAGGAGCACTGGAGTACTCGAGTTACCTCACCCAAGCAAGCCGGGTGCATAGGTGTCAAATGGTGTCGGGTCGCGTCATCGTTTTCAATGGTGACCTGCTACAAAGTGCTGCTGTCGGGAAGAAGAGAAGTGTCCGGAGGGATCCAATCCTGGATCGAAGATCAGAAGAACCTTAAAGCAGAGGAGACAGAGTCTAGGTCACTTGCCAGTGACCAGGGGCACGATAGACGAATGCCCACTGATGTTGGGAGCTTCAGGTGCGAAGAGGTGAAGCTTGACTCTGCAGCCATGAGGACCAGGAGGCGTTGATGACAACCAGGAGCTGGATTCGAGCTGTCCCACGAAGGATATGGAGTGCTGTAGTGTCGGTGCTCGGATTGAACACAACAAGCCTTGGCAACAGCAACCCACGCAGGAAGAGAAAAGATGCTTCGGTGCGGACCAGCAAGGTTCTGGGGACTCCCCAAGTGATGGAGAGTCAGGGCACATCTGGGGCAACCAGGTAAGCCCAATTAAAGTTAAAGTTGCCTTCACAGGGACCCACCAGTTGATGGACTAGAGATCGCGAAGGGACCTTGAGAGGAATCACACAATACCAGCCCACGGTACACTCGGTGAGTGTAGGCTAATAATATTCAGTGAAAATGTTACGCGGGGTGTGGACTACAAGTAGCCCAAATCACAGCCTCAAGGATCAAAGAGAAGCTTATGCACTTGCAAATGTGCATGGTGTCCAGGGGTTCCAGTTGCACGGTCCCCACGAGGGCTACGGGTCTGAGCTTTGCTGGGAGCTTGGGTCAGCCTCTGGGAAGTATGGGAACCCACCTCTTGTATTGCAAATTCTTCAGAGTCCGGCGGGAGCTTCGGAGATGCAAACCGGTCAGATGCTTTTTAGGTGGCTACCTTGCACGGGAGTAACTCCTTTACTCCAAGGGAGATTCTTCAGTCATCTAGCGCCTTGTAGATCATCGAGGTTCCAGGATTATGTGTCCGAGTTTCCTACAGGAAAATCTAAAGTCCTGTAGCCAGGGGTTCCTATCTTATACCCAAGGAAGGGGTTGGACAAACTCTAGGGACCCACCTATGGGAGGGTCAGCAAAGAGGGGTGGCTACCCATTTCCTTTGTCCAGTTTCATGCCAGAGCAGGGGCTGGTAGCCCCTTCAACCAGTTTGAGCTGGACTATGCACAGGGACACCAAGTGTGCCCCCAGTGCAGACTTCAAAGCACTCTTGCAGTGCACCCACCCAGCCCCAATACACTAAAGCCTGTCTGGGAGGTGGTCACACCTCCCTGTGACAGGAAACCTATTGTCCAGGCCACCCCTGCTGGAGTTTCATCCAGCAGCAGGAGGTCAGACTCGTGTTTGTGGCTGTAGCATCCATTTTGGGATGCCAGGGCTCTGTTAAGCTTTTACCGGGTATACCGGTGCAATCATGTTTCTCCCTCTAGTAGGGTGGGATCATACTCCCACACCAGTTACTGTAGGGGGGGTATGATTCCAAGGTGTTTGACACCAAACACGACACGTTTCCATGCAGCCATTCCAAAGTTAGCATTTACCGTTTGATTATAATGCACTTAAGAGTATATGGTTTGGCTGCATCACAAACAACCCTGGAATAGAGATTCCGAAAGCTGCAAAGGGTCTCTGCTCATGCATGGGCACTCTCTCACATGAAACCAAGCGCCCTGCATTCAGGATTGTTAAGGCCTGCCTTAGGGGTAACTGATAGGTTTACATGTGCAGTGATTTGGAGAGATATAGGTAACCTACATCTCAGTAAGGGGTGCATGCACCACCTTACCCAGGCTGCAGTAGCAGACCTGTGGTGTCATTTTCGATGCTTTCCCAGGGGTGGCATAATACATGCTTCAGCCCCTGGTAGGCCTCTGGGGTACCTATGCCCTGGGTACATAGTATACCATATACTAGGGACTCACAAGGGTACCCCAGAATCCAATCTGGAGTCTACCTAAAGTACATGTAATCAATTTAAAGGGGAAAGCAGATAGACTGGGGTCCTGAATAGCAGGATCCCAGCCAAACTAAGTCAAAAACCAGCAAAACACCAGGAAAAAAGTGGGGGCAACCATGCAGTCAGATTCCACCTTCCTACACGGGGGAGCAAGCAAAGTTGTTGCACTCAGTTGTGTGAAAGTGAGAGAGCAGAAATGCTCCATATTTGCAAATATATGGAACATTTGTGATCTCTCCTTGCCCTGGCACACCGTGTGCTGACTAGCGCACAATTCAGGCACAGGTGCACAAAAACCATTGGGCTGAAAGGGCTTCAGCCTCCCCTCCCCCCACACCACCCTCTGCCATGTGCCATGGGCTGGGCTGAGAATGCCAGCCTGTTATCCAGGACCATTCAAAGTATTACTGGCCGTCCTAAAGCCCCGCCATTTACTGCAAGCCTCTGTGTTTATCTTTGTTTCTGTTTCTTTCTTTGAGCAGCCCCCCAGTGTAGAGTCTTGTGAATAAAAGAATGCTGGAACTCTCATGATTCCCACTTTACACCATATGTCTGTGACGTAAGCGTTGCAGAGATGAGTTGAAGGCAGGCTTAGAATGTTGAGTTCTGACTTGCACGCAGCATACTAAAGAATTACTCTCCATGTGGCGTGGTTATTGGCGAGAGCCTGGGCTGGCAGGACGCTACAACTGGTGACGAGATAAGGAATACGAAGCTCGCATGCTGAAAGCGCTGTTTCAAAGAGATTGCCGCAGTCTAGCCAACTACTCGTGCATGCCATGTGTACTGCAGTTGAAGTACAGAATCAACCCTGGCACCGGTGGAGTCTTAGCACAACGCCAGCCTGTACAAAATGCTTGAAGCTAAAGAAAGTGACTTAGAAAGTCTACATGTTGGTGGCCTGTACCTGAAGGAAACAACCACAAATAAAAGGTACTGCTCCAGTATGCAAATTAATGCCATACGCTACATGGAGTAAGAACGCTAAAGGCGGATGCAACCAGGTTACGAAAGCAGCGCACAGCAATGTTTCAGTACAAATCAAATTGAAATTCATGTGTTATGAAGCCGAGATTAACCAAGTGTTTGTGAAGAGACTTTAAGCACAAAGCAGACCAAATATCATAACGTTATCTGCTTTCATGGACTAGTAGAATACAACGCTGATCTACTTACGAAAACCACTTACGAATCGTCGGACCACAACGTGCTGTGAAGTGGCCCCAGAGGGAGAGTCAGGGCGGTACTTGTGGAGCTGCTATGCCCGAAGAAGCCACAGCACCACCAAAACTGCCGCATAGGGGTCCAGAACAACTCCTTAAGACAAGGAGCTCCGAAGGAGAGCAGGCCGATATAGAGGTGTTCCCCCCAAAAGAGCGACCCCCTCACTAAAACTGCCGCAGTGGGGCCCAGAACAATTTCACAGACCGCCATCAAGTAAATGTTCCAATGGAGAGAAAGGCTGAGATCCAAGCTCCAAGTTGTCATGGGTGACCCCGAAGCCAGCACGTCATAAGGGGCTAGAGAGACTGTGCCTGCTTTAGTTCCCCAAGAAGCTCCTGCAAGACCACTACTTACCACCAATGTATATATGGCTGCTGCATTAATACAGCCAAGAAACACAATATTGGCAATAGATGGACCGCATGGATAAAGACTTTTGAAGATTTCATAGATGCAATAGATGAAAAAGACGATAAAAATATTCTAAAGTATTCTAAAGAACATGGCAGGTGAAGGAATGAAAGATGCTGCAAAAAAGATACCACAAGAAGGTGTCGTGACATACGATCTAATTAAAACCGCCTTGAATATCAAATTTAATCCAGTGCCAAATGTGGATTATGAAAGATACATAATCAGCCAAGAACACCAAAGACTAGGCAAAACCATTTGTTGAGAGAGTGGATGTTCTGGTGAGGCACGGCAAATTCAGTGAGTTTAATGATGAGGAAGCTACCCGCCTCAATAATCAATGGATGTCGGCCAGATTCCTTTCAATGATCAATGTTGGCGGAAATTCTGAGCTTAGAACAAGTCCTCTTGGCATCCGGCGCTGAAGAGTGTGCTGATTGTTAAGCAACTGACATGGAGGCGCCTAAAATGCATCAGTCATGAGCATGAAAAGTAAGCCAAATTATAAGGCTGGGGACACAAGGCAATGTCACCAAAGAAAACATGTTATAGATGTGGACTGTTGTTTCCACACAAAGGTAAATGTCCTGCCATTGGACAAATATGAATTGGCTGTGGTAAAACAAACCATTTCGTGACAACATGCAAGGTGAAGAGAAAAGTAAGTGCGTCACAGCATGAAGACAAAATGGCCAACCAAACGCTACCTCAGACACCAGACAAAGTTGATCGTTGTCCAAATCATCGACAAAGACTTTCTCAGTATCCGTTTCCATTGTCAATGACAATTGTGCAATGTTTACTTCAAAAAGGCATGCACATGTGGGACAAGTCAGATGTCGGCTGCTTCAACGTCTCTAAAAAGTCAAGGTTCGTTTGTAGCTACGATAAAACATAAGGAAACTCTGATACAAGCGCCTGTTTATATACTTCAAAGAACAGCTTCAAGTGCCTGTTTGCTGAGTTTTAACACTGCTGATGATATATGACTGATATCCGTGAACTGCAATATGTAGCTCATCATGAAATTTTTTAAGTCAAATTCCTTCTTTATTTCTCGGGTTAGGAAAACTCAAAGCAATGAAAATAAAGGTACACATAAATGAGAATGTTCGTCCTGTTGCTCAAAGACACAGACTAGTCGAGTTTCACTTACAAAAATCTGTTGAAAAAGAACCTAATTTGTTGCTTAAACAGGACATCTTTGAATGCTCAACTGGTCTAACAAGATGGGTTTCTCCCATTGTAATAGTGCCTAAAAGAAACAGCAAGGAGCTGTACGCATATGCGCTGACATGCATCAGCCCAACAAGGCCATTGAGTGAGGAGAGACATCTCAGTCTGCACATTGCTGATATGATAACTCAATTGAATGGCCCAAAGATCCTCTCCCGGCTTACATAAAGGATAACACCAACTGGAGCTTGTAGACAAATCCTGGTACATTACAATCTTTTCTACGCAATACTCAAGCAAATGAGTTTGGTATATCCTATGCTACAGAACTTTCCAAGACGTCATTGGATGTGTCATACAGCCGACAGTAAATTAATTTAACTATAGTGTTGACATTTTGGTTTTTGGAACCACACAGAAAAAGCATGACAAAGCTCATGGTCATGTAAGTTGTTTGCTGAACAATGAAGGCGTAACTCTGAATGCTGACGAATGTGAATTCACAAGAAAAGTTTGAAATTCTTTGGCTATCTATTTTCTGATGGGGCTATTAAATCTGATCCTGCAAAAGTGCAAGCATTGTCTGTGGCAAATCCCCCATAAGGCATTTCTGTATTACGATCATTCGTTGGAATGGCCAATTGCTGTTCTAGATACATGATACAAGGCTTTGCCATGGTCAGTGCACCATTATGAAAATTAACGAGAACGAGTTTCTTTTCATTGGTCACGAGAATGTGAGAAGAGATCCCAAAAATCAATCAAGCTATTGAGGGTGCCACTGAAATGGCCTATTTTGATTCTGAGCTTCACACAGAGGTTGTTGTTGAATCTAGCCATGTAGGGTTAGGTGCAATCCTAGCAATAGCACAACGGACAGCCAAACTTCCAGAGAATTATTGCAGCAGTGCCAGTAAAAGCCTGTTACAAATGGAACATGTTTATTCACAACCTGAGAAAAAAAGTTTGGCAGAGTTCTGGGCTGGCAGATATTTCCAAGTGCTTTTGTACAGAAAGCCTTTCACAGTTGTGACTGATCATCAAGCACTGTTAATGATATGAGGCAATCCCAAAGTCAAATGACCCCCTGTCAATCAATCAATCAATCAATTAATCAGGTGTTTATAAAGCACAAGCTATTCACCCGGTACAGGTCTCAAGGCCCTGAGAGAAAGGGGGCGGGGGGGCAGAAGGTCCGCAGATCCATGATGTTCACTGAGTTTTAGAATTGAACGTCTGGGTTTGAGGTTACAAGAATACAGCTATACAAATCTTCATCATCCAGGGAAAGATCGAAATCTTGCTAATTTTTTTTCAAGAGTGTGGTTACAGTGCCCAGGTACCCCATCTAAGACAGCGAAGGCCTCCATCAATTTTATTTTGAAATCGAGCAGACCAGCTGCCATGTCTTTAGAACAAACTGCCACCACCACGAGCCAAGATGGTGACAAGTTAAAAGACATTATTGCTCATCAATCATGGAACCAGCACTCTCGACCTCTCACTAATGGCAGTGAGTACTTGAAGTTCAAAAGTGGAAGAAAAAACTTTCAGTGACTCAAAAGGGCCTCACTGTGGGGTACATGAATTGTCACTGCAGAGAGTCTCCAACAACAAGTAACTGATGTTGCCCATGAGGAACATTAAGGAATCGTTGCCACTAAGAGAGCTCTCCGTGATTGAGTCTGGTTTCCGTATACCAAAGAAAGGGTCAACAAAGAATTGAAGACTTGTCACATATGCAACTGTCTTTCATCTGAAGTTATTCAGCACCCTTTTGAATTGCCACATCAACCGTAGGAGAAAATTGCTATTGATTTCTTTGGTCCTCGGGAGAATCAACAGCATCTTATAGTTCTTGTTGAAGAATACTCCAGTTTTCCATTGGTAGGCAACCATTCAGAGGTGTAAAGAAGGCCACACCTGGGAATCTGACAGCACGAGCAGCAGCCCTGGAAAGAGAGCCCTCGAAGAGTGAGAAGTAATGATGCATGAAAGAGGCCACACCAGCTGGCCGCCCCAGCACCGAATGACCACCGTTGGTCCATCAATGGGAATTTCACACGGAGTGACCAACCCTGCCCAGTACGCAAAAAACTGAGACAGGACCGAGGGCTGCAATGGCACAGCCGTAAGGCACAAGCACTGCACCCCCAAGCAAAGGCAGAAAGATGATCCTTCATCCAGAGAGCAGAGCACCAAGAAGATCTCTGAGGAAGAGATAGGACCTGCGAGAGGTCCATGACGAGAGAAGAGTCAAGTCCTACAGAAAGGACAGGACTTGCAAGGAATGTATGTCGTCATCCCACAGTACTTTCCCCGCAGGGAATCACAACGTGGTCGTTACAACGACCGCATTGTGATTCCGCATACCATTACTCCGCAAGTCGGAACAACGACTTGCGGAGGGGGGGTGCTGGATGTTGGAATAGTATAATTTACTATTCCAACTCCAGTCTGTGCAGACACTAGGGAATGTGTTGGATTTTAAATCTAACACCTTCCCCCCCCCCCCTCCGCAAGTCGTTGTTCCGACTTGCGGAGTAATGGTATGCGGAATCACAACGCGGTCATTGTAACAACCGCGTTGTGATTCCCTGCAGGGAAAAAGTTTTGTGGTAAACGTTGTGTTCGAGGCATATGAGCTGCAGATTGTACACTTAGCATAGATCGCCATCTGGTGTTGGGCCCGGATGTTTGCAGTTTGTTTTTGTTCTTTGGACAGTCTTTGGAAGTCACGAGTTCGGTGACTCCTCCTTCGGTCCGTACTGCGCATGGGCTTCGGCTCCATCCTCAGATTGTTTTTTTCCGCCATCGGGCTCGGATGTGATACTTCGTGCTCCGGCTTCGAACTTCTACGGTTCCAGCCTCGACGGAAAATCCTCGTTCTTCGAGTTTCTTCATCATATCTTCATCTCTCGAAGCAGCACTTTTCTCCATTCCGTACATCGGCACAGGCCTTCGGGCCCTCCTCGACTCCGGTCCCGGCCGATGGAAAGGACTCCACATCGGTGCCAGCGGACGATTCGGCGCCACTGGCTCTGTTTACACCAGACCCTTTGCAAAAGACTCTATCTAAAGATCCAAAGACTGGGCTATTGACTTTAATTATCAAGAAAAGACGCCTTGACACTCCGGCTCCTCCTCCACCACCCAAACGGAAGGACTCTGCTACTTCTCCCCTCAGAGTGCCCTCCCCACTACCTCCTCCTCTGCCTCCTCCACCTCCTCCACCCCCTCCCCCTCCCAGGTCTCCGCCACCTTTACCTCATCACTCCCCGACCCCGTCCCCAGATCCGGATGACGGGGACCCGGATTATGACCCGGCGGACGCCCCAATGGACCCCACTCCACCGGGGACCCCAGACCCCTGGAAAGACTACCACAACCCTGACATACCTGATATGCCTCAGGACGACCTATACCCATCCAGGCCGTCTCCTCCAGAGGACTCCTTGGGGTTTCATCACTTAGTGCAGAGAGCAGCACACTACCATGGGGTGGACATGCACAGCGAACCAGTGGAAGACGACTTCCTACTGGACACATTTGACATTCAGGACAAATCCACGTCTATTTTGCCCATGCTTAAGGGTGTCACCAAGCATGCTGCAGAGGTGTTCAGAGACCCTGTCAGGGCCAGGGTACTAAACCCCAGAATAGAGAAAAAGTACAAGGCGGCACCCACAGACCCTGCATACATTAAGGGCCCTGCTCCCTTAGATTCCCTAGTTGTCTCCACAGCTAGAAAGCGGGCTAACTCCCAGTCCTCAGGAGAAGCCCCACCGCCAGACAAGGAATCGAAACTTTTAGACGCGTCTGGCAAGCGCACCGCCTCCCAAGCTGCAAACATGTGGCGCATTGCAAACACACAAGCACTACTTGCGCGCTATGACAGAGCACACTACGACGAACTTGAGGCTCTTATGCAACACCTCCCCGAAAAACACAAGCGCAAGGCTCATGACCTGATACAGGAGGGTAAACTAATTACAAACACCTCCATTAAGTGTGCCCTCGATGCAGCCGACACTGCTTCTAGAGCCATAAATACCAGTGTCCTGCTTCATCGCCATGCCTGGCTCAGGATCTCAGGGTTCAAGCCTGAAGTCCATAGCGTCCATACTCAATCACCCTTTTGACCAACAAACACTCTTTGGGCCAAAGGTGGACGAAGCGTTGGAAAAGATGAAAAAGGACACAGACACAGCAAAGTCTATGGGGGCACTTCAAACACAGGCCTCTAAACGTTCCTTTCGACGCTCATCCTTTCGTGGCACAGGCAGAGGCTTCTCCACCGATAGCGCCTCTACCTCCTACAAGTCCCCTCCTCAAAATACCTTTTCAAAGGGCAACCAAAGGGGTGGTTATAGAGGCAACAACAATAAGGGCAGGGGCAAAACTAACACCACCCGTTCTGCCACCCCGCCCGCACAATGACTCCCCTCCGCTCCCCCCAGACCATCCCACTCCGGTCGGGGGCAGACTACAAAACTTTATCCACGCATGGGAGTCCATAACATCAGACAAATGGGTGACCCAAATCATTCGGTCAGGGTACTGTCTCGAGCTAACATCTACCCCACCCAATATCCCACCAAGGCACCGTCCAATGTCTCAAGAACATTCCACACTGCTCAAACAGGAGGTACTCTCCCTCCTCCAAAAACACGCTATAGAGCAGGACCCCGTCAATCAGCAAAATCTAGGGGTCTACTCCCTATATTTCTTAATACCAAAGAAAGACGGGACCCTGAGGCCCATTCTGGACCTCCGGCCTCTAAATGCCTACATACATTCAGACCATTTCCACATGGTCACCCTACAACAAGTCCTCCCGCTCCTCTGTCAGGGAGACTTTCTCACTACCTTGGATCTGAAAGACGCATACTTTCACATTCCAATACACCCCTCTCACAGGAAGTACCTCAGGTTCGTGGTGGACGGGCAGCATTACCAATTCACGGTTCTCCCCTTCGGGGTCACCACTGCACCACGGGTGTTTACCAAATGCCTAGCGGTAGTAGCAGCACACCTCAGACGTCAACATATTCACGTCTTCCCTTACTTAGACGACTGGCTGATAAAAGCCGCGTCCTACGACCAATGTGTGCAACATACAAACAGCACCATCCAACTGCTCCACCAGCTAGGCTTCACGGTGAACTACCAAAAGTCCCAGCTCATACCATCTCACACAAAGCAATATCTCGGGGCCACTATAGACACCTCCAAGGGTATTGCCTATCCAAACTCAGCCAGAATCACAAGCATTCAAGCCTTACGCAAAACATTCCTTCCTCAACACTCTCTTCCAGCAAGAGTGTTTATGAAACTCATAGGAATGATGGCGTCTTGCATTTTCATAGTGCCCCATGCAAGACTCCACATGCGTCCACTTCAAGAGTGCCTAGCACAACAGTGGAACCAGGCCCAGGGTCAACTGACGGATCTGGTGTTGGTGGACGGCCGCACCCATCACTCTCTGCAGTGGTGGAACACCACAAACCTTTCCAAAGGGCGGCCGTTCCTGGACCCGGTTCCTCAGGTGATTCTAACAGCGGACGCATCGCTCTCCGGTTGGGGAGCGCACCTCCTACACCTCACAATGCAAGGTCTATGGACGCCACAGCAAAAATCGCTCCACATCAACCATCTGGAGCTCTTGGCGATCTTTCTAGCCCTAAAATCTTTCCAAAAACAGATTTCGGGCAAAGCAGTCCTCATTCGCACAGACAACATGACTGCAATGTATTATATCCAAAAACAGGGGGGGACACACTCTCCCCAGCTCTCCCGCTTAGCCCAGAGCATATGGAGATGGGCAATTCCCCAAAACATCTTTCTCCTGGCACAGCACGTTCCAGGCGTACAAAACACCATGGCAGATCTGCTCAGCAGACAAACACAACAACTACACGAATGGGAACTGCATCCACAAGTTCTTCACCCATTCTTCCAACAGTGGGGGCATCCTCACATAGACCTCTTCGCCACCCACGAAAACAAAAAATGCCCAAGCTTCGCCGCCAGATACCCACACCCATTGTCCAAGGGCAATGCGATATGGATGAACTGGTCAGGCAGATTTGCATACGCCTTTCCACCTCTCCCACTAATTCCATTAGTGGTAAGGAAGCTACAACAACACTCCCTCACACTCATTCTAGTAGCTCCGACCTGGGCCAGGCAGCCGTGGTACACCACACTACTACAACTCTCAGTGGTACCACATCAAAAACTGCACCTATCCCCATGCCTCCTAACCCAGAACCATGGAGAAATCAGGCACCCGGACCCAGCTCAGCTCAACCTGGCGATCTGGCTCCTGAAATCTTAGAATTTGGATACCTTAACCTTCCCCCTGATTGCATGAACATCATCATGGAAGCCAGACGTCCTACCACTAGAGCATGCTATGCCGCAAAGTGGAAAAGATTTGTAATTTACTGCCGTAACAATACAATCAACCCTTTAGATGCATCCATACAGCACATCATATGCTATCTGCTCCATCTTCACAGGTGTAACCTGGCATATTCATCCATACGCCTACACCTAGCAGCAATCGCTGCTTATCTACAAAACAGACAGCATTTATCTCTGTTCAGAGTGCCCGCTATTAAAGCCTTTATGGAAGGCCTTAAACGAGTAATTCCTCCCAGGGCACCACCTTCCCCTGTATGGAATCTAAATTTAGTTCTTACACGGCTAATGGGTCCGCCCTTCGAACCAATGCATAAATGTGAGCTACAGTTTCTTACCTGGAAAACAGCTTTCCTCGTAGCTATCACTTCCCTTAGAAGGGTTGGTGAAATACAAGCGTTCACTATACAGGAACCCTTCCTACAAATACATCACAGCAAGGTCATACTTCGTACAAATCCGAAGTTTCTACCCAAGGTCATTTCCCCCTTCCATCTCAATCAATCTGTGGAATTACCTGTCTTCTTCTCGCAACCTCAATCTGTTGCAGAAAGGGCTTTACACACACTTGATGTTCAGAGGGCTTTGCTGTATTACATACAAAGAACACAACCTTTCAGGAAGACTAAACAATTGTTCGTCTCCTTCTCTCCACCACATAAAGGCAACCCCATCTCTAAATCAGGGATAGCTAGGTGGATTGTAAAGTGCATACAAATTTGCTATCAAAAGGCAAAAAGAACATTATCTGTTCCACCTAAAGCCCACTCTACAAGAAAGTTAGGGGCTTCTATGGCTTTTCTAGGGAACATACCCTTATATGACATCTGCAAAGCAGCCACATGGTCAACACCGCACACCTTCACAAAACATTACTGTGTAGATGTGCATTCCAAGCAGCAAGCTAGGGTGGGCCAGGCTGTACTAAAGACACTTTTTCAAACCACTGCAATGGATACCGGTGGTCGCCGCTAAGGTTGGGTACTGCTATATAATCTATGCCAAGTGTACAATCTGCAGCTCATATGCCTCGAACGGAATATGCTACTTACCAGGATGCATCTGTTCTTGGCATGTAGAGCTGCAGAGTTGTACACGCCCACCCGCCTCCCCGGCTACCTGTATCCGTTCCAGTACATCTTATTTAGATACAACACACATGGGTTTCTCACTGTTATTACTACGCTCCATCATCTCCCTGTTGGCGAAAAACAATCTGAGGATGGAGCCGAAGCCCATGCGCAGTACGGACCGAAGGAGGAGTCACCGAACTCGTGACTTCCAAAGACTGTCCAAAGAACAAAAACAAACTGCAAACATCCGGGCCCAACACCAGATGGCGATCTATGCTAAGTGTACAACTCTGCAGCTCTACATGCCAAGAACAGATGCATACTGGTAAGTAGCATATTCCTTACCCTTGCAAGAGGTCCAAGGTGTAAGAAGAAACACTGTCCTATAAACAGGACGCGACCAGCAAGAGGTCCATGTGAAGTGAACATGCGACACGTGGCAGGACACAACATCCCAGTGAGAGGCCTGGTCAGACAAAGAGAAGAGCGTGGCACGATGCCACATCGTGAAAGAGAGTTGGAAAGGAGAAGAGATGGCACAATGCCACATCATGAAGGAGAGGTGAAGAGGAGTGAAAGGTGTATGACAGACCTGTCACACAGAAGATCCCAACAACTGCAGGTCTGCAGGAGGAATGTAGAAATGTGGCAAGACCGAGGACTTGTGCCACTACTGGAGAGTGCATCTGCAGACACAAGCCAGTCACAGAGGTGGAGAGACATTCCTGAAGACAGATCCGCGGGAGGACCAAATATGAGTCACCAGCAAACGCGAACTGCATCTCTCCCTCATGCTTCCCAGTGTGAACGTCCGTTCCCTGGCACCGTCTGCTTGAGGTAGATGGTATCCCTGCTCGCAAACACACATGCCAAAGAAGTAGAAGTCCCCGCCAATGATTTAACAAGTTAGGTGGCCACAAAGTCCCTCCAGTCATCCAAGCAAGTAATCACCACAGGTGGTCAAATGGTAAAATGGTAAATATGTCATCATTACCACATGCATCACCCCAGACACCTACGGAGCATCTCACCACCAGAATGTAGCCTTACGCCTGCGAAACAGCAGGAGACTGACAAGGCACTCCTGGCATCGTGGAAGACCAATCATCCAGAGACTATCTGTTAGACCCCACATGCACCTGAGTCCTGCTGATGAAAGCACGTCCGACCCTTGTACCATCTACCCTTGTAGTTGTACGAGCGACTCGGCCGTAACCTTGTCGGTGGCCCTGCGACAGCCCCCACATGCCCCCGCTTTCCCGTGACAACCCAGCAGAAAAGGCCTAAGGACCTTTTTGCATGATGGAATTCCAGTGCAAGAGATATGACAAAGCTGCTCTTCCTTCAGGTACTGGGAGGCTCCGGGCCTCAGAGGAAGATGTCTGGACACCGTCAATGTTGTCCCAGCCTTTGAGGGTTTTCCTTACATGGAGTCAGAGCACCTCAAAAGAAACCTCTGCAGCGGACTCCACCAATGCTCCTGATTCATGATTCCTGATTGCATGGTCCCCAGCCTGGTGGCCTGACAGACTAGGTCCACCACCCTTACCTGTGATGAAAGCCAAAACCCTGGGCTTTATTATTGATGATAAGCTCAAATTTGGAGCACAGGTATCTAAGGTAGTCTCGTCTTCCTTTCATACCATTAGGATGATAAGGAAAATCCTCCCTTTCATTCCCTGCAAGACCAGGAAAATCGTGATTTCAGCATTAGTCCTCTCAAAATGTGACTACTGCAACTTATTGTATATGAATTTATAGGGAAAACCCATGAGAGAACTTCAATCAGTCCAAAATGCAACTCCCAAAATCTCATTCGATCTCCCCAGGTATTCGAGAGCTGCACTGGCTCCAAGTTCACAAGCGAATTACATTCAAGGCCCTCTGTGTGGCTCACAAAGACCTGCATCATGTCTTCGTGAGCCACACAGAGGGCCTTGATTTGGGAACATCTTAAGTGGTACACTCCTAACCGACATCTGCTTCGGCTACAACCAGAATGATCGATACTACTAGATTCAAGAACGTGAACTGGGGAGGAAGGAGCTTTGTCACCAGCACTGCCAGGCTCTGGAACACTCTCCCTCCACATCATAGAGCCATCCATCTCCCCCCTGCTCGCCTTTAGCAAGGAGCTTAGAACGTGGCTGTCCAACAACTAATGGCTCCCCTCTCAGCATGTTCAGGCTCAGCAAGCACCAAGACACCCACGAGTAGACGCGAGCTATATAAATCTTTTTAACATAGCATAACATTCAACCCCCCCGCCCCCAGTTTGAACTCTTTAAATCAACTCCAACACCATGAGAGCAGGCGGGACTGAACAACATCCAATAGGACTGTAACCAGATGGACATGCTGTCTAGGGACCCAGACTACATCCACACCGTGTTCATGCTCAGAATCATCTGGTTAAATGACAGATGCGTACCGGGACGCCAGGTGCTCGCAGCTGCACCTGTCCACTTATCCTGTACGTTCTTGCGGACTGAGAGACTCTGTGGTGTTTTGTTCTTTATTAATCTCCACAGGTTGGACTTGAGTTTGTTAATAAAGTTTGGGAGGGACGAAGAGTCTTGCTGGGCACGTTCTAGTGTCTGGCAAGGTACGGGTGTACCAGCCACTCCCTGAGGGCTGGCTTTCAACGGCCCCCCACATTCGCCGGGGATGCCTGGTTTCACCTTGGAGGTACCATCTCACAGGGATAGCCAGGACGGGTTCCCCAGCGGTCTACAGCGCCACGATGCCTCAGGGCAGCAGTGCGCTTTACAAGACGCATACATTTTCACACTCATCCCACACCCATCCAGCACAGGAGTCACTGCCATAAAAAGAGGCCGGCTGCATGTGCCCTGGGCCTGGTTATTCACTCGTACTTAACTTGCTGGTTGAATTCCCGGTTGCCCTCAATGGTAGCAAGTGCTAAGACGCCATGGCATACATGCGCTCTATAAAAACCTACATTTCATTTAATTTCATATCAAAGTGTCAGTGTCATTCCTTTATTGGCATGAGGGCCTCGGGCCCCCAACCCTACAGTCCCCCCAACCCCAATTTCCAGTCTGCAAAAACGACTCTAGAACATCCCTACCTGCTGTCTTCTTGGGTTCCGACCTCCTTCAAAAGACGGTCCCTTTTTTTCAAAATCTTTTTATTGGTTTTAAACAACACTCAACAATGATAGCTGTCACGTGCACAGTTTGTAAGCCAAGAGTTACAGAGGTCACAAAGAAAACACAGCATGTTCACAAGGTCTCGGCATGACATAGTGTCCATCTTTTATCATCCCTAAAATATTAGTCCTGTCGCAGCAGGGCTACAAATGTACAACTTACATAGTTTCGGGAAGTAAATATTAGTGCTCGCGCACCCGTACGCAACTGGTCACTGCAACCAGAATAAAACATGAACATAAAACTCACATCATGGTGTCTTTGTATTGAAGATCTAGCTGGGGCAGGGGCGGCCTCCGTCACTCCTTCCTAATACCTCTTGGTTTCCCAAATGCGCCCCATGGCGGAGCAGAGCAGCAATCACGTCATAAGCGATGTGGGGTCCAGGAGGGCCTCACCATCTGGGGGACCATAGGAGTCCCTTGGTCCATTATATCTGAAAGAGTAGTCTGGGGCCACAAGCAAACAGGTATCCCATAAGTGGGGTCCAGATAGAGTCAAACCCCTTGCTTGTGTCCTCTACGATATCCGTCATTCTTTTAAGGGCTAGAGCCCCCCATAGCCTAGCATGCCATTGCGTAAGGGAGGGGGCCTTTGCTTTTTTCCAGGATCTGGCTATTGCCATTTTGGCCGCTCCCAGGCACAGCCACATAATGGAGCGATCCCCTTGTGTTTGGTATTTCAGACTGGGATCACGCATCCGCAGGAGAGTGTGTTCAATGTTGTCTGAGATTTGGGTAGCCTAGAATCTGTTTGATTTGCCACAGTATTTCTTTCCAAAATGGTTGGATAGAGGAACAGTCCCACCAAATGTGGCGGAAGTCTCAAAGCAACCAGCAGCCCCTCCAGCAGTTATTTGAAGTGTTGGGGGAAATTGTGTGCAGTTTCTGGGGATAAAGATACCAGTCGTACATAATTTTGTTTCAGTTACATTTGGTGATGTCCTTGTACAGGGAGCCCCACTGCTTGTCCCCTATACCCCCATTCATTACAATCCAGAATTCTCCCCGGCACTTCAGGAGGGTCCCTTTGATGGATGGCCGGCAGGGGGCTGCCTCATGATATCGGACCTCTACAAGAGGAGAAAATTGCTTACCTTTCAAGAGTGTGCAGGTCTATTTAAGCTATCCCCCACAGAAGAATACCACTATTTACAACTTAAGCATTGGGTGCAACAACCTGGTGCAGCTGGCCGCGACCAGAGACATATTACCTATTGAGAAATTTGCATAATTAAGCACTACTCCCTCATCCTAGCGTGAGCACCAAGTCAGCTCGACGACATCGGAAATTCTGGGACACTATCATTACCATCCCCATGGGGGACAAGCAGTGGGGCTCCCTGTACAAGGACATCACCAAATGTAACTGATCCATGTTTCTGAGAGAAGCCCACTACAAAATTATGTATGACTAGTATCTTTAACCCCAGAAACTGCACACAATTTCCCCCAACACTTCAAATAAATGCTGGAGGGGCTGCGGGTTGCTGGGAGACTTCCGCCACATTTGGTGGGACTGTTCCTCTATCCAACCATTTTGGAAAGAAATACTCTGGCAAATCAAACAGATTCTGGGCTACCCGATCCCAGACAACATTGAACACACTCTCCTGCGGATGCGTGATCCCAGTCTGAAATTTCAAACACAAGGGGATCGCTCCATTATGTGGCTATGCCTGGGAGCGGCCGAAATGGCAATAGCCAGATCCTGGAAAAAAGCAGCGGCCCCCTCCCTTACGCAATGGCATGCTAGGCTATGGGGGGCTCTAGCCCTTAAAAGAACGACAGATATCGTAGAGGACACAAGCAAGGGGTTTGACTCTATCTGGACCCCACTTATGGGATATTCATCAGAGGGGTTGCCCCTGTTTGCTTGTGGCCCCGGACTACCTCTTTCAGATATAATGGATCAAGGGACTCCTATGGTCCCCCAGATGGTGAGGCCCTCCTGGACCCCACATCGCTTCTGACGAGATTGCTGCTCTGCTCCACTTTGGGGCGCATTTGGGAAACCAAGAGGTATTAGGAAGGGGTGACGGAGGCCGCCCCTGCCCCAGCTAGATCTTCAATACAAAGACACCATGATGTGAGTTTTATGTTCATGTTTTATTCTGGTTGCAGTGACGAGTTGCGCACGGGTGCGCGAGCACTAATCATATTTACTTCCCGAAACGATGCAAGTTGTGCATTTGTAGCCCTGCTGAGACAGGACTAATAATATTTTAGGGATGATAAAAGATGGACACGAAGTCATGCAGAGACCTTGTGAACATGCTGTGTTTTCTTTGTGACCTCTGTAACTCTTGGCTTACGAACTGTGCACGTGGCAGCTATCATTGTTGAGCGTTGTTGAAAACCAATAAAAAGATTTTGAAAAAAAGGGACCGTCTTTTGAAGGAGGTCGGAACCCAAGAAGACATCAGGTAGGGATGTTCTAGAGTCGTTTTTGCCGACTGGAAATTGGGGTTGGGGGGGCTGAAGGGTTGTGGGACCGAGGCCCTCATGCCAATAAAGGAATGACACTGACACTTTGATATGAAATTAAATGAAATGTAGGTTTTTATAGAGCGCATGTATGCCATGGCGTCTTAGCGCTTGCTACCATTGAAGGCAACCGGGAATTCAACCAGCAAGCTAAGTACGAGTGAATAACCAGGCCCAGGGCACGTGCAGCCAGCCTCTTTTATTGGCAGTGACTCCTGTGCTAGGATGGGTGTGGGATGAGTGTGAAAGCCAGCCCTCAGGAAGTGGCTGGTACACCAGTGCCTTGCCAGACACTAGAACGTGCCCAGCAAGACTCTTCGTCCCTCCCAACCTTTATTAAAAAACACAAGTCCAACCTGTGGAGATTAATAAAGAACAAAACACCACAGAGTCTCTCAGTCCGCAAGAACGTACAGGATAAGTGGACAGGTGCAGCTGCGAGCACCTGGCGTCCCGGTACGCATCTGTCATTTAACCAGATGATTCTGAGCATGAACACGGTGTGGATGTAGTCTGGGTCCCTAGACAGCATGTCCATCTGGTTACAGTCCTATTGGATGTTGTTCAGTCCCACCTGCTCTCATGGTGTTGGAGTTGATTTAAAGAGTTCAAACTGGGGGGGGGCGGGATTGAATGTTATGCTGTGTTAAAAAGATTTATATAGCTCGTGTCTACTCGTGGGTGTCTTGGTGCTTGCTGAGCCTGAACATGCTGAGAGGGGAGCCATTAGTTGTTGAACAGCCACGTTCTAAGCTCCTTGCTAAAGGCGAGCAGGGGGGAGATGGATGGCTCTATGATTTGGAGGTAGAGTGTTCCAGAGCCTGGCAGTGCGGGTGACAAAGCTCCTTCCTCCCCAGTTCACTTCCTTGAATCTAGTAGTATTGATCATTCTGGTTGTAGCCGAAGCAGATGTCGGTTAGGAGTGTACCACTTAAGATGTTCCCAAATCAAGGCCCTCTGTGTGGCTCACGAAGACATGATGCAGGTCTTTGTGAGCCACACAGAGGGCCTTGAATGTAATTCGCTTGTGAACTTGGAGCCAGTGCAGCTCTCGAATACCCGAGGAGATCGAATGAGATTTTGGGAGATTAAGAATCATTGTGGGTGATGCATTTCGGACTGATTGAAGTTCTCTCATCAGTTTTCCCTATAAATTCATATACAATAAGTTGCAGTAGACACATTTTGAGAGGACTAATGCTGAAATCACTATTTTCCTGGTCTTGCAGGGAATGAAAGGGAGCATTTTCCTTATCATCCTAATGGTATGAAAGGAAGACGAGACTACCTTAGATACCTGTGCTCCAAATTTGAGCTTATCAATAATAAAGCCCAGGTTTTTGGCTTTCATCACAGGTACGGGTGGTGGACCTAGACTGTCAGGCCACCAGGCTGGGGACCATGCAATCAGGAATCATGAATCAGGAGCATTGGTGGAATCCGCTACAGAGGTTTCTTTTGAGGCGCTCTGACTCCATGTAAGGCAAACCCTCAAAGGCTGGGACAACATTGACGGTGTCCGGACATCTTCCTCTGAGGCCCGGAGCCTCCCAGTACCTGAAGGAAGAGCAGCTTTGACACATCTCTTGTGCTGGAATTCCATCATGCAAAAAGGTCCTTAGGCCTTTTCTGCTGGGTTGTCACGGGACCGCGTGGGCATGTGGGGGCTGCCGCAGGGCCATGGCCGAGTCGCTCGTGCCACTACAAGGGTAGATGGTACAACGGTCGGACGTGCTTTCATCAGCAGGACTCAGGTGTACGTGGGGTCTAACAGATAGTCTCTGGATGATTGGTCTTCCACGATGCCAGGAGTGCCTTGTCAGTCTCCTGATGTTTCGCAGGCGTAAGGCTACATTCTGGTGGTGAGATGCTCTGTAGGTGTCTGGGGTGATGCATGTGGTAATGATGACAGTTACCATTTGACCACCTGTGGTGATGACTTGCTTGGAGTGCGGATGACTGGAGGGACTTTGTGGCCCCATAACTTGTTACATCATTGGCGGGGACTTCTACTTCTTTGGCATGTGTGTTTGCGAGCAGGGATACCATCTACCTCAAGCAGACGGTGCCAGGGAACGGAGGTTCACACTGGGAAGCATGTGGGAGAGATGCAGTTCACGTTTGCTGGTGGCTCACATTTGGTCCTCCAGCTGATCTGTCTTCAGGAATGCCTCTCCACCTCTCAAGTCAAGTCAACAAGTCAAGTCAACAACACTTCTATAGCGCAAACATATCACTCCGAAGAGTCTCATGGCGCTTGCAGCGGCTGGAAGCAAGGAGGCAGGTGACTGGCTTGTGTCTGCAGATGCACTCTCCAGTAGTGGCACAAGTCCTCGGTCTCGCCACATTTCTGCATTCCTCCTGCAGACCTGCAGTTGTTGGGATCTTCTGTGTGGCAGGTCTGTCACACACCTTTCACGCCTCTTCACTTCTCCTTCATGATGTGGCATTGTGCCATACTCTTCTCCTTTCCATTTCCCTTTCACAATGTGGCATTGTGCCATACTCTTCTCTCTTCTCCTTTCCAATTCTCTTTCACGATGTGGCATCGTGCCACGCTCTTCTCTTTGTCTGACCAGGCCTCTCACTGTGATGTGGTGTCCTGCCACGTGTCGCATGTTCACTTCACATGGACCTTTTACTGGTCGCGTCCTGTTTATAGGACAGTGTATCTTCTTACACCTTGGAC
Organism: Triturus cristatus; assembly: GCF_964204655.1. Lineage (NCBI taxonomy): Eukaryota > Metazoa > Chordata > Amphibia > Caudata > Salamandridae > Triturus > Triturus cristatus. The sequence goes on along the minus strand of NC_140579.1, from coordinate 65,912,263 downwards.
CTCTTGCAAGGGTAAACAACGTTTACCACTAAACTTTTTCCCTGCAGGTAATCACAACGCGGTTGTTACAACGACCGCGTTGTGATTCCGAATACCATTACTCCGCAAGTCGGAACAATGACTTGCGGAGGGGGGGGGGGGATGGTGTTGGATTTAACATCCAACACCTTCCCTAGTGTCCTCACAGACTGGAGTTGGAATAGTAAATTATACTATTCCAACATCCAGCGCCCCCCCTCCGCAAGTCGCTATTACGACTTGCGGAGTAATGGTATGCGGAATCACAACGCGGTCGTTGTAACGACCACGTTGAGATTCCCTGCGGGGAAAAAGAATGTGGGATGACGACATACATTCCTTGCAAGTCCTGTCCTTTTTGCAGGACTTGACTCTTCTCTCGCCATGGGCCTCTCGCAGGTCCTATCTCTTCCTCAGAGATCTTCTTGGTGCTCTGCTCTCTGGATGAAGGATCATTTTTCTGCCTTTGCTTGGGGGTGCAGTGCTTGTGCCTTACGGCTGTGCCATTGCAGCCCTCGGTCCGGTCTCAGTTTTTTGCGTACTGGGCAGAATTGGTCACTCCGTGTGAAACTCTCATTGATGGACCAACGGTGGTCATTCGGTGCTGGGGCGGCCAGCTGGTGTGGCCTCTTTCATGCATCATTACTTCTCACTTTGAGGGCTCTCTTTCCAGGGCTGCTGCTCGTGCTGTCAGATTCCCAGGTGTGGCCTTCTGTACACCTCTGAATGGTCGCCTACCAATGGAAAACGGGGGTATTCTTCAACAAGAACTATAAGATGCTGTTGATTCTCCCGAGGACCAAAGAAATCAATAGCAATTTTCTCCTACGCATGATGTGGCAATTCAAAAGGATGCTGAATAACTTCAGATGAAAGACAGTTGCATATGTGACAAGTCTTCAATTCTTTGTTGACCCTTTCTTTGGGGGAACAACCTTTACAACGCAACTTTTACAACGCACTACACTTACAACGCATTTTTTACAACGCAAAATCCATTACAACGCACTACACTTACAACGCATGACACTACGACGCATTTTTAAAAACTACCTTTACAACGCATTCCATTACAACGCATACTACCTTTACAACGCATACCATTACAACGCATAATATTACACTACACTATCCAACACTTACCCTACTGTTGCACCCCCTGGAGTTAGAATAGTAATTTTTACCCCTATACTATCCAACACTTACCCTACTGTTGCACCCCCTGGAGTTAGAATAGTAATTTTTACCCCTATACTATCCAACACTTACCCTACTGTTGCACCCACTGGAGTTAGAATAGTAATTTTTACCCCTATACTATCCAACACTTACCCTACTGTTGCACCCACTGGAGTTAGAATATTAATTTTTACCCCTATACTATCCAACACTTACCCTACTGTTGCACCCCCTGGAGTTAGAATAGTAATTTTTACCCCTATACTATCCAACACTTACCCTACTGTTGCACCCCCTGGAGTTAGAATAGTAATTTTTACCCCTAAACTATCCAACACTTACCCTACTGTTGCACCCCCCTGGAGTTAGAATAGTAATTTTTACCCCTATACTATCCAACACTTACCCTACTGTTGCACCCCCTGGAGTTAGAATAGTAATTTTTACCCCTATACTATCCAACACTTACCCTACTGTTGCACCCCCTGGAGTTAGAATAGTAATTTTTACCCCTATACTATCCAACACTTACCCTACTGTTGCACCCCCTGGAGTTAGAAAAGTAATTTTTACCCCTATACTATCTAATACTTACCTTAAATGCAATTTAATATTATGCGTTGTAATGGTATGCGTTGTAAAGGTAGTAGGCGTTGTAATGGAATGCGTTGTAAAGGTAGTTTTTAAAAAGGCGTTGTAGTGTCATGCGTTGTAAGTGTAGTGCGTTGTAATGGATTTTGCGTTGTAAAAAATGCGTTGTAAGTGCATGCGTTGTAAAAGTGTGCGTTGTAACGACATACATCCTTTCTTTGGTATACGGAAACCAGACTCAATCATGGAGAGCTCTCTTAGTGGCAACGATTCCTTAATGTTCCTCATGGGCAACATCAGTTACTTGTTGTTGGAGACTCTCTGCAGTTACAATTCATGTACCCCCCAGTGAGGCCCTTTTGAGTCACTGAAAGTTTATTCTTCCATTTTTGAACTTCAAGTACTCACTGCCATTAGCGAGAGGTCGAGAGTGCTGGTTCCATGATTGATGAGCAATAATGTCTTTCAACTTGTCACTATCTTGGCTCGTGGTGGTGGCAGTTTGTTCTAAAGACATGGCAGCTGGTCTGCTCGATTTCAAAATAAAATTGATGGAGGCCTTCGCTGTCTTAGATGGGGTACCTGGGCACTGTAACCACACTCTTGAAAAAAAATAGCAAGATTTGGATCTTTCCCTGGATGATGAAGATTTGTATAGCTGTATTCTTGTAACCTCAAACCCAGACGTTCAATTCTAAAACTCAGTGAACCTCATGGATCTGCGGACCTCCCCCATCTGCCCCCATTCCCTCAGCACCTTGAGACCCGTTCCGAGTGAGTAGCTTGTACTTTATAAACACCTGATTGATTGATTGATTGATAGGGGGTAATTTGACTTTGGGATTGCCTCATATCATTAACCGTGCTTGATGATCAGTCATAACTGTGAAAGGCTTTCCGTACAAAAGCACTTGGAAATATCTGCCAGCCCAGACCTCTGCCAAACTTTTTCTCTCAGGTTGTGAATAGACATGTTCCATTTTTAACAGGCTTTTACTGGCACTGCTGCAATAATTCTCTGGAAGTTTGGCTGTCCGTTGTGCTATTGCTAGGATTGCACCTAACCCTACATGGCTAGATTCAACAACAACCTCTGTGTGAAGCTCAGAATAAAAATAGGCCATTTCAGTAGCACCCTCAATAGCTTGCTTGATTTTTGGGATCTCTTCTCACATTCTCGTGACCAATGAAAAGACAAACTCTTTCTTGTTAATTTTCGTAATGGTGTACTGACCATGGCAAAGCCTTGTATCATGTATCTAGAACAGCAATTGGCCATTCCAAGGAATGATCGTAATACAGAAATGCCTTATGGGGGATTTGCCATAGACAATGCGTGCACTTTTGCCGGATCAGATTTAATAGCCCCATCAGAAAATAGATAGCCAAAGAATTTCAAACTTTTCTTGTGAAATTCACATTCGTCAGCATTCAGAGTTAAGCCTTCATTGTTCAGCAAACAACTTACTTGACCATGAGCTTTGTCATGCTTTTTCTGTGTGGTTCCAAAAACCAAAATGTCATCACTATAGTTAAATTAATTTACTGTAGGCTGTATGGACACATCCAATGATGTCTTGGAAAGTTCTGTAGCATAGGATATACCAAACTCATTTGCTTGAGTATGCGTAGAAAAGATTGTAATGTACCAGGATTTGTCTACAAGCTCCAGTTGGTGTTATCCTATGTAAGCCGGGAGAGGAACTTTGGGCCATTCAATTGAGTCATCATATCAGCAATGTGCAGACTGAGATGTCTCTCCTCACTCAATGGCCTTGTTGGGCTGACGCATGTCAGCGCATATGCGTACAGCTCCTTGCTGTTTCTTTTAGGCACTATTACAATGGGAGAAACCCATTGTGTTAGACCAGTTGAGCATTCAAAGATGTCCTGTTTAAGCAACAAATTAGGTTCTTTTTCAACAGATTTTTGTAAGTGAAACTCGACTAGTCTGTGTCTTTGAGCAACAGGACGAACATTCTCATTTATGTGTACCTTTACTTTCATTGCTTTGAGTTTTCCTAACCCGAGAAATAAAGAAGGAATTTGACTTAAAAAATTTCATGATGAGCTACATATTGTAGTTCACTGATATCAGTCATATCATCAGCAGTGTTAAAACTCAGCAAACAGGCACTTGAAGCTGTTCTTTGAAGTATATGAACAGGCGCTTGTATCAGAGTTTCCTTATGTTTTATCGTAGCTACAAACGAACCTTGACTTTTTAGAGACGTTGAAGCAGCCGACATCTGACTTGTCCCACATGTGCATGCCTTTTTTAAGTAAAGATTGCACAATTGTCATTGCCAATGGAGACGGATACTGAGAAAGTCTTTGTCGATGATTTGGACAACGATCAACTTAGTCTGGTGTCTGGTGTCTGAGGTAGCGTTTGGTTGGCCATTTTGTCTTCATGCTGTGACGCACTTACTTTTCTCTTCACCTTGCATGTTGTCACGAAATGGTTTGTTTTACCACAGCCAATTCATATTTGTCCAATGGCAGGACATTTACCTTTGTGTGGAAACAACAGTCCACATCTCTAACATGTTTTCTTTGGTGACATCGCCTTGTGTCCCCAGCCTTATAATTTGGCTTACTTTTCATGCTCATGACTGATGCATTTTAGGCGCCTCCATGTCAGTTGCTTAACAATCAGCACACTCTTCAGCGCCGAATGCCATGAGGACTTGTTCTAAGCTCAGAATTTCCGCCAACATTGATCATTGAAAGGAATCTGGTCGACATCCATTGATTACTCTGAGGCGGGTAGCTTCCTCATCATTAAACTCACTGAATTTGCCGTGCCTCACCAGAACATCCACTCTCTCAACAAACTCAACAAATGGTTTTGCCTAGTCTTTGGTGTTCTTGGCTGATTATGTATCTTTCATAATCCACATTTGGCACTGGATTAAATTTGATATTCAAGGCGGTTTTGATTAGATCGTATGTCACGACACCTTCTAGTGGTATCTTTTTTGTAGCATCTTTCATTCCTTCACCTGCCATGTTATTCAGATACTTTAGAATATTTTTATCGTCTTTTTTATCTATTGCATCTATGAAATCTTCAAAAGTCTTTATCCATGCGGTCCATCTATTGCCAATATTGTGTTTCTTGGCTGTATTAATGCAGCAGCCATATATACATTGGTGGTAAGTAGTGGTCTTGTAGGAGCTTCTTGGGGAACTAAAGCAGGCACAGTCTCTCTAGCCCCTTATGATGTGCTGGCTTCGGGGTCACCCATGACAACTTTTGGAGCTTGGATCTCAGCCTTGCTCTCCATTGGAGCATTTACTTGACAGCGGTCTGTGAAATTGTTCTGGGCCCCACTGCGGCAGTTTTAGTGAGGGGGTCGCTCTTTTGGGGGAACAGCTCTATATCGGCCTGGCTCTCCTTCAGAGCTCCTTGTTTTAAGGAGTTGTCCTGGACCCCTATGCGGCAGTTTTGGTGGTGCTGTGGCTTCTTCGGGCATAGCAGCTCCACAAGTACCACCCTGACCCTCCCTCCGGGGCCACTTCACAGGACGTTGTGGTCCGACGATTCGTAAGTGGTTTTCGTAAGTAGATAAGCGTTGTATTCTACTAGTCCATGAAAGCAGATAACGTTATGATATTTGGTCTGCTTTGTGCTTAAAGTCTCTTCACAAACACTTGGTTAATCTCGGCTTCATAACACATGAATTTCAATTTGATTTGTACTGAAACATTGCTGTGCGCTGCTTTCGTGACCTGGTTGCATCCGCCTTTAGTGTTCGTACTCCATGTAGCGTATGGCATTAATTTGCGTACTGGAGCAGTACCTTTTATTTGCGGTTGTTTCCTTCAGGTACAGGCCACCAACATGTGGACTTTCTAAGTCACTTTCTTTAGCTTCAAGTGTTTTATACAGGCTGGCGTTGTGCTAAGACTCCACCGGTGCCAGGGTTGATTCTGTACTTCAGCTGCAGTACACATGGCATGCACGAGTAGTTGGCTAGACCGCAGCAATCTCTTTGAAACATCGCTTTCAGCATGCGGGCTTCGTATTGCTTATCTCGTCACCAGTTGTAGCGTCCTGCCAGCCCAGGCTCTCGCCAATAACCACGCCACATGGAGAGTAATTTTACAAGTCTTTAGTATGCTGCGTGCAAGTCAGAACGCAACATTCTAAGCCTGCCTTCAACTCATCTCTTCAACGCTTACGTCACAGACATATGGTGTAAAGTGGGAATCAAAAGAGTTCCAGCATTCTTTTATTCACAAGACACTACACGGGGGGGCTGCTCAAAGAAAGAAACAGAAACAAAGATAAACACAGAGGCTTGCTGTAAATGGCGGGGCTTTAGGACGGCCAGTAATACTTTGAATGGTCCTGGATAACAGGCTGGCATTCGCAGCCCAGCCCATGGCACATGGCAGAGGGTGGTGTGGGGGAGGGCGGGGGCTGAAACCCTTTCAGCCCAATGGTTTTTGTGCACCTGTGCCTGAATTGTGCGCTAGTCAGCACACAGTGTGCCAGGGCAAGGAGAGAGCACAAATGTTCCATATCTTTGTAAATATGGAGCATTTCTGTTCTCTCACTTTCACACAAATGAGTGCAACAACTTTGCTTGCTCCCCCGTGTAGGAAGGTGGAATCTGACAGCATGGTTGCCCCCACTTTTTTCCTGGTGTTTTGCTGGTTTTCGACTTAGTCTGGGTGGGATCCTGCTATTCAGGACCCCAGTCTATCTGCTTTCCCCTTTAAATTGATTACATGTACTTTAGGTAGACTCCAGATTGGATTCTGGGGTACCCTTGTGAGTCCTTAGTATATGGTATGCTATGTACCCAGGGCATAGGTACCCCAGAGGCCTACCAGGGGCTGAAGCATGTATTATGCCACCCCTGGGAAAGCATCGAAAATGACACCACAGGTCTGCTACTGCAGCCTGGGTAAGGTGGTGCATGCACCCCTTACTGAGATGTAGGTAACCTATATCGCTCCAAATCACTGCACATGTAAACCTATCAGTCACCCCTATGGCAGGACTTAACAATCCTGAAGGCAGGGTGCTTGGTTTCATGTGAGAGAGTGCCCATGCATGAGCAGAGCCCCTTTGCAGCTTTCGGAATCTCTATTCCAGGGTTGTTTGTGATGCAGCCAAACCATATACTCTTAAGTGCATTATAATTAAACGGTAAATGCTAACTTTGGAATGGCTGCATGGAAACATGTCGTGTTTGGTGTCAAACACCTTGGAATCATACCCCCACTGCAGTAACTGGTGTGGGAGTATGATCCCACCCTACTAGAGGGAGAAACATGATTGCACCGGTATACCCGGTACCAGCTTAACAGAGCCCTGGCATCACAAAATGGATGCTACAGCCACAAACACGAGTCTGACCTCCTGCTACTGGACGAAACTCCAGCAGAGGTGGCCTGGACAATAGGTTTCTTGTCACAGGGAGGTGTGACCACCTCCCAGACAGGCTTTAGTGTATTGGGGCTGGGTGGGTGCACTGCAAGAGTGCTTTGAAGTCTGCACTGGGGGCATACTTGGTGTCCATTTGCATAGTCCAGCTCAAACTGGTTGCAGGGGCTACCAGCCCCTGCTCCGGCGCAAAACTGGACAAAGGAAATGGGTGTAGCCACCCCTCTTTCCTGACCCTCCCATAGGTGGGTCCCTAGAGTTTTGTCCCACCCCTTCCTTGGGTATAAGATAGGAACCCCTGGCTACAGGACTTTAGATTTTCCTGGATGAAACACTGACACATAATCCTGGAACTTCAATGAGCTACAAGGCGCTGGATGACTGAAGAATCTCCATTGGAGTAAAGGAGTTACTCCCGTGCAAGGCAGCCTCCTAAAAAGCATCTGACAGGTTTGCATCTCCGAAGCTCCCGCTGGACTCCGAAGAATTTGCAATACAGGAGGTGGGTTCCCAGACTTCCCAGAGGCTGACCCAAGCTCCCAGCAAAGCTGAGACCTGTAGCCCTCGTGGGGACCGTGCAACTGGAACCCCTGGACACCATGCACATTTGCAAGTGCATAAGCTTCTAGTTGATCCTTGAGGCTGTGATTTGGGCTACTTGTAGACCACGCCCCGCGTAACGTTTCCACTGAAGATTATTAGCCTACACTCACCGAGTGTCCCGTGGGCTGGTATTGTACGATTCCTCTAAAAGTCCCTTCGCGATCTCTAGTCCATCAACTGGTGGGTGCCTGTGAAGGCAACTTTAACTTTAATTGGGCTTACCTGGTTGCCCCAGATGTGCCCTGACTCTCCATCACTTGGGGAGTCCCCAGGACCTTGCTGGTCTGCACCGAAGCATCTTTTCTCTTCCTGAGTGGGTTGCTGTTGCCAAGGCTTGTTGTGTTCAATCCGAGCACCGACACTACAGCACTCCATATCCTTTGTGGGACAGCTCGAATCCAGCTCCTGGTTGTCATCGACGCTTCCTGGTCCTCATGGCTGCAGTCAAGCTTCACGTCTTCGCACCTGAAGCACCCAACATCAGTGGGCATTCGTCTATCATGCCCCTGGTCACTGTCAAGTGACCCAGACTCTGTCCCCTCTACTTTAAGGTTCTTCTGATCTTCGATCCAGGATTGGATCCCTCCGGACACTTCTCTTCTTCCCGACAGCAGCACATTGTAGCAGGTCGCCATTGAAAACGATGACGCGACCAGACACCATTTGCCACCTATGCACCCGGCTTCCCTGGGTGAGGTAACTCGAGTACTCCAGGGCTCCTGTGGCTGTTGTCCCTAGAACTCCCTAAGTCTAAAGGGTTTTGCTCAAAGTCCACTCCTAAGGGTGCTTAAACTTTAAAATTCCAACCGTGACTTTCCCATAGAATAGTACGGGGCACGCAGCTGTGTTCTCACACTGCACACGTCCCCCGTGGGTCTCCTGTGTCACTACCTTGGGTGGTTTCTTGGGGTCCCAGTGATTCTACAAGCTCTAGGCACTGTGTCTAGTCAAGTTATGGTTCTTATGCCACTTTCTTAGTATATGGTTTGGTCCGCCCCGGGGCCCATTGTATATTGTGCTATTTACTGTCGTTTTGGAACTGTATTATTGTGTATCTTGGACTCTAATCTTATAAAGAGATTAGTAGTGAGCGTTTAGAAATAAATACACATTTTATATAAACCTTGTGTGGTTCTCCTTTCATCTAGTTATTCAGAAGGTTATAATCTGGTAAACCAAGCTACTTTACGCTCCTTCAAGCATTAGCCTGAAGGCTGCTCTCCATAGCTACCACTAGGATAGCTTTCAATAAAGGTTGTCTTTAAACCTATCATCAATAAGAGTTGTTTGGACTGGTGCAAGGTGCCCACTATAACATGTGGACAGCATATACCAGCCCAACTTCTCACACCCTGTGGTGCGCCAAAGTTTAATAAATATGCTCGTGGGTTTAGAAGACGTAACCATGGTACATCAATCTTGCACTCAGCATCTGACTACAGCACAGGCAGTCACGGTGCTAGCTTCTAACTCACACACAGAATACGGCACCAGCACTGACAGTGCAAGGTTCTTAGTCACACAGAGTACAGCACAGGCAGTCACGGTGCTAGCTTCTTATTCACACAGAATACGGCACCAGCACCCACGGTGCAAGCTTCTTAGTCACACAGAGTACAGCACAGGCAGTCACGGTGCTAGCTTCTAACGCACACACAGAATGCGGTACCAGCACTGACAGTGCAAGGTTCTTAGTCACACAGAGTACAGCACAGGCAGTCACGGTGTTAGCTTCTCACCCACACAGAATACGGCACCAGCACCCACGGTGCAAGCTTCTTATTCACACAGAGTACAGCACAGGCAGTCACAGTCAAGCTTCTCACTCACATACAGAATACGGCACCAACACAGACAGTGCAAGCTTCTTAGTCACACAGAGTACAGCACAGGCAGTCACGGTGCTAGCTTCTTATTCACACAGAATACGGCACCAGCACCCACGGTGCAAGCTTCTTAGTCACACAGAGTACAGCACAGGCAGTCACAGTGCTAGCTTCTAACTCACACACAGAATGCGGTACCAGCACTGACAGTGCAAGCTTCTTAGTCACACAGAGTACAGCACAGGCAGTCACGGTGCTAGCTTCTTATTCACACAGAATACGGCACCAGCACCCACGGTGCAAGCTTCTTAGTCACACAGAGTACATCACAGGCAGTCACGGTGCTAGCTTCTAACTCACACACAGAATGCGGTACCAGCACTGACAGTGCAAGGTTCTTAGTCACACAGAGTACATCACAGGCAGTCACGGTGCTAGCTTCTCACTCACACATAATACGGCACCAGCACCCATGGTGCAAGCTTCTTATTCACACAGAGTACAGCACAGGCAGTCACAGTCAAGCTTCTCACTCACATACAGAATACGGCACCAACAGTGCAAGCTTCTTATTCACAGAGAGTGCAGCACAAGCACCCACAGTGCAATCTTCTTGTATATACAATCTGAGCAGAGCACATGCCATCAGAGTGCATGATTCTCCCTCACATAAAAGTTAAGCGCAGTACAGCAGCAGTTCTCACACACTGAGCAGGCACCGTGCAGTATCAAACCAGTACAGGTAGAACAAGCTACCTTCACACACAGGATGGGTACAGCAGCAGCAGTGCTCACACATGGAACAGGCACAGTGCAAGATCATACAGGTAGAACAAGCTTCCTTCGCACACATGATGGGTACAGCAGCAATGCAGACTTCCCTTATATATGGAACAGTCACAATTAGGACACAGTCATACATGCCACATCTGGGAATACTCAAGAGGCAGATTTTAAAACACAAGGCATATAAAATCAGCCCCTGGCTTGAATTTGAGAAAGTGATAGCTTTTACAGGATAAAAAGATCCAAGATATGAAAATGTCAACTCAGAACATCTTTACATTCATAAAAGGTACACAAGGCACACAACGACGATTTGAGTTTCCCTCATACACAGAACAGGTTAATTACAGGCAATAGCAGTTCATGCTTCCTCTACACATGTGCACTATAGGCAAATGAGGTGCATCACAGACAATACAACAGCAGTGCAAGCTTACCTCCCACAGAAGAGGGAACACAGACGCCAGCAGTACAAGTCTACCTCACACAAAAGACATGCAGCACAGGCGCCAGCAGTGCAAGCTTCCCTCATTCAGAAGAGGTGCAGCACAGACAACAGCAGTGCAAGCTTTACTCACACACAGAAAAGAGGCGCACCACAAGCAACAGCAGTGCAAGCTTCCTTCACACACAAAAGAGGTGCATCACAAACAGTGCAAGCTTCCCTCCTACAGAACAGGTTCAACACAGACACCAGCGGTGCAAGCTTCCCCATACCGAAGAGGTGCATCACAAACAGTGTAAGCTTCCTTCACACAGAGGAGGTGCAGCACAGACACCAGCAGTGCAAGCTTCCCTCACACAGAATAGGTGCAGTACAGACAACAGTGCAAGCTTCACTCACACAGAGAAAAGAGGCGCACCACAAGCAACAGCAGTGCAAGCTTCCTTCACACAGGAGAGATGCAGCAAAAACAACAGCACTGGGAGCTTCCCTCACATACAAAAGTGCAGTACAAACAACAGTAGTATAAGCGTCCCTCACACACAGAAGAGATGCGGCACAAATACCAGCAGTGCAAGCTTCCTTTACACAGAAGAGATGCAGCACAAAGAACAGCAGTGGAAGCGTCACTCACACACAGACGTGCAGCACAAGAAACAGCAGTGCAAGCTTCCCTCCAACACAGAAGAAGTGCAGCGCAAGCAGTGCAAGCTACCCCGCGCACAGAAGGGTACAGCACAAGCAGCAGCAGTGCAATCTTCCCTCACACACAGAACAGGTAATGACAGGCAGTGGTTACAATATCCTGTTAAACATAAATCTGCTACTGTAAAGGCATCAGCAAGTGAACATGTACAAAGTACAGGTGGGGATGCCATCTGGATGGTTATTTACTCGCCTGACTAGTATTTGTATGCATGGCTGGAATAGATTTAAAAAAAGGAAGCAAAAGCAGGTATTTTGCAGGCTTTGAAACCTAAAGCTAAAATTGCAAATGCAGAAAGAAATTGCCTAAAAAGTATTTTTAAATATGTGCAATTCTTAAACAATGATTATAATCAACATATTTAAAAAAAATACAGAGGATTTTACAGAAAATCGTTTTTAGGTCTCGCGTGGTGTAGCAGCACATGCGCTGCTCGCCTCGCGAGATTTATTAGGTCTCGCGTGGCGTGGCAGCACATGCGCCGCTCGCCTCGCGACATTTATTCCTAAGGAGTAGTTTCAGAAAACGTATTCCCATTGGACTGCGTCACCATTTATGGTAAACTGTGGCCTGCCAATGAAAATTAGAGCTTTTGGTGAACGCCCTTTGGCCTCCGAGCCGGGCTCGGTGGCCTGCTTTGTGTCTGTCGCAAAGCAGTTTCTTATCTTTATGGGGCCATGTGTTGGAAACACATGACCCCATAAAGACAAGAGAACCCAATGTTCCGGCTGCAGCGCGGTCCTCCTTTCACTTTCGGGACCGCGCTTGTTTTAGTAGGAGTTCCTTGCTATCAGGCTTCAAGAGAGTGACACTTGGGCATCCAGTGCTGGTTGGATGCCTAGCACAATATAAAACGAATACAGCGGTGGCTTATTCCTGGTTCTGGAACCTACGTGTTTGTCCATTCCTTGGTCTTTGTATGGACTCTCACATGTGTCGGTAAGGTACCCCCTGGGACACGCTTGACATCTTGCTTCAAAAGCTGCTAATATGATCTGAGCTCCGCCAATAATCCAGACAGTGAAACTGGCTTCCAAAGGTGCAGTCTCTCCTCGGCGACGGTGAGTGGGTGGACCTGTCTGCTGATGATAATTGCAGCACTGCCCACCTGTGGCACTACAGTGAAGTGCACAACGCGCCTGCGCTTTCAGTCCAATAGGATTATCCCAATCACGGAAGCGCTGCTTCTTCGTGAGAGGTCTGCAAGCGGCGCCCGCTCTCACTTAACAGCGACACCTCTGAAGGGCATCGCTCGGCCTTCACTGCGTAACGCTGGGAAGAGCCAGTCTCCACTGACGGCATCTAGATGCAAGGCCCCTAAAGGCAGGCTGGGATTCGTAAAAGGTCACTTACGTGTCAGGCTGTGCCTGCATGTTGGTGCCGCTAAGAAGCTGGCCGGTTGTGATGGAGTCAGTCGCATGTCATGCTGTAACTCTGCAAACTCTCTCGGGGTCGGAGAGAGACAGCCTCATCTCAGGCTGAGACATGGCTGGCTGTCTCTCAACTGGACCTGTGGGAAACCGAGTCTCACAAGGCAGATCCTGTGACGCGCTGTCTGGTGATTGGCTGACTATGAACCATCCTAACCTGCCTTACCGGGGCACAGACCTGTCTGCAAATCCCCAGGTTTGGCATAGCCCCATCAACGGGGTTGTCCCCGCCATTCATTTTTGGGCAATCGGGTACAACTATTTTATAAGGAAACCAGGGTCACTGGTGATATGGCCCGGGGTCAGGGCGGAGAAACAGAGGCAACAAGCATTGGCATAGCCAATAGGTCTCGCCTTTGGGACCTTATAAGTGTTTAGCCATGCAACAGTTGTTGTTGCACCAAGGATATTGTGCTGCATAACTAAATACTTATAAGGTCCCGAAAGCTTGTTAATACATACTTTACATTGATTTTAATAGATAATGGCTACAATGTCTTTCCTCTCATCACTCCCAATCTACGGTATCTCGTGTACATACCAGTTCATCAGGCTCTCTAATAATGCATTTTGTGATCTCTTAGGTTGGAGACACTGGGGTCAGAAGCATGAGTTCCCCTTCAAGGTTCAGTTTCCCCCAAAACTACCAACTCCCTCAGTGGCCTACACTAGGGGCAAAACTGTTCATGCAAGGCATTCACATGCCAAACTGAGAGATGAAGTTGCCCAAAAGCATGAACAATACTAACTGGAGAAATAATAACCTCATCCACTCGGACGACTAAAAAAGGAAATTGCCAACATAATTTAACACACAACCTGTGAAGCACAGAATTAACAAATCCATTGCGAAGACCCCACCCCAACAGACTCATTTAAAGGTAAGAGTTGGTGGCGGTCATGTCCTGAGGCATCCGAGGGCGAGTTAAAGAGTGAACTACCATAGCCCCCCTCTCCCCCTTTGGGCAGCCCCAGGATCACGATAGACGCACCCATAACAACGCACTTTCGGGTGGACCAGAAGTGCGTTCTCATGGGTGGGTCAGTCCTGATCATGCGCTCCGATGCATGAAGGTGACACCCCGCACCGCAAGAAACCCGAGAGAGCCGGGAGCTTCAAACCAGGCACCCCCCACGTTGCAGTATCGAGGACATCGAGGCCCTTCTGCCTGCCCAGCCTATTCGAGGCCCTCCACCCCCATGTTTCTGGGATTTGTGGGGTGAGAACAGCTCTGCCATGGATTGCAGTGATTTATAATGGTATGACTCGTTTGCCACAGATGCACAGCAGTGTGTATTGTTCATGGCCGGCTCAGGATTTCTGTGATTATGCTGTGTTGATGTAAACACAGAAAGCAGTTTGCTACTTCTGTTGCTAAATTTGCACTCGGTAGATGCCTATGGGCCAGCAAGAAACCCAAAGGGTAACGAATGCTATGGAGGCAATATACAGAATCTTACGACCGAATGCATTAGCTAAGCCAGCTTGCATACACCCAAAACTGCACAGATGTGCCATATAGTTGGCTACCATTACTACGCTCACACCAACAGTACTTTCTAGAAAGATGTCACTATTGACGTCTAACAGAACATGTTGGACAGATCTCCCAGCATACATCAAACATGGCCACGATGGCTCTCATAGATAGCTATTGTGGTAGGCATGAGAACATGCCATCAAAATGCACCACTCATATAAACACACGTTATTAGTCAAAACACACACATCTCCATCCATCACAAACATGCACACATAGATCTCCATCTTTCCCCTTAGACACGCACACCCATATATATTCACTGAAAAAACCATAGGTTTCAGGGGTGTTATAGTTAGCTGGACTTTTCACTTGTACAAAACCATTGAAATTCCCCCGTTATAGTTAGTTCAGCTAACTATAACTCGCGCGCCCGCAATGCACTGCTGATGACGTCACATATTACATCACTCATGACATGGTCAGTGACATCACTCATGACATCACTGATGACATCTCAAATGACATCACTGATGACATCACTGATGACATCATCCTTGTGATAGAGTGGCAGACCTCCTCTCACCCTAATATAACCTTTGATACACACATTCAAAAATAGAGACTAAAATTTTCAAAACAATGGACATACCAATACCAGTTACAACAACCTCTTCAGTAATTCTAAGATCCACATACACATCCACTCATTCACCAACAGTCCTATACAGTCACTCATACATGTACTCACTCATCATATGTACTCATGCACCTATACATCCTGTTACACAATGCCACTCATCCATAGAGTTACTCACACACATAGTCACTCATGCTAATAAAGAATCAAACATACATTTACTTGCATATACAGTTATATACACACACCACCACACTTACTTCTACGGAAACTTACACATACTTAGTCTTTTAAACAATCACTTATAGAAACACATACTTATTCATACAGGAACTCTTTCAATCTCTCACTCTCACATATACTCACATATATACACCAATAGTCACATATACTAGTTTAAAACATATGTAGTTACTCATAAAGACACTATTGAGACAGTCATTCACTCACTAACACACCCATACACACACTCATCCACCCATACAGTCCTGCACACATGCTGTGTTCAACACATACAAACAGTGAGTCACTCATTCATGCACCTATGCACTACGTAATACCCCCCACCGAACCATGCAGACACTCAGACTGATACTTAAAAAACCAACTAATAACCTATATAGACACCCATGTAGCTACTCACCAACCCATGCAGCCACTTATACACAAAGTGAGAGACTGATACAGATATTTACATATTTAAACATTACTCACTAAGCCATGTATTCACTATGATACACTTAATCAGTCAGTTACACAATCAATTTTTCAAAAACAAATCATCCATTTAGACACTTATATACCCATTTATTCTTCCATCGACCTTGAGATATACATATATAAAACATATTTAATTTTCAGAAAAACATACATTCACTGGATGATGTCATCAGTGATGTCATCAGTGATGTCATTTGAGATGTCATCAGTGATGTCATGAGTGATGTCACTGACCATGTCATGAGTGATGTAATATGTGACGTCATCAGCAGTGCATTGCGGGCGCGCGAGTTATAGTTAGCTGAACTAACTATAACGGGGGAATTTCAATGGTTTTGTACAAGTGAAAAGTCCAGCTAACTATAACACCCCTGAAACCTATGGTTTTTTCAGTGAATTTCTGAGGTTTTTTAAATGCTAATTCCTAACTATAACGTGCCTGAAACCTATGGTTTTTTCTGTGAATTTCAAAGGTTTTTTAAATGCTAATTTCTAACTATGCCTACAGAGATAGGACATGTGAAGAAAGAAGAAAAAATGCACAGAAAGAAACAAAAGAAGTGCAGAAAGAAGCAACAGAAGTCCTCAAATACGAAGATAGGTGCAGGAAGAGGGTTTACCTTCAGAAAGAACAAAAAGAAGAGCAGAAAGAAGCCTTGTTGCAAAATCATCCTGTACCCTCAACTTTTTCAGACGGATACTGGTGGTAACTGAGTCTGACTAGCCAGTCCTAGAGCCAGTGCTATGTTAAAAGACACTTAGAATACAGTGAAAACACCTACATACACAAGGGAACATTATGCGTTGGGGTCCCCCTGTGATTAGCATGACCTCCTCTGTAAGCCCCTAGTACATAATAGGGCATGGGGATTAAAACTACCTCTTAAAACAGGCCACAGGGCGTTTTTGCACACGTTAACTCAGGCCCCGTCCCCTCCCTTCACCACTGTGTAAACACGCCCTGTGTCCATTTTTAGTTGGGAGATTAAGTTCATTTGAATCCTGAGGGTCCCTAGGGTCCAACTAGCCCACTAGGTACCTCCAGTAAATGCCACAGAGCTGTGTTGCAGAGAGGTGTAAAAAGTGGCACGGCCTGGACCACCTCCTTGCAATGCAGCTCAGTGGCGCTTACTGGAAGCACTTGGTGGGCTAGTTAGCCCCCAGGGGCCCTCAGTATTGAAGGGAAATTATATCCCCAATTTAAAACGTGCCATAGTGCGTGTTTGCACACGTCACCTCAGGCCCCGTCCCCTCCCTTCACCACTGTGTAAACGCGCCCTGTGGCTGTTCTAAGTTGAGAGATTAAGTCCCCTTGAATCCTAAGGGTCCCTAGGGTCAAACTAGACCACTAGGTACCTCCAGTAAGCGCCACAGAGCTGCGTTGCAGAGAGGTGTAAAAAGGGGCTTGGCCTCAGAACACCTGTCTGCAGCGCAGCTCCCTGGCGCATACTGGAGATGCCTGTTGGGGGCGCGTTTGCAGAGTGCTGCACGGAGGGGGCATGGCCTCCGGCACGATGCCAGTCTTTTATTTATTTTAATTTTTTAAGAAGGGGGGCTGTGTGGTTCCCCTTCTTATTCTAATTTATTGGCCCTGATGACCCCATCCCCCAGGGCCTGTCTCCTAATTATATTTTTTTGACCCCAATCCCTAGGGCCGGCCACTGTTTTTTATTATTTTAAAAAAATATTTATTTATAGACACACCTAGGACATGCTGGACAAACCGTACGTACCTATCACCATGACGATTTGCGGGATATTCATTAAAAGGCGACTGCATGCAATGAATCCACGTGGAATGTATTTACACTACTAGTGAAGCTCTGACATGTCTGATGCCCTACCGTGCCTAATCCCGGTAGACACCCTTGTCGTTTATTTATACAAACATGGGTAGCTATTGACGGGCACATTTAATACACATGCACACCAAGCCATTCAAAGGGGATTCGACAAAAATTCGACCAAAACTATGCAAGAAACCCCCCTCACGGTTAATAAAACACACATCCACTGCCGGATGTGTAATACTTTTTATTTTACTCTCTGGAAAGGGGACGAACATCACTTGAGAGTCACAGCGCGCTCCTGACAGAGCCCAATGCTGTGTTACACCCACCATTGCCTGCCGAGTGCCACACACCTCTGTGTTGTATTCCACTAGCTAGTGCATATGCTATGACACTCTCTAGCCCATGTGCACTGTAACACCACCCCGTGAATATGTCATGCCACACTTGTCTTCGCACGGGTTATATTGCCCCATCTAACGTGCCTTCCTCGATGCCTATGTTATAACGCACAGTGCTATGCCATACATATTACAATCTGCGATCCATATCTGTGTCACAGTGCATATGCAACGTTACACTCCCCAGCACATATTTTATATTACAACTTTAGAGACTAGTTAGGTTACACAACACTGCCCTGTGCATATTACACTCCAAGGCGCATATCGCATAGCACGCGCTAGTGCCTGTGCTATCTCACGCTCTCCAATGAATCTGTCATTGCGCACAATGTATTGCATATTATATTTCACGCCCGGTTCATCTTATATCACACTTTTTGGTGCATAGTTTATACCATACACTATATCTAGTTTTCATTTTCAATCGTGCTCTCAGGACTATGTTCTATATAACACTGTGTTCACCTACCCTTTTCACGGGCATTACATTTTGCGAGGGGGGGTGGAGGGTCAGGGGATGTTTCTGCCAAGTGAGCCCGGAGTCACAGTCCCAAACGTCCTCTTCTTCCTGAATAAAAGTGAGATTATGCTGCATACTTGTTCATATTTTAAGTAGTTCGCACAGACTCAATGTTTTAAAAACAATAAAGTTCCTAATACCCGCCTTCTCTGAACAGTTAGCTTGCTGCCCCATCCCCCTCCTCCGTATCCTCTGTTGTGTGAATCCATGGAATAGCCTCCTCCCTCCTGCCATGCATGGTCTGATGTGCTGCCACTGCCCTCAATTTAGTATGATGTACCAGTCCACTCCTCCTGCCCTCCATTGCCCAATTCTATGCCCCATCATTGACCTCCTGCTTAAACTCTGTGCTTAGCTTGCTGCCCCTATTCTCCTTCCCCCTGCCCTCCGATGTCTTTGTGCATGCCCCTGCTCCATCCTTTTTGCCCACCATGTCCCATGGACCTGCCACTCCTATCTACTCTGAGTGTTCTGTTGAGCTGCCACTCCCCTCCCACCTGCCTAGCATTGTCAGATGACTGTAACCTGTCCCTGCCACCTCCACCCTGCCTGTCCACATGCCATGCCCCTATCCTCTTCCTCCTGTCCTACATGGTCCATTGTACTGCCACACCCTTCTGCCCTCCCTGGTCTGTTGTGCTGCAACTGCTCCTCCTGCCTGCCCCGTGTGGTCTGTTGTGAGGTCCCTTCCCCTGAACTTTCTTGTCTGTGCACAGGTCCTGACCCTCCCTTCTATCCTCCATCGTCCTTTGTGCATGCCCCTGCACCCTCCTTCTTGCCCATCATAGCCATTGGTCTTCTGTGCTGCCATGGCCCCTCCCACCTTCCCTGTGTGGTCAGTTAGCTGCCCCTGACCCCCTCCCACCTTCCCTCCATGGTCTGTGTGTATGCCATCACAGTCTCACTGTTGCTCTTCATGGTGTGTCTTGCTTCTAGTGCCCATCCTGCCTGCCCTCCATGGCTATCTTGCTGCTCCTGCCCTGCCCCCTTGCCCCCAGCCCTCTGTTTACATGTGAAGACCCCTACTCCCTCCCTCCTGGCTTGTCTGTTCCATTGTAATGCCCCTGATCCGTCCCTACTGCCCTTTATGGTCTGTAATGCTGCAGCTTTCTCGCCTGTCTGTCCATTATGGTCAGCTAGCTACCATTGCCTCTTGCCCCTCTGTTCTCTGTTGTCCATGTGCATGGTCCTGTCCCCTCCCTCTTGCTTTCTATGGATTGTTGTGCTGCACTCCCGTCCTGCATGCCCTGTGTGGTGTATTGTGCTGCTGCAAACCCTGATGCCTGCCCTGCAGGGTCAGTTTGGTGCACCTCTCCATGTCCCTCTTGTCCTCTGTTATCCAAGTCCATGTCCCTATCCCATTTCCTTCCATGATCCAATGTACCATACTTGCGAACATTTTGAACTTGGTAAGAGGGAGATTTTGAAAAAAAACTGGGGTATTGATTTTCCCCTTTGAGTTACATTGAAAAAGAGGAGATTGTAGACAGGAGACAGATCAAATAAAGCCCATTTGAGCTTAAAAACATTGGAGGTTTCCTGGCTGAATCGGGTCTGTTGGCATGTATGGTTGTACTACCATTGCCTCTTCCTTCTGCCCACAATGGTCTATTACATTGCCACAGCCTTGAAGGAGGGTAGATTTTGTATCACAGGGGGCCCCTGGCACGTTCTGTCCACACCTGAAGTATGAGACCCTTGTCCTTGCCCTGCCAGCCGCATTTGTAGGCCGTATTAAATTGACCAGCGGGTCCTGTGTTGCTATATAATTATCCTGAGACATCCTTACCACTCAGCCAGCATAAAACCCCTGTGTAGGCCCTTCTGTTCAATATGTAGGCCTCTTTGTTAAATTGACCATAGCTCTGCAATTTTAGTGTATAGCAGTCTGAAGGCAGGTCTGCGAGGCCTTCTGCTCCAAACTAGTAGCCCCCACCCTACCCGAGTGCTCCGTGCTCGGTATCAAAGTTCAACATCCCACTGAAGCTGTCGACATACAGTAGGCTGCATCCTGGACTGGTACTTGCTTCCTGGGCAGGTTTCCCGCTTTTAAGGAAGTGGCAACCGCAGAGCGTCAAGTTAGGAGAACTGAGGAGATTTTGTACATGAATATATTGAATTCCCGTACAATACCCATTATTTTCTGCTTGCTCTATGGAACTTACGATAAGCGATTGGCCTGAGAGACTGACCTTTTCACCCAGTCCATTGTCAGCATTAAGTGGGTAAATGACGAAATGTCTGGTAAAATCTGCAGACAAAGCTTTTGGGTAGCATACGTAGGTAGATGTAGCGTGCAAAGGAGCCCACAAAATGATATAAAAAGGGAGCACCCACAGATATCGACGGACTACCTCGCCGTCTGTATGTAGGTTAACAGGCTGTGCAGGTTTTCCCCAAGAGCTGGGAGCTCTTGTCTTCCTTTGCTTAAAATGTCTTGCTCTGCTTTGCTTGAAGTATCTTATTCTATTTTACCTATATGAAATGTCATGTTATGTTTAACCATTGTTCTCTTTACTTTTGCATTTAAAAGATTTTGTATTGTAATTGCAGGAATGCTTGCTCTAAGAGTAAACGTGAGTGTTCCTAGGTAACATTTTCCTTGGTGTAACTTGTTTCTCATGATGCATTTATAGATGTGTTTTCTCTCTCTCTCTGTCAGTACATTAATTGAGATACAGAGAATATCATGACAGCTGTATGATTATCTGGATTCTGTATTTTGTACTTTATGTCTCTATTCTGCGGTTTCTTTGAAGTTGTATCTTCTCATTAAACTGCCATTGTATTCTGCCACCAATTCCATGTCTCATATGTCTGTTTTCTTCATTTTTGGAGCAAGCGTTCCTAGGCACCCCGGCTCAAATTAAGGTGCCCCTTTTGTCCCTGACTCACTCTCCTGCTCAGTTCTGTGGTGGCTCCCGGGGCTCTGGGGACCGCCTCTAGCTTCCTTGACCCGTAATAGATCTTCCCTCCAACAGCCTCTCTTGCAAGTCCTGTATTGTTGGTTTGTTGCCCCTGCCCCCCTTTCCACTGCCCTCCATAGTCTGTTGTGCTTCCACGGCCCTTCCTGCCTGCTCAGTGTGGTTAAATTGTTGCCTTTGCACTCTCCTACCTGCCTTCAATTTTCAGAGTCCGTGCCCCTGGCCTTTGCCTCTCAACAGTATCCCAATGAACAACTAGATTGCTAACATTCTATATTTATTACAAAAGTGTGGAACGCCTGACATCATCTTGATGTAATCAAAACTGTAATACCTAGAGCATTTCCTTTAGAAATTACATATATGAGCGGGTCTTATTGGCATCAAAATTATGGTTAGTGCTCTAAAAGACTAAAATAAGGACATTTTGTCTGAGTTTTCAAATAGCGACAAAGCACTTTTAAATTATTTGTTATCTTTATGTTTTTTTATCCAGTTGACCACTTGATTAAATGTTGCACTTAGGGGAGAGGATGTGGTGTTACTTCCAGAACTGCAGACTTTGCAACTGGGGAACCAGGTTGAAGTTTCTGCTTCAGCTCGACATTCTGTGATTCTGGTCAAATCACTTAGTCTCCCCATGTCTACAACCAAAATGAATATGTGCTTGTGTGATGTAACCAATGCTCATGTAAAGCACTCCAATACCTGACAAGTCTGCACTATATAACACTGCAAAAACACTAAATAATAAGTGTTTTGCACACTTCTGTCATTGGGCTATATTTGGGCTACATCTGGGTGATTTTGGGCTACATTTGGGCTCTTTTGTCTCCGGTGGCCATCTTGGGAGATTTATTTGTTATGAAGTTTCCTAATTTCCTCATGTACTGCAGTCTCCTCAGTAGGAAATGCTTTCAATTTTTTACGTTGATTCCATCATGAAGGTATTCAGATATGTCACACATTTGCCATAAATTCTGAATGTTAGCACTCTAGTTGCTCATTAGATCACTGTAGTAAAATTACTGTTCACCATGGAAGTCTGCTCCTGGTATTAAAAGTGCATGTTTCAGTCTGCATGTTAGAATTTTTTAATGAAATAGAAGAGGATTTGAGAAGTCACTCAAAATGTGCCCTCATTTTCTTTCTTCAGCATTAATGATAATTTCTATGGCAAAATGAACCCCCTCATTGTGTTCCTTTTTAAATTAAATGTTTTAAGTCTTACCAGTTTATTCCAATCAAGATGGCTTCAGGTGTGCCATACTTTTGTCATAATGATGACAGTAAGCGCTCTAGTTGTTTTTAAGAACATTCTGGGACATTCTGTCATTGGGCTATACTTGGGCTACATCTGGGTGATATTTGGGCTACATTTGGGCTCTTTTGTCTCTGGTGGCCATCTTGGGAGACTTATTTGTTATGAAGTTTCCTAATTTCCTCATTTACTGCAGTCTCCTCAGTAGGAAATACTTTCAGTTTTTTACTTTGATTCCATCAAGAAGGCATTCAGATGTGTCACACATTTGCCATAAATTCAGAATGTTAGCACTCTTTTTGCTCATTAGATCACTGTAGTAAAGCTACTGCTCACCAGGGAAAACTGCTGCTGGTATTGAAAGTTCATGTTTCAGTCTGCATGTCAGAATTTTTTAATGAAATAGAAGAGGATTTGAGAAGTCACTCAAAATGTGCCCTAATTTTTCTTTCTGCAGCACTAATCATACTTTTTATGGAAAAATGAACCCCCGCATTTTGTTCCTTTTGAAATTAAATGTTTTAAGAGTTACCACTTTATTCCAAGCAAGATGGCTTCAGGTGTGCAAACGTTTATCATAGGTAGGACTGTTAGCGCTCTAGTAGTTCTTTGGAACACTCTGGGAAGCTGCAGTAGAACACAAAGGAATCAACTGACAGTCTCTGCCCTTGTTGGATGTACATGTTTTACTGAGAATGTCAGACTTCATTCTCACATGACTGAGAAAGATAATGTGAATTTACAGAAAATAAGCTCTCAGTTTAGCTTATAGATCACCTTCCAAACCTCTGTGGTAAAAGCATGAGAAAATATTTTTCTCTCAATCATGATATCCCAGCAGAAGGCATTTTCACATGGTGAAATCACCTTAGAACATACCACAATTCCTAAAATGAGTATGGTACCATCAACAAATGATTTATAATGTAACTAAAGTCTTAAAACCTTCTATTAACTGCAATGCTTTTTAATGAGATGCTATCATGTATATTGGTCCCAAGATGGCTGCCAACACTTCTTGGATGAAGTGCTGACAGCCAATCAGATCTCAGGATGAGATGTGTGCTTAGGCTCCGCCCACATATATATATGATTTTAAATGCTATTTTCTCAGGAAATACTGAACAGATTTACACCAAACCTACAAAAGGCACTTCCTTGACCTGAGGACTACCTCTCTGCCAAATTTCAAGTAAATCTGTTCAGCCGTTCGGGCTGTAGCCCTGTCTAAAGGTCCTATGGAAAAATGCATGGGAAAAACGCGTTTTGGGACCCCCCTTTTATCTCAGCCCCCGTTTGACGAATCCCCCCGAGACTTTTAGGGTAGGAGCGGAGCGTAGCGCCCCACCTATTTTGAAAAATTCGCGAGGATTCGTCGACCGGCGCCAAAGTTATTCAAAATAGAATGTTGCGGATTTCCTATGGAAAAGGGGTCCTAACTATAACTACCTACTGGCGACCGCCAGTAGGTAATGTGAATGTGTGTGTGTGTGTGTGTATATATATATATATATATATATATATATAATCTCTGTAACCAATTGACAGTACTCTCTGACATTAACTCTTAAAGAATAACATCAATCATACCCCTTGAGCTCAATGTGTGAGTGCCATTGCCCAGTGATGGTGAGAATTCAACTCATCTATTCTTGAAAACAAAATACAATGTTGTATTCTGTGTCCTGAAATGGTCATGGAAGGCTTAAACAGGCTGGTTATATTTTGACCTTTTCTGAGTGATGCGGAGTGGTGCTCACTTGGGAACCCCAGATCACATTATTATGGGGGATCAGTGGTATGGTGGATAAAGGCCTGTGTGTGTGTGTGATGTTGTGAAGTCTGATGGCTTGAATGTTCATAATTTTTTTTAATCTGGTAAAGTTTGCTAGATGAAAAGTTTAAGAAGTCTATATCAAAATAAAATATCCGGCTACTTTAGCACCCCTTTGTTGAACTGGAAAATACGCCCTGCTTCCATGAAGGGCTAACGCCGCTCAGTGGCAGTCCTCAGTCCCTGGAAAGGTATCAAGGGGAATACCTGTTTGCTACTGGTAAGTGCTGGTACTTTCCCAGTAAAAGTACTGCATACTGCTGATAAATCCTGGTTGTCTCCATTTCAAATTCAGTGAGTGTAGGTACTCTGTGGCTGATAGTGCCTGCCCATGTATAGCTGGGTGTGTGTTGATTGGCACGGGGGGGGGGTTTTTGCTGGGCACCTGGATTTGGTGGAAGGGAGGCTGTGGGATGTCAGGAGGCCCTGCTGAAGGTGGAGGGGGCAGGAAAGGGCGATGGCAGATTATTAAAAGTGCGCCTCATGGTATCGCTATGTCAGGAATGTCCTTATCTCTTCCACTGAACTATGGGGTCCAGCAGGGGAGGGGGGATGAGGCGGCCTCTGAGGGCATGAAACAAGGGGGCGAGGCCTGGCTGCGGGAGCCATACTGCATGATGAATAAATTGTATATAAAGAAGGCAATTGTGATTACCCTTCATATAAATAAGCTGCGATTCATGGCCCCTGCGTTTCTTAACAAAACTTACCACACACCCCCTCCTGCTCAGAGGTGCAACAGAAACAAAAACACGTGCGACAGGATAAAAACATGCAGTGCGCAATTGCCAGCAGATTACCGCCTTAGAAAAGCATTGCAAAAACGAGAACCATGGAATCTCACTTTATTGTAAATCACATGGAATTCTGCAGGCACTGTGTTGTATTCAAGTGTGGGAACTCGTGGTGGGTGTGACACAGACGAAACCAGATCGAGCTCTCAAGAATGGTCAAATATTAGATATTGACACCCAAAAAATCACAGACAGACAATACGACAAAATGTAATATCCTTAAATACCAGCACATGCTCAGAGGCAAATGAGTAACAGTGTTTGGGGAATAGGATAAAACTAGAACATTAAACAACTAATAGAAAAAAAAATTTGAGCCTTAGATAAAACAAGCATTGGCCGCGCAACGCGGGAAGCTTATAGTAATGTTAAAAAAATACAAAACGACACACTGGTGATGCGCAGCAGCATGTGAAAGTGATTGTGCTGGAAGGGAGGCAGATGGCGGCTGCGTGCGTGCGCACTTGTGTGAACGCAAGCGCTAGGCCACCAAAAGCCTGTGGCAGCACTTTGGAAACCCGTACACTAAATGTCTCGCAGAGCAGCACATGCGCTGGCTCAGCGAGACCTAAAAATTACATTCACACCCCCTGCCCCCTCCCACATCCAAAAAACTCTTCCCGAGACACCCCCTCCTAGAAGTCTAGAGACAGCCATCTCCAGCCGGGCAACGGGGCAAGAAGCCAGTGTGAAGAGAGGGACCGGACCGGACCAGAGCGATAGAGATGAACAGAGTTTGAGTGGAGAGGGGGGTGCCAGGGTGGAAGAGGCGACCCCCGCACCAGCAGAGCAGGCAGGAGGACCAGAACCAAATTCTCGAGGAGGGAGTATGGCCCCCACACCGCGGTGAGAGACGACTCAGAGACGCAACAAGAACTGCGTATAAATGCGGATGAGCTTGACCAAAGTCACCGAGGCTAAGAGAAGGAAAGTAAAAGGGACGACTGCAGCTGCCACTGCCACTGTCTAGTAAGATCTGCACCAATAAATACCACCGCTACCGACATTGTCTCTCCGGTGCGAAGACATCTGCAAGTCTTTCTACATCTAATCGTGACCCAGTGCGAACTCCAGGGACACGGTGGGGAGCTCCGCACTGCAGGAAGCGAGCAGCTGATGCATCGCAGTGTAGTGGAGCCGGCCGGCGTGAGGTTCTGGACTTTTAAGAGTCCAGAGGTGTCAGGGAAACAACACCCAAAGACCCCTGAGTTCCTCCTGTCTCGGTGCACAAATAAACAGAGACACGGGCTTCTCGATGGTAGCGTCAAAGACCAAGGTTTATTTACTGCAGGGAAACAGAAGTCATAGGAACCACACAGAGGCAGAATCTACGAGACTGTTCGAATTGTATTAAGTGGGTTGTTCCTTAAATACACGGAAAATGTCTTTAGGCAACATTACACGAATATTTCTCATGCTCAACCCGGTATCCCAAATAAACAGTAAATAGACATCAAACAATAATTAGTCGTAGGTTTTCGGTATTCGATCAGGTCCCCTTGTCAGTTTTCCATTCTTTACCCGATCCTCCCCATCATAAAAATCGTAACCTCCCCATTGTAAAAGTCCAGAAGGAGAGGAGCAGAGCCAGGTGCAAAGGATTGAAAAGTAGGATAAGAGGTGTTTATGGATCATAAACGGGCATGGCTACCGTCTTCGGCCTTTCAGTCAGGACAATGGACACGAACCAGTATAACAGGACTGGCCTCAGGCAAGGGAGGCAGCTTGATTCTGCCTAGTCATGCAGCGTCAGCCTTTCTCGGGGCTCGAGCTTACGTGTCCTTAACGAGGTGACTCTGTCGGGGTCATTGCCCGTTCATTGACTATGTGAGGGCAAGAAACAAAATGGATGCCGTAACTAAAATGGATGCCATGACTTTACAACAGAATGCCCTATTTCTCAGTGAATTCATGCTAGTTGCGTAGCGAAAACACTGTCATGTATGTAATGGATCATTTGCGGTTCATTGGTACCAAAATCGTGTCAGTACTACGATACCGATTTCACGGGTTCGGATCGCTACAGAACCTCAGACCGTCCTTTTGCCCTTACATAGGCAATAACTTACTCTATGTCGGAGTCCATTTCTATGTTCATCAGGTCACTGATATGTTGTTGAAGCATTACTCTATCCCGTGGCGTATCTCTAAAAACAGGTGGTCTTCTTACGCATGTTGAAATGCAGAGATTACATAAGGCAGGACCACACTGAACAATGAGACAGCACGAAAATAAAAATACCAACGCAACACCAGTGACTATCAGAACCTTCCATCCCCACGCAGACAACAGGCTCCAGAACCATCCCATTAATGACCAGTCACCTTCCTCTACATGAATAGAGTCAGAGATATTGTGTAACTTAGAGATGGCCTTGTATACCGTTGGCGCATTATCTGGGATAAAAACACAACAACTCGATTGGATCATTTTACATACTCCACCTCGATCTGCAAGTAACACATCAAGAACCATACGGTTCTGTAACGTCATGAGGCGATCCGCTTGAAGCTCAGCTGTCAGGTTACTAAGGGCACCTGCAGTTTCGGTGATAGTGGATTCAACTACCCGTGTTAGTTGACGTAAGTTTCTCTTGTTAACCATAGGCCCCCAGAACGGAAGGAAACCTTTGAAGAAGTCTCCTGCTTCTTGGCCAGCAGTATCTTCTTTACTGAAAACACCTCTCACAACTCTAGTTTGGTGATAGTCCGGTGCAGCAGTGTATGTCGGAGGTAGCAGTTGAGCGATATAACATGAGCCTGAGAAGTCAGCAGGCAGCCATGTGTATGCTCTGTCTTGGCAAACAAAATAGGTACCCTTAGCAGCTAAGAATGCAGGGGAAGACTGTGACAGGAAAACATATGTTTCGATACAGTCACTCTTTCCTAGTCGAGCTTTCGGATTCCTCCCATTTCCTTGCAAACAGACCTGACCTTGGTGGGGTACGACCCAGATCGGAGTCGAGCTTTTACGTTTGTTCTCACCCAGAGTAATGCCATATTCCGTAACATTCCAACCCATGTAAACTCGCAATTCATCCTTGGGAATGAACGGAGTGTTATTGACATCTCTAACCATGTCAGTGATTCCTTTTACCAAGGCTCTATTAGCAGAGTTATACCGAGTGGAACGCGGAGGTTCTGGAGGATAGGTCTCTAGGGCATAAGCGAACATGGTCTGAAATGCCCAGAATGATCCATTATAACTAAAGGGCAGAACCAGATAAGGGATGCCCTTGTCCATGGTATGTGGTATCAAGCCACACACCCAGCAGTTTGTTGTGTTAACTACTAGTTGATGTTGGTGCAAGAGCTGAATGAAAGTGTTATTTATAAACTCAGAGCGTCGAGCTTGCTCGTGGGCAGGAAAAGGATGGAAAGAATGAAGAGAAACAACAGTCGGAGAAACAGGAACATGGGGAGATACTGTAGATGTAACAGGTGTAAAGATCAACTGAATACTAAAAATAATTCCGCCTACCAAAGTTATTAAAACAATTAGAAGTGTCAAAGTACATTGCATTAGATAACATTTGCTATATAATATGTCATATAGCTTTGTCTTGTGCACATTTATGACATTAACCCGTCGCAGTTCAGGTAGCTCCATCTTCTACAACCGTTCGCAACGGATGGTTTGTACCTGTTAAAAACTTGCCTCTGCTTACCCTGGGAGTTCCCAAGATAGACAGAAGAAACCGACCTTATGTCTGATTCCCTGCAAATTAAAACAAGGCACACGTTACGACCCTACGGTAACCCAGATGGCAAGGTGAGAGAAACAATAAAAACAAAAAGATAAAAATTTAGAGCAAACTTCCTGACTGAATGGAATGCAGTAAGATCAAAACAGTTTTCAAACAGAAAGGTAATTATGCAATGTCATTAGTTCATAACATGAGAACGTAGATTATATCTGTACTTTCCGGGTCTTGTCTGATCTTGAAATAGCTGGTCTACAGGTGCGGAAATGTTCGACTCCACAGGTGACAAATGTTCACTTTGTACAATACTCGGTCCAAGATTCAAAGGAGCGGTTCCTGCTGAGGTGTCAGAGTTCTGTGTTTCAGTTCGTGGGTGGTCCGTTATATACTCTGCATCACTGAAAGGGATATGCCTAGGAACAGGTTCTGTCTCGGATACGCCAAATCCCTGTCTAACCCAGTTGTCATAGGGGAGTGGGAGAGGGACACGTTTCGTATGGCTAGCATGCACCCAATTCTTCCTTCCAGCTAGGCGTACAGCAGTTCTTGTTGTGAGGAGTACCTGGAACGGACCCACGAATCTTGGCTGGAGGTTCCGAGTTCGTTCAAAGTTCCGTACTACAACTTGGTCGCCTGGTTTCAACGTGTGGCCTGGACTCTCTGGCAGTTTAGGCAAGGATTCGAATACCTGTTGATGAATAAGGCTTAATTTAGCAGTCAGATCATAGAGATAATCAATCAACATTGGGTATTCAATCTGTTTGAATTCCTTTGGCCTAGGGACTCCCCAAACATTAGCAGGACGACCAAACACAATCTCATATGGGCTAAGCCCTACTCGAGAGTGTACAGTCGCTCTGGTGGACAATAGAGCTAAAGGCAGTGCATCTGGCCAAGATAGACCAGTGGAAGCTTGAATTTTAGCAAGTTTCAGTTTCAGGGTGCCATTGTACCCTTCAACCAAACCCGCTGACTGTGGGTGATTCGCACTGTGAAATTTTTGGGTAATACCCAAACCCGTACACACACTCTTCATAACTTTCCCTACAAACTCACTTCCATTGTCCTACCAAACAATCCGTGGCATACCATACCTGGGGAAGTACTCTTTAAGGAGGATTTTGGCAGTGGACATAGCAGTGTTATCCTTTAACGGATATGCCTCAATCCATCTTGAAAAGGCACAGACCACCACTAGGACATATTTAAGATTATTACACCTGTCCATGTGGATAAAATCCAATTGAATCACTTCAAAGGGACAAGAAGGGGGAGCAAAATGACCAGTTGGGGTTGGGGTTCCCTTGCCAGGATTATGCATCAGGCATATCATGCAGTTTTTCACCACTCTTTCCGCACACTTAGTAATTCCATCGTTCTTCCATACTGGAGCTAACATTTTACAGATCCCTTTCGAACTGATGTGCGCCGCTCCATGCGCCATCGTGACTACTGCGAGCACATACGCATCAGGTAACATCCAACGCTGCTGTTCAGACAAACCAACCCAACATCCACTTGAATCCATTTTACCCGTTTTCTCCTTCCATTCATTCTTCTCATTTTCAGTTGCTTCATTCTGGATTGCCTTCACACTTTCAATCGTATTCTCGCACATCCCTGACTCAGCAATCCATCTTGCAGACGTTGCAACGTACATTCGGCTCGTCATGTTCTTGGCCGTTTCTCTAGCGACCTCATCAGCAAACGCATTCCCACGGCCAACATCATCCGTAATCTTTCGATGTGCACTGCACTTCACAATCGCAACTTCATTCGGTAGGGTCAGGGATTCCAATAGATCGCTGACTAACTGTCCATGTTGGATCTTAGTTCCATGAGACGTGAGAAAACCTCTTTCTCTCCAGAGACGTCCAAAGCTATGTGCTACGCCGAAGGCGTATTGGCTATCAGTAAACACATTCACTCTCTTTCCCTCAGCTAAAACACACGCTCTTGTTAATGCAATTAATTCTGCAGCTTGGGCAGAATTCTGACTTACTCTTGCAGTCTCAACAATCGTACTCAAAGTCGTAATTGCATATGCGGCCGTCACATCACCATTCTGTAGTTTAAAACACGACCCATCGACATATAAAGTGCCGTCTGGATCTAGTAACGGAGTATCTTTCAAATCAATCCGACCTTTTGTCTCTTCCTCAGTTCTAAAACAGCAATCATGGGGCTCTGAATCACTCGACTCCAGAGTAGTCGGCAACAGCGTTGCTGGATTCAATATGTTGCATCGCTTAATCTGAATGTGGTTTGCCAAAAGCCTCAGCTCATAGCCTGATAGTCTAGCACTGGTGAGGTGCTGAGTTTTCGTTCGATTCATGAGTGTATCCACAGCAT
Organism: Triturus cristatus; assembly: GCF_964204655.1. NCBI lineage: Eukaryota > Metazoa > Chordata > Amphibia > Caudata > Salamandridae > Triturus > Triturus cristatus. Next base: position 65,880,854 of record NC_140579.1, on the reverse strand, counting down.
GTGGAACCATGACTACTAACATGTTGTTCATGACTAGTCCAGCAGACTGTCGAATAGACACTGCAGCTGCTGCTGTAGCTCTCAAACAACTTGGCAATGCTCTGGCTACCGGATCTAATGTAGATGAGAAATATGCACAAGGCCGCTGTTTGTCACCAAATTGTTGCGTTAAAACACTCAAAGCACAACCTTCTCTTTCATGGACATATAGTGTAAACGGCTTACTGTAGTCAGGAGTACCCAACACAGGAGCTGAACACAGCGCATCACGTAAGTTAGAGAAGCTCTGTTGACATTCGTCGGACCATGGCAAAGGGCTCGGAACACCTTTTCCAGTCAGGGCTACCAATGGTTTTGCCATGAGAGAAAAATTTGGGATCCATTGCCTACAGTATGACGTAATACCCAAAAACGCACGCACTTCTCTCTGTGTGCTTGGTACAGTCATCTGCGAAATTGCTTTGATTCTCTCTGGGGTCAACCTTCTTCCCTCCTTTGACAAAAGATGACCTAAGTCACTTCTTGGCAACAATATTGCAGTTTAGAAGGTGACACCTTGTGATGTAAGTCTGACAAATGTCGTAATAGAGAAATTGTAGCTGCTTTGCAAGTTTCCTTGTCATCAGCAGCCAGTAAAAGATCGTCTACGTACTGGATCAGAGCAACACCAGGAGGAAGTACAAGAGCATCTAATTGACTCTTCAATGCTTGGCTGTAAATTGAAGGGCTCTCACAATAACCTTGTGGAGCGCGTTTGAATCTGAAACTGCTACCTCCTAAGGAGAAACCAAAAATGTCTCTACTTTCCTCGGCTATCGGAATGCTGAAAAATGCATTTTTCAAATCGATCACTGTAAACCATGAGGCTGAGGCAGGAATCAACGTTAATAATGCAGTGATATCTGGTACCACAGGAAACTGTGGAATCACTATTTTGTTAACCTCTCTGAGGTCAATCACAAATCTGTAGATTGGAGGTTTGGAAGGGTCAGTACGTTTCAAAATCGGTAGAACAGGACTATTGCAGACATTTCCTCTAGTTTCCTCAATCACATCTTTCTGTATCAAGTCTTTCACAATCAGCAAGAGTGCACGTTCCCCTTCATTCGAAATCCGATACTGTGGGATTCGTGGGAATTTAACATTCGCTTTCAGACTTACCACATAAGGGGGAATTTCCAAGAGGCCTACATCGTTAGGACCAGTTGCCCAAAGAGTATCAGGGAGAGAACGCAGCTCCGGTGGGAGCTTATCCATCGACATATACATTGGAGAGATTACTCTTTTGCCTAATGTGAGCTGTACTCCCGAAGGAGAACAGTACAATGTCGCATGTAGGCGTTTCAACAGATCTAAACCAAGCAAATTCTCATTACAACCGGTTGTTAGAATAAGGGGTGCTTCTAGTTCACATGGCCCAACAGATATTGATAAAGGACTAGAAACAGGATTGTGAACAGGGGCGCCTGAAAAACCTACTGAAGTGTTCGTTAAGCCAGACAAAGGTGCGCCAGGGAGTTTCGCATGCATAATTGAACTTTTTGCCGCACCAGTATCCAACAGAAACGGTTCGACCACGCCTGATGTAACTACTGCGACATAAGGTCCACTCTGATCAACTGGAACTGATACTACTCCCTCTCTTTGCCTGTGGCTGTCCTAGTGCTCGCTTCTCTGAATCTCTTCATTATGATCATAATAATCTTCAACATGATACTGTGGAGATCTACCTGGTTGCGCAGATTGTGCATTTCGCTGATCGAAATAATTCGATTGGCGATCAGCCTGTGGTGTCATTGTACCACGTCCTCTACCCCTAGGAGTTTGCATAAACCCAACATTACCTCTCTGAGCTGGGACACCACTAGTCTGTGCGTGCAGTACCGGACACTCATTCTTATAATGACCCTCCTTTTTACAATAGGCACACTGATTCCATGCTAACTGTTGTCGGGAAAAACCATAATTAAATCTTTGGGACGTCCCTTGCTGGAATTGTGGCTGCTGCTGAAACTGGGGTCGCTGCTGTGAATCTGACTGATTCGAGCGAGGCGGATACGCCTGTTGCAAAAGAACTTTAGTCTTTAAATCTTTTGTTTTCTTTTCTGACTTTTCCTTCTCTTCCTTCTCTCTATTCTCGTAATACTGAGCAGTTACAAGTATCTGTGCTGTCGTCGACACTGCCCATGCACTTTCAGAATCCTTTAACTTGTTACTAAGTTCAGGTAATAAATTAAACACGAACTTGTCGACAAACAATCTCTGGCCTCCCTCAGTACTCATATCTTGTCCACTGTGGTCTACGAAGGTCTCTTCAAATCTAGTGAAAAAGTCAGAGACGCTTTCGTCCTTCTTTTGCTTGCATGCCGATAGTTTATCCCAATTAACTCGTAACGCTGGCATCAGCGTTTTCATCAGATTAATTATTCTGCCAGGTAGGGCAGCAATCAGAGGTTCAGGTTAAGCACCGCCAACTTGTTGCGCATCTGCTGCTACAATAGCTGGCCAATCACCTCCTAAGGCGACTGGGTGGTTCTCTTGCCGAATCTTGGCCCATATAGGCTGTGGCACTACATTACCAAATAACATTTCAATGTCTGCCAAATTCATGACGCACGCCTGAACTGTCTGCGTTAACTCTTTGTAATAACCAGCAGGATTTTTACGTGGGTCTGGCAACGCTTGTTTTACTGCTAATACTTCAGCCCGTTTCCAAGGGATGTGTATCCACACTCTCTGGAATTGTGCCGGGGCAGCTGCAATACCATTAGCCGCATCAGCTTGAACTGCATCACGCCATATCGGTGGAACTTCCCTCATCGGATATTGACCTCGTTTTTTCCTAGTAGTAATCGGTGAACCATCAGGGTCCCTTGTCGTTCGTAGAGGGGAATCATCCCTATAAGCTAAAATCAGTTCTATCGCTCCCCTTACTTCTGAACCTATCACCATTCCTGCGGCGAACTTCTGTTGAATATTTATCAGATCAGAGGGGACGGAATCTAAGTCATCATCTTCCCATTCTTCACGCACAAGAGAACACATCACGTCAAAAACATAACGTTGAGTTGGTTCATTCCATTGCATAAAAGTATCTAACACTCTTTGTGCATCATACTTCACAGCTTTCGACATCCACCTAAGAGCTGTTGAATCTAACATGTCTCGTTCCTGAGGACCAGGAAGCTGGCTACGTCTCTGTATAGAGTCAGAAACGGGGGTCCCAATTAAAGACCTGTAGAGAGGAGTTAAGATATTAGTTACAGAGTCGGTTATTTTCCGACGAACGGAAAGCGGAGTCAGAATGTTCATAGGGTTCGGGGATAGGGCAGCTGGAGCAGATGAAATAGTAAGGGTGGGAGTAGCAGGTAAAGCAGTTTGCATAACGACAGGCAAAGGCGGAGCAGGCGACCCAGGAAGAGGGGGTGCCAAAGGAACATTAACTACGGGAAGGACAGGAGCTGGAATCAAAGGAAGTGGAGCAACTATTCCAGGCTGACCAGCAGCTGGTTGTACAACAGGTAGTAACTGTGGTACTGTAATACCCTGTGCATACGGTGGAGGTGAATTCAACAGGTAAGACAACAGAGGATCCTTTTCATGATCCTCCATCGGTTTAGTAGGACAAGATGGCAATACAGGGTAACATTTATCAATTGCCAAATTATATTTTCTATTCGCCATCTCCATTGCTTTCTCAGTCTCGTTGACATGCAGCTGCCTAGCAGACTCCATTAAAGTCAACCCTTTCTCTTTCTGTTCTTTCTTCGTCTTCCTAATTTCTCTCTGTTTGGCTTCTTTGCGCCATACGCGAAAAGAATCAAACATTGCCGGCCGGGCTTTTCTCTTAAACAACTTCATTTCTAGATTGTCTAGTATTTCGGTTTCGAAGCTACCATGCGGTGGCCAACTAAGGACACCATCTTTTCTGGTGTAACGGACCCATACTTCATTATACGTAATAGGACCCACACCATGTTTACAATAGAGCTCATATGTAGGAGTTCCAATCGGAGGAACCGAACACGAATCCTCCAACCGGGAATCCCCGTTGCAACGTAACCAGGACAGGAAACAATTACTACTGGTAGTCATGACAAACAAAGACAAATTCCAACCAAAATGCGCAAAGAACTTAGGCCTACCAAAATGAACTATTACCAAAACAAAGATTATCTAAACAAGAGCAACCAATGATAATCTACGAATTAAACCAGAGCAACAAAGAACAACCAAACTGAGCGTAACCCACTTAATACTTAACTGAAATGTGGAAGACGTCTCCAAGGAGAACCCGTCTACGTCTCGCCATACTAAGGTCTGCACCTCGGGTCCAAGACAGGGCGACAGTCAGGGCAGCGGTCCTCTGTAGCCGTCTGGGAACGGGAACCCTCGTGGAAGAGATCGTCGGGCCACTTTTACGACATGCAGGGATCGATGAAGCGGGGTACCTCCCTCCGGAATCTTCACACGAAACTTCTCAAACTTTTCAGGCTTTGGACCGGTACCGGATGACGTCGCCCCATGTTGGGCGCCAATTTGAGGTTCTGGACTTTTAAGAGTCCAGAGGTGTCAGGGAAACAACACCCAAAGACCCCTGAGTTCCTCCTGTCTCGGTGCACAAATAAACAGAGACACGGGCTTCTCGATGGTGGCGTCAAAGACCAAGGTTTATTTACTGCAGGGACACAGAAGTCATAGGAACCACACAGAGGCAGAATCTACGAGACTGTTCGAATTGCATTAAGTGGGTTGTTCCTTAAATACACGGAAAATGTCTTTAGGCAACATTACACGAATATTTCTCATGCCCAACCCGGTATCCCAAATAAACAGTAAATAGACATCAAACAATAATTAGTCGTAGGTTTTCGGTATTCGATCAGGTCCCCTTGTCAGTTTTCCATTCTTTACCCGATCCTCCCCATCATAAAAATCGTAACCTCCCCATTGTAAAAGTCCAGAAGGAGAGGAGCAGAGCCAGGTGCAAAGGATTGAAAAGTAGGATAAGAGGTGTTTATGGATCATAAACGGGCATGGCTACCGTCTTCGGCCTTTCAGTCAGGACAATGGACACGAGAACCAGTATAACAGGACTGGCCTCAGGCAAGGGAGGCAGCTTGATTCTGCCTAGTCATGCAGCGTCAGCCTTTCTCGGGGCTCGAGCTTAACGAGGTGACTCTGTCGGGGTCATTGCCCGTTCATTGACTATGTGAGGGCAAGAAACAAAATGGATGCCGTAACTAAAATGGATGCCATGACTTTACAACAGAATGCCCTATTTCTCAGTGAATTCATGCTAGTTGCGTAGCGAAAACACTGTCATGTATGTAATGGATCATTTGCGGTTCATTGGTACCAAAATCGTGTCAGTACTACGATACCGATTTCACGGGTTCGGATCGCTACAGAACCTCAGGCGGGTACAGAACTCACTGCACCGGAGTGCAGGTGGTGAGGCTCGTGGGCCGTCCTGGCGTGACTGCGGAATGACTTTGAAATTTGATCAACTGCTGCCTGCGGCTGAGCTGGAGTGCGGAGGTGGCGACGATTGCCGGTGCCATCTCAGCGGTATAAGGCGACGACGAGGTGAGTGCGGCTGGCCTAATAGCTGACCTTGGACTGGATGTGCTCCCGTTGCGCGACCGGGGCCCGTCTAATTTTTCTTGTCTGGCGGCCCCGGGTGCGCTAACGCGGGACTGCTGCACCTTGATTGTTATTTGTGCCCCTGCCTGCCCCCTCCATCTGACAGTCGCTCTGACTTGGGCCAGCTGGTGCACTGTGGGTGTTGGCTGCGACTGGACACGGGCAGCCCCTGGCCTCCCCCCTTGTAAATTCTGCGGGGGTGGCTTGAGGACTGTGGTGGCTCGCCGGGTCACCCTTCTTGCGTTCCGCGACCTGGGCATGGTTTCCTCTTCACATACCCACCATCCGCTTCATGCACATTGGTTGGCAGAGTTGCCTTCTTTGTGTATTCTGGGAATCCACAGGCTAGCTACTGACCCTGTGGTTGTGCACCTAAACACTGCGAGCCTTCCGCATTGTATGTGACTCTGACTCTGCCTTTTCTGTGGCGGCCACTAGCTCCGTTGTTGCCCACAGAGCTGTATCCTATTAGTGGTGCCCCCCCTGCTTTCTGGTGGCGACGGTGCTGTGGTACACCTGCACAATCTTACAACAGCTGATCTTTGCCTTCGGTAGCATTGTGCCATTGGTCCCCTGTCAACCGATGCGATTTTCGTGAAGTCAGTGGCTACTACACCGCGCTAGTGGCTACGCAGTCAGTTTAATAGAGGGAATTCGAAGGTTCCAGTCCACTGCACTGACCTTTGCGGGACTAGTTATTCACCCACAAAGCCAAGGTTAACATCAGAAGTTTGTTGTCTGTGACGCCATAAACAACTGCATGGTGAGACACGTCTGTGGGGGAAGCTGAGCAGAAAGAAACCATTGTTTCGGGAACTTGGGCAAGTTAGACCCTAAATAACCCCATTTGAAAGCAAGCGCCAAACGCGCACAATGGAATCTTCCACAGAGCAAGGCGCTGCTCTAGGTCCAACGGAAACTGCGGATAGCTCAGAAAAGGAATCTTACTTAAAGTACGTTCTAGTTCCACCACGGGAGACAAACTAGCCCTCTATGCCACCGGTACGATGGTTTAGAGGGGAGTTAGACCAGAATCCCTGGCCCTGCACTTCTGGTTGCCTCCTGTCCACAATCTTATTAGATTATCCTCACTCGACCTCCGGAATATGCGCCCTCCTATTCTTATTCTTATTCTTTGCGCTATCGCTACCCTGGTGGCCCCTTCCCTCCCTATCATGGCTGCCATTCGAATTAAGTCCGTAGTTAACTGCTTCAAAGTCATTTATCCCCTAATCTGTCCAAAGCAGCAGCAAAACGGTTCAAGCACAACACCCTTGAACAGTTCCCCGATTCCCTCTTTGTTGATCAATTCCACAATGGGTGCCTAGAGAAGCTCAAAAATGACCTAATTTTTTTCACTCACGATATCCCTTCCTGGTCCACCAGCTACTACAATTCCTTTAACGTCTCCTCCTCCTCATCTATCCCGCATGGACAGCAGCTAAAAATGTCCCCTTCCGCCAGCTTTAGTGGCTCTCTCACCATTACACTTTACAATAATGGCACTGTCATGATTCAAGCTACAGTCTCATGTCTCTCTCTCTTTGACCATCTTTTCCACTCCCTTTGTCCAACCCATACAACTATGATCTCCCTAGATTCTTCCTTGAGCTCCTCTCCTTTCTCCCCACCTGACTCCCCGATGCGCCATCAGGCCACGTTTCCGGGAGTCACAGGCCCACCCTTTATTCCCCCCTACTTCTGCGCCCTCCTCTCCCACTCTTCCCACTTCCCAATATGTTCCTCCCCCTATCCCGTCTACCTTGCCTCCGGCACCCACTCCCCTCCCCACCCTGCACCTGCCCGAGTCTCTAACGCTTTCGCCTCCCCCCTAATCCATCCAACCTTCCCCCTTCTTAGTCCACCTGTTTTACAACCAGTTCTACCGTTCAACTTTCCTTACCTTCCCCTTTCCCTCCCCCTTTCACCCTATCCCTTTCCTCTCTTCCCCATCCCCCTTACCCAAAATTCTTCTCTTCCACCTCCCGCTCTCCTCTCTCTTCAACCTCCCCTCCCTCTTCCTTTGCTTCCCAACCATGTCTCCCTCCCGAAATTCTTCTCTTCCACCTCCCCTCTCTCTTCAACCTCCCCTCCCTCTTCCTTTGCTTCCCAACCATGTCTCCCTCCTTGACAACTCCTTCCTCGTCTCTCCCTCTGACCTTGCAGTCCCATTCTCCCTCAGTTTCCACCTAGCCCAATCCCCCCCACTCCACCTGGCACCTGTCCCCCTTCATCCACCGTTCATAACCTACAGTTCCTGTCCAGCACCATCCTCTCTTTTCTCCCCATACTCATGGCCTTCCTGGGACCCCCCTCATTCCCCCCCCTGTACAGCCACCTCTCCCCTCTTCTCCACGAACCTGTGGCATTCATCTAACCCCCTGGCCTCCCCTCCCTGCTCAGCCTCTTCTCCTCTCCTATCCCCTTTCCTTTGGCCTTCATTTGACCCCGCTCCTACTCCTCAACCTTCTCCTCCTATTGTTGATCTCCACTCCTCCTCTCTGTTCAACACCAGTAATAATTTTTCTCTTCCCACCACTGTGTTTCCATACACTCCTATCGCCCACCACCTTCCCACACCTTCCACCCTTGCTCCCCAAATCCCCACCCATTCCCCTACCCCTCCGACCCTCTGCACTTCCTCCCTTATCCCGTTCCCCTACCCTGCCCTGTCCTCCCGCACTCCCTGCTCTCCCTCCAGTTTCCCGATCCTCCATCCCGCCCGCCCTCAATCACCCTCTGCACCACCTCCCTTATCCTGTTCCCCCCACCCCTCCCCGTCCCCACACACCCTCCGCACTCCCACCCTTTTCCTTCGTGCCTCCCAACACTCCGTGCTCTGCTCTCCTCTCCCTGGAAAATAAACTTGATTCTCTCATCTCTTCTATCTCCCAGCTTGTAGCTTCTATCTCACTTTTAAGCGCCAAGATGTCCCCCTTCCCTAATATCCTCCCGAGGAGTTCCGTGCTCCCGCACCCCAATAAAGCCAACAGTCTGTCCTCTACAGGCATCTCCAACTTACTAGCCAGCTACATGTCCACCAGCATCACCCCCCCCTCCACCATCCTCTCCTAAGAATTCTACGCAGTTCACTATTCAGACTATCTCCTCTGTCAGAACCTACCAGCCTCCCTCTTACCGGCCAAAGCCAAAGAAGCGGAGATAAAAATATCGCGCTAGCAACAACAGGGTGCTAACATGCAAAATTGCATGTTAGCACCCTTTTTCACTACGCTTCCCTTTGCATCTCTAATGAGATGCAAAGTGGCGTTCCAGAGCAAAATAATAGGAGAAATGTCGCTAAGCAAAATTTCTCCTATTAGCAAGCTTCACGCTAACCCTGTTAGAGACAAAAAAAAGCAGCGCTAACCACGGTTAACGCTGCTTTTTTACGTCTGCTAATTTTCAGACCTAGCTATGTAATCCAATGGGAGGTGGATTACATGGCTAAGTCCACCATGGGCTATCAACAAGGATATCCCTATACTTGTAGTTTTATCGCTGCATTACCAGCGATAACCTCCCAAAATGCCGCTGTCGCTGGATTTTTTTATCGCCTAGGCGATTAGCGTTGTTAATAATGCGATAACCAGGCGATATTATCCAGCGACAGCGGGCGTTAAAAAAATTAACGCTAAGCGCCCTTAGCGGTGAGAATATGGAACTCACTTTCCCCATTGCTCCGTGCTACCTCCTCTACCCGGATCTTCAAAGCTGATCTCAAATCTCTCCTCTTCCAAAGACACTTTGAGAACTAATACTTTCATTCTCAGGCCCCTCTTGGAAGTTCGCTCCTCATTGTAAAATTTTGCATTTTTTCCTGTACATTCCTCTCTCCTGCGTGCTTTATCTGAATTTGTGTCTATGTAACCTTCATTTTTAGTCTCCTGTTTTTCTTTGTAATGTTTTATTGTGTTCCACGGTTCTTTTGTAATGTAACTGGCTCTATTGTACAGCGCTCTGACACCTTCGGGTAATGTCCGCGCTTTATAAAAATGCACAAATAAATAAATAAAACCAATGAGAACGAGTGTGTATGGGTCTCCTCTCCGGTCCTCTTCATCGGTTTGTTGAACGTGGGATGGAAAGTATCGAGGGCAGACATTGGACGTTACCCTGGTCCAATGAGCAGAAGAGTTTGGCAGTTTACTTTCCGGCCATGAACGCACAAGCTTTCCGGTTCCTTCATTTTTGCAGTTTTATATAGTGTGAACTCGACCCGAAGGCATCAGAGCGCTTTACACAGGCACCTGTTACGTCACAGAAGGACACCGTCCTTTTTGGTAGGCAGGGAGTGTGGGGGGGACAAGTGGTTTACACAGAGTCACAGGAAGCTGAACTGACGCCAATGGTATTTTTGTCCAATGAGGGCGCATCTTTGGTCAACATCGCAGGCGTTTCAGGAAGTACAGATGAAAGGAGTCATGCTATTGGACGTTTTGTTGATCCAATGAGTTCACACGGTGGGTAGTTTCCTCTCTGGTCCACCGCTCCTGCCCGTGGAGAATGTCTTGGATTCATGAATGAAAAATTGTCTAGCATGCGCGACAAAGAATTTTCAATTCTATTAAGGACACGGAGGCGAGGATTATGCTTCTCTTTGCTTTACTGCAAAACACAGCAGCCAATAAAAAACAACTTTAAACTCCAGCATACCCCGGAAGTACAACCCCCTCCAGTAGTATGCCCCAATCACTTTCAGCACTTTAGTATATAATGTCCGAATCACGACATCACTTCCTCTTTCTTTGCATGAAAAACTCTTTAACACAGTCCACCAACTTGACCGTTGAACACTGGACCACCGATTTCCCCATCGACGTGCGTCCAAACTTGAACTTCGAATTTCCGCTCCGGAAACGCTGTCATCTGTCCTCTGCCAAGATGAGTTGTCTCCCTGATGAGCCGTATCATCCTCGCCGATGCCAAAACTCCAGAACCTCAAGGTTGCTTGGTCTGTTCTCCTGAAATGGAAACTGACATCGTAACGTCCATACAAAAAGACGTTGAAGGCAATGTATAGGATTATCGGGTGGGTACAACATTATAGCAAATACACAATAGTGCCATCATTCCAACTGCTTGGGTGGGATAATCCTCGCCTCCGTGTCCTTAATAGAATTGAAAATTCTTTGTCGCGCTTGCTAGACAATTTTTCATTCTATGGCAGTCCACGGAGGCTCCGATTATGCTAGTTTAAAGTTGATTCACCACCACCGAAGCTACATCCACAATAGGTTTATGATAAAACATTTTGAATGTGGAATCAGCCGACCAGTCCGCCACAGTCATGATGTCTTGCAACCGGGAACCTGCCCCAAAAGACTTAGAGGCCATAGCTCCCCTAACGGAATGAGCTCCAAAAATGGAAACATCCACCCCCGCAAGACCCAGTAACCAAGTGACCCACCTGGCCAGGGTTGCAGATGTGACCGGGCGAAAAGGTCGCTGAAGAGCAATTAACAATTGTCCTGAAACATCAGATCTAAATTCCCTAGTACAATCTTCATAAACCTTCAAACACTTGACCACACACAATTTGCTGTGATGAGGAAATGCAGGGTATGTAATACACTGAGAATGCGTCTTAGTACGTCTGGAAATCGTAAAGGAAACTCCCGAAGGAGTATATACTCTACCTGCCAAATCCAATGCTCGCACATCCGACACTCGTCTACATGAAATTAGACACAGTAGGACTGCCAATTTTGCCGATAATTGTTTCCTAGACAGGGCTTCATTATTCGGCCAGTTCCTCAAAAAACGCAAAACCACCGAAACATCCCAAAGTACGGTGTACCTAGGTTGAGGAGGGTTCACTAACCGAATCCCTCGCACCACCTTGCAAACCAAAGGGTGTTCCCCCACCGGTCTGCCCTCCACATGCGGATGGCCCGCTGAAATAGCCGATCTAAAGTTATTCACCGTCCGGTATGCCAAACCGGATTTGGCTAATTCCGACAAAAAATTCACGATTAGCTCAATATCGGATTCCACGGGATCACTCTGTCGCTCACCACACCAACTAACCCATCGCTTCCAAGCCGATTCATATCGCTTGTGTGTGGAGGGTGCCCAAGCCTGGGATAAGAAAAAGAGAGTGTCTTGCGAAACTCCCGGCACCTGCCAGCGACGCCTGAAAGTCTCCAGGCCGTGAGAACCAGCTGGTTCTGCAACACTAACGGGTGGCGCAGCCCCTGAGGATCCGTGAGAATGTCCGGAAACGACCGAAGACGCACCGGAGGCGCACAGACCAAGGTCAAGGCGGTTGGAAACCATGCTTGCGCTTTCCAACAAGGAGTAACCAGGACTAGTTCCGCTTTCTGTCTGCGAGTGTGAGCCAAAACTCTCGGGATCATGGCAAATGGTGGAAAGGCATATAGAATGCCCGTCGTCCACGAGTGAAGAAAGGCGTCCGAGCCGACCGCTAGAGGATCCGGCCGCCAACTGTAGAACCGTGGAAGCTGACTGTTGAGTCTGGACGCAAACAGGTCCAACACACAGGGTCCCCACTTGAGATTCAACGCTTCGAAACTGCTGGGATGCAGCTTCCAATCGCTGCTGTCCCGCAAATGTCGTGAATTCCAATCGGCAATCACGTTGGATGACCCGGGAATATATTCCGCCGTCACCACCAGACGATGGTCCAGGCAATAATGCCAGAAGTCCTTGGCTATCTCTGCCAAGAGACGAGATCGGGTCCCTCCAAGTCGATTTATGTATCTCACTGCGGACACATTGTCCATGCGTAGTAGAATGCAACAAGACATCTTCTGCGGGGCCAGAGTTCGAATCGCAAACGCTCCCGCCAGAAGTTCCAAGCAGTTGATATGTAATTTCAGCTCCTCCTGAGACCAACGACCCCCTGTCTCCATGATCCCGCACCGCGCTCCCCAGCCCCAGCGACTCGCATCTGACTCTATCACTACATCCGGGCTGGAGGAGAAAATGGCTCTGCCGTTCCAGGCATCCATATGGTCTAACCACCAATTGATCTCCGTACGAGCCTCCGCTGAAAGGGCTATCTGTTGCGCATACGAGAGACCCTTGCGTAGATGCAAAATTTTCAATCTCTGAAGGGCCCTGTAATGCAAGGGACCCGGGAATATCGCCTGAATGGACGCAGCCAACAGGCCTACGAGGCGAGCCAGTGTCCGTAATGATATTGTCGGAGAGGCAAGCGCTCTCCTCAATTCCTTTCTGATTGCCACTCTCTTCCTCAAGGGAAGAAGTAACTGGCACGTGAGAGAATTGATCTGAAAGCCCAAAAAATCCATCGATTGCGATGGAGTCGGGACCGACTTCTCTAGATTCAAAAGGAAACCCAGTTCCTGCAACAGTCGGGGCATCCAAGACAGGTGACTCATCAAGAGTTCTCTCGACTGTGCCATAATTAGAATGTCGTCGAGGTAAATTATCAGACGTACCCCTCGTTCTCTCAACCATTGGACCACCGGTCTCATGAGTTTGGTGAAACACCAAGGGGCGGAAGACAGACCAAAGGGCATCGCGGAAAACTCGAACCACTGGTCGCACCAGAGAAACTGGAGAAACCTTCTGTGTGGCGGGAAAATAGGAACCGCCAGGTAGGCGTCCTTCAGATCTAAGCGAACGAGCCAATCCTGTTCTAGGAGGATGTCCCTCAGTAAATGGATGCCCTCCATCTTGAAGTGGCGATACACCACCCAAGCGTTGAACTCCCTGAGATTCAACACTAAGCGAAACCCTTTGTCCTTCTTCGGGACCAAGAAAATCGTGCTTACAAAACCCCGAGGATGGGGAATAGACCTCACTATCGCACCCTTTTGGAGTAGTGCTTCCACTTCCCTGTCGATGAAACTCTGTTCTTGTAGGGAAAAATATAGGAGCCGGGCACCTGACTCTGAGTCGGAGTGGCGTAGAACTCTATGTGGAAGCCCTGCACTGTTTGTAACACCCAGGGATCGACCGTAATCTCTTGCCACCTGTGAAGGAACAACGCAATACGACCTCCCACCATGCATTCTGTGGTAGTCAAAATCGTTACCTGAATAGGAGCTATCTCCGGAATTTTGTTGTCCTCTGTAGGCTCCTCTGTGGCCTCGACCTCGTCCACCCCTATTGCGAGAGGGGTAAAACTGCGACTTCTGACCACCTCTGCCTCTTTGTTCCGCACCTCGGGAGGTCTGGTTATAACCTCGGCCGGACCCTCGACCTCTAGCGCGTCCGGCCCTATCAAAAACACCAGTGTGGAACACCTTCTTGATATTAGCCTGCGCCTTGTCTAGGGCTGAGAAAGTGGCCACGTATTTGCCCATCTCTTTGACAAATTTGTCGCCAAACAGCATGCCATTGGCCAAGGAACCCGGTTCGGTCGTGGCCATCTCCGCTAATTGAGAGTCTATTCTCATTCAGAAGGAGCGCCTCCTTTCTGTTGACAGCGCCACATTGGCATTACCTAAAAAGCACACGGCCCGCTGAGCCCACTCCATAATATCAGAGGTGTCCAATGGAACGTTCTGGTTTTTAGCGTTGACCGCCGCGTCTAATATTTTAGTAAGGGGCCCCGAAACATCCAGCAGTTTATCCTGGCACCCCCGCCAGGCTCTATCCAAACCTTTTTTCGGGTCTTTTGCGAATTTTCGCATAAATGTAGCCATATTAGGGTCTAACTCTGGCGTGTCCGCCACTTTGCCAGTCAGCGATGGTCTCGGACATTCGGATCTTAATGTGGCGCGCACCTCCTTCTCGAAACCCTGCCGTAAGTTTACCCCCACATAATGGGCCACTTCAGGACAGGGAACCCACTCCGAGGATCGCGGATGAATAAGACTCTGAGGGTCGAATAATAGATTTTTAGGGACCTGGCTGTCATCCGCCTTATAAGCTGTATGTTTCACCTTTTTTGTTTTCTTTTTGGGCCTCACCGACTCCACTTCCGAGTCAGAGGTGTTAGTAGTAGATGGCAATGACTCATCCGTGGTATAAGCAGCCATGGATCCATGGTCTTTCATAACATTTTTTGCCATACGCGCCAATACTTTGGCCGAAGACTGCGAAGTGCCAGCGTCACTATGCTGAGTCTTCATTTTCCTCTTGCCATACTTAAGGAGGGGTTTAGTAAAAGGTTTGAGGGCTTTTATCAACGCCTTGTTAACCGAACCCTGGACGTGGGTATCCAGGGCTTCAACCAAATTCTCCTCCAAGTTTTCAGGGTCCTCATAGTCCTCATAATTATCACACTCTACCCACTGATCCTCCTCTTCGGCGTAGTACGCCATTCCTTGAAGCAGAGAGGGTTGGAGGAGATTCACGGGGGGGAGCAGCCCAGGGGTCTGTCAGAACCTGTTCACTAACAAGTGCACCAACGAAAAGCAACCTATACTAAAGGTTCTGAGCCAAAGTCAAGGTGGAAGGAGAAACCCCAGTAAACTCCCCTAGAGCAAGGCTCTATTCCGGTCACACGCTCCGGTAAGCGTTCAAAATATGAGGCCAGAGATGGGTGCAGTCTTTGTGTTCTGTGCGCGAGGAGCCGTTAATTCAAAAGAGATGAAAACGAGTTCTCGCGCACAGGCACAGCGTCCAGGTAACGACGCGACCGCTCTCTGCGCACAAGCGTGTCGTGTCTGCCTCCTCCTTCTCCACCGCCCCCTAACGCCCGCAACAAGTCAGCGACGCGCGCGCGCTGCGAGACACAACTTCCTCAGCGGGACCGGAGCCGAGAACAAACGCTTCGGGACCGATCTGCCGATCACGCTACAAGCTATCACACCGTCAGCACAAGCCTGAAATATAAACCATTAGCGACGAATATCATTCCAACAAATATTTCCCCACAATCTACCAGAACGATAAAAGGTAAGGAAAAAACACTTATCTGCTGCTGCAGCAGCAAAGAAAGAGGAAGTGATGTTGTGATTCGGACTTTATATACTAAAGTGCTGACAGTGATTGGGGCATACTACTGGAGGGGGTTGTACTTCCGGGGTATGCTGGAGTTTAAAGTTGTTTTTTATTGGCTGCTGTGTTTTGCAGTAAAGCAAAGAGAAGCATAATCGGAGCCTCCGTGGACTGCCATAGAATTTCCCAGTTATGCGGTCGGAGATAAACGTTTGTGATTGGCTGCAGCTCTTGGCCAATGAGTGGGTTTGCTTCTTACACCTTCGCGCTAAAAATAACGAGTTTTGACACATTCAGACTCCTTATTGGTGCCAGCTATTTCATGGCATTTTATATCCAAGGAGGGCGCCTACACTGTGCTGCCCTCTCTGGTCCACGAGCAATATTTTATTTCCACTTGAAGGATGACACGGGGCTCCGGATTGGTGGTTTTACATTTTTTGCGTAACATGATTGGCCACATCGCCCTTTAAATATGTTGGTAGGGCATTTGGATTGGGCAAGAAGGCCTCATAAAAGTGATGTTGCGCTCTTCTAGATGACCTTTGCAGGTTAGTGGGCCAGGAATCCGTTCTCTGCTCCGACTGTAACATGATCCCGGAAGTCCCAGCGCAGCCAGAGAGGGGCAGATGCACAGTCACACCCACTTCATAAGGAGAGAGAAACTGAAACGTACCTTTACTTCCTGCATTTTTAGGTCTCGCCTGACCCAGCGCATCCGCTGGTCTGGCGAGACTTTTTGAGAGGGCTCCAAAAAGTGCTACCAGGCCAGCCTAGACCTACAGTGCATGTGCACGGCTGGGCGCGCAACGAGTACTTTCACATTCGCGGCCTCACGGCCGCTTTGATGTTTGATCGCGATGCGATCACTTTCGCGGCTGCACGGCCGCTTGTTTGTTTTGCTTCAGCTCGCTCGCCGTCCCTACACCACCTACCACCCGTTGCTGCGTTTCATGCTTTTGTCAGCACCCCCGCCAATGTGCATCTATGGGATTAACGAGACAAAGCACCTTCCACATTGCGATCCTGTACACATTTATTTTTTGCAGTTTTACATAGGCGTGAGCTCGAGCGCGAGTTGCATTACAGATAGACAGATTCGTTTTAGGCACGGGTAAATTAAGTGATTTGCTCCAAATCACATAATGTTCGAGCCTCCCTCCAGACTCGAACCTGAATCTCCAGCTTTAAAGTCAGCCGTCGTAGCCATTAAGCCACACCCTCTGCATTCATTGTTAATCGAACATTTGATCGGATTGATGCACAGAAGAAGACCCCTTCTCTAGTTCCAGGTAAGAACGCATCTCAACTCTCTCGTGTGTTGGGTTTGCTGTAAATGCCGCCTGATGACAAACCCTTCTTCCTAAGGAGCGCGGGCCAGTAATCAAGGCCCTCTGTGTGGCTCACGAAGACATGATGCAGGTCTTTGTGAGCCACACAGAGGGCCTTGAATGTAATTCACTTGTGAACTTGGAGCCAGTGCAGCTCTCGAATACCTGAGGAGATCGAATGAGATTTTGGGAGATTAAGAATCATTCTAGGTGCTGCATTTTGGACTGATTGAAGTTCTCTCATCAGTTTTCCCTGTAAATTCATATACAATAAGTTGCAGTAGTCACATTTTGAGAGGACTAATGCTGAAAACACGATTTTCCTGGTCTTGCAGGGAATGAAAGGGAGGATTTTCCTTATCATTCTAATGGTATGAAAGGAAGACGAGACTACCATAGATACCTGTGCTCCAAATTTGAGGTTATCATCAATAATAAAGCCCAGGTTTTTGGCTTTCATCACAGGTAAGGGTGGTGGACCTAGACTGTCAGGCCACCAGGCTGGGGACCATGCAATCAGGAATCATGAATCAGGAGCATTGGTGGAGTCCGCTGCAGAGGTTTCTTTTGAGGTGCTCTGACTCCATGTAAGGCAAACCCTCAAAGGCTGGGACAACATTGACGGTGTCCGGACATCTTCCTCTGAGGCCCGGAGCCTCCCAGTACCTGGTGGAGGAGCAGCTTTGACAGATCTCTTGCGCTGGAATTCCATCATGCAAAAAGGTCCTTAGGCCTTTTCTGCTGGGTTGTCACGGGACCGCGGGGGCATGTGGGGGCTGCCGCAGGGCCACCGACAGGGCTACGGCCGAGTCGCTCATACAACTACAAGGGTAGATGGTACAATGGTTGGACGTGCTTTCATCAGCAGGACTCAGGTGCATGTGGGGTCTAACAGATAGTCTCTGGATGATTGGTCTTCCACGATGCCAGGAGTGCCTTGTCAGTCTCCTGATGTTTAGCAGGCGTAAGGCTACATTCTGGTGGTGAGATGCTCCGTATGTGTCTTGGGTGATGCATGTGGTAATGATGACATATTTACCATTTGACCACCTGTGGTGATGACTTGCTTGGAGTGCGGATGACTGGAGGGACTTTGTGGCCACATAACTTGTTACATCATTGGCGGGGACTTCTACTTCTTTGGGATGTGTGTTTGCGAGCAGGGATACCATCTACCTCAAGCAGACGGTGCCAGGGAACGGACGTTCACACTGGGAAGCATGTGGGAGAGATGCAGTTCGCGTTTGCTGGTGACTCACATTTGGTCCTCCCGCTGATCTGTCTTCAGGAATGTCTCTCCACCTCTGTGACTGGCTTGTGTCTGCAGATGCACTCTCCAGTAGTGGCACAAGTCCTCGGTCTTGCCACATTTCTGCATTCCTCCTGCAGACCTGCAGTTGTTGTGATCTTCTGTGTGGCAGGTCTGTCGCACACCTTTCACTCCTCTTCACTTCTCCTTCATGATGTGGCATTGTGCCATACTCTTCTCCTTTCCAGTTCCCTTTCACAATGTGGCATTGTCCGATACTCTTCTCTCTTCTCCTTTCCAATTCTCTTTCACGATGTGGCATCATGCCACGCTCTTCTCTTTGTCTGACCAGGCCTCTCACTGTGATGTGGTGTCCTGCCACGTGTCACATGTTCACTTCACATGGACCTCTTGCTGGTCGCGTCCTGTTTATAGGACAGTGTATCTTCTCACACCTTGGACCTCTTGCAAGGGTAAACAACGTTTACCACAAAACTTTTTCCCTGCAGGGAATCACAACGCGGTTGTTACAACGACCGCGTTCCAACACCTTTCCTAGTGTCTGCACAGGCTGGAGTTGGAATAGTAAATTATACTATTCCAACATCCAGCGCCCCCCCTCCGCAAGTCGTTGTTCCATCTTGCGGAGCAATGGTATGCGGAATCACAACGCGGTCGTTGTAACGACCACGTTGTGATTCCCTGCGGGGAAAAAGACTGTGGGATGACGACATACATTCCATTCCTTTCTGTAGGACTTGACTCTTCTCTCGTCATGGACCTCTGGCAGGTCCTATCTCTTCCTCAGAGATCTACTTGGTGCTCTGCTCTCTGGATGAAGGATCATCTTTCTGCCTTTGCTTGGTGGTGCAGTGCTTGTGCCTTACGGCTGTGCCATTGCAGCCCTCGGTCCTGTCTCAGTTTTTTGCGTACTGGGCAGGGTTGGTCACTCCGTGTGAAATTCTCATTGATGGACCAACGGTGGTCATTCGGTGCTGGGGCGGCTAGCTGGTGTGGCCTCTGTCATGCATCATTACTTCTCACTCTTCGAGGGCTCTCTTTCCAGGGCTGCTGCTCGTGCTGTCAGATTCCCAGGTGTGGCCTTCTGTACACCTCTGAATGGTCGCCTACCAATGGAAAACGGGAGTATTCTTCAACAAGAACTATACGATGCTGTTGATTCTCCTGAGGACCAAAGAAATCAATAGCAATTTTCTCCTACGCATGATGTGGCAATTCAAAAGGATGCTGAATGACTTCAGATGAAAGACAGTTGCATATGTGAAAAGTCTTCAATTCTTTGTTGACCCTTTCTTTGGTATACGGAAACCAGACTCAATCACGGAGAGCTCTCTTAGTGGCAACGATTCCTTAATGCTCCTCATGGGCAACATCAGTTACTTGTTGTTGGAGACTCTCTGCAGTGACAATTCATGTATCCCACAGTGAGGCCCTTTTGAGTCACTGAAAGTTTATTCTTCCATTTTTGAACTTCAAGTACTCACTGCGAGAGGTCGAGAGTGCTGGTTCTATGATTGATGAGCAATAATGTCTTTCAACTTGTCACTATCTTGGCTCGTGGTGGTGGCAGTTTGTTCTAAAGACATGGCAGCTGGTCTGCTCGATTTCAAAATA
The DNA here is from genome assembly GCF_964204655.1 of Triturus cristatus. Taxonomy (NCBI): domain Eukaryota; kingdom Metazoa; phylum Chordata; class Amphibia; order Caudata; family Salamandridae; genus Triturus; species Triturus cristatus. Next base: position 65,861,114 of record NC_140579.1, on the reverse strand, counting down.
AAATTGATGGAGGCCTTCACTGTCTTAGATAGGGTACCTGGGCACTGTAACCACACTTAAAAAAAATTTAGCAAGATTTCGATCTTTCCCTGGATGATGAAGATTTGTATAGCTGTATTCTTGTAACCTCAAATCCAGACGTTCAATTCTAAAACTCAGTGAACCTCCAGGATCTGCGGACCTTCTCCCCTCCCACCCCCTTTCTCTCAGCGCCTTGAGACCCGTACCGGGTGAGTAGCTTATGCTTTATAAACACTTGATTGATTGATTGATTGATTGATTGATATGGGGTAATTTGACTTTGGGATTGCCTCATATCATTAACAGTGCTTGATGATCAGTCACAACTGTGAAAGGCTTTCCGTACAAAAGCACTTGGAAATATCTGCCAGCCCAGACCTCTGGCAAACTTTTTTTCTCAGGTTGTGAATAAACATGTTCCATTTGTAACAGGCTTTTACTGGCACTGCTGCAATAATTCTCTGGAAGTTTGGCTGTCCGTTGTGCTATTGCTGGGATTGCACCAAACCCTACATGGCTAGATTCAACAACAACCTGTGTGTGAAGCTCAGAATCAAAATAGGCCATTTCAGTGGCACCCTCAATAGCTTGCTTGATTTTTGGGATCTCTTCTCACATTCTCGTGACCAATGAAAAGACAAACTCTTTCTCGTTAATTTTCGTATGGTGCACTGACCATGGCAAAACCTTGTATCATGTATCTAGAACAGCAATTGGCCATTCCAAGGAATGATCGTAATACAGAAATGCCTTATGGGGGATTTGCCATAGACTATGCTTGCACTTTTGCCGGATCAAATTTAATAGCCCCATCAGAAAATAGATAGCCAAAGAATTTCAAACTTTTCTTGTGAAATTCACATTCGTCAGCATTCAGAGTTAAGCCTTCATTGTTCAGCAAACAACTTACTTGCCCATGAGCTTTGTCATGCTTTTTATGTGTGGTTCCAAAAACCAAAATGTCATCACTATAGTTAACTTCGTTTACTGTAGGCTGTATGACACATCCAATGACGTCTTGGAAAGTTCTGTAGCATAGGATATACCAAACTCATTTGCTTGAGTATGCGTAGAAAAGATTGTAATGTACCAGGATTTGTCTACAAGCTCCAGTTGGTGTTATCCTTTATGTAAGCCGGGAGAGGAACTTTGGGCCATTCAATTGAGTTATCATATCAGCAATGTGCAGACTGGGATGTCTCTCCTCACTCAATGGCCTTGTTGGGCTGACGCATGTCAGCGCATAGGCGTACAGCTCCTTGCTGTTTCTTTTAGGCACTATTACAATGGGAGAAACCCATCGTGTTAGACCAGTTGAGCATTCAAAGATGTCCTGTTTAAGCAACAAATTAGGTTCTTTTTCAACAGATTTTTGTAAGTGAAACTCGACTAGTCTGTGTCTTTGAGCAACAGGACGAACATTCTCATTTATGTGTACCTTTACTTTCATTGCTTTGAGTTTTCCTAACCCGAGAAATAAAGAAGGAAATTGACTTAAATAATTTCATGATGAGCTACATATTGTAGTTCACTGATATCAGTCCCATATCAGCAGCAGTGTTAAAACTCAGCAAACAGGCACTTGAAGCTGTTCCTTGAAGTATATAAACAGGCGCTTGTATCAGAGTTTCCTTATGTTTTATCGTAGCTACAAACGAACCTTGACTTTTTAGGGACGTTGAAGCAGCCGACATCTGACTTGTCCCACATGTGCATGCCTTTTTGAAGTAAACATTGCACAATTGTCATTGCCACTGGAAACGGATACTGAGAAAGTCTTTGTCGATGATTTGGACAACGATCAACTTTGTCTGGTGTCTGGTGTCTGAGGTAGCGTTTGGTTGGCCATTTTGTCTTCATGCTGTGATGCACTTACTTTTCTCTTCACCTTGCATGTTGTCACGAAATGGTTTGTATTACCACAGCCAATTCATATTTGTCCAATGGCAGGACATTTACCTTTGTGTGGAAACAACAGTCCACATTTATAACATGTTTTGTTTGGTGACATCGCCTTGTGTCCCCAGCCTTATAATTTGGCTTACTTTTCATGATCATGACTGATGCATTTTAGGCGCCTCCATGTCAATTGCTTAACAATCAGCACACTCTTCAGCGCCGGATGCCATGAGGACTTGTTCTAAGCTCAGAATTTCCACCAACATTGATCATCGAAAGGAATCTGGCCGACATCCATTGATTACTCTGAGGCGGGTAGCTTCCTCATCATTAAACTCACTGAATTTGCCGTGCCTCACCAGAACATCCACTCTCTCAACAAATTCAACAAATGGTTTTGCCTAGTCTTTGGTGTTCTTGGCTGATTATGTATCTTTCATAATCCACATTTGGCACTGGATTAAATTTGATATTCAAGGCGGTTTTGATTAGATCGTATGTCATGACACCTTCTTGTGGTATCTTTTTTGTAGCACCTTTCATTCCTTCACATGCCATGTTCTTCAGATACTTTAGAATATTTTTATCGTCTTTTTCATCTATTGCATCTATGAAATATTCAAAAGTCTTTATCCATGCAGTCCATCTATTGCCAAAATTGTGTTTCTTGGCTGTATTAATGCAGCAGCCATATATACATTGGTAGTAAGTAGTGGTCTTGCAGGAACTTCTTGGGGAACTAAAGCAGGCACATTCTCTCTAGCCCCTTATGACGTGCTGGCTTCGGGGTCACCCATGACAACTTTTGGAGCTTGGATCTCAGCCTTTCTCTCCTTTGGAGCATTTACTTGACGGCGGTATGTGAAATTGTTCTGGGCCCCACTGCGGCAGTTTTAGTGAGGGGGTCGCTCTTTTGGGGGAACAGCTCTATATCGGCCTGCTCTCCTTCGGAGCTCCTTTGTCTTAAGGAGTTGTTCTGGACCCCTATGCTGCAGTTTTGGTGGTGCTGTGGCTTCTTCGGGCATAGCAGCTCCACAAGTACCACCCTGACCCTCCCTCTGTGGCCACTTCACAGCACGTTGTTGTCCGACGATTCGTAAGTGGTTTTCGTAAGTAGATAAGCGTTGTACTCTACTAGTCCATGAAAGCAGATAACGTTATGATATTTGGTCTGCTTTGTGCTTAAAGTCTCTTCACAAACACTTGGTTAATCTCGGCTTCATAACACATGAATTTCAATTTGATTTGTACTGAAACATTGCTGTGCGCTGCTTTCATAACATGGTTGCATCTGCCTTTAGCGTTCTTACTCCATGTAGCGTATGACATTAATTTGCGTACTGGAGCAGTACCTTTTATTTGCGGTTGTTTCCTTCAGGTACAGGCCCCCAACATGTAGACTTTCTAAGTCACTTTCTTTAGCTTCCAGCGTTTTATACAGGCTGGCGTTGCGCTGAGACTCCACCGGTGCCAGGGTTGATTCTGTACTTCAACTGCAGTACACATGGCATGCATGAGTAGTTGGCTAGACCGCGGCAATCTCTTTGAAACAGAGCTTTCAGCAGTCGGGCTTCGTATTCCTTATCTCTTCACCAGTTGTAGCGTCCTGCCAGCCCAGGCTCTCGCCAATAACCACGCCACATGGAGAGTAATTTTACAAGTCTTTAGTATGCTGCGTGCAAGTCAGAACGCAACATTCTAAGCCTGCCTTCAACTCATCTCTTCAACGCTTACGTCACAGACATATGGTGTAAAGTGGGAATGAAAAGAGTTCCAGCATTCTTTTATTCACAAGACACTACACTGGGGGGCTGCTCAAAGAAAGAAACAGAAACGAAGATAAACACAGAGGCTTGCTGTAAATGGCGGGGCTTTAGGACGGCCAGTAATACTTTGAATGGTCCTGGATAACAGGCTGGCATTCTCAGCACCTGTGCCTGAATTGTGCGCTAGTCAGCACACAGTGTGCCAGGGCAAGGAGAGAGCACAAATGTTCCATATCTTTGTAAATATGGAGCATTTCTGCTCTCACTTTCATACAACTGAGTGTAACAACTTTGTTTGCTCCCCGTGTAGGAAGGTGGAATCTGACTGCATGGTTGCCCCCACTTTTTTCCTGGTGTTTTGCTGGTTTTCGACTTAGTCTGGGTGGGATCCTGCTATTCAGGACCCCAGTCTATCTGCTTTCCCCTTTAAATTGATTACATGTACTTTAGGTAGACTCCAGATTGGATTCTGGGGTACCCTTTTGAGTCCCTAGTATATGGTATACTATGTACCCAGGGCATAGGTACCCCAGAGGCTTAACAGGGGCTGAAGCATGTATTATGCCACCCCTGGGAAAGCATCGAAAATGACACCACAGGTCTGCTACTGCAGCCTGGGTAAGGTGGTGCATGCACCCCTTACTGAGATGTAGGTTACCTATATCTCTCCAAATCACTGCACATGTAAACCTATCAGTCACCCCTATGGCAGGCCTTAACAATCCTGAAGGCAGGGTGCTTGGTTTCATGTGAGAGAGTGCCCATGCATGAGCAGAGACCCTTTGCAGCTTTTGGAATCTCTATTCCAGGGTTGTTTGTGATGCAGCCAAACCATATACTCTTAAGTGCATTATAATCAAACGGTAAATGCTAACTTTGGAATGGTTGCATGAAAACATGTTGTGTTTTGTGTCAAACACCTTGGAATCATACCCCCACTACAGTAACTGGTGTGGGAGTATGATCCCACTCTACTAGAGGGAGAAACATGGCACCACCGGTATACCCGGTACCAGCTTAACAGAGCCCTGGCATCACAAAATGGATGCTACAGCCACAAACACGAGTCTGACCTCCTGCTGCTGGACAAAACTCCCGCAGAGGTGGCCTGGACAATAGGTTTCTTGTCACAGGGAGGTGTGACCACCTCCCAGACAGGCTTTAGTGTATTGGGGCTGGGTGGGTGCACTGCAAGAGTGCTTTGAAGTCTGCACTGGGGGCACACTTGGTGTCCATTTGCATAGTCCAGCTCAAACTGGTTGCAGGGGCTACCAGCCCCTGCTCTGGCGCGAAACTGGACTAAGGAAAGGGGTGTAGCCACCCCTCTTTCCTGACCCTCCCATAGGTGGGTCCCTAGAGTTTGTCCCACCCCTTCCTTGGGTTTAAGATAGGAACCCCTGGCTACAGGACTTTAGATTTTCCTGGATAAAAGTCTGACACATAATCCTGGAACTTCGATGATCTACAAGGCGCTGGATGACTGAAGAATCTCCCTTGGAGTAAAGGAGTTACTAAAAAGCATCTGACCGGTTTGCATCTCCGAAGCTCCTGCCGGACTCCGAAGAATTTGCAATACAGGAGGTGAGTTCCCAGACTTCTCAGAGGCTGACCCAAGCTCCCAGCAAAGCTGAGACCCATAGCCCTCGTGGGGACCGTGCAACTGGAACCCCTGGACACCATGCACATTTGCAAGTGCATAAGCTTCTCGTTGATCCTTGAGGCCGTGATTTGGGTTACTTGTAGTCCACACCCCACGTAACATTTCCACTGAAGATTATTAGCCTACACTCACCGAGTGTCCCGTGGGCTGGTATTGTGTGATTCTTCTCAAGGTGCCTTCGCGATCTCTAGTCCATCAACTGGTGGGTCCCTGTGAAGGCAACTTTAACTTTAATTGGGCTTACCTGGTTGCCCCAGATGTGCCCTGACTCTCCATCACTTGGGGAGTCACCAGGACCTTGCTGGTCTGCACCGAAGCATCTTTTCTCTTCCTGCTTGGGTTGCTGTTGCCAAGGCTTGTTGTGTTCAATCCGAGCACCGACACTACAGCACTCCATATCCTTTGTGGGACAGCTCGAATCCAGCTCCTGGTTGTCATCGATGCCTCCTGGTCCTCATGGCTGCAGAGTCAAGCTTCACGTCTTCGCACCTGAAGCACCCAACATCAGTGGGCATTCGTCTATCATGCCCCTGGTCACTGTCAAGTGACCCAGACTCTGTCCCCTCTGCTTTAAGGTTCTTCTGATCTTCGATCCAGGATTGGATCCCTCCGGACACTTCTCTTCTTCCCGACAGCAGCACTTTGTAGCAGGTCACCATTGAAAACGATGACGCGACCCGACACCATTTGACACCTATGCACCCGGCTTCCCTGGGTGAGGTAACTCGAGTACTCCAGTGCTCCTGTGGCTGTTGTCCCTAGAACCCCCTAAGTCTAAAGGGTTTTGCTCAAAGTCCACTCCTAAGGGTCCTTAAACTTTAAAATTCCAACCACGACTTTCCCATAGAATAGTACGGGGCTCGCAGCTGTGTTCTCACACTGCACACGTCCCCCGTGGGTCTCCTGTGTCACTACCTTGGGTGGTTTCTTGGGGTCCCAGTGATTCTTCGAGCTCTAGGCACTGTGTCTAGTCAAGTCGTGGTTCTTATGCCACTTTCTTAGTATATGGTTTGGTCATCCCCTAGGGCCCATTGTATATTGTGCTATTTACTGTCGTTTTGGAACTGTATTATAGTGTATCTTGGACTCTAATCTCATAAAGAGATTAGTAGTGAGTGTTTAGAAATAAATACATATATTTTATATAAACCTTGTGTGGTTCTCCTTTCATCTAGTTATTCAGAAGGTTATAATCTGGTAAACCAAGCTACTTTACGCTCCTTCAAGCATTAGCCTGAAGGCTGCTCTCCATAGCTACCACTAGGATAGCTTTCAACAAAGGTTGTCTTTAAACCTATCATCAATAAGAGTTGTTTGGACTGGTTCAAGGTGCCCACTATAACTAGTGGACAGCATATACCAGCCCAACTTCTCACACCTTGTGGTGCGCCAAAGTTTAATAAATATGCTCGTGGGTTTAGAAGACGTAACCATGGTACATCAATCTTGCACTCAGCATCTGACTACAGCACAGGCAGTCACGGTGCTAGCTTCTAACTCACACACAGAATACGGCACCAGCACTGACAGTGCAAGGTTCTTAGTCACACAGAGTACAGCACAGGCAGTCACGGTGCTAGCTTCTAGCTCACACACAGAATGCGGTACCAGCACTGACAGTGCAAGGTTCTTAGTCACACAGAGTACAGCACAGGCAGTCACGGTGCTAGCTTCTAGCTCACACACAGAATGCGCTACCAGCACTGACAGTGCAAGGTTCTTAGTCACACAGAGTACATCACAGGCAGTTACGGTGTTAGCTTCTCACTCACACAGAATACGGCACCAGCACCCACGGTGCAAGCTTCTTATTCACACAGAGTACAGCACAGGCAGTCACAGTCAAGCTTCTCACTCACATACAGAATACGGCACCAGCACCGACAGTGCAAGGTTCTTAGTCACACAGAGTACATCACAGGCAGTCACGGTGTTAGCTTCTCACTCACACATAATACGGCACCAGCACCCACAGTGCAAGCTTCTTATTCACACAGAGTACAGCACAGGCAGTCACAGTCAAGCTTCTCACTCACATACAGAATATGGCACCAACAGTGCAAGCTTCTCATTCACAGAGAGTACAGCACAAGCACCCACAGTGCAATTCTCTTGTATATACAATCTGAGCAGAGCACATGCCATCAGAGTGCATGATTCTCCCTCACATAAAAGTTAAGCGCAGTACAGCAGCAGTTCTCACACACTGAGCAGGCACCGTGCAGTATCAAACCAGTACAGGTAGAACAAGCTACCTTCACACACAGGATGGGTACAGCAGCAGCAGTGCTCACACATGGAACAGGCACAGTGCAAGATCATACAGGTAGAACAAGCTTCCTTCGCACACATGATGGGTACAGCAGCAATGCAGACTTCCCTTATATATGGAACAGTCACAATTAGGACACAGTCATACATGCCACATCTGGGAATACTCAAGAGGCAGATTTTAAAACACAAGCCATATCAAATCAGCCCCTAGCTTGAATTTGAGAAAGTGATAGCCTTGATAGGAGAAAAAAGATCCAAGATATGAAAATGTCAACTCAGAACATCTTTACATTCATAAAAGGTACACAACGCACACACAACGACGATTTGAGTTTCCCTCATACACATGACAGGTTAATTACAGGCAATAGCAGTTCATGCTTCCTCTACACAGGTGCACTATAGGCAAATGAGGTGCATCACAGACAATACAACAGCAGTGCAAGCTTCCCTCCCACAGAAGAGGGAACACAGATGCCAGCAGTACAAGTCTACCTCACACAAAAGACATGCAGCACAGGCGCCAGCAGTGCAAGCTTCCCTCATTCAGAAGAGGTGCATCACAGACAACAGCACTGCAAGCTTCCCTCACACACAGAAGAGGTGCAGCACAGACAACAGCAGTGCAAGCTTCCATCACACACAAAAGAGGTGCATCACAAGCAAAAACAGTGCAAGCTTCCCTCATACAGAAGAGGTGCAACACAGACACCAGCAGTGCAAGCTTCCCCCATACCGAAGAGGTGCATCACAGACAACAGTGTAAGCTTCCTTCACACAGAGGAGGTGCAGCACAGACACCAGCAGTGCAAGCTTCCCTCATACAGAAGAGGTGCATCACAGACAACAGCAGTGCAAGCTTCCTTCACACAGAAGAGGTGCAGCACAGACAACAGTGCAAGCTTCACTCACACAAAGAAAAGAGGCGCACCACAAGCAACAGCAGTGCAAGCTTCCTTCACACAGGCAAAAGGTGGAGGGCGGCAAAAAACTAAACATGCATGCATGCGCATAATGCAGTCCCAGGGTACAGAAGGCTCCAACCCTTCAGGACTCAGTGCCCCATTTTGTCGGGGTCAATGAATATCTATGTTGTTCGGCAGAGTCAGGGGCCCCTCATCACAATCTGCAGGGAATAGGGGCTGGGCATCATTCTCTGTCACGCTACTGAAAGGAGGCTAGAAAGCGAGAACCATGCAGATTCCGGCGATGGAGAATCTTTTTCTGTTGAACCCGCCTGTGCCCCTGGGCAGTGTGCCGACTGCGGGACACGAGAAAAGTGCTGCATATGTTCTCACATGCGTTCAGTATGTGCTGTACCATGAGCTGCAGTCTGGGGGTCGGGAAAGTGATAATGGGATACACCGTTCCACCCCTCTACCCCCTCTTCCCACCATCACTCACATTCAAAAGGCCTTACTTGAAGCACACATGCATTTTTCCACCCTAGATGGAACGAGGGCCTAAAAACACCACTAGGCCACAGCCTTACCGCGACACAGGGACTGCTCGACCAGGCCTGGCTTAGAAGCCACGTCTCAAGTTTCATGGCACTATAGTCCTGTTTCTATTCATGCCTTCCTTTACAGTCCACTGTTGATGTATCGTGACGGCAGGTGTACCGTGAGTGCTGCCTCCTCTGTGCACCTTTACAGATGTTACACTGCCCTCTGCTGGTAGTGCCTGCCACTGTGAGCCTGTATTACTGTCTTCTGGCCTCCGTACTCTGGTAATGTTCACTGCAGCTGTGCTTCCCCCGTTACTGTCACCTGTCCCTGTGTTAACATTACTGTTGCCATGGGGGCCCACCAGCATTCCGGGATATTTAATGCAGATTGAAAACCATGCAGCAGAAACGTGTACATAATATATTGGCACAAAACTCAAAAAGTGACGTCCCGGTCTGTTTAATTAAAAAAAACAGACATCACTTAAAACTACAGATCTCACATGTGGGGGCCTTGTGGTGGTCTCCTGCTTGGAACAAGCTTTTTGGAGATGGTTACAGAGCAAGAAAAACTGACAAGGAGTTTTTGTCCCAGGCTAAGTAAAAATACATTGAGGAGGGTAAAAGGAAGCGTTTGTGTCGTTTGAATGGCACATTAGTATTCTGTCGCATTTTGAACAAGCATTTGCAATGCATGAGGTCTCGCATTTACGCGAGTTTGAGCTATTGGCATTGTAAGTGACAATGCCTTTTATTTATGCTTTGGTTTTTAAAACAGAAATAAAAAAAAACTTGCGTAAACGCGAGACCTATTGCATTGCAAATGCTTGAGATCACATGGGGTCTTCCACCCGTTAAGTACCAAGAGTCCTGTGTGCCTGTGTTATTGTGCAGCTGGTACCTGGCCCGCCCCAAAAAGATTATCCTGGCATTGCTTGATATCTTGTCTACGATAGAGCTTGCTCGGTCTCTAGAATCTCGCCCCATAAAGCAGCATACTATGGGTTGGTTTGATTCTGCGTGGGTCTGTGTATCTGCCCGTGTTGGGTGTGATTGGAGGTGGTAGAGGCCAGTAGCCCTACTGTTCTCCCAACTCAAGCCCATGATAGCATAACTGAGTTAATACCCCTCAGAACAGGGCAATAACTTACATAGCCGCAACAATTGACACAGATGACTTACTTTAATACGGATTTGACAGTCCAGACGAGATAGAGAGGCACCAAAGCAGGCCTCTATTCCCCAACACCTGGATGACAGGGGGAGAGAGTGATGGTAGTAACAGGGAGGGGGCAGCATTTTTCAATTCTCGCCTAGGGCAGCAAAACACCTAGAAACGGCCCTGGCTCCGATGCATGAAGGTGACACCCCACACAGCAAGAAATCCGAGAGAGCCGGAAGCTTCAAACCAGGCACCCATCACGTTGCAGTATCGAGGACATCGAGTCCCTTCTGCCTGCCCAGCCTAGTTGAGCCCCTCCACCCCCATGTTTCTGGGATTTGTGGGGTGAGAACAGCTCTGCCATTGATTGCAGTGATTTATAATGGTATGACTCGTTTGCCACAGATGCACAGCAGTATGTATTGTTCGTGGCCGGCTCAGGATTTCTGTGATTATGCTGTGTTGATGTAAACACAGAAAGCAGTTTGCTACTTCTCTTGCTAAATTTGCACTCAGTAGATGCCTATGGGCCAGCAAGAAACCCAAAGGGTAACGAATGCTATGGAGGCAATATACAGAATCTTACGACCGAATGCATTAGCTAAGCCAGCTTGCATACACCCAAAACTGCACAGATGTGCCATATAGTTGGCTACCATTACTACGCTCACACCAACAGTACTTTCTAGAAAGATGTCACTATTGACGTCTAACAGAACATGTTGGACAGATCTCCCAGCTTACATCAAACATGGCCACGATGGCTCTCATAGATGGCTATTGTGGTAAGCATAAGAACATGCCATCAAAATGCACCACTCATATAAACACACGTTATTAGTCAAAACACACACATCTCCATCCATCACAAACATGCACACATAGATCTCCATCTTTCCCCTTAGACACGCACACCCATATATATGTGAATGTGTGTGTGTGTGTAGAGATATATATATATATACATATATATATATATATATATATATATATATATATTACCTACTGGCGGTCGCCAGTAGGTAGTTATAGTTAGGACCACGTTTCCATAGGAAAACCTCAACATTCTATTTTGAATAACTTTGGTGCCGGTCGACGAATCCTCGCGAATTTCTCAAAATAGGTGGGGCGCTACGCTCCGCTCCTACCCTGAAAGTCTCGGGGGGATCCGTCAAGCGGGGGCTGAGATAAAAGGGGGTCCCAAAACGCGTTTTTCCCATGCATTTTTCCATAGGACCTTTAGAACGAGCTACAGCCCGAACGGCTGAACAGAATTACTCAAAATTTGGCAGAGAGGTAGTCCCTAGGTCAAGGAAGTGCCTTTTGTAGGTTTGGTGTAAATCTGTTCAGTAGATTCTGAGAAAATAGCCTTTAAATCAATATATATATCTGAGCCCGCTTACGGTACGCTTACCGTACGCTTACGGTAAGCGTACGGTGGCGTGCGCGAGCGCGATTCTGATTGGCTCTTAGATCTTAGTAAACATTCGAATCGGCCGAAACCAGGAAGCGGCGGCCGCCATTTTGTGTATTTCACTCTGAAAAAAAAGAGTGAAAACAAGGAAAGGGGGCAATGAGGAGAGTTACATTTGTAAGGGGGTCAAAGAAGGACAGAAAAGTACAAAAAAAACATTTATTGATTTTAAAAAAAATCACGGGGTACGCGTACGGTAAGCTTACGGTAAGCGTACGGTAGAAAAAAAAAAAAAAAAAAATGAAAATCAGATTTAAGTGTTTAGATATTAGGGGGCTCTAAAAAGAGCCGTTGTGTTTATGAAATGATTTTTTAGTGGTACCTACAAGTAAGTACCGATGCAGAGTCTAAGGTTCAAGAGGAAGACTCTGTTCCCTTCATCATTGAAGTGCCCACCATCTCCTCTATAAATGTCTTGCATGTCATAACGCAAGTTGTTGTGGTAAATGGCACCCATACCATAGTCACGGAGGAAAGCAGAAACAGATTTGTTGACGTGCTTTCTTGCTTTGTCATCGCACCGCGTGCCCACCGTGCGTGCACGGCACTAACTGCGTAAAGTGGGCGCGCGGTGCGCGAAGAGCACCGCGTGCTCACTGTGCGCGCACGGTGCGCGAAGCGCACCGTGCGCGCACGGAACGAACTGCGTTAAGTGGGCGCGCACGCCACGAATGGCGTAAAGTAACTTAGCATTTAAAAAACCGTACAAATTCACTGAAAAAACCATAGGTTTCACACACGTTATAGTTAGGAATTAGCATTTAAAAAACCTTGCAAATTCACTGAAAAAACCATAGGTTTCACACATGTTATAGTTAGCGGCAATTTTACTGATAAAAAACCAATGAAATTCCCCCGTTATAGTTAGTGCAGGCAACTATAACTCACGCGACCGCAATCTTCTGCTGATGACATATGTGTCTTTATGAAAAAAAAATATTTGTAATATATGTATAGCTAAAAATGTATGGAAGAAGACATGGGCAAATAAGTGTCTAAATACAGTATTAGCATCAGCAGAGGATTGCGGTCGCGTGAGTTATAGTTGCCTGCACTAACTATAACGGGGGAATTTCATTGGTTTTTTATCAGTAAAATTTCCGCTAACTATAACATGTGTGAAACCTATGGTTTTTTCAGTGAATATATATATATATATATATATATATATATATATATATATATATATATATATATATATTATCTACTGGCGGTCGCCAGTAGATAGTTATAGTTAGGACCCTGTTTCCATAGGAAATCCGCAACATTCTATTTGGAATAACTTTGGCGCCGGTCGATGAATCCTCGCGAAATTTTCAAAATAGGTGGGGCGCTACGCTCCGCTCCTACCCTGAAAGTCTCGGGGGGATTCGTCAAGCGGGGGCTGAGAAAAAAGGGGGGTCCCAAAACGCGTTTTTCCCATGCATTTTTCCATAGGACCTTTAGACACAGCTACAGCCCGAACGGCTGAACAGAGTTACTTGAAATTTGGCAGAGAGGTAGTCCTCAGGTCAAGGAAGTGCCTTTTGTAGGTCTGGTGTAAATCTGTTCAGTAGTTCCTGAGAAAATAGCATTTAAATCAATATATATATGTGGGCGGAGCCTAACCACACATCTCATCCTGAGATCTGATTGGCTGTCAGCACTTCATCCAAGAAGTGTTGGCAGCCATCTTGGGACCAATATACATGATAGCACCTCATTAAAAAGCATTGCAGTTAATAGAAGATTTTAAGACTTTAGTTACATTATAAATCATTTGTTGATGGTACCATACTCATTTTAGGAATTGTGGTATGTTCTAAGGTGATTTCACCATGTGAAAAAGCCTTCTGCTGGGATATCATGATTGAGAGAAAAATATTTTCTCATGCTTTTACCACAGAGGTTTGGAAGGTGATCTATAAGCTAAACTGAGAGCTTATTTTCTGTAAATTCACATTATCTTTCTCAGTCATGTGAGAATGAAGTCTGACATTCTCATTAAAACATGTACATCCAACAGGGGCAGAGACTGTCAGTTGATTCCTTTGTGTTCTACTGCAGCTTTCCAGAGTGTTCCAAAGAACTACTAGAGCGCTAACCGTCCTACTTATGATAAATGTATGGCACACCTGAAGCCATCTTGCTTGGATTAAAGTGGTAACTCTTAAAACATTTAATTTAAAAAGGAACAAAATGAGGGGGTTCATTTTTCCATAAAAAGTATGATTAGTGCTGCAGAAAGAAAAATTAGGGCACATTTTGAGTGACTTCTCAAATCCTGGCATGCAGACTGAAACATGCACTTTCAATACCAGCAGCAGTTTTCCCTGGTGAGCAGTAGCTTTACTACAGTGATCTAATGAGCAAAAAGAGTGCTAACATTCTGATTTTATGGCAAATGTGTGACACATTTGAATGCCTTCTTGATGGAATCAAAGTAAAAAACTGAAAGTATTTCCTACTGAGGAGACTGCAGTAAATGAGGAAATTAGGAAACTTCATAACAAATAAGTCTCCCAAGATGGCCACCAGAGACAAAAGAGCCCAAATGTAGCCCAAATATCACCCAGATGTAGCCCAAGTATAGCCCAATGACAGAATGTCCAAGAATGTTCTTAAAAACAACTAGAGCACTTATTGTCTTCATTATGACAAAAGTATGGCACATCTGAAGCCATCTTGATTGGAATAAACTGGTAACACTTAAAACATTTAATTTAAAAAGGAACACAATGAGGGGGTTCATTTTGCCATAGAAATTATGATTAATGCTGAAGAAAGAAAATGAGGGCACATTTTGAGTGACTTATCAAATCCTCTTCTATTTCATTAAAAAATTCTGACATGCAGACTGAAACATGCACTTTTAATACCAGGAGCAGACTTCCATGGTGAACAGCAGTTTTACTACAGTGATCTAATGAGCAACTAGAGTGCTAACATTCAGAATTCATGGCAAATGTGTGACATATCTGAATACCTTCATGATGGAATCAAAGTAAAAAACTGAAAGCATTTCCGACTGAGGAGACTGCAGTACATGAGGAAATTAGGAAACTTCATAACAAATAAATCTCCCAAGATGGCCACCGGAGACAAAAGAGCCCAAATGTAGCCCAAAATCACCCAGATATAGCCCAAATATAGCCCAATGACAGAAGTGTGCAAAACACTTATTATTTTGTGTTTTTGCAGTGTTATATAGTGCAGACTTGTCAGGTATTGGAGTGCTTTACATGAGCATTGGTTACATCACACAAGAACAAATTCATTTTGGTTGTAGACATGGGGAGACTAAGTGATTTGACCAGAATCACAGAATGTCGAGCTGAAGCAGAAACTTCAACCTGGTTCCCCAGTTGCAAAGTCTGCAGTTCTGGAAGTAACACCACATCCTCTCCACTAAGTGCAACATTTAATCAAGTTGTCAACTAGATAAAAAAACATAAAGATAACAAATAATTTAAAAGTGCTTTGTCGCTATTTGAAAACTCAGAAAATATGTCCTTATTTTAGTCTTTTAGAGCACTAACCATAATTTTGATGCCAATAAGACCCTCTCATATATGTAATTTCTAAAGGAATGCTCTAGGTATTACAGTTTTGATTACATCAAGATGATGTCAGGCGTTCCACACTTTTGTAATAAATATAGAATGTTAGCAATCTAGTTGTTCATTAGGATACTGTTGAGAGGCAGAGGCCAGGGGCATGGACTCTGAAAATTGAAGGCAGGTAGGAGGGTGCAAAGGCAACAATTTAACCACACTGAGCAGGCAGGAAGGGCCGTGGAAGCACAACAGACTATGGAGGGCAGTGGAAAGGGGGGCAGGGGCAACAAACCAACAATACAGGACTTGCAAGAGAGGCTGTTGGAGGGAAGATCTATTACGGGTCAAGGAAGCTAGGGGCGGTCCCCAGAGCCCCGGGAGCCACCACAGAACTGAGCAGGAGAGTGAGTCAGGGACAAAAGGGGCACCTTAATTTGAGCCGGGGTGCCTAGGAACGCTTGCTCCAAAAATGAAGAAAACAGACATATGAGACATGGAATTGGAGGCAGAATACAATGGCAGTTTAATGAGAAGATGCAACTTCAAAGAAACCGCAGAATAGAGACATAAAGTACAAACTACAGAATCCAGATAATCATACAGCTGTCATGATATTCTCTGTATCTCAATTAATGGACTGACAGAGAGAGAGAGAAAACACATCTATAAATGCATTATGAGAAACAAGTTACACCAAGGAAAATGTTACCTAGGGACACTCACATTTACTCTTAGAGCAAGCATTCCTGCAATTACAATACAACATCTTTTAAATGCAAAAGTAAAGAGAACAATGGTTAAACATAACATGACATTTCATATAGGTAAAATAGAATAAGATACTTCAAGCAAAGCAGAGCAAGACATTTTAAGCAAAGGAAGACAAGAGCTCCCAGTTCTTGGGGAAAACCTGCACAGCCTGTTAAGCTACATACAGACGGCGAGGTTGTCCGTCGATATCTGTGGGTGCTCCCTTTTTATATCATTTTGTGGGCTCCTTTGCACGCTACATCTACCTACGTATGCTACCCAAAAGCTTCGTCTGCAGATTTTACCAGACATTTCGTCATTTACCCACTTAATGCTGACAATGGACTGGGTGAAAAGGTCAGTCTCTCAGGCCAATCGCTTATCGTAAGTTCCATAGAGCAAGCAGAAAATAATGGGTATTGTACTGGAATTCAATATATTCATGTATAAAATCTCCTCAGTTCTCCTAACTTGACGCTCTGCGGTTGCCACTTCCTTAAAAGCGGGAAATCTGCCCAGGAAGCAAGTACCAGTCCAGGATGCAGCCTACTGTATGTCGACAGCTTCAGGGGGATGTTGAACTTTGATACCGAGCACGGAGCACTCGGGTAGGGTGGGGGCTACTAGTTTGGAGCAGAAGGCCTCGCAGACCTGCCTTCAGACTGCTATACACTAAAATTGCAGAGCTATGGTCAATTTAACAAAGAGGCCTACATATTGAACAGAAGGGCCTACACAGGGGTTTTATGCTGGCTGAGTGGTAAGGATGTCTCAGGATAATTATATAGCAACACAGGACCCGCTGGTCAATTTAATATGGCCTACAAATGCGGCTGGCAGGGCAAGGACAAGGGTCTCATACTTCAGGTGTGGACAGAACGGGCCAGGGGCCCCCTGTGATACAAAATCTACCCTCCTTCAAGGCTGTGGCAATGTAATAGACCATTGTGGGCAGAAGGAAGAGGCAATGGTAGTACAACCATACATGCCAACAGACCCGATTCAGCCAGGAAACGTCCAATGTTTTTAAGCTCAAATGGGCTTTATTTGATCTGTCTCCTGTCTACAATATCCTCTTTTTCAATGTAACTCAAAGGGGAAAATCAATACCCCAGTTTTTTTTCAAAATCTCCCTCTTACCAAGTTCAAAATGTTCGCAAGTATGGTACATTGGATCATGGAAGGAAATGGGATAGGGACATGGACTTGGATAACAGAGGACAGGAGAGACATGGAGAGGTGCACCAAACTGACCCTGCAGGGCAGGCATCAGGGTTTGCAGCAGCACAATACACCACACAGGGCATGCAGGACGGGAGTGCAGCACAACAATCCATAGAAAGCAAGAGGGAGGGGACAGGACCATGCACATGGACAACAGAGAACAGAGGGGCAAGAGGCAATGGTAGCTAGCTGACCATAATGGACAGACAGGAGAGAAGGCTGCAGCATAACAGACCATAAAGGGCAGGAGGGACGGATCAGGGGCATTACAATGGAACAGACAAGCCAGGAGGGAGGGAGTAGGGGTCTGCACATGTAAACAGAGGGCTGGGGGCAAGGGGGCAGGGCAGGAGCAGCAAGATGGCCATGGAGGTCAGGCAGGATGGGCACTAGAAGCAAGACACAACATGAAGAGCAACAGTGAGACTGTGATGGCATACACACAGAACATGGAGGGAAGGTGGGAGGGGGTCAGGGGCAGCTAACTGACCACACAGGGAAGGTGGGAGGGGCCATGGCAGCACAGAAGACCATGCATGGCAAGTGGGAGGGTTAGTGGCAGCACAATGGCTATGATGGGCAAGAAGGAGGGTGCAGGGGCATGCACAAAGGACGATGGAGGATAGAAGGGAGGGTCAGGACCTGTGCACAGACAAGAAAGTTCAGGGGAAGGGGCCTCACAACAGACCACACGGGGCAGGCAGGAGGAGCAGTTGCAGCACAACAGACCAGGGAGGGCAGAAGGGTGTGGCAGTACAATGGACCATGTAGGACAGGAGGAAGAGGATAGAGGCATGGCATGTGGACAGGCAGGGTGGAGGTGGCAGGGACAGGTTACAGTCATCTGACAATGCTAGGCAGGTGGGAGGGGAGTGGCAGCTCAACAGAACACTCAGAGTAGATAGGAGTGGCAGGTCCATGGGACATGGTGGGCAAAAAGGATGGAGCAGGGGCATGCACAAAGACATCGGAGGGCAGGGGGAAGGAGAATAGGGGCAGCAAGCTAAGCACAGAGTTTAAGCAGGAGGTCAATGATGGGGCATAGAATTGGGCAATGGAGGGCAGGAGGAGTGGACTTGTACATCATACTAAATTGAGGGCAGTGGCAGCACATCAGACCATGCATGGCAGGAGGGAGGAGGCTAGTCCATGGATTCACACAACAGAGGATAGGGAGGAGGGGGATGGGGCAGCAAGCTAACTGTTCAGAGAAGGCGGGTATTAGAAACTTTATTGTTTTTAAAACATTTTGTCTGTGCAAACTACTTAAAATATGAACAAGTATGCAGCATAATCTCACTTTTATTCAGGAAGAAGAAGACGTTAGTGACTGTGACTCCGGGCTCACTTGGCAAAAACACCCCCTGACCCTCCACCCCCTATAGCAAAATGTAATGCCCGTGAAAAGGGTAGGTGAACACAGTGTTATATAGAACATAGTCCTGAGAGCACGATTGAAAATGAAAACTAGATATAGTGTATGGTATAAACTATGCACCAAAAAGTGTGATATAAGATGAACCAGGCGTGAAATATAATATGCAATACATTGTGCACAATGACAGATTCATTGGAGAGCGCGAGATAGCACAGGCACTAGCGCGTGCTATGCGATATGCGCCTTAGAGTGTAATATGCACAGGGCAGTGTTGTGTAACCTAACTAGTCTCTAAAGTTGTAATATAAAATATGTGCTGGGGAGTGTAACGTTGCATATGCACTGTGACAAAGATATAGATCCCAAATTGTAATATGTATGGCATAGCACTGTGCGTTATAACATAGGCATCGAGGAAGGCACGTTAGATGGGGCAATATAACCCGTGCGAAGACAAGTGTGGCATGACATTTTCACGGGGTGGTGTTACAGTGCACATGGGCTAGAGAGTGTCATAGCATATGCACTAGCTAGTGGAATACAATACAGAGGTGTGTGGCACTCGGCAGGCAATGGTGGGTGTAACACAGCATTGGGCTCTGTCAGGAGCGCGCTGTGACTCGCAAGTGATGTTCGTCCCCTTTCCAGAGAGTAAAATAAAAAGTATTACACATCCGGCAGTGGATTTGTGTTTTATTAACTGTGAGGGGGGTTTCTTGCATAGTTTTGGTCGAATTTTTGTCGAATCCCCTTTGAATGGCTTGGTGTGCATGTGTATTAAATGTGCCCGTCAATAGCTACCCATGTTTGTATAAATAAACGACAAGGGTGTCTACCGGGATTAGGCACGGTAGAGCATCAGACATGTCAGAGCTTCACTAGTGGTGTAAATACATTCCACGTGGATTAATTGCATGCATAGTCGCCTTTTAATGAATATCACGCAAATCGTCATGGTGATAGGTACGTACGGTTTGTCCAGCATGTCCTAGGTGTGTCTATAAATATATATTTTTTAAAAATAATAAAAAACAGTGGCCGGCCCTGGGGATTGGGGTCAAAAAAATATAATTAGGAGACAGGCCCTGGGGGATGGGGTCATCAGGGCCAATAAATTAGAATAAGAAGGGGAACCACACAGCCCCCCTTCTTAAAAAAATAAAATAAATAAAAGACTGGCATCGTGCCGGAGGCCATGCCCCCTCCATGCAGCACTCTGCAAACGCGCCCCCAACAGGCATCTCCAGTATGCGCCAGGGAGCTGCGCTGCAGACAGGTGTTCTGAGGCCAAGCCCCTTTTTACACCTCTCTGCAACGCAGCTCTGTGGCGCTTACTGGAGGTACCTAGTGGTCTAGTGTGACCCTAGGGACCCTTAGGATTCAAGGGGACTTAATCTCTCAACTTAGAACAGCCACAGGGCGCGTTTACACAGTGGTGAAGGGAGGGGACGGGGCCTGAGGTGACGTGTGCAAACACGCACCATGGCACGTTTTAAATTGGGGATATAATTTCCCTTCAATACTGAGGGCCCCTGGGGGCTAACTAGCCCACCAAGTGCTTCCAGTAAGCGCCACTGAGCTGCATTGCAGAGAGGTGGTCCAGGCCGTGCCACTTTTTACACCTCTCTGCAACGCAGCTCTGTGGCACTTACTGGAGGTACCTAGTGGGCTAGTTGGACCCTAGGGACCCTCAGGACTCAAATGAACTTAATCTCCCAACTAAAAACGGACACAGGGCGTGTTTACACAATGGTGAAAGGAGGGGACGGGGCCTGAGTTAACGTGTGCAAAAACGCCCTGTGGCCTGTTTTAAGAGGTAGTTTTAATCCCCATGCCCTATTATATACTAGGGGCTTATAGAGGAGGTAAGGCTAATCACAGGGGGACCCCAACGCATAATGTTCCCTAGTGTATGTAGGTGTTTTCACTGTATTCTAAGTGTCTTTTAACATTGCACTGGCTCTAGGACTGGTTAGTCAGACTCAGTTACCACCAGTATCCATCTGAAAAAGTTGAGGGTACAGGATGATTTTGCAACAAGGCTTCTTTCTGCTCTTCTTTTTGTTCTTTCTGCACGTTATCCTTCTTCCTGCACTTATCTTCGTATTTGAGGACTTCTGTTGCTTCTTTCTGCACTTCTTTTGTTTCTTTCTGTGCATTTTTTCTTCTTTCTTCACATGTCCTATCTCTGTAGGCATAGTTAGAAATTAGCATTTAAAAAACCTTTGAAATTAACAGAAAAAACCATAGGTTTCAGGCACGTTATAGTTAGGAATTAGCATTTAAAAAACCTCAGAAATTCACTGAAAAAACCATAGGTTTCAGGGGTGTTATAGTTAGCTGGACTTTTCACTTGTACAAAACCATTGAAATTCCCCCGTTATAGTTAGTTCAGCTAACTATAACTCGCGCGCCCGCAATGCACTGCTGATGACGTCACATATTACATCACTCATGACATGGTCAGTGACATCACTCATGACATCACTGATGACATCTCAAATGACATCACTGATGACATCACTGATGACATCATCCTTGTGATAGAGTGGCAGACCTCCTCTCACCCTAATATAACCTTTGATACACACATTCAAAAATAGAGACTAAAATTTTCAAAACAATGGACATACCAATACCAGTTACAACAACCTCTTCAGTAATTCTAAGATCCACATACACATCCACTCATTCACCAACAGTCCAATACAGTCACTCATACATGTACTCACTCATCATATGTACTCATACACCTATACATCCTGTTACACAATGCCACTCATCCATAGAGTTACTCACACACATAGTCACTCATGCTAATAAAGAATCAAACATACATTTACTTGCATATACAGTTATACACACACCACCACACTTACTTCTACGGAAACTTACACATACTTAGTCTTTTAAACAATCACTTATAGAAACACATACTTATTCATACAGGAACTCTTTCAATCTCCCACTCTCACATATACTCACATATATACACCAATAGTCACATATACTAGTTTAAAACATATGTAGTTACTCATAAAGACACTATTGAGACAGTCATTCACTCACTAACACACCCATACACACACTCATCCACCCATACAGTCCTGCACACATACTGTGTTCAACACATACAAACAGTGAGTCACTCATTCATGCACCTATGCACTACATAATACCCCCACCGAACCATGCAGACACTCAGACTGATACTCAAAAAACCAACTAATAACCTATATAGACACCCATGTAGCTACTCACCAACCCATGCAGCCACTTATACACAAAGTGAGAGACTGATACAGATATTTACATATTTAAACATTACTCACTAAGCCATGTATTCACTATGATACACTTAATCAGTCAGTTACACAATCAATTTTTCAAAAACAAATCATCCATTTAGACACTTATATACCCATTTATTCTTCCATCGACCTTGAGATATACATATATAAAACATATTTAATTTTCAGAATAACACACATTCACTGGATGATGTCATCAGTGATGTCATCAGTGATGTCATTTGAGATGTCATCAGTGATGTCATGAGTGATGTCACTGACCATGTCATGAGTGATGTAATATGTGACGTCATCAGCAGTGCATTGCGGGCGCGCGAGTTATAGTTAGCTGAACTAACTATAACGGGGGAATTTCAATGGTTTTGTACAAGTGAAAAGTCCAGCTAACTATAACACCCCTGAAACCTATGGTTTTTTCAGTGAATATATATATATATATAATCTCTGTAACCAATTGACAGCACTCTCTGACATTAACTCTTAAAGAGTAACATCAATCATACCCCTTGAGCTCAATGTGTGAGTGCCATTGCCCAGTGATGGTGAGAATTCAACTCATCTATTCTTGAAAACAAAATACAATGTTGTATTCTGTGTCCTGAAATGGTCATGGAAGGCTTGAACAGGCTGGTTATATTTTGACCTTTTCTGAGTGATGCGGAGTGGTGCTCACTTGGGAACCCCAGATCACATTATTATGGGGGATCAGTGGTTTGGTGGATAAAGGCCTGTGTTCGTGTGTGTGTGATGTTGTGAAGTCTGATGGCTTGAATGTTCATAAAAAATTTTAATCTGGTAAAGTTTGCTAGATGAAAAGTTTAAGAAGTCTATATCAAAATAAAATATCCGGCTACTTTAGCACCCCTTTGTTGAACTGGAAAATACGCCCTGCTTCCATGAAGGGCTAACGCCGCTCAGTGGCAGTCCTCAGTCCCTGGAAAGGTATCAAGGGGAATACCTGTTTGCTACTGGTAAGTGCTGGTACTTTCCCAGTAAAAGTACTGCATACTGCTGATAAATCCTGGTTGTCTCCATTTCAAATTCAGTGAGTGTAGGTACTCTGTGGCTGATAGTGCCTGCCCATGTACAGCTGGGTGTGTGTTGATTGGCACGGGGGGTTTGCTGGGCACCTGGCTTTGGTGGAAGGGAGGCTGTGGGATGTCAGGAGGCCCTGCTGAAGGTGGAGGGGGCAGGAAAGGGCGATGGCAGATTATTAAAAGTGCGCCTCATGGTATCGCTATGTCAGGAATGTCCTTATCTCTTCCACTGAACTATGGGGTCCAGCAGGGGAGGGGGGATGAGGCGGCCTCTGAGGGCATGAAACGAGGGGGCGAGGCCTGGCTGCAGGAGCCATGCTGCATGATGAATAAATTGTAGATAAAGAAGCCAATTGTGATTACCCTTCATATAAATAAGCTGCGATTCATGGCCCCTGCGTTTCTTAACAAAACTTACCACACACCCCCTCCTGCTCAGAGGTGCAACAGAAACAAAAACACGTGCGACAGGATAAAAACATGCAGTGCGCAATTGCCAGCAGATTACCGCCTTAGAAAAGCATTGCAAAAACGAGAACCATGGAATCTCACTTTATTGTAAATCACATGGAATTCTGCAGGCACTGTGTTGTATTCAAGTGTGGGAACTCGTGGTGGGTGTGACACAGACGAAACCAGATCGAGCTCTCAAGAATGGTCAAATATTAGATATTGACACCCAAAAAATCACAGACAGACAATACGACAAAATGTAATATCCTTAAATACCAGCACACGCTCATAGGCAAATGAGTAACAGTGTTTGGGGTATAGGATAAAACTAGAACATTAAACAACTAATAGAAAAGAAACTTTGAGCCTTAGATAAAACAAGCATTGGCCGCGCAACGCGGGAAGCTTATAGTAATGTTAAAAAAATACAAAACGACACACTGGTGATGCGCAGCAGCATGTGAAAGTGATTGTGCTGGAAGGGAGGCAGATGGCGGCTGCGTGCGTGCGCACGCGTGTGAACGCAAGCGCTAGGCCACCAAAAGCCTGTGGCAGCACTTTGGAAACCCGTACACTAAATGTCTCGCAGAGCAGCACATGCGCTGGCTCAGCGAGACCTAAAAATTACATTCACACCCCCTGCCCCCTCCCTCATCCAAAAAACTCTTCCCGAGACACCCCCTCCTAAAAGTCTAGAGACAGCCATCTCCAGCCGGGCAACGGGGCAAGAAGCCAGCGTGAAGAGAGGGACCGGACCAGAGCGATAGAGATGAACAGAGTTTGAGTGGAGAGGGGGGTGCCAGGGTGGAAGAGGTGACCCCCGCACCAGCAGAGCAGGCAGGAGGACCAGAACCAAATTCTCGAGGAGGGAGTACGGCCCCCACTCCGCGGTGAGAGACGACTCAGAGACGCAACAAGAACTGCGTATAAATGCGGATGAGCTTGACCAAAGTCACCGAGGCTAAGAGAAGGAAAGTAAAAGGGACGACTGCAGCCGCCACTGCCACTGTCTAGTAAGATCTGCACCAATAAATACCACCGCTACCGACATTTTCTCTCCGGTGCGAAGACATCTGCAAGTCTTTCTACATTTGATCGTGACCCAGCGCGAACTCCAGGGACACGGTGGGGAGCTCCGCACTGCGGGAAGCGAGCAGCTGATGCATCGCAGTGTAGTGGAGCCGGCCGGCGGGTACAGAACTCACTGCACCGGAGTGCAGGTGGTGAGGCTCGTGGGCCGTCCTGGCGGGACTGCGGAATGACTTTGAAATTCGATCAACTGCTGCCTGCGGCTGAGCTGGAGTGCGGAGGTGGCGACGATTGCCGGTGCCATCTCAGCGGTATAAGGCGACGACGAGGTGAGTGCGGCTGGCCTAATAGCTGACCTTGGACTGGATGTGTTCCCGTTGCGCGACCGGGGCCCGTCTAATTTCTCTTGTCTGGCGGCCCCGGGGTGCGCTAACGCGGGACTGCTGCACCTTGATTGTTATTTGTGCCCCTGCCTGCCCCCTCCATCTGACAGTCGCTCTGACTTGGGCCAGCTGGTGCGCTGTGGCTGTTGGCTGTGACTGGACACGGGCAGCCCCTGGCCTCCCCCCTTGTAAATTCTGCGGGGGTGGCTTGAGGACTGTGGTGGCTCGCCGCGACCTGGGCATGGTTTCCTCTTCACATACCCACCATCCGCTTCATGCACATTGGTTGGCGGAGTTGCCCTCTTTGTGTATTCTGGGAATCCACAGGCTAGCTACTGACCCTGTGGTTGTGCACCTAAACACTGCGAGCCTTCCGCATTGTATGTGACTCTGACTCTGCCTTTTCTGTGGCGGCAACTAGCTCCGTTGTTGCCCACAGAACTGTATCCTATTAGTGGTGCCCCCCCTGCTTTCTGGTGGCGACGGTGCTGTGGTACACCTGCGCAATCTTACAACAGCTGATCTTTGCCTTCGGTAGCATTGTGCCATTGGTCCCCTGTCAACCGATGCGATTGTCGTGAAGTCAGTGGCTACTACACCGCGCTAGTGGCTACGCAGTCAGTTTAATAGAGGGAATTCGAGGGATCCAGTCCACTGCACTGACCTTTGCGGGACTAGTTATTCACCTACAAAGCCAAGGTTAACATCAGAAGTTTGTTGTCTGCGACGCCATAAACAACAGGAGCCGAGCAGAAAGAAACCATTGTTTCAGGACTTGGGCAAGTTAGACCCTAAACAACCCCATTTGAAAGCAAGCGCCAAACGCGCACAATGGAATCTTCCACAGAGCAAGGCGCTGCTCTAGGTCCAACGGAAACTGCGGATAGCTCAGAAAAGGAGTCTTACTTGAAGTACGTTCTAGTTCCACCACGGGAGACAAACTAGCCCTCTATCCCACCGGTACGATGGTTTAGAAGGGAGTTAGACCAGAATCCCCGGCCCTGCACTTCTGGTTGCATCCTGTCCACAATCTTATTAGATTATCCTCACTCGACCTCCGGAATATGCGCCCTCCTATGCGCCCTCCTATTCTTATTCTCTGCGGTATCGCTACCCTAGTGGCCCCTTCCCTCCCTATCATGGCTTCCATTCGAATTAAGTCCTGAGTTAACTGCTTCAAAGTCATTTATCCCCTAATCTGTCCAAAGCAGCCGCAAAACGGTTCAAGCACAACACCATTGAACAGTTCCCTGATTCCCTCTTTGTTGATCAATTCCACAATGGGTGCCTAGAGAAGCTAAAAAATGACCTGATTTTTTTCACTCACGATATCCCTTCCTGGTCCACTAGCTTCTTCAATTCCTTTAACGTCTCCTCCTCCTCATCTATCCCGCATGGACAGCAGCTAAATATTTCCCCTTCCGCCAGCTTTAGTGGCTCTCTCACCATTACACTTTACAATAATGGCACTGTCATGATTCAAGCTACAGTCTCATGTCTCTCTCTCTTTGACCATCTTTTCCACTCCCTTCGTCCAACCCATACAACTATGATCTCCCTAGATTCTTCCTTGAGCTCCTCTCCTTTCTCCCCCCCTGACTCCCCAATGCGCCATCAGGCCACGTTCCCGGGAGTCACAGGCCCACCCTTTATTCCCCCCTACTTCTGCGCCCTCATCTCCCACTCTTGGAGAAGTGTGGCTCAGTGGTTAGAGTGGCAGACCTCGATGCAGAGCTCTGGCCAGGGACCAGGGTTCGATTCCCGCCTCGGCAGGTCTCGGGCTCATAAATTCCTCTGACCGGATATTCTCGCCTCAGTGCCTATTCTAATCATGGGTCCCACGCTGCAACTCTGGGCAATAGCTTTCTTAGTCTCCACAATGGCCTCCACAGCGCGAGGGATGCCTGGTTTCACCACGGGGGTGCCCAGGAGTGGACACTTCACAAGGAAAACCAGGAAGGGTTCCCTTGCGGTATTCGTACAAGTGCCGGGAGACCCCATGTGGGTAGCTGCGCGCTATACAAGTACAAAACATTTACATTTACATTTACTCTTCCCACTTCCCAATATGTTCCTCCCCCTATCCCGTCTGCCTTGCCTCCGGCACCCACTCCCCTCCCCACCCTGCACCTGCCCGAGTCTCTAACGCTTTCGCCTCCCCCTAATCCATCCAACCTTCCCCCTTCTTAGTCCACCTGTTTTACAACCAGTTCTACCGTTCAACTTTCCTTACCTTCCCCTTTCCCTCCCCCTTTCACCCTCTCCCTTTCCTCTCTTCCCCATCCCCCTTACCCCAAATTCTTCTCTTCCACCTCCCCGCTCTCCTCTCTCTTCAACCTCCCCTCCCTCTTCCTTTGCTTCCCAACCATGTCTCCCTCCCCAAATTCTTCTCTTCCACCTCCCCTCTCTCTTCAACCTCCCCTCCCTCTTCCTTTGCTTCCCAACCATGTCTCCCTCCTTGACAACTCCTTCCTCGTCTCTCCCTCTGACCTTGCAGTCCCATTCTCCCTCAGTTTCCACCTAGCCCAATCCCCCCCACTCCACCTGGCACCTGTCCCCCTTCATCCACCGTTCATAACCTACAGTTCCTGTCCAGCACCATCCTCTCTTTTCTCCCCATACTCATGGCCTTCCTGGGACCCCCCTCATGCCCCCCCCTGTACAGCCACCTCTCCCCTCTTCTCCACGAACCTGTGGCATTCATCTAACCCCCTGGCCTCCCCTCCCTGCTCAGCCTCTTCTCCTCTCCTATCCCCTTTCCTTTGGCCTTCATTTGACCCCCCTCCTACTCCTCAACCTTCTCCTCCTATTGTTGATCTCCACTCCTCCTCTCTGTTCAACACCAGTAATAATTGTTCTCTTCCCACCACTGTGTTTCCATACACTCCTATCGCCCACCACCTTCCCACACCTTCCACCCTTGCTCCCCAAATCCCCACCCATTCCCCTACCCCTCCGACCCTCTGCACTTCCTCCCTTATCCCGTTCCCCCACCCTGCCCTGTCCTCCCGCACTCCCTGCTCTCCCTCCAGTTTCCCGATCCTCCATCCCGCCCGCCCTCAATCACCCTCGGCACCACCTCACTTATCCTGTTCCCCCCACCCCTCCCCGTCCCCACACACCCTCCGCACTCCCACCCTTTTCCTTCGTGCCTCCCAACACTCCGTGCTCTGCTCTCCTCTCCCTGGAAAATAAACTTGATTCTCTCATCTCTTCTATCTCCCAGCTTGTAGCTTCTATCTCACTTTTAAGCGCCAAGATGTCCCCCTTCCCTAATATCCTCCCGAGGAGTTCCGTGCTCCCGCACCCCAATAAAGCCAACAGTCTGTCCTCTACAGGCATCTCCAACTTACTAGCCAGCTACATGTCCACCAGCATCACCCCCCCCCCTCTCCACCATCCTCTCCTAAGAATTCTACGCAGTTCACTATTCAGACTATCTCCTCTGTCAGAACCTACCAGCCTCCCTCTTACCGGCCAAAGCCAAAGAAGCGGAGATAAAAATATCGCGCTTGTAGTATCCTGCTGCTCAGCCAGAGTGGTAGCTGTGAGAATGTTGAGACGTGTGATGTAATGTGGAATTGTGGAGTGCCTGAGGCAGTTGGTGTATGGGCTGAGCAGCAGGGAAGCTGCTCCTGGTGGGGTTCGTATCTTATCTACATATGTTACATGATACATCAACTTGGAATAAACCTTCTTGGGAACTACTTTGGACTCTGTCATCTTTATCAGCTTACTACATTTGGTACCAGGAGTGGGGTTCCTGAGTTTGAAAAGAAGAGGCTCAAGAACAAGGTCCCACAATCAAGATCAAGAAGACATTATTTAAAACAGAAGAGGAGGATTTTAATTTACTGGCACCAACGAGCCCCACCATTGACCTTGCCATCGGTCGCCCGCAACTCAATTTTAAAGTGCCAGTCCTTGCTGCCATTACGTGAAACAAGGGTTGAAGCAATTTTATTTTATCGTTTTCTGCTACCTCTTATTGACTTACTACCTACCATTTTCTGTGGCAGTTTTGAAACGATCTTATTTTTATTTTATTTTCCTGCTTTCTATTTGATTTGGTGCCTGCCATTCCCTGCGACACAGAGGCCAGAGCGAGTGAAGAGGACTAGATTCTGGACTGTGACTTTTGAACTGTGTCCGAGAGTTCAGTACCAGCGAGGCAGAAATATACCGAAGTAAGAGACACAAAACCGGTGAATGAAGAATTTAGTGGATATCTGCTGCCATCTACTGGAGGTTACCGGTAACTTTATTTGCCTGCAATTTCGTTGTTGAAAGGAAATGTTCCGTTCTCTTTCACTTCGGTAATTGGTGTCATGCGATAATTGAACACAGCGCAGGTACTGTATTGGTGTGCTTGTGTGTGACTGCCTAGTTTCTTTTTAGTCAAGGCCACATTGTAATTTTCGGGCTGATTTGGTGCTTTGGGCTATCTTGCCATTTTGCTTCGTTTTGCTATTGGCAGTTTAAACGCTCATTCGTTTTGAAAACATTAAAAAAAATATCTGCCACGAGCACACATATGGCACGCAGCCCTACCTTGCTGTTCTCCTGCTGCTTCGTGACTTCACGCTCCTTTCAACTGTGACGTCTTCAGAGTCAAGTGTCACCAAGCATATTTGCTGCGTGGTTATGCCTGGAGCCATCCGGCGAAGCGTCACTGTGCGTGCCGCCATTTTAAATCTACAAAAACATCCATCTGTGATACTGTCTGCCTTTGCCAACCAGTTCGCTTTTGGCCAACCACGTTTTCCGTTTGGTAAAGCTGTCGCATTGTGAGGCTGTAGAAGCCTCCACCTGTCAAGTTTTGGTTCCAACGTTTTGTTCACCTAGACATCGTCATTTATCAAGCTCTCACAACTTCGTGGAACATGCTGACGGTTCCTGTTGTCATTTGGAACAGTGCCTTTGGTCGGATATCCAATTCATAAGGCGGTACTGTGTTTTTCATTTATTTGTTTTAAAGCTAATCTAACTTTTTGTTTATCGAGGAGTTTTTCAAAGGCAGCAATGTGTTTTGGGATTTTACAAATGTTCGTTCTACTTGAGACTTTGTTTGGCGTTTCACACAAGTTTTTCATTGGAACTTGCTTGTACCGGTTCACAGCATTTCCTGCTACTGTCCTGGTCTTCGGGTGAGAAGTCGCTCACCGGAGTGAGTTATCATTTATTTTAAAAATGTTTTGCAAATGTTCATTGCTCAACCTCGTTTTGAGTGTTATTATGCGTTTAGTTGGAATTTTAATGTTTATGTGGTCTTTCTCCACATCTATTTATTTTCATGTGGTCTTTCTCCACATCCATTTCATTTGCAAGTAGCACTTTGTGCTGTGTATGGTTACCGTACACTTTAATGTTTTATGTGGTCTTTCTCCACATCCATTTCATTTGCTAGTAGCACTTTGTGCTGTGTATGGTTACCGTACACTTTAATGTTTTATGTGGTTTTTCTCCACATCCAATTCATTTGCAAGTAGCACTTTGTGCCGAGTATGTTTTGTCATACACTTTAATGGTTTATGTGGTCTTTCTCCACATTCAATTCATTCGCATGTAGCATTTTGTGCTGTGTGCTTTGCCATACATCTTCCTCCCAAAATTTTGTGGTGTTTGTCATTGTGCAGGGTTATTGCATGATAGTGTTTTACATTATTTTTAACCTTCTGTGCAACTAGGATGTCAACGGCAACGGTTTATTTCTATGTACTGCAGGGTTTTCTGCAAGGTATTCTGCAGTACAGGATTTGCTGTCTTTCGGGGAATTTCCTTCATTCTCTTGTTTGAGTCTAAAGCAGCTATCCTTTTTGTTTGTTTTCTAAAGTTGATTTTCACTCTTTCAACCTATTTGCTTCTGTTTTTTCCACTTTGTTGCTCTTACCCTTGTATATTTTTATGTTTGCCTGGCCAGCTTTCGTATCTTTGTACAGGGGTTTTTCTTTTTGTTATTTATGTGAGGGAGGATGTGGGTTTTGTCTTTCTGTGTGAAAGGGTGTTAGTGTTTTAGTCTTTGTTTCTTTTTGGTGTTTCTTGGTTGCGTTTCCTATTTTTCCCACTTTTCTAATGCATGTTTTTCCTCTTTTCAATTCATGCTTTCTGGTGTATTTTCTTCTATATCTTTTCATGGTTAATTTATTATGTGCGTTGGTTCTTCTTTCTTTTTTTTTGTAAAGAAAGGAGATATGTAGTATCCTGCTGCTCAGCCAGAGTGGTAGCTGTGAGAATGTTGAGACGTGTGATGTAATGTGGAATGTTGGAGTGCCTGAGGCAGTTGGTGTATGGGCTGAGCAGCAGGGAAGCTGCTCCTGGTGGGGTTCGTATCTTATCTACATATGTTACATCAACTTGGAATAAACCTTCTTGGGAACTACTTTGGACTCTGTCATCTTTATCAGCTTACTACAGCGCTAGCAACAACAGGGTGCTAACATGCAAAATTGCATGTTAGCACCCTTTTTCACTATGCTTCCCTTTGCATCTCTAATGAGAAGCAAAGTGGCATTCCAGAGCAAAATAATAGGAGAAATGTCGCTAAGCAAAATTTCTCCTATTATCAAGCTTCACGCTAACCCTGTTAGAGACAAAAAACTTAGCTATGTAATCCAATGGGAGGTGGATTACATGGCTAAGTCCACCATGGGCTATCAACAAGGATATCCCTATACTTGTAGTTTTATCGCTGCATTACCAGCGATAACCTCCCAAAATGCCGCTGTCGCTGGATTTTTTTATCGCCTAGGCGATTAGCGTTGTTAATAATGCGATAACCAGGCGATATTATCCAGCGATAGCGGGCGTTAAAAAAATTAACGCTAAGCGCCCTTAGCAGTGAGAATATGGAACTCACTTCCCCCATTGCTCCGTGCTACCTCCTCTACCCGGATCTTCAAAGCTGATCTCAAATCTCTCCTCTTCCAAAGACACTTTGAGAACTAATACTTTCATTCTCAGGCCCCTCTTGGAAGTTCGCTCCTCATTGTAAAATTTTGTATTTTTTCCTGTACATTCCTCTCTCCTGCGTGCTTTATCTGAATTTGTGTCTATGTAACCTTCATTTTCAGTCTCCTGTTTTTCTTTGTAATGTTTTATTGTGTTCCACGGTTCTTTTTTAACGTAACTGGCTCTATTGTACAGCACTACTGTTTTTCTTTGCAATGTTTTATTGTGTTCCACGGTTCTTTTGTAATGTAACTGGCTCTATTGTACAGCGCTCTGACACCTTCGGGTAATGTCCGCGCTTTATAAAAATGCACAAATAAATAAATAAAAACAATGAGAACGAGTGTGTATGGGTCTCCTCTCCGGTCCTCTTCATCGGTTTGTTGAACGTGGGATGGAAGGTATCGAGGGCAGACATTGGACGTTACCCTGGTCCAATGAGTAGAAGAGTTTGGCAGTTTACTTTCCGGCCATGAACGCACAAGCTTTCCGACTCCTTCATTTTTGCAGTTTTATATAGCGTGAACTCGACCCGAAGGCATCAGAGCGCTTTACACGGGCACCTGTTATGTCACAGAAGGACACCGTCCTTTTTGGTAGGCAGGGGGTGTGGGGGGGACAAGTGGTTTACACAGAGTCACAGGAAGCTGAACTGACGCCAATGGTATTTTTGTCCAATGAGGGCGCATCTTTGGTCAACATCGCAGGCGTTTCAGGAAGTACAGATGAAAGGAGTCATGCTATTGGACGTTTTTGTTGATCCAATGAGTTCACACGGTGGGTAGTTTCCTCTCTGGTCCACCGCTCCTGCCCGTGGAGAATGTCTTGGATTCATGAATTTCCCAGTTATGCGGTCGGAGATAAACGTTTGTGATTGGCTGCAGCTCTTGGCCAATGAGTGGGTTTGCTTCTTACACCTTCGCGCTGAAAATAACGAGTTTTGACACATTCAGACTCCTTATTGGTGCCAGCTATTTCATGGCATTTTATATCCAAGGAGGGCGCCTACACCGTGCTGCCCTCTCTGGTCCAGAAGCAATATTTTATTTCCACTTGAAGGATGACACGGGGCTCCGGATTGGTGGTTTTACATTTTTTGCGTAACATGATTGGCCACATCGCCCTTTAAATATGTTGGTAGGGCATTTGGATTGGGCAAGAAGGCCTGATAAAAGTGATGTTGCGCTCTTCTAGATGACCTTTGCAGGTTAGTGGGCCAGGAATTCTATGGCAGTCCACGGAGGCTCCGATTATGCTTCTCTTTGCTTTACTGCAAAACACAGCAGCCAATAAAAACAACTTTAAACTCCAGCCTACCCCGGAAGTACAACCCCCTCCAGTAGTATGCCCCAATCACTGTCAGTACTTTAGTATATAAAGTCCGAATCACGACATCACTTCCTCTTTCTTTGCTGCTGCAGCAGCAGCAAAGTGCTTTTCCTTACCTTTTTATCTTTGTGGTAATTGTGGGGGAAATTCTTTTATTGACGATTGTGCCGCTGGTGTAAATGGTGATTCAGGCTTCTAGTCGCTGTGCGGTTCGTTTTGTGAGCGCTCGCTGAGGCGTTTGTGATAGGCTTCGGTCCCTCTGGGGACGTCGTGTATTGTTGCGCGCGCGTCGCTCGGTGTTACGAGCGCTAGGGGGCGGTGGAGAAGGAGGAGGCAGACACGACACGCTCGTGCCCAGAGAGCGGTCGCGTCGTTGCCCCGGACGCTGTGACTGTGCGCGAGAACCCGTTTTTTCCTCATTACGAGTTAACGGCTTCTCGCGCACAGAATACAAGACTGCACCCATCTCTGGCTTCAGTATTTGAACGCTTACCGGAGCGTGTTACCGGCATAGAGCTTTGCTCTAGGGGAGTTTAAGGGGTTCTCCTTCCACCTTGAGTTATTTTTGCAGAACCTTTAGTTTGGGTGTCATATTTTACTGTGCAAAATTTTAGTAGCAGGTTCTGACAGACCCCTGGGCTGCTCCCCCCCTTGAATCTCCTCCAAACCTCTCTGCTTGCAGCAATGGCGTACTACGCCGAAGAGGAAGATCAGTGGGTAGAGTGTGATGCATATGAGGAGCCTGAACAATTGGAGGAGAATTTGGTGGAGGCCCTGGATACCCACGTCCAGGGTTCAGTGAATAAAGCTTTAATAAAAGCCCTAAAACCTTTTACTAAGCCTCTCCTCAAATATGGCAAGAGGAAGATGAAGACGCACCATAGTGGCGCAGGGACTTCGCAGTCCTCTGCCAAGGTTTTGGCGCGCATGGCCAAAAACGTCATGAAAGACCATGGTTCCATGGCTGCTTATACCACGGATGACTCTTTTCCCTCTACTACTAATACTTATGACTCGGAGGTGGAGTCGGTGAAACCTAAGAAGAAATCGAACAAGGCGACACATACTGCTTATAAGGCAGATGATAGTCAGGCTCCCAAAAATCTTTTATTTGACCCTCAGAGTCTTATACACCCTCGATCCTCAGAGTGGGTTCCTTGTCCGGAGGTGGCCCACTATGTGGGGGTAAACATACGACAGGGTTTTGAGAAGGAGGTGCGCGCCACCTTATGGTCGGAATGCCCTAGACCCTCGCTGAATGGTAAAGTGGCGGACACGCCAGAATTAGACCCGAATATGGCTACCTTTATGCGCAAATTCGCTAAGGACCCAAAAAAGGGTTTGGACAGAGCCTGGCGGGGGTGCCAGGATAAACTACTGGATGTTTCGGGCCCCCTTACCAAAATCTTAGATGCGGCGGTCAACGCCAAAAATCAAAATAAGCCATTGGACACTTCGGAGGTTATGGAGTGGGCTCAACGGGCCCTGTGTTTTTTGGGCAATGCCAATGTGGCGCTGTCAACGGAAAGGAGGCGCTCCTTCTTGATGCGCATAGATTCTCAACTGGCGGAGATGGCCACGACGGAACCGGGTTCTCTGGCCAATGGCATGTTGTTTGGCGATAAATTCATCAAAGAAATGGGCAAATACGTCGCCACGTTTTCAGCACTTGATAAGGCGCAGGCTAACATCAAGAAGGTGTTCCACACTGGTGTTTTTGATAGGGCCGGACGTGCCAGAGGTCGAGGGTCCGGCCGAGGTTATAACCAGACCTCCCAAGGTGCGGAACAAAGAGGCAGAGGTGGTCAGAAGTCGCAGTTTTACCCCTCCCGCAATAGGGGTGGCCGCGGTCGAGGCCACAGAGGAGTCTACAGAGGACAACAAAATTCCGGAGATAGTTCCTATTCAGGTAACGATTTTGAATACCACAGAATGCATGGTGGGAGGTCGCATTGCGTTGTTCTTTCACAGGTGGCAAGAGATTACGGTCGATCCCTGGGTTTTACAAACAGTGCAGGGCTTCCACATAGAGTTCTACGCCACTCCGACTCAGAGCCAGGTGCCCGGCTCCCTACATTTTTCCCTACAAGAACAGAGTTTCATCGACAGGGAAGTGGAAGCGCTACTCCAAAAGGGTGCGATAGTGAGGTCTATTCCCCATCCTCGGGGTTTTGTAAGCACGATTTTCTTGGTCCCGAAGAAGGACAAAGGGTTTCGCTTAGTGTTGAATCTCAGGGAGTTCAACGCTTGGGTGGTGTATCGCCACTTCAAGATGGAGGGCATCCATTTACTGAGGGACATCCTTCTAGAACAGGATTGGCTAGTTCGCTTAGATCTGAAGGACGCCTATCTGGCGGTTCCTATTTTTCCACCACACAGAAGGTTTCTCCAGTTTCTCTGGCGCGACCAGTGGTTCGAGTTTTCCGCGATGCCCTCTGGTCTGTCTTCCGCCCCTTGGTGTTTCACCAAACTCATGAGACCGGTAGTCCAATGGTTGAGAGAACGAGGGGTACGCCTGATAATTTATCTCAAAGACATTCTAATTATGGCGCAGTCGAGAGAACTCTTGATGAGTCACCTGTCTTGGACGCTCCGACTGTTGCAGGAACTGGGTTTCCTTTTGAATCTAGCGAAGTCGGTTCTGACTCCATCGCAATCGATGGATTTTTTGGGCTTTCAGATCAACTCTCTCACGTGCCAGTTACTACTTCCCTTGAGGAAGAGAGTGGCAATCAGGAAGGAATTGAGGAGAGCGCTTGCCTCTCCGACAATATCATTACGGAGGCTGGCTCGCCTTGTAGGCCTGTTGGCTGCGTCTATTCAGGCGATATTTCCGGGTCCCTTGCATTACAGGGCCCTTCAGAGACTGAACATTTTGCACCTACGCAAGGGTCTCTCATATGCGCAACAGATAGCCCTTTCAGCGGAGGCTCGCACGGAGATCAATTGGTGGTTAGACCATATGGATGCCTGGAACGGCAGAGCCATTTTCTCCTCCAGCCCGGATGTAGTGATAGAGTCAGATGCGAGTCGATGGGGCTGGGGAGCGCGGTGCGGGACCATGGAGACAGGGGGTCGTTGGTGTGAGAAGTTGGCCTGATGTATGATGTCACTAGTTCTAGTGTACACCTTATATCAGTCCAAATACCCTTATGGTGATTGGTTGTAAAGTCAACCTTATAGACCAGCTATCCTAGTGGTAGCATGGACAAGAGCAGTCTTAGGCTAAACTCTGAATGGCATGTGAAGCCAGCTGTGATACCATATATAATCCCTTGAATACCAAATGAAAGGACACCACAACAGATATATATATAAAATAAAGTGTATTTATTCTAGTCAAACCCTCAGCACTCTTTATGAGTTTAGAGGTAAGTACAACACAGTCTTATTTAAGCATACAGTAAGTCACACAGGTAAGTAATACAGTTAGGCCCTAGGGGCCACGCAAACCATATACTAAGTAAGTGGTAAAAGGACCACTGTCACGGAAATAGAATAGGCCTAGGCCTAGGGAATCGCTGGGGCTACACTACACTAGCATTAGTTAGGAAGTGGGAGGCCCACGGGATTCGTGTGCAGAGTGGAAACACTCACACGTAATGCGTAAAAGTCACTAGCAATAGTACAGTTTAGAAAACGATAGATTTAGGACACTTCCGGAGTAGCTAGGAAGTCGAGACTGGAAAGCTAGACACTAGGATAGTCACTATCCTGATGAGCACCGGAGTACCCAAGTTACCTAGCCCACAGGCTGCGGGTGCATAGGGGTGAAGATGCGTCGGTTTTCGTCGTCGACTCCTATGGATGCCTGAAGAAAGATGCTGACAGGCAGTCAGTGAAGAGTGTCCGGTGGATCCCAAGGCTGGGATCAAGAAGAGAGGAGACCTGCAAGCAGAAGGGACAGAGTCAAGGTCACTAGCCAGTGACCACGTGGAACCCGGAAGGAACCAGGCGATGTCGTGAAGATTGCAGGTGAAGGTGAAGCTTGTCGCTGCAGCCAGGAGGACCAGGAAGCGTCGAGGACGACCAGGACCAGGAGGCGAGCTGTCCCACGAAGGCTCTTGCTGTCGGCGGCGTCGAAGTTGGACTAGGACTCACCAAGCCTTGGCAAGCGGAACCCACGAAGAACGGAGGACTTGCTTCTGGTGCAGACCAGGAAGGTCTGGGGTGCTTCTTCTTTGCAGAGAAGCGGGAGCCAGTCTGGAGGAGCCAAACCAGCGCAGAAGATTTCAGGGTGCGTCGTCACAAAGGCCACTAGCCAGCGGGCAAGCAACCGGACAGACGCGGCAAGCAGGAAAATGCAGAAGGGCCCCACGCAGGACTCGTGGAGTGTGGGGGGCTGATCTTCGGTGCAGATGGTGCTTGGGGTTGGGGCTTCTCAATCCCCGGTGCACAACTTCGAGGGTGCCTCAGAAGCTGCGCTTTAAGTTACTAGCCACTTTTCCCAGGTAGCCGGTCCCACGTCGCTCGTCGCCTCCACGGATCTCAGCTCTGCTGTGGATGTGGATCAGGGTCGGAGAAGTCTGGAAGTCAAGGCTCTGGTCGGGCTCTGCAGTCGGTTCCTCGTAGAACGTGGGCAAAGCAAAGGGTAGTCTCTTGATGGTGCCTGTTTGCACAGGGTAGCCACTCCTTGGCCACAAGGGAGATTCTTCAGTCTTCTTCTTTCGTCGAATGTCGAAGGTCCAGAGTTTCTGTTCAAGTTTGCAGGTTCAGGATAATCTAAAGTCTTGATGCCCAACTCCCACTCTTATACTAATCTGGGGGGCTGGGATACCTGCTAGGTCACGCCTTATGGGTGGGACCTGGGAGGGGGTGGTTACACCCACTTCCCTTTGTCCAGTTTCGCGCCAGAGCTGGGGCTGGAGTGCCCCAGCGCCGGTTTGAACTGGACTATGCAAGGAACACCTTGTGTGCCCCAGGCATGTCTCATTCCTTTCAGCCCACCCTGCCCCAATACACTAAAGGCTGTCTGGGGAGGTGCTAGCACCTCCCCAAGCAGGAAACCTATTGTCCAGGCCTCCCTGGCTGGGATCACTCCCAGCTGCAGGAGGTCAGACTTGTGTCGTGGCAGCAGCATCCATTTTGTGATGCTGAGGCTTTGGTCAGAGGCTAACAGTGAAGTATGATTTTAACATGTCTTTCCCTCTAGAAGGGGGGGAATAATATCCTCATGTCCAGAAATGGCATGGGGGTATTATTCCACAGTGTTAGACACCTTACACGACATGTTTCGATAAAGCCAAACCATAGTTACCATAACCGTCTAAGATTATAAGGCACTTTAAGAGTATATGGTAGGCTATATCATAGAACAGCTATAAGGACTTGGTTCCGAAAGCTGCAGACAGGCTCAGCTCATGCTAGAGCACCATCTCACATGTTACCAAGCACTCTGCCTCCAGGATTGTTAAGGCCTGCCATAGGAGTGACTGATAGGTACACATGTGTCTATATGTAAGTTAGGTATAGGAATACTACACCTAAGCAAGGGGTGATTACACGACCTTGCCCCAGCTGAGTGATCAGCCAGTTGTGTCAAAATGGAAGGCCAGGCCAGGGGTGGCATAATACATGCTGCAGCCCCTGGTAGGCCTAGGGTACACCTATGCCCTGGGTACCTAGGGTACACTGTACAGGGGCCAATAAGGTGATCCTATCCAAATGGGTTATGCACCTAAAGTACATAGTATTAATTTAGAGAGAGAACAGCAGGGCTGTGGGTCTGATTAGCAGGCCCACAGCCACATCTAAGTCGAAAACCAGTAAAGCAAAAGCAAAAAGTGGGGGTGAACATATAAAGCAGACCCTACTCTCCTACACAACCCCCCCCCAAACTTAGGGACATTAAACTAACCTTGACCAGTTGAGTCTTCGTGTTCTAAGTGGAAATATCTGGAGAGTCCATCTGCATTGGCATGGTCAGTCCCAGGTCTATGTTCCACTGTGAAGTCCATCCCTGTAGGGAAATGGACCACCTAAGAAGTTTGGGATTTTCACCCTTCATCTGATTTAGCCACAAGAGGGGCTTATGGTCTGTCTGAATCTTGAAGTGAGTGCCAAACAAGTATGGCCTCAGCTTCTTCAGGGCCCAAACCACAGCAAAGGCCTCCCTCTCAATAGCTGACCAACGTTTCTCTCTAGGGGTCAGCCTTCTACTTATAAAAGCAATGGGCTGGTCTTGACCATCTACATTCAGTTGTGAAAGAACAGCTCCCACACCTAACTCAGAAGCATCTGTCTGGACAATGAACTCTTTGGAGTAGTCTGGACTTTTCAGAATAGGTGCACTGCACATGGCCTGCTTCAGGTCATCAAATGCTTTTTGACAGCTTACTGTCCACTGAACTTTCTTTGGCATCTTCTTGGAGGTCAAGTCATTAAGTGGTGTCACTATGGACCCATAGTTCTTAACAAACTTTCTGTAGTACCCAGTCAGGCCCAAGAAAGCTCTGACCTGAGTCTGGGTAGTTGGAGGAGTCCAGTCCTTTATGGTCTGGATCTTGCTCTCCAGTGGTTGAACCTGTCCCCCACCAACTAGGTGGCCCAGGTATACAACCTTGCTCTGCCCTATCTGGCACTTAGTGGCCTTGATAGTGAGGCCTGCCTTTTGCAGGGCCTCTAAAACATTCCTCAGGTGGACCAGGTGATCCTCCCAGGTGGAGCTAAAGACAGCAATATCATCAAGATAAGCTGCACAATGATCATCCAACCCAGTAAGGACTTGATTCACCAACCTTTGGAAAGTGGCAGGTGCATTCTTCAAACCAAAGGGCATTACCACAAATTGATAATGTCCTCCTGGGGTCGAGAAAGCAGTTTTGGCCTTTGCACTCTCAGCTAGTCTGATTTGCCAGTAGCCTGCTGTCAGGTCAAATGTGCTCAAAAACGTAGCAGCTGCCAGTCTGTCAATGAGCTCATCTGCCCTAGGTATTGGGTGGGCATCTGTCCTAGTGACAGCATTGAGACCTCTGTAATCCACGCAAAACCTCATCTCTCTCTTACCATCTTGGGTGTGAGGTTTTGGCACAAGAACTACAGGACTAGCCCAAGGGCTCTCTGAAGGTTCAATGACTCCCAGCTCCAACATCTTTTGTACCTCAACTTTTATGCAGTCCCTGACATGGTCAGGTTGCCTGTAGATTTTACTCTTCACAGGCAGACTGTCACCAGTGTCCACCTCATGGGTGCACCAGTTTGTCTGACTTGGGGTCAGAGAGAACATATGTCTGTAGGATTGCAGAACTTGCCTGCAGTCCTGTTGCTGATGGACAGTGAGGCTGTCAGAAAAGACCACACCATCAACTGAGCCATCATCAGGGTTCTGAGTCAACAGGTCTGGGAGAGGGTCACTCTCTTCCTCCTGCCCCTCATCTGTAGCCATGAGTAGCCCCATGTCTGCCCTGTCAACATATGCCTTCAATCTGTTGACATGAAGCACCCTGTGGGGGCTTCTGGGAGTCCCAAGGTCCACCAAGTAGGTGACTTCTCCCTTTTTCTCAACAATAGTGTGGGGTCCAGACCATTTGTCTTGGAGTGCTGCTGGGGCCACTGGCTCCAACACCCACACTTTCTGTCCTGGCTGGTAAACAGTCAGTACAGCCTTTTGGTCATGCCAAGCTTTTTGGAGTTCTTGGCTTGCCTCAAGGTTTTTAGAAGCCTTCTTCATATACTCTGCCATCCTGGAGCGAAGACCAAGTACATAATCCACTATGTCTAGTTTGGGTTGTCTGAGAGGTCTCTCCCATCCTTCCTTCACCAAACACAGGGGTCCTCTTACAGGATGCCCAAACAAAAGCTCAAAAGGGCTGTAGCCAACCCCCTTTTGTGGGACCTCTCTGTAAGCAAACAGAAGGCAGGGTAAAAGGATGTCCCATCTTCGCCTAAGCTTGTCTGGTAATCCTTTTATCATTCCCTTTAGGGTCTTGTTGAATCTCTCAACAAGCCCATTGCACTGTGGGTGATAGGGTGTGGTGAACTTGTAGTTAACACCACACTCCTTCCACATTGCAGTCAAGTATCCTGACATGAAGTTGGCACCTCTGTCAGAAATGACCTCCTTTGGAAAGCCCACTCTGGAGAATACTCCAAGCAGGGCCCTTGCCACAACAGGAGCTGTTGTGGTCCTCAGGGGAATTGCTTCTGGGTACCTGGTGGCATGGTCCACTATCACCAGTATGAATCTGTGCCCAGATGCTGTTTGTGGGTCCATTGGTCCTACAATATCTATGCCCACTCTTTCAAAGGGGACCCCCACCACAGGTAGTGGTATGAGGGGGGCCTTTGTGGTGCCACCTGATTTGCCACTGGCTTGGCAGGTGACACAGGAGCGACAAAACTCCTTAGTATCTTCTGACATATGGGGCCAGTGAAAGTGAGGGACAAGCCTGTCCCAAGTCTTGTTCTGGCCTAGATGTCCTGCAAGGGGAATATCATGGGCCAAGGTAAGAAGGAAGCCTCTGAACTTCAGTGGTATGACCAACCTCCTGGATGCACCAGGCTTGGGGTCTCTAGCCTCTGAATACAGTAGCCCTTCATCCCAATACACTCTATGGGTACCTTGAGCATTCCCTGCAGCCTCAGCAGCAGCCAGCTGTCTGAGGGGTTCAAGAGAGGGGCAGTCTAATTGAGCCTGCCTCAGATCTGCCCTTGAAGGTCCCCCTGTCCCAAGAAACTCAACCTGATCAGGTTCAAGTTCTTCTAGGACAGTTCCTTCAGGGCTCTCAGAATCATCCTCCTGGGAGGGCTGATCCACCACCTGAGGCAGGGGGGAAGGCACAGCCTTAACCCTACTGCTCTTTCTCTTAGGTTGTGACTGGTCCATAGTTTCAGGATTCAGCACTTGTTCAGTGGTGCACTTTTTGGCCTGTGACCTGGTCAAAGCAAGGACATGTGCATCTATCCCCAGCATTTCTGCATTGGTCCTATACTCCACTTCAGACCAAACTGAAGTTTCAAGATCATTGCCCAGTAAACACTCTACAGGAAGGTCTGAACTAACAACAACTTTCTTGAGGCCAGTTACCCCTCCCCAGGAGAAGTTAACAATAGCCACACTATGGGAGGTAGTGGCATTGCTAGCGTTGGTCACTAGGTAATTCTCACCTAGTATGATCTGTCCAGGGTCCACAAAAGCAGGTGTCACCATTGTGACACTAGCCCCAGTGTCCCTGTAGGCCTGAGCCATTCTTTGGTTGATAAAAGGAGTCTGTCTGTACTTGCCCAGGTTACTGGGGCCTACAGTAGAGGACAAAGCTAAGTCCCCATCACAGATCAGAACAGCCTGAGTAGGTACTCTGACTAGGCCAGAATCCTCCTCAGTTCCCAGGGTTAACCCTACTACACCCTTTTGCTGGGAACCACCACTTACAGCTGAACTAGGGGGTACAGTTGCCTTAGGGGCAATGGTGGCTGGGGGCTTATCCTTTTTGGTGCACTCACTAAACCAATGTGAGTTGGACTTACAATAGTTGCACCATGGTTTCTTTTGGCCATCTTTCTTTTTATCCTTTTTGGGACCACCCTCCCCCTGAGCCTTTTGGGGGCCTGGTGAAGACTTCTGGTCTTTTTGTTTCTGATCATTACCCTTCTGGTCTGCCTTTTTCTGATCACCGCCCTGGTTCTGGTTTTTCTGCTTAACTCTAGTCCTGACCCATCTATCTGCCTTCTTTCCCAATTCTTGGGGAGAAGTCAGATCAGAATCAATCAGGTGTTGATGCAATAGCTGGTTTTGACAGTTGTTAAGTATTTGTTCTCTCATGATCAAATTATACAATCCTGTATAGTCCTTAACCTTACTTCCCATTAGCCAGCCTTCCAGAGCCTTAGTGGCACAATCTACAAAGTCAGTCCAGTCCTGAGTCTGTGTCTTCTGGGTATCCCTGAACAACAACCTGTATTGTTCAGTGGTTAGGCCAAACCCATCAATCAGAGCACTCTTCAGGACAGTGTAATTATCTGCATCCTCATCACTAACTG
This sequence comes from Triturus cristatus, assembly GCF_964204655.1. NCBI lineage: Eukaryota > Metazoa > Chordata > Amphibia > Caudata > Salamandridae > Triturus > Triturus cristatus. Next base: position 65,818,055 of record NC_140579.1, on the reverse strand, counting down.
TGAGGAGCTTGTCTCTACCTTTCTCAGAGAAGGAGAGCCACAAGATAGCTGCCCACTGACTTTGGGGTACCTGCTGTACTTTGCAAGCTCTCTCCAAAGCAGTTATCCATTTGTGGATGTCATCCCCACACTTGTAGGGAGGGACAATCTTGCTCAGGTTTCTATTATCATAGTGCCTGTCTCTATCCTTAGGGATATTGCTGCCACCAGTGGGTTATGACCCACTTAACTTTTGCTCTCTAGCCAGAGCAAGCTTCTCCTTGGCAAGGGCAAGTTCTTCCCTCTGAATCCTCAGATTAGCTTCCCTCATTCTGGCTTCATGTTCCTTTCTCTCAGGGGAAGTCATTCCCCTGTGAGAGGAAACACTAGAGATGCTAGAGACATGGGAGTGGATGGATTCCCTTGAAGGGGATCTGTCCCTCCTGTTTCTCTGGTTAAGCCCACTTGGGGGTCTGTATGGGGGGACCCCATGCAAACTCCCATGTAAACTTAGGTTAGCCTGGCTAAGTCTTCCTACTTGGCCCTGGCTGTCTACCTCTCCATCTGAAGCCCCATCTGACTCCTCTGTGGTGGGTAGACCCTCCTCTGTACCTAGGGTACCTGCCTGAGAGGCCCTAAGAGCATCATACTCCTCTAGGAGTTGCCTTAACTGAAGGAGGGTAGGGTTTGCACCCTGTTTTATTCCTCTGGAGGTACACAATTGTCTCATCTCCTGGAATGTTAAGGTATCATATCTAGAGGGGGTCTTCTGCAGACCTGACCCTCCTGAGAGAGCATCTACTTGATCTCCTCTCAGAGACATGATCTAGTGAGGGTGTGGTGTGTGCACCTACCTACACTAGTTGTTTCTACTAAACCTCTCTAGTAGTTGTAGTCAGGGTGTGTTACTCCCTTCAGCCTACAACTACTAAGTCCAGTAGGACTTAAGTATTATAATCTATGTTATATGTACCTAGACAATATCTGCGTGATCTTTCAATTTAGTATCTCAAGATTACAATGGTATTACAACAGCAAGCTCAGATCCCAACCGCTGCTCACCAATGTGAGAAGTTTGCCTGATGTATGATGTCACTAGTTCTAGTGTACACCTTATATCAGTCCAAACAACCCTTATGGTGATTGGTTGTAAAGTCAACCTTATAGACCAGCTATCCTAGTGGTAGCATGGACAAGAGCAGTCTTAGGCTAAACTCTGAATGGCATGTGAAGCCAGCTGTGATACCATATATAATCCCTTGAATACCAAATGAAAGGACACCACAACAGATATATATATAAAATAAAGTGTATTTATTCTAGTCAAACCCTCAGCACTCTTTATGAGTTTAGAGGTAAGTACAACACAGTCTTATTTAAGCATACAGTAAGTCACACAGGTAAGTAATACAGTTAGGCCCTAGGGGCCACGCAAACCATATACTAAGTAAGTGGTATAAGGACCACTGTCACGGAAATAGAATAGGCCTAGGCCTAGGGAATCGCTGGGGCTACACTACACTAGCGTTAGTTAGGAAGTGGGAGGCCCACGGGATTCGTGTGCAGAGTGGAAACACTCACGCGTAATGCGTAAAAGTCACTAGCAATAGTACAGTTTAGAAAACGATAGATTTAGGACACTTCCGGAGTAGCTAGGAAGTCGAGACTGGAAAACTAGACACTAGGATAGTCACTATCCTGATGAGCACCGGAGTACCCAAGTTACCTAGCCCACAGGCTGCGGGTGCATAGGAGTGAAGATGCGTCGGTTTTCGTCGTCGACTCCTATGGATGCCTGAAGAAAGATGCTGACAGGCAGTCAGTGAAGAGTGTCCGGTGGATCCCAAGGCTGGGATCAAGAAGAGAGGAGACCTGCAAGCAGAAGGGACAGAGTCAAGGTCACTAGCCAGTGACCACGTGGAACCCGGAAGGAACCAGGCGATGTCGTGAAGATTGCAGGTGAAGGTGAAGCTTGTCGCTGCAGCCAGGAGGACCAGGAAGCGTCGAGGACGACCAGGACCAGGAGGCGAGCTGTCCCACGAAGGCTCTTGCTGTCGGCGGCGTCGAAGTTGGACTAGGACTCACCAAGCCTTGGCAAGCGGAACCCACGAAGAACGGAGGACTTGCTTCTGGTGCAGACCAGGAAGGTCTGGGGTGCTTCTTCTTTGCAGAGAAGCGGGAGCCAGTCTGGAGGAGCCAAACCAGCGCAGAAGATTTCAGGGTGCGTTGTCACAAAGGCCACTAGCCAGCGGGCAAGCAACCGGACAGACGCGGCAAGCAGGAAAATGCAGAAGGGCCCCACGCAGGACTCGTGGAGTGTGGGGGGCTGATCTTCGGTGCAGATGGTGCTTGGGGTTGGGGCTTCTCAATCCCCGGTGCACAACTTCGAGGGTGCCTCAGAAGCTGCGCTTTAAGTTACTAGCCACTTTTCCCAGGTAGCCGGTCCCACGTCGCTCGTCGCCTCCACGGATCTCAGCTCTGCTGTGGATGTGGATCAGGGTCGGAGAAGTCTGGAAGTCAAGGCTCTGGTCGGGCTCTGCAGTCGGTTCCTCGTAGAACGTGGGCAAAGCAAAGGGTAGTCTCTTGATGGTGCCTGTTTGCACAGGGTAGCCACTCCTTGGCCACAAGGGAGATTCTTCAGTCTTCTTCTTTCGTCGAATGTCGAAGGTCCAGAGTTTCTGTTCAAGTTTGCAGGTTCAGGATAATCTAAAGTCTTGATGCCCAACTCCCACTCTTATACTAATCTGGGGGGCTGGGATACCTGCTAGGTCACGCCTTATGGGTGGGACCTGGGAGGGGGTGGTTACACCCACTTCCCTTTGTCCAGTTTCGCGCCAGAGCTGGGGCTGGAGTGCCCCAGCGCCGGTTTGAACTGGACTATGCAAGGAACACCTTGTGTGCCCCAGGCATGTCTCATTCCTTTCAGCCCACCCTGCCCCAATACACTAAAGGCTGTCTGGGGAGGTGCTAGCACCTTCCCCAGCAGGAAACCTATTGTCCAGGCCTCCCTGGCTGGGATCACTCCCAGCTGCAGGAGGTCAGACTTGTGTCGTGGCAGCAGCATCCATTTTGTGATGCTGAGGCTTTGGTCAGAGGCTAACAGTGAAGTATGATTTTAACATGTCTTTCCCTCTAGAAGGGGGGAATAATATCCTCATGTCCAGAAATGGCATGGGGGTATTATTCCACAGTGTTAGACACCTTACACGACATGTTTCGATAAAGCCAAACCATAGTTACCATAACCGTCTAAGATTATAAGGCACTTTAAGAGTATATGGTAGGCTATATCATAGAACAGCTATAAGGACTTGGTTCCGAAAGCTGCAGACAGGCTCAGCTCATGCTAGAGCACCATCTCACATGTTACCAAGCACTCTGCCTCCAGGATTGTTAAGGCCTGCCATAGGAGTGACTGATAGGTACACATGTGTCTATATGTAAGTTAGGTATAGGAATACTACACCTAAGCAAGGGGTGATTACACGACCTTGCCCCAGCTGAGTGATCAGCCAGTTGTGTCAAAATGGAAGGCCAGGCCAGGGGTGGCATAATACATGCTGCAGCCCCTGGTAGGCCTAGGGTACACCTATGCCCTGGGTACCTAGGGTACACTGTACAGGGGCCAATAAGGTGATCCTATCCAAATGGGTTATGCACCTAAAGTACATAGTATTAATTTAGAGAGAGAACAGCAGGGCTGTGGGTCTGATTAGCAGGCCCACAGCCACATCTAAGTCGAAAACCAGTAAAGCAAAAGCAAAAAGTGGGGGTGAACATAGAAAGCAGACCCTACTCTCCTACAGTTGGTCTCAGGAGGAGCTGAAATAACATATCAACTGCTTGGAACTTCTGGCGGGAGCGTTTGCGATTCGAACTCTGGCCCCGCAGAAGATGTCTTGTTGCATTCTACTACGCATGGACAATGTGTCCGCGGTGAGATACATAAATCGGCTCGGAGGGACCCGATCTCGTCTCTTAGCGGAGATAGCCAAGGACTTCTGGCATTACTGCCTGGACCATCGTCTGGTGGTGACGGCGGAATATATTCCCAGGTCATCCAACGGGATTGCTGATTGGAATTCACGACATTTGCGGGACAGCAGCGATTGGAAGCTGCACCCCAGCAGTTTCGAAGCGTTGAATCTCAAGTGGGGACCCTGTGTGTTGGACCTGTTTGCGTCCAGACTCAACAGTCAGCTTCCACGGTTCTACAGTTGGCGGCCGGACCCTCTAGCGGTCGTCTCGGACGCCTTTCTTCACTCGTGGACGACGGGCATTCTATATGCCTTTCCACCATTTGCCATGATCCCGAGAGTGTTGGCTCACACTCGCAGACAGAAAGCGGAACTAGTCCTGGTTACTCCTTGTTGGAAAGTGCAAGCATGGTTTCCAACCGCCTTGACCTTGGTCTGTGCGCCTCCGGTGCGACTTCGGTCGTTTCCGGACATTCTCACGGATCCTCAGGGGCTTCGCCACCCGTTAGTGTTGCAGAACCAGTTGGTTCTCATGGCCTGGAGACTTTCAGGCGTCGCTGGCAGGTGCCGGGAGTTTCGCAGGACACTCTCTTTTTCTTATCCCAGGCTTGGGCACCCTCCACACACAAGCGATATGAATCTGCTTGGAAACGATGGGTTAGTTGGTGTGGTGAGCGACAGAGTGATCCCGTGGGATCCGACATTCATCTAATCGTGAATTTTTTGTCGGAATTAGCCAAATCCGGTTTGGCATACCGGACGGTGAATAACTTTAGATCGGCTATTTCGGCGGGCCATCCGCATGTGGAGGGCAGACCGGTGGGGGAACACCCTTTGGTTTGCAAGGTGGTGCGAGGGATTCGGTTAGTTAACCCTCCTCAACCTAAGTACACCGTACTTTGGGATGTTTCGGTGGTTTTGCGAATAATGAAGCCCTGTCTAGGAAACAATTATCGGCAAAATTGACAGTCCTACTGTGTCTAATCTCATGTAGACGAGTGTTGGATGTGCGAGCATTGGATTTGGCAGGTAGAGTATTTACTCCTTCGGGAGTTTCCTTTACGATTTCCAGACGTACTAAGACGCATTCTCCGTGTATTACATATCCTGCATTTCCTCATCACAGCAAATTGTGTGTGGTCAAGTGTTTGAAGGTTTATGAAGATTGTACTAGGGAATTTAGATCTGATGTATCAGGACAATTGTTAATTGCTCTTCAGCGACCTTTTCGCCCGGTCACATCTGCAACCCTGGCCAGGTGGGTCACTTGGTTACTGGGTCTTGCGGGGGTGGATGTTTCCATTTTTGGAGCTCATTCCGTTAGGGGAGCTATGGCCTCTAAGTCTTTTGGGGTGGGTTCCCGGTTGCAAGATATCATGACTGTGGCGGACTGGTCGGCTGATTCCACATTCAAAACGTTTTATCACAAACCTATTGTGGATGTAGCTTCGGTAGTGGTGAATCAACTTTAAACTAGCATAATCGGAGCCTCCGTGGACTGCCATAGAATGAAAAATTGTCTAGCAAGCTGTGGCGGGGTGGTGGGAACAGACTCTACAACCAAGCCAGTGCGGTGTAACGAAGGTTTTATTTTAGACAACAGTGTTCGTTGACGTGCTATTTGACGTCTCGTGTTCGACGCCGAGGGGAGGCTTCTGCTCCTTCGATGGGGCTCCAGATTGAGTATCTGCTGTGTAGTCCGCCTTTCGTAGCTTCGTGGCTTGCTTCCTTCTGCTGGAGGGGCTCCGGGGCGTTCGTCCCAATGAAGCAATGCAAGACAAGAAGAGACCAGGTATTAGGACACCGATCCTTTCCTTTTATCAACCGGGGCCGGGAGTGAGGGAAACCAAGTGCTACAGTGCTCGTTTGTACCGCAACTAGGTGCCTTCGTGCTCAGTGAGGGAAGGGGGGGTGTTAAGATCACTAGTACGGTGGCAATTACTTTCAAGGCGGTGGCTGCGTCTTCCTGCCCACCCAGCCCGCTACTTTCCCCCGTACCTGCTCAAGCCACGCTCCTCCCGTGGGAACGTGGCGGGGCGCCTCGTAGGATCGTTGGCCTCCTGGCTTGTCGCGGTCGTCTCCACTCCGCTCGGATCTCTGGTCTTGGCTCTCTTCTCCACGTCGCTCCTCTTCCCAACTCCTCGTCTTTCTCCACTGCAACACTCCGTCCGCCTCCAGGGAATCGCCGTCCGCCGTCTTCCGGGTTTCCTCTGTTTTTATCCCGCCCTCTACCAAGACGTCATCAGGGGGCGTGGTTTCGTCCGTGAAGTAAGCCGTCTTAAAGGAGCCCGGTCCCGACTCCGATGTCCAGTCCTGTGATGGGTAAGGATACCACGCGTCCTCTGCTGATCGTTCCAGTGGCTGCTGTAGGGGAAGAGAGGGCGGTGAATCCCACCAATTCCAGTCTGTCGAGGGGGCGCTCTCGTCCCCGTCACACACTTCCCCCCCTGGATTCTCCCGATCGGGGAGAGGAAAGACTCGGGACAGGTAATCCGCATTCCCGTTCTCCTTCCCCTTCCTGTGTCGAATAGTGAAGGCATAAGGCTGGAGGGAGAGGAACCAGCGGAGTATTCGGGGATTCAGACTCCTGTTTTGACACATCCACCGGAGGGGTGCGTGGTCAGTATAAAGAATGAACGGTTTGCCCTCTAGATAATATTGTAATTTGTCTATGGCCCACTTGATAGCTAGACACTCTCGTTCTATTGTGGGGTACCTGGTCTCCCTAGGGAATAGCTTACGACTGATATACAGTATTGGGTGTTCCAACCCATCGCCCCCCTCCTGGGACAACACCGCCCCTATTCCTAGGTCGGACGCATCTGTGGCCAGTATAAATGGTTTGGAGAAGTCAGGTGTCACTAAGATGGGGTGGGTGGTGACAGCCGTTTTGAGGCTGCTGAATGCGTTCAGTGCCTCCGCACTGGGAGTTAGGGGCTCTCGGGGTTTTACATCTTTCCGCAGGAGATCCGTGAGGGGGGCTGCTCTGTCCGCAAAGTTGGGTATGAAGCGGCGATAGTAGCCTATTAGACCCAGGAACGCCCGTACTTCTTTCTTGTTCCTAGGGAAGGGGGTCCCCTCGATGGCTCGAACCTTGTTGAGTTGGGGTGTGATGGTGCCCTCACCTAACACGAAACCCAAATAGTTACCGCTGTGAAAAGCTGCTCGGGATTTTTTCGCGTTGACATGCAGACCCGCCTGTTGTAGAGCTTTGAGTATGGTCTGTAGATGTTGTAAATGTTCGGCCCAGGTGTTACTATAAATGACGATGTCATCTAGATAGGCTGAGCTAAATGAGTGATATGGCCGGAGTATGGTATTCATCAAACGCTGAAACGTGGCAGGCGCCCCATGGAGGCCAAAGGGTAGAACCGTAAATTCGAAGAGGCCTTCGTCCGTGATAAAGGCCGTCTTCTTCCTATCCGATTCTCTGAGAGGCACCTGCCAGTACCCCTTTGTGAGGTCCAACGTGGTGATAGACGTTGCTTCGCCAAGTTTTTCGATAAGCTCGTCCACTCGTGGAATAGGGTAGGCATCAAACGAGGAAATGGCATTCAGTGCTCTAAAGTCCATGCAGAATCGCCTCGACCCATCCGGTTTAGGGACCATCACAATGGGGGAGGCCCAATCGCTCTTTGAGGGGCGGATAACCCCAAGCCGTAGCATGTCATCCACTTCGGCTTTGATGGCTTGTCTTCGGGCCGCAGGCATACGATACGGCCTTAACTTTACTCGTTTTCCGGGTTGCGTTTCGATGCTATGTTCCACCAGTGTCGTTTTCCCAGGGATGTCCGAGAATGTATCCTGGTAGGGTAACAGCGTCTCTTCTAGTTCTTTCTTCTGCTGTTGCGTCATTTCCCCATTGACGATCAACTCGTTCAAGGTGCTTCTCTTGTTAGTGGTGGGGATGAGAAGGTGTAAAGCTTTTTGTGGGGTCCCAATCCATTTCTTTAGTAAGTTTATGTGATACGATTGTACCTTGTTTGCCGTCACCTTCAGGCGGTAGGTTGTGTCACCTATGGTATCGACCACTTCGTAAGGCCCCTTCCATTCGTGTTTCCCTTTTCCTGCGATAGGAGGCAGTAGGAGCAAGGCCCAATCCCCCTTATTTAATGAGCGCAGCTTGGTCCCGCGGTCATAGGTTTTTCTTTGTTTTTCCTTCTGTTTCTCCAGGTTGGAGTACGCCAGGTTTCGCAGTTTACCTAACTTGGACTTGAGGTGCTGTGTATAGTCTAATACGGACCTTTGTTCTTGCTCTTCTTCCCTCTCCCAGGCGTCTTTCGTAATTTCCAGTAAAGACCTCGGTTGTCGTCCATACAAAAGTTCGAAGGCGGAGTAACCCAGGCTACTCTGTTTCTGGGCTCGTATGACATAGAGCGCCAACGGCAATAGCCTATCCCAGTCAGAACCTTCGGTGGCGAGCATCTTTTTCAGGGTTGTTTTCAACGTTTGATTGTAGCGCTCGACCAGACCGTCTGTTTGGGGGTGGTACACTGATGTGCGCAGGTGATGTATATTTAACGTTTTGCAGACTTCCCTCATTAGCCTTGATGTGAACGGGGTGCCCTGGTCCGTGAGGACCTCTTTCGGGAAACCGACTCGAGAGCATAACTCAATGAACTTCTCCGCTATATGTTCCGTTGTGGGAGTCCGCAGGGGAAATGCTTCTATGTACCGGGTGGCATAGTCCACAAGTACCAGCACGTACACGTGACCCCTTTTAGACTTGGGTAACGGACCTATCAGATCCATGCCGATCCTTTCAAACGGTCGTCCTATGGTGGGCATAGGTCGCAGGGGTGCAGCGGGTGGTCTCTGTACATTCTGTTTCTGGCATATTTCACAGCGCTGACAGTATTCTTGCACGTCCTTGTAGATTCCAGGCCAATAGAAATGTCTAAGGATGTTGTCGGTGGTCTTCTCTTTCCCGCTGTGTCCGGCCGTCAGGTGGGTATGTGCAAAGAACAACACTTGTTCCCTAAAGGACACCGGCACTAGCAACTGGGCATCCCCTCCTTCCTCCCCTTCCCTATACAGAAGGTCCTTTGTGATCCTAAACCTGGGATACCTTTTTGGCTCCTGATCTTGGGTGGCATGTGCGCTCTCCCACGCGTTGACCAGCGTGGGATCACTGGCCTGCGCGAACCGAAAGCTGCGGTCTAATACCCAAGGGTCCGGGGAGAGTAGTGCTGGTACAGAATGGGGCCCGGAGGAGGGGGGAAGTGACAGGGACCTTTGGAATAAGGACAAGAACCCCGGATTGTCTACTCCCAGTATCATGTCTTCTGGAAGGGAATCCACCACCCCCACCCTCACTTTGTATGGCTCCTTTTCTACGTGAGTCAGGATCACTTGGGCGAGGGGGTAGGGCCTAACATCCCCGTGTACACAACGTATGCAAACTTGGGCGCCCGGGACGTATTGTGAGGGAAGAACCAACCTCTTGCGAACCACGGACTGTCTACACCCTGAGTCTAACAGGGCCTGAACCTTCAAACCGTTCATCCTTACACTCACGTAATAGGAAGAACCAAATTCGGCGGAATACAGAACGGTCCGGGGGAGGTATCCGACCTCCATTGGTTCTTCTGTGGGTTTTCTTCGTGGGCAGAGTCTCGCAATGTGTCCCCATTCGCCGCAGTCAAAGCATTGGGGACCCCGGGTCGGTGGTCCCTCCATTCTCATAGGCCGGGGTCGGGGAGGTTCCGGTGCTGGTTTCGCCTTCCTCTCTGCTTTTACCATGGGTAGCCCTTTTGCATTTTTCTCGGTGTCCCACCCTAGAGTCTTTGGTTGGGCCCGAGCATAGTTAGCGGCCATTTCTATAGCTTGATCTAGAGTAAGTCCTGTGTGCTGTTTTAGCCACCGTTGAGTTGCGTAGGGCAACGAGTCCATGAACTGCTCCATGTATATTCGGTTCATTATTTCCTCCTTCGTGCTGGAGGCCGGGCGTAACCACTTGTCGGCCGCCATTTTTAACCGGGAGAACAATGTCTTTGGATTCTCCCCAGGGGAACCCCGTTCTCTCCTGAATCGAAGTCGATAGGCTTCCCCGTCTAGCCCCAGGTGATCTAGGATGACCTCCTTAATGGTCGTATAAGGTGAACTCCCCGTGGGGTTAGCCACCTGGTAGGCGAACTGTGCCTCCCCTGATAAGAGGGGGGCCAGGAAGAAAGGCCATTTATCCTCAGGCCAACCCAAGGCCCTGGCGGCCCTTTCAAAGTTCATGAGGAAGACGTCGGGATCCTCCCCGGACACATACTTTTGTAAAGCCATCCCTGATGGGTTTGGAAGGGTCAGGGGTCGGGCCTCCCCAGGGTGTGAGACCGTAGCCACTGGGCCCACCTTCTGAAGACTCTCAATCTGGGCCGTTATGGTGTTTTGAAACTGTTCTCTATCCGCTTGGGCCGATGTCATCTGCCTCTGTACAGCCCATTCCAGCTTTTCTTGCCCCTTGATGAGGTGTTGTATGAGCGCGTCCATCTCGGTACTACAGATAGACTGTGATGGTAATCCCACTTCTGACACCAGTTGTGGCGGGGTGGTGGGAACAGACTCTACAACCAAGCCAGTGCGGTGTAACGAAGGTTTTATTTTAGACAACAGTGTTCGTTGACGTGCTATTTGTCGTCTCGTGTTCGACGCCGAGGGGAGGCTTCTGCTCCTTCGATGGGGCTCCAGATTGAGTATCTGCTGTGTAGTCCGCCTTTCGTAGCTTCGTGGCTTGCTTCCTTCTGCTGGAGGGGCTCCGGGGCGTTCGTCCCAATGAAGCAATGCAAGACAAGAAGAGACCAGGTATTAGGACACCGATCCTTTCCTTTTATCAACCGGGGCCGGGAGTGAGGGAAACCAAGTGCTACAGTGCTCGTTTGTACCGCAACTAGGTGCCTTCGTGCTCAGTGAGGGAAGGGGGGGTGTTAAGATCACTAGTATGGTGGCAATTACTTTCAAGGCGGTGGCTGCGTCTTCCTGCCCACCCAGCCCGCTACTTTCCCCCGTACCTGCTCAAGCCACGCTCCTCCCGTGGGAACGTGGCGGGGCGCCTCGTAGGATCGTTGGCCTCCTGGCTTGTCGCGGTCGTCTCCACTCCGCTCGGATCTCTGGTCTTGGCTCTCTTCTCCACGTCGCTCCTCTTCCCAACTCCTCGTCTTTCTCCACTGCAACACTCCGTCCGCCTCCAGGGAATCGCCGTCCGCCGTCTTCCGGGTTTCCTCTGTTTTTATCCCGCCCTCTACCAAGACGTCATCAGGGGGCGTGGTTTCGTCCGTGAAGTAAGCCGTCTTAAAGGAGCCCGGTCCCGACTCCGATGTCCAGTCCTGTGATGGGTAAGGATACCACGCGTCCTCTGCTGATCGTTCCAGTGGCTGCTGTAGGGGAAGAGAGGGCGGTGAATCCCACCAATTCCAGTCTGTCGAGGGGGCGCTCTCGTCCCCGTCACACAAGCGCAACAAAGAATTTTCAATTCTATTAAGGACACGGAGGCGAGGATTATCCCACCCGAGCAGTTGGAATGATGGCATTATTGTGTATTTGCTATAATGTTGTACCCACCCGATAATCCTATACATTGCCTTCAACGTCTTTGTGTATGGACGTTACGATGTCAGTTTCCATTTCAGGAGAACAGTCCAAGCAACCTTGAGGTTCTGGAGTTTTGGCATCGGCGAGGATGACACGGCTCATCAGGGAGACAACTCATCTTGGCAGTGGACAGATGACAGCGTTTCCGGAGAGGAAGTTCGAAGTTCAAGTTTGGACGCACGTCGATGGGGAAATCGGTGGTCCAGTGTTCAACGGTCAAGTTGGTGGACTGTGTTAAGAGTTTTCATGCAAAGAAAGAGGAAGTGATGTTGTGATTCGGACTTTATATACTAAAGTACTGACAGTGATTGGGGCATACTACTGGAGGGGGTTGTACTTCCGGGGTATGCTGGAGTTTAAAGTTGTTTTTATTGGCTGCTGTGTTTTGCAGTAAAGCAAAGAGAAGCATAATCCTCGCCTCCGTGTCCTTAATAGAATTGAAAATTCTTTGTCGCGCTTGCTAGACAATTTTTCATCCGTTCTCTGCTCCGACTGTAACATGATCCCGGAAGTCCCAGCGCAGCCAGAGAGGGGCAGATGCACAGTCACACCCACTTCATAAAGAGAGAGAAACTGAAACGTACCTTTACTTCCTGCATTTTTAGGTCTCGCCTGACCCAGCGCATCCGCTGGTCTGGCGAGACTTTTTGAGAGGGCTCCAAAAAGTGCTACCAGGCCAGCCTAGACCTACAGTGCATGTGCACGGCTGGGCGCGCCGCGGGTACTTTCGCATTTGATGTTTGATGTTTGATCGCGATGCGATCACTTTCGCGGCTGCACGGCCGCTTGTTTGTTTTGCTTCAGCTCGCTCGCCGTCCCTACACCACCTACCACCCGTTGCTGCGTTTCATGCTTTTGACAGCACCCATGGGATTAACGAGACAAAGCACCTTCCACATTGCGATCCTGTACACATTTATTTTTTGCAGTTTTACATAGGCGTGAGCTCGACCGAAGGTATCGGAGCGCTTTACTCGAGCGCGAGTTGCATTACAGATAGACAGATTCGTTTTAGGCACGGGTAGATTAAGTGATTTGCTCAAAATCATATAATGTTCGAGCCTCCCTCCAGACTCGAACCTGATTCTCCAGCTTTAAAGTCAGCCGTCGTAGCCATTAAGCCACACCCTCTGCATTCATTGTTAATCGAACATTTGATCGGATTGATGCACAGATGAAGACCCCTTCTCTAGGTCCAGGTAAGAACGCAGATCGACTCTCTCGTGTGTTGGGTTTGCTGTAAATGCCGCCTGATGACAACCCCTTCTTCCTAAGCAGCGCGGGCCAGTAATCAAGGCCCTCTGTGTGGCTCACGAAGACATGATGCAGGTCTTTGTGAGCCACACAGAGGGCCTTGAATGTAATTCACTTGTGAACTTGGAGCCAGTGCAGCTCTCGAATACCTGAGGAGATCGAATGAGATTTTGGGAGATTAAGAATCATTCTAGGTGCTGCATTTTGGACTGATTGAAGTTCTCTCATCAGTTTTCCCTGTAAATCCATATACAATAAGTTGCAGTAGTCACATTTTGAGAGGACTAATGCTGAAAACACGATTTTCCTGGTCTTGCAGGGAATGAAAGGGAGGATTTTCCTTATCATTCTAATGGTATGAAAGGAAGACGAGACTACCATAGATACCTGTGCTCCAAATTTGAGGTTATCATCAATAATAAAGCCCAGGTTTTTGGCTTTCATCACAGGTAAAGGTGGTGGACCTAGACTGTCAGGCCACCAGGCTGGGGACCATGCAATCAGGAATCATGAATCAAGAGCATTGGTGGAGTCCGCTGCCGAGGTTTCTTTTGAGGTGCTCTGACTCCATGTAAGGCAAACCCTCAAAGGCTGGGACAACAGTGACGGTGTCCGGACATCTTCCTCTGAGGCCCGGAGCCTCCCAGTACCTGGTGGAGGAGCAGCTTTGACATATCTCTTGCGCTGGAATTCCATCGTGCAAAAAGGTCCTTAGGCCTTTTCTGCTGGGTTGTCACGGGACCGCGGGGGCATGTGGGGGCTGCCGCAGGGCCACCGACAGGGCTACGGCCGAGTCGCTCATACAAATACAAGGGTAGATGGTACAATGGTTGGACGTGCTTTCATCAGCAGGACTCAGGTGCATGTGGGGTCTAACAGATAGTCTCTGGATGATTGGTCTTCCACGATGCCAGGAGTGCCTTGTCAGTCTCCTGATGTTTAGCAGGCGTAAGGCTACATTCTGGTGGTGAGATGCTCCGTATGTGTCTGGGGTGATGCATGTGGTAATGATGACATATTTACCATTTGACCACCTGTGGTGATGACTTGCTTGGAGTGCGGATGACTGGAGGGACTTTGTGGCCATATAACTTGTTACATCATTGGCGGGGACTTCTACTTCTTTGGCATGTGTGTTTGCGAGCAGGGATACCATCTACCTCAAGCAGACAGTGCCAGGGAACGGACGTTCACACTGGGAAGCATGTGGGAGAGATGCAGTTCGCGTTTGCTGGTGACTCACATTTGGTCCTCCCGCGGATCTGTCTTCAGGAATGTCTCTCCACCTCTGTGACTGGCTTGTGTCTGCAGATGCACTCTCCAGTAGTGGCACAAGTCCTCGGTCTTGCCACATTTCTGCATTCCTCCTGCAGACCTGCAGTTGTTGTGATCTTCTGTGTGGCAGGTCTGTCACACACCTTTCACTCCTCTTCACTTCTCCTTCATGATGTGGCATTGTGCCATACTCTTCTCCTTTCCAGTTCCCTTTCACAATGAGGCATTGTCCAATACTCTTCTCTCATCTCCTTTCCAATTCTCTTTCACGATGTGGCATCATGCCACGCTCTTCTCTTTGTCTGACCAGGCCTCTCACTGTGATGTGGTGTCCTGCCACGTGTCGCATGTTCACTTCACATGGACCTCTTGCTGGTCGCGTCCTGTTTATAGGACAGTGTATCTTCTCACACCTTGGACCTCTTGCAAGGGTAAACAACGTTTACCACGAAACTTTTTCCCTGCAGGGAATCACAACGCGGTTGTTACAACGACCGCGTTCCAACACCTTTCCTAGTGTCTGCACAGACTGGAGTTGGAATAGTAAATTATACTATTCCAACATCCAGTGCCCCCCCTCCGCAAGTCGTTGTTCCATCTTGCAGAGCAATGGTATGCGGAATCACAACGCGGTCGTTGTAACGACCACGTTGTGATTCCCTGCGGGGAAAAAGACTGTGGGATGACGACATACATTCCTTGCAAGTCCTGTCCTTTCTGTAGGACTTGACTCTTCTCTCGTCATAGACCTCTCGCAGGTCCTATCTCTTCCTCAGAGATCTTCTTGGTGCTCTGCTCTCTGGATGAAGGATCATCTTTCTGCCTTTGCTTGGGGGTGCAGTGCTTGTGCCTTACGGCTGTGCCATTGCAGCCCTTGTTCCTGTCTCAGTTTTTTGCGTACTGGGCAGGGTTGGTCACTCCGTGTGAAATTCTCATTGATGGACCAACGGTGGTCATTCGGTGCTGGGGCGGCTAGCTGGTGTGGCCTCTTTCATGCATCATTACTTCTCACTCTTCAAGGGCTCTCTTTCCAGGGCTGCTGCTCGTGCTGTCAGATTCCCAGGTGTGGCCTTCTGTGCACCTCTGAATGGTCGCCTACCAATGGAAAACAGGAGTATTCTTCAACAAGAACTATAAGATGCTGTTGATTCTCCCGAGGACCAAAGAAATCAATAGCAATTTTCTCCTACGCATGATGTGGCAATTCAAAAGGATGCTGAATGACTTCAGATGAAAGACAGTTGCATATGTGAAAAGTCTTCAATTCTTTGTTGACCCTTTCTTTGGTATACGGTAACCAGACTCGATCACGGAGAGCTCTCTTAGTGGCAACAATTCCTTAATGCTCCTCATGGGCAACATCAGTTACTTGTTGTTGGAGACTCTCTGCAGTGACAATTCATGTACCCCACAGTGAGGCCCTTTTGAGTCACTGAAAGTTTATTCTTCCATTTTTGAACTTCAAGTACTCACTGCGAGAGGTCGAGAGTGCTGGTTCTATGATTGATGAGCAATAATGTCTTTCAACTTGTCACTATCTTGGCTCGTGGTGGTGGCAGTTTGTTCTAAAGACATGGCAGCTGGTCTGCTCGATTTCAAAATAAAATTGATGGAGGCCTTCGCTGTCTTAGATAGGGTACCTGGGCACTGTAACCACACTTAAAAAAGATTAGCAAGATTTCGATCTTTCCCTGGATGATGAAGATTTGTATAGCTGTATTCTTGTAACCTCAAACCCAGACGTTCAATTCTAAAACTCAGTGAACCTCCAGGATCTGCGGACCTTCTCCTCTCCCACCCCCTTTCTCTCAGCGCCTTGAGACCCGTACCGGGTGAGTAGCTTATGCTTTATAAACACTTGATTGATTGATTGATTGATTGATTGATTGATTGATATGGGGTAATTTGACTTTGGGATTGCCTCATATCATTAACAGTGCTTGATGATCAGTCACAACTGTGAAAGGCTTTCCGTACACAAGCACTTGGAAATATCTGCCAGCCCAGACCTCTGGCAAACTTTTTTTCTCAGGTTGTGAATAAACATGTTCCATTTGTAACAGGCTTTTACTGGCACTGCTGCAATAATTCTCTGGAAGTTTGGCTGTCCGTTGTGCTATTGCTGGGATTGCACCTAACCCTACATGGCTAGATTCAACAACAACCTGTGTGTGAAGCTCAGAATCAAAATAGGCCATTTCAGTGGCACCCTCAATAGCTTGCTTGATTTTTGGGATCTCTTCTCACATTCTCGTGACCAATGAAAAGACAAACTCTTTCTCGTTAATTTTCGTATGGTGCACTGACCATGGCAAAACCTTGTATCATGTATCTAGAACAGCAATTGGCCATTCCAAGAAATGATCGTAATACCTTATGGGGGATTTGCCATAGACTATGCTTGCACTTTTGCCGGATCAAATTTAATAGCCCCATCAGAAAATAGATAGAAAATAGAAAATAGATAGCCAAAGAATTTCAAACTTTTCTTGTGAAATTCACATTCGTCAGCATTCAGAGTTAAGCCTTCATTGTTCAGCAAACAACTTACTTGCCCATGAGCTTTGTCATGCTTTTTATGTGTGGTTCCAAAAACCAAAATGTCATCACTATAGTTAACTTTGTTTACTGTAGGCTGTATGACACATCCAATGACGTCTTGGAAAGTTCTGTAGCATAGGATATACCAAACTCATTTGCTTGAGTATGCGTAGAAAAGATTGTAATGTACCAGGATTTGTCTACAAGCTCCAGTTGGTGTTATCCTTTATGTAAGCCGGGAGAGGAACTTTGGGCCATTCAATTGAGTTATCATATCAGCAATGTGCAGACTGGGATGTCTCTCCTCACTCAATGGCCTTGTTGGGCTGACGCATGTCAGCGCATAGGCGTACAGCTCCTTGCTGTTTCTTTTAGGCACTATTACAATGGGAGAAACCCATCGTGTTACACCAGTTGAGCATTCAAAGATGTCCTGTTTAAGCAACAAATTAGGTTCTTTTTCAACAGATTTTTGTAATTGAAACTCGACTAGTCTGTGTCTTTGAGCAACAGGACGAACATTCTCATTTATGTGTACCTTTACTTTCATTGCTTTGAGTTTTCCTAACCCGAGAAATAAAGAAGGAAATTGACTTAAAAAATTTCATGATGAGCTACATATTGTAGTTCACTGATATCAGTCCCATATCAGCAGCAGTGTTAAAACTCAGCAAACAGACACTTGAAGCTGTTCCTTGAAGTATATAAATAGGCGCTTGTATCAGAGTTTCCTTATGTTTTATCGTAGCTACAAACGAACCTTGACTTTTTAGGGACGTTGAAGCAGCCGACATCTGACTTGTCCCACATGTGCATGCCTTTTTGAAGTAAACATTGCACAATTGTCATTGCCACTGGAAACGGATACTGAGAAAGTCTTTGTCGATGATTTGGACAACGATCAACTTTGTCTGGTGTCTGGTGTCTGAGGTAGCGTTTGGTTGGCCATTTTGTCTTCATGCTATGATGCACTTACTTTTCTCTTCACCTTCCATGTTGTCACGAAATGGTTTGTCTTACCACAGCCAATTCATATTTGTCCAATGGCAGGACATTTACCTTTGTGTGGAAACAACAGTCCACATTTATAACATGTTTTGTTTGGTGACATCGCCTTGTGTCCCCAGCCTTATAATTTGGCTTACTTTTCATGATCATGACTGATGCATTTTAGACGCCTCCATGTCAGTTGCTTAACAATCAGCACACTCTTCAGCACCGGATGCCATGAGAACTTGTTCTAAGCTCAGAATTTCCACCAACATTGATCATCGAAAGGAATCTGTCCGACATCCTTTGATTACTCTGAGGCGGGTAGCTTCCTCATCATTAAACTCACTGAATTTGCCGTGCCTCACCAGAACATCCACTCTCTCAACAAACTCAACAAATGGTTTTGCCTAGTCTTTGGTGTTCTTGGCTGATTATGTATCTTTCATAATCCACATTTGGCACTGGATTAAATTTGATATTCAAGGCGGTTTTGATTGGATCGTATGTCATGACACCTTCTTGTGGTATCTTTTTTGTAGCACCTTTCATTCCTTCACATGCCATGTTCTTCAGATACTTTAGAATATTTTTATCGTCTTTTTCATCTATTGCATCTATGAAATATTCAAAAGTCTTTATCCATGCAGTCCATCTATTGCCGAAATTGTGTTTCTTGGCTGTATTAATGCAGCAGCCATATATACATTGGTGGTAAGTAGTGGTCTTGCAGGAACTTCTTGGGGAACTAAAGCAGGCACAGTCTCTCTAGCCCCTTATGACGTGCTGGCTTCGGGGTCCCCCATGACAACTTTTGGAGCTTGGATCTCAGCCTTTCTCTCCTTTGGAGCATTTACTTGACGGCGGTCTGTGAAATTGTTCTGGGCCCCACTGCGGCAGTTTTAGTGAGGGGGTCGCTCTTTTGGGGGAACAGCTCTATATCGGCCTGCTCTCCTTCGGAGCTCCTTGTCTTAAGGAGTTGTTCTGGACCCCTATGCGGCAGTTTTGGTGGTGCTGTGGCTTCTTCGGGCATAGCAGCTCCACAAGTACCACCCTGACCCTCCCTCTGTGGCCACTTCACAGCACGTTGTTGTCCGACGATTCGTAAGTGGTTTTCGTAAGTAGATAAGCGTTGTACTCTACTAGTCCATGAAAGCAGATAACGTTATGATATTTGGTCTGCTTTGTGCTTAAAGTCTCTTCACAAACACTTGGTTAATCTCGGCTTCATAACACATGAATTTCAATTTGATTTGTACTGAAACATTGCTGTGCGCTGCTTTCATAACATGGTTGCATCCGCCTTTAGCGTTCTTACTCCATGTAGCGTATGACATTAATTCGCGTACTGGAGCAGTACCTTTTATTTGCGGTTGTTTCCTTCAGGTACAGGCCACCAACATGTAGACTTTCTAAGTCACTTTCTTTAGCTTCCAGCGTTTTATACAGGCTGGCGTTGCGCTGAGACTCCACCGGTGCCAGGGTTGATTCTGTACTTCAACTGCAGTACACATGGCATGCACTAGTAGTTGGCTAGACCGCGGCAATCTCTTTGAAACAGAGCTTTCAGCATGCGGGCTTCGTATTCCTTATCTCGTCACCAGTTGTAGCGTCCTGCCAGCCCAGGCTCTCGCCAATAACCACGCCACATGGAGAGTAATTTTACAAGTCTTTAGTATGCTGCGTGCAAGTCAGAACGCAACATTCTAAGCCTGCCTTCAACTCATCTCTTCAACGCTTACGTCACAGACATATGGTGTAAAGTGGGAATCAAAAGAGTTCCAGCATTCTTTTATTCACAAGACACTACACGGGGGGGCTGCTCAAAGAAAGAAACAGAAACGAAGATAAACACAGAGGCTTGCTGTAAATGGTGGGGCTTTAGGACGGCCAGTAATACTTTGAATGGTCCTGGATAACAGGCTGGCATTCTCAGCCCAGCCCATGGCACATGGCAGAGGGGGGTGTGGGGGAGGGGGGGCTGAAGCCCTTTCAGCCCAATGGTTTTTGTGCACCTGTGCCTGAATTGTGCGCTAGTCAGCACACAGTGTGCCAGGGCAAGGAGAGAGCACAAATGTTCCATATCTTTGTAAATATGGAGCATTTCTGCTCTCACTTTCACACAACTGAGTGCAACAACTTTGTTTGCTCCCCGTGTAGGAAGGTGGAATCTGACTGCATGGTTGCACCCACTTTTTTCCTGGTGTTTTGCTGGTTTTCGACTTAGTCTGGGTGGGATCCTGCTATTCAGGACCCCAGTCTATCTGCTTTCCCCTTTAAATTGATTACATGTACTTTAGGTAGACTCCAGATTGGATTCTGGGGTACCCTTTTGAGTCCCTAGTATATGGTATACTATGTACCCAGGGCATAGGTACCCCAGAGGCTTAACAGGGGCTGAAGCATGTATTATGCCACCCCTGGGAAAGCATCGAAAATGACACCACAGGTCTGCTACTGCAGCCTGGGTAAGGTGGTGCATGCACCCCTTACTGAGATGTAGGTTACCTATATCTCTCCAAATCACTGCACATGTAAACCTATCAGTCACCCCTATGGCAGGCCTTAACAATCCTGAAGGCAGGGTGCTTGGTTTCATGTGAGAGAGTGCCCATGCATGAGCAGAGACCCTTTGCAGCTTTTGGAATCTCTATTCCAGGGTTGTTTGTGATGCAGCCAAACCATATACTCTTAAGTGCATTATAATCAAACGGTAAATGCTAACTTTGGAATGGTTGCATGAAAACATGTCGTGTTTTGTGTCAAACACCTTGGAATCATACCCCCACTACAGTAACTGGTGTGGGAGTATGATCCCACTCTACTAGAGGGAGAAACATGATTGCACCGGTATACCCGGTACCAGCTTAACAGAGCCCTGGCATCACAAAATGGATGCTACAGCCACAAACACGAGTCTGACCTCCTGCTGCTGGATGAAACTCCAGCAGGGGTGGCCTGGACAATAGGTTTCTTGTCACAGGGAGGTGTGACCACCTCCCAGACAGGCTTTAGTGCATTGGGGCTGGGTGGGTGCACTGCAAGAGTGCTTTGAAGTCTGCACTGGGGGCACACTTGGTGTCCATTTGCATAGTCCAGCTCAAACTGGTTGCAGGGCTACCAGCCCCTGCTCTGGCGCGAAACTGGACAAAGGAAATGGGTGTAGCCACCCCTCTTTCCTGACCCTCCCATAGGTGGGTCCCTAGAGTTTGTCCCACCCCTTCCTTGGGTATAAGATAGGAACCCCTGGCTACAGGACTTTAGATTTTCCTGGATGAAAGTCTGACACATAATCCTGGAACTTCGATGATCTACAAGGCGCTGGATGACTGAAGAATCTCCCTTGGAGTAAAGGAGTTACTAAAAAGCATCTGATCGGTTTGCATCTCCGAAGCTCCTGCCGGACTCCGAAGAATTTGCAATACAGGAGGTGGGTTCCCAGACTTCTCAGAGGCTGATCCAAGCTCCCAGCAAAGCTGAGACCCATAGCCCTCGTGGGGACCGTGCAACTGGAACCCCTGGACACCATGCACATTTGCAAGTGCATAAGCTTCTCGTTGATCCTTGAGGCCGTGATTTGTGTTACTTGTAGTCCACGCCCCGCGTAACGTTTCCACTGAAGATTATTAGCCTACACTCACCGAGTGTCCCGTGGGCTGGTATTGTGTGATTCTTCTCAAGGTCCCTTCGCGATCTCTAGTCCATCAACTGGTGGGTCCCTGTGAAGGCAACTTTAACTTTAATTGGGCTTACCTGGTTGCCCCAGATGTGCCCTGACTCTCCATCACTTGGGGAGTCACCAGGACCTTGCTGGTCTGCACCGAAGCATCTTTTCTCTTCCTGCGTGGGTTGCTGTTGCCAAGGCTTGTTGTGTTCAATCCGAGCACCGACACTACAGCACTCCATATCCTTTGTGGGACAGCTCGAATCCAGCTCCTGGTTGTCATCGACGCCTCCTGGTCCTCATGGCTGCAGAGTCAAGCTTCACGTCTTCGCACCTGAAGCACCCAACATCAGTGGGCATTCGTCTATCATGCCCCTGGTCACTGTCAAGTGACCCAGACTCTGTCCCCTCTGCTTTAAGGTTCTTCTGATCTTCGATCCAGGATTGGATCCCTCCGGACACTTCTCTTCTTCCCGACAGCAGCACTTTGTAGCAGGTCACCATTGAAAACGATGACGCGACCCGACACCATTTGACACCTATGCACCCGGCTTCCCTGGGTGAGGTAACTCGAGTACTCCAGTGCTCCTTTGGCTGTTGTCCCTAGAACCCCCTAAGTCTAAAGGGTTTTGCTCAAAGTCCACTCCTAAGGGTCCTTAAACTTTAAAATTCCAACCGTGACTTTCCCATAGAATAGTACGGGGCTCGCAGCTGTGTTCTCACACTGCACACGTCCCCCGTGGGTCTCCTGTGTCACTACCTTGGGTGGTTTCTTGGGGTCCCAGTGATTCTTCGAGCTCTAGGCACTGTGTCTAGTCAAGTCGTGGTTCTTATGCCACTTTCTTAGTATATGGTTTGGTCCGCCCCTGGGGCCCATTGTATATTGTGCTATTTACTGTCGTTTTGGAACTGTATTATAGTGTATCTTGGACTCTAATCTCATAAAGAGATTAGTAGTGAGTGTTTAGAAATAAATACATATATTTTATATAAACCTTGTGTGGTTCTCCTTTCATCTAGTTATTCAGAAGGTTATAATCTGGTAAACCAAGCTACTTTACGCTCCTTCAAGCATTAGCCTGAAGGCTGCTCTCCATAGCTACCACTAGGATAGCTTTCAACAAAGGTTGTCTTTAAACCTATCATCAATAAGAGTTGTTTGGACTGGTTCAAGGTGCCCGATATAACTAGTGGACAGCATATACCAGGCCAACTTCTCACACCTTGTGGTGCGCCAAAGTTTAATAAATATGCTTGTGGGTTTAGAAGACGTAACCATGGTACATCAATCTTGCACTCACCATCTGACTACAGCACAGGCAGTCACGGTGCTAGCTTCTAACTCACACACAGAATACGGCACCAGCACTGACAGTGCAAGGTTCTTAGTCACACAGAGTACAGCACAGGCAATCACGGTGCTAGCTTCTAGCTCACACACAGAATGCGCTACCAGCACTGACAGTGCAAGGTTCTTAGTCACACAGAGTACAGCACAGGCAGTCACGGTGCTAGCTTCTAGCTCACACACAGAATGCACTACCAGCACTGACAGTGCAAGGTTCTTAGTCACACAGAGTACATCACAGGCAGTTACGGTGTTAGCTTCTCACTCACACAGAATACGGCACCAGCACCCATGGTGCAAGCTTCTTATTCACACAGAGTACAGCACAGGCAGTCACAGTCAAGCTTCTCACTCACATACAGAATACGGCACCAGCACCAACAGTGCAAGCTTCTTAGTCACACAGAGTACATCACAGGCAATCACGGTGTTAGCTTCTCACTCACACAGAATACGGCACCAGCACCCACGGTGCAAGCTTCTTATTCACACAGAGTACAGCACAGGCAGTCACAGTCAAGCTTCTCACTCACATACAGAATACGGCACTAACAGTGCAAGCTTCTTATTCACAGAGAGTACAGCACAAGCACCCACAGTGCAATCTTCTTGTATATACAATCTGAGCAGAGCACATGCCATCAGAGTGCATGATTCTCCCTCACATAAAAGTTAAGCGCAGTAGCAGCAGAAGTTCTCACACACTGAGCAGGCACAGTGCAGTATCAAACCAGTACAGGCAGAACAAGCTACCTTCACACACAGGATGGGTACAGCAGCAGCAGTGCTCACACATGGAACAGGCACAGTGCAAGATCATACAGGTAGAACAAGCTTCCTTCGCACACATGATGGGTACAGCAGCAATGCAGACTTCCCTTATATATGGAACAGTCACAATCAGGACACAGTCATACATGACACATCTGGGAATACTCAAGAGGCAGATTTTAAAACACAAGGCATATCAAATCAGCCCCTAGCTTGAATTTGAGAAAGTGATAGCCTTGATAGGAGAAAAAAGATCCAAGATATGAAAATGTCAACTCAGAACATCTTTACATTCATAAAAGGTACACAAGGCACACACAACGACGATTTGAGTTTCCCTCATACACAGAACAGGTTAATTACAGGCAATAGCAGTTCATGCTTCCTCTACACTATAGGCAAATGAGGTGCATCACAGACAATACAACAGCAGTGCAAGCTTCCCTCCCACAGAAGAGGGAACACAGACGCCAGCAGTACAAGTCTACCTCACACAAAAGACATGCAGCACAGGCGCCAGCAGTGCAAGCTTCCCTCATTCAGAAGAGGTGCATCACAGACAACAGCACTGCAAGCTTCCCTCACACACAGAAGAGGTGCAGCACAGACAACAGCAGTGCAAGCTTCCATCACACACAAAAGAGGTTCATCACAAGCAAAAACAGTGCAAGCTTCCCTCATACAGAAGAGGTGCAACACAGACACCAGCAGTGCAAGCTTCCCCCATACCGAAGAGGTGCATCACAGACAACAGTGTAAGCTTCCTTTACACAGAGGAGGTGCAGCACAGACACCAGCAGTGCAAGCTTCCCTCATACAGAAGAGGTGCATCACAGACAACAGCAGTGCAAGCTTCCTTCACACAGAAGAGGTGCAGCACAGACAACAGTGCAAGCTTCACTCACACAAAGAAAAGAGGCGCACCACAAGCAACAGCAGTGCAAGCTTCCTTCACACAGGCAAAAGGTGGAGGGCGGCAAAAAACTAAACATGCATGCATGCGCATAATGCAGTCCCAGGGTACAGAAGGCTCCAACCCTTCAGGACTCAGTGCCCCATTTTGTCGGGGTCAATGAATATCTGTGTTGTTCGGCAGAGTCAGGGGCCCCTCATCACAATCTGCAGGGAATAGGGGCTGGGCATCATTCTCTGTCACGCTACTGAAAGGAGGCCAGAAAGCGAGAACCATGCAGATTCCGGCGATGGAGAATCTTTTTCTGTTGAACCCGCCTGTGCCCCTGGGCAGTGTGCCGACTGCGGGACACGAGAAAAGTGCTGCATATGTTCTCACATGCGTTCAGTATGTGCTGTACCATGAGCTGCAGTCTGGGGGTCGGGAAAGTGATAATGGGATACACCGTTCCACCCCTCTACCCCCTCTTCCCACCATCACTCACATTCAAAAGGCCTTACTTGAAGCACACATGCATTTTTCCACCCTAGATGGAACGAGGGCCTAAAAACACCACTAGGCCACAGCCTTACCGCGACACAGGGACTGCTGGACCAGGCCTGGCTTAGAAGCCACGTCTCAAGTTTCATGGCACTATATTCCTGTTTCTATTCATGCCTTCCTTTACAGTCCACTGTTGATGTATCGTGACGGCAGGTGTACCGTGAGTGCTGCCTCCTCTGTGCACCTTTACAGATGTTACACTGCCCTCTGCTGGTAGTGCCTGCCACTGTGAGCCTGTATTACTGTCTTCTGGCCTCCGTACTCTGGTAATGTTCACTGCAGCTGTGCTTCCCCCGTTACTGTCACCTGTCCCTGTGTTAACATTACTGTTGCCATGGGGGCCCACCAGCATTCCGGGATATTTAATGCAGATTGAAAACCATGCAGCAGAAACGTGTACATAATATATTGGCACAAAACTCAAAAAGTGACGTCCCGGTCTGTTTAATTAAAAAAAACAGACATCACTTAAAACTACAGATCTCACATGTGGGGGCCTTGTGGTGGTCTCCTGCTTGGAACAAGCTTTTGGAGATGGTTACAGAGCAAGAAAAACTGACAAGGAGTTTTTGTCCCAGGCTAAGTAAAAATACATTGAGGAGGGTAAAAGGAAGCGCTTGTGTCGTTTGAATGGCACATTAGTATTCTGTCGCATTTTGAACAAGCATTTGCAATGCATGAGGTCTCATTTACGCGAGTTTGAGCTATTGGCATTGTAAGTGACAATGCCTTTTATTTATGCTTTGGTTTTTAAAACAGAAATAAAAGGCATCGTCATTTACAATGCCAATAGCTTAAACTTGCGTAAACGCGAGACCTATTGCATTGCAAATGCTTGAGATCACATGGGGTCTTCCACCCGTTAAGTACCAAGAGTCCTGTGTGCCTGTGTTGTTATTGTACAGCTGGTACGTGGCCCGCCCCAAAAAGATTATCCTGGCATTGCTTGATATCTTGTCTACGATAAAGCTTGCTCGGTCTCTAGAATCTCGCCCCATAAAGCAGCATACTATGGGTTGGTTTGATTCTGTGTGGGTCTGTGTATCTGCCCGTGTTGGGTGTGATTGGAGGTGGTAGAGGCCAGTAGCCCTACTGTTCTCCCAAATCAAGCCCATGATAGCATAACTGAGTTAATACCCCTCAGAACAGGGCAATAACTTACATAGCCGCAACAATTGACACAGATGACTTACTTTAATACGGATTTGACAGTCCAGACGAGATAGAGAGGCACCAAAGCAGGCCTCTATTCCCCGACACCTGGATGACAGGGGGAGAGAGTGATGGTAGTAACAGGGAGGGGGCAGCATTTTTCAATTCTCGCCTAGGGCAGCAAAACACCTAGAAACGGCCCTGGCTCCGATGCATGAAGGTGACACCCCACACAGCAAGAAATCCGAGAGAGCCGGAAGCTTCAAACCAGGCACCCACCACGTTGCAGTATCGAGGACATCGAGCCCCTTCTGCCTGCCCAGCCTAGTTGAGCCCCTCCACCCCCATGTTTCTGGGATTTGTGGGGTGAGAACAGCTCTGCCATTGATTGCAGTAATTTATAATGGTATGACTCGTTTGCCACAGATGCACAGCAGTATGTATTGTTCGTGGCCGGCTCAGGATTTCTGTGATTATGCTGTGTTGATGTAAACACAGAAAGCAGTTTGCTACTTCTCTTGCTAAATTTGCACTCAGTAGATGCCTATGGGCCAGCAAGAAACCCAAAGGGTAACAAATGCTATGGAGGCAATATACAGAATCTTACGACCGAATGCATTAGCTAAGCCAGCTTGCATACACCCAAAACTGCACAGATGTGCCATATAGTTGGCTACCATTACTACGCTCACACCAACAGTACTTTCTAGAAAGATGTCACTATTGACGTCTAACAGAACATGTTGGACAGATCTCCCAGCTTACATCAAACATGGCCACGATGGCTCTCATAGATGGCTATTGTGGTAGGCATGAGAACATGCCATCAAAATGCACCACTCATATAAACACACGTTATTAGCCAAAACACACACATCTCCATCCATCACAAACATGCACACATAGATCTCCGTCTTTCCCTTTAGACACGCACACCCATATATATGTGAATGTGTGTGTGTGTGTGTGTGTGTGTATATATATATATATAATCTCTGTAACCAATTGACAGTACTCTCTGACATTAACTCTTGAAGAATAACATCAATCATACCCCTTGAGCTCAATGTGTGAGTGCCATTGCCCAGTGATGGTGAGAATTCAACTCATCTATTCTTGAAAACAAAATACAATTTTGTATTCTGTGTCCTGAAATGGTCATGGAAGGCTTAAACAGGCTGGTTATATTTTGACCTTTTCTGAGTGATGCTGAGTGGTGCTCACTTGGGAACCCCAGATCACATTATTATGGGGGATCAGTGGTATGGTGGATAAAGGCCTGTATGTGTGTGTGATGTTGTGAAGTCTGATGGCTTTTGAATGTTCATAATTTTTTTAATTTGGTAAAGTTTGCAAGATGAAAAGTTTAAGAAGTCTATATCAAAATAAAATATCCGGCTACTTTAGCACCCCTTTGTTGAAATGGAAAATACGCCCTGCTTTCATGAAGGGCTAACGCCGCTCAGTGGCAGTCCTCAGTCCCTGGAAAGGTATCAAGGGGAATACCTGTTTGCTACTGGTAAGTGCTGGTACTTTCTCAGTAAAAGTACTGCATACTGCTGATAAATCCTGGTTGTCTCCATTTCAAATTCAGTGAGTGTAGGTACTCCGTGGCTGAAAGTGCCAGCCCATGTATAGCTGGGTGTGTGTTGATTGGCATTGGGGGGTTTGCTGGGCACCTGGCTTTGCTGGAAGGGAGGCTGTGGGATGTCAGGAGGCCCTGCTGAAGGTGGAGGGGGCAGGAAAGGGCGATGGCAGATTATTAAAAGTGCGCCTCATGGTATCGCTATGTCAGGAATGTCCTTATCGCTTCCACTGAACTATGGGGTCCGGCAGGGGAGGGGGGATGAGGCGGCCTCTGAGGGCATGAAACAAGGGGGCGAGGCCTGGCTGCAGGAGCCATGCTGCATGATGAATACATTGTATATAAAGAAGCCAATTGTGATTTCCCTTCATATAAATAAGCTGCGATTCATGGCCCCTGCGTTTCTTAACAAAACTTACCACACACCCCCTCCTGCTCAGAGGTGCAACAGAAACAAAAACACGTGCGACAGGATAAAAACATGCAGTGCGCAATTGCCAGCAGATTACCGCCTTAGAAAAGCATTGCAAAAACGAGAACCATGGAATCTCACTTTATTGTAAATCACGTGGAATTCTGCAGGCACTGTGTTGTATTCAAGTGTGGGAACTCGTGGTGGGTGTGACACAGACGAAACCAGATCGAGCTCTCAAGAATGGTCAAATATTAGATATTGACACCCAAAAAATCACAGACAGACAATACGACAAAATGTAATATCCTTAAGTACCAGCACATGCTCAGAGGCAAATGAGTAACAGTGTTTGGGGTATAGGATAAAACTAGAACATTAAACAACTAATAGAAAAGAAACTTTGAGCCTTAGATAAAACAAGCATTGGCCGCGCAACGCGGGAAGCTTATAGTAATGTTAAAAAAATACAAAACGACACACTGGTGATGCGCAGCAGCATGTGAAAGTGATTGTGCTGGAAGGGAGGCAGATGGCGGCTGCGTGCGTGCGCACTCGTGTGAACGCAAGCGCTAGGCCACCAAAAGCCTGTGGCAGCACTTTGGAAACCTGTACACTAAATGTCTCGCAGAGCAGCACATGCGCTGGCTCAGCGAGACCTAAAAATTACATTCACACCCCCTGCCCCCTCCCTCATCCAAAAAACTCTTCCCGAGACACCCCCTCCTAGAAGTCTAGAGACAGCCATCTCCAGCCGGGCAACGGGGCAAGAAGCCAGCGTGAAGAGAGGGACCGGACCAGAGCGATAGAGATGAACAGAGTTTGAGTGGAGAGGGGGGTGCCAGGGTGGAAGAGGCGACCCCCGCACCAGCAGAGCAGGCAGGAGGACCAGAACCAAATTCTCGAGGAGGGAGTACGGCCCCCACTCCGCGGTGAGAGACGACTCAGAGACGCAACAAGATCTGCGTATAAATGCGGATGAGCTTGACCAAAGTCACCGAGGCTAAGAGAAGGAAAGTAAAAGGGACGACTGCAGCTGCCACTGCCACTGTCTAGTAAGATCTGCACCAATAAATACCACCGCTACCGACATTTTCTCTCCGGTGCGAAGACATCTGCAAGTCTTTCTACATTTGATCGTGACCCAGCGCAAACTCCAGGGACACGGTGGGGAGCTCCGCACTGCGGGAAGCGAGCAGCTGATGCATCGCAGTGTAGTGGAGCCGGCCGGCGGGTACAGAACTCACTGCACCGGAGTGCAGGTGGTGAGGCTCGTGGGCCGTCCTGGCGGGACTGCGGAATGACTTTGAAATTTGATCAACTGCTGCCTGCGGCTGAGCTGGAGTGCGGAGGTGGCAACGATTGCCGGTGCCATCTCAGCGGTATAAGGCGACGACGAGGTGAGTGCGGCTGGCCTAATAGCTGACCTTGGACTGGATGTGCTCCCGTTGCGCGACCGGGGCCCGTCTAATTTCTCTTGTCTGGCGGCCCCGGGGTGCGCTAACGCGGGACTGCTGCACCTTGATTTTTATTTGTGCCCCTGCCTGCCCCCTCCATCTGACAGTCGCTCTGACTTGGGCCAGCTGGTGCGCTGTGGGTGTTGGCTGCGACTGGACACGGGCAGCCCCTGGCCTCCCCCCTTGTAAATTCTGCGGGGGTGGCTTGAGGACTGTGGTGGCTCGCCGGGTCACCCTTCTTGCGTTCCGCGACCTGGGCATGGTTTCCTCTTCACATACCCACCATCCGCTTCATGCACATTGGTTGGCGGAGTTGCCTTCTTTGTGTATTCTGGGAATCCACAGGCTAGCTACTGACCCTGCGGTTGTGCACCTAAACACTGCGAGCCTTCCGCATTGTATGTGACTCTGACTCTGCCTTTTCTGTGGCGGCCACTAACTCCGTTGTTGCCCACAGAACTGTATCCTATTAGTGGTGCCCCCCCTGCTTTCTGGTGGCGACGGTGCTGTGGTACACCTGCGCAATCTTACAACAGCTGATCTTTGCCTTCGGTAGCATTGTGCCATTGGTCCCCTGTCAACCGATGCGATTGTCGTGAAGTCAGTGGCTACTACACCGCGCTAGTGGCTACGCAGTCAGTTTAATAGAGGGAATTCGAGGGTTCCAGTCCACTGCACTGACCTTTGCGGGACTAGTTATTCACCCACAAAGCCAAGGTTAACATTAGAAGTTTGTTGTTTGCGACGCCATAAACAACTGCATGGTGAGACACGTCTGTGGGGGAGCCGAGCAGAAAGAAACCATTGTTTCGGGAACTTGGGCAAGTTAGACCCTAAATAACCCCATTTGAAAGCAAGCGCCAAACGCGCACAATGGAATCTTCCACAGAGCAAGGCGCTGCTCTAGGTCCAACGGAAACTGCGGATAGCTCAGAAAAGGAATCTTACTTGAAGTACCTTCTAGTTCCACCACGGGAGACAAACTAGCCCTCTATCCCTGGCCCTGCACTTCTGGTTGCCTCCTGTCCACAATCTTATTAGATTATCCTCACTCGACCTCCGGAATATGCGCCCTCCTATTCTTATTCTTCTTCTTTGCTCTATCGCTACCCTGGTGGCCCCTTCCCTCCCTATCATGGCTGCCATTCGAATTAAGTCCGTAGTTAACTGCTTCAAAGTCATTTATCCCCCTAATCTGTCCAAAGCAGCAGCAAAACGGTTCAAGCACAACACCCTTGAACAGTTCCCCGATTCCCTCTTTGTTGATCAATTCCACAATGGGTGCCTAGAGAAGCTCAAAAATTACCTAATTTTTTTCACTCATGATATCCCTTCCCGGTCCACCAGCTACTACAATTCCTTTAACGTCTCCTCCTCCTCATCTATCCCGCAT
Source organism: Triturus cristatus (assembly GCF_964204655.1). NCBI lineage: Eukaryota > Metazoa > Chordata > Amphibia > Caudata > Salamandridae > Triturus > Triturus cristatus. The sequence goes on along the minus strand of NC_140579.1, from coordinate 65,787,223 downwards.
GGACAGCAGCTAAATATTTCCCCTTCCGCCAGCTTTAGTGGCTCTCTCACCATTACACTTTACAATAATGGCACTGTCATGATTCAAGCTACAGTCTCATGTCTCTCTCTCTTTGACCATCTTTTCCACTCCCTTTGTCCAACCCATACAACTATGATCTCCCTAGATTATTCCTTGAGCTCCTCTCCTTTCTCCCCCCCTGACTCCCCGATGCGCCATCAGGCCACGTTCCCGGGAGTCACAGGCCCACCCTTTATTCCCCCCTACTTCTGCGCCCTCCTCTCCCACTCTTCCCACTTCCCAATATGTTCCTCCCCCTATCCCGTCTGCCTTGCCTCCGGCACCCACTCCCCTCCCCACCCTGCACCTGCCCGAGTCTCTAACGCTTTCGCCTCCCCCCTAATCCATCCAACCTTCCCCCTTCTTAGTCCACCTGTTTTACAACCAGTTCTACCGTTCAACTTTCCTTACCTTCCCCTTTCCCTCCCCCTTTCACCCTATCCCTTTCCTCTCTTCCCCATCCCCCTTACCCCAAATTCTTCTCTTCCACCTCCCCGCTCTCCTCTCTCTTCAACCTCCCCTCCCTCTTCCTTTGCTTCCCAACCATGTCTCCCTCCCCAAATTCTTCTCTTCCACCTCCCCTCTCTCTTCAACCTCCCCTCCCTCTTCCTTTGCTTCCCAACCATGTCTCCCTCCTTGACAACTCCTTCCTCGTCTCTCCCTCTGACCTTGCAGTCCCATTCTCCCTCAGTTTCCACCTAGCCCAATCCCCCCCACTCCACCTGGCACCTGTCCCCCTTCATCCACCGTTCATAACCTACAGTTCCTGTCCAGCACCATCCTCTCTTTTCTCCCCATACTAATGGCCTTCCTGGGACCCCCTCATTCTCCCCCTGTACAGCCACCTCTCCCCTCTTCTCCACGAACCTGTGGCATTCATCTAACCCCCTGGCCTCCCCTCCCTGCTCAGCCTCTTCTCCTCTCCTATCCCCTTTCCTTTGGCCTTCATTTGACCCCCCTCCTACTCCTCAACCTTCTCCTCCTATTGTTGATCTCCACTCCTCCTCTCTGTTCAACACCAGTAATATTTTTTCTCTTCCCACCACTGTGTTTCCATACACTCCTATCGCCCACCACCTTCCCACACCTTCTACCCTTGCTCCCCAAATCCCCACCCATTCCCCTACCCCTCCGACCCTCTGCACTTCATCCCTTATCCCGTTCCCCTACCCTGCCCTGTCCTCCCACACTCCCTGCTCTCCCTCCAGTTTCCCGATCCCCCATCCCGCCCGCCCTCAATCACCCTCTGCACTTCCTCCCTTATCCCGTTCCCCTACCCTGCCCTGTCCTCCCACACTCCCTCCGCACTCCCACCCTTTTCCTTTGTGCCTCCCAACACTCCGTGCTCTGCTCTCCTCTCCCTGGAAAATAAACTTGATTCTCTCATCTCTTCTATCTCCCAGCTTGTAGCTTCTATCTCACTTTTAAGCGCCAAGATGTCCCCCTTCCCTAATATCCTCCCGAGGAGTTCCGTGCTCCCGCACCCCAATAAAGCCAACAGTCTGTCCTCTACAGGCATCTCCAACTTACTAGCCAGCTACATGTCCACCAGCATCACCCCCCCCCTCCACCATCCTCTCCTAAGAATTCTACGCAGTTCACTATTCAGACTATCTCCTCTGTCAGAACCTACCAGCCTCCCTCTTACCGGCCAAAGCCAAAGAAGCGGAGATAAAAATATCGCGCTAGCAACAACAGGGTGCTAACATGCAAAATTGCATGTTAGCACCCTTTTTCACTACGCTTCCCTTTGCATCTCTAATGAGATGCAAAGTGGCGTTCCAGAGCAAAATAATAGGAGAAATGTCGCTAAGCAAAATTTCTCCTATTATCAACCCTGTTAGAGACAAAAAAAAGCAGCGCTAACCACGGTTAACGCTGCTTTTTTACGTCTGCTAATTTTCAGACTTAGCTATGTAATCCAATGGGAGGTGGATTACATGGCTAAGTCCACCATGGGCTATCAACAAGGATATCCCTATACTTGTAGTTTTATCGCTGCATTACCAGCAATAACCTCCCAAAATGCCGCTGTCGCTGGATTTTTTTATCGCCTAGGCGATTAGCGTTGTTAATAATGCGATAACCAGGCGATATTATCCAGCGATAGCGGGCGTTAAAAAAATTAACGCTAAGCGCCCTTAGCGTTAATTTTTCCTGTTCCTTGTTAATATGCCCCTTAAAAACCCCTATCCTGTCCGCTCTTCGATGGCTTCTGATTGAGGCAAGATCCATTTACAAAACTGCTTGCATCACACATAAAACCTTACACACGTCCTCCCCTCGTTACCTGGCAAACAAGCTCTCGACCCTCTCGCAATGCGGAAAAGCTTCCGCTTGAGGCCCCCCCCCCCCCACCCCCTCCCCGTCTTCAAAAGGGAAAGATCGATGGCGCAATCCTTCTCAGGCAATGCGGTGAGAATATGGAACTCACTTCCCCCATTGCTCCGTGCTACCTCCTCTACCCGGATCTTCAAAGCTGATCTCAAATCTCTCCTCTTCCAAAGACACTTTGAGAACTAATACTTTCATTCTCAGGCCCCTCTTGGAAGTTCGCTCCTCATTGTAAAATTTTGTATTTTTTTTCCTGTACATTCCTCTCTCCTGCGTGCTTTATCTGAATTTGTGTCTATGTAACCATCATTTTTAGTCTCCTGTTTTTCTTTGTAATGTTTTATTGTGTTCCACTGTTCTTTTGTAACGTAACTGGCTCTATTGTACAGCACTACTGTTTTTCTTTGCAATGTTTTATTGTGTTCCACGGTTCTTTTGTAATGTAACTGGCTCTATTGTACAGCGCTCTGACACCTTCGGGTAATGTCCGCGCTTTATAAAAATGCGCAAATAAATAAATAAAACCAATGAGAACGAGTGTGTATGGGTCTCCTCTCCGGTCCTCTTCATCGGTTTGTGGAACGTGGGATGGAAGGTATCGAGGGCAGACATTGGACGTTACCCTGGTCCAATGAGCAGAAGAGTTTGGCAGTTTACTTTCCGGCCATGAACGCACAAGCTTTCCGGTTCCTTCATTTTTGCAGTTTTATATAGCGTGAACTCGACCCGAAGGCATCAGAGCGCTTTACACGGGCACCTGTTACGTCACAGAAGGACACCGTCCTTTTTGGTAGGCAGGGAGTGTGGGGGGGGGACAAGTGGTTTACACAGAGTCACAGGAAGCTGAACTGACGCCAATGGTATTTTTGTCCAATGAGGGCGCATCTTTGGTCAACATCGCAGGCATTTCAGGAAGTACAGATGAAAGGAGTCATGCTATTGGACGTTTTGTTGATCCAATGAGTTCACACGGTGGGTAGTTTCCTCTCTGGTCCACCGCTCCTGCCCGTGGAGAATGTCTTGGATTCATGAATTTCCCAGTTATGCGGTCGGAGATAAACGTTTGTGATTGGCTGCAGCTCTTGGCCAATGAGTGGGTTTGCTTCTTACACCTTTGCGCTGAAAATAACGAGTTTTGACACATTCAGACTCCTTATTGGTGCCAGCTATTTCATGGCATTTTATATCCAAGGAGGGCGCCTACACCGTGCTGCCCTCTCTGGTCCAGAAGCAATATTTTATTTCCACTTGAAGGATGACACGGGGCTCCGGATTGGTGGTTTTACATTTTTTGCGTAACATGATTGGCCACATCGCCCTTTAAATATGTTGGTAGGGCATTTGGATTGGGCAAGAAGGCCTCATAAAAGTGATGTTGCGCTCTTCTATATGACCTTTGCAGGTTAGTGGGCCAGGAATCCAGAAGCACTGGAGTGTGTTGGAGAGTCGAGGAGCCGAGAAGTATGAGAGGGAGAGACCGAGCCTTGCTGTGTACTTCCAATGTGAAGGCGGTATCGTCGAGAGAGCCAGGAGGCCTCCGAGACGGTGCTGCGCGGAGCTACGCTCCAGGAGGAGCGTGGCGTCAACAGGTACGGGAGCGCGTTACCGGGTGGGTGGGGAGGAAGCCTGCTGCTTAATGTCCTTCCCGTCATCCCGCCTCAACCCCGGATTCCCTGCACTATCACCCGCCTAGATTGTGTGACAGTGCACCGGTGATCCCTCGCTCCTTTTCCCCTTCACTCATTACTATTCCCAGAACCTCAAAGACGCCATATTTTTTGTCTCTCTCTTTCTCCCTAACACCAAGTGCACCAAGAAGACCTGACCCACGGGAGAGAGGATGTGCTAGGGGGAAATGTCGCTGGCCTTACAAGGAAACGGCGATAAGAAACATTTTAACAATCCGCTTTCTGCAGACCGGAGACCACAAACCCTGTTCCTAACACGGAGGAGGATAAGAAGCATTATCCCCACCAATACAGACTGGAGTACTATACAAAAAAAGTCTATCGAAAAATAAAACCTGCATTAAAACGTCCTTCTGTCTCCGCTACTCATTACCCTTCCCTACACATAACATTATGCTTTAACTTAACCACTAGTGAGAAGTGAGCAGTGTGAGCAAATGCACATCGAAGTGCGGAAAACAACGGACCGCCTGTGCCAGGGTACACAACAGAGCCCGATAGAGACCTGTTTCGAGGCCCCCTTTAAAAAACTGCCAGTGCTCAGCACCGGTGAAACCCTGCCCAATTAAAGCCCTGCCCATCACAACAAAAGTTACCGGCTTCATGGTATTTTTTAAAGTTATTTTATTACCCACATGTGAGGGATTCTTTTATGCAAAAGGTCTCACTAATTACTCATATCTTGTGGTTAAACATCTTGTGTCAATACTGCTCTATAATGTATGTGCAGAATCTCCAGTTAAAATTGTATCTTTCTTAGGGAATCCCATTTGCCATGCTCAGAATAGCAATTTGAGTGGGAAACGTGCATTTTTAATTTATATAATGGTTAAAGTGCTAAAATTGTCAGTGTAGATAATAGTGGTATGTATGGTAGGTTAATAAATGTTATAGTTTTATTAGTCAGAATTGCAGCTTCTAGCATTTTTTATTCAATGCATGAACTGTGTTTAGTTCTTGTTCCAAAGATTTGTATCTCTGGCTTGTAGAACTTAAAGGCTTGTCTGCCTTAGTTAGTCAGACAGACACCAAACTTCATCCACATTTGAGCTGTTTATTCCTTCAAACAGGGAACTCAAGTCATAGGCTTAAGTACTCCTCCACTTTCATTTGTGAAATCTCATAATGCGCTCAAATGTTCTCATGATAGAGCTGCTAAACATGTGTGAGGACTTAAGATCCAATGCCACTTCTTGTGGTCACTTTCTGTGACTTTGTGAGGCCGCCACCTGAGACTTCACTTCCTGTGATGCAACACGCTGTGATGCCACTTGTCTACTGCATACCTTGGGTAGTCCACCCCACCTCATTTTGTTTTGTTTTAAAATCTAATGAAGTCTAAAAAATTCCCATAAAACTCTTTCTGCTGCCACACATTATTGAGAGGGACCACATTCCACCTCATATTAAAATAATCTGGATCCTGCTCTAAAAAGCTAGACCGTGGGCCTGCTTCTCTCAGTGCTACCAGTCCATACCCAGTGCAAGTCGTTTGATTTCTGACATCCTATCAGGGACAGAAAGGGGAGAGGCGCGGCCAGAGAACGCCGGTGGATGGGCGGGCTAGGGGCTTGCCATGGGCGAACAAATCACATCTCTGGCTCGTCCCGGCCCCTTTCCTTTCCCGCCCTGCAGGAGGGGGCATTAATTAGACCACGGGTCAGCGGCGCCAGGACGGCTGCCCATACTAGTTTTAAACCAGTTCTTCCCAGTACCTCATGGGTGCATATACGTGAAATTGTCTGTCGTGCCACTCGCCCATGGACATGTCAGTAAATTGTAGAACAAATGATAAAAATGCGCTGCTATTTTACCAGAAAAGCTTTAATGCCGTAGAGTTAGCGCTATAAAAAAACAAGCATTTGCAATGCAATAGGTCTCGCATTTAGGAGAGTTTGAGCTACTGGCATTGTTAATGACGATGCCCTTTATTTTTGTGTTGTTTTTAAAACCGATAAATTAAAGGCATTGCCATGTACAATGCCAATAGCTTAAGCTCTCACAATTGCGTTCTGTGCCCGTGCTGTAAAGATTTATTTTAAAGCGTTATGAGAGAGCGTGTCCAGCCTGCAACAGAAGGCAGGACAAAGCTATTTGAGAAAATAGTAGGAGGCTGTAATTAAAGCCTACCGAGTAACAACACACTTAACAGGTGGTGTCCTCAGGGGAGGGTACAAAATAAGACAAAGCGGTACTAAGGGAGGGACTACAAAGCTTAGACCAATTAAAAACACACAGTTTACAGTGGACAATAACACAAGCCAATGAAAAATATGGGCACAGAGTGGGCGGAGCTTCAAGTCCATACCTGAATACAGCATGCCTCGCAGAGCAGCACATGCGCTGCCCAGGCCTTACCTAAAAAGAGTATTTGATGCCCAAATGCCTCAACTAAGAAGCTTATAGGAGCAATTGGCTCTCCAATTGCTTACAATTGACAGTACCGATTATAAACTGTAAAGAGAGGTTTATCTTGCACAGAGGCACCACATAATAAATGACCCATCATTAGTCTCCTAAGCAAGCAACATCACTGGCATCCCACCAAAAACCAACTTGAAAAGGAGAAGTTAACAAGAGGAGATCACTTCACTTCCCATCATCCATCCGCACAGGAAGTGACATCCCATCCTGCCTTCTCCTTACTTCAGGTAACTCCCCAGGGCACCCCAGGAAAGCACGGACTCAGGCAAAAGCACTGACTGTTTGTGCCAGAAACACCCTGCATCACCCAGCCCTGCATACTATAAACCCCAACACCCACATCGAGATGAAGACAAGCCAGACACTTGCATAGCATTGGCACTACACATAGACACAACCTTGTACACCCCCCACTAACTACCGCGCACACCTCTTTAATTACAGAGCACACATGCTAACTCATGCTCATTAACGATCACTCAGCATACTCCATGCACCAGACGTCGCAGACCTCATCACCTATGACAAGCTTGATACCCTCCTCATCACAAAAACATGGCTCACACCCACATCCTAGGAACCATCTCCACATAGGCTACAGCAGCCATCGTGTGGACTGTGCACAAAAGAAGAGAGAAGTCTTCACTGTCATCCGTAAATCAGCCTGGTCCTGCACCTTATGTAAGTAATACTCGACGCCAAAGGCTTCTTGGGCATACAAGAACATAATTGATGAATTCTCGGGTGGTCTCACCACCTCATCTTTCAGACACACCCGCACCACCCTCTTGGGTAACTTCACCTTCCCAGAAAACCAGAGCTCAAAAAACACAAGAGACACCCTCACCTACCTCATTGACACAGTCAACATGATGCAACCCATTGTTCAACCAATACGCTTCAAATGCCACAACTATGACCGCGTCTTCTCAACAGCACCAGCAATCTAACGCAAGCCACACATGCTCCAGACCGAACACCTCACCATCTCTATCTCCCTTCTCAGCATCTAACAACAAAACAAAGTCAACCCAGAAGAGAAAAACTAAACCTGCAGATGCTTCAAAGACTTTTCCATCGGCAACTTAATTCATGAACTCAACTCCCACCCTGCCAGCTCCACGTCCAATGCAACCACCTTCTTAGGTGTCGTCAATGCTTTTTTTGGCTCCACTGAAAACAAGCAGGTGGAAGCCAAAACTTTCAGCACCCCGATACTCTAAACACATCACCGAAAATAAACACTCCATCCGCAGGCGGGAAAGAAAATGGCAGAAAAACAGAACTCCTGATGACGTCATGAAACTGAAGTCCCACCACGCAACACGTAGACAGTTCGTCACATCAGCCAAAGCAAAGTAGTGTCCAACACCATCAATGACGCGCCCAATAGATGCAGAACACTCTTCATGACAATCGAGCATGGCCTCCACCCCCTGCCGGACCCTCCTCTTCCTCACTCCACAGAAAGATGCAGTGCAATCAACCTCTTCTTCAGTTGAAAAATACAGGATGATCTGACAGTACATCAACGAACGCCCGATTCGCCTCTTATGGCCACACCTACTCGTAGAATCCCATCATGGTCGCCCTTCAAAGCCCTGCCTCTTACAGATCTCACCGAGATACTCAACTCCGTCAAAGCTAAGAGAAGCGAAGCTGGTAGCACCTGCTAAGAACCAGCAGCGCAGCCACACATCCAGCATTCCCAGCCAGTTTAGGGGAGGTAACAAGCCTTTACAAATGTAAGAGCATGGAAGATGGGATTAGCCCCTATGATGCAGCAACACAACCAGATCAAAGAAGATAACAAGCATTTACAAATCCATAATACATCAGGGTATTCCTTTTTCGGTACTTTGGCTTTGTTGACAGCTTTACACTTGTGATATTTCCTGAGCTGTATGAAGGCGAGGAGGTGAAGTAAAACATTTACTAGCATTTAATGCTATGAATGTTTCTAATAACAGTATTCGAGAACAGATGACGTCTGTGTTATAAGATGTCTATTTACTGTGGTCAACTGTCCATTATCACTGCGCAGGGAACACTGCGCATGTAGAGACATCGGACAGCGTTTGCAAGGGAGCGGCAGGACAGACGCAGAGTACCTTTTGGGGGTTTCATTCCATAATCCCTCCTTTAATCCAGGTCATCTTAAACAATATAACTCACTAAGATTAAACCAATGGAGTCTGATTACTATTCAAGCTGGATTTGAGCTCCAGCCCCTTTACCACCTCCAGGAGTAAGTCTTGACTGTTTGCGAGGAGACCAGTTTACAGCAACAATTCTGTAATCCAAACGGAATGAAATAGTCTTATGGCGGGAGACACCAGATGAGCTCCATCACAGATGCTGCCCACTGATCATCGACTGCCACAGGACGCAAAGAAAGGGCCCACTCTCCTCGCGCCATCCTCGACATATAGGAAAATATAATTTAGAGGGTGATTAAAAACCGCCCCATGTCCCAGCACAGCGCCCAGCCTGGTCTCGGATGTTAGACCTCTTTATTAGAGCGCACGATCACCCAAGGTTTCTTGGCGCACGGTCACTCGTTCAAACCTGCAAACAGCGGGTGGTTGTGACGGCACCTCTGCTCCTGAATCTGGTGCAGGACCCCCATGCTTCAACCCCCCCCCCGTGCTGCAATCCGCCCCCCAGCCACCGACAGGCACCCCTTTTACGGTTCATGCATAGCTGCAAGAGCTGGGCACCCTGCCAGGTGCCCTGCCTGCCCCCCCCCCCCCCTGCTTGTCCTATGATGGGGCCAGGGGTGGCAACTGGCATTCTGTGGTGCCTCTGTCTGGGCAGCAGGACAGGAGACACAACTGTGGGGCAAACCTGCCAAAAGTAGGACCATTGGTCGGCCGGCTCATTGGGCATTCGTTAGGTGGTTAATATAGCGCCTGATCCAATGACAACACCAAAGTGGCATCAGGTGACCTCTGACCTCTCAAGACAATATAGAAATTGACTTTTTATTGTGAGGAAAGCACTGGAAGTAACATCAACAAAATCAGTTTTCAGTTGTGGTTGGTGTTGGCACCCAGCATGCTCTCTCTGCGACACAAAGTGTTGGGGAGTCCACGCGGTGTCGCAACACCGACTACGCGCATCGGAGGGTGGCGACAGGGCGCATCCAGCATGGAGACAGGAATGAAATGAAATGTATTGATTTATATAGGCCTCATCCAGATCCACAATATATTAAAATAATATATACAGATTTCCAGTCCCATAGTATTACAATATATCATGAAATTCTTTATAAGCAAAAAAGATTATTATTCTTATCTTGTACATCTCTAAAATAGCGGGAATAACACTTTAAAAAAGATTTAAACTTTGTAACAGGACTTTTCAATGGCAGCTGCCAAAGAATGGAACCAGCTTCCCCTGGAGCTCCGTACGTAGGTATATATGTGAGATTTCTAGAGCGCCAACCTAGTCAAAAGGCAGCAAGGGATCAATCAAACAGGATTTATAAGCGCAGCTAATCACCCGCGAGGACACCCAGGCACTGTGAACCAAGCTGCACGGGTGGCATCAGTTGAACAGACAGGTCTTGAGCCCCCTTCTGAATTCCTGAAGAGAGGGTGAGGTCCGGACATGCAGGGGGGGAAGCAAAGCGCTGTACAAGGAACTTCTCCCACAACCTTCCGCAAGAGCTGAAAACTGCTCCTTCTAATGTTTAGCAACGGGGTTTCCATTAATAAAAGTCATTTGTTATGGACTAAAGTCCACTTCAGTTTAAAAATGTTGAATATGTTGCTGCTCTCTATAGTGCCAAGAAACTCCGGGATACCAGTGCTTTAAAAACCTACCATGACATTTATGGCATTATATCAAAAACCAACACAAATCTGTTCGGTACTGTTTAGAGCACAGGAAAATGTGGGTCTTGTATGTGTGCATCATACATGTGTGTGGCTGCAGGAGAGAGCAGCGGTGCGCATGCGCAGGACACACACGTGGCATGTAGGGCGACAACACACAATAACATGTAAATAAGCCACTTTGATACTGTGAAATGTGATTAAAGTCCTAGCCTGCATTCGTTTGTAACTTGTTCCAGCAGGAGGCGCTCTGCAGCCCCTGAGCTCTGCCTTCCACCCCTGACACTGGAGTCGATGCACCAGGTACTGTCACCAGTGCCGGGGTGCATGTTTGGCAAGGAGGGTGGTGCTCTATTGCCCACAGCCCCAGTTCTTGCCCTCATCACTTGTTAAAAGCCCTTATCCTGAACTGCAGTGGTTTTTAGGTCGAGGACTACCGGTCTGCCGGAGGCAGAACCGGAAGTCGGAAGATTTAATGTTTTCTAGAGTGGCTATTTAGCCCGCCTCTCTTTTTGCTTCTCCTCCATTGGCTGGCTTCCTAAACGGAGGCCAGCCATTGGAGGAGAGAGCCGTCCCTCCAAATAGGCTCCGTCTTTTTCAGATTCGGGGGCGTGTTTCTTGCTGTTCTTTCCACTTTTTAGCCACGCCCTTTTTCGAACAGCAGGAACACGCCCCCGAATCCGAAAAAGTTTGGAAGCTCCCATCCGCCATTTTTTATCTATCCTCTGGCCGTGAGGATCTTCTTGCTGTTGCTCTCGCGCGCTGTCCGCCTGCGTCCTCCTCGCTGCCCTGCACACCGGGTTTTCAGGCTGTGCTTGTTTTTCCTCCTTTGTGCGTTTTCCCGATTGTGCGAGCCATCCGATGGACCCTGACGGCTCGAATTACGAACTTCGTAAGGATCACGCACTTTCCCGGTTCGCAGCACCTTAAAGGCTGCTCTCTTTGCTTGTTTTTTATTGACTGGGCTCTTTTTAGCACCACGGTGCAGAGCAATGTATTGTGCACGGAGCTGCAGGGACTTCGCGTGACACCAGTAGATCCATGGATAACTAAAGCATTCGCCTATTATACAACGAGGCTGCATTTTGCGAACATTTCATTTTGGAAAAAAAAGTATGTTCTGTTCAGTAATTGACTGCGCAAACACATAAGAGTTTATAACTTGGCCAAATACTCCTTCGGATACGCAAGTGAGTAGTGCTTCACACAACCAGCGATCAAAGTGCATGAAAAAAAGTACGGGAATTGTGATCCTGGGTTAATTGTGGGGAGAGAGGGGGGGGGAGAAGGGGAGAGGGCGTGGGAACAAAGTGAAAGGCCTGGCTGAAGAGAACTAAATAATCTTAATTATGTTGGTATATCACCTTTAGGTAACAGCATACAACATAACGCACACCTTAAATGAAAAATAAACGCAAGGGAAACTAGTGAGGGGGACATATGCTATTTGACGTTATGACGACGACTCTATTGATTAATGCGATCACTGCGGAGATCTGTCGGTGTAACGAGATCTGAATCCGGGTTGGTGTGGTGGGGAACAATGACTTGTGTATTTTTAGTACTACGAGGTCTACCCTGTGGCAGAAAGCCCTGTGATTACATTATTTTAAACTAGCATTGCACAGTATGAGATTGGCTGCCACAAGTGTGCAGAAGATTTAGTTTCACGATTAGAAAAGCTCTTCTAAAATATACATTTTATTAATACACAAACTGCACCTAGTCCAAACATTTTTTTAACTGTCCATTAAAAGCACACGTTGGTAACAACCTCAGCATACCTCTGAAAAAGAATTAAGCTTTGTAACCAACAAGCTTCAAAGGGCTCCACCACCGGCCCCCGAGCAGCCTTTACATTCGCAGATCAATCAGTCGCACATATTTACATTTCTTTCAGCAGGCACCCTAGCAAAAAGTCTTGTTTCTTGTTCAGGGTCGTACCTCTCTCGCGCCTTCATAACACCGGAGACTCTTCCCTCCCCCCCCCCCCCCACCACCCATTTTCACTTCCAGCTGTTTAAGCTAACTGCCCCCGGGATCGTTGTCCTTTACAAAAAGAAGGGGAGCTGTTTTTGTTAAAGGAAAAAATAAATATGGGCAAGTCCTGCCCCACAGATCCTGTCCACTTTGACCTCTGCACACAGTAGAGTGACCACATGGCACCAAAAGCCATATTTATTGCTGGTCCTGGACTCTCTTTTCACAGTGTGTATGTATACTTTGCAAGCCTTCACTTCAGGTCCTACTGAATGAGTTGCGATAACACGCCCAGAGTCGCCTTACAGTGTCGCGGAAGCATTTGAACCAGAACCCCCAACCCCCGGCCATTTTCGTATGGCAGATTGGGATGTAGCCAGCGATGATGCACATTTTGGGCAGCACAATTTCAAAGGGTTCTTTCCTCATTTGCGGAGGTCAGATCCTCATGCGAGTGAGGAAACACCCCTACAGGTGGGGAGATTCCTTTGCTCCTATGCAGTTTTACTAACACACGTGCATGTTTAAACCAACATTGTGGGAGTGCAAGCATTGTTTGGCAGCTAGTGCGCTGTATGCACACCTCTGGCGTTGCCCTTCACCCAGGAGGTGCATTGTAGAGGGCGGCGGAAGTGTGGGCGTGTGTGGGGGTCTCTGTGGTCCCTGAAATGAATTCCTTGCCTGCCGCTGCTGTCACACACTTCACTTTGGATCTGCCGCTATAGTATGAAGTCACCCCTCCTCATGGTATTGCGTCACTGCCCTCAAGGCAGACGACTTGAGTGTGCTTCTGGAACACCCATATTTCCCCAAACAATCTCACGCACCGTCACGGTCTTTGCCAGGTACACACGCAAAACAGACCAGCAGTGTCAGGTCCCTAATTTGGCCCCTGGTAACAATGGCCGTTAAATGTACAATACTAGGGTTCGATTACAAAAACACTTTGCACTGGTGCAAACACTTATGCAGCGTTTCTGGTGCTTGAGTAATATGAAACGAAGAAAACAGTATATGGGCAATCATGGTACAAACTTAATATTTCTGCTGTGCTAACATAGTAAGATTTTTTTTCTCCTATTCCAGAAGTTTCACGCAGGCCCCAGACAGCAAGGCTAAATGTCACACATCGCCTTTAAGCGAATTCTGACTTTAGAGCCAGCAGTACTGCTAAGACTTGTAATGCTTGTTTTTTTTATTGTAAGCACGGATATGCTTTCAAAGTCCTGTTGATTAAAAAACATGGCCGGTTATATGTGTCCCTGCATGGGAGCAATCCGGCAGCTATGGCCAGAGAAAGGCACCCTTAGCTTTTTTCACCATGTATTTGTTCCAGTTGGCACGTTTTGCGCAGAAACGAAAAAGTAGTATTGCAAGTTTCTCCAATAAAATGTTGGCGTCCATCTTATATGTTCTGCCACATATGACCATACAGGATTTATGGACTCTTGCGTCAATCATAGATAGTAGTCAAAATACCCATGGCAGGTGTGATGCCTTTAGCTTTACTCTGATTTTGTTGTTACCTCACAACATCCCTCTCCCTCACTACCTCACTCTTTCACTACCTCACTCTCTATCTACCTCACTCTCTATCTCACTACCTCACTCTCTAACTCACTACCTCACTTTCTCTCTGCTAATGCAATAGGTATCACATATGCAAAAAAAAAGCTAATGCCAATAGAAATGACAATGCCATTTATTTAGGGATACAAAAATGATAAAAAAATAATGAGCAATACCAATAGCTCTACCTATAATATTGCCGAGACCATTGCATTGTAAATGCTTGTTACATCCTGGTGTAAGAGAGCGCCTTTTGGCAGCTGAGTTCAGATGCACAGTACAGTGAACGAGCCTGCACAGGCACATAGAGAGGATGTGACCTAACAACCAGAGCTGACGACTTCGGAGCAGAGGATCCGGGTTCATTGGACTCTCGGCATCGGCTTAACATCCTGTGATTCTGGGCAAATCACGTATTCTCCCCCTGCCTAGCAAAAATGAATGTGTCCTGTAACTTAACTAGTGCTCATATAAAGGGCTCCGATACCTTCGGGTCAAGTTCACACTCTATAAAACTGCAAATGTAGCGCCAAGAAGCAGAGGCAGAGAGCGCTTGTCCTGCCAGCATCATACAACGTGCGTTCTTTCCAGTGTAAAAGAGAGAGGCGGGTGCACACACAGCTCATGTGCCGCAACAGCTCTCACTCAGCTGTGCACCCTTAAAATCACATGGCGGGGCTTTCGTTGCTTCTCTTTTTCAAATGCAAGCACATGGCACAAAATAAAATGAAATCAAATGCAGGTGTCTGAACTTGGCTGCTATACGCTCGCAATAAAAATGTTTACATTATAAAACATTCACTGAGGCGGCTGCTTTACTAGTGGGCTTTTTTTAATAGCAAGACTTTCACTTTACGGTACATTGTATAATTATTTAGGAAGGAGACGAGAATAAATCAACACCAAACACTCTAATCAGAAGCACTCTAATCACAGGGACCTCTGGCGTGTCACGCACGTGCCTTATTACAGCAGCTTTAAAAAAAAGACAGAAAATAAATCAACACCAAACACTCCAATCACAAGCACTCTAATCACAGGGACCTCTGGCGTGTCACGCACGTGCCTTATTACAGCAGCTTTAAAAAAAAAGACAAAGTAAATCACCATCTCACTGGCCACCAAACACAGCTGAGAATGTAAAGTGGGTGAGAGGAAAGGCAAACTGCGTAAGGATGAAAGGCAGAGCTGATGGAAAGGGAATAATGTCTTTCTAAAGATGATGGGCGGAGAGGATGAGAAGATGCGGAGAAAGGGACAGAGTGGTGGGGTGAAGAGAGGAGAACTGTTGGGGGGTGGAGGAATGATAGCGGATGTTGGATGTCTGGTAACCAATCCCCACTGAAGCACAAAACCAAGCAACATAAGCACATCGGCAAGAGCTTCTAAGCGCTTCTGGACACCGAGGAAAAAACAAGGGTTTCAAACTGTGCCCAGCATGTGTGAGGATAACGAGGCCATCAGGTTAGCCAGCTACATCCATGCCGTCAGGATAACATTTTTCTGCTGCTGGGCTTTCATTTGACAATCCCATGCATTCTGGGAGTTGAAGACATGGGTTGTTTACAAAACAAGCATCGATCTCTTATCTTTATGGGGCCATGTGTTTCTAATTAGCGTGGAGGTGCACACTGCCCCCGACCTCTCAAAGGAAAAAAATCTTGACAAAGGCAAGATTTATTTCCTTTGAGAGGTCGGGGCAGTGTGCGCCTCCACGCTAATTAGAAACACATGGCCCCGTAAAGATAACAAAGTGCTTTGCGACAGCCGCAAAGCAGACGAGCCAGTCCGGATCGGCTGGATGAAAAAGCGAAAGGGCGTCACCAAAACAACCTCATTTCCAATGGCAGGCCACCGTTTAGAATAAACGGTGACGCCAGCCAATGAAAATGAGGGGCGGGGCTTCAAGTACCCTTCTCAAGTCTACTCTCCTACAAAATCTCTCGCCCAGAGAGTAGCGCAGCAACGGCAGGCGACACCTAATAATACTAGGGCCCTATTTCATCTAAGGAGGGGTGTGCCCCATAATACTGGAAACTTTATTAGTGGCACTTTATTCAGTATCGTATTCACTGGCGGCGCTTGCTTTGCTCCAGATGCAAAAAGAACTATTGATGGACAGAATGCAGAACAATGTCATACATTCACATTCCGTCCATCAATTGTGTGTCTTTTGCTTTCTCGTCCTAAGTGCGCCAGGTATGCTCAGACGTGAGTCCTGGGCTCACTGTGCCACTGAAATCAAGCTATCCTGGCTGAAGAGGGGTGAAACCCCGAAACCGGTCCTAGGATGCTTGTTTCCGGTCCAGGGAGGACCTGGCTTGGCAGTTCGGACTGGTCTGTTCCCATGAGGCACAAGGTCAAGACCGATTTGCATATAACCAGGTCTAAACTAGGGTGGCATGGTGAGCAAACGAATGATGGATTTAACCCAGATCTCTTGACTGGGGGTGAATGTTTTGATTTGTTCTGCATTCCGTCCATCAATTGTGTGTCTTTTGCTTTCTCGCCCTAAGTGCGCCAGGTATGCTCAGACGCGAGTCCTGGGCTCACTGTGCCACTGGAGTCAAGCTATCCTGGCTGAAGAGGGGTGAAACCCTGAAACCGGTCCTAGGATGCTTGTTTCCGGTCCAGGGAGGACCTGGCTTGGCAGTTCGGGCTGGACTGTTCCCATGAGGCACAGGGTCAAGAATGATTTGCATATGGCCAGGTCTAAACTGGGGTGGCATGGTGAGCTGAATGATGGATTTAACCCAGATCTCTTGACTGGGGGTGAATGTTTTGATTTGTTCTGCATTCCGTCCATCAATTGTGTGTCTTTTGCTTTCTCGCCCTAAGTGCGCCAGGTATGCTCAGACGCGAGTCCTGGGCTCACTGTGCCACTGGAATCAAGCTATCCTGGCTGAAGAGGGGTGAAACCCCGAAACCGGTCCTAGGATGCTTGTTTCCGGTCCAGGGAGGACCTGGCTTGGCAGTTCGGGCTGGACTGTTCCCATGAGGCACAGGGTCAAGAATGATTTGCATATGGCCAGGTCTAAACTGGGGTGGCATGGTGAGCTGAATGATGGATTTAACCCAGATCTCTTGACTGGGGGTGAATGTTTTGATTTGTTCTGCATTCCGTCCATCAATTGTGTGTCTTTTGCTTTCTCGCCCTAAGTGCGCCAGGTATGCTCAGACGCGAGTCCTGGGCTCACTGTGCCACTGGAATCAAGCTATCCTGGCTGAAGAGGGGTGAAACCCCGAAACCGGTCCTAGGATGCTTGTTTCCGGTCCAGGGAGGACCTGGCTTGGCAGTTCGGGCTGGACTGTTCCCATGAGGCACAGGGTCAAGACTAATTTGCATATAGCCAGGTCTAAACTGGGGTGGCATGGTGAGCTGAATGATGGATTTAACCCAGATCTCTTGACTGGGGGTGAATGTTTTGATTTGTTCTGCATTCCGTCCATCAATTGTGTGTCTTTCGCTTTGCTCCAGATGCCAACGGACCCAGGATTGATTGGTCGACCCTCACTGTAACTGCACTGTCTTGCTTAAGTGCACGTTTTTTGTGCGACCCTCCAAAATATTAATCGTCTCTAATATACTGGGAAGGAAAACGATGTGCAGTCAAAATAAATAGAGCAAACACATACAAATCGCAAATACTGCAAACATGGCCTTGTAATACTCTGCGTTGGAACCTTGTGTTTTGCGTGTGTGTTTTGTGAGTATATCATGCCCTCTCCGGCCATTGTTCGCAGGATTCTCCCATCAAGTGTCTGCAGGCCGCATGCCCGCCTTCTCCTCCTTACATCCTCTTATTACCCCTCCTCCTCTTCCTCCTCCTCCGTCCACGCCCTCTGGTCCATAGTCCGGCCCCTACCGGTAAATACTGGACTCTGCTTCCCTCTCGCCTGGTTCCAAAGGTCCCAAGTCACCTGGGCTTCACAAATAGTCCTGTCCCCTCTCCGGGTCCCCTGACTGTCCTTCTTGAGTCTCCTGTCCCGTGAGTCCTGCTCCCCTCAGCTGTCGTTCTTTCCCAAGTCTCCAACTTCTCTGCAGTGTCTCCTGTCTCCCCCTCACCGCTCTCTCCGGCTGCAGGGTGCAGACCGGTCTGCAGAGGGCGCAAAGGGACGGTGATCGGGGGCTCGCAACATGCCCCCCTTATACGGACGGATTTTGGGGTGAGTAGCGCCATCATTTCCTTTACCCTTCTACGGGAGAGTCTCGCGGAGCTCTCAAGTTTCCCTGACGCAGCTTCGAGTTTTTTTTCCTCCCAGAACAGTATTTTTCCTTTGCATTTTGGGTCTTGTAATCCTAATAGGGTCACATGAGAGCTCTGTGTCATCAGAAGCCAAGAAGGGTCCTGTGCGTGGTGTGGGGAGGTATTAGGGTTCACCGTTCATGTGAGCAGTATAAGATACGAGGCACCCGGAGGTTAGTTCACGGACACTGACTACAGTAAACTGACAAGATGTGCAAAAGTTCGACCAGCAGCGTCCATGCCACTCGCGATGCAAATACCCCTCGCTGCTTTACCTGTGCAAGCTTTTATATTCCGCTAATTCGATCCAGTTGGTTTCAGAGACGTGAACCAAGACTGCAACTACCAGAATACACTTGATTGTAACATAAATGCCCGGATGTGGAGCCTTGTGACTGTGGTGAGATGGAGTCCTATCGCACACCTGACATGGGCGGTGTAAAGCAGCTAAGGACTGTCACGGGTCATGCTGGGAGATAGGTTGTGTAGTATGCGTTGAGGGCCCCTATCGGTGGTATACAATGGTATGCGGTTTCTATAGGTGGTATACGATGATAGTACCTGTGTTGTATTTGAAAGTATTGGGTTTCATAAGTCTAGTTTAAGGCAGCCACAATCAGCAGTATAGAAAGGTACAGGGGTCATCCTTGGTGGTATAGGCAGGAATAAGGGTTAGTTCTGTTGCTGCAGGTAGTTTATGAACAACCTATGTTAATTTGAGGAAAGTTATTGGTTGTATAGGAAAGTATTAGTTCCCCTGTACTCAGATTTAGCAGGTGTAAGGGTCTGTCTGGGCATAATGGAAAGACATGCAGGTGCCTATGGGTGGTTCTGAAAGGTGTGGGGGTATAACTGGACTGCATCGAAAGTTCTAAGGCTTCTATGGATGTGTGAGGGAGATATGACGTACTGTTTAATGGTGTGAGCGCTCCTATAGGTGTATGGATGGGATATGGAGGTAGAAAGGTCCCTCAGGGCAGGACGACAGTACATACCATCATACGAGGAACCCTTTTGATGGTGAAGGTGAGTATGAAGTTCGTGTGAGTGGAAGGTGGAATAAGGTGTAAGGATTCTTAAGGGTGGTTTGGAAAGGTATGGAGGTCTCTATTGGTGTTGAGGCTGTATAGGAAAGTATAACCAAATGGTACTAGGGTCTCTGGGGTGGGCCCATTTACGTGTCTCCAGTCGTTTATTCGAGAGAGTGAGGCTCGTTGTCTGCAGTATCAGTAGGTGAGTTAGCAAGATGGGTTTTGAAGGTGTAAGAATGTCTGTGGGGCACATGTGGGGACTCCTTGGATGTGTGGAAGTACTTGTGTTTGGTGTCAGACCCCTAGATATGAAATCTACTAGTCCATGTATTTGTATCAAAAGTGTAAGGATTCCTTGAGGTGTACCAGAATATGCATGGATCCATTTGGATAAGTCAGGAGGTGTGTGGGTTGTTGCTGTCATGTCAGATGTGAGCGCACCGGTGGTGATACCAGAGGGTGTGTGGCCCTTATGGTAGTACCCAAGGTGAAAAGATTCCTAAGGTTGAATTAAAAAAAGTTGAGGGTCACGGTGGAGATGTCTGAGGGAGCACAGGGTCCTGGTGGTAATATCAGTAGTATGAGGGCTGCAAGAGTGCCTGCGATGTTGTCAGTGTCAGGTCCTTGGGTGTGATGGAGGTGGCATGAGAGTCCATGGGGTACGGGTGAAAAAGAAGGTGCAAACGATGATGCTAGATGTGTGGAATACTGGGGTCGATATGAGGTGTGAGAGGCCCCTCATTGTGATATCAGAGGATGTGATGGTTCACGTTGGTGTTTTTGTGGTTTGTGGCCTCTAGGGGTAAAGGAGGAAATGAGAAGGTCCATGTGGAGATGTGAGATGGAGTGCGAGCCCGTGGTGGTGATCTCAGAAGGTCTGATAGTCCACGGGTTTGATAACAGGCAGCACTGGGCTCTCTGGGTGATATTATAATGTGTTCTGGTCCGCTTATTTCAGTCACATCTATAGATGCTAGGGCCTATAGAAGTGGCTTACATCTATAAGGACCCTTGGCGTCAGAAGGTGTTGGGATACAGGTGGTGTATCAGGTGTGATACCACTTTGTGGGTGGTGTCGGTCCTGTATTTGGGAATTATAATGTGTGAGGGGCCCCTCTGGTGCAGTGGGGATAGTTGTTGGTGCATAGGTTCAACAATGTGTGGGTTCTAGTGGTGGTTTCAGAAGATGGAAGGGCCTAAGAAGAGACATAGGGCACAGGAGGTGTGATCATGAGATCACATGATAAGAAAAAAATGCCTGAGGAGGGATGCTAGTAATGAAAGATGAGAATACCCATCAAGTACTAGATGCGTGTCCTGGCGGACAGGGATAAAGCGCACTGTGACATTAGACACCCCACTCCTTTGGCCAATACTCGCTGTGACTGAACAAACACTCTGCATGCGTGCACCTTACTCGATTTGGAAGGCTGATGATGTCCCCTGAGCAAATGTTGCTCTGTTATAAATAGGGCTTACAGTTTTATGGTATTTATATTGTCAATACATTTCTGTCTGTATTTTTCCATGTTTATTTTTATCATTTTGTTTGTTTATCCATATTTATTTGGGGTAAGAAAACCTATCTACGACTAGTGCACTTCTGCACTTATTCAATCAATAAAGGGCATTCTTACTTGAAAGGATGTTAGCGCTTTCAGAAGCCCTGTTTAATGCAGCTCTCCTATGCAGGGCAATGAATCATTCGGATTGTAGCACAAGTGTACGCATATCTGCAGCTGTTTAAAGGTTCAAGACACAGACCCCTTTGTACCCTCTGCCTGTCGTTATGCACAGATGAGGCATTGTTGGCAACATTAAGAATCACACAAAGAAAGATGCACTTTCCAGTTTATACAACATTTAAATAAATACAGCCAGAGAACTAGATGGTTTTCTGTCTGTTTGACTTTAAAAATCTGTAAAAATAAATAAATATATAAAATCAGCAAAGTTGAAGCCTTCGCTATAAACCTCGGCTGCAGACCTTAAAATGCTTACAGTGGCAATGGTGAATCTCTGACAGCAGGAGCACTTCCAGGAGCATCTTTCAACTCTCATTTGGAGGATCGCAGGGGTTAAGAAGGCAGTGGGACACCTCCCATTGGCTTCATTCGCCTCTGAGGTTTCTCTTTTGTATTTTGTAGTTTCCATAAATAACAGCGCGTGCACGCTCATACACTCGCCAATCATTCAGATAAGTGTGCACTGACCTGGAGAAACATATTCACGAGTTGAAGTTTTCTTAATAGCTTCCTCGGGGGTAGTAAGCGCTATATAAAATACGGGTACAAATGCAATTTTGTTTACTTAGGGCTAATAGCCCTTAAATTATTATTTAATTGAATGCAGGTATAACAGTCACTGCCTGCAGCGAAGATCTGTACGAAACCTGCAGGTCACTGTGAGTCACGGGAACCATGCAAAAAGGGCCTATTTTAGAGTGTATTATAACGAAATCCTTCGACTTTATTTGGGGGGATGGTAATGCCGCGTGTTGCAAGGTACTGAAGCAACAAGACTGTAGTATCCTTAAATGAGACTCAACCCAAATAAAGATGAAATTGCTGAGTTCTTTATTTCAGCCCCCCGCATACAGGAAAAGCACCTCCAGCGCTGACAGTCTCCGTAGCAGAACTGTCTTAAGAAAGAATCTAAGAATACAATACATTCTACAATCTAGAATAGTGTGACTCGTCTTCAAGCAACATACTACACAATCCCCCTTCTTAAAGGAAACAAAACAACCACAACAACAAAAAAAAAAAATATCTAAATAAAATCAACTACAATCAAAGATTTCTTAAGATTTTGGTTTTTTAACAATTCTACCACTAGATGTTTTTACGATGTTCTCATTACAAGATAACTATGGTGTAACAGAATCCTGAACATCATGTGAATTGTGTCACCCAGGGGAGAATTGACATCTGATGAAACCTCCGGCAAGGAAACACTTTTTGGAGAGACAATACAATCATGTGAATCCTCAAGATTAACATCAGAAGATATTCTTGGAATAGTAGAACAATCAGAAGTTACACTTTCATCATTTGAATTAGAATTATCAATATGTTGTGAGAAATCACATGTATCTAACCACCAAAAATTCTTGCATTTATTACATTCTTCTGTTTCAGAATTATATGAAACTGGTGCAAGACGACTACAATGCCAAACTTCACCATTTTGAAGTAAAGCAGTGTTGTTCATAACCTTGACTTCTAGTTTAGTTTCACTAAACTTGCTTTCGGTTTTTGAAACTCTCTTAGCATTTTTAACTCTAACCCATTGACCTCTATGTAAGTTAACCTGTTTGGTGCCATGTTTCAAATCATAATAGGTTTTGTTTTTCATCTGAGATTCTTTAATATTCTCTCTCACAATAGGTATGTCGCAAGAAACGATTCCACTTTTATTTAACCAACCAGGATTGATTTTTGAATGTGGAATTCTGCCTCTCATTAAAGAAAAAGGACTTTTACTAGTAGTACCATGGATAGTACTTCTATATGCCCAAAGGAGTTTTTTAAATTCTTCTTCTTCCCAAGATAGGTTACTTTTGTTAGCAAGTTGGATAACTCCTTTAATACTACGGTTGGCTCTCTCAACAATACCATTACCGCTTGGGTGATACAATGCTGTGAATCTCTGTTGAATCCCAGAAGCATTTAAATAGTTTTTCATTTCAAGGGATTTAAATTGTACTCCATTGTCAGATAGAATGAACTTAGGGAAACCTTCCCTTAAGAAAATATCATCTAAAAATGTTATTACCGTTTTAGTATTGATGATATCTACAACACACATTTCTAACCATCTTGAAAAAGTATCAATGAGTACCAAAATGTATTTCTGTGAACTATCTTGCCAACAAATTGGTCCCATACAGTCAATGGCAACAACTTCCCAGGGAAAATTAGGGCAACCAGGAGAAGCTAAAGGTGGATTGGATGTTTTAAGCGTTTTATCAGAAATCTCACACTTCACACATGATCTCACACATCTTTCTACATCTAAATCAATCCTAGGCCACCAATATAATTCTTTCAGACGTAGTTTGGTGCGTGTAATTCCTGAATGTCCTTCATGACATAGATCAACTATTTTATTCCTTGAGTTTTTTGGTGGGACAAATTTATCACCACGTAAAACCAATGTATCAGAAAGACTTAGTTCATTCCGAACTTCCCAAAAACCTCTCAATTCATCGTTGACAAATTTTTTATCAATTCCATTCCATCCGTGCATAATTAATTGTTTGAGGACAAGTAATATTTGATCAGAGTTCTCTGCTTCAAGTCATTCTTCTTTGCTAAAACTACTTTGAGTCCTATTTGATGATATGTGAGCTACTGAAAAATCATTCCAAGAATTCATGTCGAGCTCAACCAATGGTAAAGACATACGACTTAGAAAATCTGCAGTAAAGTTTTTGACACCAGGCATATATTGAACTTCATACATGAAGTCCTGTAGTCTCATGGATAATCTAGCAATTCTGGCTGTGGCATTGGTCAAACCATCAGTGGTCAGTAATTTAGTCAATGGTTTATGGTCGCATCGTAAGATAAATTTCCTTCCCCCAAAGAAATTTCCTAAAATGTTCTAGAGCCCATACACAAGCTAGGGTCTACAATAGAGTAACGTTCCTCAGTAGGAGTGAGAGAACGTGATGCGAAAGCAATAATTACTTCTTTGTTGTTCTCATCTAATTGTGTCAGTACGCTACCTAACCACCTGCTACTAGCATCAGTGGTGACAATGGTTTGTGCGCAAGGATCAAAACCTTGAAGACTAGGTGCTTGCGCAATGGCTGTTTTTATTTCCTCAAATGATGTTTGTCAAGAAGCACACCAAATAAACGGTGCCTTGTTTTTAAGTAGGGATCACATTACACAAGTTTTCTCTGAGAACTTGTCCACAAATTTTGAGTAAAATTCTGCAAGTCCTAAGAAAGATCTAAGATCCTTTTTCGATTTGGGTGGAGGAGCATCTTTAATGGCACTTACCAGGCTGGTTTTGGGTCTAATACCTAAGGCACTGACTTCATGACCCAGATATGTCACGTTATTTTCTGCAAATTTACATTTTGAAAGTTCAGCTGTAACTTCTTTGTCTTGTAAGATGCCCATAACTTTCCTTTTGTTCATCATTAATTTTTTTGTTAGGACCCATTATAAGAATATCATCTTGGAAGAATATTATACCTTGCATATCACCAAAAAATTCATGCATGAGCCTTTGAAATACCGCAGCTGCGGACGCTAACCCGAATGGCATGCGGCGAAACTGGTAACAACCAAAAGGAGTACAGAAAGGTGTGAGATGTTTACTCAAAGGATGTAAAGAAATTTGGTGATATGCACACGATAAATCAATCGTTGAGAACCATTTTGCACCTTTGGTTAATGAAAGCATTTCATTGATTCTCGGGAGAGGAAATTGATCAATGATTATATTTTCATTCAAATACCTTAAGTCTATGCACATGCGAATTTTCCCATTAGCGCGTCTGGCAATAACAATCGGAGAAATCCAATCAGGTGCTTCAATTGGTTCAATAACTTCTGCATCTAGTAATTTTTTTAAGTTCTGCTTTTACCTCATCTCGAACAATTAGTAGAATGTGACGTACTTTATGAATTTTGGAAATTGCATTGGGTCTGACTAAAATTTTATGTGTAAAACCCTCAAGATTCCCAATGCTGCCACTAAAAACTTTTGGAAATTCTTTTTTCTTTTTTTTTTTGACCTTTGTAAACCAACTTTATTAGTTGTTCACATAGAAATAAGAACAATTGATTAAATTAAACTGTATAGAGCAAAATAAAAATGTAAAAAGTCCAATTTTATCATAGGGTCTGTTGACCTACTAAATCAAATACATAAGACGGGTGACCAGATGCTGGAGGAATAAACCGAATACCAATTACTGAATCCAGTGTTAGGTTATAAACGTACATTTACAGGGGTGATTGCAAGCTGGTTTACCTTGGATAGCTATCAAATTTTTAACTTTTTTTTTTTTTTTTTAATTATTATTATCAAATGGTGATGCAACCATAATACATACAATACACAGACAAATCAGCATATACAAAATGCACGACCAGTCCATTTGGTGCCGGAGAGAGTGAGGACGAAAGGTGCACTGGAATGGGGTGGGGCAGGTAACCGCCCTCCGGGGGTTCCCTGGTTGGCAGATTTGGGGGGGGGGGGTGGGGAGAGTCCATGACGGGCATACTCACCCTTCCGGGGAGGGGGATACTGGTGCAAGGTGGGGGTGCGTCATACTGGATTACGATGGATGGAGGAGGTTGGAGGAGGTTGGAAGAGAAGTGAGGAAGCGAATGGGATAAGTGAGGAGGTTGCTGTGTGATGCGGGACTGAGTATTTGGAGTATGGGAGAGGATGGAAAGATGAGAGATATGTCGTTGGGGGGGTTTGTTTAATGTTTGGTTATGGTTGTTCAACCCTGTCCTAATAAATGGCCTTTTACGCTAAGAACTTGCGTGGAGTGGTTATTGCGCGACGTGCCACCGCAGCCCCAGGTTTGTACGCCTGTAGCACTCCCTCTTCTAAGGCTAGAGTGTAAACTATAGAGGGTTGGTTTCTGGAAACGCAAGCCTTAAGATGCTGACTGAGAAGTGCCATGCTATAACGATGGCCTCATTTTGGGCCTCAAATGAGCGTTTCGGTGCGACTGCTGAGTTTTTAACTGGTCACGAAGGCTGTGGGCGAGGCCCTGGGCTTCATGCCTTAAGTTCTGGGTCCACCAATGCTCATTAGGACACACCAGCACTTATGTATTGTTACAGTCAATCATATGTAGCCAATGCAGTTCTGTTGCATTCTTCGAGCGATATCCGGAAGAACCGGTCCCTGAAGTGGTACTCGCCTTTTTATGGCATCGATTCTTGGAAAACATGATCATCCTCTGCTTAGGTGAAACCTGGTAGTGTGCAACTTAGTCAGTTGTGCCAAGGACAAACTTACAAGTAACAGGGCCGAGCTTAAGGCAGAACCACAAGTTATAAGGGCAGTTCACCCCATAGATCAAGGGTGCAATGAAACTAACCAGTCACACAACACGTAATTCCCCTCGTCAGCAACGGTTTTTTAAAACGTGTTACTATTTGACAACAACCTTTTGTGTTTTTTTTTTTATAGGAGACAAACCTAATAAAACAGGTCTTATATCAGAGCGACAACACTTGCTGTTACAGCACAGGGCGGTGCATGTTTACAGATCTGCTGACAGCACCGTGGTGGGCCATGTGAACAGAATAATAACCGAGCCCGCTGTCTACAGCTTGCTCAAGCGCACAGGGAGGGTAGGACTGTCACTTAATGTAGTAGTAGTAATGCGCTGTATAAATGCTAAACAAAATACAATGTATGGGGAACCACACGCACTTATCTTTGAAAAAAGTATGCTTTTTTCCATGACTGTCTCATTTGTCTCTTGTCTTTCTGGTATTGTACACAATAAACTTACCTCTCATGGAATGACACAATTATGTGTCAAGTTACCAGAGAGCGCTTTGACATCGCCACTGAATTTCTTGGGAAAGTAAATAAATCCGATTTTTTAAATACAATTTTGGAACTTCTTTGGGGCTGAATTTCTCAATATAACATCTCGTTGGGCTATTAAAGGACGCCAATTGCATACTTCTAATTAGAAGGGTTGTGTTCCTTAAAAAAGAATTGGCTCCGCACCCTCCACTATATTACTCGCCTCAATAAGATGATCAATGTGTTGGTTGTTTATATTTAAATCGTTTTTAAACATAAATGAAAGTAAGGCTACAAATAGAACTTTGAAGACAGACTAAACGTCCTCATTTAATCACAGAGTGATTACATCAGCACACTTTATTCCAGGTCGGACCAAATATATACTTTTTTCCATCACCATATGCCCCCTCACGGGCAGCATATGGCGCCCTCCCATCCCAGTCCGGGGTGTATGGGAAGAGAAGGAAGTGGCAGCAACCAAACAGACTTGTGTGTAATCCAGTAAAAACCTAATCTGCAGAAACCTGTAACTCCAACTGCAGCCTTCGAAGACGGCGATGGCATATTAAATGTAAGGAGAGATGCTGTCGGACAACTAGGAACCCCTGCCATCCCACTGCACCCAGCAATATTAACAGGCAGACCCCACTGCTTTCATATGTGGAAAAAATGCCACTTGCCCTCAGAAACCACCTGCAGTCTCGCAGGATGCCATAGCGATTACTCCGCGCCTGTGGCAATCAAGCCTTTCTTAATTCTCTGTAGTTGATGGCGCCATCTCACGGAGGCCCTGCTGTAGTCTGAGCACTTAAGCATCCTCTCACGGGGGAAGTATATCTTCCCACCCTGTTGAAGCGCTCCCAGGATCATCTCCTTCTCTGCCGCAGTTCTCTACTCGAAAATGAGTCTTTCTTAGCACCTCCCCTTTCACTGTCTTGGTTGATGGTCCTAGGCTGTGCTGATGGTCACTTGGGAGGATACAACAGGCAAGAGAACCTGTCCGTGTCTTTTTAGGGAGGTATAGCTATGGTCTGTGCCCCTTGCAACTCTAGGAGGACTCCCTAGGTTGCTTCGAAGTTCAACTTGTTGTGCCCTGGTTCCAGGCAGCCATCTGGGGGCTGTGAGAAGTTGGCCTGGCATATGCCGTCCTCTAGTTATAGGGGACACCTTGCACCAGTCCAATTCGACTCTTATTGATGATAGGTTAAAGACAACCTTTAAAGAAAGCTATCCTAGTGGTAGCTGTGGAGAGCAGCCTTCAGGCTAAGTCTTGAAGGAGTGTTAAGCTTATTGTTTTACCATAGATAGCCTCTTGAATAACCAAATGAAAGAGTAGTCCACACAGGTGTATATATATAAAATATATGTATTTATTCTAAGCAGAATCCCACTAGTCTCTTTATGACTCTGGAGGTAAAGTTACAATTCAAACAAGCATTGATAGTTACAATAAATAGCACTGGAATCATTGGGCCCCAGGGGGGGACCAAACCATAAATTAAAAAAGTGGTATAAGAACCACGACAATTCTACAGATAATGCCTAGAGCATTGAGGGTCGCTGGCCCCTTAAGAAACCACCCAAGGTAGTGAGGATGGGGGCCCACGGGAGACGCGTGCAGTGGTATAAGCTGCTGTCGGGATCTCTATTAAACCCTATGGAGATTGTCGTGGTTGAACTTTACAAGATTAAAAACACTTCTAGCAGGAGTTCAAGTTCAGGAGCTTAGAGTTAAGCTTTTGAAGTGCCCACACCCATGAGAGTACCGAGGTACCACTGTTACCTGCACCAGGGAAGCCGGGTGCATAGGTCGTTTTCGATGTCAGGTCACGGGCTGGTTTTCAATGGGAAAACGTGTAGAACTACTGCTAGCCAAAAGCATCGTCGATGTCGTGAAGATTGAAGATGTAGATCTTGAAGAGAAGGACCTGAAAGCAGAGGGGACAGAGTCTGGGTCACGGCACAGTGACCAGGGAGCTCAGGAGAAAGATCCCTTCAATGTCGGGTGCTTCCAGGTGGAAGATGAGTATCCTGGATCAGCAGCCACGGGCTCCGGGAGGCTTCAAGGAAGGCCAGCTTCTGGAGGGCAACTGTCCCTCAAAGGATGAGGGTCGCTACGATGTTAGTGTCCGGATTGGATCCACAAAGCCTTGGCAACCGCAACCCACGCAAGAATCACAACACAGCTACTGGTGCAGACCCACGAGGTCTGAGCGAGGTCTCCAGCGAGGAGACGGAAGAGCAGGCCTGGAGCAACCAGGGGAACTCTTGGAAGTGAAGATTGACCTCCGCCAGGGTCCACCAGTCGAGAGACAAGGGACCGGGGGAGGCAGCAATTTGGCGTGCGTAAAGATGCGCCCACGGGTCGCCGGAGCGGGCTAGGGCGTCGATCTTTGGCACAGATGATGCTCTCTCTGTGTGTCCCAATCATCTCTATTCCACACATTCTAAACTCATAGTTTGATTTCAGTCCAGATTCGCCACTTTTGCTCAATTCATGACGGGCTGCTGCTTCCTGTACAGAAAAGTAATTATTGTCTCCAGCATAGTGGTTGACATAAATACATTTTTTATAAAGTTGAGTGCACACTGTTTGGGTTCGGCCACAAAAGCATTGTTTAATCGTGACTTCAAAGTCTGTTTCATTCTTAGACGACACAAACCAAATACAAGGCAGCTCCGAGGAGACACAGTACAATAGGACCTGTTGGTATTTATTATAAGGTATCAGGGCCTCGAAGTAATTCAAATAAGAAACAGTCTGTGTCCGCCCCACAAAACCATCTTGCCTCCCCCATCGCACATAGAACCACGCAGCCACTGCCATGACAGCTAGTCTCAACTCCGCAATGCCATATTATACTCTCGTTGGTGACACAGCTGGTCTCCTTTCCACCACACACCCTCAGGACTGACTTACAAAAAGATACTACTGGGGAACCCTGTCTCAGTACCACAACCTTTGATGGGCAATGCAAGCATGCACACACTCCATATTTTAGGACAACTTTGACACAACACACTTAGGAGTGGGCCTTCTGACCATACACGTGCACATACTCAGAGGTTTGACTGTAAAGACATATTAGTCTTGGCAAAAATATTCAAACCATCCCCGCACTGCAGAAGGCCGTGAACAGCACCGGGTCAAAAGGGCATAGTTGGGTCTTGCAGACCCCAAACCGAAGCCCCCTGTAAAAAGCCGGTCTGGCTGTGTGCATTTTAACACTGTGGATATCTTCGTCCTCCAGCATATTCTGGCACAGACCCACTCACCAACCCACACAGATCTGCCTCGTGCTCCTCACACTCGCAGGGAGCAGACACGCAGAACTGGGCCAGGGTGGTAACACCAAGGACCCCATTGCCGATCTCTGAAACTGTCTAATGGTGATTGGGGATGGAAGCTCTGCAGTGATGACCCGAGAAGACTGATGTTCACATGGCATATTCAACGTGCCATGCTTTTGCAGTTGGAGAGTATTTCACTGCACGGATTTATCATGCACATAGGTGTTGCTCCTAAAAACGCTTATGCAGCACTTCACTGTGCAGTGAAAATGGCTTAATAAGAGGGGTACAATTTTTATTAATGTAGCATGTACAGTGGTGCCAGGGCACACAGGCTTGGCAGGACCACCTCACCCCAACAATGGCTCTTTTTAGGTCTCTCCTCCAGAAGCTTTAGCTGTTGTCAAAGACCTGACAATAACAACACATAGTCTGCTTTGGGTCAGCCTGTTGCCTACCATTGGTTGGCTTTCTTGTCGGTATCATTTTTCTTGCTTCTCATTCAATGGCTTTCCTTCTTCATATGCTTGTTTTTTTTTTAAACCATAGCTTCTTTACCATCCTCTTAATTGGGTGGCTTGTGTTGGGGTGAGAATATGTGGGTGTGTTTCCTTGTCTGGGTGCCTGACTGCAGGTATATCGGTTAACCTGACTTCTATTTTGGTCCTAGTGTCACTCTAACCTAAGCATGGACACGGTGGCCTTGTCCTGTCACCGACAATGTGCGGTCCTGAACCTGTCCTGTGTCCAGCGTGCCCTCACAGTGAACCGTGTACTACTGTCTCTGTCCTCGGTAAAGCGCACCAAGTGGTGGTGGCAGTAAACTCGGTTTTGGAGATAAAAAATGTGACCAGACCTTTTTATCTCTGTCACTGAGAGTGAAGCTTATAGGGCCCCCTCGTTTGAAGTTACACTGTTATTGCAGTGCCCAGAATGATGCAGGGGCAGCCTCCATACAGTGAGTGAGTAGCACAAGTATAGTAGCAGGGGTCCGTGAGTGAGTAAGCCTGAGTACTGAGATCAGTGGAATCTATTTTGGATAACCGTGACTTGGTATGGCATAGGATGGACAATGAGGCAAGCTTCTCCAGACAGTGGAAATGTATTACTTGCATTCCTATAGCTGGAGGGTGAGATCCGTTGAGGAGGAATGAGACAGGAATACCTTTAGAAATTCCACGAGGACTTTTGTTGGTAAGGGACTGCTGATTAGTTCTTTCTGGGCATTGCAATGTGGTTGTTGGTAAGGATGGGACTGCAGTTTCTGTTGTGCAAGGTGAGGATGTTTCTAATTCAGGCCTGTCCCTTTTTCTATCCCTGACTACTGCTTCAATGAGCCGATGGCAGCCAGGTGCAGAAACCTCACACTTCATTGTAACTGTGTTGTGGGTGCTCCAAGTAAGAGAAGCACCATTGCTACCGGCTGTGAGACGCATCACTCCGCATAAATACTGCGTTTGGAGATTAGCCTGAGAAAGACACTTGAAAAGAGAACCACCACAGACCAACTCTGACATTGAGACGATCGGTAACATCCTCTATCTAGAAAATTTGTATAAAAGTGGGGCACAAACCACCCTATGTGGTGCCAGTTCCAAGTCTTTCAAGACCAGGAAAGGGAGTGCTCCGCAGAGTACCTGAAGGACTGCTGTGTACCATGGCTGATGTATGCTAAACAGCCAATTTCCCCCAGGTGAGGTGACATAACCTGAAGTCTTCACTTTGCTGGAGAAGCTGAGGGTCTGCCTAAGTGTCTAGAAGCCTTCCTGCCTGCTAAGAAACGGAAGGAGTTTGCCTGGTCTTGCAGAACAGTGTCCAAGAGGAGAATCCCATTGTGTCCCCAGGACTGAGCAACATCCAGAGGAAGCGGACTACCTCATAGTTAGCTAGGAGTGACCCGGTCTGTGGAGGGTCCTCCTGGTGTCTCATAACTGATTTCTGGTAGGATCTGCTTCACATATTGTACCCATATCCGCGCAGTTGTGTCTGCACCTGCTGTGTGACAATAGGCCGATCGAGACTGGAACTGCCTGTACTGGCCTGGTCGGGCTGCATCTGCTGTTGTGATTAGAATTGCCCTGTCGAGGCCTGGAGATGCGTCAGCCGACTGACTGGCCCAGTTTGGGCTAACACCATCCAATGCCATCCGGAAGCGACAACCGCCGGGCCCAAACCTGCACTCTAGCATCAGGGCCACTGCACCATGGAGATAAGCTGGACAGTCAGGCCTACAGAGGAGTGGATGCACCTGGCTACTCGACTGCCCCTGCGATTGTCTTTGCTAACCACGGGTCCTCACCTAGGGGAAAGGCTACGACATTGAGGTGAGCATAAAGAACTATTGCATTAACCACTACACCACCAGTGATAAGTCTTTCGAAAACATGACCTGTGTGCATATTTGACTTGTTGGGGTATTTGAGACTGAATCCTGAACCTGATTCATGCTACTTGTGGAGATCAGCCATCAAGGGGTCACCCAGGTTGGGATTAATATCAGGCACCACAGTTGGTGTAACACCACAAGGAAGCGTTGCAACCAGGGTCTCTGCTTGTGTACTAGGTTGGACTGGGTAGTATTTGGTTCTGCTGTGTGATACTTTAGTTATTGCTACTTCAAGTTATCAGGTTGATTTTTGAGTTCTGAGCTCATGCCCCCCACATTTCCTCCTGGAGAAACCTGTTACTCCTCGCTCTTGGGTCCCTGAGAGGTTTATACTGCACTGTGAGTCAAGTGAAGAAAGTGTTGTGCATATTCCAGTTTCCAGAGCCTTAGTAGGCCAGACCCAAGACATCCACGGCAAACTACCTCCGCCACCACAGTCGGGGCCCAGTTGCCCTTTTGCCCTGTTGCACCCTTGAACGTGGACTGACAAATTGAGTTATATTTTTGGAATGCCCATATTCAGGGAACAACTTTTACCAGCACTCCGTGTGATTACGTGTGTTCTCGCGCTCGTCTTCCTGTGCTGCTTTCCCAATGAATTACCGCTGCGCTGCTCCTTTTGCACTGATGGGCGTTTGCATATGTATGTATATTTTTTAATTTACCCCTCCAAGACTGGTGCCTACCATCTGGGAACGGTAAATTAAAAAAGTTAAAAAATATATATATATATATATATATCCCGTCATGACGCATACCTGCAGCAGCCTTTTAATTTTTTGAGGATGTGAAACTGCTTCGATAAAAATACATTGATCTGCATTGCAAAGGCGCGGCCTGTTATCTTTGTTAATGCTCGTTTAATCCTCGAACAGAATAAGAGGACTTTTTCCTTGCATTCGAGTTCGTGACAGCCTTTCTACGTCACAGCACAGGGTAGAACAAGAGGGTGGCAGTAACGGCCGAGCTTTCGAGGCTACGTTCGGGTGCCCACCTCATAACTGCACTGAAAAGCGTTGCTGCTGGCGGACATAAATTGCACTCCATAATTCATGGTCGGGAGGCGGGGCCAAGGAGGGGACAGGGGGCGGGGAGGACTCTGCCTCCAGGGGAGGGGTGGGACGGGGCGGGCTACGGGAGGGAACTCCTCGGATTAAATTCCTCGAGGAGGCGCTTCGGACCTCCACGTTTCAGCAGCCTGCGTACGTGCTGCCTTGCCTGGTTCCACATCTGGGTGAAAGTTCATGAAACAAATGTATTACACGAAGTCGAGCGATGTCTGGGGAACAGGTGGGGTTCACGCAGGGGGTGCATCAACGTGCGTGGGTGTGTGACTACTGTAATAATGTTTAGTTTAGAGGTTAGCATTGATGAGAGGCACTGACCCTGCCCATATAGAAATGCCCTTGATGAGAAATTCTCGTACCGCCCAATTAAATGTAACGTACCGGGAACCTGTGTAAAGAACAAATGTCAACGGAACATCTGGCAAGTGCTAGTATCGCCCTTTGTTGCTCGTCTCAAACGTCCTCTAATATTTGATTCTTGTTTACTAGAGCTTGCCATCGATACCTCTTGCACTTCTTGCTTGTGACCCGGCACTTTCACCCTCCACGTCCATTCTCCGGCACCCTCCCTCTCAAGTCGATCCGGCTCTTCAGGTTACTATAAATGAGAGCTGGGTTAACAGCGCCTAGGGGCTAGGAGGAGCAGGAATCGGACAATCGGAGCCCCTCCCTCTCCTGATTAACCTACAGAGGGTACAGACACCTCTGTAGGTTATAGATGTGGTATTTACTACTGTTCCTTTGAGTTACTAGAAGAGTTACTAGAATCTTATGTTTAGAATACTGTTATGTCATTTTTGATTCCATGCCTGGTCAGTTTCTGTTTGGTTCTTGCTCCCGCAACTGCGTATGCCGTGGGCTCCGTCTTGCATACTACTACTTCCTGTAATCTACAAATAAAAGAAGATTCTGGACATTATCAGCGTTTCCTGGAATTTTGGCGTTCCCCTCCTCTACATATTGGTACCAGGAGTGGGGTAATTTTTTCCACCTAATCTGTGCTGTCCTGCATCTAATTTGGAGCCCACCGGACTACCTTCTCTGAGTGCCTGGCACCCTGACGACCTCTCAGGACATAATTTTGAGGTGGGTCGAAACTTTGTCAATTTTATCATTCACGCAAGCTTTCTTATATTGGGCCGTGCACTCCTATTTCAAAAGTCGCTTGCCTGGCTCATTCTTACCGCTCCCACCTCATCGTTCCAAATTCTATGTCAGGACCGGAGGCTCCGATTATGCTTCTCATTCTTTGCTTCATTACCAACAGCAGCCAATAAAAAAACATCTTTTTTATTCCAAAACTACAAATCCCATGAATGCAATGCATCAGAATACCATACAGACTCTCAGTACATAAGGCCCAGCTGAGGCAACAACTCCTCTTTCTTTGCTGCTCCGCAGCCAGTTAAGTGCCTCTCCCTTACTGCTTTTCTTATGATTGTGGTGTATGGGTTGGATGCGCACTGTATATGATAATTAGCTTTCATATGTAGAACGCGCGCTGTTATAATTGTATTTGCTGTATTGCTGTGAGTTTCGCTCTGCTAAAGCGTTTGGCTACTTATTTATTGACGCGACGTTAACCTTCGTTGTCCCCTCCTTACCGTCACGCTGCTCGTGCAGCGGAGCGCTCGCGTCTGTGCTGATCAGCTTGGAGCGCTTCGGCCTCCCCGGCCGGGCGCTCTGTGCCCGCGGCCTGGTTCTGAGTGGAGCGGGAGTAACTGGGGGCCTGAGGACGGCGCGTCTCTACTCGCGTGCGTCCTCTTTCTCTTTTCACGGGCGGCCGTCTCCGCGCATGCGCGGCGGCCATTTTCCGATCTCTGTCTGATCGGAGTTGTTGTCAGAGCGGGAAACGCTCGTTTTTTTCAAATTCAAAGCCCGTATTTGTGCCCCGACTGACGCCCAAGGAGAAATTAAACCTCGGGCTGTACAATATATGCATAGGCTCTGCCGAGAGAGGTAGCAGGCCGTCCCTCCACTGTTTTAATCAAGTATTGTGGCATTTTTGTACCTGGCCTGCTTGGGGTTGTTCCTCTCCCCCTGATTTACTCCTCCCTTCGCACCATTGTTGTGCTATAAAGGTATACGTGTTACTAGCACCATGGCTGAATACTCTTATGAGGAGGAGTATTATGAGTCAGAACCTGCGGGTTCCTTTCAGCAAGAGCTCGTTGAAGCCTTAGATGCTGTGGTTCAGCATTCTGTCAGCTCAGCGCTGGTAAGGGCGATTGCGCCCCTGAAACGGCATTTGAATGATTATGCACGACAGCAAGGATGGCTTCCGGCTAAAAGTACCCACCCCAAGCCAACTAGTAAGAAGGCTTCTAACCCCCACTCTGAGGACTTCGCTCGGCTTTCCAGGGCCCTTGCGAATGATCACTCTTATTTGGCGCGCACTGACCAGGTTGAGTCTTCTCATGAAGACAAGGGGGATTCCTCAGCGGACGGGGAGTCTGATCTAGAGGAAAGCGCGCAGCCTGCTAAAAAGACTAGAAAGGAGCATCATACGGAGCCCACGCCACCGCCTAGACACCTGACTTTCGACCCGTCCGATATCATCCACCCCAATTCTACGGCATGGACCCCCTTGCAGGAAGTGGCGGATTACCTCCAGTCAAACCTCCGTCGCCCTTTTGAAAAGGACGTAAGGGCCCGCCTTAAGTCTGAGTGCCCCAGGCCTGACCTGGCAGCCCATGTGGCAGAAACTCCTGAGGTAGACCCGACCATGATGACCTACCTTAGGAAATACTCTAAGGACCCGAAAAAGGGCATTGACCGCGCCTGGCGGTCATGCCAGGATAAACTTCTAGATTTGTCGGGGCTGTTGGCAAAACTTCTGGAGTTGGGTCTCCAAGCGAAGGAGTCCGGGTCCCCGGTGGATCCCGATTACCTCATTGGTTGGGCGCAGCGTGCGGTGTGCTTGTTGGGCAATGCCAACTGCGCCATGTCTAGCGAAAGGCGGAGATCGATCCTCCTCAAGCTCGACCCGAAATTGGCAGAATTGTCTTCCTCGGAGGCAGTTCCAGTAGCCCAAGATCTCCTTTTCGGACAACCCTTTTTGAAAGAGCTCACCAAATTCGTGGCTACTTTCAGTGGCCTGGATAAAGCGCAGGAGTCGCTACGACGAGCCTTCCGACCGGTTTTCGCCAGGGCCGGACGAAATCGAGGGCGGTCGTCCGGCCGAGGTCATCCCCAAGGCGCCCAGCGCAGTCAACAACACAACAGAGGAGGTTACCAGGATAACTACTCCGGGAACTCCAACTTCTACCCCTCCAGACGAGCGCGGAACCGGTTCCGCAGAGGCAGGTTCGGTGGTAACCAGGGAAACCACCAGGATTCTGGATCAGCAGGTGAGACTTATCCTTTGTTCGGAGGTACAGTTGGGGGGTCGCATTCAATGTTTCCTGCATGCTTGGCAAACGCTCTCGTAGGATCCCTGGATCCTGGAAACGGTACAGGGTTACAAATTGGAAATGTCCAACACCCCCGTCCAGCGTTCCCCTCCCCCCCCCCCCCCCCCCCCATCCATTTTTCCCAACTCGATCAGAGTTTTATCACAGGCGAAATACATTCCCTTTTACAGAAGGGGGCGGTTGTCGAGTCTCAACCGCATCCTCGCGGTTTTCTAAGCAACGTGTTCCTGGTCGAGAAGAAAGGGGGCGGGTACAGGTTGGTTCTGAACCTCAAGGAATTCAATGGCTGGATCATTTACCGCCATTTCAAAATGGAGGGCGTCCATTTGCTGCGCGATATGCTGCAGGAAGGCGATTGGATGGTTCGGCTGGACCTGAAGGACACTTACCTGGCCGTGCCCATATACGCTCCTCATCGGCGCTTTCTTCAATTTCTGTGACAAGGCGTCTGTTACGAGTACGCGGTTCTTCCCTTCGGACTTTCGTCAGCACCATGGTGCTTCACGAAACTCCTTCGTCCGGTAATGGAATCACTTTGCTCGCGCGGGGTGAGGCTGATAGTCTATCTGGACGGCGTCATTATCATGGCACAGTGTCTGCATCTAGTGACAACACATCTAGAGTGGTCCATTCACCTTCTTCAGGATCTGGGCTTCATTGTGAATTCTCAGAAGTCCGTTCTGGTGCCCACGCAGTCTATAGAGTTTCTGGGCTTTCAGGTGGATTCTCGCACCTGCCAGCTTCTCCTACCCGCACCCAAGATCAGAACGATAAAGAAAGAATTGAGGTCGATTGTGAACAAGCGGACTGTGTCCTTGAGATCCATAGCCCGGGTAGTAGGCTTGTTGGCCTCCTCGATTCAGGCCATATTTCCGGGCCCCCTTCACTACCGTGCTCTCCAACGATTAAAGATTCAACATCTCCGCAAAGGCCTCAGCTATGCCGATCAGATCCCTCTTTCAGAGGAAGCGAGGTGGGAAATGTTGTGGTGGCTCGACCACATGGAATTGTGGAATGGCAGAGCCATTTTTGGGTCCAATCCGGAGGTAGTGATCGAATCGGACGCCAGTCGTTGGGGCTGGGGAGCCCGCTGCGGTCCCATCTCGACGGGGGGTCTGTGGAAATATGGATTTTTCTGATCAGTTATGTCCCCTATCTTGGACCCCAACGGTTCCATGTATGAATCACAAGTACATGTATGTTCCCTCCAGTTCCAGTTATGAAGACGCAAACACATGTGCGTCCACCGTCAACATGTCCTCTGTCAGATCCGCCATGAATAGGTCGGATATTTCATTCCTGAGTATGAAAGGCCACCGGCTTTATATGGTTCACTTATGCCATTTTTCAGTCCAGGCAAGTAGGCCCTGATTATCAAACTCTTCTTGCCTTCTGCCTCTGAAAACTCCAGTCTGAGCCTGCATCTGTGACCATGAACTTTGTCTCATTCTCTGCGCGGCTCACGAAGCCTGACATCAGCCTATTCTCTGCCAAGAACTGTATTTCACCATCGAGTTATCTGCTTCGTCCCTGCCCAATGCATTCCTGTCTAGTAGTTTAAGTAAACATTCTTCCAGCTACCGAGCAAAAGGCTCGGCTTCTCTGTCTCTATGCAAGTAATTCATAGCCCTGTTTCCATGGAAGGTTTCTGCCCCTTGCATCTCATATAGACACTTAGACGCTTGTACACGCACGCACAGGCAGTATAGAATAGATTCTGTCCGAGAGTCCTTCTTTTGTGGATAACATAGTTCTTTAAACATAGGATGTTAGATATGATTTGGGATTAGGTTGACTTGACACCCCAGACTTTTCGTCTCCACATGTAGAGCTAAATGTCAAGTCCCCTTCACCCCCTAGTTGCACGTCAATCACACGTCATGCTGCTGCGCGCGCATCTATGCCAAGTATTATCTTATAGATCCACCTATATATGACATCATAACCAATTATGTTCCTTTTTACTCCTTATTACACCCATTTTCGGTTACGCATGTGAATCGTCATTTTCCTTATCAATTGTTACGCCTACTGCATTCGCTTCATTGTAATGTATGTTCTATAAAAATCATTTCTTGTCAATAAAGTATGTACTTCACTTCCTGAACCTTCGTGGTGACGGAACTTGGAGCAACCGATTATAATCGATCATTGGAATAAAGCCCATTCCGAACCTCTAATACCACGGATTCTGCCTCTTATTTACTGAGCTATTTTATTATGTTTCTGTATCAAATTAAGTCCCGGTAATATTTTATTTACCACATGAATGGCGCCCAAACAGGGACACTTTCTCATCTCACGCGCCGGCGGTGAGTTGCAGGCCCGGTCTCCTGCCACAGCTGGACGGACAATAACGCGTACCAGCAGGATTTCCTGTATCTCCCTCCGGTCAAGCGGGGGCGACTGAGGCTGCGATCAACACCCAGACGAGGCGGTGAGAAGTGCGAAGTATCCCGACCAGAGCCTAGCTGAGAGAGCAAGATCCGAGGTATACAGAGGCCCACCAGTTTCCCGAAGTCCGAAGTCGAGTCCAGTTTCCGACGAGTCGAGTCCAGTCCAGTCCGGTTCAAGTTCAGTTCAGTTTCCGAGGCCTTCCGTTTCCGAAGCTACCCGGTGAGTACCATTACTGGGGAGGCATTTCTGACGTGCACATAGGTTGTGCCGGTCAAGACGGGTTTGGGTACACAAATCCGGTCTGCACTGTTTCAGCAGTGTATCTGTACTGTTTAGCAGTATATCTAGTATATCAAGTATATAAATTCAGAATGATTCAGTTAATGCCGAGCATTATGTTTAAGTGATTAAGTTTTCCTTAGATCGTCATCATCATCGTTGCTCAGTTAAATGTTAAATGTTAAAAGTTTTAAATACGTCCTGCATATTGTGGTATGAATGAATGTTCATTATCGTGTTTACTGTATTAAGTTTGTTCAAAATTAAGTATCAGACCAGTTCTCAATATGCCGCTCTTTTCGAAACTAAGACAGATCACTACAAGAAAAGGGGTACTCGAAGAAGCCGTTCCCATTCCTCCTAGGGACACTCCAGGGTACTTCATGTATCATAAACATGGCTTAGACGCTATATTATTTCTTGATTTATGGGTAGACTACACCAAGGAATTACCAGAAAGTCAGAGGTGGCCCGCAGCGGGGACCTGGGATGCAGAGTGCATCATGAAAGTAGAGGAAGAGTTATGGAAAAGGAAAGTCAGACAGTCACAGAAAGACGCCGTTGAGTTATGGCGTAAAGAATCTCATAGACGCACAGAAAAAGCACTCCGACAGGAAGAAAAGAATAAAGAGAGTTCAAATAAAGTTCGAGAAAATCTATTAATTGAGGAAGGTATCCGAGTGAAAACAGAACAAGTAGACAGACAAAGAAATGCCCTTATGAATGGTATGTATCCCCTTCTGGCCGAAGGATTACCTAAGGCTACTCCAGGGATACCGAAAGACTTGCCACCCCCATTATTCCCAATAAAGGTACATCCTAAGGGGCATCCTAGAACCGCAGAAGATGTTTTTCTTTCCTCATATTTAGATGACGCAGCCCCCGAATATGCTAATTCCGCCCCACATAGACCGCATACCAGGGAGGTTCAACGCCAAGACCCAGTACCAGTATCCCTACAGCAACAGATCGTGTCACAAGTTCCGGCAAGCACATCTGTTTCTGCATCGGTTCCTACAGCTACTTCTATAGCTGTGTCCACACCTATAGTTGCTGTGTCACGTTCAACGAATCCTTTCACACCCGACACCCCAGATGGGGCTACGGGAGGTGCTACCAACATTTTTTTCTACGCCACCCAGAATAAATAAACTTACCTTTCAAGAGTCAGCACATTCACGTACACCCAAACTCATAAATGCCCGTACGCTTAAGGAACTTCTTGTAG
Source organism: Triturus cristatus (assembly GCF_964204655.1). Lineage (NCBI taxonomy): Eukaryota > Metazoa > Chordata > Amphibia > Caudata > Salamandridae > Triturus > Triturus cristatus. The sequence continues at coordinate 65,746,463 of NC_140579.1, read as the reverse complement.
ATTGTAGATATGATCCTGTGCCCGGCAAAGAGGACGAAATGACCCTGGCATCATTGCGTATCAGACGAGCCGCAGTGTATTTAGGGAAGTTACCAGGAATGACTGCGCATCTAGATAAAATATATCATTTTGTCCAAACAGGGCAAGATTCAGAATGTATTAACAGAGCTATGGAATACCAGAAAGTGGAGATACAGGGGGAACTGTTACGTTTCCTCATAAATTGTGTGATCAGAAATCAAGACCGACCGGGGGTAGACCCGGAAGCAATGCAAATTCTTACCAGATGGAGCCAGAATATATCAGAAGGTAGACATGATAAGCAAAATTGTATAATAGCCATGTGCCGAAAGATCCGTAAAGAAATAGAACGCCTGCACGAAGAAAGATTAGCGGTAGACCAGTTCGAACAAAGCGAGGACGAAGGGTCAGGACTGCCCGCAGGACAGTCAGACACCATAGCCTATGTAGGTAGAGGAAGATCTTGTAATAGTAATAGAGGCCTTATTGACCGGATACGTCCGATATGTCCAGAGAATAACAGGAATTTCCAAATACCTATAATCAATATAAGGTCTAACGAGCATTCGTTCCAAACCGCCGACAAATTACTCCGAGAACGAAGGGGTTATCATTTTCTCGATTCTATGGATGAACAAGATTTAGCTAGGTCAGCTGTCCATTGGGTGGACAGTCCCGGAAAATATAGTGATGATACAGTAGCACGCACATTTTTGAATCTCACCCCAGATGAACAGCGGTTAGCTGGGATTTATATGATTCAACAACTCCTCATACTATATCAGAGTCAGCATTCGGACCCTGGTCCCTTGCCTGACATATTGACTGAATTGCTCATGAATAGATGGAGAGGTTCAGGTACTAAATTAATTAAAGAAATTCTAGAATCAAGAAAGCAGTATATTCTTTTTGTATGTTCAGAACGTGTCTCATTGCCCATCAAGGAAAGAACCACGTATTACATGGATAGACAGAATCCTTTACGAGAAGTGCACCCAATAAAAGGCGAGGACAATGAGTTTAAACGCGTATTTGTATATACGCCCATATCGAAAATAGAATTGTTAGAAATGAAGAAAGTGGTACCCAGTCATGACAAGGATCCAGCGGGTTTTCACCGAGAAATTAAAGACATGTTACTCATGGGAGAGTATACCTATCCCGACATTATGACAATATTAAAGGTATTGATGCCTGCTGGCATTTATGAGAAACTCAGGGAAAAAGAGTGGGAGGTAGGAGACCAAAAGATAGAATGGTCAGTATTAGAAGCGGAAGAAAAGGCCCGAACTGCAGGAGCAGGACTTGGGGATAAAACTAAAGCACTACCAGGTTTATTAGTACAGGTACTGCCACGTTTATTAACTACGAAAAAGGAAGATTGGGGTACAATCTCAGCCTGTAAGCAGAAGCAAGATGAAGACACTAGTGATTACTATGCCCGATTTGAAAAATGTTTTGGTATAAATAGTGGCATAAAAGCAAGTAGCGAATCATACCCGCATCTGTTTGTAACAAAATTAGTAGAAAATGCCCTGCCCCAAGTAAAGAATAGAGTATTAAAATTCGAGAGTACCTGGCAAGGTAACACTCCATCACAAATGTTACAAATGTTACAATACCATCACAATAGAATTAGAGAGGAACAAGAACATGAACACAGGCGCATGAAAGACACGAAAATGAAAATGCTAGTTTCTCAGACAGTTCCAGCTGAAGGACATAAAAAGGGTATGACACATTCCGGTGATTCAGCAGGACCTGTAAAAGGGACATGCAATTATTGTAAAAAGCCAGGTCATTACGTACACGATTGTCCAGTTTTTAAACATAATATCGCCATAGGTAAAACACAAGAAAGACCACGGCCACCTAGACAGGATCAGAATGAACAAGGAGCTCCGCAGCATGCACAGTCCATGCCAGCTCCACCACAGTCTGTACAGTTTGTGCCAGCTGCACCAGCGCTGCCTGTCGCCGCCACACAAACCACGACACGACAACTGTACCAGACCGCACAGTACGACTATCCTGATTACCAACGATACGCATGAACCAGCCTAGAGAGGGAAGTTGACTTACCCCTTATCGAGATCCCTGTAGATCAAGAAGGACCTTATGTACATAGTGAATTATTAGGCCAAGACAGAAAATTTCTACTCGATACAGGGGCAAGTCGAACAACCATAAAACGTAGTGAAGTTCCAGGGGCACCCCTCTCAGGCTCACAGAATATTTCCCTTGGTTTTTCAGGAAAACCTATTGTTAATGAAGTATCACAGCCTCTTCCACTTACGATAGGACCTCTGACCCGAACTACAGATTTATTGCTTACTAAATCATGTCCAGAAAATCTGTTAGGAATAAAAACACTGAAAGCTCTAGGAGCCATAATATGTTGTTCTCCGGAATGAGTAAGATTGTTTTTACGTGATTTTAAAGGTCACTATGAATCTAGAGACATGGATCCCCGACTGCAGACTTTACCCACACATCTATGGGCACAAGGCCCTACTGATGTTGGTTGCATGAATATTACACCATATCGAGTCACATTAAAGGCAGGAGTGGTACTACCACGAATGCGACAATACAAGTTACCACCAGATGCTGTAGTGGCTTTGCTGCAAATCATTGACGAGCTCATTGCCCAAGGAGTAGTTGTGGAAACAGACTCCAATGTATGTAATTCACCGATAATTCCGATTCTTAAACGAACAGATCCAAAGGCCCCGCCAGTATATCGATTGGTTATTGATCTGCGCGAATTAAACAAATGCATTATGCCGCAATTTCCTGTGGTCCCTGATATCTCGTCATTATTGACAGCTATTGATTCCGAAGCAACATTCTTTACTGTAATTGATCTCAAGAATGCCTTTTTCAGCGTCCCAATAGATCCGGAAAGCCAATATTTGTTCGGATTTAGTTTAAATGGACGTAGCTTTAAATTCTCACCTGCACCTCAAGGATTTACAGAAAGTCCCAGCATTTATAGCCAAGCACTGAAACGAGAACTTGACAGTATCCACATGCCAGTTAACACTGCTCTGCTTCAATATGTCGATGATCTGCTGATCACCGCGAGAAGCGAACCGGAATGTGAAAAAGCATCACTAACAGTTTTACAATTTCTAGCCGAAAAGGGGCACAAGGTGTCCCCTTCTAAGCTGCAATTCTGTGTCCAGCGAGTTGTTTATCTTGGACACTCGCTGTCCAAGGAGGGAAGGCAGCTTACACCCGACCGCATTCAGTTAATAGCTAACATGCCAATACCCAAGACACAAAAGGAGGTACGAGCTTTCATAGGCCTCACTTCATATTGTAGGCAGTGGATCCCTCAGTATGCATTTCTAGCAAAACCACTCATTCAGTTGACAACACAGGAGGCAGCCACATCGACTGTTCTCCCTTGGACTCAGGAACATACACAAGCTTTTTGAAAGCCTAAAGAAAGCTTTATGTCAAGCACCTGTTTTAGCAACGCCATGTTACAGAAAACAGTTTACACTTTTTGTTACAGAACGCGAAGGTACTGCCTTGTCAGTACTCACACAGGAACAAGCAGGAGCACACAAACCATGTGCTTATTTTTCTAGTACATTAGATCCCGTAGCTCAGGCTTTGCCTACATGCCTAAAATCAGTGGCAGCAACAGCTTTAGCAATCAGACAAAGCGATGCCATAGTGTTAGGACATCCATTGACAGTTCAAGTACCACATGCAGTAGAGGTTCTTGTAAATAGAACGCAAACACAACACTTGACTATAGCGCGACTTACAGGGTACGAACTTACATTGTTTCAGCCACATATAGAAATCAGACGCTGTAACACATTGAATCCTGCCACACTTTTGCCAGTAACCGGAACAGACCCACTATCCCATGACTGTATTGAAGTTATTACTATAACGACGAAACCCAGACAAGACTTAACCGATGTCCCATTGTCAGATTCAGACCTGACATTGTACGTAGATGGTTCATGTATGAGAACAAATACAGGAGAGTTAGTGGCTGCTTACGCAGTCACAACAGATACTGAAGTCATTGAAACAAATCGTATAAATACTTTGTCAGCTCAAGCCGCAGAGCTCATCGCTCTGACACAAGCCTGTATCCAAGCCACGAATAAAAAAGTCAACATATACACTGATTCACGTTATGCATTCGGAGTTGTACATGACTTCGGCGTGCTGTGGCGAGAGAGAGGTTATTTAACTTCCCACGGTGCCCACATTCAGCACGGACCCCTCATTCATGCCTTATTAGATGCAATACATCTACCCACTGCAATATCAATTATGAAATGTAAGGCTCATACGAAGATTACTGATATCATTTCTCAAGGCAATGATCTAGCCGACAGAACAGCTAAACAAACTGCTCAAACTCAAACCTCCGACATGACAAAGACAATAGTCCCGATGCCGACACATTGTATGACAGTTAAAGATCCTACTCTTGACGTAATCGACATCCAGACACATGCCACACCAGATGAAATAAAGAAATGGACTGAATTAGGAGGGATCCAAACGGACCAAGGATGGATGATGAAGGAAAAGTCTGTGTGGTTCCTTCCTGATTCAATGGTCCAAGTTATAATTAACACTATACATAGTCCAGCACATCTAGGAGAAAAAGCTATGCTAGATAGCATTCAACACATTTGGTTCAATAAACATTTACGAGCAGCAGCCAAACAAAAGGTCCGTACCTGTATGATCTGTTGCCAGTTCAACCCAGGAAAAAGCGTTCCCGTAGAACAGGGTGGATTTCATCCTCCTGATCACCCTTTTGAAGTCCTCCAGATGGATTATATCCAGATGGAACGATGTCGAGGATTCAAATATGTTCTCGTAGTTGTCTGCGCTCTTTCCCGTTGGACAGAGGCATACCCGGTTTCAGATTACACTGCCCCGACTACTGCCAAACAGTTGGTTCGAGAATTCTTCCCACGATACGGTTTACCACGTGTTGTTCATTCAGATAACGGCCAGCCGTTCTCATCCGAATTAATGAAACATGTTTCACTTCTGTTAGGATATCAGTGGAAATTCCACTGTGTCCGACACCCCGAGGCAGCAGGTCTCGTAGAAAGACATAATCAGACCCTGAAAATTAGATTGTCCAAAATATGCAGGGAGAAAGGTGTCGACTGGGTAGTAGCACTACCAGTTGCACTCTTTTTCACGAGAATGGTAGCACACTCTCGAACAGGGCTATCCCCATATGAAGTGATCTTCGGCAGACCACCAAATATGTGGGGGACGCCTATGCCACGCAAAATAACTGATATTGACTGTAATATGCTGACAGATTACTTGGCTTCCTTGATGTCTGCACTACAATCTTGTCGTTCACAGGTAGCTGCAGCCTTTCCCGACAACACTGAGGTGAAACCCCTTGACGTAGTTCCGGGGGACCTCGTTCTTGTGAGGAATTTCGACCGAAAGACTCAGCTGGAGCCCAGGTGGAAGTCACCCAAGTTGGTCCTGCTGACCACAAGAACAGCCGTGAAGATTGAAGGCAGAAAAGGATGGATTCATTCGAGTCATATCAAGAAATTTCATGGACTTCCTGCAGATGTAAATAGCCCACCTCGTGTGTCTTCACCCATTGACTCAAAACTACCTTTGGCTGAGACCAACAGCCAGGAACTCTATAAACTAAAACTCAGGCCTAGACCGTCGGACGATTTGATTGTTTAAGTCCTCTCCAAGGTGAAGCGGTTGAATCTGTCTCCGACATGTATCCCTTAGACCTGAATCATGGAGAATCGCGAAAAATGTTGAAACGACAGGCGTATTGTAAATCACTGCGTAGTCACTGCATAGTGACATTATTAACATTGTTTTTCTTAAGTCTTTTAATCATTACTGCAAGTATATTGTTGCACATATATTACCCTATTGCCAGAAACGTTTACAATGTTACTGCTGAACATTCTTTTAGTGACCTACCCCCGCACGAATTGTCCTATAGACTTGCGCTGCGCAATAACACTTTCATTAGTATGTTACATCATTCCCATCAGACTAGTAATGCTACTAATTGTTGGGTGTGTGGCCGGCTCCCTCCCTATCAGAATTATGAAGGAGTCCTGCCTTTCTTCCCACATCCGTTTACACATAATGGCTCCTGTGGAGCATGGTTTAGTTTAATCAATTCCATAGACTCAGACACAGCAGTTTATCAAGACCATTGGGTATGGGGAAATCTGAACCTCGTTTTATTTAAAGTCTGTTACCCTGACAAGGAGGGTCGCCCCAAAAGAACAGGAACTGATCTAGAAAATGAAGTATATGGATTAGGTAATTTTACACCTAATCTCATGATTCTAAATGTCGAATCCGAAGTTGAACTAGTTTTACCCACCATGTCAGTATTCCCAGCGAAAGGTGAATTGTGTGTAAGAAAAGTTGGTTCGATACATATGGGCCATAGTAAATGCACTACTATAGTAGAATTCAGTGATCAAGGCAAATCTTCATTTAGAGCTTATCGCCACTCCTACTTTATATGTGGTCAGACTGCATATATGCGTCTACCTCTAGATTGGGATGGTACCTGCTACATTGCATTTCTTTTGCCACCTGTTTTCCTAGCACCTCCTGATTATTATAGAAATATTCATTTAGTACACAACAGAGAGCGGAGAGATCTCCCAATTGTCGATTATACTGAGACGGCATGGGACAAGTATGTAGATTTTAATAAAGGCATCTTTCCCTATATAGGTACTGTTACTAATAGTAAGCTGATACGTAGATTAACTAGAACCCTTGAAGCAGTAGTGAATGAAACTATTTCCGCTTTAGGCAATTTAACAGAAGAGCAGTCTGCTATGCGGATTGTTGTGCTTCAAAATCGTCTTGTCCTTGACGTCATCCTGGCTGATAGGGGCGGAGCTTGTAGGGTCATCGGATCAAGCTGCTGCGTATTCATACCAGAAAATTCGCCATCTGTATATAAAGCTATAACTCGCCTTCATAAGATTGTAAGCCAGATACACCAGAACCCAGGCACTTGGACCTGGTCCAGTTGGTTTTGGAGTACGATATCAGCCTGGGGATGGAGAGTTCTATCCTTCCTAGGTATTGGCCTTCTCATACTATTCAGTTGCTGTCTATGTCTACAATGTGGACCGGCGATCTGTGGTCTGTGTGCCACATCGTGCATTCCACCACCAAGATTTCATTCGTCACGGAAGAAGAAAGAAGAACAAATGATGTTATATGAACAGATCAATGGATTGATGAAGATTGATATCTCTTAACGGGCAAGTAGGGGACAAGGAGGGAATGTGGAAATATGGATTTTTCTGATCAGTTATGTCCCCTATCTTGGACCCCAACGGTTCCATGTATGAATCACAAGTACATGTATGTTCCCTCCAGTTCCAGTTATGAAGACGCAAACACATGTGCGTCCACCGTCAACATGTCCTCTGTCAGATCCGCCATGAATAGGTCGGATATTTCATTCCTGAGTATGAAAGGCCACCGGCTTTATATGGTTCACTTATGCCATTTTTCAGTCCAGGCAAGTAGGCCCTGATTCTGTCATCAAACTCTTCTTGCCTTCTGCCTCTGAAAACTCCAGTCTGAGCCTGCATCTGTGACCATGAACTTTGTCTCATTCTCTGCGCGGCTCACGAAGCCTGACATCAGCCTATTCTCTGCCAAGAACTGTATTTCACCTTCGAGTTATCTGCTTCGTCCCTGCCCAATGCATTCCTGTCTAGTAGTTTAAGTAAACATTCTTCCAGCTACCGAGCAAAAGGCTCGGCTTCTCTGTCTCTATGCAAGTAATTCATAGCCCTGTTTCCATGGAAGGTTTCTGCCCCTTGCATCTCATATAGACACTTAGACGCTTGTACACGCACGCACAGGCAGTATAGAATAGATTCTGTCCGAGAGTCCTTCTTTTGTGGATAACATAGTTCTTTAAACATAGGATGTTAGATATGATTTGGGATTAGGTTGACTTGACCCCCCAGACTTTTCGTCTCCACATGTAGAGCTAAATGTCAAGTCCCCTTCACCCCCTAGTTGCACGTCAATCACACGTCATGCTGCTGCGCGCGCATCTATGCCAAGTATTATCTTATAGATCCACCTATATATGACATCATAACCAATTATGTTCCTTTTTACTCCTTATTACACCCATTTTCGGTTACGCATGTGAATCGTCATTTTCCTTATCAATTGTTACGCCTACTGCATTCGCTTCATTGTAATGTATGTTCTATAAAAATCATTTCTTGTCAATAAAGTATGTACTTCACTTCCTGAACCTTCGTGGTGACGGAACTTGGAGCAACCGATTATAATCGATCATTGGAATAAAGCCCATTCCGAACCTCTAATACCACGGATTCTGCCTCTTATTTACTGAGCTATTTTATTATGTTTCTGTATCAAATTAAGTCCCGGTAATATTTTATTTACCACAGGTCGGTGGTCTCCGGAGGAACTCTCCCTTCACATCAATTGCCTGGAGTTGTTAGCGGGATCGTTCGCAATTCGCAGTCTCTCCCCGCAGAAGATGATCTGCTGCATTCTACTAAGAATGGACAACATATCAGCAGTCCGTTACGTGAACAAACTTGGGGGTACACGATCCCGCATCCTGGCGGAGATTGCCAAAGACTTTTGGCATTATTGCCTTCAGTACAATCTGACAATAGTGGCGGAATACCTCCCGGGCCGGAAGAACGAGGTGGCCGATTGGCACTCCCGGTACCTACGGGATTACAGCGATTGGAGGTTACACCCTCGAGTATTCCGGATGTTGAATCTCCTATGGGGTCCGTGTCAGTTGGACCTGTTTGCGTCACGGCTGAACAAGCAACTTCCGGATTTCTACAGCTGGCGCCCGGATCCGGAGGCGCTGGCCTCGGATGCGTTTCTTCAGACCTGGCCACCAGTCCTTTGTTTTGCCTTCCCACCGTTTGTCATGATTTCCAGGGTCCTGGCTCAGGCCAGACGCCAGCGCACAGAGATGGTGTTGGTTACACCTTTGTGGAGATACCAAGCTTGGTTTCCGATAGTTCTGGAAATGTCTTGTGCGGCACCGATTCTCCTCCCTCAGAGATGGAACCTGTTGCTGGATCCTCTCAGGGCCCCTCATCCGTTAGTGGTCTCGGGGCAGCTATCACTGGTAGCGTGGCGAGTTTCAGGGACAGATGGCAGGTCCCGGGACTTTCGACAGACGCCTCCGCTGGTGTGTTCAACGGGACGTCGATCCCACTGCAACTAATGTCACCATGGTCATGAATTTCCTGGCTTCTTTGGCGTCCTCTGGTTTTGCTTATAGGACAGTCAACAATTTTAGATCCGCTATTTCCGCTGGGCATGCTCCGTTGGAGGGCAAGCCAGTGGGAGAACACCCTCTGGTGTGCAAACTACTTAGGGGTATCCGGATGGTCAGGCCTCTGTGTCCAAAGTACTCTCTTTTGTGGGACGTTACGGTGGTACTTCGCTTTTTGGATTCTTGGCCACCTAACGAGCACCTGTCACGGAAACAGCTTTCCGCCAAACTGGCGATGTTATTATGTTTGGTCTCTTGCAAGAGAGTTTCTGATATTCGAGCTTTGGATCTCGCGGGCCGTCGGTTTTCCCCGGAAGGGGTGACTTTCACTATTTCCAGACGGACCAAAAGCAATTCCACTTCAGTGTCTTATCCGGCCTTTCCGGATAATCCCAACTTATGTGTGGTGCAATGTGTCAAAGCGTACGAGGTGAGTACATCTAGTTTCCGTTCTGACTTGCAGGGTCAACTGCTGATTGCTTTGCAGAAACCCTTTCGCCCAGTGTCCTCAGCTACTTTAGTGAGATGGGTGCGTTGGCTCATGAATGAAGCAGGCATTGATGTGTCTCAGTTTGGTGCGCATTCTGTGCGTGGCGCAATGGCATCTAAATCCTTAGGTGTAACCTTAGCTGACATCATGAATACTGCGGATTGGTCGAATGAGTCCACCTTTAAGTCATTTTATTACAAACCTATAATGGATATTGCATCAGTGGTTGGCTCGGCTTTAAACAAGCATAATCGGAGCCTCCGGTCCTGACATAGAATTAAAAATTTGCGAACATTCGTGACAAGAATTTTCAATTCTATTAAGGACAACGGAGGCGACGATTATCGCACCCAGAGTTTATATGTTATTTGAATATAGATGTAAATCAAGTTATGATGATTTTAGGTTGCATTATACTGACTGCCTTATTGCTCTCTCTTGTTCCCACCCTGTTGTTGTAGTTCTTATACCATTGTGATTGGAACATTGTCTGGGAGATTACCGTTATTATGGAATTTTTATCTTTGTTTCAGATTCCAGTGGCAAGTGAAACTTGTTTCTGTTCAGGATATCGTTGGGAATGGCTTTCCCCTTCGCGATGTGAGGCTCGCTCGCCTGTTTTGATCTTCAGAGTTTCGTTCCTCGGAGCCGAAGTTCGCCTATTGGTTTTCTAAAGTTAGTTCACATGGACAATGGTTCAAGATCTCAGTTCAAGAAGGAGTGATTTGTTCAAGTTCTGGACTTAACAGTTATCGGTCACGCAAAGAAAGAGGAGGTGTCTGCCTCAGCTGGGCTTTATGTACTGATAGTCTCTATGGTATTCTGATGCATTGCATTCATGGGATGTGTAGTTTTGGAATAAAAAAGATGTTTTTTTATTGGCTGCTGTTGGTAATAAAGCAAAGAATGAGAAGCATAATCCTCGCCTCCGTTGTCCTTAATAGAATTGAAAATTCTTGTCACGAATGTTCGCAAATTTTTAATTCCTCTGGAATTTCGTCCTCCATTTCGTTCTCCCTGTTGCTTCCTCTGACGTCGCCGAAAGGAAGTTGCCGCGGTGCATCCTGGGAGACTCCTTGATGACACACTCACAGCGGCGGCCATTTTAGGTGAGTCAGAAACTGGATTACTGCGTTGTACTTACAGCGATTGTTTGCCTCTCATTTGTGTGACGATACGAACGGTGATTTGCACACCATATGCTATTTACAACAAGTGTCTGCTTCTACCAGGTGCGATACCGCCACCGGTGATTCGCACACCACAGTCTAACAATTAAATTTTTTTCCTGCCTTCACCTTTCCATTTGGATCTTTTGTGGTGTGACACACTGTGATTCGCACACCTTTCTGTGCCTGTTTTATCAACTAATAAGTCCATATTGCATATATTATACTTCTCTTCTCGGTGGCTCACACGTTATTTTATTTATATATTTTTCTATTTCTAATTTGTGCAGTTGTAGTTTTTTCAGTGCAATTTTTTCAATTTTATTACATCCTTTGTTCATTCAGTATGGCGTCCAGCCAGGGAGTTATTCAGCCCGCACCTTTTTTGTCAAAACCAGGCAAGTCTGATTTAAAGTGGAGCGAATGGCTAAGAGATTTCGAAAATTACCTTACGGACATTGATGCTGATGGTTACTCTCCTTCGAGGAAATTAGCTTTGCTAATAAATCATCTGGGCACAGCTGGTCGCAGGGTCTTTGACAATCTATCATGCTATCCTTCTCCTACATCTGAAGATACTGTATGGAATGTTTTCATCGAAGCTAAATTACGCATGGCCAAACAGTATTCCGACTCAACAAGTGTTCTATTAGAGAGATTTACTTTCGCCATGTGCAAGCAATCTTCAGAGGAGTCTGTGGAAGATTACGTAGCAACTTTGAGGGTTCTGGCTGAGAAGTGTGAGTTTGGCCCCAATGTTGACATTCACATAAGGGACCAGTTTGTCTTCTATTGTTATTCCAAGAAGATCCAAGAGCGCCTTCTTACCTCACGTAATCCCACCTTGGCTGAAACAATTGATATTGCTAAAAGCATTGAAAGATCAATTGTTACATCTAAGGTTTTATCTGGTCATTCTAACCAAACTACACTTCTTCCTACTCAGTCCGCAATTTCTTCTAATATAAGTCTGGTTTCTGGTGACAATACTGTGTGTGCTATGAATGCTAAACAGACTTTCAACAAAAGGCCTTACAAAAATCAACCTTCAAGAGGCCAATTGGTTTGTTTTCGGTGTGGTTCTAGAAACCACATAGCAAACAATCGCAGTTGTCCAGCCTTAGGGAAAACATTTACTAAATGTCAGAAATTTGGACACTTTCAGGGTGTATGTAGGAGTGGTATGAATACTACACCATCAAGTACGGTTAAAGTTTCAAGCATTTCTTTGGACACTCCTGATTGTAGGAAGGTGGATATCTGACTATGGTTACCCCCAACTTTTTGCCTAGTGTCTAGCTGGTTTTTCAACTTAGTTGGCCTGAGATCCTGCCATTCAGGGTCTCAGGGTGTATGCTCTCTCTGTAAAATGGACTCCATGTACCCTAGGTACATACCCAATTGGTAAGGATCACCTTATTGGACCCTGTATAGTGTACCCTAGGTACCCAGGGCATAGGTGTACCCTAGGCCTCCCAGGGGCTGCAGCATGTATTATGCCACCCCTGGTCTGGCCTTCCAATCAGACACAACTGGCTGATCACTCAGCTGGGGCAAGGTCGTGTAATCACCCCTTGCTTAGATATAGTATGCCTATATCTGCCCTTATATATAGACACATGTGTACCTATCAGTCACTCCTATGGCAGGCCTTAACAATCCTGGAGGCAGAGTGCTTGGTAACATGTGAGGTGGTGCTCTAGCATGAGCTGAGCCTGTCTGCAGCTTTCGGAACCATGTCCTTATAGCTGTTCTATGATATAGCCTACCATATACTCTTAAAGTGCCTTATAATCTTAAACGGTTATGGTAACTATGGTTTGGCTTTATCAAAACATGTCGTGTAAGGTGTCTAACACTTTGGAATAATACCCCCATACCATTTCTGGTGATGAGGATATTATTCCTCCCTTCTAGAGGGAGAGACATGTTAAAATCCTACTTTGCTGTTTATCTCTAACCAAAGCCTCAGCATCACAAAATGGATGCTGCTGCCACGACACAAGTCTGACCTCCTGCTGCTGGGAGTGATCCCAGCCAGGGAGGCCTGGACAATAGGTTTCCTGCTTGGGGAGGTGCTAGCACCTCCCCAGACAGCCTTTAGTGTATTGGGGCAGGGTGGGCTGAAAGGAATGAGACATGCCTGGGGCACACAAGGTGTTCCTTGCATAGTCCAGTTCAAACCGGCGCTGGGGCACTCCAGCCCCAGCTCTGGCGCGAAACTGGACAAAGGGAAGTGGGTGTAACCACCCCCTCCCAGGTCCCACCCATAAGGCGTGACCTAGCAGGTATCCCAGCCCCCCAGATTAGTATAAGAGTGGGAGTTGGGCCTCAAGACTTTAGATTATCCTGAACCTGCAAACTTGAACAGAAACTCTGGACCTTCGACATTCGACGAAAGAAGAAGACTGAAGAATCTCCCTTGTAGCCAAGGAGTGGCTACCCTGTGCAAACAGGCACCATCAAGAGACTACCCTTTGCTTTGCGACCGTTCTACGAGGAATCGACTGCAGAGCCCGACCAGAGCCTTGACTTCCAGACTTCTCCGACCCTCATCCACATCTGCAGCAGAGCTGAGATCCGTGGAGGCGACGAGCGACGTGGGACCGGCTACCTGGGAAAAGTGGCTAGTAACTTACAGCGCAGCTTCTGAGGTACCCTCGAAGTTGTGCACCGGGGATTGAGAAGCCCCAAGCACCATCTGCATCGAAGATCAGCCCCCCACACTCCACGAGTCCTGCGTGGGGCCCTTCAGCATTTTCCTGCTTGCCGCGTCTGTCCGGTTGCTTGCCCGCTGGCTAGTGGCCTTTGTGACGACGCTCCCTGAAATCTTCTGCGCTGGTTTGGCTCCTCCAGACTGGCTCCCGCTTCTCTGCAAAGAAGAAGCACCCCAGACCTTCCTGGTCTGCACCAGAAGCAAGTCCTTTGTTCTTCGTGGGTTCCGCTTGCCAAGGCTTGGTGAGTCCTAGTCCAACTTCGACGCCGCCGACAGCAAGAGCCTTCGTGGGACAGCTCGCCTCCTGGTCCTGGTCGTCCTCGACGCTTCCGGGTCCTCCTGGCTGCAGCGACAAGCGTCACCTTCACCTGCAATCTTCACGACATCGCCTGGTTCCTTCCTGGTTCCACGTGGTCACTGGCTAGTGACCTTGACTCTGTCCCTTCTGCTTGCAGGTTCCTTCTCTTCTTGATCCCAGCCTTGGGATCCACCGGACACTCTCCCCTGACTGCCTGTCAGCATCTTTCTTCAGGCATCCATAGGAGTCGACGACGAAAACGACGCATCTTCACCCCTATGCACCCGCAGCCTGTGGGCTAGGTAACTTGGGTACTCCGGTGCTCATCAGGATAGTGACTGTCCTAGTGTCTAGTTTTCAAGTCTCAACTTCCTAGCTACTCCGGAAGTGTCCTAAATCTATCTATTTCTAAACTGTAACATTGCTATTGACTTTTACGCATTACGCGTGAGTGTTTCCACTCTGCACACGAATCCCGTGGGCCTCCCACTTCCTAACTAACGCTAGTGTAGTGTAGCCCCAGCGATTCCCTAGGCCTAGGCCTATTCTATTTCCGTGACAGTGGTTCTTATACCACTTACTTAGTATATGGTTTGCGTGGCCCCTAGGGCCTAACTGTATTACTTACCTGTGTGACTTACTGTATGCATTAATAAGACTGTGTTGTACTTACCTCTAAACTCATAAAGAGTGCTGAGGGTTGGCTTAGAATAAATACACTTTATTTTATATATATATCTGTTGTGGTGTCCTTTCATTTGGTATTCAAGGGATTATATATGGTATCACAGCTGGCTTCACATGCCATTCAGAGTTTAGCCTAAGACTGCTCTTGTCCATGCTACCACTAGGATAGCTGGTCTATAAGGTTGACTTTACAACCAATCACCATAAGGGTATTTGGACTGATATAAGGTGTACACTATAACTAGTGACATCATACATCAGGCCAACTTCTCACACTGATGTCCAAGATTGTACTTCTCAATTTGCTAATATTTTAGTTACTGTCGAAGTCTTTGAATCTTCGGACAAACCTATTAAAGGGCCATTAGTTGACATTTCCATTGATGGTAGAATTATTCTAGCCATGGCTGATTCAGGAGCTCCTGTTACTATTCTAGCAGATTGTACATTTTACAAATTTTGGCCTAATGACATGCCACATCTTATCTCTGATATCAACCCCAAAGTTTTCAGGGAACAAGACATTGATCTGCTGGGTTATTTTTTGGACAGTCTGGAGTGTCTGGGCAGATCTGTTAGGACAAAAATGTTAGTAGCCATCAAAGGAAGAGACATCATTGGTTGGAAGGACCTTGCCCTTCTAGGTATCGTCCTGGACAAGATCCTCCAATTATCTTAGGTGATTTTCCCTCAAATATTTTATCTGTCAGTCAACCAGACTCAATTGTTGAAGATTTTTAAAAATCTTTTCCAAATGTATTTAAAAATTCTGTTAGCACTATCAAAGGCTACGAACACACTATTATGTTAAAAACAATGCTGTTCCCATAGTGCATAAGGTCAGACATGTACCTCTTAGTATCAGAGATGATTTAAAGTCTCTGCTTAATGACCTCCAAACTGAAGGTATCATTTCTCCTATAGATTCATCAGAATGGATTTCTCCGGTCGTTTTACGGAAAAAAAAGACTGTGGACCTGAGACTATGTGTGGATTTAAGATCTCTCAATCAAAACATTCTTGTAGATTGCCACACCCTACCTCTCATACACGAAAGGTTAGCAAATATTGGGAAGTAAAAGTTGTTCTCCACTATTGACTTACACTCCTCCTACCTCCAAATTCAACTTTCTCCTAACTGTCTAGCACTTACTGCCTTTGTAAACCCTTTTGGGGCTTTTAAGTATCTTAGGTTACCTTTTGGCCTCGCTTCAGCCGCGAGTGTTTTTCAAAAACTCATGGACAGTTTGTTTGGTGGTTTTTCGCAAGTGCAAGCATTCCAAGATGATATATTAATTCACACAGAAACCAAGGAGAAACACCTACAAATTCTTAACAAAGTACTAACTATTTTACAAGACAGAGGCATGACTGTAAAAGCTAATAAATGTAAATTACTTGTTAATACAGTTGAATATCTGGGTCACACTATATCAAGTGAAGGCATCAAACCAACTTTTTGTAATGTAGAAGCTATACGTAATGCACCTCCTGCTTCTGACAGACGCCTTACCTTTGTTTCCTGGCCTGTGCGAATACTATGCCAGGTTCATACCTGATTACGCACAATTAGTGCAACCACTAAGGTGTCTCCTCAAGAAAGGTACTGAATTTGAATGGAATGACACTCTATGTGAGACATTTGAAAAAATAAAACTTTTAGTTATCAATGCACCTGCCATACACCCATTCGTTTCTAACGCCAGTCCTTTTGTGTCTGTGGATGCCAGTCAGAAAGGTCTTGGGGCAGTTTTTGGACAATGGTATGATGGCAAAGAAAA
The DNA here is from genome assembly GCF_964204655.1 of Triturus cristatus. Lineage (NCBI taxonomy): Eukaryota > Metazoa > Chordata > Amphibia > Caudata > Salamandridae > Triturus > Triturus cristatus. The sequence goes on along the minus strand of NC_140579.1, from coordinate 65,729,979 downwards.
CACCATTGCTTTTGCCTCCCGTGCCCTAACACCTACTGAATGCAACTACAGCACGATTGAACGGGAGGCTCTTGGGCAGTTCAGAAATTCTAAACATACATTTGGGGAACTCAGTGTGAGATTTTCACTGTTCACAAACCTTTGGTTTCCTTATTATCTGGCAATGGTCTGGGAAAATCCTCTGCCAGGCTGGTTAGGTTACTTTCCAAATTACAAGAATATAATCTTATTATAAAATATATTCAAAGGGGGGTAAAAACATCCGGGCTGATTGCCTTTCTCGTATTCCTCTCCCTGATTGCAGTGAAGGTGAAAATAATGTCCACAAAGATTGTGTGGTTGGTCTTATAGATGCTGTTTCCATGTGCAATGGCAACATCTCACAGGATGAATGGGCTTCTGCCATGGCACTTGATGAGACTCTCAAAAAAGTGGTGGTGTTCATTAAGAGTAAATAGCCTGCTAATAAAAATTTGAGCAACGGTGTAAAGTGCTTTGCACAAATCAGTGAATTATTGTCTTTTGAAAATGGAGTTTGCGTGAGGAATGTTTGTTTCTACCTCCCACTACCCTCAGAGAGAAGATCATCAAGATTGGCCATGAAGGCCATTTAGGTATTTCCGCTACCTATAAAAGATTAGAAGACATCTACTGGTGGCCAGGTTTAGACAGATAAGTGGCCCTTTTCATAGATAATTGCCCTAATTGTGTTGTTTCCGACAAACATTGAAAAACCAACAAGAAGCCTTTACTTCCAGTTCCATTCCCTGATTCCCCTTGAGAAAAAATTGCCTTGGACTTTTAAGGACCTTTTAATTTGTTACCCTCAGACAAAAGGTACTGTCTGGTTGCCATTGGCTACCATTCCAAAAGTAATTAAAGCTAGAGTTGCTGCAAAGCAATCACTGCAAAAGCAATCCTATGATGGGTTTTCTACATCTCTTGGCCCTGATCTCAAAACTAATGATTGGGTTTTTATCAAAAAAACCTACAAGGTTTGCAAGGGCCAATCTAAGTTCACACTACCAGTTCGGGTTATCAGGGTCACCAAACCTTCTGTCCTTTTAGAAAACAAAGGTTGGTGGAATAAGAACAATATTGTGAAACTTACTGACAATCAAGTTAGCATACTTAACAACGTTCATGGCAACAGGTCTAATGAAGATGATACTGATTTTACTTTTGGACCTGGTTTTGACATCATAAACTTTCATAATGCATCTGTTAACTCTGATTCTACTGCATTTTCTTCCCCAAGTTGCTCTAATGTTGTTTCACCTAGTACTCGTTCTTATAATTCACTAGCTATGACATCTGCACGTAATCAACGAGTTTGTAAAATGCCTGTCAAATTTCATGATTATGTATTGTATTAAAGTTTTGTATTGTATGGGGGGAGGGTATGTGGTATTTACTACTGTTCCTTTAATTTACTAAAATGTTATGTTTAGAATACTGTTATGTCATTTTTGATTCCATGCCTGGTCAGTTGCTGTTTGGTTCTTGCTCCCGCAACTGCTTATGCCGTGGGCTCCGTCCTGCATACTACTACTTCCTGTAATCTACAAATAAAAGAAGATTCTGGACATTATCAGTGTTTCCTGGAATTACTGGCGTTCTCCTTCTCTACAATAAAATAGAATATTTTAGAAGAGGAAAGTTGGAGATTTAAAAAATAGAACCGAGAGAATGTATTTCTCCTATTGACTTCTATTAAGGGCGAGGCCTCAGTCGGGGCTATGGTCATGCGTGGGACTTGTAAGTGTGCTGCTGCAACTTAGGTCGGATATCAGAAATGCACATATATATTTTGTTCTCACCTGTCAGCAGCACATAGAAAGCTCTACAGCAAGCAGAGAAAGTGTGATAAAAACATTGTGCACTGGCCTGCAGGAGCAGGTTAATGGCGGTTCATATGCTGAATCACACTAGACCAGTCCTGGTCGGCAGATGCCTGTCGAGGAATCAGGTTCTTGCATGTAGGAATCGGGAGACGGGAGAGAAGCCTTGAAATCGGTAGTCTCTTGCCTGAACCAGGAGGGTTCGCACGTATGCTGATACTAAATAAGCGTTACTCGTCAGTTAACCCCTTCTGTGCCCATGACGAGCTGGACTCGTCATGGGCCGCGGTTGCGCTGTGCCCATGACGAGTCCAGCTCGTCATGAACCCCGCCCGCTAATGCAACGCCCGGCACAGGGCGGGGAAAGGGCGTGGCACACAAGGGGTTAAAAGAAAAAGGAACCTTACAAGAAAAGCAAATTGTCGGAATGCATAGAGCCCTCAACCCCCAGCGCCTTGATGTCAACTTTCTTGGGCCCCTCATAGGCCGTTGCCGACTGCAAGTGAGAGACATTCAAGCACAAGAGGCAGCCTTGGTTGGGGACCCTTAAGTGAGTTTTACAGGGGAAGGGGTTGCAATGAGTTTACATTATGCTGCTGATTTAGGCACCACTGGTGTTGTAATGTAACGCACAGTACATAAATAAGCAAAATCACTTAAAGCCAGTATTTTTAGTCCTAATCGGTGTATACTTCATACATCATGTACAAATAGAAAGCACTTTTAAATGTGTTCTAGAGCTACATTAATGATTAATAATTAAGATAAACGAAGGCCTAAAAGCTGTTACAAATAAATGCGTACAATTTTGTTTCATGTCCTATTCAGTATCATTCAAAAAATAGAAACCCAGCTATATCATGCGAAATAACTCTCCACTGAAAAAAACATGTGAAAAAAAAGGTTTTCTTGTAAAAACCCTCACCCACCAGGTTTACCCCTTGGTAGCATGCTTCATCATCGGGTCAATCCCATTCTGCTGCAGATCGGGCCATGATGCGGCCTACGGACTACGTGGGAGCACTTTTTGATTCTACACAATGACAAAGAAGATGTTAAAAAAGGAGTGGGGGTTACTTTGTTCTTGTCCACATCTTGTTGGTTAGCGCATGCACTTCCTCTTCGTGTGTTCGTCCCTTTGGTGGAGTGTGGACCAAGTACAGAGTAATGTTCTTCCACTGCTCGCACTCAGATGGAGATACTTTTTAGTTGGTCGGCTGTTTTGTGAAAGAGCACACTGCCTTGTTGTGCGAATTCTGGGCTGGCTGTTGGTTTGTGGCCATTTTCTCTTGGGATTAACCTTTCTAGTATAAATCGCTCCAAGAGAGCTCTTATGGAACACCTTCACACACACAGATGGGGGCACTGTGTATTGGTTGGCTCTGCACAGTCACGATGCACCATAAGGATGTTTTCTAAACCAGGTAGCAGACAGTACTGCCCACGGTAACACGTCCAGTCGCTGTTTGCGCCTCCAAGCACCGGTTATTGGTATTCTAGAAGTAATCTAAACATTACAGCATTTCGCAGGTATAAGGAGTACTGCATGCCGGCCTGTGCTGGAGTGACGAATAAGCTTCCAGAGTTAAAAAAATAAAGAATTAAAACTATTACACAGTCACTGCTGCAAACAGAAGCAACACAACCATGTTCACACAAAGCGGGAGTTGATATGGTCCTTGACTAGCTATTCGTTATTGGCATTGTTTGATATGGTCTGTTATACAGAAACTGTGCAATCTGAGTACACTAAGCAACAAATGAAATGAGCCTGATGTACTCAATGAAAATTTAGTTATAATAAAGCGTGCATTCTTTAGTATTGTATTCTACAAGTCCACTTTGATTGCCAACAACCACACATTGGACTAAAGGAAATGTTTCTGCATTAAACCTTGTGTTCCACATACTATAATGTACTTTAAACAAAACCACAAAAATTATGTACTCATGTGTTGTCAACATAATTAAGGTATGGGCATAGCCACAGAGGAAAATAGGAAAACATGCCCCATTTGAGGCTATAAAAGTCTCAGACCATGAGAAGAAATTCTTAAGACTTTTTGGGAACTAGGAGAAACTTGTCTCGTGAAGAGTCTGACAGTGCAGAAAAACCATCCGCTAACTCCTCTACTAAAACAAACAACCAGTAAAGATCAGATGTGATGCAAAATGTAAATAAAATGCACGGTTTGCATGCTTGGAGGACAAACTGAGATAAGCGTGGCAAAGCAGTCCCACTTGTTAATGGCAGAAAAATCCCCAATAACCTTAATAGGGGTAAATGGAGACAATAACCAGTATTGGTAAGGCCATTAGGTCTTGCCTATGCAAACGTTAGTGGCTTTGCCTGTGTCGTATAGCCATGTTGTACAGCATCATGGCAAAAAGTAAAGTTAGAAAAACGTGCTGGCTGAGCATAGCGCTTTATTTTTAGCCATGCTGCGCAGTCACGCTGCACTACAACATGGCTACAGCAAACCCATTAGCTTTCACATAGGCGAGACCTATTGGCCTGCCAAAGCTTGTTACAAAAACCATGACAAATCCAGCATTCTAGAAGCCAAAAGGATGCAAGCCAATGTCACACCTATTGGCAATGTGTGTGTTTTTTCTTGTTGTTTAGCTTGCGTTAATAGTTGTTTAAGGCGGTGCTTGAAATGGAAAAATAGAAATGCAGGTACTCTATACAAGAGTACCTGCGTGTTTCTGAGAAGTGCCGGTACTTTCCAATTAAAAGTATTGCATTTCTTTTGAGAAGTGCCGGTACACTCTCTCTCAAAATAAAAAAAAGTGCTGGTACTCCGTACCGGACAGTACCGGCCCATTTAAAGCACTGGTTTAAGGCATACCATAGATTTAGTATGTTGTATGCTTTTTTCCCCTATTCCAGTCTCCTGTCTCGTCTTGGTTGCCCGGTGAGGTAAACAGCTTTTCAAAAGTACCTAAAAGCAGGCAAATCTGTGTGCACTGTTCTTGTTCTTTACATATCCGTCCATCAGAGTTTGGAAGACAACGTTTTTGTCTGTTGTTCGCTACTTGGGTAGGAAGTCTATCTGGTCCCTATGTAGAATATTCCTTTCCATTATGAGGTATTCTCCTGCTAGTGATGATTCAAGCATGGTCAGATATTTGTTTGGAGTAAGAGCAAGCACATCTCTAAAGGCAGAAGGAATGGGCCAGGCCACGTGTTTGGAAAGTTCCAAGTTTATACTATGGTGATGAAATGATTATTCAGTTTGTCTTTTGCGGTCATTTTGAAAACATGCGTCTAGTTAGTAATTTGTATTTAGTGGCGCCGTGGAGAATATTCTGTACATCAATAAAAGATAGATTCACATTAGAGTCTGATTTAAAATTGTATTAATTCCTTGACTGCACAGGTGCTTGCGTGGTCCTATGCCTCGCACTTTCGTACTAATATTTGTACAAACACTTGAGGGACCTTATCCTTAACCGCTGTGGCACGTGCACATCACATTTATGAATACATCATTAGAGTGTACAGCAGCCCTTTTATGCCTTTTTAATACATAGAAGCCTGCAATTACTTTATAAAAGCCAGTCTCTAATTTCCTTATTGCAGTCGAGTTGTGATGTGTCTAGAGGCCTGTAATAAATAAATGATGGACCTGATCAACTGTAATAACTTTTTCAGTGGAGTTCTGACATCATAATTGGGGCTCCCTGTTTTCCGTTTTTACTGATTTTTACAGATAAATACAGACAGAAAACTATGTATATTCCTGTGTGTATTCATTTTTAAATACAGAAAAATATGGAAAATAGGCCTGCTTGGGTGATTTTTTTTTTTTTCTACTGTCAATCATGAGTGCCAGGTCAGTAGTGTACCGATTGAGAAGTAGGGCAGATTATAAAAAAAAAGAAAATAGATTTCTTAATTAAGCTTAACTAAGGGCAGTTCTACAGTTATTTATGCTATTCTACAAGGCAAGTGTTTTCAGACCACGCTATTGCACTGTATACCGTTGAAACCATTAGGACATTGAAATGCGAGTATACATTTACAATTTAAATAAATGTGGAAAAATACTTATTGCTGCTTCATTTATACAGTGAACACAAAATAAAAATGGATAAATATAGAACAAATTAGCAAAAAATAAATGTGGATAAATACAGACGGAAATGTTGAAAAAATAAATACCATAAAACCGGGAGACCTAATCATAATGTATCCTGCCAGCAGCCAAGGTGAAAAGCAGTTAACAGCTTCATTTAAGTAACTAAAAGGAGAAATGGCTTTTCGTTCCTCTGATTTTCTTTTTCTAAAATAAAGAGTGATCAGCAAAAATTAGATTTTTGTGGCAACATGTTTATTTTTTCCACCTAGGTAACTACAGGAACAGCATAGTATATATTGCTATACGTTCTGAGCCACAGCAGATTTTCTTAATGTTAAACTGATTCTACCTTTATTTTTGCAACACACTTGTAACTACTTTTTATTGTATGTATTTTGCACTACAGAGTATACTTTTGTTCTTCATGGGTGTAAACATAATAGCTCTTTCAGATGCCAGAGCCAGTAACAAGGGTGAAGGGCGGGTCATGGAGTATGATTACAGCTGCAGTTTAAACAAGGAAACCAGGAACGCGTGTATACTTCCTCTGCTAGGTTTTTGTGAATAGAAAAAGTGATCAGCAGAAATGAGATATTTATAGCAATATGTTTATTTTTTCACACTATAGGTTATTATAGGAAAGCTACAATCTCTGGATGTTTTATGTCACTTGAGCCACAACACTTTTTAACTTGAGTTGCCTTAAACTGATTCTAATAAATAAATAAAAATATGAACTGCTTTTGTTGCATTTAATTGCAATCCAAAGATTCTGCTTTTATTCTTCTAGTCTTCAATGAACATGAAAACGCAAGTATGGCGTAACCATGTATTTTAAAGTTTAAAATATAATCTGCTGTACATTATAAGGCTATTACAAGTCACCTTGGAGTTTTATGACCCCCATAAAGAATTTTTGTTCTTTTGGTCTCGTTCCTCTAGATGGTGATGGAACTGTTGGTGACTTGCAATATCCTTATACTGTACGTCAGAGGGTACTTTATCTGATATATTATACGTTAATGGGGTAGTCAGTTGGGTAAGAAAGACATTGGCCATGCTGCTTCACTCATTTGTGTGGATGATATGCACACCTTGGTTTTCCCCCTGGCTTATCAAGAAAACCCCAAGAGGAAAAGAGAGGGAGGGGGAGGTGGGGGGGGGGTGAAGGGGTTATTCGTATTTTACTGTTGTAAGCTTTGTCTATATGTACAGAAATTAGGGGATATGGTCTGTTATTGCTTTTTGACAAAGCTTTAGAGCGGGCTGCCCTGAGTCGAACTGAAATAGTGAAAAGGCGGAATAGAATGTTTTGCCATTCTAAAAAGAAACCACGCCCTAGTCTTTGCACTGTCTGACGCGTGTTCTCTTTTCTTATAATCTCGTGTCCTCCCCCTTGCAGGATCTGTTCCCATTCGCTGAAACAATGTGCAGCGGCACAGAAGAGTCCAGGTCGCTCAGTGCATGCTCTGCGGGTCCTGAATGGGGATCTGGACCTGCTATCTGGCAGGGTGAGGGAGTTTGTGGTGAGCAGTGCCAAGCTATGCCAACCAGACAGCATCCACATATGTGATGGCACGCCAGAAGAGGAGCGCAGTGTGCTTGCACTGCTGCAGAAGGATGGCATGATCAAGAGACTGAGCAAATATGAGAACTGGTAAGAGCAGGCAGCGGGGTGGCAGGGCGTGGGTGGGCGTTTTTGTTACCTGGCACTTATATAGTGCACACTGAGCAGTTATTATTTATTTATTGTCTTTATGAGATTGAATTGCATTTGGTAGTCCAAGGACTACTTCCAAGGCATTTTAACAATTGCAAGGAGGTACTAGAAGGGAAGTGCTTTAAGGTTAGCTACTTGGCTGACACAAGAATTGAGACACTGAAAGATTCAGGAAATGCTCACTGTGAGACCCTCCACTGCAACACCATCAACTGCACAGGCACTGTGAGAATGTACTTTTTTTCATCCTGGACACTGTTAAAAAAAAAGAAACTCTTCTCTCTCCTCCAGGGTACTTGAAGATCATTTTATTTTGATGTGGAACTTATTCTAGAGTCCCATGCTGTGCATCATTTCACCATCTAAACCTGGCATCCCGAAACATTCGCTATTTATTTATTTTATTTGTTTTTGAGTGTTGAACAGGCGACACAGTAGCCTTCTTTTAGAATTTTTATCACTGTTGGGTTTTGACACATCGCTGAGAACTCTAGGTAGACGGCCACCAAAAATCAGGGGAAAGAAAAGTGGCTAGGTTTAAACCGGTTATTCAAATTAAGAATTGGCGGCAAAGCACAGAGACGTTGAGAAAAAGTACACAGATGCTGAAAACAATCGCTGAAAAACAAAGGAAAAAGGTTCTTCAAAGCCTTTAAGAAAATGCTCCCTTTCGTTTTTGCCTGAAGTGACAACATAAACTAGCACGTCTTCCAAAAGATCAGAAACCTGAAGGCCATAAGACTGGTGAGAAATGTAATTCTAAAACCTTGAAGATGCAGGAGATACCATCTTTAAAGGCTGCAGGACTATTAGTTTAAGAAGATTTGCATGTCCCAGAAGAAGCAGATGCAGGAGGATCCATGGGGGAGCAGAAAGTGTCTGCAAGAGTCTGCATCAGTAGTATGAGAAAATCTCAGAAAAAGGAATTTCCACATCAGAAACAAAATGTGCACCTACAATTCCTTAAAGTGAAAGCCACAAGAGTTGTATTTGAAGAAAGGAAACAGCCTTAGATGCTGAAATATTTGGCAGTCGAACAACCTCAAAGACCAAGGAGCCGACTGGGCCGAAGACGAGACCTCAGTGCAGATAAACCTTGGCGCTTGGCTTCAAGAGACTGAAAGAAAGGACAAGGACATCCCAAGGGAGAAAGATATACCAGAAGAAGAGGGGATCAATCGTCAACATCGAGGCGGCTTTGAGAAGAAAAATGAATGCCTGAAGCCGAAATGGCAGCGCTGCTACTGGAGAAGGCGATTGATCACAGATTATGTGCTTCAAAAATCCCCCACGCCAGGCACAGAGACAGTGGAAGAACTCCTAAAAGCAACCCCAAAACCTCTATGGGAGCTCTAGGACGGTGAGCATTCAATTGGTGAGGAAGAAAAATGTCCCCTTAAATGAGGACACACGCTGGGATGAAAAATTAATGGCAGGATGTAATAGCATATTCACCACAGGGGGAAGTAGATTCCTACCCATGAAGGCCGCCCCCCAGTGTTGATGGAACAATTTTCAGAGTGGGGGTGCTGTCATCAATGTAATATCACTGAAGGGATTTTAATGCGTCACAGAAAGATCAAGTGTAGCAAATGAGCCTAGCAAATGAGCCACGCCCATTCAGCAGCAGGTGAGGATGTGATTTGCAGCCTTGGGTGCATTTTGGAGCACACTGTCGCAAATCCATTATTAAAGCATGGGAGGTAGGACAATGCCATTTGGAGGCAGCGTATATTCCATTGAAATGGTCACTAACTTTGCACAGATATACTGATAAAACTATACAGAGCACACATGATAGATAACGTGTCGGTTTTCAGCGAGTATTTATCATTTGTGCATCACTGAGTAACATGTCTTGATTTGTTTCGATCATATGAAAACACTTTGTTTCCATCACACTTCAGAATTACAAAAAAACGTGCTTCATTTGTGCTCTTGTAACTGGTGATATATTCTGAAATATTGTACAGTTCATTGACCGGTATTTAAATTGTGTTGTGTGTTAGATAGAAATAGGCACCCAGCCTTTCCTTTCTCATTCACTGTATTCCAGGTAAGTCTATCACATAGTTCATAGATCACTTTACAAAATCCTACAAAGTTGCAGTCAGAGAAAGAAACGTAAACACCAATCTCCATATCGCTGAATTCCAGTTTGGTTATACTGGAGTTGTTGCAGCGCTCCTTGCATCCTTACTTCCAGCACCCAGCCATCACCCCCAGATGAGCGTTGCCTGTACCCTACTCTTAGGAAGAGAAAACCGGCCCTTAAGGAGTACAGCTAGCGGAAGAACAGACCGTTGGGTTTCCTACAAGAATCGCTACACCCAAAACGGAGATGAAACCAACCAATTCCTTCAAAGCATAATTCACGATGGTAAGGAAGCCATCAGTGAACCAGCCTCACTAAAGGCGGTAACTTCGAGAGGGGAAGGAATATATGGCCTTACCTCAAGACCTGTGGATACATTAGAACCCATATATATGTGTGGATTTCTTAATGGAGACAACAGCCCATAAGAGAGCCAATGTGCTCACCTTCACAACCCACCACCAGACAAACACAGCAGAAGGCTGTATGTAGTTAGGAGAACACAGACAGGGCAGCACAACTAAACAGAGAACAGTGAGCTCCACTAATCAGCTCAGCAGATGCTTTCATCAACAATGGAGAGTGAGACCTCATGCTGTATCCACCAGAAAACTATAAAAATAGGTTAAAATGGGCCACTCGAGGGAAAGACCCGATCAAATACATTCGCAAAATCATCCTTAGACATAGCAGACATTGCCAATAGATAATTGTGTATTGGAACAGTAGTGACAAAACACACAGTACTCATGATTCCAACCTTCAAACCAAAGATATAGGCCTAATTGGCCAATAGACCACATACATTGGTGGAGCAGTAGATGACTTGCTGGAGCAAACGAAGGTCACTGACTAAGCAAGAACGATGGGAGCCGCTCGATACAAGGCGTCCTTCAGAAGGGCTGCACAGTGCAATAGACAGGGACGTCTCTGTTTTTCAACCTTAACAGTTCCAGATATGCCAAGGGTCAGGAGAACAACTGGAAAATGCATGCACTCTCATGAAGAGCTCTAGGCCAAAGAAAAAACTGTTCCCTAAAAGTGAAGAGTGGAAAGACACAAGTAAATTGGCAATGCTCCAGGGGTTGGACAGACACAAAATGGACTAGGCAAGCCATCGAATACGAAGTAGACAAATAAGAGTGACAGTAAAGCCAACCAATGTTAAACAGTGGGTCGGTTTCAAGCCTCTCTGTTCTTGGGAAGCATACAATCTGTCTTTAGCAGCCAGACAGCTGTATGTTCTGGTAGGCCGACCTAGAAATTGCTGTCGTCTAAAGGTGATGTTCATATGTTGGTAGAAATGAATGAAAAAAGAATGAAATAAAAGTAGAAATATAAACAATATGTCACCATCCCTTGCGCTGAAGTGGAATGCTTTTTGGGTGGATGATCATACGTAAAAATGACATCGACTGCAGTGAAGAAAGCCAATAACAGGAGTGAGCTGATAACCACCCTATGCTCCATGTTGTGGTGGATGGAACCAAAATGCAAATACTAATTGAACAGACCAGTGGATGGAGAGGATTGACCAAAGCCCCTGTGTAAAAATTGACTTTTGGTTCTGGCTCAAAGGTACAAAAACGCACAAATCTGCTAGCTATGGTATACAATGCCCACAAAGAACGCTATATCTCAGGTTGTCCACTATACACAAAACATCCATTTTGTAATGTGCACTAGTAAAAAGGTAATCCGGCTTGAAAAAACATGGCATCTACTCCTGTGCACCAATTCCCCTGCTGTTCTGGGCACAGTGAAAAGGCCTCCTGCCCGGGTCACTGTGATGAGGCCCCTTTCTCTCCCCTGTGTGAATATATCCTACTGCTGAGCACTGTGAGAAAGACTTCTCCCAGTTACTGTGAGAAAGACTTCCAGGCACTTTAAAAGGCATCCCTCATCTTCCTTAGCATTGTATGTGCCACTCCAGGGCTCCATGGCACTTTTGAGATGATCTTATTCTCTTTTAGGCACTATGAAGATCACTCATCTCTCCATGGGCCCTATGAGAAGGTCCGCGTCCTTCAGGATACTGTGGGAATGTGTACTCTTCATACCTGGGCACTGTGAGAAGTTCCCTTTCTCCCAGATATCATGAAAAGGCTCCTTTTTATTCTCACGGGCACCGCGAGAAGGCCCACTTAATATCCTGGAAATTCACCAGTTACCGTTTACTGAGCTAACTATAAATTGCGCCCTGCTTATGACCTTACATATTACGTCGCTGATGATTTGTCAAATGACATCACTGGTGACAGCAGGGATAAGACCATAGTCACATAAAGTTAATATACATTAGGGACCTGTTAAGTAACTGAGAAGATCAGGAGGCTGAGTAGACACACGGATATTGGATGCTCTATTTATGCAGATATCTCTTATTACCGACATTTAGCCCTTTAAAAATACATCGTGGATTAAATTACTATGGCGCAGACCTCTTCTCACATTTTTAACTCTCAGGTTCCATGCCTGCATTAACAGTTCAATGCTGATTTACTTCAGACTGCTCTTTATGATTTGCTGTAAATCCAGCAGCTCATAGTTCAACAGAATGGTGTTCAGGCGTACCTCTCTTTTGCCTTGAATGCAAATTGCTAGCACTCTAGTTGTTCATTAGACCCCTGTAGTGATGCTGCAGTTGATTACTTGGGAGTTCACCAGTGGCGGTTTCTAAACCATGGCGTCGGGGCTCCGCCCCTTTACTTTAATCCCCCAGGGTCGGCCATTGTCAAAGGTAAAATACACACTTTATTTATTTATGCATTTTTATAAAGCGCGGACTTTACCCGAAGGCGTCAGAGCGCTGTACAATAGAACCAGTTACGTAACATGAGAGAAATGTTACAAAATAGAATGTACAAAAATAGCAGGACACAGAATCAAACACAGCAGGCAAGAGGAACACAATATCAAACACCGCAAGCAAGGAATGTACAAAAAAGAAATAAAAATAACAAATTTGCAATGACTAACTTTACATCTGTTTTTTGGGGGGGGGTTTAACGAAAAACTTGTACAAACGCAAATTTCTTGAGTCCGATTCGGAGGAGACTTTTGTTGCTGTGATTAGATTCTGGCACTGTGTTGTCACTGTCATGTTACACCGATGCATTCCCTTAATCTGCTGTCTGTGGGTGGGCCCAGAGTCTATAGTTTTTGCCGGGCTGAGGAGCTCACAGCCCTGAGGCTTGTGAGGTCATCAGCTCGGCAAAGAAAGTGCCTAAAGGACCAGTCTCCACCCCCTGATAACATGGGGGTAAAAATAGGCCCGGGCGTTTTAGACTAAAGCCCTGTAACACTGGGGCTACACGTCCGTCAAGGAGTGGAGAGGATGGTCACCCCACCCTTTTCCAACTCGTCATTGGGGGTGGGTCTCACCCTGTGATGAGTTGGGTATAGGGTGGGGTAGAGGCTGCAGGGAGGCGGGTTGCTCAAAAATCGAGTCTGCGCAGTTTGTCATCACTCACCGCGCAGACTCGAGTTGTATGCTTCCCGTGCGGCTGTGAACAGCAGGATTATGCAGACCAGGCCCGGCTCCAGAAATTTTTATGTGGGTGGGACAAGGGTGTATTCGGGTTTGCCACTGCGGGCCTAATTTGTCTCTTATATGTCTAGCCAGGCCTGCTTACAAGCCCTCCTTTATCTCTTCTTAGTCTTACAAGGCCTAGTAAAACGTACTCTTTTCCAAATCTTTCTCAATGTTATCACTCTCAAAAACAGTTTTTTTCCCCATTTAATGTCCCTTTGATGGGAAGAGGAGGTTTCTGAGGTGGAAGTATCAGGCAAGTGACACTTCTCGGGCCCCCTCTGTGCGATCCTTCAGGGAGAAACCCTCTTCATTACTACCTCCACCTGACCCCGGACTCTGCAGCGCACTCCCTTGCAGGCTCCCTCTGTGCAAGCCTTCAGGGAGAATCCCTCTTCATTACTACCTCCACCTGACCCCGGACTCCGCAGCGCACTCCCTTACAGGCTCCCACTGTGCAAGCCTTCAGGGAGAATCCCTCTTCATTACTACCTCCACCTGACCCCGGACTCTGCAACGCACTCCCTTGCAGGCTCCCTCTGTGCGAGCCTTCAGGGAGAATCCCTCTTCATTACTACCTCCACCTGACCCCGGACTCTGCACGCACTCCCTTACAGGCTTGATTATCCACTACTCCTCTCCAGTGCACCTTATCTCACAGCTGTCCTTGGGCCCCAGCCCCATATCAGCCACCATCCGGTTCCAATTTCATTCTTCCTGGGAAAAAACACTAGTAAAATCACCTTCAAACTTGAAACTTTGAATATAGCAGTAAATGTAATTAACATGTACTTTAAAGTATGTTCCACAATAGCCCTAATGACCCTACTGTTAATTAATTAACCAAAAACAGAAAGGCCATGACCGGGCCGGCTTTAGTGCTGATGCGAAAAAAAAATTTGGCGCCGCACCAATAACCTCTTTCTCGGTAGATACCTTTACTACCACCTTCCAACAGTGCCCCTCATCCCTCCATGGCCCCCCCTATTGACCTCCTCCTCGGATTCCCTCACTGCGACCCTCCAACAGTGTCCCTCATCTCTCTGTAGCCCCTCCCCCTCATGACCTCCTCCTCAGACTCCCTCACTACCACCCTCTACCGGTGCCTCTCATCTCTCCATAGCCCCTCCCCCACCCTCCCCATGACCTCCTCCTCGGATTCCCTCACTACCACCCTCCACCAGTGCCCCTCATCTCTCCGTTGCCCCTTTCTCATATGCATTTCATTTGTTGTGTAGTGCTACTCATATCAGTGTAGGGTGTCACAGTACTTTACATCACGCACACGTTCTGCAGAGAAAATAAGTAATTCTACTGGGAATGTCACATAAGGCAATGAGGATTACAAGTGTAGGAATCGCGTCATCCATGCTGGTGGGCAATACATTTTACGAGGATTTGGTCTGGAGAAGAACAAACTCAGGATTTAAAGAGTCCTCCAGTGGTTGGGGGTTGACCTTACTGATAAAAATGTATAACTGCCCAAACTCTTTTTAGCAGCATTAGAATAATGAAAGACGGTGGACGTTCTAACTATATCACAACACAAAAAAGCCAAAGTTTGTATGCAGCTCTTTGATGACAGTTCATAGGTCACTTTCCTATGTTAGGATTGCAACTTCTGAACTGCGAGTAACACAGGGATCTCTGTGACAAAGGCACTAACCCACTGAGCTATCCACATAAAATACAGTTTATCTGCATTTAAAAACTACCAACAGACAAATGATTGCTCTCCAGCAGGATCATAAATCACCATTTATCTAAACATTTGTTATTGTTGTACATGGGTGGCAGATTCACTGTGAAGGCCAGGGCTCATGTTTGGTGGGCCAGGCTCATGTTTGGGTGCCCACCCTCTAGAATCGGGCCTGATGCAGGCACCATGTTGTGAGCTCCAGCTTCAGTGTCTCTATGTTACTGGGCCTGCACTGGTAGCCAGGAGCTGAGGAGCAGACAAGGTGGTGCGCACTGCAGGTTCGTGTCAGCCTCGCCTAGACGCTTGAGCTTCCCCGACAATTGAAGGCCCCGATGGTTCCCTAGTGCACCCCCAACTTTGCTTGTGGGCCATGGCACAAAGAGGGGTAAGCTAAAAAAAAAGCTTCGCGAGTATTTTCTTAATTTGAACAGCACGCAAGTTGCTCTTTTTGGGTTAATGTCAACTTGAATTAATCCAGTTTTCCGTTTTGTGCTACGAACAATAAAAATACCCAATCTCTCATCCAGGTCTATCTAAACAGGGCCTCAAATCTTTGGAAAAAAGGTGTTAAGGTTACAATAATTAATCGTACTCTTTTTGTTGACACTGGGTGGATGAAAGGTTGAGTCAGCCATGCTGCATTTGAAGAAACTCACAGGCCTGCCGTAAGAGCATTAACCTACTGAGCTAGCACGCCACCTCTCTAGGTCACGGAAAAACACTGCGCCCTTTCAGAGGCAATGGCCTTTCAAGAAACAGCCCTGTTTGCACATTGAGCAGAGCACGCCAGCACCTGTCAGAAAACACCCCAAATCAATTCACCACCCTGCACCTCTGAAAACGAGTGAAGAGGAAAAGTCATGAAGGATTATGTAAAGCAAAGTTGCAATAGGGGCAAAGGATCTTAACTCATTCTATGTGGAGCGCTTTATGCTACACAACTGGGAACGTATTGGTCCAAGCACTGGGGCGCTAGATTCACTGTAATTCAGTACAGCAATAGTACAAACCATGTTGCTCTGAATGTGTTACTCTAGAGTCTTTATTGCGCGAATTACTTGCTAGACGAACTCTCCCAGTATTTGTTTTCAGCTGTAATGAAATGAGCTCATGGACTGCGAGGTGCAAACCCTCTGCCCTCTCCGTAAAAGACGAGGCAGTGGAGGTGGGAGGTCAGGGGGGCCTCTGCCTCGCACCGAGATGACACTGGCTGCAAATCAGCTCCTATTCAAGAGCAGTTGTTGGGCAATGCGGCAGGGCATTGTATGCGGTAAAGGTGTTCACGCGAGCCATATGCTTAATGACACACAATACGGCGGCTCTGTCGTCTACCGTGCCCGCTGGACTCATGAGTGTCCGTTTTTGGCTATGAGGAAAACTACCCGCATCATCTCCTGTGCTACAGAAAATTCATGTGGCTTCTGCTCTGAGGGTGCGCGGTCTATCCTCGCCCGGCTGCCCCCACAAATAGACTCCGTCCAGACACCGAGATCATGCAGAGCCCAGGGATACCAGCAGACCCTGCAGCTCCCAGATGACCCTCATTTTATTTTTGATGCTCGGACTCTGTTAAATTTGATTCTAACTTTAAGTCTAATAATGATCAATTCGTCCCTGCAAGTACGACTCGCCTAATATTAATCCAGTGCAGTGGTCTAAGATTTCATTGCCAATCGCTGTATCAGTATGCCAGAGAAATTCAATGTATGATGTAGGCTCCTCCACGTAGGGGCACACTGTTTATGAAGTCTGCGCCAGTCTGCAGCCCCGCCACAGCATCTCTCAATAAATGAATGTGTTGCAGGACAGAAGTTGCACATGATTTCCATCACACACCACACAGTTTCTATAAATGCGATTTAAGAGAAGCAGCCATGTGTTTTCGGTGTTCCTGCTGGCAAGGAAACAGAACTATTAATTCTCTACATGTACCGATATTATACCATATTGCATTCAAGTTTTCTTAATCACTTAATGCATTTTAACCTTTATTTTTCTGTGTGGCTTACAGTTTTAAATCGCACAAAATGAACTCCACAATGCAAATTTAAGAAATATGGTGCCCCATAATTGATCGGTTAGCCACATTCTTTGCTGGCTATGCAGATGAAACAGTGAGAAATGCAATTCATTGAAAAGATTTGCATGGGAAATGGCGCCCGGCCTCCCAAAAAATGCTGACCCCCCTAAAGTGAACCCCAAAGCTGCCTCCCCCTCATCCCTTCCCCTCCCGTGTGCAGTCCAGCCTCTCCACTCTCAAACTTCACCAGCCGCCACTGGAGTTAACTGACACACTGCTGCTGGTGTTGGAAGTGCATGTTTCACTCTGCATGTCAGAATGTTTTACTAAAATGGACGAGGAAGATATTTAAGACCACACAGAGATTGTGATCTAATTTTAGCTGTCTAGAGCACAGACCATAATTACTATAACAAAAATAAACTTTTTTTTTAAATTTACTGCTGTATTCTCTAGTTTTGATTCCATCAAGATGGAGCTCAGGTGTGCCACACTTTTCTCCTAAATACAGAATGTTAGCACTCTTGTTGCTCATTTAAACTTTGTGGTAAAGCTGCAGTTGACCACAACAGAGTTTACTGACAGACTGGTGTTGAAATAGCATGCTCCAGTCTGCGCGTCCGAATATTTTACTGAAATAGATACGGAACCTTTGAGAACGCCTAGAAAATCTGTCCTTTCCTCATTTTAGCTTTCTAGCACTGTAGCCACCATTTCTATGACAAAAAAGAACACCCCATAATTTTGTTAATTTTTAAAGGAAATTCTTTAGGTTTTCCAGCTTGAATTCCTTGAAGATGGCTTAAAGTGTGCTATGGTTTTGTCATACATAGAAATGTTACTGCTCTAGTTGTTCAATAGAACCCCTTGGAAAGATTCGCAGAACGCAGGGGAAAGAACTGACAGGCGGCTGCTGAAAGTATATGTTTTACTCCGAACATCAAACTTTGTACTCAGATGGCTAAGGAAGATAGTGTGTGAATATAGAAAATGTGTTGCCTCCTGGAGCACCTTCCATAATCTCTATGAGAAAATCATAAGAGAAAACACTTTTTTTTCAAACATGGTTCATCAAATCTCAGCAGGTCAGCGTTTTTCTCATGATAAAATCACTGTAGAACACACCACAAATCTTAAAATGAGTATGGTACACTCAACAGATTTATATTCGAACTAAAAGCCGTTATCGCCCTTTATATGTGCTCCTTTTTATGACCCTCAAAACCTGGCATTTACTACAGTGCATTTCAAAAGGGAACATGCCCACATCACCCATAATGACCGCCACAGCATCTTGTCCATGTTGTGGCTAGCCAGTCATAGGGAAGGGGCCTCTCTGGAGAGTCCCTCCCCCACATGCCTATTGGTGTCCGGTTGAACTCACCCTGCCTGCCTCTTATATGTTTTTAGGTCTCGGCTGATCCAGCGCTTGCGCTGATCTGGCCGAGACATTTTGTATACAGGCTTTTCAAAGTGCTGCCGTGGCCTAAAGCTCCAGTGCACGTGAATGTGCACGCGCGCAGCGCCATGTGTCTTCATGTGTCTTTCCTCCGTAGCACGCGATCGTAATCTCGATCACTTTCACTTGTGTATGTTAATGCTTTTGTTATCGCGGCTGCGTCTGCTTCACTTTCGCGGCGCCGCCCATACTTGTTGTTGTACTACTTGATATCAGGCTAGTCATGCTGGAAATGAGCAGTGAAAGGTTTTCTATGTCGCCAATAGTTTCCCTATGATGTCGCATCTCCTGTACCCTACTGATCTTAGACACGGGTGCAAAGAGGTGGAACAATGGCGTTTCAGCTAGCAACAGTCTACGGAGCTGGTCTGTGCTGCGGCATCACAGCGGCACAGAGCTGGCCTTTGTTAATGCTGCTGAGATAGCATCAGAGCCTGCACTGAGAAACAGTAAGCGCAGGAGCCCAAGGATGTTCTCGTGAACTCGTAGCCAGAGCTTCCTAACACCAGGAACACCAAATACTGGGGCCACGTGGTCTTCATTCCGCCATAAGCACTTTATTCCAGCACCCTACTCTTTCTGCCTCTTCACGCCACTTTTGAGGGTTCTTTTTCCTCTTTCGCCCTTGTCGTTGTTTTCCTATTTTTCTGTTCCTCCGTTTTTCGTCTTTCTTAATTGACTGGCTCATTTTCTTTTTTTTGTATAAAAAGACAGCCCGTGCCTGCCACGGCGCAAATTATGCTCTGTCCTTGCATCCAAGACCTAGAATGGATCGAGTGGACAGTGTGTTCTTAACGAATGCTTCACTTGCTTTTTATGTTACCTTGAACAAAGAGGTAAACCGAATTAAAGAGAAAAGTTTCATTTCCACAAAGTGCCGTCCTTTTGGCACAGACCTGGCAATGAAATAACACGTGTCTGTAAAGCAAAAAAGACCCTCCTGCTGGTGTCCGTTTTTCTAATATCAGTTGCTATGACAGCATATTGGGGCTGCTTAAACACTCTGCTAATGCGACGATTGTGTGTTCTAAACCCACAACTACGACATCTCCATATTGTATTATCCCTTAGATTGCATTTAATCTACTCCCCAAAATCTCCCAAACCGAATCCATTCACTTTCGGCTTTTGATTGAAAAAAACAGAAAGGATTCCTTGAATTACGCATACTTTTTTTTTCTTTTGTAAAGGCTGCCTCTTCTTTTCTCATTGTTATTTTCTAATACATAAAAAAGCGGCAAACATCACCCTATTCACCAAAACATTCACTCTGTTGTCCTGTTCACACCACAGTGTGTTTTTTAAATATTTGTTGTCAAATCTCAACTTTATAAAAATATTTTTGCCTGTAAATTTAATTTGGTAATGGTGGCACTCTTGACCCACAAGTCTCCTTTTTTCGTGGGCACCATTCACATAGTAAACCACAAAGCAATTCTCCACATATTAAAAAAAAAATGAATTTAACTCATGCTGCAGCTGGAACTCAAGAGAAGCCCTACACTGAGATAATTAGTATGGATAATAAAAGTAAACAAAATAATACAGTTGTCTGTACAGAACTATTTGAACAAGCAAGAATCAAATTTCAAGACTAAAAATTAATTTTGAAAAAGATTCCTTTAAAAAACGCAGGAATAGAAATTGTACACAATTATAACAAATAATAAATGTATGATTTGACTGTGGGATTCTAAAATGGGGCTTGTCAATAAAAGCGTAGTGCATAGGAATAGGACTCTAAGAAAAAAGATAAGTTGTAGAAAAATTACTGAAATGTTCGTATAGAGCATGGACGTCATTTAAGGGTCACTAGCGTTGACATCTGTGATCTGGCTTACGCTTGCTACCCCTGACAATGCTCTTGCAACCCATGGCCTCAGAGTTTGAAAAGGCAGCACCAGTCACTGAGGAGTTGGACACTTTGGCAGCAGAAATACATTCAAAAATAAACTTGGGATGAATTCATTTCTTTCCCGTTTATGTAAAAAAATATAATAAAATGCAAAATAAAAAAAACGAAAGCCCTCGAGGGTGCTGCTGGCTGGGGACAGGGTACAGTTGAAACCTGTTACTATTTCATCTTGTCAATCAGCAATGTGCCACCTAGCAACATGCACGCCAAGGCTTTGCAGGACCCGTGCTCCCCTAAGCACTGTGAATGTTTGTGCTGCAGGCTAGGGATTTTTATGATTTTCTACACTGGTCTCTAGTGGAAAAGGTATGGATTAGAAGGACTTGTAGCTTCATCAGTTTTCCTGGGTTTCCAGTTTTGCTGGACCCTAGAAGTGATTGTGGGCCTGTGAGCTGTCCTTCCAAAAGTTCAAGAATGCAGCATTTTTCAACCTACTAACTGTCCAGCCCTGAAAACACTCAGCATTTTCTTTTTCCTTTTTTCATTTGCAATAGTGTTCCTTTATATTGCCTCCTTTGGTACTTTATGGGTGCCATACATTCCCTATGCTTATTTGTGATATTTTCCGTTTGCTTACGTGAGGTTTTAATGCCCTCTATGCAGCCCATTGACATTATGAGGCAATGGAGTCCCAAATTATCTTGTGTGCACTTTCTGTGGTAAAATTAGTATTCCATTTTAACTTTTTAATATACGTCAATACTGTCATTAGGACCAGTTTGTCAGAATGATATGATGCACCTTCTGTTCTGTCATTGGGGTCAAATGATGTGACGCCCATGACAGAACACCTACTCTTTTTGTCAATCACGTCCAGGGTATAGAGACGTACCTTTTGTGAAATTAAGGCAGGATACCCCTCTCAATTGCTAACTAATTCTATTTTGGCGTGAACGCAAATCATGCCCTTTTCTGAACAACTTCCAGCAATGACCTCAATGGACCAGATATGTGTGTGTACATTTCTTCTAGTTCATGTATGCCTCCAGTGCTCAATCAACATGTATTCCTTTTTTACTCTCAAAGGTTAGTGTGTAGACTTATATAACTCGATTGTGTTACTGCACATAGGCTTTATCTTTATCACAATTTTAGAACAGCTGTCTGAGATATTTTTATCTCACTAGTGGGCATAACTAAGCTTTGCTATCAGCAGATCTCAGAGAAACAAGCAAACGTTAGTTGGTAATACGCATCATACGTGTGCTTCAGGAGAAACCAAGGCATAGGCAGGTTTGACTCAGGATGGTTTTGCCAGCGGTGAATCATCCCACTCACATTGGAGCAGGATTCCGATCTCTGCCTATTTGGATCAAAAAGGTTGCCCATAGCACTATACTTGAGGTCGTACCAAACAATGGAGGGTCTTGCATAGGAGCAACCAATGCATTGGACAGCACTACAAAGAGTGGTCATGACCAATAGTACATATCTGTCCCCCAAGCTGTGATCACTTCCACAAATGCTTTCCATACTATGGGAAAACAGGTAGCATAAGACTTCATTGTTCTTGAAGCAATTAATTTGACACACATGCCAATAGGAGAGGCATTTCTGCTCCTGATGATGAAGTGGTTAGCTAAGCAAGTGATGCATAGGCAAATGCACTACATTAGAAAGTAGGGAAGAGTCAAAATCTCTTAAATTAGTGCTAAAGAGGTAGAGTCCTTTTTCGTTGGCCTGATCTGTTGCCTCGGTTTCTAGAGTAGAATATGGTTAAAAATGGCAATTGATTAATAGAAGGGCATATCTGCCAAAGTTTGGCCACTCTTTCAGCTCAGTATGGAGCCCTATCTTCCCATAGATTTGCATTGATGTTCTGTGTACCCGAATCGTATGAAAAACAAGCATTGACATAGCCAATAGGTCTCGCCTTTGGGACCTTACAAGTGTTTAGTTATCCAGCACAATATTCTTGGTGCAACAACATCAAGTGTTGCAGGGCTAAACACTTATAAGGTCCCAAAGGCGAGACCTATTGGCTATGCCAATGCTTGTTTCATTTGTTTTCAGGATGCAGGGACCATGTTCCAGAGTCCTGTAATGGCTGCCATAGCTTATTGCTCAGGTTGTGGCCAGCCAGTCATGGGGAAGGGGCCTCTCTGGAGAGTCCCTCCCCCACATGCCTATTGGTGTCCGGTTGAACTCACCCTGCCTGCCTCTTATATGTTTTTTCATTTGTTTTCAGGATGCAGGGACCATGTTCCAGAGTCCTCTCATGGCTGCCATAGCTTATTGCTCAGGTTGTGGCCAGCCAGTCATGGGGAAGGGGCCTCTCTGGAGAGTCCCTCCCCCACATGCCTATTGGTGTCCGGTTGAACTCACCCTGCCTGCCTCTTATATGTTTTTTCATTTGTTTTCAGGATGCAGGGACCATGTTCCAGAGTCCTCTCATGGCTGCCATAGCTTATTGCTCAGGTTGTGGCCAGCCAGTCATGGGGAATGGGCCTCTCTGGAGAGTCCCTCCCCCACATGCATATTGGTGTCCGGTTGAACTCACCCTGCCTGCCTCTTATATGTTTTTTCATTTGTTTTCAGGATGCAGGGACCATGTTCCAGAGTCCTGTATTGGCTGCCATAGCTTATTGCTCAGGTTGTGGCCAGCCAGTCATGGGGAAGGGGCCTCTCTGGAGAGTCCCTCCCCCACATGCCTATTGGTGTCCGGTTGAACTCACCCTGCCTGCCTCTTATATGTTTTTTCATTTGTTTTCAGGATGCAGGGACCATGTTCCAGAGTCCTGTAATGGCTGCCATAGCTTATTGCTCAGGTTGTGGCCAGCCAGTCATAGGGAAGGGGCCTCTTTGGAGAGTCCCTCCCCCACATGCCTATTGGTGTCCGGTTGAACTCACCCTGCCTGCCTCTTATATGTTTTTTCATTTGTTTTCAGGATGCAGGGACCATGTCCCAGAGTCCTGTATTGGCTGCCATAGCTTATTGCTCAGGTTGTGGCCAGCCAGTCATGGGGAAGGGGCCTCTTTGGAGAGTCCCTCCCCCACATGCCTATTGGTGTCCGGTTGAACTCACCCTGCCTGCCTCTTATATGTTTTTTCATTTGTTTTCAGGATGCAGGGACCATGTTCCAGAGTCCTGTAATGGCTGCCATAGCTTATTGCTCAGCTTGTGGCCAGCCAGTCATAGGGAAGGGGCCTCTTTGGAGAGTCCCTCCCCCACATGCCTATTGGTGTCCGGTTGAACTCACCCTGCCTGCCTCTTATATGTTTTTTCATTTGTTTTCAGGATGCAGGGACCATGTTCCAGAGTCCTGTAATGGCTGCCATAGCTTATTGCTCAGGTTGTGGCTAGCCAGTCATAGGGAAGGGGCCTCTTTGGAGAGTCCCTCCCCCACATGCCTATTGGTGTCCGGTTGAACTCACCCTGCCTGCCTCTTATATGTTTTTTCATTTGTTTTCAGGATGCAGGGACCATGTCCCAGAGTCCTGTATTGGCTGCCATAGCTTATTGCTCAGGTTGTGGCCAGCCAGTCATAGGGAAGGGGCCTCTTTGGAGAGTCCCTCCCCCACATGCCTATTGGTGTCAGGTTGAACTCACCCTGCCTGCCTCTTATATGTTTTTTCATTTGTTTTCAGGATGCAGGGACCATGTTCCAGAGTCCTGTAATGGCTGCCATAGCTTATTGCTCAGGTTGTGGCCAGCCAGTCATAGGGAAGGGGCCTCTCTGGAGAGTCCCTCCCCCACATGCCTATTGGTGTCCGGTTGAACTCACCCTGCCTGCCTCTTATATGTTTTTTCATTTGTTTTCAGGATGCAGGGACCATGTTCCAGAGTCCTGTAATGGCTGCCATAGCTTATTGCTCAGGTTGTGGCCAGCCAGTCATGGGGAAGGGGCCTCTTTGGAGAGTCCCTCCCCCACATGCCTATTGGTGTCCGGTTGAACTCACCCTGCCTGCCTCTTATATGTTTTTTCATTTGTTTTCAGGATGCAGGGACCATGTTCCAGAGTCCTGTAATGGCTGCCATAGCTTATTGCTCAGGTTGTGGCCAGCCAGTCATAGGGAAGGGGCCTCTCTGGAGAGTCCCTCCCCCACATGCCTATTGGTGTCAGGTTGAACTCACCCTGCCTGCCTCTTATATGTTTTTTCATTTGTTTTCAGGATGCAGGGACCATGTTCCAGAGTCCTGTAATGGCTGCCATAGCTTATTGCTCAGGTTGTGGCCAGCCAATCAGGATTGAGTAGTCCTCTTTAAGGTGGCCATTCAGAGCCTATCTGGACACCTACCCTTGTAACACATAAGTAAACTGCTCTTCTGGTAGCCGACACACCACGTCCACTGTTCTTCATTTCTATTGGGGTTAAAGTCATTATTTGGGGAGTATCTTTTATATTAATCATGCCGGCATTGTTGCTCTTCTTGTAGCTGGCTGACCAGGACGGATCCTAAGGATGTGGCACGGGTGGAATCAAAGACTGTGATTGTGACCGAAAATCAGCGGGACACTGTGCCCATTCCTGTTGGTGGTGCCAAGGGTCAGCTGGGCAACTGGATGTCTCCTGAGGACTTTGAGCGGGCGGCTGCTGCACGGTTCCCAGGGTGCATGAAGGGTAAGTTGGATGTGAGAGGAACCTACTTTTTTCCCCCTGCTTTCTGACAGCTGTCTATTTTTGGTAGCAAGTTTCCCTTCCCTCATTCTAAAAGTGCTCTTTCGATCCTTCCCCTATTAGAATGCCCTCTCCATCCCTTATTCTAACACTCTTTCTCTTACCCCTTGTCTTAATGACTTTCTTTCTATCTCACGCCATTGGAAAATGGATGTTTGAATCCTTAATAACTTTCCCCTTTTGACTAATCCCTACCAAAGTTGGCAATGACAATAATTTAGAATACATCTAAGTGCGTGACGACTTTCATGCAGATTAGTCAAAAAATTCAGAAGTTTCAAAGGGGGGTGGGGGGGAGGGGGGCAAAATCATTTTTCACTCGTGCTGTTGACTTAGGGCAGGGTCAGTTGGATCGCCAGGTGGAAGCACCATCTCAACCTGTGAGTTTCAGACCACATTTGTTTTATGGTATAGCCACTTTTTGAAATATTAGTCAACCTTAACTTCCTTCTAACACCAATTTGTTTAGAGGATAATATATATATATATTGAGTGGAAAACAGCCAAAGGTTAAATTCAAGTTATAGTTAGCCTTGGTAATAAGACCTTAAAATGTGTTTTAAAAAACACCTCTGAAATTCATTGAAAAAATCACATTTAAAGTGCAGTTATGATTCTAAAACCTAAACACAAATTACTGAAAATGGCCAGTTATGGTTAGGTGAACTAACTTACAAAATTATGCACTGGTAACCATAGCTTTCCTTTTTTAACCTTTGGTTTTTCAGTGAATTTCAGTTTTTTGAAATGGTCTGAAACTGCTCCTTGCCCCCAATCTTCTATTGACAGCCAATCCCTGCTGCAGACGCCCTGCTCAGTGAGGGCTGGCACATAGGGCTAAGGCCTGGCATGTGGCCAAACCCACTATGGGAAGCCAATTCCTGCTTCACATGGGGCCTTCGACAGTACCTCTGGGGGGTGGGGGTAGCACTGGCCACAGACATGGGTTGGGATCAGGGTCTGGCTGTTTGCTAGTTCCTTCGCCAACCTACTGCAGGCTGCCAACCGCGGCCTTCAGCATGTGCATCATTGTTGACCGCAGGGCCTAGTTGCAAACCTCGTGTGTGGCCACCTCCAGCTGCATCATTCATTTTTCTTTTTTTCATTTGAGGATTTTGCAAACCTTTGGACTCTGGGAGGCTCTAGAATTCACAAATCCAGCACATGATTTCTGAGTCTCACCATGTTTAAAATATATATATATATATATCCATTTTTTTGATGGGGTTCCTTTGGGGGCCCTCACGTGCTTTAGGGTAGCTTCACCCTGTTGCCGTATGTATTTTTTTTTTTCTTTGCTTGGTGCTCCGTGTTGGGTAATAGCAGCGACAACACAATAACAATAATAATAATAATTCTTTTTATTCTTCTTCTTTTTCTCTCTCTCTCTCTCTCTCTCTCTCTCTCTCTCTCTCTCTCTCTCTCTCTCTCTCTCTCTCCTTTCTCTCTCTCTCTCTCTCTCTCTCTCTCTCTCTCTCTCTCCTTTCTCTCTCTCCTTCTCTCTCTCTCTCTCCTTCTCTCTCTCTCTCTCTCCTTCTCTCTCTTCTCTCTCTTCTCTCTCTCTCTCTCTCTTTCTTCTCTCTCTTTCTTCTCTCTCTCTCTTCTCTCTCTTCTCTCCCCCCCCCCCCGCCCATGGATTTCTGAATGCGTGGAGGGTTCGTAAATTAATGATTGATATCTCTAAAATTTTACCTCTTCAAGTCTAGACTGGAACACTTTTTAAACTCTAATTTCTCAAACTACTGACCGGGTTTACACCACACTAAACAGATGCACTTACTCCCTTGAGTAAAGTTCCATTTGCATGGCAAGTTTGGTGTAATTCTGTTTATCCGTGTGTCCTGTACCTAGGGGAGTTAAAATTCGAAATATCAGTTTTAGTTTTGGCCCTCAATAAACAGATCTGCACCCAGCTTGTCATAAAGAACCAACGTGGAATACATTTAAGCCCAGATTTGTTGACTGATGTCAGATTCATTAAGAAAGCAAAACATGCCTTTAACCGGAAACCCTTACCTAATCCTAACTACAGGCACTAACCTCTATAACATATGGACACACCACTGAAGTACCCGAACTACATGTACTCCAGGCACCACAAGTCACCAAGGAGTATCATGGTGACAGTGGGATTCCAGAGTCCCTTGCTGTAGTATCTCAGTAATGCGTATGATATGCCATTTCACTCCTTCAATTCAGACCGTTTAAATAAAGAAAGGTATGCAAGCTTTATGGGCACCGCCGTTGTATAGTTCTGACCACTCACTAATGGAGAACAACATACGAGGTCCACCCATTTTCTACCATAAAAAGCTGCAGCAGAATGACAGCCACAGGGGTTTGTTGTTGTGGAGCTCCTTCTTCATGTTTACCTGACACATGTTCTCTGACCGACATACATCTCCCTTGTTTCAATGCTTCTCTAACCCACTCCCTTTGTGTATTTATTTATAAAAAAGGCGCGTTTTCTGATCTTATCCATACCCAGCCATTTTACAGGCTTGGAGTGCCCCATAGATTATGCACACACACAATAAGAACCCGGAGTAGTTCCAGGTTTTAGGTGGAGTGCAGCTCCTTCATATGGAACACTCTCACACTACTCACCTCAAATGCCTTTTTTCCCAGCAGAGTTTGTAAGCATAAGAGTAGCATAGTGCCATCTACGCCGAGCTTGAACATTGACGGTCTTTTGCCATTTTTGCAGGAAAGTCTTTAAGCATAGAGTTAGTTGGTGCCATCCACGTTGAGCTGAAAAATGGCAAAAGCCTTTTACCACTCCACATCCTGCCCATCATCTCACTTTGTTATTGAGGGAGGACAGGAAAAGCGATGTGCCAGTGGTGCTTGTGGATTAAAAGTGATGCCTCTAGTAACCTATCATTAAATGCTGCATACTACATATGATATCATTTGCTTTTTCCAAGCGAATTATGAAATTAGAACAAATTCGTTGTAATAAGAACATCTGTGACCGTCGATCGTAGGGAGATTATTTTCTCTCGAGTTTACCTCTGACTCCCTTATGTTTTCCTTCCATTTTTAATAACACCCTACTTTTTAATCTTTCTTTTTCTCACACCAGTGAAACGCTGTCTCCAATCTACCTGATTATAACTTTCTCCCCATGTATGGTAATGCTCCTTGCATTGTATCATGTCTGCCCCATAGGTCGCACCATGTATGTGATTCCGTACAGCATGGGTCCTATTGGATCTCCCCTCTCTAAGATCGGAGTCCAGGTCACAGACTCGCCATACGTCGTTGCCAGTATGAAAATAATGACACGGATGGGGTCCCGTGTGCTGGACACTCTTGGGGATGAGGAGTTTGTGAAGTGCCTACACTCCGTGGGACGACCCCTGCCATTGCGAGGTAACTAAGTAGCTTCATAGCCATCTGAGATGGAGCTCCAGTCCGGAGAGCCAGAGGTCCACTAAGAAGTGGTAGCGTATCTCCCATCTGTCCAACGTAGCGTTTTCCTTGATATGTTGAGTTAGGTTTTTTCCTGATTATGGTCAGAAGAAGCAGTGTGGCTTGTTGTGTAGTTTTGGGGAGAGCAGTGGATTATCAAGAAACTGGCTGTGTGAAGTGTTACACGACTGTGGGGGCTGTGGAGTATTGTGTCGCTTGGACGGTATTTGAGTGTCTTGTTTAGTATTACAGGGTGTGGAGTGGCCAATGGGAGTGTTGTATTGAATGGTTGGTTGGGAATGGCTGGAGGGTGGAATAAGTTGTATCCCATAGCTGGGTGGAGACATTTGCTTGCGACTGGTATTGGAGTGTCTCCAGAGTGGGGGTTCAAGGGGACAAGTTTGAAGAGTTCCACCACTGACCAGCATCGCTGGGGAGGAGTTTCTTTAGTGTGAACAAGCGCTCGTATGGGGGTTTGAGGGCATGACATTTCAGCCTGGTCAGACTGTACTTTTGACATTCATGTGTATGGGTCCCCTTGCCTCCTACAAAGCACCGCTTACCAATGGCTGGCCTTGTAATCCCGAGAACACCCTGATTGCCCACGTGCCAGATCGGAGGGAGATCTTCTCCTTTGGCAGCGGTTACGGCGGCAACTCTCTGCTCGGCAAGAAATGCTTCGCACTGCGCATTGCATCGCGCATTGCCAAAGATGAGGGATGGCTGGCTGAGCACATGTTGGTAAGTACAGCACAAATGTGCGAGGGGGAAAAGGGCCAGAGAAGGGAGGCATGGGAGATGGCCATAGGATGCTCAAGGCTAAGCGATGATTGGTTAATCACGCGCTAGTGAGCAGAGTAAAACTGCAGAGTAAGACCGATGGGAAGAATGACTGGCAGAGCTGGGCATAGAGAGCTGGACTGGCTTCATATTTTCATAAATGTCTTTCTCACCAACTTCTTCCAGATTTTAGGAATCACGAATCCCCAGGGACGGAAGAAGTACATTGCAGCAGCTTTCCCCAGTGCCTGCGGGAAAACCAACCTGGCCATGATGAGCCCCTCCCTGCCTGGCTGGAAAGTGGAGTGTGTTGGTGATGACATTGCGTGGATGAAGTTTGACGCTGAAGGTGACCATCCTTCCTGCAAGCGGCTCTCTTCTGCTAGCTTCATGTGTGAAACCTCCTCTCACTTCTCTCGCTCGACTCACTCGTTCGACACATCTGCATTTCCTTCCCTGATGCTCCCCCTTTCATCTCCCCCTAACCCTTTGCTTCCGTCTCCTCTGCAGGGCGCCTCCGAGCCATCAACCCTGAAAATGGCTTCTTTGGCGTAGCGCCAGGTACCTCCATGAAGACTAATCCCAATGCCATGAGGACCATGCAGAAGAACACCATCTTCACCAATGTGGCAGAGACCAGTGAAGGTGGCGTCTACTGGGAGGGCATCGACGAGCCTCTGCCTTCCGGGGCTACGGTCGTGTCCTGGCTTGGCAAGCCATGGAAGCAGGGTGAGTGCCTTTGAGGGGAGCAATGGAGGATTCCCTTTAGTAACCATATCATGGCTATGCCCCCTGACTTGTGGCCCTTTTAGTCTTTGTTACAATGCAATCAGGCATACCCAAATCCTGACTGCCTAGCAGGGCTATAGCGCACAGACCCGGTGGTCCGTCAAGCATGTCCCCATCACCTTTTGTATCCGAGGCAAGAGGGAACTGTGAGATCCATCAAGGAAATAGAAATGGTCTGTCAGGTGTGCTCTTATGGCGCACACACAGAAAGCCTGTCCGTTTTATGCGGTATGACAGATGCAGCGAAGACCCATTGACCATTCCGCATTGCACAGTGTTACAATGAGACAACATGACACCATGTTTAGTCCTTGATGTAGACATTCCCTGTGAGCTGCTTGTCACAAGTTACAATTCTGACCAGGCTAACTTAGTTTTCCCGCCTTCCATTATTCATGAAATAAGATGAGCACTGGAAGGAATGCAATCTGTTCGCTGTGTTCACTCCTGTCCTGTGGACATCCACAGTGGGTGCTCTAACCTGCTAATTCGGCACAGCCACATTTGGCATGTTCCAAGGACAGACTTTTTATATTTCCAAAGTGCTATCACTGTCACTCTGGCAAGAGAGCTATCTCTGCACAGCTTGCACAGGGACAGATATGGCTAGTACGAGTCAAAGATATATTCGCCCCACCTGCTTCTAAGACATATCCTTTTTAGTTTAATGTTTCCCTAATGGCCTTTACTGAATGATGTGTCTCCACCTATATCAAAAGTACTGTGGCTGTTAATTTGTAAACGTTGATTTAGTAAACTGTATCAAAAACATATTTACAGCATGGAGGTAATCTATGCTGAAATGCTCAGACCAAGTTTAAAGTTAAATCCCAAACACCAATTATCCCTGTAGCAGTTATGATACAGAAAACAACATTTTCTTGGGCTTCACTGAAGTGCTGTGACTCCTGGGCCAGATGTATACTTGGGTGCTGAGATTTGTGATGCTCGGGGAGCTGAACTGTGAGGGTCAGTGGTAGAGTTGGGAGGCATGGAGAACTGGGTTCGAGGCACATCGAGAGAGGGAGTAAACCCTGTGATAGTTATGACACCAGAAACTAGTGGATAATGCAGGGTAAGAAGGGACATGGGTTCCATTTTCAGGTCTCGTCTGATCCAGCGCTTTAGCGCTGCTCTCGCGAGAGCTTTTGTTAAAGGGGGATCTGGAAGTGCAGACTAGTGCTTTTCAGTCCTCCAAATACAGTGCATGTGCGCGGGGCGCGCGCACCATTTGTCAGCCTGTCTGATCTCTTTCGCGGGCGCTTTGATGTTCTCAGTGAGCCGCGCGGCCACTGAGAACATCAAAGCGGCCGCTAAAGTGCTCACCATTTGCCACCCCCTCCCTTATCCCACTTCCTGCTTGTTTTTTTGGGCTTACAGTCTCCATGCCCTCTGGCTCCTTCGTGCTGCTTTACCCTTCCCTCTGCTTGTGCTTCCTATCTCCTCCCACTCCTGCTGTTCTTTCTTTTTTTTAAAACTCATTTTACTAAGCGCCAACGCGAACTGAAGGTATCGGAGCGCTTTACATGAGCACCAGTTGCATTACAGATGGACGCATTCATTTTCATGGATGTACAGCCAGTAGGTGTGCAGGAGCGGGGATCTCATAGCAGCGGTTCTCAGAATACTGTACAGTCAGTACAGTGAGGCTCAGTTCTGCAAGCCTCGCGCCCTGTCGCTCATCTTGCTGCCAGCCTTTCTTGGAGGGTGGCCTTCAGGCTCACACACCTCGCACCTAGCCACAAACCACAGAGGTCGAGCATCCTTTGAACTGGTCTCTAATTAAAGAAATGACCTAGAAACCAAAGGCATTTCACAAGTCATCGCGCCGCAGACCATGCGCACGTAGAGTACTGTCAGCACACGGCTCCCAAGCCAGGAACTTTATTATGAGATCCGCCTTATATTAGAATGATTCAATTCAGACCTCTCCGTTTCGGACCGGGGGAATGTTTTAGCGATTTAGCAGGCAGACAGACGTTTGCATTTCTTCAATAAAACGAGAGCGAAATGGGCTTAGACTCATTAAACTAGGGAGGTCCGCCCCTTAACAAGAAAATCCATGCTTTAAATGGACAGTTATTAGGTAGCTGCACTTTTTAATTTGAAAGGCACAGTTCCGTATTTTTAACTAGCAAACTTTTAATGATAGCGTATCTGCACTTCTGCGTTGCAACCAGGTATCCTGGGAGTCAGAGTACCTGCACTTTAATGTTTAATTTTTAATCAATGACTGAATTGATGACGTGTATGCCCAGGTGTGCCACACTTGTTGTGTTGACACCAAAAGCTCCGGGGGGACAATGCAACCAGTATTCAAGCATTAAAAAAATTAAATGCATAAAATGTTAGACAAGTAGCAGGAGACAAA
The DNA here is from genome assembly GCF_964204655.1 of Triturus cristatus. Lineage (NCBI taxonomy): Eukaryota > Metazoa > Chordata > Amphibia > Caudata > Salamandridae > Triturus > Triturus cristatus. Next base: position 65,697,639 of record NC_140579.1, on the reverse strand, counting down.
ATATGCAAAATGGCCGTGATGCAAACAAAATGAAAACGTGAGAATGACATCTATCCAGGAAACGATGCATGGCTGTAGAGGGAGTTTTGTTATGATTTGACTGATTTATACGTTTTTTCAACGCACAATACATATAAGGGTCTCTTGGCGGGGGCTTCGTACTTCCTTGAAATAACATTTCAAAGGAGCCAGAATTACCGGGTTTTCTCTAAAACATATCAAAGCAGTCCGGTTCGAGGTTTAGTGCTTCAGTGAACGCTGAACCTCATTTGCCAGATAATCACCGATTGCGAGTAACCCTTCTAAGAAAGGGAAATTACAGGATCCTATTGCACAAGCCATCTGTGTTGTCAGGTTTCGCCGGCACAGCGCTTGCGCAGTACCCATGGCAAAACAGCCGGTTTATGTGTGCAGGTCCGTCATGCTCCTTTTCCGAGAAAGACCTAAATAAGCAAATTTGTGTAAATGCATGTAGTCTGTGTGGACCTGGGGAACTGGGTTCGAGCCTCGGTAACGACGCTGAACATCCTGTGATTCTAGGCAAATCACTTAATCTCCCTGTGCCTAACAAAAAAATGAATGTGTGTCCTCATTTAACGTAACCGGTGCTATGTAAAGCGCTCTGATACCCGATTGGATTTGGGTCAAGTTTGCGCTATATAAAACTCTGCTAAAAAAAAAAAAAAAAAAAAAAAAGCTCCTTTCAGGGGGAGTTCCTTGGACTGTCAGATCCAAGCTGCACTCTAAAGGATCATTTGTTACACGCCCTCATCCACTCTCCCTGTCACCGAGCCACCTTTCACACTCCTGGGCGACATGAAACTTTAGCAGACACCGTGGACCGCACAACATCTAAAAAATTAACACGCATTGGCATAGCCGATAGGTCTCGTTTTTGGGACCTTTGTAAGTATTTAGTTATGCAGCACAATATCCTTGGTGCAACACCAACTGTTGCATGGCTAAACACTTATAAGGTCCCAAATGCGAGACCTATTGGCTATGCCAATGCTTGTTGGTCATGGAGACCATTCTACTTGCAAGGTGGAGGGGGCGGAGTGTTATCGTCACATAGTCTCAGGGATGCTTAATGTCTTCTTCTCCCCCACCCCCTTTTTTTTAATACATTTTTGTTTATTTATATTAACCCTCAATCTGTTCCCTTCTGTTTTCCAGGTGACAAGGAGCCATGTGCCCACCCAAACTCCCGTTTCTGTGCTCCCGCAGGGCAATGCCCCATCATGGATGAAGCCTGGGAGTCGCCAGAAGGAGTGCCCATTGAAGCAATCATCTTTGGGGGCCGGAGACCCAAAGGTAAGTCCAGTTAGTGGTATACATGAGAGAGGGGGGCTAGTGATGCCATCAGCTGCTGATGAAAGGTGATGGAGCACTGCTTGTGGAGGAGGTAGGGTGATCTTTATCAGTGAAATAGTACATTTCATAGGGTTTTCCCCATCTTGCTTCATATACGCATGGTGGGTATTTGATGCCCATAGGCATTCACCATTGCTGATAACCCGAAATACATGAAAGTTGTTGAGAAATATATAGCCACCATTGCTAACACCAGGCTTGGAATTTTATTGATCTTAGCCTTTTTTTTTCCTTTTTCCTTGTTTGTACTCTGGGCCTGAGGCTTCACTGCCTGTTTTTAAAATTTTTATTTTACAGAGTTTTATATAGCCCGAACTTGACCCGAATCGGGTATCGAAGCACTCTACATGAGCACCAATTGCATTACATTTTTGTTAGGCAAAGGGAGATTAAGTGATTCGCCCAGAATCACAGGATGTTCAGCGTCATTGCCGAGACTCGAACCCAGTTCCCCAGATTCAAGGTCGACCGCCCTAGCCGTTAGGCCAACTCCTCTCCCCTGGAAACTTTCACCTCCATTTATACCCCAGGCCTTGGGATTTACTGCTCCTAGGTCTTCACCTCCATTACGATCTTCCTCGGGTGTTTATAGAAGATAGTTTTCACCTCCAGTGTTTCTTTTCAGTGCATACTATTATTCAATAAAATGCGGGGTCATGGCGTTTTTTAAATGTCTATTAAAATCTTAGAGGGTATATTCTGCCTATTGCTTTTCCCATCATTTATATCACCATTATACATCCTTCGGGATTAGAATGCACAGCCCACAGCATTTCAGCTCCATTATTACCACCCAGGAGTGGTAGTAGCGGCTCCTGGTGGGAGTGCTGCGGAGCGGTGAGGCGGGGCGGAGGGGGTAGAAAACCACAGAATACGGCCGAACGGAGGTAAGTACATTAATAAATAAATAAAACAAATCACATTGCGCACGCCGCAACGCCAAATGTGCGTAATGTAATTAGTTTTATCTATTTATGTACTTACCTCAATTTGGCCGTATTCCGTGGTTTACTACCCCCTACCCTGCCCCTCCCCCGTCCCGCCTCACCGCCCCGCAGCACTCCCACCAGGAGCCACTACTGAGGAGTGGGAATTTATTACCTGTAGACAGTCACCACAATTATTAGCCCGCAGGGCTGGTTATTTAATATCCACAGCCATTCACCCATACATAGCTCCATGGGGGCAGGTATTTACTGCTCATAGCCTCTCTCATCACTTGGCTCTCACTCTCAATACTTGGCTGTTTACTTCAGTAGCTTTTCCCCTCAGTGAATACCCATGTGGGGTGGATCTTTACTTCCCACATGCAAGCCCCACCCCCATATCTTTGCCCACGATCTTCCAATTATGGTTTTATAAATGGGATTTGTGGTGATCTGGTTATCTTGAGGCGCACCACTTATTTAACATGGCCCTCCCTCCATTGTCTCTGTCTCCCATGTCACATCGCACATGAATCAGGTTATGACCTCATCATCTAAACTGCAGAAGTAATCTTTCCATTATTTGTATTCCAAGTCATGTTGTGGGTCCCCTTACCTTGCTGCTTAAAATGATCCCTGTGAATCTCGGGGAAGTCCACCCTGGAGCCTCAGGGCCTGTTGAATCTTGCTTTTGGAAATGCCTTAAGTAGTGAAAACACCTGGGGCACTATTTGGGTATCTGGGAAACATTCAGCAGGTCCCATGATCAGTTTCAGTCTGTGATGACTTCATCTTGTTCTGCACATGCTTGAAACTCAATGTAGCCCGGTGATTAAACGCAGCATATCTGACAGTGCCATTTTTATTGTGGGGCAGTAGCTGCGAGGTTTGCTGTGAGGTACCACTTAAAGGTCACCGCCTAACTCTCAGGCCTCCCGCCTTACCCCTTAAAACCCCATCAGTTTCTTTACGGTGTTGTGACCTCTGCCATCTTTCACTTCTAGGAGTGCCTTTGGTGTACGAGTCGTTCAGCTGGCGTCACGGGGTGTTTGTCGGTGCCGCTATGCGATCAGAGTCCACGGCAGCAGCTGAACATAAAGGTAAGACCTGTGCCAAACCCAATCTGCATGTGACAGCTGTGGGAATGCCTCCATCGACTTGTTTGGCAGAAGCATGGGGAGAGTCACCCAACATGGGGCCTTTGAGAAGTGGATGCCAAGTGTTAAGTGCCTTTCAAGGTTAGAGGTATGCCAGCCCACTCATTGTGGTCTGAAAGTAGCTTGGCAGAGACCTTACCCAGTGAGGTCTGAGATGCATGATCCTTGCCCATCATGGCTTCACTGTGAGTAGTAGGGTCTGCCTATTATTGTGTAAAAAAAAAAAAAAAAAGTAGATCAGCAGCGTTAACCTAAGATGGGGTGTGTATGTGTTTGACCTCTACGTAACCTGACATGTGTAAGGGCTGTATAGTAGTTACATCCATTACTGGACATGAGCTAGGTCTCTAGATGAGGGACGTACAAGAGGCTGTTGGGCATTTTCAGCATGGTAGGCATACAATCCGTTTTAGAGATGCAGTCGCTCTACAAAGTGGTGGGATTGAATGGTGAAAGGCCAAACCCTTGAGATGCCATGGCTAAAGATAAACCCTTCTGAGGTCATGAGCCTGCAATTCAGGGGTTACTTGCCTGTGTAACCTGTAACGACTGTCTGACTGTTAGGATTTCACCAGGCCCTTGCTCCTCATGATGCATGAACTACAGACCACTAGGGTCTATAGAGGCGATGCAACAAACAGTTTAGTATAAACGCTCTCTATTGTCTTTCTCACTGTAGTTTGTCATTTGTACACTTTTTTCTCTCTATTTTCCAAAACTTTACACATATCTAGATTAAGGACAAGATTTTGATTGTGGCTTACATATTACTCCCTTTGAGCTAACAAATGCTACCGACCTATAGAGGCAGCACTAGGCAGAAACTCATTGACCAGTACGGAGAACATAGGACTACTTTATTTCATCATGTCAGACTCAACTTTTTAACCTTGGCGAAGGTAGCAAAAAAGTTATAAATAAACTACTGTTTATCTCCAGGTGATCCTCAGTCACCTCTTACAAGCCCTTTTTACATATCGCCTAGGCAACCCATCCACTAAGCGCTCCATCTTTCAAGCCTGTTGGGACTTGCTCAACGAGGAGCAGGACCAGAGGATGAAGCACTCATTCTTGGTGGGTGAGGGTCCTTGTTATCTAAAAGTAAGACCTCCATGAATTTAGGTAGAACACAATTTTCTGCACTACACCCCAAGGGAATTTACACTGCGTTGTTTAGTTATTGTATCTGGCAGGATGTATGGTGGATCAATTACATTCCTCTCCCACCCCCTTTCTGAGTGTTTGAATAAAGATAAACCCAGCCTCATCCTGAAGCAAGGTAAAATGGATACATTTGCGAAGTTAGATGGCATAGCACCGATGGACCCCGGGTTTGGCTGTGTCACAACAATGCAGGCGCAAGCCACCTTGACTCATCAGTCTCTGCAGAATTCATTCAGTGATGATCCAGTTCTCATGCTCATCTCCATAGATCAATATTAGGGAAGTGGGCATGGGTGTGGTGCTCCCCCACCAGGATCTAAGAATACAGTGAATCAAGTCAATGAAGCTCTGGACTGAATATCCAAACTTGAAGTGGTTAAGGAGGTGCAAGCCAACAAGTCTGTATCTTCTAAATAGATGAAGTAGAGGATGCAGCGGGACGAGCCTGCCACATCAGTCTAAAATGCGTGGGCTTCGCAGAGGGTGTGAAGGGCAATCATCCCGAAGCCTTCCTAGAGCCAGTGGCGTACTCTCTCAGATGGTTGGTGTTCTTGTTTTGAGGTAGAGCCTGATCATTGATCCAAAAGCCTCCTGCAGAGATCACAGTGGGGTAAACTTCAATTGAGTGATATAACCCATTAATAACAGACATGGCACACTAGACTCCAATGGAGGACTTTGTTGCAGCTGCTTTGTGACAGCATGTAGCTTACAGTTCGAGGCATGTGGGCTGCTGAATTCATATCTGTGCATAGATCGCCACCTAGTGTTGGGTCCGGATGTTTGCACGTTGTTGTCCTGGAAGAGTCTTCGAGGTATCCTGGGATAGGTGACTCCTCCCCTGGACTACAGTGCGCATGGGCATCCCCTCCATCCTCAGATTGTTTTTTTCCGCCATTGGGTTCGGATGTGCTATCTTAGCTCAAGTTAGGAAAAACGTTATCGAGGCCAAAAGGCCTTTAGTTCGTGTCGGTACTGTTTTTCTCGATCTGTTTCGATACTCCTTTGTTAGTTTAACAACTTTCAGCACCGACTTTTCGCTTCTTACCTGCCCATCGACGACATCGACGATGGAATCGAGGACACCGTTCAAAAGATGTCCGGTATGCAATGCGAAATATCCCCACATCGACGTCCATCCGGTGTGCAACAAATGCCTTTCGCCGGATCACGACGAATCGACATGCATGGCCTGTGCCCGGTTCCGTTCCAAGAAGACTCTACGGAATCGACGAGCGGCAAGACTCGAAGCGCAGCACGCGGCACCGGCCCCGGCAGACATCTTCAACGCCGAGACCGAAGATGTCGAAGAATTGGAGATCCTACCCTCTAGTCCCGTTTCCGAACATGACTCCGGATCGAACGACGTCGACGAATCACTCTTTCGCAGAGATGAAGATGACACCGAGGTAGGAGACTACGATGAGGCCTTAGGGGCCGAAGAGAGTAGCTCCAATGATGAGCAAGGCCTACCCGTTAAGACTGAAGAGAGCCCAGTGCCACAGTCTATGGCTCCGGTCGAGGGATCGCCTTCGGGCCTTACCCGAGACCTATCCCGCAGTTCTTCGGCCCCGCCCTCGGGCCCGGCCTCGGATGTTCAGCGGCAGCCATTATTACCTAAACCGGCTGGTTTCCCTTCTTCCAAACCGAAACCGAACGCTGCACTAGTTCAATCGAAACCGAAACCAAAAGTGGCGCTGGTCGGATCGAGGCCTTCCACACCTTCGACGCCAGCGAAGCGCGTCGGCACCGAGCGCACCAAGCCAGACTTCGGTGCCGAACTTGAAGCGGCCGACGTCGGAGTCGGCATACGGAAAAAGGCCTTCGGTGTCAACAAACCTGATCGGTTCCCGGCGTCGACGCCATCGACTCCGACACCAAAGGTCACACTGCCGGCTGCGTCTCACATCCCTTCCACGGCAACACCGAAGCCTCATGCATCGAAGACGTCGACGGCCATTCCCGCCCCTCGACTCGATGACCCGCAGGCGCTGAAAAAGTCGACGACCGCCTCGACAGACCTGGTCGGCACAAAAGCCTCAAAGACGCTCCAAGTCCGACCTGGTGCAGCACAAAGCAGCAAAACCAAAACGGTCCTCCAGGACACGTCGGGCTCCGGCCCAATAAAAGCCCCAGCAGCCTCTTCGGTGCCAGCCAACATTACTTTTGGCCTGCCTCCGTCCACGATCCCAAAAATATTCCAACTCGGGACACGGGTCGCCCACACCACAACTACACCTCCTGAGGCATCTCCGTCACATGTCATCGACGCCATCACCGGCAGGATGATTATCCACGAACGGAGGATAACTTCGGAGCCACCTTTGGACCCTTTCCGGATCCCGCTAAAAAGGAAGCTGCCTGTGGACTCGGAACCTCTCCTAAGCGAATCTTGCCACTCGCCCTACCAGAATCCACAATCATACTCTCCCACACACTCCGACACGGATGTGTTGGGGGATTACATGGATGACCAAGTCCCCTACCATGGAGACATAGACCCTGATTACCAACAGGACCCTGATCAAACTTGGGGCGACCCTGTAGATCCAGGTGCACCTCTAGATGCACAGGACCCACAACTCTATGGGGCGAAAACATCTCCCACAGAGGACACTGCAGCGTTCAACGCTCTTATCGAACGTGCCGCAAATAATCATGGAGTGCAGCTTCACTCTGACACCATCGAGGACGACTTTCTTATGGACACCTTTGCATCCTCAGAAAGACATGTGAAAACTCTGCCCATGTTGAAAGGGGTCCTCAAACCAGCCAAGGACATCTTCAAAGAACCCACCAGGGCACGAGTGATAAACCCCAGGATCGATAAGAAATACAGATCGGCGCCTGGGGACCCTACTTACATCAGAGGCCAATTACCACTAGACTCCATTGTCGTGGCGAATGCTCGCAAGAGGGCACACTCGCAGACGACAGGTGACGCTCCTTCCCCGGACAAAGAGTCCAAGGTGCTAGAGACCTCCGGCAAGCGAGTTGCCGCCCAGGCTGCCAACATATGGCGCATAGCCAACACTCAAGCGCTCCTCGCTCGCTACGATAGAGCGCACTATGACACATTGGAACAACTACTCCAACATCTCCCTGACCAGTACAAAGAAGGTGCAGAAATTCTTATCAGAGAGGGACAGCTACTCACAAATGCTTCCATCAAGTGTGCACTAGATGCCGCAGACACGGCTGCCAGGGCCATTAACACAAGCGTCATGCTGCGACGACATGCCTGGTTGCGAATCTCCGGATTCAAACCGGAGGTGCAAAATAATATACTCAACCAGCCTGTCAACCCCGACTATTTATTCGGACCGGAGGTTGACACCACCCTTGAGAAAATAAAAAAGGACACGGACACCGCAAAGTCCATGGGGGCTCTCCAGACTCAGTCCTTTCGGAGCAGCTCCTTTCATCTCCCCAGAAATAGAGGAGCAGGTAGAGGACAGGGGTCACAGCAGACATACAACAAGGGCAATACACAAACCACCTACGATAAAAACACCCGGGGTGGATATCGTGGCTCCAGTACAAAGGGAAGAGGACGCGGCTACGGCAACACCAGGTCCTCCCCCAAGAACAAGCAGTGACGCCCTCTCCCTTCCTCCCGACCACATAACACCTGTCGGGGGAAGGCTACAAAGGTTCCTGTCCACGTGGAACTCCATCACCACGGACAGGTGGGTCAAAGATATTGTCAAACACGGTTACTGTCTAGAGCTAACCTCCACTCCACCCACAATTCCTCCAAGAAACCGTCCTATGTCCTCAGAGCACTTAACGCTCTTACAGCAGGAGGTGCAAAGCATGCTTCTGTAGTAGGGGATCTCTGTGTATAGTCATAATCTATGAATAATCCCCGCCCATGTGCGGGGACCCCGGAGCAATCAAAAATATCTCTTAAGCTGTCCCGCATTTGCAAACCTGCAAAGACACTTAAGAGACAGACAAAATAATACAGCCTAATCACCACAAGGCTGCACTGGCCAGCACTTCCTCTGAAGTGAACACAAAAGCCAAAATAAAGTTGAAATGTCATTTTTATTCACATTTGACATGTTCCTTTATTATCACACACTCCCTTCACCAAAATCCCTTTAAACAATAGAGAGGAAGGGGTGGACAGACAAGCCCTATAGGCTGTCATTATGTGTCTGCTAAAGGGATACCGTGCCTTTAAGAAACTATCCAGAGACCCCCGGTATCCCAGGATGCACAGCCAACACAAGTTACTTTCAGTTCTTTTTTCCGGCTCCTGCTAGCAGGACCCTGGAGCTTGAGCTCTACCCTTTTGGGTGGTTTAATTGATTAAAATCGGATTTTTTGGATTAAAAGTGGTTTCATTCGACGTCTAAAGCCTGTGTCTACTACTGCCTGCAATCTGGAGCAGTTTTGGCCCACTCTCGGCATGGCTTTATTCGATAAATGCCCTGAGTGTGGGAGGAAGAAGGCTAAGACGGACCCACATGAGGTGTGTATCCTCTGCTTGTCGCCCTCACATGTCCCAGCTGCCTGTGACATCTGCAGCACCTTTTCGAAAAGGACCCTGAGGGACCAGGAGAAGACTCGCCTTCAGGGACAGGAGAAGCAGAGGACCGGTGAGACTTCAGGGCATGGAGGGTCCCATTCCTCCTCCTCCGCCCATGCTTCAGCCCCTGGAGGGACCTCCGGGCAGAAAAAGGAGCAGAAACGACACCTACCGGCTGGTAGGTCGCGTTCGACGTCGAAGGCGACGACGTCGACGGCGAGAGAGAAGGCACTGGTATGTTCGCCGTCGATCCAGGGCTCTGGGTCGCGGCAGCCTCGGCGTTCGATGTCGAGGGAGGGGCCGGCGAGACCCGGGACCGGGTCGCCGTCGCAGGTGTCACGGTCGACGTCGACAACACATCGACGTCGTACCGAGCCCCATGGACGGCACTCGCCGCCGTCTACCCACGGCTCGACGCTGACTGAGTCGACGCCGAGATCCCGGCGCCCGCCGTCGAGGCGGAGGCGGTCGACGCCGAGACGCAGGTCGACGTCGAGACACCAACGATCGACGTCGAGATACCAACGATCGACGTCGAGACATCAACGATCGACGTCGAGATACCAACGATCGACGTCAAGATCGCAGCAGTCGACGCCGAGGCACCGGCGGTCGACGTCGAGACGCCAGAAGTCGACGTCGAGGAGACAGTCGACGTCGAGGCAGACACCCCGGCGACGGCGATCAAGGCGGGGCTCCACTCCGAGGAGGCATGGGTCGACGTCGAGGAGACTTGGTTCGACGACGAGAGGACGATCGACTGCGGGGCGGCACTCGTCGTCGAGGGCGAAGAGACGCCGTTCGAGGTCAAGGTACAGTTCGACGTCCCAGACATCGGGGAATACGTCCTCGGTGATTACGATCTCCAGTCGGGGATCGGGGAGGCGCGGACGTTCGCCTTCGGTGGCTTCCCCGCGGGACAGGCCCGCCAAGAAGAGGAGAGTGGCCGCGAGCCCGGACAATGATGATGGGGGCTCTCCGGCTAGAAGTGATGGGGCTTCAGACCATCTGACCCCGCTGCGTACCCAGCGGCCTCCTTTGCCTCCGGTGCCCGACCTTCCACCGGCACCTCCACCGGTGCCTGCACTGCCTCCTCCTCCTCAGCCTCCTCCTCTTCCTCCGCCTCCTCTTCCTCCTCCTCCACCTCCTCCGCTGCCTCTGCCCGTGCCTCAGCTGCCTGCCTCACCACCGCAGCCACCGCCTCCTCCCCCGAGGGTCCCTCACCGGCAGAGATCTCGCTCTCGCCCTCGCAGGCGATCACGGAGTAGGCGCAGATCCTCCACTCGCTCTGGACATGGTCGACGGAGGTATCGGTCCCGTTCCAGAGGGTCGAGGGGCACGTACTCTCCGGGGGCTGGCAAGTATTCGCCCTCGCTGTCAGAGACGCCTCCTACCCGCGTCTCTCCAGTGGATGACATTGCCACGTTCCAGGAGGTGTTGCTGAGAGGGGCTGCGAAGTTGGGGATATCAGTGACTACCCCTATTCCCACTACGTCTGTGATTTTTGAGACTTTGCATAAAGTACATCTGTCGCGCCCCCTCCTCCCGCTGGTCCCAGGACTGGAGGAACCTGCGATGGAGGTGTTCTTAACGCCGGCTGTGGTGAAGCCGGCGCCCTCGAGACTGTCAAAGAAGTACAGGGCCCCTGACTCGGATCCGGCGTTCCTCAGAGTGGACCCCCCACCGGATTCTGTTATCGTGGCGGCGGCTCGTAAGCAACACTCTACGACGCCTTCCTCCACGGCTCCCCCGGATAAGGAGAGTCGCAAAATGGACTCCTTGGGGAGGAGGATGTGCTCCACGTCGGCTACTACAATGAAGGCCGCTAGCGCCTCCGCTCTGTTGGGGCGCTATGACAGGTCTCTTTGGGACTCCCTGCAACAGTTCGCGGCCTCCCTGCCCAGAGACAAGAGGGAGGATTTTCAAGAGGTGCTGAACGAGGGCATGATGGTCTCTAATCAGATCATCAGTGCGGCGGGGGACGTGTCGTTGCTGGCGGCCCATGGGTACTGCCACGGCATACATATGAGGAGGCATTCCTGGCTGCGGCTGACTCCGCTCAAGCCGGAAGCGCAGCAGAAGATCGCCAATCTACCATTCTCTGGCACGACGTTATTCGGGTCGCATGCGGATGACGAGATGGCCCGCATGAAGGCTGAGGCGGAGACTCTGAAGGCGGTGGGGCTGGAGCGGCCTAAGGAGCAGAGGAGGTCCTTCCGTTCCTCGGGCAGGCGCTACACCAAGCAGAGGGGCCAAGGGCGTCAGTCGGGCCCCCAGCAACAGCCCCAGCAACAGCAGCAGTACCAGAGGCAGCCCTTTCAGAAGCGCCAGAGGGGCAGAGGCCAGCATCAGTCCTCGGCGGGGAACAAAGGCCCGTCCGGGTCGAAGCCCTGAAAAGTTACTTCCCCCTCATCCGTTACCCGCTCCGGTGGGGGGGAAGTATTCAACACTACCTGGCAGAGTGGAGGACAATAACACAGGACATATTGTTTGCAATGGCTACTGTCTTCGTTTCACCAGTTCGCCTCCACAGATTCCACCAGTGCGCTCCCTTTACATGGTGCGGGAGCTCCAGCGGGAGGCGGACGTTCTATTAAAAAAGAAGGCGATAGAAGCTGTTCCTTTGAGGCAAAAAGGAAAAGGTCTCTACTCACGGTTCTTTCTCGTAAGAAAAAAAGACAAGAACGAGTTCAGGCCTATTCTGGATCTGCGTCAAGCAAACAGGTGGATCCGCCGAGAAAAGTTCCGTATGTTGTCCCTGCATCAGATTTACCCTCAGTTGCATCGAGGAGACTGGCTGTGCGCCATAGATCTGCAGGACGCTTACTTTCATGTGCCGATCGCACCGAAGCATCGCAAGTTCCTGAGGTTTCTGGTAGGCAACAACCATTACCAGTATTCCGTACTCCCGTTTGGCCTGAAGTCTGCGCCACGGACGTTCTCCAAGTGCATGGCAGTGGTCGCGGCACACCTGCGGAAGACCAAGGTGTTTGTGTACCCTTACCTGGACGACTGGTTGATCAAAGCGTCCACTTATCAGGAAGCCCAGTGCCATTTCAACAGGACGGCGGCTTTGCTTCACCGTCTGGGGCTGCATATCAACATGACGAAGTCAGTGCCGATCCCTGTGCAGTGTCTCCAGTACTTGGGGGCTTCAGTCAATACCTTGATCGCAAGCGTGTGTCCTTCGGAGGAGAGACGCTTATCGATCCGTGGGAAGGCTCTGCATCTCATCTCAGCCCGCTCTCCTACGGTGAGGACGGTGTCTTCATTACTGGGGTCGATGGCTTCTTGCATCTTCCTCACCCCCAATGCACGTCTGCATAGGAGGCCCCTGCAGGAATGTCTGGAGGATCAATGGGACCAGAGGAGGGGGCGTTGGGAGGACAAGATCCAGTTGTCTCAGCACGCTCGGCAGTCTCTGAAATGGTGGTGTTCCCCAGAGAATGTCTGCAAGGGGACCCCTTTTCACAAGGACATTCCGGCCCAGACCATAGTGACCGATGCGCCTCTCCAGGGCTGGGGAGCGCATTCGGGCCCTCTTCAGATTCAGGGGATACGGTCGCAGATGGAGACGACCTACCATATCAACTTTTTGGAACTCAGAGCAGTACACTTGGCCTTGAAGGCGTTCCATCCCTCCTTCAGGACGTCCTCCCTGCTGGTTCAGACGGACAATACTACGACCATGTATTACCTCAACAAGCAGGGGGGCTCCCGGTCACGCACCCTGTCTCGGGAGGCACAGGCGATCTGGAACTGGCTGGTGGCCAGGAATCTGACGATCACGGCGACCCACCTGCCGGGAGTGCAGAATGCCCAAGCAGACGCGCTCAGCAGACTCGTTCAAGAGAACCACGAGTGGGTGCTAAACGACGACGTGCTAAGAGACGTCTTCGCAGAATGGGGCACTCCGGATATAGATCTGTTCGCCACGGCAGAAAACAGCAAATGCCGCGACTTCGCGTCCAGGTACTACCAGCCAGGGACGCTGGGGAATGTACTATGGATCAGCTGGTCCAACAGCTTTCTCTACGCCTTTCCACCCATTCCCCTGATTCCGGCGGTGCTGATCAAGCTGTCGCAATCCAGAGCCAGAATGATCCTGATTGCTCCGGAGTGGCCGAGACAATGGTGGTTCACCGACCTTCTTCACCGGTCTGTTCTGCCACACCGGCGCCTGCCGTGCCGGCCGGACCTCCTCACGAAGTTCGGAGGGCAGATGTTTCACCCCAATCTCTCGTCCTTGAGTTTGGCAGCATGGCTCCTAAGCTAGTGCAGTATGGACACTTGAACCTGCCTCAGGACTGTATGGAGATCTTAAAAGAGGCTAAGAGACCGTCTACGAGGACCTCCTACGCCTATAAGTAGAAGAGATTCTGCTTATGGTGCAAGGCGAAGGACTTTGACCCTACATCCTGTAAAGACGTTATTTTGCCTTATCTGCTGCAGTTAGCTCAGTCTGGGCTTAATTTCCAATCTATTAAGGTTCATCTCGCAGCTCTGACTGCGTATAGGAAGGGCCCTTCTCAAACCTCATTTTTTCAAATCCCTGTGATTAAGGATTTTTTGGAGGGTTTGCGTAAGGTGTTTCTCCCTGTTAGAAGGCCTTCTCCACCTTGGGAATTGAATGTGGTGTTATCTAGATTGATGAGGGAGCCTTTTGAACCTATCCATAAGGCTTCGCTGCAGCATTTGTCTTGGAAGGCGGCCTTCCTTGTAGCCATTACATCGGCCAGGAGGGTGAGTGAGATTCAGGCTCTGTGTTGCCAAGAGCCGTATACTGTTTTCCATGCTTCTAAAGTAGTGATGCGTACCCATCCTAAATTTTTGCCTAAGGTGATATCAGATTTCCATGTGAATCAGATGATAACTTTGCCTACGTTTTTTCAGCATCCCTCCTCTCCGGCGGAGAGGTCTCTGCATTCACTTGATGTGCGTAGGGTGTTGAAATTCTACCTGGATAAGACAAAAGATATCCGCAGGTCGGATCAACTGTTTGTTAATTATGGTTCGGTAAGAACTGGTTTAGCTACCTCAAAGCAGTCCATTTCCAGATGGATTGTTTCCTGTATTCAGCTTTGTTACCAAAAAGCTAATAAAACATTAGGGGGTAAGCCTACAGCACATTCGACTAGAGGAAAGGCGGCTACCACCGCTTTGCTTAGGAATGTTCCCATTGCTGACATTTGTAAGGCTGCCACCTGGAAGTCAGTCCATACGTTTACAAAGCATTACTGCCTGGACTCTGATGCTAGGGCAGATGCGCAGGTTGGACAGGCTTCGCTAAGGAATTTGTTTGCACAGTGATTTGTTGGTGGTTGGTCTTACTCCACCGCTTCTTGTTGGTTTGGATGGGCTTGCCATTCTATTCATAGATTATGACTATACACAGAGATCCCCTACTACAGAAGGAGTAGTTTCTTACCTGTAACTCCAGTTCTGTAGTAGGGGTATCTCTGTTATAGTCATAAGCGACCCTCCCTCCTCCCCGGTGGAGTAACCTGACGGTATCAGGCCTGTTGTTATACACCTTCAAAAAGAACTGAAAGTAACTTGTGTTGGCTGTGCATCCTGGGATACCGGGGGTCTCTGGAGAGTTTCTTAAAGGCACGGTATCCCTTTAGCAGACACATAATGACAGCCTATAGGGCTTGTCTGTCCACCCCTTCCTCTCTATTGTTTAAAGGGATTTTGGTGAAGGGAGTGAGTGATAATAAAGGAACATGTCAAATGTGAATAAAAATGACATTTCAACTTTATTTTGGCTTTTGTGTTCACTTCAGAGGAAGTGCTGGCCAGTGCAGCCTTGTGGTGATTAGGCTGTATTATTTTGTCTGTCTCTTAAGTGTCTTTGCAGGTTTGCAAATGCGGGACAGCTTAAGAGATATTTTTGATTGCTCCGGGGTCCCCGCACATGGGCGGGGATTATTCATAGATTATGACTATAACAGAGATACCCCTACTACAGAACTGGAGTTACAGGTAAGAAACTACTCCTTCTAAAAGGCGCAATAGAGGTCGTACCCGTCCACGAGCAAGGTACGGGGGTGTACTCCCTGTACTTTTTAATACCGAAGAAGGACGGGTCACTCAGACCTATATTAGACCTGAGACCCCTAAACAGATACATTCTTTCCGAGCATTTTCACATGCTCACTCTCCAGCAAGTCCTCCCGCTGCTCAAGCAGGGAGACTTTCTAGCCACACTGGACCTCAAGGATGCGTATTTCCACATACCCATTCACCCATCACACAAAAAATACCTCAGGTTCACTGTTCAAGGACAGCACTACCAATTCAGAGTCCTTCCCTTCGGCGTGACAACGGCACCAAGGGTGTTTACAAAGTGCCTAGCTACTGTGGCGGCACATCTACGGAGGCAGCACATACACGTCTACCCTTACCTGGACGACTGGCTCGTTCAAGCGAAGTCAGCCCAGCAATGTGCCAGCCACATGTCCCGCACCATTCACCTCCTTCACAGTCTGGGGTTCTCACTAAATTACCCAAAATCCCATCTCCAGCCCGCACACGTACAACAGTACCTAGGTGCGACTATAGACACTCTGGCGGCCACAGCTCAGCCAAATTTAGTGAGGATCAACAGCATGCAAATGCTGATCTCCATGTTCAAACCCCAACACTCACTTCCAGCACGAGTGTTCATGCAGTTGATAGGCATGATGGCCTCCTGCATTTTCATAGTCCCACACGCGAGATTACATATGCGCCCGCTTCAGGAGTGCTTAGCACGTCAGTGGAATCAGGCTCAAGGACAGTTGAAAGACCTAGTGTTGGTGAGCGGTCGGGCATACAACTCTCTGCATTGGTGGAATCCTCAAAACCTTTGCAAGGGCCGACCGTTCCAAGAGCCTGTTCCACAAATAGTACTGACAGCGGACGCGTCTCTCCAGGGATGGGGAGCTCATGTACTCCACTACACAGTGCAGGGACTATGGACGACACAACAGAAGAAGATGCACATCAACCTTCTGGAACTGATGGCAATCTTCCTGGCCATGAAGACATTCAAAGTACATCTATGCAACAAAGTCGTGTTGATCCGGACGGACAACATGACTGCCATGTACTACATACAGAAGCAGGGAGGAACACACTCTCCACAGTTGTCTCATCTGGCTCAGAGCATGTGGAAGTGGGCCATTCAGAGGAACATGTTCCTCATTGCAGAGCACCTCCAGGGCAAGGACAACCAGATGGCGGATCTGCTCAGCAGACACAGCCACCAGATGCACGAGTGGGAGTTACACCCATCAGTACTCCAACCGTACTTCCAGCAGTGGGGTCATCCAGAGATAGACCTCTTCGCCACAAGCGAAAACGCAAAATGCCAAAGCTTTGCCGCCAGGTTCCCACATGCGCAGTCGCAGGGCAATGCGATATGGATGAACTGGTCCGGCAGATTTGCGTACGCTTTTCCCCCAGCGCCGTTGATACCGCTGGTGGCTCGCAAACTCAGACAACACTCCCTGACACTCGTCCTAGTTGCTCCTACGTGGGCACGCCAGCCATGGTACACCACCTTCCTCGAACTTTCCGTGGTGCCGCATCAAAGGCTGCGGATCAAACCCGCGCATTTGACGCAGAACCATGGAGAAATTCAGCACCCAGATCCGCAACAGCTGAACCTGGTAATCTGGCTCCTGAAGTCCTAGAGTTTGGCTACCTCAACCTGCCACCTGACTGTATGGACATCATCAAGGAGGTCAGGAGACCCACTACAAGAGCTTGCTATGCAGCCAAATGGAAAAGGTTCGTCATTTATTGCAGTAATAATGACATTAACCCTCTGGACGCATCCATCCAAAACATAATTTGTTACCTCTTACACCTATACCGATGCAATCTGGCGTACACCTCTATACGTGTCCATTTGACCGCAATCTCAGCCTATCTGCAAACCAGGCAGCACCTCTCACTATTCAGAGTGCCTGCCATCAAAGCATTCTTTGAAGGACTCAAACGAGTCATTCCACCAAGCCACCCACCAGCTCCAATGTGGAACCTCAACCTGGTCCTCACACGCCTGATGGGTCCACCCTTTGAACCTCTACACTCATGCGAGATTCAATTCCTCACCTGGAAAGTAGCTTTCCTGGTAGCAATCACTTCTTTAAGAAGGGTTAGTGAACTCCAGGCACTAACAGTTCAAGAGCCATTTATACAGGTTCACGCCAACAGGGTCGTACTACGTACCAACCCCAAATTCATGCCCAAGGTAATCTCGCAGTTCCACATGAATCAAACTATTGAACTGCCCGTTTTCTTCCAAAACCCACAAACTGTCGCGGAACGAGCACTCCACACACTAGACGTAAGGAGGGCCCTCATGTACTACATCGACAGGACTAAACCCTTTAGGAAGACAAAACAACTCTTCGTTGCCTTTGCCCCACACCACAAGGGTAACGCCATCTCCAAAGCAGGGATAGCCAGATGGATAGTTAAGTGTATTCAAATTTGTTATCAAAAGGCAAAACGCACATTAACTATTCCCCCACGAGCCCACTCAACACGTAAGTTAGGGGCCTCCATGGCTTTTCTAGGAAATATTCCCCTGCATGATATATGTAGAGCAGCCACCTGGTCCACCACACACACATTTACCAAACACTATTGTGTAGATGTGCAATCAAAACAGCAGGCAGCTGTAGGACAGGCTGTTCTCAAAACCCTTTTTCAGACCGCTGCAGCTGGCACTGGTAGCCGCCGCTAATAGAGGGCACTGCTATACATTCTATGCACAGATATGAATTCAGCAGCCCACATGCCTCGAACTGAATATGCTACTTACCAGTATGCATCTGTTCTTGGCATGTAGGGCTGCTGACATTCATATCGCCCTCCCTCCTCCCCGGCGCCTGTAGCAGCTGCAGCTCTCAGAATTACTGTAAGCATGGTCATCACTTTTCTGTATCTACTTCATCACTGCCACAATGGCGAAAAACAATCTGAGGATGGAGGGGATGCCCATGCGCACTGTAGTCCAGGGGAGGAGTCACCTATCCCAGGATACCTCGAAGACTCTTCCAGGACAACAACGTGCAAACATCCGGACCCAACACTAGGCGGCGATCTATGCACAGATAGGAATGTCAGCAGCCCTACATGCCAAGAACAGATGCATACTGGTAAGTAGCATATTCATTATGCATGGCAGCACTGCCATGCCTACAACCAATAATACACCTTTTTTTCAAGAGTGCATAGATCCATTTCTAAGTTCTATTTTTTAATTTTTTTTTATCGAATGTGAGAATGGTAACCGAGGTAGACATTTTAGCCACAGGGCTCTCAAAGTACACCCCAATTGGCTAAAGACTAGACGGAGGGGAGGCAAGGCTCAGCAAACCAACATGTAACGACTTAATGCTTGGGGTTAAAAAAACACTAGTCTTAGCAACACTCGTTTTAGGATGGCCCTACAAAAAGAAACCGAGAAATGCCATTGACTTAACAAAGGTTCCATTGATTCCCCAGCAATATTATGGAAAGCATTTTAATCCGTAGTGAGAGGCAGGGCTGTAGACTACATCTTGAAAATAAAACATGGCAAGCAGGAGGAAATCTGTGCTGCAGAGTTGGTACTCCTTAACGTGGAGGGACTATACAGAAAGCAACGCCACTGAGATGCTCCTGCTTGAGATTAAGAATGGCAAATTGCAGTATCGACAGCTTCTCACAGAAGAGGCCAAAATCTGTGGTTATTGCCCAAAGCCAGTTTTACGACCAAGATGATAAAACTGTAAACTTATTCTACGGACTGGGGACTAAAAAGGAAAATATACACCATTTCGTATACACCTGAAATACGGAAGGGCAGAGAGTAACAGACCCAGCAGCAACCGGAGCACTGAGTTCTAGCAGGGAGGGCGCTCTCAAATAGTGTTACCCTGAGGCCTCCGTAGCAGATCTTTAACTGAAGAGCCTCACTGACATGACGAGCGACCCCATTGACTACCCCATTACCGAGGAAAAAGGTGACTGGCGCTATTGGGCAAATGTCCTCATAGAAAGCCCTGGGAACTAATGGATTCTCCGTAGAATTACTAAAGTTACACTCCAGCACACTGGACCATATCTATTGACCACGCACACAGCTGCAAGGGAATTGGGTGAGATACCGCAAGACTCCATTGAGGTGGACATAACCACAGTGCGTAAACCTGAGTGTCCAGTCAACTGCTGCGACAATTTCATTTATGTTGAAGCTATAATATATGTGATGTCACAAAAGTCAATGTATATCACGACTAACAGCACTATAACCATGGCCTGGTACTAGCAGTCCTTCAGATAGACTTTGACAAGACTTTAATAATCTGAAATGGGAGCACATTTTTGCCCTCCTATGACTGAATCCAGGCCAGGTCTTCCTTGCATACCATAGCTGCATTGTGGCTGAGACTAGCACTGAGCTTAACCGCCAACCAGATACATTTAGCACCTGTGACAGGAATGGATCAAATTAGAGACCATGCAAAGTGCATGGTCTCTGGTTTGATCCGCTCCTGTTATGATTGCTTAGAGAAGTGAGGGTACCATTTTTATCAGGAGAAGTGTGGAAACGCATGGTGATAGGAACTTGTGGAACACTACATATTCCGGAAGTTTCTCTCAAAGAAATGTCAGGGAAATAGGTGATTTTACCCAAATTTTGGGGTTTCCATGGCATTCTGAGTAAGAAAACTTAGTGGGAGCCATGCAAGTCGCGCTAACCTGGACTCCATTGGGTGTTTAGTTTTCAGAAATGTCTAAATTCAGAACGGTTTCCTGGTTGTTGGCTGACCCAGAGTCCGAATAGTGCTGCCATTCAGCATGGCAAGTGACGGGAAATTGGGATTGAGCTCAATTGTGAAAACCATATGCCAAAACTACGCCTAAAAGAATGCAGATTTCCTTTTGCTTGCCATGGGAATGCTCTGGTCCTCATGGGGGATCAAATAATGTTAGGGGTATATGATGTCAAGACAGCCCCCATCCCATTATTTCTTTAAGAAATATCCCTGGCATCAGTGTGCTTTCTGCCAGCTCCCGGGAAAGATTCGGGGCAAATTCTCCAGTCGTCCCCCGGAAAGGGGGACACAAAGACTTCTGGGTAGTCTCCTGGGTTGGAGGCTCATAAGGATGCCAGGGCTTACTGCGGGTAACTCCCGCCTCCAGTTACCACCAGACTTCAGGGTGGGGGAGTTCTGCCCCCAATGGGGCCAGTAGGGTATAAACTACTGGGCCCTTTCTGGCATGTCCTGATTCTTGGGCGAACCGGCCCGAACTCTTCTCTTTTGACAGGGGGTCTATGGAATAGTCAAGCTGGCAGATTGGAACTGACCTGGTATTGTAAATCGGTCTTTGACGAGGATCCAGGCATGGCAGATTTTATGGCATACTACCAAGCGTTTTACTTAGCGGTCATGACTGACTGTATGTTTGTTACCGTGGAATACTCTGAGCGAGCTTTGGGTGATGAATGGAATAACACCTATACATGACATCTGTGGGGGCTGGGTGGGGTAGGTGTCAGCAGTGATGATCTACCAGCCACTAAGATAGTACTGGTAAGAAGGAGAGACACCTTGCATGCCCTGGGGTGGACAAATAAGCTAACAAGAGAAACCCATCCCTGTGCAGGGATACTCCCAACATAGTGTTGCAGCTGTTGAGGGTTTCCAGGGCTGGGGTGTGCTTGACATCTTTATAATAGGGATTGTGGTCAATTGTAAGTCTACAAATTCATTCACAACCGTGAGGAAGGAGTTTGGACTTTTATAGCCCCAGTTCTTCTGCTGCTTACAGCTCCGCCATGCACTAACACTCTACCAAACCATTCTTGAGGAATCCCCCAATCCACCCATTAGTGGTGAAACTCACCATGTCTAAACTCACAGATAAAAAGATAATGTGAATGTTTAAAGCAGTGGTGATGCATACGCCAGGCACCTTCTCCGTACTAATAGAGGCATAGGAGGCTTACGTTGGTCCCTTGGATGTAGTGGAGCGGCTTACTGCACTGATGGCCCCTAGCCCAATAGCCATATCGTCAGCCTACAAGCTTATGCAATTTAAATATTCACGCCATGCATACTTCACAAGAATAAGACTCTGGAATATTGGTAGATACTCTCTCGCAACAAACCCCCTCGCCCCTCCCACCCCATCTCCCCCCGCCCAACATGTATGAAATGTCAGCGAATGGTGACTTTCATTAGGGGCTTCTGGGATGCAGTGCTGGAGTTACTGACAGCATATTAGGGCACCGAGCAGTCCTCAAGCCCCAGCCCCCCTTGTGCTACTAAACGGTCTAGATTAAATGGATTTAAACAGATGTTGCCTTACTTTTAGGGACCTAGACTTGAAAGACGCTAAAAGGGAGACTGATCGGCACAGGAGGGAGGCGGAAGCTCTAAGCCTGCTTAAGCAGGGATAGACAGGTGCAGAAAGCTAGACAAAACAATAAATGAGGCTCAGAGCCACCCACAGAAGCACAGCAAATGGTGGGAAACGAACAATATCGAGATGCCTCCAACTAATGCACTCCATTGTGTTTATAAATGTAGTGATTGTTCTTGCTATGTTGCACTTTGTTATATCCAGTTTTATATGCTGTGTATCTAATGTCTGCTCTCTGTGTCTATGGTGTCTGTGAGGTGATGTAGAACCCTGGTGTGCAGTAGATGCCACCAATCAGACGGAGGAGCTCAGAATGGCTAGGCCTGAGCTGATGCCAACATGCTTCTGGTGGGGTGCTATTAAATATAACTTCCCTCAATAAATCAACTTAATGCTACAATTGCTTTGGACTTCTTTACTTAATAACCTACTTCAATCCACTTTTACGTACGGATAGGACTAATGTGCTTGGTACTCGCAAATGGGGGGATGTCACTGTTCCATGCCCCCTGGCATTTTCTTCTCCTGTTGATTGGTACATGAATAGCTAGTAAAACAGTTTATTAAACAATGAAGTCTAAGAACTTTGTAACAGCGCCCCTAAGGAGTCTCGGAGTGGCCCACTCAGAATGGTGTTTTTGAGATATATGGTAGCAAAGCCACCATGTTATCATTAGGAGAGACACACCGGATGCAGTGTCTTTGAGAGCTTTTTCCTAGTTGGGGTCTGTGAAAGCCACAACTCAAACGGTCTCTAAGAACTATGTGAGTCTGACCCAACATGGTGTCTATAAGGACTTGGCAACGTTACCCAAAATATACAGCTGTTTACCGTCTTCCCTTCTTTCTTGTCTCCCAGGGAAAGTCATCATGCATGACCCCTTCGCCATGCGCCCATTCTTTGGATACAACTTTGGCCACTACTTATCACACTGGCTGAGCATGCAGAACCGTCCATCTGTCCACCTTCCCAAGATCTTCCACGTCAACTGGTTCAGAAAGGACTCCGAAAACAACTTCCTGTGGCCCGGCTTTGGGGAGAACTCGCGAGTCCTGGACTGGATCTTCCGACGTGTGGATGGTGAACCTGGTGCCCGGGTTACACCCATTGGTTATGTGCCTGCAGAAGGAGCACTGGACTTGCAAGGGCTGCCCCCAATTGATACAAATGAGCTCTTCTCCCTACCCAAGGGATTCTGGGAGCAGGAGGTAGGCGAGGTCAGGCACTACCTGACTGAACAGGTGAACCAATACTTGCCTGGTGAGGTAGTTAGTGAGCTGGACGCGCTGGAGGAACGGGTGAAGAAGATGTGAGTGTCTGAAGGAAGAAGGTGCAAGTCTTTACTGCCTGGCTGCTCTGTTAGTGAGGGAGTAATGGTTACACTCCTACAAGGGGTGAAACTGTGAAACATTCCATTGTTTACATGATTTTTTAAGGACAAAAATCTGATTATTTTTCAGGGAAGACACTCTTCATCATGAACCATAGACAGCTTTCTGTGGGGAGGAAGGGGAGGGAAATAGGGATTGGGTTTGGTCTTTTCGGTGTTTTTTGCCTTTTAACTCTCTTTGTACAGAAATAAATTGAGGGAAGTGTGTTTTCTGTACTTGTTGAAAAAAAATAAAGAACTATGCTGTGAGTTTGGATTACTAGACTCAAGTCTGTTTGCGAAAAATGTTGGAGGTTTGTTCTTCTGTCCTATTGCAATAACTGGTCACTAAGGAAAATCAGTGTGGCTCATTCATTTAGCAAGGTATCCAAGAGACTAAGGTTATGTTGCACTCCAGTTGAATAACCACATTACTATATTTAGGAGTTTAACTCTTTGGGAGCACCCACATTGACAATTAATAAACTCCAAGTCCAGTCAGAACAGCTACTTTTGTAAATACAATATTTCCTATTTACAGGGAGGTTTAATAAGCCAGCTGAAATTCATTTATAGACAAAAACAAAGAAAGGCAATAGGTTCTGATTCCCAGATACGATCCAAGACTTCTGTACAGCGACTGATCACCCGGGGGCTAGATCTAGGCTGACCCTGGTTTCCCCTACGGGAACTGGGCAGGGAAGGTGTAGGCTCGTTACACTTGCTGTCCTAAATTGTACTGCATCCCTGCAGTTAGGTTTTGGGGATTCTGGCCTGACAAGTCCTTGTGTCTCTGGTCGGATTGTTGCAGCGCGGAAACCTGCGTAACGGGAATCAAGGCAAAACCCGTACCGAATAGCATCCCTTTATCACAGACCAGACATCACGTTAACACATTCACTCATTCAATCACTGGTGGGGCCCATAACACCAACATTCACACTTCACATCTTACTGTGAAGAAACAGGCTGAATTATGCTGTCGGCGCAGGGTACGCCCGAAATCTTCTGAGTTCGCCTTCTAAATGTACAGAGACACGGAACACTCTGTTGCCATAGGAACTTCAATTTATTAGCTGCAGCTAGGTACAGTTGTCCTAGAAGTACATCAGTGGTAGGTTCTCAGGAGACTGCCACTTCAATCCGTGGCTCACAGTCTTTTATAGTGCTTGAATCCCCTAAAGCAACAACCCCCTCAATGTGCAATAAAAACGAACAAATCATCCACTAGCAAACATTCTTTGTACAAGATACAGGATAATAGGTAATAGAAATTCCTTCCCTAGGGTCGTGTTCTCTACCTGACCCTATAGGCCAGGTGGCATGAGCATTCCTAAGTTAAATTAATTTACAACAGGACGTGTTTGCGTGTTGCAGGTGGTGATTCGTTAAACAATTGGAGAGGCAGAGAAAGATCACCAAGGGTCAATAGATGGTTATCACGGGAATTAGTTGCTTCGAGCCGGGTCTCAGAATGTACTTTGCTCAGAGAGACAGGAAAAGGTCGTTTAACATGTTACAGTACAGAGTATGAAAGAAACGCTACGAAGGTTGTCTGTGCCTGAGTGAGGGCAACATCGCAATGGTGTCAATACGCAAGATGGAGCCGTAATCAAATTTCCTCAACTGGTCTGCACTTACAGGAGAGATAAATGTTCCAAGCGCAGACATGGAAAGAATACCTTATGACCTATGGAGAGAGATTTATTCACACATCTATACACTAATATTCTTATATCTACAAACCTTAAACCTAAACATTAAGATACTCCTCCCACGTGATCAATGGATCATTTAGTTGGATTGGAGTGATGATTTATTCCCGCTAAAACATACTCAAAGATCCTGATCTATCTCTTCTCAATAAACGACCAAACACATTTTCTTGTTAATCAATATTTTTGTTTATCTAATTAATGCAAGAATTTAGTTCCATCTAATACATTTATTAATCATTACGCAAATCACAGAACACCATATTTACCTAATCTGGCTATCAGTCATCCTCTAAGTCATCAAATTTGGTCGTCAATTAGTCAGAATTCGAAAGTTCTTCATGCAGCACGCTACAGTCCCAAAGATTGGGTCAAGGACCAGAGATGTGCAAGCATCGATCAGTGCCCATAGATTTTAGGTAGTCCTCAGTTCATCAAGAAATTGGGCAGCAATTCAGTCTGTCAAAGATTCAGGAACGCAGCCGTCATGTAGAGTCACCGTCGTCTCCGTCAGTAAAGTACGGGAGCAGTAGAGATAGAGATGACCTCTCTATTCTAACGTCACTTTTATAATGAAAGTAAGGTCTAAAAGATACATTTTATAAAATTTGGGCTCATCCCATTGGTTGGTTTGGATCGTCTGGTGAGGTTTCACACAGTTCAGGAGGTTATGTCATTAGACATGATCCATCCGGTTCCTTGCATTAGTCCTTTGTTTGAATACTTGGCGAGCATCCCATCGTGACCTTGCTTGGGCACAGCAAGTCTAGGGTCATGCCGAGGCCATTGGTACATGTGGTGGCGCAGGCGCACTTCGCCCGAAACCTCGTGGAATGGTGGCCATCGCGTCGAGTCAGTCAGGCAGCCATCTTGGTTTTAGGCCCAAAGGACAACTTAAGCGAAACAAACACAAAAACTAATTAAAACATAGAAATAACGAATAAAATGTTAAACCCTCACTAATTCCTCTGTGTGCTTGTATTTATCTAGCGTATGGCGACATTTAAAGCGTTCATATTCACACATTGATGTCATCTGGTGCAACATATGATAACGTCACAAAAGCAACATATATCATGCGATATTCTATTTTTCTAGTATTAGTATGCGTACGTATGTTAATTACAAATTATTTTAGCCATGCAAAATGCAAATCCCACGTGTATTTCGTACATTAGTAATGTTGATTAAACTTCATGCAAACACATTAATAATATTACAATTAATAGATTATTCTAATTAGTATAAACATGCAGAATAGGGGGGTATACAAAATTGTGTACTACCCGCTCCATTAGGATCACTCTAGATGTCTCCATGTAGACTTCACCTATCTGGATTTCTCTCTTCCTCTCTTGGTGAGGGACCTGCTCTTCATCTCTTACTGGAATTTCACCATACTCTTCTTTAGCCGCACTTTTGGTAGAAATGAAGCATGGTCTTGCCCTGTAGTATGAAACGGCTCCAGCATCCCCATGAATATGCTCGTTGGGCCGAGGAACGGTCTCCTCACAATCCTGACACTAACCTGTTTGTGGCTTCTAAATAGGACCAGATTCATCATACTCCAGAGGCAGTGGCAGGAACTAGAGGCAGCCAAACTTCAAGTTTCCTTGAAAGGTTAAATACTCCGTCGTACAGTATGGAACTGGTTTGGCAAATGAGAATTGTGGCTGCCCCCTGCTACTATCATGACTATTAGAGTGTCGGGGCAGAGATCCAGGGGAAGAAGCATGCAGGCTTTTGCATCCACAGAGGGAAAAGACAGCCAATCTACAAGAGAATTAGCATTTTTTGCAGTCTACCACACACTCCCATGGACATGATTCCACATATACTCCATGTGTGTGTGTATGCGCAAAAAAACCTTGACTGTGAGGAAGGGCCACAAAGGACACCGGGTCTGAGATGCTGCTCAGGTTTTACAAGGGAAAGACCAGTGGGTCCACTCCAATCCACAGGTAAAGCTGGCTCTGCCACAATAGTATGTCACTGCCAACTACCAGTCTCGTCGTAGGCCGGTGTCCGTGAGGGGTAGGGGTTGTGGAGTATTCCCCCTTAAATATGGGTGGGGATTTATTTTGGTTACACCCCAATTAAACATCCTTCTGGAAGTCTATCAGCATCTCTTTGTGATGTCGCTGTGCTCCACGGGAAAGTCTAACCTTTGCAGGTATGTCTAATACCAGAGTGAGCAAGTATCTCGAAAGATCTCGTGATGTCGCCTCAGATGAAGCACAAGTTCTATGAGGAATCAGGTAAAATCGACAAAAGGGTGACAGTTTGCAAATCCCCAGCCACATAATACACTCAGACGCGTCTTACAGAGATCGTGAGTACATCTCTCTCCTTTCAAATTTCAAGTAAAGTGGAACCCAGCCGAGCAACTTCTTCAGATCAAAATGTTGGAACTAAAAGCAATGTCTAGCAATGACGATGTTTCAAACAAAAGTATAAATGAAAAAATACTCTTTCACACAGATATGACAAGCAAGTACCCTGCAGGTCTCTACACAAAGCAAAACATGTATTTGTTTCTTTTGCTCCTGCACACCTCGGTCAACCTATTTCCAAGGCTACACAACCCACGAGAGGGAAAATTTGGAAGCGAGATATGAAAAATATCAGTTCCAACGTACTCTCAAGCTCCATCCCTAACAGCTTGCTCCCCCTTGAAGGATCATCCGATGCTCATAGCCTGACCAATCACTACTTCCACTCCATGAGCACGTTTCTAGACAAAGTAGCTCCCCTTCAACTGAAAAGAATCACCAAAAAAGACTCAAAACCGTGGTATGACGGCAGGTTAAATGAAGACAGAAGATCTCTCGAATTAATCGAACGACGGTGGAGATCTATCCCATCCGCTGACCACCTCAAGGCTCTAAGAACCACGAGAAATGCCTATTTTAGAAAGGTCAGACGATGTAAAGCGGACTTCTTCAGCACTCAAACCTAGCTAAGAACCGACCCAAAAAACTATTCGAATTAATCAAAGCGCAAACTAAGGATGCACCATCCCCCCTCCGCCAGGATAATCCAGACATAAGACCCAATTGCGAGGATTTTTCTGCATTCTTTACTAGGACGACGGAAACATAAAGACGGACCTGCTCAACGACTTAATAACTCTCACGGACACTCAAACAGTCCCTCCAATTACCACACCACTAGCCCGAACCTCCAGTTCTTCAAAATTCGACCTCAAACAACGCATCATGGTCCTCCTTCAACTTTTACAGTAAAGAATCCATTAAAAAAATCTGATGGCCTTGAATCCCTCCAACCACTTCACAGACCCTCTCCCCGCAAATTACCTAAAAGACTTAATACCATTTGTACTACTTCTAATACCATTTGTACTACTTCTGTTGACCAAGATCATAAACATATCCCTCCGTTAAGGAACCATCCCAGATATCCTTAAAGCAGGACATGTATCCCCTATCTTAAAGAAGCCATCGGCCAACCCATCGGACTTAAACAACTATCGCCCAATATTCAACATCCCCACTCTGGCCAAACTCCTAGAAAAATGTGTTCATACACAGTTGGGCAACCATATAGTCCATTTCAACCTGCTCAACCAATACCAATCTGGATTCCGGGCAGAGCACAGTACAGAATGAGCCATGACACTCATAATAGACGACGCACTAAAAATCCTTGACCAAAACGAAACTCGTTTACTAATCTTGCATGACCTATCTTCGGCCTTTGACACAGTCAAACACGACAACTTGCTAGACCTCTTGAAACACAGAATGGGTTTATCCGGCTCTGTACTTACCTGGCTCACCTCCTTCCTCCAAAACAGATCACAAAGATTCAAGGTCAACAATTCCTTATCCAATCCCGTGCCAGTAACTTTAGGAGTACCGCAAGGATCATGCCTCTCACCCACTCTTTTCAACCTCTATATGGAACCACTCACCGAACTCTTCAGCGCATCTAAGGTCCACTATCACATCTACGCAGATGATACGCAACTCTACTTAAAGATCCATTCACTTGGGGACATCAAATCTCTCAATTCAACGCTGGAAAAAACTCAATCCTGGCTGGCCGAAAACCATCTGAAACTAAACGCCCTCAAAAATGAATTCCTCTAATCGCCCCCACTCAACCATTCTTCCATCATTCTTGACTGGCTGAATCACCTAACAGCACTCAAAGGTCAACCACTCATTGTCGGTTCAGCAAAATCACTGGGAGTAACGCTGGACAGAAACCTAAACATGCAGAAACATATCAGTGCCTCTACAAAAGGAGCACATTTTCAAATAAACACCTTAAGAAAACAGAAACCCTTTTTGCCCGCAAATGACTTCAAACAGGCTGTGCAAGCCTTAGTAATCCCAAGAGTAGAATATGGATGTGTCGCCCTTTGCGGTCTTCCCAGATCAACGACTGCCCCGCTAAGAGCCACAATCAACACAGCGGCTACACTGATCACAGACTCCAAAAGAAACTGTCATATCTCCCCGGACCTTAGAGTTCTCAATTGGCTACCATTCGAGGCGAGATTTCATCTATAAATCGCTTGTATGACACACAAGGCCCTACACCACAATACCCGAAGTTATCTATCACAAAAACTGTCACTCTCATGTGGTAACAGATCCACCAGAAGCTCCAAGAATCTTCTTTTGAAACCGCAAAGATTTGCCAAGAAAAAAACATAAAACCAATCCTTCTCAGGAATGGCCCCTAGGATCTGGAATGCCCTACCCCCAGAAACGAGACAGAACCCCTCTACTGCCTCTTTCAAAAAAGAAGTGAAATCGATTCTCATGGCTAAGTTTACGTGAAACATTTCATTTCCGGATTTTTAGTGACTACTTTGTATTGGATCTATCACACCAACTCTTGAACTATATTCTCAGGGATATTATGTTTCTAAAAAATTTGTATATAACCTTGTAATGAATGTATATTTTTTTCCCCCTAGTGGTAGCTACTTCTATGTATTAGACTCAATCATAGATTCTCTACTATATTTGTATCTGCTCCTGACATCTTGCAGGTAAAGCGCTCCGATACCCGCAAGGTTCTTGTTTGTGGTTGGAGGACGTTGTCTAGGGATGGGTAGTGGAACACCTGTATAACGTGGTGATAGGTCGGTTTTTAGCAGGGGTTATTATGTTTGGTATTTCCTGGGTTGGGTGTTGGGTGTATACCCTGGGCTGGTGGTAGGTAGGGTAGAGTTATGAGCACAGCCTGCGGTGACGAAAGATAGGGAGTTGGCGGGGTCACCTGAGTGTAATGCAGTCCTTAGCTGGGCAGCTGCGCTGCAATCTGTGACAGATCAGAGTCCGTTACATTCAGACAACCTTCTGTTGCCCCCTCCGTGGAGCTGCTGAATAATGAATATCTTCTCCTCGGGAGGGGGCGCGGGCGACGCGCTTCTAGGTGAAGAAAAAGGAATGGGCCAAACCCTCGGGGGACATTCCCGGACATCTGCCCCTCGCTACAGCAGGAACATGGAGCGGGGGAGGGGAGAGCCGAGGCGGGGCGGGTGCTGTTGCTGCAGTCACTAGAGAAAATGAGCAGGAAGACTTGGGCAGGACAGTGACAGGAGAAGTGGGTGAGGAGGCGGGGAAGAGAAAGGGACATGAAGGCAGCAGGAAGTAAAATAAACTGAAGAAGAGGGGCGGAAGAGGCAACTGAGTAGAAGAGAGAAGGGGGAATGAAGGGGTAGAGAAAAGGACAGCAGAGGGAATGCAGCGAGGGAGACGGGGCAGAAAAGTGGGCACGAGAAGATGGAGTGCGGGAAGGGGAGAGACGTCAAAGAGACCAGTGAAGTGGGGCAGAGGCAGGAGAGAGTGGGAAAGGGTGTGAGGAGAAGGGACAGTATAGGAAGCGAGGCTACGGAAAGAGCGGGGCAGCACAGCGAGTGACCTGCTGGGGTAACAACAGGACTCAGGAGGGTGGCGAAAGAGTGTCAGGTGAGGGAAAGAGTGGCAAAGTAGAGCGGCAGACGAGGGAGTGCGAAACTGAGCGATCGGATCGGGGGATGAAAAGGTTGGAGAGAGGATAGAGAAAGCGAGACTGTGAAGGAGGGAGAAAAGTTAGGAGAGGCAGTGAGAAAGGGGAGATAAATAATAAGGAGCAGCGAGGTAGTGACTGTAAGGGGGAGGACAGCGCACAGAAAGTGAAGGATGAAGGCGCGGAGAGAAGAGATGGAAAGGAGCTAACTGTAAACTGAAACTAACAAAAGGAAGTCTCTGACTAGATAAACAAGCACAAGCCCCGCGGAGCGTGGCGCGCGCGCTTGGCGGGGGAGCTTGATGACAGTTAATAGTTAACTGTAAACTGAAACTAACAAAAGGAAGTCTCTCACTGGATACACAAGCACAAGCCCGGCGGAGTGTGGCGCGTACGCTTGGCGGGGGAGCGCATTCCAGGCGGGGGAGCGGACCCTTTGAAGTGCTCCCAAAAGCGGAGTGCATGGCGGCACGATGCGCATGATTGTGCGTGTGCTAGCCATGCAATCCGCTTTTGGGAGCACTTTGAAAAGCCCTTTTATAATAGTCTCGCTTTGCGATCGCTTACGCGATAGTAAGGCGAGACCTAAAAATGGAGAAACACCAACAGGTTCACATACATGCCAACGTTTCAGAAGAGCAAAGCGGGAGATTTTTAAGAAAAAATCGGGAGAAAGGAGCCTTGAATCGGGTTACTGTCATGTATGGGCTTTGGAAGTGTGCTGCTGCAGGACTGGACATTTGAAACGCAAATGCACGTTTTTTTCGTACCTTACAGAAGCATGGAGCGCAATGGCAGGCAGAGAGAGGGTGATGCAAGTGTTGTGCACTGGCCTGGCAGTGCATAGCCCCCCCCCCCCCCCCCTCGTGTGTGGCAGCCCGGGCTGAAACAGCTTCCCGGGCACACACACAGCCACCCCCCCCTCCCCCCCCAGTACTTCACAGGTCTTTAAAAGACCGTTCGCTTGGTAATGAGGCTTTGTTGGTTTTTCACCCCTTCTAGAGCCCCTGCATCGAAACTCTGACTATAGCTGGAAGAATTAGCACCTTACACAATACCAGGCCCGGTCAGCTGAAACCCCGAGGAATCTGGTTTCGTTTCGGGGTGCTTGAATCGGGAGGCGGGAGACTAGTCTTGAAATCGGCAGTCTCCCGCCTGAATCGGGAGGCTTGGCATGTCTGGGTTCAGTTTAAGCATTAGAACACAATCGCGGAAGCAAGCACTCGCACAGAACGACTCAGATTACTGACGTCTTCAGCATGTGACCTGGAACCAAAAGGAGAAAAGATTCACCGATTCTGTTTCGACTGCGAAAGATAACACCAGCATGGAACAGCGTCCCACCACAAGCAGAAATTGGCGAGAGATAATCCCAGTAATGGGAGACTATCTGCACAGCAAGCACAGAGTGGCAGAGTACACTACAAAACGAGGGGTGCTGGCTCGAACTCGAAGCAATACTAGAGGAATCTTTCCCAAACCAAAGTAGGTGTCCTGCGAGCCAAGAGTGATGGCACCTGCCCCATTGAAGTAGTATTTTCCACACAAACTGTAGTCAAGTAGTCTGTGGCTGCACCTTTTCCCCCAAACATGTAGTTACTAAACTTTTACATATTTGTCCAAGGCTTTGTTTTAGAAGGCAACCGAAAAAGCCAGCCCAACTGGTCGGGGCAGGGGGGAGACGGCTGGACCCACACATCCTCAGCTAAGACCCTGGATACTGGGCAACTTCAAGTATAACACAGAAACGTGTGAAGTGGGAGATCCTACTTTAGTGAAGGGAAACTGGACTGGCAGGGAAGAAAATGTTTCTGCAGCCCCGGGACAGGGAACAAGAGAACAAAGCCACGCAGTCTGTCACGTCCACAGGGAGATAATGGTAGAGGGCAGCAGGGGAACCAACGTTTTGTTCAGATTTGAACCATGTCCTATAATCCCATTCTCCTTGCCACGGTCTCCTGTTCTCACTCGCACACACGCCAGGCACGCTTTAAATCCCGCACCATGGGAGGAACGCGAAGACAGTAGTGTTGGCCAGGGCTGGACTGAGAACCAAAACCGGCCCTGGCAAAGTGCTCGGCCGCCCCCCTGGGGTTTGGGGGGCGGCCGAGCTCTTTGCCAGGGTCAGTTTCGGCCGATTTTGTTACAGAGCCGATATTGCAGCTATGCTGCAAAAACGTCCCTGTAACAAAATCGGCCCCCCAGAGGCCCAAAACTGGCCCCCACCCTGGCGGCCTACCGGGGGAAAGCCCGGTGCCCGCCACGGCCAGTCCAGCCAGCCGGCCTAAATTTACAGGATACTGGATGATGCTTCAAGCCAGAAGAACAGGTTTACAACAACGATGCCCCCCTCAATGAGTATGGCGGACATCGACCGACTGATCGCTGAAGGCTGCTTACAGGGTGCAGCAGCCCCCCTCGAGTACCGGCGAGGTAAGCTTGCCTGGTTCGCCTACGGGGCAGCCTCAGTTCTACCATCGAAGGTCAGAACAGAAGGTGGAGGAGGTACCCAAGAGCACTCGAAGGCTGCCAAGTCCAATGGAGTAGGGGGGAGGGGTGGGGCACGTCGGAAAACAATTGAACAGGGCCGGGGAGCACAACTTTTAAAAGCCGTGCTAGAACTTCTTTCTCTACAACCTCTGACGTTTGTGGAGTTGCACCGAGCCCACTGCACGCGCTCTCTCTCCTTAGTTACACTGCCTGTCACAACATGACGAGTCCTTTCTCAAACAAACGCCAGGTTTGTTTGTTTTTCCCAAAACGGCCTTTCACCTTTTAGCTCATGAAAGCCCCGTGGCTTGGCCTAGTAGATCCTGTGTGTAAGTAGGTGTCGTCCACTCCGACTCCCTATTGGCCACTGCAAGACATTATCTTCAGCTCCCTATTCTATAAACAGGCCACCGCTATCTCGGAATCCGTAGAATCACCCTGTTGATTCCATATAGACCTCCCGTGAGACTCGGTAAACGTTCTGGGCAATAAACAATAGCCCACATCATGCCCGGCTCTAGGAATTTTTATTTAGGTGGGCCAAGGGTGCATTTGGGTGGGCCACTGCGGGCTCGATTTGTCGCATATATGTCTGGGCAGGCCTGCTTCAGGGCCCTCCTTAATCTCGTCTTAGTCTTACAAGGCCCAGTGTTTTTTCTATGTAATGTTCCTATGATGGGAAGAGGAGGTTTCTGATGTGGGAGTATCAGGCAAGTGACACTACTCAGGCTCCCTCTGTGTGAGTATTCAGGGAGAATCCCTCTTCATTACTGCCTCCACCTGACCACGGACTCTGCAACGCACTCCCTTACAGGCTTGACTCTGCAGCCACGGGGACCAGGAGATATCGACAATGACCAAAGTCCTCAGGCGAGCTGTACCACGAAGGATGTTGAGTGCTGGGGGGTGAGTGTCCGGATTGGAGACCAACAAGCCTTGGCAACTGCAACCCACGCGGTCAGAGAAAAGATGCTTCGGTGTGGACCAGCAAGGTCCTGTGAACTCCCCAAGCAATGGAGAATCAGGGCACGTCTGGAGCAACCAGGAAATCCCACTGAAAGTTAAAGTACCCTTCTCAGGTACCCACAGGTCAACGGACCATGGATCGCGAAGGGACCTCAAGAGGAATCACAAAATACCAGCCCACGGAACACTCGTGTAGTGTAGGCCAGTCATTTTCGGTGGAATCACTGCTCGGGGTCTGGACTACAAGTAGCCCAAAGCACAGCTTCAAAGATTGCCAAAAAGCATATGCTGCTGCAAATGTGCATGGTGTCCAGGGGTTCGGGTTGCACGGTCCCCACGAGGGCTGCGGGTCTCACGTTTGCTGAGAGCACTGGTCGGCCTCGGGGAAGCTTAGGAACCCACCTCCTGTGTTGCAAAATCTTCGGAGTCCTTCAGGAGCTGCGTAGATGTAGTGTAGATAGTTGAAGTACTTGGTTTCTGTAGCAGAGTTTCCTCCAGGTAAATCTAAAGTCCTATAACCAGGGGTTCCTACTTTTTTACCCAAGGAAGGGGTGGGATACACTCTGGGGAACCACCTATGGGAGGTTCAGGGCAGAGGGGAGGCTACACCCATGTCCTTTGTCCAGTTTCAAGCCAGAGCAGGGGCTGATAGCCCCTGCAACCGGTTTGAGCTGGACTATGCACAGGGACACCAAATGTGCCCCCAGTGCAGACATCTAAGCACTCTCGGTGTACCCAACCAGCCCCAATACACTAAAGCCTGTCTTAGAGGTGGTCACAACTCCCTGTGACAGGAAACCTATTGTCCAGCCGTCCCCTGCCAGAGTTTCATCCAGCAGCAGGAGGGCAGACTCGTGCCTGTGGCTGGCAGCATCCATTTTCTGATGCCAGGGTTTGTAAAGCTGGTACCGGGTGTACCGGTGCTGTCATGTTTCTCCCTCTAGTAGGGTGGAATCATACCCCCATACCAGTTACTGGTGTGGAGGTATGATTCCAAGGTGTTTGACACCAAACACGACATGTTTCCATGCAGCCGCTTTAAAGTTAGCATTTACCACGTGGATATAATGCACTTAAGTATATATGGTTGGCTGCATTACAAACAACCTCGCAATAGAGGTTCCAAAAGCTGCAGAGGGGCTCTGCTCATGCATGGGCACCCTCTCATATAAAACCCAGCACCCTGCCTTTAGGATTGATAAAGCCTGCCATAGGGGTGACTGATAGGTTTATATGTGCAGTGATTAGGATAGCTATAGTGAACCTATATCTAAGTAAGGGTTGCATACACCACCTTGCACAGGCTGCTGTAGCAGACCTGTTGTGCCATTTTGAATGGTCTCCCAGGGGTGGCATAATACATGCTGCAGCCCCTGAGAGGTCTCTGGGGTACCTATGCCCTGCGTATATAGTATACCATATACTAGGGACTTATGAGGGTACGTCACACACACTAGCCCTAGTAGTTAACTAGGGATGGGAACTAGAGGCACAGGACCTAGGGACTAGCCAGCCTCCAATACGACATATAAACACAAATGGGGCTGTCCCTAGTTGGGATTCCTACAGGATTACTAGAGATGCATGTCCAGTGGGGGCATCTCACAAAAAGTGAAGGACTGGCCTCACACACCACCTGGTGTCATGCTTCATCATAGGCCGTCCTCGCCGCCCAAGAAAGCTCTGACCGGAGTTTGGAGCAACCCAGTCCATGATGGTCTGGATTTTGCTCTGCAATGGTTGAACCTGGTATCCACCCACAAGGTGGCCCAGGTACACAACCTGACTCTGCCCTATCTGGCACTCGGTGGCCTTGATAGTTAGGCCTGCTTTCTGCAGGGCCTCCAAAACATTTCTCAGGTGAACAAGGTGATCCTCCCAGGTGGTGCTAAAGACAGCAATATCATCTAGATATGCTGCACTATAGGCTTCTAGGCCTGTAAGGACTTTGTTCACCAACCTTTGAAAAGTGGCAGGTGAATTCTTCAAACCAAAGGGCATAACCACAAATTGGTAGTGCCCACTAGGGGTAGAAAACGCTGTCTTTGGCTTTGCTAGTCTGATCTGCCAGTAGACATCTGTTAGGTCAAATGTGCTCAGAAACTTGGCGGAGGCCAAAGTATCTATAAGCTCATCTGCCCTAGGGATTAGATGGGCATCAATCCTAGTGACTGCATTGGGACCTCTGTAGTCTACACAAAACCTCATCTCTCTTTTACCATCTTTGGTGTGAGGTTTGGATACCAAGACTACTGGACTAGCCCAAGGGCTATCTGAGGGTTCAATTTCACGCATATCTAACATCTTCTGGACTTCAGTCCTGATACAGTCCCTGACGTGGTCAAGTTGCCTGTAAATCGTATTTTTAACAGGCAGACTGTCCCCAGTGCCACTTCATGAGTGCACCAGGTAGTCTGACTTGGAGTCAGTGAAAACATATGTCTAAACTGATTGAGAACTTTTCTGCAATCAGTTTGTTGTTGGACAGTGAGGCTGCCTGCCAATTCTACACCATCTACTTAACCATCATCAGGGTTCTGTGAGAGCAGGTCAGGGAGTGGATCACTCTCTTCCTCCTGTACCTCATCAGTAGCCATGAGCAAGCCCATGTCAGCCCTGTCAACATATGGTTTGAGCCTGTTGACATAGCGCACCCTATGGGGACTCCTAGGGGATCCTAGGTCCACCAGGTAGGTAACCTCTCCCTTCTGCTCAATTATGGTATGGGGGCCACTCCTCTTTTCTTGGAGCTCTGCTGGAGCCACAGGCTCCAACACCCATACTTTCTGTCCTGGCTGGTAAACAGTCAGCACAGCCTTTTGGTCATGCCGGGCCTTTTGCAATTCCTGGCTAGCCTCAAGGTTTTTATTTGCCTTCTTTATGTACTCAGCCATCCTGGAGCGGAGACCAAGTACATAGTCCCCAATATCCTGTTTAGGGGGTTTGAGAGGTAACTCCCATCCTTCCTTCACTAGACGTAATGGACCCCTAACTGGATGTCTAAACAGAAGTTCAAATGGGCTGTAACCAACCCCCTTCTGTGGAACCTCTCTGTAGGCAAAGAGAAGGCAGGGCAAATGTATGTCCTATTTGTGCCTAAGCTTTTCTGGGAGACCTTTAATCATGCCC
Source organism: Triturus cristatus (assembly GCF_964204655.1). Lineage (NCBI taxonomy): Eukaryota > Metazoa > Chordata > Amphibia > Caudata > Salamandridae > Triturus > Triturus cristatus. The sequence continues at coordinate 65,660,412 of NC_140579.1, read as the reverse complement.
TTGAGGGTTTTGTTGAACCTTCCAACTAACCCATTGCATTGTGGGTGATAAGGGGATGTACATTTTTAATTTACTCCACACTCCTTCCACATAGCAGTCAAGTAACTAGACATGACATGAAGTTTGCATCTCCGTCTGATGCTACCTCCTTAGGGAAACCCACTCTGGAAAAGATTCCCAGGAGGGCTCTTGCCACCACAGGTGCTGTGGTGGTTCTAAGGGGAATTGTTTCTGGATAGCTGGATACCTAGTCCACCACCAGTATAAATCTGTGCCCAGGTGCAGTTTGAGGATCCATGGGACCAACTATATCAATCCCAACCCTCTCAAAGGGAACCCCCACCAGGTATGATTTGCTCAGAAGCCACAAGATCTGTTGTCACCACTGTGACACTTGCTCCTATGTCCCTGAATGCCAAGGCCTCTTTTCCATTTATCAAAGGCTGCTGTCTGTATTTGCCCAGATTACTGGGACTGACAAATAAGGAGGTACTATCCATGCCTCCATCACAGATCAGTACAGCCTGAGTAGGAACTCTGACTAGGCCAGAGTCCATCTCAGATCCCAGGGTTAACCCTACTACACCCTTTTCTGAGTACCACCACTTGGAGCTGAACTAGGGGGAACAGTTGCCTTAGGGGCAATGGTGGCTGGAGTTGAGTCCTTGGAGTTGGTACAATCACTTGTCCAATGGGTCTTCTGTTTACAGATTTGACACCATGGTTTCTACTTGCCTTTTCCCTTGTTGGAGTGTGACTCCCCATCAGATGCAGATTCTTGGGGCCCTTGAGAAGGCTTCTGGTCTTTACCCTTCTCCCCACCCTTATCAGAGTTTTTGGAATCCTGCTACTTGGAGTCACCACCTTGGTTCTGAACCTTCTGCCTCACCCTGGTTCTGACTTATTTGTCTGCCTTCTGGCCCAATTCTTGGGGAGAGGTCAGATCAGAGTCCACCAGGCACTGATGCAACAACTGATTTTGACAATTATTAAGGATCTGCTCCCTCATAATTAAACTGTACAATCCTTTAAAATCACACACTTTACTGCAAAGTAATCAGCCTTCCAGAGCCTTAGTAGCACAATCTACAAAGTCAACCCAGTCTTGAGTCCGTGCCTTTTGGGTATCTCTGAACTTAATCCTGTATTGTTCAGTGGTTAAGCCAAACCCATCAATCAGTGCACTCTTCAAGACTGTATAATTATCAGCATCCTCTTCTCGAACAGTAAGGCGCTTGTATCTACCTTTGTCTGCAAATGAGAGCCACAAGATTGCTGCCACTGCTCCTGAAGGACCCTCTGTACTTTACAGGCCCTCTCCAGTGCAGTTATCCATTTGTGGATGTCATCCCCACTCTGGTTGGGAGGGACAATCTTGTTCAGGTTCCTATGGTCATGAGTATTTTCTCTACCTCTAGGGGCACTGTTGCTGCCACCATGGGGCTCTAGTCCGAACTTTCTAGAAGATCTCTGAAGCTCCAGGGATTCCCTATCTAAGGCCAATTGCTTTCTCCTGATTCTGAGCTTAGCTCTCTCGAAGTCAAGCAGTTGGCACTTCTTATCATAAGAGGACTCTCTTTTATGAGAATAAGTCCTATGAGAAATAGAGTTCCCTACAGAAGTACCAGAATGATTAGATTCCTGAGAAGGAGATCTTGATCTTCTTGGTAAACTGTTAACCCTTCCAGGTGGGGTAAAGAGAGGACCACTGAGGTCTTCTCCCTCACCTTCAGGAAGAATTGGATTGTTCAGGTTAGAATCATCTTGATCCTCCTAGCCAGCATCAGGGTCAGGTCATAGAGGTTTTCACCTCCTGACCTGACCCTGATGTCCCACCCAACTTGCCTGCCTCATCAGACCCTGGGGTCTTTCTGAGGTCATCTAAAAGCAAAGCCTCTATGAGGCGTTGAGTTCTGGGAGTTTTTCCTGTCTTCAGTTTCCTAGCAGTACACATACTCCTCAATTCTTGGAATGGGATATGGTCATACTTAGTGGTCAGAGCCCCACTTGGTTCTGCCCTAGAAGACATACTAGTGTTATGTGGTGTGGCACCTACCTAACCTAGTGGGAACTACTAAACTCTCTTGAGTTGGAGAAAGGGTGTGCTAGACCCTTGACTTATCCAACTCTAAGTTCAATAGACTTGGTTTATATGTACCTGTGTACCTACAGTGGCTTTCAGTTAGTCACTCAATAAGATTATCTGGTAAAGCAATGGCAAGCTTGAATCCCAACTGCTGCACACCAAATGCCCACTTTAACTAGTGGACAGCATATACCAGGCCAACTTCTCACAGTAGGCACAAAAGGAAGAGAGGACTCTGAGCCTGAGTGTGAATGTCCAGATTGCCTGTGCACCGCGCATGGCATGAAGAAAGTGATATATGCAGTGCCACCCAGTGGTCCACTGCGACACCGCTGTACTGGCAAACACATAGGAGGATCTTTAAGACAAAGGATCGGTTCCAACCTGCACACCTAGTTTGATCATTTCCAAAAGTTTAAGATACTAATGTAGTGTTTAATGAACAATGCGTACTGCTGTGAGCTTGAGGACCTGCCTGTGGCCCTTTGAACAAATCCACTCTATAATCTCACTACAAAGCCATACAAGGAGGAATTGTTACCATCCACGGTACCACTCCTAAACTATAATATTTACCCATGCCTCATCATTGTGCAAGAGGGAACCCAATGATGAAGCATGTTACCTTTGGGTGAGTGAGGGTTCTCGTCTTTACAAAAATAATTGTCTTTCCAATTTTTAACCTTTCTCATTATTTCTCAACTTACATTTTGGTATGGTTGTCACACCAGCCGGGTATTTTTTGTGAGTATTATAACAAATCTACTCTGAAAGGGAAACGAAGAAAACTCTGTTCCAACGCACAGTGCACTGCGAGCAGCCCCTAAGGTTTCAATCTAAAGCATATACATTTTACATCGTTCACTTATCACATGTGTGTATTATGTTTAAATGATAAGTGAAAGATGTAAAATGTTTATGCTTTAGATTGAAACCTTAGGGGCTGCTCTCAGTGCGCTGTGCGTTGGAACGGAGTTTTCTCCGTATCCCTTTCAGAGTAAACACATAGTAGGAGCCATTCAGTGAATAGAAGCAGACGTCTGAGGAAAAGTCTTCTTCTGATCTGCATAATTTGTACCGAGACTCCATTGTTTTTTCATTGCCATCTCGTGTCAAAACATTTCCACACGACCCACCTGGTCGTTTCTACTGATGCCTGGGAAAATTCTAACTGACATGACAAAAACCATCTTGCAGCCTGCATTTCTGCCCAGGAACTGTCGCACACCCAACCCCCCTGTTCTTTGCAGTTCAACAGAAAGCCATGAGACACTCAAGCCCTGGGTAAATGATTTGTTTTCCATCTCCTGCTCCCAGCCTGGTAAACATCCTTGACACCGTGATCAGGTTATCTGGACAATGGTCCGTCTGCTGGACCTTGATCAGGGGGATTAAACAATGACCTGAAAGACCGGGCTTTGATCAAGCTGAGTGAACAATGACCTGCAAGACCAGCTTTGATCACACTGAGTGAACAATGATTTGTGTACCAAGCCTTGACCAGGTCACCACCTACAAACATCGTCTGGATCTGGTTATCAACTGAAAACACTGCCCTGATTGAACAATGGACTAACAGCCAAAAGACTGCAATGAAAAAGTATAAAAGGCTTGTAAGCTGTGGAGTAAAGCAGCAGCCTCCTGGGTTTTGTCTCTGACTAGCTTGGGACTCTGTTCCATAGCCCGGGCTATTTGAATAAATCTGGGTTCCTCCTGCAGACGAAGGCTCCTGTGTCTCCTTTTACTACGTATGGAGGATATGGAAGACTTGGGCGGTTCCCCCGCCGCCGAGACCCATTAAGTGGGTTATTCCGGTTCTTCAAATGGCGCCCGAATAAGGACTCCACGAGCATGAAGGTCAGGCTCGGTGGATGTGAGGAGGTGCACGGAGAGACTCCGACGGAGGCGCCCTACCCGAGGGATTCTTGCAATCTGGTAAAGCCGAACGACTCGCCCCGCTGTTCTTCCCCACCCGGTCTGGGCCACATGACCGCGTTCTCGCTGGAGTCCCCTAGCAAATAATTTCTGGAGCAGGACACAGCCCTACGTCTGCAGAAGAGAACTACACCTGTAAGGTAAGGGTGGACTGATCACCCACCAAGTCTGTATGATTCTGTTATTGACTTTTGCAAAAGCCAAGCTGTTATTGATTTTTGCAAAAGCCAAGCAAGCGAGGTGAATTTTTAAAAACCCGCTGGTGTCTGTTCTGTATGATTCTGCTGTTATTGACTTTTGCAAAAGCCAAGCAAGCGAGGTGAGTTTTTTAAAACCCGCTGGTGTCTGTTATCTGTTTACAAGCATGCCAGTCAGTAGTAAGTTCAAGAAATTATGTCCCTTCTGGAGGAAGCAGCTTGTCCGCTTCCTCCAGAAGGGACCCCTGGCCATACAATGTATGTTAAACATGGTCCTTCTGCCATAATGTTTTCCTCATTCTGGGTAAAGTATACGAAACAAAGTAACGCGGAATTACAGTGGCCACTTTATGGCTCCTTTAATTCCCAAGTTCTCTCCAACTTAGAGGAACAATTAATGAAAAGAAAAACGCGCCCGTCTATATTTGAATCTGTCCGATTTTGGAGGAAAGAGATAGAGCAGAGAGCTAGAAAGCAGAAGGCTCAAGAAAGAAAACAGGAACGTATGTCAATGGCCGACCACGCCAGAGAAAATTTACAAAATCAAATGACAAAATCGGTAGAAATAGCCGATAGGGAGCATTGTGCCTGGGTACAAAAATGTTATCCAGCTCGTGAGGAGAACGGAAAGGGCGATATGGAAGGGGGAGAAGAAGGTGATTCCTTACTTGATACCATGCTAGAAAGAAAGCCCACCTGCATATGCCCCAATGTACCCTGCCCTGACGCCTCACACCCCGCATGTCCCCCCGCCACAGCCCACTCCTGCCCCCACTGCCCCTCCTACTGTTCTCCCTGTCACACCGACCCTCCCTATTTTTCCTATGACACCGACCACGCACGCTAACCCGGTCCTCGCTGCGGGAATGACAATAAGTCCCCATCCACCCAACCCCTGCGGCTTTACCTCTACTCGCCCTTTCCCTACTTCCCCGTGGTCTACAGTTAAGCAGGATCTATATAAATTGTTGAATTCCCCCCGACTGGCCTCCTTGCGCTCTGCAGTCAGCTTTTCATCCCTTCGAGAAAATGACCTGCAGAAGCAACAGTGTGAATGTGGGATAAATAACGGGAATATTTATACCTTTAAAGAAATATGGTCCACCTTTTCCCAGTGGACGATTATGGAACAGACCACCTGGGCTGAATACTTGTGTACCCTGGTCATGCAAAGATTTGAGAATGCGCTTATGCAGATACCCACTGGATTAATGGACCTTAGGTCACAAATAAAAAGAGGCGATGTTCAGGGAGAGGGGATGTTTGGCGCTATGTCTACTTTAATGGCTTACCGTGATATGACCGCTTTTCCCAACACCCCTCTAGAAACAGCTATGCCAACGAGAGAGGCCCCTGTCTTTGTTAACGCACTTATCGATGGCCGAGGGGCTGTTGAGGCACACTGACGCAGGCTTTGGGTTCATGTTCCTTGGAAAAGGTCAGAAGTAATACAGTTAAAAGGACAATTACCAGATCCCCGGAAGAATTCGGCTGCCTTTTACAGAGAATTAGGTCAGATTATATCTGCAGGTACTCTCATTCTTGAGGATATAGATTTACTTTTTGGTACGGTTGTCCCCACTGAAATTTGGGACAAGATTCGACATACTGACCATGAAGTGGCATTGGGAGATAAATGGGCTAACCTAGAGGCTATGGAAGAAGCAAGGGTAGGAGGAACTAAACCAGAAGCTGCCATCCTGACTTTGCCCGGTAAAATAATGACGTTTATGAAAACACTTTTGCCGGAAACTGTCATTAACTGGGATAAAATAAACGCCTGTAGGCAGCGAAAAGATGAGAATATGGCTGACTTCTTTACCCGTTTCGAGACAGAATACAAGGGACATAGTGGTTTGGATCCCCGGACCCCAGGTTCTGGCCCAGTGTTTGTCGTTAAGTTTGTCAGCAACTTGCTTCCTGAGATCTCCGCCAGGCTTAAGAAGGTTGAAAGTACGTGGTCTGCCCAAACAATGACTGGTATCTTGGCTATGGCACAATATCACGAGAATAGTGAGAACGAAGATAGAGACAAGCAAAGTAAGAAGGTTAGGGATCTTAAGACTAAGGCACTTCTGCAGCAGGCTTACCCTCCCCGAGGTCCCGATGCCCGCGGGAATTTCAGACCCCAACCCCAACTCCCTCCGAGGGCTCGCCAGTCTACCCCCTCCAGCCCTCAACGTACGGGAGCCCTCCAAACAGATCAGTGTGCTTATTGTAAGGGGTACGGCCATTGGATAGATGAGTGTCCCGTGTTAGCTGAAAACATCCGAACAGGGAAGACTCGGCCTCGCGCTCCCAGGGAGGGGAGGACGACTAGGGACCATGGCCCGCCGCATCCACATGATAAAGAACGCAGGCCCAGGAATGATGCTCCCTTCCGGCAGCGCCCGGCCAATAGGTTTGATGGGTACGAAGCCACATGCACTTATTACATAGATGATTATGACGAAGTTGATGAGACAGGGTCCTACCAAGCATAGGACAGCCAGGAAAGGGGTATTACCAGAGTGCAAATTCCAGTGGGTCAAAGGGGCCCGCATGTTCAAATGTCAGTTGTGGGGAATGATCAGAATGTTCTTTTGGATACTGGGGCCACCAGGTCTTCTATTGCACGCCTGTCAGTCCCGGAGGCACCCCTTTCTGGCAATATGAATGTCTCCGTGGGTTCTGCAGGAACACCTGTGACCAGTCCTGTCTCTGAACCCCTCCCTCTCGATATTGGCCCTGCACATGTTGACGCTCCCTTGGTCCTTACTACAGGTTGCAGTGAAAACTTGTTAGGCATGGATTTACTGAAAGCTCTGTATGCGACCATATCATGTAGTCCCCAAGGTGTATCCCTAACAATTTCTCCCACCGCAGCTACCTATATGTACCTGTCCGTGCCAGGCCGGAGCAGAACGGAGCTTAGGACCGTAGTCATGGCAGCTCAACTTCCAAATAGACACGCTTACAATGGTGAGTTTTTGATGACACTGAGAGATGCCGCTAGGTCACATTGCCTTCTTGAGGCCCTTCTAGACGACATATTCACTCCTTGTCATCACTGCAATCCCTTTAAGTCAATGAAAGCTATTAACACCCCTATTATATTTGCGCTGTTAAATTGCAGGTCCCTCCCGAAGCATTCAACAGAAATCAACTTGATCTTAGAGGAAAGAGGCCCAGATATTCTCTTCCTAACCAAGACGTGGCTTACTGAATCATCTGACCCTGATATAGTTCAGGCTCTCCCCCCCAATTACTCTATCATTAGACAGGACCGCGTGACAGGGCGCGGAGGAGGTGTGGCAATTATTTATAGACCTCCGGGTGACCATCACAACTTTTGTCATAATCTTCTTGATAAAATCTCCCTTTCTATTAGCAGCTCCTCTAACTTCTCCATCCTGGGTGACCTTAATATTCATCTTGATGAAACGGACACAGCTGCTTCGCAATGCTTGCTGGACACCTTGGGATTAGTACATCTGGATCAAATTGTGACAACCCCCACACATATAGCAGGTCATCTGCTAGACCACTGTTTTACAAATCTCAAGAACATAGTGTGTGAGTCGCCCCACTTTGTCCCCTGGTCAGATCATGCCTTACTTTCCTTTGCATGGTCGCCAGATATACAAAACCACAAGGTTAGCCTTTCAAAGAAAGTTGGCCGAATCTGGTCCAGACTACCTGTCAGTGACTGGGAAGCTGCCCTGAAGAGATGCCCGCCCTCCCCTCTTGAGGATCCTGTAGCTGCTAATGAAGCCTTTGACAACTGGCTGAACTGCACTCTAAATACCATCCTTCCAAAAAAAGAGATTCGCCATCGTGAAGGTCACAGTAAACATCCTTGGTACTCTGATACCCTCAAAGAACATAAGCAGTCCTGCAAACGGGCAGAAAGGAAATGGAGAAAAGATTTTTCTCCCGCTGCAAAAACTGAATATAAAACAGTTCTTAGAACTTATAAAAAATTACTTAAACTCACTCAAGCAGAATACTATCAAAGTAAAATCTCAGAAGCAGATAATTCCACCAGAGAGATTTTTAAAGTCTTTCAATCACTGGTTGCTACTACCAGGATCATCAATCCCCCACCTGACCTTCAGAAACATTGTGAGGCATTAGCCAATTTCTTTGCGGCCAAAGTATCTAATATCTACACTAGTTTTCCAACAACCCCTCACACTCCTGATAAATTGGAGAATGTTATTGAAAGCTCGGAGGGAGTAGCCCCTAACTCAGTCGATGATCTCAGGGTTTTTCCGCTATTAGATCTTGCCATGGTTGGAATACACCTTAACAACTTAAAATCTGGCTCGCCTCCGGACATCGCTCCCCCGGCAGTGCTCAAACAGGTCTCGAAAACAGTCTGTCCTATTATAATGCAGGTCATTAATTCATCTTTGACCTCAGGAGAGGTTCCCCCGAACTGGAAGAGAGCAAAGGTCCGTGCTTTACTTAAAAAACCTAATTTAGACCCGGAAGACCTGGCCAACTATAGGCCTATTTCATTGCTACCTAGTCTTAGCAAAATAGCTGAAAAGCACGTTAACCAGGCTCTCTCTTCTTTTGTTGAATCGTCGGGCGCCCTTCATTCCACTCAGACTGGATTCAGACCCAAGCAAGGAACCGAAACTGCTCTGGTGGCGGTAGTCGAGGCTACCAGGAGTATTGTGGATGCTGGAGGCTGCGCTGCGGTGGTCCTACTGGACCTCAGCGCGGCTTTCGATACCGTAAATCACTCTCTCCTGTTGCATCGGCTTCGACTCGCAGGGATTTCAGGATTGGCTCTCAAATGGCTACACTCCTTTTTATCCGACAGGTATTTCTCTGTTTTTGAGGATGAGGTGTCATCAAACCAGTTGCAATTGAGTCACGGCGTTCCCCAGGGATCATCACTCAGCCCTACACTTTTTAACATCTATATGAGACCGTTGGCTGATGTGGTGCTTCCTTGGGGAATTCAGTTTGTCACCTACGCCGATGACACGCAGCTGGTTGTTTCCTTGGTAAGGGACAATGACTCACATCATGGGCTTAACAATCTAACCCCGTGTCTCACCAATGTTCTTGAATGGATGACTGCCTCTTGCCTAAAACTAAATGGAGCCAAAACAGACATCATGATGCTGGGCTTTAAAGCCCCGATCAATTTGGACCCCTGGTGGCCCAGTTGTCTGGGACCTCCTCCGAAGCCTAAGACCAAAATAAAAAGCCTAGGGGTATGGATGGATTCCACTTTAAATTTCCAACATCAGGCCAATAAGGTGGCGGCAACCTGTTATGGCCTAATGAGATCGCTAAAAAAAGTCCTTGACCTTCTTCCATTTGAATCAAGACGTGTATTGGTCCAGTCGCTGATTCTTTCACGACTGGATTACGCTAATGCCATATATCTGGGGACATCAGCAGCTACTTTAAAAACTTTGCAAACTGTTCAGAACTGCGCAGCCCGCCTGCTCATGAAAGTTCCTAAACGATGTTCAGCAAAGACCTCAATTCGAACTCTTCATTGGCTGCCAATTCAGGATAGGATTGTATTTAAGACTATGTGTTTGGCACACAAGTCCATTCACAATTTGGGCCCTTCCATTCTGAACCCTTTGTTTCAACGCCATCAATCCGTTAGATCTCTCAGATCCAATCATCGAAATCTGCTCGTAGTTCCCAGGGTGAGGCTCGCCCGGATGGGCGGCCGGCTACTCTCTGTACAAGCGGCTAAACTCTGGAATAAACTCCCTGATAATATCAGGCTTGAATCAAACCTCACCATCTTCAGGAAGCAACTAAAGACGTTCTTGTTCAAGAAGGTCTACTAATATCCTCCAGGTCTCACAGCGCTGGGATGCCCCAGAGTAGCCATGCGCTTTATAAGAACGTATTCATTCATTCATTCATTCCGGTCCCTTCCCGCCAGAGTTGCAGTCTTTACCTTCCTCCCTCTGGGCATCATCAGACACTGATGTAGGGTGTCTCAACATATCCCCTCATGTGGTACGCATCCAGCCAGGTGCACTTCTCCCCCGCCTCTGGCAGTATCGACTACCCACGGAAGGAGAAATGGCCCTTTTGACAATAATATCTGAATTGATGGACAAGGGCGTAGTGGAGGAAACACATGGCAATATCTGTAACAGTCCCATTATTCCTGTTCTTAAAAAGACCAATGGAGATGCTCTCTTCCCTAAAATATACAGATTCGTAATTGTCCTAAGAGCCCTTAACAAAATAACAATCTCCCAATATCCTGTTGTCCCCGATATTACAGCCCTCTTAACGATGGTCCCTTCTGACGCCACGCACTTTTCTGTCATAGACCTGAAGAATGCTTTTTTCAGCATTCCTATACATCCTGACAGCAGACTTTTTTTTGGTTTCTCCCTTGGTGGGCGGAGCTATAGATTCTGCCGTGCCCCTCAAGGTTTTACCGAGAGCCCGAGTATCTATAGTCAAGTCCTAAAAAGTCAACTAGATTCCTTGGAACTCCCTGATAATTCCACACAATTACAATATGTAGATGACCTCATTGCTGCAAATTCTGCCCCAGCATGTAAAGAAGCTACTATCTGTTTGTTACGCCACCTTGCCCTCCATAATCACAAAGTCTCTTTGAAAAAGCTTCAGTTTTGTCAACAGAAGGTGACCTATTTAGGTCATCTCCTCTCGAAGGAGGGAAGGCAGCTCACCGCTGATCGTATAGCCATTATCAATGCTATGACGGCCCCACAAACACAAAAGCAGGTGCGAGCCTTCATAGGCCTAACCTCATACTGTAGACAGTGGATTTCCAACATTTCGGCCATGGTCAAACCTCTTCTTGCCCTCACCACTAAAGACATATCAGACAGTTCCTTTCCATGGACTAGAGAGCATGTGCAGCCCTTCCAAGATTTAAAGAGGGCTCTGTGTACTGCTCCAGTCCTCGGTACTCCTGATTATAGCAAACAATTTTTTCTTTTTGTGCATGAGACAGATGGCTGTGCATGCGCTGTCTTGACCCAGATGTTCGGTGGTCACCATCGGCCATGTGCCTATTTTTCAGCCATCTTAGATCCTGTTGCAAGGGCTCTCCCAGGATGCCTACGGGCGACCGCTGCGGCCGCCCTCATGGTCCGTCAGAGTGCGGGAATCGTCATGAACTCCCCCCTGACTCTGATGGTCCCCCATTCTATAGATACCCTCCTTAATAACACCAAGACACAGTACCTCACTAGCGCACGTCTCACAGGATATGAACTGACACTCTTTGCCAGCCACATTAACATAAAAAGATGCACTGTACTAAACATTACTCCCACTGGATACTCAGGATGCCCACTTAGACCCACATGACTGCATATTAAGGACAGAGGAGGAGACGAAGGGATGGGTTGACTTACAGGATACCCCGATAGCAGAACCAGAAGGTTCACTGTATGTGGACAGATCATGTCTCAGAGGGCCAGATGGTAACACCTCAGCTGCCTATGCCCTCACGACCTTAGGGCAAGTAGTAGAAACAGCTCAGATTCCACAGTGCTCTGCTGAAGCAGCAGAATTAGTGGCCCTCACTAGAGCCTGTGAGTTAAGCAAAGGGATGACGGTGAATATTTATACTGACAGCCAATATTCCTTCGGGGAGGCCCACAACTTCGGGAGGTTATGGAAAGAAAGGAATTTCCTTACTTCCCATGGGACCAAGATTCAACATGGCCCCCTAATTCACCGATTGTTAGATTCCCTGACACTCCCCAGAAAGGTAGCCATTATAAAATGTAAAGCCCATAAGAAAGTGACAGATGATGTTGGGAAAGGCAATGCCCTGGCTGACCAGACGGCCAGACAAACAGCTCTTAGAAAAAGGGAAGGAATGTATGTAGGCGGTCCCGCTAGGTGGGTGACAGACGAGGGCATGGTTGAAAACACAGTACAGAGTGTGATTGATATTCAGTCCCATACTACTCCTAAGGAACTAAGGGTGTGGAAGGAGCAATTAGCAAAGGAGGGAATTGATGGTTGCTGGGTCCGTACGACTATGGAAAGACAATGGATGTTACCTGACAGTCATGTGCTACCAGTAGTTACGATGGCCCATGGTCCTGCACATATTAGTGCAAAAGGGATATGTTAACTGTTGTAACCTACATGGTACAACTCTAAGATACCAGCATATGCTGAAAAGCTGGTTAAAACATGCATGATTTACCTAATGTATAACCCAGGAAAGGCACAGTTACCCCTAAGGGAGGATTCTCTCCTCCTACCTTCCCTTTTGAAGTCCTCCAAATGGATTACATCCAGATGGACAGATGTAACAATTTGAAATATGTCCTGGTGGTGGTCTGTACCTTCAGCCGATGGGTGGAGGCCTACCCCGTCAAAGACTGCACCGCTATCACTACCGCCAAAGTGCTATTAAAAAAGTACCTCCCACGATTCGGTTTGCCCCGCTTGGTCTTGAGTGACAACGGGACACACTTTACGGCTCAGATTATGGAATATATCTGTACAGCATTGGGTATAAAACAAAAATGTCATGCAGCTAACCACCCCCAGTCAGCAGGTCTAGTGCAGGTGTACAATGGCATCCTAAAAACTAAAATGGCCAAAATAGTAGCCGAGATGGGTGTCTCTTAGGTTGATGCTCTTCCCTTGGCCCTACTGTCTACCAGAACAACGGCCCACACCAGGATAGGGCTATCCCCCCATGAGATTGTGTTTGGGAGGCCTGCCAATGTATGGGGTGTCCAACGGCCTAAGAAACTGTCTGATGTCGAATACCCTGGATTAACTGATTATCTGTACAGTCTAACTAATACCTTTCGTACTCTTTATCACCAGGTGCATGAGGCCATACCTGACAAAAGTGAGGGCCCAGGACACGTCATTCAACCTGGTGATTGGGTCTTAGTGAGAAATTTTCGCCGGACCAAGAGCCTCGAGCCCCGCTGGACACAGCCCCGTCAAGTGTTGCTGGCTACCCGCACCGCCGTGAAAGTAGAAGGTCGGAAGAATTGGGTGCATTCGTCTCACTGCAGGCGTGTGCCTCTGCCCCTCCCCTATGATCAGTGGGTGAGGGAAGGACAAGGAGACTCAGAAACAGTCCCGACGTTTGTCCCATTCAGCGATGCCAGACTGCATTCTACATCTACGGAAGCAGAGAGTGACAGCATACTGAAAGGAAGGGTGGTACCCTCCCTTAACTCTGCTCAACACCAAGAACAATTGTTTCCCGATCATACTGTCCCTACTTCCGACTGCTATAACTTGCGCCCCCGAGGGAAGGCTTGCCCTTGACTTCGCCAAGTGCCTATATGCTGTAGGGCTGTGATCTTCCCCGGCTGAGAGTAGTGCTGGTGTGTCAGACTAAGGTACGCCATAGGGCCCTTGGCACCTGCACCCAGTGAAGCAACCACCAATCACAGACAGCCACTAGAGGTCCCTGGCTTAGCACAATGGCTGCCGTCCAAAACACCCGAATCCAGAAACAATATGTCAGTCTCCGACATAGTAAATGCTTCATTGCCATCGTGGTGATGCTGTTTGTCTCCCTCATCCTGTCTATCCTTGGTTGGCTGTTACTAATCTACCATTCTGTTACCTCACCAACTCCTACACCGACTCCTGCATAGCACCAGTATTACACACTACCAGCCCACGAATTACCCCGCCGTGCAGATTTCTTCAATAACACCTTCATCCAAATGTTGCATCACCATCAGCTGATCATGAACACTTCCAACTGCTGGGTTTGTGGACTGATGCCGCATTCCATGATACACCCTGTCCCATTCTTTCCCTACTCCTTTTCCATCTCTGGGTCTTGTCTTGCATGGTGGATGTTGATGCAGGAGGCCTACACTGTCAATGGTACTGCCAATTCTGTCCTTGGGACATTTCGGGATGACTTCTGGCGGAACAGATCTGGCAATGCCAATGCGCCTTTTTGCCCGACCAGCTCATCCACATTGCTACTACCACCAGATGAACTCGGTGAGATGGTAGTATTCAACTCAACCACTCGACAAACATTTTCTAGATTCCTCCACCAATATATTCTACCAATGGAGGTTACCGCCTGTTGATGAAGGCCGCTCTATGCCGCTCATGTAGGGGCGTCATATCAGCCGAGGATACAGCAAGCCAGGAAGCCGGGGACTTCTTTAAAGGTTTCCTTCCATTCTGGGGCCCCATGGCGAACAGTCGGGCTATACGAGGTCTGACCAGGGTCCTTGAGGCCACCATCACAGTAACAGCTGGTGCCCTCTCCAACATCACTGCAGAGCTACAGGCGGACCGCCTTATAACGCTCCAAAACCGCATGGTCCTTGACGTCATCCTTGCTGATCGTGGTGGTGTGTGTAAATTGATCGGCTCCAGCTGCTGTGTGTACATTCCAGACAACGCACCTGCAGTATACGATGCCATCCAGCATCTGCATCGCCTTTCTTCTGAAACTCATCTGGATGAAGACAGCTGGTCCCTCACAGGCTGGATCTGGGGCCTCCTTTCCCAGTGGGGGTGGAGGGTCCTCATCTTCCTTGCCTTGGGAGTAGCTGTCGTGGTGTCCTGCTGTTTGTGCTTTCAGTGCTTGCCAGTGCTCTGTACAATGTGTGTCCAGACCATCAAACCTCCACCCTCTAACATTCACAACACCAATATGATGATGATGCTCCAACAAGAAACAGATGGCCTTATGAACATTGACATTTCTTAAAGTATTTGCCACTCAATGGCAAAAGGAGGGTCTGAGGAAAAGTGTTCTTCTGATCTGCTTAATTTGTACCGAGACTCCATTGTTTTTTCATTGCCATCTCGTGTCAAAACATTTCCACACGACCCACCTGGTCGTTTCTGCTGATGCCTGGGAAAATTCTAACTGACATGACAAAAACCATCTTGCAGCCTGCATTTCTGCCCAGGAACTGTCGCACACCCAACCCCCCTGTTCTTTGCAGTTCAACAGGAAGCCATGAGACACTCAAGCCCTGGGTAAATGATTTGTTTTCCATCTCCTGCTCCCAGCCTGGTAAACATCCTTGACACCGTGATCAGGTTATCTGGACAATGGTCTGTCTGCTGGGCCTTGATCAGGCTGATTAAACAATGACCTGAAAGACCGGGCTTTGATCAAGCTGAGTGAACAATGACCTGCAAGACCAGCTTTGATCACACTGAGTGAACAATGATTTGTGTACCAAGCCTTGACCAGGTCACCACCTACAAACATTGTCTGGATCTGGTTATCAACTGCAAACACTGCCCTGATTGAACAATGGACTAACAGCCAAAAGACTGCAATGAAAAAGTATAAAAGGCTTGTAGGCTGCGGAGTAAAGCAGCAGCCTCCTGGGTTTTGTCTCTGACTAGCTTGGGACTCTGTTCCATAGCCCAGGCTATTTGAATAAATCTGGGTTCCTCCTGCAGACGAAGGCTCCTGTGTCTCCTTTTACTACGTATGGTGGGTATGGAAGACTTGGGCGGTTCCCCCGCCGCCAAGACTCAGTAAGTGGGTTATTCCGGTTCTTCACGTCCAAAACCTGATTCGGACCCTCAGCAGGTATTCTGATGTGGTGATGACTGCAGCGCGCCCCCGGCCTGTCTGCCCATGCAGCAGGAGGTCAGTGAGACTGTGTACCTTTTTCCCCCAAACAGAGAGAGAAAGAGAGTGCAGCACCGGTGAAAATGACATCCCCCAGAACGGAGAGTGCCAAGACGCCCAAAGCTGCCCCAGTCCAGAAGAGCGCCAACAAAACAGAGACTCATGCCATGCCGAACCTGCTATTACGTGGTACAAACCCCACATCATCACCTCCAGTGCCCTGCACTCCCAAGCAGCCACAACAAGCATACTGGCCAAGTGGGCTGACTACTTCCTGAAGAGTAGAGGAATGGTGTACACAGCAAAGAAGCCCTGATAGATAGCGAGCCACAAAGGATACTGTGCGCTGCATGCCCCCCTAGCAGTTGCCTACCGCCACTGCAAGCAGAGGAGCAAACGTAAACTGTTGTCACGCTCTCCTTCCCTGCATGGACGCACAAAAGGGAGAGTGGTGGCATGAAAGGTTTCCGCAGGAAATGGAGAGGAAGGCTGTGAGAGACACAGCCAGGACTGACGCTGATTACACCACACGCTCTCAGTGGCTGTAAATCACCACAGCAGCCAGCACCAAGACAAGAGAAACCGTACACCCCAGCAGGGCGTCATTTCATTCACCACCAGCGAAACTCGGAAACCCCTGAACACTGACAAGTTGTGCCAGTCAGTCTGCAAGGCCCCAAAGCAGCAAGCCGAACAGACAGCAACGTCACAAGGGATCCATCCACACCAACAGCACAAGAAAGACTGGTGCAGAGCGTGCACCACAAGTAGCTGCCCAATTGCCAGAAGAAAGCGCCCAAGAAGAAGATGGAGCTCACTAAGTCAGAGATGCACAGAAGGTGGCGCCAGCGAGTCTGACAGCATGGGCAGGCGTCTGGGAGAGAGAGACATCTCCATAAAGAAGCACTGCTGAACGCAGCACAGAGAGCATCCACACCTCTACTGCACCAGCGAAGCCCCACAGTGGGCCGAAGACAACACAGAGTCTCCTCCCTTGCACTGCCTCAAGACGGAGTAGTCGGTGACCCAAGACAGGCAAGAGAGGAGTTGCACACTCCACGTGGCAGGCCGCCACAGCAACATGTGCTCCATCAACAGGTGACACGTGGCCGGACGTTTTGTCGCACAGTAAGCAAGGAGCACGTTACACGAAGTGACCAGTCCCGACAAGCAAACCGGAACGAAGGAAGAAGCAGGCGCCACGACGGTGCCGCCTCTAGGTTCAAGCGCAATACCCTTGAAGGAAGGAGAGTGACAGCCTTGTCACCTGGAAGAACCATATGAACACAGGAGCGCTGAACAGGCCAACAAGGGGAGAAGACCGAGGACTCGCACAGCAAGCCAAGAGCACACCCAGACACACCAGACAGCCACCAAGGCGGACCGACGTCCCTGGACACAGCCCCACAGGAGAACCGAACATAAGCTGCAGCAAGCGCAAACCGCGTCTCTCCCCAACGCTTTCCCAGGCGACCGTCCATCCCCGAGCATCGGCAGCCGAAGTCAAACGGCATCCCTGCTCCTGACCGCAGATGCCACGGGTGAAGATAAGCACCGAGTGTCCTTCCTCACACTGCCTCAAGATTGAGTTGGCAGTGGCCCCAAGACAGGCAAGTGAGGAGTCGCACACTCCAAGTGGCGTGCCGCCACCGAAGATCAACCTCGGCAAGGCGGAGACACATGGCTGCTAAGTCCCTCCTGACATCCAACTTTCCCAGCAAGTCACCACCACCTGTTACTCCGACTCACCATATGGCTGGCAACTGCCATCACGCCAGCCCTCATCACATGCGTCAAGCAACACCACTCCCAGAGTACGATGGACTGGAGTACTACACCGTTGCCACACCAGCCGACAAAAGAAACCAGGGGCTACTTGCAAACCTGGCCTACACCTGAACCGCGGCAGCAAGAGCATGTCTTGGCCAAGACTCATCCACCCTCGAGGGTTGTTCGTGCGACTAAGTAACGGCTCCTCGGTGGTCCTCCAGCTGCCTCCAGTCGGCAAACAAGCGGCCCCAGCGCAGACCTACTGCAGTCCTGTAGCAACCCCGACAACGGGCCTCCCCAGGCGGGAGAGTGAGAAGTAACATTGCCCCACCGACCGGTTATCGGTTACAGCCAAGCTGTTCAACAGAGAGAATCGATCAGGCAACACCTCCGTGAACTCTCACCATGGACTCCATCCATGCTCATGATTCATCCCATTGCATGAACTGTTAGAACTCACCACAGACCATCCCTGACGTCAGCAGAGTGGAGCCACGCAAGACTGCAAGACACGTCATCATCAGTGAGCTGACGGTATGCAGCGGACGTCTCCAAGCCAGCGGTCGTGTCCTGAACCCCTCAGGTTTAACTACGAGTGCCCGCCGTGATGGTGCTGTTGCAGGCAGAGTCACCAGCCCATGTCTCACATCTTCCCGCCACCTGACTCGTAAGGCTGATGGACTCTGTGGTGTTTAGTTGACTGTTTGATTGTCCCCACAGGTTGGGCTAATGTTTATTGTTGTTCTTAAATAAAGTTGGGGAGGAATGTAGTGTCCTGCAGGACACGTTCTAGTGTTCAGCAGGCAGCTGTATTACCAGCCACTCCCTTGAGGGCTGGACACACTTGCACCCCCACCCATCCATCACGGGTGTCACAATGACGTGGCCCCGCCAATAAAAGGGCCCGGGTGCAGGTGCTCGTGGCCAGTTACTATACCCTACCACCTGGTGTCTGTCACTCATTGCCATCATGTGGGCCTGAGACCTGACACCACAAGGTGCAGCACTGAAGGAGGGCTACTGATAGGGCCTTTAGGATCGCCACTGGCTGGCTCCTCATGGTATGCTTTGACCCGTCTCCCTGGTCACTCTTCCTGGCAGTTATCTCGTGGTTGTATCTTACGCATCTCTTCTGTACATCTTCCTTGCACGTCTTATAGTTTCATCTTCTCCTCACAACCGTTCTGAAAACACCCTTTTTCTGTGCCACTGCTCCCCTTACCATTCACACACAATCTCACACCCTATACTATCAATGAAATGCTCCTCTCACAAACACACGCGCACTTTCCATTCCCCCTTTTATATCTTCCTTTCCCTTGCAAGCTCAAGGATGGCTGTGTCTTTTCCTGTCCCTATCCCCAGTTCAAATGCTAAAAGATATGTATTTTTTAAATTAGGTTATGAAAAGAAAGCCGGCAGTCCCGACTTAGAAGCCCTTCTAAGTCTACGGTCTGAAGAGCAATTCCCATGCAGGATGGAAACTTAAATCAACGCAGTGGTGATTTCAAGATGAAACTTTGAGAGCAAAATGAATGTTTGGGGCTATTTACAAATGAATGGAGTTTTGTTTTTTCACGTGTTCAGAAGAAGCTGTCACCCAGTTGGTCACTGTTATTTGGAATGGCCCCGCCACAGCCTAAGTAGCTGTGCTCTACTTAGGCAAACAGGTACCATCATCTACAAGAGTATTTTACATGGGCGCGGCGTGCACGAGATGCTGCGAAGTCCCAGCCTCGTGCAGGACCTGTCCAGAATGTTGAGAGCGCCAGTGCTTTCTGCATTAAATGCAGGTTGACACACAGATTGGTGCAGAGCCGGTTCATTTGAAAAGCATCACTCTGCGAGAGCCGAAGCAGATATATATCGCCGATGTCACGTTCTGTGAGTGTTTTGTGCCATGTTGCTCGGGAATTTAATGCGCCAGCTTTGGCAGAGATCGGTGCACAACCTTCGAGGTAGCCAGACTCGACCTCGCTCCATAAATTCACCTTGAAGCCGTGCAGTCAGGTCTGTGAGAGAAATCTCTTGCTTCTTCGGTGTATCTCTGGCCGCTAATCTTCAACCACATCAGCCGCCGTGAAGTGATTGGGGAGTGGGCGCCCTTTGAACCAAGGGCGGCCAATGTCAGCCCTGCGTGTTCAGTCTCAGGAATGTGCCCAGGGCTGCAATCTCTCCTCTCTGGGTTATGTTTAACCAGAAGGGGAGGGCGAGGGTTAAGTGCCAGTGTCCGCTGGCTCAAGTGGTGGAAGCCGCTGCATGAGTATTTCATTGTAGAGCTGTGCACTCACTCTCTAACTCACTCGATGGTAGTACTCCCAGGGTTCAGCTGTACTCTGGGCTCGTAGCAGTATTATTGGGCCCACAGTAGCACTCTCCCAGTAATGCTGTGCCGTCGGGACAGATGGTAGATGCCAAGGTCCCATGGGCGAATTAAGGGGCACATGGTGTTACTGCTGTGCGCAGGTTTTTAGGGGCAGTAAGCTTAGTAGCAGTTCCGTCTGCTGCATGCCTCAGCAGCAGCATTACTAGGCCGAAGGTTCCACAGGAGCACTGCCGTGGGTTGATGATGGCTCTGTTGGGAGCGTGTGGTTTTCATGGTGTAATGCTGCCACATGGCATGATGGCACCGCTATCTAGTTCGGATTCATGGTCCTGGAACGCTCTACGGTAGGACCGCCAGGCATTGAACCCCAGGGTTGGACTGATGCATAAGGGCTCCATGACGCTACTTCCGGCCCAACAGCCTGAATGTGGTGCTGCCGAAATTAGGGATCAAAGTTACTACTGAAGACCACTGAGCTCTGGTGGCACTGCAAGGCACAGGGCTTGGCAGTACTGACATCCAAACGGGTTCATGGCAGCATTGCTAGCTAGGCCGGGACCCCATGTAAGTGCTGGCCAGTGCAGGGCTATTACTGTAGGTGCAAGGTTTGATGGCAGCATGGGTGAACTGCTGACCACACAATCTGGTAGCAGTGTCACCATGCTAGAAATGTATGGCAGTACTGCTGGCCACAGGGCACAATGGCGATACTGGAAGCACACAAAATGTGATGGGAGGATGCTTGCAATAAGTCTAACCACTGGCAACCACTCAGGGTAGCACTCCGACAGATCGTTCATTTGCTGACCATGCAACTTCAGTTTGGACCCAGCCATATGCAAATCAGGTTTGACCCTGCTCCTCACAGGAACAGGAAACAGCCTTTACAACGAGATTTTTACCACGTAGTACCCTCACTACGCATTGTTTACCATGCATATTTTTAGAACACATATGCTTTTACAGCATATGCCTTTACCACACATTTAAGGTAGGTTCGGGGTTGTGGGTGTCTCCCCCCCAAAAAAATATGTTGTTTGTATATATAAACAATGCATGGTAAAGGCATACACTGTAAAAGCATATGCGTCCTAAAAAATGCTGGTAAAAATGTGTGGTAAAGGCATGCCGAGTATTTTCCTGCATTTTTCCATCACACAACCCATGGGAACAGTCCAGCCTGAACTGCCAAGCCAGGTCCTCCCTGATCCAGAGCAGAAGCATCCTGAGACCAGTTTCGCTCTAGGTATGGGCTCATTAGATGGATACAGGTTGGTTCCAGTGACACAAAGTGAGCATGGGACCCATGTGGGCATACGCATGCCAATTGGAGTGCTGCCCTGTGCGAATGCCAGAGGTTATACTTATTGTAAGCAGCCTCTCATCACCTTTTGTGTGTTTCATGTACCGCCATAAGTGTTATGGGTATGCCCAGGCATTGGGTCCCATTCTTACTGTGTCACTGGAAGCAAGCTGTACCCAGCTGACAAGCCCATAACTAGAACGAAACTGAATTGCTTGTGTTCCTGTTCAGGGAGGACCTGGCCTGGCAGTTTGGGCTGGACTGTTCCGACTGGAGCAGGACCAAGGCTGATTTGGATATGCCTGGGTCCAAACTGAGGTGGCGAAGTGAGCTAAAGAAGGATGGGTTGGAGTGTTACACGTGTTGTGTGGTGCAAAGGCAGAACTCCCAGGCTAGAAACTGATAGCGGTACTGATGCCACAGTGCACAATGGTAGAACTACTGGGCAGTAAATTGTTGATAATACTGCCAGCTGCAGAGTGCGATATTGCCCCTGCGGCCCACTGACCTCTGGTGATAATGAACGGGCCTCAGTAGTAGTGCTGCTGTGGCCTAGCGTTGAATGACGGAATCGCAGTAGACACAGTCTGGTGTTAGAACTTCCAGCCACAGGGCTCCCAGGAGGAACTTCTAGCCTTAAGGTCTCGTGATGATACCGCCAGAACTGCCAGCACTGTGAGGCTATTACTACCGAGTGCAGACATCAATGGCAGTATTGCAGCCCACATGACACAATGGTCGTAGTGTCAGGGTACGGGCTGGTGGTAGCACTGCCATGCGCAGGGCCATTGTCACTCTGTGCAAAGCCCAAAGGTGGTACTTCTGGACATAGGGCTCAATGTTACTACTGAAGGCCACTGAGGGCCAGGCATGACTGCAGGGCGCAGGGCTCAATGGGCTAAGGGTAAATGGAACCACTGCTGACCTAGGACAAATGGAAGTAAAGTGGCGCCCCTGCATCACAAGTATTACTGCCGGTCAGCACTCAATGGGGTGCAGACAGACGCGGCACGGTGCGGGGCACGCCGGGGGGTTGCTGTGGAGGCCCAGGACCCAATAGCAGTAGTGTGGCGTGTTTGTATTTAGTACATAGCAGTGCTGTGACACAGGGTTCAATCACAGGGTGCAGCGCCTGGGAGCAGTGTGCCAGCCCCAGAGTCATCCTTTCTGCCTCCTCCCTTCCCCCACACAGCCCACAGGATTCAGGCGCCGGTCAGGGAATGTCCAGCGTTGCTATTAATACAGAGTTATTTTTATTGTCATTACACTCTGTGCCCGGACCCCTCCGCCACCAGGCGTCTCGGGTGACACATGCTGGCTCGTATGAGATGGGAATTTGTTGGTTGTTGGATATATGGTGGTTACGAGGTGTAGAAAGTGAGCATTCTAGTAGTTGGGTGGGCGGAGCTACGGGGCCAAAGGGAAGAGGAGGAGACACAGCAGGAAGAGGGCAGTTAGAGTAGGGACGGGGACTGAGCAAGAAGCACTGAATAAAGCTCGTAATAAAAGTATATACTGTGTCATTATTAGGTAAAGACACTACAACTGGCGACGAGGGTGGGATGGTGTAGCCCACCACCCACCGAACCTCAGGAAGAAGCGTCCCGTCCCCTGTAGCGTGAAGGAGGAAAACGCTGTCGATACGCACGTGCCTGAAGTAAGCCCACCGCCCAGATCAAGAGGCCAGTGGTGATTGCACCTGCTCTGCGAGTTGCTAGTCGCGTAGGGCCCCAAGGAGAAGTGCCAGCGAACGCTGACGGCGTTTGAAGCAGAACGCCGGTTCGCGCCCAACTGCGACTCACCCCTGATGCGTGCAAGTCGGCACGCGAGTGACGAGGAGAAATCGGGAGCCCACCGCCAATTCTGCCTGCTGCTCCGGTGATCGGGAGGTGTCCGAGGCACTGCTGAAGCCTCGTGAAAGTGATCGGAAGAAAGAGCGCCGTTGCGTGCCAAGAGCGGAAAAGCTCACCCCCGATGCATGAGGAACGGCACGCGTGCGAAGGAAAAAGTCGGGAGCTTACCCCGAGCCTGCCTGGATAGGCGAAGTGACCAAAAGGTGTGCGAGACACTGCGCCTGTGGAAGTGGCTGCGGGTGAGTGCCGAATGAAGCTCGGTGAGCCTTTAGAAGGAATGCAGCCAAATCTCATGGGGGTGAGAGTTTCTGTTTAGCGGCCAAATCAGAGTCAGGCATCCTTGAAAGACACCCCTATGAAGTTCATGAGCGACCATTTTGAAGTCAGGCAATGCCAAGCAAACAAGCATTGATCGAGAAAAGGCCTGAAAAGTAAACAAGCACCATCCAAAGCAAGCGTGAATTAACAAACAAACACAAGTTAATGCAAATGGGAAATAACAAATAAGCCCGAGCCAAAGCAAGCGTGAAGTAACGAACAAGCCCAAGTCAATACAAACAAGAAACGACAAACAAGCACGTGCATAGACAAGAAAGAAACAAAAGCATACTGCCAAGATGTCGAACCACAACTCTCCACAAAGAAATGAAGTCAAACCACTCCTGACGGGTGTGTCACATCTGCGCCCCCCAGAACCCTTAACGCTGATGACTGGAGGGAGCATGGGCCCCAGATGGCAGGAATGGCTCGAGGACTTTGAAGATTATATCAAGGGATCAAAAGTGACAGAGGATGAAGACAAGGTGATTGCACTGCGCAATCTTGTGGGTAAAGAAATCAGCAAGTTAATCAAAGAACTGCCGACGGCAGACACAGGAACCTATGATAAGGTGCGAGACGCTCTGAACAAGAAGTTCCTACATAAGAGAAACGTGGATTACGAGAGATATGCCTTTCACCAAGCCCGTCAAGGGAAGGAGGAAGTGATGAGCACATTCATAACGAGACTACGTCGACTGTCCAGGTATTGCGAATTTGACGCGTTCTCAACGGATGATGCAATCAGATCACAAATAATCGATGTTTGTCAATCCGAGACGCTTAGGAGGAGATTATTGAGAAAGAGTCACAATCTGGATGAGATTGAGGAAATGACCCGTGTTTACGATCAAGCGGAGGAACACGCCAAGAGCATGGAGACCGGGCGCACTGAAAGGAGAGAGCAGGTATGCCGAGTGCATGCCAGCAGTAGTCGCAGAAGCTCGAGAGAGCGACAGCACAGATCCCGACCGTCCTCTCGCCATCAATACACAGAGCGTAGGCGTCACGAGTCAGGCCGGAGAGACAAGAAACAAGATAGCTCAAGAAAATGTTATCAGTGCGGGTATGACTTTCCGCACATAGATGCCTGTCCGGCCATGGGTCAGCAATGTCGGAAATGTGGACGAACGAATCATTTTGAAGCAATGTGTGGAGACTATCGCAGGGAAAGAAGGAATGAAAGGACAAGGCCCCCTCGCCCTGACACCAGACGGCACCATGTGAAAGCTGTACAAGATCGACCGAAGTCGTCCTCTGGCTCTTCTCACTCCAGCAGAGAATCAAGGAGGTCCCAATGGTCGAGGAGGTCACCATCCAGGGATTCCCGATCAGGGTCGTGTGAATCAGAATACACTATTGAATACGCTAGTATGGTAGCAGATCCTGACCAACTCAAGAAATACCCGAGACTAAATATAAGTGTGGGGAATCACGCCACGAAATTTGTTCTGGACAGTGGAGCGTCACTGAATTATATCCCTGTGACGGAATACAAGAAAATGAAGCCGCAGCCGCCTTTGAGTCCAGCGCATGTCAGGGTATTTACCTGGATGTCGAAGAAGCCCCTTCCCTGTCTAGGAAAATTCCCAACGACACTCAGGCACCAGACCATGTCTGTGCCGGCATTCATACACGTAATTGAGGGTCCGGAGGCTGATTGTCTTCTCAGCTTACCCACTGCGGAGCGCCTTCGTCTAGATGAGATTCTATACAGGGTTAGTGATGACCCGGACATTCTACACAAATTCCCCAAGCTATTCACCGGGCTGGGAAAGATGAACAGATGCCAAATTCGACTTAATGAACAGATAAGGCCTGTAGCACAACATCCCAGGCGAGTGCCTTTCCACCTTCAGCAAGCAGTGGAGGATGAACTTCAAGAACTATTAGCAACCGACATCATTGAACGGACTGACGGTCCCACACCATTGGTGTCGCCTGTAGTCATCGTGCCGAAGAAAGGCACCCCCGGAAAGGTGCGTCTATGTGTTGACATGCGGCTCCCTAACACTGCCATCGAAAGGGAACGTCACCCCGGGCCCCATCTGAGTGACATGATCTCTGCATTAAATGGTGCCAGGGTATTTTCGAAACTTGACTTGAATAAGGGATACCACCAGCTGGAGTTGCATGAAAAATAGAGACACATAACAACATTCGCAACTCACTTGGGGCTGTTTCGATACAAACGGTTAAGTTTTGGTATTTCCTCGGCAGCGGAGATCTTTCAAGAGGCCATCCGCCAGACTATACACCATATACCCAACACGTTGAACTACAGTGATGATATTCTCGTGTATGGGTCAAACGTTCAGGAACATGATAAGGCTCTGGATCGGGTATGTCATGCCCTCTTGGAAGCCAATCTGACCCTAAACAAGGACAAGTATGAATTCCATCAATCCACTCTCAAAATTTTTGGACATGTGTTCTCTGGAGCCGGGATGAAGCCGGACCCTGAAAAAGTGATGGCGCTCAATGACACTAAGAGTCCCCAAGATGTCAGTGACATTCGATCGTTTCTGGGCATGGCCAGCTATTGCGCCAGATACATAAAGGATTATGCCACGATTAGTCACCCTCTCAGAACATTCACGAAGCAGGGACAGCCTTTTGTCTGGACTCCTCAGTGTGAGCGGGCGTTCCAAGACATCAAACTTGCAGTTGAGTCTGCCGACAACCTAGCTTATTTCAGCCCCAGGAGGAAGACGGAGATAACTGTAGATGCTAGCCTGTGGGCCTGGGTGCAATTTTGGCTCAGTATGACAATGACATCGATCAGCGGCACATTGTAGCTTACGCCAGTCGCAGTTTGTCGGACACGGAGAAGGCGTTTTCTCAACCAGAGAAAGAAAGTCTGGCAGTTGTATGGGCCTGCGAACATTTCCATGTCTTTATCTATGGCAAACATTTTACCATGGTGACCGATCATCAGGCGCTTGTCACCATCTTTGGAAACCCCAGGTCAAAGATGCCACCTCGGATTGAGCGGTGGGGTTTGCGTCTACAGGAAAATACATACACGATACTGCACAAGCCGGGAAAATCAGCAAATCCGGCTGACTAAATGTCACGACACCCTCAATCATCACCGGCATCACGATCATCGATGGCCGAGGAATACATCCACTTCGTGGTGGACCAAGCTCAACCACCAGCAGTTCCCCTGGAAGCCATTCAAGAGGCCACTGCGCAAGACGTCATCCTGCAGAAAGTATTACGTCGACTGCAGACATGACAGTGAAGAGGAAGGGAGTGATCCCAAAATCCGACAAGAAATGCAAGCATTCCGACATGTGAGTGATGAACTCTCTGCTACCTCGGAAGGTCTCTTGCTGAGGGACCAACGGATTGTCCTTCCGACGCAATTACGTCAGGGCATCATCAACCTCGCCCATGAAGGCCACCGGGGAGTGGTCGCGACAAAAAGAGCCCTCAGGGAGCGGGTGTGGTTTCCGCTTTTAGATCAAATGGTGGAACGCACCCTCAAAGACTGTCCCCAATGTCAACTAGTCAGTCAAGGAGCTCCCCCAGCTCCTCTGCAAATGACAAAACTGCCCAGTGGAGTGTGGTAAGAACTTGCCATGGACGTTTATGGACCTCTTCAATCGGAAAAATATGTCCTGGCAATAATGGATGAATATTCAAGATTTCCACTAGCCCAATTCGTATCATCCACCAGTGCATCAAGCACCATTGCGGTGTTAGACGAAGTGTTTGAGGCATGGGGTGTTCCCAAGGAACTCAAGACAGATAATGGCCCTCCTTTTAATGGGCACGAATTTGGTGAATTCGCAAAGCCTTTGAATTTCAAGCACCGCAAAGTCACGCCCTTGTGGCCGCAGGCCAACGGGACTATTGAAAGGTTCATGGCCACTTTAAAGAAGACTTTTCAACAGGCTACAGTCGAGAAAAGGGATCTTCAAGTGGCTCTCAATGAAGTCCTAAGGGCATATAGAACAACACCCCATGCCACCACAGGAAAGTGCCCTGCCACACTAATGCTTGGGCGACCAATCAGGACCCGGATACCTACCTGGGAAGGCGCCCTGAGAGCAGTGTCACCTGCCCGTGTTCATCAGGAAGTAATGACAGCTGACCGTATTGGAAAAGACAAAATGAAGTCATATGCGGACGCTAGAAGGAGAGCAAAGTCACCATCCATACATGAAGGGGACTGTGTCATAGTTAAACAGGAACAGCAAAGGAAAACGGACTGTCAATTCAGAGCTGAGCCTTTGACGATTACTCAGCAAAAGGGTACCATGATGACCGCAGAGTCTGACAGCAGAAAAATCACCAGGAATGTGTCGCACTTTCAAAAATGTACTCCAGTCATGAGAGAGTCGCTCCAGAAGATGATGAGACGACCAGAGTGAGGGGAGAGAAAGGCCCGAACCGGCAATCGCGGTCCAGCGACATGATACTCACGTAGAGCCTGAGTCTGAAGCTGGAAGCGTATCCCTCCGACCTCGACGAGACATTCAAAGGCCAATACGACTAATTGAAGAACTATGAACAAGTCAGTTATCTTGTTTTGTTAACAAAGGGGGAGATGTAGAAAGTGAAACGATGCGAGAAATGGATGTGAAGAGGTGTTAGGTGATGGGGTTAACAGATGTGGTAGGTGCTGGGGTGAAGAGAGGTGGTAGGTGCTGGGATGAAGACAGGTGGTAGGTGCCTGGGTGAAGAAAGGTGGTTGGTGCTGGGGTGAAGATAGGTGGTAGGTGGGGGAAGAAATGTGGTAGGTGCTGGGGTGAACAGATGTGGTAGGTGCTGGGATGAACAGATGTGGTGGGTGCTGGGGTGAAGAGAGGAGGTAGGTGCTAGAGTGAAGAGAGGCGGTAGGTGCTGGGTTGAAGAGATGTGGTAGGTGCTAGGGCGAGGAGAGGCGGTAGGTGCTGGGGTGAAGAGAGGGGGTAGGTGCTGGGTTGAAGAGAGGCGGTAGGTGCTGGGGTGATGAGAGGTGGTAGATGCCGGGGTGAACAGGTAAAGAGAGGAGGTAGGTGCAACAACATAGAGTGTTTAGTACATAGACCAATACCAATCAATGATCAATAAGCTATTTACAAGCAATACTAACCAAACCAAAACAATAAGGAACCATAACTCTGCTACGAAGAAAACTGATGCAGCATGGAATAGAAAATCCCTCCCTTCGTCACAGACCAAAAGTTCTACTAACACACTCATTTATTACATTCACTGGTGGGGCCCATAACACCAACATTCATTCATTATCAGTCTGTTTTTTTAAGGAGGCAATTGTTCCAACCGCTGTAATGAAAGGGAATACCTGTTCAATTTGATTCTCTAGTTTCCCAATTTATTTAGACTTACATTCTCCTCTTGATATCCCTCTCATAAATAGGCCATAGATCACCCTAGTTGTTGGTTTGAGCCTCTAATTCTACAGTTCTCAACCATCAATTCATTTTGGAAATAAACAACTCAACGCATTTCTGTAATCAATAAATGAAATTTTATCTAAATAATGCAAGAGAATTCATTAATCAATTTAGTAGTTGATCATCATATTTACCTATTCTGACTAAAAGCCGTCCTCTAAGTCAGATTCGGTCGTTCTATTACTCAAATGTAAGAGTTCATTCGATCAGTCCGTCATAGAGTCAAGGGAACAGCTGTCCTGCAGTTTCACCGTCCTCTCCGTCAGCATAACGTCAGGAAATCGAAAGCGTGGCATACAACCTCTCTATTCTATGGTATTTTATAGTAAAATCACATTCCAAAAGTATCGAATATTAATTTTGAATGTCTCTGATTGGTTGGTCAAATTTGTTCAACAGGGTTCCCATGCGCTAAATGTCTCTTTAGATATAGTTCATAATTTCCAGTCCAAAGTATCTTTTTATTGTTCTTTCAGAGCATCTGGCTTGCAGCCCAGATCGTCCTTGAGGGGTACATGTTCTTCTGGGGTCAGGTCCAGGCCACAGTTGCTAGTAGTGACGCATGCGCACTTCACCCAGAAACTCATAGAGTGTTGTCAGTCATGTCGGTTATGAGAGGCAGCCATCTTTAGGCAGGCCCGAATGGCCAACTGAAGCAAAAGAAACACAAAATCGTAATTAATACATAGAAATGACTAATAAAATGTTATTCCCTCACTAAAACCCATATGTGTGTGTATTTATCTAGCAAAAGCAACACTCATTGCGGGTTATACTCACTTTATAAAGCACAAATCACAAAACACATCACGAAAGCAACACTTATCATGCAATATTCGAATTGCCTATTATTATTATGCGTACACAATTTAGTTTACGTATTAATTAGGCCATGCAAAAGCAATTCCCACGTGTATTTCATGTATTAGTAGGTTGATGAGTAAATACTGCAAACCAATTAGTATAATTACTATTAATCAATTAATCTTTTAAATGTAAACATGCAGAATGGAGAGGTTATATTGTTTTTTAATATTTAAGCCTGCTCCAGCAATCCCCCCTTTGGTGATTTTATCACCACAACAACACCAACTTTGAGAACCCTTTTACGGAAAATTCGAAATGTTTTCTTGCTCATAATTCAGTTTCTTCATATTCTTCTCTTTTTGCCTTTTTGTAAATACTTTCTTTCCATTCTTCTAATGTTATCTCTTCTAAATCTCTTTCTGGATCTTTTCCTTTCCTTTTAAGTTTTTCTCTTTTTATTTTATTCTTTGTTTTCTTATTTTTACAACACATATACCCTAATTTTAACACTAAAAGTAAAAAAATCACACATGTTAATGGAAATAATATTTTACCTATAAATGTACTACCTATTTTAACTAAGAAATTTTTATTAGCAGCTATTTTCTTTCCAATTCTTGTCCATACATTTTCAACCTCCAGTGGTACAATTTCATCATGCAATTCAGTAATATTTCTAATGTAAACTTTTAGATCTTTACTTTCGTCTGGAATGTAAGTGCAACAATGTTGAACTTTCAGCATTCCACAGACTCCACCCTCTTTTGCCAATAGTATATATAGGGCAAGTCGATTTTGCATCACCATAGCACGCATGGCAACCATTTCAGTATTAACCAATAAAAATCCTCCAGCGGTGCTTGTTGACAAGCGATCCACTACTGTAGACAATTTTCAAATTTTATTTGCATTCAGAGATATTCTCACTGCTGGTATCAATGCTCCAAAAATGTCACCTACAATTTCCGTCCAAGATTCTCTTTTTCTATGTACACCATCTTCTCCTCTGTCCATGTGAAAGATTTTTGGAAATACCAAGCCAACATAACATGTGCCATACCAATGGTCTGGCAAACGATAATATGCCTTGTTCACACAGATAAAATATAGTCCAGGGAAAACTGGATCTCTTCCACCTTTGAATCCCCATCCACCCATGATTTGGTATGTATCATGGCACTCACTATTACCTAAGAAATAATTATCATATACAGTTTGATTCCTTCTTATACAAAATTTTCCTTTCTGGGGCCTATCCAAAGCTATAGTTGGAGTAGACTCTCCTTTCATCAGATGTTTTTCCATTTCCATATCCCAAGCTGTTTTCTCAACCCTTCCTTCCGATGCCTTTCTATGCATTTTATGTCTTCTTTCTTCAACCATATCTAGAAATATCTTCTCTTCTTTCGGCAAACTGCAAGTCAAATTATTTTTAAATACTTCTTCTAATGTTAGTTCACTAGTCTCTAAGAAAAATTCACCTAATACTTTAGCAGGTTTCACCTTGTTTAATTTACTATTAGCAGGTACAAGCGCAAAAATGTTATCTACATCTGAAAAATAATATTCTAATTTCCCTGTTTGATAAAACAAACTAGCTATTACACTACATGTTATTTCGTAAGTTGCCGGTAGGTGATGATAAGTCACTCCCTCTGCAACCGAGGCAGGTAACTGCATGCAGACGTAGCAGTCCCTTACATCCATTGTTTTTACATATTCATACAATAATTTTTAAAACACATTATTAGCGAAATCGTTTATGGACCTATCTTTATGTAAATGAACGTTAGCTTCTACAGTTGGTACTACCTTTGCAATTTTACCTATGTTAGTTTTATTTTCACCATGTCCTTCTAATGTATCTATAGTAACTTTAAATGAGATCACAAGAGCATGTATGCTCCACAGAAGCATTAGTAATCCTGTACAACAGCAACATGTTTTACACCATCTTTTCATGAAGGTACATCTACCTTTACTACTTTCTATGTTAGCCATCTTTACTAAAATGGACCGTGTCTTTTGACTTAGCCTCTTCTACTTCACGACTAATTTTCTAGTTCAAGGTTCTGAGCCTCTATTCTATACTACTTGATTTCTTGTAACTTAATTATATCTTCATCAACAGCTTCCTGGATTTATTCAGTTTGGCATTTCATCATCCTTTGCTTCCCCTTCGTAATCTGGATACAGAATTTCCTGAATTTCCGCTTCTTCTTCTCCAATATCGGACAAGAGAACTCTCAGGATTTCTGACTCTTCTTCTTCAACCACTTTCAGTATAGCCTCCTCTGGATTTCCTTGACTATCTGCCTCTTTTTTTTCCTTCAGGCAGGGCCACGTACGTCCATTCCGGTGACTTATACTTCTGGTTAGGTTTTCTTGTTCTTCCAGTCTCTTTAATTATGACTGTTTCTTTTCCTTTGGATTTCTCTTGACTCGTGACTTCATTCACCTGTTCAGCTCTTGGTGACTTTACTCGAGTCAGCCGATATCTAAGTCTCTTTATTTTATTTGGCCAGACGTCGTCTTTAGCAGTTCTTTTTAGTTTACTTCCTTTGTCATTCTTTTCATTCTTTTCATTTCTCCAAGCTCTCTTTCTCAGAACTCGACCTTCAGGTATCTCGTTCTCGCTTTCTTCAGACTCTGTCTCAACTTGCTTTTTCTTTTCAACAGTCTTTTTCCACCACTTGTTTTGTTTTCCCTACTTCTGTCCCTCCTCGGGTCTCCGACACACAATCTTCCTGCTGACTACTTGTCCCTTCACCTAGCTGGATGTTGCAGTTCCCTACACCTCCTCGGGGGTCTTCCACAATCTGTCCCTCTCTCTCTGTACCTGTCCCTTCTTCGTCTAGATCTTTTGTTTCAGGTGGAATTTGTCTCAGTCTTTCATCTGGAACTTCCTTTTCTCGAATCTCTTTTACTTCTTCCTCTTTATCCTTTCCTTTCTTCTTTTTATGCTCCTTTCTAGGGATTCTTGTCCCTTCTTCGTTTTCAGATTCTGAACTGGTTTCAGAAATTTGCAACCTTCTTCTCAGAGAGCTACTTCTGGGGACCAAAGTTTGACTTGGCTCTGTTTCCCCCCTTTCAGAGTTTTCTTGTGTTTTCAGTTCTTCGTTATCTGATTCAGTACTTGACTCTGATTCATCATAGTATTCTTTTTCAGTGCTGTCTACTGGATTAGGAATCCTCAGAGTATGACTGGCATGGATCCAATTTTTCAGTCCAGCGCACTTTACAGCTGTTGTCGTGGTCAGAATTACTTGTCTTGGTTTTCCCCAGCTTGGAACCAAACAGTTTCTTCGTCTGTGAACCTTTATCCGTACCCAGTCCTCTGGGCTCAGATCATGGGCTGGCTTCCTTTCAAGAGTGGTGGCATCCGCTCCAACCTGATGAAACACAGAATGAACTGCGTCAGCCAGGCCTTTACTGTATTCCAACACCATGTCATCAGTAATTGTCATCAGGTTGTTGACTGGGATAAACACATGCCGCAGTGCACGCCCCATGATTATTTCATGAGGACTCAACCCTGTAGTTCTGTCTGGTGTCGCTCGGATGGTCATTAATACTAGAGGCAAGACATCAGGCCATTTCATTCCTGTGGCTAAACACATTTTCCCAATTCTGTTTTTGATCGTACCATTCATTTGTTCAACCACACCAGAAGCCTCTGGTCGGTAGGCACAATGCAGTTTCTGTTGTACATTTAATGCTTCACTAATCAATTTTACGATCTCATTATGGAAATGTCCTCCTCTATCTGATTCAAGGGTTACTGGAAACCCGAGCCTGGGGATGAATTCTCTCAAAAGCAGTTTTGCCACTGTCATTCCATCATTTCTCCTTGTTGGAAATGCTTTCACCCACCTGGAGAATAGACAGACTATGACCAACACATACCTCAATCTGTTACAAGGAGGCATCTCAATAAAATCCACCTGCATTCTCGTGAAAGGCCCTCCTTCTCGGCCTATTGTTCCTAGACTCACCACTGTCTTTCTCCCAGGATTGTATTGCTGACATATTAGGCATCTTTGACATAGACTTTCTGCTACAAGTCTAAATTTTGGGTTGTACCAGGTCTGTTTAAAAGACCTTATCATGGCGTCTCTCCCTAGATGTCCCTGGCCATGATACATCCGTGCCATGGTAGACATCATGCTATCTGGCATGACTGGTCTTCCATCTCGATAAACCCACACATGGTCCTTTTCTCTTGGTGCACATCCTGCTTTTACCCACTGCCTCATTTCCTCATCTGCTTCTTCTTGCAATTGCCTCACCTCTTCCCATGTTCCTACAACGTTAGTAAACATCAAGGAGCAAGAAAACAATTCTCTTTCCCTACCCCGATTGACAGAATTCTGATTACGCGCACAATACTACGCCATGTCGTTGGCATAGTGGTTTCCGGTAGTGATGTAATCATCACCCTGACTATGGGCAGCACATTTCATAACAGCCAATTATCTAGGCAGCTGTATCGCCTCAAGCAATTTCCCAACCACTTCAGAATTCTTAATAGGAGTTCCACTTGAGGTCAGGAAACCTCTTTGTAACCATAGTTGGCCAAAATCATGGACAACTCCGAAGCCATACTGGCTGTCAGTTATCACAGTCACTCTTACACTTTTCCCAATCTTAGATGCTCGAGTCAGGGCCACCAATTCTGCCACTTGAGCTGATCTGACACCTTTCAAGTATGATGCTTCCAGAACTGATGCAACTGTACATACTGCATATGCTGCACTCAGTACTCCTTCTCCTGTTCTCAAACATGACCCATTGACGAACATCACAAAATCACTTTCTGGCAAAGGTACATCTTTTATGTCTGGTCGCGGCTTTGTGCAGAAATCAAGTACATCCAAACAATCATGATCCACTTCATCTCTGACTTCCACATTTTCAGCATCAGGTAATAATGTTGCAGGATTTACATTCACATATCTTGCAAGACTCACATTAGTTGCACCTAATATGACCTTTTCATACTTAGTCAGCCGACTATGTGTCATATACTGTGTACGACTTCTTGTCAAGAGTATCGCCACATCATGAGGTACAAACACTTTCAAAGGATATCCCATCACAATTCCTTCACTCTGCTCCAAACTTCGACATGTTGCAGCCACTGCTTTCAGACACCCAGGTAAAGCTACAGCCACTGGGTCAAGCATTGATGAAAAGTATGCAATTGGTCTTCTCAATTTTCCATGTTTCTGTGTTAACACTGAGAGAGCACATCCATTCCTCTCACTACGGTACAATTCAAATTCTTTTTCATAGTCTGGCATACCTAAGGCAGGTGCTTCACATAGGCCATCGCTCAGCTGTTTAAATGCTGCCAATTCTTCCTTGTTTAATTCAAGGGGATCTTTTACATCACTTCGGGTCAGTCGTACCAAGGGTTTTGCAATCAGGGAAAAATTACTGATCCACTGACGGCAGTACCCTACCATTCCCAGAAACATTCTCACCTCTCTCTGGGTCATGGGGGCTCTCATTCCTTTTATTATTCTGATTCTGTCTATTGTTATTCTCCTTAGTCCTTTCTCAATGTTGTGTACCAAATACTGCACTTCTTTCTTGCAAAACTGCAGTTTGGCTGGGGATACCTTCAATCCTCCATCTGCCAAATGATTCAGTAAGGCTATAGTGTCTACCTCACAAGCTTCACGTGTTTTCGATGCCACAAGGAGGTCATCGATGTACTGGACTAACACTGAGTTCTCGGGCATTTCTACACTTTCCAGTGATTTCTTCAATAAATGATTGAATATTGAGGGGCTTTCTGTGTACCCTTGTGGAATTCGGCACCATGCCA
Source organism: Triturus cristatus (assembly GCF_964204655.1). NCBI lineage: Eukaryota > Metazoa > Chordata > Amphibia > Caudata > Salamandridae > Triturus > Triturus cristatus. The sequence continues at coordinate 65,625,001 of NC_140579.1, read as the reverse complement.
AGATATGGTCTCCAAAACGAAATGCAAAAATTTGCTGACTGTCATGATGCAAGGGAATAGAAAAGAATGCATGGCATAGATCAATCACTGTATACCATTCCGCATCGTGGGGAATCTGATACAAAATCACTGATGGATTTGGTACAATGGGACAACATGGCACAACAATTGTGTTCACTTTTCTCAAATCTTGTACTATTCTGAATTTCCCATTAGGCTTTTTCACTCCCATTATGGGTGAGTTACATGGGCTACTCATTATTTCTCTCAGAATTCCTTGCTTGATCATTTTCTCAATTGTTGGAGTTACTCCTTCAATTATTTCAGGTGTCAATTTATACTGGGGAACATTTGGATAACTCACTCCTTCTATTACAGTTATTTTTATTGCGTCTACATTTCTCATCAGCTCTACATCTTCTCCAGTGAAATCCCAGACTTCTGCTTTTACCGATAGTTTCAATTCTTTGGGCAATTCATCAGGGCTGAATACTGCATATGTTCCAATAGCTTCACTTTCTCTATTAGCTATAGTCATTTTATACAATACATCTTCATCTGGTGTTTCAAATGCTATTCCATCAGGTGTACAAAATATGGTGCAATTCATCTTGTACAACAAGTCCCCACCCAGCAAATTCACAGGACTAGTGTCACACACCACAAAGCGGTGCATTTCAGAGAATTTCCCTATGCTGACTTTCACCGGTTCTGTAAGATATGTTTTTATCTGTCTGTTGGACACACCAACTACTTGGATTGTTTCATCCGAAAGAGGAAGATTCTTTACATCAGCTGATCTAACAGTTGATCGAGTAGCACCAGTGTCCACTAGGAAAGTAATATTTTCATCATTAACCTTCCCATCTACAAATGGTCCTGTCTGGTCTACTTCTAGAGTTGCGCCAAGTACGCACTCTTCTTCCTCCCTTCGGCACCGTCAATATCCTGCTTCTGAATCACTCTCATCGTGCTGCAGCCAATACTGCGAAACAGCGCGAGCGCGTGATGGATTATTTACCTGTTCTTCATTGTAGAATCCCGATTCATTACTATACTTCTGTGTGTTTCTGTTCTGCGGGAAAGGCGGTTTTGGCACCTGATTCTGTGAGGTAACCACCTGCTGCTGTTGCTGCAGTTGACCACTCACCTCTTTCTGCACCTGTGGATTCAATGATGGATTTTCATTATTAGTACTTGGAGGATATTTACACTCGGATTTCCAATGCCCTAACCTACCGCAATTATGGCATGGGAACTTCTTTTTAGCTTCTTCTAGATTACCTTTCCCCTTTCCTGGGCTGAATCTTGGTTTAGTTCCTGGGTTATTTGCTTGTTCCACTAACTGAGCTTCCTGTCGTTCTGCTACTTTTACCTGTGCCCACATTGCCATTTCTTTTAGTTTTCGCTGCTTGGCCTCAATCTCATCGCTGAAATATTTAGCATGTCTCAACACTTAGTCTATTTTCTTATTTTGCCAATCAACTGTATGCTGTTTTATCATATCACCAATGTCTGGTCGTAAACCACATACAAATCTGTACACGAAATGACTCAAATCCTTATCACTCAGGTTCTCATCTCCACTGAATTGTTTGAAAGCTAGAATTAACCTTTCATAATATGCATGCACTGACTCTTTACTCTCTTGATGTGTTCTGTCAATTTTTACCCAATCTGTCTCTTTAGGGGGTACCTTGTTTTTCAAAAATGCCATAACTTGTTCATATTTCTTCATTACTTCTGGATCGGGAGCTCCTGTCTTAGGATCCCTAGGGTATTCTTGTGTAGGCCAGTTAATCATAAACTTGCACTCTGTCCACAAATCTGCTGGCACTATTATGTCAAATAGGCTATTTAAATCTATCCATAGAACTTTAGAGAACTTAACAAATCTGTCTACTTGTCGGTACCACTCGACAGGCTTTTCGCGTAGTCGAGGGAAATCATTCGTAAAAGACAAAATGTCCTGTCTTGTCCAGGGAACATGCACATATCCTCCTCCTGGAATCTCCCTCATGGGTATTCTGTTGCTACCTTTTCTTTCTCTCTAACTGGAAATGCTGATACTGTCTTTTCTAAGGCATCGTCACGTTTTCTATACCATCTACTTCTCCATTTATCCACATCTCCCCATTTTCTCAACAGAGCGATTATGCCCTTAATCTGACCTATCCGTCCTGTAGTATTTAGGTTTTCAATATCCTTTTCGGTGAAGTCAATTCGATAAGGTTTTTGCAAAGCTTTTTCCTTTTCAATGTCTATTCCCATCTCCTTCACTACTTCTCCTAGTTTCTCGTGCAAGTTTTTCGCTCTCCATGTCACACTTTTACACAAAAATAATAGTTCTTCATCCTGAGATGTTTTCAATTTTTCAGTAGGGATAGTTCCTACTATCAATTCTTCTAATACCATTCGTAATTTAGCCACATCAATTGACTGGGATTCTTTATCTTTTTTCTGTAATCCTCTTAGCCATTCACTTAATTCCTCTACAGACGGTCCTACTGGGTTTTCTATACTGCCGTGTTCTGAAGTCTTTTGTGGTTCTAAAAATGTTTCCATCGTCATTCTACTCTTTTCTGTATAATTTTGACTTATGAATGGATTATTTGAAACACTGGGTTCAAACATGTTTATTGTCGGTCCCCACGGATTCTCATTTTGACTTCGTTCTGGACTCTCAATCAAATTATTGCTTCTATAGGGTACTGTTAAGCAATGTTCACTATCCTTCTGTTTCTCAAATATGGGCATTACTGGACCTATTGTTACTGGAACTGTTACAGCTTCTAGATTCTTGGTCAATTCTCTTATTTTCTCAGTTAATTCTAGAGTAGTTTTGGCCAATTCTGTCGAATTTTCCCCATTTATTCTACTTTCTTTCTGTTTTTCTATTTCTCTCACGGAGTTACTTTTCCCTAACTCTGGTGACATAGTCTGTTTTAATAGTTCGCAATGTTTCTCTCATTGGGGCATTGGTGTCAATGCTTCTGGTTCTGGTCGATACGGAGGTGGATTCTTATAAAACACATCATCAAGAACATCATCTTCCGATTCATTCGCTTCATACCCACTCGTTTCCACATTATGTCTTTTCTCTACACACTTTCTTACTTCATTTTCTCCTGCCGTTCTTACAGGAAACACACCCTCAGTCATGCTTGCATTCCGCCATCTTTTCATTCGATCATCATGCGTCTCATGTCCGTATGGCCTACCAAACAGATACCTAGAACCTCTACCATTTCTTTGTCTTTCTCGTTCATGCATTTCGTCTTCCCATTCCGTCAATGCCTCAAACTGCGTCGGTCTAGGCCTTGGTTCTAAGTACATCATTCTCTCACGTAGATTTCTCAAAACTGCCAAATTAAAGGAACCATGTTCTGGGAATGCCAAGACTCCATCGTCCTTGGTATATTTTACCCAATTGTCTAACCAAATACAAGTATGATACCCATATTTCGCAATCATTAAAGATGCGGGTGTTTTCGGTGGAGGAAGTAACTGTCCTTCCCTAGTCTTAACTGGTTTGTCTTTCTTGAACCATTTCTTAATTCTACCAAACCACGTCTTTTTCTCTTTGTCCGGTGGTTCGTAATACATTTTCTCGTTTTCTGTATATCGCAAGTCAATGAAAGGGAATACCTGTTCTATTTGATTCTCTAGTTTCCCTATTTATTTAGACTTACATTCTCCTCTTGATATCCCTCTCATAAATAGGCCATAGATCACCCTAGTTGTTGGTTTGATCCTCTAATTCTACAGTTCTCAACAATCAATTCATTTTGGAAATAAACAACTCAACGCATTTCTGTAATCAATAAATGAAATTTTATCTAAATAATGCAAGAGAATTCATTAATCAATTTAGTAGTTGATCATCATATTTATCTATTCTGACTAAAAGCCGTCCTCTAAGTCAGATTCGGTCGTTCTATTACTCAAATGTAAGAGTTCATTCGATCAGTCCGTCATAGAGTCAAGGGAACAGCTATCCTGCAGTGTCACCGTCCTCTCCGTCAGCATAACGTCAGGAAATCGAAAGCGCCGCATACAACCTCTCTATTCTATGGTATTTTATAGTAAAATCACATTCCAAAAGTATCGAATATTAATTTTGAATGTCTCTGATTGGTTGGTCAAATTTGTTCAACAGGGTTCCCATGCGCTAAATGTCTCTTTAGATATAGTTCATAATTTTCCGGTCCAAAGTATCTTTTTATTGTTCTTTCAGAGCATCTGGCTTGCAGCCCAGATCGTCCTTGAGGGGTACATGTTCTTCTGGGGTCAGGTCCAGGCCACATTTGCTAGTAGTGACGCATGCGCACTTCACCCAGAAACTCATAGAGTGTTGTCAGTCATGTCGGTTATGAGAGGCAGCCATCTTTAGGCAGGCCCGAATGGCCAACTTAAGCAAAAGAAACACAAAAACGTAATTAATACATAGAAATGACTAATAAAATGTTATTCCCTCACTAAAACCCATATGTGTGTGTATTTATCTAGCAAAAGCAACACTCATTGCGGGTTATACTCACTTTATAAAGCACAAATCACAAAATACATCACGAAAGCAACACTTATCATGCAATATTCTAATTGTCTATTATTAGTATGCGTACACAATTTAATTTACTTATTAATTAGGCCATGCAAAAGCAATTCCCACGTGTATTTCATGTATTAGTAGGTTGATGAGTAAATACTGCAAACCAATTAGTATAATTACTATTAATCAATTAATCTTTTAAATGTAAACATGCAGAATGGAGGGGTTATATCGTTTTTTAATATTTAAGCCGCTCCAGCAGTAGGTGCTGGGGTGAACAGATGTGGTAGGTGCTGGGATGAACAGATGTGGTGGGTGCTGGGGTGAAGAGAGGAGGTAGGTGCTAGAGTGAAGAGAGGCGGTAGGTGCTGGGTTGAAGAGATGTGGCAGGTGCTAGGGCGAGGAGAGGCGGTAGGTGTTGGGGTGAAGAGAGGGGGTAGTTGCTGGGTTGAAGAGAGGCGGTAGGTGCTGGGGTGATGAGAGGTGGTAGATGCTGGGGTGAACAGGTGAAGAGAGGAGGTAGGTGCTGGGGTGAAGAGGGGGGGTAGGTGCTGGGTTGAAGAGAGGTGGTAGATGCTGGGGTGAACAGGTGAAGAGAGGAGGTAGGTGCTGGGGTGAAGAGATATGTTTGGTGCTGGGGTGAAGAGAGCCGGTAGGTGCTGGGGTGAAGAGATGCGGTAGGTGCTGGGTTGAAGAGAGGCGGTAGGTGCTGGGGTGAAGATAGGTGGTAGGTGCTGGGCTGAAGAAATGTGGTAGGTGCTGGGGTGAACACATGTGGTAGGTGCTGGGGTGAACACATGTGGTAGGTGCTTGGGTGAACAAATATGTGGGATGCAGGGGTGAAGAGAGGTGGTAGGTGCTGGGGTGAAGATAGGTGGTAGGGGCTGGGGTGAAGAGAGGTGGTAGTTGCTGGGGTGAACGGGTGAAGAGATTTGGTAGGTGCTGGGGTGAACAGATGTGGTAGGTGCTGGGGTGAAAAGAGGTGGTAGGTGCTGGGGTGAAGCGAGGTGGTAGGTGCTGGGGAGAAGAGAGGTGGTAGATGCTGGGGTGAACAGGTGAAGAGAGGAGGTAGGTGCTGGGGTGAAGGGAGGCGGTAGGTGCTGGGTTGAAGACAGGTGGTAGGTGCTAGGGCGAGGAGAGGCGGTAGGTGCTGGGGTGAAGAGAGGCGGTAGGTGCTGGGTTGAAGAGAGGTGGCAGGTGCTGGTGTGAAGAGATGTGGTAGGTGCTGCAGTGAAGAAAGGTGGTAGGTGATGGGGTGAAGAGAGGTGGTAGGTGCTGGGGTGAAGAGAGGTGGTAGGTGCTGGGGTTAAATGAGGTGGTAGGTGCTGCGGTGAAGAGAGGTGGCAGGTGCTAGGGCGAGGAGAGGTGGTAGGTGCTGGAGTGAAGAGAGGTGGTAGGTGCTGGGGTAAAGAGCGGTGGTAGGTGCTGGGGTGAAGAGCGGTGGTTGGTGCTGGGGTGAAGAGAGGTGGTAGGTGCTGGAGTGAAGAGAGGTGGTTGGTTCTGGTGTGAAAAGGGGTTGTAGGTGCTGGGGAGGAGAGAGGTGGTAGATGATGGGATGAGGTGGTAGGGTAGGTGCAGGGGTAAAGAGGGGTGGGTGCAGACACGGAAGTGACTAGGTTGAAGAGATGTCATGGACACTAAATACGAAGAGATTGTGTGGGTGCTGAAGGTGAAGTTCTGTGGTCGATTCTGGGGGGGAAGGAGTGTGGTGGGTCTGCAAGTGAAGTCAAAGGGTCACCACTAGGGATCTACAGATATGGGTGCTGAACGTGAAGTGATGGCATGGCTGCTTGGTAGAAAGTTGTAATAGTGGCTGCAAGTGACATGATGGGAGCACTGTAGTGATCCCTTTTGTGAAGAGTTGTGATGTATGCTGGCAGCGAAGTGATGTGGGCAATGGTTTGAAGAGACCCCTGGGGGTGATGTAAGTTATGGGAGCACTGAGACTGAAGAGTTGTGGGTGCTGTAAGTGAGGCGAGGGGCAGGGTATATAGGGATGAGGAGGCAAATCAAAGGTGTGGTTAAAAAAATTATCTGTAATCTCTTTGATCCGTAACCTTCTGGTAATTACATACAAAATAGCGCACAGCTTAAATGAGAAATTCATGACAAAAAGTTAAGTTAAGTCGTGGCAAATGCACTATGGTACTTTATGAAACCTCTCTTAGTTAATGCACTGCAGAGGCCTGGGTGTAGCCAAAGAGCCACAGAGTTAAATGTTGGTTGGTGCAGTGGAGAATAGTGTCTTCGGTATTTTTAGTGCTACTAGGTCCCAGCCTTGGAAAGAAAGCAATGTAAATATGGATCATTTTGAACTTGAATTACACACAGTGTAAGATAGACTGCTACGAAATGGGCAAAAACGTTTAAGATGAAATGGTGCTTCCAAAATATAGGTTTTAGTAATACCCAGACTGTACGTAATGCATTTTTAGGTCGAGCCTGGGCAGCACGTGCGCTGCTGCGAGGCATGCAGTATTGGAGTGCGAACTTGCGCACGTGGTCGCAACGGGCGCGGCCATCTTGTTTTTCACTCTATTGCATGGTTCTGGTGCCTGATTTTCAATCCTCCCTGCATCTTTTCAATCCTTTGTTTGAAGCCACTTTTTTAAAATCTTTTTAAAATCTTTTTTATTTATTATTTCTCTAACTATTTTTCTGCTTCTATATTTTTGGTTTTTGTCTACTTTTTGTTAGTTTTTTAGCTACTTTTTCACTCTTTCTATTGCCTGCTATTTATTTCCTTTACTTACTTTTTAAATTTTATTACCTTTTCTTTCCCGCCCCGTCCCAGAACCATGTCAAAGGGTAGGGCTCATCGCAGCCAGAGCCGCGACCGCCTTCCTTGTGGAAGGCGGCGCGCACAAGGTGAGATTCTGTAATTCTCGAGTCTGACTCCATTTTGTTCTGTGCCACCATTTTGTGTTGCCCTCACGTAGGCCTGTGAAGGTAGCCTGGCGAATAAAGTGGCCTGGCCTTCTCAGTTCATGTATACATTAACTAGGTTTGTCCCGGCTTGTGGAGATTGAATTTGGGACATTCCTAATAATTAACTTTTGGGTTGGGATACTGTAAATTGAGTTTTTGTTATGTGACACTTTGTTTGAAAATGTACCTTATTGGCTAGAATTTTGTGCAGTGGGTGTACATTTATAATGTGAATATTGGATATAAAAGGAGACATCTCGCCTTAGTAAAATGAGCAGTCTCCTGAGAATTTACACCGTGATGTATTTCTAGGATCACTGTTACTAGCTGCAGCTAATAAACTTGGTCTCTGATGCCATCCAGAAGTATTCCGTGTCTCTGTATACCAAGACAGGTGAACTCGAAGATCTTAGGCGTGCCCCTGACGCCGCTGGGTTAAACCCCAGTTCTTCAACTGGCGCCCAACGTGGGGCGACTTCAGCGGTACTGGTCCAAGCCCGAAGATTGTGAGGAGCCCCGTGAGGAAATTCTGGAGGACGGCCGCCACTTCATCGACCCCTGCATGTCGACGTGGACCGAAGGTTTTTTCTGCGAGGCTTCCCCTTTCCGACGGCTGCGAAGGACTGCTGCCCTGACTGTCGCCCTGTCTTGGACCCTCTTGTGATGATTTGTAAGGCGAGACGTTAGACGGTCTTCTGGTGGCGTGACAGACATTTTGGTTAAGTATAAGTGGGTCACTCCCACGACTTTGTTTTGTTTCTCGGTTTTGATTCAGCCATTACAATAGTCGAAGCCGGGGTGTTCGTATATTTGCGAGTGTATCATTTTTGATGACCCCTTGAAGTTTGAAGCAAGACTAGTGAGCTAAAAGATGCCTGGTTTTAGCAAATTTAGGAAATGGTTTTGTTGTAGTTGCAATAGGGATTCCCGATTGGAGGACTCGTGTCCGATACCTCCGGTTGGAACTCCAACTTATGAGCTCTATTAAAAGCATGGTGTAGGTCCCATTACCTTTAATAAAGTATGGGTCCATTATACAAGGAAAGATGGTGTTTTACGATGGCCCCAACATGGTAGTTTTGAATCAGATGTTTTAGATAACCTAGAAGTTGCACTATTTAAGAAGAAAGCCCGGCCGGCGATGTTTGACTCTTTCCGCCTTTGGCGTAAGGAAGCCAAACAGCGAAAAATTAAGCAAGCTAAGAGAGATAGGAAGGAAAGGAATATATCGGTAATGCAAGCTGCTAGGCAGTTTAAGGAAGATTAAGAAGATCGTGCGATTGAAGTGTCAGATAGACAACATTGCATGGCCATTGACAAATGTTACCCGGCTTTGCCACCTCCCCTTTCAAATGTGACTGTAGACCCTGAAAAGGATCCTTTAATGTTACATTTACTGAGATTACCACCCCCTTATGTGCAGGGTGCCACTGCACCTCCGTTACCTCCAGTTGTTGCACCCCTTGTTGTCGTTCAACCCCCTGTTGTAGTTCAGCCACCCGTTGCTTCACAGGTGGTTCTTCCTCCCCCGGCGCAGCCCCCTCCAGGGCCGCCAGCCTTGCCACCAGCCTTGCCTCAAACTCCTTTGCCTTACACTCCTTTATCTTCGACTTCTCTTATTTCTGTCCCTACGCCTCTGTCACCTCAAAACACTTTGTCTCCTGTCCTCATGTCAACTTCTTCTCCTTCTGCTCGGCAACGAATGACTGAGACTGTCACTAGTCTTTTGTCTCATTTCTTTGGGTCACTGAATATGACCCCTGTTTCTGAACGTAAGCAGAGACGTAGTCAGCTCCCTGGTCCCGAAGAGCGGGCAGTGTTAGATCTCCTTGCTCGTAGATGGGTTTTGAATGCCTCCAAGTATAGTCCACAAGTGGTTATGGATATCTTCCTACAGTGGGAGGCACCAAAACAAAGGTATGTTTTTGATGTCATGGGTACCTTCCTTCGTCAGGAGTGGGAAGATAATGAGTTGGGTTCAATTCCACTGGAATTACTTAATGTTTAGTCTGAATTTGCTAAAGGGACGATAGTGGGTTCCAATGTTGAGGAAGCGGTAGAGACACTACTTACTTTTAGGTCTAGACTTCCACCTCAGTCATTGTTCGAACCTGACCCTTCTATTAGGAGAAAAGTGAACCAGTATCCTATGAGGGAGGTTCCCCCTGTATGGAGAGAGGCAGTTGTGGCTGATGCCGCTCATGGTATTGCGGCTGCACCGGCTCATTTTCAGCGAGTGTGGGTGCATGTCCCTTGGAAGAGAGCTGAGGTCCTGGCTCTTAAGCAGACTTTGCCTGACCCCCGTAAAAATCCTGCTGGTTATTATAAGGAGTTGTCTCAGACAGTTGATGCGTGTGTTATGAATTTGGCGGACATAGAGATGTTGATGGGTAATGTAGTTCCTCAACCTTTGTGGGCAAAGATCCGTCACGAGGATCACGCACCAGTTAGGAGATGCGTGGGTTAATATTACTGCTGCAGATGGTCGGCAGGTAGGAGGTGCCAAACCTGAACCCTTAGTTGCAGAACTACCTGGTAGGATTATTAATTTAATGAAAACTATGATGCCTCCTCTGCGGGTGAATTGGGACAAGTTAGCAGCATGCAAACAAAAGAAAGACGAGAGTGTGTCTGATTTCGTCACTAGGTTTGAGGAAACATTCATTGATCATAGTGGTCAGGATATGAGTACAGAAGGTGGTCAGAGGTTGTTTGTAGATAAGTTTGTTTTTAATTTACTTCCTGAACTTTCTAATATGTTAAAGGACTCTGAGAGTTCATGGGCTGTTTCTTCTTCGGCTCAGATATTGGCTACTGCACAATACTATGAGAATAGAGATAAAGATGAGAAGGATAAAGTAGAGAAGAAGACTAGAGAATTAAAAACGAAAGTTCTTCTGCAGCAGGCTTATCCGCCTCGCCCTAATCAGCGCCAGTTTCAGCAACCTTCTCAGTTTCAGCAACCCCCAGTTTCAGAAACTGTTGCAGAAGCCTGAGTCTTTTGCTTCGCGACTCCAGTTAGGCCCTAATCAGTGTGCTTAATGTAAAGAAGAAGGTCACTTCAAGAATAGTTGCCCGATCTTGCTACAGCTTGCGAATGGTATATCTGGTCTGAGAGGTCGTGGTGGTTTCCAACAAGTACCTAGGGGTAGGGGACGTGGTACGTTTCCCCAGAATGAACGTTTCTTTTCCCCTCAGAATTCTATGAATTATTTTGACCGACAGAATGCTCCGACCGTCCAGTCCGATCAGTACTACACTGATGATTATTATGTTGGAAGTGAGAGTGCTGGTTTTAATGATAGTTAGGACAGCCATGGACAAAGGGAGGGAGTAGTGTCAGTTCCAGTAGACCAGAGTGGACCTTATGTTGAGGTGATTACATCAGGTGTGGTAGAACCTTTTCTTTTGGATACTGGTGCAGCAAAGAGTTCTATCATGCACTCTAAACTCCCCGGCGCACCTTTGTCTGGCTTGACCAATGTTTCAGTAGGATTTTCTGGCGCCCCAGTTCGTAATCCGGTTTCTTGTCCTTTGCCCCTTTCTATTGGTCCTTGTGAATTGGAGGCTCCCCTTATTCTAACGACGGGCTGTGGCGAGAATCTGTTGGGTTTGGACTTGTTGAAAAAATTGCATGCAACACTAATTGTTCTCCTTCGGGAGTACATCTTACGGTGGGTAAGAAAGTGATTTCCCCGATGTATCTATCTAAGGATCGCCTTCCACTGGAACTGTGTTCTCTCCCTGATACACTTTGGGCTACAGGTCCCAATGATGTTGGTCTCTTGCAGATTCCACCCTATGTTGTTACCCTTAAGTTGAATGCAAAATTACCTCGCATTCCCCAGTATAAAATTTCCAGGGCTGGCGAAAGAGCTCTTTTAGTTATTATCTATGATTTGGTTGAGAAAGGTGTGGTTGAAGAAACGAGAGGTAATGTGTGCAACAGTCCTGTTCTGCCTGTCCTTAAGCGTACTGACTCTTTTCAGCTACCTGTGTATCGGTTTGTGATTGACCTTCGGGAGGTCAAGAAGATCGTTGTGCCACAGTTTCCTGTTGTCCCGGACATTACTGCTTTATTGACTATGATCCCTGCCTCAGCTGCTTGGTTTTCTGTTATTGATCTGTAGAACGCTTTCTTCAGTATTCCGATTGCTGAGGAAAGTAGGGATATTTTTGGTTTCTCTTTAGGAGGCCGCAGTTTTCGGTTTAAGCGCGCTCCTCAAGGTTATTGTGAGAGTCCCTCCATTTACAGTCAGGCTTTGAAAACTCAGCTTGATACTCTTGCGTTGCCTTCTGGTGTTACTCTTATCCAGTATGTTGATGATCTGTTGGTTGCTGCTGATGATGAAGAGATTTGTAAGGAAGTTACTCTTTCTTTGTTGCGACACCTGTCTGACCTTCATCATAAAGTGTCACCTTCGAAGTAGCAGTATTGCCACCAAGAAGTGACCTACTTAGGTCATCTCTTGTCGAAGGAGGGAAGGCGATTGACACAGAGCGTATTCAAGCGATTGCCCAAATGACTGTGCCATGCACACACAGAGAGAGGTGTGTGCCTTCTTAGGTATCACCTCGTACTGTAGACAGTGGATTCCGAATTTTTCTTTGCTAGCGAAACCTTTGTTGGCACTTACTCTTAAGGACACACCACACCCCACACCCTCTTCCTTGGTCTGACGAATGTCAGAAGAGTTTTTCCGAATTGCGTGATGCATTGTGTTCTGCTCCGGTGTTGGGTACCCCCGACTACAGTAAACCTTTTACACTTTATGTACATGAGAGTGAAGGTTGTGCGTTGTCAGTGTTGACGCAACAATTTGGAGACAAGCAGCGCCCATGTGTGTATTTTTCAGCTACTTTAGATCCGGTAGGTAGGGTGTTGCCTAGTTGTCTAAGAGCTACAGCGGCAGCGGCTGTTTCTATCCGACAGTCTGCTGGTTTGGTATTGGATAATACATTGATTGTGATGGTCTCACATGCAGTGGATACCCTATTGAATAGAACGAAGACTCAACATCTTACCAGTGCGCGTTTGTCAGGTTATGAGTTGACGCTTTTGGCTAGCCATGTGCACATCAAGAAGTGCAACACATTGAATCCAGCTACATTGTTGCCGATTTCTGTAGAGACAGATGCTCAGGAAAAGCATGACTGTTTTCTCCGGACAGAGGAGGAAACGAAGGGTAGAGTTGATCTGAAAGATACTCCTCTTTCGAATCCTGATGGTACCCTATGGGTAGATGGTTTGTGCTTTAAGCTTCCGAATGGAGAGACGACTGCAGCATATGCTGTCACAACTTTGCACTCAATTGTTGAAACAGCACGTATTGCACAGAATTCAGCGCAAGCAGCGGAGTTGATAGCATTGACTAGAGCGTGTGTGTTGTCAAAAGGAAAGAGAGTGAATGTTTATACTGATAGCCAATACGCATTTGGCGTGGCTCACAGTTTTGGTCGCTTGTGGAAAGAGAGAGGATTTCTTACTTCCCATGGTACAAAAATTCAGCATGGACAATTAGTGAGTGAACTTCTTGAATCACTTACTTTGCCGACCCAAATTGCGATAGTGAAGTGTAGTGCGCATAAGAAGGTTACGGATGATGTGGGTCAAGGGAATGCGTTTGCAGATGAAGTAGCAAGAGAAACGGCGAAAAATGTGACGAGTCGGATGTATGTTGCAGGTTCTGCCAGATGGGTTGTGGAAGGAGGAATGTGTGAAGATACAACAGAAAGTGTGAAGATGATTCAGGCAGAAGCTACTGAGAAAGAATTGAATATGTGGAGAGAGAGTACGGGAATGTTGGATTCAACAGGCTGTTGGGTTGAGATGTCAAAGCACCAGCGATGGTTGTTGCCGGATGCATATGTGCTTCCGGTGGTTACTATGGCTCATGGGTTGGCTCACATTAGTTCAAAAGGGATATGTAAGTTGTTGGCTCCGGTATGGCAGAATGATGGAATTCCTAAGTGTGCTGAAAATTTGGTTAAGCACTGCATGATTTGCTTGATGCATAATCCTGGAAAGGGAACCCCAACTCCAGCGGGTCATTTTGCTCCTCCAACGTATCCGTTCGAGGTGCTGCAGATAGACTATATTCATATGGAAAGATGCAATAACTTAAAGTATGTCCTTGTGGTTGTTTGTGCCTTTTCCAGATGGATAGAGGCCTACCCCCTAAAGGATAATACTGCCTTGTCGACAGCCAAGGTTTTGCTTAAAGAATTCTTTCCCAGATATGGCTTGCCGAGGATGGTATGGAGTGATAATGGAAGTGAATTCGTGGGTCAGATTATGAAGAAAGTATGTGCGGGTCTGGGTATTAAACAGAAGTTTCACGCTGCGAATCACCCCCAGTCAGCAGGCCTGGTCGAGTGCTATAATGGCACTCTGAAGCTGAAGTTGGCCAAGGTGCAAGCGAGCTCTGGTTTTACATGGCCTGATGCCTTACCATTGGCACTTTTGTCCACGAGAACGACAGTACATTCTCGCGTGGGACTTAGCCCATACGAGATTGTTTTTGGACGCCCGGTGAATGTCTGGGGTGTGCCGAGGCCTAAGAAGTACAGTGATATCGAGTATCCTATGTTGGTTGACTACTTACATGATTTGACTGCTAAATTGCGTGTTCTTCACCAACATGTCCATGACACTTTGCCTTCAGTTTCTGTAGACGCAGGCCATACGATTCAACTTGGCGACTGGGTTCTAACCAAGAATTTCCAGAGGTCAAAGAACTTGGAACCAAGATGGACCGGTCCATACCAAGTCCTGTTATCAACTCGGACTGCTATTAAGGTGTTCGGTAACAAAAACTGGGTACATGGTACCCATTGTAAGAAGATACCTTTGCCCTTACCGTACGATAAGTGGGTCCGGGAAGGTGTTGCCGATTCCGAGAGTGAAAGGGTTCCGAGATCTTGTACCTTTTAGCGATGCACATCTGGAATGGACTCAGTCAGAACGTGCGGATGATAAAGTCTTGCAAGAAGCTGTGCCGCCGTGTTTGAGACTTGATACTACGCACCCAGAGACACTCTTTCAGGATCAAACTGTGCCTGGTAAAGAACGCTACAACTTAAGGTCTAAAAAGGACAAATAAAATTTGAATTTTTTTGTGAATTACACTCTTTCAGACAAGAGAATATTTTTCTTTTTCGAACCACCATCCGGGTTCAGCTGCAGGGTCGCGGTATAAGAACTTAAGGGGTGGCCCGCGTATTGACGAAAGGTCTGCGGTTCTAGGGACGTCTAGGACGCCTGGACACACACTTAAGTGAAGAAGGAAAATTGCCGCGAGCAGCATGTTAGAGGATGGAGTCTGTTGTAACTGAAAGATGTTGAGAGAATAGATCTTAAGACAAGATTTTGTACATTGATACATAGCAAATGTTTTATAATATTGTGCTTTTTGATGTTTTTAGGTATCACATTGGCTTGTGTGGGTTGGACTGTCTATGCTATACAACAGATATCTGCACCCACCTCCCAACCTATGCTTTCTTCCACTACTGTTTCTTTGCACCAGTTTTATACGTTGCCTGAACATGAACAGACAAGGAGATCAGAATTTGTCAACAACTCGTTTATACAGTTGTTGCATCAGCATCAGTTAGTAGTAAATACCACTAATTGTTGGGTTTGTGGTCTTATGCCTCATACGAAAGATAAAGGTATGCCATATTTGGTTTTGCCTTTTTCTTTTAATGGGTCTGTGTGGGCTTTTCAGACCATGTTTATCTATGCAAATGAGGTACACCCCTTATGTTCCATTAAAGATAACTCGAGCAATAGTGCCTTAATAAGGGGAATAGTAGCTATGATCCTAGATATTGATGCATATAATGCTATCCCTAAGGATGAGGTGCAGGCTTACGTTGGTTGGAACGTGACTGGATAGTACCAGTTTGACAGAGAAGGAGAGACGAAAAAGGTCTCCCCCCTATTTGGATTGTACCCCACCGAGGCCACTTTTGTTTTCAAGGTAATAGTCGGAATCCGAAAGCTCAGCTAGGTAAGAGTATTCATCTCGGACTTCTCCACCGTTTGTGCCAGCTAAAGGCACATATTTTGTTTGTCATGACAGAGCCTACACATGGTTGCCACCTGATTTTTCAGGAACGTGTTATGTGGCGTTTCTACTTCCCCCTACATACCCTACTGTTTCAGACTATCATAGAACGAGATATGGTAGAGGTGTCTTCAATAAGGAAGATACCGCAGCACACGAAGTAGGAGATTTCTTCAAGGGCTTTTTACCCTTTTGGGGTCCTCTGATCAATAGTAGGCATATTCGACAGCTTGTCCGCGTTGTTGAAGCTACTATTAATGAGACGGCAGGTGCTCTTAGTAATGTTACAGCTGAGCTTCAAGCAGACCGCCTTATGACTTTGCAGAACCGTATGGTATTAGACATCATACTTGCAGATCGAGGAGGAGTATGTAAATTGATTGGATCCAGTTGCTGTGTTTACATACCAGATAATGCCCCTACAGTGTACCAAGCCATCTCTAGGTTGTATAAAATCTCTGAGTCTATCCATGAAGACGAAGGAGACTGGTCATTGACGGGATGGTTTTGGGGACTGCTGTCCAAATGGGGATGGAAGATTTTGACATTTCTTGGTATGGTTTTAACCATCCTTTTCTCTTGTTGTCTTTGCATCCAGTGTGGTCCCGCCATTTGTAGTCTTTGTGCTACTATGTGTGTTCGGAGACCTGTCCCCGAGAGAAGTAGAGAATAATAAGATGATGCTACAGCAACACCTTGATGACCTCATGAATATCGACATAGACCTAGATTCAGATTAACATGAGTCTTAGGTTATTGCCTACGTAATGGCAAAAGGAGGGTCTGAGGTTCTGTAATTCTCGAGTCTGACTCCATTTTGTTCTGTGCCACCATTTGGTGTTGCCCTCACGTAGGCCTGTGAAGGTAGCCTGGCGAATAAAGTGGCCTGGCCTTCTTAGTTCATGTATACATTAACTAGGTTTCTTTTTGACTCTGAAATGAACTGTAAGAAACTGACCTCTGCACCTGAAACTGACCCCGCAAAGCCAATTTCCCTGATCGATCTATGTCTGAGATTGCCAATCAATGTTCAGGACATCGTTAACTTTTAGTTTCCTTGCACATGCCTTATCTTGTTCAGCATCTGTTACCGTTTCTTTTTTTATGTTTCTTCATTACATGGGTTATGCTTTCTCTTATAGGTTTGTCCCGGCTTGTGGAGATTGAATTTTGGGACATTCCTAATAATTAACTTTTGGGTTGGGATACTGTAAATTGAGTTTTTGTTATGTGACACTTTGTTTGAAAATGTACCTTATTGGCTAGAATTTTGTGCAGTGGGTGTACATTTATAATGTGAATATTGGATATAAAAGGAGACATCTCGCCTTAGTAAAATGAGCAGTCTCCTGAGAATTTACACCGTGATGTATTTCTAGGATCACTGTTACTAGCTGCAGCTAATAAACTTGGTCTCTGATGCCATCCAGAAGTATTCCGTGTCTCTGTATACCAAGACAGGTGAACACGAAGATCTTAGGCGTGTCCCTGACGCCGCTGGGTTAAACCCCGGTTCTTCAAAGGGGTGCAGGCACGGGCCTTATTTGGGGAGATGGAGTTGGCTGCACTAATTTTCTTTGTGCAGCGCCACCTTGAGGTTCCGTGTGAATAGGAACAACATTTTCTGGGTGTGTTCGAATATGGGCGAGTTTGGTATCTACGAACCGCAAATGACGAGTTTAGTGGGTGTACGCGTTTTCGCTACACTACTATGTACGGATCGTCTCATTTCTAGGTATGTCCATCTGAACCCTCGGGTTCCATTTTAGATACGGCATCCATTTTGTTTCTTGCCCTCAAGTAGCCAGCGAACGGACCTTGTCCGCTCTTTGACCCTGGGATTCCCAAGCTTTCACGAAGGACACGTGTTTCTTTGAGGGTGTCTTTTATGATAGAGGAAATGACACGGCAGAGGCAGATGGCCCCGCTCAAGGCTCATCTTGCCGTGCCCGTCTATTGTTTCAGTCATACATGCATTAGGCACGAGGTCTTTGATCCTGTAATCAAGTTTCTGTTATTACTCTCTACATTCTTTTTCAATCCGTTGTGCATCTTTGTTCTTCCTTTGCATCTGTTTCTGTCCCTTCTCCTAAATGTGTTTACAGTCAGAATGGAATGTGCTTAATGTGGGGATAATATGCTTTTACAGTTGGGAACCGGCAATGTCGTTGTAATTATGTTCCAGGCTTCTGAAACATGAATGCGACCCATTTGAAGTTTATTGTAGGAACTGAGTCGTAACCTTTGTCTGCCATGTTGTGCAATGACCAAAATGTGTATAAAAGGAGCGATCCACTTTTGCAATTCGAAGCAGTCTCCCAGAACCTACACGTTGTGTACTTCTTGTAATTTCTGTATCCCTGCAGTAAATAAAACGCTGATCTTTGACGCCGCAGGAAGTGTCCCGTGTCTCTGTGTTTTGTACGCCGGAACAGGTAACCCACGAAGGTTTCAGGTGTTGTCCCCTGGCACCGCTGGGCCTTAGAATAGCCCAGTCCTTCAGTTGGCGCCCACGTGGGGCGACATCAGCGGTACCGGTCCAAAGCCCGACGATCGTGAGGAACTTCGTGTGAAATCTCCGAGGGAAGGTGCACCCCGCTTCATCGATCCAGTTGTCGAAATAAGTGGCCCGAAGACTTTTCCCGCGAAGATTCCCGCCTCCCGACGGCTGCGACGGACTGATGCCTTGACTGTCGACCTGTTTTAGCGCCTGGCGTAGTCCTTTGTACGGCGAGACGATAGACGGGCCTTCCTGGTGACGCCATTGCTCTTTCAGTTAAGTATTTGTGGGTCGCTCCCTGAGTAGACTTGGTTGTTTGCATGGTTCCATTGCACTTGTGGTTCTTAGTTGTTGATTCTTAGTTGTTGGGTTTTATTTGACGATTGCAATTGCCAAAAACCGAGGGTCTTGCATGTTTGCGAGGACATCGTAATTCGATAGCCCTTGAAGTTTGTAAACTCGGTTAGCGTGCACGATGCCTGGCCGTAGTACATTGTTTGGTTTCCTTAAATGTTGCAGCGCGGATTCCCGACTGGAGGATTCATGCCCGATACCTCCAGTTGGAACTCCAATTTATGAGCTCTATAGCCGCCACGGCGTAGGTCCTATTGTATATAATGAATATTGGATTTGTTACACTAAAAATGATGGTGTTCTTAGTTGGCCATCACATGGTAGTTTCGAAACTGCAATCTTAGATAATCTTGAAGCTAAATTGTTTAAAAAGAAGGCTAGGCCGGCCATGTTTGATTCCTTTCGATTATGGCGCAAAGAGGCCAAGCAGAAGGAAATCAAACAGACTAAGAAAAATAAGAGAGAAGGTGTCATTACGGTGATGCGAAATGCAGAACAGTATCAGCGAGACAAAGATGAGAAGGAGCAGGAAGTTAGTGCTCGGCTTCATCATATGGCAGTGGATAGATGTTATCCGGTATTACCGTCTAGTTCTGATAAGACGGGAGAGGAAGTGATAGAGGATCCATTATTGTCTTATCTATTGAAATCGCCACCTCCCTATGCTCCAGATACCGTGGGTCCTGTGATTCCTCCTGTTCCTCCACCTGTTGTTTTAGCGGCTGCTGGTCAGCCCACCGTTCCTCCTGTTCTTCCGAATCCCCTTGTGCCACAAATGGTTCATCCTTCTTTACCGGCCCTTTTTCCTACTGCTCCTTTGCCAGTG
The DNA here is from genome assembly GCF_964204655.1 of Triturus cristatus. NCBI lineage: Eukaryota > Metazoa > Chordata > Amphibia > Caudata > Salamandridae > Triturus > Triturus cristatus. The sequence continues at coordinate 65,605,769 of NC_140579.1, read as the reverse complement.
TCTCATCAGCCTAATCTTACTACTACTCCTGTTACCCCGACTACTGCTACTGTTTCTACGCTTACTCCTAATATTGTTGCTCCTGTGCCTTCTTCTTCTTCCCCTTCTGTTCGTAGTCGTATATTTAATGCTGTCGCTACTCTCTATTCTCCGTTTTTTGGACCAGTACTTGGGTCAAATCTTTCTGATGTTGCTCAGAGGCGCAGTCAAATTCCTGATGGGAGGGAACGTGAGTCGTTGGTGAAATTGGCACGTAAATGGATTAGGTATCCTGCAAAGTACGCTTCGCGTATAGTTTTTGAGACATTTTCTCAGTTTAATGAGCCCACTCAAAGATTCGTGTTCGAGGAAATGTGTAAATCTTTGAGAGAAGAGTGGGATAATGATGCGGTGGATAATGTACCGCCCGAGATCTCTGAGCTTCAGAATCAATTTTCGACTGGTACGATTGTAGGTGATAACGTCCGACGTGCTCTAGAGCGTCTGTTATCCTTTCGATCTACAGTGCAACCTCGAGCATTGTTTAAGGATGAAACTGAGGAGTGGATGGCAAAACCTGGTCAGTATCCTATGCGGGAAGTTCCCCCAGTATGGATGCCAGGTGATCCTAATGCTAATCCTGCTATTCTACCACACTTTCAGAGAGTTTGGATACACCTCCCATGGAAGCGATCGGAAGTTTTACAGGTGAAGCAAACCTAGCCCGACCCTCGTAAAAATCCTGCAGGATATTATAAGGAGTTGTCCCAATTAGTGGATGCTACTGTCATGAACCTTGCCGATATTGACATGTTGTTTGGTAATGTGGTACCTCAACCGATTTGGGCGAAAATCCGTCAAGAGAATCACGCAGCTGAGTTAGGCGGTGATTGGGCTGCTCTTGCGGCGGCTGACGGACGACAAGTTGGTGGGGCTAAACCTGAACAGCTCATTGCGAATCTGCCCCAGAGGATAATTACACTTATGAAGACACTTATGCCAGCTATACGCGTTAATTGGGACAAATTGTCTGCGTGCAAGCAAAAGAAGGATGAGAGTGTCTCCGATTTCTTTACGAGATTTGAGGAGGCATTTATTGATCATAGTGGTCAGGATATGAGCTCTGAGGGAGGTCAGCGATTGTTTGTTGATAAATTCGTATCGAATTTGTTGCCTGAACTAAGCAACAAATTGAAGAATTCTGAAAGTTCGTGGGCCGTTTCCACCACTGCTCAGATATTAGCCACGGCCCAATATTACGAAAATAGGGAGAAAGAAGAAAGCGAACGCGCAGATAAGAAAACGAAGGATCTTAAAACAAAGGTCTTATTGCAGCAAGCGTATCCTCCGCGCTCGAATCAGAATGACTCGCAACAGCCAAATCGCTTACAATCGCAGTTTTCTAGATCGCAGTCGCGTAATGACTCCTCTACACCTCGCTTTGTGTTGGGGTACAATCAATGCGCCTATTGTAGGGGTGAGGGTCATTTGAAGTTTAATTGTCTGGTGCTGCGTGACCGCAACAATGGTGTTTCGGCCCGGGGAGGTCGTAGTGGTCCTCAACAAGCGTCACGTGGTAGAGGTCGTGGTGTTACTCAGAATCAGAACGAGCGTCTTGCCTCTTCATCAGATTCGCAAAATTGTTTTGACCGACGCGATCCATCGTCTGGTAGATCTGCACAGTATCACGTGGACGACTATTATGTCGAGCATGATGTTGGTATTGACGGTAATTACTAGGACAGCCATAGACAAAGGAAGGGAGAAGTATCAGTTCCGGTTGATCAGAGAGGGCCTTATGTCACAGTTGCTACATTGGGTGTAGTTGAGCCTTTTCTGTTGGACACTGGTGCAGCGAAAAGTTCCATCATTCATTCTCCCTGGCGCGCCTTTGTCTGGCTTGACGAATGTTTCCGTTGGATTCTCTGGCGCCCCCGTTAGCAACCCAGTTTCTAGCCCTTTGCCCCTTACAATTGGGTCTCGTGAGTTAGAAGCTCCCTTGATTTTGACTACTGGTTTTGGTGAGAATCTTTTGGGCCTGGATTTATTGAAACGGTTATATGCGACTTTGTACTGCTCTCCTGCGGGAGTGGAGCTTACATTAGGTCAGAGAGTAATCTCCCCTATGTATCTGTCGACTGATAAGCTCCCACCGGAATTGAGTTCTCTTCCTGATTCTTTGTGGGCGACAGGTCCCAATCACGTGGGCCTGCTGGATATACTACCTTATGTTGTTCAATTGAAACCGAATGTGCGACTGCCGCGTATTCCCCAGTATCGTATTTCCCTTGATGGCGAACGAGCGCTATTAGCGATCATTTATGATTTGATCGATAAAGATGTCATCGAGGAAACACGAGGTAACGCGTGTAATAGTCCTGTGTTACCTATTTTGAAACGAACTGATCCATCCAAGCCTCCCGTGTATCGTTTTGTTATTGATTTAAGGGAGGTGAATAAAATTGTTGTTCCACAGTTCCCCGTGGTGCCTGACATTACAGCTTTGCTGACTCTGATTCCAGCTTCTGCATCTTGGTTCTCGGTGATCGATCTGAAGAATGCGTTCTTTAGCATTCCGATTGCTGAGGAAAGCAGAGATTTATTCGGTTTCTCATTAGGTGGTCGCAGTTTCCGGTTTAAACGTGCACCTCAGGGCTACTGTGAGAGTCCATCGATCTACAGCCAAGCTCTTAAGAGTCAACTTGATGCGTTCGTGTTGCCGGCTGGTGCGGCTTTGATTCAGTACGTTGATGATCTGTTGGTAGCTGCTGACACTGAACAGATTTGCAAAACCGCTACAGTGTCACTGTTACGGCATCTATGTGACTTACACCACAAAGTGTCACCTTCTAAACTACAATATTGTTGTCAAGAAGTAACCTATCTAGGTCACTTATTGTCAAAGGCGGGAAGAAGGTTGACCCCTGAAAGAATTGCAGCAATTGCTCGGATGACTGTGCCAACAACTCAGAGAGACGTGCGTGCCTTTCTAGGTATCACGTCATACTGCAGACAGTGGATTCCAAATTTCTCACTGTTAGCGAAGCCATTGATAGCTCTTACGTGCAAGGAGGTCTCGACTCCTTTGCCATGGACGGAAGAATGTCAGAAAAGTTTTTCTGAACTACGTGATGCGTTGTGTTCGGCTCCTGTGTTAGGTACTCCTGATTACAGTAAGCCATTTACATCATACGTTCACGAGAGAGAAGGTTGTGCGTTGAGTGTTTTGACGCAACAATTCGGTGGTAAGCAGCGTCCATGTGCGTATTTTTCCTCGACTTTAGACCCGGTAGCTAGAGCGTTGCCAAGTTGCTTGAGGGCGACAGCGGCAGCTGCGGTGTCTATTCGACAATCCGCAGGTCTGGTCATGGATAATATGCTCATAGTGATGGTTCCCCATGCAGTTGACACCCTTTTGAATCGGACAAAAACTCAACATCTGACGAGTGCGAGGTTGTCCGGGTATGAGTTGACCCTTTTGGCAAGTCATATACAGATTAAGCGTTGTAATGTGCTGAATCCGGCGACATTGTTGCCGACTAATATGGAATCAGATGATGTACCACCACATGATTGTTATTTACGAACTGAGGAAGAAACGAAGGGTCGTGTGGACCTGAAAAACACTCCGTTGACAGATCCCGATGGCACTCTGTATGTTGATGGTTCATGTTTTAAGTTGCCGAATGGTGATGTGACGACTGCGTATGCTGTAGTAACGTTGAGCACGGTTGTGGAGACCGCGAGATTGAGTCAGAATTCAGCCCAAGCGGCAGAATTGATTGCATTGACGAGAGCATGTGTTTTGTCCAAAGGAAAGCGAGTGAATGTGTTTACCGATAGTCAGTATGCATTCGGTGTTGCGCATAGTTTTGGTCGATTGTGGAGAGAAAGAGGATTTATGACATCGCATGGTACGAAGATTCAACACGGGCAGCTCGTGAATGATCTTTTGGATGCACTTACATTGCCTAAACAGGTAGCGATTGTTAAATGTAGTGCGCATCGAAAGGTTACGGATGGTGTTGGTCGTGGTAATGCATTTGCGGACGAGATTGCTAAGGAAACGGCTAAGAATCTTGCGTCCCGAATGTATGTTACGAGTTCAGTGAGATGGCCAACGGAGACTGGTATGTGTGAAGACACTGTTGAGAGTGTGAAAGCAATTCAGAATGAGGCCACTAAAATTGAAAGAACCAAGTGGAAAGAAAGCACGGGAAAGTTGGACATGCATGGATGTTGGGTTGACTTGTCGGAATGTCAGAGGTGGATGTTACCGGATGCTTATGTATTGGCTGTCGTGACTATGGCTCATGGGTTGTCACACATTAGTGTGAAAGGTATATGCAAGTTATTGTCTCCTGTATGGAAGAACGATGGTATTGCTAAATGTGCTGAGAGGGTGGTTAAGAATTGTATGGTGTGTTTGATGCATAATCCTGGCAAGGGCACCCCCACTCCACCTGGTCATTTTGCTCCTCCTGCCTGTCCCTTCGAGGTTATCCAACTGGACTTCATTCATGTGGAGAGATGCAATAATCTGAAGTATGTTTTAGTTGTGGTTTGTGCGTTCTCCAGATGGATTGAGGCCTATCCTCTTAAGGATAATACTGCCCTGTCCACAGCGAAAGTCCTACTGAAGGAATACTTTCCTCGGTATGGAATGCCACGGATTGTGTGGTCAGATAATGGAAGTGAGTTTGTGGGAAGTGTGATGCAGAGTGTGTGTAAGGGCCTCGGAATTCGACAGAAATTCCATAGCGCCAATCATCCTCAGGCAGCGGGTTTGGTCGAAGGGTACAATGGTACTCTGAAGCTGAAACTTGCAAAGATACAAGCTACGACTGGGTTGTCATGGCCCGATGCCTTGCCTCTGGCTCTCTTATCAACCAGAGCGACTGTACACTCTCGAGTAGGGCTCAGCCCATATGAGATTGTGTTCGGCCGCCCTGCGAATATTTGGGGAGTCCCGAGACCTAAGGCTTTTGATAGTCTTGAATATCCCATGTTAATTGATTATCTTTATGATCTGACTGCTAAACTCAGGTTAATTCATCAACAGGTCTTTGAAGCTTTACCGGCACAGACAGAGGGTCCTGGACATCGGCTCCAACCGGGTGACTGGGTTGTTACACGAAATTTTGGCCGAAAACGCAACTTGGAGCCAAGATTTGTGGGACCCTTCCAAGTGCTATTGACTACAAGGACTGCAGTTCGGTTGGAAGGCAGAAAAAACTGGGTACACGCCGGCCATACCAAGAAGGTGCCGATCCCCTCACCAACAGATAGTTGGGTGAGAACTGGTATAGCGGCAACGGAAACTGAGACCCCTCTATGCTTTATGCCGTTTAGCGATGCCCAACCTGTGAGGGATAATTCATCGCAGTCAGACACACCTGTTGAGTCGCCAGTTGAAGAAAATTCGAGGTCTGAATTGTTATCCAATCGACGGAACATTGTTTTACCAGCTGAACAATTGTTTGAGGAACAGACTCGACCTGGAAGAGATCGATACTTTCTTCGTCCACGTAACAAAGACTAATAACATTTTTTCTTATATTTTCTTTTACTGTTGCCACAAACATTACGAACAATTACATCTTTTCTTGAGGTTTTTATGTGTGCCTCTCACAGCTAAGGAGATTTGTATTAAGCTGAGCGTTTAGGAAAACCTATCATCCGGGTTAACCGTAGGGCCGTGCGGGTACTTCCTTCTGTTTAGCAGGTTTCTGACACTAGGTCGGTTACTTTTTGTCGACTCCTGGGAACTCCTGGGAATTGATAATCGCTACTCAGAACGAAGTGCGTCAAGAACGTACGGACGGTTTTTAGGGGATGGCGTTCTCTAAGCTGTTGGAAGTAGAAAGGATGTCGGCGCAAAGATCAAAAGTGCATAAGATTGTACGAACAAAATGTTTTTTGTTTCAGGTATTTCTGCTGTTTCTGACTGTGTCTATGCTATTGGTGGGTGGAGTGTATTTCGGAATACAGTCGTTATTGCCTTCCATTTCACCTACTCTTCCCCCTAAATCAAGCTCTACTACCACTGTTTCTCCACATTCCTTTCATCCTCTGCCCCAACATGAACAGGTTAGACGTGCAGAATTCATGAATAACTCCTTTGTTCAACTCCTACATCAGCACCAGTTGGTGATGAATACTACCAACTGTTGGGTGTGTGGGTTAATGCCACATACCATGGATAGGGGTATTCCGTATCTGGTTCTTCCTTATAGCTCCCAAGGGTCAGCTCGAGCATTCCAAACTATGTTTCGTAGTGCACTAGATTCCTACCCCAGTCGAGAGCCACGCTCTGCAAGCTTTGGTCCTGGCCCGTACCATAAACCTTTGGCGATAGCGATTGCTGATTTGGATAGAGATGTTTTTGATGCGTCGCTTATTCCAGATGAAGAGGTGCAAGCCTATAAAGACCTGAGCGAAGCTGAGTATAGTACGTCAGCGGGTGATAGACAGCTCAAGAGCTCGTCTCCAATATGGATCGTACCCCACCTCGGTAATTTCTGCTTGAAAGGTTTGGGTCGAAATCCGAGAGCACAATTTGGGAACAGTGCTTGTACTGATACGTATGTTCTACCGATGCTCTCTTCCCCTGTTTTTCTGACTGCCAAGGGTACCTATTTTGTGTGTTACGAACGTGCATATACATGGTTGCCCCGTGACTTCTCGGGTACCTGTTATATTGCGAATCTTTTGCCACCGACTTTTACAGTTGCCTCAGACTATCACAAGACTAGAATTGTGAGAGGCGTTGTCAGCAAAGAGGACACTGCGGGTCAAGAAGCAGGAGACTTCTTTAAGGGTTTCTTGCCGTTTTGGGGACCTATGGTTAATAGTAGGAACCTAAGACAGTTGACCCGTGTGGTAGAATCGACTGCTAACATAACTGCGAGTGCTCTTGGTAATTTAACAGCAGAACTTCAGGCGGATAGACTTATGACGTTGCAGAACCGTATGGTTCTAGACGTTGTTCTCGCAGATAGAGGTGGTGTGTGTAAAGTTATCCATTCGAGCTGTTGCATTTTCATTCCTGACAACGCTCCAACCGTTTACCAAGCCATCTCGAAGTTGCATAAGATTTCCGAGTCCATACACGTGGACGAAGGTAATTGGACACTATTGGGATGGTTTTGGGGCCGGATATCAACTTGGGGTTGGAAGATTCTGATGATCGTAGGGGTTGTTGTAACGTTTCTGTTCACGTGTTGTCTTTGTGTGCAGTGTGGCCCTGCCTTATGTAGTCTTTGTGCTACAACGTGTATAAGAGGGCCATCTGTTACCAAGGAGACATTGATGGATAGAATGATGTTCCAGCAACAGCTGAACGATCTGATGAATATCGAAATCGATTCTGATCTCGACTAGTGCTTGCCTACATGAGGGCAAAAGGAGCGTCTGAGGTTCCGTGTGAATCGGAACGACATTTTCTGGGTGTGTTCGAATATGGACGAGTTTGGTATCTACGAACCGCAAATGACGAGTGGGTGTACGCGTTTTCGCTACACTACTATGTACGGATCGTCTCATTTCTAGGTATGTCCATCTGAACCCTCAGGTTCCATTTTAGATACGGCATCCATTTTGTTTCTTGCCCTCAAGTAGCCAGCGAACGGACCTTGTCCGCTCTTTGACCCTGGGATTCCCAAGCTTTCACGAAGGACACGTGTTTCTTTGAGGGTGTCTTTTATGATCGGGGAAATGACACGGCAGAGGCAGATGGCCCCGCTCAAGGCTCATCTTGCCGTGCCCGTCTATTGTTTCAGTCATACATGCATGAGGCACGAGGTCTTTGATCCTGTAATCAAGTTTCTGTTATTACTCTCTACACTCTTTTTCAATCCGTTGTGCATCTTTGTTCTTCCTTTGCATCTGTTTCTGTCCCTTCTCCTAAATGTGTTTACAGTCAGAATGGAATGGAATGTGCTTAATGTGGGGATAATATGCTTTTACAGTTGGGAACCGGCAATGTCGTTGTAATTATATTCCAGGCTTCTGAAACATGAATGCGACCCGTTTGAAGTTTATTGTAGGAACTGAGTCGTAACCTTTGTCTGCCATGTTGTGCAATGACCAAAATGTGTATAAAAGGAGCGATCCACTTTTGCAATTCGAAGCAGTCTCCCAGAACCTACACGTTGTGTACTTCTTGTGATTTCTGTATCCCTGCAGTAAATAAAACGCTGATCTTTGACGCCGCAGGAAGTGTCCCGTGTCTCTGTGTTTTGTACGCCAGAACAGGTAACCCACGAAGGTTTCAGGTGTTGTCCCCTGGCACCGCTGGGCCTTAGAATAGCCCAGTCCTTCAACCTCCCCTCAACCCTGACAGCAGGTGGCAGGCCTTGGTCCGGGTACGGCCTCCGGGAGTGTCGACAGCGGTGGGGGATGGTGCACCGGGCAGTGTTGCGCTGCTCTGGGGTCCGGCGCACTCAGGCGCAGTTGTCGCACCGGTGGTCCGACATCCTGGACCGTGAGCAGGACCTGCTGGACCTTCTAGGAGTGGAGGTCCCGGGTCTTGGTGAGTAACTATTTAATTATCACTACTTTGTGTCTGTTCTTCTGCTCTGTTTTATATTACGAATAACTTTTTTTTCTTCCAACCAGCTAGAATGTTGCTGCTTACATTCCAGGTTAATTACGTTTAAAAGTCTTCTGTGATTGTTATGACACAGGTGCTCCTCTGCGCTACTACTAATCTTACTTGTTTGCAACTTTGCGTTTGCGCTCGCTTAGCGTGATTCTGTAAGAGTTTTTTTTAGAGAAATTAAGTTACGTAATGCTACAGTGACTCTAGTCCCTACTTTGTCCTGTCATTAAGAGAGAGGGTCGGATTGATACTTAGGTTTAGGTACTTTGTATGAGTTTGTAATTTTTTAGTGGTATGCATGATGCCCCCTCAGTTACGTTACGTGCTGCTAGTACGCCAGTCTTTATTAGAACCTTTTCTAGTTTGTTCAATGAGTGGTGGTAATTGGCTTAGCACTAGCAGAACATCAGCATCAATCAATCAACCCAAAATTTGGTGTATAAAAAAAATGTAGTCATGTGTCCTCCATTTGACCATATGCATTGTTGAGGACAAAAAAGAAGTGGAAATGCATACTTAATGTACAATTGGCACCCCTGGAATAGGTGGGCTAGGTCGGGTGGTACGTCGTACTTAGGCTTAGTTGTAACTTAGTATTCTGGAATCAGAATGGAAGACTGGATTACTGTTGATAAATAGTAACTTAAGTAGTCGATCCGCGAATCCCCCAATACTACTTGTTGACCAGATGAGATCGGTCAATTTAGTTATTGCAATTGTTGTTTACATAGGTGTTTTTTGACCGTTCTTTAAAAATATTTTATTTGTTTGACACCATCCATCAATGTTTGTCTCTTTCTTATATCTTTCCTGTTCATCAGCACCCAGGGGCACGCAGACAGGGAGTGGGCAGTCGGCGGGAGAACACCACCACCATGAGGACACCAACGAGGGCTCCTCTGCTGGCCCCAGTAAGTCTTCTTGTTTTTAATAATATTTCTTATTCCATAACTTTTACTGCACCATATTTTTCACGAACTATTGTTTCAGTTTCCCAATGCTATTTTTTACCAACAATTATCCTTCGATCTGTACGGTTTCAAAAATCTTGTTATCCCTGCCTCTGCTATGATGACTCTCTGTACTACTACTACTATCAGTCTGTCTGTACTGTAGTAGCTAAGCTTGCCCAGTTGGCCAGTGCCACTCTTTATTTGAAAGGTTGTAAATAAAACTCAGATTCACCAGTAGCTCTAGCCATAGATTACAGTCCTTTGGGTCGTCCTCTTGTACTACTTCTAGTCTTATTGATCTTGAGTCTTTGTTAATCTTGAGGCTTTGACAATTCACAGCAACAAATGCCCAACCAGATTTATTACTATTTTGATACGATAGCCTATAGGACATACTACTACTGTTGTAGGGATCTTGCACATACAGACCTTTGCACAAGAAAATAGGATGTTGGTGATGGTAGGTTGGACCTTCCTCACACACCTCAATCAGAAATTCAGAACCCACCACAATCTCCTGCCCGACTTTAGTACTGTCTAGTCATAACTATTAGGTCTCCGAACCCTCCCCCCAAGATACCCAACAAGTAGAAAACCCAGAACATAACACACCCAACTTCTCAGTCGTGGAAGCAATGCACATGCACACCCTTCCTTTAATTTGCTCACTCCTCGTGTAAGTCCACCCCAAATACCACCAGGTCTATGTAAGTTCAAAATGTTTATTTTGAATTGAGAAGCTCTGTACATTGTTCTATTATATAATGCAGCACCAACCGGAAAATCAATATCATTAAAACAATAAACATTGTTACACTTACTTACAGTTGGGAATTAAATCATGATAACTGAACAGTGGTGGAAGGGAGCACCACCATCCCCCTAGGAATTTAGTTTATATAAATGTATCAATGAAGATCTCTGAGTGAAGGGACCCCTCACCTTAGAAGAACTTAGTACTGGTAGTTGTTGCATCATTCATAAGCTCTGCAAAGCTCTGGTTCGTAGAAGGGAATCTTCCGTCTGTAATGCGAAAAATGAAATGGTGCGCGTTAGTATATTGCAACTTGCAAGCATTTCTCAGCCGTGCCAAAAAGTGTAGCATGAATGGATAAGCAATATGGACTAACAGTACACCAGTACTTCATAAAAAAGTGGCTTGTTAATGTTTTTGTTGACCGCTTGTATGCAACGCGTAGACAGTAGCAGTGTGAGGCAGGTCATGTGGGCTCAAAGGTGTCTTATACAAAAAGCTGCAAGGTAACGTCACATGTGCAAAAATAAGAGACACAAAGGTAAAATGGTTGCATGGCTCGGGCTAACTAAGAAAAGGCTAGAATGACCCTCGGGGGGACCATATATAACTATTAGTGTCTACTCTACTACTACCTGATTTGTACTAGTGATGTATATTATATACTATTAACTCATTTATCAATCTTGCTACTGACCATTAGGGGGAGGTGTATATGACGCCTAATAAATGTGTAATGTTTTCTAGGCGCACTACCGACCACCATTGCCGGGGCCAGCGAAGGCGACGCGGAGGGAGAGGATGCGGCAGTTGCTGCCGATACCGACGATGGAGCGGTAGGTGGAGTGCCAGCACCAGTAGGGGGCGGTGGTAAGTTAGATTCATAATCCTTAACTATTGTTGACAGTACACTCACTGCAAGGGTGTACTGTATGTAAACTGTACTGTTGAGACTTAGGGCCCCATTAGGATGGCGGGCGGATTGCCCCCGCCAGGCCAGCGGTAGTCGCCGCCGCCCCACAGGGGCAAACCTCCCGCCATCCTTGTAGAAAAGAATCAGACCCCCCACATGTCGACCAGGAGGAAAAGGGTTCAATATGGTGGTGGTGTCTCTCTGAACACACAACCAGCCATATAATCTGCATTTTGGAATGCCTTTGCATGGCAGCATTGCCGGCCGCCACAGAAAGGCATGCAGAGTATGCTTGGGGGCCCCCATGGAGGATACCTATGCTATGGTACCCCCCTGCCTTTCAAAGCAAAACGTGACAGGCTCCGCGCGGGGCCTGTCATGTTGTGCTTGGAAAAGCACAACATGTATTTTTAGCATTGCTTTCGGCACCACCCACCAGATTGAAAAAAAAACAGGATGCGCCCGCCACTGTAGCGGGTGCATCCTCCTAATTGTCCCCACGGGACCCCCACCCTTTTTAGCGTGAGGATGGCGGTCGGACTTTTGTCCGCCCGCCATCCGATGTCCTAAGTAAGTACGAGTTGTTGTGAACATTTGAGGAGTGAACTAGACTAAACACCCTTTAATTGGCATAGGGGCGGGAGTATTGAGTAACCAATGACCTCATCTATCTGATTTCAACTCCACTTTGTAGTTTTATGGAGAAGAGCACCTGGTGCACTGTTCAACTAAAAAGTGAAAGACGGGTGGAAGGAAGAAGGACGGGCGAGATTTAAAATGTTATGTACTGTGCTTTATAGTGCTACTCTACCATGCCACTATGTGAATAATTAACTGTTTTTCTAAGAGTATATTTTACAATTGTCTTGTTTTTTTCTTTTTGATACACAGCTACTCCTTCCAAAGTCAATCGGAAGGAGTTGGCCGCCAAGGCACGGCGCCGGAAGCTGGAGGCAATCCAGCAGGAATATCGGCGGCTGGTGGTCTTTTCAGAGGAGGAGGAGACTGCAGCAGCACTTGAAGCCTCCTTCATTTTAGATGGCACCACTCACTTCTGCCATGATGGTCGATTCTCCCCAAAGCCAGTCCCAAGTCAGGAATACATAGGCAAAGACCCAGGAAGCGTACAAGAGGTGCTTCCCATGGTAGATCCTTGAAGAGGCTGTACCCCTCCCAGACTGAACAGGAGGGGGCAGCAGCACTGCTTGCAGTGGAAGAGTTAGCACTGATGCAAAATACAGATACTGAAACTGTCATTCTTCGGAATGTAGATCAGTGGCCTGCGAATCAGACACTTTTATAGTTAATGGGCAGAACCTGCCTAAAGTGACCCCACACTCTGTGGACAACCTGATCTGAGGGGATTGCACTGGGGTTTTATTGCGCTGCTGCCTATGATTTGGGACTGAGTGCCTATATAGTTGGGGGAAACCGCAGGTGAATTATATTGTTTAGGCTTAATGATTCTGACCCCTGCATGTGGTTATTGTTCAATCTAAGGTCCCTGGAGTTCTTGATAACTACGACACCAGCTGGCTCATGTCCCTGGGCAAACACCTAGAAATGGGATGGCGCAACACTGGTGAAGCTCATACTACCTATCCTTCCACACCCAAATTAGCCCCTGCCAGGAGACTTGAGGTGGCAGACTATTAACAATGTTTTTACTTTTCAGGATTGGGTGGCCGGCTGTTGCTGGGCTGCTCTTGGATTAGGGACTTTGTAGTTGGGGGTTTGTTCGTTTGTCTCAGGGGTTGAAATGCCTGTTGATTCCGAGCGGGTGGGCCACAGGGGTGATTGAGGATCGTCACAGGGGTCACATGCACTGATTTACTAAATGGCAGACCCTAAATTTACCTAAACTTTATGTCCTGGAACATCAGGGGGATGGGGTCCGCCCTAAATGCCACAACATTCACAGATATCTGAAGAGGCAAGGAGTGCAAATGACTATGTTACAACGGACTCACCTTACGGGGGGTAGACCACTTACTGCATAGATGGCAGGTACAATTATTTGCTACCTCTTACTTGGCCTATTCCAGGGGTGCTCTTATATGGATAAAGGCAAGGACACCTTTTGAACTTACACACTCCACAATCGACCAAGAGGGATGATATGTACTGATTAGGGGTAAACTGTTAGTCAAGCACATTCCACTGGGGAGCGTGTATGCCCGAACCAAGACCAAGTAGCTTTTTCCAGGTGCTGTCAACCCCACTAGCTCTTTTAGTAACCTATGACATTTTACTGGGGGAGTGGGGGGTTTTACTGAGTGGCTGATGGTACACTTGAACTTTCTACCCCCCTCCTTCCCGCTCGGGGCCTTGGCACATAAGTCCTTTGAAGGCCTTAGGGACTGGTTAGAACACTGGGAATTTTCGGATATCTGGAGGGTCCAGCTTGGGCAGGAGCAAGACTACTTGTATTATTCCCGCATTTACCATTTGCATACTCGACTGGATGTGTTTGTTTGTTCCACCAGACTTGACCAATATGGGACCCATATGGAATACTTGGGACGCACAGTGTTGACCATAGCCCATTACCTTTAGAATTCCGACCGGTTGAGGAGCGCTCGGATATCTCCACGTGGCGTCTTAATCTCCTGTCCCTAGAGGACTCATGCTTTAGCAATTCATTAAGCACTGCTATCACTGAATACTTTGCTCATAATCAATCAGGGCCCTGCATCATCTGGCCTCCTTGAGTGGGAGGCATTTAAAGGGGTGGTGTGAGGCCACTGTCTGTGGCAGTCAGTTGGAGTGAGGAGAAAGCTCAATGAGGAACTTTGCCAGTTGGGTGGTAAGCTACACGATTTCGATAACATACTAGGGACTGATGAAGCCGCACAGGCCCGACTCAAGGAAGCCAGGGAGCACTACAACACTATACTTGAGTGCCTGTGCTGCCATTATTATAAAGACTATTGGCCTGATTTAGATCTCGGTGGATGGGTTATTTTTTTCATTGGTGTTTTTTACTGTTTTGGGATTACACGATATACACAGCAGTAGCACAGGTTCTTGATGGTCCTGACGAAAGCCGGGTTACTATTCAATCCTTAGGCTGAAACATGTAGACGCTCTGTTTTTTGGACTGGATCAGTTATTCTGTTAAAACTGCCTCTACACTGTTTTTAACTTTGTCACTCAGATAGATATTATTAAAAGTTTTTTTCTGTCCTAGTTGATGATTTTAACATTATCACTTTCCACCTTTTCATTTTTGCACTGCTTACATCACCACCACTAATATATAAGATAGCCATATAAAGACTCAGGCCATATACCTCATCTTAGATGAATGGAGAGGTTAAAGTTGCCCGTTCTATCTGCAGCCTTGATCAACTTGAGGGCTCAGGAAGGGCTATCGGATCCCAAATGATGTGGGCTGCTATTTTGGTGGCTGATGGGATTTATTATTTAGTATGATTATGTTAAGTGCTCTATTTGCTTGATCTAGTATGTTAGTGGACCCTAGATTTCTTTGTTGTGATGATAGCATATGCATGGGTTACTCCGTCACAACGGTGATGAATATCCCATCTGCCGAAATATAAATCCCATAGAATATAATTGGATTTATAATTCAGTGGACTGGATATCTGTCATCATTGTGACTGAGTAACCCTTCTGCTAAGATCTAAATCAGGCCCTATATTGCTAGGGCACATGACGAGGTGAGTAGACAGGGCAGGCTCTTGGTCTGGCTTATTAGGCCCGAATCCCGGGGGCACCTACTGTGCAGATATTGTCGAGTGATGACACACCACTCTACTCACCCAGGGCGATCAATACATTGTTCCAGGAATACTATGAATCCCTTTGTAAGCGTCCAGACCCTCTCACACCGGGGATCCTGACCACTTTCTTGGACCACATCCCTTAGCGTTAACTGGACCCTGGAGTCCGGGGAGCTCTGGGAGGCCCAGTGTCGACTCAGGAGATCAAATTTGCCATTAAAAAAATGGACTTCAGGAAAACCCTGGGCTCTGATGGCCTACCTGCGGAGTTTTATACCACTTTTGCAGGGACTTTGGCCCCTCGGCTGGAGTCTCTATATGCTGAATTGCTGTAACTAGGTTCTCTATCTGCATCCACGAGAGACCCGATGGTAATTCCACTTCCCAAATCCAACGTACTGAGTGCCCACAATTCTGCATTCCGTCCCTTATCCTTGTTAACTAAGGTTTAAATTTCTTAGTAAGATCCTGGCCCTCAGATTGCTCCCCCATATGACTGCATTGATAAATAGCGACCAAAACTGGTTTATCTCGGAGCGGAGCACCTCTCTAAACCTCCGTAGACTATACCATGTTCTTTATCACCCAGATATTTTGCTCCACCATAACGCTACCATCATGCTGGTGGACCTTGCAAAGGCCTTCGACCAAGTGAGGTGGGACTTTCTTTCTAAGGTCATGTATAAAATGGGGCTGGGGAGAACTGGGTTAAATGGGTTAAGTTGCTATACTCTACTCCACCACTCGGGAAAAACAGCCACACTATTTCCACACAATACAATGTCTATAGAGGCACCAGACAGGGGTGTCCACTATTCCCTCTCCTATTTGCTTTGGCCATTGAGTCACTGGCGGAGCACAAAAACCTGAATGATTCAGCACCCTTAATTGCAATTATTCACAAATGCAGTACAATTGCATAAATGAGTTTTTCTTTCATTAATATTCTTTAGCCACACAGTTAACCCCTTGAGTGCCCATGACGAGATAGTCTCGTCATGTGCCGCGGTTGCGCTGTGCCCATGACGAGACTATCTCGTCATGAACCCCGCCCGCTAATTCAACGCCCGGCACAGGGCGGGGAAAGGGCGGGGCACACGAGGGGTTAAACATGACATTGATTCAGCAGGCGTGTTTCAATCCTTTTATTCAGGATCTCTTCTTCACAATAGATAGCACACATCGCTAACTCCACGCCGTTACGCGAGCCATAGGAAATCAGAAATTTACCAGTGGGGTAATCCTGACTGAAGCATTACCCCCAGACATAAAGTCCAAATACCAGATGGGCTGTCGCAGACTGTTTCTCCACCTGTCTTTAAATTAACGACATTGGGATGAACCTCCTCATAAAATATAGCCCTGAAGAAGTCCGAGAGGACGAAACGCGTTGGCTGCGGTGTTATCTATTGTGAAGAAGAAATCACGAATAAAGGGATTGAAACACACCTGCTGAATCAATGTCATGTTTAACTGCGTGGCTAAAGAATATTAATGAATGAAAAACTCATTTATGCAATTGTACTGCATTCGTGAATAACTACAACTAAGGGTACTGGATCATTCAGGTTTTTATGTTATTGAGGGATCTCTGTGGTCCCAGGAGAATTAGGGGCTTGAGTCTCGTCCCTGAGCACCTTACGACTCTCTATTGACATATTATCTTACACCTAGATAAGTGCAGTCCCATTTGCCTCAATCCCGGAAAAAAAAAAAATTTTTTTCACTGGCTGAGCTTTTCCACCAGGAGGAGGCGGGCTATGGAGTGACAGTAGAGCGCAGGGAACATATCATCTCCTTGTATGAGGATGAACTGCTGCTCTATCTTAACGATGACCCAATGGAAGATGAGACCGCAGCAACCCTACTGGGTGAATCTGTGACACTTTCTGGCCTCTGGGTCAATAAGACCAATCAATCAATCAGGGATTTTTAGAGCGCACTACTCACCCGGAGGGTCTCAAGGCATGGGGGGATTCGGGCAGCTCGGTTATTTGAAAAGCCAGATCTTAAGACTCTTCCTGAATGCTTGCAATGTGGGGCTTCATCTGATGCTGAGGGAGAGTTCATTCCAGGTCTAGGCCGTGATGTAGAAGGATCTGCCTCCCGTTCTGGCTCTGTGGATGCGAGGGATTTCGGCCAAGGCTAGGTCAGCGGAGTGGAGGTTTCTCTTGGGGGCGTAGAAGGAGATTCGTTTGTTGAGGTATTGGAATCGGTGTTATGGAGTGCTTTGTGTGAGCAGCTTGAAGGTCACTCTTTTTTTGACGTGGAGCCAGTGGAAGCCTCGTAGGTGCTGGGTGATGTGGTCTTGTCGTGGGATGCTGAGGACAAGTCTGGCTGCGGCGTGCTGGACTGTCTGGAGTTTGTGGAGTAGAGATTTGTTGATTCCGGCGTAGAGGGCGTTCCAGTAGTCCAGTCCACTGGTGATGAGTGTGTTGTTGAGGGTCTTCCTGGATTCGGGGGGTGTGCGGGATCCATTTGAAGGTCTTGCGGAGTATGCAGATGGTGTTGAAGCATGTGGAGGATACAGCGTTGATCTGTCGGTTCATTGTGAGGGAGGAGTCAAGTATGATGCCAAGGTTGCGGGCGTGGTCTGTGGGAGTAGGAGTGATGCCGATGGCGGGGGCCACCAGGTGTCGTCCCCCCATCAGAGGGGGTGAATCCGAGGATGAGGACTTCCATTTTCTCAGAGTTGAGTTTCAGGCAGCTGCTGCTCATCCAGGTTGTGAGGTTCTTCATTCCTTCCTGGAAGTTGTGCCTGGCGATGTTTGGTTCCTTGGTGAGGAAGAGAATGAGCTGGGTGTCGTCGGTGTAGGATACTATGCTGAGTCCGTGTTTTCTGATGATGGTTGCGAGGGGGGCCATGTAGATGTTGAAGAGCGTGGGACTGAGGGAGGATCCTTGGGGTACTCCGCATCTGATCTCTGTGGGTTCCGAGAATGGCAGGAGTCTAATTCTTTGAGTTCGGCCAGCTAGGAAGGAGCGGATCCAGTCTAGGGCAGTTCCCTGTATGCCGGTGTCGTGGAGTCTGGCAGATATATCTGTTCCCCTTAATAGCAGGTGCCCAAAGGCCACAGGACTTGATCTGGTCCTCGGCAACCTTCCGGTATCTGGGTATCTGTGTGTTCCACTCTTTGTAAGACCTACGGGAGGGTAACCTGGGGGACGCTCTTAGATCCCTTTAGTCCTGTGTCCCTTTTTAGTGATCTCTGAAGCAGCCCATCATAGCTCGGATCTTGTTGTCCAAAATGGTCATGCAGCTGAGATTATTATATTTCTTCACTAATCTCCCGGTCAAGAAACTGGGTTCCTGGTGTCGGCAACTGGATAACCTCCTTAGGGAATTGATATGAGACGGTGGGTGCCACATAGTTTCATTGGAGGCCCTCTGCCACCCCCACCCCCCTTCCTGGTTGAGGGCGGATTAGAAGCCCATAACTTTGAGCTTTAATGTTTAGTGGCATAGCTCCAGTGGGTGACTCAGTGGCATGACAAAGCCCATCAGGAGGAACTGGGCCCAGCGGAATTGTTTAGCAACCAATGAGCTTTGCTTGCAAAGCTACTCTGTTGGGGCAGGTGCTCAAAGACTCAGAGTGGTGTAAGATCTTGGCATACCCCAAGAGAGTCTCCAGGAATATGAGGCTGAAATAAACCCACTTTAATTAAATCCACAGGACCTATTTGACATGCCACATATTATGGGCCATCTTTGGAGGGGAGCCACAAACCTGCCCCAAATGTACATTCCTAGACACGGATTTTGGTCACATGACTTGGAGCTGTCACCATCTGTGACCATTCTGGGAGACAGCGATACGCAAACTTAACACAACACTTGGTCGCACTCTTGCCTGCACCTTGGTGATCTGCCTGCTGGGGTTGTTTCCTAGACCTCGGGGGAGGAAAGTGGACACTAAATTCCTAGATCTGGCCCTGGCTTTGGCCAAGAGACGCATAGCAAGGATGTGGAAATCCAGGGCGTGACCAGCGGCTGCGACATGGGTTAAGGATGTCACAGCTGGGCTGGAGCTGAAGAGAGAGCTCTGATTAGGGAGGATGCCCGTGACATGAGAAGACATCCAATTGCGGGGTTGTGTGCGGAAGTGCTAGAGTCCTGGGAACACCCAGTGGAAGATACAGGGGATGATACAGAGGGACAAGAAGTGCATACCGAATAGGCCAGAGATAACCCTCGTGGGAATACAGATGAGAAGGAAGACACGCACTAGAATTGATGTGCGGCTGTATCTCTTGAGAGAAAAATGCTCCTTCACATGGTTCACTGTGAGACATGGAAGGTTATTCCCCCTTTCCCCCCCCCCCCCCCCCCTTTCCTCACCAGACATCAATTCATGGGCAACACGCCAATAGAGACTGAGGTACAGGGAGAGAGGTCAGGTATAAAAAGGTAAATGAATAGAGAGGTAAGGGTAGCAGGAGGCAGACAAAGACAGAGACTTGAGGAAAAGCAAAGAGATGCAAGGAAAAGAGACAGCAAAATGCGAAGAGGTATAGAAAAATGGGTCAAGTAAAGAGGGTAGTGGGAAAGAGAGAAAGGTAGAGAGCGGTGAAGAGTAGAAAGAGAAACGTGGTGTAGAGTGAAAAGAAGCTGAGAGGCATACTTGAAACAGAGAAAGGTAGTTGAGGTTTATACAGAGGTAGAGAGTTGTGGGATAGAAAAAGCGAAAGTCATGAGATAAAGAGATCTATAAAGAAAGAGGTTGAAAGAGCTAGTTGAGGTGGAAGGGAGGAGTTGAAATCAAGAAGGCAATCCAGAGCGATATATGTTTTTGTGTGAGAGAGAAAGTGAGAGTGGCAAATAGAGAGAGAGAGAGACAGAGAGAGAGAGACAGACAGACAGACAGACAGAGACAGAGAGGAGTTTATGATAGCGAAAATGGAGTAGAGATAGAAATATAGAGGTAGCTAGAAAGGAGTAAAATATTTAGCGAGGACTAAGGAAAGGGAACAGAGGTTGAACAAGAGTAACATGAGGTGGAGAAGTGAGGTAGTGAGCAAATGTTAAAGTAAATTGAGAAGTTGGATAGCAAGAGAGAGAGTGGTGAGGTAGAGAGAAGTGATGTAGTGAGGGTGATGTGAGCTAGAGAAAAACAAGCTATAGAGGTGAGAGGAGTGGTGAGGTAGAGAGAGAGGTGAGTAGTAGAGGCATGGAGAGTGCGATAGAGAGATGAGGCAAAGATAGAGATGCGCCTGCATGAGTAGTAAAGTAGATGGAGGAGAGGTACAGGGAAGTCAGATGGAAAAAGTACAGTGAGGCCAAAGAAGGGATGATCTAAAGAGAAAGTTGAAGTAGAAAGAAGGGATCAAATGTGATAGATAAAAATGTAGGAACAAAGAGTCATAGAGGGGGCAAGTTCGGTAGTGAGGTAGAGAGAGGTGAGGTTGAATGGGGTGTATTGGGTACATTCAGAGGGAGGTAAGGAAGACAAAGGTGAGGTAGGGAAAAAGGAGGCAGGTACACATAGAGAAGCAAAGATGGGAAGACAGAATCTGAGGCTTAATGTAGAAGAGGTGAAGTGAAGTAAGTAACTAGAAATGGCTCAAATATTATTTTTTTATTTAATTGCCACCAACTGCCTTAATGTGAGAGACTTTTTAATGCATCTCAGTGCAAGAAAGGACAGCAGATCCATATTTAATAAGCATAGCCTACTGCTGCTCACTAACCAATGCACAGGTGCACAAACAGGCTGCCTAGCACCACAAACAACTTCTGCACCATGAGTGCAGAGTGGGCTGTCTGGCATAGGATTTGCACGGGATGCATTCCTTTCCAGTACAGAATCCTATGCCTAGACAAATTCTTAAACATTACACATATGCAATATCTGAAGTATTTGGAGAAATAAAAACATTTTAGTAGCTATCATAGTAGATCGGGCTTTGCATAAAAAATTATCCCTAATCAGCCCAATTGAAACCCAAGTAACACAACCCCCTTGATGCAAAGTGGTGCAAAACGGAGCAAAGAAGCTCAAAGTGCTATTTGGTCTGAGAAAAGCGTATGTTTCCAGAGTGAAATGCCTTTTTAGCACTGGAAAGTAAACGTCCTTGCCAGATTTAGCGCTGCTTAGCATCACTGTACATGACTGTGCTCCAGCGCAAACCCTTAGTAAATCTGGCCTCAAGTGTCTGTTAGGCATGCTCTGCTGTCAAATGGAAACAAAGGGGCAGATTTACAAGCCCCTTGCGAGACATTTACGCCGCCGATGCGTCACTTCTGTGACGCAGCGGCGGCGTAAACCATGAGCCATGTTGCGCCTTATTTACAACGTGACGCATCTAGGGAGATGTGTCACGTTGTAATGCCCTGCGCTATATTAAACCTGCGTCAGGTTTAATGTATGCAGGGTGGGCGTTCCGTCAGAAAAAGCCTCGGAAAAGTGACGCAGTGAAATCTACAAGATTTCAGTGAGTCACTTTTACGACGCTGCTGCGTCAAAACCCTGAGCCTGCTTGAAGCAGGCGTAAGGAATCACACAGCATGTTCGGTATGGGCAGCCCCTGAGCATTGCTGGAGTTGCGTCGTGCTTGCGACACGACTCCAGCAATGCGCCGCCCTTATGCCATCAGATGCGTCACGCATCTGTTTATCCTTGCTCCATGATGCGCTGCATTGTAAATGCGGCGGGTCTGTGGTGGCGCAAGGGTAACCTTGCGTGACGCAGCTTTCCTGGCGCATCCCTGCTGATTTGCAGGGATGCGCCAGGAAACATAAATCTGCCCCAAAGCTGTTTGTTACGAGCAACGTAACTATAGCAGGAATTTCAAAGCCCATTCACTTTACTAGGGTCCCTTTGGGAAAGAGGGAGCCCTGGGCAAATGCCCGATTAGGCCATGCATTAAAACTCCTCTGACAGAGTGGACTTCAGCGGCGGGTGCTGGGAAGAGTGAAGAGATCTGGACAGTTCTGGGCAAGGGCAAGAGAAGTTACCAAGAGGGAGACTCCATGACAGTCTGTCAGAGCATTAAGGCCGAGCAGTGTAGACCTCATTGGAGTCCGTGGGGGGCGCTGACTCTCTTCACGAAAATGACATATTAAAACCCAGGGTCTGAGGCAGCCCAGATGTAAAATGACATTCAAATCTATGAGGCCACGAAGACTGGTGGGGGACGAGTCACCATTTAAGTCTCTTGGGCTATGTAGCCTGGACAGTAGTGAATCTCTTTTAAATCTGTTGGCGCAACGACGGTGGCAGGAGTGAAATTCCAATGTCTGTGAGGGCACTATGATTAGCTTGGAAAATACTTCAAAAGAACCATTTGTGCAGTAGGAGAAAGATGCAATTTAATTCTCTTGGCTATTTTAGAGTTTGCCAAAAACACTATTGAGACAGCCCATCATTACACTCCATTAAGGTCTGTGCGGGACCCTAAATAAATATATATATATAATTCTTTCTGACCCACACATTGTAGAAATCTGCCTCTACCCGACACCAAAAAAAATGGCTTATTCCAATGTTAATGTTTCTGCTTCCAGGATCTGCGTGCAACCAACACATGGTAGCTTAAACTCCAGGGACGTCTGTGACATTCGACTTTTCATATCTGGGTGAGGAGGCCTCCACGGTCCACCCCCACCCATTTACATGGACATGACGCCAGGTTTCTTATTAGGAAATGTACGAAATATACGGACTTATTTACAAGCCCCTTGCGCTGCCAGTGCGTCACTTTTAACATGGGAGAAAGTGACGTACCGACGGCGCAAGGGGCTTGTAAATAAGCCCCATATTGTTTTGAACGGAATGGGATCTGGTGCAGCGCCATAATGCATTCGACGTATGGTGTATCCAATATTTTGTTTTTCAGGAACGTTTCTAAACCGCCCACTTTGGCCCAAACCGCTCACGTGCTAAACTTGCTTAACTCCCAGATGTAAACACGATAACGATTAACGCCACCTGTTTTTCAAATCTGTGGAGCCTATAAAACGCACCTTCACTTGCGGAAATGGGCGGAATTGGCTCGGCGGCGGTAGGCCCGGCACCTACGTGCAGAGGGCGGCAGGCGTAGGTGGCCTTGAAGACCGGGGCACAGTCCGGCCTCCTCCCACCACCTCCCCTGTGTTTCCGCTGACAGCTGTTATTGTGGCCTTTTGCTCTCAGGGCCACAGGGCGAGGTGAGCAAGGGGTGGCAGTACTGACTGAACGAGCGTTCGTTCCTCGCGTGCCATCTGGTGCAACGTGGTGGAGTGACAGCTACCAGTTGCCACCTTTTGTGAAGATTAAAAAAAATAAAACAACCTTTAGCAAAGCCCAACAGGTCTCGCCAATGAGACCTATTGGCTCTGCCAATGCTTTTAGCCATGCTGGTGAGAAACGCCACTGCTGTGCAGCATGGCTTAACAAGCATTAACATGCAATAGGTCTCGGCCTCGTTTAAGTTAAAGCAATTCTGTTTGTAATTAGGTGGCTTTTTAGCTTTGCTTTTATTAGTGGTTTTCAAACTTTCATGTACATAACATACATATGTATGCATATATGTATATGTATGCATGCATTTATACTTGTATTTATATAGATATGCAGATGTATATATATGTTAATGTATGTATGTCAATATATACACATACATATCTATAAATGCATATGCATATATATATATATACACATACATATATATATATATATATATATATATATATATATATATATATATATATTATCTACTGGCGGTCGTCAGTAGATAGTTATAGTTAGGACCGAGTTCCCATAGGAAATCTGAAAATTCTATTTTGAATAATTTTGGCGCCGGTTGACGAATCCTTGCGAAATTTTCAAAACTAATGGGGCTCTCCGCTCAGCTCCTACCCTGAAAGTCTCGGGGTGATTCGTCAAGCGGGGGCTGAGAAAAAAGGGGGGTCCCAAAACGTGTTTTCTCCATGCATTTTCCCATAGGACCATTAGTCGAAGATACAGCCCGAACGGCTGAACAGAATTACTTGAAATTTGGCAAAGAGGTAGTCCGCAGGTCAGGGATGTGCCTTTTGCATATATGGTTTCAATCTGTTCAGTAGTTCCTGAGAAAATTGCAGTTAAAAGTACATAAATATCTATAAGCGCGCACCGTGCGCGCACCGTGTGCGCACCCTAACGTGCGCGAGCGTAATTGTGATTGGTGGTTACATGTCAGTCAACATTCGAATCGGTCAAAATCAGGAAGTGTCATCCGCCATTTTGTGTGTGACAGTGAAAAAGAAAGGTGGAGAACGTGAAAAGGGGGCAGGGTACAGAGTTCCTGACCCCCTAGCTTTTGTCAGGGGGTACCTGAAGGATCCCGAAGGGTGAAAAAAACATTGTATTTTTTTTCAAAAAATCGCGGGGTGCGCGCACGGTGGAAAAAAATCATAAAAAAATAGAATTAAAAATCAAATTTAAGTGTTTAGATGTTAGGTGGCTCTAAAAAGAGCCGTTGTGTTAATTGAGGAACAGAGGAACAAAAAAATGAAAAAAATTATGGGGTGCTGCATGTGTGCTGCTGTATCTTGCTCTCTATTAGGGGAATGCTGGTGTCACCATAAGAGAGAAGAGCATTGCACACATTGCACTGAGGAAATTTAATAACGGCCCCATCTTTTGCATTGACACCATTACGCTGTTGCCCTCACTCAGGCACCGGCAACTTTCGTAGCGTTTCTTTACAAACTTATACTGTAACATATTACACGACCTTTCCTGTCTCTCTGAGCGAAGTACATTCTGAAACTTAGCTCAAAGTAACTAACCCCCGAGATAACCATCTATTGACCCTTGGTGACCGTTCTCGGCCCCTCCAGTTGTTTTACGAATCACCATCTGCAACACGCAAACACGTCCTGTCGTAAATTAATTTAACCAAGGAATGGCCATGCCACCTGACCTATATGGTCAGGTAGAGAACACGACCTTAGGGAAGGAATTTCTATTACCCATTATTCTGTATCTTGTACGAAGAATGTTTTCTTATGAATGATTTGTATTTTTATTGCACATTGAGGGGGTTGTTGCTTTAGGGGATTCAAGCGCTACAAAAGACTGTGAGCCACGGATTGAAGTGGCAGTCTCCTGAAAACCTACCACTGATGTACTTCTAGGATAACTGTACCTAGCTGCAGCTTATAAATTGAAGTTTCTATGCCAACAGAGTGTTCCGTGTCTCTGTAATTTGGAAGGCGAACTCAGAAGATTTCAGGCGTACCCTGCGCGGCCAGGCTTAATGAGCCCGGTTCTTCAATTGGAGGCACTGCTGAGATCGCTTCAGAGGTCGTGGGTCCAGCCCGAGGATCGTGAGGAGCCCCGCAGGGAAATTCCGGAAGACGCGCCCCACGTGAACGACCCCTGCATGTCGTAAGTGGACCGAAGGTTTTTACCGTGTGGCTTCTCCCTTCTAACGGCTGCAAAGACCTGCTGCCCTGACTGCGGCCACGCTTTGGCTCCCTTGATTGGTATGGTGAGACATTAGACGGACCTCTGTTGGCGTAAGGAAACATCTGGTTAAGTTAAGTATAGTGGTCACTCCTTTGTCTTTGTTTTGTCTTTGTTCGACTTTTGCAAAAGCCGAAACCGAGGGATGAGTGCAGTTTTTGTACTATAAAGTGACTAATTAACCCCTTGAAGTTTGTAAAGAAACTAGTGTTGCAGCGATGCCTGGTTTCAGTAAGTTTGGAAATTGGTTTTGTTGTAATCGCGATAGGGCTTCCCGACTGGAGGACTCTTGTCCAATTCCTCCGGCCGGAACTCCCACTTATGAAGTATATTCTAAACATGGTATTGGCCCCATAGCTTTTAATCAGGCGTGGGTTCGCTATACTAGGAAAGATGGTGTTCTACAATGGCCGCAGAACGGCAGTTTTGAGCTCAGTATCATAGATAATTTGGAGAACGCTTTGTTTAAACGAAAAGCCCGGCCGGCTATGTTTGCCTCTTTTCGCTTATGGCGCAAGGAGGCCAAACAGAAAGAAATAAAACAAGCTAAAAGGGATAGAAGGGATATGTCTATTTTACAAGCTACGCAACAGTTTAAAAATAATGAAACCGATCATGCGATTGAGGTCTCAGATAGGCAGCATCGTATGGCGGTAGATAAATGTTATCCAGTGTTGCCAACTTTCCCTACGGAGAAAAATGAGGACCCTGAGAAGGATCCTTTAATGTCCCATCTGTTAAGATTACCCCCGCCCTATGCGCAAGGGGCTAATGTACCTTTTGGATTACCGCCTGCCCCCGGAGCGAATGCGCCTTTGTTGCTAGCACCTGCCCCACCTGTTGTCCCACCTGTCGCTCCTCAGCCGGTTCCTGCACCCCCACCACAGCCTTTTCCGGTATTACCGAGCTCTCCCTTACATTCGTCTCCCTTCGTACCGGTTACTCCCTCTTCTGCCCCGCCTAATATTCTGTCTCCTGTCCTAATGACGAATTCTCCCTCCTCTCGGAGGCGAATGATCGATACCGTTTCTGGCCTTTTGTCCCCTCTCTTGGGGACATTTCAAATGACCCCTGTTCCTCCTCGTAGACAAACTCGTAGTCAGCTCCCAGGTCCGGAGGAACGGGAAGTGCTAGATCTTCTTGCCCGAAGGTGGATCACAAATGGCCCCCAGTATAGTGTGCAAGATATTATGGTCACCTTTCAGCAGTGGGAGGCACCAACACAGAGACACGTCTTTGATACTATGTGAAATATTTTAGGTCAAGAGTGGGAGGATATGGGATTGGGACCAGCCCCTCAGGGCTTGCTCGATGTGCAGGCCGAGTTTGATAAAGGACTGATTGTGGGCGCAGAGGTTGAGGACGCGGTAGGAACGCTTGTTACTTTTAGAATGATGCTTGCCTGCCGGTCTTTGCCGAAACGCGACTCCTCGGTCAGGCGAAAGTTGAAACACTATCCCATAAGAGAGGTTCCGCCAGTGTGGAGAGAGGAGGTTGCAGCGCAGGGTGCTAACCCTGCTATACCTGCTCATTTCCAATGTGTGTGGGTACACGTTCCTTGGAAACGATCTGAGGTATTGGCCCTTAAGCAGTCCTTACCGGACCCCCGTAAAAATCCTGCTGGGTACTACAAAGAGTTGTCCCAAACTGTCGATGCATGTATTATGAATATGGCCGATATAGACATGCTGATGGGTAATGTGGTCCCACAACCATTATGGGCTAGGATTCGGAAGGAGGACCATGTGGGGGAACTGGGGGGTGATTGGGCTGCCATACTCGCCGCGGACAGACTCCAAGTGGGTGGTGCCAAACCTGAGGCTCTAATTACAGAACTCCCAGCTAGGATCATTGCCTTACTGAAAACTATGATGCCCCCTCTGCGAGTTAATTGGGATAAGTTAGCAGCTTGTAAGCAGAAAGCGGATGAAAACGTCTCTGATTTCTTCACTCGTTTCGAGGAGACGTTCATCGATCTTAGTGGTCAGGGTATGAGCACGGAAGGTGGCCAACGATTGTTTGTAGACAAATTTGTGTCGAATTTGGTTCCGGAAATATCTAATAAATTAAAGAATTCCGAAAGTGCGTGGGCGGTCTCCTCTTCGGCCCAGATATTGGCTACTGCTCAGTATTATGAAAATAGGGATAAAGAGGAAAGAGAGAAACTTGATAAAAAGACTAAAGAGCTGAAAACGAAAGTTCTTTTGCAACAAGCTTATCCTCCTCGCCCTGCCCAACGTGAATATCAGCCGTCTCCGCAATTTCAGAGACAGTTGCAGAGGCCTGGGCCTTTCGTTCCCTGGCCCCCACTGGGCCAAAATCAATGCGCTTACTGTAAAGAAGAAAGCCATTTAAAGTATAATTGCCCGGTTTTGTTACAGCGCACAAGCGATATTCCCGCGCCACGAGGCCAGGGTGGTTATCAGTCGGCACCCAGAGGACGAGGTGCGCCGCCTAATAACCAATGTCCCATGCCCCCTGGGAACTCCACAAATTATTTTGATAAGCAGAATATTCAGTCTACCAACTATTACAATAGTGACTATTATACTGAGGATGAGAGTCAGAATTCCCAACCTAGCTAGGACAGCCATGGACAAGGTAAGGGAGTAGTATCAGTTCCAGTGGACCAAAGGGGGCCTTATGTTGATGTGGAAGCACTAGGTGTTACAGAGCCATTCCTATTAGACACTGGTGCAACGAAGAGCTCTATGATTCACTCTAAACTCCCTGGGGCACCTTTGTCTGGCTGTACAAATGTTTCTGTAGGTTTTTCTGGTGCCCCAGTTCAAAACCCAGTTTCACGCCCTTTGCCCATTTCAATAGGTCCTTACAAATTGGAGGCCCGCTCCTTTTAACAACTGGTTGTGGTGAAAATTTGTTGGGCTTGGATTTATTGAAGAGATTGTATGCGACATTACACTGTTCCCCTTCTGGTGTACGTCTTACCTTAGGTAAGAAATTGACCTCACCGATGTACTTGTCTAAAGATCAGCTTCCCCCTGAATTCCAATCTCTTCCAGCCACCCTCTGCGCCACCGGCCCCAAGGATGTGGGCCTTCTGCGGATTCCTCCCTACTTTGTAACGCTCAAGCCTAATATTAAATTTCCTCACATTACACAGTATAAAATTTCCAGTGACGACGAAAAAGCTCTTTTGACTATAGTTCATGATTTGGTACAAAACGGTGTGGTTGAAGAGACTAGGGGAAATGTATGCAATAGCCCTGTTCTGCCTGTTTTTAAACGAACCAGCCCCTCTCAGCCACCTGTCTATCGTTTTGTGATTGATCTCAGAGAGGTCAACAAGATTGTGGTACCTCAATTCCCTGTTGTCCCGGATATTAATGCCCTGTTGACAATGATACCAGCCTCAGCTTCCTGGTTTTCTGTCATTGACCTCAAAAATGCTTTCTTCAGCATTCCCATTGCTGAGGAAAGTAGGGATATTTTTGGTTTCTCCTTAGCAGGCCGAAGCTTCAGGTTCAAGCGAGCTCCCCAAGGCTATTGCGAGAGCCCCTCCATTTATAGTCAAGCATTAAAAACACAGATCGATACTTTGTCTTTACCACCAGGGGCCACTCTCATTCAATATGTGGATGACCTGTTGGTTGCAGCAGATTCTGAAGACACTTGTAAAAAGGCTACCATTTTACTGTTATGCCACTTATCTGACCACAACCACAAGGTTTCACCATCAAAATTGCAATATTGCTGCCAAGAGGTTACCTACCTAGGTCATCTCTTGTCAAAGGAGGGAAGGCGATTGACCCTAGAACGTATCCAAGCAATTGCCCAAATGCCTATTCCATGTACGCAAAAAGAGGTGCGTGCCTTTTTTAGGAATTACCTCTTATTGTAGACAATGGATCCCAAATGTTTCCCTTCTGGCCAAACCCTTGTTGGCACTCACACTTAAAGATACACCACACCCGCTTCCATGGACTGCAGAATGTCAGAAAAGTTTCACTGATTTACGCACTGCCTTGTGCTCTGCCCCTGTGCTAGGTACTCCTGATTACAGTAAGCCTTTCACACTCTATGTTCATGAGAAAGAAGGTTGCGCATTATCAGTTTTAATGCAATGATTTGGGGACAAGCAACGTCCCTGTGCCTATTTTTCGGCCACGTTAGACCCAGTGGCCAAGGCATTACCTAGCTGTTTGAGGGCTACAGCAGCAGCGGCAGTTTCCATTCGCCAGTCTGCTGGATTGGCATTAGATAATACCCTTATTGTCATGGAGCCGCACGCATTAGACACCCTCCTAAATAGAACAAAGACTCAACACCTCACGAGTGCACGCCTTTAGGGGTACGAATTGATGCTCTTGGCTAGCCACATACACATTAAGCGATGTAATACCTTGAACCCGGCAACATTGCTGCCAATTCCAGTAGAAAATGATACTCAGGAGCAGCACGACTGCTTCCTCCGCACGGAGGAAGAGACAAGAGGCAGAGTCGATTTAAAGGATACTCCACTCCCAGACCCGGATGGGACCCTATGGGTAGACGGTTCTTGTTTTAAGCTTCCCAATGGTGAAACGACCTCAGCCTATGCAGTCACTACCTTATACACTGTTGTAGAAACAGCGCGTATTATACATAACTCAGCCCAGGCAGCTGAATTGATAGCACTGAGGGGGGCATTGTGTGGGTAACGGAGGCACCTACCTGACGCCCGGGCGCTCCGCTGCGCATTTCTGCATCTCCAGGGGGTCAGAGACGCTGCGGTCTCCCTCGCAACAATCGCACTTGCTGGCCGCTTCGAAGGGGGACTACAGCCCCCAGAGTCCCTAGCGGCACCTCCTGCTTCCGCTTTCCTGCGCGCCCGGAGGCGCTTAAAACTGAGAGGCTCCCTCGGTGGAGCGGGGGCATTGTGTGGGTAACGGAGGCACCTACCTGACGCCCGGACGCTCCGCTGCGCATTTCTGCATCTCCAGGGGGTCAGAGACGCTGCGGTCTCCCTCGCAACAATCGCACTTGCTGGCCGCTTCGAAGCGGGACTACAGCCCCCAGAGTCCCTAGCGGCACCTCCTGCTTCCGCTTTCCTGCGCGCTCGGAGGCGCTTAAAACTGAGAGGCTCCCTCGGTGGAGCGGGGACATTGTGTGGGTAACGGAGGCACCTACCTGACGCCCGGACGCTCCGCTGCGCATTTCTGCATCTCCAGGGGGTCAGAGACGCTGCGGTCTCCCTCGCAACAATCGCACTTGCTGGCCGCTTCGAAGGGGGACTACAGCCCCCAGAGTCCCTAGCGGCACCTCCTGCTTCCGCTTTCCTGCGCGCCCGGAGGCGCTTAAAACTGAGAGGCTCCCTCCGCGTCGCGGGACGCGCGCGGGCGGCACCGGGCTAAGCCCGGGCAAAGGGCGGGCCCTCTGTGGCCTTCAGAGGACCGACTGAGGCCGGGACGGGCCACGTCACTAACCTGTAAGATTACTATAAGTGAGCACCCGGTGTGGGTGTCCTGCCTATCCTCTGGTCTATAGATTGTGTTGCACTGGTTTTAACTTGTTCATTTTGGCTAATTGGTATCATCATACATGTTGGTGCTATTATATTGTACTACTGTTTAATTTAAATTTTAGGAACTCCCAGGGGTGTGCTTATCATGGCTAAAGCTTTATTGAGCAGTAAATCCTCGACTGCTTCAACATTAGATAACTACTTAGTTAAAGTAGTCACTAAAATCAATAGCGATAGGCGTAAGTCCTCGGGCCAGGGGTCCAATTTAACGACTACCAGCCCTCTTTTAGATGACATAGCTACTATATCTTCCCCTCTATCTCATGGCACGAACAGCTCTAATGAGAACTATGATTTGGTTACCCCGGGCGATCAAGTTCTTGTTGAA
Source organism: Triturus cristatus (assembly GCF_964204655.1). Taxonomy (NCBI): domain Eukaryota; kingdom Metazoa; phylum Chordata; class Amphibia; order Caudata; family Salamandridae; genus Triturus; species Triturus cristatus. Next base: position 65,574,540 of record NC_140579.1, on the reverse strand, counting down.
CAAGAATTGCCAGAAGCAAATAGGGATTTAGTAATTGATGTAAATGAGGCCTCAGAAGATTCCCCGGACCTGTCTACTCAGAGAGTGCTGAGATCTCGTAAACGCACTCAACTGAAACAGGGAGGTGCACGAAGCATTCACAAAAAGACGGGTTCTGCTTCTTTAAACCGGGTTATCACAGAGTTAGCCACTCCTAATAACCCCACAGCCAAGATAGATTCTCACCAATTAGATTCTTTGGTAGGTCTTTTGGAGGCAAACATTTTGAAAATAGTTGAACCCCTAGTAACCAAGATTGACGTACTATCTGCAGAGATTGAAGGCCTATGCAATCTCTTGGCACTTAGTAACAATTCCACTGGGAAACCGTGTAGTGTAGCTGAGGGTTTATGTGGAACTGCCGATCCCCATAAGTCCTCAAAGGTAATTCCAAACTGTGTAGAACCCCTGGCTGTTGTACCCACGATTAATGTGAACAATACCTTACCTCTAGAAAGCTGTTCAGGGAGTAACAATGTAATGGGAAGTATGCTTACAGGAGGAGCGAAACCAGATTTACCCCCTGATTGCGCCCCATTTGTTGTAGTGTTTACAAATGTACCCCCCTTGAAGGATGGTGTCCAAAAAATTTACTCAGAATCCCATGAATCACTTAAAAATAAAACAGTCCCGTGGTTAAATAAGCACTGTGGATTTCCAGTGCATTTAGCCCATCAGATAATAACAACTAGAAGAGTCTCCTGGGTAGGGCGTTCCCGTAAGACCATAAAGGGGGACTGTGTTATAATAAATTTTAGAAATCCTTTCATAGTTAATAACATCTTATTAAAAGCTACCTTGCTCCCTCATACCGATCAGGGTATTACCCTCCGTTCACTGGGTTATTTCTACAAACAACAGACAAATCTACCCATTAGTGTTCCGTTGGAGGGCAGAGTACGTTACCCTGAAGGACAGTTTTCTCAAGGTCTTGTCACCTCTAACCGTTTTCAAGCTTTGAGTGACTTAGATTCTAATGACTGACTGCACCATGATTGGGTTACCTCCAGATCTACCAGGGAAGGCCTAATCTCTACATTGGAGGAGGACCAGGGTTCAAGTGGAATTGAGTTAGGCACGAGCGTAGAGGGCACCCCATATGCTATGACTGTAGTGAGGAATGTCTTCGTTGAAAGAGTGGATAACATAGCCGCTGCTCCTCGGCAGCCTTTAGGTACAAGTGTCCTTAGCTGGAATATAGCCGGCCTTAACAGCAAAGTACATGATCCCACATGGAGGGACTGTTTATTAGGCCATGAAATCATTGGACTACAAGAAACTTGGGACACTGAAAGTACCTTTTTGTTGGATGGGTTTTCCGCTTTCTGGTCACCAGCGGTGGTCTCTTGCAGGGGGAGGGCAAAAGGCGGACTTCTTACTCTCATTTCATTGACACTTGAGGGTAATTACAGTAAAGTGGAGTCAGGTTCGCCTTATTGTCTAGCAGTAGAAATCCAATCCAACTCTAATGGGAATTGGCTCATTGTAAATTTTTATAATTCGTTTACTAAGAGTACGCCAAATGAACATTTAGTCAGTCTATATGATTTTTTGCAAATGTATAATGAAACTAGCAAAAACCCTTATTCGGTTATAGTGCTTGGTGATTTTAATGTTCACTGTTGTTTTAACAATTGTTTTGTACGGGACAGCTTAGGTCCACCAAATCAAGGAAATACGCATTTCGATCACACACCACAGGGCATGTTTCTAGATGAGCTTCTTGCTGGGAATGCCTTGGTCCATCCCGTCAATCATATCAATGACATCCCAACCTACAAAGGCAACGGCTTAGGCTCCACCATTGACTACATTTTTGTTAGCTCTAACTTAGTAGATAATGTAAGTCAATACAAGGTAAATTGGTCTATTTACAGTGATCACAATCCTGTCCAGATAATCCTGACTGATGATTTTAGGAAAAGAGAATCTGATAATCCCACTGTCAGAACTCTGGACATATGGCCAACTGACCAAACACGTCGCCTGAAATGGTGTCAGGTGGTTCCAAAGGATTTTAATGAGAACTTGTGGGGAACGGTTGGGGATGAAATACATTTGTGTCTGCAAGATGGGATCTTTGGTGAAGCAGTCCTGACAGCTTATGATAAAATTTGCTTTCAGGTAAATAGTGATCTTAAAAAAGTATGTAAGGCTAAACCCACAAATGGGGAGAAATGGTTTGATCACAGCTGCTCATCAGCCCAACGGAAGTTAATGAGAGCTCTGAAAGCGGTCCCACCAGATAGAGCAGAAATCGCTATATGTAGGAAGGCCTATAAAATGGCTCAGAATAAGCGTAAAAATGAAATTAGGGAAGAGGCATGGAATGAACTCCTGTCCATTGATGTTATCAAAAATAGTGCTAAATTTTGGTCTATCGTAAACAAGCCTTTTTTTAATGGCAAAAGTAATAATGAGCTTGACTGCGGTATCCAAGAAGATAAGTGGTTTACCCATTTTAAACATGTGTATGATGGAGATGGCCCAAGGGTGGCGTCCTCACTTAACCTGGAGAGTTATACCCTGTCTTTCACAGAACTAGAGGTCACAAATGCTATCATGCAAATGACAAGCAACAAGGCGCCGGGACCTGACGGAGTCCCGGCAGATCTTTTTAAATCAGATATAAAAATCTGGTCCAAAATTTTATTTAATGTCTTCACAAACGCATGTCAACTGGGCCTACCGTCGACGTGGGCGAAATCTGTCATCATTCCTATTTTTAAAAAGGGTGATAGAGGCGACCCGAGCTGCTACCGTCCAATCTCCCTCATAGATTCTTCCGTGAAAGTACTGGGGAGGGTGGTCCTTGCCCAACTGAACGATTGGCTAGAGGAAACGGGAACACTCTCTAAGGTCCAGTACGGATTTAGAAAAGGGATGGGTACCATAGACTAATGTCTAAATTTACAACTATTAATTGGCAAGTACACGGTGGCCAAGAAGGGAACCTTATTGGTTGCCTTCATGGATTTGTCATCGGCCTTTGACCGTGTAAATAGGTCAAAACTATGGTCCCTGCTCCTATCCCATGGAGTAGACAAAGACATCGTCTATTTCTTAGCGGATCTACATAGAGAGTTATCGGCAACAGTTCGCTATGACCAAAGGGGTAATTGCACTAAAAGATATACCCATATTTAATGGGGTTAGACAAGGGTGCATTTTGGCACCTCTTCTTTTTACACTGTACATAAATGAACTAGACAATACCCTAATCGCCTCATGTAACGATATCCCCTGTGCAGGGAAATGTTTAATCCCTGCACTTTTATATGCTGATGACGCCGTCCTAGTCGCAAGAACGGGAGTGGGCCTTCAGCTACTGCTTGATTCATTTGCTGGTTTTATGAAGGTTTTGGATTTATCTGTCAATTTTGCTAAATCGCATGTCATGGTTATCGGCCCTAAATCCGCTAAATCTAAAACCTTTAAATGCGGGGGTCACCAATTATCCAGGGTATCTTCATTCCCTTATTTGGGCGTTCTTTTTGACGACCAAGGTTCTTGGGTAACCCAAATAATAGCAAAAAAGATTGTTTTTTCAAGAGCAACTGTGGGTGTCCTGGGTTTTGCCAGAAAGCTAGGTGCCAGACCAATGAGGGCCCTTATTCAGGTTTATAAAGCCAAGTGTCTCTCTATGGCTTTATACGGAGCTGAGATATGGGGCATTAAAAATGCCAAAAGCATTCAGATTGTCGAGGATAGGTTCTTAAAAAACCTCCTTTCAGTCCCGATCTCAACTGCTAACTATAATGTCCATCAGGAACTTGGAATCGGTTTTCTAGAAGATAGCATTGCCCTGGCCCCATTATTGAAATGGATTACCATTTGGCTCAACCCGGATCTACAGCTGAATCATACAATTTTGAGAGACTGTACATTGCTAGATTATGGGTCGCGTATACCTTGGCTGAAATATATTCAGAACCTGGCTATTAAGCTAGGTAGACCTGAATTATTTCAGTCTCCAGAGACCCTGGTAAAAGGTGACATTAAATGGTGTAAAGAAACATTTATGTACATTTCTACCATGGATAGGGAAGGGAATGAGCTGGTTAAGGGCACCGTTAGGGCCCACCAGCTCTGTAAAACAACACCATCCATGGAACCATATTTAGGATTTGTCACAAATGCAAATCACCGTTTTCTTCTGACTAGATTTAGATTTAACCAATTACATCTCCTGTTTGGAGATAAGAAAGGTTGGAAAAGGGCCGTGGACCTTGGCCCTTGTTCCTGTGATAATTTTTCCCTTCAGGATATGACACACTTTTTCTTCTTTTGTGAGCACTTTATTGATATTAGGAAACGCTTTTTATTTCCTATATTAAGAAACAAAGGCTTTGTTCAGGTGAGACCTGCTTTTTTATATCTTCAGATGTTAAATGATGTCTGGGAAACTTTTAATATTGCGAATTTTTTAACTGTGGTAATTCGCTCCTTGAGGAACTGAACTGTACCCTTTTTTAATGTTTTATATTGGACACGTTGCCCTGTTAAATCAATTTGTGTCAATGTGTTTTTTAGATGTAGTAATCATTTATAATGAATTTTGTATTTTTAAGTCTATTTATTGTAGTATGCTTTTATGGTTTGCACTTAAACCGAATAAAGACTTTCTGACTGACTGATAGCACTGACTAGAGCTTGTGTGTTGGCTGAAGGAAAAAGGGTGATTGTGTATACTGATAGTCAGTATGCGTTTGGAGTGGCCCATAGTCTTGGCCGCCTGTGGAAGGAAAGAGGGTTTCTCACATCCCATGGCACTAAGATACAGCATGGCCAATTGGTAAATGACATCCTTGAATCACTCACCTTGCCAACTCAGATAGCGATTGTGAAGTGTAGTGCACATAGGAAGATCACTGATGATGTAGGTCAAGGAAATGCTTTCGCTGACCAGATAGCGAAAGAGACAGCTAGAGACACTACAAGCCGCATGCATGTTGCGGGCTCTGCTAGATGTGTTGCACAAGGAGGGATGTGTGAGAATACTGTGGACAGTGTGAAAATGATCCAGGCAGAGGCCACAGAGAAAGAATTGAGTACGTGGAAAGAAAGTATAGGAAGATTGGATGTGACAGGGTGCTGGACAGACTTGTCAGAACATCAACGCTGGTTGTTACCAGATGCTTATGTACTCCCAGTAGTTACCATGGCACATAGTCCAGCCCACATTAGCGCTAAAGGTATATGCAAGCTTCTGGCTCCGGTATGGAAGAATGTGGGGATCCCTAAATGTGCAGACAATCTGGTTAAGCATTGTATTGTATGCTTGATGCATAACCCAGGGAAGGGAACACCAACACCAGCAGGCCACTTTGCTCCCCCAACTTACCCTTTTGAGGTTTTACAAATAGATTACATTCACATGGAACGATGTAATAATCTGAAATACGTTGTGGTTGTGGTATGTGCCTTCTCCCGATGGATAGAGGCCTATCCCCTGAAAGATAATACTGCTCTATCCACGGCAAAAGTCCTTTTGAAGGAGTTTCTGCCAAGATTTGGGTTACCCAGAATTATTTGGAGTGACAACGGAAGTGAATTTGTGGGTCAGATCATGCAGAAAGTATGTACAGGCCTTGGCATTAAGCAGAAGTTCCACGCAGCAAACCATCCTCAGTCAGCAGGTTTGGTGGAATGCTATAATGGCACCCTTAAGCTTAAACTGGTGAAAATACAAGCCAGCACGGGTCTTGCCTGGCCTGACGCCTTGCCCTTGGCCCTCTTATCAACCAGAACAACCACCCATTCCCGTATGGGGCTTAGTCCTTATGAGGTTGTTTTTGGACGCCCTGCAAATGTTTGGGGAGTCCCAAGGCCAAAGAAATACTCAGAGATAGAGCATCCATTATTGATTGACTATTTACATGATCTAACCACTAAGTTACGTGTCCTTCACCAACAGGTACAAGATACTTTGCCTCAGGCTTCAACGGATCCTGGTCACACCATACGACCAGGTGACTGGGTCTGTGTCAAAAACTTCCAGAGGTCGAAGAACTTGGAACCTCGCTGGAGAGAACCTCGTCAGGTACTACTGACGACGCGTACTGCAGTGAATGTGGTCGGCAAAAAGAACTGAGTACATGGGGTACATTGCAGGAAAGTGCCCCTACCATTACCTTATGATCAATGGGTTCATAAACGAATTGGCGATTCTGAAACCGAAAGAATACCAAGATTTGAACTATTCAGCGATGCACACCTAGACTTTGCCAGAGGTCCTCCAGACAGCTATACCACCGGCAGTGAAATTGGACACTACTAAACCACATCTCCTTTTTCACGAACAAACTGTACCTGATTCCCGGAGGTACGATTTGAGGCCCAGACTGAACAAAAATACCTCAATAGTGCCTCATTGACTTTGTCTTTATCCCGATTTCCACATGATTGCAGGGCCGTGATCGTAAGTCTCAGAATTGTGACCCAAGTTGTGGCTCTAGGCCTGTGGGACTTGTAGGAAAGTATAAAGAACTACAGACAATCACAGCTGAGTGAAGCAACCTCCCGTCACGGGCAATATTTAGAGCTGGAAATGACTGTTCAAAAGGGAATGGACAAAATACAAACAAGGAACACAAAGCATTGTAAATTATTACATAATCGTCTTGTAGTGGCTTTAATAGTATTGATTTTGATGTGTATTATATTGTCTTGTATAGGATTGGGACTACATATAATTTTTACACCGCCTACAGCCAATGTTACCGTTGAGATGCATACACATGTCACTCTATCACCTCATGTTGAGTCAAGAAGGAGTGAATTCCGCAACAACACATTTGTTTCCATGCTACACCAACATCAATTGGCTACTAATGCGATGAACTGTTGGGTTTGTGGTCTTCTGCCAAGTTCGGTGAATACTGGAATGCCATACATTGCCCTTCCTTTTTCATTTAATGGCTCTTGTAGTGCATGGTGGGAATTGAGCGCCAGTTGGGTATTTTCTGGAGATGGTGATACCCGGGAAGTAAGGAGCTTGGGAGTACACCTATATCATTTATGTTGGCGGAACAGAAAAAGGATATATGGGACGGATAGTGAGAAGACAGAATATGCTGATCGCCAAACCAAATCTACGGATTTGTATTTTCTGCCCTCTAATAAAACCTTTCGAAAAGGACAAACTTTTCTAGTGGTACCTGGACAAGCACCATTCTGTATTAGGAAAGGAGGGTTAGAATATAAAGGTACAAGCAATTGCCAACATATTGTGACCTTGAATGGGACAGATTGGCCTCGCATGGTTCCCTCACGTAATACATACTTCATGTGTGGAAATAAGGCTTACACTTCTCTACCTGGTAATTGGAGAGGCACTTGTTATATCGCTTAGTTGTTGCCCCCTACATATATAGGAGATGCCAAGCATCATTTACAGAAAAGAGGGGTGATATCTGACCAGGATACGCCAGGACAAGGAGTCGGGGATGTCTGTGGAGAAGTGTGGCTCAATGGTTAGAGTGGCAGACCTCGATGCAGAGCACTGGTCCGGGACCAGGGTTCGATTCCCGTCATGGCAGGGTCTCGGGCTATAAATTCCGCGGACCGGATATTCTCGCCTCAGTGCCTATTCTAATCATGGGTCCCACGCTGCAACTCTGGGCAATAGCTTGCTTAATCTCCACAATGGCCCCAACAGCGCTGGGATGCCTGGCCTCACCATGGGGGTGCCCAGGAGTGGACACCTCACATGGAAAGCCAGGAAGGGTTCCACAGCAGTATGAGTAAAAGCGCCAGGATGCCCCCGTTGGGGGTGGCAGTGCGCTATACAAGTACAAACACATTTACATTTACATTTAAAAGGACTCCTTCCATTCTGGGGCCCAATAGCCAACAGTAGAGACATAAGACAACTAATCCGAGTTGTAGCAGCCACTGTCAATGAAACGGCTGGAGCTTTGAGTAACCTCACTGCAGAACTCGTTGCTGACCGCCTTGTCACGCTTCAGAACAGGATGGTATTAGATATCATCCTTGTTGACCGTGGGGGCGTATGCAGATTGATCGGATCTAGCTGTTGCATTTTTATTCCAGACAACGCTCCTACAGTATACCAAGCCATCTCTAAGCTACATAAGATCGCTGAGTCCGTTCACCAGGATGAACGGAATTGGTCTCTGATGGGATGGTTTGGGGGACTACTGTTTACATGGGGATGGAAGATTCTTACCTTTGCCGGAGCGACTTTGGCTATTCTCTTCTCATGTTGCCTTTGCCTACAATGTGGTCCCGCTATATGCGGGCTCTGCGCCACCCTGTGTGTTCCAAATCCGGTATCACAGAAAGCAGCGAACACGAAGACAATGCTGCAACAGCAGCTTGTAGATTTCATGGCTATTGAAGTCGATTCAGATTAACAACAGCCTCTGGTTTCTTTGCCTGAGTAATGGCAAAAGGAGGGTCTGAGGAAATTTAATAACAGCCCCATCTTTCGCATTGACACCATTACGCTGTTGCCCTCACTCAGGCACCGGCAACTTTCGTAGCGTTTCTTTACAAACTTATACTGTAACATATTACACGACCTTTTCTGTCTCTCTGAGCGAAGTACATTCTGAAACTTAGCTCGAAGTAACTAACCCCCGAGATAACCATCTATTGACCCTTGGTGACCGTTCTCGGCCCCTCCAGTTGTTTTACGAATCACCATCTGCAACACGCAAACACGTCCTGTCGTAAATTTATTTAACCAAGGAATGGCCATGCCACCTGACCTATAGGGTCAGGTAGAGAACACGACCTTAGGGAAGGAATTTCTATTACCCATTATCCTGTATCTTGTACGAAGAATGTTTTCTTATGAATGATTAGTATTTTTATAGCACATTGAGGGGGTTGTTGCTTTAGGGGATTCAAGCGCTACAAAAGACTGTGAGCCACGGATTGAAGTGGCAGTCTCCTGAGAACCTACCACTGATGTACTTCTAGGATAACTGTACCTAGCTGCAGCTAATAAATTGAAGTTCCTATGCCAACAGAGTGTTCCGTGTCTCTGTAATTTGGAAGGCGAACACAGAAGATTTCAGGCGTACCCTGCGCCGCCAGGCTTAATGAGCCCGGTTCTTCAGCACCGTATATGCAGCCTCTTGAACAGAGGGTGTATATCCAGAGGAACAGAAGCAGGTGAAGCTGCCGCCGCAGATGAAGTGCTCGGCTGAGCTGCCGATGATGTGCTCGGCTGAGCTACTGCGGATGTGCTCGGCTGAGCTGCTGGAGGGTTGTCTCTAGCAGCTCGAGCATAAGCCACAGGATGTACTCCTTTAACGTGCCTGATCATAGTGAAAATACTAAAAGAGTATTTCTTTTTAGGATCTCCTCTTGATAAGACAACACCACAAATAGTGCAGGTGACTTTCGGAGCATTCACCTTCTTCTGCCCCTCTGGAAATGTAAAAAATTGCCATATAAAAGAGTCTTTCTGTTTCCTCTGTCTCTGTGGCACAAGGGTCTCCTGCTCACTCCCAGAAGATGACTGCTGGTCTGCCATTCTCAAGTACTGGAGTACTGGAAAAGCTGCTCAGCTCCTTCTCCCAGGGAATCAGAAGAAATAATGAGGGGAGTGGGTGTGGTGTTGAAAGTTTCTGGAACTGAAACTACTATAAACCAATGAAAAGTGTTGTTTCTTAATCACATGACCTGAAACTACTATAAACTAATGAAAAGTGTTGTTTCTTAATCACATGACTTGCCGTACGAAGCACGCGCGTACGGAGCACGCGCGTACGGAGCATGCGCGTACAGAGCACGCGCGCACAGAGCACGCACGACGTACACATGCGCACATGGAGCACGTACGCATGCGCACACGGAGCGCGTACGCATGCGCGCACCGTGCGTGCATGGTGCGCGCACGGTCAAAAACCCTTAAAATTTTTTTTTTTTAAATTAAAGTGTTTATAAGTTTATAGAATATATTAACTATGCTGTTCAACTTTATCCAAATTAAAAGAAAAAAAGAGCTGAGCCATTCCATATTACAGGATATAGTCAATCTATAACTATATACATAGGTAGCTTATTGTAAAATAAATATTTAAAAAATATAATAATACATTCATAAATTAGCATTTAAAAAACCTTGCAAATTCACTTAAAAAACCATAGGCTTCACACACGTTATTGTTAGGAATTAGCATTTAAAAAACCTTGCAAATTCACTGAAAAAACCATAGGTTTCACACACGTTATAGTTAGGAATTAGCATTTAAAAAACCTTGCAAATTTATTGAAAAAACCATAGGTTTCACACATGTTATAGTTAGCTGGACATTTCACTCGTACAAAACCATTGACATTCCCCCGTTATAGTTAGTTCAGCTAACTATAACTCGCGTGACCGCAATCCACTGCTGATGACGTCACATATTACATCACTCATGACATGGTCAGTGACATCACTCATGACACCACTGATGACATCACTGATGACATCATCCTTGTGTAAGAGTGGCAGACCTCCTCTTATCCGAATATAAACTTTGATACACACATTGAAAAATACAAACTAAGGTTGTGAATACTATAGAGATATCAATACCAGTTAGAACAACCTATTCAGTAATTCCAAAATCTACATACGCATCCACTCATTCATCAACACTTCTATATGGTCACTCATACATGTACTCAGTCATCATATGTACTCATACACCTATACATCCTGTTACACACCTACACTCATACATAGAGTTACTCACACACATACTCACACATGCAAATAAACATCCATTTACTTGCATGTACAGCTATACACACACCAGTACACTTACTTCTACAGAAACGTACACATACTTTCTCTCTAAAACAATCACTTATAGAAACACATACTTATTTATACAGGAACACTTCCAATCTCTCACTCTCATATATCCTCACTTATATACATCAATACTCACATATACTAGTTCAAAACATATGGACTTACTCATAAAGACACTATTGAGACAGTCATTCACTCTCTTACTCACCCATACACACACTCATCCACCCATACTGTCCTGCTCACATACTGTCTTCAAAATACATACAAACAGTGAGTCACTCATTCATGCATCCATACGCTAAGTAACATCCCCCACTGAACCATACAGACACTCATACTGATACTCTAAAAACGAACTAATAACCCATATACACACTCATGTAGCTACTCACCAACCCATGCAGCCACTTATACACAAAGCGAGACGCTGATACAGATATTTAAATATTTAAACATTACTCATTAATACTTGTATTCACTAAGATACTGTTAATAAGTCAGTTATATAATTAATTTTACAAAAAAAACCATCCATTTAGACACTTATTTACCCATTTTTTCATCCATTAACCTTTAGATATACATATATAAAAAATATTTATTTTTCAGAAAGACACACATTCACTGGATGTCGTCATCACCTATGCACCCGAGCCCCCTATCCCGGGTCCTTTGAAACCAACAGTGTCTCTGTGGCCCCGAGAACCCCAACAGTGGAACCCCTACCTTAGGGTTCTACCAGACTGGTCCCTTCGTTCCCCCTTGAAGCCTCTGTTCTACAGGTACTTTTCCCATTTACTACCGCGTCTACCGTCCGAGGCTACCACCGCTGAAAGCACTGCTGCACCTGGACACCCTAGGGCAGGTAAAGTTGCATTCTTGTACGGGTGCCCCTACTCACCTGAAGTCCAGAAAAGTCCTGTAAGTCGTTTGCAAATGATCCTATGCAGTGAATATTTCTCCCATAGGATGACATTAAAGTGTTTGGTGCTCATGCCTCATATCTGTAATATTTGATAACGTCTAAAGTACTTACCTGATTAAGAACTTCTTGGTGACTAAAATTCCAAAAAAAGTGTTACTTTTCTAAATTAGTTTTGAGTTTCTTCTTGAGTGTGCATCTCATTTATTGAGTCTGTGTACACAAAAAATGCTTTGCACTATCCTCTGATAAGCCTAAACTGCCCGCCCACACTACCACAAAAGACAGCATTTGGCATTATTAATTTAAGACCTGTAAGCCAATAAGGGTCGTCTGGACTTTCTACATAGTGTTCCTCATTATGGTAAACTACATAAAAAGCCAGTTTCTTACAATCGTTAGGTGGAAGGAGGGCCTTTAGCAAAACCTCACTCACCCACCCACCGTTGGTAGGGAGGAATGAATTGGGAGACCAAGAGTCACAGATGTGTGAGTAAAGTGTGAGTTCTCTGCCATTATCTTGGCACATTTCCATAACTTCAGATTTCAAGTGTCGAGTGAGCATTTAGTTAGAAATCCTTATAAACCAAAAATAATATGTCTAAAAATGAAATTTAATTCCTCTCAGCACTTCATTCTCTGCATTTTCTTTGCTGGTGTGTGCAGTCAGATAAGTCGTTCTGTGCCCCTTCGCGAGTGCAAGGCATGGACGCCTACTTTGACTGCTCTATGTACGGAAATATGACCGATGAAGAGGTCCTGCTGTAAGTAAATGCAACTTTACAGACAGTATTTTCATATGGAAACTACATACAGAGCAAGAACACCTTTATAGTGAATACATATCTGTGCAGGTGTGAGCAAGCCATACACAGAACACGTTCATCAAGCACTAGAATATTTGGTGTGGGAGGAGAGGATGACCTGCATGACATTGCAAGATCATGGAGCACCCTTCAGTGCTTAATTTGACCGGCAGTTGCCGATGTGGGCCAACTGGTACTCATTTTTGGAGACCGGCACTTATTTTTCTGCAGACATTTAAAAGAGCAAGAGAGAAGAACAAACAAAATGGAAAGACAGCGGAAGAGAAAGACAAAGAAACCATAATACAGGGAGAAAGCAGGAAGCTGCCAGAGTGAGATAAAGGGGCAGGGAGTCTCTGTTTGTAGGTTAACGCGCAGGAGGTGACATAATGACTATGCAGCCTTGGTATACGGCTTGCCAAAATTAATTAGCACAGGGCTTTTCAGCAGAGATTTGGGCATCTGCACTCATTTTTTCACAAATTTAGCATTGGCACTCTCCATGGCATCACTGGTGCACCAACCATCTGCCAGTAATGGCAATCAGAGGAGGAAGGAAGGGGTGAATGCTTGCAGGGCCAAAGCAAGAAGATAAGGCCATGATGGATGCAGTAATACCTCAGTAGAAGTGCTCAATCCCAGCCCAAAAAGCAAACTCCAGGGACCCAACCACTCAGGAGGAGAGTCCACATGTGGCCAAGCCATAACCACCAATGTGATCCAACAAGCGAGAGGCATTCTGCTGGTAAACAAAAGGTAGGAGCTTATGAGTAATTCTGTTGATTCCTATGTCGGCCCAGTTCCTCAAAGAATTACATGCTCCTGGGGGCAGTTTTATCAGAGATGTCAATTAATAAGGATAATCAATTTTAAGAATATTGAGTGGGAAGCATAACAAAAAAGTTCTACGACACTTCACCTACAGCATCTCTCCTCTATGGACAACTGCATGTAACATGCAACAGAGGTAACAATAGGTAAAAATAATTAACTCAGTGGGCTAGCATACATAAAACAGAATGGGAAAGAAGTTTTTGCTATTGCATGCAAGTCTCCAAGTACATTTTTACAAAATAAACAAGTACAAATAACCATGTACGCCTACCTTTAGAGGTGGTCCTTCAACAAGAACAATCTTACGTGCAAGTGGATTTTGTAAGCACAGGAAGAAACTGATTTCGCAATATTTTGCATATTTATTCTATAAACACAGATAGCCACAGATTTTAAGAAAACACCTGAAAATAACCACTGGAATTCACAAGAATAAACACTGCAAACAGGATACCATAGGTATATTCTTGCTATGCTCTGCCACCCATGGAGGTAATACCTTATCCTGTCTCCAATGGGATGGCCATGTGCCACCAAAGGCAGGCTAAATCGGTTCGGTAGAGGGAGAAAGGAGAGACTGACGCTGTTGGCTGGATTCCCGACTCCAGCCTTGAAAGGAGGGTCTGATGCTGTGGAGGTGGGCCATGGCATGATCTTTGAGTCACATCACCTTAGAAGCCTTCGAAAGGGGAACAACTACTGTCAGAGATACAGCCAAATGAGCTCAGAAAGGCAGAGGCAGTGTACTGTGGCCCTGCTTTCCTTTTTTTTTCAATTCTTTTTATTGAGAGTTCATAAAGACAAAATCATCAATACAGAACACATTTGTAGTAAGATTAATACGGTACAAGGCACATAGGTGTAAAAACATTTTCCAAATTCATCAGTTCGAAACTTGATTATAAAGTGCAGAGTGTAAAACCAAAAAACATCGACGAATTTCGACAATTCAGATCTTAATTGTAAAGTGCAATGTGCAATTTATAAAGTGCGAAATGCATAAGGAGAAACAATCTAGCAGACTATTAGTTAAGAAGATATAGTTAAAATTAAATGCTGTCAGAAAATACAGTAGAAAAGACTACGTTTCAAAGACACTCCAAAACTTCTCATATTTCTTGAGTGCCCCTGATCTCAGTGCATATTTTCTTTCCCTGACCTGGATTCGTAATAATTTTGCCTTCCAAGCCTGAAAAGTTGGTACTTGATCGGTTTTCCAGGGCTGTAAAATAAGAGATTTGGCTATTAAAGAGGCTATGAAAAGGGACTCATCATATGGAGTGTGGCTCATAGAGCAGCCTAGTACAGGAACTAAGTCATCGAATATTATAATGGCTTTAAGCTCAGAGGAGAGGTATTTTTCAATTTCCTTCCAGAATGGCTGGATTTTAGGACATTCCCAGACAATATGTTTCCAGTTCCCTTTCTTCTCACACCGAAAACATTTATCAACAACTAGGGGAAAGATGCTGTGGCGATAAGCGGGAGTTCTTAAGATCAACCATTTATTGTAAAATTGCATGCGTCTAAAATTAGCGCCGCGAAAAATTATTTTATTAAATTTATTTTTCTTGTCCCATACAAGCTTGTTGATTTCAATATTTTCCCTCTTTTGCCACCTCTCAATGATCCTACTGGAACATTCCTGCCCTTTATCCTCTTTTAATATTTTAATCCAGATACTCATCTTTTTTTGAATTTTATTATTCAAAGCTGTCGAGATAATTTCTTTGTGGTGTAGATTTCCTATATCCAACTCTCTGAGCCTTGGATTAAGCATACAGAAAGACCAATTCAAGGTGGAATGCGAATAATGTACTTGTCTGGAGATTTCATCCCATGACTTCCACCTATTACCGGTGAGGAAGTCTTCAATCTTCACAAAGCCGTTTTCTTTCCAGAGATTTATTATTTTACTCTCCATACCTCCCTCTTCTCCAAAGTTAAAGTTGTTCAAATCCGTTGTATTACTTATTCTAGGGATAGAGTAGAATTTCAAAAACTGAATTTTCTGTTTGAAAATCCACTGAAGGGACTTGTAGCAAACTTTTTTTGGATCTTTTATAATTCTAATTGGATCAATTATTTTTATTTCTGACAGCATCTTCATCATAAAAAAATTGTCTGCTTCGTTAGTGTCTGGAAAAAAAAACCTAAAACTATGATGTGCAAAAGATGCAAAGTAATATTCTCTAATATTTGGAAGGGACAACCCTCCTTGTGCGAAAGGAAGGTATAAAGTGTCACGTGCAAGCCTAGGAGATTTTTTAGCCCAGAGAAAAGAAGAGATCAGAGCATCCACTTTATTAAAAAAAGAGACCTGATTGGACAAGGTGCAGCATCGAACAAGAAATTAAAAAGAGGTAAGACCGACATTCGTATTAATGCTGCTCGCCCCATCAAGGACAGGGGTAATAAGTTCCAACGATCTAAAAGAGACCCCACCTTTTTTAACAATGGTGAGAAGTTCAATGAAAACAGATCTTCCAGATTATCAGATATAAATATTCCTAAATACCTATTTGGGGATAGATTATATATTTGCCTGAATTTTGGTATTAAAGTGTCTACAGTGCAGTTTACTAGAATAATTTCCGTCTTGTTAACATTAATTTTATAACCCCCTAGATTTTGGAAAGCTGAGAATATTTTTAGAATTTTCAATTGACTAGAGGGTTTGGAATCTAAGAAAAGGGCAATATCATCGGCGTATAATTTTATATTAGTCATGCCAGCTACTGGGACTCTGTCGGTCCGTATATTCCTGATCGCAATCCCCAAAGGTTCAATAAATAGCGCAAATAAAATTGGCGACAGAGGGCATCCTTGGCGCGTGCCTCTAGTGACCAGACATGTCCTAATATTAGAATTGTTAATGATAATCTGTGCCTTAGAATCCATATATAGATTTTTTAAAAGAATGATAAAAGCATCCGGGAAATTAAAACTGTGCAAAATAGCAAAAAGGCAGTCCCATGACACTAGATCGAAGGCCTTCTCCGCGTCTAGAAACCAGATTTGAGCCTTCACTTTATTAGTTTTAAAAAAATCTAGTGCTTCCAATACAAACTTTGTGTTTGAGTGGGGATGCCTGCCTGCAATAAAACCGCACTGATCGTTAGCTACGAGGTATCCCACTATTTTATTCAATCGGTTTGCTAAAAGTTTAGTAAAAATGTTATAATCTGTATTTAGGAGACTTATAGGTCTATATGAATTTATATTCTCCTTGTCCTTTCCTTTTTTTAAAATACTAACCACCACAGCTGAATGGAAAGAGTCTGGCGGGGAGCCTCCTTGGAGTAGGTCGTTCAATAAAAGTAAAAGTTCTTTATGTAGGGTTCCTCCAAATTTTTTTTAAAATTCAATAGGAAGACGATCATCACCGTTTGCCTTACCGTTGGCAAAAGAGCTAATTACGTCATCTAATTCTAACATTGAGAAGTCCTCTATGAGGCATTTCTTGCCCCCATCATCTAATTTCGGTATTGCCAGATGCTCTAAGAACTCCCCAATGGAATCAGATGAAGCCCCTTCGGCCGCTTGATAGACTCCCTCATAGTGTTTTAAAAACAACTCGCCAATAGAGGCTGTGGTCTTAGCATATGATTTGGTGATGGGATTAATTAATTGATCTATTCTATTGCGAGCCTGCTTTTCTTTGGCTTGCCAGGCCAAGAGCTTGCCTGTATATTCGCTCTCCTCATAGATCTTCTGGGCATAGAGATTGCTATTAGTTTCACCTAGGATGTAATAAAAAGTCCCTCATCCTGCCCTTAGCCTCGTAGAGTTTTTGCCCTGAGTGCGCTGATCTAATCTTGTGCCAAAGCATCACACTGGTATGGACTGTACTTCCCAGTCCGTGGTGTCCCGCCCAGATTGGATGGTGTACTTGGTTTATCCTGATGATCTTAAACGGCCAGAGTCCAATTTCAACCAGAGTCCCAGAATGCATTGGAGCAGCCTCCCAGTAATCATGTGGCATTCATGGACCTAAGGGTGAGGCTGGCTGAAGAAAACATCCTCTTCCCCAACTACTCAAGCCTTTCCAAATCCCTATTTGCGAGGGCCGTAGGAAAGGAATTAGGATTGACTGTTGGCAGAGGCCAGTCCTACCAGGCTCTCTGGAGTAGTGTACTACTTTAAGAATTACAGGGTCACCAGGAGTTGGCCTATGGCGACAGACCACCTATCTATTCACTGAAGGGCGTCAACAAGGTTTTTCCAAAGTGTCCATGAGGATATAAGTAAGTGCCTCATTAAATGTTAACAAAAGGATCTGAGAAGAATGTCCAGGCCTAGAACTCAGTGGGCATATTAGTCTTTACTTCAATTGAAGGCAATTGCAGATCTAGAAATGTGGCTGCCTTTATACTTACCATGGCAAAGGACGTAGACTTCTGTAGCAGAATCAGATAGGACTCCAGTCCTGTGTTAGGAGACGAGTCGAGCCCACTGGCCTCTTACAAGTTCATAAAGAAGTTGCCATCATTTTGTGGGGGAAAATCATACCCGCCAAAAATGGGTTGGCTCTAAGAATTTGTTGTGCTGGAGGGTTACCTCTAGGCAAATGCAATGTCTAATCTAAGTTGGAAGGAATGTGGGCCAGGTGCGTAGGAACTGAACTCACGTGCAGCTTAAAGGTCAGGATGGATTTGGTACGGAGTCAGACAGAACTATAGGCTCAAAGTCTTTCTCTGACATCTGTGGCGCCTGGGCTAGTGTTGACATGACAGGAACTGGCCTGGATTGGAGCGCTGGATGTGAAATGAGCTCCAGGATCAAAGCTGATCCCGAAGCAGGCACCAAGAGCAGACCAGCCAGTGTACACCAGACTAGAGGCCTCTGCAAATCCGTGAGGCCCAAAGGTGCGCAGTGGGAACAGGTAGGCTGCTGAAGGTGTGAAGCATGGCATCCTTAAATGCCTCAATTCGTTGCAGCGGCGTCGACAGACCGTGAATCTTGGGGTGCATCTGAATCAGCTGCGGAACTGACCCCTCGGCATAGGCCCAGGTGCAAGACCACTGGACATCTTGGATATCACGCGGAATAGGGGGCCCCCTGTCCGGGGGCATACTCCGGTTCGCCCTAGACGTTTAAATTCAATACATTCTTATTCAGTACTTGTTTTCGATGATCTTTCTCAGCGTTTTGTCAACAAAATCTCGTCCAAAACTTCTTCTTTTCATAGATTGGAGAGCCTTCAGCTAAGCTTCTAGATCCAAAAGTGGAAAAAAAGAATATGAAGATGGCAACAACGTGTGGAAGCTTCCTGGGAGTATGAAATCATGAGAGCCTGGATTAGACACCAAATGAAGGGATAGTCAATGCCCAAAAACAGCACAAAAACAAAAAGAGAAGAAGGACTACAAGTACACTGGAGAATTCCGGACCCAAAAACTAGATAGTGGAATAATGCATAGCATGTGAATGCAGAAAAGATTCATGCTGCAACAGTGGACTTCAAGTGATTTCAGATGATGTTTGGCAGCATACAGCTTGGCTTCATTGTCCCAGATTGCCTTCAGATTCATCAGAGAACACTACCTGCATGACTCTGTCATGTCTCAAACCTGGACACCAGAAGTACATCTTGTGGGGATCCATCACAGACATTAGTTTGCAACAATCCCTACAAGGTTGAAAGCCTGTGTTTTAGGAGGTGGCACTTACCTTGCACACCAGAAATTTTTACGAAAAGATACTGGTCAACGGATGAGGAAAAGGAGCTAGCTCCGGATTTACATGAGAAGGCGTGGAAAAAAGGGACTGACATTAGCATGCAGGGTTAGCGCTTATGTGTGGCTCCGGCGTCAGTTCGAGGGCGGGACTAACTCGGCGCAGCCACACTCCACCTGCAGGTGTGCAGTAGCAATGCTGAGAAAAATTTCCTGATCCAGATTGGTGCCTGTGGGTATTCACAAGGTGAGGAATATGCTTTTAGAAGTAACAATCAGAAGTCAATGGGAGAGCTACTGATGCCAAAAGCAGACCTGGCACCCAAGAGACTCCCATAAAGATGTCTCTTGACAGTGGACTCATCCACAGAGGCAAGAGCATCCTGTGCTTCCAACAAGACGAAATGCGTTACTTACCTGTAACTGCAGGTATCCAGTATTGGTATCTTTCATAGATTCACGTCGTCGGGATGGGAGTCCCCGGTACATAAATAAAGTAATGTCTCATAAGACATAGAGAGTAATAGGCCTAAGGCCTCACATTAGTAACATATCCAGGTCCTTTTGTAATGAGGACCAAACTCTAGAGAACAACCAATCAGCTGTCACCACCCTCTGGAACTTTCCTGGCAGGAGCTCTAGTCCCTCAGATTTTCGTAAGCACAGTGCTATATAGATGTACAACTAAGAGTACTAGGTGAGCCCTTCCTAGGGAGGCGGGTGGGTTGCATGTGAATCTATGAAAGATACCAATACTGGATAACTGCAGTTACAGCTAAGTAACGCATTTCTTATCCAGTATTAGGGTATCTTTCATAAATTCACATGCCTGAATCAGAATAAAAAGCAATGATAAGCACATTTCCTTTTGTAAAGAATGCAGAAGTTATAGAAATAACAGAGAAATGTGCGTATAGTGAGAGATAGAGGTTGGTGGGAAGGAAGGAAGGCGCACCTTTATTTAAATAGATGACGCAGCACCACCTGTCCCACCGCAGCATCCTTCATTAGCTCCGAATCCAAGCAGTAAAGCTTGGTAAATGTATGCGGCGTCTTCCATGTTGCCGCTCTGCAAATGTCAGTTATAGGCACGCCCGCAAACAATGCCATAGAAGTAGAAACTGCCCTAGTGGAATGGGCACGAATTCTTGATTGTAAAGGTTGACCAGCTTGTTGGTGACAGAAGACAATAGACCCAGAAATCCATCTAGAAATACTCTGTTTTGTAAGGGGAAAACCTTTCCTAGGTAGACTGTAAGCCATGAAAAGTTGGTTGGACTTGCGGAAAGCTTGTGTCCTGTCAAGTTAGAATTTAAGGCAGCATTTCAAATCCAGTGAATGTAGAGCTCTTTCCGCTGCTGTTTGGGGATATAGAAAGAAAGTCTTTAGAACAATAGGTTCGTTAAGGTGGACGTCCAACGGGACTTTGGGTATAAATTTTGGATTAGTCCCCATCGTTCTTGAATTGAAGGAATGGGTCTTGTATTGTGAATGCGTGAAGCTCACTGACTCGTCTTGCGGATGCAAGGGCCGGAAGAAGTGCAGTCTTCCAGGAGAGAAACTTGAGGTCAGCTCTGTGTATCGGCTCAAAAGGATGTCTCATAAGTTGAGCAAGGACTGTGTTGAGCTGCCATGTTGGAGGTGGAGACTTTTCAGGAGGGAAAGTCCAAAATAGACCCTTGCGAAATTGTTTGATCAGACTATTTGACCAAAGAGAAGGTCCTATAGAAGACCTCCTGAAACGGGAAATTGCCGCCAGGTGAACTTTGATGGAAGCGCGGGCGAGGCCTGAAGTTGCTAGATGGAGAAGGTATGGTAACATTTCTTCAGGAGAGGATGTGAGGGGATGCACCTTAGCAGATCTACACCAGATACAGAATCTTTTCCATTTGGAAGAAAAGTTCTATTTGTAATATCTGCTTGAGCGCGAGATAGAACTGGCCTGCAGTCTGGAGGAATGTTTAGGGCCTGAAATTCGTGGAACTCAGGAGCCAGGCGGATAATTTGAGAGATGCTGGATCCGGGTGTTGGACTTGTCCTTGGTCCATTGTGAGGAGAGATGGAAACAGTGTCAACGGAATCGGAGGCTGCAAGGAGAGGAGATGGAGTTCCGTGAACCAATGTTGGTGAGGCCATGCTGGCGCTATTAGAATCAGTGTGCAAGGCTCTGCCTTCATCTTCCTGAGGACCCTGGGAATCAGGGCAATCGGTGGAAAGGCGTAGGCAAATACACCGAACCATGCTATTGAAAATGCATTCCCCAGAGACCCCTGTTGGGGATGCCAGCTTGTGAAGTGTTGGCATTTGGCGTTGCGTTGTGTGGCAAACAGATCCAACAGTGGTTCGCCCCACTGAGATAAGATGCTGTTGAGAGTATCTTGGTTCAACTCCCACTCGTGGCAGGTTGTCTGCAGTCTGCTTAGTGAATCTGCCAATGTATTGTCTTTTCCTGGAACATACTCCGCTTTCAGGGAAATTTTGTGTTGAAGTGACCAGTTCCAAATTTTTTGAGATTCGAGAGAGTGTGAGCGAACGAGTTCCTCCCTCTTTGTTCAGGTAATGCATCGTCGTTGCGTTGTCCGTTCTGACGAGCACCAGTGAAGCTTTTATCCTGGGAAGGAAAGCCAGGAGGGCAAAATATACAGCTCTCAGCTCTAGGAGGTTTATCTGCAATTTTCGCTCGGAAGATGACCACTTCCCGCTGATCTGAAGCTCCTGAAGGAAAGCTCCCCAACCTTCTAGAGACGCATCCGTGGTTATCACTTGAGAGGCTTGAGTTAGAAAAGGTATTTTGTGGATGAGACCACCAGTTTAGAGAGGCGACCATCTGAGGAGTCACCTGTATGATGTCGTCGAAGGATCCGCTGATTTGAATCCACTGAGTGGAGAGAACCTCTTGGAGAGGACGCATGCGGAGGCGACAGTAGGGTACCAGGAGAATGCAGGAGGACATCATTCAGAGGAGGGATTTGAATAGGCGCACTGAAAGAATTTCTTTTCTTTATGCGCTCTGCTAATTGCTGGAGTTTTTGTTGCCGTTTCTGTGATGGGTAAGCTTTTTTCAGACTGTATCCAGGACAGCGCACAGAAATGTTATTCTTTGTGAAGGTTGCAGGACCGACTTGTCTGGTTGAGAGTGAGACCCAATTTTCTCTAAAGCCGTAGACAGGCTCTGGAAGACTTCCTCGCGCCGGCGAGCGAGGGTGCCTTGACGAGCCAGTCGTCGAGATAAGGAAAGACTTGGTGATACTGCTGCCTGAGGTATGCAGCCACTGGTGAAAGACACTTTGTGAATATGCGCGGAGCTGACCTGAGTCCGAAGGGCAGAACTAGAAACTGGTAGTGCCTGCCGGCCAAGGAGAACCTCAGAAACTTTGTGTCTTTTGTGGATAGGAATATGAAAATAGGCATCTTGGAGATCCAAGGATACCATGTAGTATTTCGCATTGAGAAGCTGCAAGACTTCTTGAATGATGACCATGCAAAACAACTGTTTCTTCAAGAATTTGTTTAGACTTCTCAAATCAGGATTGGCCTCCATTTCTTTCCCTTTTTGCGCACCGAGAAGAATCGGGAGTAAAAACCTTACCCTCTTTGATGAACAGGAACCCTTTCTATGGCTCCCTTCTGGATCATTGATGATATTTCCAGGAGTAAGAGGTGCAAATGTTTGTGAGCCATAGTTTGAGGAGGCGTCGGTGGAGGAGTCTGCACAAATTCTAGAGAATGTCCAAACTGTACCAGTTGGAGAACCAACGATCTGTTGTGATTTGTTTCCAATTTTGAAGATAGTGGGATATCTTTCCTCCTACATTGGAGATGTAACTGGGATCGGCGGTAGCGAGAGGTCATTGGCGTCGGGCGAAATCCTTCTGTCGTCCGACCCTTCCGCGAAAGGAAGACTTGTTGTATGAAGTCTGTGTCTGTTGCCTTTGCTGAAATTGTGGTCTGTATTGTTGGTTAGAAGAGGAATAGGTAGGATACCTATACTGATGGTAGCCTCCTCTGTAAGAAGATTGTCCTCTACCCCTTGAACCTCAAAAAGGGGGTGTTTTATATTGAAGGGTACCCAGAGCTCTGGCTGAATCTGTATCCTTCTTGATCCCTTGGAGGGCTTCATCTATATGAGCACCAAAAAGGAATTGTCCATCATAGGGCATGTCAAGAATTTTGGTCTGGATTTCAGGCCTGAATGTTGTTGCCTAAAGCCATCCTCGGCGCGTTAGGACCGCCGCCTCAGCCAGCTGGCGGAAACCAGTGGATGCGATGTCCATCGCACAGTCTATAATTTCAGAAGCCGATCTTTCGCCCTTTAGCAACAATTTTTTTGCTTCCTCTTTAGACTCCTGCGGCAGGGTCTCAAGGTAGGGTGCAATGTCTGACCACATCTGCCTGTTATAGCGTCCCAATAATGCCAACGAGTTAGACGCCCTTACAGTTCACGCCGACATGGATGAAAAACGTTTCCCAATATTGTCTAAGCGCCTGCCCTCTTTATCCGGATGTGCTGACAGTGGGGCAGATGGTTTTTTGATCTGCGTTGAGCTGCCTGAGTAATCACCGAATCAGGCTTGCCTATAAGGCAGGCTGGAGCATTGTCAGGAGCTCTATATTTTTTATCCAACCTTGGCAAGACTGGAGTAACTGTAGAAGGGCTTTGCATTATTTTTAAGCTTTGATCCCAGATATAATCTATGATAGGCATAGATCTAACAGATTTCCTGAAAGGTTCCTTGAAATCGTAAAGGAAACAGTCCTGTTGGTGAGAAGGCATTAGCAGTTGAAAACGTTGTGCCGCTCTTTCCAGGAGGTTTTGGAATCCTCCGATATCTTCTGGAGGCGAGTCTGCCTGAGGAGGTAAAGGCGACTCTGGAAGAGGGATAACATAGCCATCCCATTCGTCATAATGAGACTGGGTATCTCGAATTTCCCCTTCTTCTTGTGGCTCATCCTCCTCGTCGTCCGTAGAGGGAGGCGGCGGCACAGGCAGTTCAATGGCAGGAGGCTGCGGAGGTGGAACTTGCGCCATCTGAGGTGGAGAGAGAACTGGAGCAGGAGACGGAGCAGAGGTAGGGAACCTCTTTTTGTAGTCTGAAATCATGAACTGCAGGTCAGAGACCAGGGCTGAAGGAAGACAAACCATCTGAGGCTGCTGAGGATGGGTTTGTTCTTGATAGTACGTCTGTTCATCCATATCTTGATCTTCATACTCAGTCTTCCTGATATTTAACATTGAGTTCAGAAGGACTTCTTGCAGCCCGAAACATACTGTCCTCGTCTGAATCATCATCTTCAACCAATAGATGAGAGGGAAGCAAAGATTGGACCCTACTGGGTGATGTCAGGGAAGGCGTCAGCCTCTGTTTGCTGAATTTCTGTTGAAAATGTGCACTTTCTGTCCTAGATTTAGGTGTCGTCGACAAGGCTGTCATTGGTACACTCGTCGTCGTCGATGAAGATTCATCGATGGTAATACAGGGCACTGTCGCTGATGAAGGAACTCTTGTCGACGAAGTCGTCGATGGAAGGGTCGTCGACGGTATACTCTTCGTCGACGTTCGTACCATCATCGAGGAAGCACTCATCGTCACGCTCGTCGTCGAGCGAGCCGCCGACGCGATCTTTAACGTCAACGAATATTTGACCGTTCAATGACAAAGGGGTATGTGCCGTCGACGAAGACGTCGTCGACGAAAGAGATGCCGACGAGACAAGGTATGGAAACTGTCGTCGACGAAGTTACTCCAGCAGCTGTATGAGGAGATCTTGTCATCTAAGCCATCGTCGACTACCATCTTAGTCGACGAGGCTGAGGAAGGCTTTTTAAAGGTGTATTTCACCCTCGGAGGAGGGGTTGGAGGGTCTGAAGCTGTAGTTTGCGATTTTTGAACTGGAGGAGACTCCCTGGCTGGCAAATCCTTAAGTTTTGAAGCCTTTTTGTGCGTCTTCTTTTGAGGTTGCTGCGAAGAAGGACCTGGAGAGACATCTCTGGGCCTTTTCTGAGGTGTTCTAGAAGAGGATTTCGATGAGGTCTCACTCTCCTCAGAGGACAAGGGGTCTTCTTTGTCCTTAAGCCTCTGCAGCAAAGTCAAAAGCCTTCCCTCATGGTCTTTTATCGTTTTTGTAGAAAAGGTACGACATACCTTGCAGTCTATAGGTGAGTGGTCCGGATAAAGACAGTAGAGGCAGTCTTTATGTTGGTCATCGACGTGTAACCTCTTCTTTTTGCAGGTACCACAGGGCCTAAAAAGGCCTTTTTTAGGAGTGTCTGACATGAAGAACTTCACATAGCCTCAAAGCTTTTCTGTCTGACCTTAATCTGGCCCAAATATGTGATGGCCCCACCCACGATAAGGGTTCCATCCTCGACCTAGTAATTGCCAAAACAGACTCTACCCAGCTAGATTCGATCCTCCCCTGCGATTGGTCTGACCATCACATAATTACTTTCCACATCAACAAGGAAGTCAAGCCACTCTCTATCCAACCAATGAGAACGAAAATTTGGAAGAGGAACCTAGAAAACATCACCCCTGCCTCTCTCACAACCGCTAGTCACACCCTCACACCCCCACTGGAGGGTCTAAAGGATGTACATGTTCTAACCAACCACTATTTCAACTCGATGAGTCAGGTACTAGATAACCTAGCCCCACTACAACTGAAAAGAACCACCGCAAAAGGATCAAACCCCTGGTATGATGGTAGGCTAAATGAAGACAGAAGATCTCTAAGAACAGTTGAAAGACAATGGAGAGCTGTTCCATCTGCTGCCCACCTCAAATTGCTAAGAAGTAAAAGAAACTCCTACTATAGAAAGATTAGACGAAGCTGACTTCATTCGTCAACAATTGGACCAAGCCAAGAATCGTCCCAAAAGACTATTCGAAATAATCAAAGCCCAATCCAAGGGTGTCTCCCACTCCCCCCAAGCTGATCCCGAAACACTGCCCAATTGTGAGGATCTTGCATCATTTTTCTCAACTAAGACTGAAAACTTAAAGACAGTCCTACTTAATGATCTTTTATCACATTCTGGCCCACAAAGGAGTGGTGCCCCGTCCACACCTAGCATCTCGATAATATCCCCTCCAAAGCCCGCACTCAAGAACAATGCCTCCTGGACCGACTTCAGCTGCTACAATGAAGAAACTATTTTAAAAATGATCACAGCACTGAATCCTTCCAATCACTTCACAGACCCTCTCCCAGCAACCCATTTAAAAACCTTCACTCCATTGCTATTGCCCCTATGGACCAGGATTATAAACACTTCTCTTTCACAAGGAACCATCCCAGACATCCTCAAGGTTGGTCAGATATCCCCCATCCTGAAAAAACCTTCGGCGGACCCATCTGACCTGAATAACTATCGCCCAATTTCCAACATCTCGACCCTCGCCAAACTGCTAGAAAAATGTGTTCACGTGCAGCTTAGTAATCACATAGATCACTTCAACCTGCTCGATCAATTTCAATCGGGCTTTTGATCAGGGCACAGCACAGAATCAGCCATGACCCACATAATTGATGACACACTACAAATATTGGATCAAAACAAGGGCTGCCTGCTAATCCTGCTTGACTTATCCTCAGCCTTCGACACAGTCAAACATGACAATCTTCTAGACCTCCTGAAACACAGGATGGGTCTATCTGGTACTGTGTTAAACTGGTTCACGTCCTTCCTCCAAAACAGAACACAAAGATTCAAGATTAACCAATCGCTCTCCAACCCCTCCCCGGTCACTCTGGGAGTACCCCAGGGTTCATCCCTCTCCCCGACACTCTTCAATATGTTTATGGAACCTCTCACTGAGCTACTCAATTCATCTAACATCCAATATCACATGTATGCCGACGACACACAACTCTACATTAAGATCCACTCTCTTGATGACATCAAGTCCCTTAATTCAACACTCCATAAAACACAGATCTGGCTGGCAGATAATCATCTAAAGCTAAATAGTCTAAAAACTGAATTTCTCCTTATCCCCCATCCCAACCAAACGGCCACCATCCTTGAATGGATGAAGCACATTACAGCATTCGATGGTCAACCTATCATCATTGACTCAGCTAAATCACTGGGAATAACCTTGGACAATAAATTAAAGATGCAGAAGCACATCAGCGCTGCAACCAAAGGAGCTAATTTCCAGATTAACACCTTGAGAAAACTGAAACCCTTCATACCGGCTAGCGACTTTAAAGAGGCAGTTCAATCTCTAGTAATTCCCAAAGTGGATTACGGAAGCATTGCTCTCTGCGGCCTATCCTGATCAACGACCGCTCCTTTAAGAGCCACAATCAATACAGCTGCTAGGCTCATCACAGGCTCCAAAAGAAACAGCCACATCTCCCCTGACCTTCGTGCCCTCAACTGGCTTCCTTTTGAGGCCAGAATTCAAATGAAAATCGCTTGTATGACGCATAAGGCCTTGCATCACAAAACACCGAGATACCTAGCAGAGAAATTGGTACTTTCGGGTGGTAACAGATCCACTAGGAGCTCCAGCAATCTTCTACTTAAACCACAACGGTTCTCGAAGAAGAAAACTTACTACCGCTCCTTCTCAGGAATGGCTCCCAGGATTTGGAATGCCTTGCCACATGAAACGAGACTTAATCCATCCGCAGCGTTTTTCAAAAAAGAAGTGAAATCGATTCTTCTATCCAAATTCACTTGACTCTCTGATATTCCCATGTTAATACATGCTATTCGCTATGCTCATCTTTATTGTATTAACCTACTATACGTCACCTATATGTTTTTGTTTTTTGTTGTTGATTCTCTGTACTGTAAAGCGCTCTGATACCTGCAAGGGTCTTGTTCGCGCTATACAAAACTGCTAAAATAAATAAATAAATAAACATACACTATCCCTGAATATTACATGGAAGCACATTTAGAATTTGGACCAGTGTGCCTCTGCAGTGTGGGTGACCTGGCCAAAAAGGACATGAAAAAGCTGAAATTGAATCATAAATCCAAAGCTGTTCTAATCAGGGGCCCTGGAAATAAGTTTGGCCCTGGCACTCAAAATCCTTAAGATGTCCCTGTGCATTTGGTAAAGTTGTCATGTTAATCGCAGCACCCATCATGAGCTGCAATTAACACGAAATCCTTAACAAATGCACACAATCCCCCCGCAGCCCAACCGTATTAAGAAAAGAAATACAGCTGCCAAGGTTTGAAATTGCAATGTGGGATGTTTTAATAATTTCACTGTCATTATTAGTGCCATTTGAACAGGGCTGGCTTTAGTGCTGGTGGCGCCTGGTGTGACAATGTTCGTTGGCGCCCCAATGGCCACCTCCGCCACGGATACTCTCATTACCAACCTTTAACAGTGACCCTCAAGTCTCCATAACCCCTCTATCTTTCATATTTATTTTGTTTAATAGCGCCACTCATACCAGTGTAAGGTGTTAAGCACTTTACATAGAATACACATTGCACAGAGACACTGAATCATAGTGTGTAAATCAATGTATAGGAAATGTTACATCAGACAGAGGAATAAAATGTCTCTTAACAGAGCTGGGCTGCTAGGGTTTTAAGCAAACGTTTGTAGTGATATTTGGCTCTGCACACACGTGCGGTGTGGTTCGTGGCGCACATAGCCATGACTGCAGCGCACACAGACCCTACACTGCCGCACACAGAGGAAAATAATTAGAGGGAACATTGGACAGGACCCACTTGTTGTTCCTACAGCATAAGGACCAAACGTGAATGAATATGCTACTTACCAGTATGCATCTGTTCTTGGCATGTAGGGCTGCTGACATTCATATCTGTGCATAGATCGCCGCCTAGTGTTGGGTCCGGATGATTGCACATTGTTGTCCTGGAAGAGTCTTCGAAGTATCACGAGATAGGTGGCTCCTCCCCTGGACTACAGTGCGCATGGGAATCCTCTCCATCCTTAGATTGTTTTTCGCCATTGTGGCAGTGATGGAGTAGATACAGTAAGTGATGACCATGCTATACAGTAATTCTGAGTGCTGCAGCCGCTACAGGCGCCGGTGAGGAGGGTGGGCGATATGAATGTCAGCAGCCCTACATGCCAAGAACAGATGCATACTGGTAAGTAGCATATTCAGTTCGAGGCATGTGGGCTGCTGAATTCATATCTGTGCATAGATTATATAGCAGTCTCTCCATTAGCGGCGGCTGCCCGTGCCAGCTGCAGCAGTCTGAAAAAGAGTTTTGAGAACAGCCTGTCCTACAGCTGCCTGCTGTTTTGAGTGTACATCTACACACTAGTGTTTGGTAAATGTATGTATAGTGGACCATGTGGCTGCTCTACATATTTCCTGTAAAGGAATGTTTCCTAGGAAAGCCATGGACGTCCCTAACTTTCGTGTTGAGTGGGCTCGTGGGGGAATCGTTAATGTGCGTTTCGCTTTTTGATAGCAAATTTGAATACATTTAACGATCCATCTGGCTATCCCTGCTTTGGAAATGGCGTTGCCAATGTGTTGTGGAGAAAAGGCAACGAAAAGTTGTTTTGTTTTCCTAAAATCCTTTGTTCTGTCTATATAGTACATGGGGGCTCTCTTTATATCTAGTGTATGGAGTATTCTCTCTGCGACACTTTGTGGATTTGGAAAGAAAACAGGCAGTTCAATAGTCTGATTCATGCGGAACTGCGATATCACTTTAGGCATGAATTTGGGGTTGGTACGTAGTACAACTCTGTTTGCGTGAACCTGTATGAATGGCTCTTGAATGGTTAGTGCCTGGAGTTCACTAACTCTTCTCAATGAAGTGATTGCCACTAAGAAAGCTACTTTCCAGGTGAGGAATTGAATCTCACATGAATGGAGAGGTTCAAAAGGTGGACCCATTAATCTGGTGAGGACCACATTGAGGTTCCACACTGGTGCCGGTGGGTGTCTTGGAGGAATCACTCGTTTGAGTCCCTCTAAGAAGGCTTTGATGGCAGGCACTCTGAATAAAGAGAGGTGCTGCCTGTTTTGAAGATAGGCTGCTATCGCGGTTAGATGTATACGTATGGAGGTGTATGCCAGATTGCATTGGTATAAGTGTAAGAGGTAACAGATGATGTTTTGAATGGATGCATCCAGCGGATTAATGTCATTGTTGTTGCAGTAAATGACAAATCTTTTCCATTTAGCCGCATAGCAAGCTCTGGTTGTGGGTCTTCTGGCCTCCTTGATGATATCCATACATTCAGGTGGCAGGTTTAGGTAGCCAAACTCTAAGACTTCAGGAGCCAGATTGCCAGGTTCAGCTGTTGCGGATCTGGGTGCTGAATTTCGTCATGGTTCTGCGTTAAAAGTGTGGGTGTGATCCGCAGCCTTTGACGCGGCACCACGGAAAGTTCTAGAAAGGTGGTGTACCACGGTTGGCATGCCCACATCGGAGCAACCAGGATGAGTGTTAATGAGTGTTGTCGCAGTTTGCGTGCCACTAGCGGTATTAATGGCGCTGGGGGAAAAGCGTACGCAAATCTGCCTGACCAGTTCATCCATATCGCATTGCCCTGCGACTGTGGGTGCGGGAACCTGGCGGCAAAGTTTCGGCATTATGCGTTTTCCCTTGTGGCGAACAGGTCTATCTCTGGATGACCCCACAGCTGGAAGTACGGTTTGAGTACTGATGGATGTAGCTCCCACTCGTGCATTTGGTGGCTGTGTCTGCTGAGCAGATCCGCCATCTGGTTGTCCTTGCCTGGGAGGTGTTCCGCCATGAGGAACATGTTCCTCTGAATGGCCCACTTCCACATGCTCTGAGCCAGATGAGACAACTGTGGAGAGTGTGTTCCTCCCTGCTTCTGTATGTAGTACATGGCAGTCATGTTGTCCGTCCGGATCAACACGACTTTGTTGCATAATTGTACTTTGAATGCCTTCATGGCTAGTAAGATTGCCATCAGTTCCAGAAGGTTGATGTGCATCTTCTTTTGCTGTGTCGTCCATAGTCCCTGCACTGTGTAATTGAGTACATGAGCTCCCCATCCCTGGAGAGAGGCGTCCGCCGTCAGTATTACTTGCGGAACAGGCTCTTGGAACGGTCGGCCCTTGCAAAGGTTTTGTGGATTCCACCAATGCAGAGAGTTGTATGCCCGATCGCTCACCAACACTAGGTCTGTTAATTGTCCTTGAGCCTGATTCCATTGACGTGCCAAGCACTCCTGAAGCGGGCGCATATGTAGTCTCGCGTGCGGGACTATGAAAATGCAGGAGGCCATCATGCCTATCAACTGCATGAACACTCGCGCTGGAAGGGAGTGTTGAGGTTTGAACTTTGTGATCAGCAGTTGCATGCTGTTGATCCTCACTAAATTTGGCTGAGCTGTGGCTGTCAGAGTGTTTATGGTCGCCCCCAGGTACTGGCGTACGTGTGCGGGTTGAAGATGTGATTTTGGGTAATTTAGTGAGAATCCTAGATCGTGAAGAAGGTGAATGGTGAGGGACATGTGGCTGGCACATTGCTGGGCTGACTTTGCCTGAACAAGCCAGTCGTCCAGGTAAGGGAAGACGTGAATGTGCTGTCTCCGTAGATGTGCAGCCACTGTCGCTAGGCACTTGGTAAAGACCCTGGGTGCCGTTGTTACTCCGAAGGGGAGAACTTTGAACTGATAATGGTGATCCTGAATAGTGAACCTGAGATATTTTCTGTGCGATGGGTGTATGGGTATGTGGAAATACGCATCTTTCAAATCTAGTGTGGCTAGGAAGTCTCCCTGACTGAGTAACGGTAGAACCTGCTGTAGGGTGAGCATATGGAAATGCTCTGACAGAATGTAGTGGTTGAGGGGTTTCAGGTCTAGTGTAGGTCTGAGATATCCGTCCTTTTTTGTGATTAAGAAGTACAGAGAGTACACCCCTGTCCCTTGTTGGTTTACGGGCACGACTTCTATTGCACCTTTTTGCAGCATACTTAGCACTTCCTGCTGCAATAATGCCAAGTGCTCTGCGGACATAGGACGGTGCTTTGGCGGTATGTTGGGTGGAGTGGACCTTAATTCTAGACAGTAACCGTACTGGATAATATCCCTGACCCACCTGTCTGTGGTGATGGTTTTCCAGACTGACAGGAACTGCTGGAGTCTCCCCCCGACAGGTGTTATGTGGTCGGGGGGCAGGGAGAAGGCGTCACTGTTTGTTTTTGGGGGAGGACCTGGTGTTGCCGTACCCACGCCCCTCTGCCTTTGGTGCTGGATCCACGATATCCACCTCTATTGGTTTTATCATAGGTACTTTGCGTACCCCCTTTATTGTACTGCTGCTGGGACCCCTGACCTCTAGCTGCTCCTCTATTCCCGGGGCGACGAAAGGTGCCACTCCGAAACTGCTGCGACTGCAGAGCCCCTATTGATTTTGCAGTTTCAGTGTCTTTTTTAAAGGGTAGTGTCAACCTCGGGGCCAAATAAAAAGTCTGGGTTGACCGGTTGATTTAAGATATTGTTCTGAATTTCAGGTTTGAAGCCTGAGATTCTTAACCATGCGTGCCTCCTCAACATTACGCTTGTGTTGATCGCCCTTGCTGCAGTGTCGGCTGCATCCAGTGCGCATTTGATGAACGCATTTGTAAGGAGTTGTTCCTCTCTGATAAGGAGCTCCGCTGCCTCTTTGTATTCATCTGGCAAGTGTTGTAGCAGTGATTCTAGTGTGTCATAGTGTGACCTATCATAACGGGCCAGGAGTGCCTGGGTGTTGGCAATGTGCCAGATGTTTGCCGCTTGCGCTGCTATCCTTTTGCCTGATGTCTCCAGCACTTTGGACTCCTTGTCAGGGGGAGGAGCATCACCCGTTGTTTGTGAATGTGCTCGTTTGCGAGCATTAGCAACAACCATGGAGTCTAATGGTAACTGACCCTTAATGTACATAGGGTCTCCGGGTGCAGGCTTGTATTTTTTTTCGATTCTGGGATTCAACACCCGTGCCCTGGTGGTTTCTTTAAAAATGTCTTTTGCAGGTTTTAGGACTCCCTTCAACATTGGCAGAGTTTTGACGGTTTTCTCAGAGGAGGCGAATGTGTCCACTAAGAAGTCTTCCTCTACAGTGTCAGAATGGAGTTCCACTCCATGATTGGCAGCAGCCCGTTCTATGAGGGCATTAAAGGCAGCAGTGTCCTCTGTGGGAGATGTCTTTATATTATAAAGCTGCGTGTCAGGAGTATCTGGTGCGTTACCCTGGTCGGTGGGGTCATCCCATGCCTGATCTGGGTCTTGCATGTGATCATCAGGATCGATATCCACCGGGTAGGTGGTGTCATCCCCTATATAGTCCTCTCCGGCGTCTGCTTCTGAATGCGTAGGAGAAAAAGACGGTGGGTCCTGAAGGGAGGGTTGAAAGGTTTCATGAAGCACTGGTGCGGAACCTGCCGGCAGTTTTTGTTTCAAAGGAATTTTGTATGTGTCCAAACCCTTCTCTGGTGTGATTTTCCGCTTGCGGAGCATCAGCCTACCAGTGTCGGCGTCGATAAGTGTGCCTGCGAAGGCTCGATATCCATTTGTCCAGTGGATAGTGACTGTGTTTGGTGGACATGTGTCCGAATTTCGAAAATTTTCGGTGCCTTGGGCGGCGGCAATCCAAATGTGATGTTCGCCGGTGCCGAGTGTGCTTTTGCGGCCTTGTGCGTTTCGGGACCCGACGTAGGTTGGAGGGTTGCCCGGTCCCTGATGCGTTGCAACGACGCTGAGACCTGTTGCAAGGTGAACGCAGATGGCGCTTTGGAACCGATAGGCACCTTGGAGGCAGGCGTCGAAGCGGTATTCGACGTATTCCCAGTCTTTGGGTCGTCGATCCGAAGGTGGGTATCGATGCTCCTCGGAGCCGATGATTTTGCAGGCGCCGCACCCTTCGATGTCGACGCAGACGGATCGACCACCTTGACCTTGGTGGGTTGGGCCGTAATCTTCGGTGCCAGAGGCCGAGGCGCCTTGTGGGGACAGAGGGCCTTCTTCTTTGGCTCGGCGCTGGAACCCGTCGCGGTGAGCTCGGCACCGAAATCTCTTTTGGTGTGCTCGGTGCCGATGATCTGTGCCAGCGTCGAAGGAGTGGAGGGCTTCGAGGCCTTCGATCCGATCGCAACCTGTTTCACTTTCGGTTTCGATGGAACCGGTGCGACGGAAGGTTTCGGTTTCACTGAAGGAAATCCAGTCGTCTTCGATATTAATAGCTCCTGTGAAATGTTCGAGGCCGGGCCTTGAGGCGGGGCCGAAGAACTGTGCGACTGATCTTGGGTAAGGCCCGTAGGCGATCCCTCGACCTGAGCCTTATGACGACTTTGTCTCTCGGCCTCCGTATCGTCGGGTTGGCCTAGCTCTTCGCTGGAGCTATCTTCCTCGGCCCCAAGGGCCTCATCGTAGTCTCCTACCTTGTCGACGACGTCTTCGTCCTCGAAGATCACCTCATCATCGTCTTCCGATCGGGATTCATGTTCGGAAGCGTGGCTGGAGTCTATGTCTTCTACGCTCTCGGCTTCCTCATCCTCGGTGCTGAAGATGTTGACCGGGGCAGGCGCCGATTGCTGTGCCTTCAATCTCGCTGCCCGTCGATTCCGCAGAGTCTTCTTCGAGCGGAACCGGGCGCAGGCCATACATTTCGACTCATCATGATCCGGTGAGAGACATTTGTTGCACACCGGATGGACATCGACGTGTGGGTATTTCGCATGGCATAAAGGACATCTCTTGAAAGGAGTCCTCGATTCCATCGTCGAGCGGTGATCGATGTTCGGACCGAATCGGATCCGAAAAGCGTGAAGAAGGTACTAAAAGACAAAATAAACTGGTCGATACCGAACGCGAACAATACCAACGAGATCTAAAGGCCTTTTGGCCTTAAACTAAAGTTTCCGAACTTGAGCTAAGATAAGCACATCCGAACCCAATGGCGGAAAAAAACTATCTAAGGATGGAGAGGATGCCCATGCGCCCTGTAGTCCAGGGGAGGAGCCACCTATCTTGTGATACTTCGAAGACTCTTCCAGGACAACAATGTGCAATCATCCGGACCCAACACTAGGCGGCGATCTATGCACAGATATGAATTCAGCAGCCCACATGCCTCGAACATAAAGATACCTCCTACCTGTATGACTCTTGTATGAAGACCCAACCCTCCGACTACAAAATAGATCTTGAATCTTAAGTGAGGGGAGTGGAAACAGGGTTCCTTTAGTTAGTCGTGGAACCCTTTTAGTTAGTAAGAAGCTGCTCATTAGTCTTCCAGAGCACTGCCATTTGGTGGATGGTAGGAGTGAGGGGTGGGACTGCAGACTCTTGTGAAAGGTGAGAAACCCCTTCGGTGATACCTGCCTATTGGTATTTTCCAGATTATGCCTTTGATGAACTGATGGCAGTCAGGTGCAGTAGCCCCACCTATTTGTGTCTCTTTTGTGGGTTCTCCAGAAAGCAGACCATTCTGCTGTGAGGAGCATCACTCTATGCAACACCTGAATCAACTCAGGGCCTGGAGGCTGGATCTTAGAGTCCTCCTTCCACCAGTGTTGTGTGAGATCTGGGCCACCCTTTCCAGTAACCACCATGCCGTCAGAAGATATCAGTCTCACTGGTCAACTGGTGCCTTTCAGAATCAGTCCCCAAGAAGGAAAAAGTCACAAGAACAAAAAAAAACTTCAGTAGTAACTGGAGCTGAATCCAGAGAAATAAGGAATCCCAGGAGAAAGGAATTGGATGATCAACAGGAGAAGCACTGAGCTGATGAACCAGGATTTGGAGCTACGCAGCTGTCTAATCACCCCAGGGCTAGTTAATTCTCATCTACAGTTGTGACGCAGAGGGAAGTTTGGCGATTATGGCCCATCTTTTCCCCCAGTTTAGCCAGCCTATCTCATGCACAGCTGGTACATCTTACCGTTTGGACTTTCGCCACATGGGTGCATGACCTTCAGCCCCAGACCAGTACTAAGTGAAACCGGGGCTGCAAGTTCTGCTCAATGTCACAGCATGGTGGTTACTAGTGTTGAGGAAGCAGTAATGGACAAACTGCGCCTGGGCCTTAAGGTAATATACTTCAAAGTTGGGAGTTCAAATCCCCAATGATTGTATGGCAATTGCATCTTGCTCCACACTATTCAGGGATGTCCCCCTCCCCCACAGATTTGTATCAGCTGAGAATACCCAGATCCAGCTTTATTTAGTGGGACCTGGATATTATGAAATAGCTAGAACAGTTAAGGGAGAAGCAACATTTTCATAAGGTAAGTCCCCGTCACTGATATCAGCACTTTGATCCATCTATCCATTTATTACCTTGGTCATACACTTCTCATAGTTATCACTAATTAATATAAACGGATCCAAATGACACTCATCTCACGGGCATCTTACAGGTTCCAATTGCCACCTTAGTGGTACCTGCAACTCCGAGTTAGTCGTCCACCTGGTTAGGGACATCATTGCAGACTTGGATCTATTGATTTTTAATCTAGACCATTCTCCTAATAGTTATTTCAGTAGTTATAGGATGAAGATTACAAGCAAGGCCCTTAAGCACCGCAGAATGTAATCTGCATACATCAAGAGAACAACCCTACGCACACCTAATTTTAGGTCTCTGTGGTGAAAAAAGGCTAGCAAGCTAGGGCAAAAAGGATAGAAGAGAGGGCAGCCTTGCCTGGTGTTCCTCTATATCGAAATTTGAGAACACAATAAATCGTTGACCTTTATTCTTGCCTTAAGGTGGTGTATAGTAGAGTGATCCATTTGAGCACAGCATTAACCACTCCCATCGTTTCTATTGGTGAGAGTAAGACGGACCATTCTACGGAATAAAAAGCTTTGGCAGTGTCTAAAAACACCGCGACTGCCTCAATATCTGGATTTATTTGGCAAATAACCACAAAAAGTATGTTCACGTTATCTGCGGTTGATCGCCCCGGAATGATATCAGACTGTTCTGGCAGCACCAGACAAGGCAGAAGCGGAAGTAACCTGTTTGCAATAATTTTAGCTAGCATTTTGTCAAATATATTTTGTGACAATGGGCAGGATGATCACACCTATGTGGTGGCTTATATCGTTATAGTAATGCAATCACAATGGCTTCTCATTGAACACTTCCAGTAAAAATTAGGAAAGTTCTGGTGCATACTTTATTGATTTTTATCACAGACCTAATCTCTTGATCAGTGGCTTCCTTTGAACAGTTTAAGCCATTCCTGGGTCACTCAATCCAGATACGTACATATACCCTGGGCAGGAATGCTCGCCTTGGCAGTGTAAAGTTCTGCATGAAAATCTCTAAATTCCTGTAGCCTCTCAAGGGGGACGGGGGTTAGGGTGCTATACGCGCCATCCCAGGTTTCTATTGCAACTATGTCTGAAGCCAACCATGCTGGTCGAATCACACCAGGGAGTGTACAGCACACGTGCCCCCCACACCACCGGGCAGCAATATGCTAATCTAGGAATTTATCTTCACTGCCCACAGCGCCACAGAAATCCAGCCTTTTTAGGTTTAATATAGCTAGTGTTGGTTGGGCTCAAGTACTCACATATTCTCACTCTATCAATGATCTCGCCTGCTCTGGGCGAAACATTCTGTCAATGATCTTAATATCCTGTGACTTTAGATATGCATGAATTCCTAATAATGGCTTCAAACGTTTCCCAAAGCAACTGAGACCTGATTTACTGTGAGGTGAGATAAAACTTCTTGGTGGGTTTCGGTTTAAAGACTGGCTCTGACAGCTTAGATGGTAGCAGCCATTCTATATATCCACCACATCGCTGACGATGTTCAAAGCCATCAGAACCAGAGAATGATCAGACAAAGTCCTAGGTAAATGTGTTATAGTTTCAACCTAGCCCATCACATCTCTAGATCCTAACCAGTAATCAATCCTGGAAGATATTTCATGTACTATGAAATGGAATGTAAACACTGCAGAATTAGGGCATTCAACATGTTACAAGTCTAGCAGTTTGTACTGGTGCATGATATGTCAGATGTTCCTGCGCTTGGGTGGTCAGTGCTATCCAAATCAACTTGCAGAATTACTGTATTTTTCACATATTACAGACTTTAGTTTAAAAAAACAAAAACTAAAAAACAAAAACTAAAAAACAAAAACTAAAAAACAAATGGGGTTCTCGAAATTTGAGGCCA
The DNA here is from genome assembly GCF_964204655.1 of Triturus cristatus. NCBI lineage: Eukaryota > Metazoa > Chordata > Amphibia > Caudata > Salamandridae > Triturus > Triturus cristatus. The sequence continues at coordinate 65,536,359 of NC_140579.1, read as the reverse complement.
TACTTCTTGAAGCCAGCAACTCCTGCACATCCACGCACCAGCCCTCTCCATCACAGAACATGTATAGAGGCCTGAACCACAAACCTCTTTTAACCAATATTGCCACACAACTAACAAAAGAGAAATAGAGGCACGAGCTCCAGCTCTTGGCAAAATGATTAACTCCCACATAAACAGCACGAGTCTCCTGAATTAATGTGACAGCCACCTTCTGTCTATTGAGGTATGTGTTCACCAGTTGAGCCTTGTGGTGGTCGTTTACCCCTCTCACATTCCAGGCAAGCAACCAAATCTTACATCTGGGGCTTGCGCCATTCATATGTGTTGTCTCTGCAGTTTTGAATCCCTCTTTCCTCTAAGCGTATCTGTCTGGACAGAAGTATTTCTGACATCAAAACCCTGTGCCACATGCCTGTGTTCTAGTAATAGTCACACAAACACCTCTCACAACAAAGCCCTTCCCGCATTTCACGAGACCATTACATTCTAGCTTCGGGGTGGCTAAACTGGCATCAATCACACTGCTGCCCAGGCTCATGTGATGCTCCGCAGTGTTAGATATAGCAGGAGTGTTTGAAGCCTGTTCTTTTTGCATATCGATGAGATGTAACTTGTTTTGAGACTGTGGGTGGTTATTCAAGGATTAGTAGCTGTTGAATTGTCGGTGAGGGGAGACCTTTTCTAAGTCACACACAAAGTACCTCCCTCTTTTACAATCTTTCAAGCACAAGAGCAAGCCCTGCTCACTATGGAATTGACAGTTAGCGTTCCATAAACAAGTGAAAAGAAGCTTCCAGTTTAAGACTCCATCCAAATATCAACGTCTTCAGGATGATGAAACAATTACTTATTAATTGCCCCCTTCTGTGTCAATTCAAGGACTGAGGATGTATCTTCGTATTCTCCCACTGTGGCTCTTTGGTCACCCAATGGGCCCAGTTCAGTAATATTATGCTTTTCATCCTTGTTAGAAAGATGGAGCCTAGTCGGGGACCAGGTAGGACGGGAATTTGGTAGAGCTGTTGCATTTGTCATGATAGTTTATTATAGAAGGCTCTGGAACAGGAAAAGGGTTTTGTCAAGCTCCTTGGTGACCATGAGTCAGCTTTGTAAAGAGGACATCACTAGATGTGTTATCCAGTCACCACAACCAGCAGCAACATCGTAGACCACTTCAATCTAAGTACACGGGGGCAAGGAGTTGATAAAATTGATATAATGGCTCTCTCACGTAGTGTTGATGGTTTAAAATCTGTATTGCACTTCTATATGTAGCCAACACAATCTGTACCTATGTATAGTGCTCTGATTCTTTTGGGTCATGTTTGCGCTTTAAAAAAAAAACCCTCTAATAAAGAATAAACAAATAATTATAGAAAAGATCGGGATTGAATGAATTTTGGCCACATCCACATCATTGCAAGACACCAAGGGGTACTAGATCATTCACCCACAATGGACAAACTAAAGCGATCCATCGACCAGATCGCGAAGAGATGCCAGTTCAAGATGCTCACACTTACCAAGGTCTATTCAACAAAGGGCCGGCGTACCTCAACAAACAAGTGAATTTCCACCAACCTACCACAGCAGTCCGTACCAGATCCCTGTCCCTAGCAGTCACCTAAGGCATTTGCCAGGCAAACAGCGGAGGCCACACCTTCTCCCACCAGGTGACTAAGACCTGGAATAACCTCCCCCTGCACCTTTAAGCCTCCCCATCGCTCCAGCAGTTCAGGAAGGACCTCAAAACCTGAATGGTTAACCAATAGCTACAGACAGCGAGATACTGCAGTGCTTTGAAGACCTTCAAGGGTGACACAGGCATGATATACAAATCCTGATTGAGCGACCATGTGCTCAAATTTTATGAGACTAAGGGGTGGGGTACACACTGCTAACATTACATGTCCCTCTCCATAGCCCTTAATTATAAATCCTCCGTTTGAGTCTCCTAATTAACACCCTCCCATTTTTCCCCAATGATGGCCTCAGAGCTTATCCTTTTGGAAGAACTCTCGTTGAGAGAGATAAAAACTTTCTTTGTCTTTCCCTGTTCAGGCAAACAAGTTAGTTTTTTCTATTGCGCAGGCATAGCCTGAATGGACATTAGAGCACTTTAGAAAAGTAAATAACTAAATATACTGTGCGGTATAAGAACATTTAGTGTTCAATCATATAGGATTGCAGTTGGCACTTTTAGCAGTTCATTTTATTACAGTTTGGCGTGTTAAAAAAATACACTGTACAGAAGTAGAAAGATTACAATTGTTGCCTACACGTGATATAGGAGACTGTAATCACCGCTCTAAGTAAAAGCCTCTTATTCACGATTTGTCCAGCCAGCTGTCCTGCAATATCTTACACAATTGCTGGGAGCTCTTGTCCCGCATGAAACCATAAACCAAACACATACTTCGTGGGCTACAAACCTCTAAGGCCAGTGGCATCTGACTTTCAACAGACCCCAAAACTCCACTTGTCCTCTCTCGGGCAGCATTGTTAATGAAAGAAACTAAAGGTCAAAGATAACCAGCATGAACACAAGATAACTAGATAAACTCTGCATTTTATTATCACAAACGTCCCCATAACTGTGGATGAGAGCCCTAGAAGGCCTTGCAGAACAAACCAACATAACTGAGTAAAATAGGCAGAGCCAGGTTTTATCACTTGGTAGCTAAAATAGTCCTTACACCATAGTAGGCTAGGAACAGTGAAAGAAATCTAGCTCTTGCTTTCTGTAACATTTGTATTCTGCCAAACGTTGATGCTCTCTATAGTCTGCATATTTTCACCTTTATGGGAACGGGGTAAGCGGTCTTGGGACCTTTTCTTGACTAATCCTAAGGCACTCCTGATGACTGCTACTATTTCTGTTTCTTTGTTCCACATTTTGTTTAGTTATTTCCTCCCCCAATATCTATGTACTTGTGTGGAATATTTGACGTAACAACCGAGGACTTCACAATAAGTGCATCTGAAACCCAGGTGGCCTTTTGATGCCTTTCACGTTTATAATTATCGAATGGCTTCTCCCCAATGCATAATTTCTGATCAAGCATTAGTAACGAATGTCTTGTCACACTGAAGACGGATATAGTTTCTCCCTGGAATGCATGTGGACACATTAGGTTCCTCCTGCGTTGCAAGAAAAAGTTGTTTCTGCCAATATGGACAATCTGATCAGTACATACTCATATTTATTGCTTTGGTTACTTCCCAGTGTGTGTTTTCATATGTTGCATGAATAGTCCTTTTGTAATGATTGATTTGTCAAATTCAGTATATTCCTATGCGTAGCGAGTGGGCGAGTAAATTGAGGCCTGCTATGGTGTCGCTCCTGTGTGGAGGACATATCTCCGACTAGTAAAGACTTTCTGATGTAGCATTAGCTTTGCCTTTGTAAAGGATGCATTGCCACATTGAGTGCAATGATACGCATTCTTCGCTGCCGTCATAACTTTCTCCTCTGTGTTGATTTACTGTCATTGTATTAGCTGTGCCCTGCCAATAAATGAATTGTCACATTCAGTACAGTTATATGGTTACTCCCCATGGTGGACTTGGATGTTATGTTCAGTCCTTTTTTGAAAAATGACTTGACACATTTATTGTGATATGGTTCTTTGTGCCATGACTTTTTTCCCCTGTGTGGTGCATTAGCTGTGACTTTCTAATAAATGCTTTCTTGCATTCAGTACATTCATATAATCTCACCCATGTGAACTTTCTGATGTCGTGGTGTGTTGCTTTTTTAACAAATGCTTTGTCACAGGAGTGCACCGATAAGGTTTCTCCCCATGTGGACTTTGATAGCACATTTGCTGTGCACGTCTGATAGAAGCCTTGTCACTATCTGTACATTCATACAGTTACTTCATAAAGAACACTGTCACATTCGTATTGATTTTCCCCAGTGGGGATTTTGATGTTTTAAATCTTCATTGCCAATAAATGCCTTGCCACATTCAGTGTAGGCTTCAGTGTGGACCTTTGATGTCGCTTCAGCTCTCCATTTCTTATGAATGCGTGGTCATGAATACATTTATATAGTTTCTCTCCTGCGTGAACATTCTTTCATTAAGTTTTGTAATAAATCCTTCGTCGCATTCTGCACATCAATATGGTTTCGCCATAGTGTGGATCTGTTGATGCTGCATTAGCTCAATCCTCTTGCGGAAGACTTTATTACATTCTGCACGTGCATAGGAATTCTCTCCATGTGGATTTTCAGAAGTTGCTTCAATTTTCCATTTATTACGAATGCCACGCGACATTCAATACAGTGATGTGGTTTCTCCCCATGTGGACTTTCTGGTGCAGAGTTAATCTTTGCAAAGTAATAAACACCATGTTGCATTCTGTACATTCATAGTGTTTCTTACCAGAGTGGACTTTGTTTTGATGCTGCTTTAGATTCTTCTTCCTTCCGAACACTTTACTACATTCTGAACATTCATACTGTTTTTCACTCATGTGGATTTGTTGATGCAGTTTTAGGTTCTGCTTCCTTCGGAACACTTGATTACATTCTGTACATTTATGGGGTTTCTCCTCTAGGTGGACACTCTGATGTTGCGTTAGGTGTCCATTGGTAAAAAAGGCCATGTCACATTTAGAACATGCATACGGTTTCTCCCCAGTGTGGACTTTCTGATGTAGTATTAACCTTTGCCTTGTAATAAATGCCTTGTTGCAGTCTGTACATTCATAGGGTTTCTCTCCGATGTGGAGTTTCTGATGTTGCTGTAGACGTGACTTTCTAATAAATGCCCTGTCACATTCAGTGCAGATGAATGGTCTTTCTCCAGTGTGGACTTTCTGATGTTGCTTCAGCTCTCCATTTGCTATAAATGCTCTGTCACAATCTGTACATCGATATGGTCTCTCCCCAGTGTGGACTTTCTGATGTTGCTTCAGCTCTCCATTTGCTATAAATGCTCTGTCACAATCTGTACATCGATATGGTCTCTCCCCAGTGTGGATTTTCTGATGTTGCTTAAGGTTTCCATTTGTTGTAAAATACTTTGTCACATTCAGAACATTTATGCAGTTTCTCCAAGATGTGGATTTTTTTATGCTGCTTTAGATTCTTCTCCCTCCGGAACACTTTGTCACATTCAGAACATTTATGCAGTTTCTCCAAGATGTGGATTTGTTTATGCTGCTTTAGATTCTTCTCCCTCCGGAACACTTTGTCACATTCAGTGCATATATATGGTTTCTCCTCTACAATGATGATCTGATGCTGCTCTATGTCTTCCATTGCAAACATCACTTTTCCAGTCAGTCCATCAATATGGTGTTTCCCCAGTATGAAGCTTCTGATGCCAAACTTTGCTCTTTCTGCCTAATAAATGTTTTGTCACATTCTAGATATTCATACGGATTCTCTCCAGTTTGTTCTATTACCAGGTTAGCTCTTCTTTCGTAATGAGCACCTCATCAGACTTGCTTCAGGATGTCAGTGTTTAAGTCTTCTATGTATATCATTAGATGCCTAAGAGCCAAGTACAGACCTCATTGGGCAGTCTGGGTTTTATGCTGTAGAAGACTACTTCGGCATGCCACCAGTCTTCCATTATTTTAAGGTATTCATTTATTACTGCATTTTCACCTGTTAGATTAAGAAAAACAAAACACTGAATAAGCTGAAATGCAGAGTCCATCACAAAAGTATATCGACATGTAATGAAACATGTGTTTGTCCATATAGACAAGTGCGCTGAAGAAATTTCAGAGTGCACTTTCAATGTGAAGATGCAATAGGTAAAGTAAGGGTTCACACTCCTTGATAGAAGGAGATCACTGAAGGATCGTATGCTCCTTCTGTGATCCCCTTCTAGCGAGGAGTGTGGACTCAAGAAGTAACCAAAGCACCATAGAAGGTTCCTTTTATTAGTGGGTCAGATCCTCTCCCCATAACAATACAATTTTAAATACATAGTGACAAGATGCCTCACTTCTTAGCCAGTGAATGCTTCCTATTATCACACGGCATTAAAAAATTATATAAGACTGAGCTTTTTGCAAAGTCAACACGTCTCACCTTTTTGATATATAAGCTTTCCCAATGCCAATCAGAAAACAAGCATTGGCATAGCCAATAGGTCTCACTTTTGGGACCTTATAAGTATTTAGTTATGCAGCACAATATCCTTGGTGCAACAACATCAACTGTTGCATGGGCAACCACTTATAAGGTCCCAAAAGCGAGACCTATTGGCTATGCCAATGCTTGTTTTGAGTGTGCTTCAGTCACAGCTCTATGTTGCTTTTTCTCACCTGATTCACGTTTCCCGTTTTTATTCCAACAAGGATAGAAACCGTTGTAAGGTTTGAGGAGAGTTGGATGAGTGCAGAAAAAAAAATGCTGTTTAGTGCAACCTTTGAGAAATGGTCGACACCATGAATTATCAGACTCCTTCAATAATTGCAAATATTGCTTTTGCGCAAACCACACTGTCAGATGGCTAAGTTCATGAAATGATAAAGACCTGCACAAAGCATGAAATTGTAGCCATCAAATATTAATTCCATGAAAATTAAAATTAATAATTAACAATTGTAGCTATCTGGAGGCACTTGATCTGAAAACTACCAATACATAATATGTCTTTATGGTCACAAAAAGAGCTAGTCGATGGGTTGTGGAAGGAACTCGTACTCTTCTGCCAAGGCTCTAAGAATTACCAAGACATTAGTGCAGGAACAGCAATTAAATAAATATTAAACAAAGTAACAATAAGAAAATTGGTATTGTGTAGGCTAGACTAAAAATAAGACACTTCCTCCCTAAAGGCACTACTTATAAAGTGCAAAACAAACGATCCATTTGTGGGAGAGTACATGAAAAGTTGCAGCACCTTTAACAGAATAGAGACAGAAATCAGCAGCTTTGCCACAGAAAAGATAATCTCCATGCAACACCCCTTTGAAAGGTATGGAAGACTTACAGACATACATGCACGTGGAAATGTGAACATCCAAATAGCTGAATTGATTTCACGGAAATCCACCCACTTTACTACAGCTAAACTTTTCCAAAATGAAGAATCTGAACTTATCTTTTGAGGAATATTTACCTTTCCATACCTAGCCTTCTTAATAGGTCTAAAAAGATTAATAAACCAATCAGTCAGTCAAGATAACTTTATTTCGGTCCTCAGACCATAAAAGTACAATAAAATATTTACACGTACAGAAGTAAGACCATAAATAAGAATTGATTTAAGACAATTATTAAACATTAGGTTATCATTGAAAACTTAATACAAACATTCCATCAGTTAAGACTCATCCTTCTTCGCCACATGCCATGTAAAAAACGGGAAACAACATAAACAATGAGAGGGTTAGTATCATACGTCAGGACTCTACATGCTTGGGCACACTGTCTTAGGCCCAAATTTTTACACAGGGGGACAAGCCAGCATTTTCGGATCGTACAGTAAACTGGGCAGAAGAACATAATGTGAATAATGTCTTCGTGACAGATTTTACAGGCTGGACAAATGCCCTCCTTTGTTTTATCCCATCTGGATGTTAATGCCCCGATTGGCAAGGACCCATGCCTCAACTGAGTGTATAATTTTCTGGCTAAAGGAGGCTGAACTAAATCCAAGAATGCCTCAAAGGCAGAATCTGTTTTCACCATTAGGAACTCAGAGGTCAACCTCCCCAGAGAGGTAGAGCAGCATACTTTTTTAGAATTGTAAGATCTTACAGCTGCCCGTATCTCTGACTTCTGAGTCCTCACACAACTTATAGCCGGAGTATCCCAGAGATGGGATAGACCGACTAGATACAGGGAAGTCTTGATATGGAGGAGCCATGGTATTTTCTTGTAATTTAACTGTCTCCATACAGCTATGAATTCCCCTCTATAAGTTGTAAGTTCAGGAACAGACCACAACCTTTTCCAAAAAAGTAATGGTCGTAGGGCCGCCAAGTCACTTACAGATTCTAGGTCCATATCCAAACGTAATGGTGTTAAGGGAGTGCTCTGTGGGAGGCCAACCAACCCGCGCATGAAAGCATGTTCTACCTTCTGCATGTTGGATATATTTGTATGGCCCCATAATTCAGCGGCATATAAAGCCGCTGACCTCACCTGAATTTTATAAATTTCCAGCGCAGGAGTGATTGGCTTAAATATGGAAGTTCTGTGAGATCTTCCAATTCCTCCCGCTATCTGCGAAAGTCTCAGGGAAGATTTAGCTACATGAGCATCCCATATAAACTGCTCAGTTAGGGTGACTCCCAGGTAGGTAAAGGTCTTAACTCTTTCTAGGGGGACCCCAGCTAATGTAGGGTTCGGACGGGTGCACCTAGGGGGACTGAAGATCATAAACTTAGTTTTCCCCAAGTTAATCTCCAGTCCCCTCGAGGCACAAAAAATCATAAAGCCGTCCAAAACCCGCTGGATACCCGTTGATGTCCGCGATAACAACAATGTGTCGTCAGCGAACATCAAAGCGGGCACCCTACCAGAAGCCAAAAACGGTGCATCACTATCCTTAAGGTTATTTAGTTCATGAATCAGACCGTTTACATATAAACTAAACAGTGTGGGAGCCAGTACACATCCCTGTCGAACCCCACGAGTTACAGGAAAGCGGGCTGAAAGTTCCCCATTCTTCCCGCACCTCACCTGCGCAAAGTTCCCTGTATGGAAGCGAACCAGGACATCAAGAAGAAACGTTGGTAGACCAAGATCCTTCAGGACCGACCATAGTTTCTCCCTGGGGACCAGATCAAAAGCGGCTCGCAGGTCCACAAAAACGAGATAGAGGCTGCCACCCTCCACTCTTGTGGTTTTCCAATAGAGGACCTGGAGCCGAAAGATCTGGTCAAGAGTAGAAATTCCTGTTCGAAAGCCAGCTTGCAAAGGCGTCAAAATTTTATTCATTTCCATCCAATCGAGTACTCTATTAAGAAGTATTCTACCCATCAGTTTTTGGGTGGTATCCAATAAACTGATGGGTCTATAGTTGGATGGGGCAAGTGGACAGCCCTTCTTAAATATTGGAACAATCTCGGCTCCAAGCCATGTCTCTGGCAGCGCTGAGCCTTGCAAGACATTAAAGAAAACGGTCAGGTATGGTGCCCAGATTTTAGGTTCGGAACGAAAAAGGTCCCCAGGAATCTTGTCAAGACCTGGCGCTTTGTTTAAGGGTAGACCCTTGATTGCAGATTCAACTTCTTTTAGGGAAATGTAATCAGAATAATAATCGACCCCATTTCCATCTGTTAAATCATATGGGCTCATCCCTGATCCTAGATGACTCTGGGGTAAGGAGGGATCTGGAAGAACAGCCATCTCTGGGGCTGGCATATAATTCTGGACCAAGTTGGAGGTGGTCCTCGAATCAGGAGTGGAATAGAGTTCGTTGAAATGTGCCTCCCATACCATGGGGGCAATATTGGATACCCCCTCCTCCTGCTCGCCTCTCGATGAAAGAGAGACAATATCCCAGAAAATTCTTATAATCCTTGAAAAGGAGTGCCTGTTTCATATCCTTCCATCTAGTTTCCTCCCACTCTTTCCTAGCCCTATTCAGTTCCTTCTTATAGGCCAACCTAAGTGTTCTGATATTAGAAGTAACCTTTGATTTAATTGCGACAAGCATGTCTCTCTTTGCAATTTTGCAAGCATAGTCGTACCAGGGGTGAGTTTTGGCCCTTGGACACCGAGGCCTAGCCATTGGATAAAATATTTCTCCAAGAGTCGTGGTCAATTTCCTATGTATTAACAGCCTGGGTAGGAGAGGCAAGGACTGCCATTTCGCTAATTAATGGGGTGGCAATCTGATACATTTTTGCAAGGCGTGTTGGTGAATTCAAGCAAATTGGCCATTTAACCCTTCTCCTGTTATTAGACAAAATATGTAGTGGGGGGGCTAACAATGTACTTGGATCTGTATTGAATAGACCAAAAGCACCAGGCTTAAGCAATAAAACCAGGGTGTTATGGTCGCTATCTTGCCTATTTACAACAGTAAAATCTTTAAGCTTGTCCCAATGTTTAGCTCCTATTAAAATGTAGTCTAGAATAGAAGTGCTATTGGCTCTATTGAATGTTGGTAGGCCAGAGCAGGAATTATCAAACCTTCCATTGCACGCCCATAAGGACATTGCAAGTGTAAAAGATTTGATTTGTAGAACAAGCTTGGTCCATGCCCTTACTGGGGCTATTGCAGGAGATGGAATAGATCCCGACGAATCCACATCATTGGAATCATCACAATGAGGGATAATCAAGGGTTCATACTGGCAGTTAAAATCACCGGCCAGAATAATCGATATAGTGGGGACAAGGGACTGGATAAAGGAGTCAAGAGTAGTAATAATGTTTGACTCATTTCCATTTGGAGTGGGTCTGGAATAAATATTTATAAGGGCCACTTGTGACTTGTCTGGTAGAATTAGTAGGACACATTGGATGTCTAAAGAGTTTGTTCCAAGTACAACGGCTTGAATCCCCAAATGTGTTCCTACCCAGATAGACAGGCCACCAGAAGGGCGGCCCATGCCTGAAGATACCGCAAGGATATCAAAGGTCGCAAAACCGTGGCATATACTCCCTTCCAGGGCCCAAGTTTCTTGCATAATGCAAATGTCATGGTCTGCCATAAAGGTAAGCCACTCTGGCTCCAATAGTTTGTTCCTTATTCTAGCTATATTCCATGATAGGATCTTCACACATCCCTGTTTCCTTTTGTCTAAGCGATACGCCTCCATCCCCTGGTCTACTAAGGGAGTTTGCACTAAAATTTCATCAGTTCCCTTTTGTGCCCTCACAATATCGTTAGGGGAGGAATCAGCGCCAAAGAATTTAAGAGAAGTAGTCACCGTCGATCCGGAGCCACCCTTCGAGTCACTATGAATAAATTCCGTGCTAGGGGTTTCCCCATGGATAAGTCAATCTACCTCCTCTAAGGCACTGAACCTATTCCTATGGGCATATGTCTGAAGGGGGGGATGGGATTTAGGATACCTTCCATGGATGGCTTCCACTGACAGGTCCTATTGGGTAACAGGTACTGATTTCTATCACTTTGGGGCCTCTGTGCATAGGTTGAATTTGGGCTTTGAATGGGGTAAAAGTAGGACAAATGCAGGGGAAATATCTGGGAATTCCACCAAGGAGGAATTCTACAGATATAATCCACTACAACAGGGTCCCTAAAATTAATTATTATGACATCTCCTGCCACTGTTTTGGGACCCCTTCCAATCCAATCAATTCTTCTCACCGCCAAGATTTCCCCTGTCATATTTGGAGGGAGAGGTCTATTTTTACTTAGCCATTGGATACATTTATTTTTCAAATCACTGTCATATTCTTTTTTCCCCTCGGAGAGGGTTGGAACACCTACTAGGACCACCACATAGGGTTGTGCCTCTGGGGGGAGATTAATAGAACACAGCTGGAAAGTACCAGCCCTAGGCTCCTCAGATGTCTTTGCCATAGATGGGACGATTTTTGTAAGCGTCTCTTTCTCTTTATAGTGCGGCCTAAGATTAGCAGAAGGAGTCCCTAAGGGCTGGGAGGTGGAGCTCGCTGCCACTGAAACAGGGGGAAGTGTAAGCGTAGGGTTTATATGTTTGTCAGTACTTGTTGGAATTCCCTGGTTTAAGTTCTGCACTATTCGGGTATCAACAGTTACTACCCCCGGACTACCAGATGCAGGTGATGTCTTGTCCTTAGCAGTTATAGGCTTCGCTGTACCCCCTTCCAACTTATTTATGAAAGACAAAATTTTATCTAATTTGGAAACAAGAGGTTTAATATGGGAGGCTATAATTCGCTCTAAACATGTCTGTAAATCGGCCACCATATTGGAGACCCAACATGGCACCCCTACTTGGGGATGCAAAGAGCTATCTAGTGGGGTCACCAAGTTGTGGTGAGGCTGCGATTTTTTCCCAGGTTTTCTAGTTTTATTTTGGGGACAAATAATAATAAATTAATAAACCAAATTAATTCATGTGGTAACAAAATTACACTACAGTATGCATTACTCGACCATAGTTGAAAGAAACCTCCTTTATAGGGAGAGGCATAGAATCAATACAAGGTACAGTACTGGCATGGCAAGTCGTGCAAGAATCAGCAAAACCAATATGGCAGCACGAACAGTTAGAGCAGAAAAAGGTGGTGGGGTATTCACGAGCATTGGAGTCTAGCATACAAACTTATTGGATGGGGCGACTCATCAATAGGTGAAAACCAGATGTATCACAAGGAGATACAGCAATATGAAGAGCAGGACGATGTGCAATTTAAAAGTGATAAAAACAGAGCACGTGGGATTCAGCTCTGGGCTCACTGAACGAGAGGAGACTGCCTCCATAGACTGCTGACTCCAAGGAGTGCTGAGGGAGGAGCAGGGAGATGAAGCGCAGCCGGGCTGAAAGTGCAAATACACGTGATCTTGCGGTGAGGGATGGGGATGGAGTTGAAGTGTGGCCGGGCTGAAAGTGAAAAGACGCGCTCTGTGATGAGGGAGGTGGAGGGAGTTTGCGCGAGCAACAAAACAGAGAGGCAGATAGATGGCGGCTGCGCGCGTGCACGCTTGCGTGCACGCTCACGTGCACGCAAGCTTTAGGCCACCAAAAGCCTGTGGCAGCACTTTGTAAACCCACACACTAAATGTCTCGCAGAGCAGCGCATGCGCTGACTCAGCGAGACCTAAAAAGGGTGTTATGATGTGCCTTCTTTGGCCTTATTCTGAAGGCATGCTAATTTTTTTCCACAAATGTGCACACCTATAAAAGGAAAAGAACCACTTTCAGTTAATGGTCTGTTGTAAGTCTTGACCTTTTAATTTGCAAAAATTACATATACATATACATATATATGTATATATATATATATATTTAACCTACTGGCAGTCGCCAGTAGGTAGTTATAGTTAGGACCTATTTTCCATAGGAAATCTGCAAAATTCTATTCCCAATAACTTTGGCGCCGATTCACGAATCTTCGCAAAATTTTCAAAACTTTGGGCCAGCTGTGGTCCGCTCCTATCCTGAAAGTCTCTGGATGATTTGTGTAGCGGGGGCCGAGAAAAAAAGGGGGATCCCAAAACGTGTTTTCCCCATGCAATTTCTCGTAGGACCTTTAGCCGCAGCTACAGCCCGAACTGCTGAACGGAATTACACCAAATTTGGCAAAGAGGTAGTCCTCAGTTCAGACTTGTGCCTTTTGCTTAAATGGTGTCACTCTGTTGAGTAGTTCCTGAGAAAATCAAAATCAAAATAACATACATCTGTGCGGTGCCTAGCCACACATCTCATCGTGAGATCTGATTGGCTGTCAGCACTTCATCCAAGAAGTGTTGGCAGCCATCTTGGGACCAATATACACGATAGCACCTCATTAAAAAGCATTGCAGTTAATAGAAGGTTTTAAGACTTTAGTTACATTATAAATCATTTGTTGATGGCATCATACTCATTTTAGGAATTCTAGTGTGTTCTAAGGTGATTTTACCATGTGAAAAAGACTTCTGCTGGGATATCATGAATCATGTTTGAGAGAAAAATATTTTCTCATGCTTTTCCCACAGAGGGTTGGAAGGTGATCTATAAGCTAACCTGAGAGCATATTTTCTGTAAATTCACATTATCTTTCTCAGTCATGTGAGAATGAAGTCTGACATTTTCAGTAAAACATGTACATCCAACAAGGGCAGAGACTGTCAGTTGATTCCTTTGTGTTCTACTGCAGCTTCCCAGAGTGTTCTAAAGAACAACTAGAGCGCTAACAGTCCTACTTATGACAAACATATGGCACACTTGAAGACATCTTGATTGGAATAAAGTGGTAACGCTTAAAACATTTAATTTAAAAAGGAACAAAATGAGGGGGTTCATTTTGCCATAGAAATTATGATTAATGCTGCAAAAAGAAAAATTAGGGCACATTTTGACTTCTTAAATCCTCTTCTATTTCATTAAAAAATTCTGACATGCAGACTGAAACATGCACTTTGAATACCAGCAGCAGACTTCCCTGGTGAGCAGTAGCTTTACTACAGTGATCTAATGAGCAACTAGAGTGCTACCATTCATAATTTATGGCAAATGTTTGATACATCTGAATGCCTCCTTGATGGAACCAAGTAAACAAGCATTGAAAATGCAATAGGTCTCGCCCTCGTTTAAGTTAAAGCAATTCTGTTTGTAAGTAGGTGGCTTTTTAGCTTTGCTTGTATTCGTGTTTTTCAAACTTTCATGTACATAACATGCATATGTATGCATATATGTATATGTATGCATGCATTTATATTTGTATTTATATAGATATGCAGATTATTACCTACTGGCGGTCGCCAGTAGGTAGTTATAGTTAGGACCACGTTTCCATAGGAAAACCTCAACATTCTATTTTGAATAACTTTGGCGCCGGTCGACGAATCCTCGCGAATTTCTCAAAATAGGTGGGGCGCTACGCTCCGCTCCTACCCTGAAAGTCTCGGGGGGATTCGTCAAGCGGGGGCTGAGATAAAAGGGGGGTCCCAAAACGCGTTTTTCCCATGCATTTTTCCATAGGACCTTTAGAACGAGCTACAGCCCGAACGGCTGAACAGAATTACTAGAAATTTGGCAGAGAGGTAGTCCCTAGGTCAAGGAAGTGCCTTTTGTAGGTTTGGTGTAAATCTGTTCAGTAGATTCTGAGAAAATAGCCTTTAAATCAATATATATATCTGAGCCCGCTTACGGTACGCTTACCGTACGCTTACGGTAAGCGTACGGTGGCGTGCGCGAGCGCGATTCTGATTGGCTCTTAGATCTTAGTAAACATTCGAATCGGCAGAAACCAGGAAGCGGCGTCCGCCATTTTGTCTACCGCACTGAGTGTTATGTATCAAACATGATGGCCAAAAACATGTTACGGGGATGTTTTGACAACTCCCTCTCACATAGTCATGTTGAGGGAGTCCCCAAACATCCCCCAAGAGCAAAAACGGCATTATTTTTTTTTCGGCAATTTCGCGGGGTACGCTTACCGTACGCTTACCGTAAGCGTACGGTAAAAAAATAAAAATAAAAAAAACACTATCCACACTTTCTCCACCCCTTGTGCAAATGGTGGCCGAAGGCCACCATTTGTGCATGTCTTATCAGAGCACAGAAATTTCCCAAAAAATTTCAACAGATTACCTATCACAAGGAAGCGCATAATATGTCCTCCATGTGCGCACGGTGCGCGAAGCGCATCGTGCGTACATGGCCCATCTAGCGTAACGTGGGCACGGCACTAACTGCGTAAAGTGGGTGCGCGGTGCGCGAAGCGCACCGTGCGCGCACGGAACGAACTGCGTTAAGTGGGCGCGCACGCCACGAATGGCGTAAAGTCACTTAGCATTTAAAAAACCGTACAAATTCACTGAAAAAACCATAGGTTTCACACACGTTATAGTTAGGAATTAGCATTTAAAAAACCTTGCAAATTCACTGAAAAAACCATAGGTTTCACACATGTTATAGTTAGCGGAAATTTTACTGATAAAAAACCAATGAAATTGCCCCGTTATAGTTAGTGCTGGCAACTATAACTCACGCGACCGCAATCTTCTGCTGATGACATATGTGTCTTTATGAAAAAAAAATATTTGTAATATATGTATAGCTAAAAATGTATGGAAGAAGACATGGGCAAATAAGTGTCTAAATACAGTATTAGCATCAGCAGAGGATTGCGGTCGCGTGAGTTATAGTTGCCAGCACTAACTATAACGGGGCAATTTCATTGGTTTTTTATCAGTAAAATTTCCGCTAACTATAACATGTGTGAAACCTATGGTTTTTTCAGTGAATATATATATATATATATACACACATACATATATATAAATGCATATGCATATATATATATATATATGTGCATATGTGTGCGTGTAGAGAGGTAGAGAGAGGTAGAGGTGTAAAGGGAGAGGTGTAGAGGGAGAGAGGTAGAGGGAGAGAGGTAGAGAGAGGTAGAGTGAGGTAGAGAGGTAGAGAGTGGAGAGTGAGTAATAGAGTAGAGAGTGAGTAGTAGAGAGTAGTAGAGAGTGTAGCAGAGTTAGTAGAGAGTGTAGCAGAGTTAGTAGAGAGTAGTAGAGTAGAAGTAGAGTGAGTAGTAGAGAGTAGTGAGTAGTAGAGAGTAGTAGAGAGCAATGTTCCCTCTAATTTTTTCCCTCTGTGTGCGGCAGTGTGAGGTCTCTGTGCGCTCCAGCCACGGCAATGTGCGCCAAGAACCTGACAGTGTGCGTGGGTGCAGCAACAGGGGTTCTGACACTGGAGTTCCTGCTTGATTGTGCAGATAAATGACCTAGGTACTGGAACGGAGGAGGCCTGTTTGATGGGGCAGGCAGGGCCGGACTGGGAACCCAAAGTAGCGCTGGCAATTTTGCCACACTGGCTCCCAGCAGAGGTGGGGTGGAGAGGGGGGAAAGGGGCGCAAGTGTCAAGCACTACTGCTTAAACCCGGTCCCCAGCACTGTTGCTTTTGTTACTGAGGGCACAAATTGCAGCATCGCTGCAAAACTGCCCCAGTAACACAACTGGCCCCCACTTCTCCAAAACTGACCCCCAGCCTTCCAGGCAAACGCCTGATAACTGCTAAGGCCAGTACAGCCAGGGGGGTGGCCTTCGTATTGGTGACTAGCATACAATGATTGTGTCATGGTTGAAATGAGAAAGTGCAGAGCATATGCAACCTCGACAAAGCTACACTAACATATATATATTAGGAAAACGGGGCAACCGGCCTCATTCCACAGTGCCAGTGAACCTCTTCTTTACTAACTAACTACACAGTGGCAGCTCAGGGACATCTTAAGGACTTTGAGCGCCCTCAGCCAAACATATTGTGAGGGCCTCTGTGCGGATCAGCTTTGAATTTATGATCCAGTTTCATCTTTCTCATGTCCTTTTGGCCAGATCACAAACAGTGCACAGACACACGGGTTCAAATTCCAAATGTGTTTACAGTTAATATTCAGGGATAATGATGTATTTTTCCAATATTGTAACACAGTAGAAGGTCACTGATACTACTGCAAATAATCACTGTGACATCATCCCATTTCTCATATCCGAGATCCTGTTTAAATCTAAATTAACCATTTTTTATGGATGCTGCATGAAACAAAACCACATTTGCCAAACATTGTCTATAATACAATCTCACACATTACCCAGATTAAAAATAAATGAAAGGAGAATGCTATTTGCAATAATCTGTTTAAGAATTATTCAAGGTCATCAGGGCAAGACTCTGCAGAACAGAGCTGGCTCTACCAAGGCGAGGGTTACTCCACTCTTTAAAACTGATAATCATAGTTCACTTATCCGCTCTGAAGATGGTTTCTTGGATACATAGGGGGGGGATGGACATAGATGTCCACCATGTGTGCATTCTGAGTCACTAATATATGTTAGTGATTCTGAAAGCACGCATGGTGCTTTTAGGCCTGCTCAGGGCTTTAAGTGGGATGAAAAAACTGAAGGGTCTCTCAAAGGGGCATGCCTGATGTAATTAAGGGCGTGGCGTAAAAACACGTAAGCTAAAAATCTTTGCTTAGCATAGTGTGCCGCCCGACCATTATTGTGCTGCCTCTGTCATTGCATCCAGATATATAATACAATAAGTAACATTATACCTACAACAACCCAGGACTATTGACTTTGCAAATGGTTGTTAGTTGCATAGAATAAATAAGCAACAACTACAGCTTTGTTAAATGTATTGCAAATGCCTCAGTTCTAAAATGATCTATAAAAAGTCCTCTGAAGTTACACCAAAGGCTTTCAGCAGTTGAGATTTTTTTTACCCTAAGGGTGAGGGCAAAAATGAAGAGCCTGATTGGGACCTGTCTCAGCACCGACTTAAAAACTCAGCATCAGCAGGACCCAGCCCACTTAAAGCCCGGGGCTTGCTGCATGCTTTTTTTGTTAATAGAGCGTGGCTGCGGGCAGATTGTGTGTATTTTTGAAAGTATACATGTTAATTGCAGCAATTAACATGATATCCAAGAGAAGGCCCTCGACTGGACCACATCCTTCCTCTCCGGCAGATCCCAGAGCGTCCGCCTCCCGCCGTACCGATCCGAAGCCACCGACATCATCTGCGGCGTCCCCCAGGGCTCCTCCCTCAGCCCGACGCTATTCAACATCTACATGGCCCCCCTCGCACAAGTGGCCCGCCACCACAACCTCAACATCATCTCCTACGCCAACGACACTCAACTCATCCTCTCCCTCACCAAGGACCCACGCACCGCCAAATCCAACATCCACGACGGTATGAAGGCCATCGCCGACTGGATGAGGAGCAGCCGTCTGAAACTGAAATCGGAAAGACGGAGGTCCTCATCCTCGGACCCACCCCCTCAGCCTGGGATGCCTCCTGGTGGTGACCACTCTGGGGACAGCACCGACACCGACCGACCACGTAGGCAACCTAGGATTCATCCCCGACTCCACCCTGTCCATGTCCAAACAGGTAAACGCCGTCTCCTCCTCCTGCTACAACACCCTCCACACACTTCACAGAATCTACAAATGGATCCCAGCCAAAACAAGAAGAACGGTAACACAAGCCCTCGTCAGCAGCAGATTAGACTACGGCAACGCATTCTACGCCGGAATCTCAGCCAAACACCTACGACGACTCCAGCGCATCCAAAATGCCTCCGCCCGACTGATCGTCAACGTACCCCGCCACTGCCACATCACCCCCCACCTGCGAGACCTACACTGGCTCCCCGTCGAAAAGAGGATCACCTTCAAACTCCTCACCCACGCACACAAAGCACTCCACAACGCCGGACCAACCTACCTGAACAACAGACTCAGCTTCCACACCCCTACCCGCCAGCTCCGCTCTGCCAGCCTCGCACTCGCCACCGTCCCCCGCATCCAACGAACCACCTCCGGCGGCAGATCCTTCTCCTACCTCGCCGCCAAGACCTGGAACACCCTACCTACTTGCCTTCAGAAAACGCCTCAAGACCTGGCTCTTCGAGCAGTAGCGGCACCCCCCCCCCAACCCCCCGCCCCCTCCCCCCTCAGCGCCTTGAGACCCTCACGGGTATGTAGCGCGCTTTACAAATCCCTTGATTGATTGATTGATTGTGCAGCAAGCCTAAATGCAAAATGTGTGCTTTACACGTTGTTCGTTTGTGCCTGATCCAACCCAGTACATCCTAACTCTACTGACAGCATCAGGTCTTTCAGCATCAGAAACAGCTAGTCCAACCCAGGGTTCAAACCCTACACAATTCCAGCAGGTCTGTCCCTGCTCAATGCACTGTAACCCTTTACATCGTTCAGAGCCAGACCATCTATTTAAAGCCAATTCCAATTCAAAAAGCTTTATTCGACAGTATGTCTTAAAAGCACATTAGTACATAAAATACAACACAATAAATATCATAAAACTATATACAGACTTTAAGAAATCCATTAAATCCATTTAATTACTGTCGAAGATGTGATTAAAACAATAAAATTAGCTAATATTTCGCTGAGCATAAAAAGGAATCTTATCTCATGAAAGATACTAGTTAGCAGCAGGTTGGATGAGCGTTCGAGTGCGTATTATCCAGGACCAACTTAGGAATTTTGCCACTGCCACCGCCATGTAAGGTGAGCAATCAGAGCTCAATATCCTTAATGCCTCTTTCCAATTTCGAGTTGCCAGCCTGAGACAAATGGGTCTAAGCCACCTACGACGGGGGGCAGCATAGAGAGGGCATACAAAAAGGACATGAGCTACAGATTCAGGGAAATCTAAGCAGTTATGGCATCTGTCATCTTTAGTTAGAGTCCAGTTACTTGTGAATGCCTTAACTGGAAGGGTGCCAACTCTAAATTGAAAATATAGCTTCCGATCTAGCGGCCTCTCAATGATGTCCCAATATAATTCACATTTTGGACGTGATTTATGATCCAGAAAACGACCAGTTAGATTCGTTGAGAAATTAATTCTATGAGATTCTGTCTGGACTATTTCCCAATATTTTTCTTTTATATGTTTTTTTGTTGGGAAATTTGATACGTCCGGCTTATTCCATAGGCTACTCAGGTCTAACTTTAGCAAAAGAGACCTAATTTCTTTTAACCACTGAATTTTGTGGAATTGGTCGCCAGGATCACACCCTTCAGACCCCGAGCGTAATGTGTTAATTCTGGGGTCGTCCAAATGCGTCTCCAATACAGTAATGGACGCAGTCTGGCTAGGTCAGATATATTCTTTCTGCCCAAGTCCAACAAAAGCGGCACGGTTGGAGTACTTTGAGGCACTCCTACCAATTTACGCAGAAAAGAGTTCTCTGCTCTTACCAGACTGTTCAAATTGGTGAAACCCCAAAGTTCGGATCCATAGAGAGCTGTGTTAACAACTTTCATATTATACACCTCAAGGGCGGGAGTGATTGGCCTAGTTAAGGAAGACCTATGTTTAAGGGATAAGGCTCCTGCAAGTTGATGAAATTTTAATATGGCCATATCCAAATGTCGATTCCATCCCATGTTAGTTTGTAATAAAAGTCCAAGATAAACAAAGGAATCAACCCGCTCAAGAGGTATACCATTGAGCAAGATTTTACCCTTGAAAGAGTTAGCCTGGTTCAATGACATGAACTTTGTTTTTGAGATGTTAATCTCGAGACCACGCTCGTGGCAGAACTCCCGAAATGCATTAACGGCCTTCTGTAGGCCGCTCGGGGTCCGTGAAACAATTAAGTTGTCGTCTGCGAACATGAGAACAGGCACGCGGACACCAGCCAATATAGGGGCGTCAGTGGGGGAGCTACCAAGATGTTCCACTATTCCATTTATGTATAGGGAAAACAGGGTGGGGGCCAGAACACACCCCTGGCGAACACCACGCTCGACCGGGAATGGCTCTGTGACCTCACCCTGGGCCCCCCATCTGACTCTCGCGTAGTTGTTCTCATGCAGACGGACAAGCAAGGTCAGAAGATCAGGCGGCATCCCCTGGTTGGCAAGAACAGTCCAAAGTTTGCAGCGTGGGACTAAATCAAAGGCCGTTTTAAAATCTACAAACACTGCGTAAAGTGTCCCCTTAGAAATCAGCACATTTCTCCAATATAACAAAATAAAGAAAAAAACTTGCTCGATCGAGCTAGTGCATGGGCGAAATCCAGCCTGGAAAGGAGATAAGATAGCTTGATCATCAATCCACATTTGTATTTTACTCTGGATCAACCGACCAACCAGTTTTTGGGCTGAATCTATGAGGCTAATAGGCCTATAATTATTTGGTAATGATTTGTCCCCCTTTTTAAAAACAGGGATGATCTCGGCTCCCTCCCATGAGGGTGGAATGGGGGCTCCCCTAGCCACTGAATTTGCTAACAATGCAAACTACTGGCACCATGAGGGCCTATCACTCAGGAAGATGTCGGCTGGGATACCATCCATTCCTGGGGCTCTGCCTCTGGTGACACAGTCTAATGCCCTGTCTACATCGTCAGCTGTAAACAAATTATGTTGAAAAAAGATGGTAGGTGGGGGATTACTAACTGATAACAGCTGATTACGGGCATATTGTGGTTTGAAAAATTTCAACCATGAGTGCTGGGGGACATTATTTTGTGGGGGGTCCCCTTGTCCATCCCTATCCCATTTTATGATGTTCCAGAATTGTTTGGAATCTTTAAAAGCACATGCCGATTTCAGATCCTGCCATCTGTCCTCATCCCACTGCCTTTTTGCCGCCTTTTGGGCTGATCTATAAAAACCCCTTGCCTAACGGACTCTCGTGGGGTTCTTTGCCTTAACTTCTTTACATAATATTGACCTTGCATCCTTGCAGGCTTTGTTGTACCATTTAGCTGTTATCGATTTAAGGTTTCTGTTTCCCCTGGGACAGGCCTTCTGGAAAAATGTCTTTAGTCTAGAAAAAAGATTTTCATGGGCCTCTAGCATGAAGCTAGGGAAATCCTGTCTATCAGTTTGGGTATTTATTTTCGTCAGTGCCTTAATGACTTCATTCTTAAGTGCAGCCATCTCGACAGGATTCACTGCTATTTTATCCCATTTAACGTGGCGCAAGTTATTAGTAGCTACAATATTCAAAGTGGTAGTAACTCCAGCTTTGGGCTCTACTTTATCCCCAATTGGGACATTAAGAAGTGAACAAAGAGGGTTGTGGTCACTTTCTAACCGTGGTTTAATGACCATGTCAACCAATCTATGCCAGAATCTAATGTCCACAAGTAAGTAGTCAATCCAACTACTATTCCGCCCGTTATCAAAGGTACATGCACCCTGTTGATCAGAGGGGGTTCTCCCATTGGCTGCTCGAAGTCCTCTTTCAAGACACATAGATTTTAACTGAATTGCTGCAGCTGACCATCTTTTGATGGGCGGGAGATCAATCTTAGGGATGGCCCATCTATTGTCCTGTTCGGCATAAATGTCCTGATCTTCTTGGCCGAGTGGTTCATAGGTGGTGTTAAAGTCTCCACCCACTATCGGGACAAACTGTACTGGGAGATCCTCTAATTGAATATCAAGAGCTGTAACCACCTCTGAGGCACGCCCTCCTGGTTGACCTCTGGCATAGACATTAAAAACGGCCAATTTGGTGCCATCAGGCCATTCAAGTCTAACTACCAAAATGTCATTTGTCCGGGCTCTAACCTTCAGTGCTTTACAACTGAGAGTCTGGCGAATCCAGATCACCAGGCCTCCCGAAGGTCGTCCTTTTAGTCTTTTTTCAGCAGGGATATAAAAATTAAGGTAGCCTACTCGGAAATCCGCCTCTATCGACCAGGATTCCTGGAAAAGGATAATATCATATTGGTCGATGAATGTGCACCATTCCGGAGATAGGATCTTGTTGCCAATTCCAGCAAGATTCCATGAGATAAGGGATAATCGATCCTTACCGGATTGGGGGATGTTCGATTTGGTGAGATTCTTTTTTAAACCTCGCAAAATCACATCTTGTCCCTCTATACAATGCTCTACCTCTAATTCAGATAAAGAGTTAGGGTTTTGAATTGCGCTATGAGTTACAAAGGAACTTTCTGCGCTCCTTGGATCCAAGCCCTTGGTGGTCATTAGATGATTGTCATAGGAAGACCCTATGCTCTTTTTTGGTTCCACCGGATTATGCGTAAGTAAGGTTAGACCAGAGTGGTCACCCTCACTAAGTGGGGAATGAATATTCAGTTGAGCCTCCCTTTGTGGACTGCTAAAGACATTATAACCCAGGCTCATTAGTCAGTCACAGTCCTCCATGTCTGTCAGTGCCCCAAAGCGATTCTCAAGTTAATTCCATCAAGGGGAGATGGTAAACCCCCTTTCATTAGTGGTCGAGTGTGGGTAGGCAATAGACGGGGCCTAAAACTACGCCCTTTACACCATTGTCGATCATAGAAAAAATCTAGAGTCAGTGGGATTATGGCCGAGCTCCAAATTGAGGGGGGAATAGATTCGCTAAAACTATCAGCAATGTTTGGGGGTTTGAAAAATTTACGGCTATACAGTCCCCCCCAAATCTCTTCTTACTCATACCCAGCCAAGGTACCCTTCTGGCCATTATAATATCCTTGGCTAGTTGTTGTTTTCCCCTGTCCGAAATCCGCATATTATTAGATAACCAATGAAAAACTTTGTCAATTAGATTGCTTGCGGATTCTTCTTTGCCTGGGCTTAAGCATGGAACATTTGCTAGCACGAGTACTAGGGGAGTGGCCTCGGGAATGAGTTGGAATGCTTCCCTATCTGAAGGGGGTAGAGGATGAACACACCTAGCATCCGAACTACTGTTAGAGTTGGGAGGTATAACCCCCTTACTCGATTTTACTGGAGCCCTGGTATGTGAAGCACCTTTAAAGCCTAGTGTTTTTTCCTTCAATGTAGAATCAACATCCCCAGTGAAGGTGTCAATCTGACTCAGGGGTTGAGGATGGGGTATGACAGAGGTTCTTGAGATAGGTAACTGGGTCAATGGGTCCAAGGGCGGTAATTCACAATGAACTAAGGGGGGGTTAGGTGGGCCATTCACTCCACAGCTCTTTTCTATTCCGTAAGTTTTTACCTCTAAGGAGGATATCCTATCTATAATCGGGGCCAAGATAAGGTCTAATTTCTCTTTGAATACAGCCCAGAGGAAATCCATTTGGTCTTCCAAAGGGGTGTTCGGTTTGGCTCTTTTGTGCCTAGGCTTTTGTAACCCTAGCCCCTTAGGGGGGGCAACCTTACTTGTTAGCCCCGCCCCTCCAGCCCTAGTACAGCGTCTTTTCTTTTGGGCAGGAGTGGGAGTGATGCTGGGAGTAGTGTCATCTATCAAGTCTGTTGTGGAGGGTCTGGGCGACTGATCGTAAGTAATCATAACATTTCCTATTAGATCCCTTGGGATATCAGGCACTGTGGGGTCCAGCTGGGGCTCTAGTCCCTCAGGTTCTGCATGGACCGACGCAAGGGTAGTTGACCCTATATCCAAAGAAAGTCTTCTCTCAATTCTTTCAATTTCATCATTCAGCATACTGGATACTTTCACCAGGTAAGAGTCCAATGTGGCTACACCCCCTCCTTTGCCATTGGCGGCTCTTGTTTTCCTTTTCACCATCCTCCCGACAACGATACCAAATGCAAATGTTACAGTACCTTTGGTGGATGGATCTTAGGGGGGTGGCCCAGCCCAGCCACCTTCGGCCCCTGACGGCCACAGACGCCCGCCCTTGTCCCGGGCTTCTCCCGGCGACACCCGCGTGCGTCCCGCGCGTTGCGGGTTTCTAGGTCGGTTGTCGGGGCGAGTTTGGTAAGGGGGGCAAGAGCATGCCCTGCTATCGGGGTCTCAATAGTCTGGCCACGAGCGTCGCGGTGGCTCGCTAGGGCGCTGGGGACATTTAGTCTCGCGAGCGGCCCGCGTTAATCCGGCTTCAGAGTCGATGTAGACTCTCAACTCTCCGGCGGGGTTCGGATGGGAGGGGTGGCTTGTGCTAGCTTGGGAGTCGGGCATTGTTACGTGGAAACCGGAGTTTGAGCCTCGAGGTTGCGTCCACATCCTGTGATTCGGGGCAAATCACTTAATCTCCCCGTCCTTAAATGTGTAATGTAATCACGGTGTTGGCTTAGTTTCGTTGGCTCATGTTGCTATCTCCCCATGCGTCATTACCTCTTAGAGAGCGAGCAGGAATTCAAATTTGTTGTGGCTTGACTGCGGGGACGTTCGGGTAGAGGCTATGCGCCGCCTGCAGGGTGTGTGCCGAGTCGAGTGCAGGCGCATTGAGCGCAGGTGCTACATCGGTGCAGTGTTTGAGTGGGTTTGTTGTAGGCCCCTTGCGTAGGTAGCAGTGGCACCATTGGGAATAGGGGAGAATGCATACTTCGGACATCGCCGCGCTCGGAGGCTGTGTGGCATTGTTGTAAACCGGGGCGAATGCGCGAGAGCGGTGGCATGTTTCCGTGCATCTGCCTGGCCCTCTGTCCGCACCACAAGGCCCCACCGTGCAGACACGAGGGGGCCCGAGAGTGCCTGGGCCGGTGTCCGTTGGGCGCAGTGCTCCGTCCGCATTCTTGTTTATCGCACATGCATAGCTATGGAATGGCAAGGAGTTTAGTGGCCCGTGCCTTCGCCGTGCTGCATGTTGCCATGAGTCCTTCATAGTTGGGTTGATTGCAGGGAGATCGGAGAGTCCAGGTTCGAGCTCAGAGCCGTTCGACATCCTGTGAGCTAGGACCTATTCACCATCCCCCCGCGCCTAACTAAGGAATTTGTGTTGGTAGCTGGTCCCTTGCAGAGCCACGTATTTAACTGTCCGGGTATCACTCGCACCACAAATCCACGGAGAGTAGGGACAACTGAGAAGAGCGTTGTGAGTTCAGCAAGGAACAATTGGCCACTCCAATTTGGGGAACTTGGCACTCTATTGTTTACTCTAAAAACACATCATGCCCATTGTTTCGTGGTGAATTCTCCCCAGTTCGTTCAAACAATGTAGTGGGCCTTGGCTTGTGTCTTTGTCGTGCAGTGGTCTGGGGAGGAAGCGGCGCCCGGCACTGTATGCGGGAGTCAGTGCCGTTATGGAGTTGGTGGTGCAGGGCAGGGCAATGGTTGCGGATCCTTTCGCCTAGCGGGGTAAGCATGGCCCCTTCGCAAAGGTGGCATCTCGGGGCAGTGTGTGTGCACCAGAGCAGGAGAGCTCTGGTAGTAAGGTTGTTGAGTGGGAATGGAGCGGTTTAGCTCGGGGCAGCACACCAAGTCGGGACGTCCATTGGAGTCAGCTTGTCTAGCCTCGACGTCTCGCCTTGATGCCGTTCGCTCCATGGTCCATTTTGCATGATTTATCAGTCCACTCCTCCTGCCCTCCATTGCCCAATTCTATGGCCCATCATTGACCTCCTGCTTAGCCTCTGTGCTTAGCTTGCTGCCCATATTCTCCTTCCCCTGCCCTCCGATGTCTTTGTGCATGCCCCTGCTCCATCCTTTTTGCCCACCATGTTCCATGGACCTGCCACTCCTATCTACTCTGAGTGTTCTGTTGAGCTGCCACTCCCCTCCCACCTGCCTAGCATTGTCAGATGACTGTAACCTGTCCCTGCCACCTCCACCCTGCCTGTCCACATGCCATGCCCCTGTCCCCTTCCTCCTGTCCTCCATGGTCCATTTTACTTCCACACCCTTCTGCCCTCCCTGGTCTGTTGTGCTGCAACTGCTCCTCCTGCCTGCCCCGCAAGGTCTGTTGTGAGGCCCCTTCCCCTGAACTCTCTTGTCTGTGCCCAGGTCCTGACCCTCCCTTCTATCCTCCATGGTCCTTAGTGCAGGCCCTTGCACCCTCCTTCTTGCCCATCATAGCCATTGTGCTGCCACTAACCCTCCCGCTTGCCATGCATGGTCTTCTGTGCTGCCATGGCCCCTCCCACCTTCCCTGTGTGGTCAGCTAGCTGCCCCTGACCCCTCCCACCTTCTCTCCATGGTCTGTGTGTATGCCATCATAGACTCACTGTAGCTCTCCAGGGTGTGTCTTGTTTCTAGTGCCAATCCTGCCTGACCTCCATGGTCATCTTGCTGCTCCTGCCCCCTTGCACCCAGCCCTCTGTTTCCATGTGCAAACCCCTATTCCGTCCCTCCTGGCTTGTATGTTCCATTGTAATGCCCCTGATCTGTCTCTCCTGCCCTTTATGGTCTGTTATGCTGCAGCTTTCTCTCCTGTCTGTCCATTATGGTCAGCTAGCTACCATTGCCTCTTTCCCCTCTGTTCTCTGTTGTCCATGTGCATGGTCCTGTCCCCTCCCTATTGCTTTCTATGGATTGCTGTGCTGCACTCCCGTCCCGCATGCCCGGTGTGGTGTATTGTGCTGCTGCAAACCATGATGCCTGCCCTGTAGGGTCAGTTTGGTGCACCTCTCCATGTCCCTCCTGTCCTCTGTTATCCGAGTCCATGTCCCTACCCCAATTCCTCCTGCCTACCATGATCCAATGTACCATACTTGCGAACATTTTGAACTTGGTAAAAGGGAGATTTTGAAAAAAAAACTGGGGTATTGATTTTACCCTTTGAGTTACATTGAAAAAGAGGAAATTGTAGACAGGAGACAGATCAAATAAAGCCCATTTGAGCCTAAAAACATTGGACGTTTCTTGGCTGAAACAGGTCTGTTGAAATGTATGGTTGTACTACCACTGCCTCTTCCTTCTGCCCATAATGGTCTATTATATTGCCACAGCCTCTCGTGCCAGTCCTGTATTGTTGGTTTGTTGCCCCTGCCCCGCTTTCCACTGCCCTCCATAGTCTGTTGTGCTGCCACTGCCCTTCCTGCCTGCCCAGTGTGGTCAAATTGTTGCCTCTGCACTCTCCTACCTGCATTCAATTTTCAGAGTCTGTGCTCCTGCCCTCTGCCTCTCAACAGTATCCCAATGAACAACTAGATTGCTAACATTCTATATTTATTTCAAAAGTGTGGAACGCCTGACGTCATCTTGATGTAATCAAAACTGTAATACCTAGAGCATTTCCTTTAGAAATTACATATATGAGAGGGTCTTATTTGCATCAAAATTATGGTTAGTGCTCTAAAAAACTAAAACGAGGACATATTTTCTGAGTTTTCAAATAGCGACAAAGAACTTTTAAATTATTTGTAATCTTTACGTTTTTTTAATCCAGTTCACCACTTGATTAAATGTTGCACCTAGGGGACAGGATGTGGTGTTACTTCCAGAGCTGCAGACTTTGCAACTGGGGAACCAGGTTGGAGTTTCTGCTTCAGCTCAACATTCTGTGATTCTGGTCAAATCACTTAATCTCCTCATGTCTTCAACCAGACCTATGTCTTTTGTAGGGACTGTCGCAAACAGGAGTGTCTCTTATATTTGAACCAGTGGAAGGAGAACTGTTAGACGGACCGGGAGGGTCGGCCGAGGACAAGGGTAGAGGTCTCCGGGGAGAGCCGTCTCCAGCGATCGTACAGACGAGTAACTTCCCCCCCACAGATGTACACCACACAAAGATAAGGTTTAACGTTCTTTATAAGCAATCTTTAGGTACGATAGAATGGTACAAGGAGGTCAGGACTCAGGGGTCCCCTCGATTCTAGTCTCTTGGTTGGGAAAGGGGGTAGCGGGACAGTCTTGTTACCAATCTGGTAGATGCGATGATATGATGGATAGCTCACAATCCTCGAGCTCGGCGTTCTAGCTGGACGGGCCGCGGCAGCGCCGGCAGGTCCCGAGATGATCGTAGGTAGCGACGGTCCGCGGCGGCGCCAGCAGGTCCCGGTGAAGGTGGTAGTTATAACGGTCCGCGGCAGCGCCAGCAGGTCCCGACGAAGGTGGTAGTTACAACGGTCCGCGGCAGCGCCAGCAGGACCCGACGAGGATGAAGGATGCAGAAGGTTGCGGCAGCGCCAGCAGGCAGGACGATAGTTCGCAAGGCAGGGCTACGGCAGCGCCAGTAGTCCGTCAAGGATGAGTTCTTCACGGTGTCTCTCGACTCCAGGATACAACTGCCTTCCTGCTCTGGAGCTGCCCCAGTTATAGGTCTGGCGCCCTTTGATGTCCGGACCCTCGCACTTGGAGGTCGAGAGGTCCGGGATGAGGGAGTCCAGACACCCAGCAGGGGGGTGGAGCCAGCGCCCGGGGGAGCTGGGGGGCGATCGGCACCTGGCGGGGGAGAGCCATCGACACTTCTTTCTCCCATTGACCTGCCAAGTGGTCCGTTCACCTCCTGGGTGGATGGTGGTGCCGGGATGTCGGGGCCTGGCCAGGCCCAGGATTAGGGTCGAGCTGAGGCCACGCGGCCTCGTGGTGCAGTGTCCAAGATGGCGGCCGGGCCGGGCGAGGGAGCCGGTAGTGGTTCGGCCCCATGATACAGAGATGTCCGGGGGCAGGAGTCCCGTATGAGACGGGGTGCGGGTTGCTTCTGTGGGTAACACCTGGAGGGCCGGGGCTCGGGCCCTGTCATGCGGGGAGGGAGCAAGCCCTTCATGTGGCCTGTCCAACATGCGTCCCCCCCAGCTGAAGGCGGGGAGAGTCACCCATCCTCTTGGGGACTCTCCTCGTCGAGGCGGAAAAAGCGTGACAGGCCATCCGCGTTGGCGTGGTCTTGGCCAGGTCGATGTTCCACAGTGAAGTCCATCCCCTGCAGGGAGATGGACCAACGCAATAGTTTGGGGTTTTCCCCCCGCATCTGCATTAGCCACTGCAGGGGCCGATGATCTGTTCGCACCCGGAAGTGGGTACCGAAGAGATAGGGCCGGAGCTTTTTGAGGGCCCACACCACTGCGAAGGCCTCCCTCTCGATGGTGCTCCAGCGCTGTTCTCGGGCCAGGAGGCGTCTGCTGATGAAGGCCACTGGTTGGTCAAGTCCCTCGGAGTTCAACTGGGAGAGGACCGCCCCGATGCCATGGTCGGAGGCATCTGTTTGTACGATGAATTCCCG
Source organism: Triturus cristatus (assembly GCF_964204655.1). NCBI lineage: Eukaryota > Metazoa > Chordata > Amphibia > Caudata > Salamandridae > Triturus > Triturus cristatus. The sequence goes on along the minus strand of NC_140579.1, from coordinate 65,506,438 downwards.
ACTGTAGTCGGGGGCCTGGAGCACAGGGGCAGTGCACATGGCGGCCTTCAGCTTCTCGAAGGCCGCTTGACAGTCTGGGGTCCAGTTGACCTTCTTCGGGTGGTTTTTGGATGTGAGTTCCGTGAGGGGCCCCACAATGCTGCCATAGTCCCTCACGAACCGCCGGTAGTAGCCGGTGAGCCCCAAGAAGGCTCGGACCTCGGTCTGCGTGACTGGAGGCTGCCAGGACTGGATGGCAGCGATCTTGAGTTGTAGAGGGGCCAGCAGACCGCTTCCCACCTGGTGTCCGAGATAGGTCACGGACCCCTGACCAATCTGGCACTTGCTGGCCTTGATTGTGAGGCCAGCCCGTTGGAGGGCCTGCAGGACCTCTCGGAGGTGGTGGAGGTGGTCGGACCAGTGGCGGCTGTACACAGCGATATCGTCCAGGTAGGCGGCGCTGAACTCCTCGAGTCCCGCCAAGACCTGGTTCACCAGTCGCTGAAAAGTAGCTGGGGCATTCTTCATGCCGAATGGCATGACTTTGAAGTGGTAGTGGCCATCGGGGGTGGAAAAGGCGGATCGTTCTTGAGCCCGGGGTGTGAGACCGATCTGCCAGTAGCCCGCTGTCAGGTCGAAGATGCTGAGGTAGCGGGCAGCCCCCATGCGGTCGATCAGTTCATCCGCTCGGGGGATGGGATGAGCCTCGGTTCTGGTGACAGCATTCAAGCCCCGATAGTCGACGCAGAATCGGAGCTCAGGAGTGGTGCCGGGGGTAGCAGCTTTGGGGACCAGCACGACCGGGCTGGCCCAGGGGCTGTCCGAGGGCTCGATGACCCCGAGCGTGAGCATCTGTGACACCTCCTCTTGGATGCAGGCCCGTACCCGATCTGGTACGCGGTACGCCCGATGTCTGATAGGGGGACTGTCCCCAGTGTCCACGTCGTGCAAGCACCAGGGGGTGACCCCTGGGGTGAGGGAAAACAGGGTCGCAAACTGCAGCAGGAGGTCCCGGCAGCCTTGGCGCTGCTCCAGGGTGAGGGCATCTGAGAGTCGGACCCCGTCCACTGAACCATCTTTCTCACGAGTCTTTAGGAGATCAGGGAGAGGCTCGGAGTCTTCTTCCGCTCCACTGTCTGTAGCCATTAGGAGGCTGAGCTCCGAGCGCACAAAGTGGGGTTTGAGTCTGTTGGTGTGGAGAACCCGGAGGGGGTTCCGTGGAGATTCCATATCGATGAGATAGGTGACGGGGCTCTTGCGCTCGACCACTTTGAAGGGCCCCATCCACTTGTCCTGCAAGGCACATGGTTCGGTGGAGGACATCACCCACACTTGTTGGCCAGGTTCGAATTCGATGGAGGAGGCATTTTGATCGTACCATTTTTTCATGTCCTCCTGACTGGCCTCAAGGTTCGCTTTCGCCATTTCTCTGAATCGCCTGGTCTGATTGCGTAGGGTCAGGAGGTACTTGAAGACGTCTGGAGGGGTCTTTAGGGGGGCCATCTCCCAACCTTCTTTGACTAGGCTGAGGGGCCCTCGCACAGGGTGTCCGTACAAGAGTTCGAAAGGGCTGAAGCCGAGGGACTTCTGGGGGACTTCTCGATATGCGAAGAGGAGGCACGGAAGTAGCACATCTCACTGGCGACGGAGGGGCTCTTCCAACCCCCCAATCATTCCCTTGAGCGTGCGGTTGAACCGCTCGACTAGTCCGTTTCCTTGAGGGTGATAGGGGGTCGTGAATCGGTAGGTGACCCCGCACTGTTGCCAGAGGGACTTCATATATTTTGAAATAAAGTATGTGCCTCTGTCGCTGACGACTTCTCGGGGGAAGCCCACCCGGGAGAAGATCCCCATTAAGGCCCGGCCGACCACCGGGGCTGTTACAGTTCGCAGGGGAGCAGCCTCGGGGTAGCGGGTGGCGTGGTCCACCAGTACCAGGATGAACCCATGTCCTTGTGCTGTACGGGGGTCCAGGGGCCCCACAATGTCTATTCCCACCCTCTCGAACGGGGTGGTGACAACTGGGAAGGGTTGCAGAGGTGCTTTAAGTTTGCGGCCGCTCTTCCCGCTGGCCTGGCACGTGGGGCAGGACCGGCAGTGGTTGAGGACGTCGTTTCTCATCTTTGGCCAGAAAAAGTGGGTCACCAGGCGACTGTAGGTTTTGTACTGGCCCAGGTGTCCAGCCAGAGGGACATCGTGGGCCAAATTTAACAAGAAGTCTCTAAAACGGAGGGGCACCACCAGCACTCGACTGGCCCCTAACTCCGCGATTCTCTGTTCACTGTACAACAGGTCGTTGTCCCAATAGATCCAATGGGCTCCGGTGGTGTCCCCTGCGCTCTGGGCGAGGGCTTGCTGGCGGAGTCCCTCGAGGGAGGGACAGGCCTTCTGCTCTTGACGGAACTGTTCCTGGGTGGGCCCCCCGTCTTGACGCCACTGAGCCAGGTCGGGAAGGTCCTGGGGCTGAGCGAGTCCTTCGGGGGTTTGCTCTGGGGGGTCGGTATGGTCGGTGTCCTCTACTGGAGCGATCGGGGGAGGAGGTGCTGGCCATTCTGGTTCTTCTGGTCGGGGGATGGCACGGGCGGCCATGGACCGGGTGGTTACGCACGCCCAGTCCGGGAGGCCCAACATCCCCAGGTGCTCTCTTCTTTCTACGGCGGCCCACGGGGAACTCTCAAGATCATTCCCCAGGAGACAGTCCACGGGGGCATCATCTCGGACCGTCACCTTCAACATGCCGGAGACTCCTCCCCATTCGAAGGGGACGCAGGCCATCCAACATAGACTCTCCGAATTGTCGGCTGAACGGACGGGGCAGAGAATGTTCGGCAGGATCTGTTCCGGGGTCACCAGGTGACAGCGGACGGCCGTCACACTGGCCCCCGTGTCACGTAGTACTTCGGCCCTGCGTCCATTAATGTTCACCCACTGACTATATTTTCTGGTGTTGGCGGGTAGGGGAGCCCGCGGGACCATGTCTCTTCCCCCTAGGCACGCTAGAATCATGGCGGCCGGTTCCCACTCTTGTTGTTCTTGTTCGCGTTCTTCCTGTTCTTCGGAGATTTGTTCTCCCCCCAGGGCGGCGGCAGCTACCTGGCGGGGTCTCGGAGTTTGGTTCTGTGGACAGTTCGGGTCATTGGCGTAGTGGCCGACTCGCTGGCATCGGTGACACGTGACATTGGCTCGGAACCCCGGGCGCATCGGGGGGTTGCCCCGGCTGGCCGGGGGCGGGGTGCTGGCAGCGGGAGCGGCCGGGATGGTGTCTCTTCCTCGTCCCTGGCCTCTTCCTCCTCCTCGGGGACGGTGCTGACCTTGGTTGTTCCGGTTCTGTTCGTGCGGCCCCCTCCGGCCTACTCGGGTGCTTTCCCACCGGTCAGCTTCGGCGGCGAGCTGCCGTGGGTCAGTCAATTTACTGTCGAGGAGGTGCTGCCTGAGCTCGACGAAGCAGTTGTTAGAGAGGTGCTCCCACACCATGAGATTAAAAAGTTGCTCGTAGGTCGTTACGTGGCTTCCCTTGATCCAACCCTCGAAGGCTCGGCTGAAATAGTTTACATATTCCACCCAAGTTGTACCCGGGATCCGGGTGCAGTCTCGGAACCTCTGGCGGTACATTTCGGGTGTGAGCCCATATCGGGTGAGGAGGGCAGCCTTCATGTGGTCATAGGATGTCATCTGATGGTCTGGGAGCTGTAACAGGGCATCGCGGCCTTCATTGACGAACCTCCCCCATAGACCGGCTCCCCAGTCACTTCGATCGATCCAGTGGGAGGTCATGGCGATCTCGTAGGCCTTGAACCACTGTTGTATGTCGTCATCTCGGAAATACTCTCGAACGACATCCTTGGGGATGTGGACTTTCTTTTCTGTCGCTCCTGGGGTGCGCGGTTGCTCGGGCACCCCCAGTTCTTTGTTCTGCTTCCGTAGGTCTATTTCTGCCAGTTTGCGCTCGTGTTCGTACGCTAATCTCTTTTCTTCGAGCTCTCTCTGCCTCTGTTTTTCTTCCCGTTCTTCTCGGAGCCGCAGATGTTCTAGGTTCAGTTTTTGTTCGACTAATTTTAGTTCACCGTCCATTTTGAGCCGTGCCATTTCTAACTCATGTAGTCTGCTTTTTTCTCTCTCTTGGATCTCTTCCTGCGAGAGACCCGTTCTTCGCTCCTCGGGAGCCGTGGTGTCCCTCTCTGATGCTGCAATGTTTTGGTCCGGGTCCGGCGGCCCCGGTTTCTGCCCACGACTCAATGGCGTGCTTGAAATCGTCTTTAGTACTCAGACCGGTGGTAGCAATGCCTAGTTCAATGCAGAATTGTTTCAACTCACGATGGCTGTACTCTTCCAATTTCTCCATCTGGAATTTCTCGGTGGATCCGCTCTCTTTGGTTGTCATTGTGGTTTCGTCGTGGGGTGAGCTACTCTCTGTACGATTACGCGTTGATTCGGATCGCGCCGCTGGCCACCAATGTTAGACGGACCGGGAGGGTCGGCCGAGGACAAGGGTAGAGGTCTCCGGGGAGAGCCGTCTCCAGCGATCGTACAGACGAGTAACTTCCCCCCCACAGATGTACACCACACAAAGATAAGGTTTAACGTTCTTTATAAGCAATCTTTAGGTACGATAGAATGGTACAAGGAGGTCAGGACTCAGGGGTCCCCTCGATTCTAGTCTCTTGGTTGGGAAAGGGGGTAGCGGGACAGTCTTGTTACCAATCTGGTAGATGCGATGATATGATGGATAGCTCACAATCCTCGAGCTCGGCGTTCTAGCTGGACGGGCCGCGGCAGCGCCGGCAGGTCCCGAGATGATCGTAGGTAGCGACGGTCCGCGGCGGCGCCAGCAGGTCCCGGTGAAGGTGGTAGTTATAACGGTCCGCGGCAGCGCCAGCAGGTCCCGACGAAGGTGGTAGTTACAACGGTCCGCGGCAGCGCCAGCAGGACCCGACGAGGATGAAGGATGCAGAAGGTTGCGGCAGCGCCAGCAGGCAGGACGATAGTTCGCAAGGCAGGGCTACGGCAGCGCCAGTAGTCCGTCAAGGATGAGTTCTTCACGGTGTCTCTCGACTCCAGGATACAACTGCCTTCCTGCTCTGGAGCTGCCCCAGTTATAGGTCTGGCGCCCTTTGATGTCCGGACCCTCGCACTTGGAGGTCGAGAGGTCCGGGATGAGGGAGTCCAGACACCCAGCAGGGGGGTGGAGCCAGCGCCCGGGGGAGCTGGGGGGCGATCGGCACCTGGCGGGGGAGAGCCATCGACACTTCTTTCTCCCATTGACCTGCCAAGTGGTCCGTTCACCTCCTGGGTGGATGGTGGTGCCGGGATGTCGGGGCCTGGCCAGGCCCAGGGTTAGGGTCGAGCTGAGGCCACGCGGCCTCGTGGTGCAGTGTCCAAGATGGCGGCCGGGCCGGGCGAGGGAGCCGGTAGTGGTTCGGCCCCATGATACAGAGATGTCCGGGGGCAGGAGTCCCGTATGAGACGGGGTGCGGGTTGCTTCTGTGGGTAACACCTGGAGGGCTGGGGCTCGGGCCCTGTCATGCGGGGAGGGAGCAAGCCCTTCATGTGGCCTGTCCAACAAGAACTTACTAGGGTTCTGTTTGATTCTGGTGCAAAAATAACCATTATATCGAATTAATTCTATAACTCTAAGCTGAAGGGAAAAATTATGGTAATGAAACCTGACATTATTCCTTTAGCATATGGAGGAGAACCGATAAAGCTGCATGGATATTTTTTAGGTATCATAGAATACAAAGATAGATTGATATCTGGGAAAATTTACGTCTCTAAGCGTGGAGATAGCCTCATTAGCTGGATTCATCAGGGTGATCTGGGGGTATTTCTTGATCCCAAAGCAAATCCCTCTATACAGTTAAGAGACAGAGTTCTCTCTCACAGGCATGCGGGTGCTTCAATGCGCAAGTTCACTGACCAGAGGGGCCTGGGCTTCATCAGACATGAAATGATCAAAGAGAACGTGAAGGGTTACTTCGAGGACGATGAAGTTCACTTATCACCAGTAGGCATGGACCTTTTCCTGTTAGACCTAAGCGAGGTACTAGAGATGAGAGGTTGCAGGTAGACTATAGCTGTGGTGGGGGGCCCTGGCGGTGACGGGGGCCACCTCCAGAGCTGTGGCGGAGTTACAGGGTGATCTGGAAGCAGGCCGGTACCAAGGGTACCTCTGCGCGGCACCATAGGTGGTGCCAGAGCCAAATCCGAGGAGCCTCATGGGAGGGTCCTGGAAGCCGTGTCGGTGTCCCGCTAGTCCTTTGGGCGGTTGTGGGCCTGAACAACTGGGGGTTTGCTATGCGACGCTCCGCCCAATAAAGGGGCGTGAGTAGAAGTTACCAACGGTCACGTGATCCTTTAAGAGAATCACTTGGAGGGCAGCATAGTCGGGGTTCGCCCCAGTGACGCCCGGCTCATCAGGCGGCCCAGCTAGTTGCCTGCCCTTGGATCGCCCGTAAGATAACCCAACTATTACATAACGGTTTATGTAATAAACCTGCAGCAATTGTACCCAACCAAACAGTCTGTGTTGTGTGTTTATTATTGGGAAATGTATATTGGTTAGGGGTGGACAGAGGGGTGCCAATGACGATACTAAGGTCTCTTCCGTTGACCTTCTGATGCGGGAAATGCCTCAGCAGTAACTGTCGACCTCAGAAAAAAATGTGTTCAGCACTTTGTTTTCATGCCCTGGTTTTCCACAAAGAATACCTCCCATACAAGCAATTCTTATAGCTTTGGGGCCTTGAATAGTTTGAATTGTCACACCTATAGGCGTGTGATGGTTTGTAGTTGTGAAGGTAGTTTCATTGGCAGCTCTGACATAACATAACACATGTATTTGTAAAGCGCACTTATCACCCGTGTGTCTCAAGGTGCTGAAAACCAGATGTTTAATGTTACTCAAACCAATGGTACTCATTTTATCGACCTCAGATGGATGAAAGGCTGAGTGGACCAGCCGGGGATTTGAACCTGTGACCATGAGGTCGAATACAGGGCCCTGCAGTGGATGCACTAGTCCACTTAGGCACCAGACCCAGCTTGGCAGGGGCACTGGGTGGATCAGGCGTCGATAGTCTCCCGACGAGGGCCTGGCACGCATTTTTTTTTCTTCTTTTTTTACAAATTAAGCACTGGAGGAGAGCAGATGGCGCGTTCATAACACTGGATGTCTCGAACATGGTTGACTGTGCGCTCTCAGCTGCTGGTGTCTGTTGGTGTGTGCTTGTGTGTTTGTATATCAGAGTATGGGTCTGATTGTGTGTATGCAAATGAGTGTGCCTTCTGATGTGTGTTTTTGTAAATATGAACGTTTTGTATGTGCAAGTGAAATTTGTGCTTTTGTGTGTCTGTGTCATTGTGTGATATGTGAACGCATCTCCAATTGTGTGACTTTGTGTTCAGTTGTGAATGCCGGCATGTGTCAGTATGTGTGTGTGACTGCGTTTTTGAAAGTTTGTGTGTTTTTTACAAGAACACAGCAACTAAAAGTCAGTTTCAGCACTAATGACAACTGCGAAGAAACCTTTATCTGACAACTCCCCCCAAAAAATCAGAAAGGTCTGAAGATGCACTCAATGGCTTTCTGTTAACACGTTTAAAACAACCCTAAGGAACCTACATGATGTGACTCTACCATAGCATTTGTGAATGAACTGTGCAAATAATAACATAATACTCAATTCATTACTGTGGTGCACAATAAAGAGGATCTTGGTCACATTTACAACTGGTGCAAAACTTAGCAGTTGCATCTTTAAATATTTGTAAGATTCACTGCTCTGAACTCTGGATTTGTATATATTCAGCATGAATGCCACTCATGCCCACAGTACTCTGAAAGTTTACTATTAAGCACATCCCTGCAGTAGATGCACAAGAGTTCCTTCCTCGACAACAGTGGCTTCTCAAAGTGTGAAGCCACCCTTTGTGGTTTTGTCAACAACTACAAAGGCCTCTTCCTTCTCTTTCCCAAAGGTGGGAATCCATATGGCCAAACAGGGGACATACTCCCTTACAGTCTGAACTATGGAATGAAATCTAATCTCTTGATGGAAAGCAATCCTCAGACGAGAATGTAGCCACGGACCACCAGGGGGGCGCGCCCCACAGTTTGAACACCTCTGCCCTAGAGTCTGTTGGCACTTAAGTAAGATGTTTGTTATGTACACAAAAGGACGAAAGACTTTGTGAACCTGCCAGGATTCAGACAAGTTATCATGTATGTTTGCTCATGTGAAGAGAGATTTGACAAGTCTCCTAGGAGTACAATTTGCAGGCAACTTCGCTAAAGCAGCGTTTTTATCCCCAAACACTGTGGCTATAAACGCCAACTGGTTATCGAGCCCGCGTCTCTGCGGATTCCACTCGGATTGCAAACTTCATGGCGGTGTTGGCAGGGGAGCCACATCACACTCCCTGGATTATTCATTTTGCAACATGCTTGAATTCTTTTTCCGAACGAGGTCCTGAGGGACCCCAGGATTTTTTGGCCTTCGGGCTCTGCGCGCTCCTATTTCTAATTGGCTAAAATGCCACGAGGATTGGATGTCCATTGATGGAGCGGATTTCCTTGAGCACTTTTGTGGATAATAGTGTGTTTTGCTTTGAGCCTAGCAAGATCCGTATTGTTGTGTTCCAGTTTTGTTTGTCTTGACAAATTAATGACGCGCAGCAAGAACGCGTGTGGGAACGCATTTGTGTATCTGTGTGCATGTAACAAGAGTGTCTAACAAAATTCCCCTGAACTCACCTGTATCCTGTCTTCCGGAAGGTGTTTTCATAGCCAGCATTTCCCTCGCATACGCATCAGGGTAATGAGCGTCACTGAAAGCCTTTTCTAATTCTTCTATCTAGCGGCTCCATCCCCGGACATTCACGCCGCAATATTATACTCACCGCCGGGCCCGCAGTAGGACGGCAGTGTGATGCTCCTCCTTTTCGCTGTCTGCAGGAACAGGTACTGCGTCACTGACATGAACAGCACCGTCCTGCATGATGAGTAGACCGCGTCTATGCGTCGTCGTGCGACACACCCACACATGGCATGCGACACAGTAATGTGCCCTGACACATAGTTTGGAAAGCTCTGCCCTACAGTGTAATGAGCTCTGTGGCCGCCTTTCGGGCGTTTTCCCTGCTCTGGCTCTTAGATAAATAAATAAAAAGGCGATTGATGAAAGTAAGTAATACAGACCTCTCTAGTCATACCTCAGGATGAAAGGGGAGTCTAGTGATGGAGAAAATAAATGGCCAGCCACTTACAAAGGCATGAGAGGCGCTGGGCGAATGCTGAGAGTGGGGAGAGGAGACGAAGGAAGGTGAGCCCCCCATGGAGAGGCAGATGGAGATAGGAGTGGACGCAGAGATAGAGGGGAGAACAGAAGAGACTAAAGGAGATCGGAAAAGCAAGCGACAGAGCTGACCGGCTAGTAACAGGGAAGTAAATAACAATGAGGGAGGCTAACAGAAATATAGGGAGAGTAAGAGTGAGGGGACGAGAAAGTATTGCAAGACAGTAAGAGAGAAAAGTAGCCACAAGAGCATAGAGAAGGCATATGTGGGAGAGGGTGGCTAGAGGAGACAGCGAGTCAGGGTGCCTCCATCAATGTTGCATGAACGTTGGTTTGTAGTGGTTTTACTTCAATTGAAGGGGATATTCACTTCGTATGGCCAGGTTCCCAGCAGGTGTTTAAGTTCCAGTAATTTCCATACTTGCCAGCTGTTACTGAGCAGCTGCTACTGTAGTAGGCTGTTGTGTAGCTAGGGCAATACATAGGAGCGCAGGTCCACTCTACCATTCACCCTACTGAGGTATATAAAATGAGTACCATTGAGTTGGGTAACAATAAACATCTGTTATTCAGCACCAAGATAACCTTGGGTCAACGTGCGCTTCACAAATACATGTTATGTTGATGTTACATGGGGTCGGCGTATAGTGGTTTGTGTGTGGTACCATTAGGCCCAACTTATCCATGCATTACAATGCATTTGCCATACTGTCTACAGTCTGATGTGCTCCTTGTGAAATTGCAGAATGCTGTTACAATGAAGCCAGCTGATTGACAGAGAGAGAGAGACAGAATTGTAATAAACACAAAAGGTCATGGTTAACACCAGACCTAACTAGGGGCCCAATCATTAAAGAAAGTGGCAAAAGTGCACCTATGATATATGCAGTACAGATATACGGCTTTCGTGAATTCACAAACATTTACAGAAGTAGCCCAAGAAATAGCACTCCTAGAAAATATCTGTAAACTGCATTTTAGCATGAGCAAATATGCATGTGTAGATTTGCTCATGTGAAAATCTGAGTGTTTGCAAGTTCACTTTCCCTCCAACCACTTTTTCCCCCAACCATGGAAGAAGTTTTACATGTGCCATTATCAGGAGCAAATTTCCAACCTTTCTCGGTATGAGAAAAGATTAGAGAAGAGTTCGTGAAAACTCTTAAAACATGCAATTTAGGAGATTTGCACAGACTCAAAAGGGCATTCCAACCCTGAAACTATTGCTTACCACTACCTTCAGCCCCAGTATGTAGATCTGTGGAAACATGGCAGTGCTGGAGCAGAGTTTTCTGTTGAAAATCTATTGGGTTTTTAAGCTCCAGTTTTGTCTATATGTTTTGATTTTAAAAATACTAATTTAAAACGACTAATTAATAGTTTGTTTTGTTTTAATTAACCAATATTTACTAATGAGAGAAAACTACACGTGGGAAAGCATATATGTTGCTTAATAATAAATGTGCAGGTTTAACTAAATGAATGTTGCTGAGTGCTGTTTGTTTAAAGCACAAAAACGCTTTTGAAATAACGTGTATTAATGCTTTATTGTGTTGCAAAGAGCTAGATAATTACATACACATAAGGGTATTAGTGGGGTTAACACTGTTTAATCACTATGCTGTGGTAACGTTGTTTTTGTCTCTTTTAATTAAGATGCTCCGTTTTGGCCTATGTTAAAATGGCTTCCGTTTACAGCCTGTACTCGAGTAATCGGATTCTGATGAGAGGGCCTTGCTGAACATGGTTGAAAGTCACCTGACCATGGCTTCTGCTGGAGTTTTGAAAATTTCCGTGATGACAGTGACTCCAGGCAAACGTCCAAAGCGCCCAAGTAACCTTGGAGGACAAGGGAGCCACAATGAACTTTGTGATTACAGTGCTGGTTCCGAGGAACTGTGAGCGTAAAAGAAACATTTGTAAAACTCGAGTTTCCTTCTTCCGTCTTTTTATTTTTGTGATTTTTCTGAGCGGAGATTTTCCAAATGTAGCGATGCTACATCCTTTCCTGCTCGCTCTGCTCAGCGGTTCAGCGGATCTTCAGAATATTTTATGTTTCTTTAATTTGTAAGATTTGTTATAAGTATTGTTAGCCTAGAGAGGGTCTGAGGCCACTTCTTTCCAAACCTGCGTTGGTGAGGATCGATGCTGTGAGGACGGCGACTCGGGAGACTTTTACTGAGAGACCTGTCATGACCCATTCATGACATTTAGCTAGAATAGGTAATTATGAGAATAATGATTTTGCTTTGATTGACTTTCATTTGAACTAATTTGAGATAAAAGTACCATTATTTTAAATACAGTGTTGGTGGTTATTTCTTGTTGTTTATTGAGTACTCTATTTTGATTATTGTTGTTTAGATCATGACTCAGGATAATATCAAACTGGTCTTATCGACCTCAGTGTAGATACAGGGTGTTTAGGAGTTTTCTCTTCACAGGTTCTATGCTGATAGAGTAATCGAGCGTATGTTAGTGAAATGGGCCCAAGCGTATGATGTGTGTATGTGCGTGTATCTGTGAAATTACTCTCTCCGTGGAAGTAGGGAGAATTTGTATGCCCTAATCTGCACCAATTTCCTGGTAGCAGAATTTGATGGTTTTGATGGTTATCTTGATCTGATTAGATTGCTTGTACATTGGCTTTTTGATTAATTGATTAATGATTGATGTTGGTATATGTACTAATACTATATGTTGAAGTCGTCATGTTGAGTTATATGTAGTGCTTCTGGAACTTGGGAGCTGGTAGCAGTTCCGTAGTAGGGCAGAGGGAAGTATATACTGCTCTCGGGAAAAACGGGATTGTTGGTCCTGTACGTATGCAGGAGAAACGTGTGACAATTGAAGTTGCGCGTCACATTGTCTGGGTTCGGAATCAGTGACATTGTCGTGTGTTACTATTAGAGATATATTTTCAGTATAAAAGGAGTGCGTATGGTAGCGAAGGTTATCTGTGAAACTCTGGTCTTAAGTCCCAGGGATCTGTAAGGTTCGCCGTTAAAGCTTTCCGCTGGAGAAGTAATAGGTATTCTCTGAGCTTGTCTGAAGGACTGGGCAGAGGTAAACACTGCTTGGTTAACGTAGGTTATAATTCTGTGGTAGGGCAGATCGTATGCTGTTCTCGGAAAAAAAGCAGGATTCTGTGTGTATGTACTATATTTTCTTGTATGAATGTGCGTGAATGTATGAGCATTTAGTTGATTGTAAAACTCTTTGGAGCAGTCCTAGAGGAAACAGTTAATGAATGCATGTTAGAAGGGCAGAGTAGAGGGATGTGCTACTGTGTCAACGAGAGTATTAATTCCGTAGTGGAGCAGAAGTAAGTGCTGTTTCAGGGAAAGACGGGATTCTTGTGAAATTGATTTTCTTTACTATTCTGTGGTTAGCGAAGCAGACAATGGAGATGTTTATATGTTGTAACTAATAGATTTTGTAGAATTTGACACGAAGTCTACTGAGGAGATTTTGTAAAGGAGGGGTAGACGAGTGACAGGAGACAGAGCAGAAGCTGCAGTCAGCGGCTGCTGACGTCATAGAGACCGCGCTCTGATTGGGTAGTGGATCAGAACAGGGTTCGCGCTGGGATTGGTGCGTTGGTGTGAGCCGCGCAAGGATTGGAAGGAATACAAGGTGACGTAGGCGCTCCAGGATTGGTGCGTTAGTGTAAGTCGCGCTGTTATTGGACAAAAGATTGTATTGTATAGTTGTATTACGGAAGGGATTAGAAAGTTTTGGTAAACGTTAAAATGTATTACCAAGAAGAGAAAAAGAAGAAATCTTTGTTCGGAAAAATTAAGAAATGGTTTGACAAGGATAAGGACATTAAAACAAGAGAAGGTGAATTGTTACCTCCAGCGAAAACGCCTGCATCCTTCATGGTTGCAAAATATGGGTATCATACCTGTGTTTGATTAGACAATTGGGTTAGGTACACTAGAGAGGATGGTGTTTTGGCTTTTCCAGAACATGGTTCATTTAATATGGCCGTGTTGAGAAATTTACGGGAAAAGATGTTGTCTTGACCCAAGACCAAGGCCGACACAGTTTGAGGCATTGGTGGAATGGGAGGATGAAGTACATGAGCGAGAAAAACAGAGGTCTGGAGGCAACTATAGGTACATGTTTGGGAGGAAATATGATCGTGAAACTCATCATGATCGAATGAGGAGATGGCGAGATGCTAGTATGTCAGAGGGATTATATCCTATGAGGACTGTTGAAGAAGAAAGGAAGGGTACGGAAAGGGTTCCTGAGGCAGAATTGAAAAGATATGGAATTAATGATTATGAGGATGAGGTCTTGAATGACATGATTTACAAGAGACAACCTCCATATAGACCAGAACCTGAGCAAAGCACACCAGTTGTTTCCCCGATAAGAGATACATTGCGTATTACTGAGACAGAAGTTGTGACACCTGAGTTAAGGAGTGGTAATCCTTTCAGGGAAAAAGAGAGAGAGAATCGATGTGGTGACGAGAATACGAGAGAATTAGCCAGAACTACATCCGAACTGACTGAAAAGATTAGAGAACTGACAAAGAATCTAGAAGCTGTTACGGTGCCTGTAACCATAGGTCCGGTTATGCCTATTTTTGATAAGCAGAGGACAGGTGAAAATGGTTTGGTGGTTCCATATGTTGGGAATAGGATAACAAGTTTGGCTGGTCCCTCAGGAGACTCAGGAAAAAGGACAGAAAGTAGTGATTTGAGACAATCCAGACATGACACATGTAGTGGAGGATTAGAGGTACAGTCTAATTCGAGACCGGATACTAGTGATACTGGTTGTTCAGGGATGCCAATTTTAGAACCACAGAGGATGCCAGAAAAAGTGGTTCCAGTGAGAAAAACTACTGAAATAACAGCTGAAGATTTGAATGATTGGATGAGAGTCCTTCAAAAGAGGGATAAAGATTCACAGGCAATTGATGTGGCTAGGTTACGCATTGAATTGGAGGAGCTTGTTGCAGGGACAATTTCTACAGACATTATCAAAAACCATCATGATGGAGAACTGTTATTTATGTGTAAAAGCATCACTTGGAGGGTTAAGAATACACATGAAAGGTTGAGAGCAATAGCGAGTGAACAGGGAGTTGACATGGATAAGGTGAAGGTTTTGCAGAAACCTTACAGGGTGGATTTCACGGATAAGGATATTGAAAATCTAAATGGTGCTGGCAGAACAGGACAGATTAGAGAGATGATTGCCTTATTGCGAAAATGGGGTGATGTAGAAAAGTGGAAGGAAAGGTGGTACAAGAAAAGGGAAGAATCAGTGGACAGGACTTATTCAGCATTTCCTGTGAGAGAAAAAGAGAAAACAGTGGATGCTTATCCCATGAGAGAAATACCTGGAGGAGGATATGTACATGTTCCATGGACCAGACAGGATATTTTATCATTTACGAATGATTTCCCTCGACTGAGAGAAAAGCCTGTCGAGTGGTATAGGCAGGTAGACAGGTTTGTGAAATTGTCAAAAGTGCTGTGGATTGACCTGAATAGTCTGTTTGATATAATTGTTCCAGCAGACTTGTGGGCTGAGTGTAAAATAGTTGTAAGTTGGCCCACTGAGGAATATCCAAGAGATCAGAGAACAGGAGCACCAGATCCAGAGGTAATGAGGAAATATGATCAGGTGATGGTATACCTGAAGAGTAAAGTACCTCCAAAAGAGACAGACTGGGTTAAGATAGATCGAACACATCAGGAAGCAAAAGAATCAGTTCATGCTTTTTATGAAAGGCTGATACTGGCTTTTAAACAATTCAGTGGGGATGAGCACCTGGGTGACAAGGATTTGAGTCATTTTGTATACAGATTTGTATATGGCCTGAGACCTGAGATTAGTGAGAGAATTCGTGAGCATACAGTGGACTGGCAAAGTAAGAAAATAGATGAGATTCTGAGACATGCAAAGTACTTCAGTGATGAAATTGAAGCAAAACAGAGAAAGCTGAAAGAAAAGGCAATGTGGGTACAAGTGAGGGTTGCGGAAAGACAAGAAGCACAGTTGGTGGAACAGGCAAATAATCCAGGGAATAGGCCCAGATATGCAGGGAAAGGAAAAGGGAATCTTGAGGAAGCAAAGAAAAAGTTTCCTTGTCACAACTGTGGTCAACTGGGACATTGGAGGTCCGAGTGTACCAATCCACCATTAGCGAATAATGAGAGTAAAACCTTAAATCAACAGGTGCAGAACGAGGGGAATAATCAACAGCAGCAACAACAGAAGGTTGTGAGACAGCAGAGCCAAGAGCCAAAACCGCCCTTGCCGCAGAATAGAGGGTCACAAAAGTATAATCAGGATTCAGGATTCTACAATGATGAGCAGGTAAACAAACCAAGGCGTTCTAACCAGATACAGCAGTATTTGTTAAAGAATGAAGGGAGTGAGTCTGAAGGTGATTATTGACGGTGCCGAAGAGAGGAGGAAGAGTGCATACTTGGTGCAACTCTAGAAATAGACCAGGCAGGACCATTTGTTGATGGGAAAATAAATGAAGAGAGTGTTACTTTTTTAGTAGACACAGGTGCGACAAGATCAACTGTCAGGTCAGCAGATGTTAGAAATCTTCCTCTCTCGGATGAAGCAATCCAAGTAGTTGGTGTAGCAAATACACAAATCAAGACACGTCTTACTGAACCAGTTAGGGTGAGAATAGGGAAATTTACAGACATGCACAGATTTGTGGTCTGTGACACTAGTCCAGTGAACTTGTTAGGCAGGGACTTGCTATGCAAAATGAATTGTACAATTTTTTGTACACCGGATGGAATAGCTTTTGAAACACCAGATGAGGATGTTTTGTACCGAATGACTCTAGATAATAGAGAGAGTGAGATGGTTGGTGCATATGCTGTGTTTAATCCGGAGGATTTGCCTCAAGAGCTGAGAGACACAGTGAAAAGGACAGTTTGGAATTTTACTGGAGAGGATGTGGGATTGATGAATAATGTGGATCCTGTGAAAATTTCAGTGAAAGAGGGAATTACTTATCCTAACATTCCTCAGTACAAAATGACACCAGAAATAATTGAAGGAATAACTCCTATAATTGAGAAAATGATTCAGCAAGGAGTTTTGAGAGAACTACTGAGTAGCCCGTGTAACTCACCGATCATGGGGCTAAAGAAGCCGAATGGGAAGTTCAGGATTGTACAAGATTTGAGAAAGATTAACAAAATTGTGGTGGCATATTGTCCCATTGTGCCAAATCCGTCAGTGATTTTGTATCAGATTCCACATGATGCTGAGTGGTACACAGTGATTGATTTGTGTCATGCTTTCTTTTCAATTCCATTGCATCATGACAGCCAGCCGATTTTTGCATTCCGGTTTGGCCAGCGTATTTTAGCATGGTGTCGTATCCCACAGGGGTATACAGAGAGTCCTTCGATATTCAATCAGTTGTTGAAAAAGTCGTTGGAGAGTTTGATCATGCCTGAAAATTCAGTACTAGTGCAGTATATTGATGACCTACTTGTGGCATCAAAAACACGTGAAGCTTGTGAAGTAGATACCATAGCTTTACTGAATCATCTGGCAGATGGAGGGTTAAAGGTATCTCCAGCCAAATTGCAATTTTGCAAGAAAGAGGTGCATTATCTTGGACACAATATTGAAAAAGGTCTGAGAAAGGTGACTGATGACAGGATCAAAATTATCAGGGGAATGAAGGCCCCAAGGACCCAGAGGGAAGTGAGGATGTTTCTGGGGATGGTAGGTTATTGTCGTCAGTGGATTAGTAACTTTTCTCTGATAGCAAGACCACTGATTAAGCTGACAAAGAGTGAGGTAAAAGACCCATTGGAACTAGATGGAGAACAAATGGCAGCATTTGAGGAGCTGAAGAGTAGAATGTGTGAAGCCCCTGCTTTGGGTATGCCAGACTATGAAAAAGAGTTTGAACTGTACTGCAGTGAGAGAAATGGATGTGCACTTTCAGTGTTAATCCAGAAGCATGGACAGCTGAGGAGGCCTATTGCGTACTTCTCATCGACACTTGACGCTGTAGCTATAGGTTTGCCAGGTTGTTTGAAATCTGTGGCTGCAACATGCAGAAGTCTGGAACAGAGTGAGGGAATCATAATGGGATATCCTGTAAGGGTATTCGTACCTCACAATGTGGCAATTCTTTTGACGAGAAGCAGAACTCAGTACATGTCACATAGTCGGCTGACTAAATATGAGAAAGTCATTCTGGGAGCATCAAATGTGACTCTTGAGAGATGTGTGAATGTGAATCCAGCGACATTGTTGCCAGATATTGAAAATGTGGATGTGAAGACAGAAGATGATCATGATTGTTTGGATGTGCTGGATTACTGTACAAAACCGAGACCAGACATAAGAGATCTTCCATTGCCCGAGAGTGACCATGTGCTGTTTGTGGATGGATCATGTCTGAGGAATGATGATGGTGTGCTGAGTGCAGCATATGCAGTGTGCAAGGTTTCAGAAGTTATGGAAGCATCACCATTGAAAGGAGTGAAATCTGCACAAGTTGCTGAATTGGTGGCATTGACGAAAGCTTGCAAAATTGGGGAAGATCTGAGAGTGACTGTGATGACTGATAGTCAGTATGGATTTGGAGTTGTGCATGATTTTGGCCAGCTTTGGCTACAGAGAGGTTTCTTGACGTCGAGTGGGACTCCAATAAAGAATGCTGAAGTGATTGGGAAATTACTTGAGGTGATACAGCTGCCTAAAGAGTTAGCAGTTGTGAAATGTGCTGCTCATGGACAAGGAGATGATTTTGTTACTGTTGGTAATAGATTTGCCAACGACATAGCACAATATTGTGCTAAGAATAATCACTCGATTAATAGGGAACGAGAAGGGGAAATGTCTTTTTGTTCTGTGATGTTTACTAATGTCCTAGAAACGTGGGATGAAGTGAAACAGTTGCAGGATGAGGCAGGAAAGGAAGAAAAGAAAGACTGGATCAAGGCAGGTTGTGCCCCAAGAGAAACAGATCATGTTTGGGTTTATAGAGATGGTAGACCAGTCATGCCTAACTCTATGCTGTCGACAATGGCAAGGATGTATCATGGCCAGGGACACTTGGGAAGGGATGCGATGATCAGGTCTTTTAAGCAGACTTGGTATAATGCAAAGTTCAGGACGATTGCAGAGAGCATCTGCCAAAGATGTTTGATTTGCCAGCAATTTAACACTGGGAAAAAGACAGTGGTGAGTTTGGGAACGATAGGCAGAGAAGGTGGTCCTTTTACGAGAATGCAAATTGATTTCATTGAAATGCCCCAAGTGAACAGATTGAGGTATGTTCTAGTGGTAGTCTGTTTTTTCTCAAGATGGGTGGAGGCCTATCCGACTAGGAGAAATGATGGAGTAACAGTTGCAAAGTTGCTGTTAAGAGAATTGATTCCTAGGTACGGGTTTCCAGTAACGATTGAGTCTGATAGAGGTGGACACTTCTATAATGAGCTCATGAGTTTCATTTGTGAAGCATTAGGCATACAGCAGAAGCTACATTGTGCATACAGGCCAGAGGCTTCTGGCGTTGTGGAGCAGATGAACGGCACAATCAAGAACAGGATTGGTAAAATGTGTTTAGCCACTGGAATGAAATGGCCTGATGTCTTGCCTCTAGTGCTAATGACTATTAGATCTACTCCAGATAGAACTACTGGTTTGAGTCCACATGAGATTTTGATGGGACGCGCAATGCGCCATGCATATGTGCCTGTCAATAAGTTGATGACAATAACTGATGACATGATTTTGGATTACTGTAAAGGCCTGGCTGACGCAGTTCATTCTGTGTTTCACCAGGTTGGAGAAGACGCTACAACACTTGAAAAGAAGCAAGCTCATGATCTGAGTCCAGGGGACTGGGTGAGGATTAAAGTGCACAGAAGAAGAAATTGCTTGGTTCCAAGGTGGGGAAGGCCAAGACAAGTTATTCTGACTACGACAACTGCAGTAAAGTGTGCCGGTGTGAAAAACTGGGTGCATGCAAGTCATACTCTGAGAGTTCCTAATCCAAAAGATGGGACTGGTAAGGAGTATTTTGAAGAGTCAGATTCCAGTGATGATGAAGAAACAGAACCAGTAAGAGAGTCAGAGAAGACTTCAAGAGAACCATTGAAAGTCTCAGAAAAAAGATCAGATTCTGTAAGAGTGTCTGAAGTTCCAACGAGCAGTGGAGAAAACAGAAGAGAAAAGAGCAGTTCCACAGAGACTACTCCTGAATCAGATGAGGAGATTGCAGAACCACTTGAGATTACACCTGAAGAGGTAGGGTCAGAAGAAGATAGAGAGGGACAGATTGCGGAAGACCCCCGAGGAGGTGTAGGGAACATTCCTGATAAGCTAGGTGAAGGGACAAGTAGACAGCAAGAAGATTGCGTGTCGGAGACCCGAGGAGGGAAAGAGTTAGGGAAGTCTCAAACAGTGGTGGGAAAGACTGTGAAGCGAAAGAAAACTGCTGAGGAACAAGAGGCATTTGAAACAGAGTCGGATGACAGTGAGAATGAGAAATCAGAGGGTCGAGTTCTGAGAAAGAGAACTTGGATTGGAGAGAGAAATAATAAAGAAATAAGACCGAAAAAGGTTGTGAGAGGAGATCTTTGGCCTAACAACAGGATAAAAAAGCTAAGATACAGACTGATACGAGCAAATACACCAAAGGCTGAACAAGTGAACGAGGTGTCGAGTCAGAATCAGACAAGAGCTGAAAACCAAAAAGTTACAAAGGAACCAGAGGGGATCAAATGAATCAGAAAACCTAACCAGAAGTATAGGTCGCCGGAATGGACGTACGTGGCACTGTCTGAAGGTGAAGAGGCAGAAAGTCAAGGAAATCCAGAGGAGACCGTACGAGAAGTGGTTGAGGAAGATACAGGTGAAATCCTGAAAGTTATCTTGACTGACATTGAAGAAAAGTCAGATACTGAGGATATTGTTGGAGATCTAATACAATTCGATGTCGAAGAAGTTGAAGTGAAGAGTGATGAATATCCAAATTGAGTGAACTAAAGGAGTCACTTGGAGAAAAGTGAAGAAGAGAAAGTCTGAAATTAAGCTGTTTTGAAGTAATCCGAAGATTCTAAAAGTGCCAGTAGTGATATAAAGAGGCTAAGTCAAAAGACACGGTCAAAGTAGTAAAATGGCTAACATAGAGAATAATCAAAGTAGATGTGCCTTCTTAAAGAGATGGTGTAGAATGTGCTGCTGCTGTACTGGATTATTAATGCTGTTATGGGGTGTTTTAGCTTTATTAGTTACCTTTAGGGTTACATTAGACGCTTTAGGAATACACACTGAGAATGTGACTAATGCAGAGAAGAGTTCGCATAAAGTAGTTCCAACTAGAATTAGCAACACTTATGTACATAAAGATAGGTCAATTAATGATTTTTCTAGCAATGTTTTTTCAAAGTTGTTGTACGAATATGTGAAGACAATGGAAGTTAGGGATTGCTACGTATGTATGCAATTACCTGCATCCGTTTCAGAGGGTGTTACTTATCACCATTTACCAGCTACGTATGGGATTTCATGTAGTGTATTGAGTAGTGTTTTTTATTTGCTAGGGAAAATAGATTATGAGATGTCTAACAAAGATAACATTTTTGGGCAATTGCCAATGAACAAATGGCTGAATCCAGCTAAAGATGCTAATATTTTTGGTGAGATTTTTATTGAAAAAGAAGAATTAACATTAGATTACATTTTTAAGAACAATTTAACATGCAGTTTGAAAGAAGAGGAGAAGGCTTTCCTAAACATGGTGGAGGAAAGGAGAATGAGCATGCATGAAAAAGCAGGGAAATATAAAATGAGTGAGACAATTTGGGACATTGAGATGGGAAAGGAGTTGAAGAATGGGGCTAGTCCAACTTTAGCTCTAGATGCACCACAAAAGGGTAAGCTATGCATTACAAGAATGAGATCCCAATATGATACATATTTTGTTGGGACTAGTGAGTGTCATGATACATACTTCATTGCAACAGGATGGGGTTTCAAGGGAGGAGAAGATCCAGTTTTCCCAGGAGTGTATTATGTTTGTGGGAACAAGGCTTATTACAGGTTGCCTGACCATTGGTATGGCACGTGTTATGTGGGCCTGGTCTTTCCAAAGATCTTTCATATAGATAGAATAGAAGATGTAGAACATATTAATTTACTAACACGTTTTAAGAGAGAAACTTGGTCTGAAATTGTAGGTGATATTTTTGGAGCTTTAATTCCAGCAGTGGGAATTTCTTTAAATGCTCATGGGATTCGGAAACTGTCAACAGTGGTGGATCGTTTATCGACAAGTACCGCTAGAGGGTTTCTTTTGGTGAATACGGAGATGATTGCCGTACGTGCCATGTCTATGCAAAATCGACTTGCCCTTGATATTTTATTGGCCAAAGAGGGTGGGGTCTGTGGAATGCTGAAGGTTCAACATTGTTGCACTTACATTCCTGACGAAAGCAAAGACCTGAAGGTCTATATCAGAAATATTACTGATTTGCATGAAGAATTAGTACCACTTGAAGCTGAAAGTATCTGGACTAAATTAGCTAATAAAGTGATAGCTGTTAGAGTTTTATTTCTAAGATAGGTAGTACTATTATAGGTAAAATATTGTTT
Organism: Triturus cristatus; assembly: GCF_964204655.1. Lineage (NCBI taxonomy): Eukaryota > Metazoa > Chordata > Amphibia > Caudata > Salamandridae > Triturus > Triturus cristatus. The sequence continues at coordinate 65,484,542 of NC_140579.1, read as the reverse complement.
CCTTTGACCTGTGTAATTGTCGCTTTGTTGATACTAAGATTGGTGTGTTTGTGTTATAAAAACAGGGGAGGGAAAAAGAGAAAAATTAGAAGCAATGCTGGGAAGAAACAAAAGAGGTCAAAAAGAGAACCACAAGAAATAGAATTAGAAGAATTGAGGGAGAGTGTTTACTTGGAAACAAAGAGGGATGATGAAAGAGAGTCTGGTGTGTAGTGTTATGTAAGGAGAAAAAGACATTTCCAATTTCTCCTAAAATGGGACTAAATTTACTAAATTTTTTTTTTTTGGGTTGTTTATTTGGTGATAATATCACCAAAGGGGGGATTGCTGGAGCAGAGTTTTCTGTTGAAAATCTATTGGGTTTTTAAGCTCCAGTTTTGTCTATATGTTTTGATTTTAAAAATACTAATTTAAAACGACTAATTAATAGTTTGTTTTGTTTTAATTAACCAATATTTACTAATGAGAGAAAACTACACGTGGGAAAGCATATATGTTGCTTAATAATAAATGTGCAGGTTTAACTAAATGAATGTTGCTGAGTGCTGTTTGTTTAAAGCACAAAAACGCTTTTGAAATAACGTGTATTAATGCTTTATTGTGTTGCAAAGAGCTAGATAATTACATACACATAAGGGTATTAGTGGGGTTAACACTGTTTAATCACTATGCTGTGGTAACGTTGTTTTTGTCTCTTTTAATTAAGATGGTCCGTTTTGGCCTATGTTAAAATGGCTGCCGTTTACAGCCTGTACTCGAGTAATCGGATTCTGATGAGAGGGCCTTGCTGAACATGGTTGAAAGTCACCTGACCATGGCTTCTGCTGGAGTTTTGAAAATTTCCGTGATGACAGTGACCCCAGGCAAACGTCCAAAGCGCCCAAGTAACCTTGGAGGACAAGGGAGCCACAATGAACTTTGTGATTACAGTGCTGGTTCCGAGGAACTGTGAGCGTAAAAGAAACATTTGTAAAACTCGAGTTTCCTTCTTCCGTCTTTTTATTTTTGTGATTTTTCTGAGCGGAGATTTTCCAAATGTAGCGATGCTACATCCTTTCCTGCTCGCTCTGCTCAGCGGTTCAGCGGATCTTCCGAATATTTTATGTTTCTTTAATTTTTAAGATTTGTTATAAGTATTGTTAGCCTAGAGAGGGTCTGAGGCCACTTCTTCCCAAACCTGCGTTGGTGAGGATCGATGCTGTGAGGACGGCGACTCGGGAGACTTTCACTGAGAGACCTGTCCTGACCCATTCATGACATTTAGCTAGAATAGGTAATTATGAGAATAATGATTTTGCTTTGATTGACTTTCATTTGAACTAATTTTAGATAAAAGTACCATTATTTTAAATACAGTGTTGGTGGTTATTTCTTGTTGTTTATTGAGTACTCTATTATGATTATTGTTGTTTAGATCATGACTCAGGATAATATCAAACTGGTCTTATCGACCTCAGTGTAGATACAGGGTGTTTAGGAGTTTTCTCTTCACAGGTTCTATGCTGATAGAGTAATCGAGCGTATGTTAGTGAAATGGGCCCAAGCATATGATGTGTGTATGTGCGTGTATCTGTGAAATTACTCTATCCGTGGAAGTAGGGAGAATTTGTATGCCCTAATCTGCACCAGCAGCATAAGGGGATTTCAAGTATTGAAACACTACTATGGTATGATCCCCGGCATAATCAGAGAGGCAATATCAGAGCGCTTATATAATGAGATTGCTGCCATAATTTGTCGCCGCATTACATGGCACAAGCAGGACAAGTGGATTTTGTTACAAGACAAGGAGATTTATGAAGCAACCTGTCCCATGGACAAGTAGATCTTTTATTAAATTCCACACCCCTGTGTATGGGAGTTCCATGCTCATGATGGAATGCTTCCATCATGAGCCATGGTGGGTGTGTGCTCATGACGGAACCATTTCATCATGGCACCCACCCATTGGGGGAGCACTAGAGCTGCCCCTATGGGTAGCCCATTTACCCCCCACAAACAGGGACGGCAGCAGAAGAGTTTTCGCTGCCATCCCCCCCATCCTCAGCAATCCCATGACGCCAGCGCGCACAGCGTGCGCCTACATCTTCAGGAAGCCCCGGACGCTCTGGAAGCCATTTGCTTCCAGGCATCGGAGAGAGCGGGTAGGTGTTTCCTTCTCTGGGGGGGTGGCTGTGCATCTGGATAGAGGAAATAGTTTTCCCTCTCCAATGATGTCTCTTTGCAGGGCATTCCTGCTGCACAATCGTGCATGGCATCGCAATCGTGCAGCAGGAATGCCCCAACTAGGCACCAGGGATTCTTTTTATGTTGAAATGGAAGTGACTCCTTGGGCAAGGGTCGCTTCCAATGGGGGGAATGTATTTGTACCTATTTTCTCCCCTCACTCCTAGAGCCAGGGATTTGTTTTTATTGGGCATGGGGACAATCCCTTAGGCAAGGATTGCCCCCTAATTTTTCTTGGTACTAGTGGCTGTTTTCTCTTTCCACCCCCCTTCCCGGGACAGTTCAGCCCGTTTTTGTGGCCTTTTTGTCCCTGGGGGGGCTTCACTAGAGCCATGAATTCGTTTTTATAGTGTATGGGGGGGAAGTCCCTTAGGCAAGGATCGCCCCTTAATTTTTTATTTATACTTGTAGCCAGTCTATGACCTCCCCCCGGGGGTGGTTCGGCCACATTTGAAGGCCCATGTGCCCCAGGGAGGTGGGGGGGGGGGGGGTAGAAACCCCACTAGCACCAGGGATATGTATATATTTAAGTTTAGTGGTGGCCCCTTGGGTAAGAGTTGCCCTAATAGGATGGGGCATCAGTTACTATTTAGTTTTAGCTGTTTTTCTGTCCCCCTTTGTGGCAGATTGGCCATTTGAGTAGTAACATAGCATTTTATAATGTTAATTGTTATATTTATTGTTAATTTTGATAATGTAATGTTTTACTTCTCCTTTTTATTCTAGTTCAAGGCTTTTGCTCTTTTGACTGATGTTCCAGGTTGCGGTTTTGTCACTGGTGGTTCTGCAGTTTGTGTAGTTGCTTGTGTTTGGTAAGAAAATGTTTATTTTTTGTTAATTATTTACTCTAAAGGAGTTTCATTTCCCTGCATGAATGTTTTTGTAAATGGTGCATTAATAGCAGTATGTTTAGCTTCTGTTTTATTGAGTGTGACAATCTTTTTTGCATTTGTGCCCGGTGTGTATTTTGTTGTCTTGTGAGTAATTGGTGTTTTTCTTTCTAGTGGGATATCGTTGATTTTTGCTGTGTCTCTGCAGAGTAGGTGCTGGTGAGTCTAGCTGTCTCTGGCAAGTGAGTCGTATGGTTTAGGAGTATATAGATCTTTGTGATAAAGCCACACTTTGTTTGTTACTTATTTTGCACAGTGTTAGTTGTTGTTAACTTATTTGTGAAGTCTCCTTTCTTAGTCAGGATTATGGCTAGCCACAGGATTACTGCTCAGCAGGTTGTTGATATACTTTTTGGGTCTTCCTCTGACCATGTTTCAGAGAATGATTCCCCATCACCCTGATTGTGACCGTCTTTTTAAGATTTGGCCTGTCATTGATCACTTTGTTGATCGATTTTCTGAGATCTATGGTCCAGGGAAATAAATAGCTGTGGATGAGTCTTTGGTCTTGTTCAAGGGCTGCTTGGTTTTTAGGCAATACATTCCTCGCAAGAGGGCACGCAATGGAATTAAGATGTATATGCTGTGTGACAGTAGGACTGGGTATGTCTCTAGTTGCAGGGTGTACATCGGTAGGGATTCCAGGATTGCCCCCCCCCCCTTCCTGGTTGTCTGTCCTCTTTTCGAGTGAGTGAGAAAATTGTGTTTGAACTTGGTAGAAGACCTTTTAACAAAGGTCACCATTTTTATGTAGATAACGTCTACACTGGTGTGAAGTTGTTCAGGGAATTAACCAAAATGGGCACTGTACGTTGCGGCACAATCCGCTCTAACCGTAAAGGTTCCCCAAAAGAACTTGTTTGTCAAAAGCTTAAGTGGGGGCAGTGCATTGCATAGTGAGGAACTTGTTGCTGTTATTTTTTTTGACAAAGTTTGAAGTTTGCAAGTGACTCTGCAGCACTTTTTTTCCCATTAAAAAATAACATTAAAAAACGTAGCTGTATTTTGGCTAATTTCTGGGTCCCCTCCAAGGGAATCCACAAACACTGCCACCTTTAGAATCCTCAAGATGTTGGAAGAAAAGGACACTTAAAAAGTACATGATTGATATTCTAGCTAGCCACGTAAATTGCAACAAATTTCCAATAACAATCCTTTTTTCCACCGAAACACATGCTTGTGTTATGTGTATATTGTATTTATGATCTGTTGCGTTAACCTCTTCAGTGCCCATGACGAGATAGTCTCGTCATGGAGCACGGTTGCGCTGTGCCCATGACGAGACTATCTCGTCATGAACCCCACCCACTAGTGCAACGCCCGGCACAGGAGGGGGAAAGGGCGTGGCACTGAAGGGGTTAACAACTCTTTCATATAGCACAGTTGCAAGGCACTTGCAATAGTAAATTGGCTATACAGCATTTTCAAGCTGCGCTGTCTGCTTTGACACGTTCAAGGAACTTAAATTATACAGCGGCATCAAAAACATGCAGTCGATCATTCACACTACAAAAAAGTACTTGTTTTCTTTGTGACTCTTTTTGCACACTATTTGTATTGTAATTTGTAAACCTTTCTGCACAATTAAAGTTTATATAGGACAAACCTTGTAGATGTTCTGCATGAGGAAACTTTCTAATCTTTCTGCTTGCAGTGTGTTTTAAATATGGCAGCTTTCTATTTAGGGAGCCAACCAAGCAAATCTTAGCTTGTTAGCCATGTACAAATGCCAAATCAACATCCAAAAACCATGACTTGTAATATATATATATTTAGTATGTAACCTAACATAATGCCAAATAGGTAATAGTTATGTTATTTCGCAGATTGATATGCAGCAGTTGGTCAAGGATTCAAATGATCCTTCACAGTTCAGAAATGTTCTTGTGAAAAGAGAGAACTGCACAAACTCATGGAGGAAGCCAAGGCAGCTCGGGACAGTACCGGCTTTCTTCTGAAAGGTGTCAGTGAAATACTTTTTTGTACAGAAAGAACTTGCATCTGCAAAAGGTACAATGAAGGCTCGTGTTGGAGCAGCTGTCTTTGATGAAGAGCAGGTTGAGGCATTATTTGGTAAGATATTACAAATGTTCACATTAGCGTTCGGTCAATCTATGATTATGAAAATATATAAGTATACATACAGTATTAAAATGGTGAACACCCTAAATATCGATTCAGAAATATCGACTGCCCAGAATATCGAATTTTAAATATAGAGTGGACAGAATATCGAATTATCAAAATATAGATAGGTCAGAATATCGAAATTGGGATATGAAATATCGATTTCCATAATATCTAATTTTAAAATATAGATTACCATAATATCGAATTAAAAAATATTGATATCTATAATATCGAATTTTTGTGTGTGTTATGTATGGTAGTATATGTGTTAAAATTATGTATTATTTTTGTAATGTATGTTTAATTTTTTTAAACTAATGAATGTTATGTAATTTAATTTTTGCGTAATTTAATTCCGTAGCGGGTTGTGGGTTTATAGGGGAATAGGGTGGGAAGTAATTTAATTATGGTTAATTAAATATTATTAATATTTATATGTTTTGATAATTGATTGATAATTAATTATTAATTGGTAATTAATGTGTATTCATTAGCAATTAATTTATATTATTGATTAATTGATAATTATGTTAATTGTATTCTTTGTTATTAGGAGCGGGTTGTGGGTTTATAGGGGAATTGGGTGGGAAGTAATTTAATTGTAATAAAGTAAATATTAATTTGTTTATTTATGTGTATTGATAATTAATTGATAATTATTAATTGTTAATTAATTTGTATTAATGGGTAATTAATTTGTATGAATTGCTAATTAATTTGTATTAATTGCTAAATCATTTTTATTAATTGATTAATTGATAATAATGTTAATTGTATTATTTATTATTGGGAGTGGGTTGTGGGTTTATAGGGGAATTGGGTGGAAAGTAAATTAATTGTAATAAAGTAAATATTAATTTGTTTATTTATGTGTATTGATAATTAATTGATAATTAATTATTAATTGGTTATTAATTTTTATTAATTGGTAATCATTTTTTTTCAATGACAATTACTTTTTATTAATTGGTAATTATTTTAATTAACTTTTTATTGGTATTGATAATTAATGTAATCTCATTTTAAAATTAAATCATTAATTTCCCTACTTTTGCACTCTCAGGAGTGGGAATAGTATTTGTTACCCTCCCGCTATCCAACTCATTCCCTACTGTTGCACTCACTGGAGTGGGAATAGTAATTTTTACCCTCCTGCTATCCAACGCTTTCCCTACTGTTACACTCTTTGGAGTGGGAATAGTAATTTTTAGCCCTACACCATCCAGCGTTTTCCCTACTTTTGCATTCACTGGAGTGGGAATAGTAATTTTTACCCCTACGCTATCCAACGCTTTCCCTACTGTTGCACTCATTGCAGTGGGAATGGTAATTTTTCCCTTCCCGCTATCCAACGCTTTCCGTACTGTTGCACTCTCTGGAGTGGGAATAGTAAATTTTATCCTCCCGCTATCCAACGCTTTCCCTACTGTTGCACTCTTTGGAGTGGGAATAGTAATTTTTACCCCTACGCTATCAAATGCTTTCCCTACTGTTGCACTCACTGGAGTGGGAATAGTAATTTTTCCCTTCCCGCTATCCAACGATTTCCCTACTGTTGTACTCTCTGGAGTGGGAATATTAATTTTTACCCCTACGCTATCCAACGTTTTCCCTACTGTTGCACTCACTGGAGTGGGAATAGTAATTTTTACCCCTACGCTATCCAACGCTTTCCCTACTATTGCACTCTTTGGAGTGGGAATAGTAATTTTTACCCCTACGCTATCCAACGTTTTCACTACTGTTGCACTCACTGGAGAGGGAATAGTAATTTTTACGCTCTCACTATCCAACAACATCTCTACTTTTTTTACATTACTTTTATTATGTTTACATTTTAAGCTTTTTTATATTATATTATGTATGTTTTATTTAATTGTTTTTAATATTGAATTACTTTTATATTATTTTTAATACATTTAAAAAATTCGATATTTTAGCTAACTATATTTTAACATTCTATATTTTGGAATCGATATTTTAGTACTTACCTGTTTGTAGATAGGGAGTCGATATTCTGTCCTTCTATATTTTGGCGTCGATATTTTGGGAATTCGATATTATGTCCCTCGATATTTAGTCACTGAACCATTAAAATATGTTTTCGTGTGTGGTCCTGTATCATATTATTGTACAAGGACTCCATCATGCTTAACTAACAGCTGTCTGCAAAAGAACAATGGAGGTTGTAATTTATTATGTTTGTTCTGAGTTTGCTCTATACAGTTATGCAAATCTGGCACAAAACCTTGAGTTGGGATTTAATTTCTGACTGTGTATGTCCAGGTGAGGGTGATAGCAAACTGCACTTATAAAACACTGTGCTCACAGCTTTTATTAGACCTGATCAACTCTCCCAATTAATAGATCAGTTGCCCTGTTCCTAGTTTGTAAGCTCCCATGTGGATTTCTGGTCAGTATGGTAGTTTCTTGACTGTTTTCCAAATATGAATATTGCAAGTAGAGCTCAGGCTCAACAAGGCTGCCTCCACAATGGTTTTGCAAATTAAATCTGGTATTGATTACTTTCTGTTTGCAGAGGAAGCGTGACAGTGTCTGGAGAACATGTCTAGGGCACACATGTTTTTTTGACACCCCTACTTCGGTACTTGAATCAATCTTTCTTTCAAGTACCCCAGCATTTCAAAAGGGTGAAAGAGGCAGAGAAGACAGCCTGCTACTTGGGGCTCGAACTATCATTAGTGCAGCAGGTGCAGTTGCATTAGGGACCAGGAGCATGAGGGCCTATACACCCCAGTTATATGTGGTAGTGTTCTGTGTTCAATATCTGTTGTCAGTTATGTTTGCTCTTTCATAATTTCCCCATTTATTGCAGATTTTATACTACAGAAAGGTACCCCTACTCTAAGCCCTTCCCACTCCTGCTGCCCCAAGTCTTGTACAAAGTTTTGGAGGGGGCCCAACTTCAAAACATTTTACATCTGAGGGCTCACTACACAAAAGTTAAGATTTGTTTTGTAAATGGACCTTTTCTGTCCTCTTCCTGAAACTCAGACATATTTCCTGAATCCTCAACTTGCTGCTTCACTCTGAAGTTAATAAATTAACATTTTCTTTCTTCACCTCCTGCCCCCCCTCTTCATCAATACCTTGCTCTCACCTGTGCCTCTTTAACCAAGTGCCCATAATGTTATACTTATGAACCCTTTTAACCATATCTTATCGGGCAAACTATAAAAAATAGTGGGATTGGAACATTTTAAAGGCAGTCTAGCCCTACTAAAAACCTAAAATAGTGGTGGTAACATGATACTGATGTATATTTTGTTTTCCCCGCAGAGTTTATGAAGTCTGTGTGCAGCGCCAACTGCAGGCCATCACTGGACAGCAGAGCTATGAGAAGAAAGCTGGCTACAAATAGTTGCAATGGTAGAAGAGGACTATTGTTTGTTTCTAGATTCAGAGTCATCTTTAAAGATGCTGGTTTTCGTTAAGCCTTTTTGTAGTATTCTGGCCTTTTCCCCCCCCTCTTGTACAGTGTCCTGGACTTTCTTTTTGTTCTCTTTTTCAGTAGCCTATGTGGACAAATGTGTGCTTTAGATCAATAAAATTACATGTTGACACATCCCTTTTGGTGCTTTTTCCATTAACTACTGTTTGTTTCAGTCTTTTGCCTCTGGTCACCATGTCAAACAGCTTCAATTAATGCTCTGTACCTCAAAATTTTACATTGCTGCAGACCACTACTTTTGTATGTAGAGGTTTCTACAGCACAAACCTAGCCAAAAAGAAAGTTTTCTCAGATTTATTTTAAGCAGGTTCCCGCCTCTCATGGTAGAGTTTAAAAAGCAATCTTTCCAAACCAGATCAGATTATTAGGCACCAGATTTATGGACGTTTTGTGTTTGGTTTGCTTAAGTTTGATAACTTGGGCTCCCTGTTTTCCGTTTATACAGATTTTAACAGATAAATACAGACAGAAAACAATGTGCTTTTTGTGTGTATTTATTTTTAAAAGTGGATAAATACAGAAAATTGTGCTTCTCTTAAGTGACTCTACATGCTGTCTTTCATGAATTATAATGGAGAGAAAATCAACCTAAGGTGATTCTCCTAAATTTCAAACTCAATGCCAGAAAGACCAAATCCTTATCCAAAAGCTGCAAAAGAGCAAGAAATCAACCTAGAGAGGTCCTTTTGCAGAATTATCCCAGAGAGCCCACAGATATACCGCTGACGTGTGTAACTACTTATAACGTTGCCTCCAACGCCATTGCAAAATCCATCAAGAAACACTGGAGGATTCTGGAGAGCAATAACATCATATGGGAAAAACCTTTATTTGCATACAAGAAAGCTATGAGTATCAAAAACTCTCTTGTCCATACGAGACCGAGGATCTTAAATAAGTCCACTGAACCATCTGTCCTTGACACCTGGGGCCTACCACCCATTCTTGGTCATTTCCCTTGTGGGTCATGCAGCGTATGCCACCTCACTTTCCCCACTAAAACTTTGGCCTTGGAAACTGGAAAAATCTGGACTCAACGTAGCCACACTAATTGTAACACGACTGATGTGGTCTAGTTAATCACATGTCCATGTGGTCTCAAATATGTGGGCATGACCACAAGGAAGGTCAAGTTACGTATTGGTGAACATCGAAGTAACGTTCGATGTAAAAGAAGCATGACAAAATTAACTGAACATTTCTTACGCTTCAACCATACTGCGGATGATCTACAATGGACCATCATAGAACAAGCAAAACCATCCCTGTTGTTTGAAAAGGAACAACGTTGGGTCTATCGACTATCAACACATCTGGTGGGCCTTAACGATAATATTCCATGGGGAACAGTTTTGAGACACAATAGCTAATGGCTCTCTGAATTGCTGTTATATTTCCTGACCAATTCCTTACTCTCTGAATACGTACCTCTATTTTTCTAACTGTCCGTCATAAAGACTTCAGGTCCCCTGTACTCTCAACCCTTTGGGTCCTATAAATGGAAGCTCCGACTTGGGTTCCCAAGATCTTTATACTTTGGGATGTCTATTAATTTCTTAGGGCCATATCTGAGATCTTTATGTATGAGACATAGGTATTTAATATGCCCTCAATCCTGTGCTAACCATGTACGAGTGTTTGTGACAGGCAATACTTTCCCAATAAAGTTTTTACGAGTGGAGCATTTGACATTCTAGCGTGTTTTCCAATGGGCCAGCGACCGAGTCCTTTCTCTCTGCCCATGCTGTTGATGCGTATGCACATCAAGCAGACGAGGACATTTCTGAATCCTCCGCGCTGACCCCAGGTATCCAATCACGATGACTTCACCTACACTTCCAAAACTGAAGCCCCGATTTTGATTCCCAATATCTCTATACTCTGGGACGTCTAAAAACTTTTTAGGGCCCTGTCTGAAGTCTTTATATATGAGACACAGGTTTAGAATATGCCCTGAATTTTGTACCAATTTTGTCTAAATGTTTGCGCTAACCAACACACTTTCAATAAAGTTTTTTCGAGTGGAGGATTTGACGTTCTAGTCTTTATTCTCCCAAGGGCCAGTGAGTAAGTCCTTTCTACCTGCCTTTGTTGATGATGCACGTGCGTCTCAGGCAGATGAGAATACTTCCGGCTTCTCCGCGCTAACCCTGTGTATTTAAACACTCAGGTTCTACTCCATGTTGACTCCGGGCTCGGCGGTCCTATGTAGGTGAAATAGCCTGGCTGAGGACTTGGACGACGTGAGTACCGCCCTTCACAAACATCTAGTGGTTTTTACTGAGCGGTACGATTAGGTAGTATGGGATGACGGGTTGTTCGAAGTTGTAATTTTTTCCCGTTCTGTCCCTTTTTCTACCTTAGTTGTTCTGTAGTCCCGCAAGCCGCCTTCTTGCCCAAGGAGCATTTTTCTACCATCATATACGTAAGCTCTTCTTTAAGTTTTCTCATTGTTTGTTTGTTTTTGGGATGATTTCTCGCCCCATTTTAATCGTTTGACAGTGCCTTTTTTAACTTGATCCACACTGACTCAATAATCTCATCCCAAACTTAGACTTTTGATTGAATTTTTCAATTGCCTGTTGATATGAACTTGGGTATGTTTGGGATATAAACCTCACACAGTTTTCTAAACTATATGGGAGCTGTTGTATGTTACCATGAGTCATGTAAATTACAGGGACTACAAGACTGATTCCAACTTGTGCCATGTCTGACACTGGATCTGCCGTATGTTACATACACCTTGATAATTTCTTGTATGTTGAGCCTAATATCTGTACATATATATTCTTTTACAGATTACGAGGTTTCCTTCGAATCAGTTGAAGACCTCTACTGTAAACCGTGAGTGTATCGGTTCCATACACCTGAGGTCAGGGTAAGCCTTAGTGTGCTTATACCGCCAAGGTGCTTTTTCATAATTAGGTCCTGATGAAAGCTTAGTAAAACACATTGACAAGCTGAAACATGTCGACCACCCGATTATCTTTAGGATAAACCTGACCAATTTAACGCCAGGAGTTATTATCCTTCTTCACTTTTTAATTTGTCCTTGTCTCGCCACTATTAAAATGTTCTGGTAGACGACACAGGACTTTTAACCCCCTTTCTTTGATTTCCACTTACCAAATCACCTCACTCCTTTAGTTGAAAGTTGGTTGCTCCGCCCTAAAACAAGCGTCGAAGCACACCAGAGGTGCATAAGGCACCCCTGGCTAAACCCCATGATGAAGCATGTCACCAACTATGTTGGTGAGTGAGGGTTTTATTTAAAAGTCAGGTAGATTTGGTCTTTCTGGCATTGAGTTTGAAATTTAGGAGAATCACCTTAGGTTGATTTTCTCTCCATTATCACACTCTTTCGTTGTTTTTCATTGACCCTGGGGGACTAAGAGTGTAGCTCAACCCTCTTTTTCTTGTTGTTTCTATCTATTTCATGAATTATAGACTGAGCAGATGAATAGCATGGTTAATTCAAAACAGGATGACATTTCTTTAAATAAGAAATTTATAGTATAATGCTAGTATTTACCAATAGATGTATGGTTATGTAATATTTGGCAGCTTAAATAGCTAAAACATGGCAGACATCAAAGTAAGAGGTGCGCGTCTATCAGTTAAATAGATATGGAAATGTACAGTTTTACAACTTCATTTATACGCAAAACACAAAATAAATATGGATAAATAAATGGACAAAAAATAAATACCATAAAACCGGGAGCACTATTTATAATGCAGACTTGAAGCTAAATCCTTTTTAGGATTTGCAAACCAAAGCAAATTGGTATTTGGTACAACACTCATCCTGAAATGGGAAAAAATGTTAAGTTTGTCTAGGCATAGTATTTCTTTGTACTGGAAAGGGATCCTTCCAGTACAAAACCTAAGCTAGATTCTCGCAGACACCTTTTCACTATAGAGCAAATGTGTGTGCATGGTGCTTGGCTGCCTAGTGGTGCAAGGGAGAGGGGTAGATATGGCACTTTCCTGCTCTTTCCCTGTTACGCAACACAGAATATTTGGGTCCTACGCTGCATTCAAACACAGTTTTGGAAATCTGGGTCTTACTTTAGAACTCATGGCATTGCAAATAATTCATCGTGTTGTGTAAAGAAGGCATATTACATCCAAGTGGCTTTTTTTTTTCTATAGAAGGTACATTGAGGAGGTGGTCCTCTAAATATTTTCGTACCTGCAAATCCATATTCCTAAACGAATAGTGGGACCCAGCAAGGGAATACGGTCAGTCGGCTAATGGCTTGTAACATGGAATTGTCAAGGTGTAATCCAACCCATAATGACTTATTAGTGATCCACAGTCATTCCAATTTATTCATTAAATCATCTGGGAGTTATCTACATTAGGCATAAACGCATCCAAGAGTATTTCACGATCATATGAAAGTCCTTCTGTAGTCATCGTTTAGTAATTCACACTCATTCTGTAGTTGTCCTAAAATATTCCTGAGTAATCCATGCTTATTTTTGAGTTTCCATTAAATCATCCTAGAGTCATCCACACTCATCCTGAAATTGTCATGGGATCATTCCAGAATAATCAACAGCCATCCTGAAGCGGTAATAGGATCATCCAGGAATAATCGACAGTCATCCTGAAATTGTTGTAGAATTATCCTACAGTAATCCACACTCATCCTGAAGTTGTCAATTAGTATTCACAGAGTTGTAAAAGGTCATCACTCCCTGCCAGTGGAAGTCATCAGGACACCATCCTTGAGTAGTTTTTGTGATTACAGTAAGAGTCATCTCATTTAAATATTCTGCCCTGTGGGCAGACTTCAGGATGGTTTGGGATGACTTCCCCAGATAATTACAGGAATAGCTCAGCTGTTGTCATCCGATGACTTCAGAATGGCTCCAGGATGATCTTCCTTTTTGACCAGGGTAACGCATTTTAGTGCTGGTGTCCGCTCGAAAAAATGCATTAGTCATGCATTACAGCCTCCTCCTACTTCATGTGCAATGAGGCGCTATACATCCATCAACAAAGGTGCCTGCTAAGGAAGAGCCCACTCGTTTGGGAAGAGCCCTGCTGTGTATGCAGACCTGCTGGAGCGTCACCTGACCTTCCAGTGAAAGGAAACTGGTGGCTGTTTATTGAAGGAAAAGTCCGTTGCAGCATTGGAAGACTGACAGACTCAACCCACTTGGGATTTATTTTCTTTATTCGTTTGGGAAGCGGCATGCAGCCCACTGAGGTGACACAAGAGACTACACGATCCATGATGCCACTGGTTGTGGCCACGCCCACTGAGGCGGGATCCTCGTCAATCACAGATGCCATAAAATGCATTCTGCCGCCTTCCTGAACTTTGAACATTGCAGCCCATGATTAAGTGCTATCGAGCACGAAACGCGTCGGGAGCAAGTCTTTACCTTTGATGTCATCAGGTTTCCCTGTTTGCAGTGCCTTCATTAAAGATTTTGCAGCTGAATACTCACCGGTCGTGGGCTCTTCCTTAGCAGGCACCTTTGTTGATGGATATATATATATATAAATATATATATATATATTGCACCGAGGTCCTTTCCAAACATCCACCAGGAAAGAAAACGAGCCACACCAGTCTTGCAGAGAATAGTGTAAAGTTTATTTACACCAACAAAAAAGACGCGTTTCGGCTGACACGCAGCCTTGGTCACATATATATATATTTTATAATGCGCTCTCCTTGGAGCACAGGAGGCGCTCGAGAACTCCCACAGCCCTGCCTGCTGCAAAACCAAAGCAGCCGTGTAGGAGAACGCGCACCTGAATGAATGACAAAATTAAATACTACTTCTGAGGGAGCCCGGGAGCCCAAAATCCACTGCACCCCAAAATCTAATTGTGTCCGGATTTACCTTAATAGAACCCAGTCCACAATCCTTGAATACTGCAGCCTCGCCCCAATACAAAGGTGCCCCAAACAAAATGATTAGATCATGAGTGGGTCAGGACAATTTATAACTGAGTTCTAGTGTAGGAGGAATTTTAAAAGTGTCTTTACATATATATAAAATGAGGTAAAGAAATATTATTTTGTCACGAAGACAATAATGCAGCATTTAATATCAAGTCAGAATAGTCCCAAAATCCCATGAATACAACACATTTCTAGTGCATTATTGAGATGGGCATGAATCAGCAATTAGAAAATCAGGTGTTCCAAAAAGGAGCCATTAACATCGTGTCCAAAGGGAAGGGCGAGTCCGGAAACAATCTGAGACCATCAGCGTGATCTCAGGAAGTCTCTCGTCAAATGGACAGGCTCGGGAGGCAATCAAAGGATCTGGCTCACTCAGAAAAGCAGGGGTTTTATACATATTGGCATAGTTAATAAGCAAAATAACAACTTACAGCGGCCAAGCTCCTATTTTATAAATTATAATCGTCCACATGATTGTAAGTTCCCGAAGCAGTATCCCCTTCGGCCCTCTGCTGCTAGCAGCGAATACGTTATATTAATCTGAAGATCACAGCCCAAAAGGGCCTTTCTATTACAATAACCTTCGGCACAGCCGTTGACAAGTCAAAAGTCAAGTTTCCTCTACGGAAGCCCAAAGCACAAAATACATTTGTTTCAAACAGAGAACATGAGAAAACAAGCTCTCTTCATTCACGGCTGCCCGAGGAAGCAAAGAAACCCTTTCACGTTACCCCCTGCCCTTCTACAGAGCTTTACAAAACAATAAGGCTAGAACTCAGATTTTTCATGAAAAATCGTTAGTATATATTAATTACTGTCAGACTTTATAAGGATATCACTACATTTCAAACATTTTATTTATCATCAAACTGTGCACTCGAGATAAAGCGTTTACACTTCTACAGCGCCAAGAGGTGCTGCCAAGACCAGCACGGTAATAACTGAGCAGCAAGTAACCTAGATACCCAGTGTGGGGGGGGGGGAGAGGGGTCACTGGTATGCCGAAGCAAACAGACGCGGCCGGCTACCACATTTATGTATGGACGTGGTGGGGAGATAAAGAGCTCCGCATTGCAGCATGTCTGAACCCTCTGAGCAGCGGGGACTGCTGTTAAACAAGGAAACATCACACAAGATGGGGAGAGAGGCCGGGTGAAACTAAGCCAACTGCCCCCCTGCACATCAGGCGTTCTCGATCTGCGCCACGGCTACGTCTGTGTCTCTTACTGAGCCGTGCACTGATCTGTTTTAGCCATCCTTGCCTTCTATTAATGCCCCCTCACAGCGCATCATAAATCCACGGAGAAGAAGAAAAGAGCATTCAAATCTCTGTGTACTCAGCGTGGGAGGTGGGAGATTCAGTGAACTGTGAGCGTCCGTCATTACATAAAAGAGCACAATGGGCACTTGTTAAACAGGGCGCTCTGTAAACAAGGAAGCAGTGGGGGCGGGGAGGGGTGAGTCCAGGACTGCGTACGGCGGCCGGGATGCGTGCGCATGTTAAAGGTTAGAGGCAGGCTACAGCTGAAAAACAGATGGCACACTGAAGAAAATTGCTTCTCCTTCTCAGGGGTCTCACTGACACTTAGTCCATTCAAACCAATAATAAAGAATTTGGCACAGAAGCTGAAATATAAAAGAACATTTTTATTAAACTCAAATGAGTGTGACTACGTCACACAGAAGCCGTAGCAACTGAATGAGGTAGTCCATAGAATGGTCTTACTTCACGTCTTATATACTCTTTATCCTGCCCCAGGCATGTAAGGGAGTTGTACCAATTACATTCCTAAACAAAAGGAAAATCTGGAGGGTCAGCAGGTGAGTAGCCTTTGGGGTTTTAGCAGGATATGGGCAAAACATTATAATTACATATTTTACAAAGGTTAATCTGATTTAGATGGCACTGCAGGGCATGGCATGATTACATGTACAGTATCTTGATTGGCAATCTTAGACAAAGATCGATCAGGGAAATTGGCTTTGCGAGGTCAGTTCCAGGTGAAGAGGTCAGTTTCTTACAGTTCATTCCAGAGTCAGAAAGAAACCTAGTTAATGTATACATAGACTAAGGACAGGCCACTTCGTTCGCCAGGCTACCTTCACAGGCCTACGTGAGGGCAACACAAAATGGTGGCACAATAAAATGGAGTCAGTCTCAAGAATTACAGAACCTCAACACTGCTGGCAATTAAAAGTGCAAGCAGAGCGGACTAAAACTGTAGCTAGGCGCCGCTGCATCAGGACTACAGGGAAGTTAGCAAATGACCAACAGCCAACAGAAAGGGAGATAACAGCAATACCACAAGTAAGCCAATAGCAAGCGGAAAAACAGATTACATGACGTTTAAGCCAACATATAGATTACTTTAGTTCTCACTGAGACAGCGCATGCGCTGCCAAGGCGAGACCTAAATAATGAGGCCCATGATTCCGAAAGTGTGTGAGAGAACTAATTACTGGATCCTTTGCGGAAATAAGAAGCAGGACTATTTAGAGAATGGGAACGTTCTGTAAGCCACGAAATAGATACAAAATGATCAGCTGCCTTTCAATGTGTGTTTTGAAATGCGGTTCTAAAAAGCGTGCAGGTGTTATTAAGGAAAAGACAGACGGCGCAGAATTCATGCTAAATTTATCAAGAGGAATGTTAAGGGCATTTACTGCTGGTGCCCACAGGATGAGCGATGACAGTGCCTCCAAGGCTCACAGTTCAGAGTCAAACCCTCATGAGTGTCTGCATCAACTCACTGACTTGAAATTCTTTATACAGTTCGGTCAGGTGGAAGGAAAGCACCAGCCCTTGAATAAGCAGATAACGTATCACTGTCACTCTTCATCTGACGATGGGCCGGTTGTCATGTGGGAGGGCAAGTTTTCGAAAAATCCTTTAGAAAACGTTATTTTTAAAACCTCTGGCACATGCGAGCTGCGAGAAGACAAGCTGATGCTTGCTTGGAATCCCTTATTTACAACAACAAAACCGTACTGTAATGGTACCGGAAATGGAAGAGTCCTACAATTCTGCTTTCCCAGGTCCCTCATCAGTGTTCAGGCTACCAGACTGCTACACAAGCCTGCAGCTGATTTTGAAAGATTGAGCTTACCTATCAACCCACAGATCAACCGGAGGTGCCACAGACGTTTCCAGAAGGGGCAGTAATGCCAGTCCGCCCGCACCATCAGCAGTAAACCTTGGCATTACAACCAGGAACACTGCAGCTGATTAGCAATGCAGAAACATGGATACCATATAAGAATAGTTCATTGTTCTCCAATGTTCAAGGCTAATCGCGATTGTGCAAGCAGACTTATGTGTGCATATCAGGGGCAAGGTCAGATCCTCGTAGTGGGCGTGGCAAACGCTTGTGAGTAGGGCTTTAATTTGTGTGATGGTCCCAGTGAGTGCTGGAAGCAGTCGGCACCTCAAAACAACACCATGGAAAGACTGAGTTGGGGAGAAAACAAACAGGAAATCATTTGCAGCAAGGCATTGTTGCTTTTCCCTCTGGAGCTCGTCTTGTTATGGAGCTCCGACTGTACATTTGTAGGAGCAAAATGTCAATAGCTCAAAATCTCGCAACTTATATTAAGAGCAGTCGGTCACACACAAGTTAAGATTCTTAAGTACAACAAAACTACTTACAAGAACAACAAGCACTAAACTGATATGAAAGCGTGCCTGTGCTACTAAACAGATGTGAAACCAAAAGCCATTAAACTTAAATGGAAGCGGGCGCCGTGCTCGTGCTATACACATCCAAGCATGTAAGTGAGCATGCTGGGCTGCAAAAATCCTAAATAAAAGTTCCCCTCGGACACAATTAAAACACAAAAGCGGACAAAAACTGTGGTTAGGCGGTGCTGCTTCCGGAAAAAATGGAAGTGACTTATCTCATCCACAGCCAACCATAAGCCTGCTAAGAAGAGCAATGCCACAGTTAACAAATGGCAAGCGGCAGGAGAAATTACCCTGGAGTGTCACCCCAATACAGATTACTTGAAGTCTCGGAGAGGCAGCACATGCATGCTGCCTAGGCGAGACCTAATGATACAAGCTATTTTGAACATGGATTGCTGCTCCACTAGAAGCCAGTAAAGTTCCTTCTTCAGAGGTTTATAATGGTAGCGCCTAGGTTGTGGATAAATGATCCTGGCAGATACCTCAATGGCCTCAATTAATTTACAAAGAGGTCTTGTGGCCCCCACAGAGTTACCTCCTCTGGTTACAGTACTACATATGCTGCATGGCTTCAGAAGAAGTTGATCGGTTACATTCATGCCAACCCTCCCAAATCAGGTGGGAGACTAACAATTTTAAGTCTAGGCTCCCACCTCCCGATTCCTGCATGCAAAAACCCAATACCTAGGCGAGCTTCTGACGGCAGGCACTGGTCTTGAAAAACTCAGATTATACACGGACAGTAACATGCTCCTGCAGGTAAGTGCGCCACATTCTTGTCAGGCTCTCTCTGCCTGCCATAGCGCTTTCTCCGTGGTCCTGACAGATAAGGAAAAAACATATATTTGCATTTCTCACATCCAATCCGGCAGCAGCACACTTGCAAGTCCCATACATGCCAATCACCATATGCAGACTGCAATATAAGTTCTACCACCTTCCTCTTCTAAAAGGTTGCAATGTATGCTGTTTGCAATGGTTTGTTCTGCAGCGGTAGTACCAACAGAGTTGTTTTTTTAGGCTTAGAGAATCATGCATCGAAAAAAACATGATGTTGCATCATTTTCTTTGCAAGATTTCGAGGATTGCAGAACAGTTGGTGCATGTAAACATGCACAGGATTTTGTTTTTTCACTCGCTCAAATGAAGCACGGTGGCGTCTTTTCAGGTTTGAATTCAACGTACTGAAAAACAATACTCCAAATCAGTTCATCAACGTGTTCGTACGGTACAAAAGCAGCAACTCCATGGAATCCGTGCTCATGCAAATCAGATTCAGTCACTGGAGCTGCTCGCTTTTGCTTACACTTTGCAGGCACGTTTTTAGGTCTCGCTGAGCCCAGCACATGAGCTGGCTCGGAGAGACATTTTGGAGGTGAGTTTTCAAAGTGCTGCTGGCTGGCCTAGCGCTTGCGTGCACGCGCGAACCGCTAGCCTTCAGCAGCACTTTGAAAACTCGTGCTTTAGCGCGTCATCACGATCGCGATCACTTTCAGAGCGTTCGCGATCGCGTTAGCAATGACTTTCGTTTTTCCGGCCGCGCGGCATTACTTTTACTGCCGCGCTTCCAATGCTTGTTGTCTTTGGTATTCAGCCGTCCTGCGCCGTTTCTTGCCTGACCCCTGACGCTCTCTCTGCCAGGAACAGGCGCGTGCTGCACAGAGATCTTAAACCAGCCCCCGGGGTGCAGAGGTACCGCGGTGTGAGAGGGAGGGTCGAAAGGAAAAGCGAGGAGGCCGGATTAGTTGATCAATTGTGAATGGAGTTTAATCAAAGAAAAGTAATGGTCCCACAAAACAGGTTTAGGTAGGATGGTCTTCTCTAGTTGTGGTTCTTCCGCGTTGTCTTCCGTCTGGTGATGGGATCCTGTCGTGGTCGGACTCCTCCCCAGGTTGCCTCGGAAAGTGAAAAGAGAGAAGGCGATCAGTTTTGTGGTTTAGGTTTGTCTGATACGAACCCTTCACCAGTGAGTAAAGAAGCACCCGTTGTGAGGTACGACAAACGAAATATGGGTGTGCTGTTAGGCATAGGACGGGGAAAAGAGAGTCGGGGGTCTATAAAAATAAGAGAACCGGGATGCTGAAAGAAGGGAGGTATGCGAGAATCCAAGGGTATCTATGCTATAAAAGAGCCAAAAAAAAAATAATAAGGTTGGAATATACGCTCTACCGAGGATAAGGGCAAAGGGGCAAAAATAAGCAGGTCAGTACTCCTCCTAACGCGGCTGGGTTGTGAAGGTAAACGAAGGGAGGTGTGTGCTCGGACAACTGTTCTCACCACAGGCTTCCATACATTTGTATACCCCGGTGATTAGCTGAACCCCGCTTATCCCTCCCCCTTCCCGTATCACGTACCGCGTTGGCCGCAACTCTCCGGAGTTGCGGCGGCTTGTCAGCGTCCTCCTGGGGGTGTCCACCACTCCTCGGACCAGGTCTCGCTCTCTCCGGAGTCTGGGGCTTCTTCCGAGTCGACGGTCGGCCTCGGTTCCTCGTCTCCTAGGCTGTTGGTCGAGTGTTCTTCTTCGCTCTTCTCTTCCTCTCGGTGTGGCTGTGTTCCTTGCTCCGCCGTTTCCACACCCCGTTGACGTTCTTCCGGGTTCCCTTCATACTCGGCGGGTCCCGCCTCTCTCGCATTCTATTGGTTCCTGCTCAACCCGGGTGATGGAGCTCCTCCCTGTACACAAGAGTCAGTAGAAAGGATTAACTCATTCCTTCCCAGCCGTCTCGTACCATTGTCATTCTGTTGTACAAGTGATGTTGGGAAGGGTGTACCGGCTATAGAGGCCACCTCCTCACATCCCCCTTCCCTAACTTTCTTGCTGGCAACGAAAGAATCAAGGGGATAGCGAGATAGGAAATCGGCATTGGAATGTTCTTTCCCTTTTCGATGCAGAGTAGTAAACCTAAAAGGCTGTAGAGCTAAAAATCATCTGATTCTGTCATTATGCCCTTTGTTGCGAGAGAGCCATTGTAAGGGAGCATGGTCCGTATACAGAGTGAATTCTCTTCCTTCCAGATAGTAACGGAGGGTCTAGATGGCCCATTTTATGGCCAGTGCTTCCTTCTCAATGACGGCATATTTGGTTTCCCTAGGAAATAATTTCCTGCTGAGGTATAATACAGGTCTTTCCTGGTTCTGAGCGTCGGTTTGGGATAGGACAGCACCCAGTCCTTGATCCGAAGCGTCCGTTTGCAAAATAAACGGTTTGGTATAATCGGGACTCATCAGCACTGGCTTCGATGTTATGGCTGTTTTTAAGGTCTGAAAGGCCGCTAGCTGTTTGGTTGAGGGGGATCGTAGCACTTTCTCGGTGTTGATGTTTTTTTGCAGGAGGTCGGTCAACGGGGCGGCTGTTTGTGAAAAATCTGGAATGAACCGTCTATACTATCCTAGGATACCAAGAAATGCTCGTAACTCCTTTTTCGTTTGGGGAAAAGGTATATTGGCGATTGCGGTCACTTTTTCGTTTTGGGGTTTTATGAGTCCCTCCCCCAAGAGATATCCTAGATATTTCACCGACCTAGCTGCTAACTTACTTTTAGCAGGATTGATGGTTAAACCGCTGGTTTTCAGGGCCTGCACTACCGCTACCAGATGATCTAGATGTTGTTCCCAGGTGTCACTAAATATGACGATATCGTCAATGTAGGCGGCGGCGTAGGCAGCACAGGGTTTCAGTACTGTGTTCATTAACCTTTGGAAAGTAGCTGGGGCCCCGTGTAACCCAAAGGGTAAAACAGTAAAGTGATACAGACCTCCCGGGGTTGAGAAGGCGGTTTTTTCCCTGTCCTGTTTTCGTAGGGGCACCTGCCAGTATCCTTTACTTAAGTCTAGGGTACTAATATACTGGGCGTTACCAAGCTTCTCAATCATTTCATCAACCCGGGGTAATGGGTATGAATCGAACTGAGATATTTTGTTAACCTCGCGGAAATCGATACAGAATCGAATAGATCCGTCGGGTTTCGGCACTAAAACTATTGTAGAATTCCACTCACTAGTTGAAGGTTCGATCACTCCCACATGGAGCATCTGTTGTACCTCGCTCTCTACCGCCACTCTGCGGTCTTCCGGTATCCGATAAGGACGTAATTTCACTCTCCTCCCGGGCAGAGTGTTAATGGCGTGCTCGGCTAATACAGTGTGTCCTGGGAGGGTAGTGAAGATGTCCTGAAAAGGCTGTAGCCTGCCCTGCAGGCTCTCTTTCTGTCTCTCTGTCAAGTCAGAATCTAGGCTCACGGAAAAAGGGGGGGGGTCCTTGGTTATGGCTACCAACTGGGGTACCTGTCCTTCCCACTTCTTTAGTAAATTTATGTGGAAGATTTGGGTGTTAGATGGTTTTGTGGGGTCCATTTCCAGGCGATAAGTCACGGGAGTGACGACCTCTATGACTCGGAATGGACCTTGCCATTGCCCCAGGAGTTTATGGTCGGAAGAGGGCATCATAAGTAAAGCAAAATCACCCACAGTCAGGGATCTATTTTTAGTTCCCTTATCGTAGCACTGTTTCTGGGCTTCTTGGGCCTGTTCCAAGTGGGTCTTACAGATACTACGTATTTCGTGGAGGTGAGTCTTTAGCTTCAACACATATTCATGTAGGGCTTTAGTTCCCTCGGGTATTTCTTCCCATTCCTCCCTTGCCATGTCTAGTAGGGTGCGTGGGGGTCTGCCGTACAATAGTTCGAACGGTGAGTATCCGGTACTTCTCTGGGGTTTACATCGGATAGCAAAGAGAGCAAGGGGCAACATGTCCTCCCAACGACGGGTTTCCAACTCAAACTCAAGCAGTTTTTTTAGTGTGGTTTTAAGGGTAGCGTTGTATCTTTCCACTAACCCGTCGGTTTGGGGGTGGTATGCTGATGTTCGGATTTGCTTGATGTGTAACTGTGCACAGACCTGTTTTAGGAGTTTGGAGACAAACGGTGTCCCCTGGTCCGTTATTATCTCTCGTGGAAAACCTACTCGTGAGAAAATGTTAACCATGGCTTTAGCTATATGCTGGGCGTTTGGATGTCGCAACGCCACTGCCTCAGGATATCGAGTGGCATAGTCAACGAGGACCAACACAAATCTACAGCCACTTCGAGAGGGAAGCAAGGGGCCTATTATGCCCATCCCTACACGAGCAAAGGGTTCGCCAATGACGGGTAGGGGACTCTAGGAAAAACCCGCCTGTTGGTTTTTTGGCAAATGGCGCACTCCTTACAGTATCTGCGGATCTGATGGTATATACCTGGCCAAAAGAATTGTTTTAGAATTTCCTTTTCTGTTTTTTCTTCCCCAAAGTGTCCCCCTAGGAGATGGCTGTGAGCAAGGAACATCACTTTCTCTCTATAGGTGACTGGGACTAATAGTTGTAGGGGTTGGTTACGGCCCCCTTTCTATGTAGCAACCCCTTCCGTACTAGGAACTGGGGACCTACTTGATCAGGGTCTTCCTCCTCTGTGGCCTTGTTCCAGGCTTCCCTCAACGTATCGTCCTCCCGTTGTGCGGCAAAGAAACCTTGGTCGTACTACCACATGGCTTCCTCCTTGGTCTGGGTTAGGGCTACGCGGTTCCAGTCCCTTTTCTCTCTTTTCTTTTGGTTTCTACTTTTCTGAGGTTTCTCCTGGAGTGGAGTGAGATGAGGTTCCGTGGAAAAAGGGGCAGTTGAATACCACTCATCCTGGTCAGTGGAGTT
Organism: Triturus cristatus; assembly: GCF_964204655.1. Taxonomy (NCBI): domain Eukaryota; kingdom Metazoa; phylum Chordata; class Amphibia; order Caudata; family Salamandridae; genus Triturus; species Triturus cristatus. Next base: position 65,460,526 of record NC_140579.1, on the reverse strand, counting down.
TTCTGGAACAACCTTGGAGAGATAGGGGTAGTCAGAACCCAGAACTAGAGGTTCGGGTAGCCGAGGTATCAACCCTACTCTCACTGGCACTGGAGCATAAGCGGGACTGTGTTGAATTTGGACAGTGGTGGCAGGATACCTCCTGTTGTCTCCATGTACACACTGTATGTTTACTGTCCCCGTGGTTTGGTTAACCCCTCCCGGGATTGCAGAAGGCTGTATGACACTCTGTAAACATCCGGTGTCCATTAAAGCTTGTCGTTCTTCTCCATTTACTCTTACGGTGTGGTGATAGGGGGGTTTCTGTCCCCCGGGATTACAATAATAGGAACGCGTGAGCCCGATTTCCATGGGCTCTTCCTTTTGGGGGCATACTCGGGCTATATGACCGAAACCTCCACACGAAAAACACTGGGGTCCGGGAGAGGGAGAGGACCGAAGGGGAATAGGCAGGGGACCGGGTGGTAGGGTGACTGTGTCCGATCTCCTTGGAACCGTTGGTCTCACTGTCTTGGCGGTTCCTCCACTAGGCCGTTTCCAGGTATGTTCGTCCTTCCCTCTTTGAAAGTCCTGGGCGCGGTTAAATGCCCCAGCGATTTCTACAGCCCTGTCAAAAGTCAGTCCTGTGTGTTGCCGCACCCATTTCTGTACGGGGGATGTAAGGAGGATAAAAACTGTTCGAGATATATCTTTTCCATGATGTCTTCCTTAGTGGCAGTTAAGGGTTTCAACCACCGGTCGGCTAGATCTCGGATCCGAAAGGAGAGGGCTCTGGGAGTTTCCTGGAGACCTTCTTTTACTTGTCTAAGACGTAGTCTATAGGTCTCATCGTCGATCCCCAACCTTTCCAACATTGCTTTCTTCACGTCGTCATACGGTGTAAGGCCTAAGGGGTTAGCAGCCTGATAGGCGGCCTGCAGATCCCCGGTCAATAGCGGTCCGAAATACTGACCCCATTTGTCTGCAGACCACCCTGCTGTTCGAGACATTCTTTCGAAATTAGAATAGAAAAAATCCGGGTCCTCCCCATGTACATACTTCTGGAGGACCAATGATGGTAGGGTGGTTTGGTTTCTTTGCTGACCCATTGTCTCTGCAAGTCGGTTGAAAATGGCTTCCTGGGATTGGCTCTGCTCCAACATGGTTTTATGGTGTTTCTCTCTGTCCTCTTCGGTTAAGGCTAGGAAGCGTTCCATGATACAACCTAGCTTTTCCTGACCTTCCGCCATTTTCTGTATTGCGGCCTCCATCCTTTCTGATCCCACTTCTGACACCACGTGTGAGAGGGAGGGTCGAAAGGAAAAGCGAGGAGGCCGGATTAGTTGATCAATTGTGAATGGAGTTTAATCAAAGAAAAGTAATGGTCCCACAAAACAGGTTTAGGTAGGATGGTCTTCTCTAGTTGTGGTTCTTCCGCGTTGTCTTCCGTCTGGTGATGGGATCCTGTCGTGGTCGGACTCCTCCCCAGGTTGCCTCGGAAAGCGAAAAGAGAGAAGGCGATCAGTTTTGTGGTTTAGGTTTGTCTGATACGAACCCTTCACCAGTGAGTAAAGAAGCACCCGTTGTGAGGTACGACAAACGAAATATGGGTGTGCTGTTAGGCATAGGACGGGGAAAAGAGAGTCGGGGGTCTATAAAAATAAGAGAACCGGGATGCTGAAAGAAGGGAGGTATGCGAGAATCCAAGGGTATCTATGCTATAAAAGAGCCAAAAAAAAAAAAATAAGGTTGGAATATACGCTCTACCGAGGATAAGGGCAAAGGGGCAAAAATAAGCAGGTCAGTACTCCTCCTAACGCGGCTGGGTTGTGAAGGTAAACGAAGGGAGGTGTGTGCTCGGACAACTGTTCTCACCACAGGCTTCCATACATTTGTATACCCCGGTGATTAGCTGAACCCCGCTTATCCCTCCCCCTTCCCGTATCACGTACCGCGTTGGCCGCAACTCTCCGGAGTTGCGGCGGCTTGTCAGCGTCCTCCTGGGGGTGTCCACCACTCCTCGGACCAGGTCTCGCTCTCTCCGGAGTCTGGGGCTTCTTCCGAGTCGACGGTCGGCCTCGGTTCCTCGTCTCCTAGGCTGTTGGTCGAGTGTTCTTCTTCGCTCTTCTCTTCCTCTCGGTGTGGCTGTGTTCCTTGCTCCGCCGTTTCCACACCCCGTTGACGTTCTTCCGGGTTCCCTTCATACTCGGCGGGTCCCGCCTCTCTCGCATTCCATTGGTTCCTGCTCAACCCGGGTGATGGTGCTCCTCCCTGTACACAAGAGTCAGTAGAAAGGATTAACTCATTCCTTCCCAGCCGTCTCGTACCATTGTCATTCTGTTGTACAAGTGATGTTGGGAAGGGTGTACCGGCTATAGAGGCCACCTCCTCACACGCGGGTATGTAGCTCTTCTGACAGGGGTCAGGGCACCATCAAGGCGCAGGGCTCACACACATGTGCACGCTAAAGTACATCGAAGAAACAGTCTTTCACAGCCTGTCACACTGCTCGCTCCACAAACAACGCGCCGCCCAGTGCACAGGGCAGGAGTCAGCAAAGGCTCCGCTTGGAATGATTCATGTGAGTCCCGAGCACTGGTGGGGTCACTTGGGCATCAGACAGATGGGTGTTGCTCAAAGCTGTCACCACACACCGCAGCAAAAATTCAATGTACAGCCTCAGAAAACAAAGTGCTCAGCAATGAATAACTGCCCATGATGGGATGCCCCCTCGCAGTGACTGTACAGCCAACGAGCTTTACTTGTGACAACCTTAGAATACATCGCCTTCAGGGCAGCACTGGCAGCCTGGTATTGGGCTCAGGTTCAAAGCTTCGCAGCCTCCTCAAGCTGCGAGTAACGGGAAACAGTGAATAAAAACTAGAGATATACCGGCTCGTGCCAGCGGAGTAAGGACCAGGGGCCATATTACAATAAGTGCCCCTGGAGCGGGCCTCCGTTTTACAAATACCCGAGCAAGATATTTTGTAATTCTCACAAAATGCTGTTCGTCCCAAGTGAGCTTAGGCAGTGCATGCGCTTGCCAAGTTTGATTTTAACATGTGGGATTCTAGATTTTTTTTTTAATTGCCTGGGCAGCAGACCTGAGAAGCGTGCGAGGCTATTGCTCCCCCAGCCCTCCCAATCCCAACTCTCTCCCCCTCCCCACCACTCAATTCAGCAGCGCATCACTCCTCTGCAGAAACCCAGCACCGCACCTACACCCCGACCAGCGCATGCCCAAAGCACCGAGCGAGATATTTTGTAATTCTCAAGAAATGCTGTTCGCCCCAGTACACTCCACTTCATTTTAGTAGGAGGAAAAACCCTGAGACAACGCCTGCAAAAAGCAGCAGAAAGTTGACGAAATGTGACACTTTTCCCTGCTCCCCCACGTGAGCATTACCACCTAGAATAGCTGTAGAGCCAACTCCCCCATTGTATCAGGGCCCTACATGCTGCCAGTGTGCATTTCAGCATCACGGGACTGCATTATTGTCCCATCTGCCTTCACCTTATCGCTCATGGGTTGTGCAGCATCCATGGTATTTTAAAAACGCGCTGTAGCATACTTTAATATGCCTCTCTACAGTTTCTCATCTATCTTTCCAGTCTTTTTATTTCATTTGTCACTGTTTTTTACCTCTCCAATCTATCTCCCTTCACTGGCTCCTCACCCGCCCCCTTCACCCTTCCGCTCTCTCACTCCCACTCTCTCCTTTCGAGGTTTCCTGTCTGCACCCAAATGCCAGAAGAGCTATGCCATATTTGTAGGAAAGGTGTGTTTTTCTTCAGCTGGGGAGAAACAAGGCCTTCTGTGTCTCTATTGATTATAATAAATGAACCACACTTGCGTAACAGGCATAAACCTTGTGCTAGTTCAGCGGCCCACAGCTTGTTTCAAAGCAGGTAATGTTTATAAAGAACTAAACTCAATGTCCACGGGTCTGTTTTTAAGAAACCATGAAAATGCAGCCAACTCTTTCTGCTCTTTTACTTTGCTTAATACAACCCATGTTGACCTTCAAGCTGTGTAAGGGAGTCTGGAGAAGTACGGAATAGGTAAATGTTGTAGAATGCCAAAATGAGGTGCCACAGTGAACTACTTTTACAACGTTTTTATACTATCATTTCTTTGACGTTTTGTTGTTTTCTGCATGCTGGTAGTGTTTGTTTACACAGTAGTGAATAACTTACTTCACTGATGTGTTTAGGTACCACTAATGCGATACTTTTACCCACACTAAAATTATTTTTGCGGGTCATGTCTGTGTAAGAGCTTGTGGTGATTTTTAAAGTGTCAGTTTATAAACCACTTTCATGTATATGCAACATACGATTTCCAGCAGCGTTGCAAAACCGAACAAACACAATGCTCATAGACCATGTCACCTATGAGACGCCAGTCAGTGTTGGTTCTTAGTCAGAAGACTTGCATTATAAGATTTGATTTTTTTTTGTTGGTTACCTTGCAATTAGCAGATAGATGCCCATGCATGCAAAGTGTGCTTGGTTAAAAGTCCAACTGATTGGTTCAAGTATAGGACCTCAAGATTGGCCAGTCTCAGAAGCACATATTTCCCTCATTCTTTTTGTTGGCTTTTCAGTGCAGAAGATCTGCATATGGGTGGGGAAAGCAGAACTTCCAAAACCAGGCTACCAGGAAGTACAAAACAGAATTTTAGACAAATGGACAAACACGTAGGCCAAATGTTTGTATGCAGTAAAAAAAAGCATTGACATAGCCAGGAGGTCTCGCCTTTAGGACCTTATAAGTGTTTAGCTATCCAGCACAATATCCTTGGTGCAACTACATCAACTGTTGCATGGCTAAATACTTATAAGGTCCCAAAGGCGAGACCTATTGGCTATGCCAATGCTTGTTAATTCCTTCAGTCTAGTCTGCAAAGGTGCAGAAAAGAACCAACGAAAGATAGGGACCTGTATTCTTTGAGGCGGAGAAGGAACAGTAACCTACAAAAACCACCGCTCTCCTCCGAAAACAGATTCCCAAAGAGTTACTGAGCACGTACACATAAACAATTCCAGTAGTTTCAAATATTATGTCCCATAAAACGAGACTGTCCTTTAATTATTATTTTTAAGTGTTACCTTTGTTGGCAAAAAGAAATCCCATCGTGGGATAACAAATATTTGGCTAAAACTAAAAAGCGTTGGCATCCTGCCAGATCCAATCTCAAACTCCACACTTTACCTGGCCACCCGCAGGTCATCTTCAGAATATCCGTGTGTGTGATTCTGCCTCGGGTCTGCAGGGAGAGCGAATGGGAGAGCTTGTTTCTCGTGACTGACAGGTAGTTGGAAAACGTACCGTTCGCTCCGGAAGAAATAATACCGGAAGTTATCGCCCCAGTGCTGTTGATCCGTGCGAACATTATAGTGAATTCAAAATTTGCGAACATACGTGACAAGAATTTTCAATTCTATTAAGGACACGGAGGCGAGGATTATGCTTCTCAATTTTCTTTACTGAACATTCTCAGCAGCCAATCATGTAAAGTAAAACAAATAAATACACTACAATACCCATAAACACCAGTGGGTATCACGTGACAACCATAGAGAAGACCCCTAATCAAAACACATGGTGACATCCGGAAACAGCTGAAAGGCAGAACCAAGCATGGAAGGAAATCCATCAGCCAACGGCCAGGAACGAGACTTGAAGGCAGCTTCAATGGAACAGCTTCCCATGAAGAGACTTAAAACAAATCCATAAGCGAGTAAGAGTAGCAACTTATTTGAGATCAGAACCTGAAATGGAAAGACAAGCTGTAATACCAAACTCCCAGTAAGATGGACACATAATAAAAAAGGGGGAAGGTTAGAAGACAGCAGGAGCATAGAATGTAATATAGAAAAACTGATTTAAAGTCCAATAAGTCAAGCAAACGATTATCTTCTTTTATTTCTTTAATCTTCTTTGTTCCTTCTCAATTCTTCCATAGTAACATATTGGCATCATTACAAACACCAAAGTATGATCAGTAGCCAACACGGGTTTCGTCTCGGGTGAGTTGCCCGGCGACTTCCTCAGGGCATAAAAAACGAATCTCAAATGAAGTATATATTTTTGTTTATTCCGCCACACTTATAATATACTAAAAGACAGTGGAAGCATCCCAAAGCTCCGAATACTTAGAGGAAGGTGGTTTCACCAACCGAATACCCCTGAGCAGTTTACCCAATAAAGGGTGTTCACCAATAGGTTTGCCATCAATCGGTACATGACCCGCAGAAATGGCTGACCGGAAATTATTGACAGTGCGATAAGCGAGGCCGGAAGCAGCAAGGGATGCAAGAAAATTCACTACCATGGAGACATCCACCGAAGCGGGATCCACCTCCCGTTGAGAGCACCAATCACACCATCGCTTCCAGGCTGTGGCATAACGCTTGTATGTGTTGGGCGACCAAGCTTCACTGATAAATCGGACAGCGTCTCGAGAAAGGCCTGGGACTTTCCAGCGATCCCCGAAATTCGCCACGCGACCAGCAAGAGTTGGCCGGATGTTATCAGAGGGTGAGGGGACTTGAGAAGGTCCAGCAACAGATTCCACTGAAGGGGAAGAAGAAGGGGAACCACACATAACATTTCCAGAAGTACTGGGAACCACGGCTGAGTCCGCCAAAGAGGAGTGACTAGAATCAACTCCGACTGATAACATTTTGCTCGGGCCAAGACCCTGGGAATCATTACAAACGGGGGAAACGCATAACAGAGAGACGGAGGCCACACCTGAAGAAAAGCATCCGTTGCAAGAGCCTCCGGGTCGGGACGCCAGCTGAAGAATGCTGGAAGTTGCGTGTTGAGTCAGGAGGCAAAAAGATCGATCTGACAAGGACCCCATGTGTGTATCAACAACCGGAACACTCGAGTATGAAGCCTCCAATCGCTGAAATCCCGCAGCTGTCGGGAATTCCAATCGGCAACTTGGTTGCTGCACCCGGGAAGATACTCCGCCACCACAAACAGTTTATTTTGAAGGCAAAAGTGCCAAAAGTCCTTGGCAATCTCCGCCAGAAGTCGGGACCGAGTCCCGCCCAACTTGTTCACATAACGAACCGCTGACACATTGTCCATGCGGAGAAGAAAGCAACAATTCGTCTGACAAAGAGAAAGGCCGCGAATTGCAAAGGAACCCGCCAGAAGTTCCAGGCAATTTATGTGGAGATTTAATTCTTCCAGAGACCACCGGCCGGCCGTGGACACCGGACCGCAACGGGCTCCCCACCCCAACGACTGGCATCGGATTCGATCACCACCTCCGGAGTGGTGCCGAAGAGGGCGCGACCATTCCATGACTCCATGTGTTCTAGCCACCACATCTCCCACCGCGCCTCCTCCGAGAGAGGAATCTGGTCGGAATACCGGAGGCCTTTCTGGAGATGTCGGATCTTCAGCCTTTGAAGCGCCCGATAATGAAGGGGACCCAGAAAGATCGCTTGGATAGAGGAAGCTAACAAGCCGACGATCCGGACTACAGATCTCAAGGACACAATCTGCTTGTGCAAAATCAACCTCAACTCTCTCTTGATTGATCTGATCTTCTGATTGGGCAAGAGGAGTTGACAAGTAAGGGAGTCTACAAGAAAACCCAGGAACTCGACAGACTGAGACGGAATCAACACCGATTTCTGAGGGTTGACCAAGAAGCCCAGATTCTGCAACAGATCTACCGTCCAAGCAAGATGTTCCATGACTAGAGGAGGACTCCGCCCCATGATGAGAATATCGTCCAAATAAATGATGAGGTGAACCCCCCGGGCTCGAAGAAGCTCGACTACAGACCTCAGAAGTTTTGTGAAGCACCAGGGTGCTGACGAGAGGCAGAAAGGAAGGACTTTGTACTCGTACTGAATTCCCTGCCATTGGAATTGAAGAAAACGAGGTCTGTAAATGGGCACTGACAGATAGGCATCTTTTAGATCCAAGCGGACCATCCAGTCCCCTTCCTGAAGAAGATCGCGGAGAAGATGGATTCCCTCCATCTTAAAGTGATGATATACAACTCATCCATTGAACTCCTTGAGATTTAAAACAAGCCTGGATCCACCCCCCCTTCTTCTGAACGAGGAAAACGTTGCTGACGAAACCCTGAGGATGGCGAGCCGTCCGCCCTATGGCCCCTTTCTGAAGAAGAGACTCGATTTCGCTGGAAACGAACACTTGATCTTGAAGGGAAAAAAATCATTGGGCGAGGAGGGAGAGACTGAGAGGGGGAATGAAAAAACTCTATTTTGTAACCCTGTACTGATTCCAGGATCCACGCATCCTGCGAGATATTGGATTCTGCCCCCCAATTGAACTTCGGAAAAAGGAAGCAGGCTCACCTGAGGTTGAGGCATCACGTTGACCTCCCTGGTTGCCTCCATAACGACCTTTCCGGTTGTTGTTGCGGGAACCACGCGTTGGATAGAAGGAGGAGGAGGAAGAGTCTTGAAATTTTCCACGGGTGGAATTATATCCCCGCTGGGTGCCTTGGTGATAACCGCGGCCGAACGACCGCCCCCGATGTCCGGCCCGGCCAAAAACCGGGCGAAAAGCCCGCTTCAGTGAACCCTGTGCCTTGTCAAGGCCGCTGAATGTTGCGACAAACCTAGTCAATTCTTTTAAAAATGGGTGTCCAAAAAGGAGACCTTGTGCCAAAAGACCAGCGTCAGAGGAAGACAATTCCACCAACATTAGGGTCAAGTTTCAACAGAATAGAGCGGCGGCGCTCACAGGACATGGCACAATTGGCATTGCCTAACTGACAGATGGCTCATGAGCCCAGCCTATCAGGTCGTCAGGATCAATAATTTGTCCTGAAGCCTTAGACTTGAATCCTAAATCCAAAATTTTGGTAAGGGGACCAGTCAAATCGAGCAATTTATCTTGGCAGGAACGCCATGCCCGGTCGATTCCCTTTTTGGGATCCTTGGTATATTTCTTGAAGTAGGTGAGCATAGAGGGGTCCACTTCCGGAGTGTCCACGACCTTGTCCTCCAAATCAGGTCTGGGGCATTCGGAACGCAAGCGCGCACTGACATCCTGTGGAAAAGCTTGACGCAGATGGGACTGCACATACTCCGCAACCTCCGTAGAGGGAAGCCAAGACGAGGAGTTTGGATGGACAATTGCAGTGGGCTCAAAGGTAAGTAAATGTGGATGGGTGGGAGCATCGACAAAACGTTCTTTGCGTTTCTTCTTAGCTGGGGGAGGAGAAGCCTCTGGCTCAGAGGGCACATCAGAGGAGGAATTTCCATCATCTCTGAGGGGCGAACTAGAAGAAGCGTCCTTAGAAGAACAACCATAAGAGTGGTCAGTGGAAAGGTTTTTAGCCAATTTGGCAAAATCCGAAGAATGCGGATTCTTAGAACTTTTGCCTGCAGAAGAACGTGACGTAGACCCAGGAAGCCAACCCTGTTGTAGGGTATAATTACACAGATGGCGCGTTAAAGGCTCAATAGCCTTGACCATGGCTTTATTGACAGAGTGCTGGACTCCTGCATCAAGAGCCTCGACGAGCTCATGCTCCAATGACCCCGAAGGGTCGTCTTCAAAATAATCCTCTTCATAATAATATTCAGACATTATGTCACTTGAGTAGTGAAAGATATACCCACCAGAGGATAAGTACGGAGCAAATGACCACTGTCTGCGCAAAAGGAGGAGACCCTGAAGAAATGAGGAGCAGACAGTGATGTAATAAGGGGGAGTGGAGAACCCCAAGCAAGCCACAGCAGTACAAGGATGTATGAACACACTGTGCACTTTAACTGTTTGAATGTGGAGGGAGGGCTTGCCTATGAACGCACTCTAGGCAGAGCCTATGCGTCAGTGTACAGCCCAAGGCACATAAATAAATAAAGCCTGAGCGTCAAAAGGAGGTCTACCAACAATAGGTGGGTGAAGGGCACTGGCAGCGCTGCCCCTGCGCTCTGTGAGAATCCGAAAACCGTTTGAAAACGGTAGAAATCGCCGAATTCGGATTCAAAATGGCCGCCGCGCATGCGCGGAACGGCCCGAGAATTGCACCAGAAAGAGGACTACACGTCCGAAGGACGCACGTCCCCACCTCCGTCTCCCGCTCCACAATATTGAACGCGGGCGCACTGCGCCCGGTCTGGGAGGCGAAACGCGCTCCCAAATCGCCACAAAGACAAATAACGAAACAAGCGGTAAGAGCCCGGCGTCAGTAGCAAGAAAAGTCGACGACCCACCAAAGGCGTTAAGCCACAATACGATGAGAAACGAAGGAGCGCAAGTTGCGCGCAGTAAAGGCAAGTGAACCAAAAACCTGAAACAAAGTGAAGAGCAAGGGCATCAAAGCTCAGATTAACACAGCGCAATGAATGCAAAATAAGGAAGTAATGCACTTAACTGGCTGCGGAGCAGCAAAGAAAGAGGATATGGTATTCTCTTGTATGCCTTATAGGGGTCTTCTCTATGGTTGTCACGTGATACCCAGTGGTGTTTATGGGTATTGTAGTGTATTTATTTGTTTTACTTTACATGATTGGCTGCTGAGAATTTTCAGTAAAGAAAATTGAGAAGCATAATCGGAGCCTCCGGTCCTGACATAGAATGACCATTTCCAACCACTCTACACCCAAACAACTCAAGATATAATCGTTTAGCTCCAATTTCCTCTAATGCTTTCCGCTCGAATTTACCGAACCTCAAACAAATTACAAGTCTCCAATTCCTGCGTGCGCAACATCACTTTTATGAGGCCTTTTTGCCTAATCCAAATGCCCTACCAACATATTTAAAGGGAGATGTGGCCAATCATGTTACCGCAAAAAATATAAAAAATATAAAACCACCAATCCGGAGCCCCGTGTCATCCTTCAAATGGAAATCAAATATTGCTTCTGGACCAGAGAGGGCAGCAGGATGTGAGCGCCCTCCTTGGACATAAAATGCCATGAAATAGCAACACCAATAAGGAGTCTGAATGTGTCAAAACTCGTTACTTTCAGCCCGAAAGTGTAAGAAGCAAACCCACTCATTGGCCAAGAGCCGCCGCCAATCACAAACGTTTATCTTCAAACAAAGTTTGGAGCATAAATCATTCAGTGCGGACCGGTGAGGAAACCGCATAACTGGGCAAGTCGTGGACCTACGACAGTCTTCACTGGCAGGAGTAGCGGACCAGAGAGGAAACTCCTCGCCGTGTGAACTCATTGGACCAACAAAACCTCCAATAGTAAGGCTCCTATCATCCGTACTTCCTGAAACGTCTGCGATGTTGACAAAGATGCGCCCTCATTGGACAAAAATACCATTGGCGTGAGCTCAGCTTCCTGTGACTCTGGGTAAATCACTTGTTCCCCCGTGCCTTCCAGAAAGGACGGTGTCCTTCTGTGACGTAACAGGTGCCCGTGTAAAGTGCTCTGATGCCTTCGGGTCGAGTTCGCGCTATATAAAACTGCAAAAATTAAGGAACCGGAAAGCTTGTGCGTTCATGGCCAGAAAGTAAAGACTCTTCTGCTCATTGGATCAGGGCAACGTCCAATGTCTGCCCTCGGTATCTTCCATCCCACGTTCAACACAGCCATGAAGAGGACCGGAGAGGAGACCGATGCACACTCGTTCTCATTGGTTGGCCTCCTCTAGTTATTATTCATGGATTCCCACCGAAAGGGCTACCGATATTGTTAATGTGCTGTTTAGGTTTCTCCTGCACAGCGCGTGCATCGAACGTTCTAGGGGTGCAGAAGTGGTATAAACATCCATTACGCTTCGCGTACCATGGAGAGGCCCGTCTCAACTCTCTGGAGGAGGTGAGGTGGATTTCTGGTGACATCCCACAGGACGAGTGCTGGGGGATTAATTGTACAATAGGACCTGTCTTCCTCCCCACACAAGGCTGAGTCACCCGGGTACCACATCTGGAGTGACACACCCTATGAGGTGACCATGTACAGGTGTCACTTCAAAGGTTTCCGCATTCGAATTTAGACGCCTGCTGTTTGGAGTCCCCAAAGGGAAACTAATCCTAGTGTGAATTTGTGAATTGCACCTCTGGACGGGAGGACGGGAAACTGTTCTTTTCGTTTAATGACTCATGATCTAAATCAAGTGATGGGCACTGCCTAGAGGATGTTTCCCTGGAGCTGTAATGAATGAGCAGATACAAACGTCTCCATTGCAGAGATGTCATTTCTTTTAAACAGCCTCAAAGCTGAACTGACATCATTTTGTTATAAAAGTTTTAAAGGAATAGTTACCCACCCTCTGACACAGAGTTGTGCGAGCCAGATATATTAGCAGGGAAGGGAGAAGTCAGGAAAATAAAACACCCTTCACACAACTGTTGGTGTTGGTGCCGAAAGACTGCTTTGCTCCTAAGAATGTCTTTAAAGGGCCAAACAGTACATTTTACAGCGGAATGTTGTAAAACAGTTTCCACAACCAAAATGTTTTCCGGGTCGTTCTGAAGGGTACTAATCCAAAAACGTCCCACTAATGTGCTGATGTTGACCCACTCCAAGGGCCCAGAGAGTTTCCTTCCTACCTTCTGCCCTCTTCTGCCTTTTCTTTTTTCTTACTTCCCTGTTTTTCTTTTTCTCACCTCTACACATTGTGTTTCCTTTCTGTCTCTCTCTCTCTCTCTGCCCCTCCCCTATTTCTCTCTTTGTTACTTCTCTGATTTATCATTTTTCTTTCCCTGAGTTCATCCCTGTTGCACACTTGCCAGCCCTTGACCCAAGAGCTCTCCATCGCCTTCTGCTGATATTATTCCTCAGTTTCCTCATAAAAAGTAGGGGGGGTGGCTAAAAGCAGTAATTTTTCTTTCATTATGACTAAGTCTGCCACACCATTGGGCTCAATAGCAGCCCCAGACATTGGCTATGTTAATGCATTTGGGTATATCCCTAGAAACAACCCAGAGCCACACACAGATGCATATACATTGCCAACCCCTAAAGGTCTCTGATTGCAGAGATCTATTGGCTTTGCCAATGCTTGTTTTCTATATGTTTTGGAATATGGATTCCACCGATAAGATAAGAATTGTCTGTCCCATTGTTGAATATGATTGTGAATGTTAACCATGCTTCTCTTTTAGGGAGCAGACAGGCCTCCTTTAGCTGCCTTTTTCTGCAATGTGGCTTCCGCCGCAGAGTTCACATCTAGAGGAATTAGTCAAAGAACCCACCAAGGATCGGAGACGACTAACTCCAGTGCGCCCACCTTCGAGAGGGAAAGGATTTCGATCCTTTGTCAGGTGTCCTCTTCAAGAGGTTCCATTCAGCCCTTACATGACAGGGGATGAGCCCCCTTTGGTGAAAGATCCTGACAGCAGCCAGCTATGCCTCCGGCACCTCCAGCAGCCAACTATGCCCCCAGCACCTCCAGCAGCCAGCTATGCCTCTGGCATCTCAAGCAGCCAGCTATGCCTCTGGCACCTCCAGCAGCCAGCTATGCCCCCAGCACCTCCAGCAGCCAGCTATGCCCCCAGCACCTCCAGCAGCCAGCTATGCCTCTAGCATATCCAGCAGTCAGCTATGCCCCCAGCACCTCCAGCAGCCAGCTATGCCTCAAGCACCTCCAGCAGCCAGCTATGCCTCCGGCACCTCCCGCAACCAGCTATGCCCCCAGCACCTCCCGCAGCCAGCTATGCCTCCAGCACCTCCAGCAGTCAGCTATGCCTCCGGCACCTCCAGCAGTCAGCTATGCCCTGGGAACCTCCCGCAGCCAGCTATGCCTCCAGCACCTCCAGCAGCCAACAATGCCCCAGGCACCTCCAGCAGCCAGCTATACCCCCAGCAACTCCAGCAGCCAACAATGCCCCCGGCACCTCCAGCAGCCAACAATGCCCCCGGCACCTCCAGCAGGCAGCTATGCCTCCAGCACCTCCAGCAGTCAGCTATGCCCCCAGCTCCTCCAGCAGTCAGCTATGCCCCCAGCTCCTCCAGCAGTAAGCTATGCCCCCAGCTCCTCCAGCAGCTAGCAATGCCCCCGGCACCTCCAGCAGCCAACTATGCCCCCAGCACCTCCAGCAGCCAGCTATGCCCCCAGCAGCCATCTATGCCCCCAGCACCTCCAGCAGCCAGCTATGCCCCCAGCACCTCCAGCAGCCAGCTATGCCTCCTTCACCTCCAGCAGCCAGCTATGCCTCCGGCATCTCCAGCAGCCAGCTATGCCTCCGGAACCTCCAGCAGCCTGCTATGCCTCCGGCACCTGCAGCAGCCTGCTATGTCCCCAGCACCTCTAGCAGACAGCTATGCCACCGGCAGCCATCTATGCCCCCAGCACCTTCAGCAGCCAGCTATGCCTCCGGCACCTGCAGTAGCCTGCTATGTCCCCAGCACCTCCAGCAGCCAGCTATGCCCCCAGCAGCCATCTATGCCCCCAGCACCTCCAGCAGCCAGCTATGCCCCCAGCACCACCAGATAGGAATTTCTTCTCTGTCCATTAGGAAGTAGAAAGCATGTGTGCAGGCACTAAGCACTTTAAATGGTAATGTGACTCCGATAGTGCGTCATGTGATCAAGGACGTGGTAGGCCGTAACGCGTCATGGTGGATTGAAGGCTTTTAATAAAGACACTGACTGAGCACTGAATTTGGGTTTGCTCGCCGTTCTTTCCTGCGAAAGGGAAGTCCATGGATACGGTGTTGAAAGTGATATATATATATCATCACTTGTGGATGCATTCAGCAAGAACTAATATTTTTTATTTTATTTTTAGTTTTGCTGAATCCAATGAAGACCGCACTCTTATGGCAAAGTTATGGACTCCAGAAGCTGTATGACAGTGATGCACCCTCACCATCAATTGCCCGTAAATAGAGAACGAGATGAATTTGAAAGGTTTATGGCCATAGGACAACGTTCAAAAGTCATGAGGTCAAATACTTAAGTTTTTTCATAACTGTTTGAAATACTCCCATGTGGGCACACGAGGCTCCCGACACTGAGTGGCTCTTCGGAAACGGGAAACTCTACCTATCGACAAATCAAGGAGGACTGGCACTACCCAATCTAGAACAGTAGGACTGGCACTACCCAATCTAGAACAGTAGGACTGGTACTACCCAATCTAGAAGAGTATTATCTTGCTGCGCAGCTGCAGTGGGTGGCCAGCTGGCTGTCACTCCCTGACACGGCAGCCATCTTCCCGCCCTGGTCCCTTCGAGCCCGCCTCACTCTGTTTCACCCATGCAACTAGGAGAAGGCGCCAACCCCGCTGCTGCTCCACACAGCATACCATTGCTACCGCCGGTGCCTATACATAACACGAGGTGCAAAACTGTACCCGGGAACCCCCAATACATTTAACAATACAATACCTGCATGTGATAGGTGTAGGAGAGTAGGGTCTGCAATCCTATGATCACCCAGATTTTTTGCTTTTGCTTCATTGGTTTACGACTTTCCCCGGCTGTGGGCCTGCCAATCAGACCCACAGCCTAGCTGTTCTCTCTCGAAATTAACACACATGTACATTAGGTGCATCCACCAATTGGAACTGGGCCGCCTTATCAGTCCCTGTCTCAGCATACCACAGGTATCCAGGGCATCGGTGTACCCAGGGCCTACCAGGGGCTGCAGCATGTATTATGCCACCCCTGGAATGGCCGCCCAAATCTGACACAACTGGCTGCACGACAGCTGGGGCAACGTGGTGTAATCACCCGTTGCTGTAGGTGTAGTATTCCTACACCTAACCCTAAAATGGACACATGGATTCCTATCAGTCACTCCTATGGCAGGCCTTATCAATCCTGAAGGCAGAGTGCAGGGAATCATGTGGGACGGTGCTCTGGCGCGAGCTGAGCCCGTCGACGGCTTGCGGAACCAAGTCCTAATAGCCGTTCCATGGTGACGCGGGCCAACTACTTTTAAATGCATTATAATCCTTGCGGTTATTTGCTAACTTTGGCATCGCATCACCTACACATGTCGAGTAAGGTGTCATACGAATTGGAATACGAACCCCTCGCCAGTTCTGGCGACGGGGTTAGCATTCCCCCCTTTTAGAGGGGCACGACATGGAAGTAACCTTGAACCCCGGTTAAAGTTGACTCAAGCCTCAGCATCACAAAATGGATGCTGCCACCAGACACAAGTCTGACCTCCTGCTGCTGGGAGACCTTCCAGCGAGGGGAGCTTGGACAAAGGGTTTCCTGTCCAGGGCGGTGTTAGCACCATCCCAGACAGGGTTTGTGTATCCCAGGTAGGCAGGGCTGAAAGGAAGGTGATTGCAAGTGGCACCCCGGTGCTCACTGTGCATAGCCCGGCTCAAACCAGTTTCGGGGGCACACCAGCCCCTGAGCTGGGGCGAAGCCGGACAAAGGATAGGGGTGTAACCACCCCCCTCCTGGCTCCACCCATAGGTAGAACCTAGTCACGGGCCAGCCCCTTTTCTTAGAATAAAGGTAGGAGCGAGTCCCCTTCCCAAATTGGATAATCAGATAATCGGATAATTCTGAATCTTGAACTACTTTCCACGAAAGGAACTCTTGACTATTTCTGAAGACTCTCCCTTGTGGCTAGGGAGTAGCCACCCTGCACCAGCAGGCACCACCTAAGCGCTTGCGGTTTGCTGTAAGTCTCTCCTACGGATCAAGACTGCCCAGCTCGACGAGACCCGAGTCCCCTGCCATCTCTGACCTTTTACCTACCTTATCAGCCCAGCTGAGAGCCGTAGGTGTGACGAGACCTGCGGGACCGGCCATCATCAGAACCTGCACGACGCTTATCTAGCACGCCCACCGAGGGACCCTCGAGTGAGTGCACCTAGGGTTTGAGAAGCCCTAACCCTGAGCAGCTCCAGCACCGAAGTCTGCCTCCCCAGCATCCCCGAGATCTGCGTGGGGGCCCTTCCGCTCCTTGCTGTTCACAGCGTTGTTCGACCACTTGCCGACCGGCTTGTGGCCCTCTTCACGACGCACCACGATTGTTTTCCTCACTAGTCTGGTTGCTCCAGACTGGCTCTTGCTCCCCTTCGACAGAGGAGTACCACGGACCCTCCTGGTCCACTCCAGACGCCATATTGACTCCACCGCGTGGGTTTGCCACGGCCAAGATCCGCTGCCCCATTCCTGGGCCCAGCATCATCGACAGCAGACACCTTCGTGGGACAGCTCGCCCTCCATCCTGGTCGCCGCCGCGCCTCCTGGTCCGAGGAACAGCCGAGTCCGACGTCATCCACTCACCTGGTCAAGGTGACTTCAGCCGGTACCCTCCTGGTGCCCACACGATTGCTGGCTAGCGGTTGAGAACTGAGTCCCCTCTGCTTTCAGGTTTCCTTCATCACCGATCCAGGCTTGGATCTCGCTGAACATCGACACTGGTCGCCTGCCAGCAACTCTTCTTTCAGGCTCCTGAGACTACAACGAGGACTTCCGACATCTTGCCGAACCTTCCACAGCCGCAGCCTCTGGGCTAGGTAACTCAAGCATTTCGGTGCTCCATCGCAGGTTCGCTTTACAAGTGTCCAGTTCCTTTTTCGTTTAGTCCCACTGATCGGATCACTCCGGAATCAGTAACTTTAGATTTTCTAACTTCTCCCCTTCCACTTGCAGTGTAATGGTTTCGTGCCCTCGGGCATTTGTGTAAATTGTGCAACCAGAAGTATTTTCCTAAGAGTTTTGTATTGTGCTTAGCTCCCTGACTCATAAAGAGCCAGGGTAGTCTTGTTATAAATAAATATCCTTTATTTTCATAACAACTTGTGTGGTATCCTTTCACTTGGTGTTCAAGGGGTATATGTGATGGTAAACAGCTGGCTTAACACGCCCTCTAGAGTTTAGCCTAAGACTGCTCGTATCCACGCTACTAGGATAGCTGGTCTATAAGGTTGACTTATAACCAATCATCAATAAGGGTTGTTTGGAATGATACACAGTGATCACTAGAATAGTGAGCACTACATATCAGGCCAACTTCTCACATTGGTGAGCAGCGGTTGGGATTTGAGCTTGCTGTTGTTTTACCACACACGTATCCTAAGAATATCGCAGTGAAAGATCACATAAGTACCCAGGTACATATAACTTAACTTAGAATACTCCGAGTTCTACTGAACCGGCTGTTGTAGTGTAACAGGGCTTAGCACACCCTGACTACAACTCTTAGCAAGGGATCAGTAGGTAAACACATAGTGTAGGTAGGTGCATCACTTACACCTCACTAGAAAAGCATGTCCGTCCACGGAGAGTCTTCGCAGACTCCCTTAGTGGTCAGTGACCCTCCACAGGTCGTGTCACGATATGCAACTCTTAGCTTCAAGGAGATGAGACAACTGTGTGCCTCCAGGAAGCTAAACCAGGGTTCTAACCCTACCATCGCAATTCTGATAGGTCTCTTAGAGGCGTACGATGCTAGGAGGTCCTCTAACACAGGTCCCCCCAGTGCTGATGGGAACATGCCTCCCTTAGAGGGAACCCACGGTGACCCCGACCTCGACCTCCACACAGAGGAGGAGGACGAGGAGGAGTTATCAGGAGACGAGGCAGACAAAGGTCCAGTGGTAGTCGGCAGGCTTACAAGGACCAACTTAAGCAGGCATGAGAATGGAACTGGGGGAGCCCCGGGCCCACGCTCAAGCAGGCCTAACCTTGGGAACGGACGAGCTAGGTCTCTCTCCAGAGGCTCTGGCAGATCGGTTCATACACATGTCTCTCAGGCATCTTCTCAGAGAGGAATGACGTCCCCTCAGAGAAGGGAGCATGAAGCGAAGATGAGGGAAGTCAATCTGAGGATCGAGCGGGAAGAACTTGCCCTCGCCAAAGAAAGACTTGCCCTGGCCCGAGAGCAGAAATTAAGTGGGCTAGATCCCACTGGTGGCAGCATTCTCAATAGAGAGAAAGACAGGGGTATAGACACTAGACACCTGAGTAAAATAGTGCCCCCCTTTAAACAAGGGGACGACATCCACAAGTGGATAACTGCCTTGGAGAGGGCCTGCACTGTCCAGTGCGTCCCCCCAAGCCAGTGGGCAGCTATACTGTGGCTTTCCTTTGAAGGTAAAGGAAGGGACAAGCTCCTCACTACTAGAGCTGAGGACGCTAACAACTACCAAGTCCTGAAGAGCACACTGATTGATGGGTTCGGCTTAACCACGGAACAGTACCGGGTGCTGTTCCGGGACACCCAGAAAATTCAGTCTCAGGATTGGACTGACTTTGTCGATTGTGCCACTAAGGCTTTGGAAGGCTGGTTGCTGGGTAGCAAGGTTACTGATTACACAGGATTGTACAATCTTATCATGCGAGAACAGATTTTAAACAACTGTCAGAACCAATTGTTGCATCAGCACCTTGTCGACTCGGATCTGACCTCTCCCCAAGAATTGGGAAAGAAGGCAGACAGATGGGTCAGAACAAGGGTCAAGCAGACCCAGAACCAGAACCAGGGTGGTCAGAAGAAAGCAGACCAAAAGGGTAGTAACAAGAACGAACAAAATGACCAGAAGTCTTCGACAGGTCCCCAACAAACCAAAGAGGGTGGGGGTCAGGCTTCACAGAAGAAGAAGACTCAAGAAGGCCAGTCAAAAAGGTGGTGCCAATACTGTAAAAGTAAGACTCACTGGTTTAGTGAGTGCACCAAGAAAGGAGGGCAAACTCCTGCCACTACAGCCCCTAAGGCACCTGCACCCCCTAGTACAGTCAGCAGTGGTAGTGCGCCTCCCAAGGCATTAGTTGGGTTAACCTTGGGAACCGAGGGGAGTGACGACTTAGTCGGCACACGCACTCAGGCCATCCTTGTCTGTACAGGGGATATGGATATGTCCCCTGATGCCAGTCCCAATACTTTGGGCAAATACAGACAGACACCTTTGATTAATGGAAAAGTGGCTCAGGCCTACAGGGACACTTGTGCCAGTGTCACCATGGTGACGCCTAACTTTGTGGACCCTGGACAGATCATGCTAGGTACCAGTTACCTAGTGACCAATGCCAGCAACGTCACTACCAATCACAGTATGGCAGTTGTTGATTTCTCCTGGGGAGGGGTAAGTGGCCCGAAAAAGGTTGTGGTTAGTTCAGACCTCCCCGTAGAATGTCTGTTGGGCAATGATTTGGAAACGTCACAATGGTCAGAAGTGGAGCAGAGGACTCACATGGAAATGTTAGGCTTGCCAGCACATGTCCTTGCTGTGACCAGGTCACAAGCCAAAAGGTGCCCCACTGAACAGGTGCTGGATCCTGGAAGAACGGACCAGACACCTTCCAAGAAGAGGAGCAGTAAGGGTAAGGCTTCGCCTTCCCCCTTGCCCCAGGTCATGGATCAAGTCTCTGAGGAGGCTGACCTTAAAGAACTGAGGGAAACTGAGCCGAAAGAGCTTGAACCTGGTCAGGTTGAGTTTCTGGGCTCAGGGGGACCCTCCAGGGAAGACCTGGGGAAGGCACAGTTAGACTGCCCCTCCCTTGAACCCCTCAGACAGCAGGCTGCTGCTGAGGCTGCAGGGAACGCCACAGGTACCCACAAAGTGTACTGGGACGATGGACTCCTGTACTCCGAGGCAAGAGACCCCAAACCTGGTGCGACCAGGAGGCTGGTCATCCCCTTGTCTCTGAGAGGTTTCCTTCTTACCTTGGCCCACGAGATTCCCCTTGCAGGTCACTTAGGCCAGAATAAGACTTGGGACAGAATTGTTTCACACTTTCACTGGCCCCACATGTCCGAAGATACGAAGGAGTTTTGCCGCTCCTGTGTCACTTGCCAAGCCAGTGGTAAGTCAGGTGGCACGACAAAGGCACCCTCATACCACTACCGGTGGTGGGGGTACCCTTTGAACGAGTGGGGATCGACATTGTCGGACCAATGGAACCCCAGACAGCATCAGGGCACAAGTTTATACTGGTGGTGGTGGACCACGCCACTAGGTATCCTGAAGCTATTCCACTTAGGACCACTACAGCACCTGTGGTGGCACGGGCCCTACTTGGAGTATTCTCTAGAGTGGGCTTCCCTAAGGAGGTCGTCTCAGACAGAGGTGCAAACTTCATGTCGGGATACCTGACTGCAATGTGGAAGGAGTGTGGTGTCAACTACAAGTTCACCACACCCTATCACCCACAATGCAATGGGCTTGTTGAGAGATTCAACAGGACCCTAAAAGGGATGATTCACGGACTACCTGAAAAGCTTCGGCGGAGATGGGATGTCCTGATACCCTGCCTCTTGTTCGCCTACAGAGAGGTCCCGCAGAAGGGGGTTGGCTACAGCCCTTTTGAGCTTCTGTTCGGACATCCTGTAAGGGGACCCCTTTGTTTGGTAAAGGAAGGATGGGAGAGACCTCTCAGAAAGCCGGCATCGAAAATTGTGGACTATGTACACGGTCTCCGCTCGCGGATGGCGGAGTACATGGAAAAGGCGTCTAAAAACCTTGAGGCGAGCCAAGAATTACAGAAAGCTTGGCACGACCAAAAGGCTGTCCTGACTGTGTACCAGCCTGGACAGAAGGTGTGGGTGCTGGAGCCAGTGGCCCCAGCAGCACTCAAAGACAAATGGTCTGGGCCCCACACGATCATTGAGCAAAAGGGAGAGGTCACCTACTTGGTAGACCTGGGAACTCCCCGGAGCCCCCACAGGGTGCTCCATGTAACAGGCTCAAGGCATATGTCGACAGGGAGGGCATGGGCTTGCTCCTGGCCACAGATGAGGGACAGGAGGAGGAGAGTGACCCTCTCCCGGACCTGCTCTCTCAGAACCCTGACGATGGGTCAGTAGATGGTGTTTTCTTTTGTGGCAGCCTCTCTGGACATCAACAAAAGGATTGTAAACAGGTTCTTCAATCCTTTCGACATATGTTCTCTCTGACGCCCAGTCAGACCAATTGGTGTACCCATGAGGTCGACACTGGGGACAGTCTGCCCGTAAAGAGTAAAATCTATCGGCAACCTGATCATGTCAGAGACTGCATCAAGACGGAGGTGCAGAAAATGTTGGAGCTGGGAGTCATTGAACCCTCGGACAGCCCCTGGGCTAGTCCCGTAGTTCTCGTGCCGAAACCTCACACCCAGGGCGGTAAGAAGGAGATGAGGTTTTGCGTGGACTACAGAGGTCTCAATGCAGTCACTAAGACTGACGCCCACCCAATACCAAGAGCAGACGAACTTATCGACCGGTTGGCTTCGGCCAGCTACTTAAGTACGTTTGACCTGACAGCTGGGTATTGGCAAATCAGGTTAGCTGAGGAGGCCAAGCCCAAAACAGCATTTTCTACCCCGGGTGGGCATTATCAGTTCGTGGTAATGCCCTTTGGTTTGAAAAATGCACCTGCCACCTTCCAAAGGCTGGTGAATCGAGTTCTCACTGGGTTGGACGACTTCTGCGCGGCGTATCTGGACGATATCGCTGTCTTTAGCTCCACTTGGGAGGATCACCTGGTCCACCTGAGGAAAGTGTTAGAGGCCCTGCAAAAGGCAGGCCTCACTATCAAGGCCACTAAGTGCCAGATAGGGCAGACACAGGTTGTATACCTGGGCCACCTTGTAGGTGGAGGCCAGGTTCAACCATTGGAGAGCAAAATACAGGCCATCCAGGACTGGGCTCCTCCAACCACCCAGACTCAGGTTCGAGCTTTCTTGGGCCTGACTGGTTATTACCGGAAATTTGTCAGAAATTATGGATCCATTGTGACCCCGCTAAACGACCTGACAAGTAAAAAGATGCCAAAAAAAGTTCAGTGGACAGCAAGCTGTCAGAAGGCATTCGATGACCTAAAGCAGGCCATGTGCACAGCACCTATCCTAAAGAGTCCAGACTACTCCAGACCATTCATTGTCCAAACAGACGCTTCGGAGCTGGGTGTGGGAGCTGTTCTATCTCAACTGAATTTTGATGGTCATGACCAGCCCATAGCTTTTATTAGCAGGAGGCTGACCCCCAGAGAGAAGAATTGGTCAGCTATTGAGAGGGAGGCCTTTGCTGTGGTTTGGGCCCTGAAGAAGTTGAGGCCATACTTGTTTGGCACTCACTTCAAGATTCAGACCGACCATAAGCCCCTCTTGTGGCTAAATCAAATGAAGGGTGAAAACCCCAAACTACTTAGGTGGTCCATTTCGCTACAGGGGATGGACTTCACAGTGGAGCATAGACCTGGCACTGATCATGGCAATGCAGATGGGCTCTCCAGGTATTTCCACTTAGAGCAAGAAGACTCACCTGGTCAAGGTTAGCTTATTGTCCCAAAGTTTGGGGGGGGTCATGTAGGAGAGTAGGGTCTGCAATCCTATGATCACCCAGATTTTTTGCTTTTGCTTCATTGGTTTACGACTTTCCCCGGCTGTGGGCCTGCCAATCAGACCCACAGCCTAGCTGTTCTCTCTCGAAATTAACACACATGTACATTAGGTGTATCCACCAATTGGAACTGGGCCGCCTTATCAGTCCCTGTCTCAGCATACCACAGGTATCCAGGGCATCGGTGTACCCAGGGCCTACCAGGGGCTGCAGCATGTATTATGCCACCCCTGGAATGGCCGCCCAAATCTGACACAACTGGCTGCACGACAGCTGGGGCAACGTGGTGTAATCACCCGTTGCTGTAGGTGTAGTATTCCTACACCTAACCCTAAAATGGACACATGGATTCCTATCAGTCACTCCTATGGCAGGCCTTATCAATCCTGAAGGCAGAGTGCAGGGAATCATGTGGGACGGTGCTCTGGCGCGAGCTGAGCCCGTCGACGGCTTGCGGAACCAAGTCCTAATAGCCGTTCCATGGTGACGCGGGCCAACTACTTTTAAATGCATTATAATCCTTGCGGTTATTTGCTAACTTTGGCATCGCATCACCTACACATGTCGAGTAAGGTGTCATACGAATTGGAATACGAACCCCTCGCCAGTTCTTGTGACGGGGTTAGCATTCCCCCCTTTTAGAGGGGCACGACATGGAAGTAACCTTGAACCCCGGTTAAAGTTGACTCAAGCCTCAGCATCACAAAATGGATGCTGCCACCAGACACAAGTCTGACCTCCTGCTGCTGGGAGACCTTCCAGCGAGGGGAGCTTGAACAAAGGGTTTCCTGTCGAGGGCGGTGTTAGCACCATCCCAGACAGGGTTTGTGTATCCCAGGTAGGCAGGCCTGAAAGGAAGGTGATTGCAAGTGGCACCCCGGTGCTCACTGTGCATAGCCCGGCTCAAACCAGTTTCGGGGGCACACCAGCCCCTGAGCTGGGGCGAAGCCGGACAAAGGATAGGGGTGTAACCACCCCCCTCCTGGCTCCACCCATAGGTAGAACCTAGTCACGGGCCAGCCCCTTTTCTTAGAATAAAGGTAGGAGCGAGTCCCCTTCCCAAATTGGATAATCAGATAATCGGATAATTCTGAATCTTGAACTACTTTCCACGAAAGGAACTCTTGACTATTTCTGAAGACTCTCCCTTGTGGCTAGGGAGTAGCCACCCTGCACCAGCAGGCACCACCTAAGCGCTTGCGGTTTGCTGTAAGTCTCTCCTACGGATCAAGACTGCCCAGCTCGACGAGACCCGAGTCCCCTGCCATCTCTGACCTTTTACCTACCTCATCAGCCCAGCTGAGAGCCGTAGGTGTGACGAGACCTGCGGGACCGGCCATCATCAGAACCTGCACGACGCTTATCTAGCACGCCCACCGAGGGACCCTCGAGTGAGTGCACCTAGGGTTTGAGAAGCCCTAACCCTGAGCAGCTCCAGCACCGAAGTCTGCCTCCCCAGCATCCCCGAGATCTGCGTGGGGGCCCTTCCGCTCCTTGCTGTTCACAGCGTTGTTCGACCACTTGCCGACCGGCTTGTGGCCCTCTTCACGACGCACCACGATTGTTTTCCTCACTAGTCTGGTTGCTCCAGACTGGCTCTTGCTCCCCTTCGACAGAGGAGTACCACGGACCCTCCTGGTCCACTCCAGACGCCATCTTGACTCCACCGCGTGGGTTTGCTACTGCCAAGATCCGCTGCCCCATTCCTGGGCCCATCATCATCGACAGCAGACACCTTCGTGGGACAGCTCGCCCTCCATCCTGGTCGCCGCCGCGCCTCCTGGTCCGAGGAACAGCCGAGTCCGACGTCATCCACTCACCTGGTCGAGGTGACTTGAGCCGGTATCCTCCTGGTGCCCACACGATCGCTGGCTAGCGGTTGAGAACTGAGTCCCCTCTGCTTTCAGGTTTCCTTCATCACCGATCCAGGCTTGGATCTCGCTGAACATCGACACTGGTCGCCTGCCAGCAACTCTTCTTTCAGGCTCCTGAGACTACAACGAGGACTTCCGACATCTTGCCGAACCTTCCACAGCCGCAGCCTCTGGGCTAGGTAACTCGAGCATTTTGGTGCTCCATCGCAGGTTCGCTTTACAAGTGTCCAGTTCCTTTTTCGTTTAGTCCCACTGATCGGATCACTCCGGAATCAGTAACTTTAGACTTTCTAACTTCTCCCCTTCCACTTGCAGTGTAATGGTTTCGTGCCCTCGGGCATTTGTGTAAATTGTGCAACCAGAAGTATTTTCCTAAGAGTTTTGTATTGTGCTTAGCTCCCTGACTCATAAAGAGCCAGGGTAGTCTTGTTATAAATAAATATCCTTTATTTTCATAACAACTTGTGTGGTGTCCTTTCACTTGGTGTTCAAGGGGTATATGTGATGGTAAACAGCTGCCTTAACACGCCCTCTAGAGTTTAGCCTAAGACTGCTCGTATCCACGCTACTAGGATAGCTGGTCTATAAGGTTGACTTACAACCAATCATCAATAAGGGTTGTTTGGAATGATAGACAGTGATCACTAGAATAGTGAGCACTACATATCAAGCCAACTTCTCACAATAGGGCAAGGTCGACACCTCACAAAATAGTTTGCCGCATCCCTCAGGCGCCAAACAGCGGCAGCACTATCATCCTCGTGGCAGAGCTGGGTGTGGGATCTTTGCCGTCCCTTCACAGATGCTGAGTGGACCACTGTATTAGAAGGTCCTATTAGTGTACCGTGGAACATACGCTGTCAATTAATACAATACTACATAACACAAAAAGCATATCTTACCCCGGCTTAAATTAATAAAGTTTTCAACCGCGCAGACGTAGGGTGCCCATGATGCTACACCATAGACGCGGACCTGCTACACACGCTGTGGAGCTGTCCACGACTCGGAGAATCCTGGAGAGCGGTAACCGATGACAAGGATGACATATTGGCACCCATCACGACTACACAATGTGAATTAGAAGAGACGCTTTAACACCCAAAGTGTAGAGTAGAGGTAGTGCCAGTAAAACCACAATCCGATAGCACCAGATGTAGAGCTGGCACCATGTACTTACAGATGGAGACGAGGAGGCGCATAGGGCGCCTATCGAAAGGGGGCACGGGAAGGGTTGCTCTAGTTCGAGTTAAATCGAGCACTGTTGTCCTAGCTTTGTTTAAGTTGTCCCGAGCATTATTGCCCGCCTCCAAAGTTGGCAGACCGACCCACAACTCACACACTAGTATAGCACCGATGAAACACCCCCAATGGCGGACTCCCACCTGGCAGTACGGATGGGGCTAAACGTGCTACGCACAGTGTGATTCAATGACAGAGTGTTTAATGTGAACAATATTATTATTATACATAAAAAAACTCCATGCAAAGTTGAACCTATATGTAACAAAAGAGTGGATGCAACCTAAACAAATGAAGAACCGTGATGTGAATGTCTGCCTTGTTAATTAAAAACTAATAAAAACAGATTTTAAAAAATGTGGGCACACGAGAAGCATTAGGAAAGTGAAAATAAGGAATACAGTGTACTGTGTGTGCCTATAGCTAAGAGCCCCAGAAGCACAATGATCACGGAGGTAGACTTACATCATTTGTAGGATTGGCCTTACGACCCTAACAAGCTTCACCGTATGTCTGCTACTCTGAGTTAAAATGTTGGAGGAGGTGCCGGCTTCAGGGTCACCTGTTGCACATCAGGTGGTGCGGTCCCAGACTGTACCAATTCTGGGAAGACGTTCTCAGCGCCATTCAGAATGTCCTGGTTTCATATCCCCTCCACTCCGGAGCTGGTGGAGTTGGCTCTAAGATCACATCTTGGGAGATACCTTGAGGAAAGACAGGATGTTATGGTGGCAATGACTTTCAGCTGCCATAGCAACCACTGCGATGTTGCTGTAGTAACGATGTGGAAAAAGCCCGACCCTCCTATTTTTTTGTCATATCTAATGATTTTTAATGGGTTTTACGAAGTATAAACTTCACAAAATAACATTAAGGGTCATAAACCTAACACAGATGCGACAAGTTATAAGTAAGGAAAACAATTCTGATACAATCATTTTCTGTGTGGCAGTGTTCTCTTCAAACAGGCAGAGTTTTAGGAATGTTTGATTGTAGAGTTATACATACGATCCCTTTGAAAAGTTGAA
Source organism: Triturus cristatus (assembly GCF_964204655.1). Taxonomy (NCBI): domain Eukaryota; kingdom Metazoa; phylum Chordata; class Amphibia; order Caudata; family Salamandridae; genus Triturus; species Triturus cristatus. The sequence goes on along the minus strand of NC_140579.1, from coordinate 65,433,189 downwards.
AGTCCACTCAGAATCCAGACCAGAATTGAGATTAGCGTCATAGATGTTTTCTGATCATGTTCTTGCAAGCAATGCACTTTCTTGCATAAGAAGAAAACTCCATCAATAATAGCTGGATTATCTTGAATGCTTTTACACTTATTCTCCAATTCAATGTATTCACCACTGCACTCTTGCTTCTCTGATAACTAGTGAGTAAACTCTCATCACTCACTAGTGTTCAGTTCATCATGGGACACAGCAATTAATCACAAAAGCTCCGATTGACAACACTGATCCAGTAGTGAGTATTTTACCCATCGAATCACCTGCAGCACCACTGTTAGAAATGGGGGTCTCTAGTTGGCAAGGGCTTGAACCTTTGTCCAAATAGGGACCCTTCTTCCTAGTCAGGATAAGGGAGTTACACTCCAAAAATAACCCCTGCTCACCCCCTTGGTAGCTTGGCACGAACAGTCAGGCTTATCTTCGGGGCAGTGTGTAAAGCATTTGCACATAACCAACAGTAATACAGTGTAAGCACTACAAAAGGACACCACACCAGTTTAGAAAAATATCCAATATATTTATATACCTAAGACAAGACCAAATACGATAAAGAATCCACAATACAGTACTTCAAAATAGTTACTTCTGAAGATGTCTTTAAATTGCAAAAATATGTTGAAAATATAGCTCGTACGAGTCGGTAGCTCGGTCCGAGCCTACTGCGATGCTGAAAACAACAGAGTCTCGCCGTTCCCGCTGACCCTGTCGGTACGGGCCAACAATAGCGTGAACAGACTCATTAATAGTACCTTTCTTACTGTGGCTCACATGGGCATGTGAGTCATTCTTGGCATCCGTCGCAGTTGCGATGCAAAGTGGAAGCCGTGCAAGGCGCGGTGTCCTCTCGATGCGGTGCGAGCAGCGGCTCGGTGACTATCATCCAGATGGCGTCAATGAGACCAAGGCTTGAGGTGGAGGATGAGATGGTGCTCGATTCAGTGCTGGCAGGTTGCGGTGCAGGTGACAGAGCCGGTCGCGGCGTCCGTCTCGCGGTGCAAAGTGGAAGCGGTGCAGGGCGAGGTGTCCTCTTGATGCAGTGCAGGCAGCGGCTCGGTGATGATCGTGCAGACGGCTTCGGTGAGACCAAGGCTTGTGGTGCAGGGTGTACCGGTGCTCGATGCAGTGCTGGCAGGTTGCGATGCAAGCGACAGAGCCGGTTGAGGGGAAGGGGCACTGGTGGAGCCGGACAGCTGTGCGTGATGAGGCGGTCACGGGTGTTGAGCCAGCGGCGATCGTGTCGATGAGACCAGGCCAGCGAAGTGAATTGAAGCGAGGCGGTGCGGGCTGCGGTGTCCTCTCGATGCGGTGCAGGCAGCGGCTCGGTGACGATCGTGCAGACGGCATCGGTGAGACCATGGCTTGCGGTGCAGGGCGAGACAGTGCGGCCTGCGGTGCCTTCGGTACACAAGGCCAGCAACGGAGTCAGTGACTCGGGGCTCCCTCTTCTCTGTGGCAACTGAAACAGCAGTTCCAGAAGCGGTACCCAGAGGTTGGTGAAGTCTTTGCAGTCCCTGAGTCTTCTTAACAGGAGGCCAGCTCGGTTTCAGGCCCTTGGAGATACTCAGCACAAGTAGAGAAATTTTAGTCCAGTCCTTTCACTGCCCAATGCAGAAGCAGCAGCTGCAGGCCAACCCAACAAAGCAGCAACACAGTAAAGGGGCAGTACTCCTCCTGGCGGTTCTTCCAGCTCTTCTTCTGGGCAGGTTCCTTGATTCCAACGAGTTCTAAAATTCTGGGGTCAGGGTCCCCCATTTTATCCTCAATTTCTCTTTGTTCTCTGAAGGCAGAGACGCCTTTGCCTAGTCCAAACCAGTTCTGGTCAGTCCTGGAGCACTTTGTGGACAAGTCTGCTTCTTTCCTTTCACAGTGCAGGCCAGGGACATCAGACGCACCATGGGAGGGGGAGCCAGCATTGTGGAGGGAAGGCACAACCCTATTCAGGTCCCAGGTGCAACTCCTCCCACCCATCTACATGCAGATCTCTCCATTCAGCCCTGTGCTGACTCACCCTGTCTTCTGGAATCCCCCAGCCACTGTCACTCAAACTCCAGACAAGGAATACACAACCTAGCAGAGGCAGGCTTAGATGGTTAGACAAGTAAATACCTACTTTCTAAAAGTGGTATTTTCAAACTCAGAATGTTAAAACCAACTTCACTAAAAGATATATGTTATCATTCTGAGTTCAGGCATACTGAACTTGAATTTTTACCATGTTCCCTGTGTCAGTTAGGATCATAGGATGTAATAAGCAAACTGTCTATTGTCCTTAGATCGGAGCTGTGCCTACTGGCGGGAGATTTTAATTTCCATATGGACGACCATAATGACCAGGACGCCATCAAATTGCTGGATATTGCATCCACTCTAGGCCTTTCCCCCTATCTTTCTGGTCCGACCCACAACAAAGGCCACACACTCGATCAGGTGTTTTCCACCACACCTATCATGGCTGTAACTCTTCTGCCAGTCGTCTGGTCTGATCATTATCTTGCCCACTTTGAAATACCTTCTACTGTGACCTCTCCGGCCAGTGTCATGAGGCAGCAGGGCAGCAGCTATAGGGCATTCCACCGGGTGACCCCAGACATGCTAACGCATGCTCTGGCAGATCACCCTGTTTCCTGTACTGGCGACCTGGAGAAAGATCTGGAGAGCCTACAATCCTGGCTTCTTGCCAGACTAAATGAGCTCGCTCCCTCACAGCCACCCAAATCTGCTGCCCGGCGGGTCTCTGCCCCCTGGTTTACGGAGGATTTAGCCCACGCTCGTAGGCAATGTAAAGCTGCTGAGCGGGCGTGGAGAGTCCAGTATGAGCCTGAAGCCAAACAACGCTATAAAATCATGATGAAGTCCTACCACGATCTTATCTTACAGGGCAAGAAATGTTACTTCGCTAAAAGGATTGAAGACGCAGCTAACTCCTGTAAGGAGATTTTTTCAATTGTACGTGAATTTACCAGCCCCCGGACAACCTCTACTCAGGGTGCCCCGGTGGAGACCTGGGCTAACACTATTGCCAATTTCTTCACCACCAAAATCAGGCTAATTCAGGATTCTTTCCCGTCGAGAGCGTTAGATGATTTATCTACGATGCCGACGGAGACAGTCTTCCTGTCTCCTCCTGGCCCAGCTTTGCTAGACTTTCCTCCCCTTCCGGTTGCCGCATCCTTAGCCTTGATGAGGAACCTTAAATCAGGCTCACCATTAGATCCGTGTCCAGCAAAATTCTTAGCGAAAATGGCAGATGTCATTAATCCCATAGCTAATCCTATCCTCAATTTATCCCTGAGTCAGGGTTTTCTGCCCCAGGCCTGGAAGCAAGCCATGGTCATCCCCCTGATCAAGAAGCCCAATCTTGATCCAGAGGCGCCTTCTAATTATAGGCCAATCTCGCTCCTTCCAGCACTGACCAAGATCCTGGAGAAACACGTGCACAGCGTGCTTTCTAACTTCCTGGAGTCTAATGAGTTACTTCATGAATCCCAATCGGGCTTTCGTTCCAACTTAAGCACCGAGACGGCGCTCCTGGAAGTCTCGGAGATCGTGAAGGAGGTGCTGGACACAGGAGGCAGGGCGATGTTAGTCATGTTAGACCTGTCGGCGGCGTTTGACACCGTCCCCCACGAGGATCTCCTCACTAGACTTCATAACATCGGTCTAGGGGGGACGGTGCTCAACTGGTTTCGTTCCTTTCTGGCCAACCGCCGGCAGACGGTCTGGGTCCCACCCGGGTCCGCCGAGATGCCGCCATTGGGAGTCGGAGTGCCTCAGGGCTCTGTACTGAGCCCCACTCTATTTAACATCCTTATGACCCCTCTGGCGACACTGGCGGAGTCCTACGGGGCCCGGATCGTCTCTTATGCTGACGACACCCAGCTTCTATTCACCTGTCGTAAGAGCGAAGAGTTCGATGGAGAAAGGATCTGCGAGTGCCTTGGGGCTGTCTTTAGCTGGTTTTCACACAACAGCCTCAAATGCAACTCGGACAAATCCGAAATACTATTCTTCGGATGCCCATCAGAACCAGATTGGCAGGGATGGTGGCCTGCTGACATGTTCCCTCCCACTCAGTCCTCTAAGTGGGCTAAGAACCTGGGGGTTAAAATTGACAACGAGCTCTCGCTCAAATCCCAGGTTTCCACTCTTACGGGAACATGCTTTGGGATACTCAGAATGTTGCGCAAGTTCTTTCCCCTTCTCTCGGAGGAACATCGGAGGATCACTGTTCAGGCACTCATAGGGTCCAGATTGGACTATGCAAATGTCCTATATCTGGGTCTGCCTGAATACCTCCTCCAGCGTTTGCAGGTTACTCAGAACGCTGCTGCTCGTGCAATTTTTGGCCTGCACCGCCGCACCAGTGCCTCCAATCTCCTCGTATCCCTTCACTGGCTTCCGGTGCGGAAGAGGATACTTTTCAAGGCCATGACTCTCGCCCATAAGGCCTTGCATGGCAATGGTGCCAAATATCTTCAGAGGAGGCTGGACTTCTATCGACCTGTACGATCCCTCAGGTCAGAAGCTTTGGCTTTGGCTCGGGTGCCACGCATCAAAAGGGCTCGGCTAGGCGGCCGGTCCTTTAGCTTTCTTGCTCCGCAGCTATGGAATTCCTTACCGGTGTCCTTGCGAAACACCGCTAACCTGCTTGCCTTCAGAAAAGACTTAAAAACCTGGCTGTTCACTGGATAATCTGCCCCCTCTTTAGGCCCCTGCTCTTTTTACTGTTATGTTTTCCAGCTCTTTCTTTGGTCTGGAGCACAAAAGCGCCGGGACACTCCTTTGGAGTAGCCGTTGCGCTATAAAAGTCCCATTTAACATAACATTTAACATATTCTGGCCTATGGGGAACAGGTAGCCTTGCAATAGTGAAAAACGAAGTAGGCTGTAATTCAATATCAGGACATGCCACACACACCAGGGCATGTCCTACCTTTCACATACAATGCACCCTGCCCTTGGGCGTACCTTAGAGGTGACTAACATGTAGAAAGGGAGGGTTTTGGGACTTGGAAGTGGGTGCACTTGCCAAGTCGACATGGCAGCCCCAGGCTGCGCACAGGCTCTGCAATGGCAGGCCAGAGGTACACTTTACGGGCTGTTTGCGTGGGTGGTTCAATCCAGTGCTACAGCCCACCAACAGCATTTGATCTATAGGCCCTGGCACTTGCAGTGCACTTTACTAGGGACTGACACATAAATTAAATAGGCCTATCATGGAAACACCAATCCATAACACATTTTATACAGGAGCACTTGCACTTTACCACTGGACAGCAGTGGGGAAAGTGCGCAGAATCATTACACCAGCAAAAACAGAGTAAAAATTAGGAGGTCAGAAAGCAAAAAGTCAGGGGAAACACGCCAAAAGATGCCAAGTCTAACAACCACCTTCCTACTTTACCACTTTGGTGACAGTATTTGTAGACATCCTAACTCTGGAGCAACTCAGATGCACAGAGAGGGCAGCAGATTCAAAACCAGCCACCTATATGGGTTATGTTGTGGGGAAACAGGATCACCCTCAGGACCTGGGATGGATGATGACGAAAGAAGTTGACGTGTACAGGAGTGTTTGTGAATATTTCAGGGAGGGGGGGGAGGTGGGTTTGTCGCCACTACTGAAGAACTTTACATCTACTTCAATGAAGGCTGTTGTTTCAATTTTGATGCGCTCAGTCTTCCTTACCGTTGCAGAAAATATCAATAAAAAACAGCTTGAAAAAGCAGGAGGCATCTCTAAAGCTTCGGTAGCAATGGTCAAGAGTCACTGACTTAGCACAGATTGTTGGTTGCTAGATGCTCGTGTTAAGGGCCCAATATAGCCGAATATCGCCGATTCTACATAGAGGTGCGCTTTCTTCTTCATGAGTTCTTTTATTGCAGAATCAAAATTGTGCTTTTCAAGATTGCATATAGAGCTTTGTGATGAAATGAACAATGTGCTCCCTCACCCCTGTTTTTTATGGGATCCATTTTGTAGTTATTAGTCTGACTGGCCTCTGGGATGCACCTGCGCTATGAGGGTGGTACTGAAACTGGAGAAGACTTTGACCAGCATTTCCAATCCCCCCCAAACTCTTGTGTCACTCTCTGTCAAAGAAGGACGACTATCCTGAGACTCCTGAGATAAACAGAATTGGTTGCACCAGCGATGGCGAATACTGCAAAGGCTTGCATTTCAAGGGAGTGTTGACATGCATTGCACTCACCACTAACCACTTGGGAGAAATGAGTGCTGTTGTGCCAGGCAGTGGCACTCCCTCACCCTCTTTTACGGTCGAATTGCAGTTACTCAATCACAGATATCCCAATAGTGGAGACACAGTTGTTGTCTTTTTTGGGCCTGTTACTATGTGGTGTTAACTCAAAGATGGTGTCAGTCACAACACTTCAGCTAGAGTGTCAGAATTGCCAAAATATTTTGCAGTTGGAGATCCTTTAAAGCCTGGCAGAATAGTGCATCTGCTATAAACAGTGGGTGCAGCCTGGCACAATAGTGCATCTGCTATAAACAGTGGGTGCAGCCTGGCACAATAGTGCATCTGCTATAAACAGTGGGTGCAGCCTGGCACAATAGTGCATCTGCTATAAACAGTGGGTGCACCACTCTGCCAAACCTGCAGTTCTCCCTACCCTGTGTATGGATGGAAGAACTGCTGAGTTTCTCAATCAATCAGGGGTTTATATAGCGCTCTACTCACCCGTGAGGGTCTCAAGGCGAGTTTCTGACAGCGAAGCCTTAGGTGGCTCTGACATGGGCCCTTGATCGAGCAGTCGATCCACCAATGGACCACCAGATCATAGAGGCAGTCACCCAGAGACAACCATCACTTGTTTCCCTAAGTGTAACAGCCACATGGGACATTTGAGTCCATGGTACAGAAATCACACATTAGCTGCCATGTCCTGGGAGAAGACTCCACACATATCAGGGCCATTGGTATTTTGTTCTGCAAGAACAAGCCGCCACTTTTGAGTGCTTTCAATGGAGCCACCACAGTGGGGGCTTCACTGAAGGCACTGAGCTCCCTTGTAAAGCCTTTGGGGCTCTCCAAATCTGGTGGGCGGTCTTAAGGCAGGAGATTGAAGACCATAGCCTCTCTGACCCAGTGGGCCATCTGCCAGGCTTTGAATGAAGTCCTATGTCACAAAATGCTGGGAAACATCCCCAGGATGCTCATATCATAAGATATGTTGAACCTGTGCCCCACTTTGAGTGCAGATTTCCAGTGCTTACATTGGTGGGAGAAATTACTTCATGCAAAAGGGACATTGGCAGATTTTCACAGAGGTATCCCCCTACCTTCCAAAGAGGCTATCCCCAAAGTGTAGAGAGGCAGTGGAGGGATAGATTTTAGCAATGTTTGTGTACATCCGGTGGACGATGTACATCTGCCACACTTAACACAGACATTCTGCCAGCAGGACTTTAAATCAGTTTGCAACACACGTCCTAAGTTCTGTAAGGGGGCAAACAGTTTTTGGTATGGCTGAAAATGGCTTTAGTGGCTCTAGACAATGATGTCTTCCTACCTGATACATTAGGCTAGCATTTTGTAGCACGGCACATGCAGGTATATTTATTTGAATAATTTCTCCGTACTCAGTAATGCTAGGTAAAATATTTGATAACCACCATTTGGAATAATGTAGACAATCTCTCAGCTGAAGGTTTGACTGCTGTTCACTTCTTCAATCTTCATTACATGGAGCTTGCAATAGCGGTGTGATAAACTAGCCCACGAGATTCCATTACCCTATCTTGTGGCATTACTGCCGGGTGACCTAACCTTCCCCTGCTAATGATGTAGGAATGGGGAATAACACATGGGTGTGGTTTCGCCGCACCTTATATCCGTATTTTTTTTTCAATTAAAGACCTCTATTCCTATGAAAATTCCTCAAAGTTATGCGTAGAATTTGTGCTGAAAAATCACAAAGTGGAATCATTTTGCAATACTCCGAATCATATATCGAGCACATACACTATAAAGAGTCTTTAAAGTGATTGACCAGTGTGAAATGTTGTTTTGGCACTGGTCAGTAAGTGCAAATGTTTATGTTCTCTGGAAATGTCAGTAAGTGCACTCGCTCTAATGTACAATAAATCAACATTAAAGTGGGCAATTATTGTATTAGAAGGTTTGGCACTTTTGCAACCACCACATAGCCAAGATTGGTGGTGAACCATGCCATAAATGGGGAAACCTGAGAGCAGCGCTTATATTAGTGGTTGTAGAAGATTGGATGCATGTCAGTTGTACAATCCAAGGCAGCTTATCCCTCAAGCCTCAATAAAAGAGAGGGGCCTTTTGTACCAAAGAGGTAGGGCAAGACCAAGATCAAGAAATAAAACCCGCTTTGGCAAGATCAATGACTCAGCTCTCATACGAACCCGCCAATAATCAGTCAATATCACCAAAACATAAATTGAAAAATAAGTGAATATATATACAGTGCCAGCCAAAATTCTTTCAATACATATTTCTTTAAAAACACAGTGCAAAAAATGTCATTATTAAAAACAACAATTTGTTAAATGTCATTAAAAAAGAGCGTATAAAACATACATCATATTAAGCAAATCACACGTTATTACATAGTCCATAAACACTCATTAGACAAACAACACATTGGGAGAGTACATTAGACAGTTGTATCATGTCATTAAAAAAACGAGTCTGTGACAGAACATTTGCTCCGTGTCGGAATATTTCTTATATTTAATTCTCATCGACCGGCAGAAGTCCCAAAGATCTAGTATATCAAATCTTGTAAAGCATCGAGGCGTTTCGGCGGGTACTAGTATTTGACAGCCACTTTCTTCAGGAAAAGCGATATCTCCCAGCCACCAATAAATCTCTATACAATGAGCAGAAAAAGAACACAAGAATACATATTACAAATTACTAATGGCACCCACTGTACAGCATTTATATCCTGGTGATATTTCAAAGAATCATAACATGTCACGCACTCACACATTCAATTTTTTTTAATATGTGTCCACACCCAGGTCAAGATTTTACACTTGAGTATTATTGTGAAAATACCTTTATTTTTCACGAGCAAAAACTCCTGGTCAATCACAAGGGAGTTTAAATAATCTGAAAATGGTGGTAGAGGATCATATATATATGTGTGTATACCCCTTCAAGTCACTCCACAAGGACCTAAAGAAAAGGTCACATCTTCCATTAGAAAGATCCTGTATATAGAGTAATATACTTCTATTACGGTCAATTTTAATTTATAGTAGTTACCTGTGTTATTATGCGGTCAACCACTGTTGCGTAAATAATATAGAAAAAGGTTCAGCACCTGCAACAATCAATGAAAAAGTGCCTAAATTCCAGTGCTAACCATACCTTCATAGAACTCTCAAAAGTACTCCATTTACCTTCAAATTTGAGAAAAGATAGGACACACCGGAGTCCTTCTTGATGGAAGATGCTCCTTTATTATAATTTTCAATGAGCAATAAAACGCTCCTATCTTTCAATGAGGCCACTGTTGCTTATAAAAAATACATAAAAGAGTGATATTAGGCAACACCAGACATATGATACCAATGGTACTTATTTACAACTCTAATCCCCAGATTTATCTGGGATTTATGTAAATTAGGCGCATACAGACTGCTCAAATTGGGGGAGCCAGACATACTTCCTCCCTCTTGGACTATACAGTTCCAAAAGCTTTCCTTAAATCCAGTCCCTTCACGACCTTCCCAATTCATAGGCGAGCAAAAACGCTCGCAGACACAATATCTCCCGGGAGGGAGATGGTAGAACAGCTATGTAGTCTTACAGAGAGACTAGTCAGATACCCCAAGCCTTGAACGTCTTTTCAGTGTGTACGCTAACAGGACGCTCGTATCGCAGATGTCTGTTCAAAATGAGGAAACATAAATCCTTTCTATCCTCAGAGGATTACTTCCTCAGGATATGTAGCCCCTAGTCCCAGCAGCATTCCTTACCTCGAATAATTTCCAGTCAAACGGGGTGGTGACCTCCGTGTTTCGACAAATGTTGGACTCGATAGACTGCGCGGGTTTAAACGTTGCGTTTAATAGTCATGTGACTATAAATTACACAGTGGCTCACCTAGTCGTAGACGCCATGTTGGAGTGGTGTGCCGCATTTACTTTGCCAACTTCTCATCGCTTCTTTTGCCATGCTCATGTTTAACGCTGGGGTACCAGGCTCATAACGGTTTGACAGGAGTTTGATTTCCTCTTACCATTCATACTTGAATATTCAAGCCCGCCAACAGACGTTGGTCTACCTAACTCAACGATCTGTAATAAGTATAGAACAGATCCAGGGTTGATACTAATATGAAGAGATATACACCTATGCTATCACTAACCATCTGTCTCAAACAGGTACCCCAGTCTCCATCTACTGAACTTTATTACCTATGCAATCCCAGTACCTTCAATAAATTTGACAAAATTTGAACAAAGGACTGTCCCCCAATAGATGTATAATATGTCCTCCATCTTGGAACGGATTGTATTTAGACACCATTATGGGGCCGGTATTCACTTAAAACCCCTTATTCCTTTTGACTACTGGCATGGTCTTACTAAGATCCCAACTCATATACCTGACCAAGGTATCCTGTATTAGTACAGTAAGTTAAATCTAACTAACCAAGCAGCCCCATTCCTCCCTGAAGTTTAGACCATTACGAACTGTATTTAGTTTAGCGATGTGCCATTGTTCTCTGGCTTTGCGTTTATCATTGATATTGCACCCTCTTCTGCCAATGATAACCTTTTCCAAAATGAACCATTGGATATCTTGTTCCCTATGACCCTGTTCTTCAAAATGTGTCACCAGAGGGGCATTGGGCTTCTTAGTCCTAATAGCTGGCTCATGTTTGTGTACTCGAGTGTGTAGTTCCCTTTTGTTCTTCCCCACATACCTTTAAGGGCCCCTCTGTTTGATTTAGATATATTGGTACAACCTTTTTAGGTTGGAGAGTTTCCTTCTATAAGGAATTCAGAAACTTCAGTTAGGAGTTAATGGATCTATTCAAAACCTTTGAGTTCAGTGAAGACCAGTTCAATAGAATTATTAATGCCAAAAATGTCAATAAAATACGTATTGATACGGCCAAGCAAAGGGAGTATTTCCGCCCTAGGCTTATCATCTGGCTTCCGGTCCTGATCCCATACTTTAATTTGGTCCCACGTACCACCCATTTTCCTGTGTATGGACTTGCCTCCAAATATCAACAGGAACTAGTAAGCCAAAGAACATTTCAATATCTGCAAGCGTCATAACCGTAGTAGAGGCAGCTTCAGTTAGCTCTTTATAGTAGGCAGTCAGATTCTTTCTAGGGTCTGGCAACTGAGACAAAACTTCACTCCTCTTCCAAGGAGCATAAACCCATTGTTCTTGTAAACAGGCCGCCGCCCTTTGCCTAATAACAACATTGTGTTGATCCCTGAGTTCTGGTATTTCAGGGTGATAGATTGGATGCACCTCCCGCATCGGAAACTGAGTTACAGAGGTAGGGCTCCTCTGAAGCAGTCTACCCCGATAAGCAACCAATTTTGTGACATTACTGAATACTTGACCAGGCGCCATATCAGTAGCGTATGCATGATCCCTATTGTCATACAAAATCTGCGGTGCCACATCCGTGAAACACTGCTCCCAGAGACCAATGAATGTAGCCGACATATGCTTAAGGGCACGCTGTTGCACAAAAGGCTCAAAATCTTTCATCTCGCTCCACACATCGTCCACACCATAGATTGGAGTTCGGGCCCACTGCGCAGCCTGATTGGCCACCACCTGTTTTTCTGCATCTCCTATATCAGATCGGACTAATGTCCGCCCCAGGCGTTCCCTAAATTTTGTCTGGTCTCTGTCCTTGAACCCACGTAATGGCGTCTCACTATTCTGTAATGTCAGGGATGAAAGAACACTGGGAGAGTCGCAACCTGGGTGGCAGGCACCAGCGTTGCTGCCGGCTGCGTTGCAAGTGTAAGAGCTGGTGAAAGAGACACCGAGGTGACAGGTGTAGCAAAAGTACTAGCAGTCATAGTTGCCACAGACAGCGAGGGCAAAGAAATTGCCAGGAGGTGCCGTGGCCAAGGCAGTCTGATCAACAATAACAGAAGCAGAAACAGCAGAGACAGAAGAGCCGGGCAACTGAGCCTGTGAGGGGAGAACAGGATATATCCTGTGCGGGGCATATGGGGGTGGGGGTCTAGTATCTAACAATTGTTCCACAAACATATCACCTTCTTCTTGAGTCACATATGATTTATCAATTTGTAGTCGAAATATCCTATCTGCACGTTCAACTCCTATCTCTTGCTTCTCTTTATCGTGCGCTACAGCTTTCTGAGTCAATGTTTGCATTCTCCCCTTCCGAGCCTCCTTCTCTGCTTTCATTCGATACTTGACCCTGTCCACAGGTAGGTCACCCCCCCAGCCGCCACGCGGACCTCCTATTGCCGCTGACCTGCTGTTACTGCCGCCTGCCCCTGCTGTAACGTGACTGTTGTGCCCTTTGTGCCTTTTGACCTTGTGCCCCGTTCTGCCTTCTTTGTCCTTTTCCCCATTTCCATCGCTCTAGTTGCCTTTTGCTTTCTGCTCCTTGTTGCATTCATTTTGTGCCTCCTTGACTGTTGTCCCCCTTGTGCCCGCTTTTGCCCGATTGCCCTCTGTGTCCTCTCCCCCGCTTTCACCGCTCTAATTGCCTTTTTGCTTCTGATCCTTGTTGCATTTATTTTTACCACCTTTTGACTGTTGTCCCCGTTGTGCCCCTTCGCCCTCTGTGTCCTCTCCCCGTTCCCGTTTTCATTTCTGTGCCACCTTTCCCGCTGCTGAGTCCCTGCGGCCGCGCCCCCGCTGTTCCCATTTGCCGCCCCGCTCCCGCCTCCCAGCTGCTCCCCCCTCCCACAGCCCTTCATATGGAGGCCGCGCAGCGGTGAAGGGAGCGGCCTTTGACCCTGTCCACAGGTAGGTCGCCCCCCCAGCCGCCACGCGGACCTCCTGGTGCCGCTGACCCGCTGTTACTGCCACCTGCCCCTGCTGTAACGTGACTGTTGTGCCCTTTGTGCCTTTTGACCTTTGGCCCGTTCCGCCTTCTGTGTCCTTTTCCCCGTTTCCACCGCTCTAGTTGCCTTTTGCTTTCTGCTCCTTGTTGCATTCATTTTGTGCCTCCTTGACTGTTGCCCTCCTTGTGCCCGCTTTCGCCCGATCGCCCTCTGTGTCCTCTCCCCCGCTTTCACCGCTCTAATTGCCTTTTTGCTTCTGTTCCTTGTTGCATTTATTTTTACCACCTTTTGACTGTTGTCCCCGTTGTGCCCCTTCGCCCTCTGTGTCCTCTCCCCCGTTCCCGTTTTCATTTCTGTGAAACCTTTCCCGCCACTGCGTCCCTGCGGCCCCACCCCCCGCTGTTCCCATTCGCCGCCCCGCTCCCACTTCCCAGCTGCTCTCCCCTCCCACAGCCGTTCATATGGAGGCCGCACAGCGGACTCGCGCAGCGGGCGCGCCGCGCACGCCAAAGGCAAGCCGGTCTGTGCCCGTCCGCGCCTGGACCGCGCCCAGCGCCAGAACCCCTGGCCCCCGCCGGAGCCATGGCACATGGCTGAAATACGACTCCGCCACCCTCAACGCACTCAACACAGGAAGACCACCTGCCTGCCACCGAGCCACCCCGAAGCAAACCTACGGACCCTTCACCTGCCAAGCCTGCAAATTCACCTGCCTCCGAACCTTTCCCCCGCCCACCGGACCAAGCAACAACAACAACCACCTCAAATGCATCCTCCTCAACACCCGCTCCGTCCACAAGCACGCCGTCAAACTTTGGGACCTCCTCGACACAACAGCACCAGACGTCGCCTTCCTCACGGAAACCTGGATGAACACCTCCTCGGCCTCCGAAATCGCCATAGCCATACCGGACGGCTACAAGATCACCCGGAAGGACCGCGTCAACCAAACCGAAGGAGGAATCACCATTGTCTACAGGAACACCATCAACATCATGACCAACACCGAAGACACACTCTCCGCCGCTGAACACCTACACTTCCAGATTCACACCAACCCCAAGACCACCCTTAGAGGAACGCTCATCTACAGACCCCCGGGCCCGCGCACACAATTCAGCGAAACCATCGCCGACTTCATCAGCTCGCACGCCCTAGCCTCACCAGAATATATCCTCCTAGGCGACCTGAACTTTCACCTGGAGGAAAACAGCGGCAACATCACCACCACCCTGCTCGACAACCTCGCCAACCTTGGACTCAAGCAACTGGTGAACACCCCCACCCACCTCGCTGGCCACACGCTCGACCCCATCTTCTCCGCCAGCAAACACTTCTCCTTCAGCCACTCCACCGGACTACACTGGACCGACCACAAATGCATCCACTTCACCTTCAAAAAGAATACATCCCACCACCGTACGCAACAACTCCCTCGCAGATGCTGGAGCAAAATCACCACAGACCAGCTTCTCTCATCACTGAGCCAGAACCCACCAGCCAACACCGCTGACACCAACGACGCAGCCCCCAACCTCGCACAGTGGATCACCAACTGCGCCGACGACCTCGCCCCACTGCAGAAACCCCAGGCATGACCAGCACCAGGAAAACCCCATGGTTCACAGATGCCCTCAAAGAATCAAAGAAATCCTGCCGAACCCTCGAAAAAACCTGGAGCCACGAACAGACAACAGAAAACATGACAGCCCTCAAGAACGCCACTCGCGAACACCACCAGCTGATCCTCACCACCAAAAGGTCATCGTTCAAAAAGCGGCTCGACAGCAACACCCACAACAGCAAGGAACTCTTCAGCATCATCAAAGAGCTCTCCAACCCCAACGCCAGCAACAACGACATCACACCATCACAAGACCTCTGCGACTCCCTCACCACGTACTTCCACCGCAAGATCGCAGACATACACAACAGCTTCGGACTTCACCTCCAGTCACCGACCAACGACCCCCACCACCACCCTCAGCGCCTGGGCCCCCACCAGCACTGAAGACACAACCCACGTCATGAACACCATCCACTCGGGCTCACCCTCTGACCCATGCCCACATCATATCTTCAACAAAGCCGACATCATCATCGCACCCCACCTCCGGAACGTCATAAACAACTCCTTCACGTCCGCCACCTTCCCAGAGAGCTGGAAGCACGCAGAAATCAACGCCCTTCTGAAGAAACCCACAGCGGACCCCAAAGACCTCAAGAACTTCCGCCCCATCTCTCTTCTGCCCTTCCCGGCTAAAGTCATCGAGAAGACCGTCAATAAACAGCTGACTGCAACTCACTCGACCCATCCCAGTCCGGGTTTCGAGCCAACCACAGCACTGAGACCTCCCTCATCGCAGCCACCGACGACATCAGGACCCTGATGGACAACGGAGAGACAACGGCTCTCATCCTCCTAGACCTCTTCAACACTGGGATCCAAGGAAAGGCCCTAGACTGAATCACCTCGTTCCTCTCCGACAGAACCCAGAGAGTCCGCCTCCCTCCCTTCCGCTCAGAGGCCACCGAGATCATCTGCGGCGTACCCCAAGGCTCCTCGCTCAGCCCAACCCTCTTCAATATCTACATGAGCCCCCTCGCCACCATCGCACGCAAACACAACATCAACATCATCTCCTACGCCGACGACACCCAGCTGATACTCTCCCTCACCAAAGACCCAGCCACCGCCAAAACCAACCTCCAGGAAGGAATGAAAGACGTCGCAGAATGGATGAAGCTCAGTCGCCAGAAGCTGAACTCAGACAAGACGGAGGTCCTCATCCTTGGACAATCTCCATCCGCCTGGGACGACTCCTGGTGGCCCACAGCGCTGGACACTGCACCGACACCCACGAACCACGCACGCAACCTGGGATTCATCCTGGACTCCTCCATCACGATGACCAAGCAAGTCAACGCCGTCTCGTCTTCTTGCTTCAACACCCTGCGCATGCTCCGAAAAATCTTCAGGTGGATCCCCACCGAAACCAGAAAAACGGTCACACAGGCCCTCATCACCAGCCGACTGGACTACGGAAACGCCCTATACGCAGGAACCACTACCAAACTTCAGAAACGACTTCAGCGCATACAGAACGCCTCCGCACGACTCATCCTCGACGTCCCTCGCCTCAGCCACATATCCGCCCACCTGAGAAACCTGCACTGGCTCCCCGTCAGCAAGAGGATCACGTTCAGGCTCCTCACCCACGCACACAAAGCGCTCCACGACATGGGCCCCGAATACCTCAACAGCCGCCTCTCGTTCTACACCCCCACCTGCCAGCTCCGCTCCGCCAGCCTCGCCCTCGCCCTCGCCACCGTCCCACAGATTCGCAGAACCACCACCAGAGGAAGATCATTCTCCTACCTGGCTGCCAAGACATGGAACTCCCTCCCCGCACACCTACGACTGACCCAGGACCATCTCGCCTTCAGGAAATACCTCAAGACATGGCCTTTCGAGCAGTAGCAGCACCCCCCCCCAGCGCCTTGAGACCCTCACGGGTGAGTAGCACGCTCTATAAATGCACTGATTGATTGATTGATTGATTCACTTCTGTTTAATCTACTTTTGCCGTGTTCTGAGGGAATCAAACATAGACTTCCTACTTCGCTTAGCAAACAACTTCTCTTGTAAAAAATTAATTTTCTGCTCATCAAAGTGCCCATTGATGGCCACTGCAATTTGGCATTATCTCTCGAATATCTTTGCAGTAGCGTACTAAACATCATAGGGTCATGCTTCACATACATGTCAAAATTTGAAGTGCCTTCCGGAGGCGCTTGCTGACTGTCTTCCAATCGAACATCTGCAGAACAACAACAGCATCTAGAAAACCAAAATTTACTGCACCTAGGCATTTTCAAAAGTAAGCCAAATTCATTAAGTGCCCGGTAAAGTTTTCACAGACACTTTGAACCAAAAGCGGTCCTCAAAACCTCACCATATCCAAAAGCGGTCCTAAAACGGCACCAAATACAAAGGAGTTTCTTAAACCACGCCAAATACAACCAAACTGGTACCATATCCAAATACAAACCAAAACAAACTCACCTGGTGCACACAGGTCAAAACTAATTTTTTCTCCACTGCCGACTCTTCGGACCAAACGGTCAGATCCAAGGGTTTTGCCGTTCCCCAGCCGGGATGATCAGTGGGCGAGGCACCTCCCGGTCAGACAGACAGTGCAGCTGCGAGTTCAGGAATTCTCTCATACAGGGATCCCCGGTCCACCTGTCCGACCCGACGATGGCCCTGACCTCCCCACCCGACAACAGGTGAGGATGGGTCAACCGATGGGGTCCCTGTTTAGGCGCCAACTGAAGGAAATGACCCAAATAGGACCACTCAGGTCACTTTTGATCACCTCTCAGCCTTCCATACAAATGAAGAGTCAGTCAGGCAGTAGAGAATTCAAACAAAGCATAGGTTTATTCATATACACTCAAGTGGAGTCCCATCTGCTCAGTCGCTTGAAGTGCTGCAGAGAGGACTGACTTCAGAACACATGGTGATACATTAAGTAAAATTCAGGACCAGAAAATCACGGCCAAACTGGAAATTTCCAGTCAGGGCTGACTACACAATAAAGGTACAGAAGAATAAGTTTCGATCCTGAGACTGGGTACACACTATCTGTGCACTCTGCCTGCCCCTGTATCCGGGCTGGTGGGAGCAGGCTTCTATCTGGTGAGAAAGGCATGCAGAAATCCAAACAGTGTATTCATCAGTACAGCGAGGCCCAAACTTGAGAGACACAGAAGATTCAGCACAGCTACTACTTGCAGAGAGCAGTTAATTGTGATCATGGCTCAAAATCGCAGCTGAACATAAAATGGTGCAGGAAATGCTAACTTAAGAAACGCAACATATAGTAGCACAAAAAAGGCTTTTTTAATTAAATTCCAACAATACGCAGAACAGGTACATCATGGTATCGACACCGCAAGCCTTCCTCAGACGCAGAACAGGTACATCAGGGCAACATCCGTGCAAGCTTAGGTCACTCAGAAAATAGGTACATCAGGGCATCAGCAGTGCAAGCTTTCCACTCTAAGAATAGGTACATCAGGGCATCAGCAGTGCAAGCTTTCCTCTCTCAGAATAGGTACATCAGGACATCAGCAGTGCAAGCTTCCCTCACTCACAGAACAGGTATGTAGGAGCATCAACAGTGCAAGCTTACCTCACACAAAAGGTGTGCAAGCTTCCCTCACACACAGAACAGGCACATCAGGACATCATCAGTGCAAGATTACCTTATAGAATAGGTACATCAGGACATTAGCTGTGTAAGCTTCCCTCACTCATGGAACAGGTACAACAGGGCTTCAGCAGTGTAAGATTCCCTCACACACAGATCAGATATGTCGGAGCATCAGCAGTGCAAGCTTACCTCACAGAACAGATACATCAGGGCATTAGCAGTGCAAGCTTTCTTCTCTCAGAATAGGAACATCATGGCATCAGCAGTGCAAGCTTCACTCACTCACAGAACAGGTACATCAGGGCACCAGCAGTGCACGCTTCCCTCTTACAGAACAGGTACTTCATGATAACAGCAGCACAAGCGTCCCTCTCTGAGAACAGGTACATCAGGGCATCAGCAATGCATCTTCCCTCACTCACAGAATATATACATCAGGGCACCAGCTGTGCACGCTTTCCTCTCACAGAACAGGTACTTCATGATAACAGCAGCACAAGCGTCCCTCTCTGAGAACAGGTACATTAGGGCATCAGCAGTGCATCTTCCCTCACTCACAGAATAGGTACATCAGGGCATCAGCAGTCTAAGCTTGCCTCTCAAAGAGCAGGTACCTCACAACATCTATAGTGAAGGCTTCCCTCACTCATAGAATAGGTACATCGGGGTATCAGCAGTGCAAGCTTTCTTCGCTGACAGAACAGGTAGATCACGTCTTCAGCAATGCAAGCTCCCCTCACTCACAGAAACAGGTACATCAGGGCATCAACAGTGAAAGCTTCCCTGTCACAGAACATTTATATCACGTGAGCAGCAGTAAAAGCTTCCCTGCCTCAGAACAGGTATTTCAGGGCTCATAGAATAGGTACATCGGGGTATCATCAGTGCATGCTTCCCTCACTGACAGAATAGGTACGTCTCGTCATCAGCAATGCAAGCTTCCCTCACTCACAGAACAGGTACATCAGGGCATCAACAGTGCAAGCTTCGATAAGACAGGACTAGGACACACATGTCAAAAGGCTGCTCGAGAGTTGGATACAGCCATTCAGTGGGCGGAGTTTGGAGCTGTGCGCGGTGTGTTGCAGGCTACCGAGTGCCGGGTGCCGGGACTGAAAGCTTCTGCTGCACTGCCTTTCCACGTACCTACCCCACACCACCACCAAGGTGCCACCAAGGCAAGCCAGGAGGATAAGGCAGCGACGACCGATCACGGTGAGGTGCGACAGAGGCTACAGCTGCTGCACCACCGCATCTCACAAAGGCGGCCGGCGTGAGGCCAGTGTGGCTTGCAAGATGGTGTGACCCGCCCCACCCCCTTACCCCCTCGTCTGCATCATTATACCCCGCAGGGCAGTATTTACAAGGCTGCACTCCCCCCTTCCAGCCAGCATCATACTCTCCCGCACCCTCTAGTATAGCAGGGGGTGGGGTTGGGACGGCAGCAGAGCCGGACTGCCTGAGTCCACCTTGTGGGATTCTACCTGCAGAACACCATGCTATAGCAGCAAGCATAGTCACTGGGCGAACAACTATTGACTCTAACTCACTGAAATGCTGCATTGAAATCCTGCAGATTGCAGTTTGGAGGATGGATCAACCCAGCTCTACTCTTTAGATAGCTCCTCAAACAACATGCTAATTTAGTTCTAAGATCTGAAATAAAGGCAGACCACACAACTGCCCTAATATATGGTGATCTCCAAACGTTGTCACAGGTGACTGGCCCTGTGTATTTTCAGCAATGGATTGACCTCGGAGCAGGCGCTGGGCTATCAGGCAACCAACCACGCAGTTGGAGGAAACATAACCGAGGTCAACGCTGAGCTGCGGCAACACCAGGGTTGGACCAACGGCTGCGAGGTGGTACGAGGAGCAACATGGAGCCCTGGAGCATCCTGAGAGCTGCTCAACAATCGAGCTCTCCTGTCCATCACTCTACACTGCTACACCTATTGGGCACGCCCTTTCAGTCTACTAGGTTCACGGAAGGTACACAAAAGGAGTTACAGAAGCCATAAATATCCTGATACTAGATCCTCGAGCCTGCAGGGGCTCAGGTTGCAGGCCACACGGCACAGCGTGATTCAAGAGCCCATCCCAAGAGCAGCGCAAACTAAAGTGAAAGCAGCAGGAGGGGCCCCAGTAGCCCGGAAGCACTGCGCAGACCCTGGCAGAAACCTCAGTAAGGGGCCTCAGAAGCCCTTTCCATCAGACGGACCTGGTAGGACCAACTACTTCTTCCAGTAGCAAATAGTCCCACCAGACGGCCCGCTTAGATGGCTACCTCACCAAATTGAGTGGTTTCGGAGAGATGGGACCCAAAAAAAGGATACTGGCTGCTCAATTACAGCTCCAAATGAAAAGGTCAGTCCGCAATCACCTATATAAAGGGCCACAAGAAGCACAACCATGCCTCCGAGTTCCAATAAAATCCTTTAGGCCGCTCCGCAAAGGGGATCAATGATGCACTTTCTACAAAAAGTGGTAATTCCACCATCACTCAGGGCTGCCAAACGGATTGTCTTCAGGACAAAGCATTCATCGGCTCCGACACCTCTATTTCACAGGCAATTAGCAACACAAGTGCGAGAGGAGAGTCCTCCCAGTGCCCACAAATCCCCAAAAGGAGCACACGCTCAAGTCCAGCAAGTTGAAGAGAGCAGGAAGTCAACACTTCCCTTGCTATCAATGGGTCGCACATTGGCGAGATTGCACCTATCTGGAAAATGAAGGTGCGAGTCCCTCAGTCAACAGAAAGAATGAGGCAGTACTGCCTAAAGTGGAACACGCCCTAGAGACGTGGCACAAATCCATTGGACCAAAAGTCAAGGCCAAGATGGCCGGAAAACCGAGACTCTACCACCAGTCTCAAGCCCCTTCTCACCAACAGGCAGACCGACTTCAGACTCCCCAATGGCAGGTGACCGTACCACTTCCTTTCTTCAAAAATTGGGGCAAAAGATTGAAAGAGCCTTGGAGTTAACCCCAACACTGCTGGGGCTATTAGAGCTACCACTGGACACCCAGCTATATTGACCTTTATCGAATGACAACGTCAATGAAGACTCATAATCAATGGCCATAAATGAATCACACAATTCTGTAATTAGAGCATTACCGTGGCAATCGACAAAGATGGAGGTCCGAACAGACCCCCTGCAATTGCTAGCACTCCGCCTCGTCATCCTCAGAAGCAGGGAGGAGGATCTGGAAAATAAGATTGCCAGGATACTTGACGCCAAACTCCGCTCATGCTCTTGCACGACACTCATTGATAAGTGGGCTTCCCTCCAGCAGGTCTTAGGGGACATAGTAGAGATGGTCAGAGGGAGAAGAGACACGCCAACATCCAGTACCACAGACTGTCGGCCAGCCCCAAGCAATGATCATCTGGCTCTAAGTGAGAAAGAAGTAGCCTCACCAGGCCCGAAGTCAACTGACGGTCCGTGCAAAAGGGCTTGATGTCACTTCCGGCAAAAAGAAGGTCAACAACAGCAAAAGCGCCGTGACTATAAGAATCAGCAAAGATAGAGGAGCCTCAAGCTCAACAGTCAGGCCAGATGCTCTACTATCAGCGAGAGCAAAGAAAAAGCTGAGAAAACAACACAAAAACTCAGCAGTGCAAGCTTCACTCACTCACAAAACAGGTACATTCGGGGATCAGGGCATCAACTGTACAGGCTTCCCTCATACCTAGAACAGGTACATCAAGGCACCAGCAGTGCAGGTTTCCCTCTCACGCAAAACAGGTACATCCAGGCATCAGCAGTGCAAGCTTTCCTCACTCACAGAACAGGTACATCACGTTATCATCAGTGCAAGCTTCCCTCATTCAAAGAGCAGGTACATCAGGACATCAGCACTGCAGGCTTACCTCACTCACGGAATATGTACATAAGGGCATCAGCAATCTAAGTTTGCCTCTCAAAGAACAGTTACCTCAGAGCATCTACAGTGCAGGCATCCCTCAATCATAGTATAGGTACATCAGGACATCTGCAGTGCCAGCTTCCCTCACCCACTGAGCAGATAAATCAGGGCATCAGCAGTGCAAGCTTCATTCACTCACAGAACAGGCGCCTCAGAGCATCATCAGTGCAAGCTTCCCTCACTCACAGAACATGTGCATAAGGGCATCAGCAGTACAAGCTTCCCTCTCCCAGAACAGGTACATCATGGTAACAGCAGTACTAGCTTCTCTCTCACAGAACAGGCACATCAGGTCATCAACAATGCAGGCATCCCTCACTTATAGAATAGGTACACCAGGGTATCAGCAGTGCAAGCTGTCAGCACTCACAGAACAGGTACATCAGGGCATCAGCAGTGCACTCTTTCCTTAGTCATATAATAGGTACTTCAGGGTATCAGCAGTGCAAGCTTTCCTCATACACAAGATAGGTACATTAAGGCAACATCAGTGCAAGCTTAGGTCACTCAGAAAATAGGTACATCAGGGCATCAGCAGTGAATGCTTCCCGCTCTTAGAACAGATACATCAGGGCATCAGCAGTGCAGGCTTCCCTTACTCACAGATCAGGTACATCAGGGCATCAGCAGTGCAAGCTTCCCTCACTCACAGAACATGTGCATAAGGGCATCAGCAGTACAAGCTTCCCTCTCCCAGAACAGGTACATCATGGTAACAGCAGTACTAGCTTCTCTCTCACAGAACAGGCACATCAGGTCATCAACAATGCAGGCATCCCTCACTTATAGAATAAGTACACCAGGGTATCAGCAGTGCAAGCTGTCAGCACTCACAGAGCAGGTACATCAGGGCATCAGCAGTGCACTCTTTCCTTAGTCATAGAATAGGTACTTCAGGGTATCAGCAGTGCAAGCTTTCCTCATACACAAGATAGGTACATTAAGGCAACATCAGTGCAAGCTTAGGACACTCAGAAAATAGGTACATCAGGGCATCATCAGTGGACGCTTCCCGCTCCTAGAACAGATACATCAGGGCATCAGCAGTGCAGGCTTCCCTTACTCACAGATCACGTACATCAGGGCATCAGCAGTGCAGGCTTCCCTTACTCACAGAACAGGTACAGCAGGGCATCAGCAGTGCAGGCTTCCCTTACTCACAGAACAGGTACAGCAGGGCATCAGCAGTGCAGGCTTCCCTTAACCACAAAATAAGTACATCAGGGTGTCAGCAGTCTGAGCTTGCTTCTCACAGAGCAGGTGCATCAGGGCATGAGCAATGCAAGCTTCCCTCACTCACAAAATAGGTACATTAGGATATCAGCAGTCAAAGCTTGCCTCTGCTGGAAAAGGTACATCAGGGCATCACCAGAGCAAACTGTTTTGACTCACAGAGCAGGTACATCAGGACTTCAGCAGTGCAGCCTTCCCTCACACACAGAACAGGCCCATCTGGGCATCAGCAGTGCAGGCTTCACTCACTCACACAACAGGAACATCTGGGGATCAGCGTCAAAGATTGTCTCTCACAGAACAGGTAAATCAGGGCATCAAGGGTGCAGGCTTCCCTCACTCACAGAACAGGTACACCAGGGCTTGAGCAGTGCAAGCTTCCCTCAATCAAAGAACAGGAACATGAGGGCATTAGCAGGGCAACCTTCCCTCTAACAGAACAGGTAGATCAAGGTAGCAGCAGTAGAAGTTTTCCTCTCTTAGAACAGGTACATCAGGGCATCAGTAGTAAAAGCTTCCCTCAAACACAGAACAGGGACATCAGGGTATCAGCAGTGCAAGCTTCCCTCAAACAAAGAATAGGGGCATCAGGGTATCAGCAGTGCAAGCTTCCCTCACTCACAGAACAGGTACATCAGGGCATCATGCGGTTCCATGAATTCTGAACCTGCGTTATAAATACCATGGTTCCGTTACGATTTTGGTAACAGCGAACCGTAACTAGCGAGTTCAGCTAGTACGCGTGTTTTCGTCACATTACACCAATGGATTCACTGCGTATTTAGGGATTTCGTTCCGAACCCTGGGTTCCATTTTGCACATGGTAGCCATTTTGTGGTAGCCCTCACATAGGCCGATGACTGTGGTCAGACGAGTTTTTGGGCAGGCGCACCTTAGCTCGAGTTTGTGCTGACTCCTACATGACTTGAGTGAACTGACCTCGTTGCCCGAGGCCGATCCTGCCAAGCCAGTTCCTGCCCGCTAGCTGATCTTGATTGAGGGTCAGAGCACGGGACCTCGTAAAGTTTTATTGCACACAAACATGCCTCATCCTACTGCTATCTGTTTTCTGTTTCTTCTTTTATGGTCCTTTTACGATATGGGTTGTGGTCTCTTTATTATGGGTTTGTCCGGCTTGTCTAAAGAAGAATGCTGTGATTGTTCAAATGATTGATCAGTGGCCGGACAACTGAGAAGAGGGTTTTACCGTCATGCGATACCTTTGGTATGATTACATGTGATTGGACAAATTGTAAAATAATGGGCGTTTGTCTGAAATGTGATGTGTTTGGCATAAAAAGGGATGACTTGCTTTGTAAAATTGAGCAGTCTCCTGAGAACTCATACCGTGATGACTTCTAGGACTTCTGTTACTGGCTGCCGCCAATAAATTCAATCCCTGACGCCACCAAGAAGCATCCTGTGTCTCTGTATTCTAAGACAGGTGCCCCTGGGTTCTAAAAACCCGGTTCTTCAATCAGCAGTGCAAGCTCCCCTCTAAGAGACATCATGGTAGCAGCAGTGCAAGCTTTCCTCTCTCAGAATAGGTACATCATGACATCAGGAGTGCAAGTTTCCCTCACTCACAGAACAGGTATACGGAGCATCAGCAGTGCACTCTTTCTTCATACTCAGAACAGGTACATTAGGGCATCATTGGTGCAAGCTTACCTCATTGAAAAGGCACATCAGGGCATGAGCAATGCAAGCTTCCCTCTCACAGAACAGGTTCAGCACGTAACAGCAGTACAAGCCTCCCTCTCTTAGAATATCTACATCAGGGCATCAGCAGTTCAAGCTTGCCCACCCATAGAGCAGGTACATCAGGGCATCTATAGTGAAGGCTTCCATCACTCACAGTATAGGTACATCAGGCTATCAGTAGTGCAAGCTTTCCTCATATGCAGAACAGGCACATCTGGGCATCAGCAGTGCAAGCTTCCATCAGTGACGGAAAGGGTACATCAGGTCATCAGCAGTGCAAGCTTCCTTCACTCACAGAACAGGTACATCAGGGCATCTTCAATGCTAGCTTCCCTCAAGGACAGAGCAGGTACATAAGGACATCAGCAGTGCAAGGGTCCTTCACTCACAGAACAGGTATATCAGGGCATCAGCAGTGTAAGCTTACCTCACACACAGAACAGGTACACCAGGGCATCATCAGTGCAAGCTTCTTTAACTCACAGACCAGTACCTCAGGGCATCAGAAGTGCAAGCGTCCCTCACCCTCAGAACAGTTACATTAGGGCATCAGCAGTGCAAACTTCCTTCTCACAGAACAGGTACAACTGGGCATCAATAATGCAGGATTCCCTTACTCATACAATACATACATCAAGGTGTCAGCGGTGCAAGCTTATCCCATACACAGAACAGGTACATCAGGGCGTCAGCAGTGCCAGCATTCATGACTCACAGAGCAGGTAAATCAGGGCATCAGCAGTGCAAGCTTCACTAACTCACAGAACAGGTACATCATGACATCAGCAATCTAATATTGCCCCTCACAGATCAGGTACATTAGGGCATCTACAGTGCAGGCTTCTCTCACTCACAGAACAGGTACATCAGGGCATTAGCAGTGCAAGCGTCCATCACTCACAGAACAGGTACATATCACCATCATCAGTGACAACTTTACTCACTCATAGAATTGGTACATCAGGGTACCAGCAGTGCAAGCTTCACTCATACGCAGAACAGGTACAATAGAGCATCAACAGTGTAAGCTTTCCTCACTCACAGAGCAGGTCCATCAGGGCTTCAGCAGTGCAGGCTTCCCTCACAGACAGAACAGGTACATCAGGGTATTAGCAGTGCAAGCTGCACTCATACGCAGAACAGGTACATCAGGGCATCAACAGTGCAAGCTGTCTTCACTCACAAAGCAGGAACATCAGGGCTTCAGCATTGCAGGCTTCCCTCACAGACAGAACAGGTACATGAGGGCATCAGCAGTGCAGGTTTTTATGACTCAAAGAGCAGATACATCAGGGCTTCAGCATTGCAGGCTTCCCTCACACATAGAACAGGTACATCTGGGCATCAGCAGTGCAAGCGTCACTCACTCACAGAACATGTACATCAAGACATCAGCAGTCTAAACTTGTCCCTCACACAGCAGTTACATCAGGGCATCAGCAGTGCAGGCTTCTCTCACTCACAGAACAGGTACATCTGGGGATCAGCATCTTTGCTTGTCTCTCACAGAACAGGTAACTTAGGGCATTAACAGTGCAGGCTTCCCTCCCTCATGGAATAGGTTAATCGTGTTATCAGCAGTGCAGAGTTCCATCACAAGCAGAACAGGTACATCAGGGCATCAGCAGTGCGAGCTTCCCTCACTCACAGAAGAGGTGCATCCAGTCATCAGCAAACCAAGTTTTTCTCACTTATGGAACAGGTACATATCACCATCATCAGTGCAAGATTTCCTCACTCAAAGACCAGGTACATCAGGGCACCAGCAGAGTAAGCTTCCCTCTCAGAGGACAGGTAAATCACAGTTGCACCAGTAGAAGCTTCCCTCTTTTAGTACAGGTACATCAGGGCATCAGCAGTGCATGCTTCCCTCAAATACAGAACAGGGACATCATGGCATCAGCAGTGCAAGCTTCCCTCACTTACAGAACAGGTACATCAGGACATCAGCAGTGCAAGCTTCCCTCTCACAGAACAAGTCTATCATGGAATCAGCAGTCCATGCTTTCCTCTTTTGGAACAGGTACAGCAGGGCATCAGAAGTGCATGCTTCTCTTACTCACAAAATAGGTACATCAGGGTGTCAGCAGTCGGAATTTGCTCATCATAGAGCAGATATATCAGGGCATCAGCAGTGCAGGCTTCCCCCACTCATAGAATAGGTACATCAGGGTATCAGTAGTGCAAGCTGCACTCATACGCAGAACAGGTACATCAGTGCATCAAACACTGCAAGCTTTCCTCATATGCAGAACAGGTGCATTAGGGCATCAGCAGTGCAAGCGTCCCTCACTAAGAATAGGTACAGCAGGGCATCAGCATTGCAGGCTTCCTTCATATACAGAACAGGTACTGCATGGCATCAGCAGTGCAAACTTTCCTCTCTAAGAAAAGTTACGTCAGGGCATCAGCAGTACAAGCTTCCCTCACTCACAGAACCGGTATGTCAGAGCATCAGCAATGTTAGCTTTCTTCACACACAGAACAGGTGCATCAGAACATCATCAGTGCAAGCTTACCTCATAGAATAGGTACATCAGGACATCAGCAGTGCAATCTTTCCTCACACATAGAAAACGTACATCAGCAGTGTAAGCTTCCTTTACTCACAAAACAGGGGCATCAGGTCATCAGTAGTGCAAGCTTCCCTTTCGGAGAACAGGTACATCATGGTAGATGCTGTATAAGGGTTCCCTCACTTACAGAATATATACATCAGGGCACCAGCAGTTCACGCTTTCCTCTCACAGAACAGGTACTTCATGATAACAGAAGTACAAGCTTCCCTCACTTACAGAACAGGTACATAAGGCCATCATCAGTGCTAGCTTCTCCCACTCACAGAGCAGGTACATCAGTACATCAGCAATGCAAGCTTCTCTCACTCCCTGAACAGGTATATCAGGGCATCAGCAATGCAAGCTTCCCTCACTCACAGAACAGGTGCACCCGGTCATCAGCAGACCAAGTATCCCTCACTCACAGAACAGGTACTTATCACCATCATCAGTGAAAGATTTTCTCACTCAAAGACCAGGTGCATCAGGGTGCCAGCAGTGCAAGCTTCCCTCTCACAGAACAGGCACATCAGGGCATCAGCAGTGCAAGCTTCCCTCACACACAGAACAGGGACATAAGGGCTTCAGCAGTGCAAGGTTCCCTCAAAAAAGGACAGGGACTTCAGGGCATCAGCAGTGCAAGCTTCCCTCTCACAGACCAGGTCCATCATGGTAGCAGCAGTACAAGCTTCCGTCTTTTGGAACAGGTACATCAGGGCATCAGAAGTGCATGCTTCCCTTACTCACAAAATAGGTACATCAGAGCGTCCACAGTCTGAGTTTGCTTCTCACAGAGCAGGTACATCAGGGTATCAGAAGTGCAGACTTCCCTCATACACAGAGCAGGTAAATCAGAGCATCAACAATGCAAGCTTCCCTCACTCATAGAATAGGTATATCAGAGTATCAGCAGTGCAAGCTTCACTCATACGCAGAACAGGTACATCAGGGCATCAACAGTGCAAGCTTTCCTCACTAACAGAGCAGGTACATCAGGGCTTCATCAGTGCAGGCTTCCCTCACAGACAGAATAGGTACATCTGGGTATCAGCAGTGCAAGCTTCACTCACTCACAGAGTAGGTACATCTGGGCATCAGCACTGCAATCTTTTATTACTCAAAGAGCAGGTACATCAGGGTTTCAGCATTGCAGGTTTCTCTCACATACAGAACAGGTACATCAGGGCATCAGCAGTGCAAGCGTCACTGATTCACAGAGCAGGTACATCAAGACATCAGCAGTCTAAAGTTGCCACTCACACAGCAGGTACATCAGGGCATCTGCAGTGCAGGCTTCTCTCACTCACAGAATAGGTACATCTGGGGATCACCATCTTAGCTTGTCTCTCAGAGAACAGGTAACAGGGCATTAACAGTGCAGGCTTCCCTTACTCATGGAATAGGTGCATAAGTTATCAGCAGTGCAGAGTTACATCACAAGCATAACAGGTACATCAGGGCACCAGCTGGGCAATCTTCCCTCACTCACAAAACAGGTGCATCCACTCATCAGCAGACCAAGTTTCCCTCAGTTACGGAACAGGTACACATCACCATAATCAGTGCAAGCGTTCCTCACTCAAAGACCAGCTACATCAGGGCACCAGCAGAGTAAAGTTCCCTCTCACAGAACAGGTAAATCATGGTAGCACCAGTAGAAACTCCCCTCTCTGAGACAGGTCCATCATGGTAGCAGCAGTGCAAGCTTCCCTCAAACACAGAACAGGGACATCAGGGCATCAGCAGTGCATGCTTCCCTTCAAACACAGGACAGGGAATTCCTGGCATCAGCAGTGCAAGCTTCTCTCACTTACAGAACAGATACATCAGGGCATCAGCAGTGCAAGCTTCCCTCTCACAGAACAGGTCTATCATGGTAGCAGCAGTTCCAACCTTTCCTCTTTCAGAACAGGTACAGCAAGGCATCAGATGTGCATGTTTCCCTTACTCACAAAAAAGGTACATCAGGGCGTCAGCAGTCTGAATTTGCTTATCACAGAGCAGGTATATCAGGGCATCAGCAGTGCAGGCTTCCCTCACTCATAGAATAGTTATATCAGGGTATCAGCAGTGCAAGCTGCACTCATACGCAGAACAGGTACATCAGGGTATCAAACACTGCAAGCTCTCCTCATACGCAGAACAGGTGCATTAGGGCATCAGCAGTGCAAGCTTCCCTCACTAAGAATAGGTACAGCAGGGCATCAGCATTGCAGGCTTCCTTCATGTACAGAACAGGTACCCCAAGGCATCAGCAGTGCAAGCTTTGCTCTCTCAGAATAGTTAAATCAATGCATCAGCAGTACAAGCTTCCCTCACTCACATAACGGGTGCATCAGAACATCATCAGTGCAAGCTTACCTCATATAGAAGGTACATCAGGACATTAGCAGTGCAATCTTTCCTCACACATAGAACAGGTACATCAGCAGTGCAAGCTTCCCTCACTCACAAACCATGTGCATTAGGGCATCAGTAGTGCAAGCTTCCCTTTTGGAGAACAGGTACATCATGGTAGATGCTGTATAAGCTTCCCTCGCACAGTGCAGGTACACCAGGACATCAGCAGTGCAGGCTTCCCTCACTAACAAAATGTATATATCAGGGCATCAGCAGTCTAAGCTTACCTCTCAAAGAACAGGTACCTCACGGCATGAATAGTACAGCTTCCCTCACTCATAGTATAGGTACATCAGGGTATCAGCAGTGCAAGCTTTCTTCCTGGAAGAATAGGGAGGTCAAGTCATCAGCAATGCAAGCTTCCCTCAGTCACAGAACAGGTACATCAGGCATCAGCAGTCTAAGCTTGCCTCTCACAGAACATGTATATCACGTGAGCAGCATTGAAAGCTTCCCTGTCACAGAACAGGCACATCAGTACATCAGCTATGCAAGCTTCCCTCACTCACTGAACAGGTACATCAGGGCATCAGCAATGCAAGTATCCCTCACTCAATGAACAGGTATATCAGGGCATAAACAGTGCAAGCTTCCCTCTCACAGAAGAGGTATATCATGGTAACAGCAGTACAAGCTTCTCTCTCTCAGAACAATTACATCAGGGAATCAAGGCATCAGCAGTTCAAGCTTCCCTCACTGAGAGAACAGGTACATCAGGTCATCAGCAGTGCAAGCTTCCCTCACTCACTGAACAGGCAGATCAGGGCATCATCAGTGCTAGCTTCTCCCACTCACAGAGCAAGTACATCAGGACATCAGCAATGCAAGCTTCCCTCACTCACTGAACAGGTACATCAGGGCATAAACAGTGCAAGCTTCCCTCTCACAAAACAGGTATATCATGGTAGCAGTAGTAAAAGTTTCCCTCTCTCAGAACAGTTACATCAGGGCATCAAGGCATCAGCATTGCAAGCTCCCCTCACTCACAGAATAGATACATCAGGCCGTCAGCAGTCTGACCTTGCCTCTCACAGAGCACGCACATTAGGACATCAGCAGTACAGGCTTCCCTCACTCACAAAGTAGGTACATCTGGTGATCATCGTCTTAGCTTGTCTCTCAGAGAACAGATACATCATGTCATCATCAGCGGAAGCTTCCCTCACTCAAAGAACAGGTACATCAGGGCATCGGCATTGCAAGCTTCCCTCTCACAGAACAAGTAAATCAAGGTAGCAGCAGTAGAAGCTTCCCTCTCTCAGTACAGGTATAGCAGGTCATCAGCAGTGCAAGCTTTCCTCACTCACAGAATAGTTACATCAGGGCACCAGCAGTGCAAGCTTCCCTCAAACAAAGAACAGGGGCATCAAGGTATCAGCAGTGCAAGCTTTCCTCACTCACAGAACAGATACATGCCTCTTACGGAGCAGGTACATTTGGGCATCAACAGGGCAGGCTTCCCTTACTCAGAGAATAGGTACATCAGGGTATCCGCACTGCAACCTTTCTTCATATGCAGACCAGGTACATCAGGGCATCAACAGTGCAAGCTTTCCTCACTCACAGAATAGGTACATCAGGGCATTAGCAGTCTAAGCTTGCCTTTTACGGAGCAGGTAAATCACAATTGACAGCAGTAGAAGCTTTCCTCTCTCAGAACAGGTACATAAGGGCGTCAACAGTGCAAGCGGCCCTCAAACACAGAACAGGTACATCAGGGCATCTGCTGTACAAGCTTCTCTCTCACAGACAAGTTGCATCATGGTAGCAGTAGTACAAGCTTTCCTCTCTCACACAATAGGTACTTCGGGGTGTCAGCAGTCCAAGCTTCCCTTACTCAATGAACAGGTACAGCAGGCAGGAGCAATGCACGCTTCCTTCTCACAGAACAGGTATATCATGAGAACAGCAGTGCAAGCATCCCTCTAACAGAACAGGTATATTATGGTAGCAGCGAACAGGTATATCATGGTAGCAGCAGTGCAAACTTCCCTCACTCACAGAATAGGTACATCAGTGCATCAGCAGTGCAAACTTCCCTCACTCACAGAATAGGTACAGCGGGGTGGGAGCAGTGCAAGCTTTCCTCACTCACAGAATAGGTACAGCAGGGCAGGAGCAGTGCAAGCTTCCTTCTCACAGAGCAGGTATATCATGAAAACAGCAGGTCAAGCAGCGAACAGGCATATCATGGTAGCAGCATTGCAAGCTTCCCTCACTCACAGAATGGGTACATCAGTGCATTAGTAGTGCAAGCTTCCCTCACTCACAGAATAGGTAGATAAGGGCATCAGCAGGCAAACTTCCCTCACTCACAGAATAGGTACATCAGGGCATCAGCAGTGCAAACTTCCCATTGGGCCTCAGCAGTGCAAACTTCCCTCACTCACAGAATAGGTACATGAGTACATCAGCAGTGCAAGCTTCCCTCACTCACAGAATAGGTGCATGAGTACATCAGCAGTGCAAGCTTCCCTCACTCACAGAATAGGTAGATCATGGCATCAGCAGAGCAAACTTCCCTCACTCACAGAATAGGTAGATCAGGGCTTCAGCAGTGTAAGCGTCCTTTACATACAGAACAGACAATAAGAGGCAGCAATATATTCTTCCCACACACACAAACTAATAGTTTACCAGCCTGACCAGCAATGTTATGGTAAGGCCCGTAAAAACATTGATAAACGAGCAAAAGTTGGTCTTTTTCAGCCTTTCAAACAAAAATTAAAAAACAAATACAGGAAGAAATCACTTTAGAAAGTATTTTAGAAATGTTTATGAGATTCCTAAAAGATTTTAAAAAGCGAACTTGCAGAATTGGCCTGTGAAAAATAACACAGATGATTTTCCAGAAACCCATCTACAAGCTCCAGTTCTGCACTTACAGATCCTCGAAATATAACCACATGACGCGTAAATGGTGTCAACCCCAGAGGTAAATCACACGGAGCAGAAGAGGCAGTTCCCTGCTCTGACTGTAACATGAACCGGGAAGTCCCAGTGCACACAGAGAGGGGCAGACGCACAGACACACCCACTTCACACACAGAGAGAAATAAAACTTAAGTTCACTTCCTGCATTTCTGAATCATGGCGGCGGCAGCTCAGCTCGTGAACCTCAAGGGAGAGGCCACTTGTTCCATCTGTTTGGAGTATTTTAAGGATCCTGTGTCCATCGAGTGTGGACACAACTTCTGCCGCTCCTGCATCACTCAGAGCTGGGAGGGAAGAGATGGAAACTTCCCCTGTCCACAGTGCAGGGAATCATCTTCTGGGAAAAACCTCCGACCCAACAGGCAACTGGGGAACGTGGTGGAAATTGCAAAACAGCTTCATCTGCCCCCAGTGAAGCCCCCGGAGGAGAATCTGTGTGAGAAACATAACCAGGCACAGCTGCTGTTCTGTGCAGAGGATCAGAGGATGATATGTTTGGTGTGCCGGGAGTCCAAGGACCATAGAAATCACTTAGAGAGTCCTGTAGAGGAGGCTGCAGAGGAGTACAAGGTACGTCTGTGGATATTCATGGATTGCATAGACTAAGTGTGAACCCCATTGAGGAACCTGCTAAGGAGCACAAGGTGTGTGTGTGTGTGTTCTGGAACGACAAGTGAAGGTCACAGGGTATGTCTGGAAATTCAGGGATCACAAAGTCCCTCTGTGAGCCCCATCAGGGAGGCAGCCTGAGAGCGGGAGCTATGTGTGCAAGTGTTCAGAGGTGACAAGTCATTCAGTGTAACCCATACAGGAAGCTGCAGAAGAGCACAAGGTATGTGTGTGGGTGTTCAGGATTCACATGTGTATACACTACTGGAGTCTAATAGGAGATGCAGTGTCTTTGGATGTGGAGGGATCAAAGGCACCCTGCGGGTCCCACATAAATGGTTGTCCAAGAGCACAAGCTATTTGAGTGGATGTTCAGAGTACACTAACAAAGACATACAATGATTCCAACAAAGGAATACACGGCATTTAAATCAGATTTTAGGGGTCACAGGTTAGTTGCGCCACCTAGAAGAGGGCAAGGGACATCTGTGATCATTCAGGGATCACAGTTTACTCTGTGGGTCTCCATGGGTCCCTGGAGAAGGGACATCTGTGATCATTCAGGGATCACAGTTCACTCTGTGGGTCTCCATGGGTCGCTGGAAAAGGGATAGCTGTGATCATTCAGGGATCACCGTTCACTCTGTGAGTCTCCGCAGGTCACCAGAGAAGGCTGCCCATACGCATTAGGTAAGTTTGTTAGTTGTAATTGAGTTTCAAAAGTGTGATCCATGTAAGAAACTGCAGAAGATCGCACTGGGTGTCTGTCAGAGCCCTGAGGTTTTCACCTCGCACCACATAAGCAGCTGCAGATAATCAGAAGTCGTATGTATGTGGGTGTGTTGGGATACCAAGCAGGGCTTTAAGTGGGCCGGGTCTGTCTGGGTCTGAGCACCAGCAGTTATTTTTAGGGGGCCTCGAAACTGATCTCTATTGGGCTGTATTTTCGGGCCTCACAAAGGTAGTCCATTTTCTTTTTTTTTAATTGGACTGAAGTGAGAGCAAGCACATCGCTCACTACTGAGAAGTGGAGACATCATGCCAGGTGAGCCACGTTATAGGGGAAGGGAAATCCTTTAAAAGAGCCATTTTCTCTCAAGATTTCCCTTCTCTTTTTGCAGTGTGTGAGAAGTTGGCCTGGTATATGCTGTCCACTAGTTATAGTGGTATAAGAACCGCGACTGAACTAGACACAGGCCTAGAGCCTCTAGAATCGCTGCGACCCCAAGGAACCACCCAAGGTAGTGACACAGGGGACACACTGGGGCTGTGTGCAGTGTGAGAACACAGCCGCGAGCTCCCGTTAGCTGCTATAGAGAAAGTCGCGGTTAGATTTTTAAAGATAAAGGACACTTAGGAGAGGACTTGCAGCTAACCCTTTTAGACTTAAGGGGTTCTAGGGCCCACACCCACGGAAGCATCAGAGTACTCGTGTTACCTCCCCCAGGGAAGCCGGGTGCATAGGTGTCAAATGATGTCGGGTCGCGTCGTCGTTTTCAATGGCTAACTGCTGCAAAGTGCTGCTGCCGGGACGACGAGAAGTGTCCGAAGACATCCAAGCCTGGTTCAAAGATGTAGAAGACCTGAAAGCAGAGGGGACTGATTCTGGGTCACTTGCCTGTGACCAGGAGCATGGAAGTCGAATGCCCACCGATGTCGGGTGTTTCTGGTGAAGAAGGTGAAGTTCAGCCACGAAGACCAGGAGGTGTCGACGATGACCAGGAGCTAGATTCGAGCTACCCACGAAGGACATCGAGTGCTGCGCTGTCGGTATCCGGATTGAACCCAATAAGCCTTGGCAACAGCAACCCATACAGAAATAGAAGAAATGCTTCGGTGCGGACCCCAGCAAAGAGGAGTGAGGGCACGTCTGGAGCAACCAGAAAAGCCCAAGGAAAGTCAGAGTTACTTTCTCAGGGACCCACAAGTTGACGGACAATTGATCGCGAGGGTGCGTCGAGAAGAATCACAAAATGGCAGCTCACGGATCACTCGGAGTGGGTAGGCCGACAATCTTTGGTGAGGTCACTGCTCACCAAAGATAGTGTATGGGCTACGAGTAACCCAATGCACAGCCTCAAGGAACATCGAGAAGCTGATGCACTAGCAAATGTGCTCGATGTCCAGGTATTCAGGTTCCACGGTACCCACAAGGTCTATGAGTCTCAGTCTTGCTGGGGATTTGGGTCAGCCTCTGGGAAGTCTGGAAATCCTCCTCTGGCATTGCAAAGTCTTTGGCGTCTGGTGGGAGCTTCGGAGATGCAGACCGGACAGATGCTTCTTTGGGGCCTGCCAATCAGGGGAGTAATTCCTTTACTCCAAGGGAGATTCTTCTGTCATCTGGCGTTGAACAGATCGTCGAAGGTCCAGGATTCAGTTGCAGAGTTTCGTCCAGGAATATCTAAAGTTCTGGTTACAGGGGTTCCTTCTTTATACCCAAGGAAGGGGTTGGACTTACTCTGGGGACCCACCTATGGGGTGGTTTGGAAAGAGGGGTGGCTACACCCATTTCCTTTGTCCAATTTTGCACCAGAGCAGGGGCTGGTAGCCCCTGCAACCGGTTTGAACTGGGCTGTGTATAGAGACACCAAATGTGCCCCCAGTGCAGGACTTCAAAGCACACTTGGAGTGCTCCCACCCAGCCCCAATACACATCAGCCTGTCTGGGAGGTGGTTACACCTCCCTGTGACAGGAAATCTATTGTCCAGGCCTCCCCTGCCGGAGTTTCGGTCAGCAGTAGGAGGCTAGACTTGTGTCTGTGTCTGCAGCATCTATTTTGTGATGCTAAGGCTGTATTAAGTTTCTACCGGGAGACTGCCATGTCTCTCCCTCTAGAAGGGTGGGATCATTCTCCCACACCAGTGACTGGTGTGGGGGTATGATTCCAAGGTGTTTGACACCAAACACAACATGTATCCGTGCAGCCAGTCCAAAGTTAGCATTTACCGTTTGGTTATAATGTACTTAAGTGTATATGGTCAGGCTGCACCACTGACAAACCCGGAGGATAGATTCCGAAGGCTGCAGGGGTGCTCTGATCATGCATGGGCACCCTCTCACATATAACCAAGCACTCTGCCTTCAGGATTGATAAGGCCTGCCATAGGGGTAACTGATAGGTTTGTATGTGCAGTGATAGGTGAGATATAGTGAACCTACATCTCTGTAGCTGGTGCATGCACCACCTTAACCAGGCTGCAGTAGCAGTCCCAGGGTGTCATTTTGGATGGCTTTCCAGGGGTGGCACAAAACATGCTTCAGCCCCTGGTAGGCCTCTGGGGTACCTATGCCCTTGGTACATAGTATACCATATACAAGGGACTCATAAGGATACCCCAGAATCCAATCTGGAGTGTACCTAAAGTATATGGAATATTTGTAGAGAGGAAGCAGCTAGGCTGGGGTCCTGGATTAAAGGGCCCCAGCCAGACTAAAGTCGAAAAACAGTGAAACATCAGCAAAAAGTCGGGGTAACCATAGGAAGCAGATCCTCCTCTCCTACACAGTGCAGGAGCAACATCATCGTGGGATGATTAGGAGAGAGAAGACCATTGCCCCGGGCTGAGACAGCTTCCACACACACGCACACACAGCCGCACCCAGTACTTCACAGGTCTTTAAAAGTCCATTTGCTTGTAAATGAGGCTCTGTTGTTTTTCACCCCTTTTTACAGCCCCTGCATCCCCACTCTGCCTATTGCTGGAAGAATTAGCCTCCCCCGAAATTTGGCTCTAGTTGCGCCTCTGCAGAACACCACAGGCAGCCAACTCCAGCACGACCCTGCTCTGACCTTTCACAGTGTCTTGTTTTAGTGCTACGAAAACACACACTTTGCCTGGCTCACATTGGGGCAGATTTACAAGCCCCTTGCGACACATTTACGCCACCGTTGCGTCGCTTCTGTGACGCAGCAGCGCCGTAAATCATGCGCCATGTTGCGCCGTATTTACAACGTGACGCATCTAGGGAGATGCGTCACGTTGTAAACCCCTGCGCCTCATGAAACCTGCGTCAGGTTTCATGTGGGCGTTCCAGCGCAGGGTGGGCGTTCCCTCGCAGGTACGCCTCGTAAAAGTGACGCAGTGAAATCTACAAGAATTCACTGAGTCACTTTTACGGCCATGCTGCGTCAAAACCCTGCGCCTGCTTGAAGAAGACATAAGGATTGATGCAGCATGTTAGGCATAGGTCACCCCCGAGCCTTGCTGGAGCCGCGTCGCCCTTGCGACGCGACTCCAGCACTGCGCCGCATTTCCGCCGGGGTATGTGACACGCATCTGCCCATCCCTGCGCCACGGCACGCCGCATTGTAAATGCGGCGCATCAGTGTTGGCGCACGGGTGGTTTTGCTGGTCTCAAGTGTTCTGGCGCATCCCTGCCGATTTGCAGAGATGGGCCAGACCTTGTAAATCTACCCCTTTGTTCTCACACCCCCTCTTTAATATGAAGATAGTAGCGTCACCTTGTAAATATGACCCTTATGGCAGCAGTCCGCTGCAGTAAAGGGAGGGGCTATGTGTGTTGCTGTGGGCGTTCCACCACAAATCCCAGTGCTTTTTGAGGCTGCCCCTTATTTACAAGGGTGGTGTAAATATGGAGTGGCACCAAAAATAAGACCAGGGAAAACCTGGTCTTAAACAGGTGCAACGAGGAGAAATGATTAATTTCTCTTCGTTTTTGCTGTTTCTATGTGTGCGCAATTCACCATAAGTGATTGCTCATGTGCAGAAAGGGGTCCCTTCCTGCACATAAACAATCATTCAAAAAATGCCGTTTTCCAACTTCTATATGTGCTGCATTCTTAAGCACACATAGAAATTACAAATCGCCATTAGTGCTTGTTTATGCGCAAATGAACAATCATTCCCTTGCGGCGCTAGGCAGCTAAATTTAGTGCCATCACTAGGGAAAATGCAGGAGTGCGCCGCATTCGTGCAAATACGGCAGATCCCTGTGTTTTGAAACTGTTGAAGCGTGGCGTTAGCAATTTTGGCTTAAGATCTAGCTTCGAACGTTTCTTGTAAATATGCCCCATGATGTGGCAACGCAGGGTTATCTTAGGAGCTCCTATGGTTATGGCACACAGCAGAAGCGGTGCAGTAATGCAGGGTTATTTTAGGAGCTCATGTGGTTATGGTGCACAGCAGAAGCGGTGCAGTAATGCAGGGGTATCTTAGGAGCTCATGTGGTTATGGTACACAGCAGAAGCGGTGCAGTAATGCAGGTTTATCTTAGGAGCTCCTGTGGTTATGGTACACAGCAGAAGCGGTGCAGCAATGCAGGGTTATCTTAGGAGCTCATGTGGTTATGGTGCACAGCAGAAGCGGTGCAGTAATGCAGGGTTATCTTAGGAGCTCCTGTGGTTATGGTGCGCAGCAGAAGCGGTGCAGTAACGCAGGGTTATCTTAGGAGCTCATGTGGTTATGGTACACAGCAGAAGTGGTGCAGTAATGCAGGGTTATCTTAGGATCTCCTGTGGTTATGGTGCACAGCAGAAGCGGTGCAGTAATGCAGGGTTATCTTAGGAGCTCCTGTGGTTATGGTGCACAGCATAAGCGGTGCAGTAATGCAGGGTTATCTTAGGATCTCCTGTGGTTATGGTACACAGCAGAAGTGGTGCAGTAATGCAGGGTTATCTTAGGATCTCCTGTGGTTATGGTGCACAGCAGAAGCGGTGCAGTAATGCAGGGTTATCTTAGGAGCTCCTGTTGCTATGGTGCGCAGCAGAAGCGGTGCAGTAATGCAGGCTTATCTTAGGAGCTCCTATGGTTATGGTGCACAGCAGAAGCGGTGCAGTAACGCAGGGTTATCTTAGGAGCTCCTATAGTTATGGCACACAGCAGAAGCGGTGCAGTAATGCAGGGTTATCTTAGGAGCTCCTGTGGTTATGGTGCGCAGCAGAAGCGGTGCAGTAATGCAGGGTTATCTTAGGAGCTCCTGTGGTTATGGAGCGCAGCAGAAGTGGTGCAGTAATACAGGGTTATCTTAGGAGCTCCCATGGTTATGGTGCGCAGCAGAAGCGGTGCAGTAATACAGGGTTATCTTAGGAGCGCCTGTGGTTATGGTGCGCAGCAGAAGCGGTGCAGTAACACAGGGTTATCTTAGGAGCTCCTATTGCTATGGTGCACAGCAGAAGCGGTGCAGTAACGCAGGGTTATCTTAGGAGCTCCTGTGGTTATGGTAGACAGCAGAAGCGGTGCAGTAATGCAGGGTTGTCTTTGGAGCTCCTGTGGTTATGGTGCGCAGCAGAAGCGGTGCAGTAACACAGGGTTATCTTAGGAGCTCCTGTTGATATGGTGCGCAGCAGAAGCGGTGCAGTAATGCAGGCTTATCTTAGGAGCTCCTATGGATATGGTGCACAGCAGAAGCGGTGCAGTAACGCAGGGTTATCTTAGGAGCTCATGTGGTTATGGCACACAGCAGAAGCGGTGCAGTAATGCAGGGTTATTTTAGGAGCTCCTGTGGGTATGGTGCACAGCAGAAGCGGTGCAGTAACGCAGGGTTATCTTAGGAGCTCCTATGGTTATGGCACACAGCAGAAGCGGTGCAGTAATGCAGGGTTATCTTAGGAGCTCCTGTGGTTATGGTGCACAGCAGAAGCGGTGCAGTAACGCAGGGTTATCTTAGGTGCTCATGTGATTATGGTGCACAGCAGAAGCGGTGCAGTAACGCAGGGTTATCTTAGGCGCTCCTGTGGTTATGGTCCACAGCAGAAGCGGTGCAGTAACGCAGGGTTATCTTAGGTGCTCCTATGGTTATGGCACACAGCAGAAGCGGTGCAGTAATGCAGGGTTATCTTAGGTGCTCCTATGGTTATGGCACACAGCAGAAGCGGTGCAGTAATGCAGGGTTATCTTAGGAGCTCCTGTGGTTATGGTGCACAGCAGAAGCGGTGCAGTAACGCAGGATTATCTTAGGAGCTCATGTGGTTATGGTGCGCAGCAGAAGCGATGCAGTAACGCAGGGTTATCTTAGGAGCTCATGTGGTTATGGTACACAGTAGAAGCGGTGCAGTAACGCAGGGTTATCTTAGGAGCTCCTATGGTTATGGTGCACAGCAGAAGCGGTGCAGTAATGCAGGGTTATCTTAGGAGCTCCTATGTTATGGTACACAGCAGAAGCGGTGCAGTAACGCAGGATTATCTTAGGTGCTCCTATGGTTATGGCACATAGCAGAAGCGGTGCAGTAATGCAGGGTTATCTTAGGAGCTCCTGTGGTTATGGTGCACAGCAGAAGCGGTGCAGTAACGCAGGGTTATCTTAGGAGCTCATGTGGTTATGGTGCGCAGCAGAAGCAATGCAGTAACGCAGGGTTATCTTAGGATCTCATGTGGTTATGGTACACAGTAGAAGCGGTGCAGTAACGCAGGGTTATCTTAGGAGCTCCTGTGGTTATGATGCGCAGCAGAAGCGGTGCAGTAATGCAGGGTTATCTTAGGAGCTCCTGTGGTTATGGTGCGCAGCAGAAGCGGTGCAGTAACACAGGGTTATCTTAGGAGCTCCTATTGCTATGGTGCACAGCAGAAGCGGTGCAGTAACGCAGAGTTATCTTAGGAGCTCCTGTGGTTATGGTAGACAGCAGAAGCGGTGCAGTAATGCAGGGTTGTCTTTGGAGCTCCTGTGGTTATGGTGTGCAGCAGAAGCGGTGCAGTAACACAGGGTTATCTTAGGAGCTCCTGTGGTTATGGTGCACAGCAGAAGCGGTGCAGTAACGCAGGGTTATCTTAGGAGCTCATGTGCTTATGGTGCGCAGCAGAAGCAATGCAGTAACGCAGGGTTATCTTAGGAGCTCATGTGGTTATGGTACACAGTAGAAGCGGTGCAGTAACGCAGGGTTATCTTAGGAGCTCCTGTGGTTATGGTGCGCAGCAGAAGCGGTGCAGTAATGCAGGGTTATCTTAGGCGCTCCTGTGGTTATGGTGCGCAGCAGAAGCGGTGCAGTAACACAGGGTTATCTTAGGAGCTCCTATTGCTATGGTGCACAGCAGAAGCGGTGCAGTAACGCAGGGTTATCTTAGGAGCTCCTGTGGTTATGGTAGACAGCAGAAGCGGTGCAGTAATGCAGGGTTGTCTTTGGAGCTCCTGTGGTTATGGTGCGCAGCAGAAGCGGTGCAGTAACACAGGGTTATCTTAGGAGCTCCTGTTGCTATGGTGCGCAGCAGAAGCGGTGCAGTAATGCAGGCTTATCTTAGGAGCTCCTATGGATATGGTGCACAGCAGAAGCGGTGCAGTAACGCAGGGTTATCTTAGGAGCTCATGTGGTTATGGCACACAGCAGAACCGGTGCAGTAATGCAGGGTTATTTTAAGAGCTCCTGTGGGTATGGTGCACAGCAGAAGCGGTGCAGTAACGCAGGGTTATCTTAGGAGCTCCTATGGTTATGGCACACAGCAGAAGCGGTGCAGTAATGCAGGGTTATCTTAGGAGCTCCTGTGGTTATGGTGCACAGCAGAAGCGGTGCAGTAACGCAGGGTTATCTTAGGTGCTCATGTGATTATGGTGCACAGCAGAAGTGGTGCAGTAACGCAGGGTTATCTTAGGAGCTCCTGTGGTTATGGTCCACAGCAGAAGCGGTGCAGTAACGCAGGGTTATCTTAGGTGCTCCTATGGTTATGGC
This sequence comes from Triturus cristatus, assembly GCF_964204655.1. Classification (NCBI taxonomy): domain Eukaryota; kingdom Metazoa; phylum Chordata; class Amphibia; order Caudata; family Salamandridae; genus Triturus; species Triturus cristatus. Next base: position 65,390,906 of record NC_140579.1, on the reverse strand, counting down.
ACACAGCAGAAGCGGTGCAGTAAAGCAGGGTTATCTTAGGAGCTCCTGTGGTCATGGTGCACAGCAGAAGCGGTGCAGTAACGCAGGATTATCTTAGGAGCTCATGTGGTTATGGTGCGCAGCAGAAGCGATGCAGTAACGCAGGGTTATCTTAGGAGCTCATGTGGTTATGGTACACAGTAGAAGCGGTGCAGTAATGCAGGGTTATCTTAGGAGCTCCTATGATTATGGTGCACAGCAGAAGCGGTGCAGTAATGCAAGGTTATCTTAGGAGCTCCTATGTTATGGTAGACAGCAGAAGCGGTGCAGTAACGCAGGGTTATCTTAGGTGCTCCTATGGTTATGGCATATAGCAGAAGCGGTGCAGTAATGCAGGGTTATCTTAGGAGCTCCTGTGGTTATGGTGCACAGCAGAAGCGGTGCAGTAACGCAGGGTTATCTTAGGAGCTCATGTGGTTATGGTGCGCAGCAGAAGCAATGCAGTAACGCAGGGTTATCTTAGGAGCTCATGTGGTTATGGTACACAGTAGAAGTGGTGCAGTAACGCAGGGTTATCTTAGGAGCTCCTATGGTTATGGTGCACAGCAGAAGCGGTGCAGTAATGCAGGGTTATCTTAGGAGCTCCTACGTTATGGTACACAGCAGAAGCGGTGCAGCAATGCAGGGTTATCTTAGGAGCTCCTATGGTTATGTTGCACAGCAGAAGCGGTGCAGTAATGCAGGGTTATCTTAGGAGCTCCTATGTTATGGTGCACAGCAGAAGCGGTGCAGTAATGCAGGGTTATTTTAGGAGCTCCTATGGTTATGGTGCGCAGCAGAAGCAGTGCAGTAATGCAGCGTTATCTTAGGAGCTCCTATGGTTGTGGTACACAGCAGAAGCGGTGCAGTAACACAGGGTTATCTTAGGAGCTCCTGTTGCTATGGTGCGCAGCAGAAGCGGTGCAGTAACGCAGGGTTATCTTAGGAGCTCCTGTGGTTATGGTACACAGTAGAAGCGGTGCAGTAATGCAGGGTTGTCTTAGGAGCTCCTGTGGTTATGGTGCGCAGCAGAAGCGGTGCAGTAACACAGGGTTATCTTAGGAGCTCCTGTTGCTATGGTGCGCAGCAGAAGCGGTGCCGTAATGCAGGCTTATCTTAGGAGCTCCTATGGTTATGATGCACAGCAGAAGCGGTGCAGTAACGCAGGGTTATCTGTGTACCATAACCACAGGAGCTCCTAAGATAACCCTGCGTTACTGCACCGCTTCTGCTGCGCACCATAGCAACAGGATGCAGTAATGCAGGGTTGTCTTAGGAGCTCCTGTGGTTATGGTGCGCAGCAGAAGCGGTGCAGTAATACAGGGTTATCTTAGGAGCTCCTGTTGCTATGGTGCGCAGCAGAAGCGGTGCAGTAATGCAGGCTTATCTTAGGAGCTCCTATGGATATGGTGCACAGCAGAAGCGGTGCAGTAACGCAGGGTTATCTTAGGAGCTCATGTGGTTATGGCACACAGCAGAAGCAGTGCAGTAATGCAGGGTTATTTTAGGAGCTCCTGTGGGTATGGTGCACAGCAGAAGCGGTGCAGTAACGCAGGGTTATCTTAGGAGCTCCTATGGTTATGGCACACAGCAGAAGCGGTGCAGTAATGCAGGGTTATCTTAGGAGCTCCTGTGGTTATGGTGCACAGCAGAAGCGGTGCAGTAACGCAGGATTATCTTAGGAGCTCATGTGGTTATGGTGCGCAGCAGAAGCGATGCAGTAACGCAGGGTTATCTTAGGAGCTCATGTGGTTATGGTACACAGTAGAAGCGGTGCAGTAACGCAGGGTTATCTTAGGAGCTCCTATGGTTATGGTGCACAGCAGAAGCGGTGCAGTAATGCAGGGTTATCTTAGGAGCTCCTATGGTTATGGCACACAGCAGAAGCGGTGCAGTAATGCAGGGTTATCTTAGGAGCTCCTGTGGTTATGGTGCACAGCAGAAGCGGTGCAGTAACGCAGGATTATCTTAGGAGCTCCTGTGGTTATGGTACACAGCAGAAGCGGTGCAGTAACGCAGGGTTATCTTAGGTGCTCTTATGGTTATGGCACATAGCAGAAGCGGTGCAGTAATGCAGGGTTATCTTAGGAGCTCCTGTGGTTATGGTGCACAGCAGAAGCGGTGCAGTAACGCAGGGTTATCTTAGGAGCTCATGTGGTTATGGTGCGCAGCAGAAGCAATGCAGTAACGCAGGGTTATCTTAGGAGCTCATGTGGTTATGGTACACAGTAGAAGCGGTGCAGTAACGCAGGGTTATCTTAGGAGCTCCTGTGGTTATGATGCGCAGCAGAAGCGGTGCAGTAATGCAGGGTTATCTTAGGAGCTCCTGTGGTTATGGTGCGCAGCAGAAGCGGTGCAGTAACACAGGGTTATCTTAGGAGCTCCTATTGCTATGGTGCACAGCAGAAGCGGTGCAGTAACGCAGAGTTATCTTAGGAGCTCCTGTGGTTATGGTAGACAGCAGAAGTGGTGCAGTAATGCAGGGTTGTCTTTGGAGCTCCTGTGGTTATGGTGTGCAGCAGAAGCGGTGCAGTAACACAGGGTTATCTCAGGAGCTCCTGTGGTTATGGTGCACAGCAGAAGCGGTGCAGTAACGCAGGGTTATCTTAGGAGCTCATGTGGTTATGGTGCGCAGCAGAAGCAATGCAGTAACGCAGGGTTATCTTAGGAGCTCATGTGGTCATGGTGCACAGCAGAAGCGGTGCAGTAATGCAGGGTTATCTTAGGCGCTCCTGTGGTTATGGTGCGCAGCAGAAGCGGTGCAGTAACACAGGGTTATCTTAGGAGCTCCTATTGCTATGGTGCACAGCAGAAGCGGTGCAGTAACGCAGGGTTATCTTAGGAGCTCCTGTGGTTATGGTAGACAGCAGAAGCGGTGCAGTAATGCAGGGTTGTCTTTGGAGCTCCTGTGGTTATGGTGCGCAGCAGAAGCGGTGCAGTAACACAGGGTTATCTTAGGAGCTCCTGTTGCTATGGTGCGCAGCAGAAGCGGTGCAGTAATGCAGGCTTATCTTAGGAGCTCCTATGGATATGGTGCACAGCAGAAGCGGTGCAGTAACGCAGGGTTATCTTAGGAGCTCATGTGGTTATGGCACACAGCAGAACCGGTGCAGTAATGCAGGGTTATTTTAAGAGCTCCTGTGGGTATGGTGCACAGCAGAAGCGGTGCAGTAACGCAGGGTTATCTTAGGAGCTCCTATGGTTATGGCACACAGCAGAAGCGGTGCAGTAATGCAGGGTTATCTTAGGAGCTCCTGTGGTTATGGTGCACAGCAGAAGCGGTGCAGTAACGCAGGGTTATCTTAGGTGCTCATGTGATTATGGTGCACAGCAGAAGTGGTGCAGTAACGCAGGGTTATCTTAGGAGCTCCTGTGGTTATGGTCCACAGCAGAAGCGGTGCAGTAACGCAGGGTTATCTTAGGTGCTCCTATGGTTATGGCACACAGCAGAAGCGGTGCAGTAAAGCAGGGTTATCTTAGGAGCTCCTGTGGTCATGGTGCACAGCAGAAGCGGTGCAGTAACGCAGGATTATCTTAGGAGCTCATGTGGTTATGGTGCGCAGCAGAAGCGATGCAGTAACGCAGGGTTATCTTAGGAGCTCATGTGGTTATGGTACACAGTAGAAGCGGTGCAGTAATGCAGGGTTATCTTAGGAGCTCCTATGATTATGGTGCACAGCAGAAGCGGTGCAGTAATGCAAGGTTATCTTAGGAGCTCCTATGTTATGGTAGACAGCAGAAGCGGTGCAGTAACGCAGGGTTATCTTAGGTGCTCCTATGGTTATGGCATATAGCAGAAGCGGTGCAGTAATGCAGGGTTATCTTAGGAGCTCCTGTGGTTATGGTGCACAGCAGAAGCGGTGCAGTAACGCAGGGTTATCTTAGGAGCTCATGTGGTTATGGTGCGCAGCAGAAGCAATGCAGTAACGCAGGGTTATCTTAGGAGCTCATGTGGTTATGGTACACAGTAGAAGTGGTGCAGTAACGCAGGGTTATCTTAGGAGCTCCTATGGTTATGGTGCACAGCAGAAGCGGTGCAGTAATGCAGGGTTATCTTAGGAGCTCCTACGTTATGGTACACAGCAGAAGCGGTGCAGCAATGCAGGGTTATCTTAGGAGCTCCTATGGTTATGTTGCACAGCAGAAGCGGTGCAGTAATGCAGGGTTATCTTAGGAGCTCCTATGTTATGGTGCACAGCAGAAGCGGTGCAGTAATGCAGGGTTATTTTAGGAGCTCCTATGGTTATGGTGCGCAGCAGAAGCAGTGCAGTAATGCAGCGTTATCTTAGGAGCTCCTATGGTTGTGGTACACAGCAGAAGCGGTGCAGTAACACAGGGTTATCTTAGGAGCTCCTGTTGCTATGGTGCGCAGCAGAAGCGGTGCAGTAACGCAGGGTTATCTTAGGAGCTCCTGTGGTTATGGTACACAGTAGAAGCGGTGCAGTAATGCAGGGTTGTCTTAGGAGCTCCTGTGGTTATGGTGCGCAGCAGAAGCGGTGCAGTAACACAGGGTTATCTTAGGAGCTCCTGTTGCTATGGTGCGCAGCAGAAGCGGTGCCGTAATGCAGGCTTATCTTAGGAGCTCCTATGGTTATGATGCACAGCAGAAGCGGTGCAGTAACGCAGGGTTATCTGTGTACCATAACCACAGGAGCTCCTAAGATAACCCTGCGTTACTGCACCGCTTCTGCTGCGCACCATAGCAACAGGATGCAGTAATGCAGGGTTGTCTTAGGAGCTCCTGTGGTTATGGTGCGCAGCAGAAGCGGTGCAGTAATACAGGGTTATCTTAGGAGCTCCTGTTGCTATGGTGCGCAGCAGAAGCGGTGCAGTAATGCAGGCTTATCTTAGGAGCTCCTATGGATATGGTGCACAGCAGAAGCGGTGCAGTAACGCAGGGTTATCTTAGGAGCTCATGTGGTTATGGCACACAGCAGAAGCAGTGCAGTAATGCAGGGTTATTTTAGGAGCTCCTGTGGGTATGGTGCACAGCAGAAGCGGTGCAGTAACGCAGGGTTATCTTAGGAGCTCCTATGGTTATGGCACACAGCAGAAGCGGTGCAGTAATGCAGGGTTATCTTAGGAGCTCCTGTGGTTATGGTGCACAGCAGAAGCGGTGCAGTAACGCAGGATTATCTTAGGAGCTCATGTGGTTATGGTGCGCAGCAGAAGCGATGCAGTAACGCAGGGTTATCTTAGGAGCTCATGTGGTTATGGTACACAGTAGAAGCGGTGCAGTAACGCAGGGTTATCTTAGGAGCTCCTATGGTTATGGTGCACAGCAGAAGCGGTGCAGTAATGCAGGGTTATCTTAGGAGCTCCTATGGTTATGGCACACAGCAGAAGCGGTGCAGTAATGCAGGGTTATCTTAGGAGCTCCTGTGGTTATGGTGCACAGCAGAAGCGGTGCAGTAACGCAGGATTATCTTAGGAGCTCCTGTGGTTATGGTACACAGCAGAAGCGGTGCAGTAACGCAGGGTTATCTTAGGTGCTCTTATGGTTATGGCACATAGCAGAAGCGGTGCAGTAATGCAGGGTTATCTTAGGAGCTCCTGTGGTTATGGTGCACAGCAGAAGCGGTGCAGTAACGCAGGGTTATCTTAGGAGCTCATGTGGTTATGGTGCGCAGCAGAAGCAATGCAGTAACGCAGGGTTATCTTAGGAGCTCATGTGGTTATGGTACACAGTAGAAGCGGTGCAGTAACGCAGGGTTATCTTAGGAGCTCCTGTGGTTATGATGCGCAGCAGAAGCGGTGCAGTAATGCAGGGTTATCTTAGGAGCTCCTGTGGTTATGGTGCGCAGCAGAAGCGGTGCAGTAACACAGGGTTATCTTAGGAGCTCCTATTGCTATGGTGCACAGCAGAAGCGGTGCAGTAACGCAGAGTTATCTTAGGAGCTCCTGTGGTTATGGTAGACAGCAGAAGTGGTGCAGTAATGCAGGGTTGTCTTTGGAGCTCCTGTGGTTATGGTGTGCAGCAGAAGCGGTGCAGTAACACAGGGTTATCTCAGGAGCTCCTGTGGTTATGGTGCACAGCAGAAGCGGTGCAGTAACGCAGGGTTATCTTAGGAGCTCATGTGGTTATGGTGCGCAGCAGAAGCAATGCAGTAACGCAGGGTTATCTTAGGAGCTCATGTGGTTATGGTACACAGTAGAAGCGGTGCAGTAATGCAGGGTTATCTTAGGAGCTCCTGTGGTTATGGTGCGCAGCAGAAGCGGTGCAGTAATGCAGGGTTATCTTAGGCGCTCCTGTGGTTATGGTGCGCAGCAGAAGCGGTGCAGTAACACAGGGTTATCTTAGGAGCTCCTATTGCTATGGTGCACAGCAGAAGCGTTGCAGTAACGCAGGGTTATCTTAGGAGCTCCTGTGGTTATGGTAGACAGCAGAAGCGGTGCAGTAATGCAGGGTTGTCTTTGGAGCTCCTGTGGTTATGGTGCGCAGCAGAAGCGGTGCAGTATCACAGGGTTATCTTAGGAGCTCCTGTTGCTATGGTGCGCAGCAGAAGCGGTGCAGTAATGCAGGCTTATCTTAGGAGCTCCTATGGATATGGTGCACAGCAGAAGCGGTGCAGTATCGCAGGGTTATCTTAGGAGCTCATGTGGTTATGGCACACAGCAGAAGCGGTGCAGTAATGCAGGGTTATTTTAGGAGCTCCTGTGGGTATGGTGCACAGCAGAAGCGGTGCAGTAACGCAGGGTTATCTTAGGAGCTCCTATGGTTATGGCACACAGCAGAAGCGGTGCAGTAATGCAGGGTTATCTTAGGAGCTCCTGTGGTTATGGTGCACAGCAGAAGCGGTGCAGTAACGCAGGGTTATCTTAGGTGCTCATGTGATTATGGTGCACAGCAGAAGTGGTGCAGTAACGCAGGGTTATCTTAGGAGCTCCTGTGGTTATGGTCCACAGCAGAAGCGGTGCAGTAACGCAGGGTTATCTTAGGTGCTCCTATGGTTATGGCACACAGCAGAAGCGGTGCAGTAATGCAGGGTTATCTTAGGAGCTCCTGTGGTCATGGTGCACAGCAGAAGCGGTGCAGTAACGCAGGATTATCTTAGGAGCTCATGTGGTTATGGTGCGCAGCAGAAGCGATGCAGTAACGCAGGGTTATCTTAGGAGCTCATGTGGTTATGGTACACAGTAGAAGCGGTGCAGTAACGCAGGGTTATCGTAGGAGCTCCTATGGTTATGGTGCACAGCAGAAGCGGTGCAGTAATGCAGGGTTATCTTAGGAGTTCCTATGTTATGGTACACAGCAGAAGCGGTGCAGTAACGCAGGGTTATCTTAGGTGCTCCTATGGTTATGGCACATAGCAGAAGCGGTGCAGTAATGCAGGGTTATCTTAGGAGCTCCTGTGGTTATGGTGCGCAGCAGAAGCGGTGCAGTAACGCAGGGTTATCTTAGGAGCTCATGTGGTTATGGTGCGCAGCAGAAGCAATGCAGTAACGCAGGGTTATCTTAGGAGCTCATGTGGTTATGGCACACAGTAGAAGCGGTGCAGTAACGCAGGGTTATCTTAGGAGCTCCTATGGTTATGGTGCACAGCAGAAGCGGTGCAGTAATGCAGGGTTATCTTAGGAGCTCCTACGTTATGGTACACAGCAGAAGCGGTGCAGCAATGCAGGGTTATCTTAGGAGCTCCTATGTTATGGTACACAGCAGATGCGGTGCAGTAACGCAGGGTTATCTTAGAAGCTCCTATGGTTATGGTGCACAGCAGAAGCGGTGCAGTAATGCAGGGTTATTTTAGGAGCTCCTATGGTTATGGTGCGCAGCAGAAGCAGTGCAGTAATGCAGGGTTATCTTAAGAGCTCCTATGGTTGTGGTACACAGCAGAAGCGGTGCAGTAACACAGGGTTATCTTAGGAGCTCCTGTTGCTATGGTGCGCAGCAGAAGCGGTGCAGTAACGCAGGGTTATCTTAGGAGCTTCTGTGGTTATGGTACACAGTAGAAGCGGTGCAGTAATGCAGGGTTGTCTTAGGAGCTCCTGTGGTTATGGTGTGCAGCAGAAGCGGTGCAGTAACACAGGGTTATCTTAGGAGCTCCTGTTGCTATGGTGCGCAGCAGAAGCGGTGCAGTAACGCAGGGTTATCTTAGGAGCTCCTGTGGTTATGGTACACAGTAGAAGCGGTGCAGTAATGCAGGGTTGTCTTAGGAGCTCCTGTGGTTATGGTGCGCAGCAGAAGCGGTGCAGTAACACAGGGTTATCTTAGGAGCTCCTGTTGCTATGGTGCGCAGCAGAAGCGGTGCCGTAATGCAGGCTTATCTTAGGAGCTCCTATGGTTATGATGCACAGCAGAAGCGGTGCAGTAACGCAGGGTTATCTGTGTACCATAACCACAGGAGCTCCTAAGATAACCCTGCGTTACTGCACCGCTTCTGCTGCGCACCATAGCAACAGGATGCAGTAATGCAGGGTTGTCTTAGGAGCTCCTGTGGTTATGGTGCGCAGCAGAAGCGGTGCAGTAATACAGGGTTATCTTAGGAGCTCCTGTTGCTATGGTGCGCAGCAGAAGCGGTGCAGTAATGCAGGCTTATCTTAGGAGCTCCTATGGATATGGTGCACAGCAGAAGCGGTGCAGTAACGCAGGGTTATCTTAGGAGCTCATGTGGTTATGGCACACAGCAGAAGCAGTGCAGTAATGCAGGGTTATTTTAGGAGCTCCTGTGGGTATGGTGCACAGCAGAAGCGGTGCAGTAACGCAGGGTTATCTTAGGAGCTCCTATGGTTATGGCACACAGCAGAAGCGGTGCAGTAATGCAGGGTTATCTTAGGAGCTCCTGTGGTTATGGTGCACAGCAGAAGCGGTGCAGTAACGCAGGATTATCTTAGGAGCTCATGTGGTTATGGTGCGCAGCAGAAGCGATGCAGTAACGCAGGGTTATCTTAGGAGCTCATGTGGTTATGGTACACAGTAGAAGCGGTGCAGTAACGCAGGGTTATCTTAGGAGCTCCTATGGTTATGGTGCACAGCAGAAGCGGTGCAGTAATGCAGGGTTATCTTAGGAGCTCCTATGGTTATGGCACACAGCAGAAGCGGTGCAGTAATGCAGGGTTATCTTAGGAGCTCCTGTGGTTATGGTGCACAGCAGAAGCGGTGCAGTAACGCAGGATTATCTTAGGAGCTCCTGTGGTTATGGTACACAGCAGAAGCGGTGCAGTAACGCAGGGTTATCTTAGGTGCTCTTATGGTTATGGCACATAGCAGAAGCGGTGCAGTAATGCAGGGTTATCTTAGGAGCTCCTGTGGTTATGGTGCACAGCAGAAGCGGTGCAGTAACGCAGGGTTATCTTAGGAGCTCATGTGGTTATGGTGCGCAGCAGAAGCAATGCAGTAACGCAGGGTTATCTTAGGAGCTCATGTGGTTATGGTACACAGTAGAAGCGGTGCAGTAACGCAGGGTTATCTTAGGAGCTCCTGTGGTTATGATGCGCAGCAGAAGCGGTGCAGTAATGCAGGGTTATCTTAGGAGCTCCTGTGGTTATGGTGCGCAGCAGAAGCGGTGCAGTAACACAGGGTTATCTTAGGAGCTCCTATTGCTATGGTGCACAGCAGAAGCGGTGCAGTAACGCAGAGTTATCTTAGGAGCTCCTGTGGTTATGGTAGACAGCAGAAGTGGTGCAGTAATGCAGGGTTGTCTTTGGAGCTCCTGTGGTTATGGTGTGCAGCAGAAGCGGTGCAGTAACACAGGGTTATCTCAGGAGCTCCTGTGGTTATGGTGCACAGCAGAAGCGGTGCAGTAACGCAGGGTTATCTTAGGAGCTCATGTGGTTATGGTGCGCAGCAGAAGCAATGCAGTAACGCAGGGTTATCTTAGGAGCTCATGTGGTTATGGTACACAGTAGAAGCGGTGCAGTAATGCAGGGTTATCTTAGGAGCTCCTGTGGTTATGGTGCGCAGCAGAAGCGGTGCAGTAATGCAGGGTTATCTTAGGCGCTCCTGTGGTTATGGTGCGCAGCAGAAGCGGTGCAGTAACACAGGGTTATCTTAGGAGCTCCTATTGCTATGGTGCACAGCAGAAGCGTTGCAGTAACGCAGGGTTATCTTAGGAGCTCCTGTGGTTATGGTAGACAGCAGAAGCGGTGCAGTAATGCAGGGTTGTCTTTGGAGCTCCTGTGGTTATGGTGCGCAGCAGAAGCGGTGCAGTATCACAGGGTTATCTTAGGAGCTCCTGTTGCTATGGTGCGCAGCAGAAGCGGTGCAGTAATGCAGGCTTATCTTAGGAGCTCCTATGGATATGGTGCACAGCAGAAGCGGTGCAGTATCGCAGGGTTATCTTAGGAGCTCATGTGGTTATGGCACACAGCAGAAGCGGTGCAGTAATGCAGGGTTATTTTAGGAGCTCCTGTGGGTATGGTGCACAGCAGAAGCGGTGCAGTAACGCAGGGTTATCTTAGGAGCTCCTATGGTTATGGCACACAGCAGAAGCGGTGCAGTAATGCAGGGTTATCTTAGGAGCTCCTGTGGTTATGGTGCACAGCAGAAGCGGTGCAGTAACGCAGGGTTATCTTAGGTGCTCATGTGATTATGGTGCACAGCAGAAGTGGTGCAGTAACGCAGGGTTATCTTAGGAGCTCCTGTGGTTATGGTCCACAGCAGAAGCGGTGCAGTAACGCAGGGTTATCTTAGGTGCTCCTATGGTTATGGCACACAGCAGAAGCGGTGCAGTAATGCAGGGTTATCTTAGGAGCTCCTGTGGTCATGGTGCACAGCAGAAGCGGTGCAGTAACGCAGGATTATCTTAGGAGCTCATGTGGTTATGGTGCGCAGCAGAAGCGATGCAGTAACGCAGGGTTATCTTAGGAGCTCATGTGGTTATGGTACACAGTAGAAGCGGTGCAGTAACGCAGGGTTATCGTAGGAGCTCCTATGGTTATGGTGCACAGCAGAAGCGGTGCAGTAATGCAGGGTTATCTTAGGAGTTCCTATGTTATGGTACACAGCAGAAGCGGTGCAGTAACGCAGGGTTATCTTAGGTGCTCCTATGGTTATGGCACATAGCAGAAGCGGTGCAGTAATGCAGGGTTATCTTAGGAGCTCCTGTGGTTATGGTGCGCAGCAGAAGCGGTGCAGTAACGCAGGGTTATCTTAGGAGCTCATGTGGTTATGGTGCGCAGCAGAAGCAATGCAGTAACGCAGGGTTATCTTAGGAGCTCATGTGGTTATGGCACACAGTAGAAGCGGTGCAGTAACGCAGGGTTATCTTAGGAGCTCCTATGGTTATGGTGCACAGCAGAAGCGGTGCAGTAATGCAGGGTTATCTTAGGAGCTCCTACGTTATGGTACACAGCAGAAGCGGTGCAGCAATGCAGGGTTATCTTAGGAGCTCCTATGTTATGGTACACAGCAGATGCGGTGCAGTAACGCAGGGTTATCTTAGAAGCTCCTATGGTTATGGTGCACAGCAGAAGCGGTGCAGTAATGCAGGGTTATTTTAGGAGCTCCTATGGTTATGGTGCGCAGCAGAAGCAGTGCAGTAATGCAGGGTTATCTTAAGAGCTCCTATGGTTGTGGTACACAGCAGAAGCGGTGCAGTAACACAGGGTTATCTTAGGAGCTCCTGTTGCTATGGTGCGCAGCAGAAGCGGTGCAGTAACGCAGGGTTATCTTAGGAGCTTCTGTGGTTATGGTACACAGTAGAAGCGGTGCAGTAATGCAGGGTTGTCTTAGGAGCTCCTGTGGTTATGGTGTGCAGCAGAAGCGGTGCAGTAACACAGGGTTATCTTAGGAGCTCCTGTTGCTATGGTGCGCAGCAGAAGCGGTGCAGTAATGCAGGCTTATCTTAGGAGCTCCTATGGATATGGTGCACAGCAGAAGCGGTGCAGTAACGCAGGGTTATCTGTGTACCATAACCACAGGAGCTCCTAAGATAACCCTGCGTTACTGCACCGCTTCTGCTGCGCACCATAGCAACAGGATGCAGTAATGCAGGGTTGTCTTAGGAGCTCCTGTGGTTATGGTGCGCAGCAGAAGCAGTGCAGTAATACAGGGTTATCTTAGGAGCTCCTGTTGCTATGGTGCGCAGCAGAAGCGGTGCAGTAATGCAGGCTTATCTTAGGAGCTCCTATGGATATGGTGCACAGCAGAAGCGGTGCAGTAACGCAGGGTTATCTTAGGAGCTCATGTGGTTATGGCACACAGCAGAAGCGGTGCAGTAATGCAGGGTTATTTTAGGAGCTCCTGTGGGTATGGTGCACAGCAGAAGCGGTGCAGTAATGCAGGGTTATCTTAGGAGCTCCTATGGTTATGGCACACAGGAGAAGCGGTGCAGTAATGCAGGGTTATCTTAGGAGCTCCTGTGGTTATGGTGCACAGCAGAAGCGGTGCAGTAACGCAGGGTTATCTTAGGTGCTCATGTGATTATGGTGCACAGCAGAAGCGGTGCAGTAATGCAGGGTTATCATAGGAGCTCCTGTGGTTATGGTGCACAGCAGAAGCGGTTCTGTAACGCAGGGTTATCTTAGGTGCTCCTATGGTTATGGCACACAGCAGAAGCGGTGCAGTAATGCAGGGTTATCTTAGGAGCTCCTGTGGTTATGGTTGTTGGACTTGGCCCTTCTGGCAGGTTCACCCCCGAGACTTTTTGCTTAATATTGTGACTTGGTGTAATAGATTTTGGTTTCTGCGCACTTTACCGCTCTGTCTCAGGGTAAAGTGCGTGCGTGTTGTGAGGTTGGCCTGCCCTCCCATAGGAATGCATGGGGGAATGTATGTGTCCCGGTAGTTCCTGATGCGTGGGGTGGGCAGGCCCGTGTTTGGTATGTGCGGACTCGTGGGAGTGAATGCTGCGCGTTGATGTGTGCGGCGTGCATGTACCTGGTGTGGAAGTGCCACTTCTAGAAGTGGGCACTTCAGTGTGCAGTCGGAAATGTGTGGCTTGTCTGGCGATTGGCTGGTGAGGTCAGGTGATGGACTAGGGAATTCCCCAGAGTCAGGAGGAGTCACCCAGTGGTGAATGGGGAGTTAGCATGTTGATGGCTGGGGAGGAGTGTACCTGGGTCCTGAATAGGACAGGGATTCCCCCACACAATGCTGGCGCCGGCCCCTGTGGTGCGTCTAATGACCCTAGCCCTGCCAGTGAATAGGGAGAGGGGCTGAGCAAAACAAAGTGCTCAGGAACCTGTTGGAACTGGTTCGCCCCTTCCCTGCACCTTAGACCAAGGATTTGCCTGTATAAAAATGGGGCTGTGTCCCCACAGAAGTTGTTCTCTTCCAGGATCCACTTGAGGGGGGGGCCTGCTGCTGCTGGGCGCCAGGAGAGACCGCCACTGGGGACTGCCTCCCTGCTGGAGGGCCCCGTGAGCTGGCTCTGGGCCCAGCCTTTGCCCCCTGCTCTCTGAAGGACCTTTTTTGTGGCTGGACATTGCTGGTAGCGCCTGGGAGCGCTTTCTGGACTTTATAGCGCTGGGCGCGCTGTCGTCCTGAACTTAGCCACCTTCATAGCGCTGGGAGCGCTGGTTTACTTTATAGCGCTGTGTGCGCTGTGATCCTGATAGCGGGTGCCCACCCCGCGATTCCGCCGGTATCTGCCAGGGTGGGCGGGTGCCACCCCGCTTGTTTTCGTATTTCGAGGGCCGGTGCCCACCCGGCATTTACCCCGCCAAAGATTGCCTTTATCGAGGGAGCCTACCCCTCTTGTCGCGGAAACGATCACCGCTGCAGCCCGGAGTTCCCGGTCGCGTCATCCCCCTGCCGCGCTGTGATTGGTTCAGCGGGAGGGGGTGTGACGCACGTATTCCCCGGCCCCGAGAGACGTCGCGCTGAGGAAGGGAGCAGGCGGGAGCCCACCCCGGGCTCCGGCGACCAGGAAGCGCGGCCAACAGAAGCGGAGTCCCCCGAGGACGGCCCGGTGAGTGGGGAAGGGCTTGGGGACTCTGCCCGAGTATCGTGGGTGCCGGTCCCAGACCGGCTCCTTTTGTAAGAAGCCCCCGCCTCCGGCGCGGGCCCGTGGGTGCTGAGAGCCGCTCCGCTCTCCAACAGAGGGGAGCCTGAGTGTCTAGGGCGCTAGACGCTCCAACGTGGGGGTCATTGTCGTTCTGAGCGCGTGGCGCTCCAACAGGTCCACAGTGTAGCTACGAGCCCCGTGAGGCTCCACCGGAGGGGCAAAGCATCGCTTCTCGAGCCCAGTGAGGCTCCAACGTTGTGCTGAGCCACGAAGGCTCTAGGGGGCATATTTTACATGGTCAGAGCCCAGAGAGGGCTCCAGAGGCACGCAGAGTGCCTGAAGTCGTTTTCCAGCTGCCCAGCACTTAGTGGGCAGCTGCCACGTTTAGGTGGGGGACCATTCTTGTTCTAGTCTGCGCAGCTGGCGCAGCTTAACTTTATTGAACGCAGGGCGTCCTAGCCCCTTCCAGGCCAGTTGGCCCAGGGACTGCCACAGGTGGTGGCATAGGAGTTTTGCGCAATTGTGTTCCTTCCTTGCACCTCTGAATGCGTGTTGATGCATCATGTGCCATTACTTTTACACCTCTGAATGTTTTATGCATCATGTGTGTTCTTTACTTGCACCTCTGAATGTGATGCATCATGTGTAACGTTCTATTACCCCTACAGGTGTTGTGATACGTAGGTGGTTGTTGCTTTCTCCTAGTACAGGTGGTGCTAGTGAGGTTCTAGTTCCCTGCGTGACAGTCTCCTAAAGTAGTTAGGGTTACGCAGGTGGTACTTCCCCGATACCAGTGAGTAACTGGTTGTGTGCTATACATATTATTTTTGTGCTACAGTGATTTTATATATTTTGTGTGCTAAAAATCTAAAAAGTGCTAATTCCTCACAGTGGTCCAGGTGGCCCTGTCTTGTACATAATCCCTTGTAAATTCTGCCCGTGCCTGTTGGCACATTGTAAAGTGTGTGTTTTTATCTAATGTGTTGTGTATAATACAAAGGCTATTTTTATAGAATACCTTGTGTGGAGTTTCCTTTGTGGTGGGCCTTGGGTGTTGTTGCTGGGTGCGCGCGCAAACGCTTTACACATCGCCTCAGAGATAAGCCTGACTGCTCGTGCCAAGCTACCAAGGGGGTGAGCAGGGGTTATCTTTGGCGTGTAACTTCCTTGCCCTGACTAGAGTGGTGGTTTCTGCCTGACTTTGGCGCAAGCCTTAGCCCACCAGAAATCGCCAGGTCTAACATTGGTGGCAGCGGTGGGATTTGGACTTGCGTTTGCGCTGTACCGCAGCAGCGACTGGCCACACTGCAAAACTCTGCATTAGATAACCACATTTTAGGGATTATTGTTTTGAAGTTCCTTTATTTCTTCTCCTGAAGGAATCATTGTGTAATTGTGTCCAGTACATTTGTCCCCCGCCCTGCGCCCAGAGTTTGGTACCTGTGTCACGTGGTGGTCAGGTTGAGGGATCAGGGGTGGTAGAAACTGCCTTACCAGTCCGAGGGGAGGGTTGTGTGTGGATGGTGTGTGGGGCACTAGACAGTGAGTGTGAGTTCTCCAGGATAGAGAGCTCACTGAAACCTTTTATGAATTGTGTACTCCTGTGTAGCTCCGACCCCCAGGTTCCTTGTGTTGAACTCTTCTCAGGAACGTCCGCCAAAATGGAGCCTGCTTTTAACTTCTGTAGTCTGTTTAGGTACAGTAGGTTGGAGCTGGTAGGGTTCTGTGAGGAGAGGGACATAGAGGTGGGTGAGTCAGATACCCAGTCCAAACTGAGGGACAACCTGATCCTTTGGCAAAAGGAGGAGTGGGAGCGAGAGCGCAGCGAGGAAGATAGGGCCCGGGCCGCACGCCGAGAGGGTGGTGGGTCTGAGGAGAGCCCTGAGGAATCTGAGGAGGAGGAAGGTTACCTGACAGGGACGCCAGTAGAGAGTGAAGACCCCATAGATAGGGAGTCCCTTGCTGGGTCCAGTGTCAGGAGCAGCACCCCATCCCTTTCCCTGTCCCCAGAGGAGTGGGTAGATAGGAGGGAAGAGAGGGAGCATCAGCTGGCCATGGAGAAGCTCAGGTTAGAGCATGCCCGGGGGATGGCGCAGCTGACCATAGAGGAGAAAAAGCTGGAGACCGAGAGGGTCTTAGCGCAGGAGAGGATAGAGGAGGCTGAGAGGGCCTTCACCAGGGAGAAATCAGCGCTGGAGAGTAGACTATCCCCTGCGCGCAGTCGTAGTTTTCTGGGCTCCCCAGGGAGGGTTGAGTCCAGTGGTGGCAGCGAGATAGATTTCAGTATAGGAAGTCCCAGTTCCCCCAGTCTGGTACCTAGTTCCCGAGAGGAGGAATGTAGGTTGAAATTCAGAACCAGTAGGAAGCTGTCTCACCAGTCTTGGGAGAAGTTTTTGGATGATTGCGATAAATCACTGACTGAGTGGGCGAGGGCCAGCCCGGAAGGTGGTTATTGCGGACTATTTGGTCTGGTTATTAAAGAGCAGCTATGCCGTAGTCTTTATCCCGGATTGCGCCAACACCTGTTGGGGTGTGACGCCTTAGATGTTTGGGACCTTGCAGAGGAAGCCGACCGTTGGGAAAGGGCCCAAGGTTCGCTAGAGTCATTAGGGTGTGACTCCAAAAGTAGTGGTTCAGGGATCTTCCAGCCCAGCGTGGTGGGAGAGGCTCCGGGTAGCCCAGCTAGGTCCCAGTATAGCGAGGAGGGTGTAGGGGCTTACGGCCTGGCTCAGTGGAGCGGGAGTAAGTGGGTGACTGAGGGTCCCCAGACGTACGAAACCCTGCCTCAGGACTTGGGTGGTTTCATGAGGGAACACCAAGTTGGGGACCTAGGCTGTCCTGTTAGCCCATTTGAGGAGGATCACCTAGTGAGTAGAGGACCGGGAGCGCCTGTAAACAGGGCTCCTGTGGTTCTAGTGTCTGGCAGTACCGCTCCAGTAGGGAGGGTACAGAAGTCCAGCGAGAGGAGTGGCATGGGGCTGTGTTCCCCGGTGGAGGAGCCAGTGGGTCAGAGACCAGCCGGGAGGGCTGAGTCTCCTAGAAGTGACCATGGCGACTACACGTCTGGCCTGGGGGATCTTCGCGCACTGTCAGGTGGACAGGGGACGGGAGATCTGCGCCAGGCAGACGGTCATGCAACATATGAGGCATATGTTACTCTCGGGGGGATGGTGTGCAAATCCCCAGAAGTCCTGGAGTGCCAGGCAATTATTCCACCGAAGGTTCTAGACCAGAGGTTGGAAGGCCAGGTTCAGGAGCAGCCTGACCTGAAGGGTCTGACTACTGTAACCAGTGTCCTGACCGGTTCTTCTTCCAGAGGGACCGCCCCAGTTGGTAGGGAGCAGGACTCTGGAAGGGGGTGCAGAGGGTGGGAGAGCCCACCTCTGACCCCGGTGCAACCTGAGGGGTTAAACCCTAGGTTGGGAGACCAGTTCTCAGGGAGGGGTCCTGAGCTGGTTGGTGAGTTATGTTACGGGGTCGCCTCTCAGAGGAAGAGAGGGCGGAACCCTAGGAGAAGAGGTAGGGGGAGGAGAGCCCCACCCGTGACTTTTGGTCAGTCTGAGGGTACGGACCCTAGGCTGGAGGATCAGTGGCAGTTTAGAACTGCCCTGATGAGGGGTAGAGTGGAAAATGGTCACTATGTGCCAGGGGTTACTACCCCCCACTCTGTGGTTAGGCCAGGACCAGTGGCGCCTAGGTGTTCTAGGGCCTGGTCCTGGCCACGGACAGCTGAGGAGTACCAGGGGGGTAGCCCAGTTGGTCCGCCGAGTTTTTTCAGAGGAAACCCTGTGAGTTCAGAGTGGCGTAAAACCGGAGAGTGTCCCTGCCGTTGCGGGCCTGCGTCCGTGTTTTATCGCCCCAAGCAGGGAAGACCATCACGGTGGTGATTGGTCTACCCTGCGTTTTGGCTGGAAGGGGGTCGTGTTGGACTTGGCCCTTCTGGCAGGTTCACCCCCGAGACTTTTTGCTTAATATTGTGACTTGGTGTAATAGATTTTGGTTTCTGCGCACTTTACCGCTCTGTCTCAGGGTAAAGTGCGTGCGTGTTGTGAGGTTGGCCTGCCCTCCCATAGGAATGCATGGGGGAATGTATGTGTCCCGGTAGTTCCTGATGCGTGGGGTGGGCAGGCCCGTGTTTGGTATGTGCGGACTCGTGGGAGTGAATGCTGCGCGTTGATGTGTGCGGCGTGCATGTACCTGGTGTGGAAGTGCCACTTCTAGAAGTGGGCACTTCAGTGTGCAGTCTGAAATGTGTGGCTTGTCTGGCGATTGGCTGGTGAGGTCAGGTGACGGACTAGGGAATTCCCCAGAGTCAGGAGGAGTCACCCAGTGGTGAATGGGGAGTTAGCATGTTGATGGCTGGGGAGGAGTGTACCTGGGTCCTGAATAGGACAGGGATTCCCCCACACAATGCTGGCGCCGGCCCCTGTGGTGCGTCTAATGACCCTAGCCCTGCCAGTGAATAGGGAGAGGGGCTGAGCAAAACAAAGTGCTCAGGAACCTGTTGGAACTGGTTCGCCCCTTCCCTGCACCTTAGACCAAGGATTTGCCTGTATAAAAATGGGGCTGTGTCCCCACAGAAGTTGTTCTCTTCCAGGATCCACTTGAGGGGGGGGCCTGCTGCTGCTGGGCGCCAGGAGAGACCGCCACTGGGGACTGCCTCCCTGCTGGAGGGCCCCGTGAGCTGGCTCTGGGCCCAGCCTTTGCCCCCTGCTCTCTGAAGGACCTTTTTTGTGGCTGGACATTGCTGGTAGCGCCTGGGAGCGCTTTCTGGACTTTATAGCGCTGGGCGCGCTGTCGTCCTGAACTTAGCCACCTTCATAGCGCTGGGAGCGCTGGTTTACTTTATAGCGCTGTGTGCGCTGTGATCCTGATAGCGGGTGCCCACCCCGCGATTCCGCCGGTATCTGCCAGGGTGGGCGGGTGCCACCCCGCTTGTTTTCGTATTTCGAGGGCCGGTGCCCACCCGGCATTTACCCCGCCAAAGATTGCCTTTATCGAGGGAGCCTACCCCTCTTGTCGCGGAAACGATCACCGCTGCAGCCCGGAGTTCCCGGTCGCGTCATCCCCCTGCCGCGCTGTGATTGGTTCAGCGGGAGGGGGTGTGACGCACGTATTCCCCGGCCCCGAGAGACGTCGCGCTGAGGAAGGGAGCAGGCGGGAGCCCACCCCGGGCTCCGGCGACCAGGAAGCGCGGCCAACAGAAGCGGAGTCCCCCGAGGACGGCCCGGTGAGTGGGGAAGGGCTTGGGGACTCTGCCCGAGTATCGTGGGTGCCGGTCCCAGACCGGCTCCTTTTGTAAGAAGCCCCCGCCTCCGGCGCGGGCCCGTGGGTGCTGAGAGCCGCTCCGCTCTCCAACAGAGGGGAGCCTGAGTGTCTAGGGCGCTAGACGCTCCAACGTGGGGGTCATTGTCGTTCTGAGCGCGTGGCGCTCCAACAGGTCCACAGTGTAGCTACGAGCCCCGTGAGGCTCCACCGGAGGGGCAAAGCATCGCTTCTCGAGCCCAGTGAGGCTCCAACGTTGTGCTGAGCCACGAAGGCTCTAGGGGGCATATTTTACATGGTCAGAGCCCAGAGAGGGCTCCAGAGGCACGCAGAGTGCCTGAAGTCGTTTTCCAGCTGCCCAGCACTTAGTGGGCAGCTGCCACGTTTAGGTGGGGGACCATTCTTGTTCTAGTCTGCGCAGCTGGCGCAGCTTAACTTTATTGAACGCAGGGCGTCCTAGCCCCTTCCAGGCCAGTTGGCCCAGGGACTGCCACAGGTGGTGGCATAGGAGTTTTGCGCAATTGTGTTCCTTCCTTGCACCTTTGAATGCGTGTTGATGCATCATGTGCCATTACTTTTACACCTCTGAATGTTTTATGCATCATGTGTGTTCTTTACTTGCACCTCTGAATGTGATGCATCATGTGTAACGTTCTATTACCCCTACAGGTGTTGTGATACGTAGGTGGTTGTTGCTTTCTCCTAGTACAGGTGGTGCTAGTGAGGTTCTAGTTCCCTGCGTGACAGTCTCCTAAAGTAGTTAGGGTTACGCAGGTGGTACTTCCCCGATACCAGTGAGTAACTGGTTGTGTGCTATACATATTATTTTTGTGCTACAGTGATTTTATATATTTTGTGTGCTAAAAATCTAAAAAGTGCTAATTCCTGACAGTGGTCCAGGTGGCCCTGTCTTGTACATAATCCCTTGTAAATTCTGCCCGTGCCTGTTGGCACATTGTAAAGTGTGTGTTTTTATCTAATGTGTTGTGTATAATACAAAGGCTATTTTTATAGAATACCTTGTGTGGAGTTTCCTTTGTGGTGGGCCTTGGGTGTTGTTGCTGGGTGCGCGCGCAAACGCTTTACACATCGCCTCAGAGATAAGCCTGACTGCTCGTGCCAAGCTACCAAGGGGGTGAGCAGGGGTTATCTTTGGCGTGTAACTTCCTTGCCCTGACTAGAGTGGTGGTTTCTGCCTGACTTTGGCGCAAGCCTTAGCCCACCAGAAATCGCCAGGTCTAACAATGGTGCACAGCAGAAGCGGTGCTGTAACGCAGGGTTATCTTAGGAGCTCATGTGGTTATGGTGCGCAGCAGAAGCGATGCAGTAACTCAGGGTTATCTTAGGAGCTCATGTGGTTATGGTACACAGTAGAAGCGGTGCAGTAACGCAGGGTTATCTTAGGAGCTCCTATGATTATGGTGCACAGCAGAAGCGGTGCAGTAATGCAGGGTTATCTTAGGAGCTCCTATGTTATGGTACACAGCAGAAGCGGTGCAGTAACGCAGGGTTATCTTAGGTGCTCCTATGGTTATGGCTCATAGCAGAAGCGGTGCAGTAATGCAGGGTTATCTTAGGAGCTCCTGTGGTTATGGTGCACAGCAGAAGCGGTGCAGTAACGCAGGGTTAAAGTGAGGAGCTCATGTGGTTATGGTGCGCAGCAGAAGCAATGCAGTAACACAGGGTTATCTTAGGAGCTCATGTGGTTATGGTACACAGTAGAAGCGGTGCAGTAACGCAGGGTTATCTTAGGAGCCCCTATGGTTATGGTGCACAGCAGAAGCAGTGCAGTAATGCAGGGTTATCTTAGGAGCTCCTATGTTATGGTACACAGCAGAAGCGGTGCAGCAATGCAGGGTTATCTTAGGAGCTCCTATGGTTATGGTGCACAGCAGAAGCGGTGCAGTAATGCAGGGTTATCTTAGGAGCTCCTATGGTTATGGTGCGCAGCAGGAGCAGTGCAGTAATGCAGGGTTATCTTAGGAGCTCCTATGGTTATGGTGCACAGCAGAAGCGGTGCAGTAATGCAGGGTTATCTTAGGGGCTCCTATGGTTATGGTGCGCAGCAGAAGCGGTGCAGTAATGCAGGATTATCTTAGGAGCTCATGTGGTTATGGTGCGCAGCAGAAGCGATGCAGTAACGCAGGGTTATTTTAGGAGCTCATGTGGGTATGGTACACAGTAGAAGCGGTGCAGTAACGCAGGGTTATCTTAGGAGCTCCTATGGTTATGTTGCACAGCAGAAGCGGTTATGGTTAAGCACATGGTTATGGAACATGGCAGAAGAGATGCAGTAACGCAGGATGTGGCACAAACAGTCTCATGGTCATTGTACACAGCAGAAGAAGTACAGTAATGCAGGGTGTGGCACACGCTGTCACATGGTCATGGTTCACAGCAGAACCAATGCAGACGAAGAGGTGCAGTAATGCAGGGTGTGGCACATGCTGTCACATGGTCATGGTACACAGCAGAAGATGTGTAGTAATGCAGGGTGTGGCACACACGGTCTCATGGTCATGGTACACTGCAGAAGAGGTGCAGTAATGCAGGGTGTGGCACACGCTGTCACATGGTCATGGTACACTGCAGAAGAGGTGCAGACCCGGAGATGCAGTAATGCAGGGTGTAGCACATGGGCATACATGGTCGTAAGACAAAGCATACCAGGTGCAGACGAAAGAGGTGCAGTAATGCAGGGTGTAACACACACAGTCTCATGGTCAGCGTGCACAGCAGAAGAGGTGCAGAAATGCAGGGTGTAGCACATGGGCTAACGTGGTCATGGTAGACAGCAGAAGAGGTGCAGACGCAGAGGTGCAGTAATGTAGGGTGTCACATGGGTTCACATTGGCATCAGCGCACATGACTCTAGCAGTGCAGGTCACCTTTTAAGACTCACCAGCTTCACACGATCATCAGACACACAGAAGTGCAGCGAATGCAGGTCAGGTTTGCTAGAGTTACAGCTTCAAGGCACACTTGATCTGGGATCCCTCGCAGGATGAATGCATGAATGCATGTCATGTTGGACAGTGATTACAGGGCCTGATCTTAGCAGTTTAGGAGTCTCTGACCTCTTTCCTTTAAGTTTCTGAACACTGACCCCGGGCTCTGGGTGATCCGGATGAGTCCTCTCCTTGCAGGCCGTCCACCTCCGGGGTCTTTCAGCAGCAGTGTTTCTTCCTCGGTCCCGGGGTCTAGCGCCTCCTGTAGAAGGGAGGCGCCCAGGATGCGCTGCTGTGTTCAGTTTATATCCGGTTGTAGGATTATCGGCTTCAGTCCAATTGTCCAATCAGATTCATTGTTCACTCCAAACCTTTGAAGGCGGCCTATGAAGTTGTGAGTGAACCACAAACTATCTCTCCTCCATTCAGGATAGATAGATATTCAAGACAGACAGTGGTACAAGGCCTTGAAACCTTCTAATGGAGAACAGGAGTTTGAGGAGCTGTGAGGGGGCCGGGGTGAGACAAAGAGAAGGGGGACTGGAGGCACTGACTACAACCAAGACTTTGATACTCCCTACAACAGAAAGCCTTTTACACACACGGCGAGGCCCCCACTGCAGCACATGGGAACCTCACCTCACATGTCCACAAGCACTGCAACCTATGGCCCTGAAGGTACCTGAGCCTGACAGCACCGGGAGGCCCTGCTAATGGCAATACAGGGCTGTACACATCTGTGTCAAACATGCATGCTGCACATACACTCAGATGGAGCCCAGATATGACATACTACACAGTCAGAAGGTAATGTCAGTAAGTGCTCCCCTCTCTGAGTGTGAGGCGACATCTACCCCACTTTTCTACTTGTCCCCTGCAAGCCTTTAGTAGTGTCATGGGCTGGTCATTTGAGAGGGATCCACTCGGGTTAAAAGCAGGACCTCTCTTGGTGCTCCTCAACCTCGTACCCTGCTGGAGACAACGGGACACACCGGATGTTAAGCACTTGTCAGGGGACTTGTGGTGCTGGTCTCCTGCACAAGACAGTATTCCGTTCCAGGATAGTTAAACGGAAGCAGTTTGTCACATGGACACTGCGCCGAAACCTTTGACCCTGCTGTTCACGCTCTCAATCTGTCTTCTCCCTTTCTGCCATACACCCTGCTTGCGGTCGGTGTCTGCTCTCCTGGCTGCCTGTGCTTTTTGCAGACTCTGCATCAGAATGTTGCCTGCTCTCTCATTAATCCTGCCTGTTCCCAGCTGCGGCCCTGTATGAGGTTGGTGCCTGCTCCCTCTTACAGACCCTGTAAAGGGCTGGTGTCTGCTCTCTTTTTCTGGCAGGTTGCTTGTCACATACCCCTTTATGAGTGTGTTGCCTGTTTTCTGTTGCAGACCCCGTAAGAGGCTGGAGTCTGATTCCTGCCTCAGACCCTGTAAGAGGCTGGTGTCTGATTCTTGCTTTAGACCTTGTAAAGGGCTGGGACCGGCTCCGTGGCAGACTCTCTCTGCGGGCAACTGCCTGACTCCTGTCATAGACCATGAAAGCACGTGACATCTACTCTCACTCTCTCTCGCTGCCTGTTTCTTGTCTTCTACTCTGCATGGTGCCTGCTGCCTGTTCTCAGTCACAGACCCTGTATGAGGCTCCCATCTGCCCTCTTGCTGTGACTGTCTGTTCTCAGTCACACACCCTGTGTGAGGCTGGCACACCCGCCGTCTTGCTGTGACTGTTCTCAGTCACACACCCTGTGTGAGGCTGGCACACCCGCCCTCTTGCTGTGACTGTCTGTTCTCAGTCACACACCCTGTGTGAGGCTGCCACCCGCCGTCTTGCTGTGACTGTTCTCAGTCACACACCCTGTGTGAGGCTGCCACCCACTGTCTTGCTGTGACTGTTCTCAGTCACAGACCCTGTATGAGGCTGCCACCCGCCATCTTGCTGTGACTGTTCTCAGTCACACACCCTGTGTGAGGCTGGCACACCCGCCCTCTTGCTGTGACTGTCTGTTCTCAGTCACACACCCTGTGTGAGGCTGCCACCCGCCGTCTTGCTGTGACTGTTCTCAGTCACACACCCTGTGTGAGGCTGCCACGCGCCGTCTTGCTGTGACTGTTCTCAGTCACAGGCCCTGTATGAGGCTGCCACCCGCCGTCTTGCTGTGACTGTCTGTTCTCAGTCACACACCCTGTGTGAGGCTGCTACCCGCTGTCTTGCTGTGACTGTTCTCAGACACAGACCCTGTATGAGGCTGCCACCCGCCGTCTTGCTGTGACTGTTCTCAGTCACACACCCTGTGTGAGGCTGGCACCTGTCGTCTTCCTGTGACTGTCTGTTCTCCGTAGAAGATCCTGTAGGAGTCTGATAAATGCTCTCAATAGGTCTGTTCTCTGTCACACACCCTGTATGAGGCTGGTACCTGCTCCCCTCTTGTGACTATTCTCTGTTACAGACCATGTATATGTTTGATGCACGCTCTCTCATTTTGGTTGTCTGTTTTCTGTTGCAGACCCTGCCTGGAGTTGCTGACTCCACTCTTCCTGTGTCTGTTCTCTGTCGCAGACCCTGCCAGGAGTTGCTGACTGCACTCTTCCTGTGTCTGTTCTCTGTCACAGACTGTTAGAATTCGGAATCTCTGGTTGGCACAGGTATGAACTTGTGACAAGCAGGGACTCTTACTTCTAAGTCAGGATAAGGGGATCACCCTTTCAAATAACCCCTGCCCACCCTCTAGGTAGTGTGGCGCAAGCAGTCAAGACTGTTCTCAGGGCGTCATAGGTTAAGCATTTGTGAACACATACAGTAATACAATGACACACCACAAATGGATACCAGTCAAGGTTTGTATAAAAATATCTTTCTTTATATAAGGCTTAGCACAAGACTAGAATAACGATTAAAATGACCACAGTATTATTTTAAAGTTCAATGTTCTTGTAAAAAGGCTTAAAATGCAAAAATAGGCTTCTTTTACTCAATTCTGCTTCTTTTCAGGCTTTGTACGGTTCATACCTGGGTGTACGACTCGTCCGCATTAAAAACAAAGAAAGTACGAGTCAAACAATCGGTGAGGACTCCGGGGTCCGGGACGTGCACACTGCGGTGCGAACAGAACAAAGTACCTTAAGTTCGTGGGGTCCGCGACGGACAGTGCGGGACAAGCTGATGGGTCCGGGTCGTAGTTCGGCAGCGTACTCGGTCTGGTCCGGTCGCGGCATCGGGACGCGGCGTTGGTACGGGGCCTTCAGGGGTACGTGCGGGTGATCAGGATCAGCTTGCAGAGTCCGTGGCGTCGGCGTTCGAGCCGTACCTTCGGTGCGGATCGGCGGCGACACTTCTCGGCGCCATACAGCGTACGGGGAGGATCAGCGTACTGCGGCTTTTCGGCTCTGAGTACGGCACGGTGCAGTACGTTAGCAGCGTACGGACCGTACCTGCGGGACGATGGAGCTTGGGTCCGGCATACAGGGTTCGGCAGCCAGGGTTGTACGTCTCGAATCGGCGGGGAAGGTTGGGTGCAATGCAGCCGGGAGGGATACGGTGCGAACTAACGCTTTTGGATCAGCGTAGACGCACGTGCCGGGCGGCAAAGACACGGCTTCGCGGCGGATGTAGTACGAGGCGTTCCTTCGGCCAAATCCAGCGGGAAACAAGCACAGATCGTCCAGGCAACTCAATTTTGGAAGGCAGATGAGTCCAATGGTCCTGGGACTCAGTTCAGGGGGCAAGCTCTTCTTCCAAGCCCTTGGTGAAAGTTGAAAAACAAAGTGCAAAGTCTCTTTCAGTCTTTTCCTCTCCTTTCTCAGCAAGTCACCAACTGCAGGCCAATCCCCCAGGTCAGGGAAAGTTACTCCTCCTTCAGCTTCTTCCAGGTCCTTCTAGTCAGGCAGAGTTCCTTTGTGGTTCAATCAGGATCTGATTTCTTAGGAGCAGGGCTCCTACATTTATACCCAGTTTCTTTTGTCTTTACAGGCCAGGGGGGCCTTTGCATAATCCCAGTCCAATTCTTTTCAGTGTGGAGCACTTTGTTGTTGGGACTCTGGCTTCTCCTTTCAGCAGGCAGGGCAGAGACATCAGACGCTCCCCAGGGGGTGGAGCCAGCATTGTGGTGGCAGAGCACAGCCCTATTCAGAGTCAAGGTGCACTCCTCCCACCCATCCTGGTGTAATCTTTCTATTCACCACCTGGCAGCCCCAGCCCTGTCACTTCAGCTACACACAAAGAAGATAACCCCTCCCAGCAGAGGCGGACTGAAATGGTTAGGCACGCAAAGGCTATCTTTCTAAAAGTAACGTTTGCAAACACAGGATATTAAAATAAACTTTACTAAAAGATGTATTTTATTATTCTGAGTTCAGGCATACTAAACACAAATTTCTATCATGCTTCCTGAGCCTGCTAGGACTATAGAGTGTTATAATCTAGCAGCCCATTCTGGCCTATGGAGAGCAGGTAGCCTTACAATAGTGAAAAACGAAAATGGCTGTAATTCACTATTAGGACATGCCACACACTTCAGGGCATGTCCTGCCTTATCCTTACAATGCACCCTGCCCTAGGGCCTACCATAGGGGTGACTAACATGAAGGTAAGGGAAGGTTTAGGGACTGGCAAGTGGGGACAATGGCAGACCTTAGACACATTTTACCAGGCTGCTTCTGCGGGTGGCACAACCAGTGCTGCAAGCCCACTAGCAGCATTTGGATATACAAGCCCTTGGCACCCCTGGTGCACTTTACTAGGGACTGACAGTAAACCAAATAAGCCAAACATGGAGGTCAATTCACATAATACATTTTACCATAGGGAGCACTTGCACTGTGGCACTGGATGGCAGTGGCACAGTGCCCTGAGCAGCTAACACCAACACAAAAACACATTGAGGCACAGACAAAAAAAATGGAAGGGTGACCCACGCCAATGGTGCCAGGTCTAACACGTGTCCCCTCCAGCTGAAATGTGGGGAGAATTACCCTACCCCAGGGAGTTCTTCATCACTAAGGCGGAAAAACCTGGACAGACCGTCAGCATTGGCGTGATCTGTGCCAGGGCGATGCTCCACCGTAAAGTCCATACCCTGTAGGGAGATGGACCACCTCAACAGTTTTGGGTTCTCTCCCCTCATTTTCATCAACCATCTGAGGGGCCTGTGGTCGGTCTGAACCCGGAAGTGAGACCCAAACAAGTAGGGTCTTAGCTTCTTCAGTGCCCAGACCACAGCAAACGCTTCTCGCTCTATCGCACACCACCTTTGTTCCCGTGGGAGTAACCTTCTACTTATGAAGGCTACAGGTTGGTCCCAGCCCTCCTCAGTCATCTGTGAGAGAACAGCCCCTACACCATGCTCTGATGCGTCCGTCTGCACTAGGAATTCTTTGGAGAAGTCAGGAGCCAAGAGCACGGGCGCCGTGCACATGGCAGTCTTCAGGGTGTCAAAGGCCTTCTGACAGGTGTCAGTCCATATCACTTTTCTGGGCTGCTTCTTCGAAGTCAGCTCTGTCAAGGGGGCAACGATGCTGCCATACCCTTTGACAAACCTCCGGTAGTACCCTGTGAGTCCTAAAAAGGCCCTCACCTCGGTCTGGGTCTTTGGGGGCTCCCAAGCCAGGATGGTTTCAACTTTGGGTTGGAGGGGCGCCACCTGGCCGCTCCCCACTTGGTGTCCCAAGTACACCACTGAACCCTGCCCGATCTGACACTTGCTTGCCTTGATCTTGAGGCCTGCCTTGCGCAGTGCCATCAACACTTCCCAGAGGTGGTGCAGGTGTACTTTCCATGTGCCACTGAACACTGCGATGTCATCCAAGTATGCGGCGCTGAACTCGGTCAGCCCAGCCAACACCTGGTTGACCAACCTCTGGAAGGTGGCAGGGGCATTCTTCATCCCAAAGGGCATAACCCGGAACTGGAAATGCCCATCTGGTGTGGAGAATGCAGACCTCTCTTTGGCCCCATCAGTCAAGGCGATCTGCCAGTACCCAGACGTTAAATCAAACGTGCTGAGGTACCGGGCAGCCCCTAACCGATCGATGAGCTCATCAGCTCTGGGGATGGGGTGCGCGTCAGTCTTCGTGACTGAGTTGAGTCCTCTGTAGTCCACACAGAACCGCAGTTCGGGTGTGGCACCCGGCGCTGCAGCCTTTGGGACCAAGACCACTGGGCTGGCCCAAGGACTGCTGGAGGACTCAACCACCCCTAGGGCAAGCATCTTTGAGACCTCCTCTTTGATGCAGGCTCTGACCCTGTCAGTTACCCTGTAAGCTTTGTGCTTCACAGGTAAGCTGTCTCCCGTATCCACATCATGGACGCACCAATCTGTGATACCAGGAACCAGGGAGAACAGGTCAGGAAACTGCCCCAGCAGCTGGCGGCAGTCATCCTGTTGCTCAGGGGTCAGGGTGGGTGAGAGGTTAACTCCATCCACTGACCCGTCTCGCTCGGAGGCTACCAAGAGGTCAGGAAGAGGCTCGGACTCCTCTTCCGTCCCATCATCGGTGGCCAAGAGCATGCCCACTTCAGACCTCTCTAAGTGGGGCTTCAGTCGATTGACATGTAGGACCCTTAAGAGGTTCCTAGGAGACTGCAAGTCCACCAAGTAGGTGACAGAACTCTTGCGCTCCACAATCTCAAAGGGTCCTGTCCACTTGTCCTGGAGTGCATAAGGCTCCACGGGGGCCAGGACCCATACCGTTTGACCAGGTTGAAGCTCAACCAGAGTGGCATTCTGGTCGTACCACCGCTTCATTTCCTCCTGGCTGGCTTCCAGGTTTGCCTCAGCAAGTTGCCTGAAATGCCTAGTCTGGTTCCGGAAAGTCAGCATGTAACTGTATACATTCTGGGGAGGTCTCCTGGGAGATTGCTCCCAGCCTTCCTTGACCAGACTAAGAGGTCCTCGTACTGGGTGGCCGTACAAAAGCTCAAAGGGACTGAACCCCAGAGACTTCTGTGGCACCTCACGGTACGCAAAGAGAAGGCATGGTAAGAGGACGTCCCACTTACGCCTCATAGGCTCCTCAAGGCCCATAATCATGCCCTTCAGGGTTCGGTTGAATCTCTCAACCAACCTGTTTCCTTGGGGATGGTAAGGGGTGGTGAATTTGTATGTCACACCACACTCTTGCCAAAGGGACTTCATATATTTCGATATGAAGGTGGTCCCCCTGTCAGACACCACCTCTAGAGGGAATCCCACTCGTGAGAAAATTCCCATCAGTGCCCGTCCCACCACGGGGGCCATCACTGTCCTCAGAGGGATGGCTTCAGGGTACCGGGTGGCATGGTCCACCAAGACCAGGATAAACCTGTTGCCCATGGCTGTCTTGGGGTCCAGTGGCCACACAATGTCAATCCCCACTCGCTGGAATGGGGTACTGACCACAGGGAAAGGTTGGAGTGGAGCCCTCAGCTTCCTTCCACTCTTACCACTTGCCTGGCAAGTCTGGCATGTCCTGCAGTGAGTGTCAGAACTCCTGCGCATTTGGGGCCAATAAAAGTGGGTGACAAGCCTTTCAAAGCTCTTGTCCTGCCCCAAATGTCCTGCTAACGGTACGTCGTGAGCCAGCCCCAGTAGGAAGGCTCTGAACTTCTGGGGTACCACCAGCGCACGGGCTGACCCAGGTTCAGCAACCTTAGGCTCTGAGTATAGGAGGTCGTTCTCCCAGTAGATCAAGTGAGTTCCGGACTGATCACCTTTGGCCTGGGCTGCAGCCTGCTGCCGCATACCCTCTAGAGAGGGGCACTCTTTCTGCTCCCTGCAGAATTCCTCCCTGGTGGGGCCTCCTTCTTGCTGCCAATGGGTCAGCTCAGGCAGGTCCCCCAGTTCGGCTATCTGTTCCCCGGTAGGCTCCAGGGCATCCCCCTCAAGGTCTGCTTCCTCCTGGGCCGTGGGAACTTCAAGAGCCGGTTTCTCGTGCCTCCCTCGCTCTCTCTCTAAGGCCGATTTCTGGGCCTCTTCCTCAGGCTCCAGGGTTCCTTCAACACCCCTACTGGCTGCCATTGACCGGATGGTCACGCACGCCCAATCAGGCAGACCCACCAACCGCAGGTGAGCTGTCTTCTCCACCTTTTCCCAAGGGGAGCTCTCCAAATCATTACCTAGGAGACAATCAACAGGCATGGCAGTTCTCACAGCGACTTGCAGAGTACCAGAGACCCCCCCACTCAAATGGAACCTGAGCCATTGGACACTGACTCTCTGTGTTGTCGGCGTTGACAACACGGCAGAATGCGTGTGGGACCACCTGCTCTTGAGACACCAGGTGTTGCTTGACAGCAGTCACACTGGCTCCTGTATCTCTAAGAGCCCCCACCCTTCGGCCATTTATGGTCACCCACTGCCCATACTTTTGATTATTGGGGGGCAGTTGGGCCTCAGCGACCATCTCACTGTCTCCTAATGAGACTAGGGTCATCTGTACGGGAACCCCCTCCCTTTGGACATCTACCTCCCTCCCGAAGGCTACACTAGCCACCTGCTTGGGGGGGTGGAGCACCAGAGGGTGCTGGTTTACCATACATGGGGCACTTGGGATCCATGGAATAGTGCCCCAGGTTGTTACACTTGTAACATCTGGGGGGCCCTCTTTGAACAGGGTTACCTGTCGGGGCCCCGGTCTGCTTCGGGGGTGGGGGTGGCTGAGAACCTTTCCCTTGGTTCCCTTGGGAATTACTTTGGGGCCCTCTGTAGAACTCCCTCTGTTTACCCTTGTCCCCCCCACTCTTCTGCTGGGGACCCTGAACACCTTTGGCGGGGCCTCCCACGTGACCCTTGTGGACCCTGGTGCTGATCCAGCGGTCCGCCTCCTCAGAAAGCTTCCTAGGGTTAGTCAGCTTGCTATCGATCAGATGCTGGCGGAGCTCAGGAAAACAATTATCAGACAAGTGCTCCCATGCAATTAGATCAAACAGCCCTTGGTAATCATTTACCTTGTTACCCTTTAGCCAACCATCTAGCGCTCTGGAAAAAAAGGTCACATATTCTACATAAGCGGTACCAGGTTTCTTGGTGCATTCCCTAAATCTCTGTCTGTACAACTCAGGAGTTAACCCATACCTTGTCATCAGAGCTTCCTTCATTTGTGGATAGGATGTTTTGATATCAGAAGGCAGATCCAGCAGTGTGTCCCGCCCCTCACTCAGGAACCTTCCCCACAACCCCGCTCCCCAATCTGCCTCAGGGACCCGGTGGGAGGACATGGCTACTTCATAGGCCCTGAACCACTGCCCAATATCATCCTGCTTATTATACTCTTTCACTACATCTTTAGGAATGTGCACCCTTGACTCTGTTAAATTGCTGCCACCAGAGGGAGAGCGGTCTAAACTCTTGGCATTGAGATCCAACTCCCTCATTTTTACCTCATGCTCCATGGCCAGTCTTTGTCTTTCCATTTCCATTTGTAGTTTTGCCATCTCCACTTCATGTGCTCTTGCAGCAATCCTGTCGGCCATCTCCTCTGGCGACAGGCCTCTGCTAGGCACAGAAACACCTTCTGGGGGTATCACCTCTCGTGCATTCTCTGGGAACTTTGATTCGTTCCAGGCTCTCAGCGCTTTTATATACTGATCCTTGTTTGTTAATCCACTTTGTTTAATTCTGTACTTGGAGAGATATCCTTTCAAGACTTCATTTGTGCACTTCCTTAGTGCCTCCTGTTCCCAATTTATGTCATCAACTCCAGAGAATATAGAGGACGCTCCGCCTCCATTGACTGAGCTAGGCATAGTTTCTTAAAGTGGAGATTCTTCAGCAAAACAAAAATTAATACTGTGTGGCTGCATTATTGGTCTGAACTCTCTACGTGGCGTTCACTCAATCACTGTACATGAATCACAAATGCAAATTCAAAATCCTCACCGCTGACCACCAATGTTAGAATTCGGAATCTCTGGTTGGCACAGGTATGAACTTGTGACAAGCAGGGACTCTTACTTCTAAGTCAGGATAAGGGGATCACCCTTTCAAATAACCCCTGCCCACCCTCTAGGTAGTGTGGCGCAAGCAGTCAAGACTATTCTCAGGGCGTCATAGGTTAAGCATTTGTGAACACATACAGTAATACAATGACACACCACAAATGGATACCAGTCAAGGTTTGTTTAAAAATATCTTTCTTTATATAAGGCTTAGCACAAGACTAGAATAACGATTAAAATGACCACAGTATTATTTTAAAGTTCAATGTTCTTGTAAAAAGGCTTAAAATGCAAAAATAGGCTTCTTTTACTCAATTCTGCTTCTTTTCAGGCTTGGTACGGTTCGTACCTGGGTGTACGACTCGTCTGCATTAAAAACAAAGAAAGTACGAGTCAAACAATCGGTGCGGACTCCGGGGTCCGGGACGTGCACACTGCGGTGCGAACAGAACAAAGTACCTTAAGTTCGTGGGGTCCGCGACGGACAGTGCGGGACAAGCTGATGGGTCCGGGTCGTAGTTCGGCAGCGTACTCGGTCTGGTCCGGTCGCGGCGTCGGGACGCGGTGTTGGTACGGGGCCTTCAGGGGTACGTGCGGATGATCCGGATCAGCTTGCAGAGTCCGTGGCGTCGGCGTTCGGGTCGTACCTTCGGTGCGGATCGGCGGCGACACTTCTCGGTGCCGTACAGCGTACGGGGAGGATCAGCGTACTGCGGCTTTTCGGCTCTGAGTACGGCACGGTGCAGTACGTTAGCAGCGTACGGACCGTACCTGCGGGACGATGGAGCTTGGATCCGGCGTACAGGGTTCGGCAGCCAGGGTTGTACGTCTCGAATCGGCGGGGAAGGTTGGGTGCAATGCAGCCGGAAGGGATACGGTGCGAACTAACGCTTTTGGATCAGCGTAGACGCACGGTGCCGGGCGGCAAAGACACCGCTTCGCGGCGGATGTAGTACGAGGCGTACTGGGGCCAAATCCAGCGGGAAACAAGCACATATCGTCCAGGCAACTCAATTTTGGAAGGCAGATGAGTCCAATGGTCCTGGGACAAGCTCTTCTTCCAAGCCCTTGGAGATAGTTGAAAAACAAAGTGCAAAGTCTCTTTCAGTCTTTTCCTCTCCTTTCTCAGCAAGGCACCACCTGCAGGCCAATCCCACAGGTCAGGGAAAGTTCCTCCTCCTTCAGCTTCTTCCAGGTCCTTCTAGTCAGGCAGAGTTCCTTCATGGTTCAATCAGGATCTGATTTCTTAGGAGCAGGGCTCCTACATTTATACCCAGTTTCTTTTGTCTTTACAGGCCAGGGGGGCCTTTGCATAATCCCAGTCCAGTTCTTTTCAGTGTGGAGCACTTTGTTGTTGGGACTCTGGCTTCTCCTTTCAGCAGGCAGGGCAGAGACATCAGACGCTTCTCAGGGGGTGGAGCCAGCATTGTGGTGGCAGAGCACAGCCCTATTCAGAGTCAAGGTGCACTCCTCCCACCCATCCTGGTGTAATCTTTCTATTCACCACCTGGCAGCCCCAGCCTGTCTCCTGGAACTTCCCAGCCCTGTCACTCCAGCTACACACAAAGAAGATAACCCCTCCCAGCAGAGGCGGACTGAAATGGTTAGGCACGCAAAGGCTATCTTTCTAAAAGTAGCGTTTGCAAACACAGGACATTAAAATAAACTTTACTAAAAGATGTATTTTATTATTCTGAGTTCAGGCATACTAAACACGAATTTCTACCATGCTTCCTGAGCCTGCTAGGACTATAGAGCGTTATAATCTAGCAGCCCATTCTGGCCTATGGAGAGCAGGTAGCCTTACAATAGTGAAAAACGAAAATGGCTATAATTCACTATTAGGACATGCCACACACTTCAGGGCATGTCCTACCTTATCCTTACAATGCACCCTGCCCTAGGGCCTACCATAGGGGTGACTAACATGAAGGTAAGGGAAGGTTTAGGGACTGGCAAGTGGGGACACTTGCCCAGTCAGCATGACAGTACCAGACAGCATGCAGGTTCTGCAATGGCAGACCTTAGACACATTTTACCAGGCTGCTTCTGTGAGTGGCACAACCAGTGCTGCAAGCCCACTAGCAGCATTTGGATATACAAGCCCTTGGCACCCCTGGTGCACTTTACTAGGGACTGACAGTAAACCAAATAAGCCAAACATGGAGGTCAATTCACATAATACATTTTACCATAGGAAGCACTTGCACTGTGGCACTGGATGAGCAGCTAACACCAACACAAAAACACATTGAGGCACAGACAAAAAAAATGGAAGGGTGACCCACGCCAATGGTGCCAGGTCTAACACAGACCCTGCCTGGGGTTGGTGCCTGCAGTCTTCCTGTGTCTGTTCTCTGCCACAGACCCTGCCTGGGGTTGGTGCCTGCACTCTTCCTGTGTCTGTTCTCTGTCACAGACCCTCCCTGGGGTTGGTGCCTGCACTCTTCTTGTGTCTGTTCTCTGTCACAGACCCTGCCTGGGGTTGGTGCCTGCACTCTTCCTGTGTCTGTCTGTTCTCTGTCACAGACAGTGCCTGGGGTTGGTGCCTGCACTATTCCTCTATCTGTCTGTTCACTTGTTTTCTCTCCTCAGGCAGAAATACCAGAAAAGGAACATAAAAAAAAAACAAAAGAAAGAAGGAAACAGTCAGATCACTTTGGTCTTGTGCCACTTTTGGGAAAATGTGCTCCCGTCACCCGTGCTTCCTAACGTGTCGTGCCTAGGTGCCAGGGGGATTTTAATGTTTCAGGGTTGGAGCACTTGCCTGGACCCACGACTATCCTGGGCCGCGGGGTTGGGAGTCCCAGCCTCCTCTTCTCCGGTTGGACAGCTGGACTCAAGCGCGTTGCTCTAGAGCGGTCTCTTCTCGGCTGATTCTCCACCTGGGTCGGGGTCGATTCTTTGGTCCTCTCTTCCTCGTTTCTTCCTCGTCTCCTTCTTTCTCCTCCGCGTCCCTCCTCAGGTCGATTCCCGGCGTCTCCTTGACCTCACCGGCTCCACCCCCCTGCTCTCTAGTTGGTGGTCCGTCAATTCCCTACTGGGCTACTGGACTGCTCACCCTGCTTCCGGTCCGGAACACGGCAGCCGCCATGTTGGAAATGTTGTGAAGATCCGCCATCGCGGGAGCGAAACCCTCACAGTAATGTAGTGACAATTTTTTGTAAGTAAGACTGTACTCTATGGTAACGTGGCTTGGACAGCCATCATGGTGGATGCAGTCTAGTGAAGCTCTGACCGGCCAAGCCATAATCTGCAATAATCCGCCGATATCCCTCTCCTGAGTGAGCCACATCCACTGCTCCTGCACTCGGAGCCAAGAGGCGTCCTTGATCCTGGGGCCGTGGGTGATCTGATGCCGAGGGCGGCCACTACAGACGACGGAGGAGTCACGGCCTAGTGCCATGGCCGGCACCGTAGGACGAGATCATGCTGTCGCGGGTGCCCGGCGCGGTGAGTGTGGCCCAAGAAGAAGCCGAAGTGCTGCCCCATGGGACTCTCTGACGACTTAGCTGCCGGGGCCGCGGCGCACCGGGGCCAGCGCAGCCGGTGCCAGATCTGGGACCTGGTTGCAGGTGCCCAGGAGATCCTGCAGGCCCCGCGGGGCTTTTGGAGGCCCTCATGTGTGTCGTGCGGTGGCGCCCCGGGCAGTCCGGGCCCCTGGCAGCTGGGGCATAGCCATCGGCCCCAACACAGAAGACTCAGACGCGAGAGGTAGTGCGGCATCCTCAAGGTCTACCCTGTGCAGCTAAAAGGGGTCCGGCAGGTGCCTTGAGCCAGGGGTGTGCCCCACAGGGCCGGGTGCCACCCCAGGAATTCCCTTCGACCCAGGAGCACTGGGGCAGACAGTGACACTGACTGTGCCCGGGTCGATCCTGTTGACCAACCTTCGTGGCTGGCTGGGCCTGAGGGCCCAGAGAGGAGACCTACATGTGGCCGGGGCTGCGCCCATGGGGGACTCCGTCCCGCCTGCGCCTCCCATCCTACTAGGGGCACTCGTGGGGCCCAAAAGTACCGAGACACAGCAGTGGAGGCAGGCACTGGGAGGAAGTCGACGCTGCAGCTGATCGACGACCTTGGGACCCGTGCTGAGGGTGTCACGGCCCGGCTGGGGATACAGCAGAGGTGGCTCTTCACATAAAGGGCCTGTGAGGAAACGTGCCACTATTCCCCCGCCCCAGAGTGGATACTGAAGCCGCCCAAGCGAGGGCTGGTGGAGTGGACCACCCACACTTGAAGGTTGTGGGCCCAGCTCCAGCCATTTTGCAACATCCTGGAGGGACTGCAGCCTGGGGCCCCGTGGGACTGAGCTGGTGCGAGAAGACCTGTGGGCTAGGGGTCCGGCGAGTCTGATCCCGGTAGGCGGTCTACTTGGCTGGCTGACCCTGGTGCTGCGGAGGCAGCTGAGCTGGGCTTAGTGCAGCTTGTGGCCCAGGGGGGACAGATTCCGTGAGGCCCGGCCCACTGTAGTATACCCGAGTGTCCCCAACGGGGCACCTAGGTGGCAGGTTGCCTAGCGGAGATACGTGCCAGAATCTTTAGCGGAAGGAAATACAATCAGAAGCGGGGTAGACACTGCACTATGGCTCCCTATCCCACCTCCCTTTTCCATCATGGCCAAGGATAAACCAGTGGGCCCCACCTCCAAGCAAAGCACCCTGGACCAGTTTGTCTCAGCCCCTGGTGGCACGAGAAACACAGACACCGGGAGCCCTGTCCCCAACAATGCCACTTTGCTGGCTGCGAGCACTCAGGTCCGTGATACCCTGGACACAAAGATTAGTGCTGTGGGTTTGGAGGTCTCCTTTTTGTGTCAAGATCTTAGAAAGGCTGTGGATCGCATCACGTAGGCGGAGACCTGTGTTTTCGACGGTGGAAGACACAGTGGCAACCCTGCAAAAAAAGGTGAACAAACTTACCGTCGTAACACATGAGCTGGCGTCCGGCGTTAAATATGCCGAGGGCCGCTCCCAATGCAATAACCTGTGCTTCATTGGCTTTCCGGAGGGGTGCGAGGGCTCCTCCATGGAATGCTTTCTCATGCAGTGGTTGAGATCCGTCCTGCCTGAAGACTCCTTATCCACCTGTTTCATGGTAGAGGGAGCCCACAGGGCACTGACTACGAAGCCCCCTCCAGGGGAACGCCCCAGGCCAGTAATTGCCAAGCTGCTGAATTATGTAGACCCCTAAACCATCCTTCAATATGCAAGAACCCACAGGGATAAACTGCTCTATGATTCGCAGAACATAATGACCTTCCCAGACTACACCCGCCTGGTGCAGCAACAGCGTTAGTCATTTACAGCCGCCAAACGCAGACTTGGAGAACTCAATGTGCAGTATATGCTGTTGTGCCCAGCCCGAATGAGAATAACATATAATTCTAAATCTCTCTTGTTTAAAACGCCGGAAGCAATCTTCACTTGGGCCGGAGAGACAGTAAATCTAAAACCACACACCCCGCCGCCTCTGGAGTCTCACTCCTCACAGGATACACATAGGAATCGTCCGAAGAGGGTCAGCTCCAAAAGGCAACGCAGGTCGAGGTCCAACTGGTGCTCCCAGACACAGGGCGACGAGTCGTGAATGCAGCGGGACCCCTCCTGCCTCTTCTGCCCATGGCTTCGACTGGGGATATTGATCACCCCGAAGACTATGGCTCACCTAGAGAGCAAATATAGCTTGGGGGCCTGGAGCCACTGACACCCCCTGAACAATTATGTTTAGGTTTTGTGGGAATTTTGGGTACTATTGGCAGAGGTGCCCTGGGAACCCCTGTTAGGGCCTCGGGCTCTCTCCAACCGTGACAGATACTCCTTGTTGGTGGAGGTATTGGGGTGGGGCATGGGGGGAGGGTGGCGGGAGATGTTCAGATTTTCTGGACTAAAGTTATTTCATTTCACACATAGGCACAGGGAACCCACTACAATTTCACGTGCTCACCCTAGCTGGCAACCTCCCTAGATGACAGATGACCTCGCACACAAGTAATTCCCAGCCTGGGGGTCTGAACGTTATAACGTCGAACGTTAGAGGGATGCTCAATAAAATAAAGAGAAGCACTGTCCTTCAGCAAGCCAATCGGTGGGAAGCAGATATACTCCTACTGCAAGAGACCCATCTACTAGGCAATAAAGCCCCATGTCTTGCTCGGTTTGGTTATGACACAGTACATCACTCAGGGTTCACACGGGGCTCTCGCGGAACGGCCATTCTCGTACACTGCCGGATCCCCTTCACTCTGTCAAAACTCTGGTCAGATCCAGGGGAATAATACACCATAGCGACAGGTACATTATACAGCGAAACAATAACCATAGGCAGTGTTTACGCCCCTCCCCCCTTAGGAAACACTTTCATTGACAAAAACACACGACTCTGGGGAGAACTCCCAGACGGTCTAATAATACTGGCGGCGACTGGAATGACGCCATGTCACCCTTGGACTGCCGTTGTAAGTCAGGACATAGGCCCCATTCGGGAGAATCCAAACTCCACCTGCTTGCCGCCACGCTGGGGTGGTCAGAACCATGGCGGGCATATCACCCCACGGAACTGGGCTTCACGTTCCTTTCAGCCGTACACGGCTCCCTATCCAGAATAGACTACTTCTTCTTACCGCACAGCCACATACATAGGGCCTCACATGTCTCTATCCCGCCGAGAGGCCTCTCCGACCACCCCCGGTTCTACTACACATTGGGCAAACAAACCCCCCTTCGGATGGCGCATATCACCCTGGCACCTCCATGACCCGGGTTACCAAGACGTTCTCCAACAGGCAATTACAGACTATCTAACGTTCAATGTGGCACTGCCCCCTCCAGTGTTATACTGTGGGAAGCTCTTAAATCCACTATCCATGGGGTGGACATCAGCTTTCGCACTGGGGAAAAACGCAAGCACCCCGCACAAAAAGTAGAGCTTGAAAATTGCAAGAGGACTCTTGAAGCCGAAGTTGCAGAGATCTCAGGCCCAATACTGCAACGCAGCCTCCTCCAAGTACCACAACAAATCGATCAGCATCTCACTAATGAGGCGCATGAGATCTGGTTAGCGACCCAACATAGGATTTATCAATGGGTTGACAAATCAATTAAAATGCTTCATCATTAGTGTCAGGCGGCGATGTGCCCTGCCTCGGTGCCGGCACTGCGAAACGCCGACAGAGTCCTTTGTACTACCCCTGACACAGTCGTACAAGCGTTCACGGCCTACTATGCCTCCTTATACGAGCAGAAGGAACTCGTATCGAGCGTGATGATAGGGGATTTTCTAACAGATATATCTCCCAAAAAGCTCCCAGAGCACCTGCGCGACCAGCTAGATGCCCCCCTAACCGCAGAGGATCTCGGTGCGGCTTTATCCAACATGCACGCCGGTCGCGCGCCTGGCCCCAACGGCTTCCTTAGTGACTTTCTACGACCACACAAGGCGCAGCTCGGCCACATCTGTTGGATGCACTCCATGAGACTCTGGAGCAGCACATCTTACTTCCTGATTGGCGCCATGCCGAGATAGTGGAGTTCCTTAAACCAGGCCATCCCCAGAAGAACCATCTTCTTACCGCCCCATCTTCCTCCTAAATTTTGAACCCAAACTGTTGGGTAAGGTCCTTGCTGACCGCCTCCGCACATATGTCCAAGAACTGATCCACCCAGACCAGGCTTACTTCATGCTGCACCGGTCTGCCCAGCACAATATTAGAAGGGTTCACAATGCCATTGGGAAGGCCTCAGACATGGGCTGCCCTGCGGCCATTCTTTTGTCCGATATAGATAAGGCGTTTGAGTCCCTAAGTTGGACTTATTTATTTCAGCTCCTCTGATCTCTCAACTTTGGTCCACGCTTTTTGTCCTACATATAATTATTACTCACAGAGCTCTCGGCCTCTGTGCGGGTAGCAGGTTTCCGGTCAGCACCCTTCCCAAAACGTCAGGGTACGAGGCAGGGTTGCCCCCTGTATCCATTGCTATTTGCGCTTGCCAGAGAGCCCCTAGCTACATGGGTGCGGCGGGACCCATTAATTTGTGGGTATGTATGGTCACAGGACCGGTCTGACAGAACTGCGCTATATGCAGACGACGTATTATTCTTTTTAAACGATCCTGGATTTCCCCCCCCTGGATTCTCCAGATACTTTGGGTGTTTGGGGAGACCTCCGGCCTTGGAGCTAATCCAGCAAAGCCAGTGTTATTTCTAGTATGCGGAGCCCATGGGCGCGGCTCCTGGGTTTCGCAGTTATCCCACGCAACCGAGGGCTTCAAATATCTGTGGGTCTTCATCTTGCCTTGTCCCACGATATCTTGGGCACATAATAACAATCCACGCACGTGATTCGCCCAGGTTAACGCACTCCTTAATAATCGCCTATGGGGAGGGAGCGACGCCTGTGTTGCGCTACGAACCTGCATGCAGTCGACGTACTGTGGCTGTCGCCGAGCTTCCAGGCTTCCGAGCATGGGACCTCATTGGAATCTCTACTCTGAGCGACATTCTGCTGGGACCCACTCTGAAATCTTTTCAGCAACTGCAAATAGAATACCACTTGCACCGGACAGTTTTACAAATATCTGCAGCTGAGACATGCCCTGACTCCCCTAATCTGCTTACTGGGAGGTCTACCAGAATTTCACCCCACTAGAGAGACGTTTACTAATGGGGGATCTTGGCACGCATAAGATCCTGCAAATCTACCAGACACTGACTACTCATACCCAAACCACACTACACAAAACCCGGGATGCGTGGGAAGCAGACATTCCTGATCTTACAGACGATGACTGGACTGAGGCTCTAGCTAGTCCCGAGGTGCCACTATGGCTACACGATACCGCCTAATTCCATTTAAATACCTCCACCGAGCATACTACACCCGCTCCACCCTCTGGAGGATCGGCGTTATCCAGTCCCCCACATGTCTGAGATGCAGAGAATCAGAGGGGACGTTTCAACACACGGTCTGGAGCTGTGGGGCACTGCAACCATTTTGGCATAAAATATCTTCTTGTCTGGGTCTGGTCCTGTCCTGGTGCCTTCCATTCGATCCCAAGCTTTTCTTACTTCACAGCACCGAGGGGATAGGGGAAAATCACTATAAACAACATCTTCTATTTTTGGGCCTCACATTTGCCAAGAGGGGCATTACCCAAACGTGTAAGGGTACCTCCCCGCCATCAATGGGTGGGTGGAGAAAGGCCATGGACAGATGCATGGAGGCTGAAATCGTGGTGTACCAGGCGCATGGTTGTCCACAAAAACATAGGAAAATATGGTCTTGCTGGGCAACAGACCGCGGCATAGACCTGCCTCCCCTGCCACCATTAGACCCTCCCTAAACCAGGCAATCAAATCAAACTTGACCATATTTAGGTAAGATGAGTCGCTCTGTCATCTAAACATGTACACCTGGACAAAGTACTTATAGTGAAAGATGCAGTAACCTGTGCCAAGTTTAGTTATTGGGCCTGTATGTTAAGAGGCAATGTTGTTGTTTGAATATAATTGGCACCATCTCATATAAGCTGTATCTGAAATATATGCTTCGAGTACCGTCCGCTATGTACCATCAAAGTCAATAAAATGTGTTAATAATAAAAAAAGACTGCACTCCATATATCTACACTTATTTCTTGCGCTCTCATCCCTGCAGGTCAAACTTCAAGAGTGGCGGCGTCTTCTGAAGAAAGAGGAGGAATACATTCAGGAATCTGCATTCAAGGAAGAGGAACAATATAAAACCATGAGGGTGAGCGGCTGCAGTGAGTGCTGTGTCTCTGTGTGTCTGTATATGTCCATGTCTTTTTGTGACCTCTTGGAGTTCAAGAACACAGAGGCTGATGAGTCACCCTACAAACTGGGTCATGGTCCCCACCAAATAAATATACTGACAAGAGTCACTGCACTTGGATATTGGTGCTCAAATCGGCCATTGGCTCACCCTAAAGAATCATAAAATCAAGAATTACTCTTCTGATCCTAAGGTAGTACTTACATACTCACACGGTGTGTGTTAGAGTATGTGTGCACAGTTGTGGCATTATCTGGCTGTGAGTACGTAGCAGTGTGTGTGTGTGTGGGTGTGCGTGTGTGTGTGTGTGTGTGCGCATGCATAAGTGAGTGCATGCATATTCACACTTGGGTGTACATGTCTAAGTATTTGTTCAAATATGGATGGCCCTGGAGTTATCTGTGGTAGTGCATGTATGTGTGAGCATCTCCATATCCGTCTGTGTTTTGGGCTTGAATTAGTGCCTGTGTGTGTCTGCATATGTATATATAGGTTTTGAGATACAGAGTATGCAAATACATGTGCGTGTCTATATGCATGCGTGGTTGAGGGTTGTGTATGCTTTAGTCTGTATTTATTGGCTGTGGGTTTGTACTTACGTATGTGGATGCTTCTCTATGGGTTTGCGTATCGCAAGGTCTGATATATGCATGAGTGGTGAGTTACACAACCGTGAGATTTTAT
The DNA here is from genome assembly GCF_964204655.1 of Triturus cristatus. Classification (NCBI taxonomy): domain Eukaryota; kingdom Metazoa; phylum Chordata; class Amphibia; order Caudata; family Salamandridae; genus Triturus; species Triturus cristatus. Next base: position 65,348,402 of record NC_140579.1, on the reverse strand, counting down.
ATGCATCTGTGTGTGAGTATATATATGTATGAATGTGTAAGTCTGTGCCTACATGGACTGAAGATATCCATCTGTGAGTCTTTACAAGGTTTGTGTGTGAGTGTGCACATTAATGTGTGCATCTGTATGAGTGTGTACCTCTGGGTGTTCGTATGCATGGATCTGGAGTTATACATCTGTGAGACTTTATATACATCTGTGAGACTGTATATGCATCTGTGTGTGAGTATATATATGCATGGATGTGTGCCTTTATGAGTCTGTGCATGCATGGCCTGAAGATATCCATATGTGAGTCTTTACAAGGTTTGTGTGTGAGTGTGCACATTAATGTGTTCATCTGCATGAGTGTGTACCTCTGGGTGTGTGTAGGCATGGATCTGGAGTTATACATCTGTGAGACTGTATATGCATCTGTGTGTGAGTATATGTATGCATGGGTGCGTGCCTCTGTGAGTCTGCATGCATGGCCCAAAGATATCCACCTTTGAGTTTGTACAAGGTTTGTGTGTGAGTCTGCAAATTAATGTGTGCATCTATATGAGTGTGTACCTCTGTGGGTTGTGTGTGCGTGGATTGGTAGTGATCTATACATCCAACAGACAAAGCAAGCCTGGAGTAAGCCCCTTCCTAAACAAAGGTTTTAGCAATGTAATCATGCTATGGTATTGTATATACAACATCAAATCAGAGAACATCCAACAGAGTTCGCCGAAGTAATGGAAGCTCCAACATTGTGTACATGAGTTTTAACCCACTAATAGTTCATCTAAACCAAATGCCCTCTAATCTTAGCACGTTTCGGACATTTACATTCCATTCTTCAGGACATATGCATTTCTAATTCTAGGAATGAAATGGGCACAGCTCAGACCTTGGGCATTCTCTGTTCTGCTAAATTCCCTTGCAAGATTTTCCTGAAACAGTCTTATTAATCGGCCTTAGTTTGACGCGTCAGTTTTTATGCCTTCATTAGACCTTTCTTACAGGGATAGGCCATAGCTGACGGGAATGTCCCAGGATAACTGGTGCACCTAGCCCTGCCTCAGAATGGGAGAAGGGGCAGGCCTGTAACGTGGAAGCCCCTTCAGCAGTGGTGCACATTTATCACCACTCTGACACTGCCATTGGTCGTGATATTTAATTATTCAACAGGGGGTGTCTGTAGTGATACATTTAACAAGGGTGTCACTGCCATAAACCTTTCATGGTATCTGATAAACTCTCCCACAGTTTTCATGAAGTGTTTCTCCTAAGGTGAATGGGGTCCTACTTCATTGTACTCATTTTGCAGACAGAGGAACCAGATCCACCCTCTAAAGCTTTGAAACTTCTTTAGTTGAGTTTTATGGCGTGACACAGAGGCTAACATCATGCAAATCTCCTTTATTGCCAGCTCACGGCAGCAACAATTGAAGAATATAGAACTTCAATAACATTTTAATAGGCTATGAAGTCCCCCTGCATGCAGTGTTCTCCCTTTCGTTGTTGCTTCTTCTCACAAGATAAGTACAGCCTTTATAGTACTAATAATTAGGGCTGATTTTGATGTCGCCGGTCCCGACCGCCTCATTAGGATGCGACGGAACACTGTTCTGTCGCATGCCTATATTCCACTATAGGAGCATGCATTCCGGCCGTAATGCATGCTCCCATAGTAAAATTGGAGGTACGGTTCATCCCTGCACCCAGTGGCAGGCACCTCAATGTGCCAGCCACAAGGTGCAGGGATCATCAGGGGGGCACCATAGGCACCCCCTAGGACTCCAACTGGAGGCTGTGCACCAAAGGGGGCCCTGCTGGGGGCCCCAAACATGTTTTTGACATGGTTTCCATGTCGGACAGACCAGCCCTTGAGATTACAGGCCGGCTGCTGAATGGCAGACGGGCTCTCAGAGCCCGTCGGAAGCAAGCCGGAATGACCGTCCAGTTTACTTTCCGACTGCCTATATCTTATATTTCATCTTAATTAGGAGAGTAAACCGAATGGCCCATTACGATGCGGCCCTAATGGCTCCGACCAAAGGTCGGAGGCTTTACAGGGCATATCATAATCGGTGCCTTATTGAGTTATTTTACCTTGAAATATCCCACCCTCCTCTATAGAAAATAAGAATAATATCCATCTCCTACCCTGGTACTAACACGCTCAACCAGGTTATTGTGTAACTTCCCATGTCTCTCAATGTCTTTTCCTAACCCTAGGAAGGAGGGTGGTTGTTTTTTTATATTTAACTTCCCCTCTCTTACAGCGTCGGGTCAGAGGTCCTACTACCTCCGTACCCAACACAACTTTTCGGCGTTTCCCTCGGCTCCTTAAGGCCAAGAAATACGCCCTTGCTGTGGACTGGTCTTTTCTTTCAAAGTCCGACTCCATGCCACTTGTTGCTGCAGGCCAGATTTCTTTGAAAAGTGTAAGCCCGCATCCCGCTGCCATAATAGCAGGAGCTTCTTGAAAGAAAAAAAAAAAAGACCGGCTTGCGAAGGACACGTCCCACTGAGGCCGTCGCGCTGCGCACACGGTGATACACCCATCAGCAGCAGTCCAGTGGAGTCATCTCACGGACGTGGCCACGGAAGAGAGTCCGTCTACTTAACAAAGATGCCGGCAGCCCTCCTTTTCCCTCAGCGAAGTTTAATAAATAACAACAGAAAAAAAGAGATAGCCTGGGGTACAACAATAAAGAAAGAACCACACAATTAGAGGTCAGCCACACACTGTACACACCGGTGCCATTTTAGGAGATTGGGACACCTTAGTAAAGACACAACAGTGGCCATTTTAACTGATTGGGCCAACTGCTTGAATTCTGGCAGTTGCAGTCCAATGAACTGCCAGAGCAGCTGTTTCCTTACACTGAGCCCAGTAGTCTTAAATAATATTTACCTTCTGCCATGTCCCTTGAACCTTCAGAGAATACTATGGAGCATAGACTGGAAGAACTTCTAAATAAGGACTGGATAAGGTAATGGGACACTGGATGACATAATTAATAAAAAAGTGAAGGTTCTCTCCAAGAAGGGTTGGCCAGTTGCTGTCCCAGGACACCCTGAAGGGGGAGATGGGGTGATTAAGGCCCAGAGGAAAGGGGCTGCAGGGGAAATCCTGCCAAAGGGTGTAAAAAAGCCCAAACCTTCAAAACAAATTACTTCACGCTTTGCCGGTGACAATGTTGGTGCCTCGGGCACTGCAGATGGGCAGGAGAAAGGCCCAGAAGTACCTATTCCCATCAATTGCGATGAAACATTGGAGGATGAAATTAACCTATCCTGTTCCTTCATTTTTGATACGGATATTGAGGAGATAGAGGTGAGGAATATGGGTACAACTGACGAGGCATCAAAGGCCTCCAGGTCAAAAATGGGCATTGTTGACCCCTTCGGAGAGAGTATGTTTGACCCGCTCAAACAACCCTTGTCTCCAGAGTTGGCTCCATCGTGGCATTTTGCCGAGTACCTCTCCTTTTGGCTTAGGAAGGAAATACCAAAGAGGTCAGGTCCCGTCTTAGATCCGAATGCCCACGCCCCGCCCTCCCGGATAAAGTTGGGTCTACCTCAGAGTTAGACGCAAAGGTGGTGGCTCTAAGTGTCACAGGTGGAAAAGGCCCTAGGAAAGGTATCGATAAAGGCCTCAAGTCCTGCCAAGACTGTCTACTTGATATTACTGGCCCACTCACAAAGACGTTTGAGATGGCTGAAGTGGCTCATCTTAAAGACACCCTCATTGACCCCAAGGAATTGCACCAATGGGAACAAAGAGCCATCTTCCTCCTGGGGAACGCAAATACTGCACTCTCAAAAGAGAAAAGAAAAAGCATATTGCAAAAAATAGATCTCAAATTGGTCAAACTGACCACCAGCGGAGGGGTAGCTGCCTCCCAGGGTCTAGTGTTTGGGGGACAATTTTATTAGGGACATAGCTAAGTACATGGGAGCATTTAGCTCAATTCAGAAGTCCTAGAAAGCCATCAAAAAGGTTTTCCAGGATAAGGTTTTTGGCAGAGCCGGGAGAACAGGGGGTCGGTTCCTCGGCCGTGGCCAAAGCTCTTCAAGACCCTACCTGGGACATGGCGCAAGATTTGTGCACCCACACTTTGCTCCACATTCGTCATTTATACCCCCAGAAACAAATACTTCACGGGAGAGGCTTCAGAAATGAGCGGAGACAAAGAGGCTTTTCAGTAGGTAAGAACTATGAAAGACCTTTCAGATACCCCTATAAAGGTGGGAGGCAGACCAGCACAATTTTGTGGAAACTTGAACTTGGTGAATCAGGACCCTTTGGTCCTAGACTCAGTGAAGGGATAAATGATCAAATTTACAGATACACCATTACAAAGGAAAATTCCCCCAGAACTGATATTCTCACAAGAAAATTCTATTTTAGTAACACAAGAAGTAGAGGATTTAATGACCAAAGAGGCAAAACAAGAGGGAACGGAGTCAGGTTTTATCAGCAATATCTTTCTAGTGGAGAAAAAAGACAAAGGGATGAGACCAGTGATAAATCTAAAAGAGTTGAACGAATGGGTCGTCTACCACAATTTCAAAATGGAAGGGATGCACCTCCTTAGAGATGTGCTAAGGAAAGGGGATTGGCTAACTCAGTTAATCTAAAGGATACATACCTGACCATCCCAATTTGGACTCCACACCAAAAGTTTTTCCAATTCACCTGAATGGGTGGACTATGGCAATTGTGCAGTCTCCCTTTCGGACTTTCTTCATTCCCTTGGTGTTTCACCAAGGCTCTTCGTCCCATAGCGGGATGGCTAAGGGTGAGAGGGGTGAGACTAATAGTTTACTTAGACAATATCCTGATAATGGCACAGTCCACATAAGTGGTCTCACGCCACATAGAACTTACCATGAGCCTACTAGAACACCTGGGTTTTGTCATAAACAGGAAAAAATCTTGCATGGTACCAAACCAGGAAATGCAGTTCTTGGGTTTTGTCATGAACATAATAAGGGCATAATTGAAATTGCCAGGGGAAAAGTTAAGGAAACTTTACAACAAATTGAGGAATCTCTTAGGGAGGAAGAAACTCCCCTTGTGGGCTCTAGCAAGGATCCTAGGCCTTCTGTCCTCAACAAGCCGAGCAATCTACCGTGCACTCCAAAGACTCAAAGCCAAAGCATCAAGAACATGTCAATCTTATTCTCAAATGCTGTCTCTGGACCTGGATTCAAAGAAGGAACTACGTTGGTGGCTGAGGAATGAAGAAGCATGGAATGGCAGAGCCATTTTTGTTGAAGACCCGGAGATAGTGATAGAATCAGATGCGAGTTTAGAGGGATGGGGTGCAAGATGTGGCGACTCATCAGCAGGGGGACGCTGGACCGATCAGGAGAAGGAGTTGCACAACAACTGCTTGGAATTACTGGCAGGTTCATTTGCAATTCGCTGCTTCACCAAATACTTAATGAAGTGTTCTGTAATGTTGTGCATGGACAACGTATCTGCGGTCAGATACGTCAAAAAATGGGGGGCCATCACTCCAAGGGTCTTGCAGATTTAGCCAAGGTCTTCTGGAGTTACTGTCTGAGCAGGGGCAGGCATGTCAGTAGCGGCGGAGCATATCCCAGGATAGAGAAACAGTGTTGTGGATTGGTTCTTCCAGAATTTCAGAGACTCTATCAATAGGAGGTTGAACAAGGACATTTTCCTCAGTTGCCAGTCGATATGGGGACCCTTCGGGTGGACCTCTTGGCGGACAGATTGAACACTCAACTGTCGATGTTTTTCAGCAGTATACCAGACCCTCAGGGTGGATGCCTTCCTTCCGAATTGGCAGGGCCTAGCACCTTATGCTTTCCCTCCTTTTGTTATGCTACCAAGACCTACTACTACTACCTAAGCTACTGTTGCATGTTTGCAGGAACATGGAGGTCACAGTAGTGATAACACCGCTCAGGAGGTCCCAGGCATGGTTCTCAATTCTACTAGAAATGAGCATAGGTTTACCAATCTTAATTCCAACCTTCAGGGAAATAATTACAGGCCCAGACAGACGGAGAGTCACATCCTCTTGTGGAGCAGGGACATCTGACGCTGATGGCCTGGAGGATTTCAGGAGACAATGGAAGATCCTAGTACTTTCGGCAGACGCTTTTAGACTCATATCCGAGTCATGGGCGCCTGGCACAAGGAAAGCATATAGACTAATTGGGAGGAATGGGCTTGTTCCTTTGAAGGAACTACAATCCCGTTTCAACTGATTTACTACATGTAGTTAATTACTTATTAGATTTATTCACTTCAGGACTCTCTTATAGAACAGTTAATTGTGAGAAGGTGGCCTGATATATGCTGTCCACTAGTTCTAGTGGGCACCTTGCATCATTCCAAACAACCCCTTATGGTGAATGGTTAAAGACAACCTTTATTGAAAGCTATCCTAGCGGTAGCTGTGGAGAGCAGCCTTCAGGCTAAGTCTTGAAGGAATGTAAAGCAGCTTGTTTTACCAGTCTATAATCTCTTGAATGATCAAATGAAAAGACAACCACACCAGGTATATATTCAAAATATATGTATTTAAGATAAAACACACCACTCTAGTCTCTTTATGAGACTGGAGTTCCAAGTACTTAGCTTACAAGTCAGCAATTATCAGTAATAGCACAAATACAAGTTTGGGCCCTAGGGGCGTACCAAACCATATACCAAAAAAGTGGTATAAGAACCACGACTGAACTAGACACAAGGCCTAGACCCTGTAGAATCACTGGGACCCCAAGGAACCACCCAAGGTAGTGACACAGGGGACCCACGGGGACTGTATGGAGTGTGTAAACACAACCGCGGGTTCCCGTTATCTTCTATGGGCAATGTCGCGGTTGGAAATGTAAAGATTAGGGACACTTCTAATCGAGTCAGGACCAAACCCTTTTGGACATAAGAAGTTCTAGGGCCAGCACCCACGGGAGCACCGGAGTACTCGAGTTACCTCACCCAGGGAAGCCGGGTGCATAGGTGTCTTTTGGTGTCGGGTCGCGTCGTCGATTTCAATTGAAGCCTGCAAAGAACTGCTGCTGCCGTGAAGTGGAGAAGTGTCCGAAGAGATCCAAGCCTGGATCTAGGATGGAAGGAACCTGAAATCAGAGGGGACAGAGTCTGGGTCACTAGCCAGTGACCAAGGGCAGGATGGACCAATGCCCACAGATGTTGGGTGCTTCAGGTGAGTTGATGGGTGTCTTGACTCTTCAGTCACGAGGTCCAGGAGGCATCGACGAAGTCCACGAGCCGGATTCGAGCTGTCCCACAAAGTCTGTCAAGTGCTGCGGTGTCGGCGACCAGATTGGACCCAACAAGCCTTGGCAACGGCAAGTCACTGGAATTCAGAGAAAGGACTGCCGTGCAGACCAGCAAGGTCTGAGGGACTCACCCAGCGAGGGTAAGTCAGGGCACGTCTGGAGCAACCAGGAAAGTCCAATTAGAAAAGGAGTTGCCTTTGTGGGAACAGGCTGGCCAACAGGCTAGTGATTGCGAAGGACCCTCAAGCGGTCGCACTTGAAACTGGCCCACGGGTCACTCGTGGAGTGGAGCCCAGCAATCTTCGGTGCAGGAGGTGCTCAAGGCTGAGGCTACTCGGAGCCAAAAGCACAACTTCAAGGAAGCCCAGGAAGATGCTGTTGTTGCAAAAAATCACGGTGTCCAGGGGTCACGGTTCCACGTCACCCACGATAGCCACGGGCCTCAGCTTTGCTGTGGACTCAGGGTAGCCTCAGGGAAGTCTGGAAATCCACCTCTGGTGATGTGAAGACTTCGGCGTCCGGCGGGAGCTTCAGTGATGCAGACCTGTCAGTTGCTTCTTTGGTGCCTGCCAAGCAGGGGAGTCACTCCTTGACCCCAAGGGAGATTTCTTCCGTCTTCTAGGCGTGATAGAAAGTCGAAGGTCCAGGATATATGTTGCAAAGTTTCATCCAGGGTAATCTAAAGTCCTAGGGACTGGATTCCTATACTTATAGTAAATTTAGGGGATGGACTAACTCTAATGCCCCACCTATGGGTGAGCTTGGAAAGAGAGGTGGTTACACCCATTTCCTTTGTCCAGTTTCGCACCAGAGCAGGGGCAGGTAGCCCCTGCAACTGGCTTGAACTGGACTATGCACAGGGACACCAAGTGTGCCCCTAGTGCAGGACTTCAAAGCACCAGAGAGTTCTCCCGCCCAGCCCCAATACACATCTGGCTGTCAGGGGAGGTGGTCACACCTCCCTTCGACAAGAAACCTATTGTCCAGGCCTCAGCTGCCAGAGTTTCGGTCAGCAGCAGGAGGCCAGACCCGTGTCTGTGGCAGAGGCATCCATTTTGTGATGCCAGGGCTCAGGAAAGTCCTAGCGGGTTTAGCCAGTGTGAACATGTCTCTCCCTCTAGAAGGGTGGAATGCTACCCCCGCCGCCCGAACTGGTGGGGGGGAGGGGGTAGTATTCCAAAGCATTTGACACCAAACACGACATGTTTTGATGCAGCCATTCCAAAGTTAGCATTTACCGTGAGGTTATAATGCACTTAAGAGTATATGGTATGGCTGTATAACAGAACAGCCATAAGAAAGTATTTCCGAAAGCTGCAGAGGGGCTCAGCTCATGCTTGGGCACCCTCTCACACAAAACCAAGCACTCTGCCTTCGGGATTGTCAAGGCCTGCCATAGGAGTGGCTTATAGGTTTATATGTGTCTGTATAATGGTAGTGATATAGGTAGCCTATACCGCAGTAAGGGGTGCAAGCACACCCTTACCCAGGCTGCAGTAGCAGACCGGCGGTGAAATTTTGCAGTGCTTCCCAGGGGTGGCATAATAAATGCTGCAGCCCCTGATAGGCCTCTGAGTTAGCTATGCCCTAGGTACATAGTATACCATATACTAGGGGCTTATAAGGCACTCCAGAATCCAATTAGATATGTACCTAATGTACATGCAAACCATTTTAGAGAGGAAGCAGCTAGGCTGTGGTCCTGATTAGCAGGGCCACAGCCAGACTAAGGTCGAAAAACAGTGAAACACCAGCAAAAAGTGGGGGTACCCATATGAAGCAGATCCTACTCTCCTACATTAATGTTTGCAGATCAGCTTTTGCAGCATGTCACTGCCTTGTAGACGGAGTCTCTGTGGGACAAAACCACTGACTAAAACATTTATGCGAAGTATGTGGGTACTAAACCCACCTTCTGCAAAATATCCTGCATTATGGGACATTAGAGATGTCCTACAGGTTTTAATATGTTGGGGAGAGAGTTGGTTATCCCCAAAACGTATCTCTTATAAACTCACTGTTTTGCTATGCCTGGTATCTTTTAGATGGACTTCAGACGTAAATGACTTAGACATCACCAGCAGGGCCTACCAACCAGACAGGGTTTGCTTTTATTTAAAAGGCGAACAGAGACCGTGTAAACTTCTGTTTACTACCCCTTCTTTACACAGAATGCAAGAGTTTGTGTAGTGAAATGCTTCTTGGAATATGAGAGAAGGACTGTGAGTATGAGAGGAAATACAGAACAATTGCTAATATCCTATAAATCGCCTCAAAGAGCAGGTTCCTTCCCAAGATGGATGAAGGAAGTAATGAAAGAAGCAGGTGTAGACATTACTATGCTTGGTGTACACTCTTAAGCCTCCAAACCTCTCTTCCCGGGAGATATCCTTGGGGCTGCGGATTGGTCCATTAAAAGTATGTTTAAAAGTTGCTATTTTAGACCTGTTACAAGCGCTATTGACAATGTATCAAATGCACTTTAAACTTGCATAATGCTAGCCTCTGTGTCATCCCATAAAATTTAGATTTTTCACAGCCTGGTGGGCAGAAAATCTGGATTTTATTAAAGACACAGAGGCTAAGATCATCCCTCCACATTGGAACCCTCCCTATTGGAGAAAAGTTATTGATTTTGTATTGGGTTTTTCTTTTCCAGAGTACGAAGTTTTCACTGATGAAGTTTTTCGTTTGAAAGTTATGGATCTTAGAATCTATCTATCTATCTATCTAAACAGCGCCAAAAAAGCGAGAACACTGCGTGCGGGGGAATTTATAGCCTATTAGAATGTTATTGAAGTTCTATATTCTTCGATTGTTGCTGCTGTGAGTTGGCAATAAAGGAGATTTGCATAATCTTAGCCCCCGTGTCTTTAATAAAATACAGATTTTCTGACAACCAGGCTGTGAAAAATCTAAATTCTCTTTCAAATGTCATTTTTTGAATGTCTCTCAGACAAACCCTTTGTGCAAGGTGATGACAATCTCAATAAGCAACCCCTCCACCCTCCTCCTGGACTCCCACTTCCAGGACAGCCAATAGGAAGCTTTATAAGATCTAACCAGCTTTTCTTTGCTTCTGACAGAACAAGCTAAGAACTGAGAAGAAAAAACTTGAATCTGAAATTGAAAAACTGCGGCAACTCCTGAACGAAAATGAGCAAACACTGCATGGGAGATTGAAGGAGATGGAGAAGAAAATTACCATGGTAGAAAATGCAAATATCACCAGACTGTCCAATCAAATCACCTCTCTCAATGCTCTGATAACAGAGATAGAAAAGAAGTGTGAGGCACCAGCGTGGGAACTCCTGAAGGTGAGATGCTGTTTGGGAAATAAAACAAAAGAAGGAAGTGAAATATTCGTAATTTGTGTACATTATGAAATGTATGACTGAGGGTGACAGAGAGCATTCCTCGGAGGGTGACAGAGAGCATCCCTCGTAAGGCAACAACGCACATCCCTCGTAGGGTGACAGAGAGCATCCCTCGTAGGGTGACAGAGATTATCCCTCTCAGGGGAACAGAGAGCATCCTTCCAAGGGTGACAGAGGGCATCCCTTTTAGGGTGACACAGAGCATCTGAGGGCAAAAGAGAGCATCCCTCCGAGGGTGACAGAGAGCATCCCTCCGAGGGTAACAGGGAGCATCCCTCCCTGGGTGACAGAGAGCATTCCTCAGAGGGTGACAGAGAGCTTCCCTTCCAGGGTGATGCAGATCTTCAAGGGTGACAGGGAGCATCCTTCTGAGGGTGACAAAGAGCATCCCTCTGAGGGTGACAGGGAGCATCCCTCTGAGGGTGGCAGAGAGCATCTCTCTGAGAGCAAAAGAGAGCATCCCTCTGATGGTGGCAGAGAGCATCCCTCGTAGCTTGTCAGGGACCATCCCTCGTAGGGCGACAGAGAGCATCCCTCCGAGAGTGACGGACAGCATCCCTCTTAGGGCGACAGAGAGCATCCCTCTTAGGGTGACAGAGAGCATCCCTCTTAGGGCGACAGAGAGCATCCCTCTTAGGGCGACAGAGAGCATCCCTCCGAGGGTGACAGAGAGCCTCCCTCCAAGGGTGACGGAGAGCCCATGACCTGTTGATGAACCTCAAAGGGTCATACGTGTTTGGTTTATCTGGTAATAGTGGTGCCCTGCTTGCTACCACCCCTTACTTCAGTAACTCTACTGACTTATAATTTCAATAGACCAGGCTTCTCCAACGAGTAGCTTGTGAGATACGGGTATCTCTCCAGATACCTGCAAGTAGCTCTCTTGTGTAGCCCAGCCGACTAGATTAGATGTTTTCGCTTGGTTGAAATATGTGTACTAAAAATCTGATGTGTGTATTTAAGATGAAAATGTATTTAGTTTCAGACCTCATAAACTGATGTTTAGAGGAAAAATGGATTTCCAAAATATATTTAAAGCTGTTATTTGAGTGATAAATCCTGCAGCTTTGGAGAGACATATTATTAATATTATTACCACAGCCTTAAACATCGCACCTATGGTTGTCATGTATTACTCATGCAGCTGTGGGGGACGTATTATTAATATTATTACTATGGGCCAGGGGCATTGCACCTATGGCCGTCATGTTTTACTCATGCAGCTTTGGAGAGACGTATTATTAATATCATTACCATGGGCCGGGGGCATTGCACCTATGGCCGTCATGTATTACTCATGCAGATTGGAGAGATGTACTATTAATATTACCATGGGCCAGGGACATTGACCCTATGGCTGTCATGTATTACTCATGTAGCTTTGGAGATACGTATTATAGATTTTATTACCATGGGCCAGGGGCATTGCACCTGTGGCCGTTATGTATTTCTCATTGTTGCATTCATCTTGTGGCACTTCGTCTCTCTTTTTCCCCTTCCTGTTTTCTCTAGCCTGAAACATGGAACACTGTGCCTGTGTTGTACAATTTACGTTCCATGTTCCAGAGCTCTTGAAGTTCAGTTGATGCTTAGTGCTGTTCTTTACATTTGCGCTGTGCCTCATCTCCAATAAAACTTGGATTCTGTACTTACCGTCTGAAGCCTCTACTTTACAAATTGGCACCGACCGGCTGGAGACTTCGTTTGCTGCATGTTTCCTTGAGGCACAGGTGCTGCGACGTCTTCCGGACCTACTTCCTTGTCCTTGATCGCTCCGCCTGCTTGAGCCTTCCTACGTTCTGCATGTGCGGTTCCTGCATTCAACCCTGAAAACCGCAGATCTCAGGCTCCTTTCCTGGACTCTCTACATATTTTTGTCCTGTTTCCTGCATTTTCGTTTCACCAACGGTCGGCTTATGTTGCCACGCCACGATTGATGACGTCGTGCTGCTGAGATACCAACGATTATGTACATCTCGTTTGTAGCCTAGCAGCTCCTCAACGCGACCGCAGCTTCGGATTGGCCACGTCCTGCATCATCACGCGGGCGGCCATCTTGGTGTGGCCTGATTTTCTCCAACGCTGGAAACGTAATTGAAAACATTTATTGCATCGGAAACATCCCTAGAAATGCTGTGGTGTTTTGTCTCTAGCGCTCATCATCTGTTTGCGGTATTTTACCTTTTAGGTAATGGACACTGCCTTTGGCATTTCTTCGTGCGCAGGTAGGAGAGCCTGTGTTCATATCGGTGACAGGCACACCCTTGTCAGATTACTTGTGCTACAGCCTGCTTGCTTTCGGTGACAGGCACACCTGGTATTTTTCCTTACCACATTGTACTAGTTACAGCCTGCTTCCGGATCGGTGACAGTCACACCTTGTCACATTGTTTGTGCTACAATCTGCTTGCTTTCGGTGACAGGCACACCTTGTACTTTATTTTCATTACACATTACAGGCTTATTACTGTAGCATATTTTATACTTATGTATTCATTGTTTATTTCACAGCTGTGACTGGTATAGGCATATTTTCTTCTCAAAATGTTATCTTCATTTTGGCTACTGTCGCATTAAAATGCAATTTGATCCACCTTCAAAATGTTTGCAACCTAAAGGAGAACCTCCCATTCCATGGACAAGATGGAAAGAGGAATTTATTACCTACTTAAAGGCTATTGATGGAGAACGTATGTCAGCGGAGAGAAAAAAAATATTTTCCTTCACTGCTTAGGTTCTGAGGGACAGCTTTTTTATAGGACTCTTCCTCCTGTTAGAATGGGAGGTGATTACAACGTGTATGATGAAGCTGTTTTACGCTTAGAAGGCAGATTTAAACCAACGACTAGTGTTGCCCTTAATAGGTTTAAATTTTACACTAGAGCTCAAGAAGAGGGAGAGAGTTTTGATGAATTTCTCACTTCCTTACGTGCGTTGTCATTACAATGCAATTTTGGTTTAATAACTGACGAGATGATCAGGGACCAAATCATTGTTCACGTAAGAAGTAAGAAGGTACAGGAGCAATTGTGGATAATAGGCGATCCCAATTTGGAGACTGCTATCAGCACAGCCAAGGCTTTGGAGCAGTCTGATAAGTGGATCAAGTCACTTAACAAAGAAACCAAATCTCCCACATCCAGTGAGGTCAATGTGATCAACCCTGGTACCTCTAAGACTTACTCTAGTGACACAAGTGCATCTAGTGCCAAACAATTTTAGTGCTATCCTGCCATTAATAAGGAATGCAGTAAATGTGGACGGTTGGGACACTTCTCCAAAATGTGTAAAAATGCTATCAGGGTTGGTGCTCCGAATTCCAAGAAGTTTGTACCATCTTCTTCAAAAGTTCCTTGTGTATCTTGTCATTCTCATTCTTGTGATCATTTCCAAGGTGATTTAGAGTCTGGTATTGTTGTTTCAATTCAAGATTCCTTTAATGTTTCTGAAGCTGAAAAAATAAGTGCATTTTATGCATCTTGGGAAGAGAGTTGGAATTAATGGCTAACTCTGGATCGCCTTGGACTATAATCACAAAAGAGAATTGTCTGAAATCCTTTGGAGAACTGATTGACCTTGATTTGTTATGTGAACCTGATATTGTGGCTCAGAATTTTGATGGCTCCTACATTGACTTTATGGGTTTCAAAGAGGTTTCCATTGAGTTCAAAGGTAATTCTGCTACCATAAAATTATATATAGCATTCAAGGGTGTTAATGTCTTAGGATGGCGTGACCAAGCCAAGCTGGGGATCGTCTTGAACCCCAGGAACAAAGAACCTGTTTCGGTTCTTGCTTTGTCTTCAGCTAGTAACGGTTTTAATAATTTGTTTCCCAATGTATTTTCTGATGATCTTGGCAAACTTATTGGTTTCAGTCATGGGATCAAAGTCAAACAAGGTTATGTTCCTCTGAAACAAAAACTAAGAGGAGTGCCCATCAGTATTAGGACTGAGTTAAAAACTTGTTGGATGAGTGTAGGAAGGTGGAATCTGACTATATGGTTGCCCCCACTTTTTTCCTGGTGTTTGAATGGTTTTTGACTAGTCTGGCTGGGATCCTGCTATCCAGGACCCCAGCCTATCTGCTTACTCCCTTAAATGATTGGTGTGCATATTAGATGCACTAGTGATTGAATACTGTGGTGCCTTGTGAGCCCCTAGTATACTCTAGGTGGACTCTGATCTGACCTCTCCCCAAGAATTGGGAAAGAAGGCAGACAAATGGGTCAGAACCAGGGTTAGGCCCAAGAACCAAGTTGGTGACCAGAAGAAAGATTCCACTAAGCCCACAGAGAAAGGTGGGGATGATAAAACAGAAAAGTCCTCTGAAGGGCCCCAAAAACCCAGTTCTGGGGGTGGGTCCCAAAATCCTTCCTCTTCCAATAAGAAACCATATTGCCATGTGTGCAAGCAACCTGGACACTGGAAAACTGACTCCAGCTGCCCAAAGAATGGCAATAAAGAAAATGTTCCTCCCTCTGCAGCTCCAACACCTCCTGTTACTACCAGTAGTAATCCTCCAGGTGGTGGAAGTGCACCCAAAAAGGTAGTTGGGCTTTCTTGGGGAACTCAGGTGGACTCTGGCCTAACCAGGTCCCCTACACAAGCAGCTCTAGTCTGTGATGGTGGCATGGGGTTTGCCAACTTTACCATGAGTCCCAATACCTTGGGCAGGTTCAGACAGGAGCCTATGATCAATGGTCAGAAGGCTGTGGCCTTCAGGGACACAGGGGCTAGTGTCGCCATGGTGACAAAGAGACTAGTGCCCCTAGAACAGCTTTTACCTGAGTTTAGCTACCAGGTGACCAATATTGATGGAATTAGGACAGACCATCCCATGGCAGTAGTAAATCTCAGCTGGGGAGGGGTCACTGGCCCCAAGAGAGTGGCAGTGTCCCCAACCTTGCCTGTAGATTGTTTACTGGGGAATGATCTGGAGATCTCAGCCTGGGCTGAGGTAGACCACAATGCCCATTTAAGAATGTTAGGCATCCCTGAGAGAGTGGATGAGACCCCGAGGGCCTCACCTCCACCCCAGGAGAAATTAAGGGGAGTGAAGCCTGAAACTATGGATCACTCCACACAAAAAGAGAGCATAGGGGGTGAGGAACAGTCCTCCCCCCACCAGACTAAAGGTAAGCGTCAGCTTCCTAAGGGAACTGACCCTGCCCCTTGTGAAGTAACTGCCCCAGAAGTGGTCAGGCCTGTCCTGGCCACAACTCTGATGGCAGGGGATCCTTCCAAGGTGGCACCCAGTCTGGAGCAGGTACCCTGCCCCTCTCTACCCTGCCTCAGTCAGCCCAGGGCTGCAGAGGTCATGGAGGTCAGTGGACCCTAAATGGGCCCCTGTCCAGAGGAACCCCCTCATCAGCAGATTAGGGACACCCAGCAGAGTAGTTCTAGCCAGGTGAATATTCCTCTACAAACAGAGGGATCCCCTTTACCCCTAGGTACAGGTACCCCCCAGATGGACTTTGTTGGGCACAGGGAAACCGGGGTCATAGTTGCCCCAAACATTCCAATGCCCTCCACTACTCCAACCAGAGGGACCCAACCCCCAGCTGTAGGCAGCCAGAGGTTGACCCTTAGGGCCAGATATGACACAGTCATGGACAGAAAGGCTTCCATGGTGACCAGTGTGCTGAGGAAGTTGAGACCACCCCAAATAGGGCCTCACTTCCACACTCAGACACCCCACCAGCCTACTTCTGTACCAGAAAACAATACAGGTAATTTCCCTAGACTTTGGAGAAACTCCAAAACCCCTTGGGGTAGGATTTCCCAAGTGGACCATGAGACAGGGAGCAACCATGCTAGTGCAGGTTCTTCCTTATATGGCCACTCAGGAAATAAAGGCTTAACTGGGCAAGGTTAGCCTTATCTCCTTTCGTTTGGGGGGTGGGGGGGGTTATGTAGGAAGGTGGAATCTGACTATATGGTTGCCCCCACTTTTTTCCTGGTGTTTGAATGGTTTTTGACTAGTCTGGCTGGGATCCTGCTATCCAGGACCCCAGCCTATCTGCTTACTCCCTTAAATGATTGGTGTGCATATTAGATGCACTAGTGATTGGATACTGTGGTGCCTTGTGAGCCCCTAGTATATGGTACCTTAGGTACCTAGGGCATTGGTACTTCACAGGCCTACCAGGGGCTGCAGCATGTATTATGCCACCCCTGGGAAGCATCCACAATCTGACACCACAGGCCTGCTACTGCAGCCTGTGTGAGGTAGTGTTAGCACTCCTCACTGAGGTATAGGTGCCTATATCTCACCACACACACACAAATAAACCTATCAGTCACCACTCTAGCAGGCCCTAACAATCCTGAGGGCAGGGTGCTTAGTTTACTATGTGAGGGGGCCCCTCTGAGTCTATTCTCTGCTGCTGTTTGTGGATGCGGTTAAACCATATACTCTTAAGTGCATTATAACCTCGCGGTAAATGCTAACTTTGGAATGACTGCATCAAAACATGTCGTGTTTGGTGTCAAACAACTTGGAATCCTACCCCCACACCAGTAACTGGTGTGGGAGTAGGATCCCACCCTTCTAGAGGGGACGACATGTACACACTGTACTACACGGTAGAAATCATCTAGAGCCCTGGCATCACAAAATGGATGCCACCAGCACAGACACCGGGCTGCCCTCCTGCTGCTGACCGAAACTCGCAGTGGAGGGAGCTCAACAAAGGGTTTCCTGTCACAGGGAGGTGTCACCACCTCCCAGACAGGATTTAGTGTATTGGAGCTGGGTGGGTGCACTCTTAGAGTGCTTTGAAGTCCTGCACTGGGGGAGCAGTAGGCTCCTCTGTGCATATGCCAGCTCAAACCGGTTCAGGGGCTGCCTGCCCCTGTCCTGGTGCGAAACTGGACAAAGGGAAGTGGGTGTAACCACCCACTACCCTGGCCCTGCTAGAGGAGTGGCCATAGAGCTAGTCCCTCCCATCTTATCAGTATAAGATACCACACATTGCCAATGCAATTCAGATTACACCTGGACGACGCTCAACGAAGAAGAATCCTGGCCCTTCAACTTTCTACTATCTTTAGAAGACCGAAGGATCTCCCTTGGAGTCAAGGAGTGACTCCCCTGCTTGGCAGGCACCAAAAGGACTGAACAACGGTTGCAAACTTTACCGCTCCCGCCGGAGCCCGAAGTCCCTGCGTCCCCTGAAGCTGATTTCCTGACCTCTCGTCAGCCATTTTGAGTCCCCAGCGAAGCTGTGGCGTCTGGACCCCACGAGTGACGAGGTACAGCAATACCAGGGAACCGTGCACTGATTTCGAGTGCAAGCCCTGAACGACAAACTACAAACTTGTGCTTTGGACCACTTAATGTCCAAGTCCCTAGCAGGTCTGGAACCCAAGATCAGCGGCCTACCTCGTCCCGAGTGACCGTGGGCTGCTCCTGAAGTTTCCCTACAAAGGCGTCTTTGCGGTTACTTGCCCGTTGGCTAGTAGCCCTCCCGAAGACTACCACCCACTACCCTGGTCCTAGAGGAGTGGCCATAGAGCTAGTCCCTCCCATCTTATCAGTATAAGATACCACACATTGCCAATGCAATTCAGATTACACCTGGACGACGCTCAACGAAGAAGAATCCTGGCCCTTCAACTTTCTACTATCTTTAGAAGACCGAAGGATCTCCCTTGGAGTCAAAGACTTTCTGAACTGCTCCAAGGGTTCGCCTGGTTGCTCTGGGCCTGCCCTCACTTACCCTCGCTGGGTAAGTCCATCGGACCTTGCTGGTCTGAACCATCCAAGATCTTCATTCTACATGAGACTTGCAGTTACCAAGGTTTGTTGGCTCCGATCCGAGTGCAGACACCGCCATCAGCTGTAGACGTCGTGGGACCCTTCAAATCCAGCTGCTGGTCTTCATCGATCTCTCCTGGACCTTTTGGGCGAAGAGACAAAACACCATCAGCGACGTGAAGAGACTCGACAGTTGTGGTCATCTACCCTGAAGGCCACCGGTCACTGGCAAGTGACTCTGAACTCTGTCCCCTCAATTTCTAGGTCGCCTGCAACTCCAATCCATCGTTGGATTTCCACGGACACTTCACCCGACGACACAAGCAGCAAGACTTCAACGATTCCCATTGAAAGCAGCATCGCGACCCGACACCAAAGGACACCTCTGCACCCGGCTTCCCTGGGTGAGGTAACTCTGGCATTACGGTGCCCAAGTGTGCATTGGCTATCGAAGTACTTACCCTGTAAGTTGTTTGCTTGTTGTCCATTCCGAAGTGCCCTAGATCTGTAAAATACAAACCGCGACATTTGCCTTTGAAACGCATTGAAACCCGCGTGTGTGTTTAGACACTGCACGCGTCTCCTGTGGGCTGATTACTTACCTGTAAACACTGCAGCAGTGAAGCCCCAGCGATTCCCAAGGCCCTAGGCCTCTTACTTTTGCAAGTCGAGTTTGTTATACCACTATTTTAGTATACGGTCTGGTACGCCCCTAGGGCTACAGCCCTATTTGTGCTTAATTTATTGAGAACTGTTGATCTTATTAATGTTTACCTGGCTCTAATCTCATAAAGAGATTAGTAGAGTATATTTAGTAATAAATACATATATATTTGATATATATACCTGTGTGGTGTCTTTTCATTTGGTAATTCAAGAGATTATAAGGTAAAACAAGCTGCTTTACATTCCTCAGAGACTTAGCCTGAAGGCTGCTCTCCACAGCTACCACTAGGATAGCTTTCTTTATCAAGGTTGTCTTTAACCTATCTACCAAGAGTCGATTTGGACTGGTGCAAGGTGGCCACTAGAACTAGTGACCAGCATATGCCAGGCCAACTTCTCACAATGAGATGGTTGAGAGTGGCATTATTGAGGAAATTGAATCGTCTGAGTGGGTTTCTCCCATTGTTTTAGCCCAAAAATCAGATAAAAGTATTAGATTATGCGTTGATTTGAGGGCTTTGAATTCTAATCTGGTTGCTGATTGCCACCCTCTTCCTAATATAAATGAGATGGTATGCATGTTGGATGGTGCCTGCATTTTTTCTTCTCTTGATCTCCGGTCGGCCTACCACCAGATTGAGCTCTTTGAGGACTCCAAACACTACACTGCTTTTATCACACCCCATGGCTTTTTTCAATTCAAGAGAATGCCAATTGGCCTTGCTTCGGCCGCATCTGTGTTTAAGAGGGCTATGTACCACATTTTTAAAGATATCAGCAATTTCGTTAAATGTTTCCAGGATGATATCCTAATTTTTTCCCAAAATGAGGAGGACCACTTTCTTCTTGTAAAGGAAGTTTCCCTTAGGTTAGGTAAGTTTGGTTTGACACTCAAAACTGGGAAATGTAATTTTGTTTGTAAATCGGTGGAGTATCTAGGTCATACACTTTCTGGTGATGGGGTTGTGCCCAAGAAATCTTTGGTTGATGCTATCGTCAATGCACCCACTCCTGACAATAAAGAGAAACTTCTTTCTTTTGCGGGCCTGTGTGAATACTATAGTAAATTCATACATAATTTTGAAACCAAAATGGAGCCTCTTAGGGAGTTAACCAGGAAATCTACGGAGTTTTTGAGGTCAGATAAACAAGAAACAGCTTTCACACAAATTAAGAGTGAAATTGTTGACGCTCCCACCCTCAAATCTTTCTGTCTTAATAAGAGGTGTATTTTCACTGTGGATGTCAGTCTGTATGGACTTGGAGGAGTTCTTAGCCAGTGTGCAGGGAACGAAGAGTGGTGTGTGGCTTTTGCTTCTACGATTCTTTCTATGACTGAGAGGAGATATTCAGTTATTGAGAGAGAATTGTTGGCTTGCATCTGGGCCATTGAACATTTTCGTAATTATGTGTGGGGTAACAGTTTTACCCTCAGAACTGATCATAAGCCCCTAGTTGGTATATCATCTCCAGGGGGAGGATGGAACTCCACTGCTCGAGTAGCCCGTCTCACATCTAGACTACAGGAATTTTATTTTGAGGTTGTGTATGTTCCTGGCAGGAGCAATGTCACGGCTGATTTCCTTTCTAGGTTGTCGTGTTCGGATGAGTGTGTTTCCCGTGATGAACAAGATATGGACATTGTTGCTACTGTTAAGGATTTTGTATCTCAGGAGTTTTTGTGTTTGTCTGAGACCGAGTGGATTGCAGAGGTTATTAATGATGTTGTGTCTCAACGGATCATTGGATTTTGTAAAGAATGGATGGCCCAAGGAAAAGTCTGCTTCTGCTGAAATTGCTACTTTTTGTCGTGTTTCTAGTGAGATTGAAGACCTTGGTGGTTTGCTTTTTAAAGCAGGGAAGCTCATTCCTCCTATGTCTATGCAGAACAAGATCTTATTACTTGCCCACCAAGGACATTTGAGTATGTCTTCTATGAAACGGCTCATCCGAACAAACTTTTGGTGGCCTGGTCTTGACAAAATGGTAGATAGGGTGGTTAGAGAATGTCCTGAATGTATCAGTAGTGATAAAATGCTTAAGGTATCATCTGCCCCCCCTTAAACCGATCTCTTGGCGTGAATGTCCATGGCAAAAAGTAGCTTTTGACATATCAGGTCCTTTCAAACAGTTACCTTCTAATGCTCGCTTTGCTCTTGTTATGGTGGACTACCACTCTAAGTGGCCAGAGGTCAAGTTTGTAGCTAATGCCTCTAGTCAAGTTATCATTACCTTTTTCTAAGAAGTTCTTGCATGCGAGGGGTCCCTTGATGTTCTTGTGACAGACAATGGGGTGCAACTCACATCACACGAAATGGAAGATTTTCTCCATATGTGTAATACCAAACATGTGACTACTTCCCTGTATGAGCCGAGGGAAAATGGCCAGGTGGAGTGGTTTAACCGTGTTCTAAAAGATGGTATTCAATCAGCTGGTAGGTCAGCTGATTGGAGGGATGTTTTAAGAAAAGAATTGTGGATGTATCGCATCACTTCCCATTCGGTGACTGGGGTAAGTCCTTTCAGACTTTTGAAGGGCAGAGAACCTATTTCAGAAATGTATCCATGGTGGATTAAAAAAATTATTAAGGTGGATGACAGCGTTGACCATAACCAGATTGCCAAACGTGCGGAGAGCAGGCAGGACAAGATGAAAAATAGAGTTTTACCTGCCAGGTTTGTGTCTTAATTTTTTGTTTTTGTTTCTCCCTTTCTTTTTTTTATGTAAAGGGTGAGATGTGTTGCATTCATCTTGTGGCACTTCTTCTCTCGTTTTCCCCTTTCTGTTTTCCCCTGCCTGAACACTGTACCTGCGTTGTACAATTTATGTTCCATGTTCGAGAGCTCTTGAAGTTCAGTTAATGCTTAGTGCTGTTCTTTACAGTTGCGCTGTGCCTCATCTCCAATAAAACTTGGATTTTGTACTTACCGTCTGAAGCCTCTACTTTACACTCATGCAGCTTTGAAGAAATGTAAGGCTGTACGGAAATTGGTTAAAACCGACTGTGCCCGACTACCCTACCGGATTAAAATCAGCTGACCCGGTTGAAACCGACTCTCACTGATTTTTCATAGTTGTTGTACCACTTGGCCACTTGATGGAGCCAAAGCCTTACAAACCAAACTGCAATTTAGCAATTTAGGCCCGGGAAGGAAGCAGCTCGCAACGTGAGTCACCCCCATTAAGTTCGGGGAGAAACATTGGTTGTCAATAGATAGTAGAGAGACTTACACTCGTTCCCGCAAGTAACACCAGCAAAGGCAGTTAGGCCTTTGATGTGCGCACGGTAGACATTTACTTGTTTTACTTCTGCGATACTTCTGTTTAAGCAAAACAAAGAAGCACAAGCATAAATAAACAAGCATTTGCAATGCAATAGGTCTCGCATTACTAAAAGTTTGAGTTATTGGTGTTGCATAATTATTTGCAAAGCCAATAGCTCAAACTTTCAGTAATGCCAGACTTATTGCATTGCAAATGCTTTACCTTTGGTATAATCGTGGCACCCGCGCTTTACTTTTAATGTTATAAGTAAAGCGCGGGTCCCGCGATTATACCAAAAGTTAAGAAATAGATGGTTTTCCTAGGTCGCGAGACCTAAAAAGCAAAGTGTGTACAGTAACTACAAAAATACGACAGAAGGTGCAAAGATAGGAAACTGAAAGACGTTTAAAAGTAAAACAAAATTGATCCTGTAGCAAGGTGGGATCTGACTGCATGGTTGCCCCCATTTTTTTCCTGGTGTTTTACTGGATTTCAACTTAGTTTGGCTGGGATCCTGCTATTCAGGATCCCAGCCTATCTGCTTTCCCCTTTAAATTGATTACATGTACTTTAGGTACACTCCAGATTGGATTCTGGGGTACCCTTGTGAGACCCTAGTATATGGTATACTATGTACCCAGGGCATAGGTACCCTAGAGGTCTACCAGGGGCTGCAGCATGTATTATGCCAATCCTGGGAAGCCTTTTAAAATGACACAACAGGTCTACTACAACAGCCTGTGTAAGGTGGAGTATGCACCCCTTACTGAGATATAGGTTACCTGTATCTCCCCATATCACTGCACATATAAACCTATCAGCCACCCCTATGGCAGGCCTTAACAATCCTGAAGGTAGGGTGCTTGGGTTCATGTGAGAGGGTGCCCATGCATGAGCAGAGCCCCTCTGTCTTTCGGAATCTTTATTACAGGGTTGTTTGTGATGCAGCCAAACCATATATTCTTAAGTGCATTGTAACCTGGCGGTAAATGCTAACTTTGGAATGGCTGCATGGAAACATGTCGTGTTTGGTGTCAAACACTTTGGAATCATACCTCCAGTAACTGGTGTGGGAGGTATGATTCCACCCTACTAGAGAAACATGGCACCACTGGTATACCCAGTACCAGCTTAACAGAACCCTGGTATCACAAAATGGACACAAGTCTGCCCTCCTGCTGCTGGACGAAACTCCTGCAGGGGAGGCCTGGACAATAGGTTTCCTGTCACAGGGAGGTGTCACCACCTCCCAGACAGACTTTAGTGTTTTGGGGCTGGGTGGGTGCACTCCAAGAGTGCTTTGAAGTCTGCACTGGGGGCACATTTGGTGTCCCTGTGCATAGTCCAGCTCAAACCGGTTGCAGGGGCTACTAGCCCCTGCTCTGCCGCGAAACCTGACAAAGGAAATGAGTGTAGCCACCCTTCTTTCCTGACTCTCCCATAGGAGGGTCCCCAGAGTTTGTCCGACCCCTTCCTTGGGTTTAAAGTAGGAACCCCTGACTACAGGACTTTAGATTTACCTGGACAAAACTCTGCTACAGAATCCCAGAACTTCAACTACCTACACGACGTTGGATGACTGAAGAATCTCCCTTGGAGTAAAGGAGTTACTCCCCTGCTTGGCAGGCACCAAAGACGCATCTGTCCGATTTGCATCTCCAAAGCTCCTGAGGACTCCCAAGAATTTTGCAACATAGGAGGTGGGTTCCCATGGTCTCTGAGGTCGATCTGTGTGCTCAGCAAGTCTGAGGCCTGTATCCCTCGTGGAGACCGTGCAACCCGAACCCCTGGGCACCGCGACCATTTGCAGCAGCATATGCTACTTGTAGTCCACGCCCAGAGCAGTGTTTCCACCTTAGATTACTGGCCTAGACTCACTGAGTGTCCTGGTATTGTGTGAATCCTCTCGAGGTCCCTTCACGATCCCTGGTCTGTCGACCGGTGGGTCCCTGTGAAGGCAACACTAAGTTTAATTGGGCTTACCTGATTGGTCCACACGTGCCCTGACTCTCCACCGCTTGGTGAGTCCCCTGTACCTTGCTGGTCCTCACCGAAGGATCTTTCCTCTGACCCCGTGGGTTGTAGTTGCCAAGGCTTGTTGGTGTTCAATCCGGACACTGACCCCCCCAGCACTCGACATCCTTCGTGGGACAGCTCACCTCCGGACCCTGTTCATTGTCGACATCTCCTGGTTCCCGTGGCTGCAGAGTCAAGCTTCACCTCTTCACTCCTGAAGCACCCAACATCTGTGGGCATTCATCTATCGTGGCCCTGGTCACTGGCTAGTGACCTAGGCTCTGTCTCCTCTGCTTTCAGGTTCTTCACATCTCCGATCCAGGCTTGGATCACACCGGACACTTCTCCTCTTCCCGACAGCAGCACTTTGCAGCACATCGCCATTAAAATCAACGACTATTCCCGACACCATTTGACACCTATGCACCTGGTTTCCCTGGGTGAGGTAACTCGAGTACTCTGGTGCTCCCATGGGTGTTGCCCTAGAACCCCCTAAGTCTAAAGGGCTTTGCTAAAAGTCCTCTCCTAAGTGTCCTTAAACTTTAAAATTCCAACCGCGACTTTCCTCATAGAATCTTACGGCGCTCGCGGCTGTGTGCTCACACTGCACACGTCCCCCGTGGGTCTCCTGTGTCACTACCTTGGGTGGTTCCTTGGGGTCCAAGCGATTCTACGTGCTGTAGGCACTGTGTGTAGTCAAGTTGGTGGTTCTTTTACCATTTTCTTAATATATGGTTTGGTCCCCCCTGGGGCCCATTGTATATTGTGCTATTTACCATCGTTTTAGAATTGTAATATTGTGTGCCTTGCTCTCTAATTTCATAAAGAGGTTAGTAGAGAGTGTTTAGTAATAAATACATATATTTTATATGTATACCTTGTGTGGTTATCCTTTAATTTGGTCATTCAAGAGGTTATAATCTGGTGAACCAAGCTGCTTTACACTCCTTCAAGACTTAGCCTGAAGGCTGCTCTCCATAACTATCACTAGGATAGCTTTCAATAAAGGTTGTCTTTAACCTAATCATCAATAAGGGTTGTTTGGACTTGTACAAGGTGCCCACTATAACTAGTGGACAGCATATACCAGGCCAATTTCTCACATTGGTGTGCAGCGGTTGGATTCAAGCTCGCTATTGCTTTAACAGATAATCTCTTTGAGTGACTAACTGAAAACCACTATAGGTACTATAGGTACATATACATCAAGTCTAGAATATAGTAAGTTCTACTGAACTTAGAGTTGTGTGTCAAATGCTTAGCACACCCTTTCTACAACTCAAGAGAGTTTAGTAGGCCCCACTAGAGTAGGTAGGTGCACACACCACACCACACTAGTTCCGTCTTCAAGGGCAGAAGCCAGGAGGCCCCTACCAACTAGATATGACCATCTCCCATTCCAAGAATTGAGAGCTATGTGTACTTCTAGGAAATTGAAGACAGGGAAAAGTGCAAACACCCAACGCCTCATAGAGGCTTTGCTTTTAGATGACCTTAGAAAGACCCCAGGGTCTGATGAGGCAGGCAAGATGGGTGGGGCAGCAGAAGAGGAAAGGCCACGTAGTGAACACTACTATGACGCAGACTCTGATGCTGACCGGGAGGATCAAAATGATTCTAACATGGACAATCCAACTTTTCCTGAAGGTGAGGGAGAAGGCCTCAGTGGCCCTCTATTTACCCCCCCCCCTCTCACCATCCCCCGGAAGAGTTAAACGTTTACCCAGAAGATCAAGGGTCTCCTTCCCTGTAATCTAATCATTCTGGTACTTCTGTAGGGTCCGGCACATGGGGAGCCAAGGTGTGAATGGACCAAGGGCCAGAGCAACACCAGGCCCCCTGCCTGGCTCTCGTGGGGGGAGAGGGGCTGTTGTGGTCTGCCGTCTGTCTTACTGCGGCCGCACCCAGTACTTCACAGGTCTTTAAAAAGACAATTCACTTAACAAGGCTTTGTTGTTCTTTCACCCGTTCTTAGAGCCCCTGCAGCTACACTCTGCTGATTTTGACTCTAGTTGCGCCTCTGGGAGCTATGTAAACTATGTAAAGTATATTTACTCACTCATGACCCTCTGTTGTACATTCAGACTCTGTACCCTCTACCTCCTTGTACTTCTGCTCAGTTCGTCGAAGCAGCTTAGTGTGCTAGGGGAGCTATCAGGCGCGCAACGCCCGTTGTGCTCAAAGGGCATTCAAGCGCCGCCATACAATGTTGCTGGAGCTGGAAGGGCACTAATGGGGGTCACTTAAGTAGAGAGGAAATCAATAAAGGATTGGGCGACGGGGGTGGGCACGCTCAAGTTTCTTGCTTATTTTTTATTGTGCTGTATATTTGCTATTATCTCCAAATTATGAGCCTGACACATTGAACGTGAATTTAGAGGTGGCCCATTCCCCGAATGAACACATATCTTGGGAATTAAAATAACGTACGTAGCCGAATACCCGTTAAGTTTAACTTAAGTTAGGATTTTCTCTAAAGACCAAATCTTAAGACAAACTTAAGAGAAAATCCTAACTTTACTACTCCTTAATGACTTTTGTGAATACCGAAAGTCGTAAAGTTAGCATTTTGCCTCAGATTACTTTTGTGAATCTGGCCCTTTATTTATTAGCACAGACTGGTCAGGTTAAAGTCTTTGTCACTCAATCTTGGCAGGAAGAGAGATTGGAGCTGTGTGTGCCGTGACTGAGGAATCTGAGACAAAGGCTCAGAAGAGAAGCCTTCCCACTTGACTGCTACACAGAACTGTATTAACTCTTCTGGGGTTGAAGAATGCAGGAAGTGGGCTGCGAATTCCCTCCAAGCATCATTCGTCTCCCTCATTCCTTTCCTTTCACAGAAGTCTGGTCCACTTCAAAGACCTGAAGAAGGTTTCCACAATCTACCTCCCTATCTGGTAGGCTCCCTCCATCCTCCATCATATGTACTAATCACACATAGGGGATCCAAAATGGACTCCTGTCCCCATACATTAAATCACAATAGACAAACTCCATGCTCACCCAAACCCCCATATGTAGCACACATGTAACATCCACTCTCTCCGTTACTGTCTAGGCGCTATAGATTACAGCATGTAGCTAAACTGTAACAAAGATTATAGTGCATGACACCCCATTAGGATGAATCACATCACTGCAGAGGTCCAAATACCTATATTCCAAACGTGACATACAGAGTGTTCATGGGAAGAAAACAGTTTCCATTTGCCACTCTGCCTGTGCTCTCAATGTGTGTGATATCATTTGCAGGTCATGTAACATGTCTCCTCTTCCGGGTGGAAACCATTCATGATTTATAATATTATGTGAAGTTCTCCTTGTTGACCGCTCTAGCTGTTAGGCCACATCCCGTCCCCTAATTATATCACACACTGGAATTGTGAACCTGCCACTATTGTTTAAGATGTGGGAGCTGGAGCGGATTCCAGGGTTGTGCATGTGCCATCTAATATAAAAGCCATTAGCTAACGGGTGCTTTTGTTGGTTATTCATTTTGGATAGCACCCAGAAGGTCATGCTGCAGGGTGCTGAAGAGGAACCCCCCCATCATGTCACTTGACTCTGAAGAGAAGGGCACACTGCACTGACGGAAACTCACCAGCACAAACACGCAGACAAAAGGGCTTTTTTAATTGTTTTAATGTTTACTTTAGACTTTTAGTTAACTGAATTCAACGATGAGCAACACGCGGGGGCTGCATGTGTGTCAAGCTATACCATTTCCAGAGAATGGCTTGGTGGAGTGGGGGCTCAGCCAGCTTCTGAAGCAGCGGATGCACTTCTGTTTCAAGAGAAAGCTTCACATCCACAGGCGCCGCAATAGCAAAGCAGCTGATGCACTTCTGTTTCTAGAGAAAGCTTCACATCCACAGGCGCCGCACTAGCAAAGCAGCTGATGCACTTCTGATTCTAGAGAAAGTTTCACATCCACAGGCGCCGCATTAGCAATGCAGCTGATGCACTCCTGTTTCTAGAGAAAGCTTCACATCCACAGGCGTCGCACTAGCAAAGCGGCTGATGCACTTCTGTTTCTAGAGATAGCTTCACATCCACAGGCGCTGCACTAGCAAAGCAGCTAATGCACTTCTGTTTCTAGAGAAAGCTTCACATCCACAGGCACAGCTCTAGCAAAGCAGCTGATGCACTTCTGTTTCTAGAGAACGCTTCACATCCACAGGCGCCGCACTAGCAAAACAGCTGATGCACTTCTGTTTCAAGAGAAAGCTTCACATCCACAGACCCCGCACTAGCAAAGCAGCTGATGCACTTCTGTTTCTAGAGAAAGCTTCACATCCACAGGCGCCGCACTAGCAAAGCAGCTGATGCACTTCTGTTTCTAGAGAAAGCTTCACATCCACAGGCGCCGCATTAGCAATGCAGCTGATGCACTTCTGTTTCTAGAGAAAGTTTCACATCCACAGGCGCCGCACTAGCAAAGCAGCTGATGCACTTCTGTTTCCAGACAAAGCTTCACATCCACAGGCGCCGCACTAGCAAAGCAGCTGATGCACTTCTGTTTCTAGAGAAAGCTTCACATCCACAGGCGCCGCATTAGCAATGCAGCTGATGCACTTCTGTTTCTAGAGAAAGCTTCACATCCACAGGCGCCGCACTAGCAAAGCAGCTGATGCACTTCTAGTTTCTAGAGAAAGCTTCACATCCACAGGCGCTGCACTAGCAAAGCAGCTGATGCACCTCTGTTTCTAGAGAAAGCTTCAAATCCACAGGCACCGCACTAGCAAAGCAGCTGATGCACTTCTGTTTCAAGAGAAAGCTTCACATCCACAGGCGTCGCACTAGCAAAGCAGCTGGTGCACTTCTGTTTCTAGAGAAAGCTTCACATCCACTGGCGCCGCACTAGCAAAGCAGCTGATGCACTTCTGTTTCTAGAGAAAGCTTCACATCCACAGGCAGTGGTTTTCACAGGTGCCTGTCCATGCCTACAATTGCCTCCAGTGTGCCAGTAGTAGTGGTTTTCACAGGTGCCTGTCCATGCCTACAATTGCCTCCAGTGTGCCAGTAGCCGTGGTTTTCACAGGTGCTTCTCATGCTAACAATTGCCTGCCGTGTGCCAGTAGCAGTGGTTTTCACTGGTGCCTTTCCATGCCAAACATTGCCTGCCGTGTGCCTGTAGCAGTGGTTTTCACTGGTGCCTGCCCATGCCTACAATTGCCTCCAGTGTGCCAGTAGCAGTGGTTTTCACAGGTGCCTGCCCATGCCTACAATTGCCTCCCATGTGCCAGTCACAGTGGTTTTCACAGGTGCTTGCCCATGCCGACAATTGCATCCAGTGTGCCAGTAGAAGTGGTTTTCACAGGTGCTTCTCATGCTAACCATTGCCTCCAGTGTGCCAGTAGCAGTGGTTTACACAGGTGCCTGTCCATGCCTACAATTGCCTCCAGTGTGCCAGTAGCAGTGGTTTTCACAGGTGCCTGCCTACGCCGACAATTGCCTGCCGTGTGCCAGTAGCAGTGGTTTTCACAGGTGCCTGCCCATGCCAACAATTGCCTCCAGTGTGCCAGTAGCAGTGGTTTTCACAGGTGCTGCTCATGCCTACAATTGCCTGCCGTGTGCCAGTACCAGTGGTTTTCACAGGTGCCTGCCCATGCCAACAATTGCCTCAAGTGTGCCAGTAGCAGTGGTTTTCACACGTGCCTGCCCATGCCTACAATTGCCTGCCGTGTGCCAGTAGCAGTGGTTTTCACAGGTGCCTGCCCATGCCAACAATTGCCTCCAGTGTGCCAGTAGCAGTGGTTTTCACAGATGCCTGTCCATGCCAACAATTGCCTGCCGTGTGCCAGTAGCAGTGGTTTTCACAGGTGCCTGTCCATGCCTACAATTGCCTCCAGTGTGCCAGTAGCAGTGGTTTTCACAGGTGCCTGCCCATGCCGACAATTGCCTCCAGTGTGCCAGTAGCAGTGGTTTTCACAGGTGCTGCCCATGCCAACAACTGCCTCCAGTGTGCCAGTAGCAGTGGTTTTCACAGGTGTCTGCCCATGCCAACAATTGCCTCCAGTGTGCCAGTAGCAGTGGTTTTCACAGGTGCCTGCCCATGCCGAAAATTGCCTCCAGTGCGCCAGTAGCAGTGGTTTTGACAGGTGCTGCTCATACCGACAATTGCCTCCAGTGTGCTAGTAGCAGTGGTTTTCACAGGTGCCTGCCTATGCAGACAATTGCCTCCAGTGTGCCAGTAGCAGTGGTTTTCACAGGTGCCTGTCCATGCCTACAATTGCCTCCAGTGTGCCAGTAGCAGTGGTTTTCACAGGTGCCTCTCCATGCCAGCAATTGCCTCCAGTATTCCAGCAGTAGAAGTTTTTTATGTGTCCCTTTATAAGCCACAAAGTACCTTCAGTATGTAAGGGCCAATGGCAGACTAGCAAGCATTACATCAGATTCTCACTCACATTTACTCAACCACACTCAATCATTCATTCTCACTTAGTCTACCTCACTCTCTCTCATTCTTACTCTGACTCCAACATACTTACTCATACTCACTTGCTCTAACTGTCATTCTCACACAATCTGTATCACTCAGTCTCTCTCCTTCATTCACACTCACTCCAACTCCTACTCACTCATACTTTTTCACTTGTGCACTCACTCTTATTGTCACTCATTCTGACTCTCATGCTCACTGCCACTCATTCTCACTTATTCTCACTCACTACCTTTTAGTGCCTTTCACACACTACCTGTCACTGACACTCACTTTTACTTACAAACACTCATGCTCACACGTACAAACACACTCACAAACACACAACCACACTCCGATCCCCAAGCACGTACCCTACATACATTTAAAAGCATTTTTTTATTTAAGACATCTGCTACAGAAGTTCTCATTCTAGATCCTCGTGCCCCATTTTTTACTACACTAACAGTGAATAATAATCTATTATTCACTATTAGTTTAATATAAAATTGGTTGAAAACAAAGGCGGAGCACAACTCCCATAAAGGCGAGCTTCCACTGTGTTTTCGGTACTCATTTTGCTACCTCTGAAGCCAGAAGTCGCACAAGCAGTGCCAGGGGTAAGACAGGAGTCACAGCTGCGACCCTTGGCAATCCCTGAATGATGCCCATGCATGTGACCCTTTTGCGAACATCATACAATGTGTCAGGTGACTCCATTCAGAATATCAGAATGTGCTGTGTTTTTGAGACCCCATTCAGAATTACACTGTGCTATGTCATTACCATTCCGAAGATCAGTTTCTGTTATATCATGTGACCTCCTTGAGAATCCCTCATTCTGTGCTTAGTCATGCGATACCCCATAATGTGCTGTGTCATGTGACCCCAGTCACTGTTTTTTAACCATAGATAGAAGTGTGTCACTCCTAAAAATACCGCCATAACTTTAAGATCTCCTGTGGAAACTGATTTCACTGTTTTTGTTTCTCTATTTTGCAGGATGTCAGAAGCACCCTAAGCAGGTAAGGCTGGTTTATTATCCTCCTGTCAGTGTGTAAGGAGCAGGTCTCACTGCTGCAGTGTGAATGCCACTGCTGAGCTCACACAAAGTGTTAGGAAACTTCCAGATCCTCATAAAATCACTTCGCATTCTCAAAAATACCTTTAAGTCCTCAGACTCCCCTGAACAACTGCAGGTCCAATTTTCAGCACTATTGTTAGGTATGTTGGATCATACATATATATCTTCATGTGGGGTAGAGGTGCTACCATGGTACGGCAGACACCCTGCCACCGAGGGTGTTCACCTGCTTAGGACAATGACCTTGACAAAATTTATACAAAATAATAAGTACTAGAGCACACGTAGAAAGGCCATTTAATAAAGAAAGTAGTCCTAATGTGAAGTCCATCAAATTATTTGCCCTTTTTTGTGAAGTTATTTTATTCCATTTGTAGTTTCCACATTGTTCGGTTTATATATAAGCAGGAACAGCCAATATCTGGTCTATACGAGCACAAGCAGCTGACACGTGTTCGTCCATTGGGCTCTGTCAAGGCTGCAGAAAATATACATACATTGGTATGGAACATCATCTCTCGTGAAATCTTTTACGTAAAATTCATATGTGTCAACCTCATATAGCAGTGATGAGGCAAAGGAAAATAGTGACATGAAATTATATATGCCGGTCACAATGCACTGAGGATATTGTGTAAAAATGCATTGTAGCGTCAGCTCACCCAAAGCCATAAAAAGTGGTACCCATGATAGGTGATGTTGACCGAAAGAAGAGAACCCAATGAAGGGGGCCATAGAGAATGCCAGTATATATTATAATACAAGTGAAAAACTAGACTTTGCATGCATTGTGCTCTCTAAGATGCAAAGAAATATGTGTATTTGGTGTTCCTTTTTGCGTGCAAGGAAAGAATATATATTAGTTGTGAGATTTTAATAAAAATGTAGAATACCTGAGCGCCCTGTAGTAAGGACAATGTCCAAAAGTAGTCCGTTAGATACAGAGAGGATCTTGTCGGAATCTATTTAAAATATATATAAAACTGCATGTATATGCAGCCATGCTGAGGAAAATATATGATTGTGCAGAAAAGTAAAAATCAGTACACCATAAGGAGAGCAAAGTCTCCTGAGTAGTAAAAAGGGAAGTGCAAATAACAACATATAAAAGTAGACCAGTTTAGAATGAAAACTGGTCACCCAGGTGAAACGAGGGAAGTGATTCCATGTGTAGCGGAATACAATGAAAAGGGCCAATGCTCCAATAGTTGTCCCATGAATTTCCGGATGGAGTATATAGGGCCTTGAAAAAGTCACTCTTGTCACTGCTTTAAGCAAGCAGATATTCCGGCCATTCAAAAGGTTGTGTATGAGTATGTAGCATCCTGTCACGTCCGCAACACGGCCACTCAGCTGAAACAAGAGCCCCGAGCCACCCATATGGATACCTCTCTGGCATAGGATGAAAAATGGATGAGTAAAGCTGTCCCCTCTGTTTTTTGGGGAGTTCCTGGGCTTCTGTCTCCAACATATGTGTCTCTCGGAGGAGAGCTAAATGAACTCTAATCCTTCTAAGATAGATGTGTGTACTATACAGTTTCACGAAGGAGTTTAGACCCCTCACATTCCATGTGGCAAATATAAAATTTCACCCATCTCGTAACATCCCATCCCCCCTCGCTCTCCTCCTCCGCAGACACACCTCCCCACACCATTCCCAAACCCCCGCCACCCTCAGACGCACAACTGATGCTTCAACAACGATTATAACCCCAAACCATATGCGACTCCCATTATACCACCCGGGTAAACACCTTTCAACTTTGCTAGTGTACTCCCACATATAATGCTACTCCCACCCACCCAAAAACAGTCTCAATGTGTGTGTACAATCCCTCTATTGGGTATAAACTGGTATTATATCTTAGGGGCAGAAAATAGTCAGATCTCACCCCAGGGGGCAGCTCAATCAGCAGTTCTGCTCCCTAATACTCTGAGGTACTCACACTGGTAGTCAGGTAATCAGTCACACCACAGAAAAGTAGAAACAGGAGAAGGTATGGGAGAAAAACAAGAAGTAAAGTATAATAGAGCAAGGGAACAAGGGAGGGTTGGCAGCTTGGTGGGTGAAAGACCCGGGCCCTCTATCAGTGCCACCACCTCATCTTATCACACCTCACTTAAAGTCCGTACAACAATGAACGAGTGTCCCAGGGGGAGCCTCAACAAACAGACTAATCAGTCCCGTCGTCCTACTGGGTGGCATTCCCCCTCCAGCCCTCCTCATACCTGTCACGCAAGGGGCAAGTGCAACATCATTCTACAGCACCTTCAGTGTGGTCCATAAATATGTGTCCATATTCGACCATCTGCTCGCTCGGGTGTTCGTGAGTCCCCAACAGATCCGATTCTGTGCTTGAGGAAGCAGCAGAAGTAACTGCCTCAACTAAGGCCCTGGCTGCTTCTCACTCCTGTCATTGTTTTGCTAGGTCCAGAGTACCATCAGATTGCACCACCGTTCTCGCAGCAGATCTGGAACGGCGTCTACGTTGGCTGTGTCTCCTTAGAGTGGCCGAGGGGCCTTCTCCCTGCCACAGTTTGGCAGGATAAGGCAACATATACGTCAAGCCAATCATTCTTAGCTTTTGTTTGACACTACCAAAGGACTGCCATTGCAATTGGACAGCTCTTGTATAGTCTGGGAATATTCGTATACTGCTATTTACAAATATCGGGTCTCCATGGCTCCGAACCCCTCATGGTAGTTTATCCCGTTCACTGTAGTTGAGAAATTTCCCTATTATGCTTCGGGGTCGAGCTCCTGGTTGCGGCGGTGGGACCAATGACCAACACAAAAAATAGTGTCACGTTTGTGAGTGCCGTCTTGATCCAGTCTTCCATGAAGGTCTCTGGGACGTTACCCTCGGCGCCCTCAGAGAATCCCATAAATCATAGGTTACATCTGCGGGACCAGCCCTCCACATATTCCATCCGTGCCTCCAATCGACTCAAGCAGACCGCCTTGGCGTCCACCGTCACCCTCAATATGGAGATCTCCCCCTGCACTTCCGTGACCTGTGTCTCCGTTTCCACTGATCGCTCCACTACCGTGCGAAGGTAGATGTGGAGGAGGTTCATGTCTATGGCCATGGCTTTGGTTTTGGCCTGAGGCTTCAATTGCTGCCAGAATCTGGGCCGCTGAGGGCTCCATTGCAGGTTGTGTCGCCTCTTCAAGAAACTGTGATGTGGTGGTACCCGCTCCCTGTACCGTGAACTGGTCAATCTATGTCTGCTTGCTGCCCCTGCGCTATTTGTCCTTACCCATGCCACCTTGAGGACCTGCAACTTTCTCTCCCTCAATATCTCCAGGATTTCTGGCGGAAGCACTACAGTTGTGGTCGCTCCCCACACCTTGTGTGTCTAGAATGAATGCCACCATTTCTTTTTTTTTTAATAACAATTTTATTGAAAACAAAATCCACAGCATTGCAGCAGTCATGACACTTAATTAGCACCTTCACAGGCAAAGTATACATTCGGGCTTTGGAGACAACAAGTGATACATTCAGGGTAGTAAGCATTGAGTCAAATCAATTAGTGAGGCATTACAGAGGTGGTTACATATACATGTGAGGATCGGGGGGCCCCCCGTATACCGTATATGAATGGTGGCCTTAATCTTTCAGGTGACCGCGCTTGCCCCCATTTTATCCAGTATAGCCCGTCTCCCCCTCCTAAGTTCAACCGTAGGAGAAATACAGATGTCCCCCCGATATTTGTTCCAACGTCCCCACTTGTGATCCCACTTCCGCTGGCAGCCTCGACTTTTGTATACCATTTTATCCGCCACCATGGCCTGATCCATATCAGTGGCCCATACACGCAGCAGCGGCATGGTGTCTATCCCCCATTTCTGGGCAATATTCCTTTTAGCAATGGCCCAACCCACGGCCGACCACTCCTGCTCCGCCTGGGTGAGGTCCGTATCTTCCCACACATTAAGGAGGCAGAGCTGGGGAGAGGGGGTAATGGGCTTATCTATGGACCTCGCCATCTGTCGGGTGACTTCTATCCAGAAGAATATGGGGGCAAGCCCGTAGAATGTGTAGAAATGTACCTATCTGGTGACAGTGTCGTAGCCAGAGCGTATCTGGACGTCTTCCCAATTTATACAACAGTTTAGCATCAAAATGCACACGATGCAGAATTTTGAGCTGAACGAGGCGAAGTCGCATTGGTATTGCTACCTCACGAGGGGAAGATGGCGCTTCAGTCCAGTCCTCGTCAGCCATTTCTCCCAAGTCTGTCTCCCACCTGGCCCTTAATTTCCGCATTGGGTCGGTACGATTATTAATTAACTTCTTATACGTCAAGGAGATAGCCCTATGGTCCATTGGGTCCAGCAACAGCCTGTCCTCCAAAGGAGAGGAGTCTGGAAGGGGGGCACTAGCAGGAAGGGCGCCGTCGATAGCATGGCTAATATGAAGATATCGAAAATACTCTGAGGGTGCGATCTGATATTTAAGCTGGAGCTCCGCGAATGACGCCTTTTTTCCTTTAATCCATACATCCCCCACCGTAGAGATACCAATAAGGTCTCATTTATCGAAACCTGCGCAGGTGCTCAGACGCCCCAGACAATCAGGCTCCCAGAGTGGGGTGGCCTTAGTTAGCCGTCCGTACCAACCCATGCGCCGTTGGAGCCTGTGCCAGATTTCCACCGTCCGGGCCGTAGGGCCAGTCAAGCCTAGATTTTTTTTTGGTTTGAGTATAGTGCTCTGTTATACCCTCCCTTTCCCAAAAGCCAGCGTTCAGTACGGAAACTGGGATCATCGTGAGATCTGAACACCCACTGGTTGACTGCGATCAATTGTGCTGCCTGGTAATAAAGGCGTATGTCCGGCAGGCCTATCCCACCATCGTACCCGCCCATAGTGAGTTTCTGCATTGCGATTCGAGGCGGCCCGGTATCCCATAACAAACCTCTAATTGCTGCCTCAATCTTCAAAAAATAGGATTCGGGAATCGGGATGGGCGTATTCTGTAGGGCATAGAGAAAGCGGGGGAGGTCTAGCATCTTAAAAAGGGCTGCCCGACCCAGGAGTGTGAGGGGCAATGTCTTCCAATGGACCACATCTGCCCTGAACCGCTGCAATGGGCCCGCTAGGTTTCGCTCATGAAATAGGAATGGGTTTAATGTTATAAAGATGCCGAGGTATTGGAAACCCTGTGATGCCACCGGAATGTTATACCCCCTGGGACTGTGTGGTGGGTCACCCCAAAGGGGGTACATCTGGGATTTGGAGGAGTGGGCCCCAAAAATATGAAAAATATGAAGTACCCGACAGATGGAGCGCGCCGGCGAAGCTAGGTACAGCAAAATATCGTCCGCATACAAAGAAATACGGTCTTCATGATCTGCAGTCCATTTAAGGCCTCTGATTTCAGGGTCACCCCGGATCCAGACTGCAAGCGGCTCAAGTGCCAAGGCAAAAAGAAGCGGCGACAGTGGACAACCCTGTCTCGTGCCACGGCATAGGGAGAAGGAGCTCGAACGGTGGTTGTTAACTGATACGTGGGCCGTGGGCTAGTTATATAACAGTCTGATCCATCCGATCAGCCAGAGACCCAACCCCACACGAGCCAGGACATCGAAGAGATACTCCCACGCCACCGTATCAAATGCCATTTTGGCATCCAGCGCGAGCAAAAGTGCTTCTTCTTGGAGTGTTGCAGCACGGCCCAGTGCCCCGTGAACACGGCGCAAATTACGTGCAGTATTACGGCCTGGCATGAATCCCGACTGGTCAGGGTGGATCAATGCAGTGAGATATGGAAGCAAACGATTGGCCAGCAGTTTGGCTAAAATTTTGGCCTCGACTGTGATCAGGGAAATGGGTCGGTACGATGCACACTCGTCCGCTGGTTTACCGGGTTTGCGGATAACCACTATGGTGGCGGTGCGGATATCGGCTGGGAGGACGCCAGTCTCATAACACTCAATATACAAGTTCAGCAAGTGAGGCGCAAGCTTCAGAGCCATAGGTTTCAGTGTTTCTATCGGGATTCCGTTGGCGCCCATGGCCTTGCCGGACCGGATATCTTGAATGGCTTTTTGAATCTCCTCAACCGAAATATCCGCCTCCAGGGCCTCATTATCTTGCTGGGAAACACAGCGCATTTCAATAGTGGCAAGGAGGTCTACCGTTTATCAACAACTTTTTCACAGAGGGTCCAAGGGAAGCTTATTTATAGACCTATCGGTTTCAAATCCCTTGTAATCAATACATATGAAACACTATAGAAACCTAAGGTCTGAGCAAAATTATTGAAGTGAGCATCAAAAAGGAACAGCAGAACAAATTTATAATGTTAAAGAGTCTTATGACATAGAAAAAGAATCCCGTCAGCCACCAGACTGGCGTATATCATCCTTTGGGATGTACTTTTTCTTCACTTGCACTGCATTAGTCACCATCACATAAAAAAGAGTTGTTGGTACTTAATGAATACCCTGCATCTATTACATTTTTTCAGGAGAGTGAGTTCTCTCTATCTACTCATCTAGCCCTAAAGTTTCCAAAGGGTTATACTACTACAACTGGATCCCAAAGGATGATATACGCAAGTCTGGTGGCTGATGGGATTCTGTTTCTATGTCATAAGACTCTTTAACATTATAAATTTGTTCTGCTGTTCCTTTTTGATGCTCACTTCAATAATTTTGCTCAGACCTTAGGTTTCTATAGTGTTTCATAAGGAGGTCTACCGCCCATCGTGCCTCTGAGTTCTGTGGCGGAGTATAAATTTGCTCATAATACTTTGCAAACGTTTCGGCAATTTTTTGAGGGTCAGTGATCAGTACACCATCCGGCCCTTTGATCGCGCCCACCCACCGCGCAGCCAATTCCTTACATTCCAGCCATGCCAACAGTTTACCGGTGCGCTCACCCAGCTCATGTATTCTGTGCCGGGTAGCAAGGGTGCGTCGGTTGGCATCTTCAAAGAGCAATTGCCTATAATCCTGTCTCTTAACATTAAGTGTGTGTTGGGTCTCGTGGGCAGGGGTATGCGAAACATCGCGCTCGAGGTGTAGTATCTCCGCCTCTAACTCGCTAACTCGTCGCTTACTTTCAGCCCTGTGTCCCACTATCATGGACAACGCCCGTCCCTTGATAACTGCTCCGTAAGCTCCCCATAGCGTTATCGCCGACGCCACAGACCCAGTGTTTTCTTCAAAATAGTAATCAGTGTCCTGCCGCAAGGAGTCTCTAATGTGTGGGATTTTTAACAACCAGGGCTGAATCATTATGGGGCCAGGTTGCCGTACCCGACGGGCTCCGAAGATAGATTTTACCGGGGAGTGGTCGGATATCCCCCGTGCTAAGCTCGTGGACTCAGTGAAGTGTTGAATCTGTTGCGCCTGGGTGAACAGGTAGTCAAGCCGTGAGTGACTACCATGAACACCAGATTGAAAAGTGTAAAGTGCGTCCCGGGGATGTGACCATCTCCAAATGTCTACCAGGCCGAACGCATCATTAAAATTGCGTAATTGCGAGCCTTGTGGAGCTTCCCGTCGGGGTGGAGTGCGGTCTATGGCACCGTCCATCGTCAAGTTAAAGTAGCCGCCCATAACCAGGGCACCCTCAGGCAAGGTCATCAAGAGCGTCCCCACATCTGCTAGGGTCTGGCGCTGAAGGACCGGTGGTGCATACACTGAGAGCACATTGAGGACTCTCCCCTCCCAGCTACCTGAGCAAGCAACATACCTACCCTGCGGTTCGGTCCGTATAGTGTGAATCACATAAGGGCAACCCTTACGTAGGAGGATCCCCACCCCTCTGGATCCCGAGGTAAAGCCAGAGTGCGCTACCATACGATACCCCTTTCTATCCAGGGCCGGACAGGAGTTACCTATGAGGTGCGTTTCTTGTAGCAACACCAAGTCTAGTCGGTGCCGATGAATATATTGCTGCACAATACCCCGTTTGATTTTGTCTCCCAGCCCATTGATGTTCCAGGTCATTAGGCTAAGTCCCTGAGTCATCGCCATAAGATCCCAACAGTAATATGCTAGAATGATCGGAGTGACCATTGCGGTGAGGCCCTTCAGCCACTACTCTAAATACAGCATTAGTCGCCACCTCGCCCTTCATAAGGACGAAGGCGATGAGACCAGGAGCCTGTAGGAAAATACTCCGTACCACGTATTGATAAAGAATGCCATTTAGCACTGCTGCAAGAAAACAATAAAAAACAACACCCCAAACAAACCAAATCAAACAAGCCGATACCCCTGAAAAGGCATCTCCCACCCTGCCTCCCTGCATAACGGGACTAGAACCGCCCACCTCCCCCAACATGCAGAGCGCCTGTCGCCCCCCCATGAACAATTCGAGGAAACGTGTGCTGCCCCACTCCCAACATATTAACTGACATCGCATAGGATCCTTCCCCCCCCACCCGACCCCATCCCCACTAGGAAAGAAAATTCTTAGCACTGCTTGGATTGTTAGAGCCCCTCCAAACCAACTCCATCGTAGCGGCATTTGTCGCACCAGTGCCTATCTAGAAAACATTTTTTACGAATAAGTACACATTTGAGGAAAACCACTCTGCAACGGCGGAAGCCAGTCTATCGTCCCCTCAATGTCTTCAATGCAGGCCCATGGTGACAACGTACCAAAGGGGTGAACACTCCACACATCCCGGGGCACACCCATCCTAGTTATCATAGCCTCGTGAGACTACTAGTCCGCCACCGGACACGTTCCAGGGAGAGCCATACAAAACACTATACCATCTTACCAACGTCCAGAATTAGTGCTCCCCAGCTGGGCCCGGGGCATCAGAGTCTGAGCGTGAAGGAGAACGCCTCTGTTGGCGCCAATCTTCGGCCTTATCCTCTGCCGATGGTCCCTTTTTTTTCTTTTTATCCACAGTGTGCCAGCCCTCCAACCAGTCCCAAGCATCCTCCGGGCGAGTAAAGAACCATGATTTTCCATCGGCCTCCACCCGCAGCTTGGCAGGGAACATCATTGCGTACTTAACTTCCTGGTCACGAAGAGCCTTTTTTACCTCCAGGAAGCTACGTCTTTGTTTCTGGACTCTTAGGGTAACATCAGGAAAGAACGTGATTTTGCTGTTCTCAACAGTGACGGGTGGAGCCGCCCTCGCCGTTTGAAGAATAACGTCTCGGTCACGGAAATTAAACACTCGGGCAAGAAGTGGTCGAGGAGGTGCCCCTGGTCGAGGGCGACCATCCGGCACTCGATGGGCTCTTTCAATCGAAAAACACTTTGAAAGCCCTCTGGGCTGTAGGTGCTTGAGGACCAGGTCCTCGACAAAGAGGTCCACTGCCTGTCCTTCCGCCCGTTCCGGGACACCAATAATTCGAACGTTATTCCGGCGCATCCTGCCTTCATAGTCATCCAACTGCCGAGCCAATACATCATGGGAGGCACGCAGGTCTGCGACCTCTCGTTTGAGAAGGCTAGTGTCGCTTGTCAGTTCTTTGGTGACACTTTCCACAGCACCCACGCAGTCGGCAATATTTCCCACATCCTCACGAATCAGACCCACATCGGTGGCCACGGTATCGATCCGAGTTTCAAGGGACGCCTTGACAGCAGTGATAGCATCCAGAAGGTCTTTATTCGCCGGTTCTACCTTGCCGTCCGAGGCTGGCATCTCAACCCGATCACCGCCCTGCTGGTGTTGCCATGCAAATTTCTCCAGTTTAGTCTGTGCCACCGTTCTGTTGCTCCGCCCGGATGTCATGATCACAACTCAGGGGGCGCTCCCCAGCCACAGGGCACAGCCGCTATTCCCCGCCGCCTGCAGTGGAGAACTCCACCCGGCCTGTCGGTTTTCGCTGGCTACACCCCAGCCGCAGGGACACCCCACTAAGGCCCAGACACCCAGCAATGGACCAAGGATATGGCAGGCCTATGCCCTCTGTACGCTCAGTTCGCCTCTTCAGTATTGTTGTGTTCCAGCCGTCACTGCCAACCCGGGGAAGCCAGGCTTCGCCGTCCGTCGATTTGCCCCAGTGCCAAATCGTCTAGAAAAGTCATCCTTCCAGTCCCGCGGGCCACCCGTTGTCCAATCACCACCGGCGTCCGAGGCCTGCCACACAGCAGGAGCGGGGAACCGAGGACCTCCCAGCCGGTCCCCGCACGCTGCGTTCAAGTAGCGCTGTGTAGGCGTTGGGCACCCCCTGGATGTCTTCACCCCAACAGGGTATTACCAAACAACCCAGATCGGTCTACTG
The DNA here is from genome assembly GCF_964204655.1 of Triturus cristatus. Taxonomy (NCBI): domain Eukaryota; kingdom Metazoa; phylum Chordata; class Amphibia; order Caudata; family Salamandridae; genus Triturus; species Triturus cristatus. Next base: position 65,306,342 of record NC_140579.1, on the reverse strand, counting down.
GGGCAGAGGAGCCGGAGGACCGCCCCCACTGCTCGGGGCAAGCGCGCCAATCGCGCCGGAACCGCAGTCACTCGATTCTTAGCGGGACACCCAGCCTCCGGGGAGGACCCCCACAGCGTACCGGCCAGGTAGCGTCAGGGCAGCAGTCTGGTCACTCCTCTCCAAGCAGGGCCCTCGCAGCAGCCAGCAATGTTTGTGCATCCCGGTCGGCCGGAGCGCACGCCCGCCGCACCGGGCCCCACCACGACACCGACGCAGGCACCAAGCTCCCAGTCCCTACCTCCAGGAGCGGCCGATCGCAACCACGGCCTCACGCCATACACTCCCCGGTCGGGGCGCGTCCTCTACAGGCAGTATATCGGCCGGAGTACCGGGCCCGGAGCTCCGCCACGGCGCCTCCTCAATTTCGCTGCAATCAGCCCCGTGGATCAGCTGGAATCCCCGGGCCACAGGGGAAGTCACAGGACACAGCGGAACAAGTTTCTGCAGTGTTGGAGGCGCCAAGCCTCAAATCGCCGCTCTCCGGAGAAAACAGGCCGCAGCCGCGGCCTCGCGTAGTCCCGGTATCCATCCAGGACGCGTCTCACCCAGCCCGGCCACCGTCCAGAACGCGGGGAACGGAGCCCCGTCTCGGCACCACCTCCAATCTGCCCCAAATTTCGCCGCTGGGTCGGCGGGAGCCTCGGGGCCACAAGGGACACCTCACAGCACGGATCGGGACCACGGGGCATGAAGGTTCAGGATATTGCAGGGGTGGCGCTTCAGAGGCTCGCTACTGAGCGGCCATTCCCGTCGGCAGCAAGCCACGCCCCCCCATGCCACCAGTTCTGATTCAAATCCAGGGTCCGGTGTTCAGATGCCTGTGCAGGGATCGCACCAGGCACTCATGTGACTGTGGACGCCATGTTCCTAGTTCAGAGCTAGTTACCAGCGAAAATCCTACAGGAGGAGAATGTCAGGATCAATGGCAGGTTGCAAGTCACACAGCCCACTCACCAGTCAATGGGACCGGCCACCAAGATTGTGGGCTCACGTCCAGTCCAGTTCACCTCCACGCTGCCAAGGCTGACTATTAGTCTCCTCTCGCTCCTCTGCACAACTCTCAATCCCGGGGTGGGGCGAATAAACAATTGCTGGCAGCCGCTCACTTGTGTGTGCAGCCACATTTATTATACCCTCCAGGCATACCCCTGGACAGCACCTGGATGGGGGGGGAAGTCCACAGAAAAGCTCCCCCTCAAGCACCATGGGTCCACCAGGGCCACCACCGCACCCGTCTTCAGCATCCTACCGAGGGCCCCTTGCATCAACCAGGGCGCACCGTTGTCGCGGCTCATCTCCACCACGGCATGTAGGAGTGCCTGCAATGTCCAGGGGATCAGCGGTCACAGTCTCTCTTGCACTCGGCCTCAGGAGGGGGGTAAATCAATGCAGCCACCATGTTGGGGGGTCTCTCCGTGGCGAGGCAGTCACCAAGAGCGGAGGCATGCCGGGGCTCCGTTACAGGGTGCAGGTTCTGTCAGCAGGCCGGCCCCACCACTATCGGGGTATCAGCCATCCCGCTTTACCACCCACACTCCGTTCACCTCCTTGCGGCAGCTCCCCAGGTCCTCCCCACAGCTTCGGCAGGCAAGGTGGTCTCCAGCAGAGAGGTAGTGACTTGTAGGCCGCTCCTCGGTCTGTGCATCAGCGCGTTGCAGACAGCTCCAGGGTGTCACTATTTCCATGCCCCCTGGCGCCGGCGGGGGCGGCAGGAGGATGGAGTATGCCTCTGCCTGGGCTGGAGCTGTCTTTTAGTGCTGCCGCCAGGCCATCTTGTTGGCCACGCCCCCCAATCTTATCTGTCATTAATAAAATGAATGGCCATGCTGATCCTATGGATCCACCATAGGCTAAATGAACAGCTAGATCCTATGGATGCCGGAGCCAAAGATGAAAAGAAGAATCCTAAGAAGTAACAGTGCCTAGAGGTTACAGCGTATAGTGACATGACCTCTCCTTTCTGCAGAGGTAGTATGGGGCACTAAAAGATCTGAGCCATTCTGATACCTTTGGGGGGTCGGGAGTAATCGATTTCTTACAGATTTCTGTTCTTGCTAGCGATATCAGAACAAATATCAGTGAGGCCTGATCCAAGTTTAACTCGTCCCAGTGCGGGCACAAGTCCATCCCAAATCGGATCAGGTAGGGGCTTACCTTAACTTCGCAGCCATTGATTTCTTAAAACGTCTGACTTACATACCACCAGAAGAAGGCAAATAACGGGCAGTCCACGAACATGCGTATATCATCCTCCTCTGTGTCACCGCACTTCTAATATTTTAATGGTTCCTATGTGATCTTAGCCAACTTCGTTGGTGACCAATAAGGTCTATGGAGAGTAAACAAATGATTCTTTTTAAGTGGTGCTGGTTTGATCAGAGTGTATAACAGATTTAAAGATACTCGCTATAATTTCTCTTTAGCTAGCGCCAGAAGATCATTTTCCCAGTGCAGGTATGGGACTCCCATTTTCTCATCTGTTGCGGAAATGAATACCCAATACCACTGGGAAACCCCTTTTTAAGGTTGTTACTTAGCCCTCACCCACCCGAGAAAATCCTCCTGCACCGAACCGCTCCCCTCTGACTACGTTTGGGATGACCACTAACAACAAAGCTGCGCTTGTCATGTCACTCCAGGTGGAAAGGTTGCCATGCTGGTGAGGGTAACTAAGTTTATCTGGGGTTCCAGGAGAGCCCCAAATTGGTGCCAAGTCCGCATTGTAATCTATCCCGAGAATTCTCCTAAAGGATTCCCACACCCTCAGGATTGTTAAGAGTACCATTAACCTACCTTGTTTAAAAACTTTGGGTCCCCAAACTTGAACAAAAAACTTTTCAGGCTTAAATGCTTCAACATGGCTCTATACAATTGACCCATGTGAGAATTACGAAGTGGGTCGCACACCGCTCGTCATACTAGCAAATAGCCCCATAGGATTCTGGAGAATGTAGTGACAGCGGCGGGTACACCTATGCCACGAGTAAAAAGTTTAAAATGCCATCCCTGGACACGTGTTTCGAGGTAATTGCCTCTCGTCAGCAGGGAGCAGGTACGTATGCGGGGTGCTGTAGACTGCCAAAAATTATCAGGTATAGTACCTCTCACGGCGCGCGGGTGCGGGATCCGGGCTCGTCAACCCATGGCTCAGGGAGCTTTAAATACAAAATACGAAGTGGGTCGCACACCGCTCGTCATACTAGCAAATAGCCCCATAGGATTCTGGAGAATGTAGTGACAGCGGCGGGTACACCTATGCCACGAGTAAAAAGTTTAAAATGCCATCCCTGGACACGTGTTTCGAGGTAATTGCCTCTCGTCAGCAGGGAGCAGGTACGTATGCGGGGTGCTGTAGACTGCCAAAAATTATCAGGTATAGTACCTCTCACGGCGCGCGGGTGCGGGATCCGGGCTCGTCAACCCATGGCTCAGGGAGCTTTAAATACAAAATACGAAGTGGGTCGCACACCGCTCGTCATACTAGCAAATAGCCCCATAGGATTCTGGAGAATGTAGTGACAGCGGCGGGTACACCTATGCCACGAGTAAAAAGTTTAAAATGCCATCCCTGGACACGTGTTTCGAGGTAATTGCCTCTCGTCAGCAGGGAGCAGGTACGTATGCGGGGTGCTGTAGACTGCCAAAAATTATCAGGTATAGTACCTCTCACGGCGCGCGGGTGCGGGATCCGGGCTCGTCAACCCATGGCTCAGGGAGCTTTAAATACAAAATACGAAGTGGGTCGCACACCGCTCGTCATACTAGCAAATAGCCCCATAGGATTCTGGAGAATGTAGTGACAGCGGCGGGTACACCTATGCCACGAGTAAAAAGTTTAAAATGCCATCCCTGGACACGTGTTTCGAGGTAATTGCCTCTCGTCAGCAGGGAGCAGGTACGTATGCGGGGTGCTGTAGACTGCCAAAAATTATCAGGTATAGTACCTCTCACGGCGCGCGGGTGCGGGATCCGGGCTCGTCAACCCATGGCTCAGGGAGCTTTAAATACAAAATACGAAGTGGGTCGCACACCGCTCGTCATACTAGCAAATAGCCCCATAGGATTCTGGAGAATGTAGTGACAGCGGCGGGTACACCTATGCCACAAGTAAAAAGTTTAAAATGCCATCCCTGGACACGTGTTTCGAGGTAATTGCCTCTCGTCAGCAGGGAGCAGGTACGTATGCGGGGTGCTGTAGACTGCCAAAAATTATCAGGTATAGTACCTCTCACGGCGCGCGGGTGCGGGATCCGGGCTCGTCAACCCATGGCTCAGGGAGCTTTAAATACAAAATACGAAGTGGGTCGCACACCGCTCGTCATACTAGCAAATAGCCCCATAGGATTCTGGAGAATGTAGTGACAGCGGCGGGTACACCTATGCCACGAGTAAAAAGTTTAAAATGCCATCCCTGGACACGTGTTTCGAGGTAATTGCCTCTCGTCAGCAGGGAGCAGGTACGTATGCGGGGTGCTGTAGACTGCCAAAAATTATCAGGTATAGTACCTCTCACGGCGCGCGGGTGCGGGATCCGGGCTCGTCAACCCATGGCTCAGGGAGCTTTAAATACAAAATACGAAGTGGGTCGCACACCGCTCGTCATACTAGCAAATAGCCCCATAGGATTCTGGAGAATGTAGTGACAGCGGCGGGTACACCTATGCCACGAGTAAAAAGTTTAAAATGCCATCCCTGGACACGTGTTTCGAGGTAATTGCCTCTCGTCAGCAGGGAGCAGGTACGTATGCGGGGTGCTGTAGACTGCCAAAAATTATCAGGTATAGTACCTCTCACGGCGCGCGGGTGCGGGATCCGGGCTCGTCAACCCATGGCTCAGGGAGCTTTAAATACAAAATACGAAGTGGGTCGCACACCGCTCGTCATACTAGCAAATAGCCCCATAGGATTCTGGAGAATGTAGTGACAGCGGCGGGTACACCTATGCCACGAGTAAAAAGTTTAAAATGCCATCCCTGGACACGTGTTTCGAGGTAATTGCCTCTCGTCAGCAGGGAGCAGGTACGTATGCGGGGTGCTGTAGACTGCCAAAAATTATCAGGTATAGTACCTCTCACGGCGCGCGGGTGCGGGATCCGGGCTCGTCAACCCATGGCTCAGGGAGCTTTAAATACAAAATACGAAGTGGGTCGCACACCGCTCGTCATACTAGCAAATAGCCCCATAGGATTCTGGAGAATGTAGTGACAGCGGCGGGTACACCTATGCCACGAGTAAAAAGTTTAAAATGCCATCCCTGGACACGTGTTTCGAGGTAATTGCCTCTCGTCAGCAGGGAGCAGGTACGTATGCGGGGTGCTGTAGACTGCCAAAAATTATCAGGTATAGTACCTCTCACGGCGCGCGGGTGCGGGATCCGGGCTCGTCAACCCATGGCTCAGGGAGCTTTAAATACAAAATACGAAGTGGGTCGCACACCGCTCGTCATACTAGCAAATAGCCCCATAGGATTCTGGAGAATGTAGTGACAGCGGCGGGTACACCTATGCCACGAGTAAAAAGTTTAAAATGCCATCCCTGGACACGTGTTTCGAGGTAATTGCCTCTCGTCAGCAGGGAGCAGGTACGTATGCGGGGTGCTGTAGACTGCCAAAAATTATCAGGTATAGTACCTCTCACGGCGCGCGGGTGCGGGATCCGGGCTCGTCAACCCATGGCTCAGGGAGCTTTGAATACAAAATACGAAGTGGGTCGCACACCGCTCGTCATACTAGCAAATAGCCCCATAGGATTCTGGAGAATGTAGTGACAGCGGCGGGTACACCTATGCCACGAGTAAAAAGTTTAAAATGCCATCCCTGGACACGTGTTTCGAGGTAATTGCCTCTCGTCAGCAGGGAGCAGGTACGTATGCGGGGTGCTGTAGACTGCCAAAAATTATCAGGTATAGTACCTCTCACGGCGCGCGGGTGCGGGATCCGGGCTCGTCAACCCATGGCTCAGGGAGCTTTAAATACAAAATACGAAGTGGGTCGCACACCGCTCGTCATACTAGCAAATAGCCCCATAGGATTCTGGAGAATGTAGTGACAGCGGCGGGTACACCTATGCCACGAGTAAAAAGTTTAAAATGCCATCCCTGGACACGTGTTTCGAGGTAATTGCCTCTCGTCAGCAGGGAGCAGGTACGTATGCGGGGTGCTGTAGACTGCCAAAAATTATCAGGTATAGTACCTCTCACGGCGCGCGGGTGCGGGATCCGGGCTCGTCAACCCATGGCTCAGGGAGCTTTAAATACAAAATACGCATTTTAAACTTTTTACTCGTGGCATAGGTGTACCCGCCGCTGTCACTGCATTCTCCAGAATCCTATGGGGCTATTTGCTAGTATGACGAGCGGTGTGCGACCCACTTCGCATTTTGTATTTAAAGCTCCCTGAGCTATGGGTTGACGAGCCCGGATCCCGCACCCGCGCGCCGTGAGAGGTACTATACCTGATAATTTTTGGCAGTCTACAGCACCCCGCATACGTACCTGCTCCCTGCTGACGAGAGGCAATTACCTCGAAACACGTGTCCAGGGATGGCATTTTAAACTTTTTACTCGTGGCATAGGTGTACCCGCCGCTGTCACTGCATTCTCCAGAATCCTATGGGGCTATTTGCTAGTATGACGAGCGGTGTGCGACCCACTTCGCATTTTGTATTTAAAGCTCCCTGAGCTATGGGTTGACGAGCCCGGATCCCGCACCCGCGCGCCGTGAGAGGTACTATACCTGATAATTTTTGGCAGTCTACAGCACCCCGCATACGTACCTGCTCCCTGCTGACGAGAGGCAATTACCTCGAAACACGTGTCCAGGGATGGCATTTTAAACTTTTTACTCGTGGCATAGGTGTACCCGCCGCTGTCACTGCATTCTCCAGAATCCTATGGGGCTATTTGCTAGTATGACGAGCGGTGTGCGACCCACTTCGCATTTTGTATTTAAAGCTCCCTGAGCTATGGGTTGACGAGCCCGGATCCCGCACCCGCGCGCCGTGAGAGGTACTATACCTGATAATTTTTGGCAGTCTACAGCACCCCGCATACGTACCTGCTCCCTGCTGACGAGAGGCAATTACCTCGAAACACGTGTCCAGGGATGGCATTTTAAACTTTTTACTCGTGGCATAGGTGTACCCGCCGCTGTCACTGCATTCTCCAGAATCCTATGGGGCTATTTGCTAGTATGACGAGCGGTGTGCGACCCACTTCGCATTTTGTATTTAAAGCTCCCTGAGCTATGGGTTGACGAGCCCGGATCCCGCACCCGCGCGCCGTGAGAGGTACTATACCTGATAATTTTTGGCAGTCTACAGCACCCCGCATACGTACCTGCTCCCTGCTGACGAGAGGCAATTACCTCGAAACACGTGTCCAGGGGTGGCATTTTAAACTTTTTACTCGTGGCATAGGTGTACCCGCCGCTGTCACTGCATTCTCCAGAATCCTATGGGGCTATTTGCTAGTATGACGAGCGGTGTGCGACCCACTTCGCATTTTGTATTTAAAGCTCCCTGAGCTATGGGTTGACGAGCCCGGATCCCGCACCCGCGCGCCGTGAGAGGTACTATACCTGATAATTTTTGGCAGTCTACAGCACCCCGCATACGTACCTGCTCCCTGCTGACGAGAGGCAATTACCTCGAAACACGTGTCCAGGGATGGCATTTTAAACTTTTTACTCGTGGCATAGGTGTACCCGCCGCTGTCACTGCATTCTCCAGAATCCTATGGGGCTATTTGCTAGTATGACGAGCGGTGTGCGACCCACTTCGCATTTTGTATTTAAAGCTCCCTGAGCTATGGGTTGACGAGCCCGGATCCCGCACCCGCGCGCCGTGAGAGGTACTATACCTGATAATTTTTGGCAGTCTACAGCACCCCGCATACGTACCTGCTCCCTGCTGACGAGAGGCAATTACCTCGAAACACGTGTCCAGGGTTGGCATTTTAAACTTTTTACTCGTGGCATAGGTGTACCCGCCGCTGTCACTGCATTCTCCAGAATCCTATGGGGCTATTTGCTAGTATGACGAGCGGTGTGCGACCCACTTCGCATTTTGTATTTAAAGCTCCCTGAGCTATGGGTTGACGAGCCCGGATCCCGCACCCGCGCGCCGTGAGAGGTACTATACCTGATAATTTTTGGCAGTCTACAGCACCCCGCATACGTACCTGCTCCCTGCTGACGAGAGGCAATTACCTCGAAACACGTGTCCAGGGATGGCATTTTAAACTTTTTACTCGTGGCATAGGTGTACCCGCCGCTGTCACTGCATTCTCCAGAATCCTATGGGGTTATTTGCTAGTATGACGAGCGGTGTGCGACCCACTTCGCATTTTGTATTTAAAGCTCCCTGAGCTATGGGTTGACGAGCCCGGATCCCGCACCCGCGCGCCGTGAGAGGTACTATACCTGATAATTTTTGGCAGTCTACAGCACCCCGCATACGTACCTGCTCCCTGCTGACGAGAGGCAATTACCTCGAAACACGTGTCCAGGGTTGGCATTTTAAACTTTTTACTCGTGGCATAGGTGTACCCGCCGCTGTCACTGCATTCTCCAGAATCCTATGGGGCTATTTGCTAGTATGACGAGCGGTGTGCGACCCACTTCGCATTTTGTATTTAAAGCTCCCTGAGCTATGGGTTGACGAGCCCGGATCCCGCACCCGCGCGCCGTGAGAGGTACTATACCTGATAATTTTTGGCAGTCTACAGCACCCCGCATACGTACCTGCTCCCTGCTGACGAGAGGCAATTACCTCGAAACACGTGTCCAGGGATGGCATTTTAAACTTTTTACTCGTGACATAGGTGTACCCGCCGCTGTCACTGCATTCTCCAGAATCCTATGGGGCTATTTGCTAGTATGACGAGCGGTGTGCGACCCACTTCGCATTTTGTATTTAAAGCTCCCTGAGCTATGGGTTGACGAGCCCGGATCCCGCACCCGCGCGCCGTGAGAGGTACTATACCTGATAATTTTTGGCAGTCTACAGCACCCCGCATACGTACCTGCTCCCTGCTGACGAGAGGCAATTACCTCGAAACACATGTCCAGGGATGGCATTTTAAACTTTTTACTCGTGGCATAGGTGTACCCGCCGCTGTCACTGCATTCTCCAGAATCCTATGGGGCTATTTGCTAGTATGACGAGCGGTGTGCGACCCACTTCGCATTTTGTATTTAAAGCTCCCTGAGCTATGGGTTGACGAGCCCGGATCCCGCACCCGCGCGCCGTGAGAGGTACTAAACCTGATAATTTTTGGCAGTCTACAGCACCCCGCATACGTACCTGCTCCCTGCTGACGAGAGGCAATTACCTCGAAACACGTGTCCAGGGATGGCATTTTAAACTTTTTACTCGTGGCATAGGTGTACCCGCCGCTGTCACTGCATTCTCCAGAATCCTATGGGGCTATTTGCTAGTATGACGAGCGGTGTGCGACCCACTTCGCATTTTGTATTTAAAGCTCCCTGAGCTATGGGTTGACGAGCCCGGATCCCGCACCCGCGCGCCGTGAGAGGTACTATACCTGATAATTTTTGGCAGTCTACAGCACCCCGCATACGTACCTGCTCCCTGCTGACGAGAGGCAATTACCTCGAAACACGTGTCCAGGGTTGGCATTTTAAACTTTTTACTCGTGGCATAGGTGTACCCGCCGCTGTCACTGCATTCTCCAGAATCCTATGGGGCTATTTGCTAGTATGACGAGCGGTGTGCGACCCACTTCGCATTTTGTATTTAAAGCTCCCTGAGCTATGGGTTGACGAGCCCGGATCCCGCACCCGCGCGCCGTGAGAGGTACTATACCTGATAATTTTTGGCAGTCTACAGCACCCCGCATACGTACCTGCTCCCTGCTGACGAGAGGCAATTACCTCGAAACACGTGTCCAGGGATGGCATTTTAAACTTTTTACTCGTGGCATAGGTGTACCCGCCGCTGTCACTGCATTCTCCAGAATCCTATGGGGCTATTTGCTAGTATGACGAGCGGTGTGCGACCCACTTCGCATTTTGTATTTAAAGCTCCCTGAGCTATGGGTTGACGAGCCCGGATCCCGCACCCGCGCGCCGTGAGAGGTACTATACCTGATAATTTTTGGCAGTCTACAGCACCCCGCATACGTACCTGCTCCCTGCTGACGAGAGGCAATTACCTCGAAACACGTGTCCAGGGATGGCATTTTAAACTTTTTACTCGTGGCATAGGTGTACCCGCCGCTGTCACTGCATTCTCCAGAATCCTATGGGGCTATTTGCTAGTATGACGAGCGGTGTGCGACCCACTTCGCATTTTGTATTTAAAGCTCCCTGAGCTATGGGTTGACGAGCCCGGATCCCGCACCCGCGCGCCGTGAGAGGTACTATACCTGATAATTTTTGGCAGTCTACAGCACCCCGCATACGTACCTGCTCCCTGCTGACGAGAAGCAATTACCTCGAAACACGTGTCCAGGGATGGCATTTTAAACTTTTTACTCGTGGCATAGGTGTACCCGCCGCTGTCACTGCATTCTCCAGAATCCTATGGGGCTATTTGCTAGTATGACGAGCGGTGTGCGACCCACTTCGCATTTTGTATTTAAAGCTCCCTGAGCTATGGGTTGACGAGCCCGGATCCCGCACCCGCGCGCCGTGAGAGGTACTATACCTGATAATTTTTGGCAGTCTACAGCACCCCGCATACGTACCTGCTCCCTGCTGACGAGAGGCAATTACCTCGAAACACGTGTCCAGGGATGGCATTTTAAACTTTTTACTCGTGGCATAGGTGTACCCGCCGCTGTCACTGCATTCTCCAGAATCCTATGGGGCTATTTGCTAGTATGACGAGCGGTGTGCGACCCACTTCGCATTTTGTATTTAAAGCTCCCTGAGCTATGGGTTGACGAGCCCGGATCCCGCACCCGCGCGCCGTGAGAGGTACTATACCTGATAATTTTTGGCAGTCTACAGCACCCCGCATACGTACCTGCTCCCTGCTGACGAGAGGCAATTACCTCGAAACACGTGTCCAGGGATGGCATTTTAAACTTTTTACTCGTGGCATAGGTGTACCCGCCGCTGTCACTGCATTCTCCAGAATCCTATGGGGCTATTTGCTAGTATGACGAGCGGTGTGCGACCCACTTCGCATTTTGTATTTAAAGCTCCCTGAGCTATGGGTTGACGAGCCCGGATCCCGCACCCGCGCGCCGTGAGAGGTACTATACCTGATAATTTTTGGCAGTCTACAGCACCCCGCATACGTACCTGCTCCCTGCTGACGAGAGGCAATTACCTCGAAACACGTGTCCAGGGTTGGCATTTTAAACTTTTTACTCGTGGCATAGGTGTACCCGCCGCTGTCACTGCATTCTCCAGAATCCTATGGGGCTATTTGCTAGTATGACGAGCGGTGTGCGACCCACTTCGCATTTTGTATTTAAAGCTCCCTGAGCTATGGGTTGACGAGCCCGGATCCCGCACCCGCGCGCCGTGAGAGGTACTATACCTGATAATTTTTGGCAGTCTACAGCACCCCGCATACGTACCTGCTCCCTGCTGACGAGAGGCAATTACCTCGAAACACGTGTCCAGGGGTGGCATTTTAAACTTTTTACTCGTGGCATAGGTGTACCCGCCGCTGTCACTGCATTCTCCAGAATCCTATGGGGCTATTTGCTAGTATGACGAGCGGTGTGCGACCCACTTCGCATTTTGTATTTAAAGCTCCCTGAGCTATGGGTTGACGAGCCCGGATCCCGCACCCGCGCGCCGTGAGAGGTACTATACCTGATAATTTTTGGCAGTCTACAGCACCCCGCATACGTACCTGCTCCCTGCTGACGAGAGGCAATTACCTCGAAACACGTGTCCAGGGTTGGCATTTTAAACTTTTTACTCGTGGCATAGGTGTACCCGCCGCTGTCACTGCATTCTCCAGAATCCTATGGGGCTATTTGCTAGTATGACGAGCGGTGTGCGACCCACTTCGCATTTTGTATTTAAAGCTCCCTGAGCTATGGGTTGACGAGCCCGGATCCCGCACCCGCGCGCCGTGAGAGGTACTATACCTGATAATTTTTGGCAGTCTACAGCACCCCGCATACGTACCTGCTCCCTGCTGACGAGAGGCAATTACCTCGAAACACGTGTCCAGGGTTGGCATTTTAAACTTTTTACTCGTGGCATAGGTGTACCCGCCGCTGTCACTGCATTCTCCAGAATCCTATGGGGCTATTTGCTAGTATGACGAGCGGTGTGCGACCCACTTCGCATTTTGTATTTAAAGCTCCCTGAGCTATGGGTTGACGAGCCCGGATCCCGCACCCGCGCGCCGTGAGAGGTACTATACCTGATAATTTTTGGCAGTCTACAGCACCCCGCATACGTACCTGCTCCCTGCTGACGAGAGGCAATTACCTCGAAACACGTGTCCAGGGATGGCATTTTAAACTTTTTACTCGTGGCATAGGTGTACCCGCCACTGTCACTGCATTCTTCAGAATCCTATGGGGCTATTTGCTAGTATGACGAGCGGTGTGCGACCCACTTCGCATTTTGTATTTAAAGCTCCCTGAGCTATGGGTTGACGAGCCCGGATCCCGCACCCGCGCGCCGTGAGAGGTACTATACCTGATAATTTTTGGCAGTCTACAGCACCCCGCATACGTACCTGCTCCCTGCTGACGAGAGGCAATTACCTCGAAACACGTGTCCAGGGGTGGCATTTTAAACTTTTTACTCGTGGCATAGGTGTACCCGCCGCTGTCACTGCATTCTCCAGAATCCTATGGGGCTATTTGCTAGTATGACGAGCGGTGTGCGACCCACTTCGCATTTTGTATTTAAAGCTCCCTGAGCTATGGGTTGACGAGCCCGGATCCCGCACCCGCGCGCCGTGAGAGGTACTATACCTGATAATTTTTGGCAGTCTACAGCACCCCGCATACGTACCTGCTCCCTGCTGACGAGAGGCAATTACCTCGAAACACGTGTCCAGGGTTGGCATTTTAAACTTTTTACTCGTGGCATAGGTGTACCCGCCGCTGTCACTGCATTCTCCAGAATCCTATGGGGCTATTTGCTAGTATGACGAGCGGTGTGCGACCCACTTCGCATTTTGTATTTAAAGCTCCCTGAGCTATGGGTTGACGAGCCCGGATCCCGCACCCGCGCGCCGTGAGAGGTACTATACCTGATAATTTTTGGCAGTCTACAGCACCCCGCATACGTACCTGCTCCCTGCTGACGAGAGGCAATTACGTCGAAACACGTGTCCAGGGATGGCATTTTAAACTTTTTACTCGTGGCATAGGTGTACCCGCCGCTGTCACTGCATTCTCCAGAATCCTATGGGGCTATTTGCTAGTATGACGAGCGGTGTGCGACCCACTTCGCATTTTGTATTTAAAGCTCCCTGAGCTATGGGTTGACGAGCCCGGATCCCGCACCCGCGCGCCGTGAGAGGTACTATACCTGATAATTTTTGGCAGTCTACAGCACCCCGCATACGTACCTGCTCCCTGCTGACGAGAGGCAATTACCTCGAAACACGTGTCCAGGGATGGCATTTTAAACTTTTTACTCGTGGCATAGGTGTACCCGCCGCTGTCACTGCATTCTCCAGAATCCTATGGGGCTATTTGCTAGTATGACGAGCGGTGTGCGACCCACTTCGCATTTTGTATTTAAAGCTCCCTGAGCTATGGGTTGACGAGCCCGGATCCCGCACCCGCGCGCCGTGAGAGGTACTATACCTGATAATTTTTGGCAGTCTACAGCACCCCGCATACGTACCTGCTCCCTGCTGACGAGAGGCAATTACCTCGAAACACGTGTCCAGGGATGGCATTTTAAACTTTTTACTCGTGGCATAGGTGTACCCGCCGCTGTCACTGCATTCTCCAGAATCCTATGGGGCTATTTGCTAGTATGACGAGCGGTGTGCGACCCACTTCGCATTTTGTATTTAAAGCTCCCTGAGCTATGGGTTGACGAGCCCGGATCCCGCACCCGCGCGCCGTGAGAGGTACTATACCTGATAATTTTTGGCAGTCTACAGCACCCCGCATACGTACCTGCTCCCTGCTGACGAGAGGCAATTACCTCGAAACACGTGTCCAGGGATGGCATTTTAAACTTTTTACTCGTGGCATAGGTGTACCCGCCGCTGTCACTGCATTCTCCAGAATCCTATGGGGCTATTTGCTAGTATGACGAGCGGTGTGCGACCCACTTCGCATTTTGTATTTAAAGCTCCCTGAGCTATGGGTTGACGAGCCCGGATCCCGCACCCGCGCGCCGTGAGAGGTACTATACCTGATAATTTTTGGCAGTCTACAGCACCCCGCATACGTACCTGCTCCCTGCTGACGAGAGGCAATTACCTCGAAACACGTGTCCAGGGTTGGCATTTTAAACTTTTTACTCGTGGCATAGGTGTACCCGCCGCTGTCACTGCATTCTCCAGAATCCTATGGGGCTATTTGCTAGTATGACGAGCGGTGTGCGACCCACTTCGCACCATGTGAGAATTATCTAGCTCTCCAGCCAAGAACCAGGAATTCTTGAACTGGAAAGAATAATAATAGGCTTGACAACCCGGAGGAGCGAGCCCCCCTTGCTTCAGTCTTATCCAGACCTTTTTTCATGAGATCCTGGCTCCCTTGGACGCCCATATAAAGCTGCCAACCCTCCCTTGCTACAGTCTCCTCCGCAGCTTCTTTCGTGAGATCCTAGCTCCCCCAGATGCCCATATAAAGCTGCTGACCCTCCCTGGCTTCAGTCTCCTCCTTCTTTCATGAGATCCTGGCTCCCCTGGATGCCGTATGAAGCTGCCGACCCTCCCTTGCTTCAGTCTCCTCCGGGGCTTCTTTCGTAAGATCCTGGCTCCCCTGGATGCCCATATAAAGCTGCCGACCCTCCCTTGCTTCAGTCTCCTCCTTCTTTCGTGCGATCCTGACTCCCCTGGATGCTCATATTAAGCTGATGACCCTCCCTTGCAATTTCTGCAAAAGCTTTTTGTGGAAAGGAAGTGGTTTAGTGTTAAACAAGACAATCACCTTCGGAAGAACCAGCTTCTTAATGGTGTTCACCCTCCCATAGATACCGAGGGGCAGATTTTCTCTCCATCTTGTAAGGCGAGCATCTATATCACAGTGTTGCTTGAACATGAAATACCTTTGAAAAACCTTTGGCAAAAGAGGAACAGTTTGTTTAATTAAACATAGCGGCCGGGAGAACAGTTACTGGCACAGGGTCCGAGGAATGTCTCAAATTACAATCAATCTGTAGCGTTCTTATATACAATTCATTATAGGCAATAAAATGTTTCTGGAGATCCTTGTAGGGAGGGGAATGTAAGTTGCTCCCTCGAGATTCATAAATTAATTTTAATTGATAATCCAGGTGGGCCTCGACCTTGCAAGGACAAAATGCAGCCAGTGGTTAAAGTGTCCAGATGTCTGCCACGGGGAGCACTTGATCACTGCGTGTTCTGTGTTCTAATTTGCTCTATGTTCCTAACTCATGTGGCATCTGACTTTATGCTGTTTTTGGAGCGCGCGTACCCCCTGTGCGCTTTATTGGGGCCAATATCCCTTAACAATTGTATTGTCTCTTCACTAATCTGTGGGATTGATCTCGGGTTTCCCGTCCATGCATTTGTCTGCCGGCTACGTGCCACCCCACCTGTGGCCTGTCAATCAGTAACCTTGGGCCTCGGTCTCAGTGCTTGCCAGGCTACGTATATGCGAGTCGGGTTGATGCGGCGTTCACATCGGGTAAATTTGTTAATAAGGACGTGATTTTGTTCACATAAATAAATGTATCATTTGTCATATCAGCATTGATTTTTTTCCTAATTGACAGTGGGATACCCTAGTTAAGTTTACATCCGATATTTCCTCAAACTCTGAGTTCCGATGCGCCCATGATTCCTAATCTGATTTCTGGTTTGAAGCCCTACTTTCTCTTTAGCCCGGTCTTTACCTTATTGATTAGATACCCTGACAGACTCCCAAAATCTCTGGCATGCGTCTCAAGCTGTGGAACACAGAGCTCTGGCTTTGATGCATACGGAACTATGTCATCAGCATGCAGTGCTAGTCTGGTTGGTAACCCTGCAGCTTCAAAGGGAAGAATGGTCTAATCCTGCCGAATCATCTGGGAAAAGGGCTCAATATATACACGGAACAGAATTGGCGCCACAGGACACTGCTGTCTAGTTCCCCTGGATATCTGAAACGAAGCTGTAAGTTTGCCATCCAAAATCTTAGCGACCGGCACCTTGTATAGCATTTGCACAACTTCGGTAACATTGCTGCGAAAACGATAATCCTGCAATACCTCCCAAAGATAGACCCAATCAACCGTATCAAATGCTTTATCAGCATTGATTCTTGCGATTGTCAACAGGAGATTAAAGGCCTCGGCCATATCATTCGCACCGATAAGTCATTGGGTTAATTTATACACCTTCCTTCCAGGCACAAACCACTTATGATCGAAATGGATCAACTTTTGAAGGACAGCTGATAACCTTTTAGCCAAGATTCCTGTAATCATTTTGTAATCACAGTTCATCTAAGATATTGGTCTATAGGAATCTCCTAACCTAGCACCTTTACCCGGCTTAAGGATCATAACTACAGGTGCCTCATACCGGGAAGGTGGAATTTAACAGCCTTCCAGAGATATCTCATTAAAATAAGATACCCAGAAACAGAAAGAGGATTCAGATGGGATCCCGCCTGGGCCTGCTGCTTTCCCTTTACTGAGCCTCCTAACCTGTTCCCTTATCCCCCCCCTCTGTGATCCCGCCTGGGCCTGCTGCCTTCCCTTTTACTGAGCCTCCTAACCTGTTCCCTTTTCTCTACCTCTGTGATCCCGCCTGGGCCTGCTGCTTTCCCATTACCGAGTCTCCAAACCTGTTCCCTTATCTCTCACTCTGTAATCCCGCCTGGGCCTGTTGCTTTCCCTTCACTGAGCCTCCTAACCTGTTCCCTTATCTCTCCCTCTGTGATCCCGCCTGGGCCTGCTGCTTTCCCTTTACTATCCCTCCTAACCTGTTCCCTTATCTCTCACTCTGTGATCCCGTCTGGGTTTGCTGCTTTCCCTTTACTGAGCCTCCGAACCTGTTCCCTTGTCTCTCCCACTGTGATCCTTCCCCTACAGCCTAAAATCTGCTGTTCTGTACGACTTGGGAGTTTTTGTTTTGCAACCAGTTTTTCATTACTAAGCGGTCTGGGTTCAAATCTTCCTCTCTCCAATATCTTAGCTGCAGAGAATGGTGACAAGATTTACACCGGCAGGGAGTGGATGTGATAATGTTGTGTTGTGGGCGCTGTCGGGATTTCACGTGGACCTCAGGTAGGAAGGTATTAAGTATATACACAAGACTCCACCAGGAGCAGATGTAACCTGTCTCTGCCCCCCTCTCATTGAGCTAACGGCCACTCCTTGAGACCCACGCTGTGGCATTCCGTGGCATCACATGAAGCGCGCTGGTCTCACTGAGCTATCTGCCTTAGAACAACCACATCCTGTCATAAGATGTTAACGGTACTTTTGGATATCGTTAGAGCTTTGACTGTTGTGTATGAACAGTAACTCACACTGAGTTCTAGTCCGCAGGCGCTGCTCTTAATACTGAATCGTATTTCAAATACAGGTCCTATGTGATGGTCATCCTTTGTTCCTGTAGCTGTCATTGTTCTTTAATACAAAGATGCTGTGTGTGTTATTACAGGTGTAATAATGTGAAGATTCAGAGCCCAGAGGTGGTGGTGAAGAGTTATAAAGGTAAATACCATTGTGATGATTAGCTCTGAATATTACTGTTTATGACTATGATATGGTATGATATGGTGTGGTGTGGTATGGTATGGTGTGGTGTGGTGTGCTATGGTATGAATGAATGAATGAATGAATGAAAGGGCATTTGTAAAGCCCATGGCTACCCGGGAGTGTCCCAGCGCTAGGTATGGTGTGGTGTGGTGTGGTGTGGTGTGGTATGGTATGGTATGGTATGGTGTGGTGTGCTATGGTGTGGTGTGCTATGGTGTGGTGTGGTATGGTGTGGTGTGCTATGGTATGGTGTGGTATGGTGTGGTGTGGTGTGGTATGGTATGATATGGTGTGGTGTGGTGGGCTATGGTATGGTGTGGTGTGCTATGGTATGGTGAGGTGTGCTATGGTATGGTGTGCTATGGTATGGTGTGTTATGGTGTGGTGTGCTATGGTATGGTGTGGTGGGCTATGGTACGGTGTGGCGTGGTGTGCTATGGTATGGTGTGGTGGGCTATGGTATGTTGTGGCATGTTATGGTATGATGTGGTATGGTGTTGTGTGCTATGATATGCTGTGGTATGGTGTGGTATGGTGTGGTGTGCTATGGTATGGTGTGGTGTGGTATGGTGTGGTATGCTATGATGTGGTGTGGTGTGGTATGCTATGGTATGTTGTGGTGTAGTGTGGTGTGCTATGGTGTGGTGTTGTGTGGTGTGCTACGGAATGGTATGGTATGTATGGTATGTTATGGGATATTATGGTGGAATGGGATCAGATGGGATGGTGTGGACTGGTATGTTATGGAATGTTATGATGGTATGGTATAGTGTACTATAGGGTGAGATCATTGTATAATTTGGTATAGTGGTATGGCATAGTTTGTTATGGTGGTAATGGATTGAATGGGATGGCGATATGGTATGGTGTGGTCTGGTATGGTATTGTATGGCATTTAGTGGTAACGTGCACTCACGTCAGGGTACAGTTACTTGATGTGTGTCTCTAAACTTTGTCTTTTCCAGATTTTTCTAGATTTCTGCTTATCTCCATTCTGTATACATGCTGCCGCATTTCCTTTGTTTAAATCATTCTTTCCCTTGGAAATTCATGCTAAGTTTATTGGAAATTCAGATGCTGTAATTTCACACCTCGCATTAATGATACTTCTAGGCTTAACAACTGCGAGCAACTCAGTTACTGCAGTATTCTGGGACTAGTGAATGGGAAATTACCTCAAAATTTGGTATTTACCACATAACATTCTATTTCCCAGAGTTTTAGCACCAACAGGGAACTAGAGCATGCATCTACACGGACCCAACGCATGCATCTAAACTGACCTAGCACATGCACTTACACTAACCTAGCGCAAGCATCTACACGGACCCAACGCATGCAACTACACTGACCTTACGCATGCTCTACACGGACCCAACGCATGCATCTAAACTGACCTGGCACATGCACCCGCACTAACCTAATCTACACGGACCCAGCTCATGCAACTACACTGACCTAACACATGCATCTACACTGATCTAGTGCATGCATGTACACTGACCTAGTGCATGCACCTACACTGACCTAGTGCATGCACCTACACTGACCTAGCGCATGCACCTACATTGACCTAGTCCATGCACCTACACTGACCTAGCACATGCACCTACACTGACCTAGTACATGCACCTACACTGACCTAGCGCATGCACCTACACTGACCTAGCGCATGCACCTACACTGACCTAGAGCATGCACCTACACTGACCTAGCGCATGCACCTACACTGACCTAGCACATGCACCTACACTGACCTAGCACATGCACCTACACTGACCTAGGGCGTGCATCTACACTGACCTAACACATGCGTCTACACTGATCTAGTGCATGCATGTACACTGACCTAGTGCATGCACCTATACTGACCTAGCGCATGCACCTACACTGACCTAGTCCATGCACCTACACTGACCTAGCGCATGCACCTACACTGACCTAGTCCATGCACCTACACTGACCTAGCGCATGCACCTACACTGACCTAGCGCATGCACCTACACTGACCTAGAGCATGCACCTACACTGACCTAGCACATGCACATACAATGACCTAGCGCATGCACGTACACTGACCTAGGGCGTGCATCTGCACTGACCTACCACATGCATCTACACTAACCTAGTGCATGCATCTACACTGACCTACCACATGCGTCTACACTGACCTAGTGCATGCACTGACACTGACCTAACACATGCGTCTACACTGATCTAGCTCATAAACCAACACTGACCCAGATCATGAACCTACTCTAAGCTCGCTTGTGACCCTACACTGACCTAGCACATGCACCTACACTGACCTAGCGCATGCACCTACACTGACCTATTGCACATACACACAGTTTATAAGATCTTCCCTCACAGTCCACACTCACACCCTGCACTTGCAGTTAGGCCCGTCGCATCACGCACATATGCACTCATGCCATGCATGCACACACACAACACAAGACAACAGTAGAGTACTGCTGCACTGATTTCTGCAGATAATTCCTGAATACTATTTGTCGTTTTCCTGCTACAATTTCTGTAATTTCAGCCAAAATGGAATGTGTCCCCAGTAATATCTGGTTGAGTGGTGTGGTAAATAATTTAATTACCGGTTCTTAATTTGATGCGGAAAATCTATAATAATAGCTCAGTAAAATAAGAGGCAGAATCCGTGGTATTAGAGGTTCGGAACGGGCTTTATTCCAAAATCAATTCGAATTGATGGACTCCATATTCCATCACCACGAAGGTTCAGGAAGTGAAGGACAATACTTTATTGACAAGTAATCATTTTTATACAATAGGCATTACAGTGAAACAGATGCAGGAGGCGTAACAGTTGATAACAAAGATAAAAACATACATGCGTAACTAAAATGGGTGTAACTGGGCGTAACTGAAGAACGTCATTAGGTATGATGTCACAACAGGGTGGTTCCATGAAAGAATTTCGCAATGTCAGCAGAAATACTCGGCAGAGATGCGCGCGCAGCAGCATGACGTGTGATTGACGTGCAACTAGGGCGTGAAGGGGACTTGACATTTAGCTCTACATGTGGAGACAGAAGTCTGGGGGGTCAAGTCAACCTAATCCCAAATCATATCTAACATCCTATGTTTAAAGAACTATGTTATCAAAAAGGAAAGGTCTTTCGAACAAAATCTATTCTATACTGACTGTGAGTGCGTGTACAAGCGTCTAAGTGTCTACACTAGATGCGAGGGCAGAAATCTTCCATAGTAACAGGGCTATGAATTACTTGCATAAAGACAGAGAAGCCGGGCCCTTTGCTCGGTAGCTGGAAGAATGTTTACTTAAACTACTAGACAGGAATGCATTGGATAGGGAGCGGAGCAGATAATCTCGAAGGTGAAATACAGTTTTTGGCAGGCAACAGGCTGGAGTCAGGCACCGTTAGCCGCGCAGGGAATAGGACAAAGTTCATGGATACAGATGCGAGCTCAGACTGGAGCTTTCAGAGGCAGAAGGCAGGAAAAGGCTTAATGGCAGAATCAGGGCCTACTCGCCTGGACTGAAAAATGGGATAAGTGAACCATATAAAGCCGGTGGCCTTTCATACTTAGGAATGGAATATCCGACCCATTCATGGCGGATCTGAAAGAGGACATGTTGGCGGTGGACGCACATGTGTTTGCGTCTTCATAACTGGAACTGGAGGGAACATACATGTACTTGTGATTTATACATGAAACCGTTGGGGTCCAAGATAGGGGACATAACTGATCATAAAAATCCATATTTCCACATTCCCTCCTTGTCCCCTACTTGCCCTTAAGAGATATCAATCTTCATCAATCCGTTGATCTGTTCATATAGCATCATTTGTTCTTCTTTTTTCTTCTGGGATGAATGAAATCTTGGTGGTGGAATACACGATGTGGCCCACAGACCACAAATCGCTGGTCCACATTGTAGGCATAAGCAGCAACTGAATAGTATGAGAAAGCCAATACCTATGAAGGATAGGACCCTCCATCCAAAGGTAGATAATACACTCCAAAACCAACCGGACCAAGTCCAGGTGCCTGGATTCTGGTGTATCTGGCTTACAATCTTATGAAGGCGAGTTATGGCTTTATATACAGATGGCGAATTTTCTGGTATGAAAATGCAACAACTTGATCCGATGACCCTACAAGCTCCGCCCCTATCGGCCAGGATGACGTCAAGGACAAGACGATTTTGAAGCACAACAATCCGCATAGCAGACTGCTCTTCTGTTAAATTGCCTAGGGCAGAAATAGTTTCGTTCACTACTGCTTCAAGGGTTCTGGTTAATCTACGTATCAGCTTACTATTGGTAACTGTACCTATATAGGGAAAGAGACCTTTATTGAAATCTGTGTATTTTTCCCATGCTGTCTCAGTGTAATCGACTATTGGGAGATCTCTCCGTTCTCTATTGTGTACTAAATGAGTATTTCTATGATAATCAGGAGGAGCTAGGAAAACAGGTGGCAAAAGCAATCCGATGTAGCAGGTACCATCCCAATCTAGAGGCAAACGTATATATGCAGTCTGACCACATACGAAGTAGGAATGGCGAGAAGCTCTAAATGTAGACTTGCCTTGATCACTGAATTCTATTACAGTGGTGCATCTACTATGGCCCATATGTATGGAACCATTCTTTCTTACACATAATTCACCTTTAACTGGAAATACTGACATGGCGGGCAAAATTGGTGCAGCTTCGGATTCAACATTCAGGATCATGAGATTAAGCGTGAAATTCCCTAATCCATATACTTCATTTTCTAGATCAGTTCCTGTTCTTTTGGGAAGTCCCTTCTTGTCAGGGTAGCAGACTTTGAGTAAAACTAAGTTCAGGTTTCCCCATACCCAGTTGTCTTGATAAACTGCGGACTTCGAATCTAGGGAATTGATCAAACTAAACCATGCTCCACAGGAGCCATTGTGTGTGAACGGATATGGAAAGAGAGGCAGAATTCCCTTATAATTCTGATAGGGAGGGAGTCGGCCACATATCCAACAATTTGTAGCATTGCTAGCCTGATGGGAATGATGTAACATACTAATGAAAGTGTTATTGCGCAGCGCAAATCTATAGGACAACTCATGCGGGGGTAATTCACTAAAAGAATGTTCAGCAGTAACATTGTAAACATGTTTAGAAATAGGATAATATATGTGCAACAATATACTTGCAGCGATTATTAAAAGACTTAAGAAAAACAAAATTAATAACGTCACTGTGCAATGACTACGCAGTGATTTACAGTACACATGTTGTTTCATTTGCTTCTTTCGGTGTCTTTCTCTATTCAGGTCTAGGGGATTCATGTCAGAGACAAATTCGACCGATTCACCTTGGAGAGGACTTAAACAATCAAATTGTCTGACTTATTAGACCTTAGTTTTAGTTTATATTGTTCCTGATTACTCGGTTCAACCAAAGGAAGCTTTGAGTCAATCGGTGAAGACACGCGAGGTGTATCGTTTACATCTGATTGTAGTCCATGAAATTTCTTGATATGACTTGAATGTATCCAGCCTTTGCGACCTTCGATCTTCACGGCTGTCCTTGTGGTTAGCAGTACTAGTTGAGGCGACTTCCACCTAGGGTCCAGCTGAGACTTCCGGTCAAAATTTCTCACTAACACCAAGTCCCCGGGAACTACGTCATGGGGTTTCACCTCGGTGTTGTCGGGAAAGGCTGCAGCTACCTGTGAACGACAAGATTGTAGTGCAGACATCAAGGAAGCCAGGTAATCTGTCAGCATATTACAGTCAACATCAGTTATTTTGCGTGGTATAGGCGTCCCCCACATATTTGGTGGTCTGCCAAAGACCACCTCATAAGGGGATAGCCCTGTTCGAGAGTGCGCTACCATTCTCATGTAAAAGAGTGCAACTGGTAAGGCTACTACCCAGTCGACACCTTTCTCTCTACATATTTTGGCCAATCTAATTTTCAGAGTTTGATTATGTCGTTCCACGAGACCTGCTGCCTCGGGGTGTCGGACACAGTGAAATTTCCACTGATAGCCTAACAAAAGTGAAACGTGTTTCATTAGTTCGGATGAGAACGGCTGGCCGTTATCTGAGTAGACAACACGTGGTAAACCGTACCGTGGGAAGAATTCTCGAACCAACTGTTTGGCAGTAGTCGGGGCAGTGTAATCTGAAACCGGGTATGCCTCTGTCCAACGGGAAAGAGCACAGACAACTACAAGAACATATTTGAATCTTCGACATCGTTCCATCTGGATATAATCCATCTGGAGGACTTCAAAAGGGTGATCAGGAGGCTGAAATCCACCCTGTTCTACGGGAATGCTTTTACCTGGGTTAAACTGACAACAGATCATACAGGTACGAACTTTTTGTTTAGCTGCTGCTCGCAAATGTTTGTTGAACCAAATGTGTTGAATGCTGTCTAGCATAGCTTTTTCTCCTAGGTGCGCTGGACTATGTATTGTATTAATGATAACTTGGACCATTGAATCAGGAAGGAACCATACAGATTTTTCCTTCGTCATCCATCCTTGATCCGTTTGGATCCCTCCTAATTCAGTCCATTTCTTTATTTCCTCTGGTGTAGCATGTGTCTGTATGTCAATTACGTCAAGAGCGGGATCCTTAACCGTCATGCAATGTGTTGGTGTCGGGACTATTGTCTTTGTCATGTCGGATGTGTGAGTTTGAGCAGTCTGTTTAGCTGTTCTGTCAGCTAGATCATTGCCTTGGGAAATGATATCAGTAACTTTCGTATGAGCTTTACATTTCATAATTGATATTGCAGTGGGTAGATGTATTGCATTTAATAAGGCATGAATGAGGGGTCCGTGCTGAATGTGGGCACCGTGAGAAGTTAAATAACCTCTCTCTCGCCACAGCACGCCGAAGTCATGTACAACTCCGAATGCATAACGTGAATCAGTGTATATGTTGACTTTTTTATTTGTGGCTTGAATACAGGCTTGTGTCAGAGCGATGAGCTCTGCTGCTTGAGCTGACAAGGTATTTATGCAATTTGTTTCAATGATTTCAGTGTCTGTGGTGACTGCATACGCAGCCACTAGCTCTCCTGTACTTGTTCTCATACATGAACCATCTACATACAACGTCAGGTCTGGATCTGACAATGGGACGTCTGTCAAGTCTTGTCTAGGTTTCGTCGTGATAGTGATAACTTCAATACAATCATGTGCTAGTGGGTCTGTTCCGTTTACTGGTAACAGTGTGGCAGGATTCAATGTACTACAACGTCTGATTTCTATGTGTGGCTGAAACAATGTTAACTCGTAACCGGTGAGTCTTGCTATAGTCAAGTGTTGTGTTTGTGTGCGGTTCAAGAGAACCTCTACTGCATGTGGTACTTGTACTGTCAATTGGTGTCCTAACACTATGGCATCGCTTTGTCGGATTGCTAAAGCTGTTGCTGCCACTGATTTCAGGCACGCAGGCAGAGCCTGAGCTACGGGATCTAATGTACTAGAAAAATAAGCACATGGTTTGTGTGATCCTGCTTGTTCCTGTGTGAGTACTGACAAGGCAGTACCTTCGCGTTCTGTAACAAAGAGTGTAAACTGTTTATTGTAACATGGTGTTGCTAAAACAGGTGCTTGACATAAAGCTTTCTTTAAGCTTTCAAAAGCTTGTGTATGTTCCTGAGTCCAAGGGAGAACAGTCGATGTGGCTGCCTCCTGTGTTGTCAACTGGATGAGTGGTTTTGCTAGAAATGCATACTGAGGGATCCACTGCCTACAATATGAAGTGAGGCCTATGAAAGCCCGCACCTCCTTTTGTGTCTTGGGTATAGGCATGTTAGCAATTAACTGGATGCGATCTGGTGTAAGCTGCCTTCCCTCCTTGGACAGCGAGTGCCCAAGGTAAACAACTCGCTGGACACAGAATTGCAGCTTAGAAGGGGACACCTTGTGCCCCTTTTCGGCCAAAAATTGTAAAACCGTCAGTGAGGCTTTTTCACATTCAGGTTCGCTTCTAGCGGTGATCAGCAGATCATCGACATATTGAAGCAGGGCAGTGTTGACTGGCATGTGGATACTGTCAAGTTCTCGTTTCAGTGCTTGGCTATAGATGCTGGGGCTTTCTGTGAATCCTTGAGGTGCGCGTGTGAATTTAAAGCTTCGTCCATTTAAACTAAATCCGAACAAGTATTGGCTTTCCGGATCTATTGGGACGCTGAAAAAGGCATTCTTGAGATCAATTACAGTAAAGAATGTTGCTTCGGAATCAATGGCTGTCAGTAATGAAGAAATGTCTGGGACTACGGGGTATTGTGGTACAATACATTTATTTAATTCGCGCAGATCAATAACCAATCGATATACTGGCGGGGTTTTTGGATCAATTCGTTTAAGAATCGGAATTATCGGTGAATTACATACATTGGAGTTGGTTTCCACAACCACTCCTTGGGTAATAAGCTCGTCAATGATTTGCAGTAAAGCCACTACAGCATCTGGGGGTAACTTGTATTGTCGCATTCGTGGTAGTACCACTCCTGCCTTTAGTGTGACTCGATATGGTGTAATGTTCATGCAACCAACATCTGTAGGGCCTTGTGCCCATAAATGTGTGGGTAAAGTCTGCAGTCGGTCATCCATGTCTCGGGACACATAGTGCCCTTTGAAATCACGTAGAAACAATCTTACTCCTTCCGGAGAACAACATATTATAGCTCCTAGAGCTTTCAATGTTTTTATACCTAACAAGTTTTCTGGACATGATTTAGTAAGTAATAAATCTGTAGTTCGTGTCAAGGGACCAATCGTAAGTGGAAGAGGCTGTGATACTTCGTTAATGATAGGTTTTCCTGAAAAGCCAAGGGAAATATTCTGTGAGCCTGAGAGGGGTGCCCCTGGAACTTCACTACGTTTTATTGTTGTTCGGCTTGCCCCTGTATCAAGTTAAAATTTTCTATCTTGGCCTAATAGTTCACTGTGTACATAAGGTCCTTCTTGATCTACAGGGACCTCAATAAGGGGTAAGCCAACTTCCCTCTCTAGGCTGTTTCATGAGTATCGTTGATAATCAGGATAGTCATACTGTGCGGTCTGGTACATCTGTTGTGTCGTTGTTTGTGTGGCAGCAATAGGCTGCGGTGGTGGAGCAGGCATAGACTGTTGCGGAGCTGGCATGGACTGTGCATGCTGCGGGGCTCCTTGTTGGTTCTGATCCTGTCTAAGTGGCCGTGGTCTTTCTTTTGTATTACCTATGGCGATATTATGTTTTAAAACTGGACAATCGTGTACATAATGACCTGGCTGTTTACAATAGTTGCACGTCCCTTTTACAGGACCTGCTGAAACACTGGACTGTGTCATACCCTTTTTATGACCGTCAGCTGG
Organism: Triturus cristatus; assembly: GCF_964204655.1. Lineage (NCBI taxonomy): Eukaryota > Metazoa > Chordata > Amphibia > Caudata > Salamandridae > Triturus > Triturus cristatus. The sequence continues at coordinate 65,279,091 of NC_140579.1, read as the reverse complement.
AACTGTCTGGGAAACTAGCATTTTCATTTTCGTGTCTTTCATGCGTCTTTGTTCATGTTCTTGTTCCTCTCTAATTCTATTGTGATGGTACTGTAGCATTTGTAACATTTGTGACGGAGTGTTACCTTGCCAGGTACTCTCGAATTTCAATACTCTATTCTTAACTTGGGGCAAGGAATTTTCAACCAATTTTGTCACAAACAGATGTGGATACGACTCGCTACTTGCTTTTATTCCACTATTTATACCAAAACATTTTTCGAATCGGGCATAGAAATCACTAGTGTCCTCATCGTGCTTTTGTTTACAGGCTGAGATTGCACCCCAGTCTTCCTTTTTCGTAGTTAATAAACGTGGCAGTACCTGTACTAGTAAACCTGGTAGTGTTTTGGTCTTTTCCCCAAGCCCTGAACCTGGACCTCGAGCTTTTTCTTCGTTTTCTAATGCTGTCCAATCTATCTTTTGGTCTCCCACCTCCCAATCCTTTTCCTTGAGTTTTTCGTAAATGCCCGCAGGCATTAATACCTTCAATATTGTCATAATGTCGGGATAGGTATACTCTCCCATGAGCAACATGTCTTTAATTTCACGGTGGAAACCCGCTGGGTCTTTGTCATGACTGGGTACCACTTTCTTCATTTCTAATAGTTCTATTTTAGATATGGGTGTGTATACAAACACACGTTTAAACTGATTGTCCTCACCTTTTATCGGGTGGACTTCGCGTAAGGGATTCTGTCTATCCATATAATACGTCGTTCTTTCCTTGATGGGCAGTGAGACATGTTCGGGACATACAAAAAGAATGTACTGCTTTCTGGATTCTAGGATTTCTCTAATTAACTCAGTACCTGAACCTCTCCATTTATTCGTGAGTAATTCAGTCAATATATCAGGTAAGGGACCAGGATCGGAGTGTTGGCTTTTATATAATATAAGGAGTTGTTGAATCATATAGATACCAGCTAAACGCTGTTCATCTGGGGTGAGGTTCAAAAACGTATGCGCTAGTGTATCATCACTATATTTTCCGGGACTATCAACCCAGTGAACGGCTGACCTGGCTAATTCTTGTTCGTCCATAGAATCGAGTATATGATAACCCCTTCGTTCTCGGAGTAATTTGTCAGCGGCTTGGAACGAATGTTCGGGGGACCTTATATTTATTATAGGAGTTTGGAAATTTCTGCTATTATCTGGACGTATCGGACGTATCGGATCAGTAAAGCATCTAGTATTATTGCAAGATCTTCCTCTACCTACATAGGCCATGGTTTCTAACTGTCCTGTGGGCAGTTCTAATTCTTCCTCCTCCTCGGTTTGTTCAGGCTCGTCTACTGCTAATCTTTCTTCGTGTATTCGTTCTACTTCTTTGCGGATCTTGCGGCACATAGCTACTATACATGATCGTTTATCATGTCTCCCCTCTGATATATTCCGACTCCATGTGGTAAGAATTTGCATTTCTTCCGGATTTACCCCTGGTCGGTCTTGATTTCTGATCACACAGTTTATGAGGAAACGTAACAGTTCCCCCTGTATTTCCACTTTCTGGTACTCCATGGCTCTGTTAATACTCTCAGAATCTCACCCTGACTGGACAAAGTGATATATATTTTCTAAATGTGTAGTCATTCCTGGTAGCCTCCCTAAATATATTGCAGCTCGTCGGATACGTAATGATGCCAGCAGCATTTCGTCCCCTTTTCCGGGCACAGGGTCATATCTACAATCTATTAGAAGTTCCTTGAGCATGTCGGGAGTTACTAGTTTGGGCGTACGTTGGTGGGCTAATTCTTGAAAGGAAAGTTTATTTACTCTGGGTGGCGTGGAAAAAATGTTTGATGTACCTCCGGTAGCACCACCTGGGGTGCTGGGTGTGAAAGGATTTGTTGAACGTGATATAGCAACCATAGGTGTGGATACAGATGTAGAAACAGATGTGCTTGCCGGAACTTGTGTCGGAGTTTGCTGTTGCGGAGGTACAGACGGAGGAGGGTCTTGGCGTTGAACCCCCTCGGCAGGCGGTCTATGTGGCGCAGTATTAGCATACTCGGGAGCTGCGTCGTCTAAATAAGAGGAAAGAAAAACATCTTCTGCGGTTCTGGGATGCCCTTTGGGATGTACTTTTATCGGAAACAATGGGGGTGGCAAGTCTTTTGGTATCTCCGGAGTAGCCTTAGGTAACCCTTCGGCCAGAAGAGGATACATACCATTCATAAGGGCATTTCTTTGTCTGTCTATTTGTTCTGATTTTACTCGAGTACCTTCTTCAATTAATAGATTTTCTCGAACTTTATTTGAATTCTCCTTACTTTTCTCTTCCTGTCTGAGCGCTTTTTCTGTACGTCTATATGATTCTTTACGCCATAATTCAATGGCATCTTTCTGTGACTGTCTAGCTTTCTTTTTCCATAATTCTTCCTCTACTTTCATGATGCAATCTGCATCCCAGGTCCCAGCTGCGGGCCACCTCTGACTTTCTGGTAATTCCTAGGTGTTCACCCATTCCCGGTATCGTCATTAAATATAATGTAGCTCGTCTTATACGTAGTGATGATATGAGCAATTTATCCTGTCTACCTGGTACTGGGTCGTATCTACAATCCACAAGCTGTTCTTTAAACATGTCGGATGTCGCTAGTTGGGGTGTACGTTGGAGTGCTAAATCTCTAAGGGTCTGTTTATTTCGCGGCGGTGTGGCAAACATGTCTGTCGTACCTCCTGTAGCACTATCTGAGGTGCTAGGCACGAAAGGATTCGTTGGGCGTAGGATAGAGATTGTAGATGCGGGAAAAACTGTAGAAACGGACGGGCCTGTTGGGACTTTCGTAGGAGGTTGCAGTTGCGGGGATACAGACGAATGCTCTTGGTGTTGGACACCATCGGCAAGCGGTGTGGGTGGTATGGCATTAGCATACTCGGGAGCTGCGTCATCTAAATAGGAGGAAAGGAAAACGTCCTTTGCTGTTTTGGGATGTGGTTTGGGATGTGCTTTTATCGGGAGCAATGGAGGAGTTAAGTCTTTTGGTATTTCCGGGGTAGCCTTAGGTAACCCTTCGGCCAGAAGAGGATACATACCATTCATAAGAGTGTTTCTTTGTCTATCTACTTGTTCTGATTTTACTCGGGTACCTTCCTCAAGTAATAGATTTTCTCGGGTTTTATTTGAATTCTCTCTACCTTTCTCTTCCAGTCTGAGTGCTTTTTCTGTACGTCTATATGATTCTTTACGCCATAATTCAATGGCATCTTTCTGTGACTGTCTGGCTTTCTTTTTCCATAATTCTTCTTCTACTCTCATGATGCAATCTGCATCCCAGGTCCCCGCTGCGGGCCATCTCTGACTCTCTGGTAATTCTTTGGTGTAGTCCACCCATAAATCAAGAAATAATACGGCATCTAGGCCATGCTTATGATACATGAAGTACCCTGGAGTGTCCCTAGGAGGAATGGGAACAGCTTCTTCGAGTACCCCTTTTCTAGTTTTGATCTGTCTTAATTTCGAAAAGAGCGGCATATTGAGAACTGATCTGATACCTAATTTTGAACACGTTTAATACCACAAAACACAATAATGAACAGTCATTCACACCACAATATGCAGAACGTATTTAAAACATTTTAACATTTAACATTTAATGAATAAACAATGATGGCCATTTAGGGAACTAGTCACTAAGCATAATACTCGGTACTAACTAGATAATTCTGAATTATATACTAGACATACTTGATATACTGCTAAACAGTACAGATACACTGCTGAAACAGCGCAGACCGGATTTGTGTACCCAAACCCGTCTTGACCGGCACAAACTATGTGCACGTCAGAACGCCTCCCCGACAATGGTACTCACCGGGTAGCTCGGAACGGAAGGCCTCGGAACTGAACTGAACTGGACTTGAACCGGACTGGACTCGACTCGAAACTTCGGAACCTCGGAAACTGGTGGGCCTCTGTATACCTCGGATCTTGCTCTCTCAGCTAGGCTCTGGTCGGGATACTTCGCACTTCTCACCGCCTCGTCTGGGTGTTGATCGCAGCCTCAGTTACTCCCGCTTGGCAGGAGGGAGATACAGGAAATCCTGTGGGTACGCGTTGTTGTCCGTCCAGCTGTGGCAGGAGACCGGGCCTGCAACGCACCTCCGGCGCGTGAGATGAGAAAGTGTCCCTATTCGGGCGCCATATATGTGGTAAATAATTTAATTACCGGTTCTTAATTTGATGCGGAAAATCTATAATAATAGCTCAGTAAAATAAGAGGCAGAATCCGTGGTATTAGAGGTTCGGAACGGGCTTTATTCCAAAATCAATTCGAATTGATGGACTCCATATTCCATCACCACGAAGGTTCAGGAAGTGAAGGACAATACTTTATTGACAAGTAATCATTTTTATACAATAGGCATTACAGTGAAACAGATGCAGGAGGCGTAACAGTTGATAACAAAGATAAAAACATACATGCGTAACTAAAATGGGTGTAACTGGGCGTAACTGAAGAACGTCATTAGGTATGATGTCACAACAGGGTGGTTCCATGAAAGAATTTCGCAATGTCAGCAGAAATACTCGGCAGAGATGCGCGCGCAGCAGCATGACGTGTGATTGACGTGCAACTAGGGGGTGAAGGGGACTTGACATTTAGCTCTACATGTGGAGACAGAAGTCTGGGGGGTCAAGTCAACCTAATCCCAAATCATATCTAACATCCTATGTTTAAAGAACTATGTTATCCAAAAGGAAAGGTCTTTCGAACAAAATCTATTCTATACTGACTGTGAGTGCGTGTACAAGCGTCTAAGTGTCTACACTAGATGCGAGGGCAGAAATCTTCCATAGTAACAGGGCTATGAATTACTTGCATAAAGACAGAGAAGCCGGGCCCTTTGCTCGGTAGCTGGAAGAATGTTTACTTAAACTACTAGACAGGAATGCATTGGATAGGGAGCGGAGCAGATAATCTCGAAGGTGAAATACAGTTTTTGGCAGGCAACAGGCTGGAGTCAGGCACCGTTAGCCGCGCAGGGAATAGGACAAAGTTCATGGATACAGATGCGAGCTCAGACTGGAGCTTTCAGAGGCAGAAGGCAGGAAAAGGCTTAATGGCAGAATCAGGGCCTACTCGCCTGGACTGAAAAATGGGATAAGTGAACCATATAAAGCCGGTGGCCTTTCATACTTAGGAATGGAATATCCGACCCATTCATGGCGGATCTGAAAGAGGACATGTTGGCGGTGGACGCACATGTGTTTGCGTCTTCATAACTGGAACTGGAGGGAACATACATGTACTTGTGATTTATACATGAAACCGTTGGGGTCCAAGATAGGGGACATAACTGATCATAAAAATCCATATTTCCACAGTGGAACCGCATGTGGTAATACTGCATGTGGTAACCCTGTATGTGGTAATACTGCATGTGGTTATGCTGCACATGGCTATACTGCATGTGGTAATCCTGCATATGGTAATACTGCATGTGGTTATGCTGCACATGGCAATCATGCACGTGGGAATACTGCATGTGGTAATCAATTCAATTCAATTCAAATAGCTTTATTTCGATATCCAATATCTTAAAAGCAATTCCATTATTACATCCATCAGTTAATAAAACAAGTTAAAAAATATGAAACATCAATTAAAAGAATATATAAAAAAACATCCAACATTAGGCTCATCAAATACAGAATACCTTCGGATCTAGAGGCAATATTTACAGAATTCATTAGTTGCCCTTCTAGGAACCTTTTTTCCCCCTTTATTGCGAAGTGACTCTCGGAAATAAAGTGACTGTGCAATGTATAGCGAAAAGGACATAACAGTAATGATGAAGAAGTGATTAATTACTAGACTTTGCTCTGTGGTAAATATTTAAATTACCTGTACTATTTTTTATGCGGTAAAATCTAGTAAGAATAACTCAGTAAAAATAAGAGGCAGAATCCGTGGTATTAGAGGTTCTAAAGGGCTTTATTCCTTACAAGGAAATATGGTTCGAACCATAGGTATCATATTCCATCACCACGAAGGTTCAGGAAGGGATAGACGATACATTATTGACAAGTAACGACATATATAGGAAAAGCATTACATTGAGACAGATGCAGGAGGCGTAACAGCTGATAAAAAAGATAAGCATACACATACGTAATGAAGAAAGGCGTGTCAATAGGCGTATATTAGAAACGTCATTAAAAGTGATGTCACAAGTGGGCGGATCCATAGGAGAATCCTGCAGTGTCAGCAGAAATACTTGGCAGAGATGCGCGCGCAGCCGCATGACGTGTGATTGACGTGCAACTAGGGGGTGCAGGGGAATTGACATTTAGCTCTACATGTGGAGACAGAAGTCTGGAGGGTCAGGTCAACCTAATCCCAAATCATATCTAATATCTTATGTTGAAGGAACTGTATTATCCAAAAGGAGAAGGTCTCTCGAACAGAATCTATTCTATACTGACTGTTAATGCGTGTGCAAGCGTCTAAGTGTCTACATGAGATGCGAGGGGGGCATGGTAGCAGGGCTATGAATTACTTGTATGAAGACAGTGAAGCCGGGCCCTTTTCTCGGTAGCTGGAAGAATGTTTACCTAAACTGCTAGACAGGAATGCATTGGACGAGGAGCGGAGCAGATAACCTGAAGGCTGAATACAGTTTTTGGCAGGCAACAGGCCGTGTCAGGCACCGTTAGCCGCGCATGGAGTAGGACAAAGTTCATGGATACAGATGCGAGCTCAGACTGGAGCTTTCAGAGGCAGAAGGCAGGAAAAGGCTTGATGGCAGAATTCAGGGCCTACTTGCATGAACTGTAAAACGTGGAAAGTGAACCACATAAAATCGGTGGCCTTTCATACTTAGGAATGGAATATCCGACCCATTTATGGCGGATCTGAAAGAGGGCATGTTGACGTTGGACGCACATGTATTTGCGTCTTCATAGCTGGAACTGGAGGGAACATACATGTACTCGTAGCATGTACATGGAGCCGTTGGGGTCCAAGATAGGGGACATAACTGATCACAAAATTCATATTTCCTCATTCCCTCCTTGTCCCCTACGGACCCTTTATGAGATATCGATCTTCAGTAATCCATCAATCTGTTCATATAGCATCATTTGTTCTTCTTTCTTCTTCCGGGATCTTGAATGAAAACTTGAAGGTGGGATACACGATGTGGCACACAGACCACAAATCGCTGGCCCACATTGTAGACATTAGCAACAACTGAATAGTATGAGAAAGTCAATACCTAGGAAGGACAGGATCCTCCATCCCCAGGCTGACAACACGCTCCAAAACCAACCGGACCAAGTCCAGGTACCTGGATTCTGGTGTATCTGGCTTACAATAGTTGCATGTCCCTTTTACAGGACCTACTGAATCATTGGACTGTCTATGACTGTCAGCTGGAACCGACTGGGCAACAAGCATCTTCATTTTCGTGTCTTTCATACGTTTTTGTTCATGTTCTTGTTCTTCTCTAATTCTATTGTGGTGATATTGTAACATTTGTAACATTTGTGACGGGGTGTTACCTTGCCAGGTACTCTCGAATTTCAATACTCTATTCTTAACTTGGGGCAGGGAGTTTTCAACTAATTTTGTCACAAACAGATGTGGATATGACTCGCTACTTGCTTTTATGCCACTATTAATACCAAAACATTTTTCAAATCGGGCATAGAAATCACTAGTGTCTTCATCTTGTTTTTGTTTACAGGCTGAGATTGCACCCCAGTCTTCCTTTTTCGTAGTTAATAAACGTGGCAATACTTGCACTAGTAATCCTGGTAATGCTGTAGTCTTTTCCCCAAGCCCTGAACCTGCAGCTCGGGCCTTTTCTTCGGTTTCTAATGCTGTCCAATCTATCTTTTGGTCTCCCACCTCCCAGTCCTTTTCCTTGAGTTTTTCGTAAATGCCGGCAGGCATTAATACTTTTAATATTTTCATAATGTCAGGATAAGTATACTCTCCCATGAGCAACATGTCTTTTATCTCACGGTGGAAACCTGCTGGGTCTTTGTCATGGCTAGGTACTACTTTCTTCATTTCTAATAATTCAATTTTAGTTATGGGCGTGTACACAAACACGCGTTTAAAATTATTGTCATCACCTTTTATTGGGTGTACTTCGCGTAAGGGATTCTGTCTGTCCATGTAATACGTTATTCTTTCCTTGATGGGAACTGAAACATGTTCTGGGCATACGAAAACAATATACTGGTTTCGAAATTCTAGAATTTCTTTAATTAAATCAGTACCTGAACCTCTCCACCTATTCGTGAGTAATTCTGTCAATATGTCAGGTAGGGGACCAGGATCGGAGTGTTGGCTTTTATATAATATAAGGAGGTGTTGAATCATGTATATACCAGCTAAACGCTGTTCATCTGGGGTAAGGTTCAAAAACGTGTGTGCTAGTGCATCATCACTGTATTTTCCGGGACTGTCCGCCCATTGTACTGCTGACCTGGCTAATTCTTGTTCATCCATGGAATCGAGCATATGATACCCCCTTCGATCTCGGAGTAATTTATCAGCAGCTTGGAATAAGTGTTCAGGAGACCTTATATTTATGATAGGGGTTTTAAAATTTCTGTTACATTCTGGACGTATTGGATCATTAAAACATCTAGTATTATTAAAAGGTCTTCCTCTACCTACATAAGCCATCGTGTCTAACTGTCCTGTGGGCATTTCTGATTCTTCCTCCTCCTCTCCTTCTGGTTCAGGTTCGTCTGTCTCTAATCTTTCTTTATGTATTCGTTCTACTTCTTTGCGGATCTTTCGGCACATAGCTACTATACATGTCTGTTTATCATGTTTCCCTTCTGATATATTCCGACCCCATTTGGCAAGTTTTTGCATTTCATCCGGATCTACCCCAGGCCTATCTTGATTTCTGATCACACAGTTTATGAAGAAGCGTAACAATTGCCCCTGTACCTCCGCTTTCTGATATTCCATGGCTTCGTTAATACTTTCAGGGCCTCGCCCTGATTGGACAAAGTGATATATATTTTCTAAATGTGCCGTCATTCCTGGTAGCATCATTAAATACATTGTAGCTCGTCGTATACGTAATGATGACAGCAGCATTTCGTCCCGTTTACCGGGCACAGGATCATATCTACAATCCACTAGAAGTTCTTTAAACATGTCGGTAGTTGCTAGTTTGGGTGTACGTTGGTGTGCTAAATCTCTAAGGGATAATTTATTTCCTCGGGGTGGCGTGGCGAAAATGTCTGCCGTACCTCCTGTAGCACCGTCTGAGGTGCTGGGCACGAAAGGATTGGTTGGATGTAAGACAGAAACTGTAGATGCGGGAAAAACGGTAGAAACAGATGGGCCTGTTGGAATGTGTGTAGGAGTTTGTTGTTGCGGAGGTACAGACGGATGATCTTGGCGTTGAGCACCATCGGCAGGCGGTGCGTGTGGCGTAACATTAACATATTCGGGAGCTGTATCGTCTAAATAGGAAGAAAGGAAAATATCTTTCGCGGTCTTGGGATGTGCTTTTAACGGGAGTAATGGAGGTGTCAAGTCTTTTGGTATTTCTGGGGTGGCCTTAGGTAACCCTTCGGCCAGAAGAGGATACATACCATTCATAAGAGCGTTTCGTTGTCTGTCTACTTGTTCTGATTTTACTCGGGTACCCTCCTCAATTAATAGATTTTCTCGGGCTTTATTTGAATTCTCCCTATTTTTCTCTTCTAATCTGAGCGCTTTCTCTGTGCGTCTATGCAATTCTTTACGCCATAATTCAATGGCATCTTTCTGTGACTGTCTGGCTTTCTTTTTCCATAATTCTTCTTCGACTCTCATGATGCAATCTGCATCCCATGTCCCAGCTGCGGGCCACCTCTGACTTTCTGGTAAATCCTTGGTGTAGTCCACCCATAAATCAAGAAATAATACGGCATCTAGGCCGTGCTTATGGTACATAAAGTACCCTGGGGTGTCCCTAGGTGGAATGGGAACAGCTTCTTCGAGTACCCCTTTTCTAGTTTTGATCTGTCTTAGTTTTGAAAAGAGCGGCATCTTTAAACCTTGTTACTTGATTTTGAACACAATTAATAGAATAAACACAATAATGACTACTCATTCATACCACGATTCTAAAACATATTAAAACATTTAATATTTAACATTTAGAACGAACAATGATAATTAGAAGAAAACTGGTTACTGACATAACACTAATACTAGATAATACTGGATTATGTATAAGACATACTAGATATACTGCTAAACAGTACAGATACACTGCTGAAACAGTGCAGACCGGATCTGTGTACCCAAACCCGTCTTGACCGGCACAAACTAATGTGCACGTTTAAATGCCTCCCCGGCAATGGTACTCACCGGGTAGCACGGAACGGAAGGCCTCGGAACGGAACTGAACTGGATCGGACTGGACTCGACTCGACTCGGAACTTCGGAACCTGGCGGGCCTCTGTATACCTCGGATCTTGCTCTCTCAGCTAGGCTCTGGTCGGGATACTTCGCACTTCTCACCGCCTCGTCTGGGTGTTGATCGCAGCCTCAGTCACCCCCGCTCGGCCGGAGGGAGATACAGGAAATCCTGCGGGTACGCGTAGTTGTCCGTTCAGCTGTGGCAGGAGACCGGGCCTGCAACGCACCGCCGGCGCGTGAGATGAGAAAGTGTCCCTGTTCGGGCGCCAATTATGTGGTAAATATTTAAATTACCTGTACTATTTTTTTATGCGGTAAAATCTAGTAAGAATAACTCAGTAAAAATAAGAGGCAGAATCCGTGGTATTAGAGGTTCTAAAGGGCTTTATTCCTTACAAGGAAATATGGTTCGAACCATAGGTATCATATTCCATCACCACGAAGGTTCAGGAAGGGATAGACGATACATTATTGACAAGTAACGACATATATAGGAAAAGCATTACATTGAGACAGATGCAGGAGGCGTAACAGCTGATAAAAAAGATAAGCATACACATACGTAATGAAGAAAGGCGTGTCAATAGGCGTATATTAGAAACGTCATTAAAAGTGATGTCACAAGTGGGCGGATCCATAGGAGAATCCTGCAGTGTCAGCAGAAATACTTGGCAGAGATGCGCGCGCAGCCGCATGACGTGTGATTGACGTGCAACTAGGGGGTGCAGGGGAATTGACATTTAGCTCTACATGTGGAGACAGAAGTCTGGAGGGTCAGGTCAACCTAATCCCAAATCATATCTAATATCTTATGTTGAAGGAACTGTATTATCCAAAAGGAGAAGGTCTCTCGAACAGAATCTATTCTATACTGACTGTTAATGCGTGTGCAAGCGTCTAAGTGTCTACATGAGATGCGAGGGGGGCATGGTAGCAGGGCTATGAATTACTTGTATGAAGACAGTGAAGCCGGGCCCTTTTCTCGGTAGCTGGAAGGATGTTTACCTAAACTGCTAGACAGGAATGCATTGGACGAGGAGCGGAGCAGATAACCTGAAGGCTGAATACAGTTTTTGGCAGGCAACAGGCCGTGTCAGGCACCGTTAGCCGCGCATGGAGTAGGACAAAGTTCATGGATACAGATGCGAGCTCAGACTGGAGCTTTCAGAGGCAGAAGGCAGGAAAAGGCTTGATGGCAGAATTCAGGGCCTACTTGCATGAACTGTAAAACGTGGAAAGTGAACCACATAAAATCGGTGGCCTTTCATACTTAGGAATGGAATATCCGACCCATTTATGGCGGATCTGAAAGAGGGCATGTTGACGTTGGACGCACATGTATTTGCGTCTTCATAGCTGGAACTGGAGGGAACATACATGTACTCGTAGCATGTACATGGAGCCGTTGGGGTCCAAGATAGGGGACATAACTGATCACAAAATTCATATTTCCTCAGCTCAAGTGTTTAAACCTTACAATCCAGGCACGACCAAGGTATTTGGCTACACCACAAGCAAAGAGGGTCCGCGGGTCGGCCTTTAGAATACGTAAAGCAATACAATAATCACGTGTCTTTAAATCTCTACAGATAGGTTTCAGCCATTTTGCCCTTGCGCTTTTGTAGGCGGGACAAGCAAACAAAAAGTGGGCTATGCTCTCTGCCGGTGCTTTGCAGCAGGGGCACCCTAAAGGCGCCTGATATGGGGTGCTCCATGTCGCTGTTAGCTCTCTAACCGGCAGAGAGCCAACCCTGAACTGGATATAGAGCGCTCTATCGCGTGGTGTTTTTATAAAATCAAGATATGGTTAAAAAAACATGCGATTCTTATGGAGAAAGAATTCTTCCGTCATCCTGACAATTCTTGGGTTGCTATGTTCTTCAGCATCGACCCAGGCCCAATAATGTTTTTTGAGATCATCCTTGCTGGGGGGGGGGGGGGTTTGCGTGTCCCATTGCTCCTTAAAACCTAAGGCATAAAGGGATTTTTTGAGATTGGCCAGCCAGCTGATTCTTTTATTGACATCTAGTGCCATGATTTCTGTTAGTGCGGCTGTATAGTTGGCCAATTCAGGGGTCCGGCATAAGCGGGCCCAAAAAAGCAGAGGTCGTAGTCTCGCTAGGTCTTTAAAGGAGTGTCTACCTAGATCTTTTAGCAGTGGTTTTAATGGCGTGCTTCTGGGGACCATCACTAGTGTTTTCAAAGCCCCACAATTCTGCTCCGTAGAGGGCGGAGCTGACCGCTTTAGCTGCATAGATTATCAGGGCAGGAGCCACAGGTCTGCTCAACGATAGGCGAAGTTCTTTGCTTAGAATGCCTGTGACACGCTTGTGGCTTAGGAGCATCTTGTCGATGTGATACCTCCATCGCATTTTTTCATCCAGTCTTATTCCCAAGTAATCGAACATTGGGACTTTTTCCAAGTGTGATCCTTCTAAGCTAAAATTATTTCTGAAAGGTTTGTAGGGATTAAACACCATGAGCTTGGTCTTAGTATTATTTATAATCAAACCCCTAGTTTTACAAAAGGAGTAAAATCTATCTAGGAGCTTTTGGAGCCCTGCTGGTGTTTTAGAAATAAGGAGCGTGTCGTCTGCGAAAAGTAAAGTAGGGACCCGATCGCCCGCCAGGGCTTGTGCATCAGATGGAAGTTCCTGTAAATAGCTAACGACCCCATTCATATATAGGGAAAATAATGTGGGAGCCAGTACACAGCCCCGGCGAACTCCTCTATTTACCGTAATCCTATTTGTTTTTTGCCCCTGGGACCCCCATCTCACTTACACCGTGCCATCTAATACAGTCTACTGACTATTAATGTATACCTTCTAGTAGCTCTCCTACACTGCACCAGCCAATGCAGTGTACTGACAAGTGCAATATACCTTGGAGTAGGTCTGTCATTCTGTGTCATCTAATGCAGTGTACTAACTAGTGCTGTATAACTTACAGTAGCTCTGGTACTGTGTACCATCTAATGTAGGGTACTGACCTGTACAGTATGCCTTAGACTGACTTTGTTACTGTGTACTATTTATTGCAGTGTACTGAGTAGTACAGTATACCTTGGAGTCGCTCTGTTACTTTGTTCCATCTACTGCAGTGTACTAACTAGTGTATTATGCCTTGGAGTTGCTCTGTTTCTTTGTAAAACACAATTCAGTGTACTGACCAGTACAGTACACCTTCTGGAGGCTCTGTCGCACTGTACCATCTAATATAGTGTGGGGACTACTACAGTGTACCTCCTAGTAGCTCTGTTACTCTGCACCATCTAATGTAGCGTACTGACTACTACAGCATGCCTTCTATTAGCTCCTCCACGCTGTACCATCTAATGCAGTGTACTGACTAGTAATGTATACCTTCTAGTAGTGATCCTACTCTACACCGTCCAATGCAGTGTACTGACTGGTACTGTATACCTTCTAGTAGCCCTCCTACTCTACACCGTCCAATGCAGTGTACTGACTGGTACTGTATACCTTGGAGTAGCTCTGTCACTCTGTGCCATCTAATGCAGTGTACTGACTACTACATTATACCTTCTAGTAGCTCTCTTACTCTGTACTATCTAATATAGAGTACTTACCGCTAATCTTCATTGCTCCGAGTATAGTCTTCCTCGCCACATGATTAACAAAGTGAGCTTCAGCTCCACATCAGAACCCTCCAAAGCAAAAGTTAGCCTCCCATGCCTCCCATCCCTTCCCAACATGGCCGACCCCTATCACCCCTGACCTCTATAAGAGGAGGTTCGGCCCAACCCTCAGCCTGAGAACTACCAAGCAGAAACATGAAGCCGATAGCAACACAGGGAGGGAGGGATGGGAACTCATGTGGCGAGGAAGACTATACTTGGAGTAATGAAGATTACGGGTAAGTAACCGGGACATTATCTCCTTGTAAGTCTTCCTTGCCACTTGATTAACAAAGTGAGCACATACTAAAGCCAAGCAGCTTCATGGAAACTCACAAGAAACTAATGGACCAGAAGGGGATGCCAAAGAAGCAGTGCAAACCCAAAAACACAGACGAGTGGAAGAAAACACCCAAGAGACAGGCAACCATGAGCAGGGAGAACCAGCCCGGACAGAGAGACACCGGGAGGGAGGGCCGAAAACCCAAAACCCCTGAGACCCGAAGGGCTGCCAGAAAATCCGCCCGAACCAATGACTGAAGGAGGACAGAGAAGGAACGCAACCAGAACGTACGGAGCCAAAAGCAACAAACAAACGAGCACCACAACAGCAAGAGGCCAGCTGGCCCAAACTGCCAAGACTGCCCGACAGACAGTCAAAAGAGAGAGGGAAGCAAAAGCCCCAGGCTCTGGAATTGAAGGAAAGAGGGCAACGCCACCACAGAGACAACAAGATGCCACAGCAGCCAAAAGACACAGTCTGACGCAAACACAGAAAATCAACACGTTGGACCACCACACCGAGAGAACAGAAACCACCCCAAGTCCAGTGATCGGAAGGAAAGAAGGAAACAAAACCCAACAGGCCCGGCGGTCAACTGAGGAAACCGAAGGCAAAAGCCGAGGAACCAGACGCAGCCAAGCAGACCGGCAGGAGCCGCAAGAACGGAGGAGAGCGCAGAAAGGAACCCAGCACCCCCTCCGACCCACAAAACGGAATGCCAACAAAACACCATCAACACAGTGAAAAACAGGCAGGCCATGGACTCTATTGTCTCAAAGGACCCGGAAGGGAACACAACACCAGCAAAGGCACAGGGTAAAACAGCCCCCGGTAGCCACAGGAAACAACCCGGAAGCAACCCGGCCACCAAAGCAGCCAACAGCGGAAAGCCCGCAAGGCCGCCCAAGGAGCCCGAAAATCAGAAGGGACCAGGTCCATGGCTAAGCCACCAGAAAGAAAAGCGAAGGCCCATCACAGGACCACTATGCACAAGGAAGCATACAGCACCAGCAGCATGGGGAAAGCTGGGTGAACGATCGTGACATCCCAGCGCAGGGGCCAAGCAACCTGTCCCTGTAATGGTTCACGTGTAGTGAACGAGCCGCCGAAGCGAGGACCCAGGAGGCCACCAAGCCAGCCACTGACCAGGCCCGACCCAGCTGAAAAACTGAGAGCCACCAAGAAAAGGAGCGTACAGGGAGGTAAGGCCATAGGCAGAAACAAACCAATGGCTAGAAGGAAAGAAGAGTCGGGAGAAACGACCCCGAAGCAATGCCAACACCTCCAGGGAGCAACCCCAAGCCAGCATGTACCAGTACCTACCCCAGAGCCAGGGTTAAAGAAGAAGAGGTCACAAAATCCGGACAGGAAGCGGAGGGCCCCGCAAAGGGGAAGGAAGAACCGGGAAAGCCCAGCCACCATGGACAATCAACACCCAAAGCGGCAGAAACCAAGGGAGAAGAACACAGGCGAGCACCACCAACAGGTCAAATGCCCCGTCCAGGCCAAACAAGCCCAGAACCCGCATAAGCAAATGGAGTGGAGGAAAGCGCTAAGCCTGAAGCCCGAACGAGGAAGCCAAAGACAGCCACCACCGAGGACCCAAACCGAGCCCGGACCAAAGGAAGCCAGCTGTCCATAGGAAGACGGAAGTCATGGGAGGAAAAAACCTGCACCAGAGAAACAACATGCAGAATACCCCTGGGAGAGAAACAGTCCCGATTGACCACCCCCGGACCCCAGCCAAGGCCAGAACAAATTCTCAATGGAACGGCCAACAGAAGGTAGATGAGAAACCCGCCAGCAGGGGGACCAACCGACCCCGCACAGACCGGGAACCCAAGCACGCCCCACAGGCCGGAAAAGACCACAACCACCTGGGAAGGGGACACCAGAAAAGGAAGACCTCAGGCCGCAACTGCAGACAGGGCAGAAAGGGAGCTGCATGCCCGACCCGCGACCAAGAAAAGGGGAAAAGCATGGACATCACCAACCCGGACCGAACCCGTGGAGCACAACCACAGGCATAACAGAACCGTGGGCGGGACTAGAGAAAGTAAACCCACGAGAACATGTGAAGACTAGAATGCACCAGAACCCAGGACGGCCCAGCAGCACTGAGACCCACCGGATGGGACGAGCCCCCAAGAGAAGGACAATGCAAAGCACCGCCCGCCAACAAGGCACAAGAACACCCGACACACATCCCGTGGAGGTCCCCGACCAAGGAAGACCACCCCAACTTGAAAACCAGGGGGGCAGAAGAAAAACCAAGGGGGATCGGCAGGAATCGGAAGAGCACCAAGACCCCACCGGGAAACAGGAAACGGACAAACAGGCCCCGCCGGAGAAGACCCTGGGAGACTGCCTTGAAGTTGCTCTGTCACTCTGTAACATGCAATACAGTCCAGTGACAAATACAGTATGCCTTCTGGTATCTCTGTCACTCTACCATCTAATGCAATGTACTGAGTAGTACTGTATACCTTGGAGTAGCGTTGTCACTCTGTGACATCTAACGCAGTTTGCTGACTACTACTGTATACCTTCTATTAGCTCTTTTGCTCTGTACCATCTAATACAGAGTACTGACTAGTATAGTATACCTTCTAGTAGTTCTGTTACTCTGCACTATCCGATGCAGTGTACTGACTTGTGCTTTATACCTTGAGTTGCTTGGTTACTCTGTGTCATCTAATGCAGGGTACTGACTGGTACTGTATACCTTGGGGTAGATTTGTCACTCTGTGCCATCTAATACAGTGCACTGAGTAGCACTGTATTCCTTCTAGTAGCTCTGGTACTCCCTTACCATCTAATGTAGAGTATTGACTTGTACAGTATGCGTTGGACTAACTCTGTTACTCTGTACTATGTTTTGCAGTGTACTGAGTAGTACAGAATACCGTGGAGTAGCTATTTTACTTTTTACCATCTACTGCAGTTTTCTGACTAGTACAGTTTGCCTTGGAGTGGCTCTCTTTCTCTGTATCATTTAATTCAGTTTACTGACTAGTACATTACACCTTCTGGTCTCTCTGTTGCTCTGCACCATCTAATGCAGTGTACTGACTAGTACAGTATACCTTCTAGGAGGAGTTCTATCGCTCTCTACCATCTAATGCAGTGTACGGACGTCTACAGTATACATTCTATTATCTCTCTAACTCTGTATTTTCCAATGCTGTATACTGACTAGTACTGTGTATCTTCTAGTCGTGCTCCTTCTCTGTGCCATCTAATGCAGGGTACTGACTAGCACATCGCACTTCTAGTAGCTCTGTTACTCCCTACCTTGTAGTGCAGTGTGCTGACCAGTACAGTGTGGCTTCGAGGGTCTCTGTTACTCTGTAACATCAAATAAAGTGCACTGACTAGTACTGTATACCTTCTGGTAGCTCTCTTACTCTGTACCATCTAATGCAGTGTACTAACTAGTACTGTATACCTTGGAGTAGCTCTGTCCCTCTATGCCATCTAATGCAGTGCACTGACTAGTACTGTACACTTCTAGCACCTCTCTTACTCTATGCCGTCTCATGCAGTGTACTGACTAGTACTGTATACCTCTGGCAGCTTTCTCACTCTGTACAATGTAATCCAGTGTGCTCACTTGTACTGCTTTCCTTGTAGTAGCTCTGTTACTGTTTGCCATCAAATGGAGTGCACTGACTAGTACTGAACACTGCTAGTACCTCTGTCACTCTGTGACAGGTAATGCAGTGTACTGACTAGTACTGTATTCCTTCTAGTATCTCTTACTCTGTACTATCCAGTGCCGTGCTCTGCCTCGTACTGTTTACCTTCGAGTTGCTCTCTTACTCTGTACCATCTAATATAGAGTACGGACTATTACAGAATGCCTTGGAGTAGCTCTGTCACTGTGACATCGAATGCAGTGCACTGACTAGTACTGTATACCTTCTAGTAGCTCTCCTACTCTGCGCCATCCAATACAGGGTTCTGCCTGGTACTGTACACCTTGGAGTAGCTCTGTGCCTCTGCCATATAACACAGTGTACTGACTAGTACAATATACCTTCGAATACGTCTGTCACTCTGTACCATCTAATGAATTAGTACAGTACACTTCTAGTGCCTCTGTCACTCTGTGACATGTAATGCAGTGTACTGACCAGTACTGTATAGTGTCTAGTAGCTCGTATCACTCCGTTCCATTGAATGCAGTGCACTGACTAGTAGAGTACACTTCTAGTACCTCTGTTACTCTGTGGCATCTAATACAGTGTTCCGACTAGTACTATATAACTTCTAAAAGCTCTCTCACTCTGTGCCATCTAATACAGTGTACTGACTACTGGTGTATACCTTTTAGTAGTTCTTCTACTCAACACCATCCAAATGCTGTGTACTGACTAGTACAGTATACTTTCCAGTACCTCTATCACTCTGTACCATGCAGTGCTGTGTACTGCCTAGTACTGTACACCTTCTAGTAGCTCTCTCACTCCGTACCATGTATTGAAGTGTATTGACTAGTACAGGTCACTTCAGTAGTACTGGCAAGTAATGTATGCCTTGGAGTAGCTCAGCCACTCTGTGCCATCTGATGCAGTGTACTGACTATTACAGTATACCTTCCAGTAGCTCTGTCACTCAGTACCATGTAATGCAGTGTACTGACTACTACTGTATTCCTTCTTGTAGCTCTCCTACTCAACACCATCCAATGTAGTGTCCTGGCGCTAGTACGATACCTTGGGGTAGCTCTGTCACTCTGTGCCATCTAATGGGGTGTACTGACAGGAAACATCGTTTACAACGCGGGGATTACATCGCGATGCCATTACATTGCGGTTTTTACAACGCAAGTCATTACAACGACTTGCGCTAGATGGCGCTCTAGGACAAGGAATAGTATAATTTACTATCCAACACCTTCCCTACTGTACGTAGACTGGAGTTGGAATAGTAAATTATACTACTCCTAAGTCCAGCGCCCTCCAACGACTTGCGTTGTCAGAACCGCGATGTAATGTACCGCGATGTTAATGTATGCGTTGTAACGTCATACATCCGTACTGACTAGTACAGTAGACCTTCTGGTAGCTCTCTCAGTCAGAGCCATATATTACAGTGTACTGACTAGTACAATATACCTTGCAGTATCTGTGTCACTCTGTACCATCTAATGGCGTGTACCGAGTAGTACAGTACACTTCAGTCCCTCTGTTACTCTCTGCCATCCAATGCAGTGTACTGACTAGTACTCTATACCTTCTAGTAGCTCTCCTACTCTGCACCATCCAATGGAGAGTAGTGCCTAGTACGGTTTACCTTGGAGTAGCTCTGTTACTCTCTATCATATAACACAGTGTACTGACTAGTACTGTATACCTTGGAGTAGCTCTGTCACTCGGTACCATCTAATGCAGTGTACTGACTAGTACTGTATACCTCTGGCAGCTTTCTCACTCTGTACAATGTAATCCAGTGTGCTCACTTGTACTGCTTTCCTTGTAGTAGCTGTTACTGTTTACCATCGAATGGAGTGTACTGACTAGTACTGAACACTGCTAGTACCTCTGTCACTCTGTGACATCGAATGGAGTGTACTGACTAGTACTGTATTACGTCTAGCAGCTCTCTCACTCTGTACAATCTAATCCAGGGTACTGACTAGTACTGTTTTCCTTGTTGCAGCTCTGTTACTCTGTACTATCTACTATAGAGTGCTGACTAGTACAGTATGACTTGGAGTATCTCTTTCACTCAGTACCATCTAGTGCAGGGTACTGACTAGTACTGTATACCTTGGAGGAGCTCTGTCACTCTGGGTCATCTAATGCAGTGTACAGTACTGTATACCCTGCAGTGTACTGACTAGTACTGCATGACTTCTAGGAGCTCTCTCACTCTACAATATAATCCAGGGTACTGACTAGTACTGTTTTCCTTGTAGCAGCTCTGTTACTCTGTACTATCTATTATAGAGTACTGAGTAGTACAGAATACCTTGGAGTATCTCTGTTACTCTGTGCCATTTCATTCAGTGTACTGACTAGTACTGAATACCTTCTCGTAGCTCTCTCACAAGTGTACTGACTAGTACTGTTTCCTTATAGTGGTTCTGTCACTCTGTGCCATCTAATGCACTGTACTGACTAGTACTCTATACCTTCTAGTAGCTCTGTTACTCTGTACTATCTATTAGAGAGTACTGATTAGTACAGTAAACCTTGGAGTAGCTATCACTCCGTACCATCTAATCAAGTTACTGTTACTCTCTGCTATTGTAGTGTGCGTCATGTGTGGTAGAGCAATGTAGTATGCTGCGTGTAGTGTGTAGTAGAATGTCCTATGTAGTGAAGTGTGCTGTTTGGTGTAGTGTGTGCTCTGGATGAATACGCTCTCTAGTGTAGTGAGCAGTTTAGTGTTGCGCACTTTAGTGTAGTGAGCAGTCTAGTGCTGCACGCTTTAGTGTAGTGAGCAGTCTAGTGCTGCGCACTTTAGTGTGTGAGCGGTCAAGTGCCACTCGCTTTAGTGTAGTGATCAGTCTAGTGCCGCGTGCTTTAGTGTAGTGAGCAGTCTAGTGCTGTACGCTTTAGTGTAGTGAGCAGTCTAGTGCCGCTCGCTTTAGTGTAGTGAGCAGTCTAGTGCCGCTCGCTTTAGTGTAGTCAGCAGCCTAGTGCTGCTCGCTTTAGTGTAGTGAGCAGTCTAGTGTTGCGTGCTTTAGTGTAGTGAGCAGTCTAGTGTCGCTTGCTTCAGTGTAGTGAGCAGCCTAGTGTCGCGCTGTCTAGCACCGCGTGCTCCTGCCAGATGTGGTGTACATTAATCATATGTATAACAGAAGCAGTAATTACAGCCTTTCTTTGTGTCGTTAAATCTCTAATTGTGAATCTCTTCTCTACAGTGATGGTGACTCTGGATCCTGACACGGCTCATCCTGAGCTCCTCCTGTCTGAGGGGGGGAAACGTGTGAGACAGACGGGCACAGCGCAGACCCTGCCGGACACCCCCAAGAGACTCACCTACTACCCCTCTGTGCTGGGGAGCGAGGGGTTCACCTCCGGCAGACATTACTGGGAGGTGCAGCTGCTGCAGGAGGGGGGAGGGTGGCATGTGGGGGTCGCAGCAGAGTCTGTGGACAGGAAGGGACACTTCACATGGTCACCTGAGGGGGGACTCTGGGCTGTGCAGGGCTGGGAGGGTCAGTACTGGACTCTCACCTCCCCTCGGACCCCTCTGTCCCCTCGTGAGAAGCCCCTGAAGCTGGGGGTGTATCTGGACTACGAGGGGGGGCGGCTGTCCCTGTACAATGCTGACTCCATGGAGCTTCTCTACTCCTTCCCGCAGGCGCCCTTCACACAGAGGCTCGTCCCGTACTTCTGTCTCTGGGGAGGAGCAGAGCTGAGGCTGGTGTGAGCCCCCCCTGCCACCCAACTGTCATCCGCGGTTCAAACACCAACATTCCAAAGGACCTTCTTCACAATGACCCTCTCACCTGTTTCCATGACAACCAGAAGCCTCACGTGACACTATGTATCTCTTTCCTTGTACATTTTTAAAACAAGGGCAGACAATGTTTGCTGTGTGAATCATGCACCAAACCGCATGTAACATATGATAAAGTCTCTGCAGAATGAAACAAGCATTGGAATAGCCAACAGGTCTCGCCTTTAGGAGCTTGTAAGTGTTTAGGTATGTTGTAGAGCAGTGTGGCTGCTGTGCTCCGTACTGCTGTGTTATAAGGTGTGTGTTGGTGGGATGCATGTGGGTAGTGTGCTGGGGTGCATGTGGTTGGCATATGCATCTTTACACCAAAAATCCCCAATTGTAATTAGATTAATAATGCTTGTCTACAAACTATTGAAAGGGCAATAAGGGTAAATGTAATATGCATGGCCCCATGGACCAATCTAACATGTTTATAATAGTAAAATATCGATTGAAAACAACGAAACTACCGGCCTGCCATTAACTCTTACGTTTACTGTTTGTGTTTCCAAATTGTTAAATCCCTAACCACATCGATTGGCGGCAATTTCCCAGAACACACACTCACTCATTGCAATGATCTAGCAACATTTTTTTTTTAAAATCTCCGAAATTTACTGTTCCCTATAAAGTACAATAAATGCACCAAATTCTACCCCCCAAAAAAAGACTCTGGACTCACCCACCGTCTGCATCACAAACGCCCCCTCCCCATTACCAGATAAACTCTTCCAACACTTTTTAGTAAAGTGAAATCTAGTTCCGCTGTAGACCCCACACATCCCCACATACTCCTTCAAGGATGCAGCCACTACTTCCTTCTCACTCCCGCAGGAACCTTAATCGCCAAAGTTAAATTTACATTTTTATTGTCACCTTAAAACCTCTGAACTCACAAGGAAATGTTCTTTGCAGCAGCCATCTTAATCCTCTGCGAAACTTTAGCATAAGTGGAAACAGCCATTGGATAAAACTCCGATCTGTCTCCTACAGGAACATTAATTTCCAAAGTTAACTTTACATTTTTATTGTTGCATGAAAACCTCTGAACACACAAGAGCATGTTCTTTGCAGCAGGCATCTTAATCCTCTGTGCTACTTTAGCGTGAGTGGAAACAGCCACTACATAAAACTCCCATCTCTCTCCAGCAGGAACATTAATAGGCAAGGTTACCTTTACATTTTTATTGTTGCCTGAAAACCTCTGGACACACAAGGACATGTTCTTTGCAGCAGGCATCTTAATCCTCTGCGCTACTTTAGCCTAAGTGAAAACAGCCACTAGATAAAACTTCCATCTCTCTCCACCAGGAACATTAATCGCCAAAGTTAACTTTACATTTTTATTGTTGCCTACAAACTTAGAGACACACAAGGACATGTTCTATGCAGCAGGCACCTTAATCCTCTGCGCTACTTTAACATGAGTGGAAACAGCCACTAGATAAAACTGCCATCTCACTACAGCAGGACCATTAATCGCCAGAACTACCTTTACATTTTTATTGTTGCCTGAAAACCTCTGAACACATAAGGACATGTTCTTTGCAGAAGGCATCTTAATCCTCTGTGCTACTTTAGCATGAGTGGAAACAGCCACTAGATAAAACTTCCGATCTCTCTCCCACAGAAACATTAATTGCCGAGGTTACCTTTACAGTTTTATTGTCGTCTGCACACCTCTGAACACACAAGAGCATGTTCTTTGCAGCAGGAATCTTAATCCTCTGCGCTACTTCAGCATGAGTCGAAACAGCCACTAAATAAAAATTCCATCTCTTTCCCACAGGAACTTTAATCGCCAAAGTTCCCTTTACATTTTTGTTGTCGCCTGAAAAAGTATGAACACACAAGGACATGTTCTTTGCAGCAGGCATCTTAATCCTCTGCACTACTTTAGCATGAGTGGAAACAGCAACTAGATAAAACTTCCATCTCTCTCCACCAGGAACATCTGATAAAACTCTGATTTCTCTCCCGCAGACACATTATTTGCCAAGGTTAACTTTACATTTTTATTGTCGACTGAAAATCTCTGAACACACAAGGAAATTATCTTTGCAGCAGGCATCTTAATCCTCTGTAAAAACTTTAGCTTGAGTGGAAACAGCCACTGGATAAAACTCCGATCTGTCTTCTGCAGGAACATTAATTTTCAAAGTTTCCTTTACATTTTTATCATTGCCTGAGAACCTACAGACACACAAGGACATGTTCTTTGCAGTAGGCATCTAAATCCTCCGTGATCCTTAAGCATGAGTGGAAACAGCCACGGGATAAAACTTCCATTTCCGTCCTGCAGGAACCTTAATCGCCAATGTTACGTTTACATTTTTACTGTTGCCAGAAAACCTCTGAACACACAAGAGCATGTTCTTTGCAGCAGGCATCTTAATCTTCTGCGCTACTTCAGCATGAGTGGAAACAGCCACTTGATAAAACTTCTATCTCTCTCCAGCAGGAACATTAATCGCCAAAGTTACCTTTACATTTTCATTGTTGCCTGAAAACCGCTGCACACACAAGGACATGTTCTTTGCAGCAGGCATCTTAATCCTCTGCACTACTTTAGCGTGAGTGAAAACAGCCACTAGATAAAACTCTGATCTCTCTCCCACAAAAACATTAATTGCCGAGGTTACCTTTACATTTTTCTTGTCGCCTGAAAACCTCTTGATACACAAGGACATGTTCTTTCCAGCAGGCATCTTAATCCTGTGTGCTACTTCAGCATGAGTGGAAACAGCCACTAGATAAAACTTCCATCTCTTTCCCGCAGGTACTTTAATCGGCAAAGTTATCTTTACATTTTTATTATTGCATAAAACTCCCATCTCTCTCCAGCATAAACATTAATCGCTAAAGTAACCTTAAACATTTTTATTGTTGCTTGAAAACCTCTGAACACACAGAAACATGTTCCTTGCAGCAGGTATCTTAATCTTCTGCGCTACTTTAGCATGAGTGGAAACAGCCACTAGATACAATTTAAATCTCTCTCCAACAGGAACTTTAATCACCAAAGTTACCTTTACGTTTTTATTGTTGCCTGAAAACTTCTGAACACACAAGAGCATGTTCTTTGCAGCAAGCATCTTAATCCTCTGAGCTACTTTAGCATCAGTGAAAACAGCCACTAGATAAAACTTCCATCTCTCTCCAGCTGGAACATTGATAGCCAAAGTTACCTTAACATTTTTATTGTTGCACAAAACTCCCATCTCTCTCCAGCATAAACAATAATCGCTAAAGTTACCATCACATTTTTATTGTAGTCTGAAAACCTCTGAATTCACTAAGACATATTTCTTTACAACAGGCATCTTAATCCTCTGCGCTACTTTAACATGAGTGGAAACAGGCACTAGATAAAACTCCCATCTCTCTCCAGCAGGAACATTAATCGCCAAAGTTACCTTTACATTTTTATTGTTGCCTGAAACCCTCTGAACACACAAGGACATGTTCTTTGCAGCAGGCATTTTAATCCTCTGCGCTACTTTAGCATGAGTGGAAACAGCCACTAGATAAAACTTCCATCTCTTTCCCGCAGGAACTTTAATCGCCAAAGTTACCTTTACATTTTTATTGTTGCCTGAATACCTCTGAACACAAGGACATGTTCTTTGCATTAGGCATGCATCTTAATTCTCTGCACTACTTTAGCATCACTGGAAACAGCCACTAAATTAAAGTCCCATCTCTCTCCAGCAGGAACATTAATCGCCAAAGTTCCCTTTACATTTTTATTGTCGCCTGAAAACGTATGAACACACAAGGACATGTTCTTTGCAGCAGGTATCTTAATCCTCTGCACTACTTTAGCATGAGTGGAAACAGCCACTAGATAAAACTCCGATCTCTCTCCCGCAGACACATTATTTGCCAAGGTGAACTTTACATTTTTACTGTCACCTGAAAACTTCTGAACACACCAGGAAATGTTCTTTGCAGCAGGCATCTTAATCCTATGCGAAACTTTAGCTTGAGTGGAAACAGCCACTAGATAAAACTCCGATCTCTCTCCCGCAGACACATTATTTGCCAAGGTGAACTTAACATTTTTATTGTCGCCTCAAAATCTCAGGACACACAAGAGCATGTTCTTTGCAGCAGGCATCTTAATCCTCTGCACTACTTTACCATGATTGGAAACAGCCACTAGATAAAACTCTGATCTCTCTTCAGCTGGAATATTAATCGCCAAAGTTACCTTTACATTTTTATTATTGCCTGAAAACCTACAGACACACAAGGACATGTTCTTTGCAGCAGGCATCTTAATGCTCTGCCTCACTTTAACATGAGTCGGAACAGCCACTAGATAAAACTTTAATGTCTCTCTCCTGCACAAACTTTAATCACCAAAGTTACCTTTACATTTTTATTGTTGCCTGGAAACCTCTGAACATACAAGGACATGTTCTTTGCAGCAGGCATCTTAATCTACTGCGCTACTTTAGCATCAATGGAAACAGCCACTGGATAAAAGTCCCATCTCTTTCCCGCAGGAACATTAATCGCCAAAGTTATCTTTACATTTTTATCACTGCATAAAACTCCCATCTCTCTCCAGCATAAACATTAATCGCTAAAGAAACCTTAAACATTTTTATTGTTGCTTGAAAACCTCTGAACACACAGAAACATGTTCCTTGTAGCAGGCGTCTTAATCCTCTGCGCTACTTTAGCATGAGTGGACACAGCCACTAGATAAAACTTCCATCTCTCTCCAGAAGGACCATTAATCGCCAAAATTACCTTTACATTTTTATTGTTGCCTGAAAACTTCTGAGCACACAAGAGCATGTTCTATGAAGGAGGCATCTTAATCCTCTGAGCTACTTTAGCATCAGTGAAAACAGCCACTGGATAGTCAAGTCAAAAGTTTATTGTATATGATTACTTAAAATCGTTACAATTTACACTTTAAAAAAGTATTAAACTTTTTCTTCCATTAAATATCGTTTTATAAGCGATGAGGTCGGCAAACTTTTAAAATCTGAATAACATTAATAAAGATCATAAAATGTTGGCTAACTGGTTAAACAATCTGTGAAAGTTCTATCATTCACAACTTTCCAAGGAACTCAAGTGACCAAAATTATCCAAAGGTTAAATTATTTAAGATAGAATGTCCATATAAAATGCCAAACTTTCCAGTAAGGTTTGGTCAGCTGCCGTTTTTCTGTATTGTTCCTATTATCTTGTGAAATGGGATCGCAGTCCTTTTGCTACTTGGGCTAGTGAAGGAGAGCCATATTTGAAGCCCCTGCCGTCCGTGTTCATACTTTATCAATATCCTCTAAATCGGCTTGCCTTAGAAGTTCCCTTACTTTTGCCAGATATTTTACCCCCGGCACGCCAAGATTATAGAGGAATCTTCCAACCAACGTATCACGGCTTGCCTACACGTGCGAATGTTCAATTCGTTAAAAATCGGTTTTAAAAGCCCCCTCCCTATTTCCTTAACTGGGGGGCAGGCACACAAGAGATGAGTTAACGTTTCATTACAAAAACCGCATAGTCGACAGTGTGCTGCTTGTTGGTTGCTTTTCCAAGACGGTTGTAGATCTTTTGAGTCATGCATGCCCAAACGGTAATTGGTGAAACTCTTTTTTAACTCCACACTAAAATGAGTTACTAAATAGGCCTGAGGCTTTGTTGATATGTAGGAGTTAATCACAGTCCACCCATGCCTACGTTTCGAGGATGATTTTTTATGCTCTAAGAAGGACTTCTTCTTTGCCGTCTTATTTGCCAATTTGCCAAAAACTGCCCGGTCCATCTGGCTGTCCCATGTCGTTTGTATATCAAGTTCCGCCAATGATTTTCTCAGATAGGCTCCCCATGAGTGTGGGATGCCCTCCTCCATCTGGATTTTGATTTCTTTCCAACATAGATTGTTTAATGTCCCCAGTTCAGATGCACGGAATTTGTTGCATAGTTTCACGAAGCCGCTCAAGCTCTGGAATTTCAGATTTTGAAGGCCGAATTTCAGCCGGATCTGAGCTGGGGCAGTAAATTAAAAACAGCTTTATAAACCTTCGTCTGAAGTTCGTTTTGCAGTTCCTCCTCTTTACCACACCAAACTACTAGGGCATATGACAATGTCGATACTATTTGTGCAGCCATCACTTTTAAAAGATGTGCATGGTTAGGGCAACCCAGTTTTTTGTTCAATATTCTGTACGCAAAAATTAACTATTGAGATTTTGCATTTAGGCCCATTTTGTGTTCCTTGTGTGTGGGGCCTCTCCCCATTTTTAAGCCGAGGTATTTATAGGCCGCTTGTTCTTCAATTATAGTCCCATTTACGAACCATTTGTACTTGGTTTTTTAGGGTCCACAACGCGTACAACCTTGGTTTTGTCTTTATTTTATTCCAAGCTGTCTCCATCCAGATAGGTGGCTAGGTTGTTTATCGCTCTTTGTAGCCCGATGGGGCTTTGGCTCAGCACCACTATATCGTCTGCGTGCTGTAAGAAGGGTATTGGCTCTTTTACTAAGTTTGGCGGATGACACTCGGCTGCTTGCATGTGTTTACTGATATCTGCCATAAATAAATTGAATAAGCTCGGGCTAGAACGCAGCCTTGTTTTAGGTCTTGCTGGGTGTGAATACTGGTGGTGGTACTACTTCCATCGCCTAGTTTCACTCTTGCCCAAGTGTCACTGTGCAGGGCTATTATTACATCCAGTAGTTTGCTCGGTAGCCCCCATGCTCTTAGTTTTTCCCAGAGGCGATTTCTGCTTACTTTGTCGAATGCGGCTTTCAAGTCGACAAAGCATGCAAACAACCGTGTTTTCCATTTTCTTGCTTTTTCGATTAAGAGTGCCAACGTGGCCAGGTTTGTTAAAGTGCCCATGCCTAGTCTGAAGCCGGTTTGGGGCTTGGAGATTATGCGTGTCTCATCCATCCAATCTTGCAGGTGGAGAAGTAGGCATGATCCGTATAGTTTGGCCTCCACATCCGTCAATGATATCAATCTGTAGTTTTCTGGATTGTTGTGGTCTCCCTGCTTAAATATGGGATGAATAATGTTCGCTTTCCAAGATTTGGGGACGGTGTTCTGTCTGCACATCTGATTAAAAAGAGGCGCGAGGTAGTCAGCCTAAAACACCGGAGCGTGTTTAAATTGTGCATTGGGTAGTCCATTTGGGCCTGCCACCCCCTCCATTTTTTATCTTTTTATTATTCCTCTCAATTGCTTTATGTCGATCAGATCATTTGAATCGTTGCAGCTTACTGCTTGACCGATATATTCTTCTCCTTCAGGTCTTAGATCTTTTGGGGATTTTGAGGGGTCTGTTGCCGTTGCGCGCTTATCATTCCTCGCATTGCTGTACCTATTATGTATATGCTGTATCCAGATTTTCTCGCCAATTCCCGCTTGTTGTTGTAATTTTTTCCCTCTGTCATGTTATTTATGATGCCCCAGAATTCCCTACTGTTTGGTAATGTGCTTGCCCACAATAGTTTTGTCCAGATTTTTTCTTTATATTCTGTCTTTGCTTCCCTCAGCATCTTCATATAATTCTTCTGTAGATCCTTTATTTTACCCTTATCTGTATTCTTACCCATTTTGTCCACTATGGCATGGGTTCACGCCTCTTTTGCCATCCTTCTCTTTTTGTCTCGTAGCATAAGGTTAAACCATGGATCCTTTCTGATGTCTATCCTTTTTAGGTCTCGGCTGCGAAGGCTGCGCTTGCGCAGTCTAGCTCCGAGATTTAATATTTTCGGAAGAGGGGCTTGAACCCGCCCCTCTTCTCCCCTCTTCTCCATTGGCTGGCCTCTTAAATGCTGGTAAAGAGCTTTGTCTCTCCAAGGAAGCCCCGTCTTTTTCGGATTCGGGGGCGTGTTTTTTACTTTCTTTCTCTCCTCTGGAATGTAAACATTC
Source organism: Triturus cristatus (assembly GCF_964204655.1). Lineage (NCBI taxonomy): Eukaryota > Metazoa > Chordata > Amphibia > Caudata > Salamandridae > Triturus > Triturus cristatus. The sequence goes on along the minus strand of NC_140579.1, from coordinate 65,249,374 downwards.
CAGCCAATGGCAAGAGGAGAGAAAGAAAAACACGCCCCCGAATCTGAAAATGCCGCTGCCTTTCTCCGAGGCATTTCTGCTTGACCTCGGAGAAAGGCGGCGGTGTTCATGGCTGGATACTCATTTACGGAACAGTTAACCTCTCTTCCTCAGTACCGCCGAAGAGCGTAAACTCAGACACCAGTGGGTATGTACAGCGGACACATAACTGCGTTGTGTATTGCTCGTTTGCGGGAAACGGACCCTACATCCAAAAGCGTTTATTTTTACAGGCGTTTTGTATAGTGCAGACAAGTCCCGTTGAGAAACTAAGCGCTGTGATATGAGAAAATCTGGAATAAAGTTCAGAAATGGGCGAGGATATGTAGAGTGCGGTCGAATGTGAGGGGCGTGGCGCACCTACCACGGCCCCGTCCTCTGTCGCAGTAAGAGTTATAACCGTGCCAGCCCAGGGAGTTCTGTCTTTTCTCACCGGGGGTGGTTTCATGAAGGCGCTCAGGGGAGGGGGGCCTGGTCACCCAGAGATTTGCAGTCATGCGCCTTTCGTTTCGAGGTCCGTTGGTGGATATAGTGCAGACTGCATCTAAACTTCCCGTTTCCAAATATCTGTAGTACTATCTATATACACTGAAGGTGGGAGGTTACAGCCGGGCATAGAAGGGGCAGTTTGTTGGTTGTTGCAGGATTTGAGAGGAGCGTGCAGTAACTAGAGACTATAAGGTTCTCATGTAATCTAAAGCTCTCCGACCAACTTCGCGCATATATAGATTAACAAACACATAAAAAGCCAGGTGGGGGCGGTTGGTGGGACATAAATAGCCAGGCGGGGGCGGCCACTGGGTTGCTAAATGCACGGAAGTGTGAGAAAAGTGGGTGTTACAAACAGCCGGCTGGCCAAGAGCAACCAGGAAGTTACTGGTAGGAGTGGCGGGGGGAAATACTTGGTAATAGGCGGGGTAACCGGAGTGGTCAAAGGTGTAATACAAGATACAGGCAGCTGCGGTTGGTTAAATACGAGGGCGTGGCTTGGTGCAGGTACAACCAAGGTGGGTGTCTGGTAGCGAAACTGTCTCTGATCTCGGCTTCGCTCTCCATTTCTTTGCGCTCATTTAGTCCGCCAAACGCCCTGAATATGATTAAATGTATGTTATAATTGGAATTTCCCTGCTTTAAATGTTTTAAAAACAAAAACATAAACAAAAATAATGTCATGAGCAATGCCAATAGCTCTAACTTTAACAATGCCGAGACCGTTGCATTGTAAATGCTTGTTCTGTTTATATTGGTAGCTTGAAAGTTCTGGGTAAGGAAGAGACACAGGTCTTCCCATGTTTTTATTTGATTTCCTTCTATCGAGGGGCCTGTTTGACTCATGTATTCTTTAAGAAAGTCCATTATGGTCGTCATATTCAGTCCTCGCTATCTCAATTTCCTCAGATTAAACCTTTCTGCGTATTGTCCCAGTGTGTTTATTTTTTGTGCCCGGGCCAAGTTTATATTTAGGTTTGTGATGTGTGGGTAGTGGTTGCTTTCTATGCGTGGGCAGACTTGGAATGAGTCTATTCTTGGGTCAAGATTGCTGCTAATGATGGTCAAATCTATTGTAGATCGATTTTATCCATTTGAGTACGTTGTTACGGCTGGCCTATCCCCTATAATGTTACCATTCCGGATTGACAGGCCGTACTTTTCTAACTTTCGCGTTATTATTTGGTATCCCCAGTCCTCCTGCCTCTTTCTGTTATTCTGTTTTATTAGGTTACTGTTGAAATCTCCTGAAATAATCAATGGGCAGAATTTGTGTGATTTTTGCAGTGCACTGATCAGATTCATTAATGTTGTGAATTTTTTCTTCTCATTTTTTTTTTGCAGGGTGAACATATACGTTGACTAGTATTAATTGCCAGTCTAGTTTGTTTGAATTTCGCTTTCCGGTAAATTTTGTAACTTGCAGCAAGTTTACCCCGGCATCTAACTCTTCTGTTTGCCAACCATGTTTTTGTAATATATATGTTGATAAGCCTTCCCTTGAGTGACCAAATCTTGCTAATTTTTCGGCTAGAATGTGATGTTCTATGTAACCTGGTACTGCTGTTGGGTTCATGTTCCACATTTCTTGAAATAATATTATGTCTTGTTGTTCGAGGAAGGACAGAGGTTCATGGTCCTGCCCCATATTTTTAAATCCGTGGACGTTCCATGAACAGATCTTTATCCTGTTCTGCGGATTCTATTGTATCCTGCTCATTAGCTTGAACTATCTGCCCCCATCTTTTATTCATCGTAAGTGAGTTTGACTGTTCGTTAGGTACGCGTGTTACTAAGAACTTTTGGCACCCAGGACCAGTATGTACTGCCATCTGTAGACTGTTCAAGGTTTGATTGCCTCGCTATTTCCTTGCCCTCTTTTGAATTTGTTGCCCCAGTGGCGTGGTGGATCAGGCGCCGTGTAAGCATGTTATTTTCTTTTTTGCAGGTGCGTACTTCTGATTTGTTAGGAAGGGGTAAGGGTATCGTGGGTGTTTTTAAGGCCTCAGTACGATTCCCCAGAATTCGAAAATTACTCTGGTAGCATATATCCTGCCCACTAGTTCCTTTGAGGACCAGATAGTCAAAGTCTCTTCAATGTCCGGGGTTTCCGCAGAGTGCTTAAATTCCACGGCTAAAAGATCATGCAACTGTATTCTTTTTAGTTCTGGGATTTCTTTGAACAAACTTAAAAGGTTCCCTCTATTTAATATATCTTGCCTTCCTTTTGTGCAATATTCTGGCACGAACGTTAATTTCGATGTATTCTCCAACAAGTTATTTTCAGAGCAAATTACACTTCCCACACTTTCCTCTTTTTCTACCTGAGTATTTATGGTGTGCGTGATTTCCTCATCAATATGACTGTCTTGACTCCTTTGTTCATTGCAGATCTTTGCCTGTAGAGTATCCGGTTGTTTTGCTTCCTTTGACTCTTGCTCCAATTTTCCTGCTTCTATATGTATTACTGGCTCTTTTGGCTCACTTTGCCGGTCGATAGAGGGCATCCTACATACTCTGCCTATTCTATATATTGTGACTTTTATTGATTTTTGGCTACTATGTTCGTTGTTGTCTGTTTTCTCGTACGCCTTATTACCTGGTGTTCTTTCCCTTCTTCCTTGCTTTTCTCGTTTTATATCCCCCTTTCTCCTCCTGACTGTTTGCCGGCCGTTATCTGGACTGGTACCTCCTTCGTCTTCGGGTGTGATCCTTAAGTGAACATGCTATGTTTTTTCGGCCCCTTCTCCCTTTTTAGTATGTTGGATTTTTAATAGCCTTAATTTGCCCTCCTTTTACCTGCTGGGTTCTTGGACTCCGTGATCTGAACTGGAACCTCTATCCTCTTTGGGTTGCTCCAGCGGAAAAGGGTAAATTTACATATCCTCCGTATGTCACAGACTCGTCACCACATTACTCATTCATACATTAATTCATTGGTGGGGCCCATAACACCAACACTCATACATCTCACTCGAATCTGCGCACAGGAGGAAAAGAAGCACTGGACATGTGGGGGGTACCTTGTTACCTATCGGGAGTAATTCCTTTACATTATATACATTATCTACATCTGCACCAATAGAATCCTAACTTTAACATCAAGGCACTCCACCACTTGGTCGATGGACCAATTAGTTGGACTGTTTGAGGTGATTTAGATCCAGCTAAAACACATTTAAAGCTTCGGAACCTTTCGGTTAACTTTCAATACCTTATTAAAGAATCGCAAACTCATTTCTTATTAACCCCTTCCATGCGGGGCGGATTCCCCCGCTGTGCTGAGCGCTGCTTGCGCGGGCGTGGTCATGACGGAACGGTTCCGTCATGAGCACAGCTCAACCGACGCTCATGACGGAACCGTTCCGTCATGAGCGCCGAAGGGGTTAATCAATGTTTAGTTTATCTAAGTAATTCACTCTGTGTTGGCATATTCAGGATTACAGTTCAAATCAGATTTCTATTGAGCAATTTCCAACCTTTGATCTTGAACATAAATTGACATAACATTTATATTTACCTAAATTTGAATATTGGCGACCATTTCCAGAAGAACCCGTCAACCCACAGCAAAAATCAAAATCCCTTCAGATGGAATCGTCATTTTATAATCAAAGAGAAAGCCAGGTAAGTCCAGGAAATCTCCCTCAGCACGATGTAGTCCCCACAATTTAGCCAAGGGACCGGGCGATCGCGCCAACAAACCAACAATCCAGCAAATCGACTCTCCACACCAACAACCAGCAACAGCGATAATGATACGGAATAATACTCTTTTCTAAATTCCCCCCTTATATACTCTTTTTCTCCTTACTTTTAGGACAATGTGCAACAATTTAGGAGTAGAAAGTGTTCTGATTGGCTAAATCCTCTGAATTTTGTAATTTTTTTCAATATTCCCAGGTTTGCCTGTTTCCCATGAGACCGGGCATGACATGTTCCCAATTGTATTCTTTTCGTAGTTTCACAGGCGAAAGTTCAGAAGTAACAACATCTAAACCTTCTTGTACAGGTCGTTCATTGTCCCCTCAGTCATTCACACTAGTCTGGGTCTTGGCAGTCCTCCACGTTCCTATCCTTGACAAGGAGCATTTCGTTTCTCATCGGAGGTCGCTTGGAGATCTTCAGAGCCATCCGAGTCTGCGCAGTAGATATCGCGCTCACATGACGGTGGCCACTTCCGAACTCCAGTTTAAGTACTGCGGCCTAGTTGGCCCGAATACCAATTTAAGCAAAAACAAACATAACAGTGATTAATATATGGAAATGAAGATTCTAATGTTAAACACCCACTAATCCCTTTATATATTAGTATTTTCCCAGCTTGTAGCAACATTTAAAGCAATAATACTCACCATTCTGCAACACTGGAAGCACAAACCATCAGGTAAGCAACATAAATCATGCAATTCTCTTTTTCAACACATCCTACAGTTAGTTTGCGTACCATAGTTAATCATTTAATTATTAGCCATGCAATTAGCATTTTAGTCCCACGTGTATCTCGTGTTTATTAAGGTGCAATGGTTGATTAATTATACCACTTTACACAATTAGTACAAGTTAATATTTAGAGTGATTACGTAATTAATATTTCATGCAAAAATAGAGGAGGTATACAAACATTTGCTTTACCTGCTCCATCAATCGCCCCTTTGGAGATTTTTAACATCACCACAGATCCCAATAAATGTCAACATTTTTGCGGAAATGATTACTCAGTTCTCTTACATTTTGCTACATCATAGTATCTCCCATCTCATCTTCTCTTGTTTTCTTGTACATGTTCTTTTTCCATTCTTCTAGTTCCATATCTCCTACTTCTCTTTCTCTTATTTCTTTCTCCTTTCTTTTCGCAACTTCTCTTTTTATTCTATTTTGTAATTTTGTTATTTTTATACATCCACACCCTAATCTTAAGATCAGTATCAGTATTACCACACAAGTCACTGGCATTAGTATTTTACCTACAAATGAACTACCTAATTTTGTTAATAAACCCTTTATAGTAGACAAACCTTTACCAAGCTTCTCCCAAACACTTTCAACCTCCAATGGAACAATTTCCTCATGCAAATCGGTTATATTCTTAATGTATTTCTTTAAATTTTGGCTCTCGTCAGGAATATAGGTACAGCAATGTTGTACCTTCAGCATTCCACAGACTCCTCCCTCTTCGGCTAATATGATATCAAGGGCAAGTCGATTTTGCATAATCATGGCTCTCATGGCAACCATTTCGGTATTTACCATTAAGAAATTAAGAACCCTCCAGCTGTGCTTGTCGATAAGCGATCCACAACTATAGACAATTTTCTAATTGTATGTGCATTCAGAGATATTCCAACAGCTGGTATCAGTGCTCCAAAAATATCCCCTACAATTTCTGACCAATTTTCCCTCCTTCTACGTGTTAGTTGTCTATCTATTTCAAGCAAACCGTCCTCTCCCCTTCCCACATGAAATATTTTTGGGAAGACCAGGCCTAGGTAGCATGTACCATACCAGTGGTCCGGTAACCTATAATAAGCCCTGTTTCCACAGATGTAATATATTCCAGGGAATACCGGATCATTTCCTCCTTTAAATCCCCATCCTCCCATGATTTTATGTACATCATGGCATTCACTTGCACCTACAAAATAATTATCATAAACAGTGTTATCTCTACTAATGCACAATGTCCCTCTCTGAGGCCAATCCAAAGTCATTGCAGGATTTGTTTCTCCCTTTAAATGGTTTTCCTTCTCAGCATCCCAAAATTTTGTTTCCATCTTTTCCCAAGACACCTTTCTTTGCACCTTAATTTTCCTCTCTTCTACCATGGTCAAGAAAGTTTTCTATTCTTTTCTCAGACTACAAGTAAGATTGTTCTTAAACACTTCTTCTAAAGTTAATTCTCTAGGGGCATATCAACAACAACCGGCGATAATTATCGCTAAGCGCACTTAGCGCTGGGATAATTATCGCCGGCTAGCGTGGATTTTTATCGCTGAGATAGCGTGCTATTAGCAACGCTTATCTCAATAGCAATAAAAATCCTCACGCTAAGTGGCTAACGTGAGATTATTGCTGGAAACCCAGCGATAATCTCACGTTAGCTTGTTGATAGGGACTGCCAAACTTAGCCATGATATCCTCCTTCCATAGGATATCATGGCTAAGTCAGAGAAATACCAGACGTAAAAAAGCAGCGTTAACCGAGGTTAGCGCTGCTTTTTTTGTCTCTAACAGGGTTAGCGATATTCTTAATAATAGGAGAAATGTCGCTTAGCGACATTTCTCCTATTATTTTACACTGGAACGCCTCCTTTGCATCTCATTAGAGATGCAAGGGGAAGCGTAGATTAAAAGGGTGCTAACATGCGAATTTGCATGTTAGCACCCTGTTGTTGATAGGGTGCTAGTTTTATCTCTGCTTTTTTTGGCTTTTAAAGCCAAAAAAGCAGAGATAAAGCCCTTGTTGATATGCCCCTACGTTTCTAAGAAAAATTCACCTAAAATTCTACCAGGAATTACCTTATTTAGTGCATGGACTACAGGTATCTGCGAAAAAACATTATCTACATCAGTATAATAATATTCTAATTTCCCTGTTCTATAGAACAAGGTTGCTAATACACTACAGGTTATTCCATATGTCAAAGGAAGGTGATGATAGGTGACACCCTCTGACACCGATGCAGGTAACTGCATACAAACATAGCAATCTCTAACTTCCATAGTCTTTACATATTCATACAGTAATTTTGAAAAAATATTATTAGAAAAATCAGTTATAGACCTATCCTTATGGAAATCTGTTCTATCTGCCAGTCTAGTCGCATGAGTATCATAAACCTCTTCTCTATTAGTCCTGTTCTCAGTGTGGTTTTCTACCCTTTCGAATGTCACTTTAAACGAAACCGTTATTGCTAACATGATCCATAGCAGCATTAGTAATCCTGTACAACAACAACACACCTTACACCATCTTCGGAGAAACCCACATGTAGGTTTTCTACCTTCTGTGTTTGCCATTTCGGAAATGATCAGTGTCTTTTGACTTAGCCTCTTTTATTCGCGACTTAATTTTGTCTAACCCAAGGCTTTAAGTGCCTACTTGGTTCTTTCGGTTACGTGTCTTGTCCAGTGTTTTAAATTCTCTGCATCTTTCTTTGTCACTTCAATCCGGGCATTGATCGTCTTTGTCAATTGAATCTGATTGTCCTACTGCCCCCACAGCAACTATTTCCATGTTGTCTTGGAGACAGATCTTGTGGTCATCCTTTACTTTCCTTTTTGACCCCCCTCCCACCTCTTGTTTTGCCTCTTCTTGTTTTCTTTGATTTACCTCCTGGTTTTTTGCCCTTTGTCTTGTTCCCTTCCTGAACCTTTCCATCTCCAATAAAAAAGAATTGAATTGTCCCATGTTAGTTCCAGTAGAGGGCCCTGCTGATGCACTCGATTACTCACTAGTATAACTGGTGATACTCGAGAGGTTTGTCTCACTTGATGCCGCTATAGTCCCTGGGTCGCCCCCTGACGTTGTTCCATCTTCAGGTTTACCACCAGTGTTAATGTTGTCGAACTTACTTGCGTAGGTAAAGACCCTGCCATTTCTATAATCATTATCATCGCGCCTTAGTTTGCGCATCTTTTTACCCTTTATATAAAGTTGATGATTATGTAGGACTTCTTTTAGTTTTTTATCGTTTTTTCCCGCAACTTCAGGTAGATTCATCTGTTTGATTTCCTCCTCCAGATTTTTAATCTTAATTAGCAATTTCTCTCTCTTGATGTTAGCATCTCTAATCAAGATATCTATCATGCCAAATGATGAAGACGTAATCGACTGTTCCCACTCTTTCAACAAATCCTGACCCAAATCGTCAAATGAAGGAAAGATCACCACCCTCAGGCTCCTAGGGATTTGTTTGATATCTAGATATATCTGTAAGATGGTAGCATCCCACCAGCATTAGAGTTCCTGTTTTCTCAGGCGTTTCAATCTGATGAATTTCATTTTAAGCCCTTCCTGTTTGGGTGCTACACTCATTATCTGTTTGGCACTAGCATTTGACTGACACTTTACATATCAATGCAGTGACAAGAGTATTGACTACCTTGACACCACGCTGTATGTGGCAGAAAACCAGATCAGATCCAAACTATTCCGCAAGAAGACTGCATGAGGTGCAGTACTGCATGCGTCTAGTGCCCACCCACAAACACAGATTTCAGCCATCCCGTACGGGGAGATAATCAGGGTGCGGCGCAACTGTAGTATAGACACTGACTTTGAAGCAGAATTGAAGAACTTGGAAAAAAGATTTATTAATAGGGGTGTTAGCCTGGGACCTTGGCGTGGGTCTCCCTTCCATTTTTTGCTGTTTCCTTATGTGTTTTTGCTGGTTAGAGATGCTTTGGGCACTGTGCCACTGCTGTCCAGTGCCACAGTGTAAGTGCTCCCTATGGTAAAATGATGTATGGATTAGTGATTCCATGATTGACTGGTTTGGTTTACCTGTCAGACACTAGTACAATGCACCAGGGGTGCCCAGGGCTTGTAAACCAAATGCTGCTGGTGGGCTTGCAGCACTGGTTGTGCCACCCACAGAAGCAGCCTGTAAAGTGTGTCTCGAGTCTGCCATTGCAGAGCCTGTGTGCAGTCTGGTACTGCCATGCTGTGCTCCCACTTGCCAGTCCCTAAACCTTCCCTTTTTTGTATATCAGACACCCCTATGGTAGGCCCAAGGGCAGGGTGCATTGTAAGTGTAAGGTAGGACATGCCCTGGTGTGTGTGTGGCATGTCCTAATAGTGAATTACAGCCATTTGTTTTCACTATTGCAAAGCTACCTGTTCCCATAGGCCAGAATGGGCAGTTTGATTATTACATCCTATAATCCTAACTGACTCAGGGAACTAGGTAGAAATTCGAGTTTAGTATGCCTGAACTCAGAATGATAAAATGCATCTCTTAGTGAAGTTGGTTTTAACATTCTGTGTTTGAAAATATCACTTTTAGAAAGTAGGTATTTTCTTGTCTAACCATCCAAGCCTGCCTCTGCTAGGTTGTGTATTCCTTGTCTGGAGTTTGGGTGACAGGGGCTGGGGGATTCCAGGAGACAGTGTGAGTCAGCACAGGGCTGAATAGAAAGATCTGCATGTAGATGAGTGGGAGGAGTTGCACCTGGGACCTGAATAGGACTGTGCCTTCCCTCCACAATGCTGGCTCCACCTCCTGTGGTGCATCTGATGTCCCTGCCCTGCACTGTGAAAGGAAAGAAGAAGTCATGTAAACAGAGTGCTCCAGGACTGACCAGAACTGGTTTGGACTAGGCAAAGGCCTCTCTGCCTTCAGAGAACAAAGATAAACTGTGTATAAAAAGGGGGACCCAGACTCCAGAATTTTAGATCACTTTGGGAAACAAGAAGAAACCTTTGCTGAGGAGTGATTATCCCTAAGCTGAAGTGCTGCTTGGGGGATTAGCCTGCAGTGGTTGCCTAAACTGCCAAAGAAAGGAGAGAGGAACTTTGTGTGTACTTTCATCAACTTGTAAAGGATCTCCAAGGGCTTGAGAGAGAGCTTGCCTCCTGCTGAAGTCTCAGGGACAACAGACTTCACCCACCAGCTCCCCAAGAGTTCTTCTGGAAGTGCCTGCTGCTGTGCGAGGCTTTCTGAAGGACTCCCGTGTCGCAAGGAGCTGGAAGCGAGACTCACGAAGAAGAATCGCGTCGCAGTCGCTATCGTCGCATCGCCGAAGAAGAGAATCAACGTCGCATCAGACGCCGCTGCATCAACGGAGAAGCGTGTCGCCACCGCTGCAGTTGTCGCATCGTTGCCGAAGCACCTTGCATCGCCGGAGAAGAGGATCGACATTGCATCAGACGCCGCCGCATCACCGAGAAGCCTGTCGCAGGGCCTGTCGCGGCTCAGAAGAATCGTTGAGTCGCCGCATGGCTGTCGCATCGTTGCCAAAGCGCCTCGCCTCACCGGAGAAGAGGATCGGCGTCGCATCAGACGCTGCCGCATCACCGGAAAGCGTGTCGCAGGGCCTGTCGCGGCGGAGAAAAATCATTGAGTTGCAGCACGCCCATCGGGTGTGCACGCATCGTGTCGCATCAAGAAGAAGACGCCATCTTTGTTGCATTGTACTGGATCTTCATCGCATCACGGCATTGCATGCCGCAACGCCACGGAAGCGCAGTAAGAAACCAAACCATCACCTCCCCTCGCAGAGAAGAACCGACGCATCCCCTACGCATCAGTAGGGACATGACGCATCACCGTTCTTGCGTGTAAGGAACAGACGCATCACCTTCCCTGCAACACTTTCGTTGTATAGCGTTAGGCATCCTAAGGTACATTGAACTCAAAGTGTCGCATTTTAACATATAAAGAGAACTAAGCTAATTCTACCATTTTAAGTACAGTATTGTGGATTTTTATCGTTTATGGTCTTGTGTTAAAACTATATAAAGAATACTTATTTTTAATATACAACGTGTGTGGGGTCCATCTGTAGTTTTGTCAATGAGTTACTGTATGTGTTCACAAATGCTTTACACACTGCCTCTGATATAAGCCTGTCTGCTCGTGCAAGCTACCAAGGGGGTGAGAGGGGTTATTTTAGGAGTGTACCCCCTTACCCTGACTAGACGCAAGGGCCCCTATTTGGTCAAAGGTACCTACCTCTGCCAACTAGAGACCCCCAAATCTAACAAGGGGCTACTCTGGACAGATCATATCAAAAGCAAAACATAGGATCGACAAAGTAAAATTCAAAGATCTTTTACAGAATAGACAAAACTCAGGGAAGAACAGCAAGGAAAATATGAAACAGAAACCTGCTCTTGTGGTTTCTTTCAGTGCGGCTAGTCCTGATTTACACAAGATTTTATACAGGCATTGGCATATCTTAAGACTGGATGAGACATTGAGTAAGACCATCACAGAAAAGCCAAACATCATACACAATCGGGGGAGGACACTCTGACAAACCCTGTGTCATAGCTACTTGAAACCCAACCCAGTTACTACCTGGCTTCCATCATTGCCATCTGGCTTTTTTGATAAACAAGTTTTTATTGTTTTAAACAGTACAACAACAGAAACAGTCTGGCATTCCGAAGCAGTACCACACAGCAATACATTAGAATGCACACCCCGTTCCCCCCCGCCCCCAAGAGCTCTCCTCCACCCTCCAAACCGCCCTACTAAAGTATGTTGCCTAGCCATTTCCCCGAAACTTTTCGTTATTTCTTGGGGCAACCTCGTGCCCGATAGAGAGTCCGCTCCTGCGCCGCGCACCAGTCCACCCCAGCACCCCACTTAGCCACACTTGGCGGCAGCGGTTGTTTCCATGCCGCTGCAATGTCGCGCTTGGCCACCATCAAGGCCGTCATGAGAAACAGCTGCTCTGAACGCGTGCCATCCAAGCCATCTGTGATGCCCAGCAGGGAGTGTCGAGGGTCATGCGGCACCTCCCACCCCAGGACCTCCGTAAGCTCGGTCTCAATGCCCCTCCAGAACCCCTCCAGGTCAGGGCAGGACCACACCATATGCAGGAAGTCTGCCGGCTCGGAACCACATCGGGGGCAAGCCGCATCCCCGGAGAGGCCCGCACGGTGAAGGCGAGCCGGTGTGAGGTAAGCAGCATGGGGATAATAAATTTGGATGAGTCGCAGCTTAGCGGAGGCCGTCACCAAGCGGGGGGCCATAAGGGCATCCCGCCAGTCGGCCTCATCCAGGGGGCCCACCCACCCCTCCCAGGGCTCCTTAAGGCCCGCAAGGGACGTAGGGGTGCAGTTGACGAGGGAGCGGTAAATCCTGGAAATGCCCCCCCTCCCCAGGTTGCCCAGCAGGACCTGAGCCTCCGGGGGGCTGTGGTCCGGCAGTCGGACGTCAAGCGGGGTGTAGGTGCGTATGGCGTGGCGCAGCTGGAGGTACCTATAAAATTGAGAGGAGTGGAGGGAAAAACACGCCTGCAGCTCTGAAAAGGAACTCATCCGCCCTCCCCGCCAGACGTCCCCAAGCTGGGAAATGCCAATAAGATCCCATGATTTGAAGCCTTCCAGCTTCGTGACCTCCCGCAACCACGTCCCGTGCCACAGGGGAGTGACCCGGGTCAACCGTCCCGTCCATCGGGTGAGGCGGAGCGCCGCTCGCCAGGACAGGAATACAGCCCTGGTGATGTCCGGGCAAGAAGCAGGGATGGAGGCGCCGTACAGGCGATCTTGGATACCGGAGAAACCCAAGCCGTCAAGTTCCACCCTGTAGGCCGGGTCGGACCAACCCCCCCCGAACCAGTCATGAATGACCAGAAGGCGGGTGGCCATGTAGTAGAGGTAGAGATCAGACATGCCCAGGCCCCCGTCAAAGGTGGGTATGCGGCACGTCGACAGAGCCAGCCGCCGCCTCCCATCGCCCCAGAGAAATCTCGTCGCCATCCCGTCCAGTTCGCGGAACCAAGGTCGCGGAAAGGAGAGGGGGGTGTTTTGCAACACATATAAAAACCGGGGAAGAATCATCATTTTGTAGAGGGCAACCCTCCCTAGCGGGTTGAGGGGCAGCTGTTGCCATCGCGCCAAATCTACCTTGGCTCTCTTGACCAGGGGGGCGACGTTGAGCGCCCAGCTCAGCTCCGGGAGGAGGGAGACCCAGATGCCCAGGTATTGGAATGATAATCGGCGCAGAGGGATGGTCTCCTGCCAGTCAAAGCATTCCCTGGAGGGGTGCAACGGAACCAGGACCAATTTCCGCGGGTTGAGGGAGAGACCTGACGCCCGGCCGAAACGGCTCAGAATGGATAGTGCACGTGGCCCGGAGCGCGCCGGGTCCCCAAGGTACAGTAGGACATCATCCGCATAGAGGGCGATTTTGTCAGCTTCCAGGCCAGGCCACTCCCAGCCCCGAAGGAGGGGGTCAGATCTAATCAGGGCGGCCAGAGGTTCCATTGCAAGAGCGAAGAGAAGGGGCGACAGTGGGCAACCCTGCCTTGTCCCCCGGCCGATCCGAAAGGGCCTCGACAACGCACCGTTAACCAATACTCTGGCACGGGGCTGGGCATAGAGGACTCGCACCATCCCCACGAACCGAGGGCCAAAGCCCATGCGGGTCAGGACGTCGAATAGGTAGATCCACCCCACCGAATCGAAAGCCTTTTCGAAGTCGACGAGGAGTAGAGCGAGGTACGGGGTCAGACGATGGCGGTGGGCCAAGGCCACATGGAGACGGCGCAGACAATGGCGCGTGCCCCGAGCGGGCATGAAGCCACATTGATCCGGGTGGACCAAGGTCGACAACAGGGGCCGAAGCCGTTGGGCCAGGACCGCCGCATAGAGCTTCACATCGGTGTTGATGAGCGAAATTGGGCGATAGGCAGCTCTATCAGTGGACGGCGGCGTGGATTTGGGCAAAACCACAATCGTGGCCAGGTCAGTCTCTGGGGGGAAGGAACCCCTCTCAAGCGCCTCCACATAGTGAGCTCTCAACCGCGGGACCAGGGTGTCCCTGTAGGCCGCAAAGAATTCTTGGGGAAAGCCGTCCGGTCCCGGTGTCTTCCCCGCTGATGTGCGCCCGATTGCCTCCCCAATTTCTTCGATGGAGATGGGGGCTTCCAGGCTCTCCATTTCGTCCGGCCGAAGCCGGGCCAGGCAGGCGTTCCCAGACGCGAGCAGGGAGTCCAGAGAAAGGTCTGTTGCACGCGCTCGGTAGAGCTGAGAGTAGAACTGGGCAAATGCTGCCGCCATCGCCACGGAGGAGGACTGGAGCACCCCCGAAGAGTCGGTAATCGGCGGAATGATGCGCGACGCCCTGGGGTAGGTGGCCAGGCGGTGCAACAGCGCGCCGTTCTTGTTACCCCAACCATACACCCTCGCCACCGAGGACTGCCAAAGAAGCTTGGCCGCCTCGAGGGACCGCTGACAAATCTCCTGACGAAGGAGCCGCAGCTGCCGGTCCACCGCCGGGTCTTCGTTTTCAGATAGCGACCGCTCCAGCCGCAACGCCGGGCTTCGCAAGCAGTGAGCTGCCGCAGCTGTGTCTGGCGGTGCCGCACCACATGTGCCCTGGCCGCCCCTCTGATGGTTGCCTTGCAAGCCTCCCAAAGGGTGCCCGCCGACGAAACCGAAACTCGTTGGCACCATAATATTGAGTAAGCTCAGTGCCCACCGCCTCACGCAATGTCTTATCCTGGAGGAACCAGGCGCTGAACCTCCACACCGGCCTAGCCGCGTGAGGCGGGGGGCCCAGACCCAGGAGGACCGGCGAGTGGTCCGAAATGCCCCTGGGAAGGATGCGGACATCCTGGACGCTTCCGCACTCGGTGGGGGGACAAAAATCACATCAATACGGGCGTGAGAATGGTGAGCGGCCGAAGTGTGGGTGTACTGACGATCGTGAGGATGCCAGAGCCTCCAGGCGTCACAGAGGCCCTGGGTCTCGGCCCACCCCGCCAGCTGTCTCGCTCACGCGGCGCCGGAATCCGAAATCGGTCCCGACGAATCCAGCTGTGGGGCCAAGACAGCATTAAAGTCTCCCCCAAGCACAACAGCGCCCACGGGGAGAGATTCCAACAAAGAGGCGGCATGGGATAAAGCCTGCGACAGTCCCGAGGGTGGCACATAGAGCGAAAGGAAGCTGACCGGGCGACCCTCCAGCGTACCGCAAATAGCAATCCCGATTCCATGGGGAGCACGGGCCACCCGCTGAAGGACAAAGGGGAAGGAACGACGCAGCAGGACCGCCACCCCGCGGGATCCACGGGAAAACCCAGAATGCCACACCCGGTCGTACTCATAACGCGCCAAGAAGGGGCATTTTTCCCCGAGGAGATGGGTCTCCTGAAGGAGGAGGACGTTGGCCCCAACGCGTTGAGCATACTTAAGGACTGCAGTGCGCTTAAGCCTATCCAGCAGGCCGTTCACATTCCAGGACAGGATACGCAGCTGCGCCCTGGGGGCTACGTCAGCCATGGAAGCAACGGTCGCATTGGGACGCCGCGGGATCGGAGCCACCCCAGGGGCGCCAGGAGGACATCATGCCGAGCTGGTGCGCAGGGAAGAAAGGAGGATCGCCCAGGTCCCATGGGGAGAGCAGGGGACAGACAAAAGGGGACCAGGGGTGCCAGGCTGGGAGCGGGCGGCAGCAGATCGTGTGTGTGAGCCAGCGCGGAGCTTTGCAGTAACGCTCGCAGGAAGCTGCTATGCGGCGCACCCAAGAAGAACCAGACCCAAACTAAAAGAACCACCCTCCCTAGGAGGAACATCCAACAAAACCCCCCCCCCAACCCCCCACCCTACACTTCGAAAACTGAAGCATCTGTCGCCCTAACTTCAACAACTACTACAAAAGCCCCAAGCGAAGCGCTCGGGTGTCAAGAGCGTGGTGGACCCCTCCAGAAGTACGGATGCAAGTGTTCCGGCCTAGACTACTACACATGAGCGGAAATCCGCTGAGTCCAGGTCCGTGGTGGAGGCCCCAGCCGCGGGACCGGGCCGCCAGAGCTGCTGCCAAGACAGAAGACCACCCAAAGTCAAATGGCCGGGCTGCGGGAGAGATCAGAAAGGTCCACAGGCGCGAGGAGGGGGGTCAGGGACGGGTCCGGCAGACGTGGCGACTGGCGCCGGAGGCCCCCAGCCGCCTGAGAGGATGTCCCGGATGAGGCAGACGAGTCCCTCGGCCTTCTGCCCGACATGCTCGTGGAGCGAGGCCCAGCTGCCAACCCCCCCCGGGGCCGCCGGGACTGTGTGCGCCTCCTGCGGCGTGGGCGAGGGGGCCTGGTTGTATCTTGATCCGAAGGCCGCCGAGCCGGGGACACCCGTCCAGACTGGCGCAGTGGTCGTTCCTCAGTGAGCCAAGTCCAGGCCGCCCGGGGAGTGTCGAAAAACAGGGTCTTATCCTGAAAGACCACGCGGAGGCGGGCCGGGAATTGAAGTTGGTAGCGAAGACCCAAGGAGCGCATCTTGTGTTTCACCTCTAGGTATGAGCGGCGTTGCTCCTGAACCTCCCGGGTATAGTCGGGGAAAACCATGATGGTGTGGTTGTTGAAGGACAAGGGAGACTGCACCCGCGCCTCCTTCAGAATAGCGTCTCTGTCTCTGAAGTTAAGGATCCGCAGGATGAAGGGGCGCGGGGGGGCCCCCACCGGAGGCTTGGCGGCCAACGACCGATGCGCTCTTTCCACTACAAACCAGGTGGACAAGCTGGCCGCCGGCATCCAGGACTTAAACCACTTCTCCAGGAAGTCGTCGGTGCGGCCAGATTCGACCCCCTCCGGAAAGCCCACCAGGCGGAGGTTGTTGCGGCGGGCCCGGTTTTCGGCATCCTCCGCCCGCCGGTGCAACTCCTTGGAATGGGTCGTGAGCTCCCGGACCTGGTCTTGGAGCTGCCGGATGTCGTCCTCCGCAGTCGAAATTCGGGACTCCGTCTCGGTGATGCGGGCCGTGGCATTGCGGAGATCTTGTCGTAGGAGCGCCACGTCCACCTTCACCTCCCCGACCATCCCTTCCAAGGACGTGCGGGAGGCGGTGATGGCCAGCAGAATGGCGGCAAGGTCCGCGCCGGGAGTCGGCGCCGTCTCCCCCCCCACGCCCGGGGGATCGGAGGTCGTGAAACGATCAATCTTGGTCTGGTGGGGCGCGGCTGTCGACTTGGCACCCCTGTCCTTGCCCATGACTGCCCTCGGGAAGCGCGCGCCGGCGCCCAGGCGCTGTGTGGCTCGCCGTCCCAATGTCCAAGCAGCCAGCCGGTGCGGGGCCGGAGTCGAGGGGGAGTGAGAGGCAAGAGTGTCGCCCTCCCCCCGCTGCGGAGGGCCAGGAGACCACCGGGGGTGCCGCAGCCCCGCTTCAAAGTCGATCCAGCGTGGTCCAGTCCCACCGTTTTCTCAAGCACGGGGCCCGTATCCGATCAAGCCCCCACAGCGGGCTCCCGGGCACACTCCACCGGCGCTCCCCGCCCCGAATGTCAACCGAACCCCCCAAGGAGGGGGAAGGAAATAGGGTCCTCTCTGCCCCGCAGAGGCAGACTCCCACAGGCGGTGACGGGGGAGGGGAGTTCAAGGACCCTCGTGTGGCGATGAGCCCCCGCCGCCAACCGCCTACGCCAGTACCTGTTGTGGGCTCGCGGCCAGGGCCCTCCACAAGGTCGCCGCCTGGGCGCTGTCCGTGCCAGTTCTCGGCCGCCACGAGGAAGGAGTCTGGGTCCAGGCCCGGCTCGGCCCTACGGGGCCGCTCACGCAGGTGCGCACCTCTCTCCTCCGATCGGCAGCGTCTCGGGGTCTCCGCAGGTCCCGGGCATCTCGCGGGCACAGCATGCACCCCTCCAAGCCGGTATCAGGATTCCTCGGCTCCGGGCAGGACCGGGACCCTCTCCGCGGGTCCCGCACTGTACGGCCGGCCGCCGCCAGCCACACGGCCCGTGCCTCCCTTAGGCGCCGCAGCCTCGCGTAGCCCCCAGCGCCGGCCACAGACCCAGCCAGCCGCGTCCCCCGCGGCCTCTAAGCGACAGGTGGCAGAACTCGAGCCCGGGAGCAGGTGAACGGCCAAGAGTGCCACCGTTTGTAGTGCCTCGGTCCCGCAGCAGATAGGGACCTCCGGGGCGCTGCTAGGACGGCGGGACACGGATAAATTCCGGATGCAAGGGGTCGAGCATCGGGAGCCTCACATCAGTGCGGCCATCTTGCAGTGCGCCACCTAGCGCTCCCCTGCCATCTGGCTTTTATAAGTGCGGACAATGCAATATGTGCTGTCTAGTGAGAAACAAAATGACAAAGTTTCAGTATAACACACAAAAAACATACACAATCAATGTATAACACACAAAAAACATACACAATCAACGATTTCATCAACTGCAACTCAAAATATGTGGTATACTGTATTGTATGCTGCTGCGGTTCGATCTACGTGGACAGCACTATCCGACCCTTAAAGGAACGGATTCAGGAACATGTACGCGCCATTAAAAATAAGAACACTGAATACCCCCTGGCAGTACATTACAACAGCATGCACTCAGTTGAGGGCCAAATGAAAAAATCACATTTTATGGGATTGAAACATTAACAAGTTCCGGGAGAGGTGGGGACAGAACTTTACACTTCAGACAATTAGAGAGTAGGTGGCTTATAAGACTTAGGGCAGTAGATATGGGCCTCAATTTAGACAGGGAATTAAAAATTTGCGAACATTTGTGACAAGAATTTTCAATTCTATTAAGGACAACGGAGGCGAGGATTATACTTCTCATTTCTTTACTATAAGCTCACAGAAGCCAATGAAAAACACAATAGAAAACCATGTGATGAACCATAGAGTCCCAGGGTATATAAGGACCCTGCATGAATATAGAGTCCTCTTTTTTGGAAAAACATAACAATTAAGTCCATTCATGACCTGCTCCTGAAGGGTCACCGGCAGACTAGGACTTCTTCAACCAAGAACTGAAGGCACAACAGGGTTGGAAGCTCGAACTGGATCTCGGTCTGGATAACTCACTCTTGTAACGAACAAGGAACTGCATACCAGCTGGACACGGCTGAACCGTATTTAAGCTTTATTTGCTATCAGCACCAGAAATAAAAGAAGAGCACCCCGTAAAAGCCATTCCAAACCACTTGGTGAAGTCAACAGCACAGAATCAGTACAAGAAAAGGGTGGGAAAACATACCAAACTTAAGCAATAAATTAGCATGATCAAGCAGATAGTGTGATATAATACATAATGTCCTCTGGGTTGGATAATCCTCGCCTCCGTTGTCCTTAATAGAATTGAAAATTCTTGTCACGAATGTTCGTAAATTTTTAATTCTATGTCCGGACCGGAGGCTCCGATTATGCTGGTTCAAAGCTTAGCCACCACAACAGAAGCTACATCCACAATGGGTTTGTAATAAAACGCTTTAAAGGTATGCTCAGAAGACCAATCAGCTGCGTTCATGATTTCTGACAAGCTGACACCTGAGGAATATGCTTTGGAAGCCATCGCACCACGGGCTGAATGAGCCCCAAATTTAGAAGTATCAATTCCTGCTTCGCCCATGAGCCAACGCATCCAGCGAGACAAGGTAGCCGGAGCCACCGGGCGAAAGGGTTTCTGCAGAGCAATCAACAATTGACCTTGCATGTCATTACGAAATTCTGCAGTACTTACCTCGTAATCCTTAACGCATTGAACCACGCACATCTTGGGATTATTTGGAATAGCTGGGTAGGTGACAGATGCAGTGTTACACTTAGTTCTCCTAGATAAAATAAAGGTGATTCCTTCTGTGGAAAACCTACGCCCCGCTAAGTCCAATGCACGTACGTCAGATACTCGTTTGCAAGAGACTAGACATAGTAGCATTGTTAATTTAGCAGAGAGTTGTTTACGGGATAGGTACTTGTTGGAGGGCCAGGCTTCCAGAAATGTAAGGACAATGGAGACATCCCACAACTGAGAATATTTAGGACATGGAGGTTTAACCATCCTTACTCCTAGAAGCAGTTTACATACTAACGGGTGTTTGCCTATGGGTTTGCCATCTAAAGGTAAATGACCTGACGATATGGCGGACCGAAAGTTGTTGACTGTTCTGTATGCCAAACCTGAGGATGCAATAGAGGCCAGAAAATTGACAACTAAAGAGTGCTGTAGAGGGATCCACGTCCCGTTGAGGGCACCAATCACACCATCTCTTCCAAGAGGAAGCATATCTCTTATGAGTAGTGACCGACCAGGCCTCGCTGATAAATCTGTCAGCCTCGCGTGAAAGGCCTGGGATTTTCCATCGGTCCCTGAAACCCGCCATGCCACTAAAGGAAGTTGGCCCGATATCACCAATGGATGATGTGAGGCAGCGACCTCCGTAGACCCCCTTCCCTTCCTACCGTCACACCTGAATTCGCATCAATCCGTCTTTCAAAGGCAGGGAGAGAAAGAGTTAATCTCTGCCACTGCCTCTTGCTCACAGGGAGGAGTCCCGTCGGACGAATGCAGGAACCAATGGGACAACGGGAAGGCGGGACTAGTGGAGTACGAAAGCACCCCGGAAGAACAGCTCGAGGTCCCTGAACTGGAAGGAGGAGGAAAGCGGAACAGCGAGGAGAGGAGACAGACGGAGAACATGAGCAGCGAGGAAAACAGAGGACAACCAGAAGAGACGAGCGAGGAAACCAGCCCTGGCACTTCTCACGGGAAGGAGGAGGAAGCGGAGCTCTGGACCGAAGAGTGGTGGACACCCTTGTAGACGCTGACGAGCCGCCGCAACTCTGAAGGGTTGCGGCTCTCGCGGTACGTGACACGGGAAGGGGGGAGGAAGAACGGGGAGGGTTATAGGATGGCAGGGTGACCGGGGAACTGTACATAGTGTTGCACGCACAACGTTTTTTTTCTTTTGGCACTCCACTGTTATATACCCTGTGTCTGTGAGCACCAAGCACCGCTCTTCGTTTTCTTTTCTCATCTCTGAGCACACGTGTTATCCCTCTTGGGGAACTCTCACCAAACCCAAACAACCTGCATAAGCTGCTCTGCTTGTGCGTCCTGAATCTTTGTTAGTTTTCTTTTAATTTTCCTTTATTACCTCTGCCACTTTCGTATCACTCTCTGCCTCCCTGTATTCTTGGCACGATCTGGCTGTTACCAGCTAGACTCCTGAATGGACACAACGGGTGTATCCTACTGCAGTGAAGGGTTCTCCTTCTGTAGAGAAACGAGGCCAGATAACTTACCGCCCTTTCTGTCTTTGTCTTTCCTGAGGCTGCCGGAGTGTGCATCCACTACAAGCCTGTCCGCCAGTGAGAAACAGCCCTGCGAAAAAACCCACAAAGGAAAGGAGGTGTTCGAGGACATCCAATTAATCATCAGACGGAATACCTATAACTGTGTTGTTTTTTTTAAATAAATCTTATCACCATTGATCCCTGAATTCGGCCTCCTCGGTTTTTCTTTCGCCCATCCCTCTCACAGATGAGGATTCTGAAGAGGGTCCAGCAATAGGTTCTCTAGCCGGGGGAGAAGAACTGGGACCGCACAACACATTTCCAAAATTATTGGGAACCATGCCTGCTCCCTCCATAACGGAGTGATTAAGATGAGTTCCTCCCGATAAGCCCTGGCTCGCGCAAGAACCCTGGGGATCATCACAAACGGGGGAAATGCATAACACAAGGACGTTGGCCATTCCTGCAGGAATGCATCCGAGGCTAGAGCTTCTGGTTCCAGCCTCCAACTGAAAAACTGGGGAACTTGTCTGTTGAGACGGGATGCAAACAAATCTATCTGACAGGGGCCCTATAGATGGATCAGATTCCGAAAGACTTGGGGAGACAGCATCCAATCGCTGAAGTCCTGCAGATGGCGGGAATGCCAATCTGCCACCTCGTTGTTGTAGCCCGGGAGGTATTCCGCTACTACCGAGATCCTGTTCTGGAGACAGTAATGCCAAAAGTCTTTGGCAATCTCCGCTAACATCCGGGGCTTGGTCCCACCCAGTTTGTTGACATATCGAACTGCCGAAATGTTGTCCATCCGAAGAAGGATACAACAATCTATCTTCTGGGGAGATAAACATCGGATTGCAAAGGAACCAGCTAACAGTTCCAGACAATTGATATGTAACTGTAGTTCCTCCGGCGACCAGCGACCACCCGTGGACAAGTGACCGCAGCGAGCTCCCCAACCCCACCGGCTGGCATCGGATTCGATTATCACATCCGGGGCTGATCCGAATAATGCTCGGCTGTTCCAGGCCTCCATGTGGTTTAACCACCAGACCATCTCCAGCCTCGCTTCCTCCGAGAGAGGAATCTGTTCTGAGTAATTGAAGCCTTTCCGGAGGTGGCGGATCTTGAGCCGTTGAAGAGCCCGGTAGTGAAGGGGACCCGGGAAGATCGCCTTAATGGACGAGGCCAATAAACCCACTATGCGGGCTAATGATCTCAAGAATATCGTCTGTTTGTGTAGTATAGACTTCAGTTCCCGTTTGATGGCCCTGATCTTTGGCATCGGGAGCAGGAGCTGGCAAGACTAAGAGCGACGAGGAAACCCAGAAACTCGATCGGGGACAGCACCGATTTTTTGGAATTGACAATAAACCTCAACTTTTGCAACAGACTGATAGCCCAATTGAGGTGCATTTGAGCAAGTTGGGGGGATGTCGCTAAAATGATAATGTCGTCTAGGTATATTATGAGACGGACTCCCCAGGCTCTGAGCGATTCTACCACTGGTCTCAGAAGCTTCGTGAAGCACCAAGGTGCTGACGACAGCCCGAACGGGAGAACTTTGTACTTGTAACAAACCCCTTTCCACAGAAACTGAAGAAACTGGCGATGAGGGGGAAAGATGGGAATGGACAAATACGCATCTTTCAGGTCCAGCCGGACCATCCAGTCTCCTTCCTGGAGGAGGTCGCGTAAATGATGGATACCCTCCATCTTGAAGTGTCTGTAAATAATCCATGAATTGAACTCTCTGAGATTTAAAACCAGTCTGGACCCACCCCCTTTCTTCTCTACTAGGAAGACATTGCTTAGAAAACCATGGGAATGAAGAGTGGAAACCACTATTGCGCCTTTCCGTAGTAGGGACTCTGTTGAAATAAAGGTCTGATCTTGTTGGGAAAAAGACAGGGGGAGAGGATGAACTGTCTGTGATGGGGAATCGTACAGCACTAGCTTGTATCCCCGAACCGTTTCCAACACCCAAGCGTCCTGAGAGATCTCGTGCCAGTTGGCGAGAAAACAACCTACTCTGCCCCCCAATATCACCTCGGAACAAGGGATCAGGCTCACCTGAGCTTCCGGCATCCTGCTGATTATTGGAGTTGCCGCCAAATCTACCACCTTTGCGGAACCTGTTCCGGGATCTTCGAGTAGGGTAGAAGGAGCAGGAAGTACTGGAGTTGTCTTGGTACCCTCCTCTTTGCTGTCCACGCTGGGCGCCTTGGCCGTACCCCCGGCCAAACGAGCGCCCACAAAAGCATCCGGCCCTGCCAAAAACCGGGTGGAACACCTGTTTGAGCGAGCCCTGGGCCTTATCTAGCCCGCTGAAGGTGGCCACGAATTTCGTCAATTCTTTTAAGAAAGGTTGCCCAAACAAAGACCTTGTGCCAGAGGTCCCGATTCAGATGTGGACAGTTCTGTCAATTTGGGATCCAATTTCAAGAGAATGGAACGGCGTCGCTCTGTCGAATGTGCACAGTTGGCATTGCCAAGTTGGCACACCGCCCTCTGGGCCCAGCCAATCAGCTCCTCAGGATCAATGGCGAGAGACGACTCTTTGGCACTAAAGCCAAGCTCAAGAATTTTGGTCAAGGGACCAGCTATATCCAACAGTTTGTCTTGACAGGACCTCCACGATCTGTCAAGGCCCTTCTTGGGGTCCCTAGAATATTTCTTTAGGTAGGTTAGCATCGAGGGGTCCACCTCTGGCGTTTCCGCCACTTTATCTGCTAGATCAGGCCTAGGGCACTCAGACCGAAGTCTTGCCCGCACTTTTTTATCAAACGCCTGGCGCAGATGGGACTGGGCATAATCTGCCACCTCCTGAGGCGGGAGCCAAGCAGTAGAGTTAGGATGGATAATATCCGCAGGTTCAAAAGTGAGAAATTTAGGAGACAGGGTTGGGTGTGAATGTTTCTCTTCCTTTTTGGAAGGGCGGGGAGCCTCCTCCTGATCAGTGGAAGGATTCGAGGAGGTATCCTGATCATCGTCGTACTGAGGTATTTCGGTGATCGTGGCTTCTGTGCTAGAGGCAGAACGTTCTTGGTCGGCCAGAGATTTAGCCAATCTAGCAAAATCTGCAGTATGGGGGTTCGCCCTACCGTGACCCCCAGGTCTAGCTCTAGACCCCGAAGGGGGAAGCCAGCCTTGTTGCTTGGCATAGGAGCAAATGTGACGTTTCAAGGGTGCAATCGCCCTTACCAGTGCAGAATTTACGGAATGCTGGACACCCGCGTCTAGTGCCTCTACGAGGTCTTGCTCTATAAGCCCCGAGGGGTCCTCTTCGTAGTAGTAATAGTCCTCCTCGTAATATTGAGCCAAACTAAGTGTGGAGTCACTGACCCTGGAGAACTGCGGCCTGTAACCCGGTCAACCAGGCTGGTAAATGATATGCCGAAGAGGTCAGGGGGAGTGGTAACCCCAAGCAAGCCCAGTCAATTCACCAAAGGTGATAATCAAGCTCAAATTAGGACGTGGAGGGAGGAAGAGCTTGCTGATTGCCCACTCTAGGCAAAGCCTATGCGTGATTGTGCAGCCCCACAGTGTGTGCAAACATATAGGGTGTCAGGGGAGCCAAACGAGCCTTAAATGTGCAGAAAATACAATAACTGAAGGGTCTGAAGCACAAAACGCTGCTTCTGCATTCACTAAATGCCCGATAATGAGATACAGGGCAAAAGATGGACGCCGCATGTGCGCTGGCCGAGGCTCGGTGAAATAGAAAGAGGGTCACGCGTCCTTCAGACGCGTGCCCTCGCTCCCCGGGATCTCTCGCTCCACAACAAAGCCGTGAACTCCGGCGCCGAAAGACACCCGCGCTGCACTGGAGATATAATGCCGAACAGAGCCACAAGCGCGCTGCACAAGCACGGTGAGCGGCGAGCACAGCAAGCGACCAAAAGACCTAAAAGCAAAGAGCAAATTCAACGCTCAGCGCGCAGGCAAAGTAGTCGACCAACACAATATGGCATTTAGAGAATCCACAGCAATCGTCATGCAAACGTTTACAATCTAAGTTCACTCGTCACAGTTTCGTATAACACTTCAAATACAAAGAAAAAATAATGGCACTTAACTGGCTGCGGAGCAGCAAAGAAAGAGGACTCTATGTTCATGCAGGGTCCTTATATACCCTGGGACTCTATGGTTCATCACATGGTTTTCTATTGTATTTTCATTGGCTGCTGTGAGCTTATAGTAAAGAAATGAGAAGCATAATCGGAGCCTCCGGTCCTGACATAGAATTACACACTTTCCTGTAATAAGTCTAACTGAATTGTGATAAAGACTTTTTACATGACAACGATCCGCTGTTTCTGCTATAGTCCCAATGCCATAGGTAACATCTATGTCTACAGAGATACGATAGGGACCCTATCACATGGATAGTCGCCCTATGTTAATGTCTAGAGGCTAAGGTGTCACTGCATATAGGCTTATGGTACATGTGAGAACTGATGCTATACTCTCTATTCTTCTCCATGTTGATGTTTTTAACAATACATTCTGTCAAAATGCGCGGAGACCGATGTGCATGCAAACAATATATGCTGTGGTTCAACAAAGGTGAAATATAATGGGATCAAATATATACTTATATTGTATGAAAGTATACTGGCAAACATTAGCGGTACTTTGGGGTTGCCCTGTTTTATGTATTACATCATAACACACATACGTAATTAGAAGAATACCAAGGTATCAATGGTTTCCCTCACATCGACTGTAATAATTAGTAAAATTATGTGATCAAAAAGATAGTATCAGGACAGTCAGGAACCTCGGTGTTTTGTGTCAATATTGTGGAGGAAAGGAGATATACGGGCTATGTATACGTATAATTGGAGGATGTGAGGATAAATGGACTCTTATCGTGGTCTCTCTCACACTAGGTGTCGACTTTCTATTTCCGTTACTTGTATGTACAGCTAAGATGTATTGCAAATTGGCCTTTTATGTTTAAAACGTTTTTATTGAGACAAAACAAACCATGGGGGAGGGGGATAGGAGGGCAGGATACATGGAATACAGTCAAAGAAAAGAGGGTGCAACTCCAGAGGGTTGGCAATAGGTAGCGCGGTGGGTCAGGGGGAAAAACACAGTAAATGAAAGCTAGAAATACAAGCTGTGGAATCCCCGCACGCGTATCTGACACCCCAAATCTAAGCAATAAAAACCCCCCCATCAACACCTTAACAGAACACAATCCCCCCCCTCCCATCCCCCATCCTCCCAGTAACGAAACAACAACACTCCCCCCCCCCCCCGTCCTATGGTCCCGCATCAGAGTAATCCTAACCAGGAAGCCCCGCACCCCCCCCCCCCCTCCCCGGGGGGTCCCCGTCTCACATGTAAGCTAGTCCGCCGGGGTCACCGGCGGCGTCAGCCTGAGAAGCCTAAGATACCTCGGGCAGGTAAGCTCCCGGAATTCCGTGGACAGCAGCGCTAGAAAGGGTTGCCATAGCTCTTCAAATTGGTCTATCTCCCCCGCAACCGTAAGCGACAGCTTCTCCATCCCCAGCACATGCCAGAGCCTATGCAACCAACCGGTGATGGAGGGGACGGTGGTTGTGCGCCAGTGGATTAGAATGTTCTGAACCGCAGACCCCAGCGCGATTGCGATCTGCCTACCCCTACGGGACTTCAGTGGGTACATTAGGTCATTGGGGAGGCCCAACAGGACATACGCCGGGAGTCGCGGCAGCTCTATCCCAAAGTGCTTATCCACCTCGTCCAAGACTTCCTTCCAGTAGGCGGTCAGCACTGGGCAATCCCAAAGAATGTGTGTAAGGGTACCTTCCTGCCCGCAGCTCCGCCAGCACCCCCTGTCAGTGTGTTTATGCATTTCATACAGTCTCTCCGGGGTGTAGTACCAGTATGTGGACACCTTAGTAAAGGTCTCCGTAAGGCCCGTGTGATATGCAGAGTGCCGCGCCCGATACGCAATTTTGTCCCATTCCTTGTGGCTGAGTGTCCTACCCAATTCCCTGTGCCAACGCTCCCTCCCCGGGTTGTAGTAGTGAAACGGCGGGGGTTGTAGGTATTTGTACAGGTCGGTGATCAGTTTAGCGTCGGAGGTCCGAGTAGCCAACCACCTCTCATACGGTGTAATTGGACGGGCGGCGGTGGCACGCACCTGGGGCTGGAGGGCCCAATGCCGAACTTGCATGTAGCGCAATCTGTCCAGCTCCGTCAGGCCGAACTCCTGGCGGAGTTGCTGAAAAGGAACCACTCCTTCCGGGCCATAGATCTGGAAGAGTGCCCTGCAGCCCGCCTGCACCCAGTGGGAGAAAACCCCCGGCTCCATCCCTGGGGAGAAGTCCGGGTTGCCCGCAATGGGAGTGAGCGGCGAAGGGAAGGTGGTAAGGCCCCGGGCCTCACAGACCGCGTCCCACACACGCAGGGGGACCCGCGTAACAAAGGAAGCGTAAAGATTAGGGGGGCGATGCGCGCGGCGCAGGAATGGAACCTCTTGTAAGGTGCGGCCCGCCACTGCCTGGTCTTGGAAGAGCCAATGTTTGTCGGACTCCCACCTGCTCCACTCCACCAGATAGCGGAGCTGTGCCGCCTGAAAATACTTACGGAGGTCCGGAATGCCGAGCCCCCCCCACTTCCGGAGCAAGCGTGGAGAGGACCCTCTTCATGCGTGGCCTGCGGCCCTGCCAGACAAAGCGGGAGATGTCAGCCTGCATTTGTCGTATCCAGCCCACCGGGGGTTGGAGCGGAAGGGCCCGGAAAAGATATAGTATCTGGGGCAACACCGTCATCTTGACCGCCGCGGTTCGCCCCAGCCAGGACAGCAGGCCTTTGTTCCAGCGGCCAAGCTCGTCCTTGATCTTCCTGCTGAGGGAGGCATAATTGGCCGTAACCATCTCCGGTAATGTAGGCGCCAGCAGAATCCCCAGATACGGCACCGTGGACGAGGACCACTGCATGGGGAAGAGCCGCTGAAGATCCCTCCTGGTTTCCGCAGCCAGGGACACGTCTAATGCCATCGACTTGCTCATATTCATTTTGAAGCCGGCCACCCCCGCAAAGGCGTCCAGCTCTCGGAGGCAAGCAGGCAGCGACCTCCTAGGGTCGTCCAAAGTCAGCAGGACATCATCCGCGTAGAGACTGACGGTGTGGACGTACTGGCCCATCCGGACCCCGACAGCATCCGGATTATTACGAATCCTCTGAGCAAACGGCTCCATGTAGAGGGCAAACAAGAGCGGCGAAAGAGGGCAGCCCTGCCGCGTGCCGCGCTCGATGGCAAAGCCACCGGAACTACACCCGTTGACCCGCACCGACGCTGAAGGATGCTTATAGCAGTTAAATACCATGGTGCGGAACTTATCGCCGATTCCCAGTTTCTTGAGGACCAGCTCAAGATACGGCCAGTGAACTCTGTCGAAGGCCTTCTCCGCATCAACGGACAGCAACATCCGCTCCCCCGAGATCCTTGAGGCCTTCTCCAGAACATGCGTCACCCTCTTGGTGTTGTCAACCGTCTGTCTGCCGGGCACAAAACCAGCCTGGTCCGCCTCCACCAGGTCGGGGAGGTGTGGACTCAGCCTGGACGCGAGAATCCCCGTGTACAACTTGAGGTCGACATTTAAAAGCGAGATGGGTCGGTACGAGCCGCAGAGGGCCCGGTCCTTCCCAGGTTTCGGGATTACCGCGACCGTCGCCCTCAGGAGATCCGGAGGGATGGCTCCCGGTTCGGAGAAAGAGTTAAATAGCCGAGTAAGGACAGGGGCCACGGTCGTGCAAAAAGTCTTGTAAAATAGCGACGTGTACCCGTCCGGGCCCGGGGCCTTGCCATGTTTCAGCCGCGCGATAGCTGAAATCACTTCCTCAACATGGATGTCCCGCTCCAGGTGGTCAGCCTGAGCCGGATCCAGTACCGGGAGGGTCACCGACTCCAAATAGCCGTCGGCATCCCGTGGCGAGGAGGGCTCCTCAGCATACAGCGCCTCGTAGAAGCCGCGGAAAGACTCCGCTACCTCCGCGTCCCCGGAGACAACCCCCCCGTCCGCGCCCACCAATTCTTTCACAACGCTGCGCTGTTGCGCGACCCGGAGCCGGTGTGCTAGGAGCTTGCCACATCTGTCCCCCCCAGTGTAGTAGGCATGTTTCAAGCGTAGGGCAGCGTACTCCGCCCTGTCAAGATCCAGAGCCGACAGGAGCTTCCTCGCTGCCTTCAACTGCCTCCACACCCTCGGCGCCCCTGTGCGGCGGTGGACCTGCTCAAGCTCCCGGACTTGAGCTGTCAGCTCATCCCTCTTCAGTTGCCGCTCCTTATTCTCAGCTGCAGAGATAGAGATGAATTCCCCCCGGAGGACGGCCTTCAATGCCGCCCACTGTGTCGCCTGCGAGGTGTCAGTGTTGCTATTGTGGGTGAGATAGTCCTGTATGACCTCCCCGATGCGTTGCACCACCGACTTTTTGTGTAGAAGTGTATCCCGGAGGCGCCACACCCCCCGAGAGGGGGAGGCCGCCGGCCACTGGAAAACGCCGGTGACTGGGGAGTGGTCAGACAGGGTCAGGACCCCGATGTCCGCCGCCGTGGCAGCGGCATGCATCGGTCCACTCACCAGGAGATAGTCCAGCCGTGAGTAGGTTCGGTGTGCGTGTGAGAAGTAAGAGTAGTCCCTATCCGTGGGGTGCATGGAGCGCCAGAGGTCGTGCAAATCCATTTCCGCAATCCGGGCCCTCCCAGCCTGGGACAGTTCCCCCGTCTGCGGGAAGCGCTGCGCCGATCTGTCCATCACAGAGTCAAAGACAATGTTGAGGTCACCCCCCAAGATAATGTGGCGGTCGGGGGAAGCAGTGACATCCACCAGCGCAGAATCTAGGAAGCGCTCTTGGTGATCGTTTGGGCTATAAACGGAGCCGACCGTAAATGCTATGCCTCCCAGGCGCATGCGATACGCAAGGAGCCTCCCCTTCTGTTCAGCACACTTATGCAACACCTCCCCCCGAAAGGAGCTCGCTAGGAGAATGGCTACCCCCGCCGTCTTGTTCGCTGCCGAGGAAAAGAACTGGGTAGGGAACCTAGCAGAACGCATCCTATGGCAATCTCGGGGCAATAAGTGTGTCTCCTGCAAAAGGCAAATGTCCGCCTGCGTCCCCTCCAGCAACGACAGGATCGCTCTGCGCTTCACCGGGTTGTTCAGACCCTGAACATTAAGGGTCACTACCTTTAGGCCCGGCATTCCTCGCGGGGGTCGGGAGCGCCATGCAATGGGCAGGGAATCAGCGGGTGGGGCGCGCGGGGCCGCAGCGCAGGACAAGCCAAAACAAAGCGGGCATAGACAACATCGGACGGGACCTTCCCAACCCCAAAACAACCCCCTCCCCCACCCAAAACACAACCCTGGCAACTAGCCACCCACAAACTCAAACACCCCATAGTCTCAGTCAAGCCCCAAAACGGGCAAGTCCGTAGAAAAGAGCGAAGTGGACGTCCAGCCACTCACCTCCAACCGCTCCCCCCCAACCCCCCCGCCCCGTACCAAGCATGTAAAGAAGCTAAAGACATCTCCCCCCGGAGTGTGTGTTAGGCCGTCAAGGCCACGCTAGAGGAGCCGGTCGAGTCCCCGGCCGCCGCCCTCAGGGCGTCGGCCATGTCCGCTCTGATGGTAGGGGAGTCCGGGCGCCCCACACTGGTCGCTGAGCGCCGCCTCGTTGACCTCCGCCGGTCTCGTCTCTCCGAGGACCTCCACGACGGCGTAGCTCCCTCCTCCTCCGCCGCCGTGAGCCCCAGGACACCACAAATGTCTTGCAAGGAGCGTAGCTGGTGTAACACTGCGTTCCACCGAAAAGTCAGGCGGAAGGGGTGACCCCAAGAGTACGGCGTCTCATGCTCGCGCAAAAAGTCAGTGGCAATCCTGAAGGACCTGCGTTTCTGCAGAGTGATGGCGGAGAGGTCCTGGTAAAGCGCCACCGGCCGATCCCGGAAAGTCAGGGGCTGTTTCCTACGGGCTTCAGCCATGATGCGTTCCTTTAGTGGAAAGTCGGGCAGGAAGGCCAGAATGTCCGGTGGAGGTGCCGATGACTGGCGCTGCCGGCCAACCCTATGCGCCCTGTCAATGCTGATGGGAAAGTCCGCAGCTTCCCCCAGGATCTCTCGGAACAGGGCCCGCAGGTAGCTCCCCAGATCGGACCCCTCGTCCGCCGTCGGCACGCCACGCACTCGGATGTTGTTCCTCCGAGATCTGTTCTCAAGGTCCTCAGAGTGGGCCTGAAGCTCCACACACTGTTCCCGGAGGCGAAGAACGTCCTGCTGGAGGTGGACTATCTCCTCCGCTCGCTGTTGGCCCTCCGTCTCCACCGCTTCCACACGCTCGCCAAGGCCCTCCACCTCCCTGCGCACTTCTCGGACCTCGCTGGCCACCTCCCGCTTCAGTGTCTGGAAGTCCTCCCTGAGGGAGCTAAACAGTTCCTCCATAAAGGCCCTCGTGACGGGTGGTTCCCCTCCAGTCACATCCGCCGGAGCCCGGGAGGGCCCCGGTGAGGGCTGCGTCCTGTCCCGCAAATGCTGGGCCCTGCCAAGCATGTCCGGCAGGGTACGGTCCCCTTTCTTCGGGCCTCCTCTTCCAGACATCGCTAGCTCCGCAGTCGGGCACCGATCCAGGCGCCCCAGGGATGCTCAGCCGCCGGCTAGCACTCGACCTGGGTATCCCCCACGAGTGAAGTCGCTGCGTCACAGGTGACAAAATGGCGGCCCAGTCCGGTCACCGTCAGCTGCAAGAGCTTGTGTGAGACAACCAAGGGGGCCGCAGCGGAGGGGTCCCATCAGCACATCCCTCCGGTAGTCAGCCCAGCAGCAGCGGGGGTCGCTTGCATCCAGCAGCCAGGACTCCGGCGAAGGCTGCCACCACTGCTCCTTCGGGGACAAAATGGCGGCCGGGCGGAGCAGGCCAAAGCGACCAGGCCCGACGACACCACCGGGGCCCCCGAGGCGTCCCACAGTAAAATAAGTTCCACCACCGGCCCCCGTCTGTCACGCACAGGGGCCTAGATGGTCCAACCCCATCAGGGAGTCCGCTGTACCTCGGCTAGGGGTTAGGGCCTCCGCAGTGCGAGGTGTCGCCGTCACCAGTCTGAGTGCCGGGGCACCCGTCCCAAGCCTTCCACACCGTCGGGTCCCTTCCCGCAAGGCTCCTTCAGTCACCGTCGAACGGCGGGCCAGATCCCCTCCAGAGCGCAACTTTCAGCACCAGGCCCAGCCGAGGCGCCCGGACAGCTCTCCAAAACGCTCCGCCCCTCGGGCTCGCCGTCGTCGTTCCTTGATCTCGATCGAACTTTTGGGGGGGTTCCCCCGAGGCGATCCGAACCAAAACAGCACCAATGTGCACCCCTGATGCTCCGCCACGCTCCTCTCCCGCGCCGAGCCTCAGCGGGGGGAGAAGAGCATAAGAAAAGGGCTCTAGCTTGGCCGGGCCGGAGGAGCTACGGGAGGAAGCGTCCGCTCACCCCGCCATCTTGGCCACGCCCCCGCAAATTGGCCTTTTGACTTTCTTCCACCACTCTAAAATGGTGACCTGCCGAGTAGGATGAGCATTTCTATCCCCCTCTTTCTATCTCCATTACCTCGCGTCTTGGATTCAAACCGGTCCCAGGATGCTTGTTTCTGGTCCAGGGAAGACATGGCTTGGCAGTTCGGGCTGAACTGTTCCCATGAGGCACAGGGTCAGACTGATTTGCATATGGCCATGTCTAAACTGGGGTGGTGGAGTGAGCTAAACAATGATGATGGATTAAACCCAGATCAGTTGACTGGGGGTGAGTGTTTGATTTGCTCAAACGCTCCGTCCATCATCCCCTTTGGTATCACAGTCATTCTAGCCCCAGGCCTATTAGCATACCACTGGTGAGACGGGGAGGACTTGATAAACATTATAGGGAGCTTTCTCTTGAAAAGTGGCTGCATAAGATCTTACATCATCAGGCCATGTACTCCAGACCTCAATGGGGCCCATCATCTCAACCTGTGTGCACTTTTACAAGAAGATGCTTGGTGCTGGGCCACGCTGTTGCACCCACTGCACAGTTAGGCCAGATCCCCCGGGGAGCAGGGCCCAGCTTCACTTACTGTACCACAGTTCTTAGCTTGCAGCCCCCACTGCGGTCATGTCTTCAGCAGTCAGGATATGTACCTGGGTCGGGATAGGTACCTGTGTGGGGAAACTGGTCCACTGAATTTTCCTGTTTTGCGTCTGTAGGCTCTGAACCCCTTTTCATTTGTGCACTTGCAGCAGGCAGTGTCATCGCTTGGGAGACTAAGCTCACTATGCACCACCATGGTGAGGTCCCCTCACAAGCATCCGCTAGCCATGCCCGCTATCCTATCCATAGCTTTATCTGATCTGCTGGATTCCAGCACAGGTCTGCCACACACCAGGGCCACCCTCACTCACCCACAGGCATTAATTTGCTCCTACTTCTTCTATTCACAATGTGATGCTAGTTCCAGGCATGATGCAGCCACAGTGGAGGGAGATTTTTCAGGGATTCAGCGACAGGCAATGAGCAGACATGAGCCATGGCCATGCCGCCCAAGAGTTCTTTTTTAAAGATTTGTGTTTGATTTTGCCCACCTAGGTGAACTATGTCTGTGTAATGAGGCAAAATCTCTTTGTTATAAATGAGACAACATAGTCTAGGACTCCGGGTAGTAACGGTAACAGGTGTAGCATCCTCTCTATCCTGGGTAGCCGCCAATGACTACACCACACGCGGAGCTTAGTTTTACACGTCTTTGTTCATCTGCGTGTAACTGCGAACTCAACATTCTAAACCAGCCTTCAACGTGTTCCACTCCAACTCTTACAACACAGTTCTATTGAGTCCTTCAGGACCCCAAAGGGCTCCATCATTTGTAACCCGCAAGACACCACAACCGTTAAGTAACTGGGTCATTTATTTGACACATCCCACTCATGTTCTAAACTGTGTCTTCTGATTTGAGTTTACCCTGTATTCACAGTACAAGGTCTCTGAAAAAACTCTTTCCGTGAGGCAAAATCCGTCAGTCAGTCAAAAGCTTTTATTTCGGCATGATGCCATAAAAAGACATAAATAATTCTGTACAATAAAACACAATTAAATCAACATATACATAGAGTGCAGGCCATAAAAACATTAAAACTTTATGCTAAAAAATTTGCACAGAGAAACAAGGGTAAATTATTTCCACAAGAAGCCAATTTATTGGAACTGTGACCAAAGCCCAAAATAATCTCAGAGCACCAGCAGATTCTAAAGTTGCAATAATAATGATACTGGAATCAAAAGGGTTGTGGGACAATGATCATTTTTTTGGACCTGGTGAGCCACATGGAAAAAAGATATTTGGCCATCGCAAAGACTTTCAGTGGGGTGGTATCATATTTTAAAATTCTAAAGACTACCTGGTAGTCCCTAAGGCCCCTAGATTTACAGAGCTGAATAATCCATTTCTTCCTAGCCTTGGTATAGAGGGGGCAAAAAAGAACAACATGCATCTCAGTTTCACAAATATCAATACAAGCAGGACACATGCTTGAACGATCAGATGCGTTAGACCATCTACATGTAAAGGCCCTCAAAGGTAACGAACTATGACGAAACTGGATGTAAAGTTTCTTTGCCAGGGGGGGTTGGATAACATCCAGGAAGGTTTCGTACTGGGGGCTGGACTTAATGTCCAAAAAGGTGTCTGTAAGCCTACCCAGAGAAGAATGTAATAACATTTCCTTCCGATAGAGACACAAAGCCTCACTCAAAGATTTCTTGGATAATGTACAGCTTGTCTCTTCCAGGGCGGACCAAAGGTCCCCCTTCCCTATGGCATAGCACAGGGTCTTAACGTAAGTTA
Source organism: Triturus cristatus (assembly GCF_964204655.1). Classification (NCBI taxonomy): domain Eukaryota; kingdom Metazoa; phylum Chordata; class Amphibia; order Caudata; family Salamandridae; genus Triturus; species Triturus cristatus. Next base: position 65,214,308 of record NC_140579.1, on the reverse strand, counting down.
GCCAAGGAATCTTTTCCAGTTTCCCCCTTGCCAATATATCGGCCAGGTCAAGCCTATAGCTTGCAAGCTCAGGTGTTGACCAAAGTTGTCTCCAGAACAGGAGAGGGCGATTCAGGGCAATTTCTTCTATAGGAACTAAGCCTAAATCCAATCTCAAGGGGATTAGGGGGGTACTTGCAGGTAATTTCAGCAGACGCCTAAGAAAGGAATTCTCAATTATCGCTAAAGAAGCAGGAGTAGAATACCCCCAAAGCTCAGCGCCGTATAGCGTGCCCCCTCTTGCTTGGGATTTATAGATTTCCATAGGGGGGCCCAAAGGTTTGGAAGAGGTGTTATTAAAAACCTTCAGTAAACCCCCCACTGATTGAGCTAGCTTCAGGTTTGCCTTTGCCATGTGAGACCCCCATTTCATTTTATCATTGAGGGTCACCCCTAGATAGTCAAAGGTGGCAACCCTATCTAGTTCTACATCTCCCATCTTAGGGTGGGGACAGTTGATTAACTTGGAACTGAAAACCATAAATTTTGTTTTGGATAGGTTCAGTTCCAAATCCCTTTTTTCGCAGAAAGAGCAAAAGGCCTCCAATGTACGCTGGACGCCCATGAAGGATTTGGATAACAAGAGCGTGTCATCCGCGAACATAAGGGCCGGTATCCAACGCCCCGCGAGGATCGGAGAATCCAAATTAGCGGAGCGCAGGAGATGCTCAATCATCCCATTGATAAAAAGGGAGAAAAGGGTGGGGGCCAGGACACAACCCTGCCGCACACCCTTTTCAACCGGGAATGGCCCTGAAATTTCCCCACATCTCCCAAATCTCACCCTTGCATAGGTGCCTTGGTGTAGGCGTTTGAATAAATGACAAAGGTAAGGGGGAACACCCATCTCTAATAACAAAAACCACAATTTTTCCCTTTGGACCGTATCGAATGCGGACCGAAGGTCCACAAAAATCAAATAAAGATTACCAGCTCCCATACTGACTGTCTTCCAATAGATCAACTGAAGCCTAAACAGTTGGTCAATGGTAGAAACCTTTGCTCGGAACCCTTCCTGGAGCGAGGTTAAAATTTGGTGGTCCTCCATCCAGGACTGCAACCTTGTTAAAAGGACTCGGGCAAACAGCTTCTGTAGGACGTCAATCAAACTAATGGGGCGGTAGTTGGCTGGGTCCAGGGGAGAGGATTTTTTATGTATGGGTATAATTTCTGCTCCCAACCAGGTATCCGGGATCTCAAGGCCCTGCAAAATGGCATTGAAGTATACCAGAATGTAAGGGGCCCAAATATTTGGTTCACTTCTAAACAGATCACCGGGAATCCTGTCAAGCCCCGGAGCCTTCCCTGCAGCTAGGGTACTAAGAGCCAACTCTATTTCTGAGAGGGAGAAAGAACGACTCGCAGAGTCTTCTTGGTCCTTCTGATTCAATGGAATAGCATTAGGCGGGGTTACCAGATCAGATCCTCCCCAAGGGTCACTTAAAGAATATAGGGGTTTGAAATGGGCGAGCCAGACCTCCTCACTGAGGTTAGGAATGATAGCGGGGCTACAAGCTACTGAACCAGTTCGAACAATGTTCCAGAAGGCCCTCGAGTCATGGACTGCTAGTGCTTGTTTCATGTTTTGCCACCTAAGATCCTCCCACTCCGATTTTGCCTCCTTAATCAAATTTTTATAAAAGGCCCTTGCAACCTGGATACTCGACAGTGTGCCATTTTTTACCTCCTTAATCAGGGAAGTCTTGGCCAGTCTGCAAGAACTATTGTACCAATGCTCAGGCCTTGGGGCCCGTGGCCTTGAAACAGAGGCACTATAGAAAAAACCAGCCAGGCCACCGAGGAGTTCCTTATGGATGATTTGGAGATCAAGGAGATGGTTCAGTTCAATATCCCCGTTGGGACTCAATAGGAGGGAAACCGCCTCCAGGGAACGAGTGACACTACTATATAAAGCTGCAAGCTTTATTTCATCGGTCACAACCCTTGCCCACCTAATCCGTCTACCTCCTGCAGCTAGAACCAAGTTCTCACTATTATGTGGCGACTGGCCATGTGAGCCTGCACTACCACCAATGTTACTTATCAACTCTAGTGACAGTAAGTTATGGTTGCTATCGACCCGCGGAATAACAGAAAATGTTGCTAAATAGCCCCAAAATTCCACGTTCACCAAGATATAGTCGATGGTCGAGCAACTCCCGGGTCTATTGAAGGTGAAAGCTCCCGGTACGTCAGGACACAATCTACCATTACAAGCCCTCAAGGAATGTGCGATGGCTAACTTATTGATCTCGAGGGCTAGAGGGAGGAGGCGCTTGGCCGGGTAGATGGTAGGGACAGGGATTTTGTAGTTTTCGTCCTCATCACAGGTAAGGGGAGGGATCCCGAGGAGAGGCTCGTAATGGCAGTTAAAATCCGCACCTAATAGTTTGTGCGACGCAGGAGGAAGGGAGTGTAGTACCTCATCCAAAGCTCCCAAAATCGACAACCCCAACTGTGCCGGATAGGGGCGTAAATAAACGTTTAGGACTACCAGCGAATATCCGGCAGGGAAGGTAAGTAACAGGCACAAGATATCAGGGGATTTTGTATCAATTGATTTTACAGAGCACCTAAATGGGTTGCAACCCAAATAACTAACCCCCCCGATGGTCTGCCCCTGGCGCCTTGAACCGCGGGAATAGAAAAAGTTGCGTAGCCCACCCTCGCTGGACTATACCGGAGCCAAGTTTCTTGAAATAGACAAATATCAAATTTGTCCATTAGCTCTCCCCACTCAGGGTCAGAGAGTTTGGTCTCCAGTCCGGCCACATTCCAGGACCCTACTAGTGGTCTACGAGAGGGTGTGGAACAAGGACTGGCCACCAAGTGGGGAGAAGTAGGGGACTCATGCGAGGCAGTATGTTCAGGGGGACCCAGCTCAGGGTATCCTTCCATAGAGCTATTGTTCAGATGGGAAAGGGGGAGGGGAGTAAGTCCACTCCCAGTACCAGATGCGGTCAAGGAAGAATCCATCACCACACCATAAACCTCTCTACCGGAGTTCCCCTCTAAACACATGTGCCTACCCTTGGTGTTCCTTCCGGATGATGGTCAATCCACGGAACTAAGCACATCAAAACGGTTGGCAACCGGGATATTGAAATAAAAATTATGAGAAGGATGGTGAGGGTATGAAAGTCCTACAGGGTTCAGGACATTGGGATGAGAATAAAAATACCCCAAATGGAAAGTGTCAATAGAACCTAGTTTAAGCTTCCCACCCAAATCCAGTATATGTCCCACTACTCTGGGGTCCCTAAAATTGATCAAGACAATCCCCACTAATGTCCTTTGGGCGGGTCCCTAGCCAACTAACCCTACGAACAAACAGAATCTCCCCTTTGCCAGCTCCATACAGTGGTCTATTTTTGGACAACCAATGTGTGACTTTGTTTTTTAATTCATAGTAAGTTTCCCCCTTGGTACTAGGTAAAGGAGGAACTCCTGTGAGCACAATCACATACGGGGCAGACTCGGGGGGAGCTGTACGAATGGCAGAGAATTAACCAAATTCCGAGAGGCTAAGTTCCCTCCCATGGTAGGAAGGGGCCTACCCCCACCAGAACCCCGTGGGCTATGTTCCTTATTGCTCTGTGGCTGATCACAACCTGATGAAACAATAGAGGCTCGGGGAGCATTCAAGGGTATAGGGGGACCAACAGAAGGAGAAGGGACAGTTGGTGGAGCCAAAGGAGGCTGGGCTAAAATAGAGGAAGTAGGGAGCGAGCAGGAACTAGGCTGACCCTGGGGAGCAGAATTATTACTCTTAGCTTGGGTAATACTACCTACCGTACCACGAGAAATGAGCAATGGATCTAGATATGACTGCTGTGACCCTATACCTTTGGTATTCATAAGGGATACCAACCTGTCTATTTTAGATGACAGGGTTTTTAGGAGAAGGTTTAGGGAGTGATCAATATGCGATTGTAGATCTAGTAGTAGGTTAGAAGCCCAAACCGGTGGATTAATAGTAGAAGGGTGATGAATCTGGTCTAGAGAGGCAAGCCCAGGAGCAGGTAGGGCAGAGTTGAAGGTCCTTTGTTTTGATTTCTGTTTTGTTTTCTGTTTATTTTTCTTTGGCTTTACCCGTTTCTTGGGGGCCACTATAGAAACAAAAGAGGAAGATAATGGACCAACTTCCGTGCGCTCAGGCTCATCTAAAATCACCTGCGCACAAGGTAAATGGGTAAAGGATGGGAGCATGGATGTCATAGCTTCCATATCCACCTGATATGTGGACATATCAGCCGAGCCGTCGTGTGGGGGTACCATAGTAAATGCAGGAGTAATGGACAGCCGTCTTTCCGTATTTTCAATGGCTGTAGCAACCACCCCAATTGTTTTCTGCAACATTTTATCTATCGCTGTCAAACTTGGCAGCGGTGGATTCGAGTTAGCTAATTGTCTAGTCATAGGACGACTCGAGGAGGGTTTAGTATGTTTCCCCATAACTCAGTTGGGGACTAGCAGACTGGTACGGTACTGGAAGAAACCCCTATAGGCACAATAGCTAAATACTAAGAAAGCGAGAATAAAAAAGAATACAACACGCTATGTAGGCTTATGACTGTATACTATATAGCAATTAAAACACTACTCATTATTAATGAGATATTAAAGTCCAAACTAACCCAGAGTCCACAGCCAAGAGGTGTTGCCCAGCCCGGCCTCCCTCGGCCCCGGACGGCCACAGACGGTCCCGCCCTTGTCCCGGGCTTCTCCCGGCGCCGCCCGCGCACGTCCGCGAGGCGGAGGTAGTTGCCTCCCTTAGTACGCCTCCAGGCGCGGGAACCGGTTGGTGGGCGGGGATGCAGGGCTTGCTGGGGGATGTAGTCCAGCCCTCTTCGCGGCCGCGCAGCACTCCACACTCTCCGGCAAAACAACGAGGCAGGCAGGGCAGCAAGGTGGCGACAGGCGCAAGGGAATCCTCCCCAGCAGGACCTCGCAGCAAGTAAGGTGGCGGCAAGCGCAAAGGAGTCCTTCCCAGCAGGACCTCGCAGCAGGCAAGTGTTTCCCTTCAGGGAATCCCTTCAGGACCATTTTGTACATTTGCCCACCATCATTAAGGAAGAGGGCCACAGGGCAGGCAGGGGCTACTGGGCCACAACCGTTTGAGTTGAGGCCTTTTTCCATTGCTCTCCTCAGGTCTGTCCTATTATGGCTTTGCAAACTGCTCCAAGTACAACACTTTTCGGACTTGACTCTCAACGGCAGCAAGGGCAACCAGACACAGGCATTATCAGGGAAGTTAGTGTGGAGGTACTCATGCTCAATACTCTACACCACTCTACACCACTCCCCGAGCTGCGTAATAAGATCAATGTCCATCCCAGTGCTTCTCTTAGTATAAAAGACAACTATGTTATTACACAAAAATATAGAAATTTACTACGCATACAATAAAGCAGGGATATCTGATTAACGAGTGTATTTATGCTTCCAGCGGCCTTTTCCAGCTAGCTCAGCTACCCCTCCACCTGTTCCTCGTGGTCCCTCCCTTTCTGAGAATTCCCCCTCAGGACCAGAGTTTAAGGTAGTGCCTAGGGGTGAAGATTGTGCTCCCTCCCCCTTGCCCTTGGTTTAATCTTAGCACTCAGTCTCTCGGGCCTGGGACCTCTTCCTTTTATTTTTTTATTTTTTAATGTTTTTATTGATTTAGCCGTTCAAAAATAGTACAATACACTGGACTAGCAGTACATTCCATGCGCATGTATACATAAGAGGCATCACCTCACGGATATAATACCATCCTGAAGGAGAAAGAATCAAAAAGGGCAACATATTGCCACATTAGTCGTATCGATACTTATAGTATTGTACTGAGACGTATCCCGGTCAATCTTATCAAGAAAAACATAACATCATAACTCTAACTATCCCATCCCCCCACCCCCCGAGTCACATATGGGAAAACGCTTATCTTACAGGTACATAACAGGCTAGATACTAAGTATGTGTAGAGATCCCTTACCCTGCGCCCAGGGTATGTGATGCCTGTGGGCTTGCTACTTTCTCAGAGTTATTCTCTGCATTGTTTTGTGCCTCTCCTACTTGTGAGGAAAGGCCTTCACCCCCGTAAACATCCGTGATCATGACATACCAAGCCATCGCATCTTCTATTTTTTCATCTTTCCGGACTCACCTCATCCGAATCAGCTCTGCCGTCGCCCATTCCTGCAGGTCCCCAGTCCACTGCTTCGCTGTGGGAGGCCTCGGACTCATCCAATGAATCGCTATCCTTCTCTTAGCCAAAACCAGTCCCAGCTGAATGTATCTACAGGGCCTGGGACCTCTTAGTCTCTCACCTGGTTCACAGGAGCAATGCCGGGCCATGTTGAGCCCTCTTGCAGCAGTGGAACCTCACTGGTAGCAGTGAGTTGCCAGGCGGCACACTGCAGTCTTCAATAGAGATGAGCAGCAGCCGGCCGCACGGGTTGCCACTCAGCGGGTCATGTCAGAAGCGGATGCTTCTGTTCCGCGCTCTCTTCCCAGAGGATAGCAGTAGATCTCCGCTTATTGCATGTCTCACTTTGGTGAGTACTTGACTCTTCTAGAGTGCAACAACACACCCGCTGATGATTGTTCTTTGGTGCGGTGGCCTCCAAGTGTATCTTCGGCACGAGGCAATGACCTTTATTACTCATGAGGCACCCCAGGGGAACCTTTCAGATCATTTGTTCTTCAGGACTGGTTCTATCCCACCTGCGCACTTTGGCAGTGCTGCAGTCACGCAGTCCACGGGTGGGGATCAGGGACTACCAGCAGGCGCTCATCCAGGATTTGATCAGGATAATCATCGTGGCACACAGCTCCAGGTGTAGTTGTAGCTACAACAGGGATAAATGCTGAAGATCTTACTGCCCCGTCTGGCAGTACAGAGATTCCTTCAATTCAGCTCCTTCGCGAGTCTCTGTTGGACGGACCCAATGCCAGAGTAAATTATGGCAGTCAACTCCACTCTACTGATTAACTCCTCCTGCAGGGTTGGCGCTTCCTTACCTTGTTCACAGACGGGATATCTTAGCACCTCGGACAGTCCATTAATTCCTCCTTCAGATTGGACTCCAGGTGATGTTCCCTCAACTCTGGGGAGTTGGCTGTCAGTGAGACACCAACCCTTCGCTGCTTAGTAGTCCCTAAATACTCTGCGAAGTACGCCCTCATTTCTAGATGAGACCACAATGATGAACACTGATGGGTCTTGAACTCCCATCACTATGTGGATTACATAGACTGAGAATGTGTATTGTAATTCAGGTTCCTTGAACTGATTTGCATCAGTCCCCCTTTCATGTGTCCTGGCCAGGCTACCGTCCGGACCTGGCCTTTGTCTGCAGTGATGTTCTGCCCAGCAGGACAGTCTCCAGGTAGAGTGCTGACCACAGAAGTACAAAGAGGTTGTCAGAATTGTGTCTCTAAGAGTTCCCACATAATTGAATGAGCACATGAAATTTAAATGAGGATCAACATAGTTAGAGATGTCCTGATGAAGACCACCACTGTGTCCTGATGAAGGCCGCCGCGGACCCACAGGGTAAGATAATGACAGCCAAAAACATACAGATAATCTAAATAGGCTGGGCATTACCGGCCCACATCCGTCCACCAAGCCAATAGGCACATTCAATCCAGCCCGGACGTCCCTGAATAAACATTTAAGTGAGGATAGCCCTAGACTGATTTAACCACTATCGCTCTGGCACATAATAAAGAAGCCCCCTCTCCACACTGGGCGATTGAGTCCACCTGGACACATACTGAAATCGGGATGTGGGAAGCCGAATGATGAAGCATGCAACAACACGTGGGTGAGGGTCTTGTTTTCCCAGAACCACATCTCCACAGAATCCACAGGCAGATGTAATATACATTAGGCCTACCTCACCTCATTAGTGTGAAGACTAGAATTCCCCAAACATACCTCCACCGTGCTAAATACGCGAGTACAGGGCCTATCATTGTCAAAAGACCAGGGGCTAGGTGCTCCCGCACTCATGGGATTAGTGTGTAGATTGACCAAAAACCGGGATCACAGGTCCATGCAGTTTGGGCAATCAGGCTAGGGAAAACAACCATACATCATACAGAGGACAGTCCCGTCTCAGCAAGATTCATATTTATCACATATCGTAAACTTCCATTCTCCATTCATACTCCAGTGGATCAGTAACAACTGTGAATGTAACATAGTTGTTATCCCATTCTGTAGCATTTACAAGTGCATGGTCTATTTCGGCCGACTGAAGCTGACTCTGACCATGTATACGGCAAAGAAACAGGTGGAGAAGACATTTGGCGGTGGGTGGTGGGACTTCTCTGGGGAAAATCAGTTAATCTGCACCTACAGCGTGGGGAATGTGGGAGCACACAAAGCAGGACTATCTTCCCAACTTCCATCACGTCCCTATACCACATGTTATCTAATAGTGCGTTATGGACCCAATGATCCCCTGCTGGCTTGTCAGGGCGTTCGGAGTGGAAGTCAGGCATAGAGTGCTGGTCGAAAGTGTAAACAACTGTGTTTTGGAGATCACTGACCCAGTCTGAGACTGGCGGGGCCTGCGCTTTCTTACGTTGGGTATGTAATGTATACCTAGTCAGCGCTTGCTTGCGTTGGGTACTCAATTTATATCTAATACTTCGTCTATTTTTGCGGGATCGTTTAGGGGTATCTGGCACAGGGGGATTAAGGGTGAGATCAAGTACCATGTCCCATTCTGTATGATTGGCAGGGGGTGTGAAAGGTGTCAGTGTGGGGGGTACATGGGAGTCATAGCTACTACTGGTGTTTCTCTCAGTTTGCGTGTTACCAGGAAGTGTCTTGGACATGGGGTGCACTGTGGTGGTGGCAGTTCTAATTTTGTTGGCAGTACACTTCTCTCTCTCTGAAAATACTGCAAGCCAGTGGAATATAGCAACTGCGACAACAAATATAACAAAGAAAATGAAGACTGTATATATCTTTTTAAATGAGAGTTCTGTACGAGGGGTGCGTCTGTTACTACGTCTCAGTACATAGACAACCATGCGATCTCCATACTTCTGTTCTTGGATAGTTAGTGGAAACATGATGCCCTCCTCTTGTTCATCATTTAGGCCTTGGATGGTGCCGGGTGGATCCTCACGTGCCTCTGATGTATCCATGCTTTCCTCTCAGCTATTCGGACAGCAGTGGGTGAAGAGTCCACGACTTCAAAGGGTCCGTCGAACTTGGGGTCTCTCCACTTTTGGACTGCTTTCTTTACAAAGATCTGTGTCCCAGGGCAGATAGGTGGAAGTTCATCAGAAGTGGGACCCTTGTTCTTTGTCTTTGATATCTGAATAGAAAGGAACTTTGTAGCACGAGTTAGAGCACACAAATAATCAAACAGTTCAGCTTTCACAATCTCGGAAGAAGTCTCAGTGTCTAGTTTGGGTCTGGTGGAGGGAACTACCACATTCATTGATCTACCAGTGACAAGCTGATGAGGTGTGAGGTGATTATCAGATTGGGAGTGTTTCTGAGTGCAAACAGGGCAATGGGAAGGCAATAGAGCCATTTCTTTCCTATTGTGATACTTATTTTGCTAATTTTAGCTTTGAGCAGGCCGTTGAGGCGCTCACAAATACCATTGTTTTGTGGGTGATAGGTTGAAGTCAACTTATGTTTAATTCCTAACATTGTGGTAATTATGTCAAAAATAGCGTTTGAAAAATGTCTACCATTGTCACAACGAATGGCGTCGGGCAAGCCCCATCGTGAGATGACCTCACGAAGCAGAAAGGTAGCAGCGGCCTTTGCGTCACAATGGACACATGGTCCAGCCTCAATCCACCGTGAAAATGGGCATACTACCACAATGAGGTATCGGTAATTCTGGCACCTGTCAATCATGTCTACATAATCAATGTGGAGCTCTCTAAAAGGACCTTTGGGCCTTGGTATTGTTGAAGCAACTGTTTTCATAGTTGGGTTAGGTGAATATTGCTGACAAATGAGGCATTGATGAACAAAGAGTTGTATTTGCTCATATGCGTTGGGGATGAACCACTCTGTCTGCAAAGTCGTGGACATGTTATCACGAGGAGCATGTGTTAGAAGGTGTACCTGAGTGAGTGCTATTTGCAATAGTGCCTGTGGCATGACAGGCTTTCCTGTCGTTGTCTGCCTGTAAATGAAATCTGAAGCGTCCTGTTGCACTGCCCTCTTCTTCCACAGCTCTTTTTCTTCAGCTGGGGCACTCTCCTGTATCTCTCGGAGGTGCAGTTGTGTAATGCGATCATATTGCTGTGTATCATCAATAGTGTATGGAATTGTTGGATCAGGGGTATCTGAGAGTGGTGAATCACCTGTGTCATCAACTGTATTTTGTGTATCTTCCTGTACTGCTAAGGGTGCATCTTGGGCGAGCAGGATGGGGGCACAGTGATGTTGTGGTGATGCTGTGCATGGTGATGGTGCAGGCCGGGGCCCTCTGGCGGCTGCTTTGGCAGCCCAATCTGCCAGGGCATTACCTCTAGAAACGAAATCTTGGCCATTTGTGCGTGCAACACACTTTACTACAGCTACTCCTGCTGGCAATGTCAATGAATGTATTAGCTCTTCAAGTAACTGTTTGTGCATCACAGGTGTGCCATCCGTTTTGAGGAAGCCACGCCTTTTCCATCTCAAGATGCTGGAATGTGTTGTTGTGGTGACATCGGAATACTCAGTAATGCTTTCATCTGCTCCATGTTGGAGGGCTGCAATCAGTGCTACTAACTCTGCTTCCTGCGCTGAGTAATGTGATGCAATGCTCTCTGCTGTACGATGTCTAGAGAGTCGGAGGAGCCATTCTGTTGTGCTCTGACCACTGCAGCTCCTGTGTATCTTATCCCTGTCTCTTGATCAATGGTAGAAGAACCATCAACAAAGTAAATTAGACTGTCTGGTAATGGGTCCTCCTTGGCTGTCCCTGACTCATCTGGACAGTATGTCGCACAATCATGAGCGTCATCGTCTGTGGTGGCAACGGAATGGGCAAAGAACGTGGCTGGGTTCACAGTGTGACATTTAACAACCTTTAAAGATGGTAATGACAGTATGACTTCGTAGCCTGACACTTTTTGTGTGGTAAGGGACGTTTTAGCTTTTTGTATTATCGCAAAGAAAGCATGCTCAGTGTACAGTGTCAGAGGGGAACCCATAACTATGGGGGTGCTTTTTTCAACAGCAAACGCTGCGGTCGATAAAGCTTGTGCACAGGGATAGTGGCCCTTCAGTACTGAGTCTAGCATGCCACTGAAGTATGCAATGGGTTTGTGGCCCATGGGATACTTCTGGGTGAGGACTGCTGTCATGACCTGTCCATTACAGTGAGTGAATAGATAGAACTCTTTTGTGTAATCAGGAGAGCCTAACACAGGTGCGTTTGTAATCTCATTTTTCAATTTTGCAAAGGCTGATGTCATTTCAGGTGTCCAGTCAAACTTATTATGTCTGTCTTTAACCATTTTGACAGCTTTTAGGAGTGGTGCAGTGATGGTAGAATAGTCAAAGACCCACTGTCTAACGTAGTTCACTAGTCCTAGGAACTTTTGCATGTCTTTGGTTCTGGAGTGTTTCTTATTGCCTCTACTCTTCCTGGGGTAACTCTTCTCCCTGATGCTGAGATCAGCTGTCCTAGGTACTGTACTTCTTCCTGACAGTATTGCAGTTTTTGTTTGTCTACTTTTTTTTTTTTTTGAAACCGTTTATTACAAGACTCAAAAAATATACAAAGATGGGCCTACAACCTTCCGGCCGGCCGCTAGCAAACAAAAGGAGCATACGATACACATTTATAAAGCACGTGGTGCTGCGGAGGAGCATGCACAGGAGTTAACAGCGTTGAGAGCCACACCATCCGGACCCCACTATACGGTTTCATTTTAAACTTAAAGAACAACAAGAAAAAACAAACCCACAAGGCAATCCACAATCGGAAATAGCAGCATGTGCTCCCCTGGACGGGGGACCCCAACCATCCATAGGAGTCTCAAGAAGGGGAAGAGATCAGGACTAGGGCTGGGTGAACCCAATGCCCGGTACCGGGGGGATGAGTCGGCTAAGGGGACGGGGCAGGCGATGGATCGGGCAATAACGGCGGAGCACAGATTCCCCCGCGGTAGGCGTTCCAGGGGCCCCATACTTTCACCCATGTCCCAGGCTTACCTCTCGCCACATACACCACCTTTTCCCGAAACATGCACCAATCCATATGTTCCTTCCAGGCCGAGACAGTCGGGGGCCTCTGGGATCCCCACAGTTGAGCAATATCGCGCTTGGCCACCATATATCCCAGAGTCACCCACCACGTCTGCGGCGCCGAGTAATCGGTAGGCTCCCACACATTCAACAGGCATCTCCTCGCTCCGGGCAACAGCGCCACATGCGTAACCACTCGCAGCACCTCATGCACACCACGCCAGAACCCCTCCACCTCCGGGCACTCCCACAAGATATGCAGAAAAGTCCCCAAAGCACCACACCCGCGCTTACACAACCCGTCCACAGCATAGCCCATACGCAGGAGCCTTGGCCCCGTCATGTAGACCCTGTGGAGTATCTTGAGCTGGACGAAGCGAAGGCGGGCCGGTATGGCCACCTCTTTCGGGGAGGCCACCGCGGAGATCCAGTCCTCGTCGTCCAGCTCCAGCCCATCGGCAACCCAAGCCTCACGAAGGGCAGTCAGCAAGCCCGAGCGGTCGTTGATCAGTTTTTTGTAGATCAGTGAGATCGTGCTGTCCGGGACGTGTCCATCCAGCACTCTATCCTCCAGGGGGGAATACTCCGGGATGGAGGCAACGTCCGGGAAGACGGAGCCCAGTGCATGACGGACCTGCAAATACCGAAAGTACTCACTGCCCTGCAACTGAAATTCCGTCTGCAGCATCTCGAACGTTTTAAATCCTCCCCTCGTCCAGAGATCCCCCACTTTGCTGATGCCTATTATGTCCCACTTCTCGAAGCCCTTCGAGGTCCACAGGGAGCCCAACCGCTCAGACGCGCATAGTGGTGATGCCCGGGTCAAACGGTCCTTCCACCCCATAGCTACATTGGCCGCGTGCCACACTCGCACCATGACACGCGTGGGGCCCGTTAGGCGAGCGCCGGCGCGCTGGAGTAGAGCGCTCGATTATAGTCACCACCTGGGAGTAGCATCTTATCCATTTCGAATGCCGGGTTTAAGGCGGGCCCGTATAGGCCGTGATTAATCGCAGCTAGCTGGGAGGCCCAATAGTACCGTTTAATATCCGGGAGGGCAATCCCCCCGTCATACCATGGGAGCGTCAGCTTCGCCAGAGCAATACGCGGCCTCCCGTCCCAGAACAGGCGGCGTTGCAAACTCTCCACCTCACGGAAGTAGCGCACCGGGACTAGGTCCATAGTGTTCTGCAAAGCGTACAGGAAACGCGGCAACGACATCATCTTAAACAATGCCGCCCGGCCGAGCGGCGAGAGCGGCAGGCGCCACCAGCGTGCGACGTCCTCCTTCAGGCGCTGGAGGGGGGGAACCAAGTTCCGATCGTAGCGGGCCTCCGGGTCCAGAGTAATGAAGACACCCAGGTACCTAAACCCCCGCGGGGCGATCTGGATCGGACAGCCCCGCGGGAGGATGGGAGCCTCCCCAGAGAGCACATACACACATGATTTAGCCCAGTTGATGACAAGGCCGGAGTTGCGACCAAATGAATGTAAAACATCAACCAGTACTATCAGAGCGGCGATAAGGGGCAGCCCTGTCACGTGCCCCGGCCCAGCTCGAACGGAGCCGATACTCTACCGTTCACCACCACCTGCGCCAATGGGCCCGAATACAGCAATTTGACCCAGCTGATGAACCCTGGGCCAAATCCAAACTTCGCAAGCATCGCCCAGATGTATGGCCATTCAAGCGTGTCAAACGCCATGGTGGCGTCTAAGGACGCCAAAATGGCCGGCTCCCGTATGAACGGGACACGTGCGAGCACCCCATGCAAACGCCGCAAGTTAAGGGCTGTGTTGCGATGGGGAATAAAGCCGGACTGGTCCTGATGAATCAAATCGCCCACCACGCCGACCAGCCGATTGGCCAGTACCTTGGCGAGAATTTTGGGCTCCGCATTCAGTAGCGAAATGGGCCGATAGGATGTAACCCGGTCCCGAGATCTCCCCTCCTTGTGGATAACCACGATTGTAGCCAGACGCTGGTCCAACGGGAGGGAGCCCACCGAGTGGGCCGCCAGGAACATAGCCCGGAGGTGTGGTGCCAGCGTATCCGGTCGCAACTTGTACAACTCGATAGGGAGACCATTCGGACCCATGGCCTTGCCGGAAGCGACCGAGCGTATGGCGAGGGCGATTTCGTCGGAGGTGGGAGCGGCGTCCAGCGACACCCTGTCCTCCCCCGAAAGGGACGGCAGCGCGATATCCCTGAGCAGGGCACGGGAATCCTCTTCAGAGCAGGAAGACACCGGGGAATACACCCCACGGAAATAATCCGCGAAACAGGAGACAATTTCGTCTGGCTCAGTTACACACACACCATCCGTTTTCTCAATCAGCGGGACCACACGATTCGCTCTCTCTTTTTTGTCCAACCACGCTATCAGTTTACCAGCCTTATCACCCACATCATACAGTCGCCCCTGTTGCTCTCTACTGAGGCCCCTGGCCGCCTCCGTGACGAGGGCCCTATAGGCCGCTTGCTTGAGTTGGAGAACATGTAATGCGGCATCCGTCACCCCACCTTCTAGATTACCCTCCAACTCGGCTATTTCAGCTTCCACCCGGGTCACCTCCTCCCACTCGCGCCTCCGGGCGTGGGAAATAAGGGATAGGGCCTCTCCTCGGAGTACTGTCTTGAAGGCCTCCCATAGTGATACAGCCGAAGGCACGGACCCCACATTCTCGTCAAAATATCGCTGAAGGGATTTAATCAAGTCAGCGCGAATGGTGGGGTCGCGCAGGTACCAGGGATTGATCGGGACCACCCTACCCTCACCCCTCGGAAAGACATCAAAGTGTAACAAGAGCGGGGAGTGGTCCGAGATACCCCGTGCCAAATGGCGCACCTCTCCCACCCTCCCAACATAGGCCGCCGGGACAAGGACATAATCTAGTCGTGAGAGACTACCATGGGCCCCCGAGTGGAAAGTGTACTGCAGCTGCGTGGGGTGTTTTAAACGCCAGCAGTCCACCAATCCCAATGTATCCAAGAGGCCAGATAGCCACGCCTGTGCCCGGGGGAGGTCCCTAGGGGGGTGACGATCCACAGTCCCAGAAACCACCGCATTGAAATCCCCCCCCACCACTAGAAGCCCCCCCGGAAGGCCAAGGAGAAGGCGCCCCAGGTCCGCAAAGGTGGTCGACTGTAGCCCCGGTGGGATGTATACTGACACAAAGACAACCACTTTGCCCTCCATTCTTCCCACCAAGACCGTGTAACGTCCCCTGTCATCGTGGAGCACCTCATCAATCTCCAACGGGAGCGAGTTCTTCACCATGATGCCCACACCCCTTGAGCCAGACGTGAAGCCCGAGTGGGCCACTAGTCGGTAGCCACGCCAATTCATGGCGCAGAAGGAGTTGCCAATGAGGTGTGTCTCCTGCAGAAAAACTACATCGGGCGAGATTCGCCTCAAGAACTGCAGGACCACACCTCGTTTGATCCTGTCCCCCAGTCCATTCACATTCCAAGACAACAAAGTTAATTCCCTACCCCCCATCATATACAGAAGCCATCATTCGTCCCCCCGAGAGCACTTTAGAACTAACACAAAAATACTTTTGCCTTGTGGTGAAAACGAACAACACCCCATCCCTACCCACCCACCCCAACAAAACTCCCCCCTCCCTGCACCCCTGCATGAGCCCGAACAGCCCCCCCAACGTGCAGTGTGCCTGTCGCCCCATATATAGTTAAACTAACTAGACCCCCTAGAGGAGGAGGGAGAACCCCCAACAGACCCTACACAACCTCCATAGGAGGGGAACTTACACAGACAGACGCATAATCGAAAGTGGCATCATTTTCGTCCAGAGCGAGGCCTAATAGTAAACCCTCAGTCCCGATCCAGTGGGCCGTCTCCCCCCGCCGCCCCCCCCCGCCCCCCCGATCACGATCCCCAGACAGAGTATCCAGCCAGTCCCCGGCCGCTTCGGGACGATCAAAAAAGTACGTGCGACCTTCCACCTCCACTCGCAGCTTGGCTGGGAAGAGCATGGCATATTTGAGGTTTAGGTCCCGAAGACGGCGTTTGACGCCTAGGAAGCTCAGTCTCTGCTTCTGGACCGCTGGGGTGAAATCAGGGTAAAAATTCACCTCCATATTGTCGAGCTTAACCGGTCCATGCAGTCTGGAGGTTTGCAGGATAGCGTCTCTGTCCCGAAAATTGAAAATCCGGGCAATGAGAGGTCTCGGAGGGGCTCCGACCTTCGGCCTTCCCCCGGGAACCCTGTGGGCCCTCTCCACAGCGAAGAATTTTCTCAGCCCCCGTGGCTGGAGATGGGTAGCAATGAGGTCCTCCACAAAGAGGTCCGCCGCCGCCTCCTCGCGTCCCTCGGGCACCCCGATGGTGCGGATGTTGTTCCTCCGGGCCCGACTCTCGGAGTCCTCCAGGCGTCGATCCATAAGCGCACTCGCCTGGCTAAGCCGGCGCACCTCTGTTTGTAGGGCCGCCACATCTGTCGTAAGGCCCGATGCGGTGTGGGCCAAAGAATCAACTCGATCGTTGGTTTTGGAAAGATCGGCCCTCACCAGGCCAACATCCACGAGGACCGAGTCGATCTTCTGCGCCAGTGTATCGAACCGCTGGCCCACCGAGGCCTTCATCTCTGCAATGGCGCCCATGACATCTCGCAGAGTCAGATCCGTGGGCAGGTCCGGGGCATCAGGAGGGCCCTCAGGGGACTTGTGCGGTCCATCGGGAGATCCCTTCTGGAGGGTATAGCGGTCCATACTGTTGGCCTGATGGACGGCGCCACGCCGGGTCGATTTGATCTTTGCCCGGTCTCCATCTTGTTTCGTGGCCGTGGCCACCAGTCTCCCAGTCGCACCAGCCACGTCGTGAAGGGCAGGCAAGCAGGGCCACGAGCTCCGGGGGGGGCCACCTCAGATCAGCAGGGTGGATCACAGCCGGCGGGCAGGCAGGGTCTCCCAGCGAGGCCACACCAACACAAAGAGCCCCGCGACCCAACCCCGCAGAAACGGCAAGGGGGTGCGAAAGCGAAAGCGAAAGTGCGGGGTACGCGAGTCGCCAGGCCCTGCCTGCCGCTGTTGTTCGCTTTGTCACTGGATCACCCCTCAGCGCAAATCCGGGGTCCGGCGAGGAGAAGGCCGCAAACCTCAATCGGTGCTCACTCCGGTGTCCGAGGTCCGATTTGGAAACGGGAAACGGGTGCCACCTCAGCTCAGGCTCACCAACACAGTCCCCTCATCCGGGACAGGATAATTTCAGGATAATCGTAGAAGGTTGCGGAGGTCCTCGGGAGCCTCGCACCTACGCGGGCATCTTGGTAGCGCGCTAGGCTCCTCCTTGTTTGTCTACTTTGTATCCTCTCTGTGCAAGTGTTGTAAGCAGAGCAATTGTATCCCGCCGGCACTGCTGCTCTGTGTTGCTACAGAGGAGTATGTCATCGACATGTTGTAGCAGGGTGCTGTCACATTGGAAATTTGACAAATCATCTTTGACAACTCTGTTGAACACGCTGGGAGACTCACAATAACCTTGTGGTAACCTTTTATACGTGACATGTCTGTGTTTGAGTGAAAAAGCAAATAAGAACTGGCTGTCAGGGTGCAATGGGACACTGAAAAAGCATTTTTCAGGTCAATGACGGATAAGTATTTGGTGTCAGGTGGGATGTTAGTAAGGATCACACTGAAGGGTCAGGGACGATGGGAAACTCTGGGACCACTGTGCTGTTAATCGAGCGAAGATCATGAACTGGCCTCCATTGGTCTGTCTTCTGCTTGCGCACAGGAAAAAGACAGGTGTTGCACGGCGAGACACAGGGGTATATTACACCTTGGTCTAGCAACGCTTGTATAGTAGGGGCTATGCCCTCCTCTGCTCTTTGTACAGTGGGTACTGGCACACTCTAGGGAGTATGGCGCCTTGTTTGAGTGTCACTCTGAAGGGCACAGCTGATTGAATGAGACCCACATCGTTGGGACCAGTTGTCCACAAGTTGGAGGGCACCTGAGCTAGGTCTGAGTCACGTGTGATATCAAATAGCATGGGTGCATTAGGTGTTCTAATTTCAACTGTCACCGTTAGGGGGACTGGATTTTGATAGACAATCTCTGCTTTCAAATATCCTCAGGATCACCTAAGAGCTGGTGAGGTGTCCAGGCTCAATGAAAATGACGCAGGCCCATGCGTGGGCGTAGTCATCTATGTCTAAAAAAGCTCCATATGTGGGTGTTATTTCAAGACAATGTATGTCTAAGATCATATTCTTGTCAGGTACAGGGATGTCCTGTGATTGAGGATGAAAGAGAAATTCTTTGGGAAGTTGGACAGTGCGGCCATTCATTTCTGGTGTGTTGGCAACAACGATGTGTACTGCAGTGGAGAATGCTTGCTCATCCGCTGGGCGGGCTTTTATCTGATCCTTTAGGGAAGAATCCACAGTGACAGCCATCATTCTGGCCAATGGTGTACCTGGAATGGAGCAAGTCATTGTGCCATTCTCATGAAAATATATTGTCATATTTAATTTTGCCATGAGATCACGTCCCAAGAGATTTACTGGGGATTGTGTTGAGTAAAGTAAACGCTGCTCAACGCGTTTGCCTCCTATTTCTATTTGTACTGGCTTGGTGAAAGGGACCCTTGTTATTGCCCCAGAGAAACCCTGTGTGTCTGCTATGTGATTGGAGATGGGCAGTGCTCCTTCCCTGATACAGGAATATGTAGCACCTGTGTCAATCATGAAACTATACGTTTTGTTGTTAATCGTGACATACACAACTGGGTCCTTCATGACATCTGTGAGGCACGATAACACTGGACACACTAGAGTTGTCTGTGGGCTGTCCTAACTTGAGTACCCTCCCGCCCGGTACTTCTGGAGGGTGCCCTGTGAGAACGTACTGGTAGGGGACATCACTGTGGCCCCTTGGGGTACAAGGGCTTGCGTCTGGGGCACCATTTGGTATACAGGTTGCTGTGCCTGTAGCATCTGTTGCTGTACTTGTTGAATTAGGGGCTGTATTTGGGCCATCACAGGAGCCTGTAGTGGTACCTGCTGCTGCATTGGCTGTTGCCGTGCTGGAGAGGGATAGGAGTACACTACCTAGGGCTGAAGTGGCTGCGGGTGCTGTTGCTGAAGGTATTGTGTTGGGACCTGAGCTTGCTGTGGGCGTCCTCTGACTGCTAACGGCCCTTCATCCCGCATTTTAGTACGGCACTGTCTTATAAGGTGTCATGGTTGCTGGCAGTAGAAACACAATGGGGGTCCTGGCTGTTGTGCAGCTCTTTGGTAGCCTAATCCTCTACCGCTCCCCCGCATTCCTGTATTTGCAGGCCTCATCTGTTGATTACCATAATACTACTGTTGTTGCCCATTGGCATATGCCTGTTGTTGTGCATCGTCATGGATGGGCTGTGCCTGCATGGGTGGTGCGGCTACCTGTGCGTTACCTCCTAGTGCGTTCAAGGCAGTTTGTGGAAAATTGGTGACAGCAGTCATTTGACTCACTGGTGTGGCTCAACGGGAAGCACTTGAGGACTCGAGACAAGAACCATAACAGACATACAGCATGTTTGGGATTCTTCCGAAGTCAAGCTGTCCTCTTGAAATAACAGCCGCTTTGAGAATAGCTGATGTAAACCCGCCTGTGTGAATGGTGCAGCAAAATGTTTCCATGGCAAAGAATGACTGATGTTTCCACTTTCTTTTGAGGACACCTAAATATTTCCGTTTTTTGTTTGCAGCTGCATACAAAGTCCATTCCCGGTCCTTTATTTGTGGTCAGTGTAATATATAGGTAAACCCGTCACCCCTCAAAATGACTGGTTACAGCAATTAAAGGCTTAGAGGTGAGCAGTTAACTTTTGTCAAGTGGCAAACTTGACGCTGCAACCCTTGTGCAGTGATTACAACGACTTTCCATCTGTTTATTTACTTTTTTTAAACCTGCAAATGATATAGCACATGGTGAACTATGTGGAACGTGCGGCCATGGAATCGCGTTTTTCCTGTGACTCTGGTTATAACACGGACTGGACACTGAAGTTATTGCGGTTTTTTTTTGTTTTTGTTTTTCATTGTCATACAGTACCATATTTTCAAAATTAAATCACACTTAAATGATGCAGCCCAGCTGAGGCTCGAGCTCGGTTTTCCTGCTCCAAAGTCAGCAAGTTATTTGTTGAGCCACCTCCTCACACTGGGGCATATTAGCAAGGGCTGGCGATATAATTAACGCCGCTTTAGCGTCCGTTTTTGGGTGAAAAGCGGCGATAATTATATCGCAATATCATCAAGGACACGCTAGCACGTGTTTCCTTGATGTAGAGCCCTTTTTTCAGAGCCTCGCCTCGCATCGCTAATGAGATGCAAAGGAGGCGGGGCTGTGAAAACAACACATGTTAATATCGTGAAGGCAGCTTCGCGATATTAACAAGGAGGTGCAGCGATAAAAAAAAAGCGCTACCTCAGCCTTAACTCAGGAATTTAACGTCTGTTAAATTCTTGACTAAGGCATACTTTTAATGGATATGGTTTATGCTGATAGGACCACAGGGTCCTATCAGCAATGTTATCGCTGTTTTCAATGGAACATCGCTGGAAAACCAGCGATGTTCCATTGAAAACACCGCTATCGCTGAAATATTATCGCCATAGCGCTATGCGTTGTAAATATAGCGTTATCATGGTGATAATATTCAGCGATAGCTTCTATCGCTATGAACGGCCAGCGATAATTATCACTGGCCGTTGATAATATGCCCCACTGTTTGTTATACTTGGTTTCAGATGCTACATTTCTCCATCTCAACAGTGTTTTTTTTTTAATTGTACCCCATGTGTATTATTTTTTTAATTTGTCTCTCTCCACCCCCACTCTGAGATCGCTGTTTTATTTTTTAAATAATTCAGCCCACGCCGAGGGTCGAACCCTGTTCTCCAGCTCCAAAGTGAGCCGCTTCAGCAGCGCACGCAGCCTGCCATCTGATTGGGTCAGGTTACAAATACTTTCACTTCCGTGGATTCACTGCCGCTGCCCAGCGAGCACACACCACACCACTCATTCACTTTCTTGTTCCTCTTCTTTCCTCTCTGTCTATTTCCTTCTCACTTAGTGAAATTCGTGACTTCAACAAACAGGGTTCTCACCCTTAGTGACCACACCGTCATCCGCTTCAGTCAACACGCATACACAGACGTCACCCAAAGATTACACTGACACTTTATTTGTGGGTGAAGAACTGCTGCAGGTTTATTTCATACAACACAGTATGATAATAAAATTGGGTTATCTTACGGGCGATCCAGGGCAGGCAGCCCCTTGCTGCTCCGCCCGCCTGGTGAGCCAGCACACACGGTGGGTCGATGCCCGGCAGTGTGGCACATAATTATTCACAGATCATCCACTGGGTCACGTGATCTGTCTCCTACTCCCGCCCCTTCCGACAGGGGCGGAGCGTGTTGTGGCACACCCCCGGTTGGTCGGCCCCCCAACCGCCCGAAGGACTAACGGGGCGCCGTCGCGGTCTTCCCAGAACCCCCTTCGGCTCCTGGACCTTGGCTCGGGCACCCTTACTGTGCCGGACAGGGGTACCCTTACTGTACCGCCTGTCGCAGAGGTACCCTTACTGTAGCCGTCTGCATCCAGATCGCCCTGTAACTCCGCCACAGCTCTGGGGAGGCTACCGTCGCTGCCAGAGCCCCCCTCTCCTAACAAGTGTTACTGATGTCCCTTGCTAGCCAAAGCCTCTTGTACGTCAAGCAGGAACATGTCCATCCCTACCCTGGACAGGTGCACCCCGTCAGCCTCATAATACCCTTCTGTAACGCCCTGAACGTCTCAGGATCGTTTAACAGACACGATAATGAGAACGCAACCACTTGTGAAGGTTTAGTTATTTTAATGAAGGCAAAAAGAATACAAGGAATAAACAAAAGTTATAGTCACTGGAATCCTCCAGGCTAAGTACGTTACCAGCCCACAGCACGGATGGTCCTAACCGTCCTCTGCATATACGCCGATCCCGGCGTATGCCAACAGAGGGCAGAAATGAAATGGCCGACAATGCCAATCGGTAGGCTGTGAGGGGCACGAAGAGTGTTGGGGAGAATCGAGGAGTCAGGGAAACACCCAGCCGGGGTCTCTACCTGAAGGGAGCAGCCGCTCAACCTCTTCCTCAGACTGCACCGGGACGCGGAGACACCTCCTGGTGATGCGTCACCGATACCCCAATCACAAGCAAGAAGACTGAACCGAGAGCAGCCGCTCGATCGATCCTGTGGACTTCCGAGTCTGTAACGCGGCAAACACCTCCTGGTGTGCGTTACAGCTGGCAGTCCCTGTGTCTCTGGTCGGGCTGGGAGTTACGACTCCGACCAGCAAAAGCGCCACTGCGCTTGGACTCAGCCGAGTCAAAAAGCGAAGCTCAATGGTTGACCGGTAGAGCTTCCGGGTCCTTCATAGGTGACGATGGGGCAAGACACGGCCCAGGGAGTAACGACTCGACCTACCTCCGTTCTTGCCTTACTGGAGCACCACTCCGGAACACTGCTCTTCACGAAGCAGGTACGTCGGTGTAAACACAATATCCGACAGCCTTGTACCTCCCGGTTACTCCCTTTATAGGGCGTGTTTTCCTTGAGTTATGTAACAGCTCTCCTGTTTACATAAGGGCGTGTTTCCCTTGAGTTATGTAACAGCTCTCCTGTTTACATAAGGGCGTGTTTCCCTTGAGTTATGTAACAGCTTTCCTGTTTACATAAGGGCGTGTTTCCCTTGAGTTATGTAACAGCTCTCCTGTTTACATAAGGGCGTGTTTCCCTTGAGTTATGTAACAGCTCTCCTGTTTACATAAGGGCGTGTTTCCCTTGAGTTATGTAACAGCTCTCCTGTTTACATAAGGGCGTGTTTCCCTTGAGTTATGTAACAGCTCTCCTGTTTACATAAGGGCGTGTTTCCCTTGAGTTATGTAACAGCTCTCCTGTTTACATAACCTCTCAACCGCTAAGCATCCTGGGAGATGTAGTCCGTTTTTTGCTGGTTACCGTTTTCCTCCCCTCGTATGACAGGAATTCTTGACAGTACATCCTCCCTCTCAGCGGCTCCCCACGGGTCCAGCGCTGGCAGGAAAACGCCGATGGAACAAGGAGACCAAGCGCGGAGCATGAACCCCTTCAGCCGGTTCCCATGACTGCTCCTCCGGGCCATAGCCTTTCCACGCAACCAGGTACCACAGCTTCCCCCTGCGCCATTTGGACGCCCGTATGCCCGACACTTCATACTCCACCTCCGACTCCACGCATACCGGCCTAGGTGTCCCAGACGGCTTGGAGGGTGCTGGTTTGAGCAATGATACATGAAAGACAGGGTGTATCCGCAATGACTGGGGCAAGCACACCTTCACGTTCACGGGACCCATACACTTGGTAATTCGATAGGGGCCCATGTACTTGGGATGGAACACACTGTTCTTTCGAAACCTCATGTTTCTTGTGGATATCCAGACGTAGTCTCCAGTGCGGTACAGTGGCCCGGGCCTTCTCTTCCTATCTGCCGCAGCCTTGTATCTTCTCTTGGCCTCTATTAGGACAGCCCTTGAGCGCATCAACGTGGCTTTTATGTGTGCCACCCTGTCCGCTGTGGCGGGAATCCTGTCCTCTCTGAACGGATGTAGAAATGGCAAGAACCTGGGATGTTGGCCATAGTTGCTATAGAACGGAGATGACTGTGTGGAGCTGTGAGTGGCGTTGTTATAGGCTATCTCTGCAACCCATAGCAAGTCGACCCATTCTTCCCTGCCCTGGTCCACAAAACATCGCAGATACTGTTTGAGCGTTTGGTTCAGGCGCTCGGTTTGGCCGTCCGTTTGAGGGTGGTAGCTGGTGGACAGGGCGGTCTTAACATGCAGCGCAGTGCACCAAGTCTTCCAGAATTGCGCAGTAAACTGCGACCCCCGGTCCGACACGATCACCCCAGGTAATCCATGCAGTCGTACCACATTCTTTAGGAGTAGTGACGCCAATTCCCCGGCCGTAGGGACTCTCTTGCAGGGGATGAAGTGCCCCATTTTCGTCAAGTAATCCACCACCACCAGTATTGCCGTCATCCCCTGGTCTACCGGTAGGCCCACCACGAAGTCCAGTGATATGCTATCCCATGGTCTATCCGGGGTCGGAAGTGGATGTAAGAGCCCTTGGGTTCGGCCATGGTCGGCCTTCATGGTAGCACACGTAGGACACTCCTGTCCCCACCTCCTGACATCCACTCTCATGGTTGGCCACCAGAAATGCCGTCCCATGCTAGCCACCGTTTTTTCAAAGCCCAAATGACCTGCGCATGGAGAGTCATGGCACCAGATGAATGCTTGTTTCCTTAGCCTAGGCGTGGGTATCAATAGGCACCTGCCCTTCAGGGGTATCCCGTCCTTCAGCTGCCATTCTCTGTGACTGAGGAGCCACCTCCGCCATGCGAATGACCTGATCCCTCTCTTTATTCCCCTCAGGAAAGTATCCGGTTGGATAACCCCCAATACCATCCTCGGGGAAATGATGGAACGCTCGGTTGCAGGCAATGGTTCCTTAACTGCAGATTGACGGGACAGGGCGTCCGCCTTCCGGTTTTCCGTCCCCGGCCGATATGTGATGCGGAAGTTGAACCCCGCAAAGAAGATCATCCACCGCAGCTGCCTGGGAGAAAGGTGTCTAGTGGCCGTCATGAACTGTAGGTTCCGATGGTCCGTGTACACCGATACCACATGTCTTGCCCCCATCAACCAATGCCTCCATTCGGTGAAGGCGTCCTTGATTGCGAGAAGCTCCTTCTCCGCAATATGGTAGTTGCGTTCGGCGTCGTTGAGTTTGCGGGACATGTACGCAACGGGATGAAGCACCCCTGTGTCGTGGTTGCGTTGGGACAAGATAGCCCCCAGCGCCACATCCGACGCGTCCGCTTCCACCACGTAGGGGAGATCCGGATCGGGGTGAGCCAACACCGGCGCCTTACCAAAGGCGCTTTTCAGGGCCTCAAAGGCTTTGTTCGCTTCAGGGGACCAGACAAACTCCTTGGACTTCCTCAGTAGCTGTGTGATTGGGGCCACCACTCCTGAAAATCCATCTATAAACCGCCTGTAAAAGTTGGCGAAGCCAATGAAACTTTGGACGTCCTTCACGCTTTGGGGCACTGGCCATTCTTTCACCGCCTTGATCTTTCGTTCTGCCATCTCCTGTCCCTCTGGACTCAGCATCACTCCGAGGAATTCCACGGATGTGACGTGGAAGTCACACTTGCTGAGTTTACAAAACAGCTTGTTTTCCCTCAGCTTTTGGAGCACAGCTTTGACGTGGTGTACGTGCTCCTCCACACTGGACGAATAGATGAGGATGTCGTCGATATATACGACCACGTAGATATCCAACTCCTCTCTGAATACCTCATTCAAAAAGTACTGAAAGGCTGCCGGGGCGTTGCACAGACCGAACGGCATGACGAGGTACTCAAAAAGGCCGAACCTGGTCTTAAAGGCGGTCTTCCACTCGTCTCCGTCCCTCATGCGCACCAGATGGTATGCCCCTTTCAAATCCAACTTGGTGTAGATACGAGCTTTCTTGACCTGTTCCAGAAGTACACTGATGAGAGGCAAGGGGTACCGATTTTTTATGGTTATCGCATTCAATGCCCTAAAGTCCACACAGGCTCTCAGCTCCCCATTAGCCTTCGGGATGAAGAAGAGTGGCGAGGCGGCCGGAGACTTGGACGGGCGGATGAATCCTAGCTTGAGGAGTTTATCCAGGTACCCCCGGAGATGCACGTTTTCAGGCTCCGTCAGGGCATACAGCCTGCCGCTGGGAACGCTGGCCCCTGGCACCAGGTCGATCTGGCAGTCAAACTGTCTATGTGGTGGTAGCACTTCCGCCTTCACCTCATCAAATACATCCTCAAAACTGTGATAAGCCTGGGGGAGAGCCACATCTTTTTCTGCCGCTGTAGCCACCGTCTGACTCCCGCTCTCATCTGCGTCAAGGGATTCCGTTCTTATTCCACAATGCAGGATGCAATACGGTGACGTCATTTCGATGCGATGTGTTGGCCAATCCACAAAGGGGTTGTGTTTCTGTAGCCACGGCAATCCCAATATGACGCCATATTGGGGCGCTCGGATGATGTTAAAATCGATTTGTTCCAAATGGTTCCTCCCATATCTCATCGGAAGGACCCCCGTGTGCTGTCCGATGGGCCCCGTCACCAATCGCCTTCCGTCTACCGCATAGACGTCTTCGGGTACTGCTTTGGGAAGAAGCACTAGCCCTAGCCTGCATGCCTCGTTGTGGTCCATAAACATGCCAGTGGCCCCTGAATCCACCATGGCCACAACGGGTATCCACTGGTCATGCACTCCCACGTGCACCGTGATAAACAGGTGTCGTTGTCCCTTAGTGACCGAGTTGGAAAGTGAAGGGATGGATGAGTGACTCCGAGATGCCCCTTCTCTGGTCTTGGAGTCCTCTAGTTTTCCGCCGGTATGTCCACCACGGCTGTTACCGACCGGTTGGCCCGATAACGTGACGTCTTCGGTTTGGCAGGGCATTCACGTACGTAGTGGCCTTTTTTGCCACAATATAGGCACAATCCTTGTTTACGGCGTGACTCTTTCTCCGTGGCTGTGAGGCTCGCTCGTATTGCGCTGATGTCCATGGGTTCTCCCTTGGATGCGGTGGAGGTTTCAGGACTTCCCACCGTCACATAGGATGGAAGGGATTTTCCTTTTCTCCCATGATCCCCCTTTCTTTCACTTAGCCTATGTTCCAGCCGTAATACCAGGTTGATAAGGCCCTCACTTGTCTTGGGTTGAGGGTCAATATGAGCCACGGCGTCCTTGAGCTCATCGCACAGCCCTTGATGGAAGAGCGCCGTCTGTTTAGCAACAGGCCACTTGGTTTCCGCAACCAGCCTTCGGAACGCGTTGAGATACTGCACCAGGTCGTTGGATCCCTGTCTCAACTCAAGCATTTCACGGTCCGCTGTGTACGAGTCAGCCCTTCTGTCGAATACCTTCAGGAATTCCTCGCGAAAAGCACCCCAATCACATAAGAGGGGGTCGTCCCTGCTCACCAGAGGTACGGCCCATTGTGCCGCGTTTCCAGCCAAATAGGATATAAGGAAAGCCACACGAGCCTGACTCGTGGGGAACGCCTTTGGTTTGCACGATAAATGTAGCGCCACTTGTGTGAGGAATACCTGCACTGTGTTAGGATCCCCACTGTACCTCTCTGGTGTTGCCAAGGGGATGGCTACCGGCATTTCCACTACTACCGCAGGGGTCTGGTTCGTGAGGGAGGTGCTGGGCGTGAGCGGGTCCAATTGGATAGCATCCAGTCTGGCATTTACATCGGCTGTTTCTTGCCTAGAGGCAGCCACTTCAACTTGCATGGCCGCTAAAGCAGCCAGCACATCATCAAGTGTTGCCATGTCTGTTATCGACCGGGAGACAGTTAGTGTTATTAAGGTCGGATATTTTGTAACGCCCTGAACGTCTCAGGATCGTTTAACAGACACGATAATGAGAACGCAACCACTTGTGAAGGTTTAGTTATTTTAATGAAGGCAAAAAGAATACAAGGAATAAACAAAAGTTATAGTCACTGGAATCCTCCAGGCTAAGTACGTTACCAGCCCACAGCACGGATGGTCCTAACCGTCCTCTGCATATACGCCGATCCCGGCGTATGCCAACAGAGGGCAGAAATGAAATGGCCGACAATGCCAATCGGTAGGCTGTGAGGGGCACGAAGAGTGTTGGGGAGAATCGAGGAGTCAGGGAAACACCCAGCCGGGGTCTCTACCTGAAGGGAGCAGCCGCTCAACCTCTTCCTCAGACTGCACCGGGACGCGGAGACACCTCCTGGTGATGCGTCACCGATACCCCAATCACAAGCAAGAAGACTGAACCGAGAGCAGCCGCTCGATCGATCCTGTGGACTTCCGAGTCTGTAACGCGGCAAACACCTCCTGGTGTGCGTTACAGCTGGCAGTCCCTGTGTCTCTGGTCGGGCTGGGAGTTACGACTCCGACCAGCAAAAGCGCCACTGCGCTTGGACTCAGCCGAGTCAAAAAGCGAAGCTCAATGGTTGACCGGTAGAGCTTCCGGGTCCTTCATAGGTGACGATGGGGCAAGACACGGCCCAGGGAGTAACGACTCGACCTACCTCCGTTCTTGCCTTACTGGAGCACCACTCCGGAACACTGCTCTTCACGAAGCAGGTACGTCGGTGTAAACACAATATCCGACAGCCTTGTACCTCCCGGTTACTCCCTTTATAGGGCATGTTTTCCTTGAGTTATGTAACAGCTCTCCTGTTTACATAAGGGCGTGTTTCCCTTGAGTTATGTAACAGCTCTCCTGTTTACATAAGGGCGTGTTTCCCTTGAGTTATGTAACAGCTCTCCTGTTTACATAAGGGCGTGTTTCCCTTGAGTTATGTAACAGCTCTCCTGTTTACATAAGGGCGTGTTTCCCTTGAGTTATGTAACAGCTCTCCTGTTTACATAAGGGCGTGTTTCCCTTGAGTTATGTAACAGCTCTCCTGTTTACATAAGGGCGTGTTTCCCTTGAGTTATGTAACAGCTCTCCTGTTTACATAACCTCTCAACCGCTAAGCATCCTGGGAGATGTAGTCCGTTTTTTGCTGGTTACCGTTTTCCTCCCCTCGTATGACAGGAATTCTTGACACCTTCAACCTTCTCTTGGATCAAAGCATGTCTAATGAAGCCCATGCCCCTGCGCTCCGTGAATTTCTGCATGGACCTATTAAGCCTCCTACGGGACCGCTCTACCGCCGCCGGGGACCTAGCCCCTCTCCAAACCCTGCGGGGGACGATTTCAGACCACCAGACCTCGCATGACCCCACGGCTTGGCTAATGGCCTGTAAGTCAGTTTGCATTGACAGTAGCAGAGCCCTCCTCCCCCTGGCAACCAGGTCATTACCCCCTAAGTGCAAGATGATAACAGTGGGCTGGACCCCTACAACTGCCAGGCGCTGCTCAATCATGCCGCGAGCTTCACTCCATTTCATGCCCGGGGAACCCAACCACACAAACTGTGTAGTAGCAAAGTTCTGCGACCAGTTCCTGTGTGCTGCCCAGCGTTCCATCCTCGAGATGTAGGAATGGCCTACCAACCAGACCCGGGGACCTGTCAATAAAGCGATGAAACGGCTTTTAGGTAAGCGTATCTTTATTACACACACAAAACGATGCGTTCATGACAATGGACCAAAAACCTGGAGCGGGAAAAAAGCTCCGGGTTGTACCACAGCATTACGGACGGACATACTTCTTGAAACAGTCCGATTCCCAGCGGCCTACCCCTTTTACTCCTTCCGGGCCCAGGCCGGCTTTGGCCGCAGAAGTAGCAGCACCAATCCTAAAGGAGTGCGAGGAGAACCTGCGCCCGCACCCCGCTAGACCGGCTCTAGCCAGTGAAGCTCCTAGTAGACGCTCAAACTGAAATTTAGTGAGGGGGGATCCGTCCGCATGAACCAGAAAGGGACCAGGAGATCCTGGACGCAGAGCAAGGTATTCCCTGACCAAGTGAACCGGGCAGTACCTGTTATCCCCTAGGGTCTGTAACACCACCGTCTTCCCCTTCCCCACCTGGTCTGTTTTAGATCTGCGGATACGTAGCTCCAGTGCTGTGTTGAGGGTCACATCCGCAATCCCCAGCGCGCAATCAGACAGGTCCTCCTTAGATTTAGCCACCAGCTCGCTGACCCTGAAAGTGCCAAAGAATGCCAGGCAGAAGGCCGTAGAAAACAAGCTGGCCTCAAACGGTGAGAAAGTCACCAGGGTGGAGCGGCGCGCAGGAAACAGAGGAGGAACTGGGCGAGAGGGCCTCCTAAGTAGGGGGGCAAGCCGCGCCCCCCACCCCCAATGGCCCGCCTCCAGCTCCACACGATAGGGGGTCGTAACCCTAGTGGGCGTAGGCCTCGCGCGCGAGGCAGCAAGGGGGAAGGCTCCGACGGGCGGCCACTAACATGCTGCCCTGCTGATGTCCCACTGCTTGGGACGCGGGCAGCGGCATTCTTTTCTCCTTTTCGTGTATTTGTTACCTTGTGAAATGGATCCAAAAAAGAAACACACTTTTGCTGAAAATGCCGTCTTTTCTGACATTTTTCTATTCCAAAGTACAGCCTGGGGAAAAGGCTCAAAAGATGATAAATAAATAAATAAATAAAACAAGACATTGTGGTCGCAAAGTGGCCAGATTGGTTTGATTCACACCAAACATTAGCGCCACTTTAACTTATGCCGCCAATTATATCGCGGTGCCTCCTGGGGCATCGAATGACGAATGCAGCTCGAGGCTGAAGTCGGACCCACAGCAGCAGCGAAGGGCCGGCTCTAGGGGGAGTGGAGGGGCTCGGTGGTTTAGGGTGCGGGGTTGGCGGTCAGATAGAAGCAGGAGTTGCTCACGCCTCTGCACTGGAGCCAGGGAGGAGGGGCGGGGGGGGTGATGGGGAAGTGACATAGGGCACAAGGGAGGAAGGGTCAGGAGGTGACAGAGAGGGGAGAGCAGGGCTTTAAGTGGTCCGGGTCTCCCCGGGTCTGAGCACCGGCAGTTTTTTATAGGGGGCCTCGAAACGGGTCTCTATCGGGCTCTGTTTTGTGCCTTGGCACAGGCGGTCCGTTTTTTTCCGGACTGCAGTCACAGCAGGCACATCCATGTGCGCTGCTCACACTGCTCACTTCTCACTAGTGGAGAAGTTATGGCATGACGTCATGCCAGGTGAGCATTGCAGGGGAAGGGAAATCCTTTAAAGAGAGTCATTTTCTCTCTGGATTTCCCTTCTGTTTTGAAACACAGGTGCAGTAACATTGTCGTGGTGTCACCAGGGCTGTAAGTGGAAGCTTTTTCGATATTATATACAAGCCATGGTTGCTGCTTATTTATCTTATGCAGCTAACAACCCTTGTCAAAGCCAATAGTCCAGACTTGTAGGTATGATGTAACTTGCTGTATTATATATCTGGATACAATGACAGAAACAGCAAAATACAAGTCTGGCGGCACCCTATGCTAAGCACAGATTTTTAGCTCAGGTGTTTTTAAGCCACGCCCTTAATTACATTGGCCACGCCCCTTTGAGAGACCCCTCAGTTTCTTCATCTCACTTAAAGCCCTGGGGGAGAGGAAAGCGGAACAAACCAACAGATTGAAGCGAGAAAAGGAAAAGATAGAAGAGAAAGGTAGAGAAAGAGACGAAAAAAATAGGCTTACAAAGAATGGGAGGAGAAGAGAAGGAAAGAGTAAAAAAGAAAAAAGGGAAAAGGCACGCTGGGAAAAGCAGGGGAGGGGTCGGGCAGCAAGGGTGTAGATAAAGTGTGAGTGGATGTAGAGGGGGACATCGTCGCTGGGGGGTTGTTGAGGATGATGCGGGCCCCGAGCGAGGGCCACGGCAAGGAAGAGGATGGGGGGAGAACAAGAAAGGAAAGGAGAAGAGGCCCAGGAAACAGCCCAAGACCCGGTGCCTCCGGTCGTGCCGCCAGGGCGCCATCCAGCCCGGCAGCACACGCGGGGGCACTCGGGCACCGTAGGAAAGGGGCTTATCAAGGGGACCCTCCCGATGAGGAGCTCTCGACCAAGCCACCCAGTAAGTGTCCAAGCGGAGTCTCGAGTGTCCAATTGAAGCGCAGCGGCTGCGGTACTACGGCCCTGGGACACAGGCGATACTGCCCAATAATAAGCACTGCCCCAGGGCCCCCCAAAAGACCTCACAATGACAGGCAATCTGCCGAGACAAAGCAACCATAGAGAAAGACAGTCGTCGAGGCGCTGTCAATGCGCCCAGGTAGAGAGCGGCAGAAAAACAACACGGGAGACAGTTACTGTACAACTACAGAGGCACGAGACGGCTAGTAAGAGAGCCAGGGTGCGCCAGCAGAAGGAAGCTGAAGGGGGAGAGGCAGGTTAAAAAGAGCAGGAAATGAAGGTGAAAAGTCTAATATTAAATGGAAAGAGTGAGACCTACGGGGAGAGAGTTAGTGCTTCTGCTGACAGTGCGCAGAGTGAAGCTCTCTCTAGCGTGGCAGTGAGACAGACTGCCTTGGAGTGACCATCTTTTCAACGAGATAGGCGGTATTGGGAGCGATAGTCTCTAAGGAGAGACATACCGTATTTAGAGTGGTTGGGTCCTCCGAGGGAGACAGGCAGATCTCAAGGGCAGAGAGAACACCCGGCCGGCCCTCAGAGCGCCTGGAATCTCTGATCCAAGCCGCTGCAGGCGATGCTGAGGTGTGCCAGTGCCTGGTGCAAGTCCTGACTGGGAGAGCGCAAAGAGTGAGTGACACGGAAGGCAGTCAGTCGGTCCTGCCCGCCCCCACAGCACACACACTCCTGCTCTGCTACCTCCCCTCTGACCCCCACACCTAGCTCCCAAGACCGCAGCTAGGGGCAGATAAGGGGCCTCCGAGCCTTAGGAAGAGGAAAGTACACTCAATCAATAATGCGTGAACGCGCGTAATGGACGGGAGGAGGCCTGAGAATGCCGCTGCCCGCGTCCCAAGCAGTGGGACATCAGCAGGGCAGCATGTTAGTGGCCGCCCGTCGGAGCCTTCCCCCCTTGCTGCCTCGCGCGCGAGGCTACGCCCACTAAGGTATGACCCACCTATAGTTTTGAACTGGAGGCGGGCCACTGGGGGCGGAGGGCGCGGCCGCCCCCTCTACTTAGGTGGCCCTCTCGCCCAGTTCCTCCTCTGTTTCCTGCACGCCGCTCCAGCCTGGACACGCGATTTCCCACCCTTTCCGCTTACCCCACGTGTCAGGCGCAGGGCGTCATTGGAATGTTTTAATGTTTTCTTTTTGCGTTGCAGGCGGAGTTACAGGGCGATCTGGATGCAGACGGGTACAGTAAGGGTACCCCTGCGACAGGCGGTACAGTAAGGGTACCCCTGTCCGGCACAGTAAGGGTGCCCGAGCCAAGGTCCAGGAGCCGAAGGGGGTTCTGGGAAGACCGCGACGGCGCCCCGTTAGTCCTTCGGGCGGTTGGGGGGCCTGACCAACCGGGGGTGTGCCACAACACGCTCCGCCCCTGTCCGAAGGGGCGGGAGTAAGGAGACAGATCACGTGACCCCGTGGATGATCTGTAAATAATTATGTGCCACACTGCCGGGCATCGACCCACCGTGTGTGCGGGCTCACCAGGCGGGCGGAGCAGCAAGGGGCTGCCTGCCCTGGATCGCCCGACAGATAACCCAATTTTATTATCATACTGTGTTGTATGAAAATAAACCTGCAGCAGTTTTCACCCACAAATAAAGTGTCAGTGTAATCTTTGGGTGACGTCTGTGTATGCGTGTTGTCTGAAGCGGATGACGGTGTGGTCACTAAACCGCAGAAGCAGAGAAGGACTAAGGCCTGATCATTAGCGCCGAGGAGGGGAGGTGAGCGCTAGAGGGGAAGAGAAGCGTGAATGGTTATAGCCAGGACCCTGTGGGGAGAGGCGTCAATGAGCGAGAGCAGCGCCTGGAAGGCAGAGGACCGAGATCTGCGCGCTTACAGCAAGGATTGAGAGCTGGCCTCTGGGAACCAATGAATGAGACCTAAAGGGCTAGCGCCAAGAAGCGACAGCGTGTCACAGAGACCCGAGGAGTGAGAGGCGAGGGGCTGCTACAGCCGAGAAGCCAGGGCTGGGGTAGGAGAGGCATCCGGGATAAGCGAGGAGTTCGCATTAAAGAGCAAGAAATGCGCCTTGGGAGCCCTGGACAGAGACCCGAGGAGCTAGAATTAAGGAACAAGCACTAATCAGTGAACGTCGACGGCGCTTATGACTGACAGCTGAGCCCGATCAAAGAATACATTTTCGCGCGGTAAGTACAGCATATTCAGTCCTCAGTGGAGCACTGCTGACGAGGATACCACACACTTCCTGTCCACGGCGCGCCCGGTCCTTCAGGGCTTGTTTAACAACTGGCCCCCAGGGTTAGATAGACCAGGACAAAAAATAAGCTCGGACCCAAAATAAAACTGGCACCCTAGCGAATCGGGTAGCTAAAAAAGTACTCCACGTCCGCAACTCCGGAAACTTTTGAACCTGTAAAGAAATACTGTATACGCGTTTTGCAAGATTTGGGAGACTGTATGTGTTTGATGCAATCACTGTTTTTGGCAATTTCAGGAAAATTACAAGTAAAAACCGGCCTAGCAGACCAGAAAGTATGCACAAATATCCCACCCCTCCCAAAAACAGCCCACCCCCTAACAATCCTGCCCTTTCAGCGCTTCCAGACTATCCTATAAGACTCCGACCCTCCACATACGGAAGACCCATCACTGGGGATTTAATGGTGGAAGACAAGCATTTCATGTGGTACTTCGGGGTTCTTAGGTCACTGGGGATGGAGTTTGAGCGATGACGTCTCTCTGTCCCATTGCTGATGGAGGGCTCTGTCCACAAGGATGCCCTGGGGGCTTCCACCCAGCAGAGCGCTCACATTTCCTAGTTCCATGCCTGAGCAGTTCATCCAGTCCTGCTTTGCTTACGCACTTCCTGTGATTTGTAATCGTGTTGCGGCAAGTATAAAACCAGGACTACAAGTCCCAGAATGCACATAAAAAACCTGGCCAGGGCGTGCTGCTCACTCTGGACTTGGAAAATGTGAGAGCTCTGCACACACCCTTTTACTGCCCCCCCCCGCTCTCCCCCCAAGGCAGGACACGCCACCTCCTGGGGTAACACCCACTCGGTAAAGCTAGGAAGAGCTTTTTTCAGAGACGGGATTAAAGTGTGACTTTGCCGATTGGCACTAGCTGTGCTCTCCCGAGCAGGCCAAAGGACCCCCAGAACATAATGTCTTCTTTGGGGGGTGCAGGTGGGAAATGGCGATTGCTCTGTGCAAGGCTTGGTAAGACATGGGTAATGGGGCTTGGCCTCTCACAGGTCTGAGCAATGGTGCTTGGCAGGTATGTGTGCCAGGGCTCATCGGCATCAGTTCTGTTCAATGACGAGCTTGGATTGGTGCTTGAATCGTGTCAGGTGTGAGGCTGTAGGAATAAATAGTGCCTAGTTTGTGTAGCAAGACCCCTTCACATGACTTCTCTGACTTTATATGTCGTGAAATGCTTTTCAGCATCAACTCTTCCCCACGTCTGGCATGTGATGTGACGTATGCCACAGCGTGTCGCATGCCTGATCTCCCACAGCCCTACTGTTCACTATACTGTCCCCGCCTACGGTTGTTGTTCGTTTTTTAGTTTTTTTTTAGGTTTTTTTAGGTTTCACCTGCATAGCGCTTGCACTGTGCTTGTGAAATCTATTGTATTTAATATATCTTAAAAGAGATTTACACCCCGCCTTCACTTCTGATTGGTCCATGCGCTTGCCAGTTTGCGTTCCTCTGTTACTATTGGATGTAAGCCATTCTCCCTTCCATGCCTATCGTATCAGTTTCCTGTGGACCAATTACTTATCCCCATCCACCTTGATGCTTTGTACTACTTCTTCTGTGTTAATGCTGCATACCGTTTACTTTCACCGTCAGCGTGTTACAGATTGCTTTGTGTGCTTTTGTTTACATACATCTTATTGCAATGCCCGATGTTTTGCTTTTTTCTTAAACAATTTGTTTGTTTTTTTCCACAAAATGAATGGGTCCGCTCTCTGATTCTTTACTTTCACAGGTTGTAGGACCATTTAATTTTCCTTATCTCGTGTAATGTGTACTTATTCCAAGCTTGGGCATGTGCCTTGCTCACCTCTTTTCATTTCTACATACTCTCCATCTGGGCATGTCCCTTCCCCATTCATCCCTACACCCGCCTGGACATGCCTGCATCACTCTCCTTATTTCTGTATAACCTTCACCTCGATTGCCATGCCCTAACCCTTCACTCATTTCTACACCCCACCCCTGACACGTTTCTTGTCTCGTCCCCTCTATTCCTGTACCCTTTGGAATGCCCCTGCTCTGTTGCATTGAATGCACCCCTTACACTGACACCTCCTGTGTACAAAGGGAACAGCTTCCCTCCAGTACATCCCCACTCTAGCGCACCCCGACTCTTGCCTCCCAATCCCGTCTTGCATAATTTCTCAGGCACCTTTCCTCCCTCACATCCTGTTCCTCCCCATGCCACAGTCTTCAGCTGCTCCCCTGTATTTCTTAAATAACCACACATGTTCTCTACCATCTTGCTTTACACTTCTGTATCCCCCCTTGCACACCCAGTGCCACCTGTCCTTTCCTCCAGTTCTTAATTTGAGCTGGTGTCTTCCAGTGCTCTGCACCGGCAATTCAACATTAACACTGGCGCTTTTCTAAGCACCAGTTAAGGTCACATTCATTTATTAGCAAAGATACATTGGGCTCTGGGTGATCAAGTGATTTGCCCAGAATCACAGGACGTTGAGCCGTAGAAGAGACTCAAAGCTGTTTCACCCAGCTCCGAAGATGGCAGCCCTGGCCATTACAGCACATCCTCTCCCCACTTTTATGGCCACTAGTTGGTTCTATTTTAGGCAGCGCTAGGAGGAGCAATGGGTTGGTGCCAGCTGCCTCCTGACGAGAGCCCCAGTACTTATTTTTTACAAATTAACCACTGCTGTCCTCACGCTTTGTCTACTCTACATTCAATAAAAATTGCTACTTACCCCTCCCTCATCTCAAATGTGAGCCTTTAGTGGTGCAAAGAGGGGGTGGGAGGTGCCTGGGTCTCTGCTCCACCGCTGTCTCCTGTAACTGTTCCTGGGAGTCCAGGGCTCAGAACTTTTACACTTCAATGTGTACTCACTGCTCACACTTTACACCATCATGCCACATGTATGTGAGCGGTAACCAGCCAGCATGCAACATGTGCTGCTCTGCGGCTCTTTTAGCAAGATTTAGGGCCGCAGTGCCCTACCGTTTACTTTTAGAAGCTGCGTTCAACCTATTTCCCACCAACAACCCTCCTGTTAAACGCACAGGAGTCCTGCCCGGTTATTTCTGGTTCGAATGCACTTTATTTTTTTAATAATCCATACCGTTTAGTTTTATGGTCTATGTGCATTGAACATTTTAAATATTATTGTGTCGCCTGCAGAAGCCGCAGAAAAACACTGCATAGTAGGAGTTTGGTTAGGGCTGGGCGGACTTTGCGTAGCGCCACTACGCAGAATTTTGAAAAAAAATTGTGGAAAATGAGCGCACAACCTGATGGACCGTGTGCCCGGGACTGGGCAGGCTCCCCGATCTCCCCGGCCCGGCTGCGTTGAGAAGCAGGGACCGGCCCCGGACCTCCTGATTTTTGGTCAGGGCCTGGGATCCCACGTCCTGCGGCCTGCCAAGTGTCCATCTGCCCGGGACAAGAGACCCTGGTGCAGAGCCCCGGAGCCCTGCAAGGGCAGGCGGGAGCCCTAACACTATGGCTCGGTGTGGGCAGCTGGGAGTCCTTTCGGTCCCGGCCATCTGGTCGCACCTTTCCCTCGGCCATCTGGTCGCACGCAATGCTTTCCAATGGGGCGACCAGATGGCCGGGCCAGCCTGGATGTCCCGATGAGGGCTCATTTGACTCCGGGATCCCAGTCAAGGCTCCAGGAGGTCAGGCGCATCCGTGCCTAGGATCCCCTCCGTCACTTGGAGCGCGAGGGTTACAAGAAAGGTGGGTAGCCTTCCTCCGGATTAGTAGGGGCAGGGTATGCCGGGACACGCCTCCTGGGGATGGCGGTTCTCAGGCGGGGACCAGATGGGCCAAGCCCGGACGACACTTCCCCGGGGCGTCCGGTGCTCCCTCCTCCAGCCCGTGGTGAGGCAAAGTGCCCAGGACGGGCTCCATGGGTCCCCCGGGCGTCCGGGCCCCAGGAGCTCCACCGGGCCTCCCATGCCTGAGGCCCAGCGTGGGGTCTACGAGCCCCCCCAGAGGCCTGCAGCCCCAAAGCCCTGCAGCCCCGGAGCCCTTCAGCCCGGAGCCCTGGAGCCCTGCAGGCCTGGAGCCCTGCAGCCCTGGAGCCCTGCAGCCCTGGAGCCCTGCAGCCCCGGAGCCCTGCAGCCCCGGAGCCCTGCAGCCCTGGAGCCCTGCAGCCCCGGGGCCCTGCAGCCCCGGAGCCCTGCAGCCCTGGAGCCCTGCAGCCCTGGAGCCCTGCAGCCCCGGAGCCCTGCAGCCCCGGAGCCCTTCAGCCCCGGAGCCCTGCAGCCCCGGAGCCGCGGAGCCCTGCAGCCCTGGAGCCCTGCAGCCACGGAGCCCTGCGTGGGCAGGCGGGAACCCTAGCGCGAAGGCCCAGCGTGGGGTCTATGAGCCCCCCCAGAGGCCTGCAGACCTGCAGGCCCGGAGCCCTGCAGGCCCGGAGCCCTGCAGCCCCGGAGCCCTGCAGCCCCGGAGCCCTGCAGCCCTGGAGCCCTGCAGCCCTGGAGCCCTGCAGCCCCGGAGCCCTGCAGCCCCGGAGCCCTGTAGCCCCGGAGCCCTGGAGCCCTGCAGACCCAGAGCCCCGGAGCCCTGCAGCCCTGGAGCCCTACAGCCCCGGAGCCCCGGATCCCTGCAGCCCTGGAGCCCTGCAGCCCTGGAGCCCTGCA
Organism: Triturus cristatus; assembly: GCF_964204655.1. Taxonomy (NCBI): domain Eukaryota; kingdom Metazoa; phylum Chordata; class Amphibia; order Caudata; family Salamandridae; genus Triturus; species Triturus cristatus. Next base: position 65,175,545 of record NC_140579.1, on the reverse strand, counting down.
GCCCTGCAGCCCTGCAGCCACGGAGCCCTGCGTGGGCAGGCGGGAACCCTAGCGCGAAGGCTCGGGGTTGGACAGATGGGAGTCCTTTCAGTCCCGGCCATCTGGTCGCACCTTTCCCTCGGCCATCTGGTCGCACGCAATGCTTTCCAATGGGGCGACCAGATGGCCGGGCCAGCCTGGAAGTCCCGATGAGGGCTCATTTGACTCCCGGATCCCAGGTGGGTAGCCTTCCTCCGGATAAGTAGGGGCAGGGTATGCCGGGACACCCCTCCTGGGGATGGTGGTTCTCAGGCGGGGACCAGATGGGCCAAGCCCGGGCAACATCCTCCCAGGCGTCCGGGCTCCCTCCTCCGGCCCACGGCGTGGCAAAGTGCCCAGGGACGGGCTCCACGGGTCCCGGGCTGTCCCCGAGCCCCCCCGGAAAACAGAGCCCACCGAGCCCTTGGATCAGGCGGGAGCCCTACCGCTATGGCCCGGCTCTGGGCGGGCAGACGGGAGTCCTTTCAGTTGCCGGCCATCTGGTCGCTCTTTTCCCCTCGGCCATCTGGTCGCGCGTAATGCTTTCCTATAAGGGGGGCCAGATAGCTGGGCTGGCCTGGAAGTCCCGATGAGGGTCCATTCGCCTCCCGTATCCCAACCTGGGCTCCAGGAGGCCGGCGCGTTCGCCCCAAGGGTCCCCTCCGTCACACGGAGCGTGCGGGTTTCAAGAAAGGGGGGTAGCCTTCCTCCGGATTACTAGGGACAGGGTACTCTGGGACCCCTCTCGGTCCTTAGCCGGCAGCTGGACAGGCCCGGATGCTGCCCTGGTTCTGTCCAGGGGCCTGCCGCGTGGTAGGGTGCCCGGGACAAGGGGTCCGGAGAGGCTTCCCCTGCGCCTGTGGTCCTGGGAGCCCTGGCTGGGTCTAGGGGCCCGGCCCGGCCGGGCCCCAGGTCAGGGGCTCCGGCCCCGGGCCCCGTCCCCCGGCCTGCGGCACACTCAAAGGCCCGGGACAGAGTTCCGTTGTGGCCGGGGAGCCTCCCCTCGCTCGGCTGGGTTCAGGAGCTCAGGCCGGGCCCCTGAGGGCGCCGGGGAGGGCAGCCTCCCCGGGCTCCATCCTGGGTCTTGCCGCATGGCAGGGTGCCCGGGACGGGGTCTGGAGGGCCCGGGGAGGCTTCCCCTGCGCCTGCAGACCTGGGGGCCCCGGCTGGGTCCAGGGGCCCGGCCGGGCCCTGGGTTGGAGTCTCCGGCCCCGGGCACCCTCACCCGGCCTGCGGCACTCCCAAAGGCCCGGGACGGGCTTCCGTTGTGTCCGGGGAGCCTCCCCTCGCACGTCTGGGTTCAGGAGTTCCGTCCGGGCCCCTGGGTGCCCCGGGAGGGCGGCCTCCCCGCCGCGGGTCCTGCCGCGTGGCAGGGTGCCTGGGACGGGATCCGGATGGCCCGGGGAGGCGAGGCTTCCCCTGCGCCTGCGTTCCAGGGGGCCCCAGCTGGGTCCAGGGGCCGGCCGGGCCCCGGGTCAGGGTCTCCGTCCCCGGCCTGCGGCACTCCCAAAGGCCCGGGACGGGCTTCCGTTGTGTCCGGGGAGCCTCCCCTCGCTTGTCTGGGTTCAGGAGCTCTGGCCGGGCCCCTGAGGGCCCGAGGAGGGCGGCCTCCCCGCCCCGGGCTCCGTCCTGGGTCCTGCCGCGTGGCAGGGTGCCCGGGACGGGGTCCGGATGGCCCAGGGAGGCTTCCCCTGCAGACCTGGGGGCCCCGGCTGGGTACAGGGGCCCGGCCGGGCCCTGGGTCGGGGTCTCCGGCCCCGGGCACCCTCCCCCGGCCTGCGGCACTCTCAAAGGCCCGGGACGGGCTTCCGTTGTGTCCGGGGAGCCTCCCCTCACTCTTCTGGGTTCAGGAGTTCCGACCGGGCCCCTGGGGTCCCCGGGAGGGTGGCCTCCCCGCCGCGGGTCCTGCCGCGTGGCAGGGTGCCCGGGACGGGGTCCGGAGGGCCCGGGGTGGCGAGGCTTCCCCTGCGCCTGCAGACGGCCGGGCCCCAGGTCAGGGTCTCTGTCCCCGGGCCCCGCCCCCCGGCCTGCGGCACTCCCAAAGGCCCGGGACGGGCTTCCGTTGTGTCCGGGGAGCCTCCCCTCGCTTGTCTGGGTTCAGGAGCTCCGGCCGGGCCCCTGAGGGCCCCGAGGAGGGCGGCCTCCCCGCCCCGGGCTCCGTCCTGGGTCCTGCCGCGTGGCAGGGTGCCCTGGACGGGGTCCGAGGGGCCCGGGGAGGCTTCCCCTGCGCCTGCAGACCTGGGGGCCCCGGCTGGGTCCAGGGGCCCAGCCGGGCCCTGGGTCCGGGTCTCCGGCCCCGGGCACCCTCCCCCGGCCTGCGGCACTCTCAAAGGCCCGGGACGGGCTTCCGTTGTGTCCGGGGAGCCTCCCCTCACTCTTCTGGGTTCAGGAGTTCCGACCGGGCCCCTGGGGTCCCCGGGAGGGTGGCCTCCCCGCCGCGGGTCCTGCCGCGTGGCAGGGTGCCCGGGACGGGGTCCGGAGGGCCCGGGGTGGCGAGGCTTCCCCTGCGCCTGCAGACGGCCGGGCCCCAGGTCAGGGTCTCTGTCCCCGGGCCCCGCCCCCCGGCCTGCGGCACTCCCAAAGGCCCGGGACGGGCTTCCGTTGTGTCCGGGGAGCCTCCCCTCGCTTGTCTGGGTTCAGGAGCTCCGGCCGGGCCCCTGAGGGCCCCGAGGAGGGCGGCCTCCCCGCCCCGGGCTCCGTCCTGGGTCCTGCCGCGTGGCAGGGTGCCCTGGACGGGGTCCGAGGGGCCCGGGGAGGCTTCCCCTGCGCCTGCAGACCTGGGGGCCCCGGCTGGGTCCAGGGGCCCAGCCGGGCCCTGGGTCCGGGTCTCCGGCCCCGGGCACCCTCCCCCGGCCTTCGGCACTCCCAAAGGCCCGGGACGGGCTTCCGTTGTGTCCGGGGTGCCTCCCCTCGCTTGTCTGGGTTCAGGAGTTCCGTCCGGGCCCCTGGGGGCCCCGGGGAGGCTTCTCCTGCACCTGCGGACCTGGGGGCCACAGCTGGGTCCAGGGGCCTGGTTGGGCCCCAGGTCGGGGTCTCCGGCCCCGGGCCCTGTCCCCCAGCCCGCGGCACTCCCAAAGGCCCGGGACGGGGTTCCGTTGTGTCCGGGGAGCCTCCCCTCGCTCGTCTGGGTTCAGGAGTTCCGTCCGGGACCCTGGGGGCCCCGGGGAGGGCGGCCTCCTCGCCCCGGGCTCCGTCATTGGTCCTGCCGCGTGGCAGGGTGCCCGGGGCGGGGTCCGGATGGGGTTCCGTGGTGTCAGGGGAGCCTCCCCTCGCTCGTCTGGGTTCAGGAGCTCTGGCCGGGCCCCTGGGAGCCCCGGGGAGGGGGGCCCCCCCCCCGCCCCGGGCTCCGTCCTGGGTTCTGTCGCGTGGCAGGGTGCCCGGGGCGGGGTCCGGAGGGCCCGGGGAGGCTTCCCCTTCCCTTTCCCCTTGGCCATCTGGTTGCGCAAGTCCCTTCAGCCATCTGGACGCTCCTTTCCTCCTGGCCATCTGGTCGCGGACAATGCTTTCCTATGGGGTGACCAGATGGCCAAGCTTGCCTGGAAGTCTCGATGAGGGTCTATTTGCCTCCCGGATCCCAGCGAGGGCTCCAGGAGGTCTGGTACATTCGTGCCTAGGGTCCCCTCTGTCACTTCGTGCGCACGGATTACAAGAAAGGGGGGTAATTTTCCTCCGGATAACTAGGGAGAGGGTCAATCAGACCAAAGTGAGGTTTGGCGATTCTGAATCAGAGGAAGGCAGAACCGGGGCCCGCCCGCCGGGGTCCCCAGGGTCCCGGGTACGCTCCTGCCTCTCAGCCCCTTCCCGATGGTCCTTTCTCTCCAAGTTTTCTGGGTCAGAGCCCCGTGAGGTCCGTGGATCCCGAGACAGGGGAAGGCAGCACCCGGGCCCGCCCGAAGCGGGGCCCCCAGGGGCCCGGGTACGCACACCTTCCTCTCAGCCCCCTTCCCGATGGTCCTTTTTCTCCGAGTTTGCTGGGTCAGAGCTCCGTGAGGTCCGGCGATCCCGAGACGGGGGAAGGCAGACCCGGGACCCGCCCGCCGGGGCCCCCAGGGGCCCGGGTACGCTCCTGCCTCTCAGCCCCTTCCCGATGGTCCTATATTCGCCGGGTTTGCTGGGTCAGACCTCCGTGAGGTCCGGCGATCCCGAGATGGGGGAAGGCAGACCCGGGGCCCGCCCGCTGGGTCCCCCCAGGGGCCCGGGTACGCTCCTGCCTCTCAGCCCCTTCCCGATGGTCCTTTTTTCGTCGGGTTTGCTGGGTCAGACCTCCGTGAGGTCCGGCGATCGTGAGACGGGGAAGTCAGCACCCGGGCCCGCCCGCCGGGGCCCCCAGGGGCCCAGGTACGCACCTGCCTCTCAGCCCCTTCCCGATGGTCCTTTTTTCTCTGGGTTTGCTGGGTCAGACCGCCGTGAGGTCCGGCAACTGCGAGACGGGGAAGGCAGCGCCTGGGCCCGCCTGCCGGGAGCCCCCGGGGGCCTGGGTGCGCGCCTTCCTCCCGGCCCCTGTCGATGGGCCCTCCCTTTGAGCCCGCTCGCCCCGGGAGCAGACAGGGATCTGAAGCCGCCATCCCCCAATCGCAGGGTGGCCTGCAGAGGGGATGCCCCGGCCGTATTCTGATCGATTGGGCACTCTCGGTCCATTTAGGGATGGACTGCTTGGCCAGCCTCGGCTGTTGTTTCAAGCGATTAGCTTCCTCCCCGCATGGACCGTCCGACTCGAGGGCTACCTTAACCCTACCCAGCAGAGCGAAGGAGGATAACTGTGGTAATTCTAGAGCTAATACATGCCGACGAGCGCTGACCTCCCGGGATGCGTGCATTTATCAGACCAAGACCAATCCGGGCTCGCCCGGCCGCTTTGCCGACCCAGGCGAGGGTGGTGGTGGGCCGATCGCCAGCCTCTGCTGGCATGGCTCGGGGATGATCCGGCGACGGACGGCTGATGTGCAGGTGGAGCGACCCTCCCTCGTTGCCAGGTACCCGGTCTGACCCGGTCCCGTGTGGCCGGGCTGAGGGGTTTGAAGACTCGCGTGGTCTCTCCCGGGTTACCCCGGGAGGGACCGGTGGCTGTGGGGCTGCCTGCTCCCGTCGCTCTGGGAGCCCCCTCCCTCGCCCCCGGATGGGTGGGGGGTGGGCTCCCGGGCCGAGTGCCTGGCAATGTTTTTCCCCCCCACGACAGTGCTGTCTGACTCCCAGAGGGGAAGCCTTGAACGGGGCGCCCGTGCCGTCTCGCCGCGTGGGCGACGGACGGACGGCGTCGCCTTCCTCCCGCTTCTCCTGCGCCCGCAGGTGGGCGAACGTTTTCGAAAAGTTGCCTGTGACTCTTGGCGGTGGATCATGTCTGAACTGGGGTGGCAGAGTGGGCTAAAGAATGGTGATGGATCAAACCCAGATCTGTTGACTGGGTGTGAGTGTTTGATTGGTTCTGATGCTCCGTCCATCACCACCCCCTTTTGTATCTCTTGGCGGTGGATCACTCGGCTCGCGCGTCGATGAAGAACGCAGCTAGCTGCGAGAATTAGTGTGAATTGCAGGACACATTGATCATCGACACTTCGAACGCACCTTGCGGCCCCGGGTTCCTCCCGGGGCTACGCCTGTCTGAGGGTCGCTCGATCGTCAATCGCCCCGGGGCTTCCCTGGGACGTGGCTGGGGCCGTCGCAGGGGGAGTTCGCTTCCCCTTCGTCCCCCCACAAGGTCAGACCCCCGATCGCCCGTTGGCAGGGTCCCTGGCCGGGTCCTGCCGCGGAGGTACGCCG